>NC_086172.1:70566680-73066680 GCF_023053635.1 Elgaria multicarinata webbii | reverse complement strand
GTCACCCTGCCTCATCCATGGAGTTTTATGGGAGGTCCAGACACATAGTCAGCTTCCACTCATAACCCTTCTACATTTTCCTACCACTTGTTCCGACTTTCCTCTTACTACAGAAAACCCATTAAGGAAGAAAAGATGGAAGTGCTGCATGGTGCCTTCTGATTGGTAGCACTTGGAGCCTTCTGTCTGGAAGCATCCACTGCCTCAGGGCTATTTTAGATGGTTCTGCTGCCACAAAAAGTTCCGGTTGTCCCTGTTGGAAATAATGTTCTGGACTAGATGGGCCCTTCATACGATTCAGCATGGGCAGCTCTTATGCTCTCTCTTCCCTGACAGTGGTGTTCCATGTGGAGCTAATGCATGCCAGCACTCACATATCCTTTTGGCCTTGGCCAGCATAGGGTAAGGAGCACTTAAACATTATTCATTCCACATTGAGCTCTTTCACAGGGCTAGGGTTAGGGTACCATCCAAACCAGACACCAGGCTGCAGTCCTGGTCATAGAGTTAGAGGGAGGCCTGTTGCCCTCTGGTCCAACTCCCTACCCGACGTAGGAAACCTAGGCCATAGCTAGACGGGGCGAAATCCTGGGGTGATCCCCGGGATTGTCTCTGTGAGTCCACATGATGCACAGGGGATTACAGGATCAGGGAGGGATGATCCCTCCCTTGCCCCGGGATCTTGCCCTCTCCTTTGGCCCTGGTTTTTCCGCAGTCCTGGGCTGAGCCCGAGACCGTGGAATGCCGCGGTTTGACCCGTCTCCTCGCAATTCCTCGTGAGGAGCCAAGAGCCACACACGGGGTGCAGCGCACCTCAGGAGCACTGCGCCCATCAGGGGTAGAGTGGGGGAGCGGGGTCCGTAATTTAAATTTAAAAAAATACTTACCTTTTGCACATGTCCCTTTAAGTAAAAAGAAATGGTGGGCATGACGCCTCTCCTGAGGTCGTCCCACGTCGCATGTAAACAGAGGAGGGATCTCATGATAAACACATTGTGGGATCTTCCCTCCTCCATTGGGGGCTAACTGGTAGGTCTAGCTAAGACCCTAGAGCTAGAACGTCCCACTAGATGGCTGTCCAGCCTCAGTCAAGCTAGGACTATGTGGCAACTCAGCAGTTCACGTGAGGTGTGTTTTCTGGATGTACAGCTGTTTTTCCAGGGCTTTAGTCTTCTAAGCATAATCAACTATTTATTTCACATAAGGTGGATGCTGGCCAGTACTTTTAAAATACTCTCCAAGGGCATTTTAAAACTACCATTGTCAGGAACATTGGCTTCAGAAGTGGAACATCGAAATGCCTTTGCCTGTTGACTGTGCTTTTCCACCAGCCCTTCCTTAGTCCTCACTTTATTCATTGTGCCATGACAAATCTCTGCCCATCGTGACCCCTCCTCGGGTTGTCACTTCTCCCAGGGAAAAAAAATCACCTCTCACAGTCATGGCTAAGTTGTATATGTTTAATTAACTAATTCATTAAACATACATCAACTGACCACTGTCCTTTACAGTGCATGGAAGATTAGAACCCACTTTAATACTAGCCAAGTGGCTGCCCAGGTGAACTGCAATTATAGTCTGGGGGCAAGAAATGCTCACAGATAATAGCTGTGTACTTAACAGCCACTGTAACAAAAGAAAAGCCTGGGGATCTGGGCCGGCCCTACCATTAGGCTACTTGAAGCAACTGCCTCAGGCATCAAATTCTGGGGGGCAGCAGTGGCAGTCCCCCAAAACCACTCCTCCTGAGCCTATGGGGCATTTCCCTCTTTTAAAGGGTAGAGCTGTGTATGCCACACAGTCTGTCCTGCACCTCCTAAATTAATCTGCTGCCCTCAGATGTAGTGGAGGACACAATCCCGTTGCCAGTTCTAAAGAAAGATGCTTCTGCCAATCTAGTTGGCTTCTGAATGTGGAATGGAAGGGGACACCATCTTGTCCTTTGTCTCAGATGCCAAAATGTCTTTGGTCGGCCCTGGAGCCTCTAATGTTTTGTTTTGGGGCATTAGCATCTGGGAAGTACAGAAGCTTCTGTGGTTGTTGTATGGCCTGGGAGTACACTGTGCACCCCATTTTGTATGGTGTATGGTTGCTGCATGCTGCTACTTCTTTTTGTTAACCATTCTTAGGAGCGTGGGCACAATCACTGGAAAACAAACAAGGCCATAATGTTTCAAACTGGATGCCTAAAACTAGCCCGCACAAGGCATACTTTTATGTGCGGAAGCGAAACAGGATCAGTTCTAGGACTTTCATTGTTGTTCCACAGATAATGAGATTATGGGCCTTCAACTAAAGTTAGAAGAAGCTATATCAAAACAGAAGAAACACAAGCCTAAAGTTGGTTTCCCCAAATGAAGCATGTATATAGCATAAGTTGTCCAACAAACAAGAAAATGTGCTCAGAAAGAGATTTTTATTCCACTATCTGGAAACTATTTTCTCTCTCTCAGTACTAGACAGAAGTAACCAGTGGCCCCCATGATCTTGTCCTAATGTTCTCAATAAAATATCCTGTAGCTTTTTCAAATATTTGCACCCTGCCAGCTTAAGGCTACAGTACTATATACACTTACCTGGGAGTACGTCTTATTGAACTCAATGAGCTTACTTCTGACTAGACATGCTTATAGTTGCACTGTAAGTATTTGGGGAGATAACATTCCCAGGTTTCATCTGACTTGGCTCAAAATGACTGAAAAAGATCTGTAATGTATGGAAATAATTACTGGAACTATCATAGAAAACATGCAAAACAGGTGCAAAATCTGCATAACATGTGTGGGGAAAAATGTTCCTCACATTTCATTTGTGGATAACATCGTTTCTGTGCAGCATATGGAACCTAATGTGATTACTCTCAACGTTCTATCAGTCTATAACTGTTGTTTAGTAATCAGGTTTCAAGGAACACATTACATTCATTTATTAATATCCTCCTCTTACATGGGGCTCCTGGAACTGATCAGGGCTACACGCCTGTTTAGCTTTGGCAGTGCTGTAGGAACAGATGCTCCCCAAATACTCACTAGGCTCAGGAATATATATATATATATATATATATATATATATATATATATATATATTCTCCCTACCCCAAATGGTGCTTCTTTGTTAATGTTTTCTCGTTTCTCTCATTTACATGAGTTTGTACCAATCCAGTGCCAGTTTGTGGGGGGCCCTAGGCAATCTGCCCCCTCACCTGTTAGAAGTGTGGGTGCAACTGATCTAGTTGGGGGAGGAAGGAAAGGGCTGATATGTCTACATGGAAAGGGAAGAGAGGGGGGGAAGTCTAAGGGGCTGTCTGTACACAGGTAAAGCCCCATGGTGGCTGTGGATCTGTGCTGCATCGGTTAGACGACACAGGCACAGCTTTACAGCCACCGTGGGGCTTCCCTGCGATGCTGCAGTTTGAAATCCAGGGCCAATCTGAGGTCCACCAGGGCCTTCCACCAGGA
Source organism: Elgaria multicarinata webbii (assembly GCF_023053635.1). NCBI lineage: Eukaryota > Metazoa > Chordata > Lepidosauria > Squamata > Anguidae > Elgaria > Elgaria multicarinata. Next base: position 73,063,222 of record NC_086172.1, on the reverse strand, counting down.
AGAGGGCGGCAGAAAGAGAGGCTGCTGTGAGAGCCCTTGAATGGGCGGCAGCAGAGTAAAGGGCCTTCCTTCCTCCCTCTCTGCCTTCTTTCTCTTTTCCGCCCTTTACCAGGAGGGTGGAGGAGCTGGTTACCTGCTAAACAGGTAGGTAGCCTGCTACCAACCAGATGTCTTGGATTACAACTCCCAAATGGTCAAGGATGAAGGGAGTTGTTGTCCAAAACATCTGGAGGGCACCAGGTTGCATACCTCTGTACTAGAGGATATGAAACAGCTCCAGAAGTGTATGGCAAGATTTATTTTAAATAAATAATCCTCTTGTGGCCTATTATAACTCTTTGTAAAGAGTTCCAGGAGGACACAATACAAAATGGTACATTTGCAGAATCCTTCCTTTCATTTTGATTTGCTCACTGGATGTTTTCAGGTTATGATTTCTGGTGGTCGAGGGGGGAAATGAGTGGCAGAAAGCAATCGCTAGTTCAAGAAGTCCATCAAGGCAATTTCGCCTTTCTGTTCTGCAGATAGTAAGTCATTTGTAGTGAAACTTGTGCAAATATCTGAAACGAAGCACATAGGAAGATCTTGGAAGGGTCCTGAAAGGACTAATCATGCTTTCAATAGTTGACAAACATGCATGATGGCCTCTTCATATTGTCTCATTATGGAAATTTCCTTTTGTTGTAACAGGATCAACCTATAGAAGGGATTATTCCAGACAAGACTCATTCTGAATCTTAGTATTTTTTATTTTTTTTATTTATTACATTTTTATACCGCCCAATAGCCGAAGCTCTCTGGGCGGTTCACAAGTAGCAAGTTTATTCCAAAGCTTGATCACTGCTTGATCACTTTGACTTCAAACGCCTATTACTTCCACAAACTGAGCTTTTAAAAAATAGTATTCTGGGTTTGATACCAGTAGGGCCCCATTCCCAGTTAATTAGCTTTTCTTCACAAGGAATTGATTTTGCACTCATTATTCCCTACTCACGGTGTTTTATGTGTTCTTAGATGATGTTGTGACCATCCAATTTCATTATTTATTTATTTATTTTATTACATTTATATGCCACCCCATAGCCGAAGCTCTCTGGGCGGTATATTAATGTAATACATGTGTCTAAAGAGCATTTTTAGCAAGTTTTTTTAAGAGCAGGTAAAATGCAGCATTTATTTGTGAAAATGAGAGAAAACATTTTTCCACTTGTCTGATTGCTCTATTCTGCTATACCATAGTGCCACCTAGAGATTATGTAGCAGGAAAGGAAACCCTCATTGGGTAGTGCTTGGATCTCAATTCTGAAACAAAACTGAAAGTAGATCCAGCACATTAATAACCTTGTGTAGAAAAGTTCCATGTGATGGTCCCTGATAATGCTGCCACTAAACCAAATCCATTTCCCCATGAAAATACATGAAGTCATCACTATTATAAAATACACCATGAATTTTCATGCAATTCCACCCCAGTCTACTTTTCATTGGGTTAAAATGGGGTACACAAACATTGCAAGGAACCTTAAGTACTTGTGCTGATATCCAAAGCAGAACTTAACTTTGTGCTCCAGGAACATTATCTTAAGCGAACAGAGATATGAATAGTTTTTCACAGTATCTGATAGCAGGCAAAATAAAGAATATTGTGGTATGTAATATGAAGATGAAAGACTAAACCTTTGTGCTCCATGAACAATTTTATCAAAAATGAAATTTGAGAAACAAGAACTTTTACACACATTATGCATATTTTGCACCGTTAGTTCTGCATTCCTTGCATGACTCTTCTACTAATAATTTTCTGACATTATGGATCTCTTCCAATCATTTTAAGTCCTTTTAGCCCCAGGGTAAGCAGAAAGTATGAAAAATTAAGAACCCCAAACTCTTACTTTAGCCTTCCTCAACCAGGTGCCCTCCAGATATTTTGAACTACAACTCCCATTCCTGACCATTGGCCATGTTTGCTGGGCTAATGGGAACTGTAGTCTGAAACATCTGGAGGACCCCAGGTTGGGGTAGGCTGTCTTCCATCATCATGACGCAAAAATCAGATCAGGTAGGGGAAAAAGGTAGGAAAACTTGCAGAGACATTTTTTTTGCAGAGAAAGTCGGTGGAGTGGGGTAAATCCACTAATCCTATAATCTTATACACACTTACCTGGAAGTAAATCCCACTGAACTCAATGGCCTGGTTCAGAAGACACTTTAAACCACACTTTAACCATGGTTAAAGCAATTTAACCATGGTTAAAGCCCTTTTAACCATGGTTGAATGGCTTTAACCATGGTTAAAGTGTCTTCTGAACCAGGCCGATGAGACTTACTTCCAAGCAGACGTGCATAGGATTGCACTGTGAAAGTATTATCCGGATGGTGGAATGAGAGAATGGGCAAGTCTCGGGTATTCAAAAGATTTGCCTGTCCTGCAATTTGCTACTTCAAAATTTCATCCCTGAAACTCCCTACCAGCCTCCCCGCCACCATTTGCCTGAACCTTTTGGGTCAAAGTAAACATGAGAGGGGCAGATCCTTGTCTTTAAACTCAGATCATCTACACTCATTTAGAAACAAGGCGGGGGGAGGCTGATTTTAACAGTAAAAGCAACATGCAATTACCCACCGCTTATTCCCCTGCCTGCAGCCTTCTCCCCACCTTCTCATCTCTCAACCAGAGCACGTCTGATACAGGAGGGCCCAGAAAAATGCACCTGGAGACAGAAGGAACTACCCAACTATGTCAGGGCCCAACAAAACGTTATGCTAGTGTGTGCTTGGCTTACTTACTTGAGTGTAAGCATGCACAGCCTCTATTCGAATCAAGACTGTGGTGATTTGGGAGGAGGGATTTAAGCTTCCCCCTCCCATTTTGGTCCCAAAATTCCACCACCACCACTATTGCCGCTGGGGGATGGGGTTTAAAAAAAGAAAAGGCATTCCATTGGAATCCATGGAGGCATTGTTTTCTTTTTAAAACCTGCCCCCATAGGGAGGGAGGGAATTTCAACCCCAAATGGGAGGGGGGAGCTTAAATCCCCACTCCCAAATTTCCATGGCCCTAAGCCAAATTGGGGCCACGAATGCTTACATTCCAGTAAGTAATTCAATTAGCAGAACGTTTAGTTTGGCCCTCGTTATTCTAGCGCAAACGACGTTGCGCCAGCAGAAACTAGGTGACGTTTAGTTTGGCCCTCGTTATTCTAGCGCAAACGACGTTGCGCCAGCAGAAACTAGGTGACGAGCCATGCGCCAGGAGAGAATCCAACTAAAGTCCCATTTGCACAACCATTTTCAGGAACGCACCACATGCTTTGCTAGTGCATGCTGTGCTAGTGTAATGCACAGGCGCTTGTGCGACTGAAAGATTCAGCAGAGCTGCACTAGTGTTCTGTGACTTTAAGGAATGACACCATTGGATATTGTCCGGAGGCTGTAAGGAGGTAAGCCGTGGGAGTAAGATGTGCTCAGCATACCTTATCCACCTGCACTGTTTGCTGTTGCAATCAGATTCCTGCCCAGTCCCACCCCAGTTGCCATCAGTTTCTACATGACTCTAGCACAGCTGGAGGCAGGCATGAGCAATGCAGGCTGAGCTGTCCGTATTAGCCTCGTCGTAGATCTGGACACTTGATTAAAGCAAGTGTGCTTTTAAACCAATGTGTGAACAACTAAGGAAATGAGAAACAGTCCAAATTTTGGGTTTCTCAAGCTTGACATATCAAAATATGGATAGATATGGCCCTTTGCATATCTAAGCCAGGGGTAGACTACACTTTTGGGCACATTTGTCTTTTGTGGGGGGGCACAGTTGCCCACAGATACTTAGTTTCAGGATTTCCTCTTTTCTTGACTCTCCTCCTCCTCCTCCTCCTCCTCCTCCTCCTCCTCCTCCTCCTTTCCCCCCACCCCTTTTGTGACTTCTTTCACCACTCCACTGCTTCTAGGGTAGGATCTACACTACTGCTTCATAACAGTATTGAAGTGCACTGACAACTGTTGGGGCCCATGACACATGCCATGTAACATTTTCAAACCACTTCCATAGTGTTATATCCTGCTTGGTGTAGATCTGTCCCAGCTCTGCTACTTTTCCTTTCTTCCCCTCCCCATCACCACCACTTTTCCTTTCTCCCCTTTCTCTGCCACCTACCACTGCTTTTCTTCCCACCCACCGTTTCTGCCTCCTCCTCCTCCTCCTCCTCCTCCTCCTCCTCCGGATTTCCTTCCTTCCTCTGTTGCCACCACTGCCACTTCTGCGTACTTCCGCCTAGCAACAAGAAAGCAGGAAGCCTGCAGATTGGAATATAACTCACCCAGTCTGCTGACTTCCTGTTTCCTCACTACTGAGGTGAGTAAGGATGAGTGGAGGAGTAGCAGGCACAGTCAGGGGTCTTGGTAGGCACCAGGTGCACCCATGGATACTGTGTTGCTGTTGCCTCATATAAAAGCAAGTTGGGGAGGGAGAGTTTTGTGTGTGGCATGCAGCTCAGGTCACTGGTGCCAAACAGAATCAACCTCATTGAACAGATTCGCATGACACAAGGGTAGTTGATAAGTTACAGTTGCTTGTTGCTGGTCTGCTGGTTAACAAACCACCCAGCAGCCCTGCAACGGATGGTGGGTTTTGGGTGGCTTGTTAACCACACCAGCCACCTACCCTCACCAGGTTCGGCCATCACAACAACATGCCATCAGGGTACATAGAAAAATCAGCTGGCACATGACCAGCATGCGCAGGAGTGGTTAATGCAGGGTTGGCATATGCAAGCAGTTTTGGGGGTTAGGGTTCAACAGCCTTGGATGAAGAGCTCATGCAGTCTATTGTGGCACCAGAACTTAAAGCAGCCCTCCGGTTGGGTCCAGACTTAGTCATTCTTAAAGTAGACTCATTGAACTCAGTAGGACTTAAGTCTTGTTCATTTCAGTGGATCTACTCTAAATATAGCTAAGTCCAGATCTAACCCCCTTTTTAGGTGGAAGATAACCATGTTCATGGTGTTAACAGGCCATTGGATGTAATATTAAGCTAGGTGCCGACACTTCATCATAAACAAGAACAAAATCCTTTGAAGTTCACAGACTGAAAGCTTAAAGGCAGAAGAGCATCTTGCTATGGAAGGAAGAGGCAGGCACTAATAATGCTCCTCATTTGGCCACCGACTCCCTTTGTAGCCTTGAGCAAATTCCCTGCCCTGGCAGGGGATGATCATACTCTAACTACCTCATGGGGCATCGTGAGAACCAGTGGTGAAGCACGTCACTTCCTGGCAATGAACAGCACTCAGTGCTCTCTCCCCAAAAGACAGAATTTGGGTTCCTCAACAAAGTGTTGTGCAAATTTGATGTATATGGCTAATGGAAGGAGAGGAGAGGAGGGTCTTCCCAGAGGGGAGGCTAGGCATGCTACCTAGCAGATGCCACAGTGTCTTTCTTGGCTACAAGCTTTGTTGTAAAAGTACATGTGCATGTTTTGCTGACAACAGAACTGTCTGTCTCCACTTAAAACTGTTCTCCCTGTTTCTGTCCACCTAGCAGGAACCCAAACCTAGAACCCTTTGTCTTGCCAAGATGATAAGCGGGAGCCTAGCTTCAGAGATTCTGAAGAAACTCTGAGTCTTTAAGGATGGCCAGAGAGAGAGAGAGAACCAAACACATTTCCTTAAACTGTGTAAACATTTTAACAAGATCTTAAATTGGTACCTCATTTGTACTACTGTCAGAAATGTTGTCGTCCTCATGGCCTTTCTTATATACTACTCCTTTGTTTGGTATGATGTCTGCCTCTTACTACATGAGCGCAGGTGCCGTTTTCCAATCTATCCCTCCACAACATGCTTTTGAATTCATGGTTTCCTTAGCTGCTGGCTGAGAGAGATTGCAAGTTTCTTTTCAGCATGTTCAGGTGGCATTATAGTGGTGCTCCTCTGCCCTCTCTTTTTCCTTGGGTTCATAGAAGGGTTCCCTCTATTTCCCCTTTTTACCCATATACAAGATTTTACTAAGCAAAAAAATAAAAAGATAATGTCCTCTTCCTCTTTTAATGTAGCATGAAAAACCAAACGAAGTGCATATTATGGATCAAGGCAAAAGACAATATGATTTAACCAACACAGAAATTTCTTCTTGAATGTTTCTCTCCTGTCCCTCACGCTTCCCCTCTTGCTTTGGCAGTTCTCCTGTGTTACCTTTAATTTTGCATCTTTTAAAAATAAATAAAAAAGGAATATTTCTTTTCTTTATTAAAAAAAACAAACCTTTCACCACTTCTTACGAAACAGTGACGCTTTCTTACTTCAGCAAAGGACTCACTTCAATGAAAGGGAGAAAACTACTGCCCATTTCCCAGCTGTCAGACTGGGTGACATTAGAGAAAATGTAGAGGGGAGACCAAAGGCAAAACATCTGAGCAGTGAAGCCAAGAAGGATTCTTAAGGCCTTTCTCTCCAAAGTGATCCCGGCTAAGTGCCAGGAGTAGGACTTTCTCCCCACAGTTCTGTAGCGGGGTGGAAGTGAGCAAGTTTGGACCTAGATATTTTTGAACGTTAGTCAAAGCCTCCTCACCCACCCCCATCTTCTCTGGCACAGAAGTCCTCTTTTTTAATTGGGGCAGAAAGAAGGGGGAACAGATGCCCCATTTGGAATCTGCTCTCCAATAGGGCTCTTCACAGGGCTCTTTTTTAAGGCTCTTCACAGCCCTAAAAATTGGGTGTGGGTGAATGGTGGTGGATACCTCTGTTGTCTTCTTATTTACTCATCTTTTCTGCCACATTCAAACTATGGGTTGGATCTGCCTTCCAAGGGGTATACTCACAGAAGGTCCCTCTGCCCAACATTTTGAAGAAGCTGAAAAGACTGCTGTAGGAAGCTGGATGGAGGGGAGTCCACTTAAATCTGGATCCAACCCATTATCAGTGAAAAGAGGGAAATTGTTGACTCTTGAAATGCAGCAGATCATAATCTGAGCCATAAATCAAAGTAAGCACAACGATAATGAAAGCACAAAGATCTGAGATCACAAAGGCCTTGGTCTGTTGCTATTGGTTGGTCCTCTGAGAGCCAAGAGGAAATTCAGGTCTATATCCTATTGCCTGGTACTAAGATCCTATATAAATGGTTTCCCAAGACTTCTTGATTTTAAAAAAGGAATTGTAATTCATAATTAAACACAATAAAAGGATTCCAAGCAGAAGAAGGCAAACTGCTACATTTGTTATTGACAAAGCATGCAATAGGAAAAACAATAAAAATAACAGAAGGGTTTCCCTCCCTCCCACACACGCACACTCTTTTGGTCAGGTGTCAGAAATTTAAAAGTAAAAATTTCCACCAGTTAAATACTACAGAACATTTTGGAAACTCAAATTGCTGCCAAGTTATTAGAAGTGCCACCATTCAGAAATGAGACTAATTAGAAAGAAAGGTAAGGTTGGTACCTACTTTTCACTGGCAAGTGTGGCAGATGCTTTTGACACTTCCAAACGAGTGAAAATAAATCTGGGCTCCTTGGCTTGATGAATGGAAATGACATATGTTTGTGTAGCAAAACAGTTATCTGAATGTTCCACTGCATAGCCAGATTGGGTTTTTTTTAGCCCAGGATGAAGTCTCTGAGAAAAAGGTTTTATCAGAAGAATAGCAAAATATCGTAACATCAGTATCATAAATGATGTTGGGTTATATCCAATGCTAGTCTAACTTAAACCTCATTTATTTCAATGGGTCTTCTCTAAGCAGGAATCACACTGAATACAACCCAATATCATGTTGAGTGCCACCAGAGCAACTTTGAATACCAGTTGCTGGGACTAGCAGTGGGAGATGGCTACTGACCAATATCCTACTTGCAAGCTTCTCATCTGATTGGCCACTGTGGAAAAGAGGACACTTTATTCTGATCCAGCATGGCTCTTCTTATGCCAACTCTAATAGCATGATGTGTCTTGCTAATGCAAGACAGAGGGGGGTAAAGAAAGTATTTCTGCTACTAACATGACTTAAGCTGGGGAAAATGGGTGGGAGGGTGCTGTTGCACCATGTCCTGCTTTGTTGGTCCCTAGTCAACAGTTGGTTGGCCACTGTGTGAACAGAGTGCTGGAATAGATGGACCCTAAGTCTGATCCAGCATGGCACTTCTTATCTTCTTATCCTAGTTAAGCCTCTATGTTTCTGAGACATGGACCACAAAGAATGGGTGACATCATGATGTGTCAATCCACAGCACAAACAGAGGACCACCTTAAATAACTTCACATTTCCATTCATGGACTTCTCCTGCCCATTTGTGTAGGTCTCATTACTGCTATTATATATAGAACAGGGAGATCAGGGGTGATCCTTCTACCTTTATCAACTTCTCACTTCTCATGGAAGGAATGTATGTTTTCCTAAACCAAACTTTTGAAGAGCAACATGACACAGCTCTCTCCCCTCCAACTCTCCTGTCTTTTGCTCAGTATTCATCCTCACATACATTCATCCTCTCTATGCCTCAGCTTAACAGTGAATGGCATAAATAAGAACTTGCTGGCAGTGATGGGGAAGCCATCCTCCTAATTGAACTGTCCTCTTTTCCTTCTCTTTGGTTGCAATGTCTAGTCTATGCCTTCCCTTGCAGAAGGCGTAGAATTTCAACTGATGTTTTTACAATGCATTCATACAATCCGGGGCTCTCGTGCAACTTCCATGTGGCCTTTATTCTATGACTGTAGTGCTACATTTACCTATTCATGGTGGAACTCATTCATAAGGCATTTTTACAGAAGGAAAGCTGTTGAGTTGTATACACTCATTGCCACAGATATGTACAGTCCTGTTTGTGCCTCATCCATGCAGAGACACCCATTTGTTCTCAAGGGATTCTTACATCTCATACACACTAGTACTGTATTCATTACCACTGAGTTATCTCTTTCTTTATTTCATTCAAAATAATTCAAAAGGTCATGCCGTGGAAACTTCCCAAGAGTTTAACACAGCTTGATGTGGGTGTGACTGATTTGGTTTGTCGAAATCACAATGTCTCTGTGTTGAAAGAAAACTCTCCTGGATCAGATGCAACATACTGGATCACTAGGGTTGGGGAGGGGGGTGATGAAGAAGGTGGCCGTGCTGTCTCCAAAAATCAGCCTAATGGGAAAGGGTTTTTTATTTCAAGGCTTCATTTTCCATGTGAATGTGTCATTTTCCTGTCATGCCCCTGAAGCAAGAATGAAATAATAAGTGCTTTTGATGGGTAAACAAACTATTCTTTGGTGTTTGAAAGTTATTTTTTAAAATAATAAAAAGGAAGGGAAGGACACCAAAAGTCTCTGTGGATTTTTTTACTCCTCTCTGATTCTGTCAACCAGCAATACAACACTGTAAAATCTACTTCCTTCTTGCTTATTTATTTCCACCCCGGGCAATGAACCTGGGGTCATCTCATGAAGCTAATTAGTGGGAGATTGAGGACAGATAAAATGAAGTATTTCTTTACACAGTGCATAGATAAACTATGGAATCCACTACACAAGATGTACTGATGGCCACCAATTTGGCTGTTCTTAATGAAATCCCTTTTCCGTTGCTATCTGCGAGTAACAAAGGGCCGAATACATTGACTTTGAGCTTTATCACACCAGCGTTATACTGTGCAATCACTGCGAATTGCATGCGAAGGACTCAGAAGTTTTCCACCTTATAATCTGCTTTGATTGTGAAGTACTCCCATGCATCCTGCCTTAATTGTGCAATAAAGCAAAAAGATTTGCTGTATTTAGCCCCTACTAAATACAGGAGCAGGAACAGGATTTTAAACAAATCTGCATAAGCTTTAAAGATAAAGACACCAAAATTGGCACAGTAATAGATATTAGGGGGAGCTTTAAGCATACCAAATTTGAATTAAATTGGGTCATCCGTTGATTTTTTAATGATTTTTTTACATTTCTCCCCTTAAAATCACTTCCTGGTATGCAAAGGATCACTGTTGCCCGGTAGCAAAAACAACGACTGCGAAAGCTTAGCACTGCAGGGATAATCCGAGGGAAGCAGATATGTGGGATGAAGCTCTTTGTTCTCTATTTTGTAGCATTTGGTACAAAAGGAAATGCACAAGGTGGGGGTGGAAGGATGTCCTTGTTCAGTGGTCCTGAAAAGGTAACATCAATCACCATAATCATGGCAAAAAAGGGAAAACTACAACTTTGGATGGCAGTAAAAGGGGGTTAGACAAATTTCTGGAGGAGAAGGCTGTTGATGGCTACTAATCCTGATGGCTATGTGCTACCTCCACTATCAGAGGCAGTATGGCTATGTACATTCGTTGCTGGTGGGAGGGTGCTGTTGCACTGATGTCCTGCCTATGGGTTTCCCTTGGGCTGTTGGTTGGCTGTTATGTCAACAGAATGCTGGATTAGATGGACCCTTGGTCTGATCTATCAGAGCTCTTATGTTCTTACTTTGCTTGCCTTGCTGGCATAAAAAGTTGCCATACTGTGACCACTGGTCCATGTAGCTCAGTGTTGTCCCCTCATTCATTCAGTTAAAACCTGCTATAATAGTATCAGTTTGTTCAAAAACTATCTTCTTATATAATATTCTACCAAATATGAGTATTATAGAATATTCATTTGGGAGTATCCCTCTTTCGTGGAACCATTGGAAACTGCCTTATACCAAGTCAGGTCATTGGTAAATGTAGGGTCCTTCCAGACAGAGGGATCTTAGCACTACCAATCAGAAGCTACTGTGCAGCTATTCCATCTTTTTTTTTTTCTTTGTAGATTTTCTGCGGTTGGGAGCAGCCGTGGGAAAACACAGATGGGTTATGTGTTAAAGACAATGACAATGGAAGGAAAGAAGCCAATGGCAGCAGTGGTTGTTTGAGGGTTATTGATCCCTGCTGCCCATGTCTGGATGACACAACAAACCATGGCAACCCTCCATCAAGGGGTCACCTGTACCACAACCCACCATTGTTTTATTTAAGCCACAGTGGGCTGCAATGATTGCGTAAACTGGCCCAATGAATCTTTGCCAATTACCCTAAAACAGGAGTCCCCGACCTTTTGGGGGTCATTGAGCCCATTTGGAAATTTGAGAGTGTTGTGGGCTCACTCATCAGACAGCTGCCATGGTGGTCACAGCTGGTCACAAAATACTCGTTTCCGAGAAGGCAAATGGTGAGACTAAAAGAAAAGTAACATGCTCAAGAACTTAAGTACAAGGCAGAGGTGGGACTCAGAGCTCGAAAACACAAAACAACTCTTTTGAACCCCAGTAAAGATGGTACTGGAGGGCCACCCTTCACTTTGTAACATGCCAGCCTCCTAGTTAAACTCAGTGGTGTTTAAATCTTAAATAATAAAATAAAAACTAAGACAGGCAGGCTGCCTGGTAGGCACTAAGAGAGGTGTCCGCCAGCAACATCGTCTGTAGGCCCTGCAAAGTTTGTTTTCCCCTCCTTAAGCAAAAATGAAGTGATTTTTGTCATCTTCAAGCCTCTTATACTTACTATTCTTCCAAACAGCCTTTTTGTTCCTGGTGATTTATTCGAAAAGATAGTGCCCTACACAATGACCAACTGAATAGCTTTTTCAGGAACCAGTTGCAGAGGTTACCCTTTTGTTATTGGATTTGTTACCTGTTTCTCGCTGGTGGTAACTTGGCGACTGCGCCTTGGCATACATTGTAAAAATAAAATAAATGGTTCAGGCCAATTGTTCTAGGATTGGGGTGTGTGTGTGTTTGGTTTTGCAGAGCAGAGAAAAATATCTAGGGAAACTATATTTCTTTATACACTTACAGCTAAAGGAGGAATAGATGGGGAGCAACAGGAAGAGCTATTTCCCAAATAGGATTAGGGGTTGACAATGGATTTGATCATCGTCAGATTCTCCCTTCCCATGCTGCTGCTGCTACTGTCTCCTTTACTAGTCCTGCTCTCCTGCCACACAAGGAGAACTAGCCAGGTTTCAGCTATTGGACACCTCTAGGGTGACCATATGAAAAGGAGGGCAGGGCTCCTGTATCTTTAAAGTTGTATAGAAAAAGGAATTTCAGCAAGTGCAATTTGAATGCATGTAGCACCTGGTGAAATTTTGTCTTCATCATAACAGTTAAAGCTACAGGAGTCCTGCCCTCTTGACCAGATACAAAAGAGAGGAGGGCACCTGCAGCTTTAACTATTGTGATGAAGAGGGAATTTCACCAGATGCTGTCTGCATACAAATGACACATGCTGAAAATCCCTTTTCTCTACAACTGTTAAAGATACAGGAGCCCTGTCCTCTTTTTCATATGGTCACTCTAAACACCTCCCATGGGGAAAATGCTTGTTCCCTATTGGGACATTACTAGAAGTGCAAACCCAGATCCAACTTATACATGCATCCAGCTGTCGATACTGCTTGTAACATCCAAAGCCATCCTCAGGGCCCAACTTCAAGTTATATTAATTGTGTGGCTCGCAGCTACATCAGGGGATTTTAAAATTTTAATCCTACGCATGCAGGATGGAGAATTTCCATTGGAACCACAGTACATAAGGAGGCGAGGTTGCTCCACCCTTTCCTCTGCAGCCACAATCCCAATGATGTAGCATCCCAGCACTGTACACTAAGCTTAATTTACAAGGAAGATTAACAGCACAAACCAGACAGCCTTCTGATAGAAGCTCACTTTTCATCATGAACAACTCCACCCTGAACAGCCTGGTGCATCTCTTGCAGAGTGCATCATACCCAAGCTCAACTGATTGTATGAAAGAGCCTTTGCTGTTCAAGGAAGCAGGCAACAAGCAATTGATCGATGCAGTTGGCATTTTCCAAGTCAAACTTTATCCCTTCTGTCAAATCAAGAATGGCTATAAGTCAGCCTTTCCCAGCCTACTGCCCTCCAGCTGTTTTGGACTACAACTCCCAGCATTCCTGACTATTGAACATGTGAGCTGGGGCTGATGAGAATTGAAGTACAATACATCTGGAGGCTACTATAAATGTTTGTTGTTGTGGAAAAGGACATCTTTACAGATGATTCCCCAGATTGAATGTTATTCATTATTGGAAACAAGTTATGAAAAATCATTTAACTTCTACTATAGTGATAGAGCCGCAGTGGTCTAGTAGGGAATAAAATGATGGCCTAAAAATGAATTATGCCCTTTAAGAGCAGTCATTGTGCAGCGGAACAGGATAATAAATGAATTAATTATGTCAACGTTTGAGGCCAATGCAACCCATCTGTTGCTTTGATTAATTAAAATTCTGACTGACAAAAGAGGAACTTCCTCTGGCCTGCAAGCAATTAATTGCTAGAGTCCTCAATAAATCTGTGTTTCTCACTGAGCTTAGTTCTTAGGGCAAAATGCAGCCTAGAGAGGCAGTCATAGATGTAGCTGCATTGCCAACTTGACATTTGATTGTGTTGATATAATCCTGATGTGACCAGACCATGAACCATATATCTTGTCATAGCACCCATCCTTCCTTCCATGACTTTTCAACTAGACATTACAAGCTGTATGAAGGAGTTGGATTATAAGAACTAGGTAGACAAGGTAACCTAAATTCAACCCCCCCCAGTCTTCCATGCTCTAACTGGATAAGCCTACCCCACTTATTCTCTCAATTCTGCACCAGTTAAGTCTGTATATTGCAGTAATTCATCTCTTAAGAATCTCTCAGATATACACAAGACTGTTTACACAATCAAGCAAAGTAATTTCAGAGAAGTTTATACATCAGAGATACTTCCATGAATGACCAGTTGCATTCCACATTAATTACTATGCGGTCCAATCCAGTCCAGCCACACTTCAGAACTCTATAGTCTTGGCAGTATCTGTTTCTACTGTATATGGGTGGGGGTGGAGAGAGAATTCCCCATTAGAGTATGTGGAAACAAACAGCCATTACTAATGGCAGATTCCAGAGGTGTAGCCATGTTCGCCAGTTGCAGAAAAACCAATGAAAACTAAAGTCTACTTTGTCAAGAGTCCATTTTGTGGGTTTACTTTTGAGAACTGCCCAGAGAGCTTTGGCTATTGGGCAATATAGAAATGAAGTGAGTAAGTAAATAAATAAAATTTACTAAGGGATAGGTTATGCAGAGCTTCTGTGCATGTGGCATGGTGAATTTTATCAATCATTGCTTCCCCTAGATTTTTGATTAGCTGCAAATAATATGATAAATCTCAAAAAATTATCATATTATCTGCAGAATTAAGTACAGGTTTATCTCAAGACATGACTTCTTTTTAAACATAAAATTCCTTTTGGGGGCTGGTAAAATCTTTCAAAATGGAAATGACCACTGAAGGACAAGTACTAAGAGTCCTCCATATATATGTGGAACAAAAGTTTAATAAAGGAAGAGAGGTCCCATAGTTGCTTCTGGTGGACAAGGCACTCATTAACTGTCATATAAAGTAATATAATAGCTCATTATTTTCAGGTATGACAAGATACAGAATGAGTCAAGGTGTCAGTAAAAGACCTAGATTTCCCATGGGAAGTTGGGAAACTGGGCAGGCCCTGTGTCCCACAAATTAAAATCTCTGAAGTTTAACAAAAATTTATGACAGGCTCCTAGTCATGTGAACTCTGCCTTAGGTTTTGAAGGACAGAAAGGTGGCCACACTTCTACACATAAAATGCTTGCCAGCGTTTTGCCTGAAACTGGCTATCAGAATATTTCATCAGCTTGTTTGGGACATGAAAGTACAGCATTCCCAAACTACATGTCAGACTGCCTTGGCTGATTGCTCAAAGTTGTTTTTAAATATATTTTTGTCTCCATGTATATTGTCTGTTTGTGTAGTTTTTGTTTTTAAATTTTGCATATTGTAGTTTTGATGTTTTTAATCTTTGTAAACCACCTAGAGAATAATAATAATAATAATAATAATAATAATAATAATAATAATAACAACAACAACAACAACAACAACAACAACATCTTTCTGCATGTCATTGCAGAAAGCCATGCTCTTGCCATTAGATGATGTTTGCAATAGGAATGAAAGAACAAATCTGTCCATTTTGGTTCCTCTTCATCTCTCATTTTTTCTAATCTTTTGTTTGGTTCCTCCCATTTCCACACCAGTTAGAGAATATTTTTTAAACCTTGCCTAAAACTTCATGCACATTTTTGCCCAATATATGCAAAAATATGTGCATTTTTGTACGCAATCATGCCCAATATCCACATTTTTTCTAAGCGATAATATATATATATATATATATATATATATATATATATATATATATACACACACACTTTCTGCTTTATAGGTAGAGATGTATGTGCATGCGCGCACACACACACATTTCCCTAATATATGCATTTCTGTATGCATTTTCTAACTGGAAAACATTGCAAAATTCATAGAACTGTGAATTTTAAAGGATAACTAAGTTTTGGTTCATGTATAACTTTAAAAGTACAAAATTTGATAAATTTGCATTAAAATGCAAATTGAATGAATTTTTCCCCACCTCTACTTTCCACTGGGAAGTGGAGATTTAGTTAAACTATGGGGCTCCCTATATGGCACCCCGTTGCCACTGCCTTAAGCAAAACCACACACTTTCTCTGCATTGGGGGGAAGGGGCAGTGGCTAATCCTGATGCAGAGGGAGGGTGCGGGGTTTCCAGCAGACATTGGCACACCAGGCATGCCCCCTGCCCTCTGCCTGGGCAAATGCTGACCAATTAAGGGCACCATCCACCTGGGAATGCCTCCACTGTGACTCTGGAGGAAGGATAGACTGCAGCTGCACTGCACTCCTCTCGCTCTGGGGGGAAAAGTTGGAGATGGTCCCTGACCTTTTAAAGTTGCAGCTTTGCGGGAAAGCCCCATGATGGTTGGGAGGTGCATCACAGCCACCTTGGGGCTTTCAGACTGTCAAGGCAGCCCCCAGGATTCCTGGAGAAGCCACCTAATGGATTCCACTGCTGCTACACTTTCATAAGACTGCTAATACAAACCATAGAGGCAGCAAAATTCATTGCACATAAAAAACAAACAAAAAACAGACAAACAGGGTTTTTTAGGCATCACTTCTCAGTGCCTACAAACATCACTGCAAGTTCACCCAATGGATACTACATGCAATCCATAGTTTATAAATGAAGTGTATTAGCAAATATTCTTCTCAGTGAGCTTGTAACAAAGGAAAGTTAGAGAAACTACTGATTAATGTGAAAACTGGATTCCCGAAGATTCATTCCATAAACACCATAGCACAGTTCAATGTAAGGTATCCTTCAATAGGCTTAAGTGCACGTAAGTGTGTTTTGGATGATGGCCCATCAAATGATTCAGGGGAAACCAATGTAACAGTCAGTCAGAAAGGAGAAATTACTCACCGGATAATGTTCATAGTAAATAAATTAACAGGAAATGAAAAGCTGCACATGGAAATATGTTAAAATCTTGAGGGACAGAATCCATCTAACAAATTACAAACTTGCCACTGCTGTCATCAAGATTGTTATTAACAGCTTGCGCAAATGGAAAAATTGGTTCCTATTAAACAACACAAGGAATTTTAATACTAGTGAAATGCTCAGTTAAAGTCAACTTCCTCCAGAGTTGATTTTTTTTTACTAAATAAATAAATAAGTCCTTGCCTCTGTTGCACGATGGGGAACACAGACACAAAGCGTCATCAGATTAGTGTTTTATCGCACATTTGTTACTGGCCACTTACAGATGTTCGTGGGTCCTTTTGATGATGACGTCTGCTTCCCATTCGCCTCCCATTCCTTCTGATCTTTTTTCTGTGACAAAAAAGACCTGGAAAATCCAACTTTTGGGGGTTGAAGCGAAACATGCTGCCATTTCAGGAAAAGCAGCACAATAAAAATGACCACTGAATGGGCCATGTGGTCATTGTTTACTTCCTCTTTCTTCCCCGTGTGAAAAAGAGGAATTATTGTGGGGCAGAAGTGGGATGGGGAGAAGCGATGGTAGGGAAATGCGATTCCACCCTCCACCCACCCCTGTCTGATGACACTCTTAATCATCATCAGCAGCAGCAGCACAATCTGTTTATTTTTATTCACTTTTTCATTGTAAAACTATGCTCAAACCAGCTTACGGCAACATCAGAAAAAATAATGTAATAAGATGCAGGAACATTTCCTGCTAATTCACTAGCAATTACAAATCATAATGATTTTAAGTAGTCAAACAGATAGGCTAAAGATCTCAGTAAATATACAGTAAATTTAAACATTCCACGAAGATTAAACTATCGTACCAAGGCCTAACGAAAGGGGGAAAAACAAAACAAACCAAAATAGCAAAAATGCATCTTGCCAATGCTGAAAGTTGCCCAAGGTACAAACACTACATGAGATGCCATCCTGATGGCCTTTAGCCACCTTCATGAGCAGCCTTTGTAGGTGGAGTCAGTCGGTTCCTCACCCTCCCAGACCAGGTGGAAACGAGCCAGGCGGTAGAACAGGGTCTGGGTCTGGCAGGAGTCATAGCTGGACAGTCTCCAGACCCCTTCAGCAGCAGTAGCAGAAGTCCTGTAGCTGGTGTCAGTCATGCACCACCCCCAGAGTAAGTGGAAGTGCTACATACTTACACTATACTTTTTTTAATGTCATGATGTTTTAAATAGTACATAACACCAGCGGGGGACAGGGGGAGGAGAGAGAAATGAAACTCTTCAAGGACTATGGTGTGTGGAGAAGGAGGTTAGCCTTTGGCCACCTCATCCCACAGTCCCAATCCGGATCAAATCCTCCTCCTTTGCAGCTGTTATTTGCGCATCAAGTGAAATTCACATGGCCAACCTTTAATAAAGAATCATGTTAAATAAACCGTGTCGCAGTCAAGTTATACTCTACCCTGGGTGAGTTCACTATTAGAGGGAATGAGATGTAAAACTCAGCATTGTACCCAATCCTTTGCTGTACCTCAGCATCCCGGGTTCAGCTAAGGACAGGGCCGCTAGATGTAAATAGCTTTACATTTGAGGCTCCTGCCTCTTGGCATCAGTTCAAGTTAGGCCTTGAATGCTATTTTTCCATGCAGCGTGATGCCCAGGAATCCAGTATAAACTGACACAATGCAAAAGAAGTGTCTTATCAAATCAGGGGCTCTCCAAAGCTTTTTCTGATCATACCCCTCTTCCATCCAGAAAGCTCGCACTAGTACGCTCTGTAAGTCATGGCACCAACATGCTTGTCCACATAGAGCTTCGCTGAACAAGCCTAGGCTGCATTTCACATGGCATTAAGGTCATGGTCATGGTGAAGGGGGAGAAAAAGAGGTGCTTGGCAGGGTAGGTTGTTGGGCACAAAATCATTGCATTCACTAGGTCACCAGAGATCTCTCTCTTCACTCCTCTCATCACTAGTGTTGTCTGGGTCAGACCGAGAGGCAGGTGAACAAGCAGATTGCAATGATGAAGAGGAAGAGGAGCAGCTCCAGGGGACTCTTGTCAGTGGGGCTCTGCTGGGGTGTGGCCCCCAGCAGGTGCTTGACCATGCATGCCTTTGACACTGGCCCTGAATGTATGACTTGGCTCACTTTCTTGTTCTTCTGAAACATTCAGTACCTGTAGGCACTTGTAGTATGCTGCACCATTTGAATCTCTACCTGTCCAACAATCTAGACATTAGCACAATCTAGACAATACCCTGCTTCAGCGTAAAGGATTGGAGAAGTTCTCAGCTCCCTTTCAGATCTATAATTATATAATTTTACATTCTATGGGTAAAACACAGTGCTTCCCCACTCACTCCTGTTCATCCCCCTTTCTTTCTCTTTCTGCAAAACCACAGGCAAGGAGCAGGGAGAGAAAAGCCTCATGATGATCAGCATTCATTTCATATGATAGATGGATCTACACCATGTGTCTAGTTACTGTCCTATCACGTAACTAATTATCGTCGTCTAATTGGAGAGGCAAAGTTCAGGACTGTGTCAAAACCATCTTCAGGTTGAGCTGGAAGTTAGGGTGCTATTAACTGAAAAATGTGTCACAACTCAGCTTCTCTCACATTTCTGCTCAACTTTGACACTGGTGGGATCCAAATTAAGCTAGTCACACTTTAGTCCCATCGAAATCAATGAGACGAGTTAGTCATGGGATTTAGAATGGAACTAAAACATTTGTCTTAGTCAGGATCCAACCTAACATCTCAGCTTTCCTTTGAAGGGCCCAGGGGCGTTACAGTACATATGGCATGTATAGTAAACATTTCCAGGTTTGTATAGTCTTTTTTATAGTCAGGGGCAAGGTTACCATGCTCCTCACCAAAAGCAGGAGAAAGAGAATAAAATTTGATGTTATGCCCTCGTGCCCCAACTCCCCAAATGGTGAGAAAGTCAGGTTGCTTAATCGTAACTGGAGTTCTTTGAGTGGTCATCTGCGCATTCGCATACCTGGACTCTGCGCCTGTGTGTAGCTGCACTTCAGGAAACTTCGATAGCTGAAATTTTAGCGGGAACCGTCCCCCACTGTCCTACTGAGCATACTCTGGTGGGTTACCTGCCCAGTGCCTCAGTTCTTTGTCAATCTCCATTGTGGCCCCTTATTACCAAGGGAACAAACTCGGTAGCAACAGTAATATTATTGACAATGGGCGGAGACGGAGAACGCACAGATGACCACTCAAAGAACTTCAGTTACAAGTAAGCAACCTGACTTTCTCCTTCATGGTCTCTGTGCATCACACACATGGGCAATTAACAAGATGACTAACCATGGAGGTGGGTCAGTGTCCTAACAAGGAACTTCCGACAGGACTGCACAGCCAAATGAGCAATCTTCTCTGGCTCGAATGTCGAGATGATGGTGCTTCACAAATGTTGGTGGATAGGCCCATCAGTATTCCTCTCCTAAATGCCACTGAAGTAGCTATGGCCAGTATAGAATGTGCCTTCACCTGGTTAGGTACTTCAAATCCATCCAATTCATACGCAAGCTTGATAGTGAACCTCCCAGAGAGCTTCGGCTATGAGGCGGTATACAAATGCAATAAATAATAAATGTGAACAACCCATGCTGCAAGACTCTGAAAGAAAACTGGTGAGCCCTTAGTTGTGCTCCTGTAACAAACAACCCTGGGGGGCGACAGAATGTAATGTAAAAGGCCAAGGCTCACTGAACATCCAGCATGTGCATTGTCAATTCTAATGGTGTCAATGGGTTGCAAAAAAGGCAGGGAGAAGGATACCTTGCCCCAGATGGAAATCGAAAACCACTTTAGGTAGGGTGACCATATGAAAAAGAGGACAGGGCTCCTGTATCTTTAACAGTTGTATTGAAAAGGGAGTTTCAGCAGGTGTCATTTGTATGCATGCAGCACCTGCTAAAATTCCCTCTTCATCACAACAGTCAAAGCTGCAGGAACCCTGCCCTCTTTTATATTTGGTCACTCTACAAAAGAGGGCAGGGCTCCTGCAGCTTTGACTGCTGTGGTGAAGAGGGAAATTCACCAGGTGCTGCCTGCATACAAATGACACCTGCTGAAATTCCCTTTTCTATGCAATTGTTAAAGATACAGGAGCCCTGTCCTCCTTTTCATATGGTCACCCTACTTTAGGTAAAAAGGCAACATCAAGATGAAGGACAGCCTTGTCACTATAAAAACATAGGTACAGTAGGTCCACCCTTAGAGCAGCTAGTTCTCCAGCTCACCTTGCAGACATGATAGCCACTAAGCAGGACATTTTAAAGGTCAGTAGTCTTAAGTCTGTTTTTGTCTGCAGCTCAAAGGGGGCGGTGGTCTAGTGGGTGCATGTAGGACCACCGATAGGATCTGTGATGGTATCGGTGTCTTAACAGATCCCATCACATTCTTCAGTCCTTTCAGAAAATGTCACAGAAGAGGGTGTGAAAATACTGTAAAGCCTGCTATGGGGGCTCTATTGGCTGATATTGCTGCAAGATATATCCACATAGAAGGCTTAATGCCTTTCTGATGTAGAGAGAGTAAGGTTTTCTGGTGGTTGGTTTCCTTGCCTCTGTGATGACTCTTGTATCAGTGTCCGTGTTCTGGGACATGAGCTGGTTTCAATGCCTCTGCCCCACCCTCTTTTGCTGACAATGGAACAAAGGAGTCACTTCTGAAACTCCATCTCCTGCAGAGATCTCCTCCTGCTGCTCTGCTCCTTTGGAAGACTTCCCTGGTTGAGGAGCAGGGGCCACCATCAAGGTCAAGGCTCCCATCTGTGAAAGAGAGGCTGTGTCAGCATCCCGCATCTCACCCCTCCCAGCTTGTACACCAGTGGGAGGCCTGGTAGAACTGAGTTCTCAGGCACTTGGCTTCACATAGTTGGGCCTGGCTCTACAGATTCCCTGTCTGACTCAGAATTCGGATCACAGGTTATAGCTCCCCTCCCAGACTGGGGCAAGATCTGGGGCAAGTGGGAGAATGAGAAAAAAATGGTGGCTCCTACTGGTTGTGGTCCAGCCCACTACTGATAACTCCCCACCCCACCCCCAACAAATTACCCCTGAGGAAATGTAGCCCTAAATGGAACAAAGTTCCCCACCCCTGAGGTAAAACTTCCAGTGCAAAACTGGGAGAGTGGATTTTGGAAAGTTTGTCCCAAAAACGATGCAAAGTTTTCACCTCTGTTTGTACCAATCTCTTTAGGATGAGCAAGTTCTTCGAAATAGGATTCTATTTGATGTGAGCATATATTAAATGGCCCAATGCCTATTTTACCTTCTGCTATGATAGCTTTGTGATCAGATCAATATGAATCTTTTTCATTCATTTAATTGTAGCTGCAGGGAGTTCTTTGCCGTTTGGGTGTATTTGTTTCATTACATTGTTAATATAATCAAGCACAAAGACCACTTCATTAAAAGTTCACCACTTGATAGTACAGGAGCCCCCCCTTTTTTTAATTGTAAGTCTTTTAGTTGTTCACAAATGAAGAGTATATAGGGGGAATGTTTAAGAGTTCAAGAAGCAAAGTTTGAAGACAAGTAGCAGTTGAAAGAGAGAGGAATAAAGGAAGAGGCTGCCAAGGAATTTAAATGAAATTATTATCTCTCCAAAGTAGCAACGGTAACATCCGCATGGTGATATACATGCCTGCAGCCACAAGACAGTTTTGGAAATCAAAGCTGTGTCCTCCTTAATAAGCAGAAAATGTAGTAGTAGTAGTAGTAGTAGTAGTAATGATGATGATGATGATGATGATGATACTGGTTAGTCTAAAGATGTAGATAGCCTAACAGGGTTACAAAAGAAATTTTGATACCAAAACCAGGTGAAAATCTAGACTGAAATATGTCAGAGATAGGCTCCCGCGCCTTCCACTCATTTTTCTGTCGCAAAATAGACCACTTTTAATTCTACTTTTTTATTTAAAAAAAACAAATGCCAGAATGTGCCGCCATCTCCTGCTGTGTGCAAGAAAAGCGGTGCAATAAAAACAGCCTCTGAAGGGGCCATGTGGTCTTTGTTTCCTCCTGGAAGATTGAGGAAGTGCGGAGAACCTATGGTAAGGAAATGCGATTTCCAACCGTGTGATGACGCTCTCTGTCAGAGTATGCCTCCTACTCTCACATCATCACTTCAGGCCTTGGGCCGAGTTTCTGAAACAACTGAATCTCAGAAGATTCCGGAAGGCGGATCTAGCCACTCAGATTCAGGCAGTCTTTCCTACATAGCATTCTTATTGCTGCATAGTGCGCTGCTTTTATTTGGGCGCTCGTGAAGCTGAAGAAGAGCATCAGGTGTGCTAGGAAGGCCTGCTAATAAACAAAACCTATAAACAGAGAGGTGATAGCAAAGAACAAACAAACACAGAGAATTACTCTAAGAGAATTCTGCAACCCTTTGCTTCCAGCTCGAGAAGGCCAGGCCCTTGTAAAACAAAAAACAAAAAACCACTCTCCCCGCTCAGCTATAACAGCCCAAGGCTGGAATGTTTGCCCTTGCCATGAACATTATAGCTTGAGATATTAGGCATTAAAACTCAGAGTCGTTCAAACACCAATTACTGACACCGCTGTTAACACAAATAACAAATGATCTTCCTTTGAGAAACCTCATAAAACAGAGAATCCAATTTCAGTGTGTTTCTGCCATTTATTCTGAACAGAAGAGGCAACATTCTCACAACCATTTTCTGTGCCCAGCGGCCCACTGAGTCAGAGATAAGTGCGACTATCTCCAAGTTCTATTAGTAAATATAAATTATGCATTTCCTCTCAGGATGTTAACAGCACAACTGCCCAATTCCAGCCTTTTCAGGGTGCTAGTAAACAAAGCAAAACACAATGCCGATGGCAAATAGTAAGCTCCTCACAGTTTCTTGTCTTGCATCACAGCAGCAGGAGAAGTGACACAGTGGATCTATTTCCAGCCCTTAAAAAGAATTATTTGGAAGGTTTTGAACATGTGCACTTGTCCAACTACCAACAGAATAATATATAGAACGTCAAATACATCCAAGCGGCAGGATGCCTCTGCATCTAAGTAGTATCCATCTGTCTCCATGTGTGTGTTCGTATAACTTCTTGAATGCATGGTTGTGTTGCTGAAATTAGAACAGCTGGTTTGGGTCTATTGTATGTACTACAGAAGACTTTCCAAGTCATTGTGATGGTGGCGTCTTCAAATTACCACGTTAATCGACTCAAGAAGATTCACATTGGCATTTCTATCTTCAAAGCTACCTTGTAGAGGTAGTTCACTCTTATTCCTATTAGTTGACTTGCCCATTGCCACAAGTGAACTTTGGGAACTTGAACCCAAATCTCTAGCTACTACATAGAACTGATCTCTCTTTTTCGTGTGTGCAGCCACTAGGGAATTTCTGAATAAGTACAATTCCATGGATCAGCTGTGCATCAGCTGCTACACAACTCAACTTATGTGACTTAAACTGTGCTGCAGGTGATGAGTGTACCTGGTTCACATCATGCATAATGGAGGCAAAGGATCCATACAGAGCAGAACAGACCTATGGTTATTATTGCTGCATTAGCGACTGCAGGGAGTTTGGAATGGTGTCATTGCTGGGGTTCTATTTGCTTCATCGGTTTTCCTTCAGTAGTGTCTCATGGCTCCACTTGTTCCTTTCTGCAACATCACAGCAGTGGGAGTAGGAGACCCAAACAATTGACCAGCTCCAGAACTCAATGGATATGCTACAGTGTGGGCAGAAAGGTCCTACATCTGCAAGTTTCCCCATTCATTTCAATTAAAGTGGCAGCTGAATGTATGTCAAGGGGTATGTACAAAGAACTGTCCCTCCATTAAAATGATAGAGACTCATTTGTGTGTGAGAGAGAAAGTCTACGCGCTCAGAATACTTCAATGGATCAGGGGATGACCTTCATTATTGCCACCTAGGAGAAATCAACGAGATTTGTCTGATGGAAGTAGGTGATTAAAATGGGCACATAAAAGACAGTGTTCACTGCATTTCGATACATCATTAGTACTAAAGCAAATGTCATACTTATTATTGTCCATACAGCCAGTTCAGTGAAGATAAAACTACTGCTGTTCCATTTTGGCTTGTTTCGATTCTGAATCAGAGTGCAGGCTATTCAACATGCCCTTTCTTTACATTGAGTATGAAAATATATAAGATGCTTCTAGAAAACATTGTGTTGTTTCTTAGTTCAAGCAGGCACAATGCAATAGGAAGGGGGAAGCTTATTGGCACACAACAGCCCCATGCCACTGCAAGCATTTCTCTGCCCACAGCCCCTTTGCCTCTTTTCAGTTATTTTGGAGGTAGCTAAGAGGATTTATCTGCTTGCTTGCAGTGTTGGTAAGTTCCAGGGCAGACCCAAGAAAAGATGGTCCCTCTCCCCTTTTCATGTACAAATGTTAACCAGGTTGAATCTTACTTCAACCCTGGTGATGGGACAGCATCCTCTCCTGCACCCAAGGGCAGCAGGCTAGCTGAGAGGGTGCAGAGCACACTCAGATCTTTTTTCCACTGCTGTCTATTCAAACAAATGCTGCAATGCAGTAGTGGTGGCCCATGGCAGGCCATGTGACATACACGACTGCACTCAGTCCTCCAATACCTCACCACCACTCCCTACCCCTCAGCATTGCCGCCTGAGGTGGCTGCCTCACTCTGTGTAATGGTAGGACCAACCGTGAGAAGTTCCTTCTCTCCAGGGCGATAGTAGGTCACTGATGCTTATTATTTCATGAAAGGAAAATAAATGAGCAATTTTAGCTTCTGGAGTTTGAAGGGCAAAGTCACATAAAGTATTGGGTCATTGTGACATTGCCTGCATTTCCAAAATGATGCCCAATTCAGGATGCCTTTGGACATAATTCTGGTATTCCATCTCAACCTTGCCCATCTCCAAACACTGAAGCTTTCGAGTGATACTGAAAGATGCTTCTTACAGATGGTACCGTAGAGACATTTTAGTCTGCCGTAGTTGAGTTTTTAGAGAGTATTTTGAACTGCCAAGTTTATCTCATGTGGTACTAAAAATGCTATTTGATGACTCTTCGGGATGTAGTGGGTTAAAAATTCAAATAAATGTATTGGTAGAACCTGCTAGTAAAGCCGTGCAGACACATGGAGCTTTAGCCAGAACAAACCCATGCTGACCTGCACTACTTCTGATGCATTATTATTATTATTATTATTATTATTATTATTATTATTATTTACTGCATTTTTATACCGCCCAATAGCCGAAGCTCCCTGGGCGGTTCACAAAAACTAAAACCATTCTAAATATAAAACACAGTATAAAAACATGATATAAAATACACATTAAAAACTTATTAAAACACACCATACATGATTAAAACATCCTGAAAACATTCTAAAATGTATCCCAACTGATACTAGCCAACTCTGCTGAGTCCTTGAAAATATGAAGTGAACTTGTGTTTTATGGGGTAAACCTTGTCCAGTGCTAAAGCCAGACTATTTATTCAGTTAAAAAGGGCTTTAAATTTATGGAAGGTCCATAGCTTATTTCTGCTCGCTCTCCCTCTGTTGAGCTAACCATTGCATAAAGTTCAGGGCTGACTTCCTGCACAGATGTGATACATGAAAATAATTGTTCTGCAGAAAGCTGATGTACCCATGAGCCCAGCAATACACAAATTTTAAGTTAATTTTTTTTAAAAAATGCTAGTTATGTGCTAATTTTAACTGTGATTTTTTTCTACATTTCACAGCAATCCCACACTTCCCCATCTACAGGCACAAAATTCCATTGGACAACAATGCATTCTAAATTCTGGCACAGCTGGAGAAACAGATGCCAACCCACAGAAGCAGCCTTTTCTTTGATGTGGAAGCCTGGTGATTCCAAACATAAACACATACATGATTACCCCAAAAGGCATTGTCTGTTTCCCCTGTAAAGAGAGATGCACACATGCACAGTTGTATACAATCACACAGCTCAAACAGGATGCCATACTTGTAGCACACACTCCCAAGGCCTGATCTCAGATTTCACCTAATGTCTGAACTAGGCTCAAGGATGGAAGGGCGATGTTGCTGGCTTAATACTGAATTCAGTATCAAGGCTAACCCAGAGATTCTGCTGTATAATTTGATGCTTTTTACCTCTCCTACAGAATTTAGAGAGGACATCTTTGAGGGGAGGAAATGGCTTCAGCTACAAATACCAGAGCTGCCAAAGTGTGTGTTTCAATAGGTTAGCCCCAAGGAGAGCTGCCTACACAGGCCCTGCAATGGCAAAATATCTAGGGAACCTGAACCTCAATATTTCTGTTCTGTAGGACTTCTGCAAGATAACCAATGTTCACCTTGGAGAGATCAGCTCATAGCTTTCTTCTTGAGTTTTCACAATGGGGAGATGCCACCATTTTTCTGTAATTTGCCATTTTGTTAAAATGTCTACTTTTTTGAGAAATGTGTTGAGCTGAAGGATCTGCTTTTTTGCTTTCAGGGAAGAAAAACGTACATGACTAGCATCATAATAAGAAGGAAATGGGAAGGCTGGAAAGAAGGCAAAATAAAATAGCTTGCCATATCAGGAACAATATTGACACCATTTCTTCCGTTAACCTTCCAATTCTGATGTAGTTTTCCCATTACCCACAAGTACGTATATAAAAACAAAAATCTGCTCCACTGAAAAAACCACTAGCCATCCTTTGGAAGTTTAGGCAAACAGGAAGACATGTTTGGAAGGGGCCAAAAGTTCAGTGACTCCAACAATGTGGAATCTTCTTACTTTCTCTCACTGCTTAATCTGTGTAACCCAATTTGCATGCCACAAGCAAAGATGTGCTCCAGAGACAAATAAGTGGACCATAAGGAAGGCTGAGCTAAGGAAGATAGATGCTTTTGAACTGTGGTGTTGGAGGAAAATTCTAAGAGTGCCTTGGACTGCAAGAAGATCAAACCAGTCCATACTCCAGCAGATAAAGCCAGACTGCTCACTTGAGGGAATGGTGTTAAAGGCAAAACTGAAGTACTTTGGCCACATAATGAGAAGACAGGATACCCTGGAGAAGAGGCTGATGCTAGGGAAAGTGGAAGGCAAAAGGAAGAGGGGCCGACCAAGGGCAAGATGGATGGAGGATATTCTGGAGGTGACAGACTTGACCTTGTGGTGGCGACGGCCGACAGAAAGCTCTGGTGTGGGCTGGTCCATGAAGTCACGAAAAGTCGGAAGCGACTGAACGAATAAACAACAACACATTTTATTCATTGAAATTATTTTTAGGCTGCCTTAAAGTGCTTGTGATCATTGCAGATGACTTAAAATTAAATAAGTGACACACTAGAAAGGAAACTGCTCAATAGAGTGGCATCGTTTTTCACTTTCTGTAAAAGTTACAAGAAAGTAAGACCTTCCATCCCAGTAGGAGTTGGATAAGTAGGAGGAAAACTGAAGCAACCTGCCCTGCCCTTTATGAATGATGTATCTACCTTATACACTGTGATTGCCAAAGAGGGGCAAACCTCCACAAAAACAGAGCTCCAACAGAGATGTACAGGTATGATCCAGTTTTTGTACATGCTTTGATTGAATCAGGATAGTGTTCCAGTCTGCTGTGACATTCTCTTAACTTCTCCCAATCAGTGCAAAAAAGACGGCTGTAATAATGATGCCACTGGTGAATGAATCAGCTCCTATTGTGAGTTTTCTGGATTCCTTGATTTCCTCACAGCACGACAGTGGTCCATGTGCTGTATTCTTTCCCAGGCCCAAGATGCACCTGGATATTTGGCTAAGCTCTGCAAGATAGTCTCTGTTTTACTGCAGAGTTGGGTGGAGGTGAACACTGTTGATTACCTTAACCTGGAGCATCATAATGAGCCTGGAGCCCTCCCTACAACATACAAGTCATGCTGGTTCCAAAAAGCAAATCAGTAGGGATAACGTCAGCCTCAAAAATGTGGGATTCTCAAGAGCTGGACTCCACAGCAAGACCTTCAGACTTAAGGTGCCACTTTCTTGCAACCACAGAATATTCCCCACAGCTATCCAATGGCTGCAATGCCATGTAAAAGCAGCTACACCACTACTTGTGATTAGCTTGAGAACTGAGATATTTTTTCAAAGGCAGCCTCAGAGCCAACAACAGGGCAGTTCCATTTCACACAATATTTAAGACCTACAGTTTGTGGTCAACTCACTGTTCTGCTAGAACAGAACACTGTTTCTTTTCTGTCACTACATTTCTCCAACAAAACTATTTTTTCAAGGATCAAGCTGGAAATACTGCATAAAAAGAACATGATTAAACTGTTTGGAATCAGGAAGACCTAAGCTGGCCAAAATGTCAAGCTATCCCCTTAAACTATCATCCATTGCCTTGAACAACTATCGGCCTCATGGAATCTGAGAATTATGTTTCAGTGCATTTTCATATGACCATATTTCACATTTATATTCTTAGCTTTTTATATCCACACTGGCAGTTGTTATGCTGGCTTCTTCATAACTAAATGTCTTTTGTTAAAGAACCTTCTGATCTAACGAATCATCATTCTGCTGACAGTTTATAGGAAAGGTAGTTATCCTTTATACGTGGCCTTTAACACATGTGGGTCAGAGGCATGGAATAATGATTTCTAGACAGGGGAAAGACAACATCATGAAACATCTATTCATTAAAAGATCTATAATAACTGTGTTTAATTGGGATGCAGCATTTAGCCAATTAATTGGTTAGATTAATCAAGTAAAAACTTTTAATTAATGAAAAAAGATGCCCATGATTAATCATCTGCACAGTCTTTAAAGGACAGCTAGCAGGATATATGACAAAGTGATATGTCAGTACTCTATTCTTAAAGTTGAAGAAAAAATGTTTGGAACATTAACTTTCTGGCTAATCCAGCCAGCTCAAAGTCCATCACCCTTTGGGCACCCACCCAGCAGGCCCCCTTTTTTTGCAAAGAAGTCCTTGGATCCTTGTGCACAGGGAGAAAGCAGAAGAAAAGCCTCTATTTTTTTCCTACGGATATCTAACTTCTTTGATTATGGTGCTTTTGCAGGTGACATGCACATTGATACTGCGTGCCAAGAACAGCTCTGTCACTCCCTGCGATGATTGCAATAATTGGTAATAATCTGTTAGTTAGTTGCCTTCAAGTCGGTCTCGACTTATGATGACCCTATGAATCAGCGACTCCATTCGCATCTGCTGTAAAACACCCTATTCAGATCTCGTAACTTCATGTCTGTATCTTCCTTTATGGAGTCAATCCATCTCTTTTACGGTTTTCGTCTTTTCCTTCTACCTTCTGTTTTTCCCACCATTATCGTCTTTTCTAATCAGCCATTTCTTCTCATTATATATCCAAAGTATGATAGCCTCAGTTTCAGCACTTTCGCTTCTAGTGAGAGTTCTTAATTTGTTCTAGAGCCCACTTGTTTGTATATTTTGCAGTCCAAGGTATCCGCAAAACTCTCCTCCAACACCACATTTCAAATGAGTTGATCTTCCTCTTTTCCACTTTTTTCATTGTCCAACTTTCGCATGCATACATGGGGATCGGAAATACCATGGTCTGTATAATTCTAGCTTTGGTTTCCAATAATAATTGGACGTACTAGTAAATCAGCATGATGGGATGGGGAGGAGAAGATGGAGGAAACAAGCAACCATTACACAAAACAAGCAATGGCAACATCAACCCCCTCTCTCCCTGGGATAACAGGGCACCTCTTTTTAAAATGTACTTTTTCTTTTCCTCCCCATTAATTTTATGCTGCCATCACTTGTGTCAAAGATAAAAATCCACTTTGGTTGTAAGGCAACTCTGTTTTATTGAGTGTAATACAGCTGTATGGAGAAAGTCCTACAGACAAAGAACTTCTCAACTGGCAGAGTGAAAAGCAGGTATATTTATACATTGTAGCATCTTAACCCATTAGCAGTTAGCAAAGTTCTAAAGGAAAACGAAGGCAGACCAAAGAAAACCTCTTCATTATACCTTATCAACAGATGGCCCATAACTCTTCTGGCAATGTCAGATTGACCTGGATGTTCAGTCCTCTTTATCAAGCTAGCTTATTTGTTTTCTACTATATCAAGAGGTCTTGACTGAAATTCCAATTAAGCATTTTCTTGCTGATATAACAGTTTTAGCATTACAGCACATTCAGTCACATACCCATCATGTAGTTCACTTGAAAGAACCAAACTACATACAGAAACCTACATACAGTGCAGATATATCAAGGCTTATCGTCTTGGAAAACCAAGACTTAGAAGTATACTAAATCTCATCCTCCTCACAGCTAGGACAGAAGATCACTGTTTTCTGACTAAGAAGCCATTTTGCACAAAGTGTAAAACAACAGGCTAAAGTCCTTGTTAAATATATTTTAGATTTTATTCCCCCCCCCCGCCCCAATTTTACCCCAATGGTAACAATATTATATTTAAGTACAAACAAGGCTGTAACAAATTCTTCAGTGTCAAGTTAGTTTACAAGCTCTATGCTTTTTATATTGTATTTTGTATTCGTGTTTTTAAATTGTTGGTTGTTTTTATGCTCTTCATGGTTTTAATTTTTGAGAGCTTCGGCTATTGGGCAGTATAAAAATATAATAAAATAAAATAAATGGTTTTAGCATTAGTGGTGCTGACAACTAGCTGCACCATGAAACCTTCACATTATGTTAGGAAAATTAAAGCAACGAAAACAGCTGAAGCAACCCTGTAGAAAAAAGACAACTTTCCCCAAACAAAAGTTGTATGTAAGAATAAAAAGGAGAAATGGAAGAAGGAAGGAAAAGGAAGATTAGTAACTGATCTTAATCATCTATGGCTACATCAAGAGAAATGCTTGGTCTGCACCAGACGCTGTGCTAACATCTTTAAATGCTCCCAGGTAGTAGGAAGGAACACAGACATTGTGGCTTGTTCTCTTCTAGTGATACCTTCATTCGCCCTTCTCTCAGCAGCTGTCAGACAACCTTTGAGTTCTTCTGGTGACAGCAGAAGCTAATAGAAAGGACTGTAAAGCCAAGGTGTGGGAGGCACACAGCAGCTGCCTCTAACCATTTAAAGGTACAAGGAAGGGGTGGGCAAACTGGCCTACAGCTCCCATCAGCCCTAGCCAATATAGTTAATTGCGAGGGATCATGGGAATTATAGGCAAAAGCATCTGGAAGGCCACAAGTTGCCCACCCCTGATCTGGTGACTGATGGACAGCCATGTGTGGTAGCATGTGTGCCAGTACATTTTTGGTGACGTGGCTGACCATTCTGTGAAATCTGTATATCTTCAATACCTGATGCTTGTGGAGAACTCATCACATGCGGATTCTCCACTGGATGAAAATCAAACCAATATCGTTGTATGAAGGGGAAATGCAATGCATCACAGCACTGAAATGCAGAATCAAAACAGGCTCTTGTATCAATGGGTAACATTATCACCTCTAACATTACAATTATTTCAACTGCTTTTCAGTGGTGATAAATGTTCAAAGTATGAACTGCACAAATATGGCAGACTGTGTATTAAAGTGCCTTATTTATCGAGCCCAGTTTGAAATGCCCAGTGCATTTCGGACAAGGTCCTTCATCAGGGATAAACTACCATATTGGTTTGATTCTAAGACACATTTTTTTCCCTAAATAAACAGCTCTAAAAATGGGGTGCATCTTAGAATCGATGGCATCTTAGAATCGAAGAAATACGATAACATCTAAGAATACTGGCTGGGACTTACTGGAACCAATGACTTTGTCTGAAACACCTTGGACATTTTACACGGGATAATAAGGCAGTCTGAGACTCAGGCCTTAGCTAGACCTAAGGATTATCCCAGGCAAATGGGGAGGTCGTCCCTGCCTGCTCCCGGGATCCCCTGTGTGTCATTTAGATGCACAGGGATGATCCCAGGACAATCCCGGGATATAGGCCTGGTCTAGCCATGGCCACAGTCTCCCCGGTTTGTGTGCTTCCTCCATCTCCTTTGTTTCAAAGTATGGAGAAACAGACCTCACGATACATACAACCTGTGGTTATATTTACTGTAAAATGATTTGATAACCTACGCAGAACAATTTTATTTCTTTCCACTGAGCAACAGGTGTTAATGTTGCAGGATGAGTCTGTTATAAAGAAAAGTATCAATTTCAGATACCACTGTTTTATTTTTAAATTGAAAATACAATAATGACAAAACTGAGTTTGATAAAGAACATTTCTGAATTTGTCACATTCAAATTAGGTAGAAAAAGGAGTTTACCACCTTTTAACCAAAAATGCCTCCTAATTAGTTCTTTTTGGGAATGAATCCTTCTCTAATGTAGAAGCTGCTGAAAGAAACATGGTATAGAAAGGCAAACATTCACAATCCTGGTGGCTTTGCTAGGTTGCAGTTTATGGGTACAAATTTTTGAAACAGATTTTAAGATTCTTTATCAGTATTTCAGGCATTTATGGTAGCCATAAAAACACAGTATTTCTGTTAGCATGCCCAAAACTACACATATTTCTGTATATGACGTCCACTGGGATTTCACTCTGACAGCATTCCCCCTCCAGGCAGTGAGGTTAAACCATCAAAATCTCTTGTGAATATAACAAAGACTGACATATTGTAGCAACAGGTATGAAACTGCAATGGTATCAGAGAATATTGATCCAACTTATTAAAGGAAGATTGAGTGGTAAAATACAATGGCTTGCGTTGGCAATTATTTTCAAGCCTTGTCGCAAAGAGAAAACAAAGATTTACACCTTGCCGGCGATTTCCTTAGAGCTGGTTCCTACTCTCTGGAACTGAGCCCCCAGAGAGGACTTCCTGGTCCACGTGGTTCTTTATCATCTAATTTTGTTCTCCCTGAATGCTAAAGACATCTTTGGATCCATAGTTTCCCAGATGCTGCCCATCCATTTAAATCATGTCCAGCTGCAAAAGGAAAAAATAATCCTTGTAAAAGAGATCATCAATTTCAGGATACAACTTGCACAATCAGGACAGAGGTGGTGGTTATTAAAGAAAAATCTGTGCATCTTCTTAAAATTTGAAGCAGACTTACTAATGAAATAAATTTATTACATTTATCTCCTATCTTTCATCCATTACAGAAATCAAAGCACTGACATGGAGATTCCCAGTTTACATGGTATCCCATCCAGACACTGGGCAGACCTAAACCTACTTGAATAAGGTACCTGCATTATGTGCCTGTGTTTAATTTGAAAGAGAAACAAAGAAGTGACAGGTCTAAAGTCTTTCTAGAAGATGAGACAAAGTCTATCTAGAAGTCTTTTTGGTCCAGCAGCCTTGCCCTGTGATCGTGCAAGAATGGGGTGGGTGGGTGAACAGCTGGCCCTTCAGATGTTGTTAGACTGAAACTCTTATTACCCTATCCAGCATAGGCAATGATGAGGGATGATGGGAGTTGCAGTCCAACAACATCTGAAGCACGACACATTCCTTATCCCTGTTCTAGTGCCTCAATAAATAGAGAAGGAAATTCAGTACATGTTAAGTCTATACAGTCAGCTTAAACATACAGACCCTGTTCAGACGACATGTTAAGCCACAGTGGTTAAGCATTTTGAGCTAAACATTATGGCTTAGCATGTTGTGTGAACCATGACATACCATGTTGTGTGAACCATTCCCAACCATGGTGGCTACATAATGACCATTTCAATACGCTCACTAACCATTTGCTGCAAAAGGTTTAGTGGCCTAACCATGGCTTAACAGGCCCATAGAAAGAAAGAGATCATTCCAGTAAATGCAGGACATTGTCAAGTTTCAGAATCTGATAGATGTGGACTGTCCTGGTCCCTCATTCAGATTATGCATTGCCAAATGTTCTTCCACATATTGGTTTTAGTAAAGAACTTCATCAAAGAGTAAAAAATAAAATCAGCACAAGGCTTGCAATTTCAAAGTAATAATGGCAGGTTATAAATCATTTAATCATAAGCTGCACTGAGCTGCACAAACGGAGAGGGCTCTCAGACAGGAACACTGCTAGGCTTTGATGCCCTATTACTTGTAGTGTCACAGTTATTCTTGAGAGGTCGGCAGTGACTCAAGGTTTAACAAAAACTGGAAGGCTTATATGCAGTAAGGCCCACAAAATACAGTTACTCCATTTCTATCCTACCTTTCTTTAAAACATAGACCAAAGATAAACCCAAATATGACAAGGGGGCTGGGTCAGCAGTATAATAAATTGTAAGTATTTGCTATAAACCAGTCTTCCTCAACCTGGTGCCTTCCAGTGTGTTTGACTACAACCCCCACTATCTCCAGCCAGCATAAGTAATGGCTGAAATAATGATGTTGGAAGATTTCTTTAAAATACTTACTAGATCATCAACATCGCCACCTTCATCTGTTACTGGTGAAGCTTCCATGGGTGTTTCTTTGGGAGCAAGGAACTACAAAAAACATTAATTTGAATGTAATCAGGAATAAAGATCTTTCATTATGTACAGCAATAACAAACATTTATTTATTTAATTACTATATTTATATCCCACCTTTTTCCTGCAAGGAACCCAAGGTAGCTTAAAAGTCTTGAAAAACAGATATCATTATTTTGGATGACACATATCTATCAGGAAAAACAGATGCTTCCTATAACAGGGGCTGGAATCCTACAAACATTTATTAGGGAATAAGCTCCATTGAACAGAGTAGGCCATACACTGGACGAAGCAAGTATAGGATAGTGCTATGCATTATTTTACAATCTTGGTCTTGGCAGAATTACTGAAAAACCATTTTCTATTTCCAAGTTAATAAGATAAAAAAATAGAAGATAAAGGGAAAGCAAGAGGGGGGAAGGAGGGAACAGAGAGGTAAATCTGCATGTCGTGAACTGGATAATGGGTCCGATTTACTAGGGGTGCTTCCAGATGTGGTTTTCAGGGTGCCATTGCCCTGCCTCATTCACAGAATTTCACAGGAGGTCCAGATGTTACCGTCTTCCAATCACAACCCTCCCTTTTTCTCACTACTTCTTCTGCCTTTTGTCCTACTGCAGAACATTAATTAAGGAAAAGAAAAGACAGTACAGCTTCACAATGCTTTCTGGTCTGGTAGCCCTGAAAGCAGCCTGGATGACAACAAATGACCTTTGGGAACACTACTGATGCAGTCAAAGCACTGCAGAAAGGCATACCCTATGTTAGGGGTCTCCAACGTGGTGCTTCTGGGTGCTCTGTTGCCTGTGGGGATGTTGTGAGCAAGTATGCAGGTGTGCATGCTGTGTGGTTTGTCATGCTACAAGCTATCATTGTATGAGTCCCTGGGTTGGGTCCCTGGGTTGTTTGATCAGCACCTGTGTATACAAGGGCTCCACATTCCAGGGAGCCAATGCACCAACGTTGGCAGCATACCAGGCATGAGCTCTTGGAGGAATGGAGGAGTGCTAGGCTACAAGCCAGGGGCCTGTCCCTTTAAGGCTTCCAGTCTGCAGGAAAGGGTGGAGTCTGAAGCATAAAAGGCTTCAGTTTGGCCTCAGACTTTGTTGGAGTAAGTTGTTCACTAGGAGCTCTCCTGGGTGCTGCAACTTCAGGCCTGCCTTGATTCCTTGCTGCCTGGTATTCATCCATGTGGGTTTCTGCTTGGTCTAGAACAGGACAGTACTACTCTCAGCTTCCAAACTGAGAAAAAACAGATTACACTTTTGATTAATGTTTTTCTACATGACAGGTTGCATCCAACGACCAAATTGATTCCCCTCCCTCTACAGCCCTGGAAATCTGTTACAGAGAGTTGGGGGACTACCCAGAGCAGATTTGAGGGGTGCACGGAAGACCCAGAAGGGAGAAGTCAAAGGGGAAGTCCCAATATGTGACATTGGGTCGAACCTGATGGCTACTCCACCCAACCTCACATGTCATTACTCAAAGGCCACCCCTTTCAGAAGCTGCAGGCAAATGCCATCCAACAAGCAATGTTTATTTTAAGGATGCTCGGATGTTGCAGCTGTTTGTAGCAAAAGCATAATAAATTCACAAAGGTTATCCAGCAGGGAAAATTACACAGTCTTAACACGTCATGCCTCTGTGTTTCTCCTTCCTTGACACTGTGGATGTAATACCATTATTGTACAGCCAATATTGAAGTAAAAGCAAGTTGTCAAATTTAAAAGCCTTTTTTCACTGGAGCAAATCCTATTTTACATAGTTAATTAAGGTAAAATGCTATTTCTGAAAGTTACACGTTTGCCTTGAGGCCTCCAAAGAGGCATCCTGGCACTAAATTAGATGTAAACAACACACCAGAGTCTTGAAAACACTGAGGATGAGAAATTGTTTATGAACAAAATGACATTTTTTTATTTCCCATCGAGAAAGCACTGAGTATCAGCAGTTGATTTCCACCCCCTTTCCTGACAAGATCTGTTTTATATTTATGCAGAAGCAAAATTACATGTAATAGTTGTGCTGAAATCCATTACCTTCCTCAAGATAATGACAGAATGAGCTTGGCA
This sequence comes from Elgaria multicarinata webbii, assembly GCF_023053635.1. Lineage (NCBI taxonomy): Eukaryota > Metazoa > Chordata > Lepidosauria > Squamata > Anguidae > Elgaria > Elgaria multicarinata. The sequence goes on along the minus strand of NC_086172.1, from coordinate 73,026,338 downwards.
GGTCTGTTAACATCACATCTCCGTGTTCTAAAGGGGAGCACTTCCCACCTTTGTTCTTTCAAGAACACACTAACCTTAGTGAGAACAGTTCTTTCAATAAGAGAGACCAGGGCCCGATTTATGCAGGACATGGGCCAAAGGGAAAGCGTTTGCCAGAGTAAACACTCCATGCGTGCCTGGCCACATTTAAATGCACTTACCACATGCACTGCTTCATTCATACATTAACTTAGCACATTACTGATCAGTGGCTTGGATAGGTGCCCTGCTGACAAGCTAACATTACATGCACAAAGCTGTCAGTGCACATGACAAATACATTTAAAGTGGGCCTGGGTTCATATAGAAAGCTTACAAGGTTAAGGGGTTTCCACGTGGCTCAAGTCCTGGTTTACGTGAGCAGCAGAATTGGACAGGAATGAAGTGAAAGAGTAGACTATACCACCTCAAAATGCAGGGGTGGAATGCCTCCCTCTATAGCAAACTAGAACATTAGGGAGAAAGCTTTAGCACATCCTTCTTGCTGATGTGCTAATATACAATTTTAAAGACCAGAAAATAGTATTCCCTCACCTATGCCCCACACTGGAATCTGAAGTGGTACAGTCCAGAATTCTACCACTTCAGTGAGCCATCTCATGTTGCTGCATGAAACCAAAGAGCAAAGCATTGGAAGGGCATGGTTTTTGTCCAAGGAGAAAAACAAGCATTGCCCCTGTATTGAATGAGCCCCCTACTCCCATGTGCTCCTTTGTGGTGCTTTCATACTCAGTCAGCAGCAACGGCCTTGTAATTCGCTGCTTGCCTGGAGTGGGCAAAGCACTTGAGGTGGGATCTGAGGGCAGCTCCAGGCAAAGCACTTTATCTTCTAGTCTGAAAGAGCTATAAATTCTTTAAATTTTAAAATTTAAACGATAGAAGAATACCTATGGCTTGCAGAAGTCAAGCCACATGCACAAGTCAACAGGAAAGGGTGCATCCATGTGCACTACATGCCCTTTAAGGCCTAAGAAAGAGAACAGCATGCACAGTCTCACAGGATGGTGGCATGTTAACCTTCAGTGGGTTCAAGGCGATTATGAATGGGTTCCTCGTTTCCTCTCCATGCATGTAAAGATGAGAAAAGGGACCAATTCCTTATTGCCACTTGCCTTGGATACAGTACCCCAAGGGAAGCAATGGCAGAAGGAGACTGGAAAAGAGAGGAGGATATGAGATGTGGGGGGTGGGAAAGGCAACTACTCAATGGCCTGGTTCAGACAATACGCTAAAGCATGCTGCTTAACCACAAAATGGTTAAGGGAATGCATGCATTCCCTTAACCATTTTGTGGTTAAGCAGCATGCTTTAGCATGTTGTCTGAACCAGGCCAAAGTCTGCCAAACCATATACCACTGTGCTGTGTAGGCTCTCTCCTGTTGCCTTCCTATAAAGGCTCAAAATATTATTATGTCAACAATGAAGACCTAAAAACCGGGACCCACAGGAGGCGGCTCAAAAAGCCAGATATAGTGAACCAGAATGCAAGGTCCATCTTGCTTCTAGACAGAGAAGCTTGCAGGGTAATGAATGGGCAAACTCATTGTTCAGTGAAAATAATGTAACAGTGGGAGAAGCACAATAGCTGGAAATTTTACAGAGCAGCTTGAGCTATGGGCCTGTCATCAGATCTTGTAGGAATTTGCATCTATGTTTGCATTTAGGTTAAATAGTAAGCTGCACTTTTGCACAATCAAATGAACATTATCTGGCCTAAAGATGGGATCATTTCACCACACTGCTAAGTGCTGACAGAATTTCTATGTCTACCAGGAGCCTGCTGTAAAACCTGCTCTTGCAAGCTGCATATCTGTCTTTTAAATGTACTATTCAAATACCTTTTTGGCATCTTCCGCTGTCAGAGAGCTTCCTTCAGCTTCTTCTTTTGAGATCAAGGAAATTCCATCTAAGAATAACCGAACAATTAGCAATTATAAAATTTCTCCATTTAACACTACAAGTAGAAGCACACCACAAAACAAAATGCTTTTTGAGCTCCATAGGATAACACAGGTCTCACAAAGAAGCAAAATACCACGATGTACAAATGCAACTAGTGAATATTCATTTAAAGTGATTTTTAGCCAAGTCCAACTAGAGAGAAGCTTTTGGAATTATTAACATGTTGGATCCAGCAGAAGCCTACATGAATGGAAGGGTTCCTTTTGTCAGTGGGAGGCTTTTGATCCTGCAAAGCTTTCCCAATCACTGAAAAGGGGAGGAGGTGATCTTCGTAAATTCCTCACTCCCTCTGCAATCTCCTAGGTAAACCCCAAAACTGTCCTGGAGGGTTGAGGCACAACCCAGAACAGTGGGGGAAATAATGCTGGTGGATGCAGAGGGTCATGGGAAATAAGTGAAAATGGCCCCCTCTTTCCACCAGCATGAATGTTCTTGAGCTGAACTCTGCTCGGGAATGCTCCATGATGTAAAAACTCTGGATCCAACCCATTATATTATTATATTAATATTGTGTAACCTCACAAGGAAAATCAAATGCATTCCAGATCTGTCACCTCCCTACACGATATATTTTAGAACAAACATTAGTCCTACGTAGAGTAGATCCATTGAAATGAATTGAATTTAGGTTGGTCATGACTAACTTAAGCCCTATTCAATTCAATTGGCCTACTTTACACTGGAGACTACCCATTGTTTTTATATAGATTATTTGTAAGGAAATAAGTCTTCATTCAGATCTGCAAATTTTTCTGGAACGAAGAGTGATTTTCCTCACAAAATATCCAGTTTTCCTCAGAACTTCAATCCTCTCCTTTCCCCTACCACCACACACTGTATAAATAATGTTTGACATACCTTGTATTATAATCTCCCAGAAATCAGTTAGGTTTTTACCTTCCACCTTTTTTTTCAAGGCCTCCAGAAAATCATTAAAGCACTGCACTTCTGACAGCTGAAACAACAATGACAAAGGAATAACATAGAGAAAAAAAAGTTAGCTTGCCACCAAAGTGACATCATATTTTTAATTCATCATAACACTCTGTCTGAATCGGTGGGGGGGAGGATAGAAGTGTTTCAAACCACTGCACATTTATCTGGCCTTGCTTATAGAACCAGACTTCTAATGTGCGGTGAGTCACTGAGGAATGACATTTCACAAAGCAGCACTGTCTCCTCTGTGATTTGCTTTATATGAGAAGTTATTGGGGGAGGGGGTGGCAGAGCTTCCTTTTCATTTAACAGGTGACACGTATTATCATTCCACATTTGAAAACCCCCAGCAGAACCTGGCCTATGCCCTGAAGAGGCCAAAAGACCAAATTATACAGCACCAAGGTGCCTTTTAAGCCCATAGTATGCTATAACAATTACAATCCATGCATCCTTCTTGATGTCTCATGTATTTGCGATGGGACAGGTGCACATCAACTTCCACGTTCTACTACCTAATACAGCAACCTTGTGCCCTCCAAATGTGGGCATGCTGGGATTTGTAGTCCTGCACATCTTAAGGGCATCAGGATTCGGAAGGCTGCAGCATAGTTTTCAAACCCATGTTACCTTAATAGCTTCCTCCCTGAAAACTTGTATGCAGTTGATGCTCTTCATATAGTAGAGGGTTCCTCTGTTTTCCAAAAACTGATCAATGTGTTTTATCAGCTGCTGACTGACTAGAAGACAGAGAACCGCAAAATCAGAGGAATCATTCATAAGGTGGAATCATTCATAAGGTGCAATCAATGTGAATCTCATGCAAACTATGTATCATATTGAAAAAACTCTGACATTAGAAACCGGTGGATGGAGGAGGGTTGCAGGGTGAGGGATGCAAAGGAAAGGGAAGTGAGGAATTCAACAAGAGAGTGAAAGCTACGGCCTTAGTATCTGCAACATTTTTTCCTCCTCCACCAACATTACTGTGTAACCTCATCACCAACACATGAAATTTATGCTAAAAAAACCAACAACAAAGGTGACAACCCTACATCCTTTTAAACACCCAATTTTGTCAATGTGCAATTGCTAAACCAAAATAGAGATCAAGATACTCAAGCCCAGACACTTGCTGCTCACTTGTTCTCCCCTGTTCAACCTCCATTCTTCAACCTTTAGGTCTCTTCTAGAGAGAAAGGCTTTTGAGATATTTAAGGGACTGGATTTAGTAGATAGGGTCCTGGAAGAACTATGGACAGAAGTTCGCAACATTGTCCAAGAGGTGGCAACAAAAAACGTCCCAAAGAAAAAGAAAACCAAGAAGGCAAGATGGCTGTCTGCTGAGACACTGGAAGTAGCCCAAGAAAGAAGGAAAGCAAAAGGCAACAGTGATAGGGGGAGATATGCCCAATTAAATGCAAAATTCCAGAGGTTAGCCAGAAGAGATAAGGAATTATTTTTAAACAAGCAATGTGCGGAAGTGGAAGAAGACAATAGAATAGGAAGGACAAGAGACCTGTTCCAGAAAATTAGAAACATCAGAGGTAAATTCCAGGCAAAAATGGGTATGATCAAAAACAAAGATGGCAAGGACCTAACAGAAACAGAAGAGATCAAGAAAAGTGGCAAGAATATACGGAAGATCTGTATAGGAAGGATAATAATATCGGGGATAGCTCAGACGGTGTGGTCAGTGAGTTAGAGCCAGACATCCTGAAGAGTGAGGTCGAATGGGCCTTAAGAAGCATTGCTAATAACAAGGCAGCAGGAGACGACGGTATCCCAGCTGAACTGTTTAAAATATTGCAAGATGATGCTGTCAAGGTGATGCATGCCATATGCCAGCAAATCTGGAAAACACAAGAATGGCCATCAGACTGGAAAAAATCAACTTATATCCCCATACCAAAAAAGGGAAACACTAAAGAATGTTCCAACTATCGGACAGTGGCACTTATTTCACATGCCAGCAAGGTAATGCTCAAGATCCTGCAAGGTAGACTCCAGCAATTCATGGAGCGAGAATTGCCAGATGTACAAGCTGGGTTTAGAAAAGGAAGAGGAACTAGAGACCAAATTGCCAATATCCGCTGGATAACGGAGAAAGCCAGGGAGTTCCAGAAAACATCTATTTCTGTTTTATCGACTATTCTAAAGCCTTTGACTGTGTGGATCATAACAAACTGTGGCAAGTTCTTGGTGGTATGTGGATAAAAAGTCATCTTGTCTGCCTCCTGAGGAATCTGTATAATGAACAAGTAGCAACGGTAAGAACAGACCACGGAACAACGGACTGGTTTAAGATTGGGAAAGGAGTACGGCAGGGTTGTATACTCTCACCTTATCTATTTAACTTGTATGCAGAACACATCATGCGACGTGCTGGGCTTGACGAATCCAAGGCTGGAGTTAAAATTGCAGGAAGAAACATTAACAACCTCAGATATGCAGATGACACCACTTTGATGGCTGAAAGCGAGGAGGAGCTGAGGAGCCTTATGACAAAGGTGAAAGAAGAAAGTGCAAAAGCCGGGTTGCAGTTAAACCTCAAAAAAACCAAGATTATGGCAACTAGCTTGATTGATAACTGGCAAATAGAGGGAGAAACCGTGGAGGCAGTGACAGAGTTTGTATTTCTGGGCGCAAAGATTACTGCAGACGCTGACTGCAGCCAGGAAATCAGAAGACGTTTACTTCTTGGGAGGAGAGCAATGACAAATCTTGATAAAATAGTTAAGAGCAGAGACACCACACTGACAACAAAGGTCCACATAGTTAAAGCAATGGTATTCCCCGTAGTAACCTATGGCTGCGAGAGCTGGACCATAAGGAAGGCTGAGCGAAGGAAGATAGATGCTTTTGAACTGTGGTGTTGGAGGAAAATTCTGAGAGTGCCTTGGACTGCAAGAAGATCAAACCAGTCCATACTCCAGGAAATCAAGCCAGACTGCTCACTTGAGGGAATGGTATTAAAGGCAAAACTGAAGTACTTTGGCCACATAATGAGAAGACAGGATACCCTGGAGAAGAGGCTGATGCTAGGGAAAGTGGAAGGCAAAAGGAAGAGGGGCCGACCAAGGGCAAGATGGATGGATGATATTCTGGAGGTGACAGACTTGACCTTGGGGAAGCTGGGGGTGGCGACAGCCGACAGAAAGTTCTGGCGTGGGCTGGTCCATGAAGTCACGAAGAGTCGGAAACGACTGAACGAATAAACAACAACTCACTATCTATCACAGGGGTGCAGACCCTCATTAAGCCCGAGGGGTGAATTCCATTCTGGAGAAGAGCCAGCCACGTTGCAATGGTGGGCAGGGTCAAAGGCAAAAGGGGATGATGGGTCCAAAATACCAAAAATAAAATACCAGCCTGTTTTAGGTTAAAGCTCTCACTGCTATTAACCTAGCCTTAGGAGAGGCATTTCAACCTTTTAAAAGGGGAGGGGGAACTGTGCAAAAGCTGAGAAGCCATCAAACAATTGGAGGATGGGGAAAATGGGGTGGGGTCAGGGGTAAGGTCTTCTAGGGAACACAGGGGGCTGGGCTGGACCCTAGGGGCTGAGGTTCTGCCTCCCTGATCTATCACACTTGTATCCAACCATTCGTTGAAGAAGCCTGGGGCAATGTCAAGGAGCTCAGGCAGTGTTCTGTTATTTGAGAGCTGCATCGGGACTATTCCAAACATCAAATCAGGGGTTAGCTGGGTGTGCTGGTGGCACAGTCCGAAAGAAAGAAAGAAAGAGAGACAGACAGAGAGACAGACAGACAGACAGACAGACAGACAGAGGGCATGTCTAGACTATGCCTTATCCCCGAGATTGCCCCGGGATCATCCCTGTGCATCCACATGGCGCACAGGGGATCCCGGGGCCAGAGAGGGATGATCCCTCCATTTCCCCAGGATTACCGGGACAGCTTTTAGCCCAGTTTTTCCCATGGTGTCGGTTTTTCCCATGGAGTTTTCCCATTAACTGCAGGACATGCAGGTGGCCATCCTGGTTTTGTCCGGCTCCTTGCAAGCAAATGTGAGGAGCTGGGAACCACGCGCAGGACATGGAGCTCTTCAAGCACTCTGAGCCCATCGGGGGTGGGGAGGGGAGCAGAGGTGGGGCTTCTTTTTTTTCTTTTTTTTAAAAAATGGCGGGCGCGACGTCCTCCTTCCTCCCGGGAAGTCAAGCGCCGTGTGTGGACAAAGGGGGAGGATCTCACGATCAGCATAACACGATATCTTCCCCCTCCCCTTCCCTGGTGTAGACATGCCCAAAGGAAAAAAAAAAGAAAGAGTACACAAAAGTCCCGTGATAACTGAAACTTCTCTCTTGCAATCCCTTCACCACCTTGGACTTCTAGTTAAGTCCACAGTACTTTACGGGTTTGGATATCAAGACCTGGGATGAAGCCTGAATCAAGCTCACTAAGGGCACAATCCTATACATGCTTGCCCCAGCCAGCATTTCCCATTTAAACATATATAAGATTGTGCCCTAAGTCGGTATGAGAAACATTATTGGATAGGAGCCCACAGAATAAAATGTAGACATGCAAAGGAGGATGGGCACAAACATATCAGAAAGAGCTAACTGTTGGAAATAAGATAATGGTTTGAGCATCCCAAAATTAGAATGCCAGCACCCAGACAGTGACCTGGTTCCCAAGACCTTTCTCTGTTCACTTCAGCAGCAGGGAAATGCATCATATTCCACACCATTCCCAAGAGCCCCCAAGCTCCCAGGAGCAAACTATCTGGGAAGATGGTGGAAGGAGGGGGCTGAGGAGGCCGCAGAGGGAAGAGAGAGATGGGGAAGCCTTATTTCATAAACATATACTGTTCCATTCACACATGTAAAGTTAGGATCCAAGGCACTGTTTTCAACTTGATTTTGCTTCTTTTATTAGGTTAGTATCTCATGAAAAATGCATTGACCCAGTTTTATCTTGTGTATACAGGGAGGGGGGGAGGCTGAGCAAGCTATCATCATAATCTCCAGACCAAGGGAGCAGAAAGCAGGTGGGATATCCAACCAATGAAAACACCACCTCCTAGATGAAATATGTCATCTTCAAATAGACAGCAAAGGCTGAGATCAAGAGGTGAGATTGCTTTTTCAATTCTGACCAATAAGTTACTGGGAGCTCTCTTACAATTTATGGAAGTGCTGTCTCATATCTATGTTTACCACTAATAAAAGGATGTTCATATGAAGTACCAGTTAAGACGAAGGACAATTTATTTGCCCTGTGGCACTTGGCACTTCTACAGCCAGCATAGCAAGATGAAACAGGAAAGTTAGGAATAAGGCACGGGGCAGACAAAGACCAAAGGGTTTTCAAAAAATTAAACCAGATCTTAATATTTTCAGTTATATTAAATAACCCTTAAAATTATGACAAAATGCTACTGGAATGTAACACAAATATTTTAAACTCATGACCTCTTGTAACCAGACTGAGAGGAAGCCTGTCTAGCATGCGTTGAAGAACAAACCAAGGCCAAAAAAAATGCGACCTTTGAGGCCAAGCATTGTAAATTCAGTGCAACAGGTCATGATGTATTTGTTATGGTGCAAAGTATGAATATTTAGCCTGCCTAACTCCATGGACATTTCTTTTCCATGTCATGGAGAAATGCTCTTCTGCCCAATAATGACCAGCCCTTACTTTTAGAAAAGAAAAATGCCAGAACAAATGAATCTTGAGTCTGAAAGAACTGGGCTCATCTTAGGTTATCATGGAAGTGAGAAGACAAACCTTTTCAAGGCCTTAAATCGGGGGGGGGGGGGGGGGAGGAATCCGTGGCCTTTGAGATATTGCTGAACTTCAATTCCCACCATGGGAGTTGGAGTCCAACAACATCTGGAAGGCCACAAGTTCCCCACCCCGCCTTCAATAGTGTTCTGGTTGGCTTGCTAAGGGCTGTTCCAATTCAAGTCATGCTTTAATGCAAGAGAAGGGAAAGGGGTGGGGGGTGGGGAACTTGTGGATTGCAACTCCCATCACTTCTAGCAGCATAACCAATGGTGATGGATGATGGGAGTTGCAGTCCAGCAACACCTGGGGTCATCCCATGAAGCTGATTGGTGGGAGATTTAAATACTTTATTAGTGAGGATTTTTTCTGTCTCTGGCTTTTAAGCAGATAGAGAGGATACAGGTTCAAGATACCCCTGCTTCTTACATGAATATACAACCCCCCTTTCGTCTAACAGTGTGTCTACAGTGATATCCTTGGTCAATAAATTTCTATCTACTCTGCTCCAACAAACTTCTAACGATTTTGACATATTACAACATGAGTGTTATCCTAATAGGAACTCTTTCAGAACTGATAGAACCAAGCATGTATTCAGTGTTTGCAACGCTTACCTGGGTGTTGTATGCATATTCCCCACCCCCCCAGCAGCTGCTAATGCTGACGGTGGATTCTATCCATGTGTAGAAGCCCATTTAGGCTCATAGATTGGCTTCCTTGGATCTTAGGGCAATTATATATACCCAGATATTCATACAAGAGCACATTTAATTAACCTGACCTATATTCAGTTTATTATTATTATTATTATCTTTTTTGTCAGCTAATGTGCCTTGAAAGCATGTTTTGAAAGTAATTTACATTCCAAGATGCAGCAAGGCATTGAGTTACCTCATATCTTTAGAGATTAATAAATTGTAATGACTATTTCCAGGGATGATATTTCTTATTATTCATTAATGGAAGTTGTTATTGAAGTGATTCGTTTTAAAGTGCATTGGTGAGTTATTGCTGTGAGTTAGATGGCTCAGGCTGCCATGCATAAGAAGAGCCGTGCTGGATCAGACCAATTGTCCATCTAGTCCAGCATTCTGTTCACACAGTGGCCAGTCAGATACCTGGTGGAAGCCCACAAGCAAGACAGGAGCACAATACCACCCTCCTGCTTGTGGTCCCTAGCAAATAGTATTCAGAGAGACTTACTGCCTCTGACACTGGAGACAGCACGTAGCCATCAGGACCAGCGGCCATTGATAGCCTTATCCTCCATGAATTTGTCCGATCGCCCTTTAAAGCCATCCAAATTGATGGCCATCACTATGTCTTATGGTAGCAATTTCTATAGTTTAACTAAGTGTTGTGTGAAGAAGTACTTTCTTTTATCGTCCTGATTCTCCCTCATAAGTCTTCCCAGTCAGCTCTGCTCCTGATTCAACATGACGCTCCTGCAGCAAAAAGTTTCTGGAATAGATCCAGGAATTTGCCAGAGCAACAGAGTCTACCTGGTCATGAATCCTCCACTTGGTCCAGACCTCTTGTCACCAAACAAGCATGAGCATATTTAATTTTTATGGTGGTTTTTCAGTATCCTTGTCAAACAGGCAAGATATGCCCAAAAACGAGGGTTTAAAAAAGCCCAACAAGATACCCTGGCATATACTAAAGCTGTCCCTACAGTACTTCTAAAGGATACATTATAATGATCCATAATAAGTCAAACAAATTAAGTAACTGTAAAGTGTTAATAATTCCACAGGAATCTATAAAGTTACCGCAACAATTTTCCTTTTAGGACTGTAATGATTACAGCATCTGCCTTTCCATTTCCCCAAATACTACAACAGAACTTCAGAACGCTTTTAGCACAAACAAAATATGCCTGGTCCCAAAACAACACATGTCTCCCATTTTGTATATTGTAATAGAAATGTTTTCCAAGATAAAAATGCTCACGGAAACCCAACAGTATAGAACAGAGCTTTAAAATTTCTAACCTCAAGGTTAACATAAATTAGTCTGTGCATTGCAGACAGTTGAAATATGCTCTACGGAACACTCTGTTTGATGTGGGCCTGTTCAGCCTCAGAGTTACCCTCTAGGAATCCATAGGATCATTAGAATGCATCCAACATGCCCCTATGGGAAAATTGGAATTGATGGTTATCCACCAATACTGACTGGGAAACTTGGCCATCAATACTGATGTCACAGAGGGGGAAAGAGACCCTGATAAGTATCTGAGGGGCCCTAGAGTTCCTTGAAACACTGTTTGAAAATAATTAATTGAGTATTCTTATGTATTCACTGAACTCTCATTCAAACACCATATCAATTAGTGATCTGATAGTATGTAGGAACATAGCTGGCTCAATAAGCAGCAGCAGTAGTAGTAACAGTAGTAGCTGCAGCAGTAGTGATGGATTGGCCCAACAAGGAACTTAGCTAAGATGCATACATTGCCGATTCCTTTACAGAACAATCAGATTTTTTGCTTTATGTATTTTATACATTGCCAGCCAACTAAATGAAAACCTTAACGGTTTTCACAAGTTAATTCTTCCTTGTCCCTGCTGCCTCCCCGCACAGCTAATGATTCTCTCATAAAATATTCTAATTTCTTACAAATTGCCTCAATAAAAATTAAGCCCTGCTGTTTCCCCCTGCCCCACTTCAAGAGCGCTGCCTCTTCAATGATGTGTTAAATTAAAACCCCAGGCACCAAGAGAGTGTAGCGGAAGTCTTCCCTGTGCGAAAGGAACTCCCAAGTTTCAAAGAATTCTCAGGCTCATTCTAACACATCAACCTTTTCTCCCATTAAAACCACCACCACTTTCTTCCTATCTGAACAGGCCTTAGCCCACTTTTGCTTAGAGATGGCATTTTATTTTGTTTGTAATCACCCCAGGGGGCTAAAACCTGCTTGAATAATTCCATGAAGGAGCACATGTCATTAGTGGAAATGAGAGACTTTAATACTAAAGAAATTCCCACCCAACACTTGCAGATTTCCAGAGTGGGAGGGATGCAATGGCTGGGGGATTTTTCTAACACCACCTCAAAATGCTCGCCTAGATGTGAGCAGAGGTTAGGGTAGACCCCAACCTGCCTGAGCCCGGCCACATTGTGTCATGCAACAACATCACTCAAAAGTGTGAGTGAGGCTATAAGCAAGGCAGGAATTAGGTTGTCTAGCTGGAAAAGCACCCTTCTTTCCCTTACACCCCAAGCTGCACCCTCCATTCTCTTATAAAGTTACGAAGAATCTGCCATTAGCTATTTAGCATGTGACCAGCAAACAAACTCCTGAGGCTGAAAATCCTGAGTTGGAGTCCATGGGGTCACTGCAATCGTTGTCAAAAAGGTCCTCTGCTCAAGGAAATGAACCTGTTGGCTAACAGGGTCTCTGATCTCAGATGCATGAACTGCCAAATGTCCAAATCCGATTTGTCAGCAGTGTCAAGTCACTCACCCACATGAAGAAAAAAATGATGCAGAACAGTCTTGGCGGGACTCCAGCTTAAGAAAAAGACTTGAAAGACACTGACATCCTCAGGCCTGAAGAACTATAAAGAGAATTTTGTTGCTTCAATAAAATCTCATTGTTTTTTTCTCTCTGAAAAGCCAGTGAGTAAAAAAACCAGTAATGCTACAGGCAGGGTTTTGTGTATTTCACATATCCATGGGCCTAACATGCAGACACAGAACATGCTATTTCATATAGAATCCCCCCACTCCACCCACAAGTATCTCTGCTTTCATTTATAAAAAGGTTTTATAAAGTTTCTAGCCCTCAAGGCTAAGGAGAAAAGCTGTAAAATGCATGGGCCCTGCCTGAGTCCTTTTTAGCGGAAGGCCCAGTGAATGGGTTTTCTTTATTCTCATGTTTATTTATTCATTTACAATATTTATGTACCGCTCCCCATTCAAAATTTTGGAGCAGTGTACAAGATAAATAAAACACCTTAAAATAAATTTTAAAAGAAGCAAAATGAAAAGTGAACCGTGAACGGTGGCTGGTCATTAAGGAAAGGCTTCCTGGAACAATGACGATTTCAGGAGGTGCCGAAAGGAATACAAACTTGGCGCCTGCCTGACCTCGAGGCAGGGAATTCCATAGGAGGAATTGTCACCCCAGACAAATGCACAGCGCCCCCTACAATGCAGCCCACAATCCTTTGCAATGCATAGGGATCCTGTGGCAACCAACCAGGCCCTTCTCAACAAACAGATCAGTGGAGAAAGGATTTTTAGGGACAGGAATTTCGAATTACCGCTGTGCAGATCAAATTTGTTCAAGTACTCAGTGGTTTACCTGACTCAGCTGCAGCACACGCCCTGCCTCACCTGCTCCAGTCATCTGGTGCGACCTGCTCTAAAGGCACCTGTCAAAGAGGCACCTGCCTGTGGAATGGCCAAGTCGTTTAGCCTGGGGAAAGCAGAGCTGGTAGGTGCACAAGTGTGAAAGGGATCGGCATGGGTGGCCCTTTGGCCCCTTCCATGGAGAAACCAAAAACAGGCTGTGAAATGCTTCCAGCGGTCATGGTTGGTAACTTCCATGCCTTTGCTAAATGCCCTATTGCCAACCACTGCCATATTCTCTGATCTTCCTGGCCATCAAAACTAATGCCAAGTGATGGAAAGCCTGAGAAGGAGGAACAGCAGACACTTCTGTATCTAGAAGAAGAAAAAACACCCTACATTTTTACAAATACCTGTTGATAGCAGATACTTGGCACCATATAAGCACGTTGCTGCAAACAAAATAATGGCCTAAAATCATTGAGATAAAAGACAGGAAGACTTTGTATAATGTCTTCCCCAAACTAAAGACAGTCATCCTAGAAGAGATTCCACCAGCAACTTCTTATAAACCCTGCTGAGGACAAGAGCCATGCAAGAGCAACATTAACTCTTGTACAATTCCCTTTCATTTCAGCATGACGTGCAGCAGAAGCTCTTGCTTGGAGGAGCCCGCAGCCTTCAGAGAAACATGAGTGATAGGATGAGACACCCCTCGCTAGAATCTGCCAATCTGAGTTCAAACAGCAAGCTTGGAAGTGTCCAGCCGGGTGCAAAAGATGTTAAATACTTCTGGCATTGAGTGATACTAATCAGATGTCATTGTTGCCTCCCGCCCTGCCCCTGTGTTTTGAGACTCTTCTTTACAGCGCTGTTAAGTGAAGTAACTTGTCACCTGCAGGTGGGATTCAAGAGTTCGATTCCAGCCAAACTCACCTATCACATTTGCACGCTTTGAAAAGAGAATCAGCAACTCTTACTTGACTTGCGCTGCTTAAGAATGCCAAAACATCATGCAGATTATTAAGAGGAAGCCATTGATCATAATAATTTTTAAAATAAGCTTTTTCTGCGGTGGCCCCCAAATGGTGAATGTCCTTCTTAGAGAGGTCTGCCTGGTGCCTACTTTGTTGACTTTTTGGCTGTGGGGCCAAAGGCAAAGGAACAAGTTCAAACAACAAAAAATGCCATCATGTTGTGGCTTAACTTCCTTACTACCAGTAACTAAGCCTTAAGAGAGGCTTTTAGGAGAGGATTTCCTGGCACAAAAGCCAGGAAACCAACAAATGATCACAGGTTGTGGGAAAGGGGATGGGGCCAGGGGAAGGGGCAGAACCCTCTGAGAAACCCCAGAGGGTCAAATTAGGAGCCCAGGAGGGCCAGATTTGGCTGCTGGGCCTGAGGCTCTCCACCCCTGCTGCAAGTGCTCTGGATGAAAAGCATTGTGCTAAGACATTGTGTTTGAAAACCTGGGTCTACGTATTGCGCAGAATAAGGTGGCAGGGTCTCCCAAAGTTCTTGGGGTGTATCCACTTTTGGAGTTCTGCATGTAGTGAATTAACACATCAGGGAGAGGACTAAGCCAAAGCTTTCTGCCTAACGTGCTAGTTTTCAACATGCAGCAAGAGGTGTTTTTTAAATATGAAATGCCGTTTTACACCTGCAGTCTCTAACGGCACAGCCAGAGAATTCTGCCAGCTCACTCTCGCCTCTCTTGCATCACGTGGCTAACTGATATCTCCTACTATTGAACAGTGGCGGCACAGTTCAGAATTACATGGTCTGTGATACAAACGTGTCCCTCTCAGGACCATTTCCACAAGAATTCCTTCTCCAGCTCAAAGTATTCAACTTTGAGCTGGAGTCTGCATCCAGGAGAACAAGGGCCAGTTCTGCCGGTTCATGTATTATTCTTACCTTAACCTAACCCTTTACTTGGCTTGATTGCTATGTATTTTGTGACCAGATCAACTGAACAAGCAGCCTTTTGGTTGATGAGTACCTTTTTCTATTTGGGTCAATCAATTCTTTCAGTTGTTTCTTGCAAATATTTGATGTGGTGGTTGAAAATCCTCTTTTTTCTTTGGTGTTCTTGTTTTGGGGCACAGAGGGAGGCAGTTGTATTGTCTTGCTGGTGCTGTGGTAGGAGTGCAGGGCATGTGAAACCAAACTGTCATTCCCAGCAGCAACACCGTACACGTGTGGAAGGCACCACCCATTTGCCAAGGTGACAAGCTGGGAGAACTCTCGAAAGATGGACGCATGTCGCCATGAAAAAAAAAACCAGCTGAGAAAGTTCATAAACGCAGATTCCAAACTGAGCCAAACTGATTTCAGCCCTCAATACTATTTAGTATTTATAAGGCCTTTCCACTCTAAATGCTCAAATCACTTCACATAACATTTTCTCCCCTGTGGCTGCCGACATAACCAACCACATTAATTTGTCTGTAATCTTAATGCCATGGCACATCCCAAAGCTTGGCCATTTTCTCTGCAGACGCTTTCTGCATCATTGTAGGTGTTTCCACACTGCCATCTCCCACTTCCTGGCCTATTCCCACCTCATTCTGATCTCCTTGACCCATTCACACAGCTTTTAAGGCTAATGAAAATGTCTCAGACTCAAAGGATGCACAGCATTTCTCAAAAAGGCAAGCTCTTTAATACAACCATCCTCTCATATACCACCATGGTGATGTATTCTTTTCTGCTTGGCACAAAGACAGCCTGATTGCTAGAAGGTCATCAAGCCACAGCAGCTGATGCTTCTGGTGCTGTATTTAACTCCGAGAGGAAACACAAGATCTATATGAAACAGTCAGGAATTTCAGCCTCAGTTTTACTGATCTCTCTTCAGCTGTCACAATCGATAATTTTCATAAAAACCGGAATTAAATGAAGGATCAGTCAATGCTTTCTTTGCTGCAATATGCAGAAGAATCCAGAACTGTCACACCACAAGGTAAAGGACAGCATAGGCTCTGGATCTCCCTACAGCATTGTAGGGAGATCCAGTATGTGACTTCCATTCCCATATTTGTCAATAACTTTATGTAAGCTGCAATCCTATATACCACAGATGGGGAATGTACAGCCCATGGGGCAAACGCAGCCCATGAAAGATTTCCATGCAGATCCCGAGGCTTCTCCTCCTTGTCCCTGCCCCATCCTAAACTTCTGTGCCGGCTGGATAGGGAGAAGCACCTTATTATCTCCAGCCAGCACAAGAAAGCAGCAAATTGCAGGTGCTAGAGGGGGTGAAAGGATCAAGGGTCTGCAGGAGGGGGGGTGTTAACTTTGTCCCCCCTGCTCCAAATCCAGATAAGGTGGGCTGTACCTGGAGTTTGCATTGCCAAAAATGTATCTATTGAAATGAATGGTTTTTTGTTTGGACAAGGCAAATTGGAGATGTGGGGAATGGAGGGAGGAATGAGGACCAGTTGGGGGGAAAGGGTTAAAGCCCATCTACCCTGCCTTGGACTGCAAGAAGATCAAACCAGTCCATACTCCAGGAAATAAAGCCAGACAGCTCACTTGAGGGAATGGTATTAAAGGCAAAACTGAAGTACTTTGGCCACATAATGAGAAGACAGGATACCCTGGAGAAGAGGCTGATGCTAGGGAAAGTGGAAGGCAAAAGGAAGAGGGCCGACCAAGGGCAAGATGGATGGATGATATTCTGGAGGTGACAGACTTGACCTTGGGGGAGCTAGGGGTGGCAACGGCCAACAGAAAGCTCTGGCGTGGGCTGGTCCATGAAGTCACGAAGAGTCGGAAACGACTGAACGAATAAACAACAACACCCTCCATATCAAGGTACTGAATCTGGGGGCCCTAGCAGCTGCAATTTTCATTGGAAAACAAAACTCCCATTTGAATAAATGGGAGGTTTTCCCCCAATGTCAACTGCAGAATGAGAGGGAGTATGCACTATGGCCATGCCCACTTGTGACTCCAGCCTCTCCAGCATTACTGCTGAAGAAACCTCCAGTGGGAAAGGCTCCCCATTCCTGTTGAACAAAGTTTCTTAGGAGTAAGTCTCATTCACTTCAAAGAGATTTACTCTTTCAAATACACATTGGGTGTTTGGGCCTTGGCTGCTGGAGCCACGCAGGGAGGAAACGAAGGGTACCATGCTCAAGGCTCACATTATTTGGATGGGCTGCAATTCTGCACACACTTACACAAGAGCACATTTCACCGAAAGTCAATGACACGTATTGCTAAGTAAATGCATGGAAGATTTTAATGTAAAGGCAGAATCGATTTCCACTCCCCTTCCTTTTTAGTTAGAACCTTCAAAATAATTAAGTGTAGAATTACAGAGTAGTCATTTTCTGCAGTCTTTTTCTCCCTTTTGTGTTTTCATGATTGAAATCATTTTCCAGATTAAGTAGAAAAATATACATAGGAGGGGAACTAGCATGAACAGTTGTACCCCAAACTACAAATAAAGAAGAAGAAAAACACTTCAGGAAGTTACAATTATTTGTTTAGTTAATTTTATCTGAAGTTATTTCTAAAGTATACAAATAACACCTCAAAAGCTGCACAGGAACACTTAAGAATGTCACCAATACATTTTCCTTATAGAATATGTAGGGAGCACCCCACACAATCTATCCTGTAATTACAAACCATTCCACAGACCAGAGCAAATTGGTGTTAAGCCATTCAAGCATAGACATCATACACTTTAAAGACAGCTACTAAGCAGTTACCCATGAGCTTATTTTAATAATGTGTGTTAAAGACACCCTTGTCTTGCTGAACTAATGATCCTAATGCAATATTTATTTTATTAGCTAAGATTTTTGTTTTGAGGTATGTACATTCGATTTATGCCTACAACATTTCACCATGATCTGCCATTTTTTTAAAAAAAAACCCTCAGATCAACTATTTTTTTAATGCATGGAATGCCTGCTGTTTAATTTAATTAAACAGCAGATGCTACAGGTATCTCTTAGGTACTCTTGATGATCAGATGAAAACACAAACATAATTATGAAGTGAGACTAAGACTATCGCAGTTGTATACACACACACAAACCTGAGCAACCATAATTAAACTAAACTCAATAAGATTTAAAAAACTGGATAAAATGCCACACTCACCTATCAAGTTCTATTCAAGTTTTTTTTAAATGTGGGGCCGCATCCAATGTTAGTCCTTCTTAAAGTAGACACATTAAAACAAATTGGACTGAAGCTAGACTAACGTTGGATACAATATATTTTATATAATGTTGCAAAACAACAGAGTATTTCATTATACCGAATTCCTAAAATTCCTAAAATTCCCGATCTTTGGCCATGCTGACTGGGGTTGATGGGAGTTGAAGTCCAAAACAGGACACAAGTTTGGGGGAAGCTGTATTATACCCTGAAGTGTAGGATTTTTCTCCGCTATGGGCCCCTAAATCTCTCTCAGTGTTGACAGTGCCCGAGTCATGCTCAGTATCAATCTGAGATGGGGTTTGTTTGGAAGACACTTCTCCCACATCCCCACACCATAAGAAATCTGGAGCAGGTCTCTGGCTGGTATGCTTCCCTTCGCTATATGCACAAAGCAGCCTGTGCATCAGGAAATTTTCTGAAGAGCACTACTCTATGCTTTGAAAAGGTAAGGTGCAATGAAGGACTCATTCCATTCACTGCATCTCCCTGTCCCCTGGTTCCATATTTCCACTTGGGCAGAGAACACCAACAGGTTATACTGTATCAACCAAATGCCAATAGAGTTCGATGAATGAGAGGTTCTCTTCCTCCTGCTAGTGGAGGATGGTAAGCACAGGGACTGGCTTAGAGAGCAAACTTATGGTCACTGGGCAAGCGTCCCAGGGACGATAGGATGGCTCAGAAAACCCCTTCCGAGGTCAGAAACAGTGCTCCAACCTTGGAAGAGGGAGTCAGAGATCCACCCCCCCCCCATGCCCCTTCACAGCCAGCACAAAGATAAACACACCAGCTCCCTCTCCGAGGATGGAAAACCAACCTTGGAGAGGGGGGAAAGGGGGCAGGGAATGAAGGTTGACAATTTATCCTGAGCCTCCTTCTCACCCTGTCAAAAGTCAGCCTAGCAAAAATAAAAGAGATCAGAGGACAGGGAGGCAGAGTTTGCCAATAGTAAGGGATCATGGGAGTTGTACGCCAAAACATCTGGATGTCCACAAGTTGCCTCCTCCCGATTTAAGAGTTCCACTCCCTTTTCTAATTTCCAGCCACTAGCTCTAAATGCATTCCCCCACAAACACAAGAATAACAATAGGGAAATGACCCCCCAAGAAGAGATCAGAGTCTTACATGAGCAGCGGCCTGATGCCAAAATGCCTCAATCTGGACCAAGAAAGAGGATTTCTCCAAAAGCATACAGGACAACCATTTAACAAAATTCATACTGTCTTGCGTGGAGGCTGCCTACTACATAAGGTTGGTTGATCAGTGAAAAAGAAGTTGGTGTTTTTCAACACCTTGATCGTTAAGAGATTGTCAAATGCAATTCAAAAATGATTAATCAGAGGTAGGCAAAATTTGACCTTGTAAATAAATAAAGTTCCATTTACCTTCCTTGAAGTCAGCATTCTTCTGCCTCACCAACGCTCTGAAGTTTTCTGCTGGGTTAACACTCCCAACCTACAAAATAAACCAGCAGCAGTTATATCATCAGCTCCTGCACTTCTGTCTTCCTCATCTTATTTTAAACTTAAGTTGAAATCTGTTTTCTTCCCCCTCTCTGCAGAAACAAATAGGTCTGTGGATATGCATTAACCTGAAAGACCCTGAATATCTGGATATGACAAGAGCAGCTCTATAAGATGAACTTAACAGATACTGCACTGCCCTTGCATGATGTGGTCATTTGCTCCAAAGGTTTGGGTCAGGATAACAGGGACCGGTGTGGCTTTCCTGGTACAGTTGAAGAACCTTCCCACAGCACAGACTGCTTATTCAGTCTGGCATATGCGTAACTGGAAGTCAAACATCTTAACCAAAAAGGACTCAGACTAGCTAGCCTCCCCCTCCAATGTGTCATTTGTAAGAAAAACCAAATATTCAGCTGACTTTACTAGCCCACTCAGGAATTCCAAAATGTAAGTAATGGCAGAGCAGGAAAAAGCAGAAACCAAGCCATACATAGTTTGTACAGAAGGTAAAAGGAAATCCTATGTTTTGCTGTACAAATAGATAAAACAATAACAAATATAACATGCCACTCTTCTCCCCTAAACCCCTGATATATCTATTTGCAAAGTCAAAACAAGCTTTGCCTAATGCATTGTAGAGACAAACAAGGTATCAAAATAAAGCAGAGAGCAAAGATTTGCAAAGAACAGAGCAGAAGATTTGTAGTTCAATCCAAAGCATCAAATAAACTAAAAAGAGAGAGGAGGAAACAAACTGAGGTAAATGCAGGCTGCAGCCTTCGAAATTCCATCGCTATTGGTTGCAATAAACCAGACTTCATTACATTAAAATGAGACCTTCTCTTGGCCATTGCGTCCATTTCTGAGGTTTAAGCTGCACAGAAATTTAAAATATAATAATAATAATAATAATAATAATAATAATGATGATGATGATAATAATAATACACTGCCTCATAGCCAAAGTTTTCTGGGCAGTGTATAAAGATTAAAAAGATTAAAAATAATATGCAAATTTTTAAAAAACATAACACACACACACACACACACAACAAAAGAGCATACACAGAGACTAGATACATCTAAAAACAACTTTGAGCAATCAGCCAAACTGTAAAACAAATTCAGAATTGATTAAAACTCATCACATACTGCCAAACACCTGGGAAAAGAGAAAAGTTTTGACCTAGCACTGAAAGGATAGCAATGCTGGTGCCACTCAGGCCTTGTTGGGGAATCATTCCATAACTACATAGAGGGGCACCATTGAGAAGGTGTAGAGAAAGGAAACCACCCCAGAAATTGTATGAGTGGCTGAACTGGCTATGCTCATTCTTGATTTTGCCTTACTTCATTAGTGAGTGACACCTTTGGCCCAGAAGCCAACCTAATCTATTCTGTAATAGCAAGCTCTGCAAAAAGTCCTTACCATGGTGACGTTGCCTTCAGCAAGGCTTGCAATCCTAAAGCCACCTTCATTGTCTTCTGTTTTTGACTTTTTAGCATCGGGCGCATCTTCATTACTGGAAGTAGACAAGACAAGCCTATCAATCCAAAGAAACTATTTTAACAATAATGAGCAGGGCAATTTATATGGGAAACGTAGATACTGCAAAGGCAGTTTCAGGAGTCACGCTTTAGGCATGCAGATGTCTTTTAAGCTCCCAATATATTACACATTGTTTCAGTCACAAGGGAGTAGACTTAGAAAGTAAGGAATCAAACCTGTTTTCAGAGTGATTGGATGTCCACTATGATGTTAGTTATAGATTGCCTTTCCTGGCTACCTGAAAATAAAGTACCATCATCCCTATAAGTGTGTGTGTGTGTGTGTGTGTGTGTGTGTGAGTGAGTGAGTGAGAGAGAGAGAGAGAGAGAGAGAGAGAGAGAGCACTTTCACGATATTTTGCATTCACAACAGATTCCTTTAAAATGATTAAACTGGCATCAGAGATAATGGAAATTTCACGTTTAAAGAGAGAAATCTATTTGCCCTTCTAATGTAATTTGCTAGTTCCTGTGTTCAAACTGATTAAGTATCTGTGTACACAGAAGACCTGTATGTCTCCTAATCCATCTCCTTCATCAACCCACGTGAGAGCTTGATAAACTTCAACTTGCAGCTGTCAGTAATTACTAGACAAACCCCAATTAAAAATGCAAGACTTTGCCTACTGGATGACCTTTAACGACACCCCAAACTGCTTTCCAAAGACAAACTTCTCATTTTTAACAAGATGCATTTTTAATGATACCATATAAGTCTTCTCCCCATGTGCAGTGTATTGTGAAATGAAAACTCCGATAGAAATTAAGACTACTGGGTTGTCTTCAGTGTTAGTCCTACTTTGAGAAGACCTATTGAAATGAATGGGATTTAGTATAAACTAACATTGGATTCAACACTGTGGGCTGATTCACATGTTATTGCAGCTGCTTACCTTTGGTCTGGTCCCACACATTTCTTGTTTAAATTTTTGGTGTGCACCCACCCTGAAGACTTTGGATGGGAAACTACTGTTTAAACTTATAAAAACAACAACAACAACAACAACAACAACAACAACACAGCTCTGAGGTAAGTTTAACCAGTGCCTCTTCTAGGGCTCTTGTGGCCCAAAATTAGAAGTAGGGATGCTACATGTTCTTGGACTACCTCAGATATCACAAGGAGCACACAGAAGGTGCCATACTCTTCAAGACAATGGGCCAAATCATTAAGGCTTTAAAGGTGAATGTTGGCACCTTGAATTGTGCTGACAAGGCTACAGGTAGCCAGGTGAAGCAGCACCACCATCTGAAACTTTCTGTAGCATTTTGCACCAATTCCACCCACCAATTTCCACCCAACCCTTGCCAATATTCAACAAGGCCAGCCCTATATAATGTCTCAAACGAGAAGCTCCTTGTACATGTGGGAGGTTCAACACATGCCTCCCTGCTGCGTGCAAAGAGGTGTATCTGACACAGAAGTTATGAGGGCACAAAAGACAGATACTACTTTACTATTTACTCCTTCTCCGTGAGCCCCTGCCAAAGGAAGTGAGGCAGGTGGCTACTAGGAGGAGGGCTTTCTCCGCTGTGGCACCCCGGTTGTGGAATGAGCTCACCAGAGAGGTCCGCCTGGCTCCTACGCTGTACTCCTTTCGTCGCCAGCTGAAGACCTTTTTATTCACTCAGTATTTTAACACTTAATTTTAACAAATTTAAATTATACTGTTTTAACTCTGTATTTTAACCTTATATCAATTTTGCTGCGTGGTTTTATCCTGGTTGTGCTTTTTATATTGTATTTTGTATTTGTGTTTTTAACTTGTTGGTTGTTTTATGATGGTTTTAATTTTTGTGAACCGCCCAGAGACCTTCGGCTATTGGGCGGTATTAAAATGTAATAAATAAATAAATAAATAAATAATACTATTCAAAGATATTGCATCTTTATCCCACACACACAACTCCTAACTGACACAATAATTTGAGATTTCAGGTGCAACTATAGGCCTAGGAGCATGCTATGTAAACAAATCAGCGTAGCCAGAGGCAGATGAACATTATCAACTACAGAACCATTTTCATGATGTCTGTGTCAACGTACTGGTCTTTGAAGATATGCTGAGCTGTCTTCTGCTCTTTTGTTTTACCTACATCCTTCAAAGGAAACAGTGTTTTTACTTTTCCAAGGGGAACCTGGCATTTCTCTGTCACTTCCTGGGGTGTCCCCAACATGTCTAAGAGATGTTTTTCAATAGGGGGCAGAGGTGCATCAGGATGGAACGCTTTATGCTGCAAGCACTGATGGGAGAAGACAAGAGAACACATGATTTCAAGTCATTAAACATATATACAAGGTAATACATGTGATGGGCTTTAGCTTCTACCAAGCAAAATGTTTTTCATGAATGCAGGATAGTATTTGTTGTGGAGAAGAAGTTCAAGAATTCCTTGACATGAAAGGCATTATTTTGGGATGAGATGAGATTACAAGAGATAGATTGAGGTGAAAGGATTCAAATATAGCATGCATACTATCAAGTCTTCCTGGGTGAGCATGTGGTAGATTTGTCAAAAGTGCGCATAGATTAGAATGCGAAGCCAGAACGTTAAGATTAAAAAATACTGCAGTGATAAAATCAAACCTGGATCTCACTTTTTACCAAATTCTATTTTAGTATATAAAGCCAAAATATGTCCCATGTAAAGCAAAAAACTGGATAATAAACCCCCTTAACTCAAACTTAGGTTTGCCTGCCAAAATATCCAGCTTCTCTGCAGCAATTTCTAGGATGAAGTCCAACACTTTCACTACTGAAATACTGGATTATTTTAGGCAGCCCACATACTTTCCTGGGAGATCGAAATAAATAAATGATGAGGGGCCACATATAGGTTACTCTGCTCTAAACCAGGTAGAAGAAGAATTTGTGGGGGAACTGCTACATAATTTAAGTGAGCTGCTACAGAATTTGCTTTCTGATACCAGAAAAGCACATGAATACTGTCCCCAGTCCAAATTTGCAAATCCCACAAAGAACTAGCTGAACTGACTGAAAAAAACCACATCTTGCTCCATTTCTTATGAGGCAACTGAAAATACAGAATTTTTCATCACAATAACCATAAGAACGTAAGCAGTGCCCTGCTGGATCAGACCAAGGGTCCATCCAGTCCAGCACTCTGTTCACACAGTGACCAACCAGCCATCAGCCAGGGATGAACAAGCAGGACGTGGTGCAACAGCACCCTCCCACCCATGTTCCCCAGCAACTGGTGCACACAGGCTGGTGCACAACCCATAGCATGGAGCTAGTTTTACAATATTACACTTCCTACACAGTTCTTTTTGCTAGGACTAACAAAATAGAGAAGAAACAATTGAAGAAATAAAACATGTTTCAAGGTAATACTGATAAGATCATAATCTTACCTGGTACAATCGTTGAAACTGAGGGTTTGGGAATTTGCTAGTTTTAAATATATCCTCAATTGTCCCTTCACTCTCATCTTCATAAACCAAGCTCATGGAATCAATCAGAGAGTCCACTGCACGCAACTGATCCTCTGGGTCATCAGATACAGACAAATAAAGATTCAATAAACATTCAGGAGATAAATATATTATTGCAATTTCCTTTTTTGGTGGATGAGGCAATAATTCTCCCAAAGTGCCAATAATTTCCACTGCAGCCCTCATGTTAATAGAGTGTTCATCACAAGGATGGTCTGCATTTATTTTATCCCACATAAATCACATGTAGTCACTCATTTTTGAGAGAAAATGTAACACAGCTGAAATCAGGAACACTGTGAGGCAGGTGCTTCCCTTCACTGCTTCATGCACCGGCAACCCCAACATCAAAGATGGTGGCCAGGTTGTGTCTCATTCTGAACTCTGTTTTCAGATGAAGCAGTTCTCATTCTCCCCCACTTGAATTCCAGGGGAGAAAAAAGCATCACTACCCTAGATAGTGCAAAGATGAAATATGTGATCGCTCTACCAGGTTATCCTATCATCTACTGAAGCAGATTTACTTCTTGGAACAGTAGGCAATAGGCAGTACTGGATGCTTCAAAGGAAAGCACAGAAACTATGGGCAGCATACATGGAAAAATGCTAAATGCTCAGGACAAAATCCCCACTTACTCTGTAAAGTGCCACTCTTCTTGCATGCTTTCCACAAATATTTAGTGCCATCACCCTTCCCAATTAGCATCACCTTGCTTATATGCAGTGCATTTTTTAAAACAGACCAAACGGGTTGTTCCTTTCAATGTCTTTGGCAGCCTGTCTCCATTCTACTCCTCACAATGATCAGGGTAGTGGCTAAAGAGTTAGACTGGGAGTCGGGAGATCCAGATTCTAGACCCCCTTTCGGTCATGCAAACCTACTGGGTGACTTTGGGCCAGACACAGACTCTCAGCCCAACCCACCTCACAGGGCTGTTGTTGTGAGGATAAAATGCAGAGCAGGAGGATTATGTACTCCACCTTGGGTTCCTTGGAGGAAAAAAGGCGGGATATAAATGCACAAATAAATAAATAAATAAATAAATAAATAAATCTGCCTGCTTGCCTTTCACCTTTTCTACATCCTGACACCTTTTGTTCGCAAAGATATTACTATTTTATTTTACTCCAAGGTTTGCATATAACCATCACATTTAGTGCAAGAAACAAAGTCTCTTGTCAGGGTGTTCGTTGTTTTTTTTAAAAAAAATATTATTACAAAACATACCAATCCCTGCACTTTAAGCCTGCATGCAACCAGGAAGTCTTGAATGATTTAATGGTTTTAAATGTCTGAAACTATAGTCTGGCATGAGGAAAAACAGGAAGGGATCCAACTCCACAGGAGCAGCTGGGACTAAAAACTAGACTCCTCGAGACACAGAGATAATAATGCTAAAAATCCTGAACAAACCTGAACCTAAGTTAAAATGGCATGAAAGAAGTTTCTACCAGTTCCAAAAGTTTCACACATGTATCAAATATGTACTACTAGGACAAGGGCAAACAGACTAGCCAGTCACAGGGGGAAAGCATCTAAAGCAGCTTTCCCTAATCTGATGTCCTCCAGATGTTTTGGACTTTACTGTTGGGTTATTTTGCCAGAACTTTTCTCTCTCTGGAACTCTGTTTGTGCTCAGAAACAAACACACATCATGCAGGTCTTACACAGCAGAGCTGGTTTATTTCCTTCAGGCTTCTGTGCAGTTCAATTCAGATCAGTTCAGATCAGCACACTGAGGCATACACAGAGAGCAGTGATCATAGAGTAGTGATCAGAGAGCAGCGATCAGTTCCATTTTACAAAGTGAGAAACTATATACACATCTTACACAATTCTTATCTACATTACATACAGCTGTGATGAGGCTAACTTAGAATCTTGGCAAGGTTCCCAGAACAGCCTCTATCTCAAGGTAATTACCCACAGATAGTCTTTCTCTGTTTAACCCTGAGATAGCCATACACACACAATTTTAATGACTAAGCAAGTATTTCTTTTCATATACTTAACAGTCCTCCTCTTGCGCATGTTGTTTAAATTGTGTTACAATCTGAGACCCAGCTTTAAAAGCATCTCTTTGTGTTTTACCATTGAACGTTCCACCTGTCCTTCCTCATTTTGTTTTACTTTGAATACCCATTTACAGGTAATGGCTTTACGACCTTCAGGTAAAGGTACTAGCTCCCACGTTTCATTTTTTTTCCATTGCTCTGATTTCCTCTGACATTGCTTCATGCCAGCCCTGAGCTTCTGTAGGTTCCATTTCCTGAATTTCCTCAAATGAAGTAGGTTCATAGGCTATTAGTAAAGCTCTATGAGAAACCTGTTTGCTTTGGTATTCATCTGAATAACGAATTGGAGCTTTGCGTTCCCTTTCTGGTCGCTTTGGCATAGTTACAGGCATAGTTTCCTCCTTTACAGTTTCTTCCCCCTCCCTCTCTTGCTGAGATTGTTCAGGAATTTCTTCTGTTTCTACAGCTTTCTGTTCTACAGGCAAACTTACATACTGTTTTGTTTCCTGCATTTGTTCATGAAAAACTACATCTCTGCTCACAATTACACTTTTGTGATATGGAGACCACAAACGATAGCCTTTTGTTTGTGTATCATATCCCAACAGTTTACATTCCAAACCTCTTTGAGCTAGCTTTCCTGGTCTGTTTTCTTTCTGAATATGAGCAAAACATTTACTTCCAAAAACCCTTATATGTGACACTCTAGGTTTTCTTTTGTAAAACATTTCATATGGAGTTTTTTCATGTACAGAGTGGTAAAGCCTGTTTAACAAATAATTTGAGGTGGACAAAGCTTCTGCCCAGAACAGGTTAGACAATCCTGACTCTTTCAATAGAGCTCTTAACATGTTCTGCAAGGTTCTGTTTTTCCTTTCTGCAACTCCATTTTGAAATGGTGAATATGGAGCAGTAAGGTTATGTTGTATACCCTCATCACTGAGGAATTTTTTAAATTGGTTGCTAAGAAATTCACCTCCCCGGTCCGTTCTTAGATTAGCTATAGGTTCTTTAAATCTATTTTTACTCCACTTAACAAAGGCTTTAAACTTTCCAAAAGTTTCACTCTTCTGTTTTAACACATACACAAATCCAAATCTACTGTAATCATCAACAATAGACAAGAAAAATCTGTTTCCTCCTTGACTTGTCTCAAAAGGACCTGCAAGATCTGCATGAATTAATTCAAAAATTCTTTTTGTTGTTCTCTCACTATGTTTTGGAATGTTTGACTTATGACACTTGGTTTCACTGCATACATTACATTCTACATAGTTAGAACATGGTTTGATTTTCACTCCTTCACACAATTCTGGAATCTTAGAAATTGTTTTATAGTTAGCATGACCAAACCTTTTATGAGTTAAATGGATACACTCTTGGTGTGGTTTGCAATTGGCTATTGTTTTTGTTGTGACTTTGCTGGCTACAACTTCATTTTCTGTACAAGTATTAATCACATACAAAGAATCTTTCATTATTCCCTGCACACACACCTTGTTTCCCTGTTTTATAGTACAATTTTCTTCAGTAAAACAAACCTCATACCCCATTTCTGTTAACTGAAACACACTTAGAAGGTTTGTTTCTAATTCTGGTACATATAAAACACTTTGTAGTTCAACTCCCAGACAATCAAAATATACATTACCCACACCACAAATCTGGATTTTTGTTCCATTTGCAAGGGTAACACACTTTTGCTTTGAAGTAGAAGTTTCCAAGGTTACAAATGAAAGTTTGTCTTTTGCCATACTTATTGAAGCCCCAGAGTCCAAAAACCAAGGATTCATTTTCTCTTTGACTCTTGCTAGAAGACACTTCTTTGTTGATTCAGCTTCATTCATGTTGTTTTCTTCTCTCCACTTTGCTGTCAACAGCTTTTTCTTCTTGTTGTTGCAATCCCGCCTTAAGTGTCCTGTGGAACCACAGTTAAAGCATTTCCTTGCCTTTAATGCAGCCACCACATCAGAAGTTTTATGGCTTTGTTGAAATTCAGCCACAGGAAGTTTAAGGCTCTGTTGTTTTGAAGCTTGTCTTCTTTCATAGGTTTCCAGTAGTTTTCCAGCTACATACTCAAGGGTTAAATTTTTCTCCTCTTGACTTTCCATCATGGTGACAACCGCGTCGTACGATGAATCAAGACTTGACAAAATCACATAGACTTGGTGTATAGTTGTAAACTCCATCCCTCGTGCCCTGAGTTGATTGAAGATTTCTCTCATGCTTTTCAAATGGTTTGACATAGACTCCCCTGGTTTCAGCTTCATTCCATACAGCTTCCGGGTTAGAATTATTTTACTGCCCGCTGTTTCTCTTTGATATACAGCTTGTAGCGCATTCCAGCACTCTTTTGATGTATTCAAAAACTGAATGAAGGAAATTTGAGAGTCTTCCACAGCTAATGCAATAACTGCCATTGCTTTTGCATTGTCCTTAAACCATTTAGCATTCTGTGGATCTGCTCTATCTGGTGGATCCTCTGTGACTACATACCACAGTTCAGCCTGAATCAGATACATTTGCATTTTGTAAGACCATAATGCATAGTTAGAGTCATTCAGCTTTTCCAACAATTGATGCAAACCAGACATATTAGCTCCTGCCATTTCCTCTGCTTTAGGAATTTGTATCTCACCGTCCTCCTGCTCAGAGTCCTCCTCAGAGTCAGCCGACTGAGATTTTTCCTCACTTTGCAGCACTGGCTTTAGCTTGATGTCTTTCTTCATCAACAGTTTTCTGTTTTAGCAGACTCCTGGTTCTGATACTGCACCATTCCCATCAAGTTCTGGTTCTTCTGCCTGGATTAGGCTGGCGTAGGCTGGTCTAGGCTAGACTGGGCCCATAACCTTTGTTGGGTTATTTTGCCAGAACTTTTCTCTCTCTGGAACTCTGTTTGTGCTCAGAAACAAACACACATCATGCAGGTCTTACACAGCAGAGCTGGTTTATTTCCTTCAGGCTTCTGTGCAGTTCAATTCAGATCAGTTCAGATCAGCACACTGAGGCATACACAGAGAGCAGTGATCATAGAGTAGTGATCAGAGAGCAGCGATCAGTTCCATTTTACAAAGTGAGAAACTATATACACATCTTACACAATTCTTATCTACATTACATACAGCTGTGATGAGGCTAACTTAGAATCTTGGCAAGGTTCCCAGAACAGCCTCTATCTCAAGGTAATTACCCACAGATAGTCTTTCTCTGTTTAACCCTGAGATAGCCATACACACACAATTTTAATGACTAAGCAAGTATTTCTTTTCATATACTTAACATTTACTATTATTATTATTTATTTATATAGCACCATCAATGTGCATGGACTTCATCTCCCATCAACCCCAGTCAGCATAGCTAATGGTCTGGAATGCTGGGAGCTGTAGTACAAAACATCTGGAGGGCACCAGGCTGGGGGAGGCTTTTGAATTGTGTCACAAAACCACAGGGAGCCAATGCAAATATTACAAAGGGTCTCTTTGAAACACAATAAAGAGTTTAGGAATGATTATCTGATAGCACATTTTCCTCCCACCCCTCGCTATTTCCAACTTTAACTACAGCTTAGAGATGTGTCTGGATCAGAGTTTGAAAATGGAGAATTATCTTGGTTAGCCTTAACTCCAGTTAATGTCCGTACCAATTTATCCTTCAACTACATTGAAAGCTGGAAGAGAGAATTCATTCGAGTAAATGGAAAGACGGGGGAATGTTTTTAAAAACTAAAATACAAAAGAAAGATCTGGTTCTACCTATTACTATTTTACAGGCTATGATTTGTGCAAGTTTAAAGGTTCCACATATCAAGTAGAGCATTTAGGCTGAAATCCTGTACAGACTTATCTGGGAGTAAGCAGGATTGAACACAGTTGGACTTACTTCTGAGTAGACATGCATAAGACTGCTCTGTTAAGGATGTGAGTCAACACGCAAGCTCACCTGTTGGTGTACACTTTTTATTATTTTTCAAGGAGGTAAACATGTATTGCCTCAAATCTTCCATATAAGGTAGCTGTACATATGCCAAACACTAAAACAAAATCAAATAGAATAGAATATTTATTTCTTACCCGCCTCTCCCTCTGGATCGAGGTGGGGAACAACATTAAATACAAAATCACAATAAAATGCATAAAACTGGTTAAAAACATATAAAATTGATACAATATTAAAATAACAATTGGGCATGTTAAAAAACATCTGGGTAGATGTTTTTTACATCTGCCAGAAGAGATCAGTCTCTATGGCTTTCTTAAACTTGACAAGACTATTAAGTTGACGGATCTCTCCCAGCAGGCCATTCCACAGTCTGGGAACAGCAGAATGGAAGTTCCTCTGGGTCAAGGAGGGGGAATGTCAAGAAAACTCAACTGAAATGCAAGTTTATCATGCTATCTAGCTGCAAAACACATTCTAGAAAGTACCGGGGGGGGGGGGGGTGGTTACGCTGGAAAAGAATATTCAACACAGAAGTAATATATATGAATGGATGTTGCCTTTCTCAGAAAGTGACCCACCAGCTTGAAATTTCTCCAAATTAAAATATGCTCCCTATGTCACAGTAGTGATCTACTGTTGAACACTTACCACTTCCTGTTGTTGTTGTTTTAAAAAAACTGCTCTGAAAATTGTTCCAGATTTTATGTACGAGCACACAACTTCTTCACTGTGAAGTAACAAAGTCTAGAAACTTGCTGTGGAAATACTGAACTAAAATTTTCAATTTTCTACAACGTTCCTGATGGAATATATGCTACCCAGCCCTGCTGGGAAGAGAGGACAACAGGCATTACGAACGATATCATCATAAAAATATTACCTCATAGTCATCCTTAATTAATGGAAAGGCTGCTCCAACCTGGGGCTGAGACCTTCTATCATAGACATAACGCACTATGGCCACCATATCCAACTCATCCAAAGCATGAATCAGGGCGGAAAGAGCAACTGAAGCAGCCTGTCAAAGGAGGCACATGATCATATATTCAAGCCCAGCAAGCACAAGATTTACAACGGATCAAAGAGATGGGGACACATCTGTTTTTAATTCAGAGTACTGGCTCAAAACTCACCTTTTTCCTCTTCGAAAGCATGGGAAACAGTGATAACGCACAACCAGGTCATAACATCAAGTGACATACCAAAGTAGGGCACTGTCTTTAGGTCATGTACTATATTACCATTTCAAAACATAACGGGATATATAGAAATATAAAGTATCCCAAAAAAAAGTGTGATTCCTCTTCTCTTAAGTTTCTTTTTCTTATTGTGTTAAAAGCTGGGAGAGGTTCCATTTTTTAAAGGTGAACAAGTCTCTGGAACCAATCACCCTCCTAATACTATTGCAGAAGCTTGTAGAAAGAGACAATAGAAGAGCTGGCTTGGAGTATTGTATGTTTCTAGGGCCGCAATACAGACTTGCAGGTGCTGGAACATCTTGATCTTAGAAAAAAAAACTTCTGGTACCTTTCAGGTATCCCTGGCAGAGAGCAGAAGCAGAGGCTCCATTCACCTCTCTGCTGCTGCTATAATTCAGCTACACTGTGCTGTCAGAGCCTTGCATGCTAGAGCCATGCCAGGGGGGTGGGGGTGAGGGGGCACAAACAACCAGACTACCATTGCATCATGCTGCTTAACGGAATGAAAAAATCAAAGTACGACTTCTTCTGTGTCACAGACATCCAATTGTGGCGACACCACCTTTCTGTCCTTTAGGTATGTCTGGGTTTGTATGTCTCATGAGTGTGGAATGTTTGACTGAGTGGGTGTGGCTGATGATGCTGTGAGAGAGGGGGAGGGACGAGTATAAATAGGTTGGCTGAGGAGATTGGTTAGGGGAGTTAAGGAAGTTAGAGTTTGTTTAGTTTGGAGTGTTCAGTGGTGTGGAGCGTGAATGCAGATAAGATTTTAAGAGACTTAAGATTACTGTTTTGATTAGAACTAGTAGATTAAGCAGGTTAACCTGCATTTAAAGTAACTAAGATCTGTTGAACAAAAATAAACATTTTATTTTGTTTTGTTACCTCAAACCATGTGTCTGCTTGGCTTTATCATTACATACACAGTAAAACCTTTCCAGATTCTAGCCTTTACCCTCTCATATGTTTTACCCTACCCTCAGGTTGTTCAAGTGGTAGTGCTTGGCTTGAGAAGGGTGTGCTAGGCAAGGCCTTCTGTATAAAGTCAGTGCTGTCGCACCAATCCATGATCTTCCAATGCTATTTGCTGTGACATTTTAGTCCCCCACCCACCCTCAATTTTACAAATTATAGCTTCTTTTACAAGTTTCATTATTTTTTTTAAAGTACTAAATGCAGCATTTTATTCAATGACAGTCAGAGGTCTAAAGATACAGCAAAAATCTAGCCAGCAGCAAGCTTAAAGGCTGGTTCTTCTCACCTCATCATCCTTTGCTGGAAAGATTTTCAGAACCTGATACCCCATGTAGTGATGTCTCAGGATCTACAAATGAATGTTTTCAGAAAGTTAGCTTAGATCTTATGCCAATGCCATTTTGAACGGTTTAAAGTAACCGTCAGAGGCGTGCAAATTCAATTCCACACTTGAAAGGTCAAACTCAGCACTGCAGCATCTTCCAGTAGTCTTTTTTTTTAATAGTTGCTAAAGTCTGTGCACTGGCTATCGTTTGAGTTAACTTCAAGCACCCAGCTCTTAGGTTTAAGGTTTGCCACATCTCTCATCACTCAATTTCACATTTTGTATACTCCCTTTCATACATCAGCCTCCTTTGTCCCTCACTGTTGCTTCCATCATGCCTTCTAACCATGGATTGAAGCGATTCTGTACCCATTTTCCAAAAACCACCAAATTACTGCTCAACCTATGAGACTGTTCTTTCATAATATGTCTTTTTAATATGGAGGAGAGAGAACAGGGTTCCAGAAAGCAGAGGAGGCTGGTGGATCCCCTTTCAGTGGGGCCGAAATTCTATCCTGGCTTTTACTTACAAACAGCCAGGAGTCTAATGGAGCTATCCAAGGTACTGAAATGACCAACTTCTTCAAATGAGCAAACCGGTGACGCTCACAGCAACTGTTCTTGCCACAGTAAGTAGTCAGCGCCTTTGCGACTCATCTGGTCCCACCCTCTTTTTGGCCTGAGATAAATATTGAGTGGAAACTGTAAAGGTAGGACAGCGTTCTATGGCCTGCTCCTACTGGATTTAGCACAGACCAAGACAAAGACGCAGGAGGCTCACCATGTGAGATAGAAGACTTTAATCAGACTAAGGGTAGGGTTGATACATGGGAAGAATAACTAAAAAAATATCATGAACGCATGCATAGCACAGAACCCAGTAACGGTTAAAAACAATAAAACTTGACTGTGCCTAAATACTCACGCCGGGCTGGGCCCCCATATCATAGTTCTTCCTCTCCTCTTTGCCAGAAAACAGACATCCCTGGTGTTAGGGGTGGGCCCCAACTTATACTCCTTTTCCCTATCAGTCCCTCTGCCCCCCCCCTTCTTGGCTCCATTCAATTGCCTCCACTTCACACCTCCCTCTGCCCTGTGATGACTCAAGGCCTTTTGGCAGATAAGGTCCGGCGTCCTGACACCAAGCCCAGCTATTTATCTTCCTCCCTCCTCCAGGTGCTGACCAAGGCCCTTTGT
The DNA here is from genome assembly GCF_023053635.1 of Elgaria multicarinata webbii. NCBI lineage: Eukaryota > Metazoa > Chordata > Lepidosauria > Squamata > Anguidae > Elgaria > Elgaria multicarinata. The sequence goes on along the minus strand of NC_086172.1, from coordinate 72,992,043 downwards.
CTTTGAACTCTAGTGCATCATAAACCAACTAAAATTACTCCCTCCCCCACTACTTCACCCATGTGTCTTCTACTCAGAGCAGTCTATCTGCTTTACTTTACAGAAAAGCAGTCTATCTGTTTTGCTTTACTAGTCCTGCAGTTGAACCATAAGCATTCTCCGACAGTATGGCCATACCTGAGATGACTTGCTGAACCCCAAGACAGCAAAACATTTTCCATCGGACTTGTATTTCATCTGTTCTTCATCTACTTTAGAGAAAGGAACTATATCACTCCCATAACGGAATCCTGCAGAATGAGAGAATCACTTCCTACGTTAGTAATGTGCGTGTGGGGAGGGGGGTCCTCGTGTGGAAACCTCAGGGGCCGAAATGGGTTGCGTGGAAGAGGATGGATTAGTCTTTCAAGAAAAACAACCTTGCAGGAAAATAAGGGGTGGATGGGTGGGCTGAGCATACACACTGCCTGGAATACCTGGAAGCAGAAAAGTAGCATGCAGCCACAAGTCTTCAACCACCTGGGGCTAGGAGTTAAGACTGATGCTTGCTTCCTTTCAGCCTGTGGGCAGGGAACGAATTAGGCTTAGGTGTTTGGCACTCTGCAGTGTGTTTCCTCCTGGATCAATCCCCTTCCTTCAAGGGGTCCCTTCAGCGGGGCTGAGGGGTTGGAAGAATGCTTCCAGTGCACGCATCCTTCAAATTCAATCCCCCAGAACACCAACCAACAACCTTTTAGGGCAGCCTTCAGCAACTTAGTGCCCTCCAGGTGTTTTGGGCTGCAACCCCCAGAATTCCTGGACATTGGCCTTGCTGGCTGGGGTTGATAGGAGCTGAAGTCCCAAACATCTAGAGGACAAGAGACTGGGTAGAGGAAAAAAGACTGGTGAGGCTGCTTTAAGTGGTGGTGGAAGAATAGCTGCCCTGTCACAGCTTTAAAAGGATTGGGTGGGAGGGATTGGCATGCTTCCACCAAGCGGACCCCTACTCATAGCATCGAAGAATCATACAGCACTTCTGTCTTTTAACATCCCAATAAGCCTTCTGCATATTTAACAATGCATGCATGTCTCAAAGCCATTTTCAATGCTCTGCTGCTTGGAATGTGTGGTACTCTCGTTCTTTTCCCCCCCTTTTTTTTTGCCTTACTGCATTTTATTTTAATGCTTGTACCAATAAAGCAAATCCAAAGCCTGCTTGCTAAAGGCACAAAACCTTTTTTAAAATTATTTTTGGCAAACCCAGAATCAGTAACATAACAAATCAGGAGGAGCCTTGGAGAAGCACCCTCTGAGGATTTCACAGAACAAAAATGTCACGTTATATATGCACCAATGCCTCATGAAACACCAACAGCACTTTTACAAAGAAACCATTCTGTTGAGCTAGGGTACATTTTCTGTATTTTGCTTTCCTTTATTATATACTCTGCTGTAAAACTGCACAGAATCTTTGAAAGATTCATGCTCCGCTGTTTCAAAAGAATGTCCAAGGTAGCTTACAATTAAATAAAACAAAACAAATAAATCAGTATTTAAAAAACCATTTAAAATAAAAGCACCAAAATTAAACCACTAAACTAGAATCAATACAATTAAAATGATAAAACAATAAATTAAAGCTCAGTAGCAATAATAGTTCCCATCAGTAAATGGCAGGACAAATAAAACATCTTAGTTCCCCCCACCCACCCTGGAACGCAACATTTTCTCGGTGCTTATCTCCTAATCAGAAGTAATGTTTTTCTCTTATTGCAAAGGAAACTATAGAGAAATTAAAGGTACGTTGAAAACAGATAGCCTCTCTGGCCTCGAGCACCAATCGAGCAAAGCAAATCTGTAATGGAGGCAAGAACAGAGCTCACATGTGCTGCTTTGCACTGGTCAGGGGTCAAGAATGTCAGCATTCAGATTCTTCAGCTAACTCAAACAAGCAGGGAAAACTAGACTGAGGTACACCAAAGAGAAATGAGTCCAATACCTTGAAGCCAAGAGGGTGAGTTAAATGAGTAAGGGGGCACTCATGTACTTCCAAATGTCCTTTCCAACACATATGATCAGAACAAGACTGAACTACTGGATGTTTGTTCTGTATGAAAACTATTGGCACAAAAGCCAAAAGAAATACAAGTGGATTGATCAACAAAACGGCAAAGGCCTGACTAAGACCTAAAGACATGGTTTGTCACTGTGAGAAGGAGTCTACCCCCCTGCCCCCGGACCCAACTCCTCCTCCTTCAATGGCACAAAGAGGAGATTGAAAACTCCTGCTTTTGAACTAAGCACAGTTCCCCATTACATCTGAACTCAGAGAACTGTGTTTTGTTCTCACTGTGGTTAGTTAACAATCCAGGATCTCAAACCATGGTTGGACTCTAACCTTAATCAAACAAGCCACAGTTCATTGAACAAACAGGGCACACGTGGTTAGTTCGAAAGTGAAAGCTTCTGATCTCCTTCTTGCACATGCAAAGGAGAAGGGAAGAGAAGTGCACAAGTGTAAAATTAAAACAGGCTCCTTCTTGCAGTAATAAACCATGGTTTATCGTTATATCTGAACTAAGCCAAAGAAAATATCCAAAAGAGAATAAAAAACAAAAAGAGATGTTTCTAAGAAAAACTTGTTAACACTTTTACAAACTCAGAGCTTCCCCTAGAAAACATAGGTGTCCAAAGTAGGGAAGTCATACCTTGAATAACATCCTCTTTCTGAATTTCTGTTTCATCATCATCATTCAAGCAGTAAACTGTTTCTTTCTGCACATCCTCTTTTTTTTTAGTCTTGGCCTCCACAACCATCCAGGTTTTTTTCGCTTTCTCCTCAGTGAACTTGACATCAGATTTTAAAGTGAGAAGGTATTTAATTTTAATTTATCAATGAGATATTAATTCCTACTAAGAACTCCATCTCCCACCCCACACTTTCCTCTGCCAGGCAGGAATCAACGATCAGTTTACACTGTATAAGTAAAACTATCCTGAACACATGAAATTTCTTCCCCTGGCCACCCCGATACTGCCAATATTAAACAAAATTCCTTAGAAAATTGCCTGAAAATTCAGGTACACAATCTCATGTATGACAATGTCTCCAATGTTCAGTGATTACAAGAGACCAAATGCAGCTTTAAAAAGTTCTCCCTATTATGATGATATTAAGTACGACATATAGAAACCTTTTTACCCAGTAAGGATGACAAGTTCCCTACGAGAATTAAGGAAAATATTAATTCTTACTCGATTTCTACAACTGCCAGATTTGATTTCTCCATACAAATGTAACATTCAGAAATAAGAATCTCAGTTTTAATCTAATATTTTATATTATAAAAATAATATTTACAACTAATTTATACTTGATGAGATGCCTCTCCTTTTATTGGCAAGCAAGCTGGCATGTGCCCAGTTATCCTAATCCTGAGGTAAAATTGCAATATAGTCCTAGTAACTTACTGATTTATAGCCCACAATTCTGAAGTAAAATTATTTAATGCTGAAGTAAAACCATAATGTAGCCCTGGTAACTTTTTTTTTCTTTCTTGGTAGCCCTTGTAACTTACAGATTTGTAGCCCACAATCCTTATAGACAATTTAGAACCAATTGTAAGCTGGCAGGGCCAAGGCATGGGTCTCCGTTCAACCTTCTTGAATATTGAAAGCCGCTCCAGACTCTCTCTGAATGACAGAACAAAGAGGAAAGCTATCTGGGTGAGGCCCAATAAAACATTCAACAAATTACCTACATTACAAGGACAAACCTGCTTCTCTGTTTTAACAAAACTATGTTCTAGAAAATTATCTGTGCAGTTTTCCTCGTGCAGAAGGAATCATGGGATAGGCTAAATGTAACTTCTCAGGTCTACAGATCATTAATGTCTCTGTGCTCTGATTCACCCATGTTCATCATACCTATAATACCACAGACAGAACATCCATATTGTCTCAAAATATGAAGCATTTCAACAGAAGGTATTCACACATTCACCTCCAGTTATCAGGTCATGTGCATTAATATGTGAACCAACTCCGTGACATTAAGGTTGATAAATGTGACAATGTTATGGCAATTCTTTTAAAGATTCTGCTGAATTTTTATACCACTTGAAGTTTAAGTCTTGCTGTACCAGCATGAATGTGTTGGCACATTCCATCCAAACTACAACGCTAGTTCAAACATGTCATTATGCTAATATTGCAGCAACATTATACCACAACAGAGGCGGTTATTTGAGTATTGTATTTTTAGGATCTTTTTGTCCCAGTCGTGGCATGCGCATTATGTCCCTACCTAATCTCTGCAATCGTCAGAGGGATCAGTTCTGAGGGTGCCCCATGCTGCCTCAGGAGCACTTGCAGCAGAGCATTTAGTGTTGCAAATTCCACCCTCTGGAACACTTTACTGACTGACATTAGACAGGTTCCCACGGTTCTGACATTCGGACATCTTCTTAAAACCCATCTTTTTACAGAGGCTTTCCCTAAAATGTGACCCAGCCAGCTGTGGTTTGTAGCACACAGTGGAGTATGCAGTTTTATTACTAATTTTGTATTGTGTTGTTTTATTGTTACATTATGTTTTGATGCCATTGAATTTTGATGTTCACCGCTTTGATACCTCTGTGGGAAATGGTATATAATTTTGAATAGCAAATGAAATTTAAAAAAGAACGAGCCAGCTAAAAGCAGGTGGATGGCAAGGTGCAAGGGAGAAGGGGTGAGTGGCAGGTGCAAGAAGAAGGTGCTCTGTGTGTTATCTTCTCCTAAAGTAAAATCAGTAAGGATGAGAAGGGCCTTGTCTCTTCGGGCACCGACATTATGAAAAGCCTGCCTGACCACATCCCTAATAATACTGAGGAACCAGTATAGGTTTTGCTTTCAAAGGCCTCCATTAGCACCTAGTAGAACTGATTCTGTTTTTCTGGGGACTGTGGGGAGGTGTAGAGGTTGCTGCTGATAGAATCATAGCAATACATATGTTGATGTTGTTATGACAGCTGGTTTTACTGCCAATTTTATTTAATCAGACTGCTGGTTGTTTTATGCTGCCTTTTGGTTTTTGGTATGATCGATCTTGTACTATTCCTGTATGAAGAAGATGCTTGTTGATTATACTGATTTTTTATACAGATTTTGTATTTTAACTTATGTTTGCTTTAATATTGTATATTGCCTCAAGTGCCTGCATGTAAAGAGGCAACTCAAATATTACTTTAAAAAAGAATAAGCACTTGCTTTCCTGCCCACTACTTCTCTTCTCCCAATCACACCCTCCTGCTGCTGAACATCCACAATGGCTTAAGCACACTTGCACTGAAGTAAAATACCACAAAATTACTTCCAAGTAAAAGAAGACTGTGGTGCCAAGAGGCTACACAGCCCAAATTATACAAAAGAAATCCCTCTGGGCATAGAGTTTACACTCTCTTGTGAGTTAAATAAAAAACAGAGCTTCTAATAAAAGAAGTTGCAAGAATTCAAGTTACCTGAAAGTGTAGATATCCTCCAGACCTTCTTCTTCATCTAATGATAACATAAGTTTCCTCACCATCTGGAGGCCTTCTTTCTGCTGCTCATTTAGCCCCTTCCTTGGGAAAGGGTTTTGGTTACTATTAGACTGGACACCACCAGTTGGGTCCCCGCTTCCGCCTTCATCATTCCCTGGAAATGGCAAACTAAGAATACAATTAAAAGCAAGTTCAACTTATGTTCTTCATTCATGAGGAACAACTGCAAATAAATTCAAATGTCTTTTCTTCTTCTTTTAAATAGAAAAAAAATGTGAATTTATAATTCACATTCTCCCTTTATTCTGATACACTTTCAAATGTCATTGTCAAGCCTAGCAAGCAAGCCCACACTGGTACTTATTTATTGATGCACTATTAGTCACTGGTGACATGACTCATTCTGTATAGGACATTAATAAGGTGCAACTTTTTTGAGAATTCATAAATAAAGTTGATGTATTTTCTGCTGCAGAAAGAATCCAAATTAAGAGTTCAATTTAATGCATCTATGAGACATTCTGTTTTCTTATATCTTCTGTGATTGCAACCGAGGACTGAACTACACATTGGCCTGGTTCATATGTAACAACAACCCCAAGTACAGCTTGAGTATGGGTTGTCATTGAATTGTGGGTTGTAGTTATGTGTGAACCCTGCACTATGGTTTAACTATGGATTGTGAATCACAAACAGCCCAGGAAGACAACCCATGGTTTGTTGTTGGGTTGTGAACTCTGGGTTGTTCATGGTTAGTAACCCATAGTTTGCACGTACAATCCATGATTCAATAACAACCCACAATTCAATGACAACATACTTAACCCTTAGTCTGGATTACCATTATGTGCAAACCAGGTTACTATGTTAAATCCATGCCATTGAAAACAAACAAAAAATATCAGCTGTATTGGGGGAGCGGGGTTGCCATCCAATTAGGATCAAGGCTGATGAGGATGGAGGAGGGCAATGCTTTCCCATTGTACTGGGTTCCCCAGTGAAAATACTCCCCCGCCAGCTGAAGCAGCTATCTACCCCAGAAGGGAAGACGCTTTGGGGTCAACAAAAATACATCTTCTTTAGGAATACAGCTTCTTGATGCAGCAGCTGTGGAATGCCCTCCCCTTGGAGGCCTGACTGGTGCCAGCACTGCCTTCATTTCGGCCAAGTTAAGACATAGCTAAATTCACCAAGCCTGTACATAGTTTTAATTGTTTTAATTGCTTTTTACTGCTTTTATAAATAAAATAAAGATGCTGGTATTTTTGTCCCCACTCTCTTTGCCTTCAGCCCCACCCACCAAACAAAAGCGGCCCCCAAAAGCTTCTCCAAAGTGGAGTTCGGCCCTTTGCTATCATTTGAAAAAGTCAGCTTCTAGCCTTCAGTTACAAAGGCGGACTTGAAAGAGCACGATCAATTCAAGCTGAAATCTCAGAAGACGGAAGAACAATTCCGACGCTCAAGAGACAAGAGTGTTTACATTTTGTATTAACTCTTTGCCCCTCTCCATGACGACTAAAAGCAGAATCAGATATGCGAAGCAAGAAGAAAGGGCACATCGGCTTCATTTGCATATATACACATACATATACATACATATATACACACACATAGGTTCAGAACACGGATTTTATTTGAATTTTTGTTTGTATGCAGAGTGTATACACCCCAGGTAATAGCAAGTTTCAATGCCTATTTAAAAACATTAGGAATGCATTTCCATTAAAATGCTAGCTATAGCAGTAATATCCCCTTTTTCAAAACAGCACAGAGCAGTAATGGTATTTCATAGGTCTCTCCTCACTCACAAAAACTGAAGTGAGATGCCTGTTTTCTTCAAGTTAGCAATGATGACATCCAGTTGATCCTCACTGAAAGGACTACCGAGGTCAGTAAAAACCTCAATGTGTCGTTTGTCATATTTTTTCCCTCTTAAAAAAAGATGGAAAAGAATTAGTTTCAATAGCACAAATATCCACCTGCAAAGTTTGACAATGTTTACAAAATGTAATCTTATACATACGATTCTCCTGCCACATCTTTTTTTAAAAAACGAAAATCCATATTCAATGTCACTTACATAGGGCAGTATCCAATCCTGCTGTTGTGCCTCCACTAATTCTTTTGCGCCCATGGGATCTACCACTAGAGCAACAGGAAGCAGCACTTTCAAAATCAACCTTCTGCAACCTCTGCTGACCTGACCCATTCTAGAAATGAGGGCTGCTGCTCTTCCCAGTTGCCTTATGAAACACTAGCTTCCTATTGTACTAGCGCTGGGTCCCACTAGCCCATGGGCAGCAATGGATATTGCTCATCGTCTTTAACTACAATATTCAATGCACTGTGATTATTTTACAATCCTTGTTAGCCACTGCGGACTGTCAGGAAAGGAAGCATATAAAATTGACAAATAAATATGAATGAATGAATTAATTAATCAATCAATCAATCAATCAGCACTGCAGTTTTGTATTTTTTTCTTTATTAGTAATGGAGAGAAGCAACTCCCTTTATATCCCATAAAAATGCTATAGCAAATGCTATAGCTCACCAGCTATTCCTCAGGAAAGCCATCCTGAAGTCAGTGGGCTCTATTTCCCCTATGCTTAAGCCAATGCAAACCTGCCATTTTATATTAACACAGAACTATTTTTTAGCGCTGTGCTGTTGATCCCTTGGGCAATGAGGTAGTCAACTAAACTGATAGAGAATTCTGTAAACTGGCAATAAAAGGCTTAAGGATGCAATCCTATGAGTTGCACCCTGGGTACTCGTAAGCCCCCGAACTCGGGACTTACTAGTATCCACTGCAGGGCACGTGGAGGACAGAGGGGATCCTCTCCTCCGTGCTTCGCCTGTCCTGCAGTTGTTGCTAGGCACTCAATTTTGAAGGTCAACCCAGGGAGCTTTGGAGGGGAGGTCACATGTCACATAGGAATCTGTCTAAAGCACCTTCCATGGTCTCCCCCCCTCCCCACCCCTGGAAACACCCCTTTTCACCCTCTCCATGCTTGGTTTTACAAGCACGGAGCGGCAGCCACCATGGTTCACTCTGTGCTGGCAGTAAAGGGCAGGGGAGCACAGTTCCCTGGCTTCTGGCTCAGAGTGCTGTCTCTGAGCTTGGAGCCAGAAAACCGAACAATCCTATGTGTCCCCCAGAAGCTGTCTAGGGGGTGTAGGAATGCTCCCTAAGGGGAGGAAAGACCAGTGCATCTTATTTTCAATTTATCCTATAATAGGAGAAATGTTTGTTGTTGATAAAACAATTTCTAGAGTTTGTCCTGGTATGAATATGGGTCCACAAACACTGGTTGAGAGGTACTATCATTTCCCCCACTTAACTAACAAACCCACTTTTGACCTGAAGGTATCCAAAAACAATGCTATTTACTAGGTTTGCTGGCAAAATGCATGGGGGATTTTCATTTCCTTTGTGAGCACTTCACTGGTTAGCATCCTTCAATACTTCTTTATTGTCTTTTTTAAAAGTTTACTATTATTGTCAGTTTCATGCTCATTGCATATATTCACTATGGAACAATAGTTTTAAAAGGTGGCATCTTCCCTAGTATCATAATGTTCCAGCACTGAAATGAACTCAGATCCATTTTCAAAACTGTATTACAGAATTCTTAAAGGAAGCCACGGTACTTACATTGTTTCCTTCTGAAGCAAGTCCATGCACACAATGAGAGAATCAAGCACTAAGCACATTAAGAAAAAGACAACTAAATAATAAAACTATTTGGTATATACTGGGCAGGATATGGTTGTTATACTGTGGCATAGTAGTAATATTTAGCACTTATCTAGTGCATTTCAAGTATGCCAAGCACTTAACGTATTATCTCTGTAACAGCAGACTGCTATTCCCCCACCCCATATCTCTGGAGTGGATGAGAAAGAGATGCTATTTAGATCCTTTGAATTCTGCCTGTTTCTAACCATTATTATTTGTGCTTCTAAATCCTAAGAAAAAAAAAGGGGGGGGGGGCTAAGAAATCTCAAATCTTAATCAACTCAATATCAGAACAAAGCATTTATATTCCAGCCCAGAGATTGCTCATGGACACAGGAGCTGATGATTGCACTGAGCACCCCTTTCCAGAGTTACCGCTCCTATTTATATCAAAGGCAAAGCCCAATCTTAATTTTCCAAGGAACACTCACCTTGGCAGATGAAGTTGCTCCATTGAAATTAATGGGACCAGCCCCAACTTATGCATAGCTGCATGTGTGCTTATGAGCATTCATAGAACTCTCAATTGGCAAAAAACATGAGCTAAGAGTCTTCTGAAAATCCAGTAAAGATGCTTATATATCTGCTAGATGCCTAGAGTTGTAAGATGCCTAGAAAATTTGTTTTACAGGCATCTTATAAATATAGGGCAGTATCCGATTCGACCCAATCGCTAGCATAAGTTGTGTTGCACCAGAGAAACCCGTCATAGCAGCAAATGCTATTGGCACTGTGCTAGAGGTCGCTTACATATCGCAATATAGTTTATGTCAGCGGCAGGCCCGAATTGGATACTGCCAATAATAAATAAGCTGGCACTTCCAAAGACTTCTTAATTCATTAAATTATGCAAGCTATTTACTAATATTTATGAGTCGTTTACATTAGAAGTGAAAAAAGTGCATGTCTCTAAGAAATATACAAATGATACAGTATAAAGCCATAACAAAATATGAGAGCAAAGTCAACTAGATCACTGTTTTTGGAAATCTTGTTGGAACAAGTATGCTTTCAGTTGGGGCCAAAACCCCAGAAGAGTTGGTGCCTGTCTAATTTGGGAGTTCCAGAGAAAGTGGGAGATAATAAAGGCCCTATTTCAAGTCATCATGGACCAAACTTCTGAAATCTTAAGGACTTCCAGGAGGGTATCTCCTGATGAGTGCAGCAACTGAACAGATGGGGGCTGGGGGGATGTCAGTTATCTGTCTCTTAAGTATCCTGCCCCTTAGTTGATTTGTAAATGCAAGGACTGCTGAAATTTTAAACTGCTGGTATTAACATTCAAAGCCCTAAATGGCTTGGGCCAGGTTATCTGAAGGAACGCCTCCTCCCATATGTACCTGCCTGGACCCTAAGATCATCTTCAGGGGTCCTTCTCCATGAGCCTCTGCCAAAGGAAGTGAGGCAGGTGGCTACCAGGAGGAAGGCCTTCTTTGCTGTGGCACCCTGGCTGTAGAATGAGCTCCCTCGAGAGGTCCACCTAGCACTGACTTTATACTCTTTGCGATGCCAGGTGAAGACCTTTTTATTTTCCCATTATTTTAACAGTTTATTATGTTAGTTTTTTAACTTTGCGGTTTTAAATCTGTATTTTAAATCTGTATTAATCTCTGCATTGCTGCTCGGTTTTATTCTGGTTGTGCTTTTATACTGTACTTTTATGCAGTGTTGTTATACCGTTGTTTGTTTTATACTTTGAATTGTCTTCATGGTTTTAATCTTTGTGAACCAGCCAGAGAGCTTCAGCTATTGGGTGGTATATAAACACAATAAATACATAAATTTGTTAACATGGCAATTCCAGACCATTTTTTACAATGCAAACTCTTAAGTGTTTCACACAACTGTTATCTGCTGAAAAGATTTTCGACATTCAGAAAGGATACAGTCCCCTTGTTCAGAACCAGGCTGAATCACATTATGTATGTCTTCCAACAAATCAAAATCTGGCAGCATCAGGTGTCTGTGCACAGTAATATGCTGATACTGATCCCCTCTGGCAAGACTATTTGCAGTGTTCTCTGTGCCAAATAAAACCAAGGAAATTTCATCTTTACTCTCAGAAAACACCTGGAGATGATAAAAAGATGGCAGGGTAAATACAAAGTGGGAAACATAAATTTTACAACTAAGCCTCAATTACGACAGATTCATTTTTCCTAACTTATATGCATCATATATAAAACTTATTTAATTACATGTAAGTTTCATCCTCAGCTGCCAAACTGTTATGAGGACAGTAGGTCAATTGTTGGAAATGCTTCTTGAGGCTGGAAAATGCTGTTTTAAAGAGCTCTGCTCCAAGCAACTTCTCGTGTGTGTGTGTGTGTGTGCGCACGCATATGTCCCCAAGTTTCTTTTACCTGTCGCTGCACAAACATTGTCATCACTTTCTTGGCTTGGTCTAAAGGAGACTCCTCTCCAGGACCAGAATTGCTCATTGAAAAGCCCACATCCATACACAGGACCACGGCTGCCTTTAGAAAGTAAAAGAAAAGGTACAAACTGAAACAACTGGGTGAAATAATGCAAGCACATATTTATAACCCTAAATGGAGCTTTCGGGAGCTGCAACATCTACTTTTTTCCATCACAAAGGAAGGCAGGATGCCAATACACAGACAGCTTATCTGGAAGTAAGTCCCACTGAACCAATGCATACAATTGAACTCTTAAATCTTTTTTAAAAATGTAAGATATGAAATCACAACAAAACAACAAGAAAATGACACAAGATAAAATAAAGGAAAATATGGGGCATGGAAGAAAAAGAGTTCTAATTTCTTCCAAGAAATTAGTGCTCTTTGTAATAAAGATTATACTAGCTTTTCAGAGATCAAATAGGCAAAAAACATAGAAAACCCTTTATGGTGTGTACATTTTGCTTTTTGTTTTACTGTACGATTGCCTCATGTTTTAAACTAGACCTGCCATCGCATGGGTTGGAACAGCCTTTTGTTTGTTACAGTTGTCAAGAGCTGGACACTCTGGGTAGGATCCAATGGTGCCCTACCAGCAGCGGTGAGCACCACCAGTTCCCAGTGCATGTGCACCTAGCCTCAGTGGTGGCACACACACAGCCCCTGCCACCGGCGGCGACAATATAGCACTTGTGTTTCCGGTCATTTGGGTGCTTCCCCCCCAGAAACGCTGTATTGTTGGTGGCAGGAGCTGTGCATGGGCACCGGGAACTGGTGGCGCTTGCTGCTAGCAATAGGGCACTAATGGGTCCTACCGTGGGCCAACTCAGCTCCCCTGGCTTCAAACAGTAATGAGAGCAAAACCATGTGCTAGTAAGGGAATTCTCCCACCTATTGATGGAAGGTGTTACTGCACACTTCAATCTCATGGACACATTTAAATTAAAGTTAATGAATGCATTTTAAAAACAAAATATCCATGAGGTGCACACCCTTAGCAGCCCCTTAGTATGTGTGTCAAGGTGTAGGTTTCATGATCTTGGTGCTATGGTGCTGACAAACAGACATATTCTTATTACAGATGCCATATTCTTGTTTTGTAAATGTTGTTTGCCATCTTAAACTGTGGGTAATAGGGTAGACAAGTAGCTAAGCAGATTGGAACTGTCCACATAACATATTTCTTTCTGTACACACCTATGTCTACCCTTAGCACATCTAATGCATTCCAAGTTTCAGGGACTTTTTTATTATTTGTTGCCCATATAACCCACCATGTCTTTAACAGCAACATTCATTTCTTTAATTCACTCTTATAATAATTCTATAAAATAAATTAGTTTTGTTTAACGGTTATGAAATTAAGGCTGAGAAATAACTTGCTCAACCCCCTCCCCCGCCACAGTCTCCTGCACCACACCCCAGGAGGAGCACCTGAAGGTCAAGGGACCCTCTGGAATGGTATGTTTCTTGAGATCCAAGGCAAAGTATCTGGTATGCTACATGGAAGCTATGCATTTTAAAAGTGATACCTTCAGCACTATCATACCCTGAGAAAAAGAGAGCTCCAGCAGTGTGCATGTATTGTTGTATGCACCACTGTTAAACTCTGATGTACTATACACACTTACCTAGCATTACATCCCATACAGTAGGCTTACTTCTGGGTAAACATATAGGATTGTACCACAGAACTCCCATCTTCATTCCTAAGTATGAACTGGGAAGATGTGGTAATACTTTTTACCAACACTGACTATAGAACAGTGCAGTTAGGGTAATTAACCCACATGGATCTTGAATAAATGCCCCCTTGTGTTTAAGAAAGGCCATGCATCCACTGTACTCTACAGTTAACTCAAGTTTACACCATAAACAACTACCTCCTAATTTTATAGGAGGGATTCAGATGACCATTTTACCACTCATTCTTCCACACATGGGCACCTAAGATGTATTTTTTTATTAAAACAAACACCCAAATCTCCATTGTGTTCAGTAGGGTTATATAGGTAGTGGAGTTATTGTAGTGACTCACACACAGCACTTCACAGGGATTAGAAACCCCCTTCACTGGTTAAAAAAAACATTCTTAAAGGAGGGAGGGTAGGGGAGAGGATCCAATTGTTAAACGCATATAAGAAAGGTGTTCACAGGTAACTATGGGTAGTATCCAATGTTAGTCCTACATAGCGCCATTAAAATTAATTGGACTTAAGTTGATTGCAACTAACAAGTCCCATTCATTTCAATACGTCTAGTTTACATAGGACTAAAATAAGATACTACCCTATGGACGCAATTCTATGCATGTTTAGACACAAAAAAGTCCTACAACTCCCAGCATGCCCGCATGCTGGGAATTGTAGGACTTTTGTGTGTGTCTATCTACACATGCACAGGATTGCGCCCTATTCCGTCTTAAGCAGCAAATGAAAAAGCAGACAGAAGTAGCCTTCTGTTCCTGGCTCCTGAACGCCGACCCACTGGCGTTTGACACGGTTACACACATCTCCTCTCCCCCATGTGAGGGAAGCAGCGGGCATTAACATCACTGACGATGTCTTTTGAGCGCGTAGCCCCGTCCCCACACGTTACCTTGGCCCGCGCCATGGTTGCCGCGGTTTAATTCCGTCCGCCACGGTTTCGGCGCCTCTTCCTTCCGGAGCCCACGGCCGATATCCGGTGAGTGGACCTGACCCGCCCTTGCTACGCCGTGTGAATGAGGGCGGCAGCGACACCTGATGGCAGCGCCTGGGAAAATGGAGACTTGGGGCGTGTGAAGCGGAGGGGGAGAATCAGAGGAATGAGGGTGACAAGAGAGGATGCATTAGAAAGATATGTGTGTCTCTCATACATACCCTTATGACCTCTTTGTGAGAAAACGGGGTGAGGTGGATATCTGAACAGAGAGATAATCTCTCTCTTTAAGCTTTCACTCTGCCACCTTATTGTCTGAAGTATAAGCAAAAAAGAAAAAGTAAGGAGTTTCGTGTGTTGCACTTTTTATTTTGTGGGATTTTCAAAACTGTTTTGCATCAGTTGTGTTACCACAAAATTGGCTGCAATCCTGTAGACCTGGGGATAAATTTTATTGAACTGAGTGGCGCTAATGTCTCAGTAGATAATGTATAGGATTGCACTACCAATGTCATGCATCTAAAAAAGAACTATATAGATAACATTGCAATGAATGTGGTTTTTTTAAATTGTTTAGTAGAATCTGCTAAATCTTCACAACAACAAGTCCAAGTTTGCCACAAGATGTAGCGTTAATTTATTTATTATTTATTTATTTATTACATTTTTATACTGCCCAATAGCCGAAGCTCTCTGGGCGGTTCACAAAAATTAAAACCATCATAAAACAACCAACAGGTTAAAAACACAAATACAAAATACAGTATAAAAAGCACAACCAGGATAAAACCACACAGCAAAATTGATATAAGGTTAAAATACAGAGTTAAACAGTATAATTTAAATTTAAGTTAAAATTAAGTGTTAAAATACTGAGTGAATAAAAAGGTCTTCAGCTGGCGACGAAAGGAGTACAGTATAGGCGCCAGGCGGACCTCTCTGGCTGCAACACGTTAAGGCTGCAATCCTATGTCCAATGGAGTTTATAGCCCCATTGAATTCAAAGGGTCTTACTTTTGAGAAAACAAGTATAGGATTGTGCTGTTAATAAGCAGCCATGCCCAATCTTAGCTCTCTGATAAGGAGTAGGTCCTGACAAAATGTCAGGAGTCAACTTGCACTTAAAAATGTGCTGGTTTCTAATTTGCATGAGGAATATAACATGTGGACGCAGTTAACTCACATAAGATCACAGATCCACTTCCATGAAAAGATAAATCACAGCTTTCTCTTTTACCTTTCATAGAAGAAGTGAACTTGCAATCTCACATGAATTATTGCTTGTGTGCATGCAGGTCAACATGGCTCCTGTAAAGATATGTCCTATCTCAACTTCTAGAATTTTTTGAGTGTCAATAAACATGTGGACAGGAATGCTTTTGAAAAGGCTTTTGACAAAGTCCCTCATCAAAGATTCCTGAACAAACCTAGCAGTCATGGAATAAGAGATGTCCTCTTATGGATCAGTAACTGGTTAAAGAACAGAATGCAGAGTAGGAACAAATAGTAAATTCTCCCAACGGAGGGCTGCAAACAGTGCATTCCTACTGGGATCTGTATTGGGACCAATGGTTTTTAACTTGTTCATAAATTATCTGGAATTAGGAGTGAGCAGTGAGTTGGTCAAGTTTTCTAATGACACCAAATTATTTAAGATAGTTAAAACAAAAAGGGATTGTGAAGAGCTCCAAAAAGAACTCTCCAAACTGAGAGAATGGGCATTAATATGGCAAAAGCCGTTAAATGTAAGCAAGTTTCTCTGCCCCCCGGTGTATAAAATTATAAACCGGGGGGCAGAGAAACAACTTCATGTATTCACTGATAAGATCCAAGCTAGCAATGGCTGACCAAGAAAGAGATCTTGAGTTTGTGGCGAATAGCTGAACGAAAGTGTCGAACCTGTGTGCAGCTGCTGTGATATGGCAAATCCAAAGTTGGACATAATTAGAAAAAGAAAAAAAAACTGTCAAAATCATACTGCTCTTATACAAATCTATATATGACCGCACATAGAATATTGTGTACAGCTCTGATCTCTGCACCTGAAAAAAAGTTATTGTAGATTTGAAAAAGGGCAGGAAAGGGCACCTAAAATTATCAAGGGGATAGAGTAACTCCCCTATGAGAAAAAGTCACAACTTTGGGGTTGTTTAGGTTAGGGGGGAAAGAGACAGAGAGAGTTATAATAGTGTGGTGAAAGTGGATAGGGAGGTTTTCTCATCGCATAATACTAGAACCCGGGATTATTCTCATGAATCTGATTGATGGTAAATTGAGAAGAGATAAAAGAGTACTTCATCAACCAGCTGCTCCCACAAGATGTAGCGATAGCCATCAACTTTGATGGCTTTAAAGGAGGATTAGACAAATTAATAGAGAATAAGGCTATCAATGACTCTAGTTGTGATGGCTATATGCTACCTCCAGTATTAGAAGCAGTATGCTTTTGTGTGCCAGTTGCTGGGGAACACGAATGGAAGGGTACTGTTGCACTCATGTCCTACTTGTGGGCTTCTCATAGGCAGCTGGTTGGCCACCATGTAAACAGAATGCCAGACTAGACAGGCCTTTGGTTTGATCCAGCATGGCTCTTCTTCAGTTCTTAGATTGAGCCCAAACATTGCTTTTAGCTTCTGACCCAGAAAGCTTTGTAAACTCTTCGTGCCTGGATTTGTGATAATTCAACAACCAACAGAAATTAATCAAGTCTTCATCACTATTCCTATTAATATTTAACAGTAATTTACTGCCAATTTTGTTCTAGGTGCAATATGCAAACCAATGTATGTTGGGGTTTTATTTTAATTCTGTTGTCAAAACATTTCTTCCTGAGTGGTATCACATCTACCCCATCATCCTTGTTTGCAGAATATTATAGAGGTGCTTGTGTTAAATATACAGGCAAGCAATTAGTAGCACTATCCTTTCTACATCCCTCTTGGGTCTATTTATTCAGTCTTGCAAATCCTTGCTAATAATTTTAAATTAAATGTTGATTATTGATCTTCCCTCTGGACCTGGTAAATTTACATGGAACTTCATTGTAGAATAGCTATCAAGATTTGATTAATGGGCTTCATTTGGGAATGCAGAGGTATTGCTGGCTCACCTTTAAAACTAGATGTATCTGCGTATAATGTCTGCTAGAAAGGAGGCACTAGATTAAATGGCAATTTCATTTTGCAGAATATGGGTTATATTCAGCATTATGCTAGTGAAAAATACAAGATTTAGCGTTATTCTGCCAGTGGTTGCACAACCGCTAGCTAAACAGCTAGCACCTAATGGAGTCACACAACACCTTGCAGAATGCCTTCTGGAAAGCTTGTGCAATATCTTTTGCAACACCTTGTGGAATAACCTATGCAACACCATGTGAAATGCTTTGTACAACAGCTTTTGCAATAGCTTGTGCAAGCAGAATCAAATTATTGGATTTCACACTTGCTCAAGGATGAACTCAGGATTTCCGCAAGCAGTAAAAACTTTGCATTAGCAGAATTACACCTAGTCATGCAAAATTGTTTAAAAATCTAAACACACACACACCATAAAGGAGCCATAGAGATCTGATGGCCCCAGAGGAAACCTTGCCTATTTTTTATCATTGAAGATGTCCTTGCTATCCTAAAACACAGCCTACTTTGAACAAGCACATTCTAGGCCTGAAGCAATGTCACAAGCAAGGCTGCCCAAGGCTAAGCTTCTTTGGGCCACTTTACAAGAGAATAAAAGAATAGGTCTCCAGTTGCATCCCAAGAAAGGGCACATTACCTCAAGGGCTGAAGCTGTAATGCTGCAGGACACTGAGGTCCACAGCTGTGTGAATGGATTCTGTATACAGTAAAACTGAGCCTTTCCCCTATGAAACAGCAACAGGATCTTTACATAGACTAGATGAAGCTCACCATGAACAATTTTGGATGTGGGAAGTGGGGCGGGGGAGGGTGCAGCCCAGACATTTTATCACAATAGAACGTCCTGCAAGGAATCTTTCCATGCAATAATTAAGCTCCAAGACTAGTAAAGTCTCTGTGGAAAAGAGGGCCACTACTAGGAATTGTGAAATAAAGACAGAACCTGACTGCATAAGCACACTTCCACTCAGAGGATTTGTCACAGCTGATGATAAAGGAAATTGATCCAAACAACAGGTGTGGCTTTAGTAGGGCGTCACAAGAGTTGTGCAAACCAAACCTGGGATTGTCAAGGCATTTTTGTGCAAAAGCCATAATGGTTTTGGGCCTCTGCTTCCTCTCCTATTCTATTTCTTCCTAGTTAAACACTAAAGATGCTTGTAAGTTATTGTCACCATAAAACAGAGTACCAGCTATTCACTGCTGGTCCTTAAATTGACTGCTGTTCATTCGCATGAACTAGTAACATCTGCCATGTTCCTTGGCCTTGATTTTCTTACTAAGAGGACTCCAAGGTGGAGGAGGCTTCATCCAGTGAGCTACTGTCTGCCATCCCAGGATCTTCTAGGCCAGAAGGCACCCCCCAGCCTAATGCATTCCTCCCCACCACGGAGGAGCCAGTGGCTGCAGAATCAAGCAATGGTTGTTTAAGAGTAGTACTGTGCTGAACAGCATTTCATGCTCAACATCGTACTTCTTCACCAGCCAAGCTGAGCCAAGCCAAGCCTGGCTGACTGACATCCCCTTTGACTCTGCAGATCATGTGATGGTTACAGGAAGGATCTGCACTGCCCTTGGGGCTGCTGGGAGCCAGAAAGCAGGAAATGTTGGATCCTCTATCCAGCTATTCTCAGATGTCTTTTTATCCTATAACTACTAATTAGGTAGTTACTGTAGTATCGTCACAGCTGTCACTAGGGTTGTTCATAAAACACTCCCTAGCCCTGCATGACAGAGAGCAGGATTACACCTGACCTGCCAGCCATGGCTTGCAACAGCAACACTGATGTGGCTGCCAGGGGCACAACCTGCATGCATGTGAGCGAAGAGGCCCTGTGCATGTACAGATGCACACATATAGTAGCTAAAAGGGGAGGGCAACTAGCATGCTCAACAATGTGAAGGAAACATGGGCAGCACTACACATGAATGGATAAATAAATGGTTATTTGGTCTGCTTTTCTTGATGCTTACACATAATTTTCTGTCTTTGTTTTAGAATTTTCTACTTATTGGAATACTGATATTTCTTATATATGTAATGTTTTCATTTTCATTGTTTTCTACGGGATTTGATTTGTTAAAATCACAATTAAATGATTAATTTTTTTTTTAAAAAAGGCTCATCTGACAATGACAATGGGTTGGACTTGGACATGCTTGATGACTCAGACTAGACCCATAGAAGCAGTGAATTTTATGTTAGACATGACTAACTTAAGAACCATTGATTTCAATCGGTCGAGTCTAAGTATGAACAAGTGTGGATCCAACCCATTATCTATGAGAGCAATTATCATTTAAAGAATGTATGTAATGAAAATCAGGGTGATGGTGTGTGGGATCACTAAGGCAGATTTTTTTATTTACATAATTTATATCCCTGCACTTTCAACATCAATGTATTAGTGCTTTGCTTAGTATTTCCGTAACTTGATATTTTAAAGTCCTGTGATTAATAAAGGGATTGGATCAGAAACTCTGAACGCTATCTCTACATTAATCTTGCTAATGACAAAAATTTATAGGGAGAAACATCAGCTGAGAATCTAACAGATGCTTCTGGCCTTGGCTTAGGACCACAATACCTGACGGAGCGTCTCTCCCAACATGAACCTACCCATACTCTACACTCAGCATCTAAGGTGCCTCCTTCAGGTGCCTCCTCTGAGGGAGGCTCAGAAGGCAGCAACAAGAGAGAGGGCCTTCTCAGGGGTGGCCTCCCAACTGTTGAATAGTCTCCCCAGTGAAGCCTGCCTGGTGCCAGGCTTCTTTTCAGCACTAGGTTAAAACCCATCTCTTTTTTCAGATGTTTGACAGCATATGATGAGCTTTTAATAAGTCCTGGCTTTGTCTTATGGTTATGGCTGATTGCTTAAAAGTTGTTTTTAGATATATGTTGTCTTCATGTATACTGTTTGTTTGTGTTTTATGTAAATGATTTTTTTAAAACCTTGTATACCATATTTTAATGTATTAATCTTTGTAAACAGCCCAGAGAGCCTCGGCCATGGGGTGGTATAGAAATGTAAAACAACAACAACAACAACACTATTTATAGACCTGCTGTGTACTATTTCTTGTGCTTCCAACTCTAGTAGAATATGTAACAACAAGAAGGTTAGGACTTTAATTCTTAAAGTGAAGAATCCAAGAATATCCAAATCTCAATGAAAGACAGCTTATATTTGTGGAATGGGGGTTGAAGAATGAAAGAATCTTAAGAAAAATGTAGAAGTTAAAAAGGAAAAAAATGATAAATACAAAACTAACATCCACAGCACTTTAATACAAGTCAAGCAAGGGAGAACAAAGGTACACTTTAGGGCCAGAGATCAAGGAGAGAGGGAGAGAGAGATCCAATAAATATTAGGAAATATATCTTTAAGGGTTGTATCCAATGTTAGTCCTATTTAGAGTAGAAATGAATGAGACTTAAGTTAGATTAATATTGGATACAACCCTAAATCTCCCAGTACAAACATAGTAACTATACACATTCAGCTAGTAAGCCTCTTTGGGGAATTCCAGCAAGATAAACAAATGGGTGCATAAAGATGTAACATTAAAACAGGAGCCACTGCAGATTTTTCTCCAATTTCACAATGGAGCGGTTCAAATGATGTAATAAGCGAGCATGGCTTAAATAACTGAGCATGGCTTAAATAACCCTCAAACAAGCCATGCTGCCCAGGTTTGGATACAACAGGCTGTGCTGGGGTGGTGGTGGTGAGAATTAGGGAAGTGGCAGCTGGCATGTGCCACTGATTAGAACAAGCTTAATTTGATCATGCAAACTGGGTCAATGTAAATTACAGACATGCATCCAAGTGAATCAAATACTGATTCAGTCAGTCATAAGTCTTGCCCCTCCTGCAATGCTTTAGGCAGGCTATTCACTTTTAAAAAAAATAAAAATTAAGAACTGCTATACATTTATTATTTTGGAAAGCAAAACTCAGTTTTTAAAAAGATGCAAAGCTGCTTTGGTCATGGGATGGATTATTATTATTATTTATTTATATAGCACCATCAATGTACATGGTGCTGTACAGATAACACAATAAATAGCAGGACCCTGCCGCATAGGCTTAACGGCAACAAGCATTAGCGAGTTAGCACTGTGAACAGCCAACTTCTGCTGCAAACTTGCAGAATCCCTTTTTTGGCTTTTCCTGAGCTTGACTTGGAGAGAAAGTTGAATGTTTGACCTGAATGCAATGAGTATACTTTCAGACAGGCTCAACTGCTCAAATAATGTTACATCTGTATATTACACACCCAATGGCACATTATCAGCAATTAATTTTGAGTAGAGGAAGGAAAGAACATTGTGCTTTTCAACTACAGCATGGCTTTTCATACAGTTAGTAAGCCTTACAGACACTTTGCAGCATTAGGCAACTAAAGCGGTGTGATAAGAAAAAGAATCTAGAGTTTAGGAAGGCATAAGAAAGGCAAATACAAATAGCACCAGCATTTGGGCTTAAACCTCGTTTACCTCACAGAAGTCAATAGACCATGAAGCAAGAAGGCCCAATAATGCATATCCCAGAAGAAAATGTAAAATTTATGTAGATGTGGTGTAACTACCAGACCCCAATATTACGATATTTGCACCATACAAACAATAAGATTTGAGTACTCTGTAATGGTATCAGCACCTTTTCCATCCCATTGTATAGTCTGTAATATGGCTTGTGTGGATGGGTTCAGTTTAGGGGTAGGAGGCCAGATGACATCAGGGCCTATGGCCCCACCCCTGACCTCACCTTTTTTCATGGGGGCTGTCTTTATGGTGGTGGGTTGCTGCCGCAATGATGTGCTTTCACTGCTGCAGGGCGGTAGTGGCTAATCTTGATGCCGCAGGGAAAGTGTGAGATTTCCAGTACCAGTCACATTCCCTGTCCTCTGCCCAAGCAGATGGTGACCAATCAGGGGTCGCCATCTGCCCGGCCACACCTCCGCTGTAACTCTGGAGTGAGGCTTAGGGGTTGTCTTGACGTCATCTTGTGTGTCCTTGACTCGCTCCAGAGAAAAAAGTCAGTTTTCTCCTCAGCTTCAGCAGAAAGCCCAATTGCTATAATTGATATAATCAACACCACACCACCAAGCATTTAGACAGCCCCTTGGTGCTAGAAGGAGGCATTCAATTGTGCATCCTCCCGACCCAAGGAAAGGGACCCTGGCAGTCCCACTTCTATTTCCAATCTGAGATCAGTGATAGCAGCAAGGTAAGGGGTGGTGGACATCTACATAAATGTAACTTCATTCACAAGCTCATCTTACTAATTTTGTACATGTTTTTGCTTTCCCTCACATTAAGGAAGGTTTCAATTCACTGTGGCTTTCTGCTCACACATTAAACCACATGCTAGAGCTGACACTCTGACAAATATTAAATGGACTTAAAATATGTGGTGACTAAATAGGGACCAATGAGAAATAGTAGCGGGCATATAAAATGGAGAAAGGGCCTGACATGGCTTGTAGCATTCGAGTTCTCCACTGCTTTCCCAGGAGACTGTTCTTGGGACTCTTGTTTCTTGAGGCAAAATCCAGTGTTAGGCAAGTGGAGTTTCCTTCTCCTCTTCCCACCTGCAACCCCCCAAATCTGCTCCAGAGGGTCTCCCAACCCTCTGGAGCAGATATGGGGAGGCATTTGGGGGCTGCAGGGGGAGGGAAAAATTGATCCATCAGTGGTGTCTGTTCCAAAAAACCTTGAGACAGCACCTATGTCTTAGGATAAAACCGTAAGACAGCACCTTTGTCACCTTAGGCTAAAGGTAATAGCATTTGGGCTCTGTTTTAATAGGATTTACTCTCAGGTAAATGCAGCCACCATCACCTGGCAGCTTCTGATTTTCAGCACAAGTAAGAGTCAGGCATCAATTGGAAGACTGCATCAGCATGTTCACATTTGAAGATCCATTTTGCAAATGCAGGAAGCTTTGGAGCCCATTTTCTCTTTCCATTCTCCTCCCAACCAAATAACCCCAATAAAACAGTTTTCTCTTTCTTTTTGTCACTAAACAATGTGTTTTAATAAAACTGATCAGTCCAGCAGTATTATAAACCAGCCATACAT
The DNA here is from genome assembly GCF_023053635.1 of Elgaria multicarinata webbii. Classification (NCBI taxonomy): domain Eukaryota; kingdom Metazoa; phylum Chordata; class Lepidosauria; order Squamata; family Anguidae; genus Elgaria; species Elgaria multicarinata. The sequence continues at coordinate 72,968,515 of NC_086172.1, read as the reverse complement.
GTTCACAAGGAACGGTAGATTCTTACCCAGCACACTGATGTTTCACATTCATTTAAGAATCAAAGGACCAGTTTATACAACCAGCAGAATCAAGCTGTAAAGCTGCTCCTGGACTGAACCATATCAGGCTTTGGGTAGGTTGAATGTTTTAATGTTATTAAAAATAAATCCTGCACAGCTGTCTGAATGACATGTTATTTTTGTATGTGCAGGGAGATGTTTCGTTTATTCAAACAGGCAACTCTTCACTGACAGCCTGAAGTGGTATATACTGGCCTATGGCAAGTCAAGGTCTGTACTGCGTCATATTGAATACTAGCAAGTCAAAAATACAGCAAGACTAGAACCCTTCTCCTGGGCATGCTAGCTTTGCCCAAAATGTCAATTTTTGACAAGGAGAAAGTATTTAGATTTGTAATCACCCCTTCATTTTGAAGTCGTACCATCCAGGAAGGACTGACCCATGTGGGTTTTCCCCCCCTGAATGTTTGAATTGGCTTCAAGGTTTCATCACTTAAGACAGTGCACGCTTCCTGAAGTCACTGTAGGTTGATTTGTAATACCTGTGAACATGAGGCATCAGAGTCACTTAAAGCAAAGGTTCAGACGGCTGAAATCTCTTCACCCTGGGCTGAGCCTTTAGCTGAGAGGGTACCTGAGACATTGTCAGAATCCAGTAGTTCAACAATACTGTATGGGGAACAATCTTCTAGGCCCATCTTGCTACAAAGCCAGCCACAGAACCCTTTCTCCATATCTCTGACAGCGTGCCACCAATGCCCAAAGGCCCAGGAGACCTGAGTCACTGCTGTGTAGAGGCCCAAGGAGGATGAAACCACCATGATTATGATAGGGTAGAAGATGATTAGAAAGGGGCAGAAAGTGATCTTGTGCCAAAAGGTCCTCTCTTCATTGTACACCAAGAAGACATTGTACCAAGTGATGGTCCCATAGTAAAAGGAAACCACGAAGGACATGACAAAGATGACAGGGAGACAGGCAAGGCTCCAAAGAAGGACATGGGGGCCTTTATCCAGCCCAACCTCACAAGTCTTTTTCCCTTCAGCCATTTCAGGTTTTGGAGGCTCCTTTGACCTAGCCAGCTCCTGCAGCTCTTTGTCAGTGAGGGTCACGTGAATGTCCACCATCTGGCCTTTCTTCTTTCCTCTTGTGATGGTTCCAGTTAAGGTAACATATCTGCTATCTAAGGGCATTGCCCAAGAACCTAGGGACAAAAAGAAACTGAATAAATCAAAAGCAAAACAAACCGGAGTTTCATTTTTGTGCAATGAGTTTTACTGCATTTTCTGCAGTGCCTCAAATATATATTGGAACATTGGGGCAGTATCCAAAGGTGACATTCCTCAAATTCAAATTGTGCTAGCAGAGATCTGCTGGATCATTCCATTGCACAAGCAGGGAAGCTCCTTTCACACCCTGTGTGCTGGCTTCCCAAAGAGAAAAAAGAAACCAATGGGGGTGGGGGAAGATGCTGAAGTAGATGGTCTGATCCAGCAGGTTTCATATGCTAAATCAAAGTGCTCAACCTGTGGCCTCCCATGGATGTCCTGACCCCACCACCAAATTCCCTCTGCCAATACTTCTATGCAGTACCCCAGAGACCCTCATACAGGTCACTCTTTCTCCACCACTGCTAGGATTTTTGGGGTGTGCGTATGTGTATTCTTGTGTGCATGCGCATGTGCAGCACCCCTGAGCCAGCATCACGTGGCCCTTGGGGCAAAAAAGGCTGTGCACCACTGTGCTAAATTGTGGCCATCTCCGCTACGCAAGTAGGGTAGTATGAGAATCGTCAGTCATTTCTCTCAGCAAAGCATAGCTAGTAACACAATCTGCTATTTTATTCCAAGAGTAAAGGCTCTACTTCACTTGTGCATATAAGTAATGCTTATTTTAATTTTGCTCTGAACATCTATATCCAATGAAGAAGTTCACTCGCATGATTTTGACTAGCATGTATCCCGATAATATGTATGCTTAATCAGTGATAAGTCCCACTGTGTTCAACAGGATTGACTTCCATGCAGGTGTGTATAAGTTTGTAGCATTAGTCTAAAAAGAAAACAAAATAGCTCAATCTGATGCAGAGTTAGGTATGTCAGGACCATGAAGAACAAGGGTACACCTTGCTCTATACAGGATAGAGCTGAAATGTTCCTGGTATTACTTTCCCAGGTTTCTCACCTTGTAAGACCAAACCAATCACTAACTTTCACAGCTGTGTAGTAACTCTTAGGAGTAATACTTTTCAGACAACAGAAGTAGAAAAACCTTTGGGCACATAGCATGAACATGTCAGACAAAAAGAAAACAGAACAAACAATAAGTCCTTAGTGGTCCTGTTCACAAGGCACCTTAAACCACAGTGAATAAGGGTTTTTTTGGTGTGTGTTTTGCCTTATTCGCTGTGGTTAAAGCCATGGTTTAAGACCCCTTAAGGTATCTTCTGAACTTGGCCAGTGTGTGTGTGGGGGAAAGCCATAGAACCCCTTCCCTAGAGGAGAAACCACAGACCATTTATTCCAGGGCATTTACCATCTCCTCCAAGAGAATGTCCCAAGAACTTGGAGCCTTCTTCGGAACTTCTCTCAGCTCCATCCTCATCCGTCTGTTCTTCTTCCACCTTGCTCTCATTCCCTGACCGATAAATGATGATCGATTCTGGGCGTGACTCTTTCTTTCTCTTTTTCCTTCTCTCGGTGGTGGCTTCCCCATCGAAAGTCACTGCAGTCGCCACAGCCCTGCGTAAGGAGTTGCAGTTAGGGCTCTGTGTCCTGCCCTTGGTTTCCCTTAGTGCAGGCTCCTCCATCCCACTACTACTTTGGAGCCTCTCGCTGGGCATCTTGGCAAGTTTTTATTTTTATTTTATTAAATCAGCTTCTTTTGTTCTTATGAGATATTAATACTGACTTGCAAGGGGATGTGCTGCCTCTAACAGTAGCAGCCGTTTCAGCACCACCAAATGAAAACATTCCATTCCCAGTCCTAAAAGAGAGAGAAAAGGGAGAAAATAGTGGGGGAACATAATCCATTTGTTTAAAAGAAAAAAGAGCATCCTACAGCATTTGGCAAGTTTATGGTGAGCAAGGATTTGAAGCAATGCATTGGATCTGTGCCATGAAAACTACTGTGAGCTCACATTTGCTGTGGATTGTGTGTAGGTGCCTGAGATTTTACCTTCCCTGGTCAGTTCAGTGTTCAGCTGACTGTAGGATTGACTGTAGGTTTTCTTCCCTGGCAGGCTCAGATGGCAGAGAGCTCCCCCAGAGCTAAAGTACATGCAGGGGAGTTCTTGTGCCTGAGATTTTACCCTTCCCGTGATCTTGTAGGTGTTGGCCATGCTCCCTGAGTGTTACCAACGTATGTGGAGTTTGGAGAAGCTCCTTTGGGATGGTTTGCTAAGCCTTTCAAGAATTCCTCTTTTTGATTGCCTGATGGCAACTGGACAACCAGGTTGCTATTGCAGAGAGTAGCATTTTGACCATACGTTATTTTGGAGCCTAAAGCATTCTGACCATCAATCAGCTCTGAGTGTTTTTGGAGTGTGTAAGCATTAAGCTTTTCACTGATTTGGTGTCCTGTGTCAGTTTGCCAGAATGTGTGAATGCCGGAGGGAACAGGCATGCACATGACAACAGAAATGTATATTTTGGTCCAGGTGTGCATTTATCAGGAAGCTAACGCAGGTAAATTGAAGGAGGATAAGGCTATAAATGTCTACTAGTCCTGATGGTTATACGCTACCTCAGAGGCAGTATGCCTATGTACACCAATTGCTGGGGAACATGGGTGGCAGGGTACTGTTGTATTCATGTCGTGCTTGTGGCTTTCCTGTGGACAACTGCTTGGCCACTAAAGCTGTGGAGTTTGTGGAAATTATCACCATTAGTTAAAAAGATTTCCTATTGCACAAAGTAAAGGGTGAGATGCGGACAGATTTATTCCGCCTCAAAAGCACAATGTACTTGACCTGGCAGGGCAACAGCTAATTAGCACATATTGGGTGCAAAAATATTGACAAATTATAATCATGTTTGAATAAGCAACAGTGAGGACATGTGTTTATTCAATTACAATGGGGCAATTTTTCAGTGTGAAAGCAATTAAGATGTTTTGCAGATGAATGATCATCACTTAAAAAACAAGATCTCACTTTTATACCAATTAAGGTTCAACCATTGCAGGGGTGGAGGAAGAATCCTCAGAAATGGTTACATTGCCAAAAAGGAAGTGTTAGCAAGTACACATTCCATCAAATCTTGCTCTCCCCAAAACGAGCAGATGGCCAGTAACGGTTAAAGCAGTAGTCCCAAGAAAGGACTTTTGGATGACCCCCAAGCAGTATTGTCAACACAGTTGCAGATTGCTGCAGGGATTTGTTAGTAGAATCCAGGAGTGGTTCAACCATATGATTCTGAATTTCAAAACATAAAGCCAGTTTCTTAGAGTCACTAATTTGCAGATCAAAACAACCTCCAAAGCAAAAGCAAATTCCCCTGATTTTTAGAAGATACTTTTGCATGCATGTGGTACCAAGTGTAATACTATGAACACTATATCCAATATACCGTTCTGACTTTACACCTGGAGCTGCACTGGACCCAAATTAATGAGAGCTCTTTTTTCAGATCTCCCTTAGCTCCTAGCACTGGCTCAAAAATATATCCTGGTAAATGAACAGTTTTGTTCATGGTTTGACAACAAGGCCCAGATATCAACAGGTCAATGGTATGAATATTAGCTTCTAAGTTTGCATCCGCCAATTGAAAATGATATTGTTATTATAATAGGTTTCAACTGATGTCAGTCAAAATGCACTTTGGGAGATTTAAAGGAGAGCTATCTTAAGTACTAAGCGATGCATTAGCTTCATCTACATTCGAAATAGATTCTATCTAGCTTTTAAAAGAGTTTCCCTCAATCACCCTGCTTCCAGGTATCATCTTCACAGGATTATTTAAACCATTCTGATAAGAGCACTTTCCACTTTGTTTTATGATTGAAAAAATGTATCTCCTACTTCATACTCTCTTACAGTATACCAAATTATAATCCCAAATAATTTGAGACCAGGATGCCTACTATAGACCACCTTCCTTTATAAACACCCAGTCAACTTCTGAGTTCTTCAGAGGAGGCCTTGTTGGCCATTTCACAACCAATGAAATGTTGCCAAGTAACATCATGAAAGTGCATCTTCTCAGTAATAGCGCCCACCCTCTGGAACGCCCTCCCCCATGTAGTTTACATACGCTTTCTGTGCCTTGTAACTGATCATGTTGCTGCTCTGTTTGTGTTTTATTTTTCTGTTGCAAGTTGTACCTGTTTGTTATATTGTATTATACATGTATTATAGCTGTGGTTTTTACAGTCTTTTGTATGAAACCACCTAGAGGTTTTATGATATTAAATGGGGTATAAGTATTATATATGAAATAAAAAAAAAACATAATTGTTGGCCTCCCAGCTTGGTTAGATACCTGTTGTTTGTATCAAGACTTCTCAAGAGTAGCTAGTTTAACTAACAGAAGGATTAGAACAGTGGTCTTCAACTGGCAGGTTGTGACCCAAAAGTGGAATGCAAGATCAGTCCAGATGGGTCATTGGAAAAGCTGTTGCTGCCATGTTGGGCAATGGTGAAAATAGGTGTCATGTTGCAGGTTGGGAGTCCATGGTGGGTCTCGGGTCTGGACCAGTTGAAGACCACTGGGTTAGAAGATTCTGAATCCAGAACAGCCACTCCTAAAGTCACCACTGAAACACCTGGATGAAAGAACCACTCTCACTCTTCCAGGAGCTGCAATAGCAGAGTGCCAGCAGCCACAGAGGAGATGGACCTTCCAATTTCTCTCTCATGAAACAGCTCAAAGGGGCCAAGGCCATGCCTCAGCAATTATACCACATGCAGTCACTTGGAAAAAGCACTAAAGCTGTCATCCCCAACTTGGTGCCAACTATATATATTTTGGACTACAACACCCATCTCCTCCAGCCATCACAGTCAGAGACAATGGGAGTTGTAGACCAAACATCCCCAACCAGCTTGGGGAAGGTTACACTAGAACAAGGCTAAAGAAAACGACTTGTTTCTGGCAGGAACGTGGGTATTACTTGCATAGCATTGGAGGAAGACTCCAAAACAAAGAGACAATGGGAGCATTAATGTAATACCGGGAAAAGCAGGTGGCTAGATACATTTTTAAGGAGGTTTTTTTGTCAGTGAAGGACAAGGTACATAGACTGCTTTGTTTGAAGAAAGTAATTGTGTAATGCCTGCCACAGAATGCCATTTTATTACGCTACGGCAGCTAACAATGATCACTTTAAAAGTCATGTGAAGCACCCAGTTTGAAGGCACTTGCAACATTTTGTTTAACGCAGAATACAGTGCTCCTACTCACTTTGGCTTGTTCTGTCAAATCTACACTGAAGACTATGCACTTCCTCCTCCTTAACCTTTACCCCTGTTCCAAAGGGCAAGGAGGGAAACGGGCCTTTTTAGGAAGAGAACTCAAAAGGGTTTCAAGTTCATTTTGAGAAACTTGCTTTTGAGTATTACAGGAGTGCACAACCTGCACCACTCAACATACACCCTTTACTGTGCCCCCATTGAGGTCTTGACTCCACCCACTTAGCCCACACGCACACTGCTGCTGAATTCTCTCCCTGTCAGCTTCCATGGTGCCTGCACTCTCCACTCCTTCCCCCAGAGATTCTCACATAAATTGCTCTTTTCCCACCGCTGCTAGCAGCAAGGAAAGAACAATTGGCAGCAGGATGGCTAATGTGTGTGTGTGAGAGAGAGAGACAAATATTGAGAGAGAGAAGCTGCATTCAGTCCTGCAGTCTTCCTGGAGGTTTGTCTTCTAGAGTCTTCACGTGTTTAATGATAGGCACAACACTCCCCCGCCCCTGTTTTTGCCAGTTCCTTCCCAAATGTTTCAATTCTACCATCAGCAGATGGCGTGTTTTTCATTTATTACTGCATTTTCAAGGTTTTTATAAAATGATGGATTTCTGCTTGAAAACAGTGGGAGAGGCATTGGAGACTGCTGACATAATGAAAAGGACCTGCAAACTTCCGCAAGTGACCAATCACAAGCATGCAATAAATCAGTCATGTGCAGAAGATCAGAGAGAGAATGAGAGAGCGTGTGTGTGTGTGTGTGTGTGTGTGTGTGTGTGTGAGAGAGAGAGAGAGAGAGAGAGAGAGAGAGAGAGTGTCCGTACGTCCATGCCTATGTATGTGCCTGTGCATATGCAGTCCCCAAAGCTGCATCACTTTTCAGCCTCTAGGGCCGAAAAGGTCACACACCCCTAGTTTGTATATCACCTGCATGTTTATCATGTGATGATAAACATGCACCAACTGGTAATAAACATGAACGGATAAGCTATCACAGACAGAACGTTCACATCACCTCCTATCACCTCAAACATGATACTTTTCAGTGGAGTCAATTTATGCATTCAACCTGGAGTCATCAAATGTTGAATGATCAAATTATGTACCAACATCTTTGAACTCCCACCTACCCCTTTCGCCAAAAACTGCCAAGCGCAGAATTAAATATAGGCCAAAGTAAGCCCCAAAGAAATGCAATGCAAGATGAAATAATTCCTTCACCCAATACTATGCTGCTATGTAGAAAAAGACAATTATTGTTTTCAAGTAAATAGTTACCTTCTCATTGGGAAGGAAAGAGAATCACAATAATTCCTGGGTTAATGTTTCTAACCTATAAAAGCATCTTTGCATCAGTTATACTCGGGTGAAGGGAGCCCGTGTCTCACCAGCAGAACTAATGCCCTGAATGATGAAGACCTATTTTTCCTAGCCCAGATTTAATCCTGGGATTAAAGAACTGTGTTATATGGTCCATCTGAGATATGTAGGGCAACCATAAAGTAGTAAATGCAGCTTTCCTTGGCCTCCATCATAACAACAGGACAGGCAAGGAAACACAACAAAATCCTAAAGAGACATGGAATAAAAGCAGACAGGTAAGATAGGACGATGTTTGCTGGGTGTAGGGAACATGAAAATGCTGAATTCCTGAATGGCTCTTGTTCTGTTCGGGGCCATCTGTCCTTATTTCTATGCATTTCTTTGTTTAGTGAGGCATCTAACATGATTCATCCCAGGCAGCACTTGCTCCTGCATAGGCAGAACCCACACCCAGTGCTCAGTTATCCTTTAGCAACTAAGGCCATAGCTAGACCTAAGGTTTATCCCTGGATTGTCCAGGGGTCAAACCTGTTAATCTAGGTGACACAGTGCTCAGGCAGGGGCAAACCCTGGATGATCCCAGGATAAACCTTAGGTCTAGCTGTGGCCTAAGTATACCATTTAAATGTTTTTGTTGTTTATTTGTTCAGTCGTTTCCGACTCTTCGTGACTTCATGGACCAGCCCACGCCAGAGCTTTCTGTCGGCTGACGCCACCCCCAGCTCCCCCAAGGTCAAGTCTGTCACCTCCAGAATATCATCCATCCATCTTGCCCTTGGTCGGCCCCTATTCCTTTTGCCTTCCACTTTCCCTAGCATCAGCCTCTTCTCCAGGGTATCCTGTCTTCTCATTATGTGGCCAGATCTTAAGTGGAGAAGGAACTAGCAACCTTTCCCCATTAGTGCATAATTTGAGGGTGTACTGTCCTCGCTCCCACAAATATGTCAGTTGTAAAACAAGAGCATTCATGTGACTCTTTTGTTCTGGTGGATATGTTTCCAGAATCAAAAGTGACCCTGGTGAACCTCTACTTTATAAAATTAGAAACCAAATTTAGAAAGGCAGCTATGTAGAGTTGCCAGGTAGCCACCTGGACATTCCCCTGTACCTTTAAATCTGCCTCAGGATATGAGGACCATCATTACTCTCTCCCAAATTCCTCCTTGGCCCTATCATCTGCCCCCTCCCTCCTTCCAAGACTCATATAAGCAGGAAAGGGGGCAGAAAGGTAGGGTGACCATAAGAAAAGGAGGACAGGGCTCATGTAGCTTTAACTGTTGTGATAAAGAGGGAATTTCAGCAGGTGCTGTATGCATACAAATGACACCTGCTGAAATTGCATTTTTAATACAACTGTTAAAGATACAGGAGAGCTGTCCTCCTTTTCATATGGTCAACCTACCCAGCAACTGGTATACATAGGCATACTGCCTCTGATACTGGAGGTAGCAGATAGCCTTCACCACTAGTAGCCTTCTCCTCCAGTCAATGCCATAGTAAACTGAGCAGTCTCCAAGGCATCTCAAATGTTTCGTGGATATTTTACCACTACTGACTTGGCTACTTTTCCAGTGTCCAGTTCTGTGGAAGCAAAGATCCATGAAAGCAACAGCAAAAATACGTTAGCTAGCCCCACGTACAGAGCAACGATCCATTATCTATATTTCTTGTCATGTTTGAATGAAGCATCCTTAACAACTGTTCCTTTGTAGCTCTGCCTTTCCAAACCTAGTGCCCTCCAGATGTTTTGAACTAAAACTCGCAGTAGTCCTGGTGATTGGCTATGCTAGCTGGGGCTGATGGGACCTGAAATCCAAAATACCTGAAGCCAAAATTGGCGAAGCCTGTTCTAACCAGTACCAGATTATACTCCACTCCAAAAATGTCCAGTGAGCAAACTGGTTTATTTATTTATTTTATTTGTACCTTACCTTTCTATCAAGAAAATGGCATGCAAGGCAACTACTTGTGATTGCTCTGATTGTTTCAGTTGTTCCATCCCTATTCTAGTTTTACAGAATGCGTACTTCTATTAGAAACCAGACACATATCAAATGGTTATAAAAATAAGGAAAAATCAATTCCTAAAGAGAAACTGGGTATTCAGAAAAGGAAAGCATACAATGAAAGAAACTGCTGTTTTAGGCTGCGATCCTATGCCCACTTACCTGAGGAAAAGCCCTATTGAACTGAATGGGACTTACTTCTGAGTAGGCATACACAGGATTGTGCTGTCAGAAAGCATGAGCTCATATGGATGATTCAGACTGGTGGTTAACTCAGCAGGGTTCCATTAGGACAATGCTTCTGGCAATGTGATTGAAAATATGAGGCTAGAATCTATAAATCACTTAGGTGGGCAGATTGTGTGCTTAAACCCACTCTGTTCCATTGATTTCAGTGGGATTAACAATGTAATTTGAAACATGTTTAGTCAGATGATAGTCCCACTGTGTTCAACAACATCTACTGCTGTCCTAATATGCTTAAAATTGGACTCTTCATTTTGGGGCTGCTATCCATGATGACCTATTGTTATCCTTGAAAAGTCCATGGTGAGTCATGAAAATCTAGTACAGGCTTTTATGAGTGTGGGTGGGTGTAATTTTCCTTTAAAAATGTCTTCCTCTCCCAAAGTCAAAGAGAAATCTTATATAGGAATAACATGGTTTAAGGCTTACTAGAGATCTACTAGAGCGATTTTGCTCATTTTTGTTTTAAACTGAAGATTAAGCAGGAAATATGCAGAAAGTTCAAAACAGTTCAAAGCTTGAACTTTGGGCAGTTCAGAAAGGGAGAGGGATGAGGCAAAGGGGAGATTAATGCATATGCCTCACACTGTGCATGTAATGTACCATGCGACATGTGTAATAATGCTGACGCCTGTGAGCTCTTAGAGTGCTGGTCGAATGAAAGTACAGGCACAGAACGTGGGGAAGGGGCTGAAGAAAAGTCAGTTGGTGATGGTTAGAGAGAAGGAAGAGAAGTTGAGGAGAAAGAGCGGAAAGGGCACCAGGGAGAAGAGAGGGAATTTTTTTACATGATTCCAACCTCAAACTTCAGGAAATGGCAAATGATCTTTTAAAAAAGAACATTTTTGTTTGTTTTCACCTTTGCCAGTTTACTTGTAGTACATTTATTTTAAAAGTATAAAGTTGTTTGAGTCGTAACAGAAACGGGCAAACATATTTCATCCAATTATTTTCAGACTATTAGCCCCCGTGGTGACTCGGCATTTGCACTAGTAACAAAGAGGGTGATCTGACAAAGAGGGTGTGGGGTAGAGAGATAATATCTGTGCAAAGATTCATCTCACTGCCTCAGAATTGCAGTTTGAGCCAGTGAGATAAGACTGATTTGTGCTTCATAAGCCCAAAGAGACAGTGGTACTTGAGAGGAAGATTACATTCAAGCAAAATCTTTATACGCCTATTGTAAAGTGTGATTACATCAGCACACTGGAGGCCCTTTTACCTGCATCATGTAGGAACCAATTTTCTACCTATCCAGGTAACATTTGGCCCCAAATAAACATGACGGTGGCCAGGTTAAAGCACTTGCCCGTGTAAGTATTCCATGTTTGCTTCATCACATAAAACACATTTTTTGTATGAGATGGCCACTTGGGGTATAGAGGTAACATGACAGTTCTCAGTGGTCTGGGTGGATGTACCACTGGCATTCTCGTTATGAACAAGGGGCTGACTCGTGTGTTAAGAGTATTTATATCCAGTGGCGCACACATCATGGGGAATGCTCGCAGGGGCTACTGCTTTACCTGTGGCTGCCATGGCATCCTTTTTGGCCCTTTAATAGCACTCTGCAATACATATTTATTCAGACGTTATATTGTGTCTAATGAAACTTACTCCCACATAAATGTGCATAGGCTTGCAGCCTAGCAGTGCAACCCTATGCATGTCTACTCAAATGTAAGTCCCACAGAATTCAATGGGATTTACACCCAGGTCAGTGTGTATAAGATTGTAGCCTAAGGACGCAATCCTATGCACGCTTAGGCAGGAAAAAGTCTTACAACTGCTGGGAATTAAGTGACCCAACCATGGGGGGTGGGGGGAATCACATGTCTCTTTCCCAAGAAAATGATCTCCTTCCCATTCTTGCTGCTGACCTGTGCAATAGGCCTCGTTCATTGTGGTTGGATCATTATCCCACCCTTCCAGGAGCTGCTTGTAGAAAAGGCGGCTTGGGTAACAGGTAAGAAGTTTCACAGTTAAAGCCTGGAACTGAAGAGTATGACAATTCGTTGTCAGTTTCCTGTTACAAAGTAATCCAACCTAAGACACAGTAAGTGAATCCCATTTATTTAATTGACACCAATGGATTTAGGAAGAAGCTTCACAGTACAGGTGCATGAGGGAGGACATTTTATTTGTTGTCATACACAGTCCTGTGCCTCCATGAAAAACCCAGACCTGTTCTAACATGCATGCAAGATTCCCCACATGCAAGTTCGCTTGCAAGGAAAGTTGGGGCTTTAGCTATCCTTCTTTCCTTTCAGAGGATGCTTCTAATAAGAAAAGGACTCCTGTGTTGGGGTACATATATTCATAAGAAATACTCATATATCCCAAATATGCAGTGGAAGCTGGTGGCTCCGATGTCAGTGGGGCTATGGATCGCTCTAGGTTTCAGTAAGAACCAGTCAGAACTCTAAAGGAGCTATCCAAGGTGCTTAACCCACCCACCCCAAACTAGATTAAGCACCTTGGATAGCTCCTTCACAGTTCTGGCTGAAATCCAGTGCGGATTCACAGCCACCAGCCTCCACTGCAAATACGCCCCAAGCTGAGAAATCTTCAACAACACGTGATGTGCTCATAATCTTCTGGATCCTTTCTATGTAGTGTTGGAGAAGTGAGCGTCTCCTTGAGAACATCGTGGAAAAGGAATTAATTTCAACAGAAGAATTAGATCCAATGGGTTCTCGGTCAATAGAAATTACTCGTCTGCGATTGCATGGAACCAGCAGCCCTTGCATGCATCAGCAGGCCACAGACCCATTAACAAAGGGGTGTGGGAGGGAAACATCTGGCTTGCACCTGCTACAAATTTTAAAGAAAGGAAAGATGGAGATGCATGGTCCCCTAATGCTGAACAAATAAAACCCCATTTAATTAAACTCTTGCTTACCTGCGCCTGCACGATCAGCGAGGCCTGCAGCTGCCTCTGCCCTGATGCACACCTTGGGGACGCCAAGGAGGGAAGACGCCCCTGCTCGTTCGCCTCCTCGGCTAGCGACGAGGGTGGGAAGATGGGATGAGCGGGCCACTGTCGCCTCTTTCTCCAAGCCCGGCGAGGCTAGCGCAGACAGGCAAAGAGGGCCTCTTCTCGCACTGCAAACAAACGGATCGTCGGCAGAGGAGAGGAAGCCCAGAGAGATGCCACGCGGATGCCCTCCGAAGAGCAGAAGGAGGTGGGCCGGGCTCCCTCCACTTTGGGCTGACCTTCCGTCGGATCAGCAGGCTTCCGCATCGCTCTGCTTGGGGGACCCCGCCGCTTCTTTTCCTCGGGGTGCAGGGCAGGTGGGTGAAATCCAGCGCCCTTCCTGCCCTTCCCGAGCTTGCAGCGTGATTTATGGCTGATCCAGCGGGACGGACGATCCAGCGCCACCCCAGCACTCCTCCTACCCGCCTTGGGCTGCTGAGACCCCCGAAGAAGAAGGCCGCCTGGGGGGCCTGTGTGAGCTGTGTCAAGGAGGACTATGGAAAACTGAGGTCCTACCCTCAAATCCTCCCTCTAAGATGGGTGTGTGTGTGAAAGAGGAACCAGGCACGGATAGACCTTTTGTGTTGCGGGGGAAAGGGCGGCGGCGGCGGTGGTGGTGGTGGGGGAGAGATGCTGCTGCTGCCGCCGCCGCCGCCGCCGCCCCCTTGCAACCCCCACCCCTTTTCTCTGATGCAATAGGAGAAGAGAAACTCTTGTTTGCATCCCATTGGGTTGCACTTGGATGGGGACGCCCTGCCCTGCCCTGCCCTACCCCGCCTCCTGGGTTGCAAAGGGGGCGGGAGTGGTACCAGGAATGCTGCGCTCTTGCAAGCTCCGCCTTCCTCGGTGGTTTAATTCCAAAGGAGAGGAAGGGGGCGTGGCCGTCACTTCGAGCCCGGGGGCTTTTTAGAGACTTTGGACTCCGGGGCTGGTATTAAGATGGCGGCAGCGTCTCGCGGCGGGCACGGAGGTCGGGTTCTGGTGGACGGGCTGTTTCGCAGCTGTGTGGCCATCGTGACCGGCGGGGGTACCGGCATCGGCAAGGCCATCACCGCCGACCTGCTGCAGCTCGGTGGGAAAAGAAGCCTGGGGAGCCCCCAAATCGAACTGGGAATGGGGACGAGGGTAGCTGTGGGTCTGCTGGAAGTGGCTGCGGCGGCTATTTTACTCTAACTAGGGCTGCCTCTGTCGTTTTGTTCCTGGCAGTGGCGCTGCGGCCTTAAGAGGACAGGCAGGAATTCAACAGGTGCAGCTTTCTCGTCACCGTAGAGGTGTGATGACTGGGACCGCTTTGCCTATTGAATCTCGGCTTGCCATAAAGATATTACAGCAGACACAAGAGGGAGGGGGAATCGGGCAGGTGTCAATCTTAGTCTACATGGGAGGAGGTGACGGCTAAAGGGGTTACACCATACACACTGGGGTGGAGTGTCGACAGGAATGCCTTTAAGAGAGCTTCAGGGTTCGGGGCAAAAAAACTACCCTAAGGACAGAGAGAGAGAATAGGAATGGTGGGGTTTGCTTCAGTAAATAGAGAAGAGGCGATTTAAAAAGAGGCTGAGGGTGGGTGGGCGCAAACCTGGGGTTGAGAAGGAGGCCCATCTGCACAAGAGCTGTGCGTGAATGTAATGATGGGCCTCAAAGCAAAATATTAACTGAATTGTAGTGCAACTTCTCAGAATAGTGCTCCATCCCCCCACTACAAAATCTGTTGAGCTTTCAGCAATGTTTGAATCCTGGACTTTGACCATTACCATCTAGATCAGACTTACCCAACATACTGGACTCCAGATATGTTGGGACTACGATTCCCAGCCAAGATGGCTTGTCCATATTATAAAAGTATACCCCCTCCCCAATTCCTTTCACGTTTCTGATTCAGCTTGTAGTGCAGGATATTTTTTGTTTTGCTGAACTTCAAACCAAACGAAGTTCTTCTCTCTAAGGGCTTGGGGGGAGATTGATCTAACAGGTTTGTTTTCTTCCATTATGAACACTTCAAAATGAAAGAGTAAGTGCATAAGTACACCTGTCTCTTAAAGGAAAAAAAATGTATAACTGCATTGCTATGTCCTGTCATTGGGAGATAATTTTGCCCCTTCCCCCATTCCAGCTCAAGAGCTAACAGCTTTTTTAAAAAAAACTTTTTTGAAAGAGCAAACAAGCCTTTCTTTCCATAGCAATACTAGCCTTGGGTACTGTTTAATGTCAGTTGTATAGTTGCCCAGTTCTTGAAGCTGGATAAAAGCAGTGCAAATATCTGATCTTTAAATTCAAAGTTTAAATTCACATCTCTTTGGCTGAGCTTTACATCTCTGGTTCAGCATTTTTGTGACTCTCCCAGTTTAATGACAGATATGCCCACATTTCTGGAATATGCTCACTCACTAAATATCTACTTGGGCAGTCTGTGACATGGTAAGTATAGTAATCCACTTTTTAAAGCTAGTGCAGAATGCAACTCACACTAGCAGAGTTTTTCAGGAAGTCCAGCGTCAAGACAAAGAAGCTGATCTCAAGATGAAAGACCACACAGGCAAAGATCAGTGGTACTCAACTAAGTCCTTTACTGTGCAGTATCATACAGCATGGCAGTGCAGCAGTAGATATTTACATCAATATACACAATGACTTTTCACTCTAAACCTTCTGCTCCATAGTCCATATTCTTCTCTATAGTCCTTTGAGCCAACCAGTTAGTAGCATTCTTACCATGTGGTATTATTACATCAGCTTTACCACACCCAATTGTGAGTCAGCAAACCATTCCAGCTGCTCCTAATTAGTCACCTGACTGTAGGTGCAATAATCACTTTGGCCTTGAAAATACCACCAGCTAATCTGGATTTCTCCTTATGTGTCATAATGGCAGAAAAACCTCTAGTCACTTTTTTGGTTCACTCACCCAGAAACCTGACAGTCTGTTCTCAGATGCTGTCAGTGGCTCCTTTTTCTGCCCCCTTTATGCCGTACAATAGCATTTCCAAACTTCGTGTCTGCTTGATGTTTTAGAACAAAACTCCCAGGATTCCCAATCATTGGCCAGGCTATTTATTGTTTTCCTGGCTGTTTTGGTCATTCTGTTAGAGGATTAACATCTCTTATTAATCAGTGATCTATCATGTTAGCTCCAGCAAGGCAGATTGTGAACTGTCTTTAAATTGTACTTACAGCTGATAGGTAATGACTCTGAGTGTCAGTGAAAATGATTGACAGATTGAAAATGAGCTGGATATATTTAGGATATTTGTATACTGTGTTTGGACTACAAGTTTTTCCAAAACTGCCACATTAATAGGTTACATCAGGGAATTGTCATCCTTGTTGCTTGTCTGTTAATTTAGGCGGGTGGTTAAATACTAAACTAACTTGCACTCTGATGTGTGTGTTAAGAACAGGGTCCTGTTCTTCTGAGTTGCCCCCTAGAAATACCGAAAATATGAAATCTGTGCCTGTGGCCTCCCTCTAAGGCCGGTGTTAACAAGAATCAAGTCGCAGGGGAAGGCACATGGGCCTTGTCGCTAGGGTCTCTGCTCAATGATCCTTGAAGGGAATTACTCAGTAAAGTTGCCACCTGGCCCTGTTATCAGACTTCCTTGAGGCAGCCAGAACTCCAAGGCCATAATTAATAGGCTATTATTCATGAGAACATGGATTCCAGCTGAAGTGTGAGAATCTTCTCCCTCTGGGATGAAGGCGAGAGGTTAGAGGGCACTTCACACTCCTCTGGTCGATGCAGGAAGCCCTGCTGTAAGTATAGGCAGTTTAGCCAAGACATACATTTGTTTCTGCTTTGAGTTGCTCTGAATCGACAGCTTGTTCATGTTATTAGATTTTAAGACTCTCTTTTAAAATGGTTTTATTGTTGCTGTTATTTTAGTTCAAATATACTTTTACTGTTGCTTTACTTCCCTCCCTTCCCCCCATTTAATTGTATTCTCACCTGAGGCCTTACTTGGATTAATAAACTACCTCAAGCTTTAGCGCTGTGGTTATTTCCAGGGTAACTAGTTTAACTCCAGCATTTGGCTGGTTGGCAGGGATGGTGGGTAGCTGGGTTGGAGTGTTTGACCTAGGCCTACCTTGCAAGGGCGGCGCAGAGGTTTGTGCTTTCTTCACAGTGTGCGCTTTGTGTAATTGTAGATTAGTGGAGTCATAAAGAAAAAGTGGGCAGCTTCTTTGTCATTAAGTGTTGTGTGCTGCAGCATAGTCCATTTTGACTAATGCATGGTATTTGTACAAACTTGGGACACAAAGTCACAAGAACTGATGGACATTTTATGATGATGCCATTATAAAATGATGACTTCCTCGTATACTTCTGAAATGGTGAGTGTGGCTATTCCTACAAAGCGGCATCCATCTTGGAGTCATGGTTTTGGGTATGGATTTACTCTGATCTTTTGGCAAATTGCTTAGGTCCTAGAGACAAAATACCCCACTCCCGTCCAGGTCAAGACATTATGGTGGTGCAGTTCTTTGGGTAAAGAAAGTCTAGTTCCTGCTAGTACTACACTAGTTTCATGATGTATTAATTGGATTCCAACCCCATAGGCTCAGGAAATGGCTGCAAAGCAGTTTGAAGAAAGCTTCAGCTACTGAGCAGTATAGAAATGTAAGAAATGAATATTTTTTTCCAATCTAGGAGTGGGGAGGATACAATTTGCAAGCTGAATATCGAGTTATAGAATTGTTTAGATTTGATCTAACCTTATGAGTACACTTCCAGAACTGCTGGAAGTGGTTGATAATCCAGAAAAAAGATGGAGGATGGTTATGTCAGTATGTATACAGTACCATTTCTTGAACTACCTTGTTGATCCTGTCCGAAGCCTAATGCAACTATTACTATGAATGTCTAAACTGGTTTTTTGTTTTGTTTTTGGACAGGTTGCAATGTAGTCATTGCCTCTCGCAAACTTGACAAATTAAATGCTGCGGCGAAAGAGCTGGCTGCCAAAATTCCACACACGAATTCTGCCCAGGTGACCCCTATAAAGTGCAACATTCGCAAAGAAGAGGAGGTAAAAAAACCCCACCAACCCAAATATATTCTTGTGCTAGCCTGTAGAATGGATGACTAGTATATCAGCTCTCTGGAGAATATTTGCCTTGGATGTATTTAATACCAGTTAAGTAAACTGTGACCCCGCCCCTCTCCAAAATAAAACGATCAAAAAGGTTAAAACAAAATACCGACCACAAAATTTCACAGGAAATGCTAGTTATGCTGTTCTAGGTTGCCTTCATAACGGTTGTTATTAGGATGGTATAATGCCTTGTAAGCTCTTGGAAAGATTGTCTATACATCTTGTTGCAAAATTGTTCTTAATCTTACGTATGTCATTGAAAACAAGCTCCTTTACCTAATGAATAACCAATCCTAGCCGTGTTCAGTCTGTAGGCACTGAGAAATGTACACACGTGTGCCGGCCCTTGTATCTGGCGATAGGGTCTAGAAATGACCAGCTTTAACTAAACAATGCACCTTGACTTTCCAAAGGGACAAAAACAACAAAACCTTAGCTGTGATAGGGAATGCATGCAATTAAGGAGTTAGTTCTTTAGGTGATTTTGTTTTATAAGGAAAAGGAATAAACATATAATAGGGCAGTTATTTTGACTGAGACAAATGTTTGTCACTTTCCTAAATGTCGTAGCTTTTATTTATTGTGGCATTAGACATCAAGACTGGCTGATTTTGGAAGTGTCAACACAGATGTTTATATTGCTAAAGTGTGTATTTGCTGATTTTACTTCAAAAAAATCAGTAAAGGGCTTTATAAAAGAGCAGAGACATAACACTTGTTCCGCACATAATAGCATTTCATCTGTTGTTCTAGCGTGGTGCCTGCCACGCACTCATCACTTCTGCTTTACATCTGGGGGCCTTTTCACACGTACCGAGGCCGCTTCTAAGCGACCCCAGTGCGACCCCAAACCGATCGTCTAGCTTACCTTTGGAAGAGACGAAGAAGAGGCGTCCTTGCCACTGACCTCGCCGGCACGGACGCCTCTTCTTCGTCTCTTCCAAAGGTAAGCTAGACGATTGGTTTGGGGTCGCTTAGAAGCGGCCTCGGTACGACGTGTGGAAAGGCCCCGGCTTTGTAAACAACCCAGGTATGCTCCATTCATAGGTTTATGTTGTGTTGTGATGTTTTGTCATACTCTGGGATATTTAGAAATAAGCATCCCAGAGTTTTTATTATTATTATTATTTATTTATATAGCACCATCTATGGGTGATTGTTATCTTAAAACTCTGGGTTATTAAACCCTAAACATGCCTGAACAACAGCAACCCAGGAACAGGGTGTTCTTGGTTTGTTTACAAAGCCAGATGCAAAGTAGAAGGGAGGATGCTCGAAGCAGTGCGCTCACTCTGCCACAGACAGAGTTTAATCCATGAGTTTAACCCATATTTAGTCATGACTTATGAACCAGGTCAGAAAGTTAATTTTGCCTTTCACTTAGTTCACTAATCAGGTCACAACCTCATTTTTTGTGTGCAAACTAACCTGTATTAATGAAAATCTATTAATTATACCAGGGTGGGCAACCTGGTGCCCTCCAAATACTTGGGCCTACAGCTACCATAAGCTTTCACCACTGACTTTGCTGGCTAGGATTGATGGAAATTATAAGACAAAAAATCTGGAGGGCCACAAGTTGCCCACCTCTGAAATATGCAGAAATAGGAGTACTGTCTGCTATCTGGGTTTGTCTGAAATAGATGTGGAATTATTTGTCACGTTGATTAATAAATTTCTAAAATTTGACGTCTGTCTTTTCCTTTCTTTTAGTTTATGACATTTTGTTTTTCAAATCTGTGAATGGTGGTTTAGCAGTTTACCTGGTAACCTTTCAAAGCCTTTGCCTAGCTTCTCCCCTGTCTTCTGAGATTGGAGGCAGACATTTTGTTTGTCTGAGAATGGTACAACAGATTGATTTGCTTGTAACACTACATGGGTAAACTGGAGAGAAGCTGGACTTCTGGAACTCTTCTGTAGTCTGTTTTTTGGAGTGATCTGAACCAGCAGATTCATGTGAGGTACCTAGGGAATAACTTATTGAAAGTGAATTGTGAAGTCTTCATCCATACCCTCAGGGGCCTCCTTGCTTTCTAACAAAGCTTTCTTTTCTACAAATGTGCCATAAATAATTCTGCTTCTTTGGCGTTGTGCTGCCAAACACTGCACAGCCTGCCAGTTTCCTTTGTTAAGAAGACAGTGATGCTGCATTATAGTCTCTGTTGCTCCTGGCTGTTCTACATCAAGTACCTTGTATACTGTAGCGAGTCCAACTAGGCTTCCATCATCTTGCCTAAGAAAGGGAGCAATTGAGCTAGTGGAAGCTGTCATGTGTGAAGATGACCTCAATTCTCTAAGCTTTTTTCTTCTCCTCACGGTTTATCTGGATTGTGCAGTTGTAAGGATGAGCTCCGTGTGGTTATTAAACAGCTGGCACCGGACAGCCTTCAGTGCCATGCCTGCTGCTTTTAGAGGTGTCATTAGAACTATAGGCGTCTTAACCAAAATCTATATCAAGTTATTAAGCCCTGGTGATTTATTTATCAGTTACATTTATATTCTGCCATTCCTCCAAGGAGCCCATGACAGGGTACATCCTTCTCCTCTCCATATTATCCTCACAACAGCTCTATGAGGTAGGTTAGGCAGAGGGTCAGTGACGACCCAAAGTCACCCAGTGAGCTTCATGGCCTGATTGGGGATGAGAACCTGGGTTTCCAACTCCACAGTGGCTCTCCACCAATTAAACCATTGTTCTCATAAGACAGTTTTCCCCAGCCTGGTGCCCTCCTGATATTTTGGAGCATATCTCCCATTATCCCTGATAATAGGTCATGCTGGCTCAGGCTGGTGGGAGTTTCACTCAAAACACATGAAGGCTGCAGTTGATAATAACAAATGCCAACAGGCACACAACTGTGTATCAATTTTAACAATTAAATCAGACAACAATAGTATCAAGAGTCAAAATAATGACTTATATTTTTTATAATTACATCAATTTTGAACAGTTCAACCAAACAAAAAAATCTATCTAGTCAGAATAATGACTTCTAAACTGTTATATGAATGACAAAAACATAAGGCAAATGGTTGCTTTTTTGATATCTTAACAATAAAATTATAACAACAGACTGAATTATATTTTTAATGTACTAAGTTATTAGTTGTTATAACAGGAATCCAGTTATGTGTCCCGTTTCATCATTATATTAGTTAATTACATATTTTTAAATATTTCTAGGCTACTTTTAAAAGCAAAGCCCTCCCAAGGCAGCTTAACACAATATAATCTATGCAGTAATAAAGGAACAAAAATTAATAAAATCAACTAATGTTAGAAATAAAAACATCCAAGCCAGACAGTGCTAAAATCTAAGAGTATTATGCCATGGGGTAAGCAGTGGTTATTCCTCCTAACTTTGTCGTGGGTTCATGAGCGAGGGGAACTTGCAAAGGGATTTCTTGCTCTATTCGCTGGAAAGTAAGTCTAATAACCATGATGGCTAAATGCAGCCTCTATGCACTAGTGTATCTCTAAATACAATGGGTGGGGGGGACAAAAACTAGGAAAGACCATCACCTCCATGGTTTACTCATGAGTGTCCAGAATATTCTGGCTGGCCTATATTGGAAGCAGGTTATTGGACTACATGGAGCTTGGTCTGATCCTATTAGACAAAGGAATAATAGTGAGGCAGATGAGAATAATAATCTTACATGGCATAATAATTAAAGAATTGTGTAAACACCACATGTTTAAGAAAGGCAAACATTATTGGTAAAAACTAACAACCCACAGCAGAAGAAATTTGAATACTAAAGATGTTAACATTGCAATTCTGCTAACCCTTTGTTTGATCCCATACATGACTACTCAGAAGTAAGTGCCACGGCGATCAATGGGACTTACTCCCATGTAAGAGTGTATAAAACGGCAGCTTAAATTGCTTCTTTAAGAAGGAAAAGTTTCTCATTCAGAGCATAAGATTGACTCACTCAACACCCCCTGCCCCATAGCATTTCAGAGTATTATGGGCTGTAGTACTTGCATTCAACTGGGATTTAAGAATGCCCCCCTACATCTGGTGGATAATCATTCTCATGAACTGAAAATCTCTCTTCCATTCCAAGCGACGGTTTCAGGGTTTTTGCCAATTTGTACAATTTATTTAACTAGCATTTGTGTACAGTTGAAATTGCACCACTTCAAAAGTAATTTCTATGAAGCTGCAGCAATTTTTACTGTGTGAGGATTTAGACGTTTGTCATATTTATTAGGATAAAGTTATCATGAAGACGTTGGCTCAGCCGCAGTACCTGACATATGTTATAGGTTCTTCCCTATAAAAGCTCATGTGCAACATGTTGGTTAGTTTTTAACACAAGACTGCAGCAGATTTAACACAGTACTTTTCTGGAGTTTGTCCCAAAAATGAGTATGTTTGCACAAGGATTTGTACCAGCTTTTGAAGAGTTTGCTCTCAAACATTTTTTTGAAAAAGAGAGCAGGGTTTTAATGCAAGACAGAGAGGAGATATGCAGAAAACTGATATAGTCCTATATAATTCACTCTGATCAAGCCAGAAACAGTACAGAGCAAAACCCAGATTCCCAAAGGTTAGAAAGTGAACGAAGACAGCAATTGTAGAATGTAAGCCTATGCGGCAGGGTCTTGCTATTTACTGTTTTACGCTGTACAGCACCATGTACATTGATGGTGCTATATAAATAAATAAATAATAATAATAATGGGGAAAAGGGATGGGCGAAAATAATGAATTTGTTGCCAAGGTTCTGTACATACAAGCTGTATGTAAAATAACCCAACTCCCACTTGTTTGTTTTTCTTCCTGCATAAGACTACTTCATTGTTAACAAAAGAAAGTGGTGGTGGAGTTAGGAATCCAATTGACAAGAGAGAATGGGCTGGAATTTTCATGAACCTATGTTCCATTTTTTCACCTGAATTATTCAGTACAGACAAAACTTCGCATTCTGGTATTGTGTCCAATTTTCCTCTGGTTACAGTTTCACAGCAAAGCTGCAAGTGCAATTAAAGAAAAAGGGAATTCTTAGCATGAGAATTCAAAGCACAATCCTTTGTCCTTTGGGATAAGGCCTCCTCTTTCATTAGTCGGCAGGGCTACCATCTTGCCTTCTCCTCCAAATGGAGGGGTATTCCTGGTTTCTAGACCAATACTGGAAAAGCAGAAAATCCCTTCTACCTCCCAAAAATATAAAAAACAAATTGATATAACTCTTGACAACATGCCAGTTACTGTGAGTATTGAAACACATTATCATGATAGAGCAATTGTTCATCAAAACCAAGAAATTGTCCCATGAAAAGCTGCCTAGCACTCCCATATGTATGGTAGAGACAATAGCCTTAAGAGAACCCCCCCCCCCCCAATCAGCGACTGGAGTAAAGAGGTGGGCGAATGCCCTCCAGGAGTTCTGTAAATGAATTCACAGTAAAAGTTTCCTTTTTCCCAGGACTCAGAGAGCATTCATAATTCTTAGGGATATACAAAAGCAGTGCCATCCCTGGATTGGAGTCCAGCTGGCTAATCACAAGCCGACATAAGTCATTGCAACACCCTCCTACAAAAGCTGCATCAGCAGAAGAGTATTTGTCCAATGTATAGTGTTTAGAGAAGGTATGGAAGCCCATGTGGCAGTCGTACAAATCTCATCTATGGAGAACCTACCCCATAGTGCAGTAGATGTGGCTGCCACCTAGGCAGTATGAGTAGCCACCCCTTGGAGATGTTTTCCAAGGCTACCATACACCACTTGAATGCACGCCCGAAGCCTTCTAGAAATGGTTATGCCCGGCATCTTCTTCCCCAGCAATGCACCATGAAGGATACAAACATGGTTTCAGATTTCCTATGTGTGGCTGTCCTGCCCAAGAAGAAATGGAGAGCCCTTATGACTTTGAGCATATCCCAGTTTTTAATCTTGTTGGTGTTTTTTGTTTAGGGCAGAAAGATGGTAGCACTACCTCCTATGGAATACTGAATTCACCTTGGGAATAAACGATGGATCAGGGTGAAGTACTACTTTATTGTTGTGGAACAATAATTGTGGGTTAGAAGATAGTGCTCCCAATTCCGATACCCTGTGAGCAAATGTCACAGTCATTAAAAATATTGTCTTTTACTAAAGGCTCAAATGGGCCTCATTAGTACTGTAAGTACCCAATTTAAATTCCATGAAAGGTATCTGTGGATGGGTGGAGGATTCAGCAGTGCTGCCTACTTGAGGAATCAGCAGACATGGAGATGGGAGGTCAGGTCCACTTCTACAACCTAGGACTCTGTTCAGGGCTACAGCCTGCTGTTTCAGGGTGTTAGTGCTCAAACCATTTGATTTATGAGCCTGTAGGAAATGAAGGATATCCTGAACTTGCCCCAATTCAGGGTTCCTTACACCTAGACAGAATCTTCCTCCAAGTGTTGGAATATACACAGTTAGTGGAAAGCTTGGGCAGCCAAACAAATAAATATGCAATGAGCACGGAATTGACCAGAGGCCCTGTTGTACTGCCTGCAGGCCAGGCTGGTTCGGGGACCAAGAATACCCTCTTTCTGGAGAAGATGACAAGACGTTGGCCCTGCCTACTGATGGAAGAGGAGGGGCTGTCCTGAAGGATAAAGAATGATGAATGCCCTCCCTGAGTCCTAGGGAAAGTGGGTGTTTTCTCTCTCTATTTATTCATTACTCAGTATGATGCATGCAGTCATAGGAATATAACTTCATGCTGTATTGAAGAAATCCTGTTAGTGAGCTGTTACTATATATAAACAGTTGTGTTTTTGGACAAACATATGAAGGAAAACATCAAGTAGAAATGACTGTTGCCAAAGGCTGCTCCTCACAATCTTGTCAACCCAACGTCTTTTTTGTTGTAGGTAGAGGCATTGGTGAAATCAACATTGGATCTTTATGGTAGAATAGATTTCTTAGTCAATAATGGAGGAGGACAATTTCCTAGCCCAGCAGAAGCAATCCGTTCAAAAGGTTGGCATGCTGTGATTGAAACCAACCTGACTGGAACCTTCTATTGTTGTAAAGCAGGTGAGCACTGGGTGTAAACCAGGGGTGGGCTACTTGTAGCCCTCCAAGTATTTTGGCTTACAATTCCCATCATCTCCCACTGCTGGCTATGCTGGCTTTGGCTGATGGGAGTTGTAGTCCAAAAATCTGGGGGGCCACAACTTGCCTGCTCCCGATGTAAATGGAAATATTGGCTACTAAGCCATAGGAAAAACTCTCCTTCTGCTTTCCTTGAATAGTGGCTCAATTCCTTTGCATTGGCCTGAACTGTTCTCTGTTTGAAGAATTCCGTTATTGCCTAGGAGCCCAGTTCTTCATAATTGGGCATTCTGAGAACTTTGGGATCTTTCATGGGTTGTTAATGGTCTCTTGGGACATTGTTGATTCACCTAATCTAGACCAGAAGCTCCAGGACAATTTGTTTTAGGAAAGACAGGAAGTCAGCCTGTGTGTGGAGAAAACATGTTTTATTTATTTTTAATTATTTTATTTAATATTTTAATATTTTAAAAATATTTATTAATCTTCTATACTGCCTTTTTGTGGGGGGGAAAGGGTGGTGCACAACATATCTAAAATAAACCTGTTTTGGGGTTTTCCAAAACTGGTAAGGGAATCATTTTGTTCTGTCAAGGAACACTCATGCCTGGGCCTTCAGAACTTACCAGCTGGACCAGCCTAGATGTTTTTTCTGAAACTAGGGGACCAAATGATAGCAAGGTGCATGGGTATCCTGTGTTTCTGTAGATACGAAGATTTATTTCATTTATTTCCATTCTATACCACTCAATAGCCAAAGCTGGGCAGTTCACCAAAATTAAAACCCAAAATACAATATAAAAATCTTTAGCATACAAAAAGATTAAAACAATTTAAGCACAGTTAATAACACAGCACCTGATAAAATAATGGATATTAAAAGCCACATCAAACCCATCAAATTCCTAGAAATAGAGGAAAGTCTTGATCTGATGTGGAAAAGATGACAGTGTTGGCACAAGATGGACCTCAGTTGGGAGAGCAATCCACAGTTGGTGGGCTGCCACCAGGAAGGTCCTCCCCCTTGATACCATCCTCTGAGCCTCCCGCAGAGACAGACCTCAGATGTTGATCATAGTGTACAGATACTGTAGGTTCACGATCAATGCAGTCTTAAAATGTGCAATTCAGTTGTGGTGTTCTGGCGAATGTTTGGATTTTATTCCATTGCACCTGATGAATCCGTGTTTACAAAGACACCTGTGGCCAAGTTGATAAACTTTCAGTGCAATCCTATGCATATTTTCCTGAGAGTAAGTCCCTTCCAATTCCAGAGGGTTGGTTTTGAGTAGACATGTATAAGATTGCGCTGTTATTTTATTTCAGTAGCTTTAATCCATAGATTTTGTCAGTGAGCTTAAATTTAGCACTAGACTGAGCTTTCTTTCTTTCTTTCTTTCTTTCTTTCTTTCTTTCTTTCTTTCTTTCTTGTGTTTATTGTCTCTACTGGGAGTTCCATAGCCAGAGTGTCCCCACCAAAACGGCCCTGTGACGTGTGTTAGCACCTCTGGGCCACACTCATCAAAGACACCACAAGCAGAACATGCTTTAAGCATTGCACACCACGAAACTTGGAATACAAAGACACTCACTACTATTTTTCTTTTGTCTCTCTACAGTGTACAATGCTTGGATGCAGGATCATGGAGGTGCTATTGTCAACATTGTGGCTGATATGTGGAAAGGGATGCCTGGCATGTCGTAAGCCTCTGAATAAAAAAAGAAATATTAATAACAGGACACACATTACTTAATTTTAATTTAAACCTATAATTCTGAATAGCAGTTTAAGTGAAAGCAAACTTTCACTTGCTGGGCACCAAAAATAAATGGAACAACAGCTATTTCTTAATACATTGTTTCCAGATACGCTTTCTGAGACTCTATTTTAACAAAAGTCTTTGAGGAATTCAGGATTCCTGCCCTTGTTTATGATCGTTATTTGTGGATCAAAGAAATAGCTCTCAACGTTTGAGTGTGGCAGGCATGGCTTGTCTCGGAATGCTCCCATGAACAAAAAGTGTAACAAAGGAAGAAGCAGTCTTCGGATAACAGGAATCTGCATTTCTTCTAAACCAGCTGAAATATAGACATGGCATGAAAGTCTCTCATTTGAGCAAACAGGACCCCTCCCATTGCAAACTGAAAGATGCACCCGAGGCCTATGAGGCAAGGCATCCTATCCTTACATGCCATTTACACTTTTCCATTCCATGGAATTGTGTTCAATGTTAGTCTAACTTAAGTCCTGTTCATTTCAATGGGTCCATTTAAAGACTAACATTGGATAGAGCCTATGGGATGTTTAGGCTATCCCTGCTGTAAGAGACACCATTGTATTTTGTGTCTCAGAAATCACCATGTACTAAAAGCAATATCTTCCAGCAACTATCCATACTCCTATAACTTGTTGGCATGTTTATAATTTGGAGAGACATAAGGGGCTGTGACTTATATCATGTGAGCTTTCAGTCAGGATGGAATAACTGTAAAAGGGCAAATGCAAAAGGTAGGATTCTGTACTGCAAGCTTTCTGTCAGCTAGTCTCTGGCTCACTGACCCATGTTAGCCCTCCTAAGTTTCCTGATTAACTTTTGGACTGATAAATACTCCTGACTTGACTGCCCTGTTCTGCTAAGATTAGATCATTTGGATTTGTTCCATGACTGGAAATCTGTCCAATGAAGATGGCTTCATTGAATTTGAACCGATGTTAACCTTGGTCGGTATTGCTTTTGCTACCTTGTGGTAACATAGCATCCAGCATGCAACTCCTCTGCTGAGGGAACTGCATTGGCTGCCTATTTGCTACCTGGCCAGGCTTAAGGTTCTTTTTCTAGTGTTCAAAGCTTTAAACAACTTGGGACCAGGATTCCTGAGAGAGCGCCTTCTCCCCTATTAACCTGCCTGGTCACTGAGGGCATCCTCCTGGTGGTTCCACATAAACCTATGGTCTGACTGGAGTCCATCAGGAGAAGAGCCTTCAGTGTGGTAGCCCCCTTCCTATGGAATTCTCTTCCTCTGGAGGTCAGGCAGGTGCCAGCTTTGTATTCTTTCCAGTGCCTCCTGAAAACGTCGTTCCAGAAAGCCTTCCCTTAATAATCAGCTGTGGGGGTGTTTTTTTGTACTTTGTTGCTTTTAAAAATGTATTTTAATGTGTTTTTATTCTGTTTTTATTCTATTTGTTCACCGCTCCAAAATTCTTGAATGGGGAGCGGTATATAAATATTCTAAATAAATACATAAATAAATCTTGATGGAGCTGCTACATGCTGTAGGTGGTCCCAGGTTACCCTGTTGATGGACACTGAGACTGCCTTTCGATTTCCTTTTTTCACAGCCACAGTGGTGCAGCAAGAGCTGCAGTTGATAACCTGACCAAATCCTTCGCCATTGAGTGGGCCCATAGAGGCGTGAGAATTAACGCAGTTGCCCCGGTAGGTGATGCAATATGTGACCAGACAAACTTTGGTGCCCAAGAGGGTGGAGCCATACATAGTCGGGTTTCTAATTGTTATTTACCTCAGGGTATTTAAGCTGTGCTGGAGGCAGCTGCTTTTTCACATGTTGGAGGTTCACTTGGCAGTTATTATTGGAGCCTGTGAAGGGTTTTCTGGAGAGGGTTCTACCTTTAAAAGCAGTTTTGTGTGTGCGTGCTTTGGGGTATTTTTTCTAATGTAAGTGGGTATCTTCAGGGTGAATCCTGTACCACATGAGCAAAAAATGTAGTATCAGGATCAGGAGATAATCGGAGGCCTGTTTACTAAGGAAATTATAAGCAAATTAAAGTAAGCCAAGATTTTGTATGGGAACACTTGTGGATAACAGCTGGAAATGCAATTGATTTTCAACTATGTAGTTTTGCTTTATGTGATTTGATTGTTGGCAATATATTCATATTCTGTCATTCCAGCTACTCAGAGTACACTGATCTTTTTTTTAATGCTTATACTGCTGCATAATACAATAATGTAGACTTACAACGAGTGTGTCCTTTGTACACAGGGAACAATATTTTCAGAAACTGCAGTTGCAAATTACGAAAGTGGTGAAGAGTTGTTTGGCGGCTCTGTTAAAAAGATTCCTGCAAAGAGATTAGGACTTCCTGAAGAGGTATAGTAGTATCTTAACCTTTTAGCACTCTTAGAATTTTAAGCTGATTAAAGAAAACATTAGATTTTTCCTCTCTACATAATATTTACACAAACCATAATATTCAGCACAAACCAGTTTTGCAGTGGGACATATTTATAGCTGGGATTCCTGATTAGTGTGTGTGTTTGTGTATATATATTATATTATATATTATTAAGGGGAATTTGTGCTGCTGTACTGAAAAGAGGGGGTTCCCAATATGTAAAAAAACAACAACCCACAACCCACCCAAAATTAAAAAGCAAGACATTCACAGAATGGTAGGGCATTGATCTGAATACCATTGTAGTATTGACTCTCTCTTTCTCTCTCCCCCCCCCCCCCCATATATATATAATTTAAAATGCCTTTAGGAGTACTCCTGCTTTAAAGAAGTACATCACATATAGGCAGACTGCGTGTGGCCTTTGGAGGCCACCTGTGCAGCCTACCATGGATGTCCAAGCTGTCAGATGCCCCTTCTTGAATCTCCCCACCTCAGTGCTGCTGCCACTATTGTGCTGAGGAAGAACATGGATGGGAATGACCCTCCTCACACGCCCTCTTCCCTTGCACTTTCATGCTCCTGGGCTGTCAGGAGCACAATGTAAATTGCACATGTACACGTACACACACAAACACACCCACTCTTGCCCAGGTGGTTAGCCGATGGAGAAGTGCAATCTCAGCATGCAGAGGGAGATAGTTTAAGCCACCCCATCCCTGTGTACTGAGATAGGAGGCAAAATGTGTGGGTATGGCCCCTTCCCTGACCCATCTCTCATTGCCCAATGCAACTCCTATAATCCAAGGGTGGATTACATCCTTGGACACTTGAGTGCTACAGAAAGGAGCACTTGGCCTCTAAAGAATTTTAAAATGTTTTAGTTCACATAAGGATGGGGAAACTGACACGAGGGCAATCGTATTTTATCGCTCACCATTTGCCCAGCATGTGCCATGAGCCTAGGGCATCCATCTGCCACACACCACTCACTTTTATAATTCTCTTGCGATTTGGGATGTGAGAGATGATATTTTCCCCATTATCAAATTATTGATTTGAGAGCTAAAAAAGTGCAGCTTCTCCGCAACAAGAGGGCTACCTTGGGAAAGACACGTTACAACAGCTGTGTAATTTATTGTGTGAAATTAACCTAGTTTGGAAAAACGCTCTCCTATGAAGAGGTATCAAAAGGTTACTATTTATTTTATTTATTTGTGGGTTGCTTCTCTGCCCACACACATGCACAGTAACTTAAATAACAAATGATTTTAGGAATCTCAATTAGTTTGATAAGAGTATTGTGAAACTGGATAATTTGGATTCTGGCTATAGTATATGAATCATCACTTTAACAAGTGAGTGTATGATTGAGAGAGAGAGAGAGAGACTGCTTTAACTAGATCAGCCTTTTCCAGCTGCACTCCAGTAGTGTTGAACTGTAACTCCCATTATGTCCAGAAAGGCATTGGACTGGGGAAGACTGAACCAGATGGTAGGTTAGCACATTGTGGGGTGGGGTGGGGTGGGGTGGGGTGGGGATAACCCTTCCGAAAGAGCTGTCACCAATTAAGGTTTTGTTGTTGTTGTTAAATAATACTTTTAGCAATTTGTATTCATCATCATCATCATCATCATCATCATCATTATTATTATTATTATTATTTGTATCCCTCCTTTTGCCCAATACTGGGCCTCAATAGTGCTGTAGCCACTTCTGCTTGTGCAAGATGGGGCACCTGATTTTCTCCAATCCCTCCTACCCACTGCAATCTCCTCACCCCAGCTGCTCCTTAGAGTTGTGGGAGCCTCACTAAGGCTGTACTAAGTAGGAGGAATTGGGGGGTGGGGATCAGGTTCCCGTCCTTGCCCAGTCAGAAGGACTGTTTCCCAGTGCAAAGCTGCCATTGGATACAACCCAGCCTTTTTACTCCTTTATTGATGGGGACCACCTTGGAATAAGTAGCTAACATGAGCCCCTTTCAGAACTGTATTTGAGACTACACATTCAGGCAACACTTGGGGAGGGGGAGATGTCAGGATGGCAGCAGATTCTACACTGCAGTACACATCTGTGTTGTGTGTAAATGTGTATGCATGCTGCAGACATGTGTTGGAATGTTCATAGGGTCAGTGGGTGTGTTAGGGGTGGCCATTTTACAATGCCACTCCTATCCTACTCACACTTATTTCAATGTGTGCAAGATCATAGCAGAGATTGAACCCCTGTCAGTCTAACAGTAAGTAAATGTTCTGATTCTTTGTAAGGTATCTCCTTTGGTGTGTTTCCTTCTCTCTCCGGCTGCTTCCTTTATAACTGGAGAAACTGTGAAAATTGATGGTGGACAGAGCTTATATAATACTGCTTGGGAAGTTCCAGGTAAATAAAGCCCTGCTCATTTTTTTTAAAAAAAATGCTGTTATATTAGACACTTGAATATTCAAGGGATCTTTTTAGCGAATGAAGGAGTGCTGCTTCTAAGATGAGACTATTACGCAGTAGAGAACATGGAAATTGGCACGGCATATTAACTCCTTGAGACCCTATGCTTTCCTTCTGTTGAAAGTGGCCTTTCTTGTGCTCCTTGGCATGCCATAAAAACACAGTTAAATCTCTAAGGCTGTGTTCATCTTTCACTTCATTTAAGAGACTAACCCAGAAATGTTCATGTTGTATTTTCCAGATGTACATGCTTTCTCCTTCTAAAATGGCTGAGTTTTTGTTGGTTTCCCATTAAATGCCAGATTTGAACTTGTTTACCCATAGCCCTCCAATAAATGTTAAGTGTTTATTTATTTATTTAATTATTTATTACATTTATATACCGCCCCATAGCTGAAACTCCCTGGGCAGTTTACAAAAGTTAAAAACAGTAAACATTAAAAATATACAAAATTTAAAACCATCAAAAACATAAAAACAACAAAATAAAAACAACAGTATCCATTTAAAAACAACAGTTCTGGGGGCTGTTAAAAAACAAACTTAGCGTTGTTAAATGCCTGGGAGCGTTGTCGTTTTACATGACATGGTAGGCCATGATTCTGGAGAATTACAGCCAACCTGTTCACTTTCGCTTGGCTCCCACTAGCAAGACAGTTGGTTTAGTGCATCACCCAAACCTGGCTTGTCACTTGCTTTACAATCTAGGATCACAAACCAAGGTATGTTCCTGGCTTACACATTGTTTGAGAGCAACAAATCAGGATCCCTAGTTTGGACAGCATGCTAAACAAACTATTCCTAGTTTGTTCAGCCGATAATGCTAGCACGGTGAGCCAAGTAGGAGTCAACAGGCTGCATGCTTAGCACACAGGTCATTTAGAAGCCAAGATTCTCCAGAATTCTGGCTTACTGTTTTGTGCAAATCAGACCATTGCGTTTTCAGAAGGAGTGCAGATGTGTTGAAATAACCTGACTTTCCCATCTTTGCTGCAAGATTAATTTTAATGGTATGTATAAATGAATGGTGGCATTGATACAGTGGTACAAAATCACCTAAAGAAACACCCACACCAGGCATATTTGAACTCGGACCTCTTAATTGAGGAATGTGACTTTGGTACAAAACGCCCCAGGAAATGGAGCATGATTGGTGGCAGATCAGAGAATTAAGACAGCATGTCTTCCTTATCCAAGAGCAGTAGACACTGCAAAAAAAAACACAACCCTGCTGATGCAGGCACAGCGTAAGATGCCGCAACTTTCTGGTGTCTTTTTACTGTAGTACAACTAACAGAGCTATTCTTGTGGAAACTGAAAAGACACAGTAGCGTTCAGTGACACCTTAGAAATCATAGGAACCTTAACCAGTGCTTCTGTGCCCTCTTCAGCTTCCTGATTATTCCCATAATCCAGGGATAGACAGTTTCTCTTCCCACACCCCGACAGATGTTTTGGCCTACAGCTCCCATCAGACCTAGTCAGCATAGCTAATGTTGAGATGATGGGTGAACATCTGAAAGGCCACAAGTTCCCCACCCATGCCTACTCCGCTCATTGCTTTCTATCATGACAATTTCTGTCAGCATATCCTGCTTTCTGGAAAAGCCCAGGTACTGCAATCGATCTGTGAACATTATGGGCTCCATCACACATGGGAAAACACACTCCCTACTTTCGCTTCTCCGCTCCTGGTTTCGTTGCTGTTATTTCCTGTTTCCTGTTTCAAAACAGGAAGTAAACAATGAGCACGAGGCCCCTTCAGTCGGGCATTCTAATCACACTGCTTCTCCTGCACACAGCAGGAGAGGGCAGCAACTTCCGGTTTTAAAAATATTTTGGACTTTCTGAGGTTTTTCTTGTGGCGCAAAGAAGGCCAGAAGGGGCGCGGGAGGCAAACAACGTCATGTGAGGGACCTGCGAAAAATCTGTGAGTGTCCAGTAACGACTCGAGCATGCAATAAAATGCTCATCAGATGAAGCCCTATATGTAACCACTTTTTCTTTTCTTTTTGGCATAGGTTAAAAGTGTTTGAACCCATTGACTCCTTCCCTTAGGTTTGCCCTTAGGAAGTATTCTCTTTTTAAGGAAGCTGTTCATGGAGACTTAGCTGGGGTAGGGTAAGAACAACGCAGTGGCTTGTTTTACAAGGTAACTGAATCTTGTTATGTCCTTTCTCACAGATCATAACAGGTGGCCACCTGCTCCAGATGGAGATAATGCCAAAGCACTCAGGACCATGCTTTCAGGAAAACCTCCATCAAAGCTATAAATCAAAGAAATGGGGATAGTTCCCTTCCGTCCGTGTCAGTGGAGAAATCCTGCCTTTCAGTAATTTACTGCAGTGATAAGAAACTCTGCCTCGTTGAGATAAAAAGATGTACTTTGGAGGGATTGGTTTTGTTTTTTAAAATAATAGCAATATAAAAACTTGCACTCAAGAGTCATCATACTTGTCAACACATCCTGTTATTGGCTTTGATGTGAAAGGGTAAATGTGTGTCTCATACCCTTTACATTTGTGATTTTTACTCTTAAGCTCCTCCTACTAAAACACAGTGGTGTTCCAGAGTATGTTGTATTAGCAAGGCACTGAAGTGAATAAGGTTGAACCTCTACAGTTGTTACAGTGGGCTCTCTGATCGCTTTGCATTGATAATTCCTGCTATAGCTCCGAAAGCTGACAGATGACGATAGTAAAAATAAACTAGTGGCTTACATCTATGTTCAGAGTTGTTTTCCATGTTCAATGAAAGTAAGCAACATCAGTACTAACTGCAGCTTAAGAACATCTTTTCCCATGCTATTCTTAACATGTATCGAAAAAAGGAAATGATGGCAATAGTGTCCATCTGCAGATGGAATGGCATCCTCTAGCACAGTGGTTCTCAACCTGGGGCACTCCAGATGTGTTGGACTGCATCTCCCAGAATGCCCCAGCCAGCAGAGCTGGCTGGGGCATTCTGGGAGTTGTAGTCCAACACATCTGGAGCGCCCCAGGTTGAGAAAGGCTGCTCTAGCAGAACAGATTCCTTTTCCCCTTGCAGTCCCCTATGTTACCCCCAGATCTGCTCCAGAGGGTTAGAAGATCCTCCAGATCACAACGTGTGCGTGAGGCGGGGAAATGGAAGGCTGCAGTGGGGTGGGTGGTGGTGGTATTATACTTGACAGTATCCCATGGAATTAGAAAATAAATAAACTAGGACTCTGAGGGAAAAACTCAGGTCATTGCAGCAACGTAAGTTGTATTTTTGTATATTTTGCCAAATGAAAGACAATTAGCAAAATCATTTGCTTGTGATCCAGTCAGCGCTCTGCACTTTGAAGTATCTTTTCAGGCTTTACATGCGTTTTAACTACGTTAAGGAACAAGTACAATTTAATATTCCTTCCAGTTGGTATCGAACGTATTAGCGAGTTTCCCATTTATTTGTCTCTTCCTAACCCCACACAGAACTGGCAGGTGTTTTTTTTAAAAAAAAGCTGGGAGAAGGGAGAAAGGAATGAAGGAACAAGTTGCGCATGCGTTCTCTGTCGCCAGTTCCTAGTGTCGCTTGCAAAGTGTGGGGAAAACGTCGCTTGTGAACCACCGAGATAAGAACAAAAGTTATGAGACACGCGTCGTTGACTGGATGGCGAGATTTTGGGTTCGCACCGGAGAAACCATTTTTAACTGTCCCTCAGGGTCGGTAGGGAGAACAGCCCATAGATATTTTTTTTAAAAAAAAGAGTAACCCAGGATTTTACATAGCTGTCTCAGGGTAGCTTGTCGATCCAGAGACAAAGGTAGCAGCAGGGATGGGAGACAATACTAATTTCTATTAGGCTCTTCTTGTGTGTGGAAAATGCGATTTTGAATATAAAATAACCCTGCATGCCAATGATAATATGGTCTATTATCCCCATTTTTGCAGCTTTGGGAGCTATTATTGAGACTGTGGCTTCAGTCCGGATTTCTCATACAAAACGTCCTTACGGTCAATCTAATTAAGGTGCTTCCTCAGATCCCAAATCCAGCATTCAATTGCATGCAGAAGCCTTGTGCTCCTTGACTTGCACGCATACATGTTCCACGCTTACATGTTAAAAACTAAAACATTTCCCCACAAGAAATAAAAATAACGTAGTTAGAAGGAGCACAAGCTTGTCTCTTCGTTGCTGTTGCTGCCGCCGCCTTTGGAGGGGGAGGGGGGAGCAGGACACGCTGCCGCCCAAAGATAGGCAGGCTAAAATCCTTGATTTCGCAATTGCTTTCTATGACCGGCTTCCCTACCTTCCACCCTAGCGAGGGGGAAATGGCGCTTAAAATTAAACGTGGATGCTCCTCTTGGTGGTATAACTCTTGCAAAAGTGTGATCCCAATCACTTTTAGAGCGGAAGTGCCAATAAGGACTGCGAGGAATGTGACTCTCAGATGTTCAAATATTAGACTTACAGTGCGATCCTATGAGTGTCGCTCAAAAGACCCATTGAATTCAATGCATCGGATTGCAGCCTAGAGGAACTCGGAAGTTGTTTCTCCCCAACAGTGCGCTACTCTTCCCTATCTCTATGAGATACAAAGCTTACGGGAGGGGGGTGCGCGCGCCCGCGCGCGCATGTACGTATTGTCATACAGACTTCCAAGTCTTCGAGCGCCGCCGCTCTACACCTAGAGAAAAACCATAGATGCCGATTTTTTAAATTATTATTTAAACTGGAATTTTAAGCTGTTCGTTCTCCTCGCCTCCTTCCCCGACTTCCCCCCTGACCACCTGCTTTACACGTCTCGGGACCATAGATATGTGTGTGCGGAACGTGCCCCCGGAAGCTCCGCCGCTTTACCTTCGAGGCTTCGAACCTTTCCTACAAACGTGCGCCGTGACGTTGACGTCCCCGCTATGTCACGGGTTGCTGCGTAGGGGAGGCGGAGTCTGAGGAGCTCTTGAGAAGGAAAGGAACGGCTGGAGTGTAGGGAGGGGGGAGGTCTGGCTGAGTAGGTGACGGCCACGGGGTCGGGGGGCTCCCGGCCGCCTTCATTTCCCCCCCGCCCCCGGGTGGCGCGAGAGACAGGCAGCGCGCGGAGGCCCCTCCCTCACACAGGCGCCTTTGGGGCGCTCCCCTCCCCCCACCCCGCCTAACGTGCTGCTTGCCTTCTTCCTTCTGGGGAGGGGGCTTCTAGGCCTGCCGTCCTTCCCCCACTCAGTGTCCCCCCACCCCCACCGCCTCCTATCTGACGTGAGTGTTCTGGCCTCAGCTGAAAGCCGGGATCCTGGATCTCTCCGATGTTCGGGGCCTGAAGCTCCCCTCACCCTGATCTCTGCCCCACAGGTATGCTAAGGGTGCGTGTTATGGGATTTGTTGGTGTCAGCGATTCTGTTCCCTGGTGATGTGGGGAGACGAGCGGAATTCAGCGTCCGGGTCTAGGTGGAAGAGATGGTCTATAAAGGCTCGGTGGGGGCGGGCGGCATATCGCTCTCGCTTGCTCGCTCTCTCACACACAGAGAGCTGCTGGGGGTGCATGCAATGTTTTTAATAGCTTTAGTTTTGGTGGTTATACTTCACTTCTCCTACCTGTACTTACAAGAAGGAAAAACCCAAGTACAAAAGGTATTGGGAGGGGGGGCGATTCGGGTTTTCGGAGGACCCTTGAGTTGTCATTGAGGAATAAGGGGGAACATGATGCTGTAGGGCAGCCTAGGAAGTAAAGGGAGGAGTAAATTGTGGTTTCTTGCTGTGCAATTGTGGAGGTCTGCTCGGAAATAAGGCTCACTGTTTTCAGTCGGGCTTACTCTGCAGTAAATGTGTGTTTAGGATTTCAACCGGGGCTTGGAGAGCGTCTTTAAAAAAACATACTTAATCGGGAGTAAGTCCCACGGAACACAATTAGGTTTCAGGAAATAAAACATAGGATCATGCTGCGCTATTGATAACAGTATATGTGCTCATTTATCAGAGCAGAATATATTTTGTGAAATGTGTTCCCCTATCTCCCCCACCCCTGTCACACATATGCACCAGGCATTGTAGACAATTGAACCAAGAAATAAGGTTTTAATTGCTGATATACAGTCCTGTGAGATAAGAAATAAGAAAGAATCCACAAATGCATTTCAAAAGAGTATGGATACAAAGTAGGAGACTCCTTAATATAGTAGTTTATTAAGGGAAGGATATAGAAACAGAATAGACTTGGCGTTGAAATGATGTGTGGTCTGTAGTAATGATGGGTACAAGCTGGGGTTTTAAAGTGGCTTTTTGGGGTGGGTTGGAGGTTTGAGTTTATATGGAGGACTTGATACACAACAGCCATAATCTAATGAGTTTTGGTGGCCATCTTGACTAGTCAGAAATTTTAGTGTGTGGATTTGGAGAATAGAGTATTGGCAGAAAAGGTTATGATTTGATCAAGTGACTTGTATGGGTGAGATAGTGTTGGTGAGTTTACTGTTTTTCTATAATTTTAAAGTATCCTGATTGCTTGGAACTTGAGCTCATTAATTTCATTCTACAGGAATTCATGATTATAATTTGAAGGATCTAGTCTCTGTCTCTGATTATAACTGTTCTGTTATGAAGTTATGAGAGGTGCATATCATTAGGTATTTGTAAGGGAAAAGTGAACACTAGGCTTCTTTTGCCCTGAGTTGTGAAGTGTAGAAATACATGTAAGGAATTTCTCTGGCTTCCGCTCTTACTTGGCAAGAAAATTCCTCAAAGTTTGCCACAACATTGTTGGTTGGAAGATCAAAGCTGAGAGATGCTGACCACATCTTAGGGATATTTATGTTTCAGACTTTTTTATGGAAATAGCTAAAAAGACTTGTAGAAGTTCATTTTTGGAATGATGGTTTTCATAACATAGTTAAGAAAGCACAGTTTGAAAAAGATATTTTGGCAAGTTAACACTTTGACCTTTTTGTAGCCAAAAATGGTGTGCAAGAAAATAAATGGAGAAGTCATAAATAAATATAGCATTTTCCATGGAGTAATTTATTACTGTATTCGTAACAGCATTAATATGTAAAAATCTTCCTAGCTTTGCTGTAATTAACTTTTACTGCCTTGTGAATGGTCAATTTACTTGTTTACGGTTTAAGGTTTAGGTACAATGGTCACTGCCTAATCTCTTGCATTTCATGATAATCTGGCCTCCCTATTTACAACCCCCACCCCCGCAAATATCTATGTATATATCCCCCAACTGAATATGAACTTCATGTATCTGACAAAGTGGGGTTGTGTCCATGAAAGCTTATTTTCATTAGTCTTTAAGGTGCCACTAGATTCTCTGTCTTTGCATTGTAACTGACAAGTAGAACCTGGAATAAAATGTTGCAGTATGGAGTGTTTCTGTTCATTGTTTCAGTCAGTCAGCATTCCATCGCACCCCTACAATTCACATTCTGTGTCCTATGAACACACTCAGTACTCATAGGTTTGTGTTTTTTGTGGGGCAGGGTGGGGGGGGGGGTTTCCATTCTGTAGTTTTCTTCTGAAGGGTTTTGTTTGTGGTTTTGTAAACCCTGGGGTTCTCCTGAGCTTGCAGATGCCTCATTCTTGTTCTGTTTTAATTACATAGGGCTGTATGCAACACTGCCACTGTGCCTCCGCTGAGTATGTTGCACCAGTGTGACCCACTGCTGGTGATACTGGAAACCAGCATTTCTTAGAGCAACCTTGGAAATGAGCCTAAATGTTTGTTTCTGGAATGGGACAGGTCAGTAAAGCTCCCTTCTGCTAGCTCTCCTGACCCGTTCCTTTCCAACAACAAGTGTTTCAGAACATGCTAGCTTCCTGTTGTGCCAGTAGTAGGTCTCACTGACATTGGATACTGTCCATAAACTGGTAGTGCTAGATGTTTTGGCCTTAAAGACTAGCACTCAATGAATTAAGATCAATATTGATACTGTTAAGGATGTTAACCTGTATAGGTTATCTATTTAGTCAGATATGTATATTTTCTTCTGTTGCTCTTTATTTTTGAGCCAGAGAAATTCTTTGAGTCAAAGGATATTTATGATGCTATGATTCCTGGCTTCTTGCAAAAAAAGTTACCTTAAGCTAGTTATGAGGTAAAGGTTCAGTAAAAAGTGTGTGCCATTTTTTCTTTTTACCTGTCTGTTTTTCACAAGTCTTATCTCTGATTTTTAACTGTCATTTTTATGTCTTAATTGAGGGGGGATTAATTTGAGTTTCTAAGCAGCTGAATGGATTTAGTTTGGGTATTAATATGTTTGGTTGGACATAACTGCTCTCAAGATTGCAACCTAGCAGTCTGATCCTCTGCATGTCTGTATACTTGGAAATAAGTTCCAGTAAATTGAATGGAATTTACTTCCCACTACATATACACATTATTAGTTGTCTTACATAATACAGTTTTACTAAATAACAAATTTACAAGCAATATTTGAAATGCTTAAAAGCTGAGATTGCAGGCTTGCACATAGTGTGAATGTCTCTAGAATGTTAAGGGATTTTGCTTGAGTTTGACATATAAGCATGGAAATACATTATTAAGATGCAACTATATGCACTGGTCATTTTGGTATTAGTGCTTATTTAGCACGCGGCGCTTGTGTTTTCATTTCAAGCTAAACTATGTTTTAGTGTTACATGAACAAGATGCAGTGAACCTTGTGCATGTCTCTTTCCCTTCCTTAAGCACTTTCTGAGGGACTGGTTTTGTTTAACCATGGTTTGTCATTGATTGGACTAACAAATTGGGAATAACATTAACTATGTTTAGTTTCAAACAAGACTTTTAAACGTGGTTTATGAAACTGGCTTGTTTAAACTAGCCACAGTTAAGATAAGTCACATTTCTGAGTTTGAGCAACATGGAAAACTGTGGGTTACTTAAGGTGACCATATGAAAAAGAGGACAGGGCTCTTGTATCTTTAACAGTTGTATTGAA
Source organism: Elgaria multicarinata webbii (assembly GCF_023053635.1). Classification (NCBI taxonomy): domain Eukaryota; kingdom Metazoa; phylum Chordata; class Lepidosauria; order Squamata; family Anguidae; genus Elgaria; species Elgaria multicarinata. The sequence goes on along the minus strand of NC_086172.1, from coordinate 72,927,920 downwards.
AAGGGAATTTCAGCTGGTGTTATTTGCATATATGGAGAACCTGGTGAGATTTCCTCTTCATCACATCAGTTAAAGCTGCAGGTACTGTGCCCTCTTTTAAATCTGGTCACTCTAGTATAGCTGCTGCAATTTAACTGTTGTGATGAAGAAGGAATTTCACCAGGTTCTCCATATATACAAATGACACTTGCTGAAATTCCCTTTTCAATACAACTGTTAAAAGATACAAGAGCCCTGTCCTCTTTTTCATATGGTCACGCTAGGGTTACTTGGAAATGGAAGCTTCTAAACTCATCCTCCCAGCCACAAAGGAGGAGGGGAGGAAAGCATGCAGTCTTGAGGTTTGCTGCATGGTGTGCTAAACTATAATTTAGTGTGAAGTGGAAATGCATCTAATAGCACCATTGTTATACTTGCAGCATAATATATGCGAGTTCCTAGATCATATAATGGTGGTGGTTAAATTCCCTTGTGTTTGCAGTTCGTTGTTTGATTAAGCTAAGCAGGAATAAACCCCCAAAATTCATAGGTGTTGGCCTAATTTCAGTTGTGTAATCACGCCAACAAGCGAGATTGTGAGTTCACACGACACGACTGCCCATGCTGCAGAATAAGTCACCCAGTATGGGTTGTCATCAGAACAACCTAGGTAAGCCGGGCAAACGATCAGGCTCACCATGGGTTTTCTCCCTCAGTCCTCCAGCATACAACCAGAGGACTTGGCAGCAGAACCTGAATTGTCTGCTGCCAAGTTCCCTTTGCTATGGGAATCGTGACCCAGTTGCAGTTCCCGGCTTTTAAAAAAGAAATCTTCTCCAGACATTTGTGCAAATTTGGGCCAAAGTATTATTATTTTAGTCATACTAATGTGCACAAATATCCCAGTATTTTCTTTATTATTTTTTGTCCGATTTTCGGAGTTGTGGCTGTTCAAAATAGATAGGCTTCCTTTGTCTATGGTTCAGCTGTCAAACATGCAGTGTAACTGACCAGAGAGGACTACATATAGGCTGATTTTGCACCCTTTGACACGTGGGGGAAAGGGGTGAAAATCACCCCCTGAAGAGGGTGATTCCCAGGGTTTTACATTTTGCCCTGACCATTGGGGGTGCCCTGCTTCAAACCCCCACTTGTCCAATTCCCCAGCATGTCTTTTTCATAGAGATCTACGAACCACCCTCTTCTTTTGCTCCTTTCCTAGGAACTACATTTGACAGCTGTCAAAGGAGTTTTCAAAGTTTGCTGCAGTTAGTGTGAATGGGAGGGGAAAGGGGGTGGCATGTAGATCTCTGTGAAAAAGAAGTAGAGATGTGTTTTCACAGAGTGAAAGTGTTTTCACTTTCCCCTCCCATGTGCAACTTCAAAAATCTGACAAAAAATAAAAATAAAATATGGGACATTTGTGGATATTACTGGGGCCAAAATAATAGTAATAATTAAACACATTTGCCCCAGTTTGTGCAAATGTCCATAGTTTTTTTTTTTAAGGTGGTTAGTGATTGAGTGTCAGCCCTTCCAAAAGTGCTGTTTGGGCAGCATTGGATGGGCTGTCACGAGCGAGATCACTCAGCAATGGGTTGGCAGTGCCAAGTCTGGATGACATGCCAACCCACTGTGGGTTCAACAACCCATAAAACAAACTGTGGATTGATAGGGTGGCTTGTTGCCCATTCACAAACCACCCTGTCGGAATCGTTTCAGGTTTGCACAACATGACAATCCACTATGGCTTGTCACCTAGGATGGATTGGTGTGTTATGTGGACCCAGTCAGAAAAACAAGAAATAGAAGATAGTAGGAAAAATGTTTTAAACTTGCACAGAATCATGATAAGCTATTGTTTTGTGGAATGTTTTTATCAGAAGAGAAGCATGTAAGCTGTACAACTTAGCACTTTTTGGAAGAAAAAGCAGTGATAAATTCTTGCTGTTTTTAAGATACAATGTTAAAACATTGCAAAAAGGGTCAGTACTCTAAGGATACTCAGAACAACTAAGTGGTGATATAGACTTGTTCTAGAAACAGTAAAATTGTAACATGATTTAATTATCACCTTGGTAGAAAATAACACCTATAAAGTAGCACATAAAAAGCAATTCACTCAATGATAAAAAGAAAAAAAATGGACAGCAAGGTGGCTGTAAAGTTTTTTATGTAAAGAAATTGGTCTGCGTAGCCAATAAATTGTTTATTACCTGAACATTGAAGGTGCACAAGACTACATCTTATTAAAATCAATGTCACTGCTCCCATTGGTGGTTAATTCTTTTGGATTGCACACTTAAACTAGATAAAGGATTAAAAGATTTTATAAATATGCAGTTTCTTCTCTTTTGCCCCATATATATATATATATATATATATATAATTTCATGACAAAGTGTGCAGTTTCTTTCTCATGCCATTATCTCTATCTCCTGAACAAGATATTCACAACATAGATTTTAATTGAATTAAATATACATAGTTTATCATATTGTCATATTTTGAATAACATAGGTGCTCAGCAAGAGCACTTCAATTTTGTACAAGGCTCAAATCATTGATTAACTTTGGGTTGTTTAAGTTGCAACTCAATATATAAGTAATATAACTTGCAACTCAATATATAAGTAATATAACTTATGTAATATAAGTTACAACTCAAGGTTTCAGTGTTTGCAGCAACCTCTGACCAGGCTGAGCAGAGGTTGTTTATGCAAAGCAGAAGTGTGTTGATCCACCTCTCCACCTAAATAGTATAGGTGCTATGAAATGTTTGGCTTGCAAAGAAACTAGCACTTAAAAACAATAACAGTTTGAACTTCATGTACAGTATGAAAAACTACCAGAACTAGCTAAAGTTTTGCTTCTGTAGAATCTGTTTAGGTAGTAGACTGATTTCAAACGTGTTAAGAACATAGGATTTTCAAAATTCAACACGTGCTATCTGATCTTGCATAGTCAGATATTTTTGCTATTTCCTTTAGCATAGCATCTTAGCTGTCAAAAATTATTTTCTGTGGAAGGAAGTGAAGGTAGCCACATGGACATATATTTACATAAAGATTAATACCAAAGCTTCCCTTCTACCTCTTTGGAGGTATTTTATTAGCTTTTCATTGCTAGAAAGACAATACTTTTGGGGTGTAATTCTTTGGACACTTTGCTGGCTACTAATCAGGAATAAAATAGTGAATCATTGATGAGCACTGGTGTACCACTTGGCTGCAAGCCAAGGAATCCTGCAGCGAAGTAACAACCATGAACTTGCCATGAAGTCTGAGCCAAGGTGCTGTTCTCTCAGCAGCAGCAGCCACCGACATCTGTAATTATGCCAATAGTAGTCGTGGCCTATATTTTACAACTGTTTTAAGGTTCACTGAGATAATAACCTGGTTTGTGTGATACAACAGCCACCATGGCTTAATGTGCCCACAGAGGCTGTTGTGTTGTGCCAGGTGCCTGTGGGTGCCATTTTTGCATGGTGCCTTCAGGTGGCCAGCTTGCCATGGCATATTGTGCAAATTCAGGCAGCAGGTATTGCTTGACAAAATGGGTTGTTTAACCCATGGCTTGTCTTAGGGTTATTTGAGAGTTGTCCAATCCAAATAAAGGCATCCAAATTGGTGGCCATCACTACATCTTGTAGTGGCCCACAGGCTGCATCTAATCTTCAAGATATTTTTCTGGAACCCCAGCAGCCTGCCTGTAATTCAGTTCTTGACCTAATTTTAAGAGAATATCTCTATAGTTGTTAAAAAGCAGAAATAGCATAAGTTACTGTTGGACTTGGAGCAGGGGAAGGATTGAAGGTAAAACTATCCATGCTGAAACCAGAAATATTTCTTGCTCTATATTTTACTTTTGCCGAACTGCCCCTTAAAGCTGGATGGAACAGCAATATGCTATCCACGCTTTTAAAAATTGGCATCCATTCATTAAGCAAGTTCAAAGGATACCCTGCTTCATTGGAGCTTATTTTATGATGTGAGGCACATAAAAAACAGACATGGGACAGTGTCCTCCTAGAATGGTGTGAAATCAGCTTAAACAGAACTGGAAATTTCTTCCAGCCTCTGAGAAATACAACAAGCAGAGCAGCTAGGTTGGAAGTACTGGTGACAATCAATGTAGATAAAACAATATTAATAATAAAATATTTTATATTATTGCTTTATGGTCACTAGTGCACCCAACCCTGTTGCTCTGTTTTATTTTGGTACTACTCCTATTTAGGGATGGTGCCTACCAGAAACACATGAAGTGGCCATCATGTGGAGGTTGCTCTAAATTGCGCTCCACAGCAAATGTCTACATGGTGCAAGGAGTTCATAAGTAGTGTCTTTTGATGCAAATTGGGATTTTTCCTTACACCATAATGTGAAGGGGTATGTGGAATACTTTTAGTGTGTTGCAGCATACAAATATCTTCTCCTGTGGAGAAAACAGTGTTCAGAGGCTCCTGCCTATTTCCTAAGGTGTTCTAAGAATGGTGTTTGTATGGCAGGAACCATAGAGCCTGTTCCTAGAGGGTTTTCTTCTTCCTCATAGTAATCCAGGAAATCCTCGTAAAGCAATAATTGGATTGATTTCCCAACAACCCCCACACACAACCCATGTATATTCATGAGTTGCATGTGAATGTGCATGTGTGGTCTCCACCACCCCAGCAAATATTTTATGAGGCTCTCAGAGGCTAAAAAAATTGGGCACCACCACACTAGTGTCTCCCTGTAGATTCCAGGCTGTATTGTGGTAAAATTACTAATTTTAAAAATACCTGGAAAGGAAGAGCACATCAGATCCGTATTGTGACTTCTTAATGTGTGAATTTTTGGAGTCACAGCTACTCTGATGCCAGATATGCTGCATGTAATGGTGGCTAACTAGGTGAGTAGTAGAAATTCTTTCTGTACAAAAGGGTCAAACTAAAGTAGAAGATCTGAATCTCTGTGGGTACTGCAGTAGAAATGTGCTTTGGGTTGGCTTTATCCTATGCTTATTGCTAGAAGTCTGCTTTTAAAACTGCCCTGGCTTACACCACAATGAGAGGCAAGTCTGTTAAAAAGACTGCCCTTGAACTCTGGCAGTGTTGTCTTTCTCTGAACTGTTTAGTTGATTTTCTGCCATACTTGTAGGCTCAGTTCAGACAACATGTTAGACAACGCAGTGTGAAAACTCCACTCAGTGGTTGAGATTTTAGGAGGTACTCCCCACACAACACGTTCTAACTCTATTGTTGTGTGATTGTGAGCAACCATGGACTTGAGTAAAATCCATTGCGACATTTGGTTGTCAGTTCCTCCGCCCTTTCTCCTCCTCTGGTCCTCCCAATGGTATTCTATCAGTCATTGCTGGAGGAAAAAAAAAGAACCTCAAAAAACCGGCAGCTCTCCTAGAACAGCACTTGCTACTTTTGCCACCCTTGCCAGGGAACTCTAGCCAGTGGGAAAAGTCAACTCAATGCAGTGGAAAACTCCATGGAGCCTGCTACACAACACAATGGTTGTGCAGGAACTCTCCTCTGCACAGCGTGGATATTCTCCATGGAGTGTTTTCAAAAGAACCTCCACTGTTGCATAGAGTTTTTCTGCCAGACATTTCTCAACGGTGGTGTAAAAATTCCACCGTGGAGTTCTGAAACCACTGTTGAGAAATGTGTTGTCTGAACTGAGCCGTAGTTTGCCATTTTAATTTAGAAATGCATAAAACTTACAGTGACGTGCACTACTATACAGAACAATGCTAAAGAAGCAAATCAAGATGCCACTTTACTCCAGCCCAATGTCCCAGAATGAAAATGGACTTGCCTCCTGTTTATTCACCTTTAGTGCCAGGTATAATATGCATGGGGAAGAGAGTGGTATGTCTGTCCCCTGTCCAAATTTGCAAATAGTCTCATTCCAGCTCAGTCAATTTTACCATGGGAAAATGTTGAGTTGTTCACTCATGTACAAATTGATGTTGTGACCTATAAACCTATGGTGAGACTTGCAAATCTGTAGTGCAACTGCACTTGGAATACTGTGTGCAGTTCTGATCATTATTCTTTTAAAAAAAAATTGTAGAGATGGAAAAGGTGCAGAAAAGGGCAACTAAAATGATCAAGGGGGCTGGAGTATCTCCCCTGTGAGGCAAGGTCACAACAGCTGGGACTGTTTAGCTTGGGGGAAAAGGAGGCTAAGGGGAGACATGATAGAGGTGTACAAAATTATGCATGGTGTGGAGAATGTGGATAGGGAGCCATTTCCCCCCTCTGAAAATACTAGAACCCTGGGTCATCCCATGAAGCTGAATAGTCGGAGATTCAGCACAGACAAAAAGAAATACTTCTTCACACAGCATATGGTTAAATGATGTTATTTGCTACAACATTATTCGAAGTGGACTTCAGTTTTTTGCCTACCTTCTGTGAAGGAGGCAAACTCTGGCATTTACTTTACAAAGAATAATTTACATTTTACCAGAATTGGCCCTCTCCTGTGCTCCTGGCAACCCATCCATAAGGCTTTTATAAGTTGCTCACAGTTTAGTCTCCATCTTGTAGTGATCCTCACTATAGTATATTACTTGACTGTGTATTATAATTCCATTCTATGATTTAAGATATACAAGACTAACAAACCCTGTATACTGGTGATGCAGTCAGCTGAACATGTTTCTGCTCCATGATAATGTGGACGTCTGTGAATGGGGGCTGTGGTTTGACAGATGTGGTAATCCAGCAAAAATTAAAGCTGTGTTCATTGCATTGCATTTTTGACTCCTTTGCTGCATCTAATACAGTAAACAAGGTATTCCTATAGCAATCTTAACCTATATTGCCTCATGATGAAGCTGTTGGGGGTAGTTATGGCAGAGCTGTAGCTAATTTTTGACACTGTTCCCTCCATTTTCTCCCTCCACTAACAGCTTATTACATTTAAAGTCTAGGCAATGACTTTTTTCAGAGAGGGAGGGGAACGCCTGCAATTATAGTCCTTTCTGAACTGTTTATTCTCTTCTGTTTATCATTATTTATTTTTTGGTTTGTGTAGGCAATAAAAGGATTCTAATGGGAGAACCATTCTTCTGAAATTCAGGTTTGCTGGCTGGCTGCCATTATGGGTGAGTTTTTTGAATTTTATAAAGTGCTCCAACACCTGTCTTGTGTCCACAATGCAGAAGTGTCTGAATATGAAACACACGGGCACACACCTGAAAATTTGCAAGTGTATTTATTGCAATTTGGAAATATACTTCAACATCTCAGTTTCAAAATGGTTAATTTGGGGGAAATTGTGAGTGTCTTTTATGAAGGATTGTGTATAGCCTTTGTTACCGGTTAATATAGCTTAGTAAGACATATCTTGCCTGCCTCTCCTGCCACAGATATTGCTCTTGCTGCCAAACCTCTTCTTTGTCTCAGGATAGAGCAGCCCACTTCACTTTACCTAGTGTTGGCAATGTTTCAACTAATCTCTGTAGATTTACTTTTAACATTGACTTGATGTGAAGATGTTATTAAGGAATAATGTTGATCTCAAAGCTGAGAAAAGCTTCACTTGTTGATTCTGGTATAAGGTATTTCCAGGGGCCAGGTATTGTTCTGCATCTTGCAGCTGCTGACTCCTAGAATATGGGTTCTGCTGCCAAGTCCCCTGGGATCCCAGGCGGAGACAACTGAAGGACCAAGGGGAAGTGAGGGAATAGCCAACACACTCTTGGTTGTGTGCCCAGTATTCTGTTGGGCACACAAACCACACACTGGCTCAGTTCACATAACACTTTTCTCTATGTGGTGTGAAAAATCTACTCAACAGTGAAGTTTTTAGGAGGTACTCACCACAACATGTTCCAGCTCCACCATTGTGTGAATGTGGGCTTCCGTGGAATAGAGTAAAACTCAAAATGGCGCTTGATTGTTCCTCCGCCCTCTCTCCTCCCTCAGTCCTCCCAATGCTATCCCATCAGCCATTGCTGTGAAAAAACAATCCCAACAGCTCTCCTAGAACAGCACTTCCTCCTTTGGCCACTCTAGCCAAGGAACTGTGTAGACAGTGGTGAAACTCCATTCAGTACAGCAAGAAACCACGGAGCCCTTCAGGCAACACACAGCATAGTTATTCAGGGTGGAGGGTTTTTTTTTCAAAAAAAAATTCCACTATGGGGTGGAGTTCTCCCTCCAGACAACACATTTCTTGATGGTGGTGTAACAACTCCACCATTGAGTTCTAAAAACACCGTTGAGTAATGTGTTGTCTGAACTGACCTACTGTGTGGAAAAACAATCCACAGTGTGTGGCTAGTTACCCATGATGGGTTGTCGTGTCATATGAAGACACCCTATAAGTGTGCTTTAATACTTTTCTTGAAATATTTCAGATCACATAGTTGTGGCGTATTGAGACAGAAAATTAACATGGCATACCATTTTAGCTTTGTTGTTTATTTTACTTGTATTTGGTAAACATGCTAAATTAGATCACTTCGTAGTGATTTTCCAATGCAAACTGAGAATTTTCCGATGTGAATGACCCTATGCAAATTAGCGTTGTTTACATTGGAAAATTTTCCAATTCTTAATTTTCTGGAACACCTACATCACTGCTGTTTAGTCCAGCATTCTGTTCCCAATATTCAAATAGATGCTTATGGGAGCTCGCAAGCAGGACATAAATACAATAACATCCTCCTCCTTGTGCTCCCCAGCAACAGGTATTGAAAGGCACATTGCCTCCGATACCGTGGGTAGTACATAGCCATTATGACCAGTAGCCATTTCTGCTTGAGGGTGCAATGGATCACAGATTAAAGGTCCTTATATGGTGACAATGAGCCAATAAATACAGCAGTAAACAAGGTTCTGCTTAGCTATAAAGCTGTTCAAACCACTTTTTTTTTTAAAAAAAAATTAGAACTGAATGTCTTTGTGAAAGAGTGTTTATATGGCAAACCATTTAGGGTATTATTTTTCTTAGACACTAGTTAAAATTACGATGTGGTGTCAGTGTAAAAAATACTTTTATAAATAAGGAGATAATAGAGCATAAACTTTCATTTAAGCTGCAAGTTTGCTTGTTTAAAAGATACCAGAAGCCATTTTAGAAAGAAACGTTATAATGCAGTGGGCAATCTCTAGCCTATGGCCAAAATGATTCCAGTTATAATTGGGGAAATACTTAGAAGCTCTTTGTGGAAGAATGGTTGAGAAAGACTTGGCACGTAATGGTAATTAATTTACAGCATGTAAACAAGTATGGATGAGAAGGTATTACTACAACATTAAAGAGTTGGCACCCAGTAATAGTTTACTGGAATAAAACTAAACTGAATAAAGCAGCACCATCACAACTATTATTGATATTACAATAATAGGTGTATAAATTAAGCTAGATGAAGTGGGCTGGTTATCTTGTCATGTTTTGTTAGGGATTTAATATATCAATATTTTCTATTCTTTTATGTAGTGTTTGTTTGCTGATAGTATCATGTATTTCCTAGTCTTACTTTAATTTAAATTCTAATATATTTGGTGTTTTATTTTATATTATGAGGGTGTCTGCCGTAATCAGTTCATGTAATAATATCTGGCAGTTTTGAAATCCACTTTATGAATGCTCTTAAAAGTATCATGTGATCCATCTTCGAATCCTACTTGTTTTATCAGAGGTATTTCTTAAAATGATAGCTCTTATTTGTTCCTAAAGGCTTTTTTTACACTGTTAATGGCTACTTTCTTAACAGATGAGCAGCAAGCTTTGGATTCAATCATGCAGGATTTGGCAGTCCTTCATAAGATAAGTCGTCCTTCATTGCCTTTGCAAGAAACAGGAAAAACAAAATCTCCTTCGCCGAAAAAACAGGTAATCCTGTAACTTGTTTTCCTAACACAGTGAAGAATCTGTGTCTGCATTTGATGTGAGTGATTTTCACTTCCTGGGAATGTTCCACCTTGTGGTGTGCATATTTTCCAAATTAGGAGGGAAATGAAAGGGATATAGTGTTGCAGAACAGATCTTAAACAGATGTGTGCTGTGTACTAGGGTAAGGCATTTCCCAAATTCCCACTTCCTATTTTTTTCCATTGCCAAAGAATGTCGCTTCAAATATCTGGGAATATTTGTTGACCCTCTATAATCTCAGGAGGAATGCTTTCAAACTCTAGTTAAGAAATTTATTACGATTCTGATTTTTTGATATGTGTGTGTAATTTTCTCATAGAATGACATCCGAGTCAAATTTGAACATCGGGGAGAAAAAAGGTAAACATAATCCATTCTAGTATTTCAGCTGCTAGTTCATGACTTGACTTGAACAATTTTTTAGTCTCCAGAATCCATTCAGAATATTTTATAGCTTTATAGAGTAGTGACTTGTCTTGAGAGAAAGAAATAGACAGATCCTCAAGCAACTTTGATGTTTAGAAAACAGTAATATAAGTAAACTGCTAAAATGTATGGAAGAATTTCAGGTGGGATTTTTTTGCTGCTGTTCTGTGTTTCTAGAACAGTATGAGGAGCAATATACCTTAATACATTTTTTTTATTCCCCCCTTTTAAATATAAATGTAAACTAGAATCACTAATGTCCTCACACCATCCAACCATTCCCCAAATAATCTCAAAGAAGATTTTGAGGGTGGAGCTTGGAAGTCTTCATGAACCTGTTGTCAGTGGTGTTCCATCTCTTGAGTCAGTTACTAGGGTTCAGAGACAACAAATCTCAAAAATGAGATAGCTTTTGTTCTTCTTGTGCCGAGGATTGACTTCAGATTATTTGGGAGCACAAATGTACAAAGGCCAGTTCTGTTCTTCAGGGTTTCACCTGAAATGATTGCACAGTATGTATTTGAGAGAGATCCTCAAGATAATTTGGCTATCACATAGAATTAATTACTTAGCAAACGCTTGGTTGAGTGGAAATACCAAAAATAAGGAGAGTTTTTCTTAATATGGGGTATGCTGCAGATCTTAAATAGATCACTTCTAAGTATGGTTTTCTAGCAACAAAAAATTCATATAAGCCAGACAAAACCTTACTTGTGCAGCTAATTATCTTATTAACTTACCTCTTATTAAGCTTGTATGTATGAGCTGCTATTTGATTACTGCTTTGTACAAAAGAATTATTGAAGCTGGGTTGAAGCAATACTCTGAAATATATTTGTTTATTTCTTTGTACCTCACCTTTCTAGCAAAAAATAGCACTCAAGGCGACTTACAGAAACAATTGAAATTGATTAAAACAATATAGTAATATACAATAAAAGCATAATTACAGAAAAATAGTATTAAACAGCACTCAATCCAATAGAGCCACTTAACAGGCCAAAGGCCCTCTTGAATAGAGCAGTCTTTGCTTGCCAACTGAAGGACAGCAGAGAGAGAGAGAGAGCAAACCTAGCCTCCTTTGCGAGGGAGTTTCACTGCTGGGAGCAACCATGAAAAGGTAGCTGCCAAACATGCTTCTGCAGCCAGTGGTCTGAAAGGAAAGGCCTCTCCAGAAGATCGTAAGAACCAGGCAGCCACGTATGGGAATAGGCGGTCTTTCAAGTAGCCTGGTTCCCAGCTGAGATGCTGCAATATCCAGCAGCAATCAGACGCCTAGTAGGATTCACTTTCTCATATTTAGGATTTTTCATTTTTGATGCTCTTTTTGAGTTTTTTCTTTAGTAATGCACCTTTTTTATTTTTTAACATATGTAGGGTTGCATGTAATGCTCCTGCTGGTACAAAAACCCTCTGCCTCATTTCAGGAAATTACCCACTTCCACTCTAGCCCTGTATGGCATAGCCCCCACTGTTCAAGAGGGCCCTTGACTCTCTGAACAAGTAAGGAAGAGAAGTGAAAGATCAGTTGTGTGACCTTCCTTCTGCTTACACAACCATTGGTTACAACCCATACAATGTCACTATTTCATGAGCAAAATTTTAACTTTCATCATTGTAATAAATAACCACTTGTTTTCATGTCAGTGGATTTTTTTCTCATCAAAGCCATACTATGTATTACAGAATTCTACAGTTCCCCAGACCTATCAAGCTAGAAGATCTTGCATTAAAAGCTAAAGTTGCCTTTGGACAGCCTATGAATTTGCTTTACAGCAATAATGAGGTAAAATAACTATTCCTTGACTGTTTGTGGTGAACATTTAATAACCTTGAAATTTTATACTTAAGACATAATTTGGGCATACTTTGAAAGTCACCAGTAGGCTGCAATCTACCTTGTGCATCATGGCTTTTTGCTTTCATAACAGTATCATCCTCTTCCTTCCTGAGATATAACTTTCAATAAACATTTTACTTTGAATGAGCTGTGAGCTGGTGCACACAAGCAGTTTGCTCATAAGAACCATGCTGGATCAGGCCAAACATCCTTCTAGTCCAGCATTTTGTTCACATGTTGGCCAAACAATTGCCTGTGGAAACCGACAAGGAGGATATGAGTGCAGTAGTATCCTCCTGCTCATGTTCCCCAGCAACTGGTACACAAGGCTATACTGCTTCTGATACTGGAGGTAGCATATAACCATCAGGACTAGAAACCGTTGATTGCCTTATTCTCCATAAATTTGTCTAATCCCCTTTTAAAGCCATCCAAATTGGTGGCTGTCACTAGATCAGTGACTTCTGTAATTTAATTATGTGCTGTGTGAAGAGCTACTTCGATCTGTCCTGAATCTCCCACTAATCAGCTTCATAGGATGACCTTGGGTTCTAAAGAGGGGAAGAATTTTTCCCCTATCCACTTTATCCACACACCATGCATAATTTTATACACCTCTGTCATGTCTCCACTCCTTCCCTCCCACTTGGCTCCTGCCACTAGCAGTTATACTACCATGAAATAAAAATGTACTGTGATATCTGAACAAACCAGGATTTCTAAATCAAGAACAAAGCATGTTTACAATCTTGATTTGTAAAGGGTGCAGCAAACCACCATCACAGATTCAGACATCTTGGTAAAGCTTTCTATTTTCACTAGTTTAGCTGCAATTGAACGGACCAAGTAGGAGCACCTCAATTATGGTAAGCCAGGATTCACCAGCATCTTGGCTTACTGTTATGTGCAAATGCAGCCACTGTGTGAAAGTGAAGAAACAACGTCTTTGTAGCAAGACAACAGTAAAAAACAAATCAGAGTAGTGTTCTTCCACTAATAACATCATCATGATTAAGCAGATAAAACTTACTTGACTGCAACTAGCCAGGACCAGACACCAAAGACACAGCACTTGTCTTTTATCAGTTCTGGGAAGGCCAATGGAATCTACTTGCTGATTTCTTCTTCTTCCTCCATTTTACTACTGGCCACTCTAGCTACCAGACTTAAGATGCTAGCTGCTTGGTTTGAATCTGACGTTTGTTCCATAAGATGGAATATTGTGTACAAAAAATAAATAAATCTCAATAGTAGTTCAAACCTCTTCTAAATACAATTCCCTGACTTCTAAAATCATGTTTTCGATTTTTGCAAACAGAGAGACATCTCAAACAACATTATAACTTAAATGGTTAACAGCTGTACGTGATGTTGAAGGCTTGTGTTCTTTCTCATTTCCAGGCCTGTTAACACGTGAAGCAAAAAATATGAAGCCGAATGTTAAAAATATTAAAACAAGGTGCAATTTTGCCAGAGGAAATCATAGGGCAAAATTGGGTTTGGAGGATGCATTCAGATATAATTAGTTCATTGGAAGTAAACTTTCCTCCCATAGGCTAGTTTCTACACATAGGGCTGGTTCAGACTTTGGTTGGTCAGTTAGGTCCTGTGCACAGCAGAGAGCAGGCCTGCCCCTCAGGAGGACACATATTTTCCACCATGTAGATGTGGCACAGTAGGCATAACCATGATCCTTCCACCCCTTTTGAGAGAGAGAGAAAATTGTGTATGCATAAATGGCCAGTTCACGTATGAAATTGTTCATGCATATGGTAGATGCTGGCTCTGAAGCCTGCAAACCACCATATGTAATACTTTGCCACTAGGCAGACAATCTGGGCTATTGTACAAAGTATTAAAATAGAGTGATGGCTTCAAGCAGTCACCATGTGAAATAGATATGGTTACTAATCTGCTTTAATACTGTTGCATGGAAGAATTCTGAAAACATATTACATGATGTTGCTGCATGTATGTCTGGTTTACCTGGTTTTGTTTATTTACTAAATTTCTTGGGAGAATCTATGGGTAACTTATACCCAGAAGAAAATTTTATGTCTTTCATGTTGAATGTTTAATATCCTATGCAGAACTTATCATCCTAAGGGTCTTGAATTTTTTTTTAAAAATAATCTGATTGCAAAGAAACTTCCTGTGGCTGGGGGAGCCTTAGAAACTGGGATAGGTTGTGTAGTGGGACACCCTAATGGATTAAATTTCAGCACATTGCACAGTATCAGTATCTTCTGGCTCCTGTTCTTCCTTAGCCCCTTCACTGAAATACTCATATCCATCTCAAACACCCTCTCCTTCCTCTTTATACCATGCTGCCAGCCAAGTTCTGCCAAACGTGGAAGTCACTTAGGTATTGCTCTGGTCAGTTTAAATCTTCAGCCCAGGAAAACTGTTATGCTTCAGCTTCACACACCAACTGTGGATATTGTGACCATGCTCTCTATGTGTTTGTCCCATGTAGTTGGTGATCCCGTTAGCTACCCAGGATGACTTGGACAAAGCTGTAGAGCTCCTTGATCGAAGTGTTCACATGAAGAGCCTCAAGATATTGCTTGTTGCCCATGGAAACACACAGGTGTGTGCATGTGTGTATGTAATGTATATTTTTGTACATGCAGGATTGGATCCATTCTTGTGCACAATAGAGTTCAGCTTGTCCTGGAGGAAAGGGGACAGTGCAGCATTTTTCACCAGTTTCTTCTTTCCCCTTCAGCCCCCTTTGTCCCATAACAAGCTTCTCTGGTGGGTTGGAGAAGCTTTGGAACAGCATGAGAGTGGTGCTGTGGGTGGAAGGGGGGATTAGCAAAAATTGCTCCCCTCTCCATCTTAGAGTGTGCATAGGGATTGAATTGTTGTAGCAAGCACTGGATTATTGAACAGCACATTTCTACCCTTACAGGATGCAAGCTTTACTTCCTGTTATTTGCCTCATCAGGGCAGTGGGAAAGACACAGCCCTGAACAGCTTAAAGCAAGGTTGGGGATTCTCAGGCCCGTATCAAGAACAATAGCCCCTCCTTTACACAATGTCATGGCTTTTATTATGCCAATAATTGGTTTTTCCACAGTCTAGCTTCAGTGAAACTCAGGGCTTCTCCATATGGTGCATTTATCCTGCGATTGAAGTTGGTTACTCATGGAAGTTTGTGGGTCCTTTACATGATATTTCCAACCTCCAATACTTCTCCTGTGTTTTCCAAGCATTTCTGCGACTTAATTTGAAACGGAAATAACGAGTTAACAAAAATAACGCAGTGACTTGTACATGAAAAGAGGATGTGGTGCTCTATATATAGCCACTAGGTGGTGCTGTTGTTAATTAAACATCTGGCAGGTTAAGGGGATAAAAGTGTGCGGGATGTGGGGGGGAGGGAAGCTAGTAAAGGGCGCATCTTATCGCAAAGAATCCCGAAGCAGAAGCCCTGGTAAAAACAAGGGTCAAAAAGTCTCAGTGTGGGAAAGCTCTCAAAGACTGACCCAGGGCCTAAATAGTTAATCCTAAACTCTCAATTAGGGAAGGCTTTTGCAAGTTAGAGAAGTTCCCACCCAATTGATGTTAGGTAGCTACGGTGAACACCAAAGGCATTTAGGGAGGCTCTTTTTTGTATATGCTCCTGTGAGAACCTGTTCTGGCAGAGCATCACAAGCCACTCCCTAACTCTTCCCGCTTAGACTGACAGTGTGGCCCTTGCCTAACCCAGGGCACACTCCTCCTCCTCCTCCTCGGAATGGACTAGGTTTCCCATGGTGGGGAGGGGGAAAGATGGTGTCTTGGCCTGGGCCAACTGGCTGTCAAGGCCTTTGGAAGATTCTTCCCCAACTCCTGGAGACTCTCAGGCAGTTTCTTCCCCCATTCTCTAGTCTAAGCGTTCTAAGTCTAGCTCTGAATCCAAATCGGAGTTATCAGAAACTGTAGGAGCCCTCGTTTCAATCCTGACAGCCCGTAGCCCTAATCCCACGCTGCCTTCCTCCAGCCCCGGCCACTTTCTCCAGCCAACCATCATTGGGTGCAGTTCTTCAGCCGTCTTTTCGCCACTCTAAAAGGTTGAACTGCCTCTCTTAATGATTAGCTACTGGCAGTAAAAGCTTTAAGCAACAATATGCTGGTATTTTTTGTACTTTTTGATCTCATCCCTTTTGCCTCCGGCCTGGAATGTAGCCCCCAAGAGCTCCTCTGAAATTGAATTTCACCCTTGGGCTGAAAGAGGTTCCCCACTCCTGGCTTAGAGGATGCTAAAAAATGTGATATCAGCTATTTTTCATTTATTACTACTGGCTACTATCACTGTGTGAGAGAAATGTGGAGCTTTTCTCCTATAAGTCAAAAGGGTAATGTGTTTTATTGACCGAAGTCTTTTTCACAGTTCTGAAGTACTCTACACAGTTTAAACATCATATTTCTTTTATGCCTTTGTAATTTGAACATTTTTATAAGAGTGGAGATTTTTTATTCTTTTTTAGGAATAAATAATCATCTTTATACTTTCATCTCCAGAGTAATGTGGAGCCTCTGTCATCACTGGAAGATTTAGATAATACTGTTTTCAGAGTGACGGAAAAGAAAAACAGGCTTTCTGTTATAGGTAATGTTTGTTTGTTTATGACCTTTTAAACTGTTCAGTAACTGAATTTCTCTGGGTAGTCTACAGAATAAAAGTAAAACACAAAGTAACAATAAAACAATAACACAAGTTTGATTTTAAAAAAGCAGTAGCATGTGATAAAGCCAAAAGTAAAATCAGCGGGTCGAACAGTGCAAAGAACTAAAAGCACTAAAAAGTTCCTAAAATGCCTGGGGAAATTAAAAGCTATTCATCTGGTGGTGGAAATACCATATTGTAGCACCATGCAAACATCTCTGGGAAGGGCATTCCACAGATGGGGCACCATCACTAAAAAGGCCCTCTCTCTTGTACCCACCTGTTCATTTCATTTGGCAGGGGTCCCTCAAAACCCTCTCTGATGATGACCTTTAGGTATACTAAATAAATGGTATATTAAATAAATATGGGAGACACTCCCATAATAATTTATATACCACTCCTATACGTACTTAATGGGTTTGCTGTGAGGATAAAATGGGAGGGAAAAGAACCATGAACCTGAGGTACTTGGTGCAAAGGTGAGATATAAATAATCACCCAATTAAAGGTAGAACTACAGAACATTCAAGCAACAGAGGCTTCTCTCTCGCTTTTGTGTGTGGGAGGTAGAAAAGATGAAGTACATATCGGAAAGTTTTTGGGATACTTCCTGCATCTAGGTTTTAAGCAACAGGCGTATGAGAAAACAACTCTTACGTTTAAAGTGATAATATTGGGATAATGTATCACATTTAAAGTGATAATATATGTAACAGTTACACCCACCATGATGAGTGTGGCATTAGCCTCTAATGAACGTGACTAGCTGAAAGCCTCCCTCCTGACACTGAACTGGGTCAATAGGTAGAGATTGTCCCGGCGGCTTGATGTCAGTCGCTTCTCCCCACCCCCATTCCGGATCTAAGTTTAGGAGGAAAGTTGGAGCTTTGGAAGCATGCTCCTCCCCTCTGCGAGAGAGAAGACCTTGCAGTCACTGTTTGGTGGGGCAGCTGTGAGCACCGCCACTGAGCAGCAGCTGTCGCTTGCATGCTCTTGGCTTTCCTTTCCCAGGGGGGAGAGATCAGTGGGGAAGGAGGATCCTGCAGCTGCTGCTGGGCAGACGGACTCTGAGGCTCTTAGCTGAGCATTGGCTGTGATTGGAATGTTCCTCTCCTGCCTTTCCAGCAAGAAAAGTTTGGGTAGATTTCTTTGCTGTTCAGTGGAGCTGCTGGCAGAGGGATGAACTTGGCCAGCAAGGCCAGCCAAAAGTCATAGACGCTTGTTTATGTGTGTAGCTGTGTGTAGGAAGACCTGTCTAGAGAAGTTCCCAGAGTCTTGGTCTTTTGTCTGTCGGATGAAACCTGTCAAAGATCGTACTTTAAGTTGTCGGAAGTGGTTGTTTTGTACTCAGTGCTTGATTATATCCTTCCTTGTTTTACATGGCTTGATTGTTCTTGTTTGTTAGTGTGAGGCCTCTGTTGCTTGAATGTTTTATAGTTCTGTAGCAGATTTGCCAAATGCTTGCCTCAGAGTTGACTCAATGCAGTCAAGGAATGGGTTTCAAGCTGCTTAACATTCATGCCTTTTAAACATGTACATCAGCTGTTGTGGCCTCTGTTTCTGCATGCTGTATGAGTATTTCTCTATGAATCTGCACATTCCCCAGCTTTTTCCTAGCTCTGTTTGCAACCTCCTTCAATCCTGCCTGCTTCTGCATACACCTCAAAGCCAACAAGCATGAGGACAGGCCCGATAGTTGAGGTGGTCACCAATAATGATGCAAATTGTGATCAGATTGTTCCCTTTTTGTGCAGAACTTATATATCTTCTGATGTGGAGACATCCGTAAGCCTTGTAACTTGAGGCATCATTTTGTGAACTACTATAATATATGTTTGGAATAAAATGGAAGCAGGAAACATGTTTTGATAAACACAGTAAAATAGACAAGCCAGCTACATAATACCTGATTACTTTCAAACTGTATTAATATAATGATGATAATGAAAAATGTTTATTCAAGTAAATCATTGGAGTTGTAGGAGAACCATTTTCTCAATAAAGGTATTAAAAGTCCATATAAATTGCAGCCTTTACATTAGGATATAATGACAAATAATATAACACATTTTGTCAGTGTGTGTGTGTACACACACACACACACACATATACTTGAAGATTTCAATAGAATTGTTTTGTTTGTTTTTTTGACATTTCTATCAGGAACTGTGCTATTTTCCCCCTTGCTCTTCTTTCTTCAGACCATCTGTGATTCCTTTACATAACTTCATCAGACAAATAAACATTTCTTCCTCAAAATAAGATTTGCACATTGGCACAGATGAAGCTTCCAATGTGTGTATGCAACTTTAACAAGAGCTGGTTGATGATGCTGTCGTTTCCCATAAAGAATAATATTCATGGCAAACTGTGTGTGGAATACAGTTTTAATTTGACATTTCATTTCAACTGCTCATTAAGTTTCGGTACACTCAGCTACTTCCTAATTGGTGTTGCAACTTTAATGAATGCTAGCACATCTTCTTTGTAATCTTCTCACTCTGTCACCATGTATGTCATAGATCAATAAGTACTTCTCAAAGCTTCACTATCACCTCTGAAAAGTTTGAGAATTCTTTCATGCAGCTTGGAGATATGTATATTCTGCTAGTCTTCAGTGTTGCTTCCCAGCAGTTTTGTGATCCACACAGTCTGCACGCTTTAATCATGTCTCTACAACAAGTTGTAGTAGCCGCAGGCATCATGTTGCATATCTAACCTCCATGTTTGGTGGTTGTGGTGTCATGCAAACCCAGCAAGAGTGGGTGATGGGCTATGTGATGGTGATGGATGGTTTAACCATCGCAAAACACCCACCCACTGGGTTTTCACAACACAACAATGCATGAGCCAAAGTTGCATACTCAGAATAGTGGCCACACATGCTACATAACCCACAGTGGACTGTCATGTCATATGAACAGCCCCATTATGAAGAAGTTCAAAGAAATATCACATTCTTTAATTTTAAAACCAAGCAGATAGGTGATTCTTTGTGGTAAAAGATATTTATAACCTCACATACTTTTACAAATCAACAGGTTATTATACTCAGGACAGAAGCTCTCCTCCTCCAGGATACATTCCAGATGAGCTGCACGAAGTGGCACAGAATGGCTCATTCACCAGTATCAACAGCGAGGGCGAATTCATTCCAGAAATCATAGATCCAGTAAGCATGTTCTTTGCTTCTGCCTTTGGTAAAAGGTGGTTCTGCATGCAGGTTTTACTGCTTAATATCTTTTGCCACCTTCCTTCTCCATCACCACGACACACTGGGTAACCAGCAAGTCATGGCACAAAGGCCAGGAGGTAATAGAAGATGTAGTTCTACCAAGGGCTACCCTCAGGAGAACTGCATTTCCTGTGGGTCACAGGGCTTTGTGCATTGTTAGCCAGTGTGTTGTGGGTTAGAAAAGGAGGGAGGGAAGGGTGGAAAACTCTCTTCTCTCCATGTACGGCCCTGTTCCTGTCCTCTCTGCCAACTGCAGGGTAATTGCAGTTTACCCTGCAATTGGGTGAGAGGACTGTTGGCGATGGGTATTTTTGTGAGCTTTCTGATTGGCTTGTAGAAATGATCTGAGGTTTTCCCAAAAACACTGAAGATCTGGAATAATTTACAAATTAATCCAAGGTGAGCTTTGGAGAGCTACCCCATCTCTAGCTCCAACACTGAATTGGGGTTTAAAATGGACCAACAGCCAGTGCTGTTCCTTAAGATTGAGCACCCTCCATTTGGTCAGAAGTACCATCCACCATCAGCATCTCAAACTTGTCTGGATTGAGCTTCAGGTTATTAGTTATCTAGTCCATTGTCACAACAAGGCATTGATTTAGCACATCCACAGTCTCACCTGATGAGGATGAAAAGGAGAAATAAAGCTGCATGTCATCAGCATACTGATAGCACCGCACTCCAAAACTCCTGATGATCCTACATAATGGTTTCATGTAGATGTGAAATAGCTTGAGGGTCAAAATCGACCAGGAACCTCATGCTGGAGAATCCATGTGGCCGAACAATATCCTCCAAGGACCACCGTCAGTTCTGTGGTGTTTAATTCAGTCTCTTCTACTTTCTTCCAGATGCTGGATCCATTATCACTGAGTAGCCCTGAAAACTCTGGCTCTGGAAGCTGCCCTTCACTCGACAGCCCTTTAGATGGGTAGGAACATCTTTCTGCTGTGTTCTTTAAAACCGTTAGTCACAGAATCCAATTGCGTTCAGATGGCTCTTTACACAAGTCTGTAATAGTCCAATGTTTTGTGCTTCTAGAGACAACTGTCCCAAATCCCGGATGCCAAGAGCACAGAGCTATCCAGATAACCACCAAGAATTCTCTGGTAGGTAAAATAAATGGGCGCAGTTTTTTATGTTGTTGAAAACTCTTTGTTGTAACTTTAATGTGTCTCTGGATGCATGCATTAAATTTAATGTAGTAGGATTTTATTTGTCTTATTCAAAGGCTGTAGTAATGACAAAAGTACAAAAAGAATACAGCCATATATGATCATTAAAAAAATTAATACAGATTTTTTGGAAGACTGATAAATCTGTATATCAATCAGAAATGATACATGTAACTATAACTTCCAAATACTTCAGTGAAGGGAATCATCATCATTGCTCTTTCGTTAGTATCAGATCAAATGTAAACAGAACAAAGGGAATTAATTTTAGAATTCCAGAAGTCCTGATTTACTTTTACACATGAACAGTTAATTTGACAGGTCCCCAAAGATACTTTGGCTTTCATTGATTCAAAATGTGAAGCCATAAAAGTGTTTCTAACCTTCCAGGTGCTTATCTCAGTTAACTATTGTTCAGTGCTAAGCTGGGATTTAATAGCACCATATCATGACATTAGACCAGGGGCAAGCAACTTGTAAGCCATATGCACACACGCCCCTGGCTTTTCTCTTCTTCTGTGGCCCCCAATGTCTCCACTACAATTTCTGCTGAAATTCATGGCACAGCAGCAACAAGGGGCTGCTCTATACTTGCTTGAAGGAAAACAAGCAGTGACATAGCAAAAAGAAAAACTAGCCCTTTCTTGCTGTCACACCACCAGATTTCTGCAGCCCAGGCACGGGTGCAGTCCACACCTGCATTAGACCATGGCAATTGAACTTGATGATTTTTAATCCAGTAGCACTTTACCCATAAAGGCACCTTGTTCTCAGGGTGGCTTACTGCAATGTGCGAACCCAGCAGCATGGGTTCTGCATGGCTGTTTTGAAAGGGGTACAGAGAAACCCTGCAAGAGCAGCAAAAAAAGCCTGACTACTCCTTGAAGTGCTCCCCTCCCCTCCAACAGCTCCGTGCTTCATTTGACAGCAACCGGTTTTATCCCCTTGTGAGTCGACGTGTGTTTACACGATTGATTTACCTGTGGTTAAGTGATTTGGGATGAGGGGATGTAAGATTTCCCTCCTCCTGTTTTCAGGACAAAATCTGCCCCCCCCATAGGATGGTTTTTAAAAAAGTCTCAATTTTATTTTTTCAAAAACCCTTCTCCCATGGCAGGGTGAGATTTTGGCATGAAAACAGGAATGGGAAAAGTTTAAATCCCCCCCCCCCCAATCCTGAATCACCATGGTCATGAATTGGGGCATGCACACTTAGCGAAAGGTAAGTCAATCACACATACATCCATAACTGTGCTAGGAAGAGGAACATTGCTTGTCTTTGACTTCAAGGAAGGCGCTTTTTTAAAGTGTTAAAAAAATAAAGCCCTTAGCCACCTTATTCAAAAAAATATGATAAGCCTCCCCCTCCTGAAGATATGGCAGATATGTGTCAATGCAGGCGCTTCACAGGGCAAGAAAGGTTGAAGGGGAATTTCATTACAGCCAGAGTATAGATGAGTTGTGCTGCAAAGGTCCAGGGGATGGGAGGATGAAGGGGGAAACAAACCATGGCAAGCCAGCAAGCACCTGATCATCTGTTGGCAGTAACTTGGCTTTGCGAGCGGTTAACCAACCCACCATAGCTTGTTTTCAGCATATCTTATCAGGACAGCACGCAAACCATCCCAGTATATTGTAGGAGCTATTTCTGTCTAGATTTCACCCTAAATTAGAATTACTCCTAGTAGCAAAGATATCAGAACACAACATGGAAGTGAAAGTCTGTTTTTTAGAACCCAAAGATATATTAAAATACGTACGAGTGCAATATATGAAAAGCAACATGAATGCTTGTTTTGTCCCAAGTCCATACATCAAGAATGGATGAAAAAGACACACATGCTGCCCTTTGTGTGTTGCAAGTTGTGCACTCTTTTCAGATTTGAAATTGGAGGTAATACATGAAGTAGCACTTAAGCCTTATACACAGTCTTGACTAGCTCAGTCAATGTTTTTACCAGAAAAACCTAACACAGCTTAATGGGAAAAAATGATGTATTTTTTTCTTCAGATTATGATCTCCCCTTTGGTAAAGGTGGAACTTATCCTCGAAGATATCATATTTCATACCATCATCAAGACTACAATGATGGTGAGTTGTGGGCCTTTTAACACTTTTGATGAATGCTTCTTGTTGAAAACCATAATGTATATTACCTTCAAACAAGGCATACAGCTTTAATTTTCCATTGTGTTAAGTTTGAAATATATATATTTTCCCCTAGCCTAGCCTCTTTTCCAGATTGGAAATGTAATGTTTCTTAATTCTTGATCCAAGTGGTGTATTCTCTACCATGTGTGATGGGTTTAGTAACATGAGCTTTTAGGATTGCCTTGTAGGCAGAAATGGATGAATTTAAAAACAAAACCTAAACATAGTGGCCGGGTTCGCACAATCGCAGGGGTAAATAAGGCCATCGTTGTTTCCCCCCACCCCTTCCCCATGCGTGTGCTGGTTATTTACATAATTACCTGTGCTGAAGTGCAGTTTAGTGTGTCATCTAAACCCAGCATGTGGCACAGCAGGAGTGGATTTGTACCTACCTTATAGCCCCTTCTGCATGTTGTGTGTTGTCGGGTGTGTATGAAACCCCACTATGCCGCATCCCAGGTTTGGATGACCCGCCAAACCGCTCTGCAGCATGGGTAATGTAAACATCTAGTGGGGTCGGGGAGAAGCCACAGTGACTTCTTTTAGCCCAACGGTCATGTGAACCCAGTCAGTATTAAATATAAATGCTGTAATTGTATGTGCTCTTGGAGGAAAGCCCTTTCGAAATCAGCAGGGTGTCCATCTGCTTTGGGAAGGGTCTTTGATGCAGTGGATTCTTCCACCAGTGAAACGAGGGAGGGAGGGAGAGAGAGGGAGAGAGAGAGGGAATATATATAATGTAGGCTTCCAAGACGTAATTATTATGGATTGAACTCCATGGATGGAAGGCCACTTGTGACTCCTGGGGGGGAAAAGAGAGCCAAACTCTTTTCCTTTAATCTTCAATCTGCTGTATGCGTTTCGGAAACACATCCTTCATCAGAAGCTACATATAAAACAAGTATAACTACAAATTAGACAAGCAACAATTTAAACGAAAAACATTAAACAGTTTAAAATTAAACGCTGAACACCACCCATGGGTCAGAATCCTTAGTGTTTGGGGCAATAGAAAAAGTAAGGGGGCGAGGCATTACTCAGTAAAAGAGAACTGTTCTGGATTATTTGCTTAAAAAGCCTGGAACCCAAGGGATTGAACAATTCTCTGGATCTGACCTCTATGAAGCAAATCTAAAATAAGTTTGCAGCGTTGGGAGCAGTAGAAAAGTTGAGTCTTCCCAAGAAAACTCCCCCCAAAACTTATAGTAAAACATAATGGAAATAATATAAAATGACACTTCAAGTGATAATGCTGTGTGGTTACAGCTAAGTGTTGACAGGATCAATCTGACACAAGACTATTAAGCCTGCTGGCTGTTTATGGATTAACTTAAATTGCTCCCAACTGACCTTGGGAGAAGGAGGAGAGTGTTTTGAGATACTACGGAGCTTGGAGGGGACGTCCAGCAAGCCAAGAACTGTTTTCTTTTGCATTTAGGTTTTATTGTTTTTACATTGTGTTAAGGTTTGTGAAATCACAGTCAAGTGCTTTTTTCCTCAGATGAGTTCATTCTTTGTGTTTTCCGGCAAGTGTTTAGTTCTAATGTTTGATGTTAGCAAAGGATTTTAAAAAGGTCATTCATCTGATATGGGTGTTGTTAAGCATTTAACCTTAAACTGTTTAATGTTTTATCTTTAAGTTGTTGTTTGTCTAATTTGTAGTTATACTTATTTTACATGAAGCTCCTGGTGAGCAGGAGCTTCATGTAAAATTTATTTTACTATTTATTATTTCCGAAAAGCATAGAGCAGATTGAGGAAATCACTGAAGATTAAAGATTGTTTCATAGCACCAGAGCTTGGCTCTCCCCACCCACCCTTGGTTCGGTGGTGTTCTTTTCCCTCTCTTTTGTTCCATTTGCGACTCCTGCCTGAGGAAGTGGGAGGCGATTTTTGCTGATTTTCCCCTGCAGCCCTCCTGTGCTGCTGTGCAGGGTTTCCTAAACCTCTGGATCAGCTTTTCAGTGAGATGTAGGGAATGGGCGGAAGTTATGATCGCCACTGAGGTTTGCAATATGGCTCCAGATCTATCCAATATCCTGTTGTTGTCATTTGCATCCAGTGGAATGTACAACCAAAGGCTGAGTTTCGTGGTACTGTATTGTCAGATTTCTTTGCTCATTTCTGCAGGTCGTAAAACTTTTCCAAGGGTTAGAAGGACCCAGGGAAACAGCTTACGGTCTCCAGTTAGCTTCAGCCCAACTGATCATTCATTGAGTACGAGCAGTGGGAGCAGCGTTTTCACTCCAGAATATGAAGATGGACGAATGCGGAGAAGAGGCAGTGACATAGACAATCCTACATTGACAGTAATGGATATCAGCCCACCTAGCCGCTGTAAGGGGAAAAAAATGTGTATAATGTCATGTGACAGCTCATCTGAACTGATTAGTCAGCTGTTGAGATGCCTATGCTGTGTCTGCACCCTTGAATATTTTTTTGGCCAGTTTGAGTCTCTTTGTCCCAATATATTCATGTGTTACTCTTCACACATTAGATGCAAAAGAATGACTTGCAAGTAAGCACCCTATTTGCTTTTGTCAAGCAGTGGTGCTTGTGAGTAGAACCACTCGGAGAGGAAGGTTCCACCTTGCTGTTTCAAATAGCAAGCTTGTGGGAGACTATGTTCTTTGTGATAATTGGGACAGACAGATATAGAGAATATGGGGAAGACTTCATTCACGTGTAAGTGGAGTCTTGAAAAATGCCACCACCCAAAATGACATTTCACAGGATCTGCTGTGACTAGTTCCAGGAAAGACAGTTGGTGTAGGCGCAGCCCTAGAGAAAAATCAAAAGCACATAGGTACTTTTAGATGACTGGGAAGTTTTGTGGAAGAATGGGAAATTTAAAGAGACGTACTATTCCCCCACCTTAAGAAAGTGGTGGGGAATGTGTGGCCCTCTAGATGATGTTGGACTCCAACTCCCATCCTCCCAAGCCAATGTGGCCAGTATTATTATTATTATTATTATTATTATTATTATTATTGTTATTTATTTATTTATATAGCACCATCAATGTACATGGTGCTGTACAGAGTAAAACAATAAATAGCAAGACCCTGCCGCATAGGCTTACATTCTAATAAAATCATAATAAAGCAGCAGTCCAACATCTAGAAAGCCACACATCCCCCATCCCTATATTAAGAGGTCATATTTCAGTACATCGCAGCTGAGGAAAACTGTATTGTAACTAAAAACTTTCCTAACACTTGGCTAAGGGGAATACATTTGTGTGTGACTGAGCAACCTTAATTGTTACACTGAACGCACCTAGCTTTATTAGGAGTTGCTACTTAGATTGCATACAAGCTACACTGGAACACTTTCATTCTAAGCTTGTTTAGAGTGCAATCCTATACATGCTGGGGTTTTAAGAGCTGTAAGACTTTTTTCCTGTCTAAGCATGCATAGGATTGTGCCCTTTGTTGTATTAAAGTGAGCAATACAAAGTTAGTTTAGATTGGCTTGTTGTTTGGTGTCTTGATAATTACTACTGATTGACACTGGGATAGGTCTTTGCTGCTTACCTGAAAGACTTGGTTTTTTAATCTTTCTCCTTGAATAATATTATGTATAAAACTTTTGACATTGTTTTCAGCTCCGCGAGCTCCAACTAATTGGGTACTTGGTAAACCGCTGGGCCAGGGTGCATTTGGTAGAGTTTATCTGTGCTATGATGCAGACACTGGACGAGAGCTTGCTGTTAAACAAGTTCAGTTTGATCCTGACAGCCCAGAGACTAGTAAGGTAAGAGAAATGGAAATGCTTATTCATAAATGCGCCACCATCTTTGGTTGGTCTACAGCTAATGAATCTCATCTCATACTGTCTGAGGTTTATTCTTGCTTGTGTGTGTACATCATGCATTTTCATATGAATTAATGCTGAAAGTTATGTGTGTCAAACTCTTACAAGTTTTTAATACGTTGCACTTGCTTTTCAGGAGGTAAATGCACTTGAATGTGAGATTCAGTTGCTGAAAAACCTGCTACATGAAAGAATTGTTCAGTATTATGGCTGCTTGAGGGACCCTCCTGAAAGAACTCTCTCTATATTTATGGAATATATGCCAGGGGTAAGCCAAAGCAGTAATCTGTCTCAAAAGAAAGTCTGCATGAAAATTTGTGTACGCTTTTGTATGCATTTCTCCAAGCATATGCATTTTGGTGTACTCATGTTTGGGCATTTCTCCTTTAATGTGTATTTTTGTGCACCCATTTCCTTAGAACCCAAAGGAAAGTATACTTAAATATGTATATGCTTGGATCCTTAGGTCATCTTCAGAGGCCCTCTTCTAGGTGCTCTTGCTGAATGAAGTTAGGTGGGCCTTTTCAGTTGTGGCACTCTGCTTATGAAACACCCTCCTCAGGAGGCTTCCCTGGCCCCCACACTGTTATCTTATTGGTGCCAAGCAAAGACATTTCTTTTCTCCCAGGCATTTGAGATTTTAGCTTCTTAATTCCGCAGTTTAGATTTGCTTATAGAGTGTTGGAATAACTGCTTTTGTATACTTTATTATTTCTTTTCCATCCTGTCCTCATGGTTTATCTGCTTTGGGAGAATGAGAATTTCACTTGTACTTTCTGCCTCCTTAGGGAGGATGTGGTGTTAAGGCTTGTGAGCCTTAACTCCCAATTTCCCTGCATTTGGTGCTTGGTTGAAAACTGTAGAGCCTTAACGTTGTTTAGTAAACGTTGTTTAGGTTTTTGTTTTAATGAATTTCATGGCTTTGTGTAACGGATGACCAAATATTATACAGCTAACATCCAACCTGGCATGAGCCAGGATATTGCACCATGTTGACATCCAATATAAAATCAAAGCTAGTGTTATGTGTTGAACTCGCTTTTCAAATTAAAAAAATTAACCAGAATGCTTACATCTCCCTCATTTTTAAGGATAAAGAGATGAAACTTGGTAACATGATAGCTCTTAAGAAGGGATTTAGCCATGCCAAGTTTGAATCAGATCCGTTCATGCCTTGATTTTTAGGAATTTTTAAAAGTTTAAACACAAATCTCCTCTTTGAGCAGTAGAAGTTTAAAACCACTGAAATTAAAGATAAAGAGATTAAATGCAGCATTTTTCATATAATCCTCTTCTAGAATAACCATTCTACTGTTAAAACATGGTGCTATGGCATTTCATTCTTTCTTTGCCTGTAGGGCTCAATTAAAGATCAATTGAAGGCATATGGCGCACTCACAGAGAATGTGACCCGGAAGTACACCAGGCAGATTTTGGAAGGAGTTCACTATTTGCACAGTAACATGATTGTACATAGAGATATTAAAGGTAAAAAATGGGGAATTGTTGGGGGTCTGTTTGCTGAATTGCAGATAAGTAATGTGGTATTTTGCTTTTTATAAAACTAAATAAAGGGAAGTGATGACTCAAATTTTCATGATAAAACCATTGAAAACATCAATGTTTTATCTAGACTCTTCCTAACATTAAAAAAAATCATGTTGGTAGTTGGTCGTGTTTCAAGGTGAGAAGCAAAAGATTTTGTTTTAAGTGAGATGGCTAGGAAATGAATAGACCGTCATTCCTATTGCTTTTCAAAAAGTCGTGAAACATCTCCAAGGCTGTGGGAGCAAATCACTAAACAGCATTATTTAATTACAGTGATAATAGGTGGTTCCTTTCCCTTTATCCATTATGATTTATTTTCCAATGCTAGAAATTTTGTCACAGAAGAGTGTAAAAAACAGAGCTGGGTTAGGGGAGAATTGTCCCACTAAAAGTGTAAATAATAATAATTTGTATTTATACAGGGCTTTTCTATGTGTTTAAAGAGCTCCACGTAAATTACAGGAATGTTTTACACATTACTAAGCTAAAGTAGGACAGTGCTAGAATAGTGGCTTGCCCAAGGCCATCATGCAGGGCCTGCATGGTTGGGGTGAAATTTGGCTCATTGTCTTTACCTGTAGACAACACCAGGCATACAGAACAGCCAGTGACTCTCGCCTGATGTATTTTGGAAATGTATTTTGTCTTGAAAAACGGAACAGCACACACACATACACCACTATCGTAGTTTTACAAGTCAAATGATAGGAACTTTATTGATCTTAAATCTCTCTTTTTCATCCAGTTTCCTCTGGTTTGGCTTGTGTATGTGAGTGGAAACTTAAGACATTCACTGGATCTTGGTCCAGTAAATCTGTATTGTTCTCAGTACCTAATGTATTTTCTTGGAAACAAGGCCCACTAAATCAAAGAATGAAATTGTACACATGCATGGAAATATCCATGCATCTTCTCGTAAGATTCTGCTGCCTCCATGGGACTACATACAAACTGCTCTTATTAAACCTGGGTAGGGACAGTTGCCTGTCAAATATATACCATGTCATTTCTTCATATATTTTTCAGGAGCAAATATTCTCCGGGACTCTGCAGGCAATGTTAAGTTGGGAGATTTTGGTGCCAGCAAGCGGCTTCAAACAATTTGCCTGTCTGGTACAGGAATGAAGTCTGCCACAGGAACTCCATACTGGATGAGTCCAGAAGTTATTAGTGGAGAAGGTTATGGGAGAAAAGCAGATATTTGGTATGTCTATGTTACTGTACTGAAAAAACATTTTACATAAGGGTTACATAACTCTTATTGCAGCCCATTCTACTGTGTGTTTCTTTTATGTGTATGATCAAGATGCTCGGTTCATACATTTGGATCAGTCAGTTATAACATGGCATTAATAAGCAGAACAATATTACTGGCCATATCTGTTCAGTTTTGTGAAACAATTCTGATGGAGAAGATAGATTCTTTATGATATAGTTCAATGATCCATGAAAACATCAGACGTAAAAGCCAGGCTTGGGTAAGCCTGTGAATACGCTGCAGGTGGGGGCTCAGATTCCTTTTCTCTACAAACGAAATCCCTTTAGATAGAAAGTTAACATGTCAGGGATAAAGCTTGGTTATAATCCTTCTTCAGGTAGAGGTATTTTTCCCCTACTGTGGAGCAATATTCAGTCATGAGAGCCTCCAACTGCAGTATGAAGTAGCACAGTCTAAATTAGGAGTGTACAGATTGTGTTAAATCCATTCTTCTGTGTTTCATGAATTGTCAGGTGTCTTACATTCTATCATCCGCTTATCCATGCAAATACATCCCCTGCCCCGGCAAAAAAAAAAGAGAGAGAGAATTTTGCACAAAATTTGAGGCTGGGATGTAAATGGAGAGGAAATTCGTGCAAATTGAGAGGCTGGGAAGTAAACGGAGAGGAAATTTGCACAACAGCAGTAACTGCTCCAAGAAGGAGTTGCAAAAAGGTGGGAAGTCCAAAAACTGCCCTTTCTGGACTTGCTGGAGTCCTGGAGAAGTATTGAAAGGGAGAACACTGACAAGTGTCAGTTCAACATTTAATAGTGAGATTATTACTTTGCCAAGTGGGAGATACTGTCCTCTCCCCTTTGGTCCACTTACTTCATTCACATTTTTTGGGGTTTTTTTCTGTCCTCCTGAATTGTGCAGATGGGTTCCTCCTTTGTCTTAGTATCCCCCCTCACCCCCATCTTTCACAACAGTGGGGAAATTAGGCTATACACAGTCTTGCTTTGTCAGTTTCCTTGTATGTTACCAACTCCGCTTTGGTACTCCTGTTGTTATATGAAACATACAGGGAAATTGACAAGGCAAGACCACATATCTGACAGCTGAATCTGCACTGTTGCACGCTTGTGGAAGATGGGAAACAGTAGGGCGGCTTTGCGCAATTTCAAGATTAACTCCCCAAAAAATCTCATTTGCACAAATTGCCACCATTAAAAACACACACACAAAGAATCTGTTTATTGGATCAATTCACTACAGATCGAGTCAATGTCAAAGTGGGGGGGGGGGAAATCTGCCAGAGTCTAACTGGAAAAATAGCTTTGAGTTTTCACATAAACACCCAAATGGAATACTCATACATTCCTAATGTTGAGTTGCCTTAATGTTCTGAATAAATAATACTAATTTGGGTTCTCAGCATATTATTAAGCATGTCTAGTTGTAAAAGATTTTGCTCTGCTTGGAATTTTAGAAGAAGCCAAAACACACAAGCTGGAGTGGCCAGTTTTAAATGTTTACCTGTTTTAAATCACAAAGGATTAGTGGGTTCCAAGCTCCCTGTTGTAATTTTTCCAGAAGACTTCTAAGCTTCCACCAACTTAGAGATGAATAGTTTATTTCACTCCCAACACAGAACATTGGTGCTGGCATAGGATTGGATCTAGAATGCTGGTGGTGGTAAGGAGGCAATATTCATCAATTCTGCCTTTCCCTTGCAGTCCTCTATGCCCCCTGAAAAGCTGTTTTGGAAGGTTAGGGGACCTTCCAAAACAGTTTGGGAGATGGCACTGGAGGCCGAGGGGAAAAGCCAGTGATGAAAATCAACTCCTTCCTTCCTTCCTCTAGAGGGAGCCTCTGCTAGATTTAGGTCATATTGGAATAGCGTGTCTGGATCTAACCCAGGTAATGTATTTACACCAAAAAGCCTCTGTAGATATAACAAGTGTTTGTATTATCAAGGCTTTGACCATCAAAGCAAAGATTATATTCTAATCATTGGCATAATTTTTTGTGTACTTTTCCACAGCCCCCCACTTTTTTAAATTCCATCTGTGAACGGACAATGGAGGGAATGATGCCCGACAATCTGTGAAACACACGTGGAATAGATTGCACAAAATCCATATGTCCCTGCTAGGCACACTGTCTGATCATTCCTGTGCATAATGGGGAGTCTGTTAATCTGCTTGACTTTAACTCACTTTTCGTTCTTGACTCTTGCAGGAGTGTTGGCTGTACAGTAGTTGAAATGCTCACTGAGAAACCGCCCTGGGCAGAGTTTGAAGCAATGGCTGCCATCTTTAAAATTGCCACACAGCCAACCAATCCCCAGCTGCCACCTCATGTCTCAGACCACGGTCGGGATTTTCTAAAGCGGATATTTATTGAGGCTAAGTTGCGACCATCTGCAGACGAACTGCTAAGACACACATTTGCACATTATCACTGATGGCCTGCTTCAACCCAGCTCTCACCTACTGCATTTATTTTCTGACTGCACTTTTTTTTACCACGAAGTTGAGAAAAGACAAGGGAGAAGTCATTTCTCTTGATTCTTTATTTCCTATAGATTGTTAATGTTTTCTCTGCGTATTTAGAATGAGGATTTTGTTCCCTACGAATTTTTTTCCAGTAATGTACTGATGTGGTTCGCTTAAAGCACTTTAGTACATATTCATTCCTTATTTAAGGGGTTAAAGGCAACGTATTTGGACCGTCAGGAGTTGTGTGTACATTTTTTCCCTAGCAGAGCAGGATGCAGGGAAAATATACATGTCGCTAACAGATGTAGCAAAAGAAAAATGTGTCCAGTTGTCCTTGTAGTATGTAGATAGATGCCCTGAGAGGTCTTAGTTGTGTTTCAGCTTTGAAATGAGTCTCCTCTATGATATTGGAAATGGTTTCAGAAGCTGAAAACTGAGACTGCTGAGCAGGTGCAAAAGAAACCAACTAGCACGTCAACTGCAACCAAATAACTGTATTACTAATTTTTAAAAAAAATAGATGGGAGGACCCCCTAGTTAGGTAGTTCATGGAGGAGTCAAATAGTTCTGTTGCATGAATGTTTTAGATCAGGAATTGTAGATAAGCAGCTTGCTGTAGATCCTTACTCCTCTAGAGTTGAAGAGTGGTCTCCCCATACCATGCAACAAGTATGTTTGCTGGACCTGCCAAGAACTCTGAGACTAGAGATGGTCTGGGCGGGGTCTAATGGGCAGAGTGAGTAATATTCATCATTCCCTGTTCCACATTCTTTGTACTGTCCCGACTATCCTGCCCATTGGCTAAAATATTTCATGAGACCCAGTCTTCCTTCCTTCCTTTACTATCACATATACGGAAATTTTAGAATATCCCTTCTGTTGAGGCTGAACAGAATTTTGTGTCTAAGCTGCACATTTGATTAATTAATCAAATGGCATTTGCATAATTTGTGTAATTTGCATCATGGAGAGCATGCAGAATTTGGCTTTTCCAATTGTAGACTACTTCTTGAGATGGAGTGTAAAAGATCCCTACTCATTATGAGCAAGAGAGGAAAAGTACGCTCAGTAGAAATAGACCTGGAGGCCTCTACGTGCATCCCTACCACATAATTCAGTTCCAGCACACTGATGATAATGGCATGAAGAATAAGGTACTTTTTATCACTTGGTACACTGGTGGGTTTTTTAATGCATTTTATACCTTATGTATTAGTAATTAAAAGAATATCAGACTTGAGATTACTGTCCCAACTACATACATTCACTGTCCCAACTACATACATTCACATTTGGCTATCCAAATATAATATACAAAAATAATTACAGAAAGCTTAATACTTTCTAAACCTTCAGGAAACTGGAAAGAGCTGTGGAAAGGAAATAATTCTAGTTTCTACTGTCACAAGGCAGTAGAAGCCATTAGAACATAAGTGCCATGCTGGATCAGAGTGAGGGTCCATCTAGTCCAGCACTCTGTTCACACAGTGGCCAACCAGCTGTTGGCCAGGGACCAACAAAGCAGGACACAGTGCAACAGCATCCTCCCACCCATTGAAGGATCGTATTCTGTTTTCCATAATTGGTGTTGCAAACACTGCTATTAAATGTTTCCTAAGGAAACCCTTGTGGACCTCCTGAATAAAAGAGTCAAAGGCAAGCCAAAAACACATTGGACCTGTTCAGAAGACACCTTAAACCCTGCTGGTTAAGGCTTTTGGTTAAGCAGCAGGGATTAAGGTGTCTTGTGTGATGCATTTGCTAAACCCTGCTCACTCACTAACCAGTCGGACTGTCTGCAGCAGGGTTAGCAGCTCTAACCGTGGCTTAAAGTGTTGTGTGCGACAGCATGGTTTGTGGTTAGTGCCAGCTCCAGAGAACCAGTTTTACAAAGCACAGAGCCTGAAGTGTCATGTAAACAGGCCCAGTCAAGATTAATAGATACTATGCGAACAGTGCACGAACTGTGCCTATATATGCTATTAAACTAAAAGAAATGTCCTTAGAAACGTACACAGCAATAAGATCTGGAACAGTTTAAATCTACCTATATGGCATATGGTTTGTACATATGTAATGCTCCCAATAGCTTAACTACTGGTTAGAGACCATAGTAACCAGGGTTTGCAGTTCTTTATATATGGTTAATGTAAATGCTACTGGTTAAAGCTAGCAGGGAATATTCGTGTGATGGGAAGGTTTGGGGCAGTATCTAATCCTTCAGACATGGTTAAGGGATAGAGAGCATTGCATATGTACGAGCCTACTGTAGTGAGTGCACTGAAGTTTGAGAATCAAATGACAATTGAACAAAATTTGTAATAAGTTACACTAAGGGACTTTTGCAATTTTCTATGGAACACAGAATATGGCATAGAATCTACCAGATTGAGTGGACTTTTAAGGATCATATTTTTGATTATTTAAATAAGCAAATCCTTGTGGTAGCAGAGGAAATAAGTAGTCTGTTTTTGCTAAAAGCATTGTAAAAGAGTCTGAATGGAATTCCATTGAGTAACCCATCTTAGCAGCTATCATCACTTCCTTGTAGCTGACAGTCTGTTATCTTCCAGCACAGATCTGTGCTGTCCTCCTGTCTTGTACACTTTTTTCCTCATGGACCGAAGCCTTCTTTTCTCAGTCCATTGTAGAAAATTCCATAAGATTCCAGGTTCTGCTAAACTTCCATCAAGCTTTAACTATGCAAATTGTGTAATACATGCAAATGTGAAGATTGAGGTCCCTCTCCCAACTACACCAAGCTATTTGTGTATGTTTTACATTTTTGTCAAAGCTCCTTTCTCTGTTCAAATTTCAGTGTTTTGAAATGTTTAAAATCTAGCAGACAGACAATCATTGCAGCCTCTAAGTGACCTCTATAGCTACACCAACTTAAGACTTGTTGAACTGAACGTCTTGTTCCATTGGAGAGATTTGTGGTGCATGTTTAATGAATCTTGCCCTCTCTCTAGAAACAGTAAGAACAGCAACTAAGACACACTAAAGAGTAAGCCTCATTGAACATACTGAGACTTTCTTTTGAGTAAACATGCTGTTGGTATTTGTTTCTCCAACTTTGTTACAAAGCCTTAAATGATTTTGTGCATGTGGGTGGTCAGGCATCTTCTAACAGTTGGCAGTCAGATGTCTTTGGCTTAGGTGGCATTCAACAGTGTACACTTTAACATGAATTTGGGAAGATCGTGTTTGAGAGCTCTAGAACATAAAATCATTGGTGCTGGAATAGAATCACTGGTTGCCTGTCCTCGTTCTTTAGCTGTGTAAAGAACAGCATATGTTGGTGCTTTTCTTTTATATTAGAATTTCAAAAAAAATTAGATGGGCTCATGTCCCATCACCCCTTGCCTTTAGAAGCCTGAGATGCATGAAAGCCATTTTGAGGTGGGGTGAGAGAGTGAACATTAAAACAAGTACCTTGATGTAGGGTTGCAAGACTTAATCCTAAGATTCATTTTTCTGCTATGAGGCAAGAATAAATGAATTAAAGGAATTGTAAAATCCTATACTAGAGGTTTAATTTTAGGAGTCTGGATCTGTCTTAACCTGTTTATCATCCATGGATCTCCATCCAGCAATATTAGTGTTGTTACATTAGCATCTGGAGCAGAGAGAAGATATGGTTGACTTCCCACCACTACCCCATTTAGGGTAGGTGGCAGCATGATCTTTATCTAAAATACAAAATGCTCATCTTGAGAGATCAATGGAGAAGGGAACAAAGTTAGTTGATGTCTTCTCATTGGACAAAAGCCTAGGAAGACCACTTGCTTGTGAAACCTGAAGGGGGAGGGAATGTGTAATGTGCAGACCTCTGAAACTCTAAATTTTGATCAGAAGGATCCTTAAAATGTTAGTTACTTACAATGTACAGGTACGACAGTGGTCACTGATAAGTGAAGGGGTAAAAACTTTATTTAGCAGAATATTAGAGAGTTGTGTGAATGAGAAACATAAGAGGCAATACCTCTTTTAGCGGGGGGTGGGAGTATGCAAACTTTCAGAGTACTTTCAGAGCTTCAGGTATTCAGAGTTCATATAAAACACAAATGGAGTTTATTTTGTAGCCAGGCTTTTTGGATGTCTGGATGAGTATAGTTCTTTAGGACAAAACTATTGGCATCCCTAACAGATTACATAGATATCAGTTCTACCTTTCTAGAGTTCTGTGCAGCTTGAGTGATACTAAATGTGAAATATGCCTTGCGGGTTTTGGTTATATTGTTTATTTTACTGCATATTATTCCACACTTTAACACGGAATAGCATAGAGTAACCCAAAATCTCTGTTTAAGCCTGTTTATAATTGAAGCCTATCTTGCTTTGGTCTCCCATTTCTTTTGTTCTAAAGAGCTACAGAAGGCCATAAAACATATCTCCCATTTCTTTTGTGCTCTGAATACTTATGCCTAAACAGCATGAAATTCAAAATTTTAACAAGGGTATTTCTGTTGCTGTAAAGTACAAAAATGGACTTCAAAGAAAATGTAAGTGCAGCATATGAATTTTAAACTCTTCCTGAATTGTTCAATGGAACTATTTGAAGCTTGGCAACATTCAGATTCTATCATCTACTCAGATTGCAGTGCACAATTTGCTCCTCTAAACTGCAGCGCCATTTTTTCATTGTGGCTGACAAGGGGGAAAAAATAGCAGAATAAGGTGACTGCTTTTTGTGCCTTTTTACAATACTGCATTTTGTCTTGACAATGGCAATATGAATGTGCTGCAAAAAGATAAATGTCTCTAGGTATTTCCAAACTCTTAACTACAACTTTTAATGCCATTCACGTTCTGTAAATGCTATCATGAACCCATATTTCTATCAATCCCAGTGCTTTAATGTTGTAGGTAGGTGTGTTATTACTCATGGTTTACCCCTAAAGAGCAGATTGGATGAGTCAAATGTACCTGACTCATAATCCCTAGCAATTTTGTATTTCATTAATAAGATGCAATTTTTAGATAAAGCCCTGTGCCTCAGGTGAACTTGTCAGTGAGGTGACCAAACCAAAAAAGCATAGTGATTGACACCAAATCTGGGGTTACAGTTTTTTTTTATAGTTAAGACTTTGCCAAATGGGACAGAGGAGTGCTTACATGATTACTTTATAGGTAGCGTCCTCTGTCTTTACTTAGAGCCTTTTAACAAAACATTTGCTGTTCTGTGTAGAGGTAAAAACACTATAATCTCTGAAAAGGAGTTGTATATATCCCTCCCTATGCATGGTGCTTGTTTGGAATCCTAGTAAGAGTGTCAATTAATTTTTAATTATGCCCCATTTTGTAAGGAATCTAGTCCATAACTCTTGGGTTCTTAGAATTCCAAGAATACAGGGAGATACAAGGTCATAAAGCAATAGCCTTGCATGCTACTGCTATGTTGTGTGTAGGCTATTTCAAAATCGTGGATACTGTTTATGGTTATTAAGGACAATTATGAGAAAAATTGTCTCGGAATGGACCATTATCAAAGGATTATTGGCAAAATAACTCTCACAACAAAATAATTTTCTCTTCAAGCATAAACTGACAATCTGGCAATAACAGTGCCTTCATTTGTCTTAACCCGGCTCATATGCCATATTAGTAGAGTTTAGGCAGCATATTAATTTGTATTTTTCAGCCAACAATAATGTTGTGCAAAATGCGTTAGAAGCAACTTCTTAAATTGCCCAAGTTTCAGAAGCAGCTGTCAAGCAGTGCTACACTTAGGAAAAGCGATCCAAGGGTTTTGCTCAGATTCTGCCTTGCTTGGGTTCCATCTTATTTATTATTTATTTATTTATTACACTTATATACCACCCCATAGCCGAAGCTCTCTGGGCAGTTTACAAAAGTTAAAGTGAACATTAAAAACAAATATATAAAATTTAAAACCCTCAAAAGCATAAAAACAATATCCTTTTAAAACAACTATATCTTGAAGGCTTATAAAAAATTTACATTCAGTCACGCATCTTCACTTGCCTTTTGTGTACAGTAAGGGCAGTTTGTGAAGGAAGTGCAAAGTCCACAGACCTGCTGTGGTAGAATCTTGGCGAAGTAGCATCCAAACAGGCCTTAGACATTCCATAGCATGGAACTGACGTAACTCGCCAAATCACAACCTGAATTAAGAATTTCATGTGGTAACTTTATTTCTATCTTTTATATCTTGTAAGCTGTCCTCTTTGGTGAATTTGGTGTTAAGGGGGAGAAGAGGTTGTTACAGGTTTGTATCTAATGTTAATCTTAATCATTTCAATAAGTCTACGCTTAAGCTATGTAGGACTATTATTGGACACAACCTATGGAATCCAGCCCAACTGCCTTCAGTTGGGTGGGACCTAAAATAAGAAAGTAAGTCTTTGAAAATCAGGGAACTACCTAACTTGACCAATAGAGATCAAAAGAGAGAGGCCCCCAAATCTTGTAAACTCTGTCTGATGAAATCTGAATCTGCAGCATAAGCTTTATTCCCTACATTTCTAAACATTTTGCTTTTCAGTTTAGGTAAACATTGTTTGTTGCACTTCCATTTTTAGGATGCACACCCAAAAGAATAAAACTTAACCCTTCTAGTTATGCCAACAACAAAATTCAAACAGATCTGAGTGCCTTTATCTGTATGCCTTAATTTTGTTTGCTTACATATTAATTACAAACGGGGTCAAGTAATGCAACAGCAACAAAAAACAGTCTTTGAACTGTAGAAAGTGTAAAATCCCAAATTTTAGAGGTCCCATGTTTTTAAATTAACTACCTAGTGTTTACAATATTTTTTCCAGAGTTCTGTACAAATATTAATCTTACGAAGGCTCATTTCTAAACAAACAAAATGGTACAGTATGTGGGTTCAGTCCAGCCAATGTTAGGCTTGTTCAAATCTCATTTATTTCAAAGGAAGTGTTGAACATATGCTTAAATCTCTCCACTGGAAGTCAATCACAGTTAACCTTGATTCAAAAGTGCTCTTCCCTCTTCATCTAAGCGGGAAGTAAGAAATCTTTCACATTGTTGCTCTCTTTAAAATCTCCTTGCTTTTGACATTTGCACTGTATTTCAGAACACAGCGTTTAATGCTTCTGTCTTGGTTGCCTAATTCTTCTGTGATGGTCCTTGTTCTGAAGGAAGGTGTTTGCTTAAAGCATGTGACAGTATTGATTCTGTAAAGACAAATCAGTTATGATTTCAGGTAACATATTTCCTTTCTATTGATGCCATGAGATTAAAACAAATGAGGACAAACCTTGTTCCTGCCATTGTCCAGATTTAATGCTGTATTAATGAGTTAGTTGCACTAGCAATCTTTTCCATCAACTTTGCAGCAGCTGTCTTATGGCAGCTGCAGATGTTTGAAAAAACTGCTCAGCGTTCATAATATAGTTCCTTTTTTCTTTCTTTTTTTTAGTGTTTGAAAGAGATCACACGCATGGGAAAAAATATACTTTATGTGCTTTAGTGTAAGTCCATGTGGTGATTTTGGATTAACAAAGGTATTACTGCCAGCATACCAGTACTTAATTGCTGGATAATTCCATG
This sequence comes from Elgaria multicarinata webbii, assembly GCF_023053635.1. Lineage (NCBI taxonomy): Eukaryota > Metazoa > Chordata > Lepidosauria > Squamata > Anguidae > Elgaria > Elgaria multicarinata. Next base: position 72,887,963 of record NC_086172.1, on the reverse strand, counting down.
TGTGTATTCATGGCATGTATGCATTTTCAGATCACTAAAACCAAAGCTTTTCTACCCCGTTACACAGCCAAAAGTGATATTTATCTAGCTTAGTGACTGTTAATTTGTTTCCCAATCATTTATAAGTTTTGTGCTGGATATAAAAACTACCAGGGCTGGCCCAGTTGGACGTGCAATCCATGTGGTTGCCTGAGCAACAATATTTTTAGGGGTGCTATTGAATAAGTGTGTGACCCGAGCATTGCACCCAGTATCCTTTGTGACATTTTAATGGATCCTGGCATCGTACGGTGCAGCCCTTTTGGGGGGCACAAAAAGTACTGTTTCTAATAACTGCAGGTGCTAGTCAGCATATTTATTGGGCATTGCCTGACTCATGCTCAGTGTTGATGGTGTAAAGACATGGTATTGTTGAAGTAGCAAGGAAAATCTAGTAGCAGAAGGTAAAATTATGTCCATGCCTCAGTTGTGGATGGGGGCATGTTACAGAAGCAAACAAGATTGAAAGAAAGGTGGGTGTATGTACAACTTATCCAAAATCCAGTTTAGGTGGTAACTTATAAGGAAAACAGATTGGAATGAAAAAATATTACTCACCTCTGTAAATTCATCTGAAACCTTTCTCACAACTGAAAACCAATGGAAGATAGGGTTTTAACTTGTTAAACTTTTGTTGGTGACTGGAGCTGGCCTTTTAATTGCAGTGTTGCATACTTAATCTTTTCACAGCTATTGAACATACCCCATAAGAACATAAGTATTGCCATGCTGGATCTGACCCAAGGGTCCATCTAATCCAGTACTCTGTTCACACAGTGGCCAACCAGCTGTTGACCAGTGACCCACAAAGCAGGACACAGTGCAACAGCATCCTCCCACCCATGTTCTCAAGCAACTGGTACATATAGGCTTACTGCTTTGGATACTGGAGATCGCACATAGCTATCAGAACTAGTAGCCACTGATAGCCTTCTCTAGAAATTTATCCAACCCCCTTTTAAAGCCATCCAAATTGGCTTTAAAACAATGAAACGTTTTAGATTGTACTTGCAGATGATGCAGGTGCACCATCAAATTCATCCCTGGCTTCATAAACTTACCATAGCAAATCATTCTCATTATCTGTTAGGCTGACCAGAACTGGCCTTTTGGACAAAGTATATAGGAAATTTTGAAGGAAGCTATTAAAATTTGATGGGATCTCTCCCATTGGACAGGTGTGCTTGAAATTGTGCAGTATTCATCCAGCAGTGATTACATTGCCTTTCAGTGGTGTGATTTAAGTATATGGAAGGAAAGCTGACCAAGTGAAAACACTCATATATCTGCCAAAGAGTGTCTGTCATATGATTCTTCATGTGGGCACAACCTCTCTATTCTAGTGACTATAAGTGCAGAAAGAAATGTTGCAAACTACCTCAAGTATGAATTTTAAATAGAGCAGCTGGATCATCTAAAGATTCTTACATGCAAAAAACAAAACAAAAAACCCTGTCCAAGCAAGTTTGGCCACTACAATATGAAGACAATAGACAACCTCCAATAGTGAAATTAGGACAAAAATGTTTGCAGTGGAACAAATCTAGGTTACAATTCTTGCACAATCCTTCTGACAAAGATGTTCTCCATGCCACAAGAAGCCAAGTTACTAAGAGAGAAGATAAGTAATGGTGAAACCACAGGATGAAGTTGGACCCAGTTTCTTTGTCAGGCAGTACAATGAAATGTCAATGACTTCGTTAGTACATTGTGCTACTCATTGTACATGGGGGTGATAGCAAATTGAAATCTCAGATGCAAAGGCCTCCTAACAGAGTACATTGTCTTTCACAGTCTTAAGAGTTCAGCTCCAGTCATTTTCATGGCCGATTTGTGAGTTCTACACACTCAATTTGAAAGAATAGGGCTGAAACATTTGAAAAGCAGCTCATTCCTATGAGAAGGTACTTTTCCCTGATGATATACTTAATGTCAGGTGTAAGTGCACGATGTCAATGAGACCCCCTTGCAGTATAGGAATTCGTTCATGTTGTAAATATGGCTTAACAAACATGCATAACATGGTGATTGCCGAGGTATGAGAAGACATTGACTGGGTTCAGACTACCATGGGTGAGGGAAGGAGAAGCCATTGAGCCTTCTCCCCGTGTGCCAGTTTACATAATTATCCGTACTGCAGTGTGGGTTAGCATGTCATCTGAACCTGGCACACAGCATGGCGGCTTCATACCCACCCTACAACTCACAATGTGCGTAATTATGTAAACAATGACTGGCGAGAGAGGCCATGATGGCTTTTTTTCTCCCCTGCAATCACCCGAACAGGCTTATTAGGTTGGATCCTGAAGTGCTTTGTGTGAGCAAAAAGGAAGTTTCATTTAAACAAGTGTAGGTTGTGGGAATCATGATTTCTGCTGCCTCCCTCCTCGATTAGCAGTCCCTCATCCCATTTCCCACACTATTCCTGAAGATTTCCTGAGCCTTAGGAACAGCTTTCCAGGGGGAGGGCACTGGGGGCTGCAACACAGAAAAGGGAGCAGGAAAGCCTTGCTTCATGAGTGGAACACCACTTACAATTGTCTGGGTCAAACATATTTTTGGCTAATCTGACACAATTATGTCATCGATGATACTTAGGGCAGATTGTGCGGTGGTTTAATCTAAGTAAAGAACATCCACATTCTTGCAACAAAATTGTCAGTCATTTTGAACTATACAGGGTGAATTTTAGAGATTTCATAAAAGTACTTGAAATAAACTATTCACTTCACACTTAGGAACAAAGGAGGAAATTAGATCACAATGCATTTCATTAGATTTCAATGGATTTTGGATAGATTGTACAAATATTCACCTTCATTAAGTCCTTCTGTGTATTTTTTCTGGGTATATACTTCCAAACGTTGTACTGTTCCAGTCCACAGTTTTTAAGTTTGCAGCTGAAGGGAAGGAGGGGGCTAAGAGGTAAGCCTTTAAGTCAGTATAATGGGCCAAAGTATTCCTTGTGCCATAGCGAACTAGAATATTGCACAGCTTGCTGGGAAAGTAGTCCATCTTATTCCAAATAATTCAGAGCCATACTTCTCCCTCGGATATCCTGGATCAGCAGAAGTCAAAGATGTACATCTAAGTAAGCAAAACTAAGATTTCTAAACTATTGAAATCCTTAGCAGCAAAAGCATTTTCTTCATTTATCTTATGTGCTAGCTATTCATTTCTCAAACAGGAGTGTACATAACAAAACTATATTACTGTATTGCCCTTTTGAACATTCCCTCTTAATAACAAACAACAACAAAAGGAGGGGGGAAGAGGCAACTGAAATTGTCAAGGATCGTTTGATGGTAATGTCTTGTTGATAAAGGATTGACTCACTAGTTTTTCAGAACGGGAGAGTGTCATTTTGGGTTACCAGTATCGTCTGGGGAAGACATTTAGAATCCCTTTGAACTGACTTGGTTCTTTTCTGTAATTAGGGTCAGTCTTCCAAATGCTTTACATATTCACAAACTGCTTTGATGTCAGTGGTGGGACTATTCACAAATCCATTTGTTTAGGATTAACTCATATTAATTTTATGCGCGCACACACACCAGGCACATAATCATGAATTGTAAGAAAAGGATTGTGCTTTCTTTTCGGAACAGGGTCTAAACTCTCAATCTCAAGTTGCTTGCTTTTTTGCTAATATCAGCCAATTAAAACTTGATACTGTTCATCCAAATGTGGGGACAGATTATTGCAACCCAAATGCATTCAGCCTGTCGTCTCGTACCTCAAGCAAATGTCTCTGTAACTATGGGGAAGAGGTGTTGGTTGAAGTCGACAGTAGACTTTTACTTTTCCAAAAGCTATAAATAATGTATAAATCTTACCCTTTTGATCTAATGTACATTTTTATGCAGCTGTCAAATTCTCTATTTAATCCCTTGGTTTCTCTCTGTAAATGTTTTTACTCTCTGTTTGAATGCTGGGCACAGTTTGTAATGTATGTACACAATGGTGGTTTTTTTCTATCAATGTTGACTCTTTTGCACATTTTTTGAAAAAGTTTAATTTGTACACTGATTTAATACTCTGACCAACTGTTATGGAGTGTATGTGAATTATGTATGTGTGCAATGTACTACTGTCTTGAATGTATGATTTTTTAATTCAGTATAAATGCGTCTCAGCTTCTGGCTTTATCTTGGTTGAGGAACTCAGGACATTAACTTTGCTTACTAGTTCCCAATAATAGCCCCAATCCAGCAACTTGGTTGCACCTGCAGGAGCTTTGACATTCATGGAATTCCATATGAACAGGGATTTCTAGTTCACTTCATATTATTGGAACACTGGCCAATTGACCTGTCAAAGATTGTCCATTTACCACCATTTAATTTATTTTTTTTCAGAATAGAAGTTAATTAATTTGGTTCTTTTCTGTAGTTGGGGTCAGTCTTACTTCTACAGTTCTAAATACTAATCATTATTTGACTGGGTGACTGGCCAAATGCCAAACTCTTTCACATTGGTCTGAAGAGTGTGCATGCCGAACTTTCCATAAGTATGGAGTGTATAGGGAAACCGCTGCTTATGTGGAGCTTCATATATTCAAAGGCTCGGTGGATTTTGGATTGTGGCGAATGTGTCTAAGAACTTTCCAAATATATAGGGTATATAAAAATGCCTTCTATGTATTGTGTTCACTCTCTCCCGCAGACTTATTCCAGTTTCATTTCTACATTTTTAAACAATTGTTTTTTAAGGGTACTGCATTTAGTTAAATATATAAAAGCTTTGAGAGATAATTTACTAGATAAATATATTTTCAGCTGGCTGATGTTCAGAAAATATTTTTTTAATTTTTGTTTTTAACCATTCAAAATGTATTTGTATTTCCAAAAATTGACATGAATTGTATATTAAAACACTCTGGCTGGACAACGGTATGGTTTGTCTTGTAAGGACTGCCTTTTTTTAAAAAAAGAAAAAGCTAAAAGTTGTTTCCGTGATACAGAGAATAATACTGTTCTGAAAAGCTGAAGGCAATCTTTGAATTTATAGCTGCTTGATAAAATCGAGACACATAACCAGTCTTAGAAAAGTCAGATGTTTTTATTGCCTGTTCTTTTTTGTTACATTGAATGTAATGTCTCCCTCTTGATCTTAACTGTTTCCTTGTTTTCTGGTACTGGGAAAATTTAAAGCATGTTGAAGGTACTACCGAATACCAATTAATGCTTAAATTTTAAATTGATAACCTAGTTTGTGGCTTGAAAGAATCTTTGTAAAATGCTTAGGACGTACCAACTGAAAATTCATGTTGGGTAAATAGCATACTGGTGGATATCAAAAACCAACAGTTAGGAAAAGCGCTGGTATTGGTTTTTTAAAAGAGCATACTAATGGCCTGGTATGGTGTGGTTTGTTCCATTGTTCATGCACATTTTGACCTTGTAGTCTCAAAAGTGTGCTTGTACAAAATGTATAAAAACATTTTGATTTTTTAAAATCTGTGTATTTGTTATTTTCTTGCTGGTAAATGGCTTTTATTTTATTTGGGTTTTTTATCAAATATAAAAGAAGCCATGTTTATATTATATTCTGTGTTTGACCAAATGACTTTGTTTTATGAAATGTGTATATTGCTGGTACACATCTTCGTTTCGGATGATTGTGCATGAGGACCTGCAAGAATTAATACAACGAAAAATACAACAATTTTTTTTCTTCCAAGTTAATTCATTCTGGAAAGGTTATGGTACAAAGGTTTACTGGATGTAACCTTATGAGCTTATGGAATGACTATAGATAATGGCACTTTTAAGTGTTAATAAAACAAATATTTATTTCCAGTTTGTGTTCTTCTATTTCAAAAAAGTATCTTAATAGTTAATATCTAGCACTTCATATAATGCTTGTTTATCGACAGTGCTTCAAGTACATTATTTCAATAATTCTTACAACAGTGCTTGAGGACTGGTTAGATGCACATGCAAGAGCTGCATATCAGAATATAAGCCTATGCGGCAGGGTCTTGCTATTTACTGTTTTACGCTGTACAGCACCATGTACATAGATGGTGCTATATAAATAAATAATAATAATAAAGAATAGCTTGTCTAAGGATAAGGTGAGCTTTGAACAAGGACTTCTGGTTCATAACTCAAAAGTAAAATCATACACATGTTGACTAAGAAGTAAGTCCCACTGTGTCCAATGGGGTCTACTCCTTGGTAAGTGTGTTTAGAATTGCAGCCTCATTCTTTCAGCCAATATGCTGCACTATACATCTTATAGGTAGTGTATACATATACAACTTTTACACTGCTTTTCTTAGCCAAAAGGGTATAATAAAACAATAAAGACACTTATTATACATTACATTTCTACAAGTTAACTTAAGCATCATGTTAAATGTGCAGAAAATCTATTACGCTTGTGTACTTCTGATTCATTATTTTAAACTAATCAAAACATTGGTATTTGTGTAATGTTTGAACAACAACAAAAAAGGTTTTTTACATTTATGACCTGTAGTAAAATAACTCAGGTTAATGACACTTTAATATTTTTAAAATGTATATAGGCATCCCTACCATTCAGCTTGCATATTATCTCAGAAAGGGCTGCTTCACACATACGTGTGTTTGTGTAATATATAATCACTTGATTATTTGCAGCATTGAGCCATGGTATGTACACAAGAGAAAAATAAGGCAGCCATTTCTATTCTTACTGGAGGTTATCCTTCACGCAGAATATAGTTTGGAAGAACTATGGAGATACAGCTAAAAGAAATCAGGTTTGTAGCATTCTGAAGACAGCACAAGGTGTTCTGCACAGAGATTATATGTATATGCACACATATACACACAGTCATAAAATGCAAGAAATAGAATCTGTAACACTATGCCAGCAGTGGACAACTTGTGGCTCTCCAGCTGTTTTGGCTTACAACTCCCATCATTCCTCACCATTGTCTATGATGCCTAGGGCTGATGGGAGTTGTAGGCCAAAACATCTAAAAAACCACAACCTGTCCACCCCTGATCCCCTGGATCCAACTCTTGTGTGAGTAGAAGCCTTGTTCACACAATGGCTGAGTTCGGACAACATGCTAATCAACTGGATAGGTGGGTAATAGGAACAGAATGGGAAACAACCGTTGATTAACGTGTCATCCAAACTCAGCCAGAGGCTCCGTTTGGACGACACGTTAGTCGGGGGGAAACCATACCACAGTTTTCCAGAAATAACCAATGGAGTTAACCAACTGTTTGCAAAGTTGTTTATCTGCACAACAGTTGATTATCGTGTTGTGTGGCAGACTCCGTGGATTATTTTCATGCTTACAGCGTCACGAGGCAAGAGCAGCAAAACCCACTGCCACTCTCGCCCGGGGGGGGGGGGCACTATTGGCAGGGGAAATAATCCTGTCTAGGGAAGCACTTGGGAAGCTGCCAATCATCCTGTCCTTTGGTGGGGTGGCATGATTGGGGGCTCCTCATGCACGTTCCTCCCCCCTTGATCCTCCAATCTCCAAATAGATTGTGTGTATGTGTGTGTAGGATGTCTCCTGTGGCTTGACGTGCAACATCAAACCATGGCAGAAATCCATCCACTGATATCGGGGCAGGGAATGAAAAGATCTGTCCTGCAGCTATGATGAGCAGGAGAGATGCTTGCGCATCCTGTTCCCATTCGCCACATGAGAACAGGGGACACGCAAGCATCTCTCCTGCTCGTCACAGCTGCAGGACAGATCCTTGCACCAGCGCAGTGTCCCTCCTTCCCCATCCAGGCATGGCTTCTGATGCTTTATGATAAACAATGGTGGTTCAAATAATCAACTCTGCACAGTGTTCATTATTTGTATTATTTTGGCTAAATAACCAACCGTGGTGTGAAAAAGTCCGAACAGTCAACACAATAACCAACGGTTGACTATTTAACCCACCGCTGGCGATCGTGTCATCTGAACCCAGTCATCGGGTGCTTTTGGACAACACTTTAGTCAACAGAGTGTGAGTAGTCCACTCCACGCATGACTATTTGTGTGCCACATTTGGGCGACACAGAAGTAGTCATGAATGGAGTACAGTATTCATACACTGTTGACTGTTCATCTCCCCCCCCCCCCCGCGCCCTCTTCACTTAATGGTGTCACTGGTTCCTGCTTACCTTGGGGAGGAGCATAAGGGGAGGGGAGACACAGCACGCGGAGACACACCATGGCAATGTGCCAGCTGCTGCTTGCTGCGATGGCCACAGATGGAAAAGCGACGCAGGCGCCAACATGTCTGCTGGCGCATGGATCTCGTCCTGATATATGAGGAGACCCGTTCCTCAGCTTGTTTCTGTGGCGTGCCAATCGTAGAAGCAGCAATTACACACACTTCCATTCACACTCCAGCCAGGTACACAGTACCCAAGGCTGGTCAAGATTTTTTTATTTTTATTTTTTTTTGGCAGCTGAGGCAGAAAACTCCAGAGGTGCCTCTTTGGCAGTAAAGATACAGGATTGAGTCTAACTTAAATTCCATTCATTTCAAGGTATCTACTCTTAAATCGGACTATCACTGGATACTACCCAGAATAATTAAGGGTGCAATCTTACCTATGTTGTCCCAGCCAGCACGGCTGGCGGCGGCATGCTGGGAATTGGGCTGGCTCTCTAAATATGCATAGAATTGAGTCCTTTGGCTCCAATCCTATACACACGTACTCGGGAGTAAGTCACGCTGAAATCATCTTGGGACTTACTTGTCAGTAGACGTAGGATTGCGCTCTAAATCACAATTTGCTGCACGTTTACGACGCCCCCTAAATCAGCGACCTGTTTACGCCTAAGGGTAGGGGCGGCCTTGCTAGCTGAATGCACTCCCTCGGCAAGTGGGAAAAGCGACCCGAGGGGAGATGGGAGCGGTCGACCCACCGCTGCACCGTGCCAAGCCCTGGCCACGCACGGCCTTCGGCAAGCGCCTCGTTCCGCGGCCTTCCATGTTTACACCCACGGAGCCGGCCGTGTGACGGGAGGCGGAGAAACCGGATTCGCTCGCTCTCTTGCTCCGGAAGCGGCGGGCTTGGGGAGGGGGGCGAAGCGTCGGAAGCCGTGCGCAGTTCGGCTGAGACCGCTTCTGAATGGGCAAGAAGGAGCGAGGTGAGCGGGTGACGCTGGCTTTGGGGGCAGCAGCGCTCTTTCTTTTCCCCTAGAAAGGGGGCGAGGGGGGCGGCGTTCTGAGGGGCTTTCTCCCGAGGCTCTGTCGGCGAGGAAACGCACCTAGTCCCGGTGTTGGGATTCCATGGCTTCCCAAACCAGCAGTGGCGTTTCCTCAAATTTGGAGCCCCTGAGTTTTCTTAAGTACCCTTCTGGCATCTAGTGGGAGGGCAGGATTTGAACCCCGGAACCTCTTTTGTGCTGCACAGGTGCCTAAGAGTATGTGAAGGGATAAGAGAAGCAGGTAGGGGAGGGGCGGAGAGAATGTATGTCAACATGTTCACGGCCCAGTCCTAGCAACAACGACCAGCATCTGGTGTTAGGAAGAAGGGCTAATAGAGCCTATCCCTAACCCGGTGCCCTCCAGATACGTTGTATCGGAACTCCCATCGCTCCCAGCCAGTATGGCCATGATGGGAGTTATTATTATTATTATTATTATTATTATTATTATTTATTTATTTATTTATATAGCACCATCAATGTACATGGTGCTGTACAGAGTAAAACAGTAAATCGCAAGACCCTGCCGCATAGGCTTACAATCTAATAAAATCATAGTAAAACAATAAGGAGGGGAAGAGAATGCAAACAGGCACAGGGTAGGGTAAGCAGGCACAGGGTAGGGTAAAACTAACAGTAGAAAGTAACAGTAGAAGTTGCACTCCTGCACACTTGGACGGCACCAGTTTGGGGAAAGCTGGGCTACCACATTAGGAACCTATACTTTCTGGGCAAGTTGGTCTGGTTTATTTTATTGGGTTTAGAAATTAAGCAGACAGTGGTTCGAATTCTGTGTTCTTAATTTTATATGTAACTAAAATAAAATAAAAATTAACAGTAAACAACTAAGAAATGTAGGATTAATGCTTAGCTGTAGAAGGATGAGGAATAGATAAAATGAGTTTGGGTTGAGGCATAGTATTTGAAAGCCTATTTTAATTCCTAAGGGTGAAATCCTATGCATGTTTAGACAGGAAAAAAGACCTACAATTCCCAGCGTCCCTCTAGCCAGCCATGTTGGCTGGAGCTCGCTGGGAAATGTAGGACTTTTTTTCTTCCTAAACAATCATAGGATTGAGCCCGAAGTCTCCTAAGTAATCTGTTCCTTCCTTTCTAAAATAAAAAAAACACCTTCCTTCCTTCTGTTAGTAAAGCAGATCTCCCATGCACATAAAGCCTTGATACCCCAATTAGGGGCTGGAAGTGGGGATAAATTTTAGTGGTAGAACACATGTTCTTCTCCCAGAAAGTACCAGGTTCAACTCTCAGCATCTCTGCTTAAAAAGTTAGTGAGGAGGAAGAGCAGGGGAGGCTGCTTGAAATTCCAACAAGTTGCTGCAATATCTTTAGAGCTAGGAAGTGAATGCAAAGAGGCTGACATGGGCTGAGTTCGGATGGCACGCTAATCAACGGTTGTTTCCCATTTTGTTCACATTAACCCCCACCCACCCACCCCGGTTGATTAGCATGTCGTCCAAACTCAGCCATTGAGTGTTTTAGAATTTATCCCTCAACGGTATCGCATGGAGAATATAGGACAGTGCAAAGGGCTTCTGTTTAAAACTTGTGAAATGTTTGATGGGTGATTCCTGAACATTTGCTGGATTCGAAGCTTGGCCCTTCAGTGGTCCCTTTGAATCTGATGTCCCAGGGTCTCTGTTTATTCATCTTACTCCTTGAGCATAATTTACTGCCCATTTAAAGCAAGTTGAGGAGAAATCATTGAGAAGCGATACCCCTCTTTTTGGTCTCTAATATGTTATGGGCTTCTTCCATGGAAATAGTTTGCACATAAAAAATAACAGCGTGAAAAGCTCTAGACCAGGGGACATGATGCCTTCTTGGTGTTTTGGACTACAACTCTCACAAATCCCTGTCATGATTAACATGCAAATTACTACATGGAAAATGGTTTCTGTTTAGGGATTCTAATTTTGGCTTAATCTAAGGGAAAACTGATAGTTTCCTCTAACTATATGATTTCTCTATGACTGTTTCCTAGGAAATACACTTCTCACACACAACCCACAGTTTACATGCGGCCCTGAGCAGAGCAATCCTATACAGGTCTCTTCAGAAGTAGTTATATCTAAGCATACATAAGATTGCAACCTTAAATGGGTATTTTGTTGTGTTTTTATGGGGTTAAATATGTGGATTGGTTTTAGAGTTTAGACCCTTTCTGAATTCTGGGGGACTCTCTCCTTTGTGGCTTCTGCTTACTTCTGAGCCTTGCCCTGCTTACTTGTGAGTAGACATACTGTTCATGCTTCCTTCTGAATAGACATGCAAAGTCTTGGTATTTGGGATGCTGTTTGAAAGTGCTAATGAATGATTCAGCCCTGCTTGTTCATGAGTAGAAAATGCTTCCCCACCTGATTTGGCAGTGGAGAAACTACAGACCCTGCTAATGATGGACTCTTTCTGTGTGTGTATATATACACATCTGCATCTGTGGTCACTCCCACCAATCTACCAACAGGTGCTAGATGTGGCTCTCAAGGCTGAAAAGATTGTGCACCTCTGAACTAAAGAAACAGCTATCCCAGAAAACACAGAAATGTATCGAAATTCAATTCTAGTTTTCAGAAGATTCTTCATGATGAGAGACTCCCATTTGTGTTGTCATGGACATTTTGTGCCTTTGATTTGTTCATTGTGTAAACAAGTTTCTGAGTTTTTGTGTATGTGTTTTATCTGCTTGTGCCTTGGTTTTCAGATAAGAAGAAATCTAAGAAACGACACTATGAGGAGGAAGAGGAAGAAGAATATGACATCCCAGGCAAAGAGTCCCAAGAAGCAGTTCCCTCAGCAGCAGGAAAGCAAGTGGAAGATTCTGGGACAAAAGTTGATGAATATGGAGCAAAAGACTACAGGAACCAGATGTTGCTCAAGGCTGATCATTCCTCACGCCCGTTGTGGGTGGTAAGTCCCATTAAGCACATAGCTTTTTAGAAAGCTTCACTCACATTCTGACAAAGGAAATGTATGGAGGTATTTGGCAATGCTGAGTGGTTTAACCTTAAAGCATGTGGGTTAACCTAAGATGATACATTTTGCAGATGGTGATGTTTTATGTTATGATATGGGGAACCTGAGTGTAGCTTCTCCTGCAAATAAGGGCTGGATTTTCTTGGAAGAATTTCAAGGAACATGGAAAAGCTTGATCCATAAAAACTCTTAAACTTTCTTGTTTTCTTTCACAGTGGTTAATGTAGCAGTAGCATTCTCTGTCTTTCAAAATATGAATGTTCAAGTGCTTTGGGGGAGCTGGAAGGAATATTAATTTTAGGTTAGTCCCCTTCTTTTATGAAAATGGAAGCTTTCCTCTGATTCTGTTTTGTAGATAAAAGGTGAGAACTCAGGGGGAAAGAATCGGACGTGTGTGCAGTGGGACTTCTTGTGTCTGCTGTGTGGCATTCTGAGGAAGATACTTCAGAGCGCAATGTTTAGACGGAAAAAATCCTACAACTCCCAGCATTCCTGGCTGGAGAATGCTGGGAGTTCTAGGACTTTTTTCTGTCTAAACATGCATAAGGTTGTGCCCTTAATCTCATGCTTTATCTCATCCATCTTGTCCATGGGAAAAGCCACCATTCCATTTCCTTCCGACTGGTTGATGGTAATCTTGAAATGTCCATCTTATGAATTCATTATTTATAAATATATGACATACGTTTTTTAATCCCACGCTATATCCTTACAACAGCCCTCTGAGGTAGGTTAGTCTGAGAGTGTGTGACTGGTTCAAAGTGAGCTTTTTGGCTGAGTGGGGACTTGGACATAATATAACCAGTTGTAGCCCAACACAAACCATTACCATGCTGCTGTCTCTCAAGCTCCTAGTTCATAGTGGACAAGGAATTTGAAGCCATGCACTCACCAGCGTTCTGACCAAACTCCAGAGAACTATTTCAGGCACATGTAAGTGGTTCTATGAATCCAGTAAGATTTCTAACTTTTGTTTGAATAGCAAGCTTCTCCCACCCCTCTTCTCCCCGAATGCCATACCACAAGCTGCTTTTGAAACTCTAGTGAGCTTCAAAAGTTACTTCCTTTGTGGTATGCAAGCTGAGGGGCTGCTACTGCTGCTGCTGCTAAAGGAACACAAATCCAAAGAAACTTCCAAAGTGGGTTTGTGGTTCTTGGTTCACTAGATAAAATAAAACGCTTCTCCACATTGTATGTTGTGTGCCTAAAAGCAGCAGTGTAGATGATTTGCTGCTGTTCTCGAGAGCTTCAGCTATTGGGCGGTATAAAACTGAAATAAATAAATAAATAAATTATTGCAACTTTTCTTCTGTCCTTTAATAGGCTCCTGATGGCCATATTTTCCTTGAAGCCTTTTCACCCGTTTACAAGTATGCCCAGGATTTCCTAGTTGCCATTGCTGAGCCAGTTTGTCGACCTGTCCATGTGCATGAGTATAAATTGACTGCTTACTCGCTGTATGCTGCTGTCAGTGTGGGTTTGCAGACAAGTGATATCACGGAATACCTGCAAAAGCTGAGTAAAACCGGTGTACCAGATGGGATTATTCAGTTTATCAAGGTATGCCATTGTTATCTACTTGCTCTACTGTTATATCCATTCAGAGATAAAGGAAAATAGATAATGAAACACCAAAAGATAAAGCGAGATCTAATGATATGCTTGGAGTTGGTTTAGGACATCTGTGCACAAATTAACTTGTTCTTCAGATGACAAGACCTGCCAACAATAAATCAGTTACTGTACCATATTTAAGAGGTCAAAGAGACAGAATTGGAGGTAACCGAAAATTCAAGTTGGGGCAACGTCCACAAATGGCTGGGTAGCTTAACAGAGTAATGTTGCAGGTTGGTTCAAGATTCACATGGACAGCACAATAGCTGGTCTAGGAATTTGACCAAAATAACCTATTGTTGCCACTTGCTGCTATGAAATTGAGCAGGATTTTGTGAGCCTGCTTTCATTAAAGTGTGAGAAAAGCTCTTGACAATTCATTTGACAAGGGGTTTTTCGCTTCATCCTCAGGCACATAATTTAGAAGAATCATAGAATCATAGAATAGCAGAGTTGGAAGGGGCCTACAAGACCATCGAGTCCAACCCCCTGCTCAATGCAGGAATCCACCCTAAAGCATCCCTGACAGATGCTTGTCCAGCTGCCTCTTGAATGCCTCTAGTGTGGGAGAGCCCACAACCTCCCTAGGTAACTGATTCCATTGTCGTACTGCTCTAACAGTCAGGAAGTTTTTCCTGATGTCCTGCTGGAATCTGGCTTCCTTTAACTTGAGCCCGTTATTCCGTGTCCTGCACTCTGGGAGGATCGAGAAGAGATCCTGGCCCTCCTCTGTGTGACAACCTTTTAAGTATTTGAAGAGTGCTATCATGTCTCCCCTCAATCTTCTCTTCTCCAGGCTAAACATGCCCAGTTCTTTCAGTCTCTCTTCATAGGGCTTTGTTTCCAGACCCCTGATCATCCTGGTTGCCCTCTTCTGAACACGCTCCAGCTTGTCTGCGTCCTTCTTGAATTGTGGAGCCCAGAACTGGACGCAATACTCTAGATGAGGCCTAACCAGGGCCGCATAGAGAGTACCTCACGTGATTTGGAAGCTATATTTCTATTAATGCAGCCCAAAATAGCATTTGCCTTTCTTGCAGCCATATCGCACTGTTGGCTCATATTCAGCTTGCAGTCTACAACAATTCCAAGATCCTTCTCATTTGTAGTATTGCTGAGCCAAGTGTCCCCCATCTTGTAACTGCATTTGGTTTCTATTTCCTAAATAGAAATTTAGAAATATATGCACGTGCTATACAAAACATGCCCATCATTTGGTGACTGTAGGTGCCATGACATAGAACAGAGATGGGGAAACCTGCTGTATGTGATGAGCATGATTCATGTGATGAAGAGTTCTAAACCAGCCTCCCTCAGCCTGGCCTCCTCCAGATGTGTTGGAGTACAACTCCTGTCTCTCACCACTGGCTGCGTTTGCTGGAGCTGAAAGGAATTGTACTCCAAACATCTGGAGGGCACCACATTGGGGAAGGCTCATCTTACCTAGCCTTTTGGGAATTTGAGACTTTAGTTCCCTTTCATGTTTTGCAGCACCTTGTAGACTCTGTATGCATGGTTACATGTATAGTGTGAATGGATGTCCTCTGCATGTTCTGCTTCTAATAAATATTATTGTTTTGTAGCTGTGTACTGTCAGCTATGGAAAGGTAAAGCTGGTCCTGAAGCACAACAGGTAAGCAGTTACTTGTTTTTGTTGTGGGGATAGTTCCTAACCATCCCCAGTTCCTGTTAGCTGAATATTGAGTTTTGTCTTGGATGTTTGTTTGGTGAATGATATTTCTATTTTGGAATGCCTTTACTGAAGAAAATATGATTGGACCAGCAATATTCTTAACACACTGGCTATGTTCACGTATAACGTTAAGCCAGGAATCCGGCTTATTGAAACACAATGGGAAGGAGCTGTGTGCTGGTCCACGCAACCCATTTGTTCCTGCTTTCTTCCCATTTCTCTCCAGTGTGAGCTAGTAAATAACCAGGCAGGGATAGCCAACAATTGAACCTGGGATTGTGGTTTATTGCACCCAAACAATTCAGAATTCATGTTTGTTGTTTATTCGTTCAGTCGCTTCCGACTCTTCGTGACTTCATGGACCAGCCCACACCAGAGCTTTCTGTCGGCCGTCGCCACCCCTAGCTCCCCCAAAGTCAAGTCTGTCACCTCCAGAATATCATCCATCCATCTTGCCCTTGGTCGGCCCCTCTTCCTTTTGCCTTCCACTTTCCCTAGCATCAGCCTTAAACCAGAGTTTGTTGTTTTACCAATCCTGGCTTGTTTAGGCACAGTAAACCATAATGATGGATTTAGACATGCTAAACTATCTTTGGTTTGTTTACCTGCTCAAGCAAATGAAATAAAAAGTAGGAGCAAACATTGCTTGTTCACACTGGGGTTTAACAAGCTGAGATTCATGGCTTATCATTATATGTGAACATGGGCACTGCCTCTTTAAGAATTGGGGTCAGATGTCAGCTGTAGTATCACTTTATAAGTCTCAAAATATACAACAAACTGTCCTAAAGAGGCACAAAAAATTGAGTACTGCCCTGCTCCATTGTGTCAGGCCTTCCTAAAATGGCAGAAGATGTTAGCATTTGCAGAATCTGCATACATAACTTCTTGGGGTGTGCAGAGCAGGTCTGCTCTGCTCCTAAAATTGGAGCAGTGCTCCAATGAGGTGATTCTCCACTCTAATTTCCACAGCGGCTCTGTCTCTCCATCCCATTGGATTACCTGTCAGAGAACTGTTCGTTTTTGAATAACCGCCCTATTATAGCCTATGGGAAACCAAAATGCTTACAGCTCTGTCATTTTTAAAGGTAAAGAGAAGAAACTGGGCACCATGAGAGCTCTTAAGTAGGGATTAAGACATGCCAAGTTTGAAGCTGATCCCTTCATCCCTTGATTTTTAGGATTTTTTTAAAAAAAATAAATCCCCCCAAACCATTCTCTTCCCCCCCCCATACACATACACGAAACTGCACAGCAACTTTTATCCTTTACAGTTGTGCATCTTCAGTTTATAAAAATAGAGATTTGTTGAGTTCCCTGACTGTTTGCTCTAACTGGCTGAAATGGGTGGGTGAGTGCTCTCCCTATGAGAGGCCAGACAAGAACAAACATAAATACAATATCTTTATTTTTTATATATTTTTCAAGCATATAAACTTGAGTCCTGTCTTCAAAACAGGAGATCAATAGCAAACTTTTCGCTCTCCGCCCCTTCTTTTCTTGACTTTACGCCCAGCCAAGTTGCATCCATACTTGCAGTACCAGATCAGCCTTTGGCACAAGATTCTTTTCTGTAGCCTAATATTGACTTGTGAGACTGTATGGATCTATGCTGCTTGCCAGTCATCATCACTTCCGGGGACAACTCATTTACATGGAATGGTTTTCATTATTTTCATAATGTGAGCCATTTTCCCTACATCCTTCTTTTCAGCCAACATCAAATTTTCAAGAAGTGAAGAAAATTGGTTGTAGTTTCATTCTAGTTCAGACACAGCTCCCATAATTTAAACATATGATATATGGGACCAAGTTGACACACATGGGGGACTTCTATTTTTGTAGGTTAGTTTCTGAAAGTTCTGCAAGCTCTCTTGAAAGAAGACGGTGCATATGGGAGTCAAACTTGGACTCTTTCTCGCTCCACAAGCTAGCATGAATGAGTTCCAGGATGGGGGGAAATGGGTTATATCATTTGTTATCCCTCCCCCTAAGCACTGTGATTGGAGAGGGAAGGACAGGCAGTAGATTGTGACTATTGGTTAGCCACAGATGTCAATCTCAAAACTACCCCTCCCTCAGAGACAGTGTCTTTTTAATATGGAAGTGTTCAGTTAGTTGTCCATCAACATGAAACGAGCCCTCATGTCACCTAAGAAACCTTGGGATACCTACAGATTCATTCGGAGCTCCAAACGATCTTCTAAATGCACCGTGGTTTGCAATGGTTTTAAAACTGCCTCTAAACATACTGTGATTTCATAGGTCTGTCAGACCCCCAGATTTTCAGCATTTCACACCCATAATGACTTCTTCTCCTTTTCTCAACTAGGTATTTTGTAGAAAGCACCTACCCTGAAGTCATTCAGCAACTTCTCCAGGACCCAGTTATTAGGGACTGTCGGCTGAGAAATGCAGAAGGGGAAGAAACGGAACTCATCACAGAAACATTCACAAGCAAATCAGCTGTAAGCTTAGATTACTTAACACCCCTTTAATTAATATAGCCTGTCCTTCCTTTACTATGTAACTGTAGCTGGCACAGGTGTATCTTTGTGTCCATGTTGGCTTCTCTCCCTGCCATATATGCCCCCATTTGACTTTCCCTTTACCACTAAAGTATCCAAGATCACCGCGAGGAATCATAGAATAGTAGAGTTGGAAGGGACTTATAAGGCCATCAAGTCCAACCCCCTGCCTCTTGAAGGCCTCTAGTGTGGAAGAGCCCATGACCTCACTAGGTAATTGGTTCCATTGTCATACTGCTCTAACAGTCAGGAAGTTTTTCTTGACGGGCCCTCCTCCGTGTGACAACCTTTCAAGTATTTGAAGAGTACTATCTGCAGCTCCTTTCACCACTGTCATCACATTTTGGAGTCATCTTATTTCCAGCCTGTCCTTTGTTTAGTTGTCTTTATATATGGTCTTCAACAGCTATGGGTCTGATCCCCAGTGGTAGAGCTTAAGCTCCTTTCTGGCTGCCTCCTCCTCTCCCCTGTTGCCTCTCTGTTCTAGATTTCCAAGTCCAGTGAAGGTAGCAGCGGCCCTTCAAGTTCGCAAGGCACAGATGCTCAGAATAAACCCGATGTCCCTGCTGACTTATTTGAGTTTTATGAACAAATGGACAAGGATGAAGAGGAGGAGGAAGAAACCCAGACAGTGTCTTTTGAAGTGAAGCAGGTAACATACGCTAATTTGATGGTGCCCCATTGAAGACTCTCCTCGTCGTGGCAGATTGAGTATGAGCTCATTCGTTATTAATTAACAAAATGTCTTTTGGCAGGATGTGGCCCTTCACACTGGTTGGCAGCCCTGTCTCCTCTTATTTTGAAGAGCCGTTTTCCTTTCCCCTAGACTCCCTCGTGCCTGTGGGCTCTGTCCTTCTTCAGTAAGCTTTAGCTGAAGTCTGAAATGCAAATCTAAACTTTCTTGACCACAGCACAATGTCCCTTAGATCAGCAAGACTAAATATGCCTTAAACCAGCCTTCTTCAAACTGGCTGGCTGGGCATGCTGGGGGTTGTAGTCCAACACATCTGGAGGGCACCAGGTTGGAGAAGGTTGCCTTAAACTGATTCCTGTTGTAGCATGAATTTTGTAGGCAGTGGGTTATCTCACTAGATACATGAAGTGGAGTGAAGCCATGTTATAATGGAAGCAATTGCTTCAGTTTAACAAACAAATATGTATTTAATGCTTTTTAACCTTTATTTTGGGTTGACAATCAGGTGTCCTCCAGATGTTTTGGACTACAACTCTCATAACCTTTTACCATCAACCATGCTGGCTAGGGCTGATGGGAGTTGTAGTGCAATACATCTGGACTGGAGGGCACCAGGTTGCCTACCTTTAAACCCTATATAGCTTCACATTAGCTTTCTTCCTCAAAGTGAAGAAGGAACAGGAGCAGAGACTCCACTCCAAAGAAAAGTAATATTCTAACTCCTGCTCAGCTTGTTCTGTGAACATTATAGGGGTAGTGGCTGCTCTTCCCCCTCCTGAGGTGCTTCCACAGAAATGCTACAGTGAATGTACAGCTATCTGCACAACTGGGAAAGCAGTGTCAGAATAATTTTGGAAAAGACTTCAGCGTATGTGATCCTCGTATGGGAACCATTCATTCTTGTGTCCTTAACATTTAGGATCATCGTATCTAAATGAGGTATTTTCTACTGAATAACCACTTCCATAAATTACTGTAAGATTAGGTTCATGGGCACTCAGTCTTTGAGAGTAGTCAATATGGAGGTTAAATCAGGTTTAGAACTTTAAAAGTTCAGGATGTGTTTTCTCCATCCCCATTGGCTAGAGTGCTAAACTTAAATCAAATATGTATGCTTAAAGACCTGGTTCGTATGTAACAACAGCCCATTGGTTTTAAAACAGATGGGTTGCCGTGCATGAGCGGGAGGGAGCATTTGTGGTTGGGCTAACCACTGTATTATGTGTGGTGTAGTGGCTAAAGTGTTGGACTGGGAGTCGGGAGATCTGGGTTCTAGTCCCCACTCGGCCATGAAAGCTCACTGGGTGACTTTGGGCCAGTCACACTCTCAGCCCAACCTGTTGTGAGGATAAAATGGAGAGGAGGAGGATTATGTACGCTGCCTTGGGTTCCTTGGAGGAAAAAAGGCAGGATATAAATGCAATAATAAATGAATAAAAATAAATAAATTATTGAGCCCCCAAACAATGATCTAGGTTCAGACATCATGCTCAGCAGGACCCAATCATGAGTTGTTGAGTAAAAACAGAAGAAGCGGATGTGCTGCAGGCAGCCCCACCCACTCTCCCATTTGTGTATGACAACCCTGCGTTTTTTTAAAAACAATGGGTTATCGTTATGTGCGAACAGCCCCAACAATTTTCTAGAGCATTAAAGTATGATACACAAAAAAAGTGGGAGACAATTGCTTGTCTTGTTGTGGCTCATAAACCCTCTGAAAAGCATGAGAAACGTTTTGAGGTTTGTGGATGCTATCCATTTTGGTGCAACTTTCCTTTCAATATTTTATTTTTGCTTTTTGTTTCTAGTAAGGTTCTTCTCAAACCTTACAAAAGATTTCAATGCCTTCCTAAAGCCCTAAGTGAATTAGAAGAGTGGCAAAATTGTAAAAGTAGCCTTCCTCTCCCCTACCTTTCTGCCCCCTTTTCCAGGAAATGATTGAAGAGCTTCAGAAACGTTGCATTCAGCTAGAGTACCCTCTACTTGCTGAGTACGACTTCAGAAATGATTCTGTGAATCCTGATATTAATATAGACCTGAAACCTACAGCTGTTCTCCGACCATACCAGGAGAAGAGTTTGAGAAAAATGTTTGGGAATGGCCGAGCTAGATCTGGCGTGATTGTCCTGCCCTGTGGTGAGTTGGCTAGATTGAAGTTCAAAACGCTCTCAAAAGATTTCTGACTTGGGCTTTGACTTTGTGATGGTGCTGAGCATTTTGGGACAGAGCTTCTTTGGCTCACAGGAGAGCAATATGTTTATTATACTTGTATACTGTTCATCTGAAGAACTTGGAGCACCTTGTATAAATCTCCCATTCAATTTACATGACTCTTTCCTGCTTAGCTTCAGCAGTAGGACTACTTCACTTGCCTTCAGAGCATTCTCTTGGCTGAATGTACTTGCTCAGCTTTTCCATGTGTTTGTGACTGGCAGGACATTTATCATGGCTGCTTTTTGTGTGTGACATCTCCCTCTTTAGTAGTGTAGGAATCTTATTTTAATTTTTGACCACATACAGGATGCAACTAAAACCATGTGATTGTCAGGGTAACTGCACAAGGAGTCCTACTGATCTCTCTGTGCAGAGCTGAATAGATTCATATAATGAATCAAAGATTTCTTAGACAGAGATGGAAATCTTGCACGCCTCTAGTAAAATAATGAAAGAAAATTAAATGGAAGTCTTACAAACTTCTCCAAGCTTGGTCAGTTGTATCTGCCAGTGCTGATGACTTCTGTTTCCTAGATTTCCAGAGGTTAAAAGTGACAACTCCCAATCTTAACCATATCTTTCATCAGTAATCCCATAACATGATGAAATCCCAATTTGATCATGGCATGTGTTAGGTCTTTTGCTTGGTTATTGTTCATACATTATTCCAGCCATTTCCAAGAGGTACCTGTCTCTTATGTACATGTTTGCCCCCTTTTCTAGACAATATTTGGTTTCTGTCAAAACCTCCTAAACTCTACTATATTTTTGTATATTCGCAGAAACTTGCACTTTCTTGTACTTTGCCAGGTACTTCAACTTTTGTAAATTTCCAAGCCTCACTGTTATTAAGCTAAGCAATACAATTGACCTAACTTTTCTTCTGGCTAAGGCTACAATCCTATACACAGTTACCTGGGAGTAAGTCTTACTGAACTCAGTAGGACTTACTTCTGAATAGGATAGGATTACTTCTGAATAGGATAGGATAGTGTATAGGATTGCACTATATGCACCTCTGTGAGACATGACATAGAGGTCATTATAACCTTTAATGTATGTGTGCAAATATTTGTGATCATATATGTTTAACAAGGATTTTTAAATGCAAACACGTGCCAATTTAATTCTCCTGCAGTAGGCTGTAGTGTTTCAGAAATGTGTAGTGGGGCACTTCTGTCTGGTTTTTTTGCCCTTTGTAATCCTATGAACAGTAGTGTGTTTCATGCAGATTTTTTGGATGACTTCTTCTTTTTGTTCTCTGAAGGTGCTGGCAAGTCACTTGTAGGAGTAACAGCTGCTTGCACGGTCCGCAAGCGGTGCCTAATATTGGGCAATTCTGCTGTCTCTGTGGAGCAGTGGAAAGCCCAGTTCAAAATGTGGTCCACCATAGATGACAGCCAAATCTGCCGGTTCACTTCTGATGCCAAAGACAAGCCAATTGGCTGCTCTGTCGCTATCAGCACCTACTCCATGTTGGGACACACAACAAAGAGGTCATGGGAGGCAGAGAAAGTAATGGAATGGCTAAAGAGTCAAGAGTGGGGCCTTATGATCCTTGATGAAGTGCACACCATACCTGGTAAAGAAGCCTTGCCCAATGCCCATGTCTGTGAACCATGCCTTTCTCACTTCCTTCCCTCAGCCTTAAATCCAGCATTAAATCCAATTTTATCCTATAATGTGGTGGCAATAATGCTTCAAAAATGTTCCAGTTGTTTAAATTTCTTATCTGCCTTTCTCAAAAAAAGACTCAAGGTAAATTACAACTTTAGCTATTTTCAATGTATTTAAACATTTTTTAAAGTCATCTAATACAACCCAGGATTCCAACCCAATATGATTTATTTATTTATTTTGTAATTGACCAAATTTTGCTTAAGTCTTTAATGCCACTTAATCATTCTCAGAATAAACATGGCACGCCTGCTTGATTGTCTTCTTTTAGATATATCTTTTTTGGAAATCAAATTGTAATCTGTTCTCATGCTTCTTCAGCAAAAATGTTCAGACGTGTGCTCACCATTGTTCAAGCCCATTGCAAGCTTGGACTGACAGCTACCCTCGTCAGAGAAGATGACAAAATCGTAGACTTGAATTTCCTCATTGGACCAAAGCTGTATGAAGCCAATTGGATGGAGCTTCAAAACAACGGCTATATTGCTAAAGTCCAGTGTGCTGAGGTAAAGAATGCCTTGCTTCTTCATGCCATTGGAGATCCTGGGCTGTGGAATGTATTCTTAAACATTCAGAGTAGCTACAAATTTGCTTTTTCTGCTTAAAATTTTGAAATCCCTATGTGTTGGTTTATTCTAAGTGGTTGTGATGTTTTGTGGGGGCAGTGATATTTTCCCTGCAAAAGACTCTTCTAACGCAAATATCAGAATGTTTCCCTCAGTATCCATCTGCCCCTAAATGCTCAATTCTTCTGAGCAACTGCAGGGGGCAGCAGTGCCTGTTGTAGGATCAGGCAAAGCCTCACTTGTGCACGTTCACTTCTTCGTTCATTTAACAGGAATGGGATCAAGATAGAGATGGGAAGACTAGATAAACTTTAGCCCTCATGGCTTTAAGGAGTTTTAGTGTCAAAAAAAAAGTAGTAAAAAGTACCTCCTTGGGAGACAAAACATATTGCAAAACCCATATTGTGAGACGTTGCTTCCAAGTTTCTGATAGCAAAGACACGCTTTCTTCTGAATCAAAGTTGGCAGCACCCTTCACAATTTTACAGAAAAGGTAGAATTTGAGAGTAAAATTTACCTAGCTTCACCAGAGCATCCTGCTCCCTTCTATGTTTCCTGCTTGTCTTTCCTGGCGGGGTGTGCCCCCTGGTTGGAAGAGACCAAGCCCAGAGCCACAGCTCATTCAGAGATTCAGCAGGTGGCCTTCTCTGAGGGTGGGACACTGTGGCCAGCCTACATTGGCAGTGATTGCATAATTGCCCACTACAGAGGCTGCTTGGAAACTCCAGAGCAGGGAATTGGACAGAGAGGCAGCAGCAGCTAATGCTAGGATAGCATTCTCCACCCTGGTGCCCTCCTGATGTTTTGTACTCCAACTCCCAGCATTCCTGACCATTGGCCACGCTGGCTGGGGCTGAGGGTTGTTGAAGTCCACAGCACCTGCAGGGTACCAGGTTGGAGAAGGCTGTGCTAGGAGTTGGCTCCCACAAGCTGTTTCCACCCAGTTTTCTCCAGCTTGCTCCTCCCGCTGCAGCTCCCTTCCAGAGGGTTCTCAGGAAAGGGGAGGAGGAAGCAAATTCCCCTTGATAAGTGCTGCTATGGCTGCAACCCATTGTCTTGTCTAGGGGACATAGTGAATAATTCTGCCTGCTCTTTCTCTGTGTCTGTTCAAATATTTTTAAATTATCACAAGCATCCTTCGAAATAAAACTGTAAACATTCCTGCCTCCTCGCCTTAGGAAACTACCTTGTACTGAGGTGACTCTTGGTCAGACAGCCCTTGGTCCACCTAGGCCATTATTGTTGACAGTGACTGAAGCGCTCTCCAGGGTTGCAAGCAGGACTTTTTCCAATCCTGTCTGGAGATGTTGAAAATCAAACCTATAACCTTCTGCATGCAAAGCATTTGCTCTACCACTGAGCTGTGGCCCCATCCCAATACATGGGACACATGAATGGCTGGCTCCTCTTTCCTCTCCTTCTAGACGTTTCTTCTCTCAGATCCTTTTGAACACACCTAAATAAGCTCTACTTCTGGTGGACTCAGAAACCTGCAAGCAGAGTTCATCTCCTGGTGCAGGACGGTCAGGCCTATTAGCAGCCTCACAAAAATGCTGTGTAGCTCTTTTAGCTTGTATCATATGGAATAGCTTTATAGACTTTTATCATCCTTGCACTTCTCTGAATCCTTCTTGAAATATCCTTTTGGGATATCTTAACGGTGTTTTATTGGGTATCATCTTAGGTTTGGTGTCCAATGTCTCCTGAATTCTACAGAGAATATGTGGCTATTAAAACGAAGAAACGGATATTGCTTTATACTATGAACCCAAACAAATTCCGGGCTTGCCAGTTTCTGATTAAGTTTCACGAACGAAGGAATGACAAGATCATAGTCTTTGCAGACAATGTGTTTGCTTTGAAGGAGTATGCGATTCGGCTGGGCAAGTAGGTATTGATAGATGAAGGATATTTTGTGTGCCTGTACTGGTAACATCGGTGGCAGGGGAACTTCTTTAGAATCTGTCAGGTTGGATTGTTAAGTCCTGGGTCAAGTGTCAAAAAAAGGTACAAATGTAATTAAGGAGGAGTATTTTGTAGTACCCAAGAAAAGTGCTCCGGTGTGATTATTTTACATAATAATGGATTTCTGGCAGCTGCAGCTGGGAAAGCCCAGTTTTTCTGTGATTCCAAAACACAAAGCTGCTGTTTTAGCCTGAACCTTTTGACCAGCAAAACAATTTCCCTGATCAGTTTCCAAAAATTGCAATGAGAGTGTTTAAAATAATAAACGTGAATAAATAGTAGTTTTATTATGCCAGTTGTCAGGTGCTTCAGCCAATCTATTACTTCAGATATTTGTTTTCATGTGTATAGTTCAGCCTGGCTGGACAGAGATTAACAGTAATTATGGTTCTGGGAATATTATTAAAAGCGATTAATGATGCACATAAACTTTAAAATGAACAAAATGAGACACTACTAAGAAATGTTCAGCAGGGAGGTGCTTGTCTAAACAGTGCTGTTGCACAACCATCTGTGATTGTCTTCTGGATTGTGATGAGAGTTGCTAAAGCATATATCCTTCTTTGGTGGTCTTGACAACCACATTTACCCCATCCCCAGTAAGTGCAATTCACATGCTAGTTGGGAAACTGTATCTTCTCAGTGTCAAAATATTGCATTTTGAATGCTGGAAAATGTGATTTCCCCACAAGTTAAGTGCTTTAAAGAAGCATGTATGAATTCCCTACAAAAACTGAGCACACAGCTATGCTATAAACTCATTTGAAAATGCTGTTAGTCTGTCTTGGATATAGTAGATGTATATCCTAGCATATATTAGAAGAGAAGGTTGACGTTACTTCTGGTATACACCATTCCGTTTCCACCTCTTGAGTTGCATTTTTCCAGTCCATTCTGTAAGCATCAACAACCGGGATACTCCTTCACAAGATGTAGAAGGATAATATGTTGGTTGGAATACTGGTTATCATTTTCCACATGAGAACATGAAGCTCCCAGCATGTAAAAAAAAAAACAAATCCAAAAGGGCAGTTCGGTTTGCAAGGACACGAGTGGGAAGGAGAAAGAGAATACAGCTGCTCATGTTCAGTGGATTTAACCAAAGAAAAGAAAACACCTTTTTTATTTTAACAGCTGCTTCCATCCTTTCATGTAGGATTAGTAGATATATTCAGCCCACTGATCTGTTGAGTCAGGAGGCACACATCAAGCGAATAGCATTTACAACTGTCAGGATTTATTTCTGTGGAAGGGGGTGTCTGACAGAATGGGTTTATCTCCAGATGGGTGGATCCACAATAACAGTTAACAAAGAATGCTGCAAGGAAAAGAAAGTGTTTCTGTAAACGTAAAGCATAAACACGCAGTGTAGGTTTTGTTTTAAAATGTGTCATGGTTTTCAAGTCTTCGTAATAAGACTACTCCATTCATCTTGAGTCCATACAGCAGAATGTCACGCACGCTCATCGCGTTGTTGTGGTTTTGTTTTTTGTGTTTTTTAGACCTTATATCTATGGGCCTACGGCACAGGGGGAGAGAATGCAGATCCTACAGAATTTCAAACACAACCCCAAAATCAACACCATCTTTATCTCCAAGGTAACAGAAGGTGCTCTGCTTGCCACTGAATTGGCTTGGAATGTTACAGAGCAGCCTGCGAAAATGACTCTTTAAGTTGACATCTCCCCCCTCCCTCCATTGTAACCCACAGGCTTATGTGGCTTATTAAGACTTGGGTTTTGTTCTGTTTTTAATTAATGTGCCTATTCCTTAGAAGCTCCTTCTGTATTGTAGGTAGGCGACACGTCCTTTGATCTGCCAGAAGCCAACGTTCTGATTCAGATTTCGTCCCATGGTGGGTCTCGAAGACAAGAGGCTCAAAGGCTGGGTCGAGTGCTGCGAGCAAAGAAAGGTAAATCGAGGCCTGTCCCTAAGAGTCTGCCATTTGAGTGGGAAACTCAAGCATGAAAGTAACATAAGTCAACTTATGTAGCTGACTAAGCGTGTACAATTTTCCATTGTCCTACTTTGTCACTGTCGGCTCGAGGTCACAGGTTAAAACAAAATTCAAGAGTAGTTATAAAAAGTGCTGCCGTAGGGGGCCATCTTTCCCTTGCTCTCCCCTGCCTAATCACTCCTCACATGACACTTAGTATTAGTATTTTGGATGTCTTTGAAAGGCACACTTTAGCAGACTTAAGGCTCAAGGGGCTTGCTTCTAATTATTCTTCTTGAACTTTCAAGGCAGCTGTCTTAGAATTCTGGGATGTCGCTTGCTTGGTGGTATGATCTTTCTGTAGGATTTAGGGCTTGGAGGGAGCAGCTTTCTAGCCACATTGCCCCAAAGGAATAAACTGAGCAAGGTTTTATATTATCACCTTGTCTAGCAAATTGGACCATTCATGCCAGTACAGTCCTAGCAACAAAGGTATCTTATTCAGATGTGAGTTGTGCTTTTAAGTTGGCCAGCAAACAAACCTGTCCATATGGGCCTCTCCTGACCAGGTCCTTCTAAACAGGATTCCCCTGAATTTCTGAGCACAGTACATGGTTGCCACAACATTTCCTCCTCTTGACAAAAAGTTGTCATGTCAGCCATAAAGTGACAAAAGGTGGGTAGTCTAGAGAAGTTTATTGCATGGTATATTTAAAAGTTGGGCATAAACTTATTTATACAACATCCACGTTCTGAAATCAAGGAACTAACCCAATGTCATGATAGAAGAAAAAAAGTGTCTATTTAGTAAATGTGTGTACATGTTGTGCACCCAAAAATATTTGTTGTACTACTAAGGGAAGCATGAGATATAGAAATTGGGTTGTGGGACACTAGATTGATTTAATATTTAAATAGTTATAATGGGCAAGAACTATATGCAATAAAGTATAGTCCACACAGTTCTTCCCCCATTATAACTATTTAAATATAGGATCAATCTAGTAATCGGTAAAACACTTTTACTCATCACTTTACCATGCCAAAGACTTTAGTAAAAATTGCTATTGACTTGTAAAATTCTTTGTGAACTTGTGGGGGGAGGCAGGTGTTTCCTTCAAATGAAGACGAAAAGCTGATTATCGTGTTACATTTTTCAGCATGGAAATTAATATAATTTCTAGTGGGAAATGAAACACAAGAATGGTTGTATGAGTGTTGTTAACACCAAATAGCTGGGTTGTGCTACTTGTATGAGCCACTAATCCTTTTGCAGAAAATAGTTAGTGAGCGTGTTTAAACCATGGTTATGTAACCACCATGCTTGGGCATGGTTCATACAACATGCTAAGTCATGGTTCACATGACATGTTAAGCCAGAATGTTTAGCTCAAAATGCTTAACCACTGTGGTTTAGCATGACATCTGAACAGAGTCACAGTTGTCTTTTGGCCTGATCTCTTATTGAGTGAGTTTCGACTGTGTTAACATTGGTTTGCATCTTAGCTGTGCCTCAACCTACATTATTTATTTATTTATTTATTATTGCATTTGTATACTGCCCCATAGCCAAATCTCTCTGGGCAGTTCACATGAGATAAAAACACTTAAAAACAATATACAAAGATTAAAAACCATGAAAACAAGCAAAATACACATACATTTAAAACCACTACAACAACTTTAAAAATGATGAGCCAAAAAATCAGACCCACGGTCATTACATATTGCTAAATGCCTGGGAGAAGAGAAAAATCTTGACCTGGCGCCGAAAAGATGACAATGTTGGTGCCAGGCGGGCCTCGTCAGGGACATTGTTCCACACTTGGGGGACCACCACAGAGAAGGCCCTCTCTCTTGTTGCCGCCCTCCGAGCTTCCCTCGGACTAGGCACACGGAGGAGGACCTTAGATGTTGAATGTAGTGTTCGGGTAGGTTCATGTCGGGAAAGGCGTTCCATCAGATATTGTGGTCCCAAGCCGTGTAAGATTTTG
The DNA here is from genome assembly GCF_023053635.1 of Elgaria multicarinata webbii. Classification (NCBI taxonomy): domain Eukaryota; kingdom Metazoa; phylum Chordata; class Lepidosauria; order Squamata; family Anguidae; genus Elgaria; species Elgaria multicarinata. The sequence continues at coordinate 72,858,883 of NC_086172.1, read as the reverse complement.
TAGGTTAAAACCAGCACCTTGATTTGGGCTCGGAAACATACAGGCAGCCAATGCAAGTGGGCCAGAGTGGGTCTTATATGCTCGAACCTTCTAGTCCCAGTCATCTATCTGGCCGCTGCATTTTGCACAAGCTGCAGCTTCCGAACTGTCTTCAAAGGCAGCCCCACGTAGATTGCATTGCAGTAATCTTATTTGGAGGTTACCAGAGCGTAGACAATTGCAGCCGGGTTATCCCTGTCCAGATAGGGGCGTAGCTGGGCCACCAACCAAAGTCGGTAAAAGGCACTCCGTGCCACCGAGGCCACCTGGGCCTCAAGTAACAGAGATGGATCTAGGAGAACCCCCAAGCTAATCTTAACCAGTCAAATGATAGTTTAGGTATCCAGAACATACATCACCTGGTATTTGCGATATATATGCTGATTGCCATCATGGCCAGCCTTACCTTTAAGCAGCTGATTGGATATCCTGAAAGGGCAGGAAGTGGTTATTTATTATTGTATTTTGACCTCCAGGGATGGGGAGAGATACTAATGAGATTTTCTGCCTCATTGGCCAAAATAACTTGATAAGCTTTGGGGACTACTATGTCAGTGGTGAAGGGTGCCATTTGTTGCTGCAGTCTCTTGGACCAGCTCTGGGGGGTGTCTGTGTGATGACGCCTTGGAAGGGCATCAGCTCAAAAACCTGCAGCATTGCTGCTGCGAGGCTAAACCAATAAAGCTAGATAGGGCAGGAGGGAGCGCGGGCTATCTGGCGAGAAAATCCTGCCCCCTGTCCTGCATTCCCGTGCTTTCTCATGAACAGCAACAAAAGGCTAAGCCTTGCTCTCTCCAGTAGCCAATTGGAGCTTTTTCTCTACACCCTCTGGATAACCAGGAGCAAAGGTAAAAGTCACCATAAATCAGCACTTTGAAAGCATGCAATTTTGGAGTGGGGCTGAAATCCCAGTGTGGCTGCGAGTTGGCAGCAGCGGCATTTAAACAGCGCAGTGCCACTGCACAGCCACTACAGCGTTAATAGCGTATATAGATACCCCCTTGAGTGCACTACACATCAGAAGAGCTGGATTCTGAAATTATGCAAAAACTGAATGGAGTGTGCTTTAAACTGGGACCTGCCTATCTAAGGATGCTTTCTTTATTTGCCAATCTGCAACTTTTGAATTGACAGAGGTGCTACAGCTGGTCTTACTTGATTATCCATGATACTCGGCCACTGATACGTCAGTAAGGGGTCTACAGCATTTTGACTTTCTTAATGTTTTGGCTTGTTTTTATGTGAGTTAATCTTCCAATACTCCCTTTCCTCCCAGGAATGGTTGCGGAGGAGTACAACGCCTTCTTCTATTCTCTCGTCTCCCAGGATACTCAAGAAATGGCATACTCAACCAAACGTCAGAGGTTTCTAGTAGATCAAGGCTACAGCTTTAAGGTAATTCTGTGTCCAGTAGTCTGCAGCATGGGAACTGTGGCACAAGTCTTATTTTTAACACTAGCCAGTATTCCAGTGTTCAGTGGCTCAGTGGTACTGTAACAAGTCGGTTAAGTTGAGTGCAAGTTTGAGTGAGCTTCGTGGCTGAGTGGTAATTTTAACCAGTCTAGTATTCTAACCACTATATCATGCTGCCCCTTAATTTGCTGTGATTGTGAACTGAATATCCTGTCATTGCAGCAATAAAGTTCATTTGGTTTTATCTAGCTGTCATTCTGACATGGCCAAGTTCCAAAGTATATGTGCAAGGGGAGAATCCAGCTAAAGTGCTGCTTGTGGAACCACTTACGTGGAATCACTTGCAGGTCTTAGGTTTTCCAAGTAATCCATTAGCACTTGCACAATGAGAAAAAGGCAGCAGACCTCTGCTAGTGCAGTTATTTCTTCTGCTAATGGTAAGTTGCTTTTAGACCACTGTGAGGAGCACAGCAAATTTCTGTAGCTGAACACTGAGGGAAGAAACGTCTCTCTTTTGGTTTCCCAGGTAATTACTAAACTTGCAGGAATGGAGGAAGAAGAGCTTATGTTCTCGACCAAAGAAGAACAGCAGCAGCTCCTCCAAAAGGTTCTGCAAGCTTCAGATCTGGATGCTGAGGAAGAGGTGGTTGCAGGAGAGTACGGCTCCAAGTCCTCCCAGGCAAGTGGTTATTATGCTAGCTGAAGGCCTGTTTGACATGGAGGAAAAAGGAATGGCGTGTTTTCAGTCCTTTCCTCGGCGCCGCTGTCTATTCACACGTTCTTCACATGAAGGGCCTGACTGTGTTGAAGAAGGGGCAGGGCTACGCTTTGAACTCGCCCCGTGGTGTCATGCACCTGTCCTCTGGTATCTGTGTTTTGTGCAGTTATTTGCCAAAGAGCGTCATTGCTTGTGTAGGGGCTCCTGCAACAGGGACACCTGACTACAGACGTGTCTCAATCACACGGAGCCCCAACAGGCAATCAGCTGTGGCTTCTTTGGAAACAACCACACTGAGCACACAGCTGTGGGAGGACGGGTGCATGACGTTGAGGGCAGAGCTAGGAGGGTGGCTCTGCTCCTCCTTCAATGCGACAAGGCCCTTCACACAAGGAACATGTGACCAGCACATGCATCACCACCCCTGGAAGATGTTGGCCTACCGTCCTCTCTCTGCTACAATGCCAGTGGCTGCCAGGATGGATAGAAGGAGTGAAAAATGAAAGCTAGGCCTGTTTTTTTAAAACCGCTTTTTCCTAATACAATGCCCCAAGATGGAGGTTAGAAAGTTGTTTTCTCCCCTGTTCCTCTTGTGGGGGGTGGGCTGGATCACCCAGAGTCAGGGCTGGTAGGCATGTTTTACATCAGTCGCAGTCAGGGTGGATTTGATTTAAATCAATTTGACTTAAATCACGATTTAAATCACAACTCAGACTCAATTTAATCATGTGACTCCCCCCCCCCCAAAAAAAGTGCACTCTTCCTCACCATATTTTACACAACTCAGAGTTACCAGGACTCATTCTTGCTGGTATAATCTTAATATTTACAACCAGATCAAGGTTTCATTTTTAGAATAGCAACTTTTCAGATTAGTTTTAATCTTACCTTTTTGTGCAGATCTATTCCACTCCCAACAATCTAGTCATTGAATTTTTTGAAACTTAACACTTAAGAGGTCAAGGGGTTGATTCTGTATACATAGATTTGCAAAGGAACAATGGGGTTGTGATCTCTGCAGACACAAATTCAGAGTTTTGAGAACAGTAAAACCAAGCATCTGTGATAATATCTTCTAGATAGAAAAAAATAATCTTTCAGAAACCTCTGGAAGAGCATGACATTGTGAATGGATTAATGGAATTCATTTACCCGCAAAAATTAAACATTACTTGAATATACAGCCTCATGCTACATAATTAAAAACTAATTCTTATTTCATGATGAATAACCTTTGGACTATAATGTATCTTAAATAGAAAACTATCTTAGATAGATTTTTCCTCAAAAAGCATTTTATTTTAAAAAAAATCCAATTTAAATAAAAAAATCCAATTTATATAAAAAAAAATCTGTTGTGTTTTTTTAAAAAAAAAATCATTGATTTTTATCTACCCTGGTCGCAGTGTAGTTCCCACTTTACTTTTCCGCATTAGAATTAATGGCCCCTCGTCACTCTTATGGAAGAAAGTAAACAGTTGTGGCACTGTTGAGGTGGGGGCTAAAACATGCTCCTAGCCTATAGTAACCCTAGCTATATAGAACCAAGCCTGTTCCTCATTGCATAGCCCCATTCTGGATTCTGTTTGTTCATCTGTTTTGTCATACTAGATTGTGCTGGAGTTCTGGGAACTAGGTTTTTTTTTTATCATGCAAAATGCTAGCAGTCGAAGACCCTGTCATGAAGACAGATCTGTATAAACACACGGGTGGGTGTGTCTTGTCACCCTTGGTGGGGGTGTCCTGCTGTCAGATTAGTTCACTTATTGTTCCAGATGGTTTACTTCCCTGCCATTGAAGAGTGCAGACCAAAATATACTTTGGGAAGCCTCTACGTATTCATCTTGTGCTCCTTCTACAGCACCTTCCCAAGCCCAATTGGGAAGCTGAAGAGGAGAAGAAGTGACTGACACTGTCCAAAATGTTAACATTTTTAAAAGTGTTTTTATTTATTACATTTCTTTACCACCCAATAGCCCAAGCTCTCTGGGCAGTTGTTTCCTTATTGCATAAAGAGCATGCAGAAGTTTTATTTTTGTTGTAGCACTTAGACCATTATTCTGAAACATACATTCATTACCAGTGCTAGGTGTATTCAGTTTCTCTTTTCTCTCCCAGTTCAAAAATTGGCTGTCACAGATTCACACTTGCAGGGAAGGGTCCCCCAAAGTATTTTGAAAAAAATACTTGCTATTTTTGATGTTTAGTTTTCTGAAAGTAACAGGTTAACTTGTTAATATGGTACAGAAATGCTTTTTAATTTTTTGAAGACCTTCCAGAACAGCATGACAGGTAGCACAGGGATTATAGGTGGAAAGGGGAATGGGAATCAACTACAATCCCTTCTACCCACCCTTCAGCCTCTATTGGATCAAAGGTCCTACCATGAACAGAAGAAGCCTTCCTGTTTGCAGACAAGCAATTCTGAATCTTAAGCCCATAGGGTCACATATTCATGTCAATAGTTGTAAGACATTCCAACTGTTTATGAATGTGTTTTCTTACCAGTATTCAAACCCTCTGATCTACCAGAGGGATTAGTAGCTTGTAACTGCAGCTTGCTTCCTATATTTCCAAGGTGGAAGGAAATAGATATTAAAGGGCAGAAGTGTGTGTGTGTGTGTGTGTGTGTGTGTGTGTGTGTGTAGATATAGCTTATGAAGGACTTACAGCAGAATAGTGAAATTACACAACCTAATTGTGGAGAGGCAATTCTGTGGTGTGGGGGTGAACTATCACAAGCCCCTTTCATGCATTATATATGTTCAGGGTTTTTAGAATGGAAGGCACAGCGCTACCCCTGGCACCCATTGCTTCTTCTGCTGTCCCTGCCTTAACAACTGCACAAGAGCACCTACACATGGGCAGATGCTCAGATGTAGGTGCTTCATGCGGCTGGGTCTCCTCAGTGAAAAGGACTACAGTCTGTCTTTTATGGGTTTAGAGAAGCTAGAATATCATTAAAATTACATATTCTCTCTCTCTCTCTCTCTCTAGGTTTCTCGACACTACGGCACAATGAGCTCCATGTCTGGAGCAGATGATACGGTTTACATGGAATATCAAAGCTCACGAAGCAAGGCATCTTCAAATAAACACGTCCATCCACTTTTTAAACGCTTTAGGAAATAAGGAAAGTGCATTATGCATTTCTTTCTTCCCATAAGGAGAAGAGGAGACATAAATTTGGCTCAGGCTCTTAAAATGTGTTGGCTTAATTTCATAAATAGCTAATAGTCAAAATGAGGTGAAACATTTCCTTTATGATGGAAGATGGTTGCAAATGGACTTTACCTTTACTGTTTCTATGTGCTATCTCCTAGGTACTACTTTCAAGCTGCATTTTTATTTGACACTTTTTAAAGATTGCTTCAGAATTGTGAAATGAGAGCACTCTTGTACCAAGTGTATAGTAGAGCTTCAAATAGCACTGAATAAACATTGTGTGCCCCAAAAGATACAGCATCCTGTTGTCCCTTTCCTCTGAATATTTTTGGTGCCCCAAATTGGATGCCTTCAATAAAGACTCAACCATGCTGTGAAGTGGTACTATTGCTTTCAGTCCCTTCTGTACTGTTTCTGATCCAGTTCAGTCCCTAACTACAAACTTTCCAGAATAAAGGATAGGAGGTGTTGCGTGTAGCTGAAACACAAAGTGATTTAATTTGCATATAAATGTAGTCTTACCACTTAAATGTGCCTATTTCCGTTAGGGTGAATGGTGAACCATTTTCTGTTCTGCTTTATACAGATTATATGGACTGTATGGAGGAGATTCAGTGACCACTGTGGGCAAGAAAAATTGACTAAATTATGCCAAAATTAATGTGATGAGCCTTTATGTAACCCAATTAAAATAGACATGAATTGGAGCAAAGTTCCTCCTAGAAATATTTAGGCGTATATTTTATATGCATATTTAGGAACATTTTATATGCCTAAATATTTGTGGAAGGAAACTTGTTCAAATTCATGACAGTCTATGGTCTATTTAAATTGGGATGGGTCCATCACCTTAATTTTGGCATAATTTATAGTGACCTATAGAGTAGCCTTGTCCACAGCAGGCTCAATTTGATTGCAAATCATGAACAACAAGCTATTGATTGTAGATGTGTTTCTATGATCTATATGGTGAGAGGGTTGTTTCCTCAGCAACACTCAAGAAAGCAGAGATCAAAACTTTTGATCGTTCAAGTGCTGCTTCCTCCAGCTCCACCCCTAGTACCTTCTCTGCCTTGCCCAGGAACAGTTATCTCTCAAGCTCCCTCCCAAGCTTCCCACTTAAATCAGCCTTTTTTCTGACTTCATAGAATTGTGGGGTTGGGAGGGACCACAAGGATTATCTAGTCCAACTGTCTGCAATGTGCAGGAAAACCAATTAAGCCATCCATGAGAGGTGGCTGTCTAGCCTCCTCTTAAAAAGCTCTCCAGAGATGGAGAACCCACAACCTCCATGGATAGACTGTTCCACTGTTGTACAGATATTTCAGTCAGGGAGTTTTTCCTTATATTTAATTGAAATCTAGGTAGCTGTAACTTATACCCATTATTTTGGGTCCTAATTTCTGTGGCAATGGAAAATAGTTCTTGACCACCTTCCTTGTGGCACACTTTTATGTACCTGAACACTGCTAACATATCGCCCCTCAGTCTTCTTTTCTCCAGACTGAACATCCCAGATTTCTTCAGCCTTTCATCATAGGGCATGTCATCAAGTCCCTGTATCATCTTTGTTGCCCTCCTCTGAACCTGTTTTACTTTGTCAATTTCCTTCTGGAAATGTGGTGCCCAGAATCGTACACAATATTCCATGTCAGGATCAGGCCAAACAGGTTTCAGGAGGAAGAGGAGAACTCAGTGGGTGGAGTTACGAGCAGGTGAGAGGCAGTCTACCAGGCTAGCCACTTGCCACAGACTTCTTGAGAAAGACCCTCCCTGAGCCAAAGTGGCTCTTGGACTGCGTGGGAAACTCTCCCTTTTAGTTGAAAGGGCAACTGCCTAGCTTGGTTAGCCTAATTAAACATGGAGGGAAGCTCCTAACATTCTCACTTCCTTCAGGTGTGAAGAGATGTTTATTTGCTGAATAAAGCTTTGTGGATTACTAGATAGATCTCTTCACATCCCAGTGGGAGGGCTTAGAATCACAACGCTCCAGTTGTGGTGTCACTAGTGCCAAGTAGACAGAAATAAGGACTTCATGGGTCTTTGATACAATGCTTCTAATGCAGCCCAGAACTGTGTTAGGCTATCTCACACTGCTGACTCATGTTCAGCTTGCTGTCAACAACCACAACAAAATCCTTCTCCGGTGTAGTGCTTCCAAGCCAGGAATACCCCCATCTTGTATTTGTACCTAGAGGTTCTCCTTAATTCCTAGGGCTTTACACTTTATGGTATTGGTATATGCCTCTAGGGCTGCAGCAGCCTCCACTGTTTTTTCCACAAACGCTCCTCTTTGAGAGATCTGCAGAGCGGCTACCTGGTCAATAAATGACAGTTTATTAATAAATGACTGTTCTAATGACAGTTTCTAGTCAGTAGAAACTGGATTCATTTGCCTTGGCCAAAGCGGTGTTTGGCAGGAAGGTGCTGCAACAGGTGGTATCCCCACCTTGAGGTCCCTCCCTAATGAAATCCAGATTTTGCATGTCCCAGTCTTTTGGACACCTCCTCACACCATACAGACAATGGGACATTGGGCTGTGGGGGGACCTCAGAGAGGATTGAAAAGGCATTACTGTGGGCAAGGAACAAGGAAGAGAGAAGAGAGGCCAGGATACAAGGAATCCTTTCCAGTCTCCAGCTCCGTCTCCTACAGAGCTCTAAAGCTCAGAGGCCTGTCTACAGGGGGCCAGGAGGAAGGATGGACTGAATATTACCTCCATCATTCCTCCTGCTCAGCTGGCAGTAGCCCATCAGAGCATTTGATATTCAAAAGCCTCAGAGATTGGAGGCTTCTGTCTAAGGAGGGTGCAACCCATAGGATTTTGCCCTAAATAGACAAAAAGTTGATCAAAACAAATTAGATTTTTTTAAGCTTTAAAAGAAGCAAAAGAGCACATCTACACAAAAGGTTGTTAAAATATGCCCCAAACTTGGCTTTTAATATGATTCTATTTAATGCCGCAATCCTATGCATGCTTAGACAGAAAAACGTCTTACAACTCCAAGAACATTTTTTCCCTGTCTAAACATGCATAGGATTGCACCCCAAGGCTATAATTCTCCCCACCCCAATTATTTTAAAAAATATTATTCTAGTTTGTCATGAACAGAGGCATTGTGTTTGTTCTCTCTATTCCATGCAATTGCTGTAATATTTATAATCATTACCGTCTGTAGTTATTGTATAAGATGGTGTCCTCCAAGAATTCCAATTCTTTATTGTGACAGCCTAGCCACAATGATCAAAGTAAGAATTAAATGACTGTTTCTTCATGGAGTCCTCCTTTATATCATTTAGCAGCATTAATTTAATAGATAAAACTAACTATGCTGGTTGAAGGGCTGCCTGTGGAGAGAGAGACGGATGGTAATGAGTAATTGATAGCAGCTGCAACAGATGGTGCCTGTGCCTAGATGCTCTCTTGTGAATTGAGAAAAGGTGCTGCTGCCTAGATGCGCTTCCATTCTGCAGGTCACAGCCAAACTTCCTGTTTTCTCATTCATAATCCTCCCAAAACATCTGGAGGTTAATCTATTGTGGAAGGTAATGTAGCATTGGGATAATATGCATCCAATAAAGACAGTTACATTGGATCTCTGTCTCTGGTTACTGTTTATTCTGTTTCATATATCCTCACTCTGATCCTGCAAAGATAAAATATTTTACTGAAATTTAATTATAAATTTAATTATAATTTTTTCTGTTAAAAATATTTTTTTCTGTTCAAAGGCATTGTACAATGAAGCAAATAAAAAGGTGCAAATAAATGAAGAGGCACTGTAAGCTATGGGTATCTAAGTCTTCCACATATCCCTCTCTTCCTCAGGTATCTAAGGCAGGATCTACACTACTGCTTTATCATGGTTTATAACAGTATTGACAACTGTTGGAGGCCATGACACATTCCATTTATCATTTTTAAACTGCTTTCGAAGTGTTATATCCTGCTTGGTGTAGATCTGGCCTAAGTGTTCTGCATATCCATCTCTTCTTCGGGATGCCTAAAGGGGAGGGAAGGAGGAGTCAGCTCTGTTGGGCACTTGCTAAGGCCCACACTAATTAGGCAACTCCTTTCTGCTGCTTTGTATGTGATACCTTGTTCATGCACCCTATACGTGTAATCAAGGCCCATCATAGAAAGAGGCCAACTGCCAACTCCTGGAGCTTTCTAGCCTAGCTGCTGTTCCTGTCATTGACTGTTCACCTGAGCTCTCTGAGAAAGCCAAGGAGTGAGGAGGAAGATTGGCCTCAACTCACTTTGCACTCTTCTTGGTAGCCATAGAGGCTGAGCCCAGAGGGAGAGGGCAGTGGTGATGGTGGTGAAGAGGACTTACACAGTGAGGGTTTCTAATAAGGGCCCTGTTGTCCAAGAGCTGCCTAAAATGTGGAGTACAGGTGTCCTGCTTTGAGGTATGTTCTCCCACTTCTGAGTCCCTTCCTCTGCTTACCTGTGTTGCAGTATCAGAGATGGGATTCTTGGTGGGTGATGGTATCTGAAGCTTACCTGTTTTAGAAGACAACTGTTATTCATCTGCCCCACCTTTGTTTTTTGTTTTTTATCTCCTTGGCTATTTTATGCATTTCTACATGGTGCCCCATCACCAGAGTTCACATCACCAGTACCTGCTTGTGAGCTCATAGTGTTAAAGCTTTTGGAACAGAGTGGTGTAGTCTCCATGTTGCACACCTTGACATGTCAGAACTGTGGGTTTATACACTATTATTGTGTCATGACTGGAATCCTTTCCTCTGCTGCTTTGAAGAAGAGCAATCATCCATGGATCTTTATTGACTCTAATGGATATCACCTTTTGTGCAAACATAACTGCAGATATAAGGAGTTAGAAAGATCACTGGGCAAGCACAGGATGTCAACTAACTTCTACCACCACATCCCCAACTCTGCCCAGTTTTCACCCTTGTGTTAAAGAGTCTCACCAGCCCAAGTGTAATGCTACACTGTTGTATTTTCTTTTATTTTGCTTGTGCAGTCTTATTTATTATTGATGCATTTAATTTGTACCCTAACTTTCCATCATGAAAATGATGCTCAAGGCAGTTATTGTGGTTTGCCAATGCAAGTGGAATTAGTATCATTCCCATTTTGTTCAAGAGGTATAAATCAAGGATAGAATCATGCAGTAAGACATCCGAATCCAGTCTGGCCTATGTAGGATGCTGGTGAAATAACCTTTTGAGATATTTAAATGTAAGTAGGTAGAAATATATGATCCTGTAACCACTGAGGAAATTATATTGATGAACATGGAAAGCTGTGCTTTGTTGCTGTTATGCTGCTGATGTGTTTTCACGCTTATTTTCAGTCTGTAGGTGTATGTGGGGGGGTATTTATAAACAGCATAAATCATTTGCCTGTTACCTCTAGTAGGTTACTGTTACTCTCAAAGAAGAGGTTAGGTCCATTATAATAAGTCAACTTTGACTTCTTTGTAATTACCAGGACTTAATTAAACAACAACAATGTATATGTCCATACTAGTTAATAAATCATATTAAACTGCTGAGAGTCCTTTTAACTTCTCATGGATTTGTATTGGGGATAAATCCTGGAAGAAAGTGATCATCTTTCTCTATAACCACATGATAGTATCTCATTTTAGGTCTTGGTATTCAAGCAGAACTCTTTGAAATCAATAGGAGTTGTGCTTGAGTAATGATTGCTGGACAGCAGCCTTTGTGAAAGTTTTCTCACTCTTTGAACTTGCCAGTTGTCAAAAGATTTTTTTTTAAGGGGGGCTGGCAATTGTTATTAAAAGCTTTTATTTTGCTAAGACTGAGTATGTCCCAAACAGCCTCTCACTATTGCTCAAAGTGAAAAGGACATAGGGAGTTCAGTTTGTTTGACTTGAAAATGTTCGCCTGACTCATAGTGACAGTCATTCTTCATGTTTGTCTCTGACAGCTGTGTAACTTTCAGTTTAATTACATCTGCTGTATACAGATTTATCAACTACCACCTAGAGAGAATGTGTCAAATGAACACAGCAGTCATGTCAAAATGACATTCGGGCTTTTTACTTCCTTTTTAGTTAAGGGAGAAAAGTGCACAATTTTCATATGAAATCATGTGAACTATTTGTTGGATGGAGATACAGGAATTTAAATTCTTAAAAGAAAGCTTGAATGACTGAAATATGTATAGGTGAAGAATCTGTAATGTATAGTATGATTTTCAATGTATTATGCTGTATTGCAAGATTTTTTTTTTGAGAAAATTAGAAATGCCTGCTCTACTATGGCTGTTTGGAGTTGTTTAGATGTGCAAGGAACAACAGCTGCAACAACAACAACAACAACTAATGGTGGCCAAATGTTCTAAACTGAAATCTGCATATGGTCAAAATTCTCAAATCACACACGTTTTCCTCATCACCATCCCCCAACAGCCACATTTTCATTCTCAATAGCCCTTAAAAACTCCAGTTCTACCTTTTTCCTAACTTAGCCAAATCACTTCTTCTCCCAGCCAACAGATGTTGGCAACTCCCTATTGTAGGGCTCTTAATTACTGCACAAGACTGAGAAGCTGAGTATGAGCTGGACAAGCTAAATATTTGTTGAACCACATTCTGGATGGGCATTATAAGATGGTGTCAGTGATACAAAGAGGCCCAAACCAAGTCAAGCATCTAGTGCAGTGGTCCGCAGACCCCAGGAGGTCCATGTAACCCACCCAGGGGATCCGTGGCACCATGCACATATTTACCATTCATTTCTGGAGTCCACTGACGAATTCCTACCAGAAGTAAAATATATCACTGAGCACCTGCGTGATTTAGAGACTAGCTTCAGAAATTACTTCTCTGCACCTAATCCTGAAAACGGATGGATAAGGAATAAATAAAAAATTATTTTCTCCATAAAATTGCTTTGCACAGTTAACTACCATACAGATAACAATTTTTTCAAAAGTAGGGGGTCCTTGGCTTGGCATTTGAAAAACAAGGGGTCCGCAGTACTTAGCTAATTGGGAACCACTGATCTAGTGTATTATATTTTAACCTGTGCTCTGTACAACACTGACCCTAAAGAGATTTTGAAAGCTTTTTTGACCTGAAGAAGTGTGAGTGCCCTCATGGAAACGATTTTCTATTGACTGATACTAATGCCTATATAAACTACAAATGGCTTTTGGGAACAAAAAAGATCAGAGAGAGGGAGCTAGATATAACAACTGTAAACTGATGCAGAGCTGCAGATTTAACTTGAACGAAAGCTGGCACCTTTTGTATCCCTGACTTCTATTCTCCTATTATGCAAGGCTGGAAACTCTATCTCTATATTAATGAATTGATTTTTGTATGTATTTGTCATATCTTTTGGTTGGAACAATAACACCCATTGATTGATATAAAATAACATACTTTGAATGATATGCGGAAATACTGAAGAAGTTGTTGTTGTTGTTGTTATTACTTACCCGCCTCTCCATTTTGATCGAGGCGGGGAACAACAGTAAATATAAAATACATAAAACTGAATTAAGAACATAGTATACATTGTTAAAACATCCTAAAAACATCCTAAAACTCCGCTGCATAGGCCTGCTAGAAGAGATCAGTCTTGATAGCTTTCTTGAATGCTAATAGATTGTCAAATCGACGAGTCTCCTCTGGCAGGTTGAAGGCATGAAAGGCAAAACTTGCAAAGTAACACTAATGTGCAAGATTATTTGTGTAATCATGGTACTACCGGAGATAGTGATAGAAAGGCCAGCAATAGTCTCTATACAAAGAATCATTTGGGATGGATCTGAGTGTTGTTTCCACAAACAGAAAAGCTCCTTCTATTTGCAGAAGGGACTGAGATCCAGTAGAGGCTGTTGCTGGAGGAATAGGGGAAGCCGTTTTTTGCAAATTCCTCCTTCACCTTGTGCCCCACCCCCCATATTTCTGGAGGATCCTCTAACCTTCCAGCGCAGCTTTTCAGGGGGCTGCAGGTAGAAAGAGGAGTCTGCAAAAAATGGTCTTCCCTTTCCTTCTTCTAGACCACAGGTGAGCAGAATGTAGCTCTCTGCAGATATTTTGAATGTTAACTCCCAGTAGACCCTGCCAGCTTGCTAGTAATCAGCAATGATGGTAGTTGAGGTCCAGAACATTTGGAAAATCTACTTTCTGCCCACCCCTGTCTAGAGGAACATCCTATAATTGGAATTCAGCTCACAAAAACTATGGATTCATTCAACCCAATGTCACTTACGCCCCATTATATTAGGAAAGGTAAGGGCACCCTTGCACCAATCTTTGTAAAGCACCATGCCCAGCTTTTGAGCTTCCAGAATTGAACACAGTTTGAAACAGAATGCTGATTTAAATGGAGCCCAGAAAGACATTTATGCTCTTATAGATTTGGGGTGTCTGGCAAATAAGCCGCTCTTAAAACCAAGTAGCTCTACTCTTCTTTTTAGCCATAGAAACCTAATTTAATGGATGTCTGACCATTGCTAAAAAGAGTAATAGGACTATACAATTTTAAACTTTTCAAGCTCTGAAGAAGATGGTAACTTGGAACAAAACTCCAGCCCAGATCTCAAAAGGTCTTGGATTCATTATCACCTGTGATGCTGACACTATGGTTGATAACCTAACCTAAGAAAAGCTGTATTACAGGGTTTTAATTGGAATCTATCTAGGTAATGTCATGGTCAATTATTTCACTTTATAATTCTCCACTAACACAAGTAAATATTAGCATTAATAACATAAGCTGTTTTCCACATTATACATTGTCATAAACCAGTGTCACAAGTGATGATTAAATTAGTTTTTATAATTCCCTGATCTGCAATTTGAATATAAACATAAAATTGGTTACATATACAGTTGATTTAAAAATGGGCTCTTTCCAGCTTCCTATCCCAAATTAACATGCATATTGCACTCTAGACTAAAGGGTTTATGGGGAATTTCCTTATTAATAATATTGTTTGGATGAAATACTGCTGTAGGTATGTTGATAATTCTATAGAAAATTAAAATATAACTTTCACTGAAAAAGTTATATGGCTGTGATATGGGGAGGGGGAAGGCAAATAAGAGCAAGTGTGGTATAGTGGTTAGGGTGTTGGACTGGGAGTTAGGAGATCGGGTTCAAGTCCCCACTCAGTCATGGATGCTCACTGGGTGACTTTGGGCCAGTCACAGACTCTCAGCCCATCCTACTTCATAGGGTTGTTGTTTTGAGGATAAAGAGGAAGATTCTGTACACCGCCTTGGGTTCCTTAAGGAGGAAAAAAAGGCATGCTATAAATAAATAAATAAATAAATAAATAAATAAATAAATAAATTAAAACAGGCATAATGTGTAAAGAAGAGGGCTATGTTTGAGAAACTCAGCTAAGTAATCTTGATAGGTTTTGTTGGTTTAACTTTTAAAAAGTCCAAAAAGAGGGGATAGTTTAAAATGTTTATTTTCTGTGTAAACAAAATCAGAATTGCAAACATGTGGAGTGATACCGTTATGCAACATAAGAGCTAAAAAAAAAAAGCTCTATTCAAGGGGCCAAGGAATATGTTTTAAGATACTACAATGTTTTAGCAATACATAAAGCCAAGTAACACATATAGACACTCTGATTAATATAACTAGAGGATATCTTGGCAAAATGGTATAGTTTCTCTGGTTTAAAAAAACCTACTTTCTATATATTCTCTCTCTCTCTCTCTCTCTCTCTCTCAATAACTTGGGGTGCCCCTTTCCCCCTTCTTACTTTGCTGCATACTGGGTGACAATCTCCGTGCAGCTTACCAGCAGAATTTAGCATTAGCTGACACATGAAAACCAAGCGGACCGCAATAAATAGACACATAATCCCACCATCCTTTTTGCCAAGACATTGGAAAGAAAAATAGAAAGAAACCCAAATGTTGGCAGTTTAAGACCATCTACTGAAGTGGGGCATTTCTCTGACCTAAATGAAACAAAATACACCGTTGGCTCCTTCTCTCTGTCTCATCTCAGACCACCCCGCCTTTCCCACCCTCGGGGGAGGGAGTCTTTAATAATGGTCTGTGTAAACTGATGCTCAAGCAGTAAGAGTTAGGAGAAGCGCTGCTTGACGAGAAATCAAGCAGAGAAGCTTCGTCTCAATGAAAAGCAGCCCCTGAAGGGTAAGAAACGTTTCCTCCAACTTCAGGGAAAATGTCTCTCCTCGCCAAAGTCTTGAAAATGGACTGCAAGCAGGTGTTTGAGCCTCAAAGGAGCTGCGTTTATAGTGTGATTTTTGTCAGTATGCTTCACCAGCTGCCCAAACTTTCGAGCAGCACGTCGCTGGAGGTGCAGAATAATGCAGCGGCAGAGGACAAAGCAGAGGAGAAGGTGGCAGCTTCAGAGGGAAGCAGGGGACTCCTCAAAGCCAGCCAGCAGCATCCATGCCACCAAAAAGTGAAAAGCCTGCAAGAAATGCCAGGACCCAAGACCTTCTCCAATCTCGTCGAGTTTTTCTGGAAGGATGGTTTTGGCCGCATTCATGAAATCCAGGTACAATTTAGTGAAAGTAATCATTGTGCGGATGGATTATATTTGATCCCAAAGGAAAAAGCCAAGTAAACCATGTGTTGTATCCAATGTTAGTGTAACTTAAACCCCATTCATTTCAATGGGTCTACTCTAAGTAGGAGTAATATTGTAATGTTAACGCTAGAGTTTCATGGTACAAGAAACATGAACTCCCAAACCTCCACCACGTAAGGCTTCATGACGTTCGACTGGGACGAATTGAAGGCACTTACGATTGTTTCACTCTCCGGGGTGTTGCAATCAGTTTGGTTTTATTTTCCAAAGGTATAACATCTGTTAGCATGATCCATGAATACATATTACAATTTCTTCGTCATTTCCCTCCCCTTCGTACCCAGCTGCTGGGCATACTGAATGGCATGATTTATGGGGTGGGGAGAGCGAATTTGTGTATGTGTGTGTGTGAGAGAGAGTTAATCTTATGCTCTATTTAGTGTCTCGTTGCTTATTTAAATCTAGCTGGGACAATTTTGTAGGAAGAAAGTGTACGTGTGTTTGTCTTTTCTTTTTAAATCGCTATGTATAACTATCAAATCAAGAGTATACAGGGGGACTTATTTCCGAGTAGGCATGTATAGGATTGCATTGTTGACCTCTGAAGAATGATTTCTCAGATGTGCCTTACTGATGTTGTTAGGTTTTGGGTTTTTTAAAAAAGTTCCTTCAGAGCATTTGCACAAATCTACATGAGATGGGTTCGACTCGGAATATTTCCTGCCACTTATCAGTTTGAGAATTAGTTTATAAATGAGAAATAAAAAGTTCACCAAAATACCCCTCCCCCGACTGTCTAGTCGGAGAATGGCCGTGTGTACGTGTGTGACTCACGGCCTTTGCCTCACAAATGGGCTTCTGTCGGTCTCCACAGGACAGAAATCCACCTCTTTCTCCTCATCTCGACTGAGAGACCATTTTGTCCCCTTCGCTTCTGCCGGTGCCTGAAGAAACATCTAGAGTATATAGATATGTTGGGGCTTGCTAAATTTCAGTGGCTGAAGTGGAAGAGCGGCAGCATCGTGACTAGCCGGCTAAAAGTTACACAACCTCCTCAGCAGGAGGCGGGCGCTTTGAAACACTCCCATTCCCACCACCGCCACCGCCACCACCCGCGGCCTTCCCCCACCCCTCTCTCCCTCTCCATTTAAGGAGAGCGCAGGAAGTAGAGGCGGGAGCGCCAGAGGGGAGGCAGCGGCCGCCGCCAAAGTTCTAGCGGTGCCAAACTGCCAACTACGGCCCGTCCAAAAGGCGCGCGCGGGCGGGTGGGGGAAGCGGCGCGCTGTGCACCAAATGCTTCACTTCACCACACAGAACTATCTCCTCCGTCTTCTCTTTCTCCTCCTGACTTCCCATAGGCTGGTGGAGAAGCGAGCCCCACGTGATACTGATGATGATGGCCGGGGGCGGGGGAGAGAGAATGGGGCTGGGGTGAATTTCATGGGAGGGAACTAAGACTTCCCTCACTCCCCCGCCCCCCCTGCTTTCAGTTGGCTCTTGACTGCTAATTTTTCCACATCTGGTTCTATGGACTGCCCCTCCCCCCATCACATAACAGGATGGTTGCCATGGAGCAAGTGTGTGTGTTTCCACACTACATATAGCACATTTGCACACCCCTAAGGACTTGGTGCATTTGCCATCCACACCGTTGCTGGCAATGACAGCACTAATGTTTCACATCTGCTGGCTAAACCCTTTTCATCACAGAGCCAGTCCATTCTTTTCCTCGGCGTGGGGGACAGCTATATTTATTTACGTCACAAGGCAGTGGGCAGCAGAATGTTTTAAAAACGTGTAAAAAGATTGTATATAGCATAAAAGCCAGTGTGGCGTAGTAGCTAAGGTGTTGGACTAGGAGTCGGGAGATCTGGGTTCTAGTTCCCACTCGGCCATGGAAACCCAATGGGTGACTTTGGGCCAGTCACAGACTCTCAGCCTAACCTACCTCACGGAGTTGTTGTGAGGAGAACATGGAGAGGAGGGGTTCCTTAACAGGAAAAAAGGCAAGATATAAATGCAATAATACTAATAATGATGATGTGATGGTTCAAGTGAGAGAGAGAGGCAGAGGAAGGCTTCAAGAGCCTGGGACCAGGTAACCCCTTTCCCCCTACAGAGCCATCTACCACCTGCTGTCCTGTGGAAAGAATCCTGATAACTTGTTATATATTGATATTATTGTGGTCTTTTGAAATATATTTTAATGTTACTTGTAAACCACCACAGAAGGATTTGTATTCCAAAAGGCGGGATACAAATCATCATCATAAATATCCTTACTAGCTTAACCATCAAATGAAGAACACGACTTTAAAAATACTCAATAAATAAACTGGAACTGGAGACATGTTCTGTAGTTGTGAGGTAGCCACTGAGATGTCCTTACTATTAAAAGTTGATGTGCAACTTGTATAGTTAAGAGGGCACTCTCAATGAATCTTAATGCTCACAATGACAGGTGAGGAACATGGGCTCTAAAGCATATGGGACTCAGGCAATCTTTGAATTATGCTATAGTATCAGAAATTCCAGCCCCATAAAGTGCATCACAGTAATCGAAGGTCATTACAAATTCATCCATTTCAGATTGCAAACCTAACAGGTCAAAAGGACTGCTATGCTAACCATATCACTTCAATCGTTTCAAGATTTAGTTTCAGTAAGATTACCGACATCCAAGCTCTAAGAATAGTTAAAAGCCATGTAGGATCAAAGGTTGCAACTCCTGGTTCAGAACAGAAGACACTGAAATCACCTCATCTCTCTCCAAGGATTGTATTCAGGGTTAAAGTAGATCCATTGAAATGAATTGGACTTATACTAGATGAACATTAGATACAACCCACTGGATGCAACTCATAATCTTGCAGTTTAACTGCTCAATAGACTCTTTATACTACTGAATAAAAGAGACAACCAGAGGGAATCCTGCAAGACCATGTGAAATCTTTTTACTATTTTATTCCTATGTTCACCACTCTGGAATCTATTTTAGATATTGAGCAGTATATAAATATTGTAAATAAATAAATAATAAACCATAAGAAGATAATAAGTAGTTATTATCAACACTCTCTGGGAGCACTGCCAGAAGAAGCTATGCCACCTCCTCCTTCAGGGAAGCAGAAACAACATGTTTCTTAAGAGAGAGACCTTCAATCTCCCTAACCAACCCAGCCAGCTGATCCAAAAGCTCATGGATCACTCACCACGCTCAATAATGGTAGAATGAGGTCTGGCTGGTAATTACTACTGATGCCACCAAATTTTATAATTAGTCTGCTTGCTAGTTGAACCCTAAGAACTTAAGTGCCATGCTGGAGCAGATTGAGCATCCATCTAGTCCAGCACTCTGTTCACACAGTGGCCAGCCAGCTGCCAGCCAGGGACCAATAAAGGACATGGTGCAACAGCACCCTCCCACCCATGCTCCCCAGCAACTGGTGCATATAGGCTTACTGCCACAGATAATGGAGGTAGCACATAGCCATCAGGGTTAGTAGCCATTGATAGCCTTCTCCAGGAATTTATCCAAACCCCTTTTAAAGCAATCCAAATTGGTCACCATCACTACATCTTGTGGTAGTGAATTCTGTAGTTCAACTATGCACTGCGTGAAGAAGTACTTCCTTTTGTTTGTACTGAATCTCCCACCAATCAGCATAATGAGATGACCCACAGGTTCTAGTATTATGAGAGAAGGAGACAAATGTCTTCCCTATCCACATTCTTCACACCATGCATAATTTTGTACACCTGTCATTTCTCCCCTTAGTCTCCTTTACCCCCAACTTCCCTCATAGGGGAGATGCTCCAGCCCCTTGATCATTTTAGTTGCCCTTTTCTGCCCCTTTTCAGCCCTATAATGTCTTTTTTTTTAGGTGTGATGACCAGAGCTATACACAGTATTCTAAGTGTGGCTGCACCATAGATTTGTATAAAGGCAATATGATTCTGGCAGTTTTATTCTCTATTCCTTTTCTAACAATGCCTAACATGGAGTTTGCCTTCTTTACAGTGGCTGTACCCTGCCAGTTCATAATGCTCACATTTTTAATTAGCCTGGACTGGTGGTTTACAAATTCGCGATTAAATTTGGAATTAATGGTGACCTTCTGAACATGCACAGTCTGTATCTAAACAATGCCATTTCTGTGCTTTTGTTACCTCGATTGGAATAACACTTTATTTGACTAATCCAGTGCTCACTGCTGCTGTTCTGGTTCTGTAAGAAAGAGGAGGACTTGGCCGTGCCCCCTCTAATTTTTTACAGGAATCCTGCAATTTCCTTCATCGCTGCCACCACTCTGACTCAGAGAAGGCACCATACAATTCCAATCTACAGCTCCCAAGACACACTTTTATATTGCACATGTGCAAAAGCCCGTTTATAGGGAGAACTCTCATCTGAGCCTACATGCAAGAGTTCGTTATTTTCTGAGTAAATAACAAACTCACTTGGGTTAAGTTCACCCATCACTAATAATTATCCAAATCAGAGGGACTCAGAATGGGATATCCAGAAAGGCCACCTCTGCCTCAAAGGGGGAAGAAAAAGATGCAGAAGAGAGGTATTTAATGATTTCCCTAACCAGATCACCCAGTCTTCAGTTATTCCAATTATCCGAGAATAGCTTAGGGTTGAGCCCTAGATGTGGTTGGCAGAACTTTTCCAAAAATTCTGGCTTGGATAGAAAGATCTCACTGTGTGAATGGCAAACACTTCCTCTTCCAGAAGGGAAAAATATTTCTGCCCATCTTGTCATCTGCTGCCTCTCCCCCTCATAAACTTCTCTGGAGCCAGTTTCAGGAAAAGGCAGATGAGAAAGAATTCTCATTCACTAGCAGGAGTGCCCTTGCACAGTGGGACCTTGAGACCCAAGCCTCAGTGTGCCTCTTCAGGAAAAAACCAGCAACGTAACAACCGAAACTCATCCAGCAAATTTACTTAGAAGACCAGGACACACCTGAAATGTTTTCTGGAGTAAATACGCCATCTAAGGGAGCACAAATACAAACATTCTCTCCTTGCTCCTGCCAGCCCCATAACAGGGTTAGCAAATATGCCACAGCAAATAGCCAAGACTGTCTCCTGCTTCCATTAGGGGACATGATATAACCAGCCCATAACTATCAGAAAAGCTCAGCTGGATGAACTCTGAATAATACAATGGTAGCAGATAGATTTTGCTCACTGCAATCACTGCCATGGAGCCCTGACTTTGATTTATGTTCAGTCATGTGTTACTTTTTTTATTTTGGCCTACAACTCTCCAGAATGTTAGGGGGAAGACTCTCTCTTCCATATGGGAGAGAGTGACTAGCAACTAAAGTGTCAACTGCCGGTGTCATCTCCTTATTTTAGAAGTTGACTAGTGCTTCAATAGGATAGACTGCAATCTTAGGTGGAACTTCCCCAGACAGAAATCAAGAGCCAAACCATCTGGATCCATTAGTGATTGTAGGGAGATTATTCTAACTTGTCCACATTCCCAAGAAGGCTGAATTTAGCATAAATCCAGTCTTCACCAGGTAAGGATTTGTCTATGATATAACCCCATCCCCCATCCTCTATATATCAAGGACAGATTCATGGTTATGAAGTTCTGAGCTGCAACAAAGGGATTGCAGCATTAATATAAAAGTAATGACACTAATACTTCATGAACTACAGTATCAAACACTACTATAAGTGGGTCCAATTTCCCAGAGCATACTATTGTTACTCCAGGATTAGGAGCAACATGCCTCTCTATTTGCCAGTTGCTGGGGAATGACAGTGAGTAAGAACTATTGCACTCATGTCCTGCTTGTGAGCTTCCTGGAAACATTTGGTTGTTCACTGTGGGGAAATAGGATGCTAGACTAGATATAGACTTTCGGTCTGACTTGGCAAAGCTCTTTTATGTTCTTACCTACCATCAGAAACTAGTCATATAGGTTTCCCAGCACAACATACAGTTTTGGGGTGCATGCAGACAGATGGTTTCCAGCACTATCAATCAAAAAACATTGTGGAGCTATCCCATCTTTCCTTCCTTAATGGATTTTTTTGTGAACAGAAAAAAGATGGAAGAGGCCACGGGGAAGCAAAAGATGATAATACATGGACGATTTTTTACATCTTGACTTCTGTATGGCATTCCATGAATGAGACAGAGGGACTGCACATTAGAAAACCTTGTGTGGTCATAAATCGACCTGTTCACAACCAGGGCTGTACACTGTAATAGTTAAGCAATGTTAAAGAAGAACTAATCAAAGTTATCTAATCAGTGCAAAGGTTCTTTTACAACTGTACATCTAACTAGAGAGAACTTACTTTACTAATTTATTGAAAAACTACAGGACGTGGTAGTAAGCAAGTATGACTCAAGTCTGTTCTACTGTGTGTTATTTTTGTTCAAGCATCTTATGCAAACAATTACATTTATGCAACGTTAAATGAATTAATAAAACTTTTGTGAGGGCACAGTGAATAGAAGAAAAAAATAATCTTAAAACCCCTTAACGATCACAGCTACTTAGATGATGCAGTTTGACATATAGAATGTTCCATGCATCACACCATATGTGAAAGGGGAGGGGGGATTGAGTGGTTTTACAATGAAGGTTCTGTTTGTCCGTAACCTGACTCCAACATTAAGCAAGGCCATAACATCTATGCCTAGCCCTGCGCAGTTTAAAAGGAAACATCTTTGATTCGGAAGAGCAATAGCTATGTATGTGTTCTTTGTAGTGTTAGAGCAGGAAAGCAGAGAGAATGATTTCCACCATATATATATATACACACATACATATGTGTGTGTGTGTGTGTTTGTGTGTGTGTGTGTGAGAGAGAGAGAGAGAGAGAGAGAGAGAGAGGGAGGGAGGGAAGGACGGAGGGAGGGAGGGAGAGGGAGAAGTGTTATGTGACACCAAATTAAAAAAACATGTTTTAAAACAATATTTTAATGACTGGAGCAAAGACCAACAATGTCTTGTGCAAAATTTCAAACAGATCTCAGCTATGTTACCATGTGGCAGTGGTACACAAAATGCCACTTCGGAGCCTTAAAGAAATACTGGAAGCTGTACCAACACAGATGTCAACACATTTGCTGCCTCACATAGTTTGCCTTTTCCTCCAGTGTGTGTGCATGTGCGTGTGTGTTTAAAACATAGAACTTGGTTTTCTTAAAGTCTACTCCTTAAAATCTTGCTGGTTGTGGTTATATTACTTATGGAATTCTGTATCTGTCTGTGTACGTTGTTTTGAGAATGATTTTTGCTGTGGGAATTGACACATACATTTAATAATATGCCATTTTAATGTTTAGATTTTAAACATTATGTTAATCATCTAGTCTTTCCATCAGCACTCAGTTGGTGAATTGCCTAGACTCAGGCTTCAGTTTGCTGATGCTGGTACAACAATACAATAGCTCACTTCATATCACCCCAAAAATTCTGGATGGTGTCATTAGCCACAATCCTGCCACTACTACCTGAAGATGCATGGTTTGCTTCCATTGACCTGAAGGATGCGCACTTCCACATTGACGTCCATGAGAGGAGCCAACAATATCTACGGTTGCTTTCAAATTCATGGTACTCCCCTTCTGATTGTTGACTGCCCCACATGACTTCAACAAATGTATGGCGGTAGTATGTGCTTACCTGAGGCAGCAAGGGATCCATCTGCATCCCTACCTAGACAATTGGCTAATCATTGGCGCATCACAGGACTCTCTCAAAAAAGATGTCCTGATAGTACAGAGCCTTCTACACGACCTGGGTCTACGCATAAATAAAGAGAAGTCACATCTGTCTCCAACCCAAAACATCAAATACATAGGTGCAGTCCTTGACACCTGAATGGGTTGAGCCTACCTGCCCCGAGACAGAGCAAAGACTATTATCAATTTGGCTTCTCAGGTGTCACTCCGTTGAGTCAGCAGAGCCATCACTATACAAAAGCTATTGGGGTTCATGGCTGCAGCAACAATGACAGCACCATTTGCTCAGCTCAAAATGAGATGGCTGTAATTATGGTTCATGACAGCATTCAACCCTACGATGGATGGGCAGAGGGTGTGTCTGCATTTGCTGTCGAACATAGCAGATTCCCTTCAGTAGTGGACCAGACTGGCTCACCTCTTGTGGGGTGTACAATTCCAACACTCCATGCCAATACGGATAACCATGGATGCATCTTTGTCTGGATGGGAAGCCCACTGCAAGGATATAGAAATTCAGGTCTCATGGACTCATGAAGAGCACAAAGCCCACATCAACCTCTTAGAACTTCATGCTGTTCACAAGGTGCTGAGGGTCTTCGACGCTATCATTTGGGGGCACCATGTCCAGATAACTTCAGACAATACAACTGTGGTTTTCCATGTGAACAAGCAGGGTGGAATGAGATCTGTACCATTAGTCATGCTAGCTGTCCAGATCCTTTAATGGTGTATTCATTGAGGGATAACACTGACTGCAATTCACATCATGAATTTTATCCTGGTTGTGCTTTTATATTGTATTTTATATTATGTTTTTGTTTTATACTTTGGTTTTAATTTTTGTGAACCACCCAGGGAGCTTCTGCTATTGGGCAGTATAAAAATGCAATGAATAAATAAATTGTGGAAAGGTAATTTTCTCAGGGTACCTAAGTATTGATATTAAGTATCTTGGAAACTGAATATCTCAGAGATCCTTGTACCTGAGACACTGACTGAAGACTTCTGCTTTAATGCATCTGATGATTAGAATGAGAAGTTGAACTGAACTTTGGAAAGCAAGATGTTGGTATCACCCAGGACTCCTGGGAATTATATAGACGTAGAGAAATCTATAGGATTTGTCTTATGTTATTTTCAGTTATGCAAAAATGTAGTTCATTACTTCTAATTGCATATTGATTATGCAATATGCAATTAGAAGTTGCATATGCAATATGCAATTAGAAATTGCATTAGAAGTTGCACTGCAGATTAGTTAGTTAGTTATTTCATTTATATACTGTCCCATAGCCGAAGCTCTCAGGGTGATTTATAACCATTCATAAAAAATACACCAAGATTAGAATATACTATTGTACAAATATGATATTTTTGCCATTAAGAATGAATAATTGATTCATTTGTAATTTACTTTTTGTTCATAGCAGAAGCACGTTCAGGAATATGGAAAAATTTTCAAGTCTCATTTTGGTCCCAAACTAGTTGTATCCATTGCAGATCGAGACATGGTGGCTCAAATTCTCCGGGAGGAAGGATCCATGCCACAACGAGCTGACATGGATTCTTGGCAGGAATACAGGGATCTACGCGGGAGAGCTACAGGACTTATATCTGCGTGAGTGCAATGGCATTTTTTACTTCACGTTGCCAAACGATGTCACTATCATTATGTTCCACAAAAAGGAGACTGATGATGCATTTAAAACTGTTTTGTTTAATGTGTTTCTTTAAAGAATGAGCTTGTAACATGACTGTATACCTATGGGATGAGAGTTGGCAAATACCCTTGGTGAACATTCAGAGTAATTACTGATGTAATACGCTTATGCAAAAGGAAGCCAATCCCTTTATGAGTCATAGGCATTCTTCTGCTTTCACAGGATAAAACTGCAGCAACTAAGTGCTTTATGTAGTAAGAACCAGATTGTGCATTAGAAAAGGTCAGCAAAATCTTAATGATGCAGCATGGACCAAAATAAAGATATCTATTCTTTAATTCTAAAGCTGGAATGTTCCATTTACGTTTGTTAACCATGAAGTCCTTTGTTGTTAGTGTTGTATGGTAGGGTACAGTCACCCCACAGTTATGCACACTTAAGGCCTGTTGAAATCAGTGACATTTAAGCACCCAAAACTTTTAGCCCTGATTACAGCTTGGTAATTTCATGGTAAATATTCAAAACTGCATGACACCATTTGGTAAGTGGTGAAATATTTAATAATTCAACTCAAAATGCTTAATGAAATAAGTAAAACAGCATTTCATGGATTTTCTTCTTTAACATGAAAAAGAGCTGTAGTCAAATTACCTTTCAGTGATTTGAGTCGAAGGAATCACATTCCTGTCAAAACAGATAAGGTTTTCTAATTTGTGTGTAGATACCACTTAATATACCAGCAGATGTTTGATAACAGCAGAAGTGATCCAGAAATATTCTGTTTTGTACAAGGATCTCTCCCTCCCCTTTCCAAACAACAGTGCTTATAATCTTTTTGAGGAGAAGGGTGGGAGAAAGGGTGTCTTGCAGCCTGCCCTACTTCGCAGGGTTGGAGATGGAGATGCGCACACACACACACACACACACACACACCATTTGTCACAGGATTGCATTCTTATGCACAGTTTGTAGCTACCCGTTCATAGAAAGAACACATTTCAATGAAATGTAATTGACAACTCAAAGCTATCTATGGGTACACAGAGACAGGAGGGCTTTCCCATATGGCCCAGTGTTCTTTTCCCTCTGGGAAACATATCGTAGCTTGACACATTATGGTGTTTGTACAGCTGGCCACAGACTGTTGGAAAGGGAAAGTACTGAAAAATGGTACACGGGATGATGGATTGTGCTAAATGTATTCAATCCACTGTTTTAATTTATATGGCTGTTGAAATTACTAGAGTTACTTGACTTGATGGATCAATAGCATATTTAACAGCTACCTAGATATAGCAAGATATAGCAAGTGTTTGGGAAAGGTTTTAGGCATTTAGATCTTTCCTATTAGATGGAATAATGGTTGGAGGTTGTTATTTATTATTTATTTAGAATATTTATATACCGCTCCCCATTGAAAAATTTCGGAGCGGTGTACAAGGTAAAATGAAAATAAAAACAGAATAAAACAGTTAAAACAAAATTTAAAAAGAAGCAAAAAACAACAACACAGAAATCCAAGGCTGCATGTTAAAGAAAGGCTTCTTGGAATAAAGATGTTTTCAGGAGGCGCTGAAAGGAGTACCTCCAGAGGCAGGGAATTCCACAGGAGGGGCGCCACCACGCTGAAGGCTCTTCCCCTGGTGGATTCCAATCGGAGGATGGATCTAGGTGGAACCACCAGGAGCAGGCCCTCGGATGACCTCAGTGACAGGGCAGGTTGGTAAGGGAGAAGGCGCTCTCTCAGGTATCCTGGTCCCAAGTTGTTTAGGGCTTTGTACACAAGTACAAGAACCTTAAACCTGGCCCGGTAGCAAATAGGCAGCCAGTGCAGTTCCCTCAGCAGAGGAGTTACAAGCTGGAAAGGGGCAGCTCCAGACAACAGCCGAGCTGCAGCATTCTGCATCCAGCAATTAGTGGTAAGGTACACATACCAGTCGAACAATGCTGTCTTATCAGATCAACTATTAGGACCTGAATCCAAGTTCCTCCCCATTTGTCTATATTTCTCTGAGGTAGCACTGCCACCATCCATGTATTATAAATACATCTTATGGAATATTTTTATTTAATAACCCTTACCTTAGATACATGGTAATCTGGGTTTACGACTCGTATAGGGATTCGGATCAGCCTCAGCTTTCCCTTGTCAGAGGTTCCTCTAAACTCCTTACCAACCAGGTTAGTGTGGTGGCCAAGCAGTCCAGCCTAGGTCCTGCAAGACAATCAAATCAACTCCAGTTGCCATTTCAATATATTTATGAAAGAACCAAGCAGGGAGAAGTTCAGAAATAGTCAATTGCTTTAAAAATAAAATGAAACATCAGATTTGTTCACTAGCATTGGCTTATCAACATTACAGAGTAACTTGCCAAAGCAGGTTATAGTCTTTGCCAGTCAGTTGGATGCAACTGAAAAATCTCAAAGAACTAAAGTATTTCTATGGGCCTGGGTGGTTCCCAGGGAGGGAGATTCAAACTGATTGATTAATAGCTTGGAAAAACCTGCTCATGCATCCTCCAAGTGATTTTTACAGTACATCTTTTACATAAGCTAACAGGGAAGGATCATACAAAGGCAGATTGTCCAGCTACATTCTTTGTTAAATTATATTTCCAGAAAACTGGGGGCAGGGTCGTGGTGGGTCAGTGGGGAGAAGGTTGGCTTTGGTACAACTTCCAATGGGCACTTTATTCCAAGTAATGTGATGGATGGATGAAAGCTATAACCAGGACATCAAGATGCTTGCATGTCACATGTATAATGGGATGGCCAGTCCTGTGATCATGCTACACTACTACCTGCTATTCCAGGGTAATATAGTAGTAATCTTATGCACATCCAGCAGCAGAGTCAACAGCACAATAGCTACATAAATACACTCTAATGTAACAATATTGGAACACACTGTCACAGCACTCTAGGCAACCACACATTGCATACTATTAATGACATTGCGTCCTGTCCCCCCACTACTCATGCACAAAAGGCAGCAATCAACACATGATGGATCAATAATAATACTCTAATTCAGGTAAGTCTTGATCTGTTCATGTCCTAGGACACCTTTCATTTTGGTTCATAGCCTTTATCCCACCCAGTCCTCCCCCTCTAACTCGTTTGGCTGATTGGCAGAATCTGCTGGTTAATGTCCCAGGACACCTTGATCTCTACGTACCCCTGTGAGCCCAGTTTCTAGGTTTATTGTCATAGCAATAGTAACTGGAAGTGGATTGGAAAGACAATGAGATTCTGGGATACCCCTTCTCTAAAGATAAAGCCTTGGACAAGATGATGGTCTAAAGATAGTCTTGAAACTCCAGTTAATACAAAATCTAAAGGCTAAGATACTGCCTGAACTGAACAATGGGAGGCTACTTGAAATTGGACCTTTTCCAGTAAAGTGGGCTTTTTCAAGCCCCAGAGTTATGGAATACCCTCCCTAGAGAAATCTGGGTATTGTCTTGTTATCTTTTCGGCACCAGACAAAGACCGTTTTATTCTTTCAGACCTTTTAATCCTTTATATTTCTGCAGTTACATTGATTTCTTCCATAGCTTTATCTTGGATATTTGTTTTAGTTCTTCTAATATCTGTTTTAGCCTTTGCTGTTTTTAATTGATGCTTTTAATTGATTTCCTCCCCTGTTTTTCTGTGGATTTGGGATTTTGTGCTTTTACTGTATGTCGCCCTGAGAGTTATTAGCTATGCCCTGACTAATAAATCTTAGAAATAAAACAAACAAAAATGCAAATTCTCATCCCTGCCCCTTTCCAATTTGTATGCTTCATCATGTAGAAAGCTGAGGTAGGTAATAAGGGACAGTGGTGGTTCTGCATCTGCTTACCAACAGATGAAATAATCCCTTATTTATGTTGTATTCCACAGTTCAGTTTGCAATTAAGCTCCTAGAACAGCTTACAATAAAATAATAAAAGCAGTCATTCCAATAACATATTAAAAACACAATGGGTTGGATCCAGATTTATGCTGGGCCATCTGCATTGACAGAAGTGGACTTTCCTGCCCCCTCTTTCCCATGGCTTCTCCTACAGCCCCCTGAAAATGCTACAGAGTGAAGAGATAGTGTTGAGTAAGATGTGCTGTGGGGTGGGGAGAGAGGGGAATCCCCTAAAATAAGGTAGAGTTCTGTTTCGCAAGTGGAGGTCCTTAAAACCAAGAATGAAAACCTGGGCAAATAAGGAATTCATCTGGTGCTGAAAGGAGAATCAGCACTAGGAGAGCTTCTCTAGGGAGAGGGTTCCAGAGATGAGATACCACCACTTCAGTCCCTTTCCCTGGTTACACCTGTCCCACCTAAGGAGGCATGGGTACCTAGAGAAAGGCCACTCAATTGAAGATGATCTCGGTGTTCAGGCAGGTTCGTGTGGACCTAAGTGTCATCCCATAGATACCTGAGTCCTAAGGTGTATAGGTTTTATAGCTTAAAGAACCAGCACCTTGAATTGTGTTTGGAAATGGTCTGGGAATCTGTCAAACATTTTAAGGTCACTGGTGAGGTATGTTCCCTTTTAATCTATCCTCTGAATAGTAACCATAGTGGAGTTAGTTCTGATAGCATTACAGAAGAAGGGTTGATATTTTTCCTCTGGCATGATCCCCTCACCCCCAATATGTCTGTGCTCTGCCAGTCAAGGTAAACATAAGAGGATCCTCTTCCCACCAAGTGGATGTTACTCAAGGGTAGGATCACTCTGATTAAATATAAATCAAAATGTATAATAATATATTACACAGCATGTGTAATTTATAGTATGTAGGGCAATGTAGTATTTGTTTCACATTGAATCTATCTGAATAAATATTTGTCAAGCATTTCTCCCTCCAGCAACAGTTTCAATTATGAGCACATTTCCTTATTGTCTCCTAATGATAAATTCTCTTTATACCTTTTGACAGATAGTATTATTTAGATCATTTTAAACTGTTATTTCTTCCAGAGAAGGGGAACAGTGGCTAAAAATGCGACGTGTACTAAGGCAAAAAATGGTAAAACCCAAAGATGTTGCCATTTTCTCAGGAGGAGTTAATGAAGTTATTGCAGATTTAATTAAGAGAATCCACATTCTCAGAAATCAAGAAGAAGATGGAGAAACAGTAATAAATGTTAACAGCCTTTTTTTCAAGTATTCAATGGAAGGTGAGACTTTTTCTTTAAAAGGAATTCAAGATTAAAAAAAATGTGATTGCATTAATTATTATTAACTATAATTGCTATTGCAATACTCAAGTCAATGGGTGAAGCATCCTATAAGTGTTCTATTGCTATGATAAGCAATATTTAGTTATTGAGAAGATGAGGTGGGGTTGTGTCACAGTGTATCACAAAACAACATTTTCTGGATTCACTTAATTTTGGTGTGGTTTTATTGAGATGCACAAGTGGGCATACCCAGCTGGTGTGCTCTGAATAATGCCCCCTGGTATCTTTCATCCTTTTGTTATTCAGTGTGTTGTGGATGAGTTATGTTGCGCTGTGCATTGCAACATCACAGTCTACACTAGGGGTGCAGAATAACAAGCCTTGGGGCCAAATCCAATCCTCTGGGGATCCCAATCCAGGGATTCACAGAAGGCCAAGTCGACTTTCCTCTGACCACTGATGGTTTCGTAGGTTTATTTATTTATTTATTTATTTTATTACATTTATATACCGCCCCCCAGCCGAAGCTCTCTGGGCGGTTTACAACAATTAAAAATAGTAGACATTAAAAGTATACAAAAAAATTAAAAAACATAAAAACAGTATAAAAACAACAACAGTATTCATTTAAAACAACAATTCTGGGGTCCATTAAAACAAACTTAACGTTATTAAATGCTGTTAAAATGCCTGGGAGAAGAGAAAGGTCTGGTTCCTGGCTTTCATGCAGCTTTCTCCGTTCTGAAAGGTTGAAATGCCTCTCCTAAGGCTTAGTTACTGGCAGCAAGAGCTTTCAGCTAAACCAGGCTGGTATTCTTGGTTTTGTGTTCTATCTACCCTTTTTGCATTTGGCTCCACCCATGAAGAGTCGGAAGCGACTGAATGAATAAACAACAACAACCACTGGAATACAGCCTCCCAGAGGTTCTCTGAAATAGAACTTGGCTCATGGGCTGAATGATGTTCTGCACCTCTGGTCTACACCATCTATCAATGTTGTGTGCACTTAGTTGAATGCCATATTGTATTTGCTGTGTGTATAAATCTATGCAAGAATATATACACAAAACCTAATTATAAGCATGTTGACTGAATGAGGCTTACGCCTTAATAAATGTCCACAGAACTGCAACTTCAATGTAGGAATTGCTACTTTCTTTCTTTTTTCTCCCCCCCCCTCTTTTTTTGGTATGGGTTGGGGTTTTATTTCTGTACTTTAGGACTGCAATCATTTACTGGGAGTAAGTCAGCGTGGCTGATTTCAGAGGAAACATGTATAGGATTGCACTGCAAATTATATCGGAAAGGAAAAGAATAAATTCTGAGCTATTTTGCCTGTGCAGGAGCAGCAACTGTTCTGTATGAGTGCCGCTTGGGATGCTTGGAAAACCAAATCCCTCAGAACACTGTGGAATACATTGAAGCACTGGAGTTGATGTTTAGCAGTTTCAAAACTACCATGTATGCCGGGGCTATTCCCAAATGGCTTCGTCCAATTATTCCAAAACCTTGGAGAGAATTCTGTAGATCATGGGATGGACTTTTTAAATTTAGTAAGTTTTTAAAAAATGTTTTGGTATATTTGCAATTATTTGAATGGCATTCGTTTTGTTTTCCCCCTCAATAACTGTAATAGGAAATGTCAGCTAAAGAAAGTAAGTCCAAGTATGATTTATTAAGAAGTTCTTTAAGATGTCTCTGTAAGGGAAAAAAAAATCTCATATGAAATACTGTGCCTGAGTTGGAAAAGCTAAGGTTTGTTAAGTTGTTCATAACTGTCCATGGAAAATGCTGAAAATAAATGACCCTTCTCCCCAGTTGTCAAAATATGTATTGTTGCAGCAGTAATCAGTATACCAAATCCTAATGCAATGGTGGGCAACCTCTGTCTCGGGGGTGGCCATCCACCCCATGAAGGATTGGGCTGAGTCAGGGTGGGGCTCGATGATGTTGTGGGATGGGATGGGGCTTTGAGGTGCAGTCATGCCCTCTATAACTTAATCCAGAGGTCCCCAGATAAAAATAGGTTGTCCGCCCCTGCAATAACCAATCCAGACATTACCACAGCATGGATTACCATAGGGATATCACTATCCCAGAAAGGCTGCAACTGATGAACTAGCTGAAGCTGTTCCAGGCCACTGAGGGTATTTGGGCCTCTAGTGACAATGTTGAATTAAGGAGTAGTACCAAGCTGTGCACCTGCTCCTTCAGGTTGTAGTGATGTATCCTACCTAAGGAAATGTGCTCACGCTGTGCTGCATCTTACCTAAAACAATGGTTGCTAAAAACATCTTTATTTTTTCACCAGCTTTAATGGCTTTCAGTTTTGGGTGCAATTCTCCATATAATAGGATTCATAGTAAGGATGTCGTTTATGTGCCTTGCCACGACAACCAGTTTGCTTAACAGAGTTAGGACACTTTTCTAACAAGTACTTTGCACTGAAGCTTTTAGACTTGAAAGGGTTTGGCATTACAGAATGAGTTATTCTTTTAATCTCTAAATCTGTACTGAAAATCCCATATTGGTTTGTAGTTGCCACAGTACAAATGAGAAATAACCGCATGAGAAATTAAATCTCAGCGATTGACAAAAATATTCCTTTTTTTCTCCCTTTTACTCACAAAGGTCAAATTCATGTTGATAATAAATTAAATGACATAAAGTCCCTCTTAGACCAAGGAGAAGAAGTAGATGGTGGACTTCTCACAACTCTACTTAAGAGTAAAGATCTCACAGTAGAAGAAATCTATGCCAATATGACAGAAATGCTTTTGGCAGGAGTAGATACAGTAAGTTTACTATCATCATTATCATCATCATCATCATCATCACCATCATCATCACAACTTTATTAGTGTAATTATTGCTATATTGGGTGAATGCACACTCCCTAAACTTCTTATATTCATATTATTCAGAAAGAGAGAGAAAATGAAGGGACTATTTTAGATGCTACTTTGCTTCTGGTTTGCATACTTTGTTTTCCACCTCTCACTACTCTCTCCCTACATTTTGGAAATAACGTGAACTGGAAGATCTATATTTAGTTCCCTCATTGTGCAATAAAGAACCTGACTTTAGCCAGTCAAAGGGAAATAAATGTCTTTTACTTCCGATAGAACTTAGGTTTCACACTGCTTTGATTGTTCCCTTAAACTGGACTCACAACATGAAATGCATATTTAGGTGTTGATTCTATAAAGTTACAGCTGATGCTTGAGAAGCAGCAAATCAGTCTGCCTCTGCGTATACTTTTTGCATAATCAGACTTTTTCTAAGAAGAAAAACAGCAATGCAAAAGTAACAAAGCAGGGGCTTGTAAGAGGTTAGGTAATAAGGGGTACAATGGTATTTGATGCAGTCAGGTAAAGGTGAGAGTACTTTCTTTTACCTTACAGTTATGTGCATGCATGTTAGAATGTTAATTCTGGAAGTCCTTGCAGTAAAATCTATGGAAGTATGATCAAGAGATTATTCAATGTTATTTAATTAAAACCAATTCCATACATGAGAGTTGAATTTAGTGTGCCCTGATTTCAAAATTAGAGGAAACAAAGGGAACTGGGGAGGGGGGTGTCACAGAATAAAATGAAGATCTTTATTAAGTCTCAGGCATGCTTTCCTTATGTTCTCTAGACCTTGGTAATCCTTAGGAGATGTTTGTTTCCTCAGAGTAAATCAATTGCATCAATTCTCTTCATTTTCTAGACATAAATGTCACTTTAGAGTTGAAACAAGCTCCTTTGTAACCTCTGCTGGAGATGTCTCATGCCACCAGAGCCTTTGTCTTCATTTATATCTACCTCTTTACCTGGTGATGAATAGTTCATCTGTCCTGCATGAGAGCATGCATGTAAGACCTGGCTCCCCTGTGCTGTGATTTAGAATGTAAAAACTGTAGGCACATAAAAGGATTACTAAAGACTTTGAACAGAATAGGGCAGGCCAAGTTACTAAGTTTCAAAGCACTTCAGATACTTTAGCACAGTGCCAGTTTTGAAGAGGATGTGAAGGCGCTGGGAACCTGAGAGGAGATACTGTTTAGATCACAGTAATTTCTTATGTAGTTAGGCACAGTTCCCAGCCTCTAGTCTACAGAGAGAAACTGTCCAAAGCCGAGCTTGTGAGCAAGACAATAACCCAGAACAAACTCAAAAAAAGATGAACTAAGGCACTGAGAACAGGATGTCCAGGTTTTTTTTTTACCCAGCTTTGTGAGGCAGGGGGAAAGAGAACTGAAATATCATAACCAACTTTATCCGTAAGTATATGACAGATATTCTGATAAATATTAAAATAGCAGCACAACTTGACATTCAAATAATCCATATTGTGGGAGTAGATGAGAAATTAAAAATGAAAATAGTTAATTCCATTACAGATATTAAGGAAAATGCAAACCCAGGAAAAACAAAAAGAGTAGAAAAATGAAACAAAATGCAAAGTTTCTTTTACAGTGTAAGGTGGTATAATTTAAAATATAGGCAAGGAAGAGTAATAAAATACTACCGTAGGCTAACCTCTACTTCTTGCCATTGCCAACCAACTTTGTATCATCCATATTGGCCTTTGACTTTCTTCCATCATTAGAATCATTGAATAATAGAGTTGGATAAGGCCATCGAGTCCAACCCCCTGCTCAATGCAGGAATCCACCTTAAAGCATCCCTGACAGATGGCTGTCCAGCTGCCTCTTGAAGGCCTCGAGTGTGGGAGAGCCCACAACCTCCCTAGGGAATTGGTTCCATTGTCATACTGCTCAGGAAGTTTTTCATGATGTCCAGCCAGAATCTGGCTTCCTGTAAGTTGAGCCCATTATTCCGTGGATAAATGTCCTTACAGAAAGGTGGCACCCTCCTAATGGTTTCATCCTCTTTCTCAGAGTATTTCCCTCCTATTTTCCAACTCTAGATAATTGAAATAGAACCCCTGCCTCATTTCAGGATTACATTGTAATTTGCAACAAGCTCCACCTGGCCTAAATATTAAGTCTAGGCTTCTACTTGTGCAGCCATGCAGAGCAGTTCAATTATACTTGTTCAAATATATAATTTGGTTTTTATAATAATAACTTTTCAAATATATTAAAATGTGTTTTATTCAAATAAGATGTTAATACAAGAATGGATGAAAATGAAAGGCATGCACACTTTCTCGTTACAGTTCTATGGGAAAGTGTTTTAGATTTATGATGCGATGCTGTTATAATCATAGCAGCATTATGGCTGCACTCATTAAACCACTGCTATTGGTGGTCTGAAGAATGTGTAGTATCGTAGTGCAGTTAGAAATGTTTACATTGTGCCTAACTTGTTAAAAAAACCAACACCCTGTATTTATAAAATGGGCAATAAGAAGTTTACAAGTAAAAATCGGGCAATTTACAAGTAAATTTTTTAAACCATGAAACACATGGGGAAGGACCATAGCTCACTGTGATAGAGTACTTACTTTGCATGCAGAGGGCTCCAGGTTTGATCCCTGCTATCTCCAGGTAGGGTGAGGAAAGAATCCTGCCTGAAACCCTGGAGAGCTTTCATCAGTCAGTGTCAACAAAACTGGGCTAGATGAACTCATAGTCTGACTCAGTATAAGGCAGCTTCCTATATTTCTAAAATCCCAAACAGAATAAAAGAGCATAAGAATAAAACCAGTAGCAGAGAACAGCATCAGTGTAAGAGATCTAAAAAGTACTTAAAATATTTAAGAATAAAAATGCTGGAAAGATTTTTTTTTTAAAGAAAAAGGTTCTTCACCTGACATAAAAATAACAACAACATAATGTGGCAATTAATGGAGTGAGAATTGCCAGATGTACAAGCTGGGTTTAGAAAAGGAAGAGGAACTAGAGACCAAATTGTCAATATCTGCTGGATAATGGAGAACGCCAGGGAGTTCCAGAAAAACATCTATTTCTGTTTTATCAACTATTCTAAAGCCTTTGACTGTGTGGATCATAACAAACTGTGGCAAGTTCTTGGTGGTATGGGGATACCAAGTCATCTTGTCTGCCTCCTGAGGAATCTGTATAACAAACAAGTAGCAACGGTAAGAACAGACCACGGAACAACGGACTGGTTTAAGATTGGGAAAGGAGTACGGCAGGGTTGTATACTCTCACCTTACCTATTCAACTTGTACGCAGAACACATCATGCGACGTGCTGGGCTTGACGAATCCAAGGCTGGAGTTAAAATCGCAAGAAGAAACATTAACAATCTCAGATATGCAGATGATACCACTTTGATGGCTGAAAGCGAGGAGGAGCTGAGGAGCCTTATGATGAAGGTGAAAGAAGAAAGTGCAAAAGCTGGGTTGCAGTTAAACTTCAAAAAAACCAAGATTATGGCAACCAGCTTGATTGATAACTGGCAAATAGAGGGAGAAAACGTGGAGGCAGTGACAGACTTTGTATTTCTGGGTGCAAAGATTACTGCAGACGCTGACTGCAGCCAGGAAATCAGAAGACGTTTACTTCTTGGGAGGAGAGCAATGACAAATCTTGATAAAATAGTTAAGAGCAGAGACACCACACTGACAACAAAGGTCCACATAGTTAAAGCAATGGTATTCCCCGTAGTAACCTATGGCTGCGAGAGCTGGACCATAAGGAAGGCTGAGCGAAGGAAGATAGATGCTTTTGAACTGTGGTGTTGAAGGAAAATTCTGAGAGTGCCTTGGACTGCAAGAAGATCAAACCAGTCCATACTCCAGGAAATAAAGCCAGACTGCTCACTTGAGGGAATGATACTAAAGGCAAAACTGAAGTACTTTGGCCACATAATGAGAAGACAGGATATCCTGGAGAAGAGGCTGATGCTAGGGAAAGTGGAAGGCAAAAGGAAGAGGGGCTGACCAAGGGCAAGATGGATGGATGATATTCTGGAGGTGACAGACTTGACCTTGGGGGAGCTAGGGGTGGCAACGGCCGACAGAAAGCTCTGGCGTGGGCTGGTCCATGAAGTCACGAAGAGTTGGAAGCGACTGAACGAATAAACAACAACAATGTGGGTGCCAGTCCAGACTCTCTGAGAAGGGTGTCCTGTATCTGGGGTGTTAACACTGAAAAGACCCGCTGTCTAGTAGCCACCTCACTAGGTAATCCCACCCCTAGAAAGGGAACAGAAGATGATAATTGAATGCTGGCAAATAAATTAATTTACAGATGAAGAACGAATCAACTTTTAGTTTATTTTGATTTACTTTTCTTGGCTTCTTTCTAAGGGGCATACTTTATGCCTGCAGTTCAGTGAAAGTAAAACCGCTATAAGCATACTTAAAACCAAATAAAATTCAGTGCAGTACCAAAGTATTACAGTGCAATCCTAAGCACCTTTACTCAGACATAAGAGTTGTTGATGAGGAAACCTAGGAAACCTAGCTGTATGTCTTATAATCAAAATATTAATATTTAAGATTTAGGCTCCAATTCTAGGCAATGGGAGTAAGTCCCACTGGAAACAGTGCAACTTATTGTTGAGTAAACACACATAGTAGTATGCTGTTTGGGAAAGTGTGTTATAAGTATTAGGCATTATTATTAATAATTATAGCTTTATTTGTCCAGCTGTGCTGTTTAGTATATGCTATTACTGTTTTTCTTCCTACTGTCTTTTCCTCCCCCTTAGACTTCATTTACTTTATCTTGGGCAACGTATCTATTAGCAAAGCACCCAGAAGTGCAGCATTCTATCTACAAAGAAATAGTCAGTAACTTGGGGAAAGATAAAGTTCCTGATGCAGATGATATCCCCAACCTGCCAATGATTAGAGCTCTTCTCAAAGAAACCTTAAGGTAAGTGCATAAAAACTAAGCTGACAGAAGGTTTTGTATCTTCTTCATTACAACAATGTGTCTTTATGTTCTAACTCAATTGCAATTATCACATATCCATTTTTCTTTATTTTCTATATTGGGGTATTCTGAATATTTGAACATGTCTCACTATGCTCTGTCATTTTTATTTTTATTTTTTTAAAAAACTTATGGGTGCATTTCTATGCACTTTTTAAGAGTAAGTTCAATTGAAGTTAGTGGGACTTACTTCTGAGTAAAGATACAGTGGATTGGGCTGGCAGTTAGCTAAATGTAATAGAATTGCTAACTGCAGCTACTTGGGTCCAGGTTCTAATTCCACTTTACGCAAGTGATAACTGGGCAAGACATAAGGAAATGCCCATTCAAACAACTGGCTTCCATGTCAGAGAGGGAAAAACAAGACTATTCAAATGGGGAGTTAACGTATTTCCCAGTTCTTCAGAAGCTCAGGGATGGACTAAGGAAATATACATAAAATCAATTTAGATTTTGCAATTTGATGTAACTTTTGATCAAGCTAGAAGTTATATGCAGAAGGTGTGGAACATTACTCCAGCTGCCGTTTTTAAACAGGAAAATTGCTTGTAGAGAGTCTGTTGGGACTGGAGAAGCTTCAGGGTAGAATGTGGTCTATTCTTTCCCTGCCACATTTTCTCCACTTCAAATTGTCCCCTAGTGGGTTTTCCCACAGTTGAGGTTCTAAATGCACATCTGCCCTCTGCAAATACACTTTTGGAACTCTGCAGGAGGAAAGCTACTGATTAGGTGCATGAGATTTGGAGGGGTCAAAGGGTTAAGAAGACTTCCTTCGCCAATCCTGATCACCCTTCCATACTTCCTTTTAAAAACAGGGCTATTGGGGTAATCTTGCATACAGTTGCATGTAACACTTTTATTTGCACCTTTATCATATATGTTACTTTATGAAGAAACAAAAAATGCCATGGGAACCTGCCCCTGGTTTCTCTCAGATGTTGGTAAAGTAATAATGTCACACTGAGGCCAGTGCTTTAAATGAATAATTAAACTCCTGATTACTTATTTCTCAATAGCACTGTGACCAGTTAATTATACCTGTTTTGCAGATGGATAAGCTGATGCAGAAAAGCTATTGTTAAAACCAAAGGCAGAACCAGAGTCAAAACTGTGGAGTTTCTCACACTGGTCTCATGTTTGGAGGTATAGTTAGAGAGTGGTTTTTAAAAAAACGATTAACCCCACTAAGCTGTGGACTTGCATCTTGCTTGCTCACACACTAGATTGCTGCTTCTAATTACCCAGGTGCAAATGTAACCTCAAAGGCAGCTAAAGATTAATATGTCCATATAATAATTTTGTGCACCTTAACCGAATGAGCCCACTTCATCATAAGGATTGTCTTTGAGCTCCTTTTCAAAATATTAGGCCAGTAGGCCCACACACTAGCCATGTTTAGACAATCACATCTTGAAAGTAGGATGTGAACCAACTTCATGCATCAGCCTGCAGTCCCTTTGCTCCCACTTTGACTCTCTCTTTTGCATGAGCAAGAAGCTGCAGTTCACCATAGCTTGATGTTAGGTCCAAACCAGGAGCTTTAGTTAATGGCTTCCAAAGAAACCAGGATTCATAAGCCAACTTTAAACCATGGGTTCATATCCTGAGTTGTTTTGAAGCCATTTAGCCATCATTTCTTCATCCGGACATAATGGAAAAATACGGTTACTGCAGCCTCCTGGCTTGTTTTCCCACTTTCATAGAGGGAGGAGAGAAATGGAAGGGAAGGGGCTGCATGTAGATGCATGAATCATGTGATCATCTGAATTGGACCATTGCTTTACCTGTAACTGCTTCAGAGCTGCTATATTATTATTATTATTATTATTATTATTATTATTATTATTATTATTATTATTTATATAGCACCATCAATGTACATGGTGCTATAGTTCCTTAAATTATGTGATTTTATTACATAATTTACTCATAATCCAAGTATAAATTCTGTACAATAGAGCATAACAATTGCTTTACCAGAGTACACCAGTAATTAATTTGGTTCAACAGACAGCTATGAATTAAATGTAATTGGAAACCATGGTTTTCCATTACTAGAATAAGCAGCATGAGCTTCGGGCTTGCACACTCCCAGGATGGCCAGATGCAAAAGAGGCAGGGCTGTAATGTTGTGTAGAAAAGGGAAATTTCAGCAGGTGTGTAGCTCTCATGGCAAGCTATCCCTGATGAAATTCCCTCTTCTATACAACTATTAAAGGTACAAGAGCCCTGATTTCGGCCATCAGAATGCTCCCCCTTCCCACTTTTCTTCCATGTGCAACAAGAGAAAATTGAAAATGTCCACTTTAAGTTTCAAACTAACCACAGTTCCCTTTTACACTTGAACTCAAAGAACTGCAGTTTGTTCTATCTGTGGTTAGCTAAAGCAATCCAGAGTTAAACCATAGCTTGATGTTCTGATTTGTTAACAGATCATAGAATAAATGATATAAGAAGAGCCATGCAGGATCAGACCAAAGGCCCACCCTTCCACCCCTAATCCTATTTAAAATAATTAGTGGTAAATTAGAATCAAGCTATGGTCACTAAGACACAAAAGTCTGGGTGAACAGCCAAGTCTTAAATTGGTGCCAAAGTGAAACAAGCACCAGCAGCATCTGGGCCACCAAGTGGGGGC
Source organism: Elgaria multicarinata webbii (assembly GCF_023053635.1). NCBI lineage: Eukaryota > Metazoa > Chordata > Lepidosauria > Squamata > Anguidae > Elgaria > Elgaria multicarinata. Next base: position 72,817,963 of record NC_086172.1, on the reverse strand, counting down.
AGGGGAAGGCATTCCATAATCATCACAGCACTTCCTTTAATCTATCCTAAATCTCCTACCATTCAGCTCCATTGGATGACCACAGGTTCTAGTTTTATCAGGGCTGTCTGAAGACATTTTTCTGATGAGGTGAAGAACAAGATGGTGCCCCTTCCCATTTCATGTACAAAAGCCGACTGGACCAGTCGATGAATCTGCCTTTTACACTAAATGAAAGCGCAATATCTTTCACTGTACCTGAAGACAGAAGGATAACTTAGTGGGCGCAGAACAGGCCAGATAGCATACAGGTCTCTCCTCCAACAACTGGTGTCGCCTCCCAGAATCTGCTCCCTGAGATGACTGCTTCACTCTGCCTAATAATAGGGATATTGGATATTTGAAATATGGAAGAACACTTTCTCCACACAATGGATAATTTTATACACCTCTATCATGTTTCCCCAATACTCATATTTTTTCTAAGTTAAATAGCCCCAAACATTGTAAGTTCCCTGAGTTTGGAAGTAACTGGAAACTATTATTAGTTCAAAAGTTAAAGGAGAAGTTTTTTGCCTCTTCTTCTGCATTAAAGAAAAGGAATATATTAAGCTGAGACTCAGGTAGGGTCATTCTTGTAATATAGGGTGACCATATGACCGGATTTTTGATGGCAAATCCGGGAGGGGGAGGGGAAATCAGGAATTTTTTTGCAAAGAGCAGCTCTAATGGGAATTAACAAAAATGCTTATAACTGTCATTTTTTAAGATAAAGACATGAAACTTGGCACAATGGTAGCTCTTAGGAAGGGCTTTAGATACCAAATTTGAAACAAATCTGTTCATCCATTGATTTTTTAGGAATTTTTTAAAATTGAGGTTTTAAAATTATTATTTTTTAAATCGTCATTTTTAAAGATAAAGAGATGAAACTTTGCACCATGAAAGGATTTAGGTAGAGCTTTAGCCACACCAAATTTGAAACAGATCCATTCATCCATTGATTTTTTAGGAATTTTTTAAAAATTGAAGTTTTAAAATTATTATTTTTAAAATCGTCATTTTTTAAGTTAAAGAGATGAAACTTTGTACCATGATAGGATTTAGGTAGAGCTTTAGCTACACCAAGTTTGAAACAGATCCGTTCATCCATTGATTTTTTAGGAATTTTTTAAAAATTGAGGTTTTAAAATTATTATTTTTAAAATCGTCATTTTTTAAAGATAAAGAGGTGAAACTTTGTACCATGATAGGATTTAGGTAGAGCTTTAGCCACACCAAATTTGAAACAGATCTGGGGGCAGTAGCAAACCCTGTTAACAACAACAGCAGCTTGCAATGAGTGAAGATACAGTCAGAAAAGATATTTGAGGGAAGGGGAGAATGTAACACACAGAGTATAGCAAAAGCTTCAAAGCACAGCAAAACCTACAAAAGTAGGAGTGAGTGAAGTTAATTTCAGATACACTGAATCTCTCACATTCTTTATTTCAGTGATTTTAACATTAAGATGTTACTTAGAACAGATTTGTCTTAAATATGTGTTGTAAAATCAGATATGTGACCAAGGCTATGTTCGGGTGGGCATGCCCCCTTGGTACTGGACACGCCCCCTTGGAAATTTTAATTATTTCAAAACTACCCCAGTACAGCTAATGGAATGGAATAAACCAAAGTGGCTGGCAAGCAGTCAGGAACCTCTGGCCTGGCCTGGGCAGGATGAAGCTGGGAATCTGCCAACCAAGAACTCCAGTCCGCGACGACCATGTTGTCCTCCTTTTTGGTTTCCAAAATATGGTCACCCTATTGTAATAGGAAACTATGGTTTCCCATTACATATGAACCAGGGCTCTATCTCCAAAGATGGCCAGACAGATGCTTCCAGGAAGATTACAAGCAAAGCAAGATGGAAAAAGGCTATTCTCTATTGTTTTTAGTTAGCAAAGATAGTTGGAGGAATATTGTCTTTAAACATGGAGATTTTCTTTTTATTAGTATCACTAATAGTATTTATTTACTAGACCAATTCTGCATGAAGTTCCATAATCCTTTCTGAGAACCATTTTATTCTAGAAGCCATCATAACATCAAGTGGCAATGGTGAAAAGGCAAGATTATGTGTTACATTGTGTCTCCAGTCAATTTCTTTATAACTCATTTCAAATGTTTATGTTTGGGGCTGGGAACACAAGTTTTAGGATTTTTAACCCCTTATACCTTGCCTAATAGCACAATTCTGCACATGTTGTTTACTGAGAAAAAAGTCCCATTGTGTTCAATGGATTTTACTCCCTAGTAATTGTGTTTAGGACTGCAGCTGTAATTGTTTTTAATTGTTTGTAATTGAAAAGGATATTCCTTCTTTTTGATCATGTTAGGCTGCAATCTATGCACATTTATCAGACAGTAAACCCATGGAATATAGTGGGATTTACTTCTGAGTATAGATGTATAGGATTATACTGCACATTGCTCTTTTGTATATTTCCTCCAGATCAACATTACTCTTATTGAGATAGGGTGACCAGTACACACTATTCCAAATGTGGGTTAACTACAGATTTATAAAATGGTATTAACATGCTTCTGTTAATTTTAGACCATTTTCTAATATTGAATTTTCCTTCTTCATTGCTGTAGCACACTGAACTTTCTACCATGCATGCAAGATCTGTTTCTGATGTGGTTTCAGCCAATTTAGACCCTATTGGTGAAGGCTTTTGCCCCTTGGTCTGACTGTTCCTCACTTTACCTCTATCAAGTTTCATCTGTCATTCTATTATCCAGTCATCCAGTTTGGAGAGACCCTTTTGGAGCTCTTCACAATCTCTTTAGGATTTTGCCATCCTTAATAATTTGGTGTCATCTATAACTGTGGCTACCTCACAGCTGAGCTTTTTGTGAGACCCCCTCTGTTTATTTGGCCACATTGTCAAAGATGTTTGTTTATTCCTTCCTGTTGCTTCCAATAATTTAGCCAGTATTGAGGCCTTGCCCTCTTATCCAGTGACTGCTAAATTTTCATAGGAGTCATAGATGAGAGACTTTGTCAACAGCTGTTTAAAAGTCCAAGCATACAGTGTTTTCTGATAACCTCTATTTACATACTTGTGGACATTTTCAAAGAATTCTAAAAAAAATGTATTTTATGGGCACTGAATATCTAATTGATACTTATTTGTAGGTTATTTCCAGTATTACCAGGAAATGGTAGAGTAACACAGAAAGATATGATTGTTGGAGGATACATGATACCTAAAGGGGTGAGTTGTATAATGGCTTTATGGAAGGAGTGGGAAAGGGGGAAGATGAAACTTCCTGTACTAAGAAACTAGTTATTTTGTGAAAGTCTGGTTTAATCTTAGTCATGTGAGATCATTAACTTAAAGCTTAAAGTATTACTTGACTTTTCATCCCAAAACACTTAAAACAATTAATAAAGAGAAACTCTGATCCCTTAGTAATGCAGCTGAAAACAGAGCTGCATTTTTGGAGACTTGTCAAGTTTCGGCAGAATGACAGCTTTCCCATAAAAATGACAACTTTCCCAAAATTGTCTTTCCTATTTCAAAGCCTTCCAATAATAATCTCTTTAACACCATTTTAAAAGTGGCAAAAGATATTAGAACTTTAATAAGAACTAGTGGGAAACCATCACATATTAACAGAAATGCTCTTTACAGAGGATTAAAGAGGTTTTCCCCCCATCTTAAAATATATTATGACTTTCCAAATCAAACAATAATTCCTTTAATTATTCCTTTAATGTTAAACAGTACCTTGATAGAACTCCCACCTGATTCCCTCAAATTGTGAGCCCTCTCAAGCTCAACACTCAAAGAATTTGAATTAGTATAAGTCTGCTTCATCCTAGAAACCAGCCTGAGATCACGGAAAATATGGTGGAAAATATTGTCCTCCTACATATGATATCCCTTATACACTTTCTTGCTAACCCCCCCCCCCTGTTTTTTTACTGACCCAGACAAATGCAAATAGTTTGAGGCTTGGGATGCAAGAAGCAGATTTATTTGAGAATGGTAAATGCACCTCAGAGGCTGGGGTATCTGAATTAATGCATGATCATTAGATAGTTTGGCTGTAAAAAGTCCAGTAACAAAGTCTTTGCGTTGGAAACTGTTGAATAGAAGTGAAGCAACAGGATCCTTGTGAGAGTGAGTCTATAAGATCTTTGAGTGTGAGTCTATAAGAGCATCATACATGACAAAGGGAATAGTCTCTTGTATCAATGGCTTATTACGAGCAGAAAATACAAGCCGCAAAGCAATCCACACAAATGCAATAATATCAGATATGATCTTCACACATATAGCTGAGGAGGACTGCAGTAAGTAATGCTGCTTAGTGCCTTAGAAATGCATTCAGAAACAAAGTATATATCTGTTCACATATTATTATTATTATTATTATTATTATTATTATTATTATTATTATTGAGATGTTGAAAGGCAATTTCTGTACTTCTGATGTCCATTACTGTCCTTCCATTACCCAGTGTGGTGGGTTCTAAAAAAATGCATTTTGCCCAAGAGCACCTGAAGCTGTATGTCAGTCATGCATTCAGCTGCCTTCCCCCACAAAAGGAAGGTTATTGCTGACAATGTAACTGATTGAACCATCAACAGCAATGTTTGGTTTTCCTTCATGTGAGAGACTGTCAAATTTAGTCTGGTATGTCCCTTGAAGAGTACTGTCCATTTGAATTTGTTTTGAGATGCAGGTGATATATTGATTGGTGTATGAAATCTGCTAGCTACTTAAGATGGATCTGATGAGACAAACCTTGGCTACAGGGTTCATTCTCTCTTTTTAAGAATTCTCTGGAATTCTAGGTAGAAGAAGCAGAAGAACACAATGGATTTTTGACAGTAAAAGCCCCCAATCATATAGTTTTCAACATTGCTGCTGCGCTCCTGCTCATTCCATTGCTTCAGCGGGATTGACCACTAGCAGAATGGGGAGTTAGCGCTTCCTAAAGTAATCTTGGAAGTGGGTGGAAATGCTTATTTCCAGATCAGGACAAATCAGCAGTGCTCCCTTTTGTGAGCTCCACTGACCTGTTCTATTCCAAAAACTAGCATTTCTGCTAATTTATGATTATTATTATTATTATTATTATTATTATTATTATTATTATTATTATTATTTACATTTTTACACTGCCCCATAGCCAAAGCTCTCTGGGCAGTTTACATAAGATTAAAACAAATACAATATATATAAAAAATAAAAACCCCAAAACATGCGACATACACAGAAACAAATATCTATAAACAACTATAAACAACTTTATAAACAACTATAAAAACAGATCCAGGATCAATGAAGCTCATCACATATTGCTAAATGCCTGGGAAAAGAGAACAATTTTAACCTGGCGCCGAAAAGTTAGCAATGTTGGCACCAGGTAGGCCTTGTTGGGGAGATCATTCCATAATTGGGGGGCCACCACAGAGAAGGCCCTCTCCCTAGTCGCCATCTTCCAAGCCTGCCTCGGAGTAGGCACCCGGAGAAATACCTTAGATATTGAATGTAGTGTATGGGCAGGTTCATGTCGAGAAAGGCGTTCCATCAGGTATTGTTTTAAGAATGGCTAGCTCCCCGTTGCACTAGTGGTGAGTCCTGCTGGTGCATGACCACAATGGAACACTACCCTGTATATCTCTATCTAACTATTATATATTTGTCATCGAGTAGTGGCATATGAGTGGGCCTCCTCTGGAATGCTCTCCCACATCTTATCCGATAAGCACAAACTGTGGTGAACTTTAGACATCTCTTCCATAACGTGTAATTGCACTGCTTTGTTTTACTGTTTCTATAGTATTTTCAATATATTTATTATTTTATATTGTTCTTATATTGGCTTTTATATTGTACGTTATGTATTTCTTATCTAAACCACTTAGAAATCTTAAGGTATCAATTGGTATATAAAATAAATTAATTTCTCTTTTGTCTTTGATTCTGGGCAGTATCCAACAGGGCCTGTACACTTATGCAATTGGTGTAACAAGAGCGTAAGTAACCTCTAGCACAATGCCAATAGGATATGCTGATGCAATGTATTTTCTGGGGGAAATTGTTGTGCCAGCTTACACCTGTCATGCTAGAGGTCACTTATACTAGCGCTATGTTAGTTGTGCCCTACTTAAAGTAGACCCAATGAAATTAAGTTAGACTAACATTGGATATAATCCATTGTGATCCCCTTGTGAATACTCTGACGTTATTTTGTTACACTATTTCTGAAATTATAAGTATATTAACATGTGTACATGTGTTAGTATGTTTATATATATGTTTGTTTCATTAGACCCAACTTGCACTCTGTCATTATGCTACATCATATCAAGAAGATAATTTCCCATCAGCAAATGAGTTCCAACCTGAGCGCTGGCTAAGGAAAAGTAATATGGACAGGGTGGATAATTTTGGTTCCATCCCCTTTGGTTATGGTATTCGGAGTTGTATAGGAAAGAGAATTGCTGAACTGGAAATTCACCTTGCACTAATACAGGTTAGTAGGTTATAGCTACTAAAGCATATGTCCTTGTTATATGAAATTTTTAATTTATGTTAAGAGTGCAGATTAATCCACTGAATTAGCAAGAACTTTCTTTCAAGTGGGACTGTTCACAAGTTGCTGTAAAAAAAATTTGTAATCATCATCATAGACTGGGATGGGTGATTTTTTTTCTTCCTGGTGGACCCCTTCTTTACAAGGGTTCTCAAAATAAAATAAAAAAAATACTGATAGGCTCCCACCAGTCAGAATGAACCTCTTGACATAGCCTAGTCTGCCCCTCTGCTATTGCCAAGGAGTCCTCCCTTCAGCTGAGCCCTAGGAAAACAAAATAACAAGGGGCAGTATTCAATCCTGTCCATCCACAAGTGTCCTGCCCGCTGATTCCATTGTGAAAGTGGCACCTACCACTTGTGCAATGGAGATTTAGTGCTTCCGGGGGCAAATCCTGAAATGAACGGTAATGCTTCGGTCTGGAACAGGGCAGGACAGCGGAGCTCCCTTGTGAGAGTTCCACCAGCAGAAGCTTGCCACATTCCAGAAGAGAGGCACTTCAGCTCATTTCAGGTTGCCCCCAAAAGCTCTCAATCTCCATTCCACAAGTGGCAGGTACTACTTGCAGGAGGGAATTGGCAGGGCTGGCTGCTCGTGGGTGATCTCTAGATACTGCCTAGAAAAGGAAGTTTGGATTTTCTTACCCAAACCTGAGAAACACAAACTTAGGCTGTTTCTATGCCTGTCTTTTTCACTGGGATCATCCCTGTGCATCCAAATTACACACAGGGTATCCTGGGAGCAGTAAGGGTCGATCCCTCCATTTTCCTGGGATAATCCTTAGGTGTAGAAAGGGTCTTAACTAACCTTATGAAAATCCTGAAGACACAAATACTAGTTTCCCCATGCAAAGTAGTCGTTTGCACAGGGAAGAGTTTAGTGAGAATTCCTTTTTAAAATATCATAGCTAAATGTCCAAATTGAAAAAAATGAGTTTATTTGGGTGAAAGGGGGAAAAACAAGGGAAGGCAACAATCACACATCCAGAATTCTAAATAAAACCAATAAAGTCAATCTAACTTAGCTAATTACATGTTGCATACTTGAGTAGAATCTTGGGTTTCAGAATGTATGCAGAGTTCATTACAGAAAGGATGGTCCTTGCTTTCTTGGTCATAAGTAGAGAACAAATTCTTACTTTTATGGGAATCTGAGTTCAGTAAAAGCAGGCCACCTAGAAGAGATTGTTGTTTTGCATTCATTTCTGCTGTCAGTGGTCTAGCCAGAAAATCCCAGAATTACTTTGTGGCTGGACTCACCTTCTTAATAACTTTAAATTTACATCTCATAAAGTCCTGCTGGTTTGAACCAGCTAGCCCATTCTAAAATAGAGCTTTAGTTTTTGGATGCATATTTGGAAAGAAAGAGATGAGATAAGAAACATAAACTGAAGTGTATAAATACTGTTCAATACTGTTCCAGAATGGAATTATTAAAGGATTGGGGGATTTCCACATCACAGTAGCACCTGTTCTCACTCTTTTCATAAGAAATCTCAAAAAAAGCCACAGAAAACGTAATGGCAAGTGTTGCCTTAGGACAGATCTAGCTACAAGCCCTATAAGTGGTACTGCTTGCAGAGCAATCTTAAACATTCTTACTCAAAATTAAGTCCTGTTGAATTCATTGGGGTTTGTTCTCAGGTCGGTGTGCCCAGGAATGCAGCCTTAATCTTCCTTTTGACCTTCCAAAAGCAACCATCCACTACATACATTCCATTCTGGCACCCAAGGATTTGTAGAGCCCAACTCCTGGGCATCTTCAGCACCCACTATTCTCAAAGAAAAGGGGTTAATTTCTAAAAAGAGCTTCTGGGAAACATGGCTGCTTAGCCCCAGATGTTCTCAATAGTTTGACAAAAGCTCTCCCTGTACCCTCCCCCCTTCTAGTTCCTTAAGAAGAACTGCACATGGGATCAAAGCAGTGCCCAAATTATGCTGGAATCACCTGCAGAAATCCCCCTTGACCGCTCTTCCTTCTTTAATACTAGAAAATGTAGTAAAAGAATGAAATTGATCAACGGTAGGGTCGAAGAAGACAAAAGAAAGTAATGTTGTACAATAGACAATTGAATTATGGAATTTGCTGCCACAAGGTATAGATGTCTTTAAAAGGCTACTAGATATTCTGAGGATAGCTATTCACAGTTATTAGTCATGATCACTAAATGTAATGCCATGTTCAGAAGCAATGCCACTTCCTTGAGAACAAAGAATGTGGAAGGGCTGTTGCTGTCCTATCCTGCTTGGGCTGGAAGCATCTGGCTGGCCACTGTTGGCAACAGGATGCTGGACTACATGGCCCTTTGTTCTAGCATAGGGACAGGCAACATAGTGCCCATGGGCACCAGTGTTCCCCCAGTCACCTTCCTTGGTGCCCACAGAGACACCTTACTCCTCCCAATTCTTACTTTTTATATTTTCTTACTGGCAGCTGGGATTGCTTGAAAGCAAAGTAGGAGCCTCCAACTGCTGCCATCTTAATTTTCCATGCATCCCTCTGTGCAGGTTACTTGTCCTTTGTGGCTACCCTTGTTTGGCAGCCAGTTTATGGTTCTCCCCAGGACAGTTTTTGAAATTTCCAAATGTACCCATGGGCTCAAAATATATCCTGTCCTTGTTTTAACATCTTCAGTGAATTTTCACAAGATGTGGAATACTGCTAGGGCTATTAGTATAATTATTACCTTTCTTACACACTCTTTTTTTAAATTAATGCTTGTATTTTTTTTCTCATTTGTTTCCAATCCCTAATCCCAGCTGCTTCAAAGATTTGAAATAAAAAATTCTCCAAAAACTAAATCAGTTTGTGCCAAAACCCACGGACTATTGACGCCTGCAGGCTCCATCAATGTTAAATTTGCGGACAGGAAATGAGACTAAAAACTTCAAGAAATTCCTCAGTTTGATCTCTGACTGAAAAGTGCTGAAGATTCTCTTAGCTTCAGTGGGATTTCTGTAAGGAAGCTTTAGATGCCTACATAGTGATTTATCTGTCTCCTGAAAAACAATTATATACATATTCACACAGAACATTATGTAAGTACATGTTAAAATATTTTTCTATTCTTTTTTTCTGTGCTGAGAATCCAGTTTATCTTTGGATGACACAATAAAGGCAACAGAGTAATCAATTCAACTTCATGCACTTAAACACAGCAATATCATTGCATTGCTTCCTATGAGACTCATTAAGAAGTAGTGAGACATTCATTGTATATTCTAGTAAATGACTGTGATTACTCCATCACCTCCTCCCAGCTAGTTTCCCATTGTTAGGCAATTGTCTGAGATGATAAGAGGCAATGATCTGTGAGATAAATGGTAACAGATTTCCATCTTCAGAATATCTGCAATTATCACAACAGGAACTCGCAAACTCTGGGCTGAAAAATAAGCATTTCTGTGTGATGGAGTACAGGATAAATACTGATTTGCAATTTCTGTTTCTTTAGTACAATGCCTTTTGGGGAATTCTCACCTTGAATAGTTTTATATATTAATTATAATACATCAAAATTAGGGGAGTAGTTTGAAATATGAAGACGTTTTAAAGGAAATTTCAAAACCTACAAGCTACATAGATTCTAAAGTTTGAATTGTATTCCCTGACAGCTTTTTAATTAACGCACAAAAGTATATAAAGTTTACATAAAATTTAAGTCAATGAGCCACATAAATAGTAAAAGAATAAACTTCTGTATTTCTCCATTTTTATTGACAGTTACTGCAAATATAGATTTCTTTTTAAATAAAGGTTTTACTTTAGTATCCTGATAGTCTTTTAAAAAAAATAAAAATAAAAAATAAAAATGCATGAACTATATGCTGCTTACTTTTCCATAAAGCTTTATTTTTTATGTGGGCTACTGCCCTCTCTAGGACAGATAGGTAAATAACATGGTGTTTATGTATTTCTGAAATGTGCACTTTGTAGTTGCTTATCTAAGCAATTTTTATAGCTAACGACAAGCAGAGGAGAAGTTTGTATTTGGAGCTTTTACCTGTTTGGAGGGCAACAATAAGACATTTATGCAAAAAGCTTTATTAAGGAGAACGCCTTATACTGAAGCCATTTTATGCCTTCAGCTAAATATTTTGCTAATAAGATAGAAGATGCATATTTCAAAGTCACATTGACTATGGGCATAATAGGTGAAAATCATTAACTTTAAAACATTCACATTACATATTTCAAAGCACCTGGTACTAGTACATCTGCCATGACTTTCATTAATCTCAGCTTTGCACTAATTTTCCAAATGTGTGAGAATATGTCCAACTTTCTCAGGAACCCCTCTTTGTATTTCTGAATATTGTCTAGAAAGAAAAATTCAACAGGGAATCTTGCCTTACTTGCTTTCAGTATCTAAGCCTGCTTCCGGCAAACTCCCAGTTTAAGCTGGGATCAAGGAACAAATAAACTTTGATTCTCAGTTTGAATTTTGTTATGGACCTGCTTTTTGGACTGTTGCATTAGCTGTCTTTTTTAATTATAATATTTTACTGGCATTCTTTTGTAAGTTAATATTTCTTATTATATAAAAGGAATTCAAGGGAGAACTTTTTAATAATTTCCTATAATTAATAAAGACTTTGAATTAATTGGATCAATCTCTCTATTTGTCCCTTAGCTATAATAAAGTAATTATATATCCACCCTGGTTTTTGTCTGATATTGATGCAATAATCCTGTATAGAATCAGATGCTTTAAAAGCATGAGCCATTACAGGGCTATCCTGTTTTATGCCTGCAAACCAAATGATCTGTGATTTACACACTCTATCAAAAGACTGAGATGATTGTCTTCAAAAGGAGTAAGTACACTGCCAGTTGGTACGGAAGAGCCTCAGAATAACAGTTCAAAGATTTATATTATAAGAGACTGTTTATAATATCCAGGTGTTGTTGTTTTTTTTAAAAAAAATGAAATACAGAGATATGATGTCTGGGAGAGAGATCAGACAGAAATAGCATGGCTGGCGTCAAGCTACACAGCCACCTGTTGCAGGATCAAGATGATTAACCGTAGATGCTAGGGATTCAAACTCAAGCCAACTGGGCTTTGGGGCATATTCTGGGTTTTGTAAAACCTTTGCCCTTAGAATCCATTTGTACTATACACATTACCATGTCCCTATTCTTCAGTGTCACGACCCCATTAATATAATGTATGCTTTAGCAAGGTCTATGACACTCCAAGACATTTGCTGCCTGAGGCAGAACAGCATATAGCCCTGCCCCACTCCCAGCAAAGTGTACAGTACCAAACTAAGGGCAGTCATATTACTTTGCACCTGAAGCAGAAAATTTCACAAGCATGTTTACCCTTTCCTGGCAGGAAAACACAACAATAATATATTCATCACTAACAATTTACTACCCTTTCATGACTCCAAAAATCCTGCTGCCTAAGGCAGCTGCCTCGCTCTGCATAATGGTAGGGTCAGACCTGTTGGACTGTGTCCATATTTTATATTGTGTGACGTCTTTGGGATTATCCAAAGAAAATGGATAATGATCTGAGTTGGTCAGTTTGGCTCTCTCTGAGTCAGAATATATTCTCTTTTTCTCCCTTTGACAAAGAAAGTCTAGAGAACTCAAAAGTTTCTTTCCCATTCTCAATCTTACTGAACCTGGTCTGGAGCTTTGGGAGGTGGGTTGACCTGTGTACAGAGATTCTAAGCAGGAATTTATTTGAAGTTACACATTCTCTCCAGAAAAATGACAATGAACAGTGTCTATGTGACATGTCCAGTCATGAGCCAAATTGAAGAGGAGATGGTCCTAATCAGTTGCATATATGTCCAGGAAAGGTAAGTGTGAGTCCACAACACCTCTTTTAAGTTCTCTGTGTTTCTACTCCTATCTTTTTGTTTCCTTGATCATTTCATTTTGTTGAAGATCAATGAACAGATCCTTTCTGATTGCACACAATTACATCAAGTGGGCTTTACTAAACCATTTTTGGGGTGTAACTCTACCTACCTCCAGGATCATCTGTGCTCATACTCCCCCACACCCACTCACACATTTAAGAATGAGAGGTATGGAGAACAAAGGAAAGAAAAGAAATCAATCTTCACACTGCCTAGAAACACTATGATTCATGGTGTTATAAGGGATATACTTAATGAAATCTGAAATATCATCCTATGTATTTAAAGAGGAACAACTTACAGTGAAAACAAACACGCTGTACACAGTCCTGCTACATAAAGCAATCAAGACATAGAATCATAGTAGAGTTGGAAGGGGCCTATAAGGCCATCGAGTCCCACTCCCTGCTCAATGCAGGCATCCACCTTAAAGCATCCCTGACAGATGGCTGTCCAGCTGCCTCTTGAAGGCCTCTAGTGTGGGAGAGCTCATAACCTCCCTAGGTAATTGGTTCCATTGTCGTACTGCTCTAACAATCAGGAAGTTTTTCCTGATGTCCAGCCGGAATCTGGCCTACTGTAACTTGAGCCCATTATTTCATGTCCTGCACTCTGGGATGATTAAGAAGAAATCCTGGCCCTCCTCTGTGTGACAACCTTTCAAATATTTGAAGAGTGCTATCATGTCTGCCCTCAGTCATCTCTTCTCACCATGTAATCTGCCAACCATGTCATGTGAACCCTCATTCCTTTCTTCCTACCTTCCTCACTGCTGCGGAAATGTGCACAGAGCCCACCTGTGGAAAGTTACTGGCTTTCTCATTTTCAGCTGGCAACTTCACTGCATGTGTCATGATGCTTTTAGACAGTGTTTAAATTTACTTATTTATTTATATCCCGCCTTTTCCCCCAGTACTGGGACTTTATTCCTTTTACTAACCAAGAACACCAAGAAAAAGAGCCATCAGTGGCAATGACTGATGTGTAAAGTGAGTAGGTCAGTAAATTGCATATGTGGGTGGGGAAAAAGTCTTTTGCCCTCAACCAGATCTGGCCCTATCATTAGGCAGAGAGAAGCTGTTGCTTCAGGCAGCAGTTGCTGGAAGGTGGCAGCAACGTGTTGGAGCAGGGAGCTGTGGATCATGCGGCCTGCCCTGCACCCCTTCAGTTAGCCTGCTGGCTTCAGGTGTGGTGGAGAATGCTGCCCCATCCCTGGTGTTGAGGAAAGATTCAACAGCTAGTCCAGTCAGCTTTTGGATATGGAAAAGGAGGGAGCACCATCTGGTCCTTCATTTCAGGCAGCAAAATGTATTGAGCCAGCCCTGCCCTCAACTAACTTGCATTCTTCCATTAGTGAAGGTGGAGATAACCAGATTCTGATGCTGAGAGAAACACCACAGCTATGATCCCTGTATAAAATGTGTGTTTATGTGTAATGAAACTCTTAATGTTCTGTAAGCATTATCAACTACCCAAATTAACTCTAGGACAACCTCCCATGTAGAAACAAAATACCACTAGATGGTGCTATTTTTGCAATTATCTGCTCATCTTCATTCCCAAATACATTGCATGGGTATGCATACACGCATGTGTCTAATTTTCCGAGTCATACATTTCATGGTTTTATTTTGATATGAGAAATTGTTATCAAATACAACCCGTAACACCAACACTAATGTATGAAAACACTTCAAGATGCTTAGGAGCATCTGTTTGCACTTACACATACTATAAAATAAGTTGATATGATAACTATGTAGATTTTCATATAATGAATTATTTAGATACTACCTGTAAATGCAGCAGTGAGGAGTTTAAGCTGTTGCAGGTTATGATCTGAGTCAAATATTGATTTCCTCTCACATGATTTTATTTGTTTACAGCATTTTTATCCCACTCTTCAGCTAAACGGACTCCTAGAGTAGCTTACATATGATCAATATGACAGCTCTTGAACAAGACGCAAGAGAAAACGGGATGGGAAGAGAAGGGGGGAAGCAAATTCAGATAGCAATTCTTAAAATAGTAGTTCTTATAATAACCAACTGGAATGGAAACAGTTCAAGAAGAGGAAGAGGCAAATATAGCTGGTGGCTCTGCTTTCCATCTCTCCCTCTGCTGCAGCCTGATGGAATAGCTGTTGCCAGGTACTTATTTGGGGTCTTTATTTGAAAGACAACGATGTGGTCCTTATTTGAAATTTAACTAGAAAGAGAAATGTCAAGCTGCTACAGTCCCTGCTTTGTTCGCTACAATTTAAAGTTATGGGTGATCATAAAATTCTACTGTTACCTACCAGGGAGAAAAAAGCGCTCTCTTGCGCATGTGCGCCATCTCCACTCTTTCAACACCATTCATAACTTTGACAAACATCTAACACATGGGCTGAATTCCATCTCAGGGGCTGCATTCCAATGGTGGGCAGGGCTGAAACAGAAAGGAATAGAGCCAAAACAAAAACAAAACACCTGAAATTCCAGCATATTCTAGCTTAGAGCTCTTACTACCAGTTACTAAGCTTTAGGAGAGGCATTTTGACCTTTTAGAATGGGGAGAAAAGAGCACAAAGCCCAGGAATTCACCAAAGAATCAGTGGTCAGAGAAATGCGGTGGAGCCAATGGAAGGGGGTATGACCTTCCAGGGAACCCCAAAGGGCTGGATTGGGACCCTGTTTTAACAGATCCCTCTTTAGTCTATTTTATTTCCTATGCGAAAGAGCTGCAGAAGTTAGCTTTTCCTCAAATGGGACCATGTTCCAGCTCCTTTATTGATCCTATTGCTCTTTTTGTGTATCTTTTCAACTCCCTGAGATTCTTTTTTTTTTTTTTTTTTTTGAGGGAGAGGGGTGAGAGACCAATAGTTTTTTCTTATTTATTTGTGCTGTTTATGTTCTCTGTACTTTCTTGCTAATGGTCAGTTATGATGAATGTATGTTTCATCATAACTGACCTTGTAGATTCTGTAGCCTTTCATGGCTAAAATATTTTATTTAGTGAGGACACACATTCACTGGAAGTTAGAAAAGCTTGGGGAGATGTAGTGCAGTCCACAAGAGAGAATCAGATCTAATGTTTTACCACTGTCCAAAAGAAAGAGACTTGCTGAGGCTCCACAAAGATATTGCTTATGTTTTGGCAACTACCATTCCCTGCAGGATCTACACTACAGCTTTATAATGGTTTATAATGGTATTGACAACTGTTGGGGCCCAGGGGGAATTCCGCACATCGTACCGAGACCGTTTCTAAGCGACCCCAGTGCGACGTGAAAGCGATCGTGTAACTAGCCTTTGGAAGAGCCGAGGAAGAGGCGTCCTTGCCGCCGCCACCCACAGACCTCCTCGCCGGCTGGCGAGGAGAGCTCGGCTGAAGAAGGCGGGGTGGAGAGCAGAAGAAGCTCTCCACCCCGCCTTCTTCCCCTGAGCTCTCCGTCCCAGCTGGCGAGGAGGTCTGTGGGTGGTGGTGGCGGCAGCGGCGGCGGCAAGGACGCCTCTTCCTCGGCTCTTCCAAAGGCTAGTTACACAATTGCTTTCACGTCACACTGAGGTCGCTTAGAAGCGGTCTCGGTACGACGTGCGGATTCCCCCCAGGACACACTCCATATGCCATATTCAAAGTGTTATATCCTGCTTGGTGTAGATCTGGCTTCTGTCAGGGTGCCTGTCTGCTCCCCATACCCAACTGTGTAAAGAATCAGAATTTTATATATATATATATATATATATATATATAGAGAGAGAGAGAGAGAGAGAGAGAGAGAGAGAGAGAGAGAGAGAGAGAGAGAGAGAGAGAGAGAGAGAGAGAGAGTCTCCAGTGACCACTTGCCCAAATTGAAACTAAACCTATTAGCGTATCTTCTGGAACTTCTCATCAGGGCATGTGGAGAACATGGGACCTTATCATTGCATGGAATGGAGAAACCCATTCAAACTAACTTTCATAGACTGATTCTATGAAGATAAGTTGTTCCCATGGCTTTGGTAGCGGGGACTGATTTGGTCAGTAGGAGGAGGCAAGATTTATTCGCAGAGGGGAGAGCTTAATCTTTACAAGTAAGACACCTTTTAAAATACTGCCTCAAACTGCAATTTCTTTCCCCATGTTACACATTCCTTTAGTAATGGAAGTTTTCTGCCATCTTTTGAGCATTTATATGATTTCTGCCATGTCTGTATTTCTTTGTTGGTCATTAAAGCTTTTATTGCTCAGAAAAGCTCTGGTTTGATCAGTGGTGCAGTCAGGATTGGACCTTGTGACTAAAGCCCAGGGAGTCACCAACTGACCAGCCAAAGAGTGGCAGGTACAAAGGCAAAATCCCATTTTATTCCTGTAGTCATTGTGATGCTATTTGAGTTTAAATACAAAACTGCACTTCTTCTTCTTCTTCTTCTTCTTCTTCTTCTTCTTCTTCTTCTTCTTCTTCTTCTTCTTCTTCTTCTTCTTCTTCTTAGTATTATTATTATTATTATTATTACTTGTGGCATTTTTTCTAGATAGACATGATGGGCTTTGCCAGGTCATGCTGTCTTTTATGGATTCTGGAATTTCTTCACAATTGGGCATGTTTTAAGTATCACTGCTTTGTGGATGTTGGTGTGGATGTATGTTGGTAGGCCCAGTTTCTGAAGGTTTTCTGTATAGTTTTTTGGATGTGGTGCCAGTGACTGATGTGACTAACAGGAAAATTGTGACCTTTTCCTGTTGCCATAGTCCATGGCCACTGGTGTATATTTTTCTCTCTTCTTCTCTTCCTTTTCTAAAACATTTTTGTCCTTAGGTATTGCTGTGTCAAAGAGATACTTGTGTTCTTTTCTTTTTTGTCTATAACTGTTATGTCTGGCTGGTTGATATTGTCTTGTCTGTATGAATTGTTCTAGCCCACTATATTTTATTATCTGCATTTTCTAAGATTGTTTCAAGTGAGTATGTATAGTATGGTGTAGGTTGTTTGATGAGGTTGAATTTGATGGCCAATTGTTGGTGAATTTACCTAGGGAGTTACCTAGTTACCTAGGGAGGTTGTGGGCTCTCCCACACTAGAGGCCTTCAAGAGGCAGCTGGACAACCATTTGTCAGGGATGCTTTAGGGTGGATTCCTGCATTGAGCAGGGGGTTGGACTCGATGGCCTTGTAGGCCCCTTCCAACTCTGCTATTCTATGATTCTATTAATTATTTTTGAAACTGTATTGTGTCTGTGTTCATTCCTACCAGAATTTTACATCCCCGTTATATGGTCTATTGTTTTTTGGAATTGATGGCATTTCCTACATACATCTGTTGTTACACTGTTATCTTTTATGATTTATTTTGGTAGTTCTTGGTTGCTATAACTTGATCCTGTATCATTATCATCATCATCGCTGGCAAACAGTGTTATTATCCTAACATATCAAGCATTCAGAAGCAGTTTTAAAGTACGGAATAGCAGTGGGGGGAGGAGAGAAAGACTATTTATGTGCTTCAAAACTGCAGTAATACACATGACCATCTAAGGGCCCCCCACCCCACCCCATAAGAACATTAAGCAGTGGAGGCTGGTGGCTCCAATGTCATTGGGGTGGTGAATCTGTTCCAGGATTGTCAGAACCATCAGAACTCTAAAGGAGCTTTCCAAGGAGCTGGGTTGGGTGGGTGGGGGGAGAGAGAGAGAGACTATATTTCAGAACCTTGGATAGCTCCTTTAGAGTATTGTCTGCTCCTGACTGAAACCCAGAATAGATTCACTGAAATCAGAGCCACCAGCCTCCATTGGTTGAATACGAACCTGGATGAGATACGAACATTCAAATCTTTCAAAGGGCTAGTTGGTTGTTTAAGATGTTCTAACACTGCCACTGGCAATCTAGTGATGTCATGGTACAAATGGTGTGTGTGTGGACTGACAAAAGGGGAAAGAAGGAGTTTCCTCCAGTAGAATGACAAGAGCAACTCCTCTATATGTCAGATATATGCACGGGGATCTCCTTAAGGATTGCTTTCCACGATTAAGGCCATATAGAACAAGCTACCTGATTGGCCTCCCATGAAGCAATTACTTGTGCAGCAACAAATGAACTACTGTGCATAGATCCTTTGGTGTTGCAATCCCTGTTGATGCGTTTTTATTATTATCAGATGATATATTTGTACACCAGCCGGTGTGCATGCTCACTTCTGTTATTGTTTATTGACTATAATTCCCTGGTGGAAAGTTACTCTGCCTGGAGTTCATGATAGCTATAGATCAGTAATTTCAGATAGAAAAGGATGCTAGCAACGTAGAGATGCTGTTGATGACTTCTGCAGTTTGGAAAAACTGCACAGGGAAGGCGAGAAACCCAACGTTTCCCCCTAGCCACCTGCTATCCTGTCCTGAACTCCAAGGCAAGCTTCACATTTTGGAGCCCAAGTTAGGCTGGAGGAGGGCACAGACAGATTCAGAGTGGGTGACCCGCTTGCTGCCTGCTCCAGTTCTGCTTACAGGAATCAAGAAGGGGCCTCACTTTGTTTGTTTATTTTATTTATTTATAGTATGTTTATCCTGTTCCTTAGCCAAAAAGGGCTCCTGGAGCAGCTTACAATCAATCAGTGAACAACAGTCCCTGCTTGCAGGTTTGCAATCTAAAAGAACAAACAAACAAACAACACAACCCCCACACAGAACACACAGGAACAGAGGATTTCTTGCAACATCCATAGTTTTCTCCACACCAGCAGCGTGTGTGTGTTTGTGTGTGTGTGTGTGTGTGTGTGTGTCAGCTTAGACTCCTGGGTCCATGGTCACAGCGTTGTCTGTGGCTAGGAATCCAAAAAGTCCTATGCCCCTCCCTGCCCTGCAAAAGCTGACTAGGGGCCAAATCTCTTAGAGATTTTTCTATATTAAGTGGTATCCAAGTACTACTACTACTACTACTACTACTACTACTACTAAAATACAAACAATTTGGTTGTGGTGGGGGGCTGGGTTGGCACAGAATGTTAATTATTTTGATGCAGCATTTCCACAGTCCATGCAGCCTAGAGCGACTGCTGTGTGATGACTCATCTGTACACTGGTCAGGTTTCCCAAATCAGTTTAATCTTTTAGCACAACCTGGAAAAGCTGAAACCTCTCGAATCCAAACAAAAGAAAATACCTTTTCATTAGCACTCTAGGCCTTGTGTAAATAATATTCTCAACCAGAGCCCATTTTATGGCTTCTCAAATGCTTCGTTATCAGAACAGCAGAGATAAATATGGGAACTCAGGAGAGGAACAGGAGATTAGTCCAGCCTTAGACTTTTATCCTTGTGAGTCTTGAAAGAATTTGGGGTGGGAGGTGGGGAGACATACAAGGAATGATAACTTATCTGTATCCTTGATCACTGGAGACTGATTAGCTTTGATCACTGGAGATTGATTGGGAGAATCAAGATTCTAATGATGAAGTTATCCATGCTTATTCTTGGTGGGTCTTTGCTATCTTATCATCTTGTCCGGCATTTTGCTTAGACTCTGAAATAACTCCCGACGGAAAAGAGGGACTAAGGCAGGTGCTACACTACTGCTTTATAATGGTTTATAATGGTATTGACAACTGTTGGGGCCCAGGACACATTCCATAAACCTTTTTCAAACCACTTGCAAAGTGTTATATCCTGCTTGGTGTAGATCTGGCCCAAGTCTCAGGATTTCGGAAAATAAAGTCTTATTCTTCAAAGTAGCCCAACGTGTTTCGGCCCTGTGTCATATATTTCTGGGCCTTCTTCACGGGCTATAAAAACGTGGACAATACAACATATTAATATGCATTTATATGATCATTTTAAAAAATGTTAAACCACATAAATGTGCTAATACTGTGTCTGTGTATACTTATATACAATTTGTAAACAGCCCACAGAGGTATTTGAAAATATGGCTTAAAGAATCAATCCTGCGACTGGCGACATAATTTGTAAGCAGCAGTTTTTATGTCTTTTCTTTACATCATTTCAGCTATACCCATAAATGTACTGGTTAAATGCAATGTCTTTCATTTTTGGATGTACACCACACTCTTAGGGAGTATCTGCAAAGCTCTGTACCTTAAAGAATGAGAGGCAGAAATCCAGATCAACATTAAGGCCACCAGACTCAAGGTTTTCAGGCTTAAGATCCACTCTGATTCTTTTTTTAATAGGGTAGTCTTGTAATACCCAAAATCTGATATAACATATAAATAGAAATACACAGAAATTAAAAATATAATTAAACCTGGTGCAGTATTAGAACATTTAAAACATTTAAAATATAAATAACATTAAAAAATATCCAATGCATAAGCAGAGGTCCAGACTACTCCCCAAAGGCCTGCTGGAACAAAAAAAGTTTTAGCCTGCCTCCAGAAGCACACCAAGGAGGGAGCCAGTCTAGCTTCCCTGGAAGGGAGTTCCAGAGCCCTGGAGCACCCACTGAGAAGGCCCTCTCCTGCGTTCCCACCAGGCGTGCTTGTGATGGTGGTGGGATCGAGAGAAGGGCTTCCCCCGAACAACTCAGAGCACAGGCAGGCTCGTAAGGGAGAATAAGTCTTTCAGATTACCAGAACTCGAGTTCTTAAAAAAAAGGCCTACTAGAGGAATGTCCAGTTTTATACTTCTAATATTGCTTAGATGTTCCCCAATACATAGTTTGAGAGCCCTTGTTGGTTTTCCCACATAAAATGTGTTGCAGGGGCATGGATTTCATAAATCACACCACTGGCCCTGAAATATATGCCACAGTACTGAAACATGTTGGGCTACTTAAAATTTTATTTTCCGACATCCTTAGCCTTGTTCTTTCTTTTCCGTGGAGTTAATTTGGATGTTATCCAGTTTTTTCTGACCCTGAGGTAAAGCTTCCTTATAGCAAGGAGTCTAAAAAGAACTGGAATAGCCATGAGGAGGTTACAGAAAAAATTAAAAACATGCAGCAAGATCTGTTATTTTTATCTTCTTTAGCCAGTGAGTGATTTGTTTTAAAATATTTATGAGCTATCAGCCTTTTACATCATGTGGAAAACATCCCTCATTTAGCTTGCATTCATCATCATTGTTGCCATTATCATCGCCATCATCTATCCCACTTTTTCCTCCAAAAGGAAGCCCAAAGCGGATAACAACATCACACGGAACAAATGCAACAGTATCAAATAAAATATTAAAAGTCAATATAAAATATTATGTAACAATAAAAATCAATAAAACTATAAAGAAACTTCCAATGGATTAAGATCTTTAGGGTGCAGCCCTATGCACGTTTACACAGAAAACATGCTACAACTTCAAGATAACAATAATAAAACCAAATAACTTAAAAGCACAACTTAAAAACACAGTAATAAAAGACATAGGCTGGGTTCCCACAACATTGCTAACCCACCCAGTGTGGGTTATTGTTGAACCATGGGTTATCATGTTGTCTGATCACAGCATATTTTCTGCAGGGTTGTTCGTGAGGCTTGTTAACCAATCTGAACAACCCAATCTGAACAACAACAAGCCACGGGTTCTCAAGGTGGCTTGTTCAAGAAAAATAGCATGCAAGCCAATAAAATCCCCTTCAGCTACAGGCCAGCTTACATGCCAAAGACCTACTTGAACAAAAATGTCTTTGCCTGCCGGCAGAGGCAAATGACAAACTTCTTAATGATACCTTTATTAATGGCAGATAAACTTTCCTGAAAGACAGTTTGCACACCACAACAAATCCTCTTCTCAAATATTCAGTTGCAGGCGTGCGTGGATTATACTTGAGGGTAAACTCTCATTCTTACACAGTAACACTGAGGTTTCACAGACCTGCTGCTTGGCTACTACCAACTGTGTCCACCCTAGGATATTTCAGAACCCTCAACAACATGTCATGTGGGAATTCCTTAGCAGGCCTTGAATTAGAAAGCTCGGTTCCTTAAAATAGACAACGTTGGCTGTTGGGCGGCATAAAAATGCAATAAATAAAAAAATAATACTGGTCTTTATCATCAGCCAATAAATCCTTTGCAGCCTTAGTTTCTGCGACAAATGAGGATTGCGCATTCGTTTGCTCTTTCTCAACAGACACTGTATATATCTCCTATTTTGTGAAGATCTATGCCTAAAGAGGAAGTTCAAAAGTTTGCTTTGCTAAGTTGCTGATGTTCCCTAGCATGGTGAAGTAATTTATGGAAACAGACAGTTCCCATTAGTGTTAGGCCATTAAATCTAAAAAAGACTCTAAGCCACGTAGGCAGAAGACAGACATCAGATATTACCAAGGTTTGCCATATCAGTGTGTCACATGACTGACTCCACATAATAATTCTCTCAGGAATGCAGGCAGTTGACAGCCAGGAGTAGCCACGGTGAAGATAAAAGACCAAATTCCCCAGATGCCTCCCAGAGGGAGAGGACAAAGGCACACAGGAGTTGTTGCTTCTTCACCTTTCTTGCTCTCTAATCGACAGCAGCTTCTCACCTGCTCCTCCGTTTTCCTTGCCTCTGTCCTGCTACTCATGTTGTTAAAGTTCTAGGCAGCAGGGTGGGGAGGAGAATATGTTATATATGGTAGGTCCCTTCTTTACAAGGGTTCCCCAAAATGGAATTATTCATAGGCTGCAACTACAGGCTGATCCTTGCTGTAACACTTAAACCATCCAGCTGTGGCCAGTATCCAATGGGGCACTTATGCCTGTCAATTCTCTTTTCCCTGCCCACCAGTTTCATCATCATTTCATTTATTATGGTCACAGACCAGCAAATTTAATATAAAGCATGTAAAAGATAATTTAAAAATAACATAATAACAAAATACAGTTCTGTATTTAATAACAAAATACTAACACAATAATAACAAAATACAGTTCCTTCTCTCAGGAGGATAACAACATTTTTTCCCTAATTTGCATGGAGGTCATAAACCCTTTTGGTGATACAAGAGTACACATCCCTTAAACTAATCAATACCAAAGTTGTGGAGGTACTTCCAGAAAAGGCTGTTAATAATGGGGGTGGTGGTGGGGAGAGAATAGCTTCTTTCTCCATTCCTTAGATATGTTACAGTACCAAAAGACATGTTCAACAGAAACCAGGATCTTATCCACCATTTTCCTGCTCCCTTGCTTAAGCAGTTCCTGCTGCTTCTATTTCACAAGCAGGACCCACCACTCATAGAAGGGAATTGAAGGGGGCATAAGCACCCCACTGGATACTGCCCCCCTATGAGGAGATTTAAAGACTTGCCAAGGACTTGTGTCTTCTGCCCTGCTCTATACAATAAAAAGGGAAGTGCTTTGGACCTTCTTGCCCAAAGCCCAGAACTCACAGAACTTAACAAATCCCTATGACTATCCTAAGAATGCAGGGGGGTAGCTTAGCAACCGTGCAGTCTTGCATGAGGGGAAGGTTTCAGTGAGAAAGTCATTTTTAAAATAATGCAGCAAAATTTCCAAACGTCTAAAGAGGTTTCTTTAGGTGAAAAGGAGGCGGGAGATAACAAGGAAATGCAATAACAACCACACACAGAGATTTCCAAATAAAAATTATTAAAGTCAATCTAACTGAGGCCTAATCTACGCCAAGCAGGATATTGCACTATGAAACCGGTATATAAAAGGCAGGAGCCACACTGCTGCTTTATAGCAGTATTGAAGTGCACTGACAACTGTTGGGGCCCATTGTCACATACCATATACTGCTTTCATAGTGCTATATCCTGCTTGGTGTAGATTAGGCCCCAGTTAGTTACATTTGCTTACAAAGCCTATGCAGAGTTAGTTGCAGAGAATGTGGTCCAAGAGAGGGCATTATTGGCCTCCTGAATAGATGTTGCTTGGAAGAACCAGACTAAACGCAATGTCTCACATATTTATGGGAATCTGAGATCAGTAAAAGCCAGCCCCTTAGTAGAGACAGATGGTTGTTTTGTCCAATGGGCTGGCAAGCTCGATTTCTGTTGTCAGTAGTCTAGCCAGCCAATCTGAAAATTATGTAGAGGCTAGGTCCAATGGCTTAGTTGGATGAAGCATTGTGCAGAAAGCTCAACTTCTCAGAATATATTGGGGAACAAAAGGTAAGATTTGGCCTATTTATGAACTTCCCTGGTGTTTGTGTGATGAAATAGTGCACTGTAGGGAGCACTATTAAGCGACATCAGAATTTATTTATTTATTTATTGCATTTATATCCCGCTTTTTTTCCTCCAAGGAATGCAAGGTGGTGTACATAATCTTCCTCCTCTCCATTTTATCCTCACAACAACCACCCTGTGAGGTAGGTTGGGCTGATAATCTGTGACTGGCCCAAAGTCACCCAGTGAGCTTTAATGGCCGAATGGGGACTAGTACCTGGATCTTCTGATTCCCAGTCCAATACTCGAACGACTACACCACATTGGCTCTCCATTCTTAAATATCGAGGTTTGTCATTCATCCCTTTCCCCCTCCTGCTGTTCTACATACTTGGAATCCTGCTCATCACAGATGGAGGAAGGAAGTGGATGGCAGGACAGGGGATGGAACAGACAGAAGTAACATCAGCTGTCTCATTCTGTATCAGTAGGGTGACCATATGGAAAGGAGGACAGGGCTCCTGTATCTTTAACAGTTGCATAGAAAAGGGAATTTCAGCTGGTGTCATTTCTCTACATGTAGCACCTGGTGAAATTCCCTCTTCATCACAACAGTTAAAGCTGCAGGAGCCCTGCCCTCTTTTGTATCTGGTTACTCTAGTATAGCTCCTTCAGCTTTATCTATTGTGATGAAGAGGGAATTTCACCAGATGCTGCATGCATACAAATGACACCTGCTGAAATTCCCTTTTCTATGCAACTGTAAAGATACAGGAGCCCTGTCTTCCTTTTCATATGGTCACCCTATGCATCAGGGAACTGAAAGCTACCCAATATTAATGTCCTTTGAACAAATTCTACCAGTTGCTATAGAATTGGAATAACGAAAGTATATTGTCTTGTAATGACTAATAATAATAATAATAATGCTCAGTTTAATACATTTCTTTATGTATGTGAGCTACGTCTCCCCTGAAATGGGACTTCCACATGGGGAGAAGCCTGACTGAAGTAGGCTGCTGCCTATGACTGCTCATACCAAACTAGAAGAGAAAATCTCAGCAAGTGGTTTCACATGCTGCGTTTTATGATCAGTGCTCTGATTTAAAGCACCGTTGACCTGCATTCCACAGGTTAACAGAGAGCAATCTCCTTGCTATATGCTTGCGGTCTACATACAGCAAGGTCAGCACAGGAAGCCGACCTGCCATTGCAACAAACATTTTGACTCAAATCAGTAAAGCTATAAACTCTTGCAACAGCGTACTTAATTTGGCTGTGTATGCTGTTTCACATCCTGTCTCTGCATTACCATTATAGCCTGGAGTAACCGATGGAATCATCTAAGGTCCCAGACCACTCTCCTCTTTCAGAAAGTATCAGCCTGACTCCACAAACAACCTACTCTGGTTGGTCATTTGGGATGACAATAGTTTGAGGGCTGCCCCCGTGTCATATCCATGTCATTGCAAGGGATTCTGGGGCACACTTCTCAAATTGTGTGCTGTAGGAGCTCAGCATGGCTTGTAAATAAATGAATGAATAAATGAAATACCTGTTGATACTGGGGATGTTTGCATGACATGACAGCCCACAGTAGGTTATTTAACCCATGGTGAGGCCTCAATGTCTGCGGCTACCATTTTGAATAGGCAGCCTCTGCTCCAGGATTGTTGTGTCATGAGAACCTGGCGAGTATGGGTTATGTGAGGGTTGTTTAACCTTCACATAATCCACATTCCGGATTGTCTTCAGCAGTCCTTCTCTGGGACCTCCAACCAAATGAAGTGAGGTGGGTGGCTACTAAGAAGAGGGCCTTTTCTAGGGTGACCATATGAAAAAGAGGACAGGGCTCCTGTATCTTTAACAGTTGCATGGAAAAGGGAATTTCAGTAGGTGACATTTGTTTGTATGCAGCATCTGGTGAAATTCCGTTTATCACAACAGTCAAAGCTGCAGGAGCCCTGCGCTCTTGACCAGATACAAAAGAGGCCAGGGCTCCTGCAGCTTTAACTGTTAGGAACAGAGAATTTCACCAGGTGCTGCATACCTACAAATGACACCTGCTGAAATTCCCTTTTCTGTAGGTACAGGAGCCCTGTCCTCCTTTCCATATGGTTACGCTACCTTTTCTGTTGTGGAAGGAGTTCTCCAGAGAGGCTCATGTGGTATCTACATTGTAGTCTTTTCAGTGCAAGATGAAGACCTTATTGTCCCAGGTGTTTTTGTATTTCATTTTCTATGGCTTTAATTCTTTTACTGTGTTTTAAATTTTTGCACTGCTGCTAGGTTTTATTTTGGTGTTTATTTTTTTATTCTATACTGCAGTTTAAAACTTTTACACTTTTATATTATATTTATCATGTTGTACTTTATGGCTTTAATTATTGTGAACTTAGTCTATTTGGTGGTATAGAAATATAATAAAAATAAACAAATAAATAAATGGAAAATGGGGGGTGGAAACAATTGTTGTGTGTAATAATTCTGGTCAGAACCCAACATTATTTGGTATCTTTTGCCATAGTAGAAAAAAAGTACAAATTGATACTGATTTGATGACTTAATTGCTCGTGGTTTACCATCGTATTAAATATATACGAATTTGCATGTCATGATAAGCCACCCTGAAAATAAGCTATGGTGAGTTAGTTTTCACTCACTAACCCACGTTACTCTTGACAGATGATCAAATGATCAGGTGCTCTGTGGCTTGCTGTGGCTTGTTACCCTTATCCGCCCATCCACTCCTGGTACGTATCCCATGGCCCTTTGCAACATAAGCTAAACAGCCTACTCCACTATTCTGTTAATGAGTGCATTAGCACTGATTAGCAGAGTAAAGGGTTTTTTGTAGACCCCACCACCACTTTGGGGAGATTTGCGCAAATGTAACTTAACTTATTGTATTTTTAAAAACTTTTGGGAAGATTTGTGCAAATCCACTAAAGTGCAGTAATTACTTTAAAGCTACTGTAATTAGTTACTGCACTTCAGCAGATTTGCAAAAATCTCTCTGAAAATTAAAAAGAAAAGAAAAAAGGTACACATGCATAAATCTCCCCAAAGCTGGAAAAAAGTTAAATTTGCACAAATCTCCCTGAAGATGAAAAAAAAGTTACATTTGTACAAGTCTCCTCAGAGGTAAAAAAAAAAAAAAAATTACATCTGTGCAAAACTCATCAAAGGTGAGGGGTAAAAAACATTAAATTCATCAAATCTTCCTGAAGGCAGGGAAAAGTAATATTAAATTTGTAAAAATCTTCCCAAAGCCAGGAGAAAAAAAGCATCACTGTCTGAGGAGGTGATGACGTGGAGGAGTAAATTGATTAGCATTGTTTCAAGATGTAATAGAAAGGGGATATCATTTGCGATATCAGGAGGGGCCAGCAGGTTTTTTGCTGCTCTTGCCAGATAGTTTTCTTGCCATTTTAAATAACCCATGCTAAACTGACTCTTTGGGGTTCAGGTGTCATGACAAGCCACTCTAAGACCCTACTACAAGCTACCCTAATCAACCCTACCACAAGCCATGGGTTCTCAGGGTGGCTTGTATACGAAAAATAACATTTGACGGAAAAGCTGTGTCAGGTTCAGATCTCATGCTAAGCCACCCTGCAACCCCTTGTGTTGACAGCCCTCCATGGACTAGCGTGATGTGCGAAACAGGTCAGAGAGTAGATGTAAAAACGATTATGTGATTGGCGCACCAATATTCCAGGTTGACCCACAATACAATTCCCTGGAAAACCCGTTATTGCACCTTATGCTATTGGCGTTACAGTAGATGTAATTTATGCTAGCACTACGTCAATTGGCAGCGTTGGATATTGCCCTTCATGTGTGACTATTGTGTTAGATGTTTTGAGATGTGCTCGAAATTGCTGGAATGTATCCAACACTGCTATCTCTTGGTCAGATGCTCTGAATAGCACTGATCAGGTCTTTGGCAGGGAGGGGAGGACAACTAAATCCAGTGCTTTGCATCCCATTCACTAGTGAAACTAAGGCCATAGCTAGACCTAAGGTTTATCCCTGGATCGTCCAGGGGTCAAACCTGTTCATCTAGGTGACACACAGGGGATCCAGTGCTCAGGCAGGGGCGAACCCTGGATGATCCCAGGATAAACCTTAGGTCTAGCTGTGGCCTAAGAGGGGTGCCCTGCATATATCCCTGGCTGTACTGTACACACATCAGCCATTTCCACAGGCAATACAGATAAGGATATGCAGGCCCAAATCTGTTTCTGTGGGGCTGCTCAGGACTAGTCCAGAAATTCTGAATAATTGTGCTGTGAACACCCAGGTAACTGAGAAACGCTGGGGTTGATTAGTGCTGAATGGGAGCAGCTGCCCATTCCTAATCTAATCTTTTAAAATGCTGTCTGTATTTCTGCTCCCACCTCCCTCCTCAGCAGTCCTGGAATGATTTGTCACTGTTTGTCATTGAGATGGATGACTCACCATTCTCGTTTTGCCAGTCTGATTCTTTTTTCTTAACACAATTCAGTGATCTGTTTTTAATTCACACTCTCAACCAGTCCTTGGGCAGCAATCCCCATAGGTAACTAGGAGCGGTGAGATAGAAAAAACAAACACCTCTACTTTTTCTTACCTTATAAAAAGTTCAGCGAAATGTAACTCCACTGATAGTTTAGTTTTTGGTTGGCTATTTAAAACAAGGAATATGGTGCTAGCATTCTGCATCCCAGTGGTTCAACATTTCTTTATTTAGATCTATCTCCAGATACAAAACCACAAAAACATGAAAAAGAATCAAGACATAGGTTTCCTGCAGATATTGTTGTGGTGAAGCAGATTAATAGTTAACAGTCCAGAATAATGGTTGATAGTTTATTAGTGTGACAGGGAAACCTGAAAATGCTCCTGTTGAATAGTGTGACAGGGAAACCTGAAAATGCTCCTGTTGAAGCCCCTCAATTTGATGTGAATGAATTGCTCAAACACACTCCTGACACTTTCCCTCTAGCCCCCACCTTTGTGCCTCTAAAAACAGAGAGGCACAGAAAGCCTCAAGGCTATCTTGGGCCTTAGCTAGACCTAAGGTTTATCCCAAGATCGTCCCGGGGTCATCCCTGTTCATGTAAATAACACACAGGATATCCTGGGAGCAGCCAGGGATGATCCCGGAATAAACCTTAGGTCTAGCTAAGGCCTTGATCTCTTGGCTCCTTATCTGCCAGGGTTACGGTTACTTGTTCGAGAGACACATCTGCTTGTGTTTAGGAACCAAGCTGAGCAACATAGGCCTTTGCTAGACCTACCTGGGAATCCGTGCGGGAGGGGTGAGCCCATGGTACAAGTAGTGTGGGCCGTCACTCCAATCCAGATGTCAGATGCGATGGGCTGCAGGAAAGCGCTGTCGCGTCCGCCATTTTTTTTGTTTAAAGGGGCTGCTGCGCAGGAACGCTCGAGCAGCAATGGTATATTTTTTTTAAAAATATGTCGCCGCTCCCCCCCCGCTCCCCCCAGCCACGATCTCTCCCCCCCGGCCGCGATCTCTCCCCCCCGGCCGCAATCTCTCCTCCTGCCCCAATGGGCACAGCGCTCTGCAGAGCGCTGCGCCCCATCTGCCACTTTTCCTGGCTACTCGCAAGTAATTGCGGTAGCCGGGAAAAGCAATGGAACAGTCTACACGCTCGCGGTCTCGGGCTCAGCCTGAGGCTGTGGGAAATACCAGGCTACAGCTAGAGCCCGTTACCCCGGGGCAAGGAATGTTTGACCCCTGCCTGAGTCTGGGATCCCCTGTGCATCATCTGGACACACAGGGGCGAGCCACTAACCCATGGTCTAGCAAAGGCCGTAGACTTAGAGGCGCATCGTGTCATCTATTTACCATCGAAAGCTCTCCGACTAGGCATTTCTGAAGGGTCAGAGCGTGATCTGGAATTCCTATCTCTCCTTGAGGTGCTTATCAAAGAACAGAATGCAATGTTTTGTACCGGTCATAGGCTGCCAAAATATGGCATTGTTTATGTAAGAATGGGTTTCTGTTTATGGAACATGTATGGGACTTGTGATCAGTCACAGGAGGGAAAAGTATGACTTCATCAGAGCAACTCTGATGAGTATAAATGTATGCTGATGTGGATGATAGATAGTTTTTCGCCATGGGTTTGTACGGGGTGAGGGCTTTCTCCTATGCACATAGTTAATAAAGAGTCTCTGTGTCTGGACTGGTTGTGAAGTCGCTTCTTCCCTATCAGGTTAGGAGAATTTCCCTAACAAGTAGGATTAGGAGATGGTCTCCTGATACTTGTGGAATCTGATGCAATGGTGTTTCAAACAGGGTTTGGAGAAGATGATGATGCTCCCCACCAGATGTTGCCCCTACCACCAGGAGTGTGTGTGTGTGTGTGGGGGGGGTTAGACATAAGAACATAAGAAGTGCCATGCTGAATCAGACCTTGATCTTGTGGTAGTGAATCCCATAGTTTAACTATGCACTGTGTGAAGAAGTGTGTGTGTGTGTGTGTGTGAGAGAGAGAGAGAGAGAGAGAGAGAGAGAGAGAGAGAATGGAAGTGTGAGATTATTTATAATTTAACAAATTAAGGGTGCAATCCTATGCATGGGAGTTGTGAAATGGAAAAAAGTACTATAACTCTCAGCATTCCTCAGCCGGTCATGCTGGCTGGAGAATGCTGGAAGTTGTAGGACTTTTTCCCCATCTAAACATGCAAACACAGCTATTTCTCAGGAGGCTATCTAGTAATGCACCATAACCAAAATGTGCCCCTCATTCAAACGTGCCTTGCATTCCCAGGCCCAACTAATAAAAATTAGGAACCAACACACACACACACACAAAAAAACACATTACAACTATAATGTTATATATATACAAAAAACATTACAACTATAATGTTATAATATTCAAACACCCAAATCCGGTTGGGTGAGGGGGGCTTGTATATGTACATATGTCTCTAGTTGGAAGAGGAACTGCACTCACCAACAGATGCTAGATGTGTAATCCCTTTTTCACCACTGCCTGGGTTCTACTCCAAATAGCTGATTGGTGCAAATGGGAATTGTTTGTCAGGGCTATGTGTGTGGAGTTCTAGCAGATGTGTGTTTGCACAATTGCAACAGGGACTGCACAGAACCTTTAATTGCTTGCTCTACAATTAAAGCAATTTAGACAGCAATCCTAAAACCATGTTCTTGTGAGTAAGCATCATCGAACTCAAGACTTCTGAGTAGACAGACTGCACTGTCAAACTTGCAAATTTATACAGGAATGCCAGTCTTAAATACTTTGAAGTCCTGGACTAAGCAATATAATCCAAGAGCATTCCCTTAATACAAACCTTTTCCACACAATTATTGCTTTCAAATGTAACTATGCGATAGTCATCCATGTGTTGCTTTGGAACGAGATCCCTTTCCTCAACATAGAACTTTGATTGTGACGACACTACATTTTCCCCACTGTTTTCTCACTGGGAAGAAGTGATTCTTTCCCCAGGTAACATGTCCTTTCCTACTGTAAGTGCTGTATAGCAAGAGGCTGTGCAAGTATCATGCATCCATATTTGGATAGTAATGGTGTCATCACTACAACAGTGCAACACAACTTTACCTCGGGTTGCCAGATTTTGTTAGACAACAAAGGCCATCAACCATGACTAATGGCCATGCTGGCAAGGTATGGCAGGACTTGATTAATAAAATAAAATATTGGAGTCCAACATCATTTTAGGACCCAAGGGTGGAAAAAGCTGTGAGCCTTTTAGAAATCTCAGGCCTGGAACTCTATTGCCTAATCTCAGACATGTGAGAACTGGCTCTGGTTAGTCAGTGATGAATGAAACACACTTCATATGTTACCAGAGGCATGATCTTCCAGGAGTCTGGAGCCGAAAACAAGCTTTCCCAAAGAAAACCTTTAAAGGTTTTTGTCTCTGCCATCACTCCTCGCCCTCTGTTGTCATTCCCATGATTTTATTTTCAACTATAATAGCCTTGGGATAGAGATCTTTCTTTTTCTTTTAGCTTAGCTTACCAGCAAAGTACCATGTACTTTAATTGCAGCAGCAGCAGCATCCAACAATCATGGAGTATTATTATTATTATATGATAAGGTATCATTAAGGGGATCAGAGAGTGTCTCACCCAGCATGAACGTATCTGGACCTCAGGCCAGGCACCAAGGGAGAGAGTCTTCTTGATGGTGGCCCCCTAATTATTACTCTCCCCACTGAAGGTTAAGACTGTCTTCTACTCCCATGCATTTGATGGCATATGAGGGGTGCATTTATGTCAGTTGTTTTTATCAGGTCAAATAATTTACTCTAACTGTTTTGACCTGGTTTAAATTGTTTTAAATTTTACTTATTTTATTGACTTGCCTACATAGGGCCATTGCAATTTCAACATAATACAGCAGCATACTGGGAAATCAAAAATTATGCATACCACCACTGATATTATTTCAGTTAGTTAAACATTCTCCACTGTGGCACCCCGGCTGTGGAATGAGCTCCCTAGGGAGGTTCGCCTGGCACCTACACTATATTTTTTCAGGCGCCAGGTGAAAAATTATAAATTATTTTATTCTCTCAGTATTTTAACAGCCTACACATTAATTTTAACTTTGCTGTTTTAAATTTGTATTTCTGCATTGCTGATTTTATCCTGGTTGTGCGTTTATATTATATTTTATATCATGTTTTTATACAGCTGTTTTATACTTTGGTTTTAATTTTTGTGAACCACCCAGAGAGCTTTGGCTATTGGGCGGTATAAAAATGCAATAAATAAAAATAAAAGGCCTCAAACAAGGTGATCATGTGCACAATCAATAATATTTACATAGGGTTGTATCCAATATCAGTCTAACGTAAGTCCCATTCATTTTAATGGGTCAACTCTAAACAGGACTAACATCAGAGACAACCCATAACTAGGGTGACCATATGAAAAGGAGGACAGGGCTCCTGTATCTTTAACAGTTGCATAGAAAAGGGAATTTCAGCAGGTGTCATTTGTATATATTGAGAACCTGGTGAAATTTCGTCTTCATCACCACAGTTAAAGCTGCAGGTGCCCTGCCCTCTTTTAAATCTGGTCACAGTATAGCTGCAGTATAGCTCCTGCAGCTTTAACTGTTGTGATAAAGAGGAAATTTCACCAGGTGTGACATGCATACAAATGACACCAGCTGAAATTCACTTTTCTATGCAACTGTTAAAGATACAGGAGCCCTGTCC
This sequence comes from Elgaria multicarinata webbii, assembly GCF_023053635.1. Taxonomy (NCBI): domain Eukaryota; kingdom Metazoa; phylum Chordata; class Lepidosauria; order Squamata; family Anguidae; genus Elgaria; species Elgaria multicarinata. The sequence continues at coordinate 72,784,241 of NC_086172.1, read as the reverse complement.
TCCTTTTCATATGGTCACCCTACCCATAACGTTTCACTTAACCTTGCAGCCTGAATTTGATAATTGTAATATATTTCTATTTGTCATGTATTTTATTTATTAATTAAAAATCCTGATCTATATGCCGATAGGCTTGTCGGCAGTTAATTCAAGCCTCTTGGCTTTCGGTTTCTTCAGACAGCACTCAGGTCCCATTTTACAGACCGGAAGCCTCCTTTCCTGTCCAGCTCAAAACAGGGCGCACTGTCCCTTTAAGACGGTGCCGTGCCTTGGTTGTACTGTCTCTTTAAAAGGCTGTATCCTCCTAGTCTCTGGCTCTTGAAGAGGGCTATGGCCATTGTTTCGCTCCTGGTCTCTCTCCCCTTCCTCCCAGTCTGGTTAATTTAACCACCACAGCAGTTTTTAAAAAAATAAAAATTAAAAAAAAAAACACGAAAAACGGACGGCAAGATGGCTGAGATGGGCAAGGGAGTCACTGCAGGGAAAATAGCCAGCAATATGCAGAAGAAACTCACCAGGGCTCAAGAGAAGGTAAAGAATGAACAGAGAGGGGCGGAAAATGCAGCGGATGGGATCGGGGGCAGTGCTCTTTGAGCCCGATCAATCCGGAGCCTTTGTGGTGTGTGTGTGTGCGCGCGTTTTCGGGGTGATCACGGGGCTTTCCCGTGCAAAGCAATGTTGGCGTATAACGGGGGTGCATGTGGCGCAATGCCATGCAAGGGACTGTGCTCCCATGAGAAGTGTTGCTCCTTCTGAGGCTCCCGTATTTTCACTGACATTGACAGCTCAGCCACGTTGTCTCTCCCCCGCCCCCAATCCCCGCGGGCGCAGCTTTTGGAAGCCCGCTTTGCGGATCCCGGTAACCGGGGAGGGCAGGCTAGAGAAGGAGAGGAATGGACGACGAGGCTGGGCGGGCAGCCCCTGATCGGGCAGCGCTCAGTCGGAGCTTCCCCCCAAATCAGTTGTGCGTAAAATTGCAGCCGGGGGTGGTGGTGGTGGGGGAAAGGAAACGTGAACTTTGGGCCTGGATCAGAGAAGATCGGCAACGGGGAAATAGGGAGGTGGTTTTGATCATGTTTCGATAAGGGCGAGACCTTTGTGAACCAGTGCAAACGGCAGGGGCAGAGCGGTGAAGGTTATTGGGTTATGGGCAGCTGCGCCTCTGCGTTATGGTGCGTGGCTCGAAAGGTCCTCTTGTCCGGTCTTTCTAAATGTGGGGGTGGGGTGGGTGTCAATCCATCCGCCTGCACACCTTCGCTTCCTAACCCGAGTTGCTCCACGCCGCGTTCATCCCAGCGAAAGCGCGAGAGAGAAACCCGAGCTTTAGGTGCGTGCGGACAGCGGCTATTTATAACTGCTAAGGTCAAAGCGAGAGAATTAGAGAGAGAAGAGAGCGCGAGTGCCCGCCCGCCCGCCGCTACCGGTTTTGGTCTGAAGCTGCAGCTTGATGGCGAGGCCTTGGCATGGGATTAGGCACGGATCGGCTAGGAGGGCCGGGGGGTGGGTGGGTTTCTCCCTCTCCGATCGCCCCCTGGTGGGTGTCCACCATATTCGGTTTTACGTTTATACGATACGTGCCTTTCACGCGGCGAAAACCGTTCGGTTGCAGAGAAAGCGACGTCAGATGAGGTGTGGGCGAGATTTCCCTCCCCCCCCCTTAAATCACACGTGAGGCTGTCAATCTCCCCTCGCCGGCCTCCATCTCTCTCTCCCCCCTCCCGCCCCCTCCGGCTCCAGGTCAGTCGAAGACGATTCAGTTGCAAATCCTCACCCGAGCATTTCACCTGCGAAGAGCTGCGGAAATGCCCGTCGGGAATCCTGGCCGTGTCTGCCTTGGCTTGTGGCAACACAGCGTGGAGATTTCGGGTGGAATCCAACGTTAGTCTTGCTCAGAGTTAAAACTCGGAGAAATGAATGGGATTTATGTTAGCCTTGGCTGATGTAAGTCCCGTTCATTCCGATAGGTCTACCCTTAGTAGGCCTAACATTGCATAGTATTCTTCAGTACCGATCCCCGAAACAGCGTCCTCTCTATCGTGTCTCAGAGCAGAGATAGAGCTGTATGAGGGGATCCCTGTGGGGAGCTCTGTTGTAGCGCATGCGGAAGGAGCAAGACTGTGGCTGCCCCTCGATCCGGTTCGCTGTTCTCCTGTTACCCCCCCCCCCCCCAGACACAGTATTGTTGTCACTTTTCCCGACTGACAGGCGTGCAGAGGTCAGGCAGTAACTCGCGAGTTTCTGACAGAGGCTTTCTCGTAGTGGCTTTCTGCGGTTCCAGCCAAAAAGATCGAACGAGAGAGCGAGGCCGAGAAGGCAGACCGTGGTGGTGCTATCGGAGCCCTCCATCGGCGGCTGTTAGGAGAGGAAACCCGCCGCTCCTCGCTCGGGTCGTGCGGAGGGACCGCAGACGTGCTGCATAACGCGGCGCCGGGGAGGGGGTAAAGGCGGAGGAAGCGCGGCACGCAATGCCACGCTTCCTCTGTTTTGAATCGGATTACGTGCTGCGTGTGGTTGACAAGCAAATTCGTTCTGATCAGACGCAAGGCAGTGCTGTAACCCAGTAACAACCAGAAATCCACCCCTTTCTGCTTCTCCTTGCCTGCTGCTTCACACGATACGCGGGAAGTATTTTTATTTTTTGTGTGTCCCCTTTCTTTCACGTCTGGAGCCCTGCCCCACAGGATTGAGTAACGGGAAGAAATAATGACAGTTCTTGGGCAGACTTGATCCTCAATACACCTCTTTATTTGTTTGAAATTAAACAGTGGATCTTCATCCGTTGAAGTCATACCAGAGCTGCTGTGATGTAGTGGGTCACAGTGGTGGACAAGGTCTGGGAAGACCCAGGTTGATATCTTCATCCTGCCAGCAGTACTCTCTTAACCTAACCTACTTTACAGGGTTGTTGTGAAGATAAAGGAAGTGGGGGCAAATACCATGTATACTTTCCCAGAATAGCAGCCTTCGGATGCCCTCCAGGTGTGTTGGACTGCAACTGCCATCATTTCCAACCAGCATGGCCATCAAGAATCAAGTCAAGGGAAACCAGATCTGCCCATCACAAACATATCTTTATGCATCCCATGCAAAAGATTACTGAAGGCTGCAGGGCTTACTTGGGACAAAGTCCTAAGTGGGACTGCCGACTGAGCAAAAATGCATACAATCAGCTTGCATATTTACTTAACATGCTTTCATTTGCCATTGTCTTGTACTATTGCCTGGGATGGGGCGAGTTAATCTATCAGTGCATATTTGTGTAAAAGTAGAGTTTGTAATAGGTGTTTCTGAATGAATACAGGGACAGTGAGTGTTAGCTATTAATCTAGAATCACTTCTGCTGTTAGACCACTTCTGCCTGTCCGCTACAACAGCATTTTCCTCTCTTTTTAAACAACAATAATAGGACAGGGTCTTGCTATTTACTGTGTAATCTGTACAGCACCATGTACATTGATGGTGCTATATAAATAATAATAATAATAATAATAATAATAATGACACTTTAAGCACTTTTCCAAATTTAGTCTGCCTTTTAGGTCCCCACACCACGTATCGGTTTAATGCATGACCATACAAGGCTTCTCATGTACAACACTAGGTTTTTTATTTATTTAAAATGAATTCTAGGCCATCTTTAAGGTTGGGAGCTCCATCAGACAAGTATTTTACTGAACTCTTGTTACGGGTCCCTCTCCCTTCTAGCCTTCTTTGCACCACAAAAAACAGCAAAACAACAACAACACCCCAACAAGCCCAACGTATTTTTAAAGACGGAAGTTGCCGCTATCTCCTGCTGTGTGCAGAAGAAGTAGCGGGATCAAAGCGGCCCACTGAAGTGGCCACGTGCAAGTTGTTTACTACTTCTTTCAAAAGAGTAAGTAATGAGGGACAAACACGCAGGCGGAGAAGGAAATGCGATTTCACCCTGTGTGAAGATGCTCCAGAACCCTCCCAATCAACCAATATTGGGTTAAGGCTACTACAGTGTTCTTTTTCCTAGGGATGATGAAGGAGCCCTTTCCTGGCAGGCAGGAATAACGGGATAACAGGGCCTGCCAAACTGCTCTGGCCATCAGTCCAGATGGGCAGGAATTGCCTGCTTGCTGAGTTGCCACTCAGGATTTCAGGCCTCACTTCCATTCTCTGACTCTGCTCGGCATCTTTCAGAATCTGGGCTCTGCTTTCTAGAAGGGGCCGATGAAGAGGGAGTGTCTGTTTGAATTCTTGAAGGAGCAATTCTTTGCCACTGCTGCTTGCTGCTTGCTGACAGCTGTGGTTCCAGATTTCTGGCAAGAGTTCCAGCAGTCCTGTCTTCTCCCTTCGGAGGTCCTTTGCACACCTGTCCTCTGCAAGGGGGCCTGGCCCAGAGTGTGAGAATCTAGGCAGTGGAGGAAAGGTTCTATTTCTGCCCCTCCTAGTCCAAGATGGTTAGGTTAAGCTCAGTTTCTAAATGAGGCAGGACTATTTACAGCTGAACCCTTTGCCTATGTGGCAAGTCGTTATGCATGTCAAAGTGTCACCTTACTCTTGGAAAGGGGAAGGCATGACTGCACTGCTCTATAGCAGCTTGGAGAAAATCATTCTTGATTTGCTTTGGAGTAATTTATCTGCATCAAGTAAAGGAGTAGTATTCTCTCTATTCTACTTGCTCCTCTCTATGGCCTGGATATATAATTTCCTAGGAGGCTTGAATTATTACCTCCATTTAAGTTTGGATCCTGTATCACTTGAATAAGATCCTATATACAGCCTTGATTCAGGAAGACAGCTGGCTATGGGTATTATTCAGCCATGCCCCATTGCTAGTGCTAATGACATTGTAATAGCAAATTGTCCCTTTTTGCCATTGCCCTAGCAAGCACTAGTTATGTTATGTAAGTTTTGGTTTATGCTAGTGCAACATCATTAGTGCTAGCTCTGGGGTATGGTTGGATGCTATGTATTTTTTTTTCATTGTCTGACTTTTAAAATGGTTACACATGACGGATTGTACCACTACAGTGGCATTCTCTTTGTGGAAGGTCTTAAGAGAATGGTTTATGTCATGTTTGGGAGAATGTAGAGTTTAACAAACAAAAGATAACTGCTTATTGTTAGAAGGAAAGTCACAGCTATCACTTCTGAAGTGGGGAATATTTATCGTTCTAGTTTACGGTGACATACCAAAGTCAAAATGGCTTTAAATGGTAACAAGCTGAAGATCCACCGGTCTGTAAGATGCATTAATGTTGATTTCAACATAATGCTGCCAGCTTCCATTGGCTGTGGTGGATGGGTCATGTTACCAGTACTCTGCTAGTATTTAGATACACACTGGAAAGAGAACTCATATCTTTTCCTTCTCACCTCCATGACATTTGGCACATGGGGGAGAGGCTTCACCCTGCCTTGTGTAGCAAGGCTGGATCCTCCATAGTTTAAAAAAGAAAAGAAAAAAGGACCACATGTTTTGGAGGAATGTACTTTATGATCATCTGAATTAATCTGCCACAAATGAATAATGGGTTGGATCCAGAAGGGCTCCTTCCATCAACGAGAGGCCTTTGACCCAGCAAAGCTGTTCTGCTACCTGAACTGGGGAGGAGACAAGCTTCACCAGTTCCCCCTCCTTCCATGAATGGAAGGCACCCTTTTGTTCATTCTGGATCCAACTCCATCAGTGCTGAAGGTCCCCTTGACAAAACTAGAGTTGCAGTGGGCCTTGATTTGGCACACAGCCTCAAAGGCTCCCACCAGGGATTCCTGCATATGAAGCTGCCTTAGGCTGAGCCGGAACATAGACCCATGTAGCTCATAAGAGGTGCTGAACCGCTTTCAGCCTGAGGGCCAAATTGCATTTCTGAGAAGCTTGGGAAGGGAGGGGGGCAATGACATTCCTATGGTTGTTGCCAAAGGCAAAAGGGACAGGTCCAAAACTACCAGCATATTTTAGCTTAACACCCTTACTGCCAGTTAGTAAGCCTTAGGGTTTCTTTACATGAGGAAAATCACTTTTCAGGTCGATTACATGACATTGTCAAGAACCAGGACATCTCCAGCCCTTCCCCACCCCCACCCCTTATTCTGTTTTAAAACAGAACAGAGAAACGCTGGAATAAACCCTAATGGCACGAAATCGGCAGTGTGTAAAGCTGGCGTTATGTTACGGACTTGCTGAGGAAGGACTTTCCTGGGTCTGTGATTGAGGGAGAAGAGGGTAAAATGCTTCCCTGCAACAAAGGGAGGCAGATCTGATCCCCCACCCCACCAAGAGCATCTCTTTAAGTTCAATGGGGCCTACTCCCAAGTAAGTGTGCTGAGGTTTACAGACTTGCAATGTGATCTTATGCCTACTCAGAAGTAAATCCTGGCTTTCCTGGGGGTTGTGAGGAAACAGTACAGCACAAGTTAACCTACGAAAACAAGACTTATCCTTCTCTCCTTTGCACACATGCCAGGAAGAGAGGGGGGTGCTCCCTTGATCCAAACATTTAAATGGGCCCCGGGAAACAGCAGCATCTTGTTCCCCTCTCCTCCCGTGAAAAACAGCTCATGTCAATCGTGCCAAGAACCAGGAAGTACAACGGATAAACAATACTCTTTCACTTAATGTAGAGATGCTCTTAGGAGAGACATGGCAACATTTTAGATAGGACAAAAACAAACAACACCCCCCCCCCCAAAAAAAAACCCTGCTCAAAAGATGGGAAACCACCAAACAGTCTGTGGGATGGGGTAAGAAGGAGGGCAGGGTCAAAAGAAGGGGGCATGGCCCTCCAGGGAACCCTGGAAAGTTGGATTAGGGGCCCAACGCCAGCTAGATTTGGTTTCTGGGCTGAGGTTCTGTACCTCTGATCTCCATTGATGGACAGTGGCTTTTAGAGTCCCAGAGAGAGGGCTTTCTAGTCCTACCTGGAGATGCAAGACATAGAACCTGGAACCTTCTCCCTGCAACGCATGTGGTCTGCATTGATTTGTGGCTTTTTCCCCACTGAGAAGATTCCTCAATGAAAAAAATCATTAATGACAAATAAGTGTCTCTGAAAAAACAGCTTATTCCCTTGCGGGGAATGTTCCTGTGTATGCAGGATATATAGAACAGGAACCTGAAGGGTCAAAGGTGGCTTTGATCTATGACTTTTATGTCCAAGAGCACTTTTCTCCACATTCTCTCTAAATGTGGTCACATGGTGCATTTAGAAAACTTGCTCACTGTGCCAGGGTTCATCTAGTTGTCAAGAAATCCAGAGATCTTTTGAACTCTAAGACATTTTAGCCCTTCCCAGTGAAGTTCTAGATTGACCTTGAATGCTCTGCAATTCATTTCATGATGTGATAATGAGATGGTGAGTTTAGTGTCTGTTCAGGATGACTATTGGTGTCCTGAAATAAACCTTTTGTAATCCCAGAGCTTTGTTTGTTTTAAGATATAATACCCCAGTATGCTGTTGTGAACTGAAATATCTGTCTTTCACTCCTTTTGTACCCTCATGCTCAGGATGCAAAATCAATGTAATTATTTTTTTAAAACCACTCTTCTGATAATATTTGCCATGTAGGGCTGTCCCAAACTATTTTGGTACCTGAGGCAGAAAATTCCACAAGTGTCTCTTCTCTTCCCTGGTAGTAAAAATACAACAATAAATTAAATAAATAACATTTTGTTACCTAAAATCAGCTGCCTCACGGGGCCTGTTCAAACAACGCACTTAGCCATGGTTGGGCTGCTAATCCTTTTGCAGCAAATGCTTAGTAAACATGTTTAAACTGTGGCTATGTCGCCATGATGGTTAGGAATAGTTCACATCACATGCTAAACCATAGTGTTTAGCTCAAAATACTTAATCACCATGGCTTGATGTGTCATCTGAACAGGTTCACTCTGTGGCACTCTGTGGCATGTCACTGTAGCTTCTATTCTATTGCAGATTACCAAAGCTATTTATTAGTACAACTAAGTTTAAAATCAAAATTGACTTTTGTGGAAGGGTGTGTGTGTGTGTGTGTGTGAGAGAGTGATTGTGAATGGGAAGCCCAGTGAATTTTAATGTATTCCTACTTGTAAGCAAATGCATACCCTAATACTAAATCCAAATCCTTCTACTTGGTTATTGCTACTGTTTAAAATTTCAGGCCCAGGGTTTGAAATAGAGGATGGCCGTTTGGGCTCTTATTTCATAAGCCCTTGGAGTGTCCTGTAAAGTCTGGGAGTCTCCTGGTTTGGGCTGAGATGGACGTAAGGGGTGCTGGCAGCCTTCCTTCCTTGCTGGGTTGATGTTTAGCCTGAACAACTTTTTGTCCCTTCCTACGCTGTTGGGAGGTTGGGTAACCCCCTTCCTTCACAGACCCATTCAGGTCTGTAGGCAAGATGAGTGTGCACATGAGACTTAGGAGTACTTAACCTTTGGCTGGATGGTGTTCAGTGTTGTTGCCCTTGATGGTTTCTCCACAGAGCCACAAGAATGAAGGAAATAATAGGTTAGGCATTATTATGTGTTTTCAAGCTCTGAATGTGTTTGTTCATGCTAGAATGTGTGGGTAGCAGCTGCTTCCAAAACTAGTATTTTGGAAGCAGCAGCATCACCTCTATTTGCATGAAGTAAAACTGTACATTAAGTAAATTAAAGTCCAATCCTATGCAAGTTTAGACAGAAAAAGTCTTATAACTCCCAGCATTCTTCAGCCAGCCATGCTTTAGGGTCTATGCACAAGCTACAGGTAATACAATTCAGCAGAACAATGTCACTAGCTTGGGAGGTCCTTTTGCAACCCCCACCCCCAACAATGTAGTAATGATTCCACCATTTATATGTTAACACAATAGCAATAAATTTTTATATTGTACCTTTTGTACTTATTACTTTCCTCTAGTACAGGCATTTCCCAAACAATCTTGCACTAGGAAGTTCAGTAGATTAAGTTCTGCATCTGTGAAATAGTTTCTTCACTGAGAACACTGGGCAAGGCTTATAATGGGGTAGAGAGGATCTGATCTTCTACACCTGCTTTCATGATCTAGGAGAACTAGAAGAGGATTCACATTGTTTGCGTCTCCCTCTGGAATTCTAGGAAGATGGGCAGTGGGCAGGGCTGGCCCTGCTTTTCGGCAGACTGAAGCAACTGCTTCAAGTGGCAGATGTGGGGGGGGGGGAGGCAGCAGAAGTAGCCTCCTGACCTCCACCCCCCAGCCATTCTCCTCTGATAGAGATGTATGTGCCACACAACCGGTCTTGTACTCCAGTGTGGTGGAGGGTAGAGGACACTTCCCCATTTCCAGGGTTGAAGTAGAATTCAATTCCTACTCCAGTTCACTTCTGTATATGGAATATGAGTGGGGGAGGGACCACTATATTTATCCTTTGCTTCAGGCAGCAAAGGGTCTTGGGTCGGCTCTCTGAAATATCTTCTTTTACATCATTGAGATGTAAATGGTCCTTAGGTATTGATTACCCCTAAACACTGTACTTTGTCTCCAATTTTGAATTGGTGGCAACCTGCCGCTCAGGGATGATCAGTAGCCTCACTGCTTGTTCTCAGTACTATCTGCCCACCTCTTCAACACCAAACAAAACGTAGTTGTACCAACATGACCAATGGGTTATAATACTCCCTTGAGATCTCTGCTTCTTCTTGCTGGCTTTAGATGCTGCTTCACAATGGTCTAAGTCCCTGGTACAGCAGGGAAGGGACAAGAGTTCAGAACTTTGAAAGACTGGCCTAGGGATGAAAAACCTAGTAGGAGGTGTCAGGATTCCCTCCTCCCTTTTTAAAATCTGCTTTACAAAGAACATTTCTTAATATTTATCTAGACGTGACCATGCATATCTCAGTTGTGAATGGAGCGTGTGAATGGAGCATCTATGCACAATTGTGCATAGACTGATGTGGGTAATGCTTCCTGACAGCAAATGGTACTTGACTCAAACTGTATTTTTTTGTCAAGAAAGGGGCTTAGTCTCTTCTGGCTGCCACTACTTCCATGTGTTTTGTCAAGACAAGTGGGAGAGTAGATCTAGAAAATGGATGACTCTTAGGGCCTTGCTAGATGAGGCCTTAGCATGCTTTGAGACCCGGTTTCCCTGCTGTGCGTCCAGATGACGCACAGGGGAATCCGGGCCCAGGCCGCACTGATGACTGCCTTAATGCGCCATAAGCGAATTCGCTTATGGCGTGCCTTTTCCGCAGCCCCGGCCTGAGGCCGGGGCTGTGGAACGTCTAGCAGGGTCTGTAGCTTTTTGCAGCTACTCGCTTACTTGCGAGTAGCCGGGAAAAGGCACGGACTGGGCACAGCGCTGAGCGGGCCGGGGGGGGAGATGGGGGGGAAGGCCGGACCAGCAGGGTGACACGGGCCGACGAGGGAGGGCGACACGGGACGATGAGGTATGGCGCAGGGTGGCACGGGACGATGAGGTATGGCGCAGGGTGGCACGGGACGACGAGGGAGGGCGCAGGGTGGCACGGGACGACGAGGGAGGGTGAAGGGCGGCACGGGACGACGAGGGAGGGCGAAGGGCGGCACGGGACGACGAGGGAGGGCGAAGGGCGGCACGGGACGACGAGGGAGGGCGCAGGGCGGCACAGGACGATGAGGTATGGCGAAGGGCGGCACGGGACGACGAGGTATGGCGAAGGGTGGCACGGGACGACGAGGGAGGGCGAAGGGCGGCACGGGACGACGAGGGAGGGCGAAGGGCGGCACGGGACGACGAGGGAGAGCGAGACGGGACGGGGAGGGATGGCGGAGGGCGACACGGGACGGGACGGGGAGGGAGGGCGGGGAAAGAGGGGGCAGGGGGCTTACTTTAAAAAAGGGTGGGGGGCTAAATTTTTTTTAAAAAAACCTTACCTTGTCCGGAGTCTTCGGGCCGCATGTGGCCCCTTTAAAAAAATAAATAAATGGCCGACGCTGCAGGGCTTCCGTAGGCCCTGCGCGTCGGCCGTCTAGGAGGCTGGGCGGTGTGCGCTAAAGTTAGCGCGCTGTCGCCCCGCCTCCCTGCCAGCTTATCCGGCCAGGTCTAGCAAGGCCCTTAGTTCCTCAGTTAACCATGGGAGGATTCTCCCTGGAGTAAAACTCATAAATTAAAAGGGGTTCTGAGGTATTATATAAAATCAAGTGACCACAGAGAGACATTCCTAAATCAAAGCAGGGGAGTCCTTTGCCTTGCTTGAACCTAGGATCTCTGTTAGGATGGCAACGTGTCCTCTTTTACAGAGGACAGCCCTGTATTTGAAAGGCTTCCAGACAACTGTCCTCTGTTTGAATGACTGTCCTGTCCAGTTCCAGCTTAAAATCAAGAACTATCCATCACCAGTTAGCACCTGAAAGGCAGACACAATAGGCAGGTATAGAGGTTGCCTGGTCACAGACCTCTATACTATTGGGAGAGATATTGTATTTCTCTTTACATTATAATAACTATTTCTAAATCTACATTTATATGTATAAATTAGCATACATCCATTTTATGCAAATCATTTCTTTTTTTGTCTTCTTGTTGAGGTCATGCATTTCCTCCTTTTTGGTGATTCATAATTGGCCACCCTAGCTTCTAACTGTAGGAGAGCGCAAAAGCTGAGTAAGTGGCCAACGTGTCTCTTTTAATATAAAGTTGGCATGGGGTTGCACACTTTTAGTCACTAGTGCCATGACAGATTGCATTATTGGATGTGACACTGTTTATAATGGATCTCCAGTGAGTGTCCTTATACTTACTTGGATGGTACTTTCTGGTTGTGCTGAATAATCTGTACCCATTTTTAACTATATGTATAGAATTTGAAATTTCTCTGAATCATAAGGGGAGCACAAGTTTAAAGGAGGGAGGCAACCAACTTTGGATGTTCTTTTGATTGCTTGGCATAATCCCTTTGTAATTTATGAATAGAACAGAATCACATTAACTGTTACAGAATGCCCCTCTATACAACAAAAGCAAGGATTATATGATCAATTTTGAATAGTGACTTTGGATGCTATCCACATAAAGAACTGGATATTCTAAATGTTCTATGATGATGTCAATGAAGCCGAGCAAATTGAGGGCTCAAATGGGCTGCCTATTGTACATTAACACAGTGAGAGGAAAATCAAATTTCTTCGTGTGCCAAGAAATATTAATCTTAGTTTGAATCTGCAAAAAACATCATTGTTAAGGGAGTAGCTGCTTGCTCTTTATTCAGACTTTTATTTGTTTGGATTGTGTTGCATTACACAGAAATGGAAAGGGCCAGAAATAGAGGAGTTTACGGGGGAGGCGGGATAGCCATTGAAGGAAGTAAATAAATGCATTTAATTCAATTCAGTTCAAATCTCGGCACCAGAAGCATGTCTATAATGAGGGAAGATCAGAAACCTCTGGGGTTGTTGTTCATATTACTTGAGTTCTTGAAATATTCATGACCTGCTTGCTTAGATAAGGACAGGAAGTCTACCTTATATGTGGATTAAATTGAGTAATTGCAAAGGTGGCTGACTTCCCTTTCTAGCCACCACTTGGTACCCTTCAACTATAGACAGAATTGCTTTGAAAACCAAACACAGATAACACTTCAGTGTTAATCAGAAAGGCTGTGTGCGTAGATGAGTGGGATCAGATCATTTGTCATTCATAATCCTGTTCGAGACCTTTGGTCTCATGGTTCCACAGCCTTTGGTCTTGGGAACTTTCAGTTGATAGCATGAGTCATGCTGCTTCTTATGCTTTAAACTCTGCCTCTCGAGTAGAATATCTCTAAGCATAGAACTCTCATCTCCACAAATACAACCTTAGGGACAACTGTGAGGACTTTCAGGTGGGGACAGGGGGAATCACTTTTCCTTACTGTGGCTCTGCTCCCTGCTTCTTTTCCACATTTGAAGCGAGCTGAAATTACACAGGGAAGAGAGCAGCGACCACGTGGTTTGTACAGTTCAATGGGACAGCGCCCTCTAGTGGGCGCTTTATAGCGCAACTTCATCTGCACATTGCAGGAAATCTTGGCGAATCCCGACATATCTTAGGGGAGTCAGGTTTTCTGAGGATTTTTTTTTTTTTTTTTGCTAAAACCGTGAAATGGAGCGGGAGATGCACAGGAAGGCTCATGGCGTCGTCAAAATGACTGCAAACATCCATGAGTGGCCAGTCACAAGTGTGCTCGTTTAAAGAAACCCTGTGTCTCAGTGATCCTTCTATAAATGTCCTTAGTTCTGTCCAGACAAACTTCAAATAGTGTGTGTGTGTGTGTGTGTGTATATACATATATATATATATATATATATATATATTAATATTACTTGTTCAATTTTTGTGTATATCTGTCTGTCCTCTTTCTCTGCATCTCTTCTATTTAAGTAACTTTAAGCTATGATCTTACTCATAGTGACATACATCTAAACTTCATTCATTTTGGTTTCTGTGGGCAAATTGACCCTTCCGGATACATGGCATACTCTTGTGTATAGATTCACTGGGATTAATTCCAATGGCTTTCCTATCAATAGTGTTAATGCCAGAATTGTACCCTAGTTGCACTTAACTGTGTAAAGGATCATCATCCTGATGACTTCCAAAAGTGCTTAACACTATTACTTTGCTTTGGTGATGCGTTATGCATGTTTGTGGCACTATATCCATTTTAACTGGAGGCTTTAATTGAAGCTGCAGTGATCTAAATCTGCTGAACACATTCAGGAGTGCATTTGTTCTATATATGGCAGTCTAAAAATTCTACAGCTTACTTTTGCTGCTGGCAACAATAATCTAATTGTGTTGCCTTATCTTCAAGTATCTTGGGGAGATTCAATAGGATATCAGAGTAGTACTATGGTTTGGTAATACGTTGGTTTGGATGTTTGGAAATCCAGACTCAAATACCACTTGGCAAAGTTCTCCTTTAGTAGCTATGGGCAAATCACCATCTCTACAATAAGAATAATAAAGACCTGTCTTGTATGGTTGGTATGAGACTGCATGCCATAAAACAGGAAAGCACTTTGCATACAAAAATAGTACATAAATTTGTGATGAAGAGGGTGTATTTAGATATGTGATTCTTTCTTTTGGGGAAAAGTCTTGTCTAGAAAGTGTCACAAAGGCTCAATATTTCAAATCAGCACATTGTTTATAAGTAACAAAAAGGTTACTATTATTTAGCTATTTGATGTGTAGGTAACACATTAAACACAGATCTTATCTACAAAATCTTTCAGGCTAAAGGAAATAGTTGATTTATTAACTAGATAATGCTTCTCCTGAATTTTTTAATAGTTTACCAAGATCTGGAGAGTTACTGTGGAATAACAACAAATGCCACATATTTATTTTAAGGAGTTGCTGATTCTTCCTTAACATTGTTGCCCAATGAAACATAATGGCATCCATTATTTAGAACACAACAGCTCACAATGCAGCATAACATTGATCCTGCAGTGTCGTCCAAAAGCCTTTATCTAAGAGATGCAGTTGACTCACTGGTATAGCTCTGTCCCTATCTTGCCTTTTGAGTAGATTTGAGAACAGCTTTCAAAAAAATTGTTAATGTGAATTGCTAGAGCTGCCATTGTTCAAGTCTTAGCCTGGGTCTCAAAGTTAAATCTGATGCATATGTACACATGCACAAACACTAAGGCACAACATAGTACAGCCTGCCATTTCACACACTGCAACTCATGAGATTCATTTTGAACTAAGTTCATGATACTATATATGATAATGTCTTCTATACTTTCGAATTAGTACAGGAGAAGCTATTGCAGAGTAAATAAATATACCAGTTGGACCCTTCAGTAACAGGTAATGTTGGGGTGGGTACGATTCAAGCGGAGGCCTTTGATGAAAGGACAGGGGTGTTGCAACAATGATCTTGTTTCATTCAAGGAATCTCTCCCCCAATACCAATCTCCCAGGTCGCTATGATTTTTAGGGATGGCTCTGTTGTCTGTGCCACAGCCTACCATTCCATTTGGTGACAACATGGAGACAGGCCTTCTCTGTAGTGGTACCCGCCTTTTGGAATGATCTCCATTCTGAGATACATCAGGTTTCAACACTGGCACGGTTTAGGCATTTACTGAAAACGTATGTTTGCTTTGGCTTCTCCCCAGAGTGCACACATGGGCCTCGTCCCGTCCCCACCCACCCCGATGTTTGTTTTTTTAAAAAAATGTTTTTTATTCTTTTGTGAACTGCTTTAGGATTTGTTTCAAGTGAAGCAGTATATAAATATTATCAATAAATAAATGAAATGTGGGGGTGGGCTGGTAGTATTCATGGAGATGTTAATAAATCCCAGAGAGCTTCGGCTATTGGGCAGTATAAAAATGAAATAAATAAATGAATAAATAAATAAATAGACATCCATGATGGTTCTAGTGGAGACTGGAAGTTAAAGAGATAGGGGATGTGGAGTCTGTGCAAAATGGACTATTTTTTGCTTGCGGTGCTTCTTGCTAGGGTTACAGCTAGTTATAGATAGGGTTTAACTAATCCATGTTAAATGCCTACCTGAATACCAGAGACTTATGATGTTGTGAAGTTACAAGGCATGGAATGTGACATTGATGCAAGCTGAATTAAGTGATGCTATTCTGGCCCCATTGGTTATGCAGTTAATATTCTAGTTTCCTGAATATGCACAGCTTGTTTTCAGTTGCATGAAGACTGTTTTTGAAAGTCTATGTTAGAAAATATTTTATATTCCATGATTGATGTAGGATCTTAATAATTAATTCAAAATAGGATATCATTTCACACCGATTGTAGCTCTGAACCATTGTTTATCTAAGGCTCTGTTGAAAATAATGGGAGTTAATTCTGGGCAAATATGCACAAGCTCAAGGTCTAAATAGGGTTCTCTACTCCTTACTGACCCTGCTCCTATAGCCTTAACAGACAAAATGAGTAAGTGAAACTTTGCCTGACAAAGATTTATACAGTGGAAAAGCCTCATTTGCTGAATTTGTATGTGTCTCTCTGTTGTTAAAAGACACCAACAGGGCCAGCAGCAGGAGCAGAAGAAGAGGCTGCTACCCTATTCTTAGGGGGAAGAGTGAGAGGCCTTTTTGTTGTTGTTTTGGAAACTCCTTTGCAAAACAATCTCTAAACTATTTAGAGCTTTTATTATATTAAGTGGTATGCAAGTATTATAAATAAATAAATAATGTTCAGTGTGCCTAATACTTACTGCTAAAGGAGGTCTGTAGTCTATATTAAGGAGCCACTTTCTTGGACTGTACACTTCCCAGGTAGTAATCCTATAGCCACTTATGTGTTTGTTGTAATACCTGTTGAATTGAATAGGCCTTCTGAGTAGACATGTATAGGATTATGCTGACATTCACATATTATTCTGCCCTGAACCCCTGTGACTGCATAGAGGTACATGAACACAAGCTCAGTGCCAATTTGTTAGAAAAAGGGACTACCTAGACTACCACCTACAAGTCCTCTATGGTGCTTATAGCGTGTAATCAAATGCAAAACTGTGGGAAGAGGACATTTCAATAGTGGTAGCCTTTTTCACCCAGGCATGGCTTGGGGCACTGGCCAAACCCCCTTTTCTGCACAACTATTTAAAGCACAAGAGCCCTGTTCTCCTTTGCATCTGGTTATCCGACATAACTGAGAGTGTCCCGCCACCTGTTGCTGCTCTTCTGCCCCTCCCTTTCTTTCTGGAAGCCTGCAAGGCCCCAAAGCCCCAAGTCAACCTTGGTACTTGCTTGAGGAAGAAGGTTAGAAAAAGTAGTTGCCTAGCAACCATTCCAGCTTCTATCCTAAGACTTTCAGGCCTAGTGACTGGCAGTGGATAGATGCTGCTTTCCCTCAACACTCCCTCTTCCCTGAAACATGGCTGCATTTAGTCAGGGGTGGGGTATGAAGAGTATGGCAAATATGGCTGAATCTAGTCATAAGCATAGTTCATGGGGGTGGGGGGGTGCATCCTACTTTACAGAGGAGAACTTTCTGTTTGAATGCATCCTCTATTTGAATCTTCTATTTGAAGGGCGACTAGTCCAAGTCCAGTTTAGAGCTAAAGAACCCCAAGAAGGTAGAGCAGGGGCCTTAAAGAAAGATAGCACTTGGATAGCAGACTGAGCAGGCACACAGATCTCTTGGTCACTGTCCTCCCCACTATGATGAGATGTTCTGTATTTCTATTTAAGCTATAGCAATTATTTCTAAATTTTCCATTATGCACATAGATATTAACATATGCAAATATTGCCCTCTTTTTTTCCAGCGATATATTTACTCTTCTTTGGTGATGTGTAAATGGCTATCCTACTGAATTACCCTGGTGATGTTAGTCCATGATAGACGGGCTGGTAATGTTTTCCCACAACGTGGAGTATTTATTTTTTATTTGTTTTAGATTATTTTTATCCCGCACCTCAGCCAAAAGGCTCTCGGAGCGGCTTACAATTTATCGATAAAGAAGACAGTCCCTACCCTCAGGCTTACATTCTAAAACCTCTGACCTCTGCTCCCTGGTTATTATGTTCCTATCAAATGATGAGTAGTGTGGATAGACAATTTTTCTCTCTTCCTTCCCCATAGAGGAAATGTAATAAATGAAAATTCACCCAATTAAACTGACTTGCAGTAAATTCAGCATTGACACAACGAAGTGTATGGAATTTACTTCCACAAGATGTAGTGATGGCAACTAAGATTAAATGCCTTTTTTAAAAAACAAAAACAAACATATTATTCAGTGAGGATAGCTTTATAAACAGCTGTTAGTCATGATGTCTGAAGGGACCCTCCATGTACAGTGGCAACACACCTCTGAATATTAGGTAGCTGGGGTCAAACAAGGAAGGGCTGTCTCATGCATGCGCTGCTTGTCAAGCAGAGCCGTCCCTATCATTTGGCAGAGTGAGGGGGCTGTTTGAGGCAGCTGATTTTGGGTGTCATGAAAGGGCAGCAAATTGTTAGTTATTTAATCCATTATTGTTGTGTTTTTTTACTGCCAGGTAGGGGGATGAGGCACTTGAGTGATTTTCTGCTTCAGGTGCCAAAATGATTTGGCTGGCCTTGGGCACTATGCACTTTATCTTGGGGAGGGGACTGCCTCAGACAAAAAAATGTCTTTGGCCAGCCCGGTTTGTGAGCTTCTCAGACCCATCCGGCTCGCCAGTTTTGAAAATGGAATGCGTTTTTGTGTGGTCCGGCAAGTTTGTGCTTGTGGCAGTCAGTGATGTAGATTATGGATGCTGACAATGGAGTAGTCAATAGAAATGCCTTGCAGCAGAGATAGGGCATTTTGGTTCCCTCAAATTCCATGTTTTTAAGAGCCAATGTGTTCAGATTAGCAGGATTTTTTTTCAAGAAGACCATTTGGAGCTTGAGCATTTCTGTCCCAAAGTTTATGCAGCTAAATTCTTAGTTCAGAAAAGTAAAATTCTGCAGCTTGAATGATTAATGCGTATTTGCTTTTTGTTTGTGTTCTCTTAACTAGGGTGAGAGAGCAAGATCTCTACAGAGTCCCAGCCCTTTACCAATGCAAATTTGTTCCATCCATTTTTTACTTCAGAAATGTCATCAGGCACCACTTATGTTTTCATTCTCTTTTCTGCAACCATAATGGCTAGAAACTTGTTAATACAGTGAGATTCTCTGGATCTTGAATTCTGCGTTAAGTATCCTAAATACTGTTCAGTGCAATCATGGACATATTAATACATCCACTCATGTTGACAGCATATCTAGCACAATGGTTAAAAATGCCTGTATTAACCAGGCTTTGTTAGGAAAGTTTATGTAATTACTTGTGAAAGATGCATAATCAAATCAGCATAAATACATTCCCCCATCAAGAAAGTGGCATGTGAATGTGCCTGGGGTATGTGATGCTCTGGAGTAACTCTCCACATCCGATAATACATTAATCATTTTTCCAAGGGAAACTTGTATTTATACTTATGAAGCTGGCTTGAAGGTTTGTAATATGTGGAAAATATCCGTTGAATGGCATTTATTCCTTGTCTTTCTGATGCTTTGTTTCTTGCTGGCGTGGAGGCGATGATCTACAATTCATAGGGCTAAGTAAAAGCTATATTGTATTTCATTTAAACAAAAACAGCCTTATACAATATAACTTCTGTTTGTCTCAGAAAATAAGCAGATATCTTAAATAATTCCCGTCAATCTATGTACAACAGACTTCAGGCCTCACAGTGTTTTTTATTCTTAGTGGGCCCTACTGCTTTCCTTTCCTTTGCTGTAGGCGGTTGCTGTTATGGATGTACCATTTTCTGAAAATGCTGCAATATGATAGGCAAATTTTATCTTTAGCCTGGGTCTGGGTTTCCATCACATTTCGTTAAAGCCATCTTTAGTTTTTTTTCCTTTTCTTACAACCTATGGTTTGAAGTGATGATATTTGAAGGTAGTATGATTTCATTTTATTATTGATCAGACCTTTGTAAAGAATGTGCTCAAACCATTATAGATCTAGATGTGTTTTGCATAGCGTTGTCTTCCAGTGGAATCTTGTTCTGTACATTTTATTGAAAACCAGCATGGTAAAAGAGGACAGAGAGTGGGACTTGGACTAGGAAGACTGGTTTCCATGAAGCTAACTGGGTGATCTTCGGTCACACACACTCATTCTCATACTTCTTGGAAAAACTCATATATGTTTAAGATGTCCTTTGAATGTGAAATGGATTCTTGAACTATTTGAATAAATGGTGGAGTTGCCAACAAGGGCCAGCTAGATACATCTGGCAAGCTTATAAGCAAAGTGTGAAGATAGTAGCCCCCATATTTATCTCCAGCAGCTGGAATTCAGAGGTTTTCTGCATCTGAACACTTGAGGTTTAGAGCATCATCACACCGGGGGTGGAGGGGAAATCGTGTTTCTTTACTGTCATTTCTCCGCACTTGTATTTGTACCTCAGTACTTCCTCTTCTGCCAGGAGGGGAAAGAGGAAGTAAATAAAGAACACGTGGCCCATTCAGGGGCCATTTTAATCGCTCCACTTTTCCTGCACACAGCAGGAGATCATTCCGTGTTTTTTTTAAAAACAGTCAGATTAAAAGGGGTCTATTTTGTGATGGAAAAATGAGCGGAAGGAGCAAGAGGCATGCTGGAGGTGGACGACGTGGTCTAAAGGACACGTGCGCATCTGTAAGAGGGCAGTAGCAAGCATGCAATAAAACTCTCATCTGATGAACTTCTTAATGTAGCTGCTGATAAACGGGTTTTTCTAATCTTTTAAAATCTACCTAAACTAGTGCTCATCATCACATCTTGTGGCAGTGGATTCCATAGGTTAATTATGTTTACTTTTGTCTGTTCTGAGCCTTCTGTCAATCAATCTCACAGGTTCTAGTATGAGAGAGGGAGAAAAAACTCTATCCACCCCTGTCTACATTATTTAGGGTTTTATAAACTGCTAGCACTTTCCCCCTTGGTCATCTTTCCCCCTGCTCAACTAAAAGCTCAGATCATTTTATCCTTCTTTGTCGGGAATGTGCTCAAACTCATAAGTAAATAAATACATAAATGGAAACAAAAGCACGTGTATTAAAGATGCAAAGTAAACATACCAGATTGTATATAATAGGTTGTATCCAATATTAGTCTAACTAAAGTCCCATTCATTTCAAAGGGGTATTCTAATTAGAACTAGCACTGGATACAACCCATGTTGTGGGGAGGGGGAACACTTATCATCAGCTGCTTAATGCATTGTTTCAGTCCAGTGATCAATGCATGTTGACAATAACAATTTGATCAGCGCTGCATATACTTTCATAGGGCAGGTCCAAAACTCTCCCTCTATTAAATCTGCAATTGATTGGTTAATTGGATCTCTGAATGGCTTCTTTACTGGTGTGTGATTAGCTGTTTATGGTATACCTTCAATGAAGAATGACATAAAGGACTTAATTTTACGGTAAGAAAATGCAGTCTTTTATGTCATTTAAAATGAGAAAAATACTTATTTTCAATATAAATGTGACTGGAAAAACTAAAAAGGTATTTAGTGAGACTGTGGTTTTCTTACTAATTGAAGCTATAAAGTTTGTGGCTGATGCATTTTGTAAAAAATGGTTGGGGTCAGAGGGGAAATATGCATCTGACCTTCTATTTTCCTGTTGCTGACTGCTGTAATACTTCTGTTAATTTTCCTCAGCTATTGCATTATGTCTGAATCTTAGAACTTCTGCTTTTATTTTCTGTTCTCGTAGTGTGTAGTTTTGTAACTTGTTAGGCAGAAGTAAATGCCAAGAGGAGCCAAGAATTGCAGAAATGCCAAGAGGTGTGGAGCCATGGAAATTAATGTCTCTCTTCCTAAATTCCAGGCAAATTATTTCTCATTAGCACTTACAAGTAAATTTGTCTCCAGTTGTCTTGCCTTAATTTTTAATATTCTGTGGGTACAACTGTTTCCCTTGTGGATGCAGATCCATCTGCAAAAGGATCTATGGAATTCACAGAGCCCTGTTTAGAGTTTTCTCTTCCCCCCGGCCCCTAGCACTACTGTTAGGATGGCCACTTATGCATCACCAAAAAGAAGAGGAGATGAATTTTCCATATAGTTTGCATATGCTAATTTATATGTACAGATGCACATTTAGAAATCATTTTGTTAATTTAAGTAGAAATACAATACACTTCACCATAGTGGGGAAGATAGTGACCTGTGTGCTTTGTTCAATCTTCCATCGAGTGCTAATTATTGATGAGCAACTTCAAGGCCCTGGCTTCCCCTTCCTATGGTTCTTTATCTTCAGAATAGACTTGGAATTGAGAGCCTTTCAAACAAAGGACACCTTCAAATCGAGGACTGTCCACTATTGTCCCTTCAAATAGAGGACTGTCCTCTGTAACCTAGGACATATGGCTCCCTGGTGTGTATGCCTTCAGGTAGCAGTCATGCTGGTGCAGAGAATGGGTAATCTGTGCATGCCTCCCATGTCTTCACTCGAGCCTTCCCTCTGTTTCACAAGTTATTTGAGCTTTGCGAAATCCTGTTGGGATTGCTCAACATATGGGTGCTACACCCACTGTTGTTGTTATTGTTATTATTATATTATATCCCGCCTTTTGCCCAATGCTGGGCCTCAAGGTGGCACCACAAAATTTAAAACATATACATTAAAAACCTATAAATAGAGATATACAAAAGTTAAAAGTATATTAAACATATTCCAGTATTAAAACATTTAGAATGACGATGTTTAAAAAGTCCTTGACACAGATGGAGGTCCAGTTCATTCACCAAAGGTCTGCCCGAACAGAAAAGTCTTTGCCTGCCTGCTAAAGTACATCAGGGAGGGAGTCAGTCTAGCTTCCCTGGGAAGAGAGTTCCAGACTACTGGAGCAGCCACCAAGAAGGCCTTCTCCTGCGTTCCCACCAGGTGTGCATGTGATGTTGGTTAAAACATGGCCAGGCTTGTAAAGGATCATACGATCTTTCAGATAACCTGGACCTGAACCATTTAGGGCTTTATAATAGGGCTTTATAACCAGCACTTGGAATTGTGCCCGGAAACAAACTAGAAGCCAGTGGAACTGTTTTAACAGGGAGTTGTATGCTCCCTGTCAGCAATCTTTTGGGGAAGATTATGCTTGGTAACATTCACAGCCTGCTGAAGATTTTTGTGGGCCCTTGGGGAAGTGGTTGATAGTGGGTCTTCCTTTAGCCTCACCCCTTTGGGACCCCCTCTTTCTGTAGCTGCAGCTCTTGGCTTCAGTCAGTTTACAGATTCAGTAATATCACCTAAGAAATTGGATTAAAACTGGAGGAGGTGATGAATGCAGTTGTCTGGAAGTTCAGTATGAAAATTATCTCCTCCAGCCTTCTTGAAGAGATATTTCATAATAACAAATATGTCAAATCAAACCTTAGTGCTGGTGCTGAATTCACCCTGAGCCTCAGTCTAGCTGATTATAATGACTAAGGTTTTGTTGGCTTTACTGTCTTTTGCCCTAAAGTGTTGTTTTAAGTATGAACACTACTAGATAGTGAAGTTCTGATTCATGAGAACTGACTTACTGGAACAACCCTACAACTTCATTTATTAGAATAATTTATACCCCACCTTTCTGCTTACCAGAGTAGCACTCAGGGCTACAACATTAAAATATCAATAAAACAAACACCAAAACTTAAACAATTAAAAACCCAAACCAGAAATTGATAATGAAGACTTCAGAGCCAATTTTAAACACCAAGGTTAATAAGCAGTGCACCTGTGCATAATTATCTTCCTTTGCTCAAGGAAGTTTAAAAAAAAGTGGGGGTCACACACACATACCTCCTATGGAAGAGACTTCCAGAAAAAGTCCTCTGCCAAGTCCCAACTAAGCTGTATGTCAAACGCAGTATGATATCTCTCCATCACATCTTGGGGTGCAGGAAAATTGATATGGGCGGAGGTGGTTCTTTAGGTTACTGTGGTCTGAAGCCATTTGCTTGATGAATGAGTAGTGCTATGGTCTTGATAGGTTTTTTCCTCAAAATTCTTCCCAGCAAGTATCATTGAGAATTTCCTTTGCAAAGCCTAGAGCTACAATTTCAGAACCCACAATCAGCTGTAGCATATAGACTAAGATCCACAGTGGCCAAATAAGGTAGTCGATAACATATTTCTTCCCCCTCTCACTGCTGCAGCCCTTTACACCAACTGGGCACTCTATATACATAGTCGGAACATGAACAAACTGTACATGAGGACTTGGCCTCTTAGAGGCACCTATCTTGGACAGATCAAGCTTCTTTATTCATCTGTTAGAGAGGATGTGTGCCAGTGCAATATTCCTTTTATCAGCCTGAAAAGGAGACTCTGCAATTATTGATGTCCCTTTTTGCCTGCAGCAAATGAAACTGTATTGAGGCCACTGTCATTCATTCAGCAAAACGTGTGCTCAAATCCTACTGAAACATGCATAATTGCACTCGAAATGGAGCCATTTTTAGGAACTAAGAGAATTTTAGTGTGGGAAACAAACCAATTATAGGAAATGGCCCCTGCTCCAAGGATTCTGAATGATGGGGGAGGAGAGGATGAGGGCCATGCAAATACTTGAACTTGATTGATGACTGAATGCAGAATTTGCAGAGTGGTTTGATGATGCTAGTATGAGAAGTACAGCTGAGTGTGCGGTGATGTGAAACCATCTTTCAGTGATAAAGTGCTCTTTGCTGCTCTGCTGGATGGGCTATTTTCAGAAGCTGATCCCATAAATAGGCTTACACAGTATGCTTAGGCTTTGGAGTGCCTAAATTTCATTACTTTCAGGGTTACTCTACCATGTGTGTGTTGTTTTGTCATCTTGTCTATGTTTAATAAATGTCTCTGATTCGGCAAGCATTACAGGGCAAGAGTTTAAAAACAGAGAGACTTTCCACTTGGAAAAGTACATCAGAAATTAAAATGGGTCCCAGTGGCCTTGCTGAAAACCACAATTTTCAAGAGCTAGATTGAAGTGGGGCAGGGTGGATATCATAATTTAAGATGGAAGGTTGATGAAAAATGTTAAACATATATTTCTATTTAAAGTGGAGTGGGGAGAAACTTGTCTGTTGATAGTCTTGTCTTGAAGCATTCAGGGCACAGGTCAGAGGGAAATGCAGTGCAGGTGATGCCACAAATCCTAGTCAACTGATGGGAGTTATACTCGAGCCACAGGTTGCAATTGCCACTACGATGGTTTGAATGCTGGGAAGTGGCTTAATAAAAGCTCCTGCTGGGATGACATCACCTGGGCCATGCTCAGTAAACAGGCAACATGGAAGCACAACAGCCTCTGAAAAAGTTCCTATCACAATTTTAACCAGAATACTATCATACCAAATATATAGTACTATCACTTTGTTATTAGATGTAACTGAAATTCTCTCTTATGCAACGTTTGCACAAGGGACTATACTCTTGAAAAATATAAAGTAAGTATGCTGTGTAATGTAACCATCTGATGTGGCGGGGGGAAAGAAGTGGCAAAAGCATCCATGAGAAGTAAAAGTTATGGAAAATATAGACTACTGTAAAAAATATTGAGAAAATGGAGAAGGGAGGGTAATGAAGGGATCTTCATTTTGCAAGACCAATGTAGCTTTTCAAACCAAAAATGGGATGGAAAAGGGCCATTAGTATAGGGTGACCATATGAAAAGGAGGACAGGGCTCCTGTTTCTTTAACAGTTGCATAGAAAAGGGAATTTCAGCAGGTGTCATTCGTATATATGGAGAACCTGGTGAAATTCCCTCTTTATCACCACAGTTAAAGCTGCAGGAGCTATACTAGAGTGACCAGGTTTAAAAGAGGGCAGGGCACCTGCAGCTTTAACTGTGGTGATGAAGATGAAATTTCACCAGGTTCTCCATATATACAAATGACACCTGCTGAAATTCCCCTTTCTATGCAATTGTTAAAGAAACAGGAGCCCTGTCCTCCTTTTCATATGGTCACCCTACATTAGAAGATATGACAACATTCTACTTTTCATTAATGTCTCTTTCTGGATAACAGAGCTTCCAGGCTTTAGTCTTAAACTGTGTTTGTTCTAGCACAAATCCATGGACTGGTTAAATTACATTAGATGTGCATTGTTGCATAGTGCTAAGTTGCAAAATTTATATTGGTGATGGTACAGTAAAAGATGTTGCGTTTTCCCGCACTACACTCTTTCTTAACTCAAGAAGTACAGTGTATACCATTCCTGTCCCATATAGTTACAACTACAAAAGAAAGCACTTTATAATAGCTATCTCAAATTTGCAGAAAAGCACATTTTCACAGTAGAACCCACTGGGAAAGCCCCATACTTTATCTGGTCTTTAGAGGAAGTCCTAAATAAACACAACTAGGAAAAGTATAGTAAATTACTATGTGCACGCAGTAACATTGTGCAATCTTTGCTGTATGTGACCCTATTACAGTACCACTGTAACAGAAGAATAAGTGACAGCAGCAGTATGAGAAGGAATGGTGGGTGGTGTCACTTGAAAAGGACAGTTTGGAGGGAGAGTTGAGAAGGATAGTTAGAAGAGGGATCTGAAAAGCATTAGAGGGGGGAAAGGCTGATGATCAAGATAGCTAGTGGAAATGGTAGGATAAGTTTATTCATTTGATTTGTATTCCACCTTTTAACCAAAAAAAAATGGCACTGAAGGCAACTTATAGGTGCAATTAAAATTGATTTAAACAACAAAACAATATATTAAAAATCAATAAAAACATAACAATTACAGAATAAAATATAAAAAGCAGCACCTAACCCAACAGACTCACATACAGGCCAAAGGCCTTCTTGAATAAAGGGGTCTCTGCCTGCTGGCAGAGAAGGACAAAGCTCGCTTCCCTTGGAAGGGAGTTCCACAGCCTGGCAGCAGCCAACGAGAAGACCCTCTCTCAGGTCACACCAAACACACCCCTGAAATGTATTTATTATTTATTTATTAATTACATTTCTATACCACCCAATAGCTGGAGCTCTCTGGGCGGTTCACAAAAATTAAAAACATTCAAAGTATAAAACAACAGTATAAAACCATAATATAAAATACAATTTAAAAGCTCAACCAGATAAAAACAGCAGCAATGCAAAATTACAAATTTAAAACACCAAGTTACAATTTATTTATAGACTGTTTAAATGCTGGGAGAATAAAAAGGTCTTCACCTGGCGTCTGAAAGCATATAATGTAGGTGCCAAGCGAACCTCCTTAGGGAGCTCATTCCACAGCCAGGGTGCCACAGCAGAGAAGGCCCTCCTCTGGTAGCCACCTGCCTCACTTCCTTTGAAAGTGTTGGTCTGAAAAGAAAGGCCTCTCCAGAAGATTTTAAGAATCCAGCAGGCTTGTATGGAGAAAAAGGCAGTCTTTCAGATAAGGAGGGGCCATAGCTCAGTGTCATAGAGCACGTGCTTTGCATACAAAAGGTCCGAGGTTCAATCCCTGGCTCCACTTAGGGCAAGGAAAGGAATCCTGCCTGAAGCCCTGGAAGGGTGCTGCCAGTCAGTGTTGACAATAGTGGGCTAGATGGACCAATGGTCTGACTAAAGGCAAGTTCCTATGTTCCTGCATCCTAGACACCTAATTACTCAGGCTCATCCAGTGACCTCAAGGGGACAGTGCCTTGTGCAGGATCCTAGGGACATCACAACCACATTTGTAAATTTGGCTCTTGCACTATTATCTCTGGGCTCTTTCTGTTTTATTCTGAAAAACTTGGTTTGGGAAAGCTTTGGGATTCAGCACAGTTCTGAATATACCACAACAGGGAGATTGTAGGCCCCTTCCAACTCTGCTATTCTATGATTCTGTGATTGCCACTAATTATGCTGCTTGGCTACAGCATCATTATGGCTCAGTTGCATATCACGCACACAACCAACATTAAAACTAATCAACTTATTTATTAAGTAACACTTATACTGTTAACCCAAGATTTGAGAAATATCTTGCATAATTTTCTGCTTTGGTATTAACTGAGACAGTTGAAAAGAGCTTTTCTTGTAGGCAGCTCAAGTTATGGAGCTTTTGAAAAAGATGTAAAGAACAAGGGTTTGGATTTGGGTAGGCAAGCAAAATGGGTGAGATACCTAACTTATTTTTACATTTGGAATTAAGATCTTTGTTGTAGTTGTTGTTTTTTTCTTTTGTGGGCTTACATACATTCCTTAAGTTGTGATGTTTGGGAGAGATATACTAGCTTCTCTGTTATATCCCAGCCCCCACACTTCAATTTTCTTAGTGGCATACTGTGGCAGTGCAGTGATAGCAGAATATCTGGAGAAGTACAGCTTGAATGTTTCTCAAATGTCAGGCTGACAGCTAATAACAAGGATTTGGTTACTCTGAAGGGAGGTACACATGTCGCATACAACTCTACTCCTCTCTCTTCCTTAAAGTTTAATTAGAGATCAGGGTGCTGTGCAGCTCATAGGGTTCTTATTTGGTTTTATGCAAGGGCTGTGTGATGGCACATCACAGATTGGCTGGCACGTAGGTTGGATATGGGGAAGTTGCTGCTTTCCCATAGTTCTTAATATGAGAAGCTGTGTGGATCTTATTCCTTCCACATCTTTTGTAAATATTGTAATTATTTATAACTGTATCTATTACAGTATTGCTCTTCTCTTGTGAGCACCACTTACTGGGAAGTACTGAATATTTTTGTTTTATTTTGTACTGACAAACAATTCCTCAGAAATCCAAAATTTCGCAAGTGCTCATACTGGCACATAGAGCATAGGAAGCTACTTTATACTGAACTAGAATATTGGTTCATCTAGCTCCTTCTTGTCCACACTGACTTGGTCCGTGTGTAATGTGCAGTCATGGGTTAATTAACTCATGAATTGCCAGGCTCGAGCAGGAGGAAGTGTGTTGCCTCTGGCACACTCCTTACTTCTGCTTTCAGTTAGCAACCTATTATCGACCCAGTTGTAGATTTCTTACCTGCCTCTCCCTCTGGATTGAGGCAAGGAACAACATTAAATACAATATAATACATAAAACTGGTTAAAAGAGCATATAAAACCAATACAATATTAAAATGACAATCACAACATCTTAAAATTCTTAGGTTTAAAATTCATCTGGGTAGGCCTGCAAGAAGAGACTAATCTTTATGGCTGTCTTAAACTCAGAGGGAGTATTAAGCTGACGAATTTCCTCTGGCACGCCTACCCAGACACTCTGGGTTGTTTTGGGGTTAAACAACCTAGACACTCTAGTGTTAACTTGTGATTTGTTGTTGAGTTAACCCCTAAACAACCCAGAGTGTCTGGGTTCGGCCATCACAATGTCAAGGTTGTAAATTGAAAGCAGAAGTGAGAAGTGCTCTGGAGGCAGTACGCTCACTTGCTCCTGCTTGTGCCTGACTTTTGGGGGGTTAATTAACCCACAAGTATGCATTATAGGGTCATTACGTGGTAACAGTTCTCCAGGGGTTTCAGACAGGAGTATTTTCTTGCCTTACAAAGCACATGCTTCTCCTAGCAAGCTATGGCCCTTCTCCATTCAGCCCTTCTAGGTAAAGTGTATTGATACACCTGGTAAATCGTTCTGAATAATTCAAACTTTTCTATTACTCTGGAGTTGGTGCTGGGTGGGGGAAGGATAAGGTTAATAAAGCAATACAAATGTGCTTTCTAGGACTGTCTGGTGGATGAAGAGCTGAGTAACTTAGTATTTGTTACCAAAAATATGAACATTGATAGGGCTAATTGAGTTCTAGTCAGTGTCTCCTACACTTGGCATGGAGTGGAGAGGAGGTATCCTTGCATGTGTTTGATATAAATCCCAGATGCTTACGGCCTTGGAAAGAGTGCTGCCTTTTCTTGCCCTTCTTCCCCCACCTGTGTTTTATGAGAGAAAGCAGCACATATGAAACAAAGAGCAGATTAATAGAACAGCAATAACTGCAAGGGGCGCTCTGATCTTAAATAATGTGGTGGCTGGAATAGGTAGGCATCTTTACAACATTAATATGAGTAGATACTTCTCATTGGAACTGCATTGAAGCAGAATGAAACAAGTATAGAAAAAGTCCCCAAATTTTTAGGTGCCGGAATCAACGCTCCCTTCCCCGGTCATAAGTGAGAAGAAGATACCCTTACTCCTGCTATTTGTAGAAAACCAGTCTATATGTGCGTAAAGCAAGTAGTTGGTTGCTCTGGGCAACAGTCTTTTCTTGTTGGCATCATGGCTCCTTCTGTTTTCCAGATGCAGTGCTTCGTGCTGCCTTCATTCCCTGCCTCCCCTCCTGTTTACAGAAAGCACCTCCTGTGCACACAGCAGGGTGCTGCATGTGTGTTGCTCATCAGTTCCTTATGATATTAGCATGTATGCAGGCAGTGGAAGGACATTTGCTGGTCCCCAGTCATGACTTATTCAGCTTTTATTAAAACCCTACCAGGCCCAAGAGAGTATTTATGGGAGCTGCCTGTGTGAGGCGAATGTGACGCTATTGGAAAAGGCAGCTGTGTGTGGATGAGCACGTGTGCTTTGTGCCAGCAGCGTAGAGCACAAGACGGGAAGTGGGGAGGGGAAGGAGCTGCTGCAGTTTCTTAATGCAGCACAACTTGGCATGCTTCATAGTCGGCTTGAGCAAGCTGGGGAGAGGATGGACTGGACTTAGCAGAGATAGGTTAGGAGCTGATATTTGCTGGTTTTAATACAACGTAATAGGAATTGTGCAAAGGTTTTTATTAAAAGTGTCCCCCCCCCACACACACACTGGGAATCATTAAAAACAATAACAGTGTAACTTTTATTGCTTAAATGAAATTCCATCTTCCACAGTTCTGATTAGTTCAGCAATGGCTGAATTATTCTCTGTTCATTCTTAAAGCATTTGCTTTTTGTTCAGTTCATGGCAGAACATAAAGGAAGAATTGTGCACGTAATGGCATTGACCACAGACTGAGATAGGTATAGAAAGGGAAGAGGGAAAAGCAGATTGGACTAGAGCCGATTGAAAAGCAGATTGAACACATTTTGAAATAAGGGATGTAAACCACACACCATCTAAAAAGCCCACATCCCATAAAGCTATTATGTCCAGAGTCCAAGGGTGTTCCAGCTAGAGGCTCCTAGTGCTACCAGTCAAAAGGCATTTTGTGGTTTTCCCCTTAAACGTTTTTTTCTGGTAAGGAAAAAAATAGGAGAAGCAGGAGGGTTACAAATAAAAAACTGTTCGATTGGATCCTGTTATGAAAGTCCATGAACGAGGCCAGATGATTGCACTCTCAAAGCCCCATTTGGAAGTACCCTAAAACTATGTCACGGCACCACTGCGAATCACTAGGTCTGTATTTATAGCCCCCAGATAAAGACACTTGTTCTTCACACAAATGCTTCTGTGTGATTAAGAAGAGCCCTGCTGGATCAGACCAAAGGTCCACCTAGTCCAGCGTTCTGTTCGCACAGTGGCCAACCAGCTGCCTCTGGCAAACCCACAAATAGGACATGAGCGCAGTAGCACCCTCCCGCTCATGTTCCCCATTGACTGGTGTGCATAAGCATACTGCCTTTTTTACTGGAGGTAGCCCATTGTGATTTTAACTCTAATAGAATGAAACATTTTTCCTACCAAGTACGAGCTTGAAGCTGCCTCTTCTCTTTGGGTCCTCTGTGAACTCAGTAGCTGCCTGTTTGCATCTGAGTTGCTTACGTGGGCCACAAAACATCTTCCTGCTCTATGCCAACTAGAAATGTTCTGTTGAAGCTCTCCATCCCAGTCTTGCACACAAAACTCTTGGTGTTTCAGGACACCAACTTGTCTTGTGATAAGCATATCTAGGAATTGGCAGAGGCTGTAATCCTTGCTTGGTCTGTTGCAGAAATTATGCTCTGGATGTTGTGAGCAGTGAATCTGCATGGTTTCTCTGATGCACAGAGTTACCCTATATTATGCATGGGCATCTGAAGGGTTAAAGTCCACCTCTGTATTGCCTTCCCTCCAGCCCCTTTCCTGGCTTTCCCTTCCTTATTTCAGTGTTATAATATCTTGATTCTGCATAGATACCCCCGTCTCCTTTTTGGATGACAGTATTTCCAAAAATACTTCTATTTGTTTCTGATCATGTTTGTAGAGATCCAGTCAGAAAATATTTGCAGATGGCATGTTTGATGACATCAAAATGGTCAAATACGACACATAAATGGAAGAGAACAATCTGGGAACTTTGCCATATGTATGCTTCTTGCATCAGTAGGCAACTTGGTACCCTCTAGATATTTTGGACTCCAGTCAATGTGGCCAATGGCCAGGGATTATGGAAGTCATAGTTAAAAACATCTGGAGGGCACAACATTTCCTACCCCCCCCCCCCGACTTAGATGATAACAACATATGGGCACTTTCTGGCTACCTGTTTTCAAGAAGGTAGTGGGGAAAAGTAATGTCTGAAGTTATCTGGGGAACATCATAATCCGTGTGAGCCACAATAATTATAACAAATTATAGCAAAGTGCTAAAAGGTTTTCTGTACTGGGATAACTCTTCCAGGAGACTCAAGACTTCTTCACACTTTATATTCTTAAAGTGTGCCCATAAAATGATCTACATATAAATATGTGAAGCTGCCTTATCCACACTGTGTTTAAAGCCTCTTTGCTCTTTTTGGATTTGCCATCTTTATAGAAAGCAGTGGAGCTTACTTGCAGATATAAGGGTTGCCGGCTTAATTAAGTTCACATGGTATGGGTAAGTAGCTTCTTTCTGGCATCATTGGCTATCTTCAGTGAGGATGGAGTGACACAAAGTACTATGGCTCTCAATACTGAAACTGGGTTAGAACATAGGGGTTGTTTGTTTTTAAACTATTCTGTATACTAATGGTATTAAAACTGAAAATCCACAGTGCAGTTAACCCAAGATACCTATAGGCAGGACAACAAGCAGTTGCAGTGGTGAAGAGGAGGAGCAAGTCTGGAGGGCTCTTGTCAGTGGGCCTCTGTTGGGGTGTGGTCCCTCAACAGGTACCCAGCCGTGCCTACCTACCCTTAATGCCAGTCCATAAATCTTGTGGTGTGTTGCGCTGAAATATTAAATGACCATACAATTTACGTCCTGCTTGTTCCTGCTTTTGATATAGCTTCATAAGCATCTAAAGCTATTCTAAAGGTGCCTTTCATTTTTGCTTTGTTTGAAGTCACACTGCAAGGGAACTAAATAATGAAACGAAACTGTTGCACTCTTCAAACGCAAATCCTAATTTCTCTTACTTCTTGTTATTCCCTTTAATTTGAAACAAATGGCTTAGCTGCTGCATGTTCTACTGAAGGGATATTAAAAAAGCAATTTCTTGATTCCTTTGGATGTGCTGGTTTCTAAATTCCTTTTGATGAAATCATTGTTGTATGTTAGGGGGAGAGTTACTAATCAGTGCTAAGTCCAGGTTTTGGGGCACTCTCAGGCAAGATACTCTCAGGGCAGGTCTAGACGGGGCGATATCCCGGAGATCATCCCGGGATCGTCCCTGGGCATCCACATGATGCACAGGGGATCCCGGGAGCAGGGAGAGATGATCCATCCCTTTTCCTGGGATATCGCCCTACCCTTTAATCCCAACTTTTACCTCTGTCTTGGGCTGATCCCGAAACCGTGGTACGTGTGGCTGGCTTTTCCCAGTTTCGTCCCAGCTCCTTGCGAGTTACTGCGAGGAGCCGGAACCGGGCATGGGCTGCAGAGCTCCTCATGATCTCCGTGCCCATCGGGGTGGGGTGGCGAAACGAGAATAAGAGTGTGTGTGTATGTGTGTGTGTATATGTTGTGGTGGAGTGCTCCTGCGCTCTTTTTTGATTAAAAACAAACACCAAAATGGCGGATGCAACATCCTCTTCCTTACGGGATGTCGTGTGCAGCGTGTAGACATCCTGGGATGATCCTGGAAGCAGGTAAATCTGGGATCGTCCCACCTCCCTCCCTCTACACCGTGCGGTGTAGACATGCCATCGTTGGTATTCCTTCCTCATCACCATCACCCACATGAAAAGGACAGGCACATGAGCAGGCAGTTGCTCCTTTTTCACTCCCATCCTTTGTTTCCTTGTGTTCGCCCTCCACATGGATAGAGAGGGTAAATAGATTGCAATGGCAAGGAGGAAGGGACTGTTGTGGGCAGCAGTAGACCCACTGCTGAGTCATGGGTCTTGGCAAATGCCCATCAGTGCTAATCCCTGATGCCAGGTCAGGGCGTATGTGTGCTCAGACCTTGGAGTCTTCTTCAGGCTGTACAACATTACTTCCTATAACCCCAGGTGGTATGAAGCTTCTGAATTAGTCAGGATCGTACAAATACCAGGAGCTTAGTCTTTTGCCTGGTGCTTTCTGCTTTTTTCAGCTTGGATCTTCAACTTGTGGGGCATTGGTTCATTTGTGCATTCTGTATGGGAGAATTGTTGAAGCATATGGGATTGCTGTGGGCAGATGCCTTACCTGGCTTTACCTACAGGCTGCTCTGAAAGCCTTGCAGTGTGTGCACGGTGGCGCTGTGTCAGATATGCAATGCAGGAGCCACCTTGCAGCCATCATGGGGGTTTTCTGCGAAGCTGAAAATTAAAAAAGCTGGGGACTTAACCCAACTTTCTCGCCAGAGCGAGGCGAATACGGTGCATTTTGCTGTCTGATCTCTCTCTGGCGTTGCAGCAGAGGCCTTCCTGGGCGGATGTTGACCCCTGATTGGTTGCTGTCTGCATGGGCAGAAGGTGGGCCCGGCAAGCTGAATGGCCACCAGAAAACCCGCACCCTCCCTCTGCATCAGGATTAGCCGCTGCCATCCTGCAGCAGAGAAAGTGTGGGGTTTCCCTAAATGTGGTGGCAACCTGGCACCATCAAGACAGCCCCTACCAATCTCTAGTAGTACTAGGGATTATCTCTGTGCAAGCAAAGCACAGCACATCCTTTGAGACATAATCCCTTACCAGATCATAACATGGCATTCATACATGATAGCTGTATTGAAACAAATAAGGCTCTTTTCTTGCAGGACAGATTTATGAAATTATAATAGGTGGAAAAATCTTCTGAATTCCAACATGAACGTCTTAAGGGTCAATTTAGTGCCTGCGCTAGTTCTTGAAGCTGTTGCTGCTTGTAAGCTCTCCACACCAACTCTTACTATCCTCTTCCCTTATATTTAGGGAGTGTTACTATTGCTTCTTAACCTCCTTTTTTCTTTAGCTGAAGAGGCCATTTTTTGAACTTCTCTGTGTAAAAGCTGAGTTGCCCATGCTTGTACATCACACAATATCTCATTGCTTGTTGACTTATCACTCATTTTCTAGCTGTACATGTGAACTACCTCAACTGAACAAATTTGTTTGAAGCAATGTGAACTGAAATGAAACATGGGCTCAGTTCGGATGACACATTAGTCAACGGTGGACTATTTCATCAACCGTTGCTTAAATAGGCCACTGTTGACTATTGTATCATCTGTCGGGCAAAAACCATGCCACCGTTGGTTATTTCAAAATAACGTCCCCATTGCTTGTCCCTCTGTGCTGGGCACATTGACAACCAGCAGCCGCATTGCCTCCAATGACGGGGGACGCGGTGCGCCTGTTGCTGAGCAACGGCCACAGTGGCAGATGAATCCCAGCTCCTGCTGTTGCCAGAGAAAGAAGCCCCAGCGGAGCCATCTCTACTCTTGACAGGAGCTGGGATTCATCCGCTACCGCGGCCTTGTCTCCTCCCCCCTCTGCTCCTCCCCACGGAATGGCAGTGCCCCAGTAAGGTAAGCAGTAACCAGCACCACCATTTGGTGGGGTGGCTGTGGGGCAGGGGGGAGAGACGACAATTCAGCGCAGTGGAAATAGTCCACTCCACGGAGCAGCACTTCCGTATGAACTACCCATCCATGGAGTGGACTAATTCCACTCCATGGACTAAAGTGTCGCCCGAACACACTCATGGCTACATCACATATACATCACTTGATGTTGCTGTCTTTGAATTATGAACTTGTACATCTTTGCACCTCTGGTTTGAATTTAATTTTTAACGCTGGTGACAAATGGAATTCACCAGTATGATATACTTCCCTGCCCTCATTGGAGATGCCCAGTTGAATGCATTGTGAGAAACTGCACTTGCACTCTTTGCAGCTATGTAACTTTGCTTATGGCCATTACAGTCAACCATGATCCTTATTTATTTTATTTATTTATTTAAGGATTTTTATGCCGCCATTCAGCCAAAAAAGGCTCTCACGGCGGCTTACAAAAGTATTTCTTGACAGTCCCTGCCCACAGGCTTACAATCTAAAAGACATGACACAAAAGGAAAGGGGATTGGGAGGGAGGAGGGGGGGGGAAAAGGAAAGCAAACTCAGGCACTACAATCTTAGTTGGAAAGTTCAGCAGTTACAGGGGACAGCAGGAGGGAGGGGGCTCTCAGCTGGAGCTGGACCCAGGCACGGTGGAGAGGTGCCTGGCTGCTGCTTCCTCCCTCACTGGTGGCCTCTGCAGAGACAAATCCTTAGGCCTTTCCTCCTCCTAGTTCTCAGTGGACAAATCTCCAATCACAAAATGTTGCATTCCCCAAATACATGACCTTATAGTTCATACTATTGAATTCTTTCCATTTTCTCTTATTCCTATTTATGATGTCATCATCCAGCAGAGCTTTCCTTGAACTTTCCCAGGCTCCTGTTAGTTTCTGCTCTTCAGCAAACACAGCGTGCACTTTTAAAACACTTTAATTTGCAAGAACATTAAATCTTATTTTTTATTTTAAAACAACAACAACCTCCTGGGATGCTCAGCAGGCAAACTGTGCAAGATTCCAAATTCAGTAGCAGTATAAACACTCTTACAGCTTGATGTTTTATGCCTGTTTACTCAGTTCAATGGGATTTACTTTCTAGTAAGTGTGTTTAGGATTGTAGTTTTAATGTGTTAAGTTATGCGTTCTCAGTCATTCAGGTGCACAAAATTGTATTTTGGGTTAGTTCACAGCCTTCCACTGGTAAACACATTTCACCAGCTCCAGGTCTATAATGTGAGTTGTCTTGTGTGTGTGTGTGTGTACGGGTAACAACTGGGAATGGGCATGGTAATGGTTGCTGATGGTCTTGTGGTTATTAATGTTGATGGCAGGAATTGCAATGGCTGAGAATAGTCACTTGGCTCTAAAGACGACAGCTGACAATGGTGTCCAATACAGCAACACATCTCAACTGGGCATTTGACTGACAGCAACACATCTTGACTGTCCTCCCAGCAGTAGCTTAGACCCCATGACATTTGCAATCAGAGCTATTTTCTCCAGCCCAATTTTAGATGTTGATAGTGTGCGTTTAATAATGTAAAAAAGGGGGTGGGTCTATAACAAAGAGAAATTCCTGATAGGAAACACAAAGGTCTTGCATTTGGAGACAAACATATTTTAATATTTAGGATCCATTTTGCAATGGAACTCTGGCATCAAAATTTTTGTTTTCCAATCTCCCTACTGAAATTCAAATGCTAATTGGACTGCATAGATCTGCATTCTCATTTTAAAAGTGAGATTTTTTTAAAATGTTATTAATTAAAAAACAAGATAAAATAAAATAAATACATTTTGCAGAGTATTATAACATGGAATGCTTTCTCTCTCAATTCAGGGCTACTACAAATGTTAGGAACAATCCATTTTACACATTATCACTAAAATCTCCTTGTTTGTATTCTTCTAACCATTTTGTCTGCAATACTGAATAAATTTATCTCATTGTTATAAGGAAACATTTTTTGCATCTTGCCCCTCCCAAAGTTTCTTATAAAATGAAATCTTATGCATTTAAGTATTCTGTTCCAAAGATTGTTCTGCCATTCTCTTAAAGATGGCACTGTTTGTTTTTACCCCATTTATTTGCTGTTAATATTCAGGCAGAAGTTACTATGTTTGCAAGCATTCTTTGGTTATGAGGCGTAACTAATTCTTTTAAACTGCCCAATAGTAAAATAATTGGATTCATAGTAATTTAGATCCAGTTATATCTTCTATAATTTGAATCACATTACACCAAAAATATCTTATATCTATTCAAGACTATTAACTATGTTTGAAGTCTGTACAACCTTGTTCACTCCTCCAATATATTGCAGCAGCCAGTTTATACATTCACCTGGTGTGTGTGTGTGAAGTGTACATATAAATAAACTTATAAAAAAATATCTCTTGCAGCAACATCCATATATTGTTGTGGGCCTCTTATACATAGATCCTGCCATTGTTTATCCAATATATTAATATTAAACTATTTCCCCATCTCGTTTTAATCATTATTTTTGCTCTTGGTGGTCCAATATATATTTTACAACAAACCCTTTTATGAACCATTTTTTGTTTTTTATTCGTTCAGTCGTTTCCGACTCTTCGTGACTTCATGGACCAGCCCACGCCAGAGCTTTCTGTCGGCCGTTGCCACCCCTAGCTCCCCCAAGGTCAAGTCTGTCACCTCCAGAATATCATCCATCCATCTTGCCCTTGGTCGGCCCCTCTTCCTTTTGCCTTCCACTTTCCCTAGCATCAGCCTCTTCTCCAGGGTATCCTGTCTTCTCATTATGTGGCCAAAGTACTTCAGTTTTGCCTTTAATACCATTCCCTCAAGTGAGCAGTCTGGCTTTATTTCCTGGAGTATGGACTGGTTTGATCTTCTTGCAGTCCAAGGCACTCTCAGAATTTTCCTCCAACACCACAGTTCAAAAGCATCTATCTTCCTTCGCTCAGCCTTCCTTATGGTCCAGTTCTCGCAGCCATAGGTTACTACGGGGAATACCATTGCTTTAACTATGCGGACCTTTGTTGTCAGTGTGGTGTCTCTGCTCTTAACTATTTTATCAAGATTTGTCATTGCTTTCCTCCCAAGAAGTAAACGTCTTCTGATTTCCTGGCTGCAGTCAGCGTCTGCAGTAATCTTTGCGCCCAGAAATACAAAGTCTGTCACTGCCTCCACGTTTTCTCCCTCTATTTGCCAGTTATCAATCAAGCTGGTTGCCATAATCTTGGTTTTTTTGAGGTTTAACTGCAACCCAGCTTTTGCACTTTCTTCTTTCACCTTTGTCATAAGGCTCCTCAGCTCCTCCTCGCTTTCAGCCATCAAAGTGGTGTCATCTGCATATCTGAGGTTGTTAATGTTTCTTCCTGCGATTTTAACTCCAGCCTTAGATTCGTCAAGCCCAGCACATCGCATGATGTGTTCTGCGTACAAGTTGAATAGGTAAGGTGAGAGTATACAACCCTGCCGTACTCCTTTCCCAATCTTAAACCAGTCCGTTGTTCTGTGGTCTGTTCTTACCGTTTCTACTTGTTCGTTATACAGATTCCTCAGGAGGCAGACAAGATGACTTGGTATCCCCATACCACCAAGAACTTGCCACAGTTTGTTATGATCCATACAGTCAAAGGCTTTAGAATAGTCGATAAAACAGAAATAGATGTTTTTCTGGAACTCCCTGGCTTTCTCCATTATCCAGAGGATATTGGCAATTTGGTCTCTAGTTCCTCTGCCTTTTCTAAACCCAGCTTGTACATCTGGCAGTTCTCGTTCCATGAATTGCTGGAGTCTACCTTGCAGGATCTTGAGCATTACCTTGTTGGCATGTGAAATAAGTGCCACTGTCCGATAGTTGGAACATTCTTTAGTGTTTCCCTTTTTTGATATAAGTTGATTTTTTCCAGTCTGATGGCCATTCTTGTGTTTTCCAAATTTGCTGGCATATGGCAAGCATCACCTTGACAGCATAATCTTGCAATATTTTAAACAGTTCAGCTGGGATACCGTTGTCTCCTGCTGCCTTGTTATTAGCAATGCTTCTTAAGGCCCATTCAACCTCACTCTTCAGGATGTCTGGCTCTAACTCACTGACCACACCGTCTGAGCTATCCCCGATATTATTATCCTTCCTATACAGATCTTCCGTATATTCTTGCCACCTTTTCTTGATCTCTTCTGTTTCTGTTAGGTCCTTGCCATCTTTGTTTTTGATCATACCCATTTTTGCCTGGAATTTACCTCTGATGTTTCTAATTTTCTGGAAGAGGTCTCTTGTCCTTCCTATTCTATTGTCTTCTTCCACTTCCGCACATTGCTTGTTTAAAAAATAATTCCTTATCTCTTCTGGCTAACCTCTGGAATTTTGCATTTAATTGGGCATATCTCCCCCTATCACTGTTGCCTTTTGCTTTCCTTCTTTCTTGGGCTACTTCCAGTGTCTCAGCAGACAGCCATCTTGCCTTCTTGGTTTTCTTTTTCTTTGGGACGTTTTTTGTTGCCACCTCTTGGACAATGTTGCGAACTTCTGTCCATAGTTCTTCTGGGACCCTATCTACTAAATCTAGTCCCTTAAATCTATTCTTCACTTCCACTGCATATTGATTAGGAATATTAGTGAGCTCATATCTAACTGATCTGTGGGTCTTCCCTATTCTCTTTAGTTTGATTCTAAATTGTGCAATAAGAAGTTCGTGATCTGAACTACAGTCAGCTCCCAATTTTTCAAACTTAGGGGTCTACGCAAATTGTTAGTTCTGGGTTGTCCTTCTAAGCAGCTTTTAATTTATAAAAAAAAATGTTAAGAAAACTGAATATTATGCTGTGCCAGGTCTGCATATTCAATTATTCTTCCTTTAATCCAAAAATCACATCTTTTCAAATCTTCTTTGCTTCCATCTATTATAATTGCAATATACCCTGGCTTGCTGAAAGCATTTCATAGAAAATAGTGACATAAATGGAGAAATTTCCAGACCTAATACTAATCTTACCCTTACCTATAAATATAAACTTATATCCTGTATAATTTAAAATTATATCCTGTATAATTGCGGTATATTTGGACTAAAAAATAGTTGATTCTGTCATTCTCTTGGCTTCACTACTCTAGTGTGGCTGTTCTAGAATATCAACTGTCTTTCAATAAATTATGACTCACATGTTTTTTTCATATGCATTTGTTCAATGAGTTGAATGTTAGGTGGCATTTGGGTCACATGACTCAGTTTTGGAGCAGCAATCTACAGATGGAAAGCTTCCTTTACCATTACTGATCTCCAAGAATGACTCAAGAGTGTCTCATATGCTTTCATCCCAAAATGATTTCCTGTGTATGTGTGAAGTGCCACATATAAATAAACTTATAAAAATTCTCTCTTGCAGCAATGTCCATATGGCCTGGTTAATTTTGCAATACAAAGATGGTCTAGTTAATTTTTCCATACAATAGATTGCACCCGAATTTCCTAGAGTACTGCCTACAGTCGAAGTCCTGATAGAATAAGAAGTAGAACACCATCGAGGCAGTGGGGGACGGTGTGAGTGTTCAAAGCAAATAAATCAATTGCAAGGTATTCTGCCTAACAGAGGAAGGTTGAGACCTATATCGGGATTGGATGGTAGCATTTAAATAGCATCAAGTTCTTTGTAAGGTTTTACCATGCATGTCATTGAGCCACTGAGAAATGTCTATTGCACATCCTCTTCTGGATGCATAAAGGATTTACACCTGGTACTGGATGGGAGCATATACCAGACTGCCTGCCAAATTGTGTTCAGTATATCCGCGACATTTTGCTTGGCCATATGACTTTTTATCTGGGACTTTAAAAGGGCAGTGGCTGGAGAGGCTGTTATATGCCACCTGTTTCAAAATAAGAGCAGGGTTTTTAGAAAGTGGCTCCTGCACTAGTTGATAATTAAAGCAGCCTTCAGTATTTTGTTCTGTTCAGAGCTTGAATCTGTCTTCCAGCTGGCTTGCATTTTACTGCAACAAGACCTTTCTATAAGTCAACCTTTCCCAACCTGGTGCCCTCCAGCTGTTTTGGACTACAACTCCCAGCATTCCTGATCAATGACCATACTGGCAGGGAATGATGGGAGCTACAGTCCAACACATTTGGAAGGCACAAGGTTCCTCTCATTCACATGTACCTACAAATGTATCTCTAACATTTTGATCCGAGGCAGCGCTTTAGATAACATCAAGATGCTGCCAGATGGCAATGGGAAGGGCCATGGCTCAGTGGCTGAGAACCTGCTTTGCTTGCAGGAGTCTTCAATCTCTGGCATCTCCAGGTAGGGCTTAAAAATTCCTGCCTGCAATCCTGGAGAGCTGCTTCCTGTCAGTGTCAACAATACTGGGCTAGATGGACCAATGGTCTGACTCAGTATAAGACACTCCCTATTTCCTTATGTTCCTAATTTGTACATAATCGGTGGATAGATGACAATTACTTTTGTGTAAATGTTGCCTTGAGTGAATCTGGATGACAAAGTAGTCAAAGATAAAAATTGCTAACTCCACAGCCTGAGACAAAATAGTCTATCTACTATTATAAAATATTATAATGTTATGTCCTTCCCTTCCTGCCACTTACGTAAGAAATTTAAACTCAGCTTAGAACATTCTCTGCTGTCAGATGATGTCCATCAAGACAAGGTAGCATCTCTAAAATTACGTTAGTTTTAGGGGTGGGGAATCCCAAGTTCATTTCAGGGCAGCATGATGCAGTGTCACTGCTTATTTAGTCATCCCGGCACTTCTGTGAACTGGAATTCTTCACCGAACAAGCTTTTTCTTTTTTTAAAATGCTAATTGGCTCCAATGTCAAGTTTTTTGAATGCCTCATAGAGCTAACATATCGAGCTAAAGCTCTCACTTTGAGAAGTTGAAGAACCATAGATCTTCCTTCCTTCCTATTGGATCCGGGTATTTCCTGGAACTATATCCGGAAGTGCTGTAATCTCTCTTAACCCAAACTAAGGCCTTGGTGCATTCCTGGTAGCTCTCTAAATCCAGAACAAAGGTCATAACATTTTTGACATGTTACCAATGAGTTGCAAAAGAGAAATGTTGCTTTCTTTCAATCAGATAGGTTTGTCCAAAGAGGGTTTTAAGCACTCGGGGCTGAATTCAGGCACAATGACAAATTATAGTTTGTCATTATGAGGACAAGCAGGCATGATCTCCATGCTCTTTCTTTCCATGTGATGAGTAAAGATTAGAAACTTCTAGTTAAGAGAAAACCTATCGTTGTCCAATTTCTGAATTCAGCAAGCTGTGGTTCGCTTGAAGTATGGTTTATCCTCACATCAAAATCCTAAGTTACAGTTCAAGCAAGCCATAGTTTGCCGCATTTGGCCACTAACTAGAATGGAGCACTTTCTCAGAAATATTAGATATTTGTTGTGCTGTGTTCTCAGCCTTAAATACAATACCGGTTTCTGCAAGCCTTTGATTAGGGACTGAGTGCTTGTACAGGTAGAAGTAGAATGGCTGCAAAAACAGCAAATTTGGTTGGGGACTCAATTGCTGAATTCAGGAGATTCTAAATTATGAAGACGAGTAAGTGTGAGCCAGGAGATTGTTCTGATGTAATGTCTTGGAGAGGAAGATATAGAAGCTTCTACTCTTCATCTCTTGTATGCGGATGAAGGAAAGGAGGAAATGTAAAGGGATGAAGGTTAGAAGCTTCTATATCTTCCTCTCCAAGACATTACATCAGAACAATCTCCAGCCCTCCCGTCCCCACTTCCTACTCTTTTCTCTTTTGTGCATGCACACACACATACACATGCATACACTTCTCAATCAATGTTTCAATAATTATATATCTTAAGAAGAGCCCCTTTCCAAAATGGTCACGAAACTCCTCAGTGTTTTCATTGACTTCTTCTGTTGCATGAATTTAAACAATCTCTTTGCCTGGCACGCCTTTTTTTAAAAAACAAACAAACAAAACAACCCTCAACCCTAATGAATGTCTCCAGTGAGGTGGCAGGGATAAAGAGAAGCTGTACTTGGTGATATCTCAACAGAGCTTCTATTGAGTTGCAGTGGCAAAAGCTCTCCATTGTGCCTCACTGCAGCCCATCTGGCAATGACAGCTCCTGTCCACTTGTATGTAATATATTCAGCATCTGTCGCCACCCTTCGAACCCAGAACTGAGCAAACAAGGCTTCATATCCAAGCTTGGTAATCGAGCCCTTTCCTAGTGTTGTCAAAAATAAAACCTGCTGAGCTTTAAATCGGATTTCTGTTATCTGAGAACTTGAAACATTTATGGAGATCAGAAGTGAGTGAATCGGTAACTGGACTTGCTAGACCATAGCAGCTAGAGGAAGACAGGAAATGGAGAGATGCTAGATTTGCCATGTGTCTCTTTGGGATTCTTAATAAGAATTGTGAAGGTTGAGTCGTTGATTCAGTGTGTGAGTGTGTGTGTTTATGTCTGTGTGCTGTGTACGTCCAATCATTCACATAATCTGTTTAATTTCTTAGAAATATCAGATTTGCTGCAGTCAAATCTCAATGTCACATGCAAGGTCCTCTAAGCCTTTAATTTGGGCTTCATTGAGTGCTTTCAGGTGATGGGATGGATGCTGTGCTGCCATCGAACGTTGTTATCTTATGGAAGTGCAAATGAGTGAGCATTGTTTATTATCAGATTCAAGAAAGAAGGAGTTCTGGGGCCATTCAAAAAGTCTGTAATATATGATAGCAGTCATTGGGAGCAGAGTTGTGACAAGGCTATTTGTTGAGGTGTCATACTTGGGTTTGCTTTCCAGTATAATCCTTTCAATAC
This sequence comes from Elgaria multicarinata webbii, assembly GCF_023053635.1. Classification (NCBI taxonomy): domain Eukaryota; kingdom Metazoa; phylum Chordata; class Lepidosauria; order Squamata; family Anguidae; genus Elgaria; species Elgaria multicarinata. Next base: position 72,740,237 of record NC_086172.1, on the reverse strand, counting down.
CTTGTTCCTTGGTCCGATTTGTTTTTCCTTTGACTCTCTCTCTTCCCCCCCCTGCCCCCACGTTGCCTTCCTTTTTGAAGACTGTTCACTTTTGCTGGCAGCTCGCCCAAAAGTACTTCAGAAGAACTCTGAGAGGTGGGGGGCAATTGTGGGACAGTACTCCCATCCCACTGACTTCAGTGTGAATGAGCACTTCCACTGGAGAGTCTGTCTTCATGGCACTGCTTCGCCCTTTCTTCCCCCTGAAATCCCACGGTATCACTGCTACGGGAAATCATGCCAGCAGGGAACGTTGGGCTTTCTGGCCAGCCGGATACTGGAACCAACCCACCACCACCACCCGGGCCCTCTTCCCGGGCTTCCTCCATCCCCAAGTCTCCCTCAGTTTCACTTACTAGACTGTTTTTATTAAATTTGTTCCCCACCTTTCCATCAAATAGTGCTCGTAGTGGCTAACAGCATAACATACTAAGCAAAACACAAAATTACAAGAACATATAAACAAGGCAGGTAAAACATATAAAACAGCAAGCACTTAAACCAATTACAGCATATTGTGAACCGGCCAGATAGCTTTGGTTATTGGGCAGTTGGGATATGTTATAAATAAATAAATAAATAAATAAATAAATATTTACAAGTTTTAATAGTGACATTACACAGTCTCCATGTTTCCTGAAGTTCAGATTAGGGAGATTAGCTTCTAAGCATGTTTGAACCCTGGCCCATGTCTCTTTATGAATTAGGCTCTGAAAGCAATACTGCTTCATTTTGCTGACAGAGGAATTGTGTGATTTATTTTTTTTACATTGAGGTGCTTGACAGTTGGTAGCCAGATGATTCTCTTGAAGGCCAACTGCATATGGAGCATGCAAAAAAGTGGAATAGGAAGCACCAGAACCATCCTGTAATCCTCTTCCGTCCATTCCCTCCTACATTTAAAATCTATAATTAGATGCAATGTGAACAGCCCTAGTAACTGAGGCTTCCCTGAGGGACTGACATTGGTTCAGTGAAATGTCAATGCCTAATTTAGAAAACCAATTGGATACAAGATCACAGGCTTAAACTGTCTTCTTTCTTTTTGCTTGTTGCCTAAGCCCAGTGTTGGAAAAATGAGGCATGTTGCCCATTTCTCTCCCATTCCAGCAACTAGGGACATCCCTATTTAAGAGGTCATAGACAAATGACCTCTTAATGTGTCCTGGGTTTTTTAGTTGTTGATTGTATAACATTGTTTTATTTTATTTACAATATTTATATACTTTTCCCCATTCAAGAATTTTAGAGTGGTGAACAAATAGAATAAAAGAATAAAAACAGAATAAAATCACATTAAAAATACATTTTGAAAAGAAACAAAGTGCAAATAAAACCATTTTATATTTGTATGCAAATGGTTTTATATTACATTATTATATTGTAAGAGAGTTTTAGGTGGTATAGATGTGGATTCCCATTCCCTCTGCCATTTTACACATGCTGGCAAACTGACATGGGAACTCAGTCAGCGAGACTTCTTTTATTTGAGGAAATCCCACTGTGAAAAGCTTAATGGTTACACACTTCCAAAATACTTAAAGCTGATAGATGGTTAGAAAGCTTTAGGCTCCAAGATAACGTACAGTCAAAATGCTACTCACTACAAAAGAAATGGAATGAATGAATGACATTAAAAAGCCTAATGGATTCCCTAAAGAGATACAAACACTGGGGCTATCTTGACGTGGTCTTTGCCCCGGGATGGCTCCGAATTCGCGCTGTTATACGATGCACTTGCAGTTTCGAAGCCACCCCAGGGCAAAGAGGCAAAGGTGCACGGCTGAAAAATTGGGGACTTACCCTGACTTTTCAGCCAGAGTGAGGTCAGCTTGGCTCTTCTGCCGGTCAGTCTTCATTCAGAGCCACTCTGGGGACGTTCCCAGGCAGAAGGTGACCTCCTATTAATCACTGGAAGCTGCAGGAGGGGGAGGGGTGGGCCCAGCAAGTCTAATGGCCACTGAAAAGCTCGCGCTGCCTCCCCTCGTAAGGACAATTTGCTACTAGCATGCACCAGGGATAGTGTGGGGTTTGGTGTTGGAGTGGCCCCCAACCCGGCGCCGTGAAGACAACCCCACTGATATTTTTAGAAATAAGTTTGTTGGATGAATATGGATTCTAAAGCTTGAAGTTACTCTTCCTAAGAAACTTAATAGAAGAGCTATTGATGGAGTAGAAATTAATGGCTTGAATCCTAACCTTTTCCTCTGTTTGTGGAAGGCGAAGGAAGGAGAGTTGTACTCATGATGGAAGGGCCCTTTCTGTGAGTATAACTGTCCTTCCATGAGCAAAAGTTCCTTCTGCAAGCTGAATAAAACATTAGGATCTTAGCCATTGCTTTTAATATTGTATTCAGTTTTCCTAAGAACAGAAGGAATCTCCGGTAGAGATGTGAAGGCCCGGGGGGGAAATGGAAAAATTCGGGGAAAAAACATTTTTTCCCAAAGCCTTTCTTGTTTTCCCCCCTGAAAAATTGAAAAAATGGATAAAAAAATGGATTATGGAATGTTTTATTTTAGCATGATGAATAAAATGTTTAAGACAAGGTGTTCAAATATTTACTTCTCCAAATGATTTCTAAAAACTATGTACAGTATTAGATTATTACAATTGTTGTACACCGAGGACAAGCAAGTCCTAGTTTGCAAACTGAGACTACAATTCTCAAATGCAAGATGCATTTCTGCCTCTAGGGGGTGCTACCATTGAAGCAGAGACTGAAACTGATAGTGATAGCTATAGCTCAGAAAACGAGTCTGATTAAATTTCATGCATATTCATTGAATCACCCCTTTTACTCACTTCTTTTTATGGGAATGGGTGCTTTATGTCTTCTTGACACTGTGTAGAACTAGTGGAGACATTGTCTTTTTTACTAATGTTGATGGTTTCTTCTGCTGTTTTTGTCAAATTGTTTTTTGCCTGCTCCTCATAAACTGGCAAAACGAAAGAGGTTCCTTACAGTTCAGGTGTTCCTAAGTTTGTAATAATTGTTGGAATACACTGTACTTTTAATTTACTAAATGTAATAATTTTATGCCAAACCAACTTGGACATAATTACATTTTATGTTGCTAAAGTAACAAAGTGACTTTCAATCTGTAAAAAGTACTAATATTGCATTTCCCCCCAATTTTCCTAAAAAATCCCATTCCCCCTGAAAAAAAGTCCCCCCCCCCCCCACATGGTTTAAAATTTCCGGAAATTTTACATCTCTAACTTCAGGTCATCCCATGAAGGCATTACTGCAGTATTCCCCCAACCTGGTGCCCTCCAGATGTGTTGGACTACAATTCCTAGCATCCAGGTTGGGGGAAGCTGCAAAGTCACTTTCAGTCTGTAAAAAGTACTAATATTGCATTAAACAAGCAATTGGAAAAATACCAGAAAATTGTTCAGGATGTTCCCTATAATCAACTGTTTAATATTCATTACCTGTGGCAGTAGGTAACAATGGTGTTCCATCTTTTTGCCATTTAAATATTTAAGTTCCTCTCTCTCCCCTTTCCCTGCTTGTGCCTTATTTTTTCCTCTCCTTCTACAACATGAACCTTTTAATATTTTTCCATGGTTATGGCTCCTGAATTTTGAACAGTAGTTAAATTGTTGAAAATGTAAGGTTATAGAAATCTGTCAGTTGCCCTAGGGCAGAGGCAATGTTGCATTTTAATTACAACAAAGTGACTGACTAATACAAGTCTATGGATTGCTTAATGTACTTCTTGCAATTCACCTGCAAGTCAAAGTCATGTAATCTGGTACATTAAAGTCATGTACTGTTACGCTTAATCCACACCAAGCAGGATATTGCACTATGAAAGCGGTATGTAAAAGGCAGGAGCTACACTATTGCTTTATAACGGTGTTGAAGTGCACTGACAACGGTTGGGGCCCATTGACATATACCATATATTGCTTTCATAGTGCTTGGTGTGGCTCCTGCCTTTTATATGCCGCTGTGGTCTCCAACCTGAATTCCAAAGAGAATGTGTTACAACTTGGTAATTTCTGACACATACTATTCAGTATGGCAAAGTGGCTTTCTTTGTTAAAGGAGAATATTTGATTTCTTGGGAGACTTGGCATAGGGGTGAGCTCTGAATGTGTTTGTGTGTGTGTGTGTGACTGACAACCAGCTCCCAACCCTTTAGTGCTATATATCAAGGGAGAGCAGAGGAAAGTTTCTGGAGAGCTGAAAAGAGAAAAGTGCCCATTTGCCTTCCCTCCTTCCTGAAAACTCCCTCTCCCCACAAACTACAAGGCTCCTATCCCAGGATGGCTGGAGCCCTGAATAGGAGCACTCCTATTAAAAGCAACCTTTTATTGTGTGTCCCTACTTGTACTTAGCTAGTTCTGTGAGAGCAGACAAGGAAGCAACTTAAAGTGTCTTGCAAGCAAGAATGCATTTCTTTGTCAATATAAAAATGGGTAAAATTTAGGTATTTGAATGGGAATGATTGTCCAGCGGGTTGGTGCTGTGATGACCCAAAACTCTGCACTTTTGCTGCTGCGTGGCAGTGGTGCTTAATCTTGCTGCTGCTGCAGGGAAAGTATGGGGTTTCCAGTGCCGGTCAAGTCCCCTGTCCTCTACCTGGGCGGATGGCGAGCAATCAGGGGTTGCCATCTGCCCAGCCACGGCGACTCCAAAGTGAAGCTTAGGAGCTGTCTTAACATCATTTTGCGCCATCCTGGCCTCGCTCCAGAGAAAAAAACTCAGGTTAAGTCATAGAATCATAGAATAGTAGAGTTGAAAGGGACCTATAAGGCCATTGAGTCCAACCCCCTGCTCAATGCAGGAATCCACCCTAAAAGTCCCTGACCTTTTTTCTATGCAGCATCGGCAGAAAGCCTTGGCATGGGCATGTTATTGCTACTGCATCATATGATCGATTCTGCACCACCGCACACTCACCTGGGGGGTTTCCAAGTGTTTAGAGAGCCCTCGACTTCAAGGGCGGATGCAAGCAGCTCTGATTTGGGAGATGACAGTACAGAAGAGCTGCAGTAAGTGCCCATTTCTGGCTGGGGCTGTGCCATTTGCTTGGCTGGCTTCCTGAACTAGAGTTGAGATGCTCCTGTCCATCTTCTTGCCTTTAAGGAGGAAATTCAACAAGATATTGTGCTAAGTGGTACATTCTCATATTAAGCACGTCTTCACTTAGAGATAAGTATCTTATATTTCCTCACAAAGTGGGATTCTTTTTTTAAAAAAAATCCCAGAAGTAGAAGCAGTAGCCCAGGTGATCCTATCATCCTGTCCACAAACAGTCTGACTTAACAGCCAGCATGTGGATGTCAGTCTGTAGCCCCTTACAGATGTTCAGTTAGGTACCACATTGTATGTGTGTGTGTGTGTGCGTGAGAGAGAGAGAGAGAGAGAGAGAGAGCACACTGGCCTCATGGCAGTCCCAATTTATACATACTCACTTAAACATGGCAGTCCCGATCTATACACATTCACTGAGAGCCAGTGTAGTGTAGTGGCTAAAGTGTTGGACTGGGTTGGGAGATCCAAGTTCTAGTCCCCACTCAGCCATGAAAACCCACTGGGTGACTTTAGGCCAGTCACAGACTCTCAGCCCAACCTACCTCACAAGAAACCCAAGATGGAGTACATAATCCTCACATGGATTATATACGCTACCTTGGTTTTTTTGGAGGAAAAAAGGCAGGTTATAAATGCAATAAATAAATAAATAAAAATATCTGAAAAAATATTATGCCAAGGTGCAGAACCTCTTTCAGCCCAAGGGCCAAATTCCATTTCGGACAAGTTATTTGGGGCTCCATTCTAGTGGTGGGCATGGCTGAAAGTAGGAGGGGCAAGGTCAAATACAAAAAACCCAACCACCTGCTTATTTTAGCTTAAAGCTATTACTGCTAGCAACTAACAGGCATTTAGAATGGGGGAAAATGGCATGAAAACGGGGAAATCGCCAAATGAGGTGATGAGGAGAAACGGGTGAGGGCAAGGGAAGTGTTTTGGGCCTTGGCCCTCTGGGGTCCCCCAGAGGTCTGGATTTGACCTTTGGGACTGAGGTTCTGCATCCCTGTCTTATGCAGTGGCCAGGATTGCTTAGAAGGATTAACTAGGAACATAGGAGTCATGCCATGGGCCCATCTAGCCAAATTTTGCTGACACTGACGACAAGTGGTTCTCCAGGGTTTCAGGCAGGATTCTTTCCTATCTCTACCTGGAGATGCCGGGGATGAAACCTGGGATCTTCTGCATGAAAAGCATCTGTTTTTTTCACTGTGCTAGGGTCCTCTCATTCATATTCTGCCTCTCTCCCCCTGCCCCACTAGCCTTCCCCAACCTCCAGATGTTTTAGACTTCAATATCCATCAGTTCCACCCAGCATGGCCAATTCCCAGAATGCTGGGAATTGTTGTTCAAAACATCTGGAGGGTACCAGGTTGGAAAAGGCTAATATATACCAATATGTACATGTGGGCAGTGGGCTCTTTTCAGATACTTAAATGAATGTACTCGATTAGGAATGCAGCATGTCACCATGTTGCCTCTGCCCCTCTGCCATCTGCATTTGTTTTATCCCTGTTGAATATCCTCCAGGGTCTTGGGTTTCTAGGTAGATAGAAATAGATAGATTTGAAATCTGGTGTCAGCTGAAGACTGCTGACCAGACCCCTTGCTTCCTTGCTTCCCTTTGGTGACTGTAGGGTTGGAATTTCTGTTAATGTTTTTGCACCATGGCCACCCTGCCCGGTTTGCCTTTGGTCATGACCTTTCCCAGATTGGAATTCAGCCTTTGGACTAAAAAGGTTTCCCCAACCCTGTCCTAGATGATGACCATTGTGGGTAAAAAGAGAGGCTCTATGGAAGCCTGTGCTGGAACATGTACTGAAGAAACATAACCCAGTATATTGGAGAATTCTAATCGCATTGCAGCCATGATGACTTGTATATCTTTAAAATGGGGTTAATATATATTCATTTTCACATTATGTGGGTGATAGGGAGCAATTTCCAGCTCTCAATCTTATTGCTGCTCTTTGGAGTTAAAAATGTTGAGGGCCAGCTCCAGGCCTCTGGGAAAATAAAGGGTGCAGGGGCAAGAGAGTGTGGATTATTTAGCAAATGAAATGCTACCAAATCATTGGTTCAACCTTCCATTGCTGCATGTCTGTGGTTTTCTTCTCCCTTTCCTCCTCCTCCTCCTCTTCCCAGGCAATGAATTCCTGTCGTCTTTTTCTCACTTGAATAACTCCTGAGTGATACATTGGGCTTGTGTTAGGCCCTTTTCATCAACCATCTTTGTGTGGGCTAATATGCTCCATTAATAGCTGTAAAGAGCCTGAAGTTTCCATCCTAACTAACTATTTGGGTTTGCAATGATCTGGCAGATTAAGCATGGTGGTGTTACGCGGGGAAGAGGGGGAGAACAGAACACCCAGTCGCTGTCTGGGAATAGTCTAATATTTGGCACCACCTGCACTTCTCTAGGGGCTGGGTGTCATCCAATGAGCTCATTGTTTATTAACAGCTGACATGGATGCATGTTGCTGGTGTGGCAGGCATCCTTTGCCATCTGCTGCTTCAGCAAAAGTTTTTGTACTGAAGTATTCACTTCGAGGTCCTGCCTGGACCTGATTGGGATCCATACGCTTATGTGCGAAGGTCGGCTGAGTTCTCCCGCCTTGCCTTGGGTTGAGTCCCATTCTGACACTCGGGGGCTGGGAGCTGCCTCTTGTTAATGGCCAACACCACCTCTCTCTTTGCTTTGGTGTGTGCACATATTTCCTCCCTCCGTCTGAATTGGAATCATAAGGCAACGGCTGCTGATGCTAGAGCTCAACCCTCTGCTCCATGATGTGCCTTTCCATAAAAAACCAGTCGGTTTTTAATGCTTTATGTGTGTATGTTCTGTGCTTTAAAGTTTTAAATTTTGTATACTTGTTTTTACCTCAATTTTAGAATTTCTGTAAACCGCCCAGAGAGCCCTGGCTATGGGAGCGGTATATAAGTGTAATAAATAAAATAAATAAATAAAAAAATGATGAGCCTCTTCAAGGGATTTGGAATGTTGTCTCCAAATTTTAGGAGTGGATTCGGGCTAGGAAGCTCTTCCATGCTAGAGATAATGGCAGTGGGGGCCATGAGAAGGGATGGCCCTAAATTCTGTGAATGAAGCAGGGCGATGGTGCGGTAAAAACCTCACATGGATAGCTCTGAAGGTTCAAAGTACTGCCGCGTGGATGTTCATAATATAACAGTATTTGACGTTTTGGAATAGTTTGTGTCACTGTTTGTGTCACTGTTGACTCTTCAGGCATTTTGTGGTTTAACTTCGCCTTGTGGGAAAATTTTGCCTTGAGAGCCAGTGTGGTGTACTGGTTAGAGTGGGACTCAGGAGATCTGGGACTTGGAAGATCCAGGTTCTCATCCCCATTTGGCCATGAAGCTCACTGGGTGACTGGGCCAGCCCCTGGGCTCTCTGCCTAACCTACTTCACAGGGTTATTGTGAAGATAAATGGAGAGGGAGAGGATCAAGTATGCCATCTGGGGCTCCTTGGAGGAACATGTAACAAATAAAGTAAATAAAATAATTTCACATATTCCCTAGTTAGAACAAGGCTTTTCAGCATTTGTGTACTGTATATGTTCACACACAGAAACTTGCCTGCATGGAGCATCAGTATGCATTCTGATCCAAACACTGTAATAATGCAATTTCTTTGTAGGAATCGGGTCATGTATAAAGCAGCCTTGATTCTGCATCTCTTGGAATGTAGAATTACAAGAATTGGTGTAAGATGTTTGCAAATAAGATTCACAATATTTGTTTATTACATTGTTATCCCGCCTGCCATCGCTCCTTCCAAGTAGCTCAGGGCAGAGTACATAGTAGTCTTCTTTCCCCTCACTTTCTATCCTCATTTTTGTCCCCCACCTCCTTTTCAACAACCATATGGGGTAGGTTAAACTGAGGGTGTGTGACTGGCTCAAGATCACCTAGGGAGCTTCATGGCCAATTTGAGATACAAAACCTGGGTCTCACCAGGTTCTCATTGGCCTGGTTTGCACATAAGTTAAAAAACGTTTAAAATTGTTTTTAAAATGATGGGTTTATGGGGACACTTGGCAGGATGCCTGCCTCTTCCACTTTAGTGCACAACCCATGATTGATTCCTTCATAGGTTGTGCAGTGAGATGTGCAAACCCAGACTGAACAACCCAGCAGTTAACCAATCATTTGTTTTTGGCATAACCACTGGCTTGTTTAGCCCTTAAATAACCCAGTGGTCTGGGTTCAGACATCACACTGTACAACAGACAAAGGAGCCAATCATGTATTGTGTGTTAAAGTGGAAGAGGCAGGTGCACTGCAGCTAGAGGTCCTTGTGATATAGGGCGGGATATAAATGTTTTAATAAATAAATAAATAAATAAATAAAAATAGTGCCCATGCTGTCATTATAAATAAAAATAGTGGGCTGTCGTTACGTGCGATTGCGAATAGCCGCATTGTTTTAGTGTAGAAAGAAGTCACACATCTTTGCTTAACTCTGAGCCAAGCTAGATGTTATGTTAAATATGCCTGTGCATCTAATGCACATGTTTTTAAAATGCAAATAGCAGCTGCTGAGGAGTGGTGACAGCTATCAGGATCACAGCAGGCAGGGGAACTTAACCATGTCTTTCCTCTTTGCAATTGCTCATCCAGAGCTGCTATTTTGCATTGAGCGGAAAGTTTCCATTGATGCCAGTAGGGAATTTCCTCCCAATATATAGAGCAGCGTCAGGATAATGATTTTATTCAGAATTGCAGCAGGGAAGGAAAGAGTTAAAACTCTCCCTCCCTGCTTGCTGGAATCCTGATAATTATGTTCTAATTTTCAAAAAGATGGATATTAGATGCAAAGTCTTATTTAATCTCATACCTAGTTTGGCCTTTTCCTGCCGTGAGTTAATTCCAACTAATGTGAACTTTTGCAACTTCAATTTTCCAGTATTGCCAATATGTAGTAATATATTGGGGGTACAAATATCAAATGCAGTTTCATTTAAATTTTCACTATTCAAAGCTGACGTAGATGATTTGAGCTCTGATTACATACTGAAAAGGACTGAAGTCCATTTCAGAGACGCTCTCAGGGGCTGCTTTCCAGGATGGATGTGGCCAAAGGCAAAAGTGGGCAGGGCCAAAACACCAAAAACAACCACATACTTTAGTTTATGACAGCTAAAAGATTGCATAGATTGATATATCACATCAAAAGAGTCAAATCAAACTCCTAGAGCAAATTTAGCAAATTTAGACCTGGTTTGCACGTAACAACAACCCAGTGGTTTAAAAATGGGTTGGCATACACAAGGGGGAGAGCATACCCTTCTCTTCTGCTTTTGCTCAGCTACCCTGCTGAGCATGACATCTGAACCCAGATGATTGGATTGTTTAGGGGCTAAACAATAATTGTGGGTTGCTGATCCAATCATAGGTTGTGGAGTAAAGAGGAAGAGAAGGGCATGTTGCAAGCAGCATGCTCATGTGTCCCTGTTTTTAAAACAATGCGTTGTCATTATGTGTGAACACTCCTTTCGCTGGGCCTCTTGGAAGAAACTTCATAATTCCATCCACAACTTTAAAGTAATCAGCATACTTTAAATCCAATGGGATTTTTTATTTTTTGCTGTAGATCACAGATCACTTGGTGGGCAAGTGTTTGAGAAACCCAAGTCTAAAGCCTTTTTTGATTGTACAGAAATAGTTGTACAGCTCTTTAGATCCTGGGTACTATTTGTGATAATAAAAAGTCTGTACCCCATGCTAGTTATTATTGTACCCAGATTAAATAGCAAATTTAGTTATTTGCCTTTCAAAGAAGCTTTCAATAAAGGACCAGCAATAAAAGGCGTGCGCGCGCACACACACACGTCAACCTCATTCTTACACACACAAAGTGATACTGCAGTGTAAACCTTGACAGGTAATGATGTACTGCTTTGGAAAAGTGATTTGAAGGCTCTTTTAAATATGTGTGTGGATAAATCTTAATCTTCTCAGCTTGTTCAGGGGATGTGGGAAGCAAAGGGAAAATGACTCAGCAGACTGATTCTGCATAGCTGCTGAGTTTACCTGATTTTGCAACCTTGGAGAAGGTCACAACTGATTGTGATGGATAGAAGTGTGTGTTACGTTTGTGACTGCAGAGTTAATTTTCTTGCAACTGGCAACAGAACAAGGTGGTCAGGTAGTAAGGATATAAAATCTCTGGAGTCCCCCCTTTTCTCCCCCCTTTTCCCCCCTATAGAAATGTGACTTTGATTTCTTAAGTATGGTATGACAAACAATACGATGTGTAAGGAAATATCCTCCGAAATGTGCAACATGCATATATTACCTATCATATGAGATATGTATGACACACTGTATGTAACATTATCTCTCTATTATACACACACACAACACACACAATTTTAAAGCATCAAACAGCATTTCAGACAAGTGTGTTCTGGATCCCAGAAGAATACAGTTAATCACTTAAACAATTTAGCGATTATTGTAGTGAGTAACCTAAAGCTATAGTTTTGCACAAACAAAACATTTTGGCATCCATCATCTTCAGCTGCTCTACTATGAAGCACAGGGTATAAGGTGAGAGTAGTCAGTGGAGGCTAGTGGCTCCAATGTCTGTGGGGCTGTGAATCTGCTCTGGGTTTCAGTCTGAAACAGCTAAAATCCCCAAAATAGGTTCCACACTTGGGTAGCTCCCTTATTGTTCTGTCTGATACCCAGACTGACTGATTCACAGTTCCACTGACATTAGAGTTACCAACCTCCATTGAGAATAGTAACTCTAGGGTTAACTGCTTCCCCTACCCCCACCAGCCATCCCTTGCATAAATCATGCCACATCCAAGCATTATCTCAATTGTATTATGCAGGCGTGAAATCATCTTGAAACAGAACAATTTTATGTTGCAATCTTGTGTACATTATTTTAATTTCATTTATTTAGCTTTTTTGCATTCTGCCTTTCCCCTGTAAGGAGCCTTCACAAAATCCACCTAAAATCATAAAACCAATAGTAAATAAAAACTGAAAAGGGTGCAAACTGAAGATTCTTAAAAGGACCTTATGCTTGCTAATAGCTGAATGCAGCTTGTAAGGCTGATATTCGGCTCTGAATTGCTTCATGCTGTTTTAATCATAGAGTGTCATCAAATGAGCTTTTTCTCACACGCTTGCTACTGCCCACTCGCATCCTTTAAATGATGACGTCCGTCTCCTGCGTGCCTCCCGCTCCTTCTACTTGTTTTTCCATTGCAAAATAGACCCTTTTTAATCTGTCTTTTTTAAAAAAACAAAAACAAAAAATGAAACTTGCCACCATTTCCTGCTGCATGCAGGAAAAGTGGCATGATAAAATGGGCCCCTGAATGGGCCACGTGGTCGTTGCTGCTTCCTCTTTCTCTCCCCATGTAAAGAGACCATCGCTATTGCGGGACAGCAGCAGGAGGCCATAGCAATGGTAGGGAAACGCGAAAATCCAACCGTCTGATGATGATCTCACACTATTGCCCCGCTCGTGCTCTTCGCTCCTCTGATGTCATGTTTCTCACCTGCCCAAGGGTCTCCACTTCCCTTGCTCGGCTTCGTCCATTTTCTTCGGCTGCCCCTTATGCCTGGAACGCTCTTCCAGAACATTTGAGAACTACAAGTTCAATCGCAGCTTTTAAAGCTCAGCTAAAAACTTTTCTTTTTCCTAAAGCTTTTAAAACTTGAATTGTTCTGACTTTTATACTGCCTGTTTGGTGCATTCTCTTACCCTCCTTATTGCTTTATTATGATTTTATTAGAATGTAAGCCTATGCGGCAGGGTCTTGCTATTTATTGTTTTACTCTGTACAGCACCATGTACATTAATGGTGCTATATAAATAATAATAATAATAATAATAATAATAATAATATCAAGAAATTCTTCTTTCCTCTTGCTGCATATGCCCACCAAGGTTAATAGAGCTGCACCTAAAACCTAATGGTGAATTGATAAATTTTCAATTAAAAGGATGGAATTAACAAGTAGAGAAGTAGCAAACTGATTTAATGTTTTCAGAGAATGGAAAAATGTGAAGATTTCCCTCTTAGTGCTGGGTATGATGGTATGATAGAGATATATAAAAATAAAACTGGTTTGCAAAAAAGAAATGTGGATAAAGGATTTGCTATTTCATATAGTGTCCTAAATGAACATAAAACCAATGTAAGATGATTGAAATGAATTTTAAAATTATTTTGCACTGTATATTGCCATGCTCTCCTAAATTCAACTTTTTAGCTAAGTTTTTTAAAAAAAACAATTAGCGAGAGAATGGATGCATTTATTTTTACTTATTTATTATATTTATATCCCACATTTTCATCTTGCAAGGAACCCAAAGCGGCTTATATGATCCACCTCCTCCTCTCCATTTTATTCTCACAACAACACTATGAGATAGGTTAGGCTGAGAGTCAGTGGCTGAGTTCGGACGACACACTAATCAGTGGTTGTTTCCCATTCTGTTCCTATTACCCACCCACTTCCAGTTGATTAGCGTGTCATCTGAACTCAGCCAATGACTGGCCCAGAATCACCCAGTGAGCTTCAGGGCTGAGTGGGGACTAGAACCCGCGTCTCCTGAATCACAGTCCAACACTCTAACCATTATGCTACAGTGACATTGGATTTTCTGGAATACCATTTGAAAGTATTCTCTTCTAGCTGACAGCCCTGACACTCTGAGCCAACATGGCTTCAGTGATTAGACTGGAAACACCTGATGCTAGAGAAGTGGCTCTATAGCTGGTCAGTGCCTTGGATGGGAGATTACTGCAAACCCCTTTCTTTTCCTCCCCCAATCCTTTGCTAATTTGCATACACTAACTTACATTCTCATACATTTGCAGCTGCCTGTTTATCTAGGCACTGTGGCTAAACTCAACTCAAATGAGACCTTGATCAGGCGCAATTCCTCCCCCATCTCCAAAGACTAGGCTGCTGTATAACAGGCGTGGTGGAAACACAGGTTGGTGGCCAAGTGCATATCACATTCCCTGCTAACATAGCCTCCTGTCTCTCCAGACTGGTGGAGTTCTGAGAGCTCCGATTTCTGCAGAGGACAGTGCTTAGCTAGCCACCCACTCAGTGATTAAACACTGGCCATCAGTGATGTTTGTGCACCCTTGGGTATAATGATACGCTGAAACCTGAGCGCTTTATCATGCATGTTGCAATGTTACAGAGATCAGCTGTTCACATGGGTGTGTGAGCATCTATGACTAAATTCACAATGACAGTGTGAATTGAGTAGGAATCCTGATCTATCTCTAATTATAGGGTTTGTGGAAACCAAGGACTCTTAAGCATGTGAGTGAGGCACATTGTCAGCATTGGGGTCAACGGGAAGTCCTGTATGTACACATTTTTCTTCTTCTTTCCAAGAGACTCTTTAAAAGTATGATCTGGTCCATGTGGCAGCTTCTCAGACCTGCTAGCATCATTGGTTATTGTAGTACTGGAGAAAGCTTTGGCTGTTTTATTGACTAGGGAGGTTTCCAAACAGCCATGCTAAAGCAGCCTAAAAAGACTGGTTGCATTTAGACAATTGGATTGGAATGACCAGGGAGATGTCTATACAGCTTCTTTACCCTGACCTAAATGCGCAGATTTGCGTTTCAGGACACATGACACAGCCGTCCATTCACTGCAGTGCCGGGTTTTTAACCGGATAATGTGCAGATTTGTAGTTGGATCAATCTTCTAATTTACACCGCATTATAGTTATGTGTCCTTGGGGGAGTTAAATTGCATTTTGAAATGTGGGCATAACTTTGAGGGCAGGACAAAGTGATTGGCCGATTCCCCACCTTCCCACCTATCGCATTCTCCACTGGCTGCCTCGTTCTTTCGCGCTATTTTCATTTAGAATTATATGAATCTGCAGAGGTCCGCAGATAGAGCTTTTAAAATTAAAACAAAGAGGGGGGAACGGGCAGCGAGAGGGAGGAGATGTGTTCAGCCCTCCTCTTGCATCTTTGTCTGCTGCCTCGTTCCTTTCCCCACTGGTTTTCCTCATATATGAATTGGCGGTGCTCCACAGATAAAGCTTTTAAAATTAAAACAAAGAAGGGGGAACGGGCAAAGAGAGAAGAAGATGAGGGTTTGCTGCCTCGTTCCTTTCCCCACTCGGTTTTCCTCCTATATGAATCTGCGCAGCTCCGCAGATAAAGCTTAAGCGTTCTGTAGCTTCGTATGTGCACATTAATAATTTCAGCTCTCCTTCCTTTTCATGTGAATGGAAGAACTTAGAAGCTTCTACTTCTGTTTGGTGGCAAGCCATAACCTGTTGTTTCTGAATGCAGCAAACAATAGCTTTCCGGAGGATCCCAGACTGATAGTTTGGCAAATTGTCTCAACGCATCCACTGACTTTGGGCTGTTTCATGTAATTTGTCAGAAAAGCTGGATTTTTTGCCAAGCGTAAACGTGACTGGTGGCTAGTGCCAATTCCAACTCTCTGATATATGAACTGCACGATACACGTACGTGTTGCATTAAAATATTACCTTTTTCAGGTGCACCTGTAAAATATTTTACATGCGCACCTAAAAAATGCCACCACTCAAAATGCGTGGAGCAGCCTTTAAGAACATTGGGGGCAGCTAAAGCAGCTGAGATGCACGGCAGCTGTTACTTAACAGTGTCCTCCCTGCAGCTCCACCCCTGCAATCGCTCAAGCCAGACAGTTAGCTATGTAGGAAACAGAATTGTGTTGAAGGCAACTCCACCTTCAACTACACACTTGACTATGTACAAAGAGTGTTAAAAGAGAATGGCTGATAAATGAAGTGCCTTGATTAAAGCTCGCTCTGCTAGGAATGGTGGGTGAAGTTCATTGTGACAAAGTACTCTTGGTGCGGAGAGAGGCCTGGCTGATTGCCACGGTTATTCTAGTGGCAGTATGATGACAAATATGACAGGAGTCCACCCGAGATTACTTCTCCTTCTTTCACAAAATACCCTATTTTGTGGGAGGAGACGCACTGAAGTTTCTGTTGAGTAGGCTGACCATGTGAAAAGGAGGACAGGGCTTGTATCGAAGAGGGAATTTCATTTGTATGCGTGCAGCACCTGGAGGAATTCCCTCTTCATCACAACAGTTAAAGCTGCAGGAGCTATACTAGAATGACCAGATACAAAAGAGGGCAGGGCTCCTGCAGCTTTAGCTGTTGTGATGAAGAGGGAATTTCACCAGGTGCTGCATGCATAACAATGACACCTGCTGAAATTCCCTTTTCTATACAACTGTTAAAGATGCAGAAGCCCTGCCCTCCTTTTCATATAGTCACCCTACTGTGGAGGGACCTGCATAGTGGGAGTGAAGATGCTTAGAATCATAGAATAGTAGAGTTGGAAGGGGCCTATAAGGCCATCGAGTCCAACCTCCTGCTCATTTCCAGCACTCTGTTCACACAGTGGCCAACCAGCCATCGGCCAGGGATGAACCAGCAGGACATGGTGCAACAGCACCCATGTTCCCCAGCAACTGTTCTTGTTGACTCCTCTCCCTTTCCCTGCAACTCAAGAAGAGCAACTCAAAAGTTCTGTATTTAATAGTTATTTAATACTTCGTTAGCTGAGATCTTCTAACTATTAAACACAATGGATTGTATCCAATGTTCATCTAATTAAAGTCCCATTCATCCATAGCTCAGTGGAAGAATGCATACCTGGCATGCAGAAGGTCCCAGGTTTGATCCCCAGCCTCTATAGGTAGGGCAGAAAAACACCTGCCTAAAACATTGGGCAGTCAGCGTGGGCAATACTGGGCTACATGGGCCAGTGGTATGATTCAGTATAAGGCAGCTTTCTAAGTTCTTCAGGATACAAGTGTGTATCTATGATGCAGGAGAGAGAGAGAAAAAAAAACTATTTGAATTGCAGAGTTCAGGAACAGGCTAAAGAGATTTCCCCCACGTCCCATAGCGATGCTATGAAGCTGCCTTACATGGAGTCGGACTGTTGTGTCCTCTTTCCCAGTACTGCCTCCTCTACCTGGCAGTGATCATCCAAAGCAGATGGGTGGCCACTGTGTGAGATCTTTGCAGTTCGAAATGCTTGTGGTTGAACCTGGGGCATCTGCTTCTCCCCAATCTTTCTTTTTCTGGCAGTAATGTTTATACCTGGTGATTTTGTGGTTTTAAAGACTCTTCTCTATTCTCTTTTTGTGTGTGTAGGTCCTCCAGAAACTTGGCAAAGCTGATGAAACAAAAGATGAGCAATTTGAGCAGTGTGTGCAAAACTTCAACAAACAACTGGTGAGCAACTTTAAAGTGATATCATTCTACACTATGAATTCTGAAAACCCAGAATGTCCTCTCCCCCTGGGCTCAGTATTTCCTTGAAAGGCTGATGGAATGAGATATAATTTACAGGGGCAAGGGAGGGTGGGGAAGATGGCAGCAGAAGGAACATGTGGTAGTCCACCTTCAGTATAAGTTAGTGTGTGACCAGAACACTACTTGGCCTTGTTTAGCCCTGTAGGGGATGATTTTCTAGTATTAAAATCTCTACCTACTTGCCATCTTGGAATACTTGTTGAGTAACACGACAGACGAGGGCCTTCTCTGTAGTGGTGCCACAACTCTGGGATGGCTTCCGGATTGAAATTAGTCAGGCTTCCTCTTTACACGCTGGATTTCAATTCTGGACTGTCTCTCCCCTGACAGCCCACAATTCCCAGTTAGCATGCACTGCTAAGAGTCAGAGTTTCCTTAGGTTGTTTAGCTCCTTTCATTTGCAGCAGGAGCGATCAAGTGGCAGGAGCCAGCCAGTTCGTTTGCCCCTGTTTTAGCAGCACTCCACCCATCACCCCCACCCCCAGCATTTAGTGTAAATATCTGTCCAAACATAATGTACATCATGCTAGAGTGGCCATGGGTCCTCTTTTACAGAGGACAGGCCTTCATTTGAAGGGCTATCAGAGAACTGTCCTCTATTTAAAGGCCTGCCCATTCCAAGTCCAGTTTAAAGATAAAAGAACTATCAAAAGAAAGAGCTAGGCGTTGAAATTGCCTGTTAAGAGCACCTGGACAGTGGACTGAGCAAGGCACACAGGTCACCTGGTCACAATTCTTCCACGCTAGGGTGAGATATTCTGTATTTTTATATAAATTGTAATATCTATCTGTGCATTTTTTTTGTACATCATTGACCTCTTTTTGGTCCTCTTTCCACCCTAATTATGGCATAATCATGTTTGCATTCTCCGTCTTCTCTGAGAAAGCAGATCGGCCCCAGACTGTTCCCAGAATTGTGGCATTGCGCTTAGGGAAACTTGAGCACCAAAGAAAGTTGATGCTGTGTGCACCAAGAGACCCTTCTTTGTTCAAGCTGGCGCGTCCCAGAAAGGATGGAAATGGCTTCTAGGCATCCACTGAAAAATGGTCTGCTTCTTTGCTGCATTGCTGTGAAGTCAGGCAGCTGTCTTTGATTTGCCCTAAGCTGAGAGTCTCCTTTTGTACAGTCAACGCAGGCACATGGTCCGCTGTGAAAGAGGAAGGGCTATAAAATTAGCCTTTTCTCTCACCGCCCTGCACTGCCATCTTTTTTTCTTATTCCTGAATGGAGAGGGGGTGGATCTTGTTCTAAATACCTTGTATGTCCATTCAGAGAACTACGAGCATGCTTCCTTTCATCCTGTGGATGGCACGAGATCTGCCTCCGTCTTTGCTTAGAGGCTGACTTCGCTACGTGACACACAAGCCGAACACAGCTTGCTTTTTTGGCAGGGGTACTAACATTCCGGTGGTCCCAGGCACCTCTGCAGATTGATGGGCAGCACAACTGGGTTTGGTCAGGAGGACGAGGAATATTCCTCTTCTGATGACCTGTATCAAATTACTGTCCTTTGCACTACTTCCTCAGAATAAGCTGTTAATTTTACCGTGGCGGGCAAACGTTGCACATCGCTGCATGCTGCCTTTCACCATTTTTTTTTTTTTTGCCATTAGAGTGCCCCACCCTCAATCACCAGTGCTGTAATACCTTTTATTAGGACCCACTAAAATGTTTTGAGTTCTCAGAGAACTCTTCTTCAGAGTAGATGTTCAGTTAAAAAAAAAAGTGCTGGTGGGGATAATGAACCCCTCCCCCAACAGTCTGCAGGGTATGGCTGTGCTAAGATGCAGGATAGGAGGAGATAATGTGAAGACTTAATTAGGCTAGACCATCTATGCCTAAGCAGATTTGAGGTTGCATCGAAGGCAACAGGGGCAGAGATGCAACGGCAGTTCACCTTTTGAAAAGATAACAGCTAGTAGTCATTTGCATCTGTCTCTTGCACTAACTGGAGCACACTTGTAAGGCCAAGAGCAGAGTGGTAGTCCTTATATTATCAAAGTGGCAGATTCATTGTAAGGGCTACCATGATTTTGTTTCCTTCTGCTCTCTGACTTACAAGGGACACCTGTGTACATTTCTTTTGCTTTTGGGTTTTATCATCAAAGCAGCCACTTGCCTTTGAAATGAGGAAACTCCCTTCCCCACCCTGGACATATGAAACTGCTGTATACTGAGTCCAGACATGGGCCCATCTAGTATTGTTGACATTGAGCTGGCAGGGGTTCTTCAGGGTCTCAGGCCTGCCTTGCCCATCAGCTGCAACTGGAGCCACTTAGCTGGAGATTGACTTTCTAATTCTTCATACAAAGCAGGTGCTCTCCTGTCACTGAACTGTGGTGCTTCTCCAATCAGGGAAATTTCTAGGTTTGAATTGGGATCCTTGTCAGCTGAGACTGGGGCTAGCAAATGGAACTACCGCATTTGCACTTGCATTTATATATGTAAGTGGCTGTTGAGACCTGATGCAGCAAAGTGCGTGAACTGTGATCAATGAAGGCCTATTTCAGCCTTCCCAAACCTGGTGTCCTCCTAATCATCAACCTTTAGGACCTAATGTTTTGGACTTCAACTCCTATCAGCTCTAACTGGCATTGCCAATGGTCAGGAATGCTGGGAGTTGTATTCCCAAACACATGGAGGGCAACAGGAGCCTAGTTAATACTTCGCCCCCTTCTGTGCACGCATTTTGCTCTTTAGAATGCTTTACATCCAATTTTAGTAAGCCAAGTCAGGATGATTATCCCTGGTTTGCAGGGCTGGGGGAGGTCTTAGGCTGTTCAGGGAATGGGCAAAATTTCCACCAAGGACATTCTTGTTCATAGCTTGTTCTCTTTAGCCGTTGTACTGCATTAACATTTAGTTCAAAGCTCACCCAAAGCCCAAGTATGGTAAAATGATAGAAAACAATATTATCTAAGCTGCAGCCCTATCAGTGTTATGATTTTAAAAAATGTTTGGTCAGCAGAGGCTGCTACTCCCACATCAACCTTCCCAGATGTTAATATCCTCTGCTGAGGCCCTCCTTGGGTACCCTCACCATCTGATATAAGACTGACAGTAACCAGGGACAAGACTTTTCAGCTGAGATACTCCAGTTATACGTAAAATTATCTTCCCTGTTATCTTTTAGGCTCCAGGCAAACACTTTTCTTATTGATCCAGGCTTTTAACTCCCTCTTACCTTCTTGTCAAACGCTGACAAGTTTGTTGTATAGCATGCTCTTTTATTTTAAGTTTAAGCTTGTGTGTGTTGCATTTGTTTGCTGTTGTTGTTGTTTTTACCAGTTTTTTAAAATATACAGTATAAACTGCCCCGGAATGTATATTATGATGAGTAATATAAAAATCTTCTAAATGAAATTAAAAATAGGCTGACATTTATTCTTACCATGCTGTTTTAAGAATTGTTGAGGAGATGCATGTGGATCACGTGAATTGTTGAAATGCACAATATGCATTATATAGCTATAATGTATATTGTGCATTCCAACAGCTATATATTTGTGTGATTTGAAATACACTTGCTCGTGGATGCTTATCAAGGATTAATCACGGTGCTGTTCATGGCATTTACAATGTGACACTAGCAGTTTCTTTGCTGCTCTCTTTGTGTGTAGTTATATCTGGAGCAGCTTAAATGCTGTCATTTTAGAGGGAAGCATTTTTGGACTGCTGGCAGAGAGCAGGTGTGCTGCATATGCAGAAATTCCCACTTGTGGGCGTTGTTGTTCGGGAAAGTGTTGATGCTAAAAATAATTCCCAGCGTGTTCTTTTGACATACTGAGGGAGTTGTGGTTGAGCCTTCCGCACTAGTCAGTGTCTACTGTGCAAGAGGGAGTAAAAATAACAAAATGCTAGGAATGATCCTGGACATAGTCACCTTCTGGCCGAGAAATTAGCACCTGAAAAGAGCCTCCCCTGAGCAGAAGAATAGCTCATTCGCTCTCTACAGGTAGTTTAACTAGGAACAACCCAAAGTTTATAACCCAACAACAAACCATGATTTCTCTTTCTGGGTTTTTGTGGTTCACAACCCATAATTAAACCAATGTGCAGGGTTTGCATATAACAACGGTCCACAATTCAACAACCACCCATACTTCCTGTCCATCCTCCACTTTGAGGCATGCATTGTACCAATGATGAGCCTCAATTTTGTGACTGATGAGTGGAAGATTTCCAGAAGGGAAACGTATCTGTCAAAATAGCAGATCTTCTGTTCTCAGGAATAAACTGAGCCCTCATGTGAATGACTGAATAAACAACCATATCCTTCCTGCTCATTTTCTTTCTTTGTAAAAACTGGGTAGGCGCACTAGCCAAGTCACTGAGGGGGCAGGCATCCTCTGTGTCAGTCAGCGATGGGTGATGGCTGTGAAATGAAAGAATGGTGGCAGTAGTTTTGCTGTTGTCCTTTCCCTCATTCTTATGTGCCTGTGTGTCATAGACAATCCAAAGCTGTTCATAGTTTGTTGGGCTAACAAGACCAATGTTCATGTACTTCTATAACTTGCAGAGTAATGCACAGAATCCATTGAAAGGTGTATTTACAAATCCTTACAATTTGCTATGCAGCAAAAATTGAATATAACTAAGGGCAAGTTTAGACAATGAAATGGATAGTCATCCATTGTAGACCAGTGAGCCTGTTCAGAACATGGTTAGGCTGCTAACAATTTTGCAGCAAAAGGCCAGTGAGCGTGTTTAAACTGTCGTTATTAGACACCATGGTTAGGAAGGGTTCACACAACACACTAACACATGGACGATAAGCCATAACATTTAGCTCAAAATGATTAACCACTGAGGCTTAGCATGTTGTCTGAACAGGGCCAGAGTTTTATAGCGTGTTCTAGCATGGCTCCACCTTTTTTTTTATTGTTTCTGCCTATGAAAGGCAAGCATCACTTGCCATGTACTGGCTGAGGGAATACATATTAACATTATTATATTATAAATGTATTGTCATTACTGTAATGACTTGACAAACCTGAATAGCAACATATTATTGTTTGTATCCAATGTTAATCCTACTTAGTTAAGACCCATTGAAAGGAACGGGAATTAAGTTCAACTAACACTTAATAGCACTTCCCAAGCTAGGAAGTGCTATGGAGGATGTTTTGGGACTTGTTCTGAAATGACTGCTAGCAATCTGAATATGTGAATAATTTAAGGCCAAATACAGAATTTTTGATTAATAAGTGTTAAAAATGGGTTGGCTACAGTATCACTTCCTATGGTATAAATTCACTATTGCTGAGAAAACTTGTTTGCCAGATGCAAATGAGGGATTACTGTACCATGAACTGTGATGTCTCTTCCAAACTTTTATACTGAAATATCTCTTCCATACTGAAAAAAACAACCTTGAGAAGAACCTTGGTGCAGCAGACCAAAGGTCCACCTTATTCATGTTAGAACTAAGATGATCAAGTACCTTCACTTCCTATTCTATTATCTTTACTGGTTTGCTATTGGCAGAATCTCTATATTAAAAAACAAGCTGAAAATTAATCTCAATATCCCTCTGCTCATTTTATAAGATGGTTTGCCTAAACATTGATATGGTACCCAATAGGCAAGTATGTTTGCAACTTTCATGGTGCTAATATAAAGAGAGAGAAATAGATTTGGTTGGGAAAATGTTTTCCTATCTCCATTTTCCTTTTAGTGAAAAAAAGTGTACAGTTAACCTGCTAATACTGTAATAATTTTTCCAAATGCAGAATGCAGATGTATTCATACAGGTGTACATACCTCAATAATATTGTCAACATGATTCACAGATAACTTTCTAAAATAGCACTCTACTACTTGGAACCTAGCTGCATTTGTATGTGTTCCTACTGCTATTGGTGTATCATGCAGGCCAGTCCTATGCATGTTACTACAGAGTTCGGTTGGGATTATTCTCAAGTAAATGTGCCACAGTCCTGCAGCCTTAATTGCACAATCAGTAGGGAATGGATTTTTGACTGACCTCATGCCATCCCAAGTTCATCTTTGATCTCATGAAGCATTACTTGAACTAAACAGGATCAGGATGCAGTGGTGGTAGCAAATAATTCCTTAGGCAGTTTCCTTCCTGTGAAGGAAGTTTTGCTACCTCAACAGCTGGGGTGGTAGGCTACATATCAGAAGCACTGTCTATGTTGCATAAAGTGCAGCTCTTGGAGCATAGTCGTAGCAGTAGCATGGCCGCTGTCTAGTTTAGAAAACTGATTATAAGGATGAATATTTGGAAGAGAGAAGGGGATCATGGCAGAAACATCTATTCAAAGCTTGGTACCTTCTGAGGTAGATGTTCTCTGTGTTTCCTCTCTTTGAAGTCCCCTGTATAAGGATAAGAGAAAAATGGAAATACAGTATCATGTATGAGTTTGCTGTAAGACGAACAATCATTTCCTGCATCCTCCCTTTTGAAAGTCCACAGCAGCTTCTGTGGCAATAGTGAAAGTCCATCCAACCTTAGTTAATTATAGCTGTGAAAAGGCAATCAGAATGATCTCCTCTCCTTGGTACTCCCTTCAGAGGCACATATTATGAAGACAATGGCATCAGAAAAAAGAGAAGTTCTGCTTCTCAATCAAGAGAAGTATAGTGAGATGGTCTCTGCTGATTCCTGCTTTCTTCTGCTGTATAGCTGCTAGCTCTGGTGAAACAACTGGCTGTATGACAGTCTGTAGAACTGGAAAAAATAGTTCCCAAAATTCTCCATAAGTGCCTTCTCTGAAAATAATATTCTCTGAATATTATGTATCTGTTGAATATTTGATATCCAATAATACTTGATATTTTACACGTTTACAATTGATAGTTGCCATGTAATTACTTGACTGTCAAATAATAAACACATGACAGTATCTGACAGTAGTCTATAGACATTTTAAAACTGAGTATAGTAAATACGTGAGGAGGGGGAGAAGGCTAGCCCTGTCTTTTGCACCTCTGTTTCCATTGCCCTTTAGATGTGGATGTTTTGAAGGGGCAACCTTCCTATATCCATGGAGGTGCTCTACATGATTTGGACCAAGCTATCTGCACTCCATCAGGTATTGCAGTGCCAAGCCATGTAAATCTTTATAGTCAAAACCAGAATCCTGAATCAGGATTGGAAACATTGCAAGCAGGCTAGAATTGGTGTTCGGTGTCCACATCTTCTGAAGCCAGGTTATCTTTGTTCAGATAGGGGTGTAGCTGGGCCACCATCTGAAGCTGATAGTAGGCACTCCATAGCACTGAGGCCGAGAAGTCTCAAGTGACAAAGATGGCTTCAGGAGAACTCCCAGGCTATGAATCTGCCCCTTCAGGGAGGATGCAGCCCCATTCAGAACAGGCTGACCATCCTCCATCCAGTCAGAAGAACCACTCACTAACAGCTTCTCGGTCTTGTCTAGACAAAGTCATCCTTCATGTGCAGAGGAGACTGAAATGGAGACAGAAGGGGTGGGACTAGATTTGTTTACTTATTTAAAATAGTTATGAGTAGCTTTTCCACTAAAGGCTCCAAACCAACTAACAATACAATAGGAACAGCTAAAATGTTCGGGTCTGAGAAAAAATAGAACAATTAAAAAAAAATCACCAAAGCAGCAGACAAATAAATAAATTAACAGATGATACAATAAAAGCAGAAGCAGAATTTAATGGGACTCATTCCAAGATGCTGGTCATAACCATGAAAGTCCTAAATGGTTTGGGACCAGGATTTTGGAAGGACTGTCTCCTCCCATATATCTGCCTGCTTGTTGTATTTCTTATCCAAGTTCTCTCCCTATATTCTATTGCTTTCAATAGGAGGTGTTTTTGGCTGGGAATTGGGACAGGGCCCTTTGACTGTAGCACTCGGGTTGTGGAATTCCCTCTCTAAAGAAAGCCTAGTTGGTCCTATCCCTTTGTGTAGGTGTAAATGATGAAACCTTTCTGTCTTGTCATGCGTTTTGTTAGATCTCTCTGCTCTTGACATGTTTGTATGGGTCTGTTTTAATGCTCTCTGTTTACTGGGAATCAGTATTTTCATACTTGTATGGATATAAGTTGCCTTATGTCTATGTATGTGTTTGTGTGTTGCTTTGAGGGCTGAATGGGGTGGTATAAATAATTTAATAAATAAAACTAAAAGCCTTGGAAAATTAAGAAGCCTCTAGTGTGGGAACTAAGTGAAGATAATCTAAGTTGTGATGGAGGATAGTGTTCCCTAAACAGAGCACCAACGATAAAAAGCCATAGATCACAATGATCAGACAAGTGTTGTTTTTTTTAAGGGAGAAGGCAGTCCATCTAAGCATCCAGCACTTTAAATGGAGTCTTGAAACAAACTGTTGCCTTTTTGCTGTTGTATAGCTTACTCCCTCTCTCTGTTCTCTGTCTTTTTAGACGGAAGGAAGCAAGTTGCAGAAGGATCTCCGGACATACCTGGCTTCAGTAAAAGGTAAAGCCTGGAAAAATAGCTGTGATAGCATTTCTAGAATCTTCCTTCTGTGAGATAAATGTCAACAGTTGCTATCTAGGCCTGTGTGTGTTTTACAGCTAAGAGTTAATGCTATCTGTATTAACTTTAGAAAGCTACAAATGTATAGCTAACTAGTTGTAGGAAATTTTAGTGAAGGTTGGCAAGTATCTATCACAGGCAACTGCTACTTACTTCTAGCATACGGTTGTACCGAATGTACATATAGCCTTTACCAGTCACATGAAATGCCTCAGAGTCCAAAACCATTGACAGCAAGAGTTTAGCAAACACTCAAGGGATGGGTACTTTTCCTTGCCATCCAATGTTAATCTTACTTAGAGTAAACCTGGGGGTTGTCTTCATGGCTCCAGGTTGCCACCTATTTTGAGAAAACCCCACACTTTCGCTGCTGAGGGGTGGCGGTGGCTAATCCCAATGCAGAAGGCAGCACGGGCTTTCCGGCAGCTATTTTGTTCGCCAAGCCCTCTGCCCAGGCTTCCAATGACCAATCATAGGGTGCCATCCACCCGGAAATGCCTCCACTTTGACACCAGAGTGAGGTCACATGGTGGAAGGTCACATGGTGGAATATATATATATTTTAATGAACCGCCCAGAGAGCTTCGGCTATTGGGTGGTATAGAAATGTAATAAATAAAATAAATAATAATAATAATAATAATAATATATATATATATTCCTAATTCCCATGACTGAAGTGCTAGTTTGGACAATCAAAATTGGACACTTCTCTTTCTGATGGAACTACCCCTCACTTTTTTTTTTGGAATACTTTCGCTCATAATTTAAACGCACATGCATACACACACATGGTTTGGTCCTGACTAATTGTATTGTTCATAGGAACTCCCGATACGCTTTTGCCAGTATGTTATCATTATCTGGAGGGAATGAGAGACAGAGAGAAATTCAGACTTGTTTGTTCTGAATGCTCTGAAAGTACAACCCTGCAAACAATGTTTTATGTTCAAAACTGCAAATTGGCCACTACCAAATGATAGTTTGTTTACACCGTTTTGAAACAAATATGTTCCATTTCTTTTGATTGCCCACACTAGATGGGAAATGTTAAACCCAGTGGTTCTTGGTACATATAGTGTTCCTATGTTAATCTCTGTTTTCCTTGCCTGGAAAATAACTCAGTTAAAGTATCACTGTGTATTTGGGATGAGGACTAGGTCAGTGAGTAAAGTTCATTTCCTTCCTCTTTCCCCTTTGGGATGAGTACTCTGTGGGATGCTGCTGTGCCTTTCAAAATTCGGATTCTCTCTTTTCTATCTCCAAGCAATGCATGACGCTTCCAAGAAACTGACAGAATGTTTGCAAGAAGTCTATGAGCCAGAGTGGCCGGGAAGAGATGATACCAATAAAATAGCAGAGGTGAGGTTCTGTTTTATCATGGGTCAGCATCACTTATGTATTGTGACCTCCAAATTCATCACATGGGGCCATAATTGTTAGTCTGATTTTGGAGTTTACAGCTCGGTTCAGACATAACATGACACAATCATAGTTTAGTGTTAAATAAAAAAAGCCTGCTCAATTCTCAGCTTCCTCCTGCAGCGTGGCCACGATGAGGAGAATGGAAGCATCCCCTTTTAACACTAACCATGGTTTCTTGTTCTATCCAAAAAAGACAGAATGTGGTTCATTTAAATTATAGCTTACTGAAGCAAGCTAGATCATAAACCATAGTTGTTTCAATAAATCATGGTTTAAATTAACTGCAGATTATTCTTTTCAGATGTAATGATAAACCATGGTTAGTGTTGAACAGGAAGTGGATGCTTCCAATTTTCTCCTCATGGTTACATTGGAAGAAAAGGGTTGGGGGTGAGCAAGCTTGAGGCTCAATTCATATCATTGTTTAACCCAGCCTTCCCCAGCTTAGGGCCCTCCAGATGTTTTGGACTACAATGCCTAGGATTCTTGACTATTAATTATGCTTGCTGGGCCTGATGGATGTTGAAGTCCAAAACATCTGTAGCACACCAGGGCCTCATCTACACCAAGCAGGATATTGCACTATGAAAGTGGTATATAAAAGGCAGGAGCCACACCAAGCAGGATGTAGCAGTATGAAAGCGGTATATGGTCTGTGTCAATGGGCTCCAACAGCTGTCAGTGCACTTCAATACCACTATAAAGCAGTAGTGTGGCTCCTACCTTTTATATACTGCTTTCATACCACTTTCATAGTGGAATATCCTACTTGGTGTACATGAGGCCTATGTTGGGGAGGGCCAGTTTAATATTACATTTGAATTGGGCCAGTGTGTTCTAGGGCCTAATCTACACCAAGCAGGATATTGCACTATGAAAGCGGTGTGAAAGCGGTATATGGTATGTGTCAATGGACCCCAACAGTTGTCAGTGCAGTTCAATACCGCTATAAAGCAGTAGTGTGGCTCCTGCCTTTGATATACTGCTTTCATACCTCTTTCATAGTGCAATATCCTGCTTGGTGTAGATTAGGCCTAGGCCACAGTACATTCATCATGTGATCTTAAATATTCTGCAGAACAACAAAAACATAACATGACCCAAAGAGTAGCAGTTGTTTTAGATCCTCAACAGGGCAGTATACTGACCCATATGTGTACTATTTCTTAACTACTCTTATTGTATGGAACTGGGGCACTTGCTGATGCTTTGGGTCCTTGGATAAGAGCTCCAATGAGTGGCTGGAACCCACATATATAACAAAACCAAAGACCAAACTATATGCATTGCAGATGAAGGCATAGCTAGGCTAGCCATTTCTGGCAGGTTTTTTTGTGCCTCTAACTACTATATGGCAGGCACACATTCAACAGACAGAGCTTTCCCCTGCTGTGTGGGAGATGCAGTCAAGGGGAAACCTTTGCCTATTTAATTTCTGCAGATCGTTGCAGCTTTTGATGCATTTTGAGCTCTCTGCCCCAAAGAAAGTGGGGGCACTGGTAAGTATACATGTTTTTACATGTACATCACTAAACAAACATAAGTTTGCAAACATGTGTTTTACACAAGTTCACTCATCAGTGCTTTGGGATTGGCTGCAGTTCAGTTGTTGAGAGAATGTATGTTTCATGGTACATCTGGATTTGCCCTCCATCATATATGAAATGACTCAGAAAGACCAATATAAGAAACATTGCCGTATTTTACAAAGTTGTTGACTGATCTCCAATCTTCTTTTCCCGTTCTAGAACAATGACCTGCTGTGGAATGACTTCCATCAGAAGTTGGTGGATCAGGCACTGCTAACTATGGACACCTACCTCGGCCAGTTTCCAGACATAAAAGTATGGGGCTCATTTTACTCCTATCCTTTTATTCTTTTTTGAAAAAAGAAGGCTATGCTATATATGAATAAAGGAACAGTTTTGTAAGAAACTATGTTCTCTGCAGGATCTTACCTTTCCTGTTTTGGGTTGATTGGTGAAAGGACATTAGCCTTATTCTTATGTCAGGCACAGAGAGTATAGTCCATGGGTGGGCAGCCTATGGCCCTCCAGATTTTTGGGTTACAACAGGTTTGAGGTTTTGGTAATAGTGTATGAAGCCCTAAACAATAAAGGACTAAGGGCCTTGCTAGACCTACCTTAAAATCCGGGTGTGTGGAGGGGCCAGCCCGCACTAGAAGTAGCACGGGCTGTTGCTCCTATCCACAGTCTGAAGCGATGGGGTAAAGGAAAGTCCCGTCACGTCGGCCATTTTGTTTCATATCTTAAAGGGGCCAGGTGTGCAGGAGCGCACCAGTGACTAAGGTAGGTTTTTTTAAAAATTAAAAACAGGGTTCCCCGCCCCCCCCGATTTCCCCACCCTGGCCACGATTTCCCCCCACGATCTCCGGTTTCCCCCCATGGCTCCATTTCCCCCCATCCCCCACAATCTCCGATTCCACCCCCCATCCCCTGCGATCTCCGGTTTTCCCCCCTCCCCCGCGATCTCCAATTCCCCCCATCCCCCGCGATCTCCAGTTCCCCCCATCCCCTGCGATCTCCGGTTTCACCCCCATCCCCCGCGATTACCCCCATCCCCCATGGCTCTGATTCCCCCCCATCCCCTGCGATCTCCGGTTTCCCCCATCCCTCATGGCTCCGATTCCCCTCGATCTGCCCCCCTGCCCTGATGGCCGCAGCGCTGTCCGCCGCTTTTCCCGGCTACTCACGAGTAATTGTGGTAGCCGGGAAAAGCGGCGGACCAGTCTACACGCCCGCGGTCTGGGGCTCAGCCTGAGACCGCAGGAAATACCAGGCCAAAAGCGGTGCTGGTTACCCTGGGGCCAGGGAGGTTTGACCCCTGCCTGAGCCCAGGATCCCCTGTGCGTCATCTGGACGCACAGGGACGAGCCCGGGCCTTGCACCAGGCTAAACCCTGGTCTAGCAACGGCCTAAGTTAGTTGAGAGAGCACCTTCTCTCTTTATCAACCTTTATCAGCCCAGTCATCAGATGGCATAGTCCTGATAGTTCCGCATGGGTTGTCGCATTGAACTGTATGGGCCACATGGTTGCTGCTCTCTTCCCATGTAATTTCAGCTTGTTTCAAACGTAGAAGAGAAGCAGGAAGCAGAGTGATGGTAAGGAAATAGGATTTCCCCTTGTCTGAAAGTCTAAGAACTAATTGGTTTTAAAAGTTAAAAGTCCATCAGAACAGTACTTCAATTTCTGATGAAAAACAGTTGTGAAGAGGGCTTGGCTGATCGCATCTGGGATATAATACTTACCAAAACCATAGAATGTGCTAAATTCACCAAGCTTGCACTTTGTTTAAACTATTTAAGTGGTTTTTACTGCTTTTAAATTCTATACTGGTTTTAGCTTAATGATTTAATGTTTTTAGCTGTGTATATTTATTGTTTGTATAATTTTATCTGTACGCCGCCCTGAGATCCTAGCGATATAGGGCGGGATACAAACATTTTAATAAAATAAATAAATAAATAAATGTGTGTTGCATCAGGAAGCACTATTCAGTATGATGAAAAAGCGCCTTCTTGCTCAATTTCCTGGCAGATGTTAACTGCTGTGTTTGGCTGTATATGACCCCAGCCCCTCAGCATACACCACCAATTTCCTTTCTATCATTCCTTCCTGTGTGTTCTTATGGATGCATTTTTTGCCATCAAGTCTGGTCTCTGGCTGTGGAATGCAGCAGTTGCTTTTTCATTATTCAATGGCCTGAAGCTGATATAAAATTAGCCCAGACTGGACACAAGACCTATTGAGTCTTCCCCACTCATGTCATCTCTCAGAACTCTCAAAGCAAAAATGCTCCAGTAACGAAATGATGCCTTTTCCCTAGTGCTCTTTAAAGAAAAAAAGATGGAAAGAAGAGTAGCTAGGGACTATGTACATTTTGTGTACAAATGTACCCAGCCAGCACAAATGTTCATTCTGCATACTGAAGATGGGCTTGCAGAATAGACTATGTAAATAAATAGGTTTGTGTAAAACTTAATTGTATTTGTGCAGTTATATTTCTGCAAACCTTTGTTTTTTCAATGAGTGGGAGAGATGGGAATTTTTTTAAACAATTCATATAACAAAATGCCACACACACTGGTTTTTCTGGCTGAATTATCCTCTTTGTCATTGCATGAGGTTTTCCTTTCTATTTAGGGTTGAAAGCCTCTGCTCCTCATTTCTTTTTGCCTTGCCTTCAACACCCCCTTCTTTCCCCAAGGAAACATAATCACAAGGAATCCATTAATGCACTTTTGAGGGATTGGTTGCATCTGGTAAAGTTACACACACACACACACACACACACACACACACATATATATATATATATATATATATATATATGTACAGTTGCTAGAGAGAGCGGCAGTCCCATCATGGGGAACTTTTCTCTCTTAAGCATAGGATCCAATCACGTGAGCTTTGAGAAGGTTGAAGAGGAAATGTTCTTTCCATATGGCAGGGCTTGTAACTATGATCTCACACAGAAAAGGTCAGCTTGGCTTTGTCCCAGTGAAATCAAACACCCTGTTTAACCCCCTTTGTTGCATCCCAGAAGAGAGACAAAACCAAGCTGTCTTCCCTTTCTCATGCGCTTAACCAATTTGTGAAGGAAACCTTGTTTTTCTCTGTGCATGTGTTTCCCCATTTAGTTTTGAGCAGCTAACCTCTGGTGACGGCTTTTTTTGGTGAGTTTACCTGGTGCCATTAAGTGCACATTGGGTTGCTGCTAACCTGGCTGACCACTTGCTGGAACTTCTTCTTCAGTAAAGTTGCAGAGCTAACTGGCCTCAACTGTCAGCAGTGATGCTATAGAGACAGAGTTCATCTCCCTCAAGTGGGACCTTGCACTCTTGTTAAATTGTACTCAGAAGTTCCATTTTACATGGAGAAGTGGGCAAGATTGTGTGTGTGTGTGTGTATCATCCTTGGGCAGGGTGGACTATAGTTACAAGTAAGCAGTGGTGAAGTGGTACATTTTGAAGTTCAGGCCCCATAACCACAATCTCAAAAAGAGTCCAAAATTGCAGGCAGTTGGGTTGGCCCATATCAACAAACCAGGAATTTTCATCTCTTTTAAGCAAGGTGGTGTGTTTTTTTGTAAAGCTAATGGGCCTTAATTGCCTGTTCAAGATGAGGTCACCTCAAAATCCTTTGCATCACAAGGAACAATTCATTGCCTTCCCCACCCCCTGCCAGTAACTGTGAGCTTAGTAACTAAGCTCAGAGGGAACAGAAAATTCTGAGTGGGGTGGCAGATGTCAACACCCCTGCTAATGAAAAAGTGCTGGTGATGCTGAGTCCCTGCGAGCACTGGCTCCCCTACATCATTGTGTGTAAGTGTCTTTGTTTTCTTCGGATGATGCCCACACTGGGCGTTGCTAGACCTACCGGGTGTTCCGTCATTGAGGAGCGGTGAAAGCGGATTTTCCCGTTCAGCCGTGACGCCTCATGATCCACACCTGCCTTCGATTTGTGGCGGAAGTTTGCGCCGGTTGTGCTGCTGCCGCCGCGAGCACGGGTGCGCAGCCACACCGGCCTGATTGCCGCGGCTTTTTTTTTCGCTCGCTGCACGGTTTGCGCACGTCCGAAAGACCGCAAACTTGCGCAGCCGTCAGCGATGCCGCCGCCGGCCCTGGCGGCCGCAGCGGCGGCAGTGCCAGCTGAAGTGCTGCTGGTGCTGTTGAGGGTCAACATTGATGCGCTCACTTCCTGATGGGGGTCGTGGCGGGTGTCATATGACCCGAGGTCAATCGTCTGCATGGCCACTCTGTGCCTACATCTCCCATCATGCCTCTGAGGTGTCGGCGGCGATGACCGCCTCTGTGCCCTGTGCCCCATCCCAAGGAGCCAACCCACATCTGGCCGTAGCCATGGCAGCAGCCCACAAACAGCTCTGCCCTCTGCCAGCCTGGTACCCACACTAACAGGCAGCGTACAGCACCGCCATTATGCGGCCACGGTAGCTGCCCACCGCAAGGAGTCACCAGCCACTTTTCCGGTCCTCCGGTCCTGCGCAAACTGTCACTGGGGGAGTAAAAAAAAAACCACTAGAACAGGCGCACATCCCCCACCCATCCCCCACACACCCCAGCAGCACACTAGCCACTTTTCCGTTCCTCCGTTCCTGCGCAAACTGTCACTGGGGGAATAAAAAAAAAAAGCCGCTCCGCCGCGCTGCCCCAGCTGGCGGACTGTGCGCAAATGGCGGAGGCGGCTTGACCGAAGCCGCTGACCACTCCCCCTTAGCACGCCTTTTCCTGCCCAGTGCGGACCGCAGTGACCTCACATCCCCCCACACGTACTCCGAATTACCGCGGGACGGCAGGAAAAGGCGCCCTAAAACTCACTTTTTTAAAGTCGGGAGAAAGAGGCTTCGCCGCAGGATAACGGCGGATCCTCGTGAACGTCATCTGGAAGCCTCGACGTGACTGCGGAAGGTAACGCGCGCTAGAGCCTCGTCTAGTAACGCCCACAGTCATGCGCATGGGTGCTAAGTAACCTCAGTTCCAAATCCAGCTGTGCAGAGGTAAATATGGTCACTTCTAAAAGGACAGTCTTTCAAACTAGATACTTTAGTATAGCAAAGTGATTTCCAACCTTGGCTCCCCATTGGCCATGGTGGCTAGGGATGATGGGGGTTGTAATCCAACTACATCTGGGGAATCAAGGTTACAGTGTCAGACTAGGAGCAGGGAAAGCTGGGTTCAAATCCCCACTTAGCCATGAAGCTCAGTGGGTGACCTTGGGCCAGTCACACACACACACTCATTCTCAGCCTAACTTCCTGCACAGGATTATTGTTAGGACTGAAAGAAGTGGAGAACCTTACAGCTAGATATAAGTGGACATAGGGCTGCAGCTTCACAGCACAATTTTGTACACACTTACCAGGGAGTAAACTCAATTCAACACAGTGGGACTTACTTCTGAGTAAACATACATAGGATTGCACGGTTAGAAGCCTTTCAGTCGCTCCCCATACTACTTATAAGATTTCCTCAGGAAGGTGTCCATAGGCTTATCCGTTTTTTCCTCACATCAACCCTGTGAGATTGGTTAGTCTGAGAACCAGTGAGTTTGCCCAACTTCACCCAATAGGTCCCCCTAGTCCAAGTCTTCATCCCATCCTACTGGCTCTTTACCAGTAGTTGCAAATGAATGTGTCTTTCTAAGCGGCTGTCTTGATGTCTTCTTTGCCCTGGGATGGCTCTGAATCTGCACAGCGTTGGTTAGATGATGCAGCCGCAGATTCAAAGCCACTCTGGGGCAAAGATCCAAAAAATACACAGCTGGAAAGTTGAGGACTTACCTCAACTTTTCCAGCCAGAGTGAGGGCAGCCTGAGTCTTCCGCCGGTCTGTCCTCACTCAGGAGCTGCTCCAAGGGTGTTCCCAGTGGATGGCAAGCCCCAATTGGTCTCCGTCCGACCAGGCAGAGGGTGAAGGTGGGCCAGCGAGCAGAATGGATGCCGGAAAAAACCCCTTGCACAGGGGAAGAATATTTTCTTCCGCCTGAGGTGCTGCCTCCTCCTAAATTATTTTCTCTCCTCCAGCTGCTGCCACTTCCGCCTCCTCCTCCTCCTCCTCTTTCTCCTAAAAGATATTTTCTCCCCTCCCCAAACTGCTGCCACTGCCGCCTCTTCATAAAAAAAGCATTTTCTCCCCTCCCCGAACTGCTGCCTCCTCTTCCTCCAAAAATAATTTATTTTCTCCCCCCTGAGCTGCTGCCTCCTCCTCCTCCTCCTCCTCACCCTAGTCCCAGGGAGAAGCAGGGGAGATGGCGAATGACAGCAATAAATCTTGCACTTGCTCCTTTGCATGGGGATTATCTGGGGCACAGGATAATCACAGGAGCAAAAACATGAGGTTTTGGGGGAATGCGGCACCAACTCGACACCATGAAGACACCCTCTTAGACAGTCAAGGCGAACTAATTTCAGCTGTTCTGTACATGCCTTTCCCAATAGTCACTGATAGTCACTGATATTAGTTAGGTGAGTCTTTCTGGTAGCTTTAGTGGACTTGAGCCAAATTCGTAGCAGAAAATGGCTTCCTTGATAGAGGCATCTGAAATCCATCTAGTGTTTTAATGTGACTGAATTCTTGAAAGATGCCCAGTGGCTTCATTCAGAGCTGTTCTGGAAACTTAATTATACAAGAGATAAAACCAAGTACAGCATGTCTGACAGGCCAGGAAGCTGGTGAGAGAGCACAATGTACAGACTGGTCAGAGATGCAACAAAATACACACCTGTTTGAGAGGACACTGTGTAATCCCTTGAGCTATTTATGTGGACAGCTAGGCTTGGCAAATGCAGTATTTCATGGCAGTTGTTCTGTTCCCAAAATATCATCTTTTATTTCAAAAAGAATAGCAGTTATTTCAGACAGCAGCCTCCAACTGTGTAGAGTGATGTCTGTTCTATCTTTCTATATTCTTCCACATTTCATATTAGCATGGGCTGCTTCTACTGTGAAAAGATTGAAAAATCTATGCCTTATGGAGAAGGGGAGAAGGAGCTGTTTCTGCATGGTATCTTGCTAATGCTATGCCCTTCCTGCCTCTCTGTCTCTGACCTCTATGGTCTGCAACTACGTAAAATGATTTGGGGGGGGTACATTTGGAATTTTGAGAGATTGTTGTGGGCACTCTCACAAAGTGGCTTTTATTTATTTTTTATTTATTTATTACCTTTTTATACCGCCCAATAGCTGAAGCTCTCTGGGTGGTTCACAAAAATTAAAACCATAATAAACAACCACCAGGTTAAAAAAACTTTCACGAGGGGGCTTGCCTACTCATAAAATGGCTACCATGGTGGGCATGGCAGTAATTTCTTTTAAAATTAGAGGCGGAAACTAGCCTGATAAACCTTCTTGTTTGTACACGGATGGATAGATAGCCAAGGGCAGCCCTCCATATCTTTTGTTTAGCTTTTTAAACAGTTTGGGTGGTGTACATCTAAGAATGTAGTAAATCAGTCATATATACACTTGACCACATACATGGAGAAAAAGGATGAATTTCCATTGGCTGTCTGGCAACCTAAACATATTTCGGCAAACTGGCTGTGAGACCATTGCAGATCGTTGGCATTCTTAGAATGTATACAAACTGGACTGTAAAGACTGTTAGCTCATTGAATTGCATGGCTTTGGTGTTCAGTAATGATATCTTCCTCCCTTCTGTCTCTCTCTCATTCCCCACCCCCACCCTCTTTCAGTCTCGCATTGCTAAACGGGGAAGGAAACTTGTAGATTATGACAGTGCCAGACATCATTATGAATCTCTACAGACTGCGAAGAAGAAAGATGAAACTAAAATTGCCAAGGTAAAGAGCTCTTGTTAGAAATGGCATAGCTGCTTCTCTCTCTCTCTCTCTCTCAACCAACTATTTAGGATATTGTCAGTGATGCCATATATTTTTTTTAAAAAAAAAAAGTGTGATAGGATCGCTATTTATTTTCAATTCAAAGGAAATATTGTGTTTATATTTTTCATGTCTCTAGTTAACCTTAAAAAAACAGTATTTTGCAAACGAGGTGACCAGTCAAGAAAACAAATGGCAGCAGTGCACAATTCCTGAAAAACGTGATTTTACTAGATTGAAAAACAGCATAGAAGTTGATATTTACAGGAGAGCTGGCAGGTCAACAGGTGCAAATGGTTATGCTTAAATTAGGGTGACCATATGAAAAGGAGGACAGGGCTCCTGTATCTTTAACAGTTGTGTTGAAAAGGGAATTTCTGCAGGTGTCATTTGTATATATGGAGAACCTGGTGAAATTCCCTCTTCATCACACCAGTTAAAGCTGCAGGTGCCCTGCCCTCTTTTACATCTGGTCACTCTAGTTTAGCTCCTGCAGTTTTAACTGTTGTGATGAAGAGGGAATTTCACCAGGTTCTCCATATATACAAATGACACCTGCTGAAATTCCCTTTTCTATGCAACTGTTAAAGCTACAGGAGCCCTGTCCTCCTTTTCATATGGTCACCCTACTTAAATGAAGGATTTAAACCAACCTTCCCCAACCTGGTGTTCTCCAGATGTGTTGGGCGACAACTCCTAGCATTCCCCAGCCAGTCATGCTTATAATCCAACACATCTAGAAGGCACCAGGTTAGGCAATGCTGACTTAAGCAAAGAAAGGAGGGCAAGACTTTGCAGGATGAAGGCGGCTCCTTACAGCCTCAATGTGGAGAACTGCTCCAGGCGCTACCTTTCCCAGGAACATTCCTTTCCTTTTTAATTGCCAGTGCGTTTGGGACTTCTCTCTGAGCCAACCGCTTCTGATTGGACAATGTATCATAGGGTGGAGTCAGATTTGCTGCATGAGCCTGGAGCAATTGTCCCAAGCCCTAGAGCAGAGGTGGGTGACTTGTGGCCTGTGAGCTGCATGACCCTCTGCCTTCAGTGCCACCAAAATTTGGTGATATGATGGCAAATAAATCTTCAATTTCCTTCTGAAATTTGGCAATGAACCATGATAGAGGCTTAAAATGGACAAATTTAGTTTTAAAACAGTCTAAATTTGTCACTTTTAAATCTACATCACAGCCTGAAGCTAAAATTCACTGGCCATCTCTGGAATTTTGGGGTTTTTTTTGCCACAGCTGCACTGCTGATATTTGGTGGTGGCAGGAGTGTGGCCTTTGTGGTGGAAAGTGGCCCTTGGACACCCCCCCCCCCCAAAAAAGTTGCCCAGCCGTGCTCTAGACGTTTTCAGTTGAGATATAAGAATGCATTGACCCCTTGGAAGATGCACCTACTTGACCTTCTCATCTGTTACTCCTGGGGTTATTGATGAAGCAAGTCATGGTCATGAGCTGGAGTGATTTCATGAGCCTGGGATCAGTATCTACTTAGGAACTGGTTTTAATATCTACTGGATTAATGTTCTCTTCACGGATGTTATTTTTCACTGAAAGGGATAAACATGCCATTATTTGGGGAGAATTCTTCAGTTCTCATACCTGTGTCTGTCATCTCTGTTCTAAGTGAAGTGTTCCAAAATTCTGTGAATGTTTAATAGAAAGTCAGTGGCAATGGGCTTAGAGATTTATCAAATGGCACAATGTAGATAGACAACTGGAGAGAAGGGAATATTGATCAAAACCAGTTTTCCTTCTGGGGAGAAGAGGCAATACGGATTAGTAATGCCAAAAATGGTGGTTTTCTCAGCCACATGGGCCTCTCAACCATGTGGTCACTCAACAGGTAGACCAAAGACTTCTCTGCATGGGATTTATATTGTGCGATCAAGATTGATTATTCATGGAAGTTTGCTGGTCATTTACATGACGTTGTCAACTTCCAGAGTCCCTCTGCCAGTTTATGACCTTTATCTCCCATTGTAAAGCATGGGGAAAGTCCATTTTTTCTCTGGGAAATGCTTATGAAGTGCTTTACTTGCTGTATACTTCCATAACGGCACTATAACAGCAGTGCCATCTAGTGACTGTAAAATAAAATGTGTAGAATTCACTGAGAACTTATGGAGAAAGACAAAAAGCCCACGTCAGCCTATGTAAGGGTTAGGGTTTAAAAAATCACAAAATTTAAAACATATAAATTAAAATATATGCATTAGAGTTAACAAGGGAAACACTTCTCTTAACTTCAGTTTCTCCTGAGAGGTGAGAGATACATGAACTCTTTCCCTTGCTAGTGTTAGCAAAGAAAAGCCCTGTTTGGGGTGGGGATAGAGGTGTGTGTGTGTGTGTGTGTGTGTGTTTGGAGGAATGAGAATGAGTGGGTGTTTGGGTTTCTCTACATCAGGCTTTTTATCCCTCAGCTTTACTACGGCTTCTGTTTCCAGATTCTTTGCAGGATTTAGATTGGCTATTTACATGCGCTTCCCCCTTTCCCCCCAGAGAATTTCATTTCTCTGCAAGTTCTATATACATCCACTAGATAGCACTGTGGTTATAGTGCAACATCACAGTTACACAGAATTATTAAAAATTGCCATTTTTAAATACTGCATTTTCCATGTTACAAATAAAGCCGCGGAAACGGTCACAAAGCATGGGAGAGGCCCTGGAGGATGACAGTGACATGTAAAGAACTTTTGTGAGTAACTAATCTCGATCACTGGATAAAACCTTGGTTTAGAGAAGCCCTATATGTGTGTCTGAGTATGTGAATGGGAGTGTGTGTGTGTGTGTGTGTGTATGTGTATGTATGTATGTATGTATATGTCTATGTGTGGCTCTTGGCATGGCAGAAAACATCCAATCCAGCCCTTGTGGCTGAAAAGGTTGTGAAGTGCTGGACTGGGGGGGACATCATTTCTCAAAACATTTGTCCATCTGCCTTTCTATAACATGTGTTCCTTATGACCACACTTTGTACCTCTTCTTCTATATTTGCATTATCAACCACTTTAAGTGTTACTTGCATGAAGAAGTGACTAATTAAATGACTAATGGGACTGTGGAACTATGCTTCCCTTCCACTGCATTCTTGATGACCTGTGGCTCTCTTCACCCTTGGCATCCACATGTTAGTGTGGTTATCTGAGGTGAGGAAGCCTCTGCACATAGACTTGTATTGTACCGTTCCAGGACCTGGGACAGGCTAGAGCTGTACATGTGTAGTTTTCTCCACCTCAGGTGTTCATGCTCATACATGGATGGTGGAGCTTGGCCAGTCTTGGTGGTGAACCAGAAGCACAGCAGCCCCTTTAACCGCTTGATGGCCCTTAATATGAGTAAGGCATGTTCCTTGGTGCGCCACCGCCTTCGGACCTAAGGAGGGTGCGGCTCATTTCACTGCAGGTGTGGCAGGGAGATATTTGGCTGGTGTGGCATCTCTGTACAAATCGTACTGTTAAAGGCGCTTTAAAGAGCAGGAATTACCAGTCACGATATAATGTGATGTTAAAATGAAATGCTGAGAATTTCGAGTGATCTGCATGCCTGTTAATAATCTTGGTGTCTCTTTATTAATCCTGGCTTTCCTTAAAATTTCTAGTGCCTCACAGAGGGAGACCTCCCCCCACCCCCAACCCCCCCTGGATTGTGTTGCCTTCTAAATGACTAACAATTTCTTCTCTGTTGCTCTCTGCAGCTGGAGTATTCGTAAGCTCTTGGCCTTGGTGTTCTTTGACCATACTGTGGAGCGTTAATTACCACTAGACTTGGCATGCCGCGTAGGGTTCGCCTTTGACTTGTCTCCTAATGCTTCCTTTCTCTCCTGTTTGTCAGGGGTCGTTGGCTCAGCCTGGCCCTGTAACACTCTTAACTTGTTTGATTTTTTTTTTTTAAAAAAAAGAAAAATTCTGAAAAGGTGTCCTGTCTGTTCTCTTGTTTTTGTTTTGAAAATGCTCTCACACAGCCTGTTTCGTTGCTTGAGAAAGCTGCGCCTCAGTGGTGCCAAGGGAAGCTACAAGCGCATCTCGTAGCTCAGACTAATCTGCTGCGGAACCAGGTGACAGCCCAGCCTCCTTTGCTCTCTAACCCTGCATGTGCTATTTCTGGCTGAAGCCCTCCCTGCTGTGCTCTTAATCTCCAGGCAGCGTTCACTCCAAGCCCCCGTGTAAACATCCGTCTCTCTGAACTCATGGCTTTGGGTTTCTGCAATATTGGAACACAAAAGAGGATCCATGTAGATGTAAAACAGCTTTCCCCCCAGCCCAGTGTCCTCCAGATATGTTCATCTGCAACTCCCATCATTCCTAACTGCCATGGTTATGCTGGCTGGGAATGATGGGCATTGTAGTTCAACATATCTGGAGGGCATCGGGTTGGGAAAGGCTATTCTAAGACACAGGTTTAAAAGGCAAGGACAAAGCATGCATGCATTTTGTACGTCATTTTTGGCCTACTTGGAGCTATGGCATGTTTTTAAGAAGCCGAGTAGTTTTTCCAGTTTAGGCTTTTAATAGTTCTTGGTTGTTCCTGCTGTTTAACAAATGAGCCACCAGTTTTACAGCTTTCCCCAATCTGGTGCCAAGATGGTTTGTACTATAATTCCCATCATTCCTGACCACTGGCCGTGCTGGCTGGGGCTGATAGGAATTGAAATCCCGAACATATGGAGGGCACTGGTTGGGGTATGCTGGTATGGTGCAATGGCCTAGTCAGGAGCTAGGTTTATGGGATGGCTAAATAGGAGAAAGGAGGGTGGAGCAGCCCCAGGTCTGTCCATCCAAAGCACACACCCAGCGAGCCCCAGTGCCATGTTTCGTCCACACATCTCTCTTGTTTGCCAACTGGTGCTCTTGCTTACTCATGTCGTAGCTGGCCCTGGGGCGTCCAGTTGCTGATCCCTGGTCAAATGCCTCTAGTTTCTGAGATACTTATATGGGTGGGTGGGGGATACAGTCAGTGTTAAGGTGGCATGTATTTTCCTGCAGTTTATACAGATTTCCTCTTTCTGTCCCTGGGGTTCTTGTTAGCAGCTAATAAGCCTAAAATTCATGTATAAAAAGCTTCGTAGCACTGCCTCCACTTTCCAATAACTCTACCATGATCAGCCCACCCTCCTCACTCAAACGTCAACCTTCTGTTGCTTGTTCATGATTCCCAGTCAACGGTCACTCGTCCCTTTCGCCCAAACCCGGCCATTAATTCCTGGGAATTGTTCTGTTTGGGAACCTCAGAGATGATAGCATTGCTGCTACATCCACCTCTCTTATCCTTTCTCCCAGCATATGATGAGCCGGGAAGGGGAGAATCCATTTTCTACCTTCAGCCTCCCCTGCTTACATTGCCTGGAACTGTATGGACTCCCTTGTGAATGACATCCTCTGTTTGTACATCAGCTTTCTCTAAAATGCAAATGTTTATAACTGGATTTAGAGTAAGCATTAGGAGTGTTTCTACACATTTTTGAGGCCCTTTATGCTTTGGATTAGAAACTGGACTGGACTATGAAGGTTTTTCTAGTTCCAATTTCCAAAATCATTGGAGAAATGTGGGTGTTAGTTAAAAAGGGATCCTGCCAAGAATCCTTAAGATTCATAGGAAGGAGCTCAGCAATAAATCCATGGACATTACTTGCCATGTGGGAGGGAAACTAGGGCCTCCTTGCTGGATTCCATTTTGGCAGTAGACATACTTGGGGTGGGGAGTGTGGGGAAGACTAAACGATGCCATTGGCAGGTGAGAGATGCAGCAATGGAGAAAGAGAAACATTCTGTGGCTGAAGGACCCTAACATTGTCCTGGCTGGAAGGAACCACATTTCTTGTATGTTCCTCAGAAACCCTTTGACTCTCCTGAGCTGGCCAGTTTGCTGGTTGCAAACTGGGACTTCCATCCTTGTGTGTTCTTGGATACTTTAAAGTAGGCTTGCCCGACCTGAATCCTCCATATGTTGCTGGACTACAAACAACATCTGTTGGCTGAGGCTAATGGGTTTTTTAGCCCAAAACACCAGGATGGACCAGGTTGGTGAAGGTTGCTTTAAAGGCTTTTCCCCCCTTTCCTTTTTAACTTTTCAGAACTTTATAGGAAACTGTTAAAATGTCTGGGCCAATCTCTGCTCCTATGCCTATGGATTAAGCTTCGGGATGCTAGACAGAAATTATAATACATTTGTTGGTTTGGTGATTCTATTTATTTACTACATGTATAAAACAATTTGGCATAGTAAGAACAGTCCGGCTTCAGCTGGATAGGAGGAACGGGAAAGGGAGTCCTCTGAATCTTCAATTGGGTTTTTCCTAGAGATCATGCTCTGAATTAAACTAACAAAAACAAAAAGAAACTTGATCCAAAGGATTTCCTTTGTTCCTGTTCAGCATTGTTTTTGTTTTGTTTTGTTTTGAGTAGAAACTCCCAGTTTGATCCATCAGATTGGTTTAAGATTCAATAGGCTGTCAGCAGGATTTAAGACTGAATCTGCCCTGACACTTCACATACAATTTGCCTCAATTTTGTTCTAACTCTGTGTTTATGTCTTGAGCCTGATCATAGGCTTGCCTATAAGCCCTGTTTGGCCCATGGTGGTTGCAAGTTAGTGTTGCATTGTTTATATGATGCAGCCACCAACCCGTAGCCACTACAGGCTTTCCCCCCGAAACTGTGCTTAAAAGTCGCTGACTTACTGAGACTTTTTCCTTTGCGCTGAGGTCACCATCTTCTTTCCTCTGTTTATCAGTGGTGATCTCGCATCAGGTTGAGGCTGGGGGCGTTCTGGGGGCGGATCAAGGCCCAGGGTAGTTTGTGGGAAGTCCGGGCAGGGGACAGCGGGAAGGAGGGCTCACTGAGCCTGGCGCTGTGGCTGTTTCGACTGGAAAGCCTGTGCTCCCTCCTGCCGTCAAAATTTACCGTTCCCACCCTGCAACTGCGATGCTGTGGGGTTTTGAGGGAACAAGCGGCCAAAGCAGCATTGTAAAGACACCCCCCTAGATAGCTGCCAGTAGCCGACCCCTGGACTTGATGATCTTTGAGGTACGTTCTGCAGATCATAATCAAAATGTATCCAACTCCTTAAATGTGTGAGCATGCTCTCAGTTTTTTGCTCTCTGTCACAATAACCCAGCCTTTCCTTGGGGTCTGGCAGCAAATACTGCTGGGTAGAGAAGGCCTTCTACACCCTAAAACAAATTAAACTTGGAACATTGGCCCTTCATAGATAAATGAAAAAGATGTGTGGAAGCAT
Source organism: Elgaria multicarinata webbii (assembly GCF_023053635.1). Classification (NCBI taxonomy): domain Eukaryota; kingdom Metazoa; phylum Chordata; class Lepidosauria; order Squamata; family Anguidae; genus Elgaria; species Elgaria multicarinata. The sequence continues at coordinate 72,696,246 of NC_086172.1, read as the reverse complement.
CGAGAGAGTAGTGGCAAAGTTACATCTCTGGCAGCATGTTCCCTTTTGGAATGCATTCGGGTTTTCAAGGTGATGGTGAGAGCTGATTGGCTGGATAGAGACAAACTGCTTAGGGCAGCAAATTCCTGCCTTCCGACAACTCTACCGAAATGCTGACTAAAAGCAATACAGATGTTTGCTTTGTGAGATAGGTTGCTAGCCTATCAAACCATCTGTGCCTAGCAAACTCCTTCCTACATCTTGCTGGATTGGACGGGCTGCCATTTCATCTTGCTGAGTACAGGAATTCCTTAACAGAAATGAAGGCAAATCAAACATTCCAATTTGGGACTTAGATATTACATCCCACCTAATTAGTTTCTGAATCGTATTTGATAAAAATCTAACCTCAAGAATAGGTGAATCAGCTATGAACTGTGTTGGAATGGCTTTACAGTGCAGTTCTGTGACTTTCTACTCAGAAGTAAGATCATTTGTGTTCAATGGAGCTTACTTCCCAGTAAGTGTGCATTGGATTGCAGCTTTAGTGTCATAAAAATGTAGTGTAGAAAGTATCCTTAAGATATGGGCACCTTGTTAATAATTTGTGCAAGAAGTAAGTGGGTGATCTGTAGAATGTACCTCAAATTAAATTTTCCCTTCCTGTTTGTGTCCCTTTTGCTTGCTTATCAAACCATAGAACCTTGATTGGACTGAAGAATCTTTCTTTGCTTATTTCTAGAGTGGACATTGCCTTGGGTGTTACTTTGTCAGCCCATTGGGATGTCACAATAATTACAACCTCACACAGATGGCTTTTTAAGTTCCTTTAGCTGTGGGACATGAATAGTTACATCTGGCAATAGCATAGAAGCAGTTTAGTACAGTACTGAGAGACAAAGTAAGAACAGGCAGATTATGTGCTCCAAGCCTCAAACTTTCTATTATTTATTTATTTAAAGCATTTTTATAGCACCGCCTCACATTTCTGGCATCGAGGCGCTTTACAATAACATATAAAACAATTCCATTAAAACCCTCAACCTGCATTAAGACAATTCCATTAAAAACCTCCCCCTCAAATCATTAAAAGCCCTCAACCCAATTTAAACCACCCCCTCCCCAAACTCTTGTGAAAATAAAAATGCCTTACAAAGGTGTTTGAAGCAATTGAGAGTGGGAGCCTAATCTCCACTAAATTAATCTCTACTGAATTCTGATCATTGATTCAGTCATTCCTAAATATAGTCTGACTTTATTTTCTCCACATTTCCCTTTTTTCTCAATTACTCCGAAATAGGAGTAAAAAAATATTAATTCATACATGATGATGATTTTTTTTCATTTTAAAAAGATCTTTTTAAAAAGCCATCAGGTTAGCTTGATAGCAAACTACTAAGAAAGTGTATCTATGCCTTAGCCAAAGGATCTGACTCGGTATTCAAGAGTGTTTTTGATTTAAGCATCCTATGCAGTCAGGTTGGAATCTCCCTTGTATTTCCTGGCAAGGACAGGAGGTTTAGAACACAGGCCTCCTTTGACAGTATAAGTATTCAGAAGTCCAGTCCATGACAGTGATCCATTGTATAAAAAGCAGTCCATAGAGGTTTGGGGCATTCCTGCTCTATGACTTAAATTATAAGCAAATTGTTTGTGTTTTTCCTGCTACTGAATTGATAAGACTCTAGATTCACTGTTTGTTTACATTGTGCTAGGCTATAAGTGAAAAAATGCTTTCTGGTAATAATAAAGCATTGTATGTAATGCATTTAGCTGTTTAAATTTTCCCCCATGGTAGCTTTAACCACAAGGGGAGTGTCAATCATCTATACTTCTCACCATAAATGAACCACTGAGTGTAGTGTGAGATTAGAGTTAATTGAGATTGAGGGTCCTAATTAGAAAATGGTTGGCTTACCATGGCAGAAAGTGGAGATTGATTTCCATTTGGTGTCCATGACTCCTACTTGCCAGGAATAGAGAGAGATGGGTTTTGTTGTGGGGTCTTTGTCATTGTCACCAATCTCTGAGTGGTGAGAGCATCATAGGGCTTCCAGGAAAATCGGAGAGTTTTCTCATAATCTCTGTTGGTCTGAATTAACAACCTGCCCAGGGAGCCTCATAGTCCATATTTTAGAGGATGCTTATTTCAGAACACCACTGTAATCTATGGATCATCACTGATCAAGACCAAGCCTTGAAATAAGCATATTCCACATATGTGAAGCAGGATTCTGGAATTCCACCATCACTACTAGTTAAAATCCATATTTTGCTGCTATGACATACAGTAAATGATGTGAATACAGTAAGTGTAAGGCTTAATGTGGCTTTGGATATGACACCAGGTAACAGGTTGGAGATGTGAAGGAACAGGAAGTGCAAGGCACATGAACTTCCAGCTCTTTCAGCATCCACATCACATCCAAAGACACAGTCGAAGATCACTGGGGATTTCTTCTCTTATGGTCATTAGGACTTCCTTTCACCAGGTCTATGCCTTTCCCTAGAAGCCCCCACCACCACCTTAATAGAGGTGGATAAAGGCAGATTCTTGGGCAGTATATCTATAGCCCTAAGCAGGACCCATTTATAGAATATGCCACAACCTTATGTGAGTCCTCCCCTGAATGGTACCTCATGGGCAGTACTGATAATTGCCCCATCTCTCTTCTCCAGGCTGAAGAAGAATTAGTAAAAGCCCAGAAAGTATTTGAGGAGATGAACATTGATCTTCAGGAAGAACTGCCTTCACTATGGAATAGGTGAGCTCTGTACCATGTTTCTGTATTTACTCGTGGGTGTGTGTTAAGGAGTTCTTAACTGATTCTGGCGCTAAGAAAGATAAACTAATGTATCTCTCCATATGGTTTCCTTTGCTAAGTGGAGGTCATGTGATCTAGTCCTACCTACCACTGAATAATTGGAGGAAACAAGAGCCTGTTAGGAAGGGATGAGGTTGAAATGATGAGACGGAAGGGGAAATATCTGCCTATTGTGGCTCCACTGACTTGTATTATGTTTCATTCACCAGTCGTGTTGGTTTCTACGTCAACACATTCCAGAGTATTGCTGGCTTAGAAGAGAACTTTCATAAGGAAATGGGCAAGGTAAAGACACTCATGTTCCTATTGGGGACCATTGATGATGGCACCTGGCTTCTCCCCTATATCTTTCCTCAATCACAGCTGTATTTGTTGATGATACTCAGGGAATAATGGCACAATTCCCAACTCATGTCATGGTCTTTTACTTCACTGGCCTCTCCTTTCTTAGGTACTTTTAAAGCCACCAACTTTGCTGAAGCTAAGCAGCTCTGGGTTTAAGCAATGCCTGGATGGGAAACTGCCTAGGAATAATGTATATGTTGCCTTGAGTTTCCTCAGGGAAGAGAGGCAGGCTATAAATCAAATAAAACAAAGTTATTCTTTCATATGGCCCTGCTCCCTCATTGTTCCTTGGACCTGTCTTTCTATATGTCTGGTGAGTTCTGTTGGCTAATTCATGTTTGTTAAGCTTGGAAGGCTTATGGAAGCTCAACTGTGACAAACTCTGAGAATCCTTGATAATAGTGTTTTATTGTAGAGACTTCTCTAGCTAACAGATAATAAGTACCAATCCATAAGGAGCTTTAGTTTAATGTCCAATGAACAGTAAATGTCTCCATATGAAAGTCCTCTGCCCATTAGCACAGGAGTACAGAATCTCTTTCAGCCCAAAGGCCAAATTCCATTTCAGACAAGCTGTCAAGGGTCACATTTCAGTCGTGGATAAGCTGAAGGCAAAAAGGGTGAAGTCAAAGGGTCAGGGCCCAGAATGCCAGCATATTTTAGCTGAAAGCTCTTGCTGGGTCTGTTCAGACAATATGCTAAACCATGGTTAGGCTGCTAGCCCTTTTGCAGCAAATGGTTAGTGAGCATGTTTAAACCATGGTTATGGAGTCACCATGGTTAGGAATAGTTCACACAACATGCTTAGACATAATGTTTAGCTCAAAATGCTTAACCACCATGGCTTAGCGTGTTGTCTGAACAGTGTCAAAGCCAGTAACTAAGCCTTCTAGGAGAGGCATTTCAACCTTTTAGAATGGAGGAAAGAACTGTACAAAACCTGGGAAATCAACAATTATTAATTGTTGGGAGAAAGGGGCTGGGGCTGGGGCTGGGGCTGGGGATAGGCATGTAGCCATTTGGGAAACCCTGAAGTGCTAGATTTAGCCTCAAGGAGGACTGGATTTGGCCTCAGGCTTAAAGTTCACTACCTCTGCCTTAGCAGCAGGGAAGAAGAACATATATTTTCAGGGCAACATGAGTTCTCTCTCTCTTTCCCAGAATTCTCCATAAATCCCACAACAGTGAATGAGCATGTTTACGGTTGAAAACAGTAGATGCAGATTAAGGAAATTCTGCACATCTGTTTAAGTTGCACTCATCTGCAGGGATTTAATTACCTTAATTGGGAATTTAGCGTCTTGTGTGCTACACAATGATCAATGTAAAAGTAGCTTGGGACAAGACAATTCTGAAATGCAAATAACAGTAATTCAAACAACACAAAGGGGCATGGACTGATTGGATATTCCAGAAGAAAATGGATATTTTGTCATAGTATCCTGCTTTTATTCCATCATGGGGTTCAAGACTGTATATGTGTCTTCCCAGTGGTCTCCAATCCAGGTAAACTCTGATAAGTCCCAAACTTGCTTTGCTTCAGCATGTTCTTGCAGCATCATGCACCTTCAGACAATGTCCAGTCTAGATTGTCTAGGGTGGGAAAAACTGTTGCTTTTGTCAGCCATATTTCTGCAAGAATTTGGTGATAGCTACAAAATTTAGTACACATTTGTGCAGAGCTAAAATGCAATAAGATGAGTTCCCCTGTCATTATGTTTTGTGTGCCGCCCTGAGAACATATGTTATGGATTAGCTATGTAAATTTAGTAAATAAGTAAAATACATATATTACAGGAAATAAATGCTATTCACAATGAGTTTGGTACACTGGTTTTACCAGAACGATGTTGTAGATTTATGACAGGCAGAAATTCAACAAGATGTCCTGTCCGGCTAGGAAAAAAGGCACCCATTGAACTTCTGTCTTTCATGCAGCAATTAAAGGCAGTTAAAGCCTTTGCCATAAAACAGAATGGGAACATCAAGTGATGTGACCTGTACAGAATTGTCACAAGGCTTGCAGAGATCAAGGTTAGAGAATGACCATGTTTAGGGACTAGAAAAACCTCTGTATGGAAATACTTTTAGAATCCTTCACTTAGTTCAGGGTACTACAACCTAGTACCCTCCAGATGTTTTTACTGACCATTGTAATTACTGACCATTGACCATGCTTGTTGGCACTATTGGGAGTTGTAGTCCAAAACATCTGGAGAATACCAGATTTCCTTCCTTTGTTTAAACAGACAAAAGTGCTAGGACCAGACTGCGTAGTAACATTATGCTAGTGACACAGTCTTCCAACACTGTAGTATTTTATGAGACCAAACCTTGAGCAATCTGTTACTATTTGGTAACAAGATGTTGTGATCCTGTTACTCCCGTTTTTCCCTTGGCAAAAGTTATGTGTGTGAAAGGTCTCTTTCCTTAAGAGATATCTGCATTTTTTTAGAGATGGGGAAGGTTAACTGAATTTCTGCTGTGGCAGGCAAAGTGCTGCAGGCATAGATGAAATCCTCCTTTCCTCCAGTGCGATGCGAAGCTTGGCCTAGGATCTTGTTTAGTGACAAACGGTGGTTCCATAGCAACCAAGGCTGCAATTGCAGGCAAGGCTTCTGGCTGCAGATGGGAAGAGAGAGCAGAAGGAAGGCATTAAATCCCAGTGAGGAACAAAGAGGCTGTATTGACGCAAGGGCCCATAGCAGGACAAGTGTGTGACTGAAGGGGCAGATAGAGAGAAAAGGCCGGAAACAGAAGAAACATGAGCTGAATTTGTTTCATAAATGAGACACAGACCTCACTCATGCGGCACCTGTTCCTGGAAGTCAAATGATGCCCACAGTACTTGGTGCGTTCAGATTATGTGGCCGTGAATTAGACGAATGTGCGTGGAAGAGCGAGTCCCTCAGCACAGTGCCCTTGCCCTTCCGATGTATTGACCTTCCATCCTTCGTTTTGTTATGCTTTTATCTAAGTATTTTTTAAAAATTTGTTTCAGTTGAACCAAAACTTGAACGATGTCCTTGTGAGTCTAGAGAAAGAGCAGGCAACAAGCACCTATCCTGTTAAAGCTCAGCCAAGGTTAGTAAGCACTGACTAGTATTTTTATTTCAAGGAATATGGGGAAATCTCATTTCGTTGTGGGGAAGTGAGGCAGCTCAGTGGTTGCATTTGCCTTATTCTCTGAACTGGGGTCTTCTCTTTTACATTGGTTGTTAAACACACCTGTCTTTCCTGGCTCTCATCCTGACAACTCAGGAATTGGCTCACCCAGTGCTTTCCTCTCAGTGTCATACTGTGGAAATGCCTTTCACTATAAGGGTGCCATTACCCCATGTGCTGATGTTTCTTGACATGTCCTGAACAAGTTGATGTATAAACCCATTAAAAAAAGGTGGGGGGTTGTTCAAAACCATTTTTTTTAATATGGTCATGCCTGGAGGACAGGAAGAAGAGAGATGATAGAGAAGACGAAGCAAACAATAGCCCTGTTCAGGCGTTATTAATGTGTGTAAAAACAACGTGTGAGGAGAGAAGCCCTCCCCCACCCTCCTCACACATTTCCATCTCCCTGCGCTCATGTAGGGCAACAGTCTGAAGAGGAGAGTCTCCTGTATCCATGGAGGCTTCCTACACGAGGATCCAGGATCCTTGAGTAAGGAGCCACTATGGATACAGGAGGGTCTCCTCTTTAGGCCTTTGGCCTGTACAAGAAAGGGATGATGGAAACTCATGAGGAGGGGGTGGGGCTAGAGCGTTCCTTCTCACCTGTTGATTCTGCACAGATTAAGAATGCCTGAACACAGCTAATACGTCTTTTGCTTCTTTATGAATGGAGAGTGCAATTACGGTAGCCACTAGGGAGACCATATGGAAAGGAGGACAGGGATCCTGAATCTATTACAGCTGTATAGAAAAGGGAATTTCAGCAGGTGTCATTTGTGTGCATGCAGCACCTGGTGACATTCCCTCTTCATTGCAACAGAATGACCAGATACAAAAGAGGGCAGGGCTCCTGCAGCTTTAACTGTTGTGATTTCCACATGGTCACCCTAGCTGCCACCTCTGGTGTTTTCCTGGCCCTCTTCCTGCATTTAAACAGCAGGCTGACATGCAGGAATTTAGCAAATGAAGCTTTTCCTGGTGCAGAGATATAGTGATGGGAAAAGTACATTTCTGTGTGCTGGGCTACTATTCAAAGGCACTGAAGCAGGTCCTGTTAAAACGGTGGCAAAGGTTGGCACCATTCTGTAGTTCCTGTGCCTTTTTGTAACTCAGTCAGTAACTGAGCATAAGTATGTGTAACTGAACTAATCACATGTTCTTTCCCTGTTTACCCCTGCCTCCCCTTCCTTTTCCTCCCTCCCTCTGTTTTCCCCCCTTTGTCATGTTTTAGATTGTAAGCTCCTTGGGGCAGGGAATTGTTCTCTTGTACTCTGTAAAATGCCATGCACATTGATGGTGCTATATAAATAACAATAATAAATAATAATAAACCTTATTCTCAGCTCTGGGGCTAAAGGCTGGCCCTTTGAGCTCCTTGACTCTTTTACTTATGATTCATATTATTAAGGGTAGGGGGTTCATGTCAGACACATTTTAATACACTTTTAAATATAATAAAATGAATGGCTTAGCACATGAACAAATGCATTTAGAATTGCCGCTATGAGGGCTTAATGGTGCCATGCAGCTGAGGCATCCAACCACACACGATGTCCTGCTTCACACATGACACCAACCCATTGTATGGGTTGCTGTGATGTGTGAATGTAGGCATGCTAGCAAACCATTGTTTGTTAACCATGAACAACCCAGTAAGAAAACCCATGGTTTGTAGTTGGATTGTGAACTTTGGGTTGTGTTTACATGTGAACCCAGGACTGTGGGTTGTTACATAGGTAGTGAATAAGAGCAGTAAAAAAAAAAATCACCTACTTTACATGCTGGTACTACAGTGCTGCCAAGGCATTTGTGATAGAGGGAGGGAGCAGGCAAAAGAGGGGGAAAATAAACAACCCAAGGACTGAAAAAACAAACCCCCTTCAGTGGGGCAAGAAACCATGAATGAAATAAACCATGGGTTAATGTTATGTGCGAACTAGGTCAGTGGCCACATTTTGGATGAACATTTCTTCTTCCAAACCAGAAAATATGGTTACCAGCTTTAGGACAAACCAGGATATTAAATCAACTTCAAACCATAATTTAATAGTCTGGTTGGTTCATCAGAGTCTGCCTGGTGTGATTGCTCAAGGACGGAAGGGGCTGCATATATAGGCAAAAGATTTGTCTAAACGGGGTCGTTGTACAGGTGCCTTTAAGTCCCTTTGAAGCCTTGTCTTGAAGAACATGGTAATAGGCAATTGTTTACATGATTGCCCAGAATGTAAAAGATACAGAGTTAGTCTACTTATTAGAATGATGCTGTTGTATAATTTGGGAAGTTTTGAATTGCTGATGGAAAAATGTGAGCAAGGTTAGTAACCATACATCTGGTTCTGCTTTTTCAAATACTTTGAGGCCTAATCTACACCAAGCAGGATATTGCACTATGAAAGCGGTATATAAAAGGCAGGAGCCACACCAAGCAGGATATAGCACTATGAAAGCGGTATATGGTATGTGTCAATGGGCCCCAACAGTTGTCAATGCACTTGAATACCGCTAAAAAGCAGTAGTGTGGCTCCTGCTTTTTATATACCGCTTTCATAGTGCAATATCCTGTTTGGTGTAGATTAGGCCTGAGGGACTCACCCAGGGGGCATGTCTAGATGATGCCTTACCCTGGGCATCGCTGTGGGATCATCCCTGTGCGTCCACATGATGCACAGGGGATCCCGGGGGCAGGGAGGGACGATCCCTCCATTCCCCCAGGATTACCGGGACGGCTTTTAGCCTGATTTTCCCCATGGTCTTGGGATCGTCCTGAGACCGTGGGAGATGTGGGTGGCCATCCCGGTTTTGTGAGTGGGGAGGGGAGCAGGGTCGGGGGGTTTTGGGTTTTTTTTAAAAAAATGACCTTGAAATTTTCGCTGGAGCGCTCACACGCTGCAGCTCTTCTCGCTGTAAAAAAAAAAAAGGACACCGCAACAGGTGCAATGTCCGGGATGTCGCGCGGCACATGTGGACTGATCAACATATCACGAGATCCTCCCCCTCCCCTCCCTGGTGTAGACATGCTCAGGGACTCACCCAGGAACGTACTACTTCTTTTCAACCAATATACCTTGGGACTCTTTGTAAACAAATCTATTGTGTTTTATAGTTTTGTTTGAGGAAACCAACACAACTTAGGGACAAGACCAGGAAGAGGATAAAAACTGTTAGGATTGTGTAAATATTTGCATCCTCTCCCCCACCCCTCAGCTCTTACAGTTAAGGGGAAGATAGGCCTCACTTGTTGGATGAGATGGTCTCTGGCTCTCACCCAAATGTATGAGTGATGAAGCAATTTGGGAACTTGGACTCTCAGCTGCTCTGAGCCCCAGTTGCTGTGTGTGCAGTAATGAGATAAATGTGCCAAGCCGGCATTAGGGAAAGGCCTGACTGTAGTGCTTTCAGAAAGCAAATGGAGGTTAGTGTGGTGCCTTATCTGTGTTAGCCTACTGCTTTACATGCACTCTTTCACACATGCACTAAATAGATAACATGTTAAAAGTAAGGGGAATTGTCTGGCTGATATCAGGGAGTCTAGTGGTTCTTATACTCTTGGAAATTACCTGTGCCCTTTTCCCAAAGATATAGAGTGATTGCTTATCAACCATTCATGAACACATTTCTGCACAATGCTAAGCAAAACAAACCTTTGCTGAAAGCCTGGGGGCGGGAAAGAAGGTGGCACAAGAAGAACGAGAGGAATGCAAGAGAGACTGAACAAGCATACAAATATCTTAAGCAGAGAAACATGACCCTCTACACACTTAGCTGGGAGTAAGCCCCGTTGAACTTAATGGGACTTGCATAGGACTGCTCAGTTAGAAGAATAGGAACCCTGGGGAGAGTAATTTAGTTTGATCCCTTTAATTTACTGTTCCTTTGCTCCTGCCATTTAGAGTCAATGTAACTTCAACTCAATCATAATTTTAACATTAAAGCTTTCTCTCTGGGAATACCCTAGAGTGATTTCTGCCATACTTGAAGCAACCATTTTGTTTTGGAGTTATTCTTGCTGTGAGGTTTTCTTGCTGCCAGTAGGTTTGAAACCAAAGGAGAGGGCTTTGGAGAAAAAGTCCCAGGTAATGAAAAGGGCAGGATTAAAACCATAGTGGGGTCTAGAGAGAATTATGCTTATTGTATATAAGCAAGAAGTTTATTTTTTAAAGTTAACCTGGCCCAAGAAATATGCATGAATAGTTCTAATATAACAGGTAAACGAGATGAAAATTTCCAGATCAGCCAGTATTCTGTATATTAGTAAAAGGAGAATGAAAATCCATCTTTTAAAATATGTTGGGTAAGAAAGGCAGATACACCCCAACAGAAAATAGGTTCTGAGATTGGACCCCATCTGGCACGCTAGCCAAAATATTACATTGGTTTTGTGGGGGCTGGTTTTCCATTGATACTGTAATTGGCCAGAGACTATCAGTTACCAAAACCCAACCCTCTGCAGGATCACTTGTCTTCCTAGTTTTCAACCACCTTCTATTCCAACCATCAGCATTTCCCTCTATGAGGTAACTGGACAAGTAGCATGCAAATAAAAGTAATGAACCCTCCCTCCTTTTCTCATCCTCTGAGCATTTATATAGTACTTAATGGACATTTGAAAATGTCCAACATGCACACACATTCACATACACTCGCCGCCAGGCTTATCTGACTTACATTGGGAGAGGGCCCGGTAGGTCCTCTTTGAATGAATGTCTTCATGGCAGCTGTGTTAGCTCATGCACGGAATCTCCACCTTTCTTTCTCATTGGTTGACCCGTGTTGTAATGGAGATCACTTACGTGTGCCGTCCTCAACAGAAAGAAAACTAAACTGTTCTCCAGGCTGAGGAAAAAGATGAGCAGGTACCAGTACGGCAAGCTGCATTTCCCCGTATGCTTCGTGTTGGATGCAAAAGCCAAAGATTAGGCTGTATTCTAACAGCATAGTGCATTGTTAGCTTGGTGACTGTAACGGAGTTATTTGCATGATTCAAACTGCTTTGATTTGGAATTTCTTTTAGATTGCATTTGTGTGTCTGAATAACCCAAATAATTTTTATTTCTTTGTTTTAATATCTCCCCCCTTTTCTGTTTTGGTGATTTAGAAACCTTACAATGTTGTTGTTGTTTACATTTCCCTAAGTCCAGACGAAGTAATACATTGTGCTCTACTTTTTCAGTGCAAGCTTATACAGGTTGTTGGTTATGGGTCAAACAGCAGTTGTTGCCATAGTGGGCAATGATAATGGTGGAAAGGCCTTGCCTTTTCTGTCCATGCTGGCCCCATACAGAGCTATTAAGGGTCAGTGGTGAGGTTTGAACTAGGATCTTCCTAGCTCATACCTGTAACCACTCCACTCCACTAAGGTTCTTCCTATGATTTGTTGTTAAATTTCTTCCTGGTAGTCCTAAGCCTGAAGGCTTCTGTCAAGCCCCTGCAAGAGCCTGAGCTCTGCGTGCTGTGGCAATGTGCTGGGGAAAATTGGCAGACATGGGCAAAAGGAGAAAACTGAAGTGTGTGGGATGCACTGTTGCATATCTCACTGTGTAGATTTGAGTGTGTGCGCACAGAATTCTTACGTAGCTAGACATTTTGTTGGGCTCTCTCTTATATAGCTCATTGTGTCTTGTGCAATAAGGGTGGTAAAATCACAGCACTGCTACTGTCCTTTTTCATTTCCTGCTGGCTTGCCTCCTAGAATATGTTAGAATTTTGAAACTAGGTGCCATATAATTGCCATGTGATCCAGATTTCCTTTTAAATGCAGGAAACTTTCGGAAGACTTGTGATGAGAGAAGACGATTGTAAGGGGTGGGGGAAGAGAAGGGAAAAAATATAGGAACTAGTATCTTCTTTCCTTCAAATCTTGTGGGAGATGTCTTTCTGCCTCCTGTTCTTCCTTCTTGAAAGCTGAAAACAAAGCAATCTCTCTCCCTCCCTCCCTAAACCCTTCCTTCCTTATACTATTATGGCAGCCTTGAATGGCATAAATTGTGTTTTCTATCCTGAAAAGGTCAAGTTCTGTTGTAGTCAGTCTTTTTAATTTCTTCCTGTATACTCCCTGAAAGTAATGTAATCTTCAAAGGCATAGGATTGGGGTGGGGTGGGGGACATGTTGTTTTATTACAATGTGTGCATATACTAACTAGCTTGCTGAATAAGTATGCATGGCGGCTGATATTACTGAGTGACTCTGAATTAAAAGACAGAGATCTCCGTTGCTTCCTTCACACCCTCTTACAACTGTGTGTGCCCTTGGATATGACTTGAAAGCTGAAACAGGTTGCAGTGAGGCAAAATAAAAAGTAGAAGGGAGTTATATATACATGACTGAGGTGTGTACTGGTGGTCCACTTTTCTGTATTTGTATCACCACCTTCCATATGATCCTCCCTCTTAGAACCAGGACCCAACTATATTTACTTAGAAGTAACTCCTATGGAATTCAGTTGGATTTACTTCGTTGTATGAATGCTCAGCCATATACATGAACTGAGCTTCCACATCCCGTTTTGTTGCTAGAGTGAGAGCCATTTTAAATTATAGTAATAATCTGAGTACTGAGATGACAAAATGTGGTGTGGGAAACAAGCTCTCATGATTGCTTTCGAAGAATCATGTGGTTTAATACAGCTTGTCTGCTCCATTCCTGAGCCCTCTACTGTTGTTTAAATATGAAGTCTATTGCCCCATCTCTTGGTATGTGCCTGTAAACGTCATGGCTAGCCAATCACTTTTATGTTTTAGAGAGCAAAGTAATTATTGTGCAATACCATTGTGTGGGTGGTTGAAAGACTTTCACTCAGAAGATTAAACTGTGTGCCTGCTTGGTATATCAGAGGTCCTGCTTAATTTTAAGGCAGTATTTAATAACAACCAAGCCCTTTATTGTGGAAATCATAGGGACAACAAATTACCTTATTTAAGGTGTAAACTATATGTGACATTAAACACATACAGTGGTTTCGCATTGCATGTGTCAGGATTGGGACCAAGGAAGGTCCTTAGAACTCTTCCTACATTGCAGTCCTGATGCAAATCACCTCCTCTTCCTCAAGCTGTTACTTGGCAAAGTAGGGGAACTCCCATTGGCATTTTCCCATGGGGAGTTTTCTTGAAATTGTGGCGTTGGAGCAATGGGTTAAACCTCATCTCTCCATAAGCCTCCCCACATCTGTAGCTGTATTATAATTTTTAAAAAGATACGTACAATGCCAAACAGTTTAGCATCACATGAAGTTTTGCCCTAAGAGTTTGTGGCACCATTGTGGGCCAGCTATCCATCCTCGGCACATTTTGGTTTCTGCAAAAAAGGACACCCTCCGTCACCCCTTAAACTACCTCTGTCCTGAGCCTTGTCTTATGGACTTGGAGTTGTGTATTTGTGCTGTTTTACATTATTTGTGCCTTCCTCTAAGCAATGGGGGAAAGAAGCATTTCAGCAGCATTCCTATGCAATCTGTCTTCAAGAATTATTATTTTTTAAAGAAGGCTGCATCCAATGTCAATTCTGAAATGTTCTCTCCCTCTTTTTCCCCCCCTGCAGTGATAGTACAAAAGCAAACAAACCTCCCTCGTCTCCACCTGATGGGACTCCCATCACCAGCCCTGAGACCAAGGCCATCAACCACGAGCCAGAGCCATCCACTTTGGAAACACCTGGGGGAGGCATCCCTAAGTCTCCATCTCAGGTAGTGAGGGCTGTTGCTGCTGCCGCTGCTGTATTCTCCTTGGGGACACACATATCAAGCTTATTCTTGTTTGCATTTCTTTGACGGCTACTCTGTGTAGAACAATGGTCTTCTTTCCATTCATAATTCTAGACAACTTGTAACATCTAGTCTCTCTCTCCCTCTCATATGTTGTACTTACCTAATCCATTTTTTTTGTCTAGAAACGAACAACAGTACTTCCTCTTCAATAGGAGATGTGTATACTAAGCAGGTCTTCTTGTGTAATAGGTGTGGTACATGATTGTACATAAGATCAAGTAGAAGCATGGCTAAGCACTTGTGTAGGCATGCACTGCCTCTGAATGAACTAGTGACACGGGGCATTTATTTATTTATTTCATTTCTATACCGCCCAACAACTGAAGCTCTCAGTGGAACCAGGCAGTAGAATGAGGAAGATGTGTTTTGTTTTTTTAAAGAAATGAAGGCAAATGGTTTTGCTTATTAAGAAAGGTGTGTTATGATTCTCTTGTCATCAGTGGACAAGAAACAGGTAAGTGAATTGGACCAGTAACAGAATGAAGATACCAAAATGCCAATTATAAAGGGTCCCCCCCCGACCCCATCAGTAGCCTTTTGTACTTGCAGTGTTTGAGATGCAATATGGCACAGGCCTGATCTTGACCTCTTTAAGCAGAATCATTTTTGCATGGTCACTATGTGATCACTATGGCTAGCCAAAAGCTATAGCAATTGAAGAGAACAACTGTAGGTTGGCAATTATAAATCTACGGTAATGAGCAGCATGTGAAACCTCTACCTGAAAATCTGGGCAGACCACTGTATGTTGTACTGTTGCTTATCCAGCAGTGGGGATTGTACCAATCGCTGAACAGGAAACATGGTAGCATCTGTTCTATAAAAAAAATGTCACAGCAGGAAAATATCAAAGATTTGAACCAGGTTTTAAAATATTTACACTTTTTCCTAAACTGTAATATTTTGGGCAGTATCTAATTCCACCCTACTGCTAATGTAAATTATGTTGCGGTAGCATAAGTGACCTCAAGCTCAATGCCAATAGTGTTTGCTGGCATGATGGGTTTCCTTGGAAAACCTGTCATGCCATCAAACACTATACACACAGGCTTTCCTTGACCTGTGGAGGACTCTGTTACCACCCTGATTTATTGTTAATATATTGCAATGTGTGTAAATGTTGTTAATGTTCTTAATTATTTATTATTTGTATCTTGTTCCTATAGTGCTATGTTGTATTTTAATGTAAACCACTTAGGGATTTTAATATGTGAAGTGGTAGAAAAGTATTATAAATAAATATTGGCATTGCATTAGAGGTCACTTATGCTAACACTAGCATAGTTTACAATAGCAGTAGTGTCAAATTGGATACCGCCCATCATTTTTGCTGGACAGTAATTTTAACTTTTCTTGGATATACAGTGTGTCTGTGACTTTTACTTGGCCTTTTCCATGTTCATGCTGGCCAGACAAAGGTAGGTTTGTTCTAGTCTTTAAAGCACCAAGCAAGCAATATCTTGAGAATGTTGTGCTGGTTTTAACGGTAACATGTGTGCCAATGAATGGTCATCTTGACTATTGAATTCTCGCTGTGGGACATAAAATGCAGGTTAATTTTCATAATATTTAGTTTAATTGTAGACTGATGAGAGGCCTGTCTATAAGAAAGCATTACAGTGTACTCCTTTGCATGTTTGTTCTGAAGAAAGTTCCACTGTGTACACTGGGGCTAATTCCCAGGTAAGTGTGCACAGGATTGTAGCCTTAGGTTCCCTCTGGAAGATACTTTCTCAGTAGAAGGTTGAAAATGGGGTTAACACCTGCTTTTTTTTTTAATGTTCCTACTTTATTTTTTTGTAAAGCAATAGGCCCACCTTCCAAACAAAAGAAATGTGGTAATTCTAATTGGAAACCTCCTGTGGTCCACCAGTAAACTTCTTGGAGGAAAGAAAATGCCAAGGCTTATTTCAGAAGTGTTCTATGTCCAAACTGAAGGTGTTTAGACTTAGTTTGGAATTGGATATGGAGAAGCTCAAAGGTTCCAGTGCGGGTGTTCCACTATTAACAAGTGACTTTAAACAATTTCTCCTAGATAGGCAATTTGGGGTGCTTCCTGATGTAGACACGAGTCCAAACCATTGACAGGTGGGTTATTTGCATTTTTAAAAGGGATACCCATGCACAGCCCTAGCAGTTGGATCAGGGAAGTGAACTTGACTTGCGGCACTCCTTTTGGAGAAAGGACTGGTCACCCACAGCCCACATGCCAATTATTACTGACTCAGACAGCCTGATAGGATCAGGAGCAGTGTAGATAGCACAGCTGCTATCACTTCAAAAACAGGGATGGTAGCTCTAATACCTCACCCCCGTCACATCATGGGAAGTGTCTCTTCTTTGATGTATTCTTTACTGGCTTTTTGGGTAGTACACAATCTTAGCCCTGTGTAGAGTAGACCTGTTGACATGAATGATACGCAAGTCAATCATGACTTATTGTAAGACCCATTCATTTCAATGGGTCTACTCTATGTAGAATGAACATTGGATACTACCCTTTGATTCAACAGAACTGTTATTACTAGGAATGCCCCCAGTCTCTGGATCAATTCCTTTTTGAACTGCCCTCTTTACCCAGACTGAAAATAGCTTACATTTTGGCTTTATATGAATAGGGTCAGCCGTTATATAGATAGTCGGATATTTCACATTTTATTTATTTATTTGTAATATTTGTATATTGCTTAATATAATGAAATCCATAAGAGGTGCATATGGAACAGAATTGCAGAGCAAATGCTCCTATGGCACCCCATATGTCTGCAGTGTGTTTTCAGTTACACTTCCCTCACACAGATTTTTATGTATATGCAGATATTTACGTATATTTAAGTATACTAGACCCCTAGAGGCAAGCTGCCCTAAAAAATGTATGACTTCTCCAGTTGTATTTTAAAGTTTGTTTCTACATTCCCTTCTGTCCTACTAGTAACTTGTGTCAAAGGTTTAAAAACGTTACTACTTCTATATGAGCTGAAGCGACTTGCTAGAACTTTAAACAAGGGGTCACTTGGCCACTCTTGAATAGAAGCTTACATTTCAAGGCTCTAGGGTGTGCTTTTGGGGCTGCATTTAGGATACCTATGTTGATAGCTTCATCTATTAAAGTGGTCACAGTGTGTGCACAAATGAAGCATCATACCAAACTCCTGGGTTGGTGGCTTTTTTTAAAAAAACAACAACAACAACCCCTCTATCTTGAGCTCAGAGCCATCATAGGGGATTAACATTTATAGGCAGCTGCCAAGCCCTCAGTACCCTGGAAGGGCCTGTTGCTTATCCTGGATCCACAGTGTCACAGCAACGAGCACTGTTGCTTGCTCTCTTTCTAGTGGTGGTGGGATTAAGCCTCTCTGGAAAGGCTGCCCTTCCTCTTCATCCTCCCCATCTGGAGAGAGGTGGAGATGGAGGGGCAAGCAGCAGCTCTCTCTCCCTCTTGTGGGTTGCACCTACAACTGCTCCTACCTCCCTCAGTGATGCTGAAAGTAGTGGCAAACAGCCATCTCCTGCCCTCTGCTTCTGTATAGATGGGGAAAAGAAGAACCTGTGGTGAGCGGAGGGCACCGGAGTGCATAATATCCACCCCCCCCTCCCCCGCAACACTTGGAGTAGGATTGATTGGGTGCATCAATTATGGGATTTTGCAATTAATTCTCATGCTGGCCACTAGCCATGTAGCTTTTGTATATTTCATGAACTCTAGAAAATGACAAGCCTTCTTTCCTGTTGGTGAGATGGGCTTTTTATTAATGTGTTACATTTATATCATGCCTTTCCAAATAAATAAATAAATAAATGCTCAAGGCAGCTAAGAAGAGTCAAATCCAAAATAGACAATATCCAATCAAGTGCAATTGTGGAATCAACTGCTATACCACAGTACATACAAGATATTCACAAATAAGGGAGAATTGGTAGCTCATGTGCACCTTATCTCTGCATCCTTTAAATCAGCCTTTCCCAATCTGGTGCTCTCCAGATACTGTGAACTACAACTCCCATTGGCCCCTGACAGTATGGCCAATGGTCAGGGATTATGTGAGTTGTAATCCAAAACATCTGGAGGGCACCAGGTTGGGCTAGGCTGCCGTAAACGCTGTAGAAACTATGTTTCTGAGAAAAACCAAAGGTATTATGGTAACAGTGTACACACTCATTTCTGTTCTCAATTACTGTCTTGGCTCAAGCAGCTTTTTGCAACCCCTGCAAAATCTGTGAACAGAAATGATAGTGAGACGGGCCTGCACAACATGGGCAACAAAGCCTTTATTGTAGTGCCTTCAGCTATCTGAAAAAATTACAACTTCTTTCTAGTCCTCAGAAAAATAAAGCAGCACGATTGCTGTAGTACGGCGTGGGGTGGGGGGAGATTGGCCAAGGTAATGCATGAACAGAAAATAATAGGGGGTAAACACTGCCATCAGGTGGTGGTTCTCTTTCAATGCATATTTAGGCTAACGTCTGTAACAAATCTTAATTATGCCATTCATTATGATCTGTTGTTACACAAAGGTACCACATCAGAGGCAATTCCAAAAGGCCACAAAACACCAGCAAAAGGAAATACACATTCATCCCTTCATAAGAATTTTGAATGGAACATAAGTAGGCGATGTTGAAAATGTAGGAAACCTTTTCATCGCTTAGGAGTACTTCTGATAGTTGGACTACAAGAGCGTCATCACAGCCGGGGGTGGGGGGTGGGAGCACATTTCCTTCTCCTCCCCCACTTTTGTCCCCCATTACTTCCTCTTTCTGGCCGGAGGGGAAAGAGGACATAAACAAAGGCCACATAGCCCATTCAGGGGTTGTTGTATCGTGCTGCTTTTCCTGTACACAGCAGGAGATGAAAGCACATTCCGTGTTTTTTGTTTTTTTTTAAAGTCAGATTTAAAGGGGTCTCCTTTGCGATGGAAAAACGAGTGGAAGGAGCAGGAGGCAGATGTCCTTATCTAAAGGACACATGCATGTCTGTAGGTGGGCAGTAGCGAGTGCGATAAAACGCTCGTCTGATGAACCTCCAGAACTCTAGCAGAGTTGCATACCTGCAGGTAAATTAGTAAGCTGGGTGTGTTGAGGAAGAAATAAAATCTGGAGAACTTCAACAGGAGCTTTTGAAAGAAGATTGACAATGTTGACAGATTGGAGTTCAGCTAAGCCCTTCTCAGCTCAGTGATTGGTTGTTCTCACCATCCCCTTCTCATGCAAACTAATTATATATTTGAAAAATGCAGGCAACTTCCTGTTCTACACCTGTTGTGAAATAGAAGACCTTCTTTTTAAACATGCACACAACAGTTTTATCCGTATTATGCCTCCTGCCAGCCCGTGAACTTTTGAGTGGTTCTGCAGCTGGAAGAAACCTTGAATGTTATAGTTCAGTTTTCTGCTCAGTGATAGGAAAGGATCCATAATTAAAAAATAAGGCAACATGGGATATTTTTCTTTTAATGGCAAAAGGGAAGGTAAATTTATACCCTTCTAAGAGTTTTGGATGGAATGGAATAATAGGAATTTTTAATGGAAAAATACACTCTATGAATATCAACATAAAATAATATAAATTGCAAGCAGACCCACAGCAATACCAAAGGCTAGGGGAATTAATATAAAATATGTCTAGATGATCAGTATGTAGAAAAAGGTGGAAAACCTTCTCCCTGAGTAGACTATATTGATCACTAACAGGTGAACTCTGATGTCTGAATGCTAGATAATCTGCCTATGACAACGGCAATGGCTGAATGAGAATGAATAATCTACATTCCAAAATGGTGAAAGTGTGTTCTTGGTTTTTTTTGTTAGAGCTCTAGTGTGACTTCACTTGACATACTGAGAGAGAAAAAGGATTGTTTATTTTTTTAAAGTCTTCTAAATGCAGTAGCATTTGAAGAGGAAATGAAGGGTGCAATCCCATGCTTATTTAGACAGAAAAAAAGACTTATAACTCCCAGCATTCCCCAGCCAGCATGCTTGTAATTTATTTTATTTTATGTTGAAGTCACACTACATCTGTTGGGTCTTATTCAAGATGGCACGTCCCTTCTCTAAAACAGTGGAAAACAGTGACACATTGCCCAGTTTTGGCCAGAAGATTGTCCTCTTGAGAGTGTATGGTTTCCATTCGATTTGTAGTCTTCAGTGGGTGTAGGTGCAGATGAAGTTCTAGCTACGTGGTGGGAAGGCAAAATAATACTGATAAGTATGAGTGGGGTGTGTGAGAGAAGATGGCAGTGTAAGTGAACACCCACATCCTCTCATGCATTGACTTCGAAGAATGGCCTTTTCCCAAGAGATCTGAGCACAGGACATTTCGAAGTACCTTCACTAATGTAAGAAAAAAATGCAGAATTTTTTTGGCTATTGCTGATAATGAGTTTAGGAAGCCTGATTGGCTTGTGCTACAAAGAATGGAAGGCATTTCTGTGGGATCTGTTGTTTTATTAGACCCCTGAGGTCCACTAGCCAGAGCCAGGTACGAAACAGTGGCTTGAGAGGACAGACATACACTTGGAATTAAGGAACAGAATTCCTCTGAGCACATGGCTCAGATTAGATTTTTTTTCCTCACCACCAGAACTGAGCCCTCCCCTTAAGCTTGCTTCACTTGTAATTTTGACATTTCCCAATCTACCTTATGCCTATCCCTGTCCTAGAACATATGAAGCTTTTAATTATCAGCCAGTTGATAAACATACTTATGAAATGCGAGTGCTGTCCTGTGTATTAAATACAGTTTTTTGATTTAAGTAGTTATGCCAAGGGAGGTATAGCATATTACAGGGAACACCAAGAAGAAAGTTTGTGGATTATGCGAATTCTTTTGGCATTTCCTGTGACCTGCATGGCTATCCTGACTGCAGTTCTGTTCCACTGTGTAGTTTAGATTGTTCTTACTCAACTAAGATCTTAATAGCTAAGCAGATCTGTTTTCCTAGGCAAGGCAAAGTGACAGGAAGGTTTTGTGTGATATTTTGATAGAGAAACATTTTTAGATTAACCAAGCAATTAAATACAATGGGAAATTAACCTACTGCTTTGACATTCTACTTAAAAAAGAGACTTATTCCAGCTAATTTAGAATTTTGTAGTATATTCATTGGGAGGCATCAGACTAATAGAAGATCTGAGAAGGAAGATGGATGTGAAGGAGAAAATCTAGATGGTAATTGATCCAGTGGGTGTGACCCCAAGTGTGTCTCGGATTAAAAGAAAAGAAAACCCGTCATGTAATGTGTGATAGGAGAATACGGATCCCCAGACCAGCATAATTTTACCCCTGTGACATCTGTGGTGTTGCACAGGAATGCTCTGATTCCAAAAAGAAATGGGCTCAATTTCTCTTGGTTTCCATCAATCCTGCCTAGGCTGCAGAAAACCCAATGGAAGTGCTGGTGTTGACGAAGTGTCACTCATAAAGATTGGGTTTTATACTGTTGGGAGAGTGCCTTTTTAAGGAATCATTCAAGCTGGCTTGGGAATCTACTTTCTTCATATGCAGATAGATATTGCTAGCAAAGGTAGTGCTGCTGCCCTCCTTTCCTCCTCAGCACTTTTTATTGTAATATGTGAATTACCACCTTGTTATTCCAGAAGGTTGCATAGACTCTAATTATGTATGCATGACCCATCTTATGCATATTAATTGTGTTACGCTTCTCCTCTGCAGAAGGGAGACCTGCCCACGAATGAAGTGTAACTAATGATGCGAAGCCTTCTTTTGGAAGTGTGTGATTGTTTCTCCCACCTCCTCCCAATGTGTGTTTGTTTTGTTTTGACCTCCCTTAGACCTCCCTCTGTTTGTGGTTTGTTTGTGTTTTTATTTTGTTTTTTTGCTAACCTGGTTCCTGTCTCTGGTTTTTTGGGTGTTGCTGTCTGTGCCATCGCCATGTGTCCGCTTGCATGCAGTTGAGGAAAGGCCCTCCCGTGCCGCCACCTCCAAAACTCACTCCGTCCAAGGAGATGAAGCAGGAGAACATCATCAACCTGTTTGATGACAATTTTGTCCCAGAAATCAGTGTGACAACCCCCTCACAGGTTAGCTTCTCCTTCTTCCCAGCCCTGTCTTGCCCCCTCCTCTCCCCGCCTGTTTCCCTTTCCTTATTAGAGGTGTCAGGCCATGAAAACTGCTCAGCCGGGTATTAAGCTGAGTGTAAGGAGCAAAGAACTGGATTTGAACTGGGCAAAAGGGTAAGGGAGCTTTAATCCCATATTGTTGGACTGGAATCTGTTGTGGTAGAATGAAGATGGAGGCAGCTTGTGCAGAGACCCCGACCATCCTGCCTCACATCTTTTGCCACTGCAACAAAGGAGACCAAACCTGTTTCTCTCCAGCTAAATAGGAGCTTCAGATTGGGGGCGGAGAGGAGAGGTAAGGCCTCATGCTTACAGAACATGTGCCCCAGTTAATACATTTTAAAAATCCCTCACATCAAGCAGTCCTAGCACTATAACCATATAGAAGAAGTCCTAAGGTGTCTATGCCAGTGCCTGATTCTTTGGAAGCTCTGTTCAGTGATTTTTCCTCCTAAACATCGGGGGAGAATTATGTGTGCTGCAGCCTCCTGGTAACTGGTACCAGCGTGGACACCCTGGACCACATATCACTTTCTCCACATGGCAGTTGTGATGTGGGATTCTTAAATATATGAACTGGAACTATGCCTTTTTCGAGGCACTTGCATGATGAATCTGAAGTACCTGTGTGGTTTTAGCAGTGTCTGCTGTTATAAAACTCTAGCCCTTACCCTCCAGGGCCAGGAAGGGGTGGCTTGCTCTTATTGATAAGAGTTATGCAAGATAAATGGGGTTTGTGATGGTGCCTGTAGATACTTTGGGAACAACCTTTAGCAGGTCATTCCTGGCCCTGAGGCTTGCGCTTAATTATTTTCAAGTCAGGAGCATCCACCAGCTCTTTGGAATCCCATGGCCCCTCAAGCGAATAGTTTAACAAACTGTTTGCAAACAAAACTATTCCAGTGTAGCTTATGCCTGAGGGAGTTTCTAGGTGGGGGGAGGAACGTACAATACTGACCTTTCCCAGGGATGACTTAATTCTAGTCCCTGTGAGGGGAGAAGAAAAGCAGTCTGACCAGTTTTCTGGCTATATTCTCACTACTCATCATCATCACCATCATCATTGTGATATATATATATATATATATATATATATATATATATATATATATATATTTAAAAATCATTATTCATAAAAAGCATTGAGTGACACCTCTAGCCGTTCTGTTTCCTGACTCCGCTCTTCCTTCCCTACCTCAGCGCGGTGGCCTGCGGCTTTTACCTCTTCCTCCTGTTCGACGGCTGAAACATTGCGTGAGGGGCCTGGAGTTGGGAGAAAAGGCAAGTGTAGGCCGCAGGTTACAAGGGTTGTGGGGTCACCTCACAAAGTCACATGGATAATGCACATGGTGCTAACAGGCCTTGGTGGACTAGGATTCCCTCTTCATCAAAATAGCTAAAGTTGCAGGAGCCCTGAGCTAGTAACCAGATACAAAAGAGGACAGGGCTCCTGCAGTTTTAACTGTTGTGATGAAGAGGATTTCACCAAGTTCTGTATATATACAAATGGCACCTGAAATTCCCTTTTCTTTACAACTGTTAACGATACAAGAGTCCTCCTTTCTATATGGTCACCTTAAATTATAGGAATTGTAGTCTAACACATCTGGAGGGCACTAGGTTGATTAGAAGCCCAGATGGTGGATTAAGTAATTGGGGAACTGATCTCTTAGAGAGGGTGTTTAACCTTTTCCTCCCTTTCCTGTTCCTGGATCTAAATCACCCCCACCTCCCAAGCTGTAACCCCAGAGAGCTTCAGCTATGGGGTGGTATATAAATTTAATTAATTAATTAATATTAGCTTTATTCTTGTGGAGCTAAAAGCTTCAGGGGTGGAGGGTGGATTTAGGTTGGGGAAAAGGCAAGGATTAAATACACTCTCATCAGTTCCCCAATCTTCAAAGCAGCTTCAACTGTGTGAAGCTGCTAATTCATTTAAAGGAGAGAGAGAGAAAACACAGTGGAAGATTCTAATCAGAGATCTCCTGTCGTGCCTTGTTTAGCCCTTGGCAACAGACAATGTTATGGCTATGAATTAAAATGCAAGCATTGCTTTTATATCCCCCCCCCCTCGTGAGGTAACAGGAAAGACTGTGGAGTGCTAGAAAGGAAACACAAGACTTATTTGCAGTAATAGGGAAGCATAGACTAAAAGTGAAAGAACTTGCACCTTGTAGACAGGAGAGTCAAGAAACTGCTCCCAGTGCACAAATTCTGACTATATCTCCCCTGTACTCTTTGATATTTGAGAAAGCCGTGGGCCACTGAGCAGCCTTCCATCCTTGTCCACACCTATCCTTTCCTTATAGCATGCCTCAACAACTCTTACACCATGTTTTGTATTGTACATTTCTGTGGCGGGGGTGGGGGGAAGCTTGTGTAAACACAGCATTCGGCTTGAAACGTGTCCAAAATTCAGGACAACTGAACTGGGCAGCATTGTTCTGAAGGAGCCTGGGGTTTCAACGCATGGCTAGAGCAGAAACCACCCGAAACACCTATGACCGTTGACTTTCATGCACCCCTTTCTGTTTATTGTTGGGCTAATAATTTGGGAGGAGGGGAAGGGAAAGCTAACAAGAAAGAGGACTCTTGGATATCTGGCACAGGTGACAGGTAAGATTCTGGCATGTCTATGTTCTTCTTTGACCTCCATTATTTTTTTAGTCAAGCACAGAAAACGAGTACCTAGAAGTCCTTACTCCAGAGGAAGCTACCTAAGAAATCTTTAGGTGGCAAATCATGGTTGCTGTTTAACCTTTAAAGTTTAATTTCTTTGCGTTGAGGATATGGTAAGTCAGAGAACCATCTCCATTGATAATTTGTTATATCATTGGAAACTAGTGAAAGATACAAGGAAAGTAAAAGTTAAAATATGAAGATAAGACACTCCAGCTATGTGGAAAGGTGATTCTCTCTTGAAATAAGGTGTTGGGGTATGTGTATGTACATATCAAATGTATAAAGGTTTTGGCTTGGAAACACCCACAATTTAGTCTCTATCGGGTGGTATATTCATGTTTTCACTAGATATCCTAGTGTTATGCCCCGTTTGGTTCAGGACCAGTAGGATCGGAAGAATAGAGTTATATATTTTTTATGGCCAAGGAAATTGCTTGAATAGTAGAGCCCCGGTGAAATCTTTAGGCAAAACTTCTTTCAGATACAGCCGGCTGAGAAAAACAGGGATTGCTTGTAAATTATCTTGCAGGAATAAGGACATTATTCAATCTTTGAATGGCACTGCCATGGTCTCTAGTACTGTTGCTGGAAAGGCAGTGCACATGAATGTGTGTTCAATAACCTCTCATAGGGCTTGTTCAGACGACATGCGACACCACCGTGGATCACTCAAAAACATGACCCATGATGGCTTACCATGTTGTGCGAGGGGAGAATTCCCTCCCCACAGTGGGCAGATGAGCTTCGTGGGAACCTCGTGGGTACTTTCACTGTTTTCAGCAAAACAATAAATTAAAAAAATGGCACGACTATAGAGACTGTTGGTGTGAGCATCCAGCACTTCTAGGGATTCTTTTGTCACCACTGACATTTTCTATGATCTGTGGCCTTCCCCCCCCCCCCCGTTTTCCAAATGGAGCAGTTGCCACCCACCCATTCAAGGCACAGAGGATGCCAGGATGCATGGCTAAACTGTATGGAGGTAAGCACTCTAACCATGGTGGGTGGTTAGGGGAACCACACGGTGCCATGTGACAGACCTCCTTGTAGTGGGTAGCACCCTGCTCCGAGCCACATGGTTCCCCTGTCCACTCACCTTCCATGCACGTCTGAACAGGCCCTTAGTAAGAGTATATGAACTACTGGCTAATAAAAGAACCTTGAAGTTTCTTTCATGATTGGATGCAATGTAATATATACTTGGAGGTATATAACAGAACTGGCATGATTTATCAGTCTTGGAAATAATATTCTAGTGTGGAACGCATTGGAATATGGGCAGACAAACAGAGGAATAAACTAGAAACACTTAGCAGAGAAGAATCTACTGTGTTCCTGACTATGATGTTTCAGATGTGCTGTGTAATTCCCACTGAAAGAGTTGTCCGCATCATACACACCTCCCCTTTTTAAGTTTGAAGTGTTTAGACCAGCGGAATAGATGCCACAGTTGTATGGAAAGGTGCAGGCTGAAGAATTTTTGGTAGAACTTGAGACAGTGATTTCTGAACCACAGTTGGGGCCCTGTGTGGAAAGGTCAGAGATCATGGAAACCTGAAGAAGATCCCATATAATACTGCCTGGGGCTGGGCCATGATAGATGCAATGGATGCTACCATAAATACCACTGAGGATATGTGGAATGTTTACACTTTGTTTTGATGACCATGGCCATTGAGCACACATGAGCATTTGTTATTTATACCATACAGTTTTATCATACCTTTTGCACCTTCAGTTCCTGGATTACGCCATCCGCATGCCACCTGCCTCCTCTATCTGACTAATATGCAATACTGCTTTTCTTCCTTAATGCTGCCAAGTTTGATGCCCCTGGGCCCTTCCAGGAGGGAGCCAGCCTGTTGGATCTGGATTTTGATCCCATTAAACCAGATAACAGCTCTGTAGGGAAGTCGCCCACACCCACGCCTGTGGCCCAGGTTGGTTAATCATTGCCATTCCTTGACACCATGAAATGTTAGATAATAGAGATCTCATCTGCTCCAGTGGGGAGGGGTGTGTCACTGTTCACAGTGACATAGATAGCCGGGGATATATTTAGAAACGGGCCCAGGGAGTCTTGTTGATCTGCACACTCAATAACAATATTTAACATTTACATAATGCTTTAAGGCTTTTCCCATACATTATCTTAGCAATCTTAGAATAATTATGCAGGCCAGGCCAGTATTTCTATCCTTGTATTGCAGACCAGCGGTCTGAGGCTGAGTTACAGTGGCTTGACTCGGCAGGAGCCCACCTAGGGAGTCCATGATGGAGTCCACAGAGCTCACAATATCAGTCAGTACACCACACTAGCCAACTACACCAAAAAGTACCCATGGTTTGTTCTAGGATTATTTCCTTGGCTTGTCGGGGAAGATACATGTTGAAGGTCTGGGTTCAGATGCAATGCTAAATAACCAGGGACAGAGCATTCCTGGGTTGTTTAGCAAAACCCATTGCAGCAAGAGGGATCAGATTGTGCACCAGCATGTCGCCTTTTTCATAACAACCCACAATTTTGTATAATTGCAGATTGTGATGTATTAACATGGGCCTATTAGTTAGCTGCTAGATGAGCTAAAGAACATGAGCATTGAAATGGACAATCCAAAATAATAGGCAATATGCTTGCATTAATGTCAGGGTGTCATATGTTTCAAAGTGCCTGCCCTTAAATTAGGTTGGAGGATATTCCTGACACTTTATATGTTTGCATTTTCTATGTTGGCTGAAATAATGAAGTCTCAATGTGTTTTTATTCCTATTGCTCTTTGCTATGCTTAGTCTCTGCCTTGGGATTTATGGGAGGTAAGATTTCTATTAATACAGCTTTCAGTGCAATTCTACCCATGTGGTGCTTGGCGTGTGCATCTTCCTTGTTACTATCATGCAAAGGTTGTCATGCTTGTCATGACATTCTGTTCCCATCTTCTTTTGTGCATTGATCTCACTTGGTGTGTTACAGCTACAATTTTCTGTCTTGTCTTAGAGTGAAAGTCTTCATACCCTGCGCTTTGATATTAACATATTATTAATGGCATTTATTGAAGCTTAACTCTTGCTGCTGTGATCATTGTGGACCTTACTGCTTTTTTATCCCTCTCAAAAACTGCATGTCATTTCTTAACTCTGACTGTGTACCATGCATATGTTTCAACTGCCATCAAACTTAATCCTCATCTTATACAAACACAGCATATATTGCTATGCTTGTTCTTGTTTTATTGTAACTGATCATTAATGCAGAAATGGAGGATCTTCTCATTACTGAAAGGAGCCTTGCCTCCTTTCATGTTGTGCTCCCAAATAATCCACTGGGATAAATCAGTTTATAAAGAACCCATCCAGTTTTGGACATGTTGAGATGTATGCTTTTGCTTGCTCTCTGTTGTCTGCTAACAAAACATCTTTGTTCATCATGTTTGTGTATTCTTTGCTGTCTTTATTAATTCTGTGTCTTCACAGGCGGGTTCTTCATATGTTTTAAATGTACACGCCTGAATTACTTATCTCTGCAAACTATATGCGTTTGAGGTGCAACTGGCCTTTTAAAAGAACTGGCCTAGTCTGAGGTTCCCCCTGTTTCTCCATCACAACGGCCTTGTCCTAAACTGCTGAATCTGTCTTTTCTGACTCAAGCAGCTGTGTTGTTATCTTGCTAAGCTTTTCTCTGCTAACTTACCTCTACTCCCTTCCTCTTTACTTCTAAAGGTTAATAAACAGATTTTTCTACTTACATGCTCACAATGTGTGGAATGGCGCTGGGTTTCCAGACATTAAGTTTAGATCAAAAGATGTACAAATATTCCTCTCTGCCATACGTTTGCTGGATATTTTTCTCATCTGAACATATATTATTATATATTGGGATTTAGATGAACTAAAATTTAGCTGGACTAAAATTATTTGTTGAACTGCCAGATAACTGATTAAATACATTTCAAAATTACCAAAGCTTTAATCTAGATGCTTCCTTGAGACACTGAAGAAAGTGCAAAATAATGTACAATTAATAAGTACAAACAACAAAGAGCCTCGTGAGACCTCAAAGACAAATTTATTAGGACATAAGCTTTCATGAATTACAGCCCACTTCATTGTTAGAAGGCAAAGTGGTCTTTTATTTATTAAATGTGAATACATTTGCGAATTACCAAAACCTCAATGCAGATGCCTTCTTGATGTTCTGAAGAAAGTGCAAGATAACTTATAAGTTATTGATTGATACCACTTTTTGTTAGAAGGAAAGACCATCTTTCATAAATCTATTTCAGTGTCAAAACCAGCTACAGAACAGCCTCAAAAATGAATATATGAACTTAACACTCAGTTTGAACAGTTAAAATTTGTGTTCCCTGAGATTAAAACTGGTCATCTGAACTAATGTATTAACCGACTAATGAGTAAGCTTGCAGCCCTAGTCAAAACACTTGTTAAGTCTCATAAAAGACCTTGTTGCTCCATACATGTTTGTCAGTAAAACTAGCCATTAACGTTAGGAAGTGGGGGAAAGAATTCTGATGCACTGTGCCTCTTACTTAAAAAGAATAGTACCAGGGTACTCTGGTTTGGCAGCAACCTGATCAGATGACAGATTACCTTGCACTGCCATGTGGCAGTGCTGTAGCAACTATGGTAGTGGTATGATGCCACAGTACCCTGTTCCTTTTCTTGTACAATCACAAAGTTTATGAGCAGCCACTCTAGGAAGTTCCAGTAGGTGGGGAGTGGAGAGGATAGGCCAGAGACCCACGTAGGGGGGTGGGGGAAGGAGGCTGTAGAACTGAAATTCACCTCCAGTGCTCCTCCCGCCCTGCTGGCAGTAGCCTGGCAGGACACTGGATACTCAAGGCCACAACCCATGAGACTGTGCCCTAAGATGACTTCTGTTGTGATCTGCTTTCCTTTAGAGTGCTCTGCTCTGCTTGCCTAAGTATGTTTGAGTGTAATGCTGAAGGGGTCATCAGATTGTGCTTTTGAAATCAGACTAATAGCCTTTTAAACAAATATTAGGACTACAACCATTATTGGCCAAATAATCCATTTATTTCTGACTGTAAATATAGATGTTTGAAAGGGAATGTTTCTCTATGAAAGGGTGTGCAACCAGTGCTGAAGCTATTGTTGCCTGTAGTTAGCTTGATTTTAGATAGAGCCTTTAAGTCTATTTCTGAATGATGTCTTGTTAAGAAGGATTTTCCTTCATGAAATATCCTTAGATATCACTGCCATTGAGGGAGTGAATTATGTAGAGCCACCTCTAGTGGTGTGCAACTAATTGTACACAACAGCAAGCAGCCCAGGATGGGAATGCACATACCACACACAGCTAAAGCTGTATCCAGACAATTCAATGGGAACCAGATGTGTATGGTGATGAGGGTGTGTGTATGCAGAATGCATACTCAGATGTGTCTGCATGTGGAGAGAGCCAGTTATGACAAAGGTGGTTAGGGATAGTTGTGATATCAAAGATGCAGATCTTGGTGGGAAGGGAAGAAAGCTATTTTAGAGTATATTCAGTATATATCATTAGGATTAAACAAGTCCAGGAACCCAGGTCTTATTGGGAATCTGATACCTATGAGTATAAGATAGATACAGGGTGCTAAACCTTTATTTGTTAAATACTATTCTCCAGCAAGGTGTTGGGTTCAAAGAAACAGGAGAAGAGCTCAAGGTGGAGCTCATGGTGGAGATGATGGGAAAGAGTATTTTTTAGAACAAAAACAAACTGTGAAATTAGATTACATTTGAAATGACACAAATACATTATAGAATAAAATTTCCCCATATATTATAAAATAGAATAAACTAAAATTAGCAGCTTAGTCGTTAAGTCAAACTCAAATTCAGTGCACCAGTTCAGGCTTAACTGTGCCTGGAAGCCACAACTCAAAAAAGCATTTCAAGAGCCATTACCTCTTGAAATTCCTGTAACAGAAGTTACAGGCTTGCTTTTTTTTTTTTTGGCAACTCCGTTGTAATGCTGATACTTTAAAAAAAGAAGAATCCGTTTTGTGAGCAAACCTGAAGAACATCGCTCCTGCCTTATTTTGTTTTAAAATCAAATCTTCTGCTATTTGAGGTTCAGTGGCAGAATTTAAAACTTTGTACTTTTCCCATCTCTAGCAGAGGAGAAGCCACCAAGGCGGTGCTGCTTTTTTTGGGGGGGGTTAGGTCGTTAGTGCATAGAAGATATAATACAGAAAGCAAGAGCAGTTTACCAATGCAGGGGGGATATTATGAAGTTTTCAAAGATTGACTTGCATCCTCTGGAAGACTGGGCTGGCTGACACTTGCATTAGTAGCCTTCCAGTATAGTTCCACTTGCACTCCCTGAAACTAGTAAAAGTTCCTCCATCACTCTAACAAGGCATCCCAGTTTCAGCCAGTCAGTGATACTCTTTTGCCAGAGGATTGTGGATGTACAGGTAATGTTGCAGCTGCCTTCCTGCCCCCACCATTACACATCAAGAAATATATAGTGCTTGCCTTTTACCTGTCCAAAGATCAATTTACCCTGGGACTGTTTCATTGTCTGCTGTCTTACTTCTCACTGCACTCTTCTCATTTTTGTATCTTCCCGTACCCATGCCCACGGCTCTCTCCTCCCATATCTGTTTCTCTCCTTCTCTCCCTCTACCTCTTCCCCTTAAATTCCATCCATCAGTCTGAAAAGACTCCCTCTAGCAGCGTGCAATCTATGGATCAGTTTCCTGACGATAATCCTAGCAATAGTGCATTCGTGGTGGACTGGCCTGACCAGACCACTGAGACTGAGATCAGCCAAGTAAGTGAAAGTGTTTGAAACCGCCATGTATTTGAAACTTGTCCTGTTCTGGCTGCTGGGCTCTATCACAGGGCTTACCTAGTTCCTGGTCTACAGAATGTGCTGGGCCTTGATACCACCTTGGGCCTCCTGCACCCTTAATTCCCATAGTATTTATTTGGGGGGCTGGAAATCCTGGTGTGTTCTAGGGATTAAAGTCAGAGCTTGGCCTGAAACATCTCGTAAACCTTTATCTCTGGTTATAGACATGGGTGAGCAGCTTTGTGCTAACTGAAAATGCATTGTGCCCTGCCACTTTTACAGTTGGACGCTTGGAAAACCTTGGAGAAGGGTTTGTCTGAGGCCATATCTAGACCTAAGGCTTATCCCTGGATCGTCCAGGGGTCAAACCTGTTCATCTAGGTGACATACAGGGGATCCAATGCTCAGGCAGGGGCGAACCCTGGATGATCCCAGGATAAACCTTAGGTCTAGCTGTGGCCTGAGTGTTCATCTTAAGGTTTGAAGGGCTTTAGCCCTAGTGTTAGCCCTTCTTTGCCTGCTTCCCCTCTCCCCCAGGGGAAAAAAGGAGTAAGTGTAGGGAAGGCAGAGTGGGTACCAGGTTGAGGAAGAGCAACCCTGAGAGAGGTTTAATAGAAACGTGGAGCCAGTGACAGACTTTGTATTTCTGGGCGCAAAGATTACTGCAGACGCTGACTGCAGCCAGGAAATCAGAAGACGTTTACTTCTTGGGAGGAGAGCAATGACAAATCTTGATAAAATAGTTAAGAGCAGAGACACCACACTGACAACAAAGGTCCGCATAGTTAAAGCAATGGTATTCCCCGTAGTAACCTATGGCTGCGAGAGCTGGACCATAAGGAAAGCTGAGCAAAGGAAGATAGATGCTTTTGAACTGTGGTGTTGGAGGAAAATTCTGAGAGTGCCTTGGACTGCAAGAAGATCAAACCAGTCCATACTCCAGGAAATAAAGCCAGACTGCTCACTTGAGGGAATGGTATTAAAGGCAAAACTGAAGTACTTTGGCCACATAATGAGAAGACAGGATACCCTGGAGAAGAGGCTGATGCTAGGGAAAGTGGAAGGCAAAAGGAAGAGGGGCCGACCAAGGGCAAGATGGATGGATGATATTCTGGAGGTGACAGACTTGACCTTGGGGGAGCTAGGGGTGGCAACGGCCGACAGAAAGCTCTGGCGTGGGCTGGTCCATGAAGTCACGAAGAGTCGGAAGCGACCGAACGAATAAACAACAACAAAAAAAGGCCTCATCGCCCCCTGTGGGAAATGATGTTGAGGATGTAATTTCCAGCCAGTGACAGGTCCTTTGCTGCATCAAATGCTCACCAAATATGTGAGATTTAATAATGTAATTCTATAATGTTGCCATTTTGTCTGCTCCTCTACTTTTACAGTGAGTCTAGCCTTATAGTATTAAAATTACTGCTTGTTCTCTTTTCACCTTCGGCAATTCCTAATTTGTCCTAGAGAGATTTGGCTGATGGAAAAGGAATACAAGAGATAAAATAAGTGGGGGGTTGGACTCAATGGCCTTATAGGCCTCTTCCAGCTATGAGTGTTGTGTTACATTCTGTTATATGTGAGGTGAGATTTGGAGAATTTGGTGACCATCTTAGGCACCATTTATCCTCGAAATACATATAGTTGCCTCTCTGTGGTGTTTGTTTTAATGGAGGGGAGCATATGATTGGTGTCTGTATAGAGAAGACATGGAATTCATGTGTGTCTGGTTTTGGTCTTATTTTTGTTCCCAGCAGAGCTGTGAACGTTATACTTGTTCCTGCAATGGCTTCTTTCTGTTGGTCTGCTAGCATCCATTTTTCTCTAAAGCGATGTTTGCTCATCTGTTTAATTCTCTGTATAATGAGAATAATATGAAGGAAGTGAAGGTAATTGCCATGGCACAGATGCACATAGTAATGGAAAAGGAGAAAGAATTGGGTAAAGGAGCTGAGCTTCTTAATAGTCCCAGAAGAGGTAGACCAATCCAGGAAGGAGAAGTTAAAATTTATTTATTTATTTATTTATTTATTACATTTCTATACCGCCCAGTAGCCGTAGCTCTCTGGGCAGTTCACAAAAATTAAAAACATCCAAAGTATAAAACAACAGTATAAAACCATAGTATAAAATACAATATAAAAGCTCAACCAGATAAAAACAGCAGCAATTACAAATTTAAAACACCAAGTTAAAATTTATTTATAGACTGTTAAAATGCTGGGAGAATAAAAAGGTCTTCACCTGGCGTCTAAAAGCATATAATGTAGGTGCCAAGCAAACCTCCTTACGGAGCTCATTCCACAGCCGGGGTGCCACAGCAGAGAAGGCCCTCCTCCTGGTAGCCACCTGCCCTCACTTCCTTTGGCAGGGGCTCACGGATAAGGACCCCTGAAGATGACTTTAGGGTCTGGGCAGGTACATATGGGAGGAGGCGTTCCTTCAGATAACCTGGCCCCAAGCCGTTTAGGGCTTTAAATGTTAATACCAGCACTTTGAATCGGGCCCGGACCTGGACTGGCAGCCAATGAAGCTGGAAAAGGACTGGCGTAATGTGGTCTCGTCGGCCAGTCCCTGTTAGTAACCGTGCTGCCCTGTTTTGTACCAGTTGAAGTTTCCGGACTGTTTTCAAAGGCAGTCCCATGTATAACGCATTGCAGTAATCCAAACGAGAGGTTATCAGAGCATGGATCACTGTAGCTAGGCTATCTCTGTCCAGATAAGGGCGCAGCTGGTATATCAGCCTAAGCTGATAAAAGGTGCTCTTTGCCACTGAGTTCACCTGTGCCTCAAGTGACAGTTCTGGATCCAAGAGCACCCCCAAACTATGGACCCAATCCTTCAGGGGGAGTGCAACCCCGTCCGGGACAGGGCAAACATCACCTCGCCGGACAGATAAACCACTCGCTAACAGTACCTCCGTCTTGTCTGGATTGAGTTTCAGTTTATTAGCCCTCATCCAGTCCATTACCGTGCCCAGGCACTGGTTCAGAACAGTCACTGCCTCACCTGGGTTTGATGAAAAGGAAAGGTAGAGCTGGGTATCATCCGCATATTGCTGACACCTCAGTCCACATCTCCAGATAACCTCCCCCAGCGGCTTCATTTATATGTTAAACAGCATAGGGGATAGGATAGAGTCCTGTGGAACCCCATGGCTTAGGAGCCACGGCACAGAGCAATAATCCCCCAGCACCACCTTCTGGAATCAGCCATCCAAGTAGGAGTGGAACCACTGCAAAGCAGTACCTCCAACTCCCAGCTCAGACAACCTATCCAGAAGGATACCATGGTCGATGGTATCGAAGGCTGCTGAGAGGTCCAGGAGAACCAACAGGGTCGCACTCCCCCTGTCTCTCTCCCAACAGAAGTCATCCCACAGGGCGACCAAGGCAGTTTCCGTTCCAAAACCAGGCCTGAAACCCGATTGAAATGGATCTAGATAATCCGTTTCATTCAAGAGTGCCTGGAGTTGTCCTGCAACCACCCGCTCAAGCACCTTGCCCAGGAAGGGGATATTAGCCACTGGCCTGTAGTTGTTAACATCCTCCGGGTCCAGGTTAGGCTTCTTCAGGAGTGGTCTAATTGCCGCCTCTTTTAAAGAGGCCGGCACCACTCCCTCTCTCAAGGAGGCATTTACAACCTCCTGGACCCAGCCGGCGATCTCCTCCTTATTTGATGTAATGAGCCACGAGGGGCAAGGGTCAAGCACACAGGTGGTCGACCGGACTTGGCCAAGCACCTTGTCCACATCCTCGGGCCTCAATAACTGAAACTCATCCAATAAAACTGTGAAAAAGTCCAAGCCATTTCCAGATATCTATTATTTATCTGGTTTATTTTGTTTTTGTGTTTTTACACCACTCTTCAATATACAGTTATCAGGGACAGTACATACCTCTGTGGAACAAATAAGAGTAGAGGTTAAATTGTATGTATTTATAAGTTTATATGCCCACTTTGGGCCTAAATAGGTCCCCAAGGTGTGACTTACAATTAAAACTTAAAACCATTTCTAAATATCACCCACAACAGAATTAAGAGCAGGAGAGAATGCATCTCTTCAAAGGTAAGATCCCCCCAAAATGCAGTAAGGTTGAACACAGAGACGGTTCATACATAACGATAACACATCAATTAATTAACCCATGGATTACTCAGAATTAACCCACAATTTGGCTCTCTGATTGCAGAAGGCCTTGGGTTCAGTCCCCAGCACTTCCAGGAATTGAAAAATTCCTGTCTGAAATCCTGGAGAGTTGCTGCCAGCCACTGTTGACAATACTGGGTTAGATTGACCAATGGTCTAACTCAGTGGGCTGTTTCACATGGCATGGCAGCCCACTATGGCTTAATTTAGCCACAGGGGCTATTGAGTTGTGCCGGGGCCCCACGGGAACCATTTTTGCATGGTTCCTGTGGGTGCCCGGTTTACCAGGGCTTGTGTCATGCAAACCTGTGCAGCAAAGCTTGTTAGGAATGGATAGCAACCCAACAACAGCCCATGGTTTGTTTGAGAGGTGCTGCCCACTCCAAGACGCTATGCTGCCTGAGTTTGTATAACACTGCAACCCAAGGTGAGGGTGATTTTGCAAATTCCACCGGCACGCACAGCAGGGAAATAAGTGAACCTATTTGGCAGAAGGCATCTTCCTATTTTCCTATGAATAAGACCCATATGGATGTATTTAGCACTTACTGTTTTTGTAAGACATCTGGGAGTTGCTGCCTGCCTTCCCAAATACAGGCAGCATGTGAGACAATAAGAATGCAACCCTATACACATTTTAATTTCAGAATAAGCCCAATTAAACACAATGGAACTTACCTCTGAGTAAGCCTTTATAAATTTGGGCTTTAAATATTCTAAACCTATGGCATCCTTGCAATTCACATTTACTGTATCAGGTGGATGTGAAAAAGTGTTCCCAATTACTTGGACATTTGACCTAGTAATCAAAGTTTTAATTTGTTTAGGACTATTAAAAGAAAGCATCGAACAGATTTACAGATGATTGGAGTTGAAGCAAAATCAAGTTCTCTTGTGATAACTTGAAGTCTAACATATGAATTATGGCCTAAGCTTTCATAGAGTTCAGCCAACTTGCATTTGATGTTCGTGAAAGCTTGTGCCGTAAAAAATTTGTTAGTCTTTAAAGTGCCACAAGACCCATAGTTGTTTGTGATACCTGAAAATTTTTAACTGCTTGGTAACATAATCTGTTAATAGCATCCAGGTGTTGGTATGTTGATACTGGATGGGCTGGTTTACTGTAAAGGGAGAAAGAATTATTTTAGATTATGCCAGCTGATGCAATTCACTGTACTTTCACACCAGGCACTCTTTATGTGATGTTTTTTAGTAAACAGTTTGCCTCGGAGGACTTTGGATTTTTCTTTAGAGCAGGGATGGGGAACATGTGGTCTCCAGATGTTGGTGGACTGCAACTCCTACCAGTCCTAGCCAGCATAGCCAATAGCGAGATCTGATGGGAGTTGGAGTCCAACAACATCTGGAGCACCACACGTTCCCTATCCCTGCTTTAGAGCAACACTTGCCTCAATAGTGAACCTAATAGCTACTTGGGGCTCTGCTTCCCTTCTTCCCTAGGTTCTATTACCACATTATCTACCTTTCCTTTGCATACCTCTAATAGACACTTAGCAGGATTAAGAATTATATGAGCCCTATGGATGGATAGGAAATTGGATGGGTTCTTATGAGCTTTTTCTCCAGTGGCCAGGTGGTGGCAGTCTTTGATAGCATAAATACTCTTTCTGTTGGGGCGGAGAGCACTGCCTTTTCGCGAATTCATAATTTTCACCATTCATAGCTAACTCTATTCATATATGTGTGGAAGGCTTACCCCATTTTCATATCTGGCTGTCTTTTTTCTTTTTTCTTTTGGGTAAACTGTGAACTCAGTCTTCATGTATCAGTCGACTATCCTGTATCCAAACGGCAGGTGTTTTTGTTGTTGTAAGGAAGTTTGTTATGAGAGTACTAGAGTTCATCATACCCTTGTTTCCGTCTCCATTTCCGTCAGCATGAGTTTATCTGTCAGCCACATTTTAAATATTTTACCCAAGGCAAAATGTTAGTTTGCAAACAATGCAAGGCAGTACAAAGTGATACAGTAGCAATAATGCAAAAATACAAAAAATCCTGCAACTGCGTGGAAAACAGGACCTTTGGTATGCTCTTAGCTTATGTGCCGAAGGACAGGGCCATCAGAGTGTTTCAGATGTGAAGTTTTAAAGTAATTCTTGCTTTGAGCACTTTTGTAATGCAGATATAAACCCTCAGTTGGCTAGAAAATTTGCAGAATAAACACCTTCCTTTTGTTTTCTCTTCCATGTGAACTGAAGTTAATGTAAACCAGTGGTAGACAACTCTTTTAATCCTTGAACATTGGTCCTGCTGGTTGGGGCGGATGGGAATTGTAGTGCAGAACATCTAGAAGGCATTGGTTTGCCTACCCCTGAATAGCTGAGCCTCCTTTAAGCTTCATGTATGAAAATGCCTCTGAAACAGAGGCGCTTGACCCACGCAAGGTGACCATCAGGTCATAACCGAGGTTTCATTTTAGCCCAGGGGCACTTGTTCTCCGTCAGAGTGGTACACCGTGGAACTGTGCCAACGCAGAAACTGGGAGTGCCTGATACCCAACTATTTGAATTGTGGCTGCTACAGTTCAGCGAAGGGACCAAATTCTGCTGAGCACTGACCTGCAGGAACTCATGGTTCATACAAGCCCTAGAAATGTAGCACGTCATGGCAGGGTCCCCAAAAGGCATGTGATCTCCTGGGCACGTTGGGGTTCCAGGAGTTTAACTGGCTTTTGTGTTGCAGTCCACAGAAGCCGCTCCTGCTGGTGCTGAGGCAGCTGGCAAAGAAGCAGCAGCTGGAGCTGAAGCAGCTAAAACCGAAACTGACTCAGGATCTGCCTCAGTAAGATCGTAGGCAAGGGAGAGGGAGGGGTGTGTGTCTCATTCTCCCCTAATGTTGGCTCTTGCTGGCATATGGGATTAAGCACTAGTTCCCCTTTAGCATAGTCGGATGTGAACCCACTGAAACCTGAATGTCCTAGCTTCTGATATTCATGTAGTGCCACTTGGACAGAATCCCCAGTAGAGAGGCCCGGCTTGCTGGCCTGTAACTATGGAACAAAGCCCATTAATTGTCCATAGATGGCCTTCCTCTATCTATCTATCTATCTATCTATCTATCTATCTATCTATCTATCTATCTCTTTGCCTTGACACAAACAGCTAAGCATGCTACAGCAGCAGCTGCAGGTGGTCTGAATTTGGAAGACCATCTCCACTGAGCTCTTCAGTCCCAGTTAATCACTGCGGCTCTTTTATATACGGCCCAACAGCCTTCACTTACTCTGACAGATCCCTCCAGGCAAGTTATGAGGGCTACATTTTTTAAATGACCCAGAACCCACCACTGCCTTTTTCTCCCTCCTTGTGGTCAGCTTCCATTTTTTTCACCATGCAGGCTATGTTAAGAAATCTGGCCAGAGGCAATGAATTTGTTGCTTCCACAAGGTCATACTATGCTGTTAGTTGCAGTGACTGTGAGCAGTGTCGATGACATAGAGGTTAGAGGCATCCAAGAGGAACACAAATTTTAGATCAAGGATGGGGTGGGGGGAAAGGATTTAGAAGAACTTCTGCCTTTTACTGTAAACCTCTCCCTCTTCACACCCTTGTGGCAGAACCTGCTGTTTGTTCCATTAATCTTTATACACCCTGATTTCCCTCTAATATTTGTCACCTTCTGTGATGCCCCTTTTTTATTCCAATCCTCTCATGTATCATTCTCTTTACCTCAGTGGCTACTCTGGACCATAAATCGTAACATCCACAGCAGGGATAAAAATAAAAACAAAAAAACAAGGCCCCGGCACCCAATGATTTTTTGAATAAAAGATTCATGTCTGGCTGTTATTGTTCTGGTGAATGAATTCTGATTTATAGTGGGCCTCTGTGTTCTTTTCTCAAGCAGGACCCACTGTTTTATTCCTTGTTTCTTTGTTACTTCAGTCCTTTTTTTATTATCCTTCCCTTCTTAGAGCTCTCTGCCTGCTGTAGTTGTGGAGACCTTCCCAGCCACAGTCAATGGAACAGTTGAGAGTGGAGCCCCCTCTGAGAGGGCTGACATGCCACCAGGTTTCCTGTTCAAGGTGAGTGTGTGGGGTGGAGACACACCAGAACATTCATCCTAGCCAGGCATGTATCCCAGAAGGCATTGCATGAAAAACTCATTTGAACATTAAAATGAAAGGGGAAGAGCAAGTAAGATTAACCATCCACAAAATGGGCTGGGTCACCTGAGCAAATGCAGGGTGAGTCCCCACGTGTGTCATTCTATATGGAGGGTTTGCATGTGGGGAACTCATCTTTATCAGATATAATGCTGTGGTTCGGCCCCTGAGAAATTAGTGTCTTTTGTGAGAAGGATCAAAATAAGAATTGTGAACTATTTTGCATGTTGACATGTGTGGAAATTCCAGTACATAACATTTATGTATCGCTTTTGAAATGCCCAAAGTGGCTCACACACATTATTTTAACTATCCTTACAACAGCCTTGCTGGTTGGAGTGTGTCACTATAGTGCAATATGCCACTATCATTATCTCCATATTACAGGTGGCAAGTCTCCTTTGATGTTGTCATAAAAGTGTTCTGGATGGTAAAAATGAGTGATAATGCATGAAATGCCACATGAAAAATAATTCATGTTATTATTATTATTATTATTATTATTATTATTATTATTATTTATTTATATAGCACCATCAATGTACATGGTGCTGTACAGAGTAAAACAGTAAATAGCAAGACCCTGCCGCATAGGCTTAC
Source organism: Elgaria multicarinata webbii (assembly GCF_023053635.1). Classification (NCBI taxonomy): domain Eukaryota; kingdom Metazoa; phylum Chordata; class Lepidosauria; order Squamata; family Anguidae; genus Elgaria; species Elgaria multicarinata. The sequence continues at coordinate 72,655,712 of NC_086172.1, read as the reverse complement.
ATTCAGTTGAGACCATGCCTGTTGGATCATGAATAAATATTTCAATTTGTACACTCCAGATCAGAATTTGAAGTGTGTGTGTGTGTGGGTGGTGGGGGTTATTAATGAAATACACAGTCCTCTCATTTCACTCCAATTCTAGTCTAATCATCCCCCTATAGCCTCCTAAAACAGTAGCTAGAAGGGGACCTTGTAATTAAATCACTGCTCCAAGCCACTGCTCTTTTACTAATGAAACTGGCTAAGGAATTTAAAAGGAACAGCCATTCCTGTCCCCCTTCATTTATGTCCTTGAGATGTAATCATCCAAGTACAGAGCTCTCTGGTTCAAATACTTCACAGGGTAAGGAGATGTGGAGTGGCTGATTGTTAAAAAATATTACTTGCTTGTTGGGGTTATGTGGGCCCAAGCTCTATGCAGATGGAACAGCAAGATCTCTGCTCCAGTTATTGAGGTCAAGAAACCAGTCAGCCTCCAAACTAATGAAAGTAGTTTGTGGGGGATGACGAGGGTGGGAATGGGATAGAAATATCACCACTTCTGACAAGGGCACAAATCAGGGAATAAAGAGGGGTGTGTGTGAGTGTGTGTGTGTGTGTGTGAGTGTGTGTGTGTGTGTGTGTGTGTGTGTGTGTGTGATTTAGTACAATTAAATGAAATGGAGGGGTGAGAAGACGCCAAGGCCTTCCACTGTTCCTCACCTTAGCACGCCCTTCCCTTGAGGCCTCGCACCTTCTAGGGTTGGTTGAGAAGGTGCGAGGCCTCAAGGGAAGGGCGTGCTAAGGTGAGGAACAGTGGAAGGCCTTGGCGTCTTTTGGTCACTCCTTCTCAGGGCAGGCCTGTGTGCCTCCCTCCTCTGCCTTCACCTCCTAGGGGGTCTCCTGAGCGCTGATTCATGGTTTGAACCATGCTAGTTTCTCTGTTTGCTCTCAGTGCCTGCTGGCCACCCTTCCAGGGAAAGGAAAGGGGGTTGCTGCCCAGTTGGCCCGCCCTGCTCTGTCCCACACAAACTTCCTGCCTTGGTTGACTGACTCCTGGTGGGCAGTTCGAACACGCCTGCACACAACTTGCCCAACCGGCTCTGGTAAAAGGGCAGCCACCCCTTCACTGGAGTCCTTATTTCTTTTCAGGTACAAGCCATGCATGACTATGCTGCCACTGACAATGATGAACTACAATTGAAGGCTGGGGATGTTGTCCTGGTGATTCCATTTGACAACCCTGAAGAGCAGGTACGGAGAGTATGTGGGCTTTTTATTTGTTCCTTTGTTTCATAACCAATATGATATGGCATGTAGAATGTTAGATCTGGACCAGAAAGATTTGGATTGAAATCCCCATTATGAATGAAGATTCCTGGAGCACCTCATGCAAATGAAATAGTTAGCTTAAACTGATGATGGACATGATATGTAGCAACCATATCCTCACTAGCAGCGAAGAAAGATCGATCTGTATCAGGTTCACTGGAATCTATGCATGTGCACATATGTGTATATGTGGGTATAAATATGCATGTGCGCCTCCCAAACCCTGAGCCAGCATCACATATGGCCCTTGGAGCTGAAAAGATTGTGCACTTCTGGCCTAAGACGTCCTTTTGCCCGCATACTTCATTGGAGGGATCAGTGGATCTGAGGGAGAAAATTCCTAGGCACAGAATAAAATAAAATAATCTATATAACCAACCTAATGGATTGTTGGGGAGACATTCCAGTAGAAGCCTGACAGTAGGAAGGACCTGCGATTCGAGTCAGACTTGTGGACCAGGATTGCAGTCACACCTGACTCCTGACTTCCAATGAACGTTTTCAGATGCAAAGCCTAAATAGCCTTTGAATTGTTCTCTAACAGTGTAAATGTGTGACTGTTCTTCACATACAAGAGAAAGTATAAATGGGGCATACTGAAATGTGAATGGGCTTACATTTGTGTAGCAATGGGTTGTATCTACTGTTAGTTCTAATTACAACAGACCCATTTAAATGAATGGAACTTAAGTTAAACTGACATTGGATACAACCCGTAGATCTCTTAATGCAAGAACCACTTTATGCCTCATGTTATTATTATTATTATTTATTTATATAGCACCATCGATGTACATGGTGCTGTACAGATAACACAGTAAATAGCAAGACCCTGCCGCATAGGCTTACAATCTAATAAGTTGTAGTAAACAATAAGAAGGGAAAGAGAATGCAAACAGGCACAGGGAAGTGTAAACAGGCACCGGGAAGGGTGAAGCTAACAGTATGTGTGAATGTGCCCAGAAACTAACTATTTTCCCTTTCTTTGATGCTTTCTGTTCCTATAGAGAGAACAAGTTTCTATTGCTTTTGTTATATGGCAGAGTTTCTTCCTAAAGTGAGCAAGCCGGAATTAAGATTACCCCTTCCTAGCCAACAGCACCTTTTGATGTGTTTACTTTGCATGCTAAATTACGCTGTGTTCCCATTTTAAACAAATTCTGTCTCTCCCACACGATAATATCACAACATTGGTTGTGATATTATCATGTAGGAAAACTAGTTCTGCATGGCATTGTAGTACTGCCTTCTCTTCTCTATTGTATTTTTATTTATTTATTACATTTATATACCGCCCCATAGCCAAAGCTCTCTGGGCAGTTTACAAAAGTTTTAAACAGTGAACATTAAAAACAAATATACAAAATTTAAAACCATCAAAAGCATAAAAACCAACAATATCCGTTTAAAACAACTAGTCAACTCTCAAAGGTCTATATTAAACAGACATGCCTACACCATTGGATGATGTATTTGTAGGAAGAGGGGGATGAAACCAATCACAAGAATGGCATTTTGCAATAACTTTGGAGTGCAATATTAGGTGATGCTCTAAGCTCTAGAGTAGGAGCTCACAAGCACTGCAGTTTTACTTTACAAGTAGTGAATGGCAGTAAGTCCATTGTGGACAGCCTAGCTATAGCCACCATGTAGACTCTGTTTGCAAAGTGAGAATGCGGTGGTATGCTCAGTGACGGGAAGACTTCTCTCTATGTTTTGGACAGCTTCTTTCAAACTCTTTTGAGGTTTATATGGCATATTCCTTGCCCATTCTTCATATCCCGTCCCCCTTTCCAAAGGATCGCTCGTGACATTTGAATACAGGCTGGGCATCAGCCAATCTACTCAACAAAGGAGGGGGAGGTTGATTTTGTTGATCTGCAAGAATGTAACCAGGCACTGCGGCATAACTTAATTTTGCTTTCAGTTGACTGAGAAATTGGTTCTGAGCTATAGATGTACAGATCTATGTTCTATGTTCCAACAAGGATATGCTTTGGTGTCACACAATAGAAAACAGTCAAAATACAATCCACAAACTATCGTATTTCTTCGATTCTAAGACACACTTTTTTCCCCATATAAACATCTCTAAAAATGGGGTGCGTCTTAGAATCTCAGATGCGTTTATTATTTCTTAGAATCAAAGCTTTTTTTTCTGTTGGTGATACTGAAATTAGTGTGTTACAATCGATGGCGTCTTAGAATCGAAGAAATACGGTAGTTTAGTTGATGTCATGCTCCCCTGACTCGATCTGTCCTCTTACTCCAAAGCAGACATGGAAATAGAGGAGAATCCCTTCATTAGCCTGACCCTGCTATCCCAGGCCCTTCCAGACCAGAAGACATGCCTCTACCTGACTTCTCAGATGCAAAGCACACTTCCCCCTATAGCCTTCTGAGGGGGTGGAGCTTACTGCAGATCTGGAGCTGCTTGCTTTTGTAAGCCTCAGAAAGCCTTTGACAGTTGCTTAGTCAACAGCTCTCCTTGTCTGGGGCTTCATCTACACCAAGCAGAATATTGCACTATGAAAGTGGTATATAAAAGGCAGGAGCCACACCGAGCAGGATATAGTGGTATGAAAGCAGTATATGGTATGTGTCAATGGGCCCCATCAGTTGTCAGTGCACTTCAATACCCCCATAAACAGTAGTGTGGCTCCTGCCTTTCATACCACTTTCATAGTGGAGTATCTTGCTTGGTGTAGATGAGGCCTGAGTCTCAGCTAACTTGGAGCTGTCCAAAGTGCTGAAAGACTCTGCCTGGTCTAACCTTGCTTTGCTATTCAGCAAACCTGATATGACCTGACTAAATGGGACTTGACCTGACAACACCTGACTTGATTGGATGTGACTGGGCTTGACTTGATGTGACCTGACATAAGATTTGGTTTCTTGTATATGCTGTGCCTTGGTGGTTTCAGCACCTCTGGGTGCTTTGAATTGAGTTGGACAGGACAATTGATTGAAGACTCTTAGAGGCAATGAGTTGCAACCTTGAAGACCTGAGGATGTGAAGCCAAGTACCTTCATCTTCAGATAGCCAAATGGACAGTGGGTTAGGCAAAAAATAAAATAAAATTGGAGGGTAGGAAATTTCATTTACACAAGAAGCCTTGTAGGACCTTGAAGGACTAGCACATTTATTATGGCATCTTTTGTGGATGTATGGAATGTTATCCTTAGCTGACATATAGATGCAGATGAGTGTAAAGGGAGAAAAATGTGAACAGAGATTAAATGGTAAACATGGAAAGTACAGTCTGTGACAATAAAGCTTCAATGTATGCAAAAGAAGCACAATGACCATTCTCAAGTGGGGTAGTTGACTATCAACAATAGTTAACGTATCACTTTATTTACCCAAGGCCAGGTTCGTTGAGCTAAGAGGTATATGCTGCCTTGCCATTTGTTGTTTACACTGGTCAAACTCTGTTTTCCTCCACCTCTCTCTCTCTCTCTTTCTCTCTCTCTGGCAGGATGAAGGATGGCTGATGGGTGTGAAAGAGTCTGATTGGCTTCAGAACAAAGATTTTGACCAATGCCGAGGAGTTTTCCCAGAGAATTTCACAGAACGGGTGCAGTGAGGTCCCACTGTTTCTGGTGGCTTCTCTTCAGCAAGAGCGCAAGAGGTGTTTTCTTCCTCTCCCCCCGCTGGGGAAAGTCTAAAAATAATAGAATTTTAAAGGAACAAAAGCCTAAAGGTTGGATTCTTCACAGAAAACGTTTTAGAAGTACATTGAATTCAAAGTGTTGTTATCAAATATATAGGTAATAAAGGAAGACAGGTTGAAAAAAAGTCCTTTTTCCTTTTGATTTGAACAGTGTTCAAAAGGTTGTTACCAAAGTGGCAGAGTAATTTTGTGTGATTTGGAATTAGGGTGTGTTCAGCATCATAAGCCGTGAAATACTAATTGTCCCATTATCCTGAAACTACACAATAAAGTTTACCTTGTGGGAAAGTGCAGTCAACCTGTCTTGTGGCTGAAGTTGCTTACGTGGCATCCCCTGGATTCCAGACCCTGCAAATTATTCAGACCTCTTGCCATAAGCCCAATGCCTGTCATGCTGTTGAAAAGAAATATTTAGTGTACAGTGTTCACAAATTATGATTGTGTGTGAGTGCGTGTGCGTGTGTGTGTCATTCTTCCTTCGGAAAATCTAACAAGAACTGTGATTTATACATTTAAATGCAAAGAAAGTTAACTGTGAGCGCATATCGGAAAGGAAAATGAAGAAAGCTATGCTTAACCCAACGTCCCTCCAAAGATGTGTTTTAAAATACTACATTCACACTTGCTTTTTTTTTGTCTTTTAAAAATAAAGCAAAAGCACTGTAAAGGTATAAACATAGCTTTACTGGGAATTTTAAAAAATATATTCCGGATTTGTTAAGCTAGTGAGCAAGAAGTGGCTCTAAATCCTGCTGCATCTGAAAGGAAGGAGTGGAGAGAGATCTGCAACATGATGAAATCTGGGGAAAGTTGAGGAGGGGGGGGACTTTATTTCCTATTTTTGTTTCCTCTGTGTGTTGAAGAAGTGTACAGATGCACACACCCCTCTTCATCTGTTTTATCTCATGCACAGTTGGTGACTATGCCAGACAGCTTGAGCTTATAGATTTTGAGCAGTTGCCAAAGTGCACAGGGACTTGCACTGGTGTACCTATAGCTGTGTCCATTGCTTGAGAAATCCAACCAGCTTATGTTCCATTATAAGAAGTTAATACCAATATTCAGTCCATACAGTTGTGCCAGTGTAGCTGTTTCTATGCTACAGATGCCTCTTAGGAGGCCACATAGGGGTGTTGATAGTGGCGGTTGCTTGTCTAGTAATATGCCCCCATGCTGCTGGACCCATGCAAGCTCCTGGCAGTGCCTGCAGCGTCACTGTTTGTGAAAAGCATGCTGGTGCACCAGTTATTGCGCTCCGTCTTAAACACTTATTTGGCAGTGCAGTGGCTCTTAAGGCAGGGGGTCAGGCGGGAGGGGAGAAAATAGATGCATAACTTATTTTTTAAAATGGAGTTGGTTGAAATGGAAATTTCTCACTTCTGAGACATTGCAGTGTAAAAAGCCAGCTTGGAAATGGTACTCCTGTGGGTTTCAAATTGTATTTTAAGAAATCCTGGATTTCCTCAGGGATTATCAGGAGCTTCTCAGTAAGAAGGCCAGTGATTGAAGGCCAATTTTCCTACCAGACAGCTTGCTCGCTGATACTGAACTTCCCCTGTAATGTGGAGCTTCTGATGAGAGCTTAGTGATTTCTAGAGTACCCTCTCAGTTCATGTAGAGCAACACTGTGGCCCAACAGGCCTGGCCAATGTCTTGTTGAGTTGAACGTGCACCCTGAAATGTGCCCCAGTGTCCTTTGCGATGCACAGGGGTTACGTAGCACACATCATGGTTTTCTGAATCAACTAGTCAAAGTGGAAACATTTCCTTCTCGGTAGAAAATGTGAAAACCATTGTTCCAATTTATATATTTGAATTTGCATTGCTTCCATTGTTCCTGTTAAGTTGCTTTGTGTATTGTTATGTGCAAACACGTTGCTAGGCAGTTTTCAGAGTGAACAATATTTCTATCAATAGCAACAGGTTTGTTTCCTCCCAGCACAACTGAAGCTTGTAGTACTTAAAACTTTCCTTGAATGACTGATGCCGCCAGAGAACTCTTTTTATGATCCTTTTATGTTTGGGTTCATTTGTTTCCAAGTTCTCTTTTGGATTTTTTAATTGTATTTCTTAGGGCATGTCTACACCATCCATTTATCCCGGGGCCATCATGAGTTTGTACCTGTGCGTCCAAATGATGCATGGGATTCTGGGGTCAACTGGGGATGACCACACACTTTCCCAGGAATAAAATGGACAGCAGTTATCTCGATTTTTCCCACCGTCCTGGGACAACGCTGAGGATGGTGGGCGGTGTGGCACGCGCTCCTGGGTCCTCCCTCCTCCCCACAAGTAGCGCATCACAACAAACAAGTGCAGAGCTCTGCTGGGGGAAGGGGCTCCGTGCCCATCGGGGGTAAGGGGGTGAGCTTTTCTGCCATCCTTGGGATGGCTGTCGGCATTTTACAGCACTGGCTTTGGGGTTTTTGTGTGTGTGTGTGTTTTTTAAACTTTTGCGCTGGATCACACCCTTGCACTTATGCAAAAGTCTCCCCTTTTCTGGTGAGCGGGAAACACGCCACGCCAGAGCATCCCTCCTGACTTCCGGGACGTTGCGGTGGTGTGTGCATGCTGGGGGACAATCCAGGAAGTGGGAAAGCATGAGATCTTCCCCCCTTCCCCGCCCCAGATAGCAGGTAGGTGTAGACATGCAGTTATTTGGCTAGAAGGGATTCCTCTCGGACAGGCTATCTCCTCTTGCACTGAAATACATATTGAATAATCTTATAAAACGTAAGCTGCTTTTAGAACAGAACAGCAAGCCAAGTTGCACCACAAAAAAGAAGAAGTTTAAAATGGCTTGTACAAACACGGAAGTTGGGGTGGGGAGAGCAGAGGTAGAGAGTATAACAACTCTTTACTATGGCTGGGTTCGGACAACACAATAGTCAATGGTGGGTTAATAGTCAACTCTATAGTTGATTTTTGAGGTGGTACCCCTCCATGGCATGATCATTATCAACCGTGATGTGGATTAAGGCCAGCCTCAAGTTGATTATAGTCAATGGTGTGTTTGACTGACATATCCCCTGCCTTCTCTCCCCTCAGTCCTCCTGCTAGTATCCGATCAGCCACTGCAAGTTCTAGAGCGGCAGCCACCACTTCGATCGCTCTTGCCAGGGGACTCTATTGTCACTGAAAATAACCAACTATGTGTGATGAAATAGTCAGCGGTGTCTGACACACGACACGCTAAACAATGGTTGTTCAAATAATTCTGCACAGTGTTGGCTATTTCGGCCAAATAACCAACCATAGTATGAAAAGGCCCCAACAGATGACACAGTGACCCACCATTCATTAACCCACTCTTGGTTATCGTTTGTCCGATCCCAGTCTATAAGGCCAAAGGTGGGGCTTTTCTTTAACTCAGTAACAAGACACTGGTCCCATTTTGTGATCCACTTATAAATCCCAATCCAGAGTCCCTGCACAGTCAAGAGTGCATCCATAAAACCAAGGGCTTTAGGGAACTGTGTGTGAGTGCTGCTGCTACTACAGTTGTAATTGTAGTTACAATTGCGTATGCACTTACAACTACTTCATCAGTCTCTTGTAAAATAACTCCAGTCTTTATAACAGGGGTGCAGAATCTCCGGTCAAGGGGCCAAATCTGGCCAACCTGGGTTCCAATTTGGCCTACCTAGGTTCCCCAGGTGGCCATCTTGTTTCCCCCCTTTTCCCCAGTCACCAATCATTTGCTGGGGTGGCGGTAGGGTGTTCCTGACTTTTGTTAGCTTTCTCCGCCATTTTAAAAGGTTGAAATGTCTCTCCTAAGGCTTGGTTGCAGGCAGTAAGAGCTTTTAAGCTAAATTGCTGGTATTTATGGCTGCACCTCTTTCGCCTTTGGCCCCAGCCAGCACTGGAATGTGCCCCCCCCCCGAGAGCACCTATGAAATTGAATTTGGAAAGTGGTTCAAGCTACCTGCTTTATAATGTTTTCAAAAATTTTTAAAAAATGACTCAGTGGGCTTTCCAAAAGGAAAAAGAATCAATGTATTCTGGACCTGGTGATGCACCTTCCTTCTGCCAAACTTCCGTTATTTAAATTATTCTATATAGTACATCAACCATCTCCTAAAATTAGCCCACTACAAGCTTGTAAATTATTGCATTGTTGATGGTTAATGCAGCATATCCTTATTCTTGCATCATTCAGAACTATTCTTAAGTATTTCTAAAAGCAATTTGTCCTCCTACAAAGGGAAACACTGTGAGGCATCTATAAAGGAATATCAAGTAAAATATGTTTATCCATTAAGTGTAATATCTATTTTTATGCAAAAAAGGCGGGAATCAACCCTGTGGATTTTTTAAAAAAAATGATGATGAGATTATAATTTCCAGAATCAAGGTATGACACTTAAACTGCTTCTCTAGCTGCTAAAAATACATAGAAATTTTTGCTGACTTCTAATTTATTGTCTCTTCATGATGTTTGTGTCTGATTTTTGAGACAAGTGTTACAAAACTTTTCTGATCAAGTTTTCATTTTGTTGTTGGAAAAGCAGCCATCCAGTACTGTATTACGTACTTTATTGATTCTGTATTCTGACGCTGTACAAATGGTATCAAGTTTGGCCTTTAAAAGAATGGTTAATAAGCTTGTAGTTTTCGGGTCTCATTCAATTTTCTTTAGTCGGTGTAACAGGGAAAGGGGTCCGTCTCACTGATCTCAATTTGCTTCTGAAGAAATGTGCTCAATAAAAAGGGAATAATTCAACTGAAAAATAGGAAAACTTCTCATATGGTCTGGACCTTCTACAAGAGTAGAAAGCTCAAGTGTTATAATGGAATATATTTGTATTAGGCCTTCAATGATTGATTGGCTAAATGAATCAATTATAAACATATTTAATTGACTTAAAAGGTGTCACCAATTAATTAGGCAGCAGTTTTTTAAAAACAACAACAACATATAAGCCCTTATAAATGCTGTAAATGGCAAGCACATCTTACAGAGGCATTCTATGTTATCTCATACTCTAAGACAATGCTTGCAATGTGTGAATCATCTAAAAACAAAGTATGTTCAAAGTAGCTTCCATGGACAGAAGGATTTCTTCCGTCAGTGGGGCACTCTTGATCTATAGGCTATTTTCCACCGGCTGAATAGAGGAGAGCAGATCTTTGCAAATCACCCCACCCGCCCTGCCTCATGTAATCTACTGTGTATCCCCACCCAAAATCTGCTCATGAGGATTGGGAGAACCTTTTCACCAGCAGGGATGTTCCTGCTAATGGAATAAAAACACATTGCTTCTACACATATGCTATTTTATGTGAATGTATCAGTTAACTCATGTGAGTTAACTCATGTGATTAATCAATTGACATTGATAACTCATGTGATTAATCAATTGATTTAAAAAAAAAGAAAAGGAAAATGAGTGAGGAAACTGGTGGTGCTTTGGGGGGCATTATCATATTCCCTGCCCAGTGAGTGAACAGTCTGTTTCTGGAAGAATTTCCTAAGGAAAATGATCAACACCCTCCTCTTGATTGTGTAGATACATTTCCGTGAAGATTACTGATTTCCAGATCTGCAGTTAAATTAAGGTGCATTTTGGGTGTGATAACTCCATTTTGGTAAAATATTAACATTGCGATCCTGTACATAACTACTCAGCACTAAGTCCCATTGACTTTGGTGGGATTTACTTCCTGAGAAATGAGTGCAGGATTGCAGACTTTTTAGGCATCTTTTGCAAAGAGCCAGTTATGCTGGGCCCTATTGAATGCTGAAGAAATCAAGATACCTTTAAGCTCTCAAAAAGCTTAATGGGGCTTATGTTCATGTGCTTGGCACAGAGTGGTTCCATATAATTCAAACCTCCAACTGTAAATCAGGGCTATGATTGTAGATATACCAAAGGGAAACTTGATAAAGTAATATGGCAACTTGAGATAACTTTTGCAAAGATTTTAGAGAATGGAATATGTCTCATTAAAGAGAGATTTTGCAAAAGTAAAGCTGGTCCTCCTCTCCCAAAGTACACATTTTACTATAACCTCATCTTAACATACATAGGAAGCTTTACAGATGGTAAAGATGATAGTCCTACTTAGGGTAGATCCATTGAAATGAATGGTACTTAAGGTAGACTAGCATTAGATATAGCCTCTAATCTTCATTTCACAAAAAATTAAGTCATTCAGACAATGGTGCAACTGGAAAGGTTCTGAAAGATCTTTGCAGGAACTGTGTGTTCAGAAATAAACATGGATGATCTGTGGCAAAAAACCTCTGTGTTCTAAGACTATGGCCAACAGAGGTGATTGCATGATCCTGAGGTAACTATTCAATCTTTAGCCAATGGTACCTAACCAAATTGGATAACTCATCCTTGTCTATGTGTTGTTGTGTGTGTGTTTTTGGCCGGGGGGGGGGCTCTTTGGCCAATTAGAAGAGCAAATTCCCTGGTGGATTTCAACAAATTGATTTTAATATAGGGTTTTGTTACCACTGAGGAGAAACATCCTTCACTGTTTCATACAGTGTGAGCAGCTTGGGGTTCTCATCTTTACGATAAGCACCACATTTTAATGACTGACAATCAGCCACACACTGCACTGGTAAAAAGGTAACTGAAAGAGAAAGTTCTCTTAAGGGAGATCCTATAGGATAGTGGATTCTTGACCCTAATGTAGAGCCAAGCTTTCAGTCACAGTTAACATAGCACTTCATAAGTCAAGAAAAGTTTAGCACCAATTTCCATGTTTAAGTAAGTCTTACCCATGAGTTCCAGGTGTGCAGTGTAGTGATGGAAAACCCATTGCTCCATTTCTCACCTGTTGGACAGCTCTGCTGGACAGAGTGCAGCCTCAGAAGTTTTTGGTCTGTGGAGTGTTTTGGGATTGCCAGACCACTATAAATGCTGAGCATCACAAAGTAGTTTTGCATAGGTCACCTTCTCCCTTGATGTTCTGGGCAGCTTCCCACTTGCACGGAAACACCACTTTTCCAAAAGTTTTTGGAGCTACCAAGCTGGAAAAGGAGAATTTTCCTCCAGGAAGCAACATCATTTAGGGATTGGAAGTACGTTGTGTGCCTCTGCTCATTTGGTGAGAAATGTATAGTAATTGGGGCAGGGTGGGTGGAAACCACAGGTCCATCTTTGCTAACAAGCCTAGCTTTCCCTTTATATAGCATGGCTGCTGTTGCAAACTGCAGAGAGAAGTGTTCCACTTGACTTGGAAAGTATGAGCGTCTTATGGGCTTTGTAGCACATGGATGGACAGGCCTTTTTGCGCCATATGCACATGGTTTAAAATATTTTAATGAAAGATTAAAAAGCCTGTTATGAGGAGTTGGAATGTGTGAAGTTAATAAATGTTAGTCCCACTTTTTATAGCAAACATGAGATACTAAAAGTGGGAGACAGACTTTGGATTTCAGGTGTGAGTGAAGGTGGTGGTGCTATATTGGTGTGTTGCTAGCTAGAGTTGGCCAAACCAGAGATCAGGAAAATTGTGATAAGGTTCAGGTACTGGCTTGGTCTGAATGCCTCCCTATTCAATGATGTTTACTAAGCAGCAAGGTCAACTTTTCCTCTAACCCACTCCTCTCCAGTTTTTTTTTTAAACCTCAGCTATGGTACCATGTATACAAGCTCTTGCCCTAAAATAAAAATGCAGATAGTTGCTGCCATTTAACATGTCAAATCAGAATTCTTCATTTCTTCCTGTTTACTTTTGCTCTGGGGAAACATTAATAAAGCCGAAAAAGCAAGTTATTCTCATTGTTTGAAAAATGAATACGTGGACAATTGCAGTTCTATTTTGATATATGCTGCCTATGTAATTCTCTCACTTGCAGATATGGCTGTATTCCTAAAAAAAATTAAAATCTTACCTGATGCTCGCTGGATGTTATCCCTGTTTTCCAATGCTTCTCTAACTCAATGACTTTGATTCTCTGTATTTAACAGAAGATGTGGTTTTTAAAAAAAAATAAAAAAAAATCAGCCATTTACTTGGACTCTGTAACTCTTAGAATACCTGACATTCTGGGTGGTATTCCATTTGTTTTACAACAACAAGAAACTATCCTGGTGTACTGAGAAATGTGACTCCCACTTTTAGTGACATGTACTTCATGAATTTATTTATCCCATATGTTCAGAAATATAATTTTGTGTCATCCTGCCTCCTTGTACTGTTCTTTTTATTTCAAAGAACTTTCTCTAATATATTCAAAAGCACATTGTCTCTCTTATACACATATCTTTATCCCTGCATGCAAAGTACTGTTATGGTCTGTTTATGCAGGATGACAATTTTATGAATATTATAAAATCCATGAGAAATTTGCTGAACTCTTAAGGGTTGCTATGCTAATATATACAAAGTCGGTGAAGCTTAATGTTATGCTAGTACAAAGTTACAAAATGTAAAGGTTATGCTAGAAATCGCTGCAGAAATATAAACTAGTGCAAAAACTTAGGCACTGAAATTTAAGCTCTGAGTTAGAATCCCATCTCTCTCACCATCCCTGGAACCATATTTGACCCATTAAAATTGGAACATAAACAGAAGTATGATTATCACTGTAAAAAGTTGTAAAGAAGAGACCACAGCACAATGGAATAGCATGTGTTTTGCATGTGTAACGACTTGGTGATTCAAACACTGCTCTTGCTTTCAAGGTCATAGAGATCTCTTGCAGTGAAGATTGCCAATTGACCAGGAAAAAGCCAGGCTGCTGTACTTTTGTGTCTTTAACAGCAGCTTTCAATGCAGGATTTAGTGGGTGAAGCTAATCCACCCCCTATGGGGTTAAAGGGGGGGAGGAAGAGAGATACTTGGTTTTTTAACCCCCCCTGGGAGAGGTTTCAGCATGAAAACAGGAGGTGGAAAACTTTACCCCCCACCTGAATCACCATGGTCCTGAATTGGGGCCACACATGTTTAGCTAGCGGTAAATCAATCATGCATGCACACACAGCTGTGCTAAGTTGCTTCATAGGGGGATAAAGCCAGTTGCTGTCATATGAGTCACTGACCTGGAGGAGGAGGGGCAGAGGGCATTGCGAAGAGTGGTCCATTTTTTCACTGCTCTTGCCAGGCATCTGTATAGCCCTTTCAAACAAACCATGCAGAGCCCATGCTGCCAGCTTCATGACAAGTCACTGAACAATCCGTTAACAAGCCATGGATTCTCAGCAACCCATGTCCTGCCGGGTTCAGACAACATGCCAGGCCGCTCTGAAACAAACAAAGGTGACAACCCCACCATGGGTTGTCGTCTCATGTGGGTGAGGCCAGTGACTTGCCCAGTCTGTTGTTCAAGTGCTAACTGCTGATGGGTAACTTCAAGGCCCTTGCTCTACCCTCTTATAGCATTTTTCTTCCAGCCAGACTTGGACCAGACAGCCCTTCAAGTAGAAGGCACATCCAAAGAGTGGACTGACAGCTTTTCAAAACAGGGCTGTCCTCTGTAAATTAGGACACATGGCCACCCTGACCCCATCATCAGTGGTGTGGACAGAGAGCAGGGGGAGAACATGTTCATGAAAGTTAGATAAATTTTATTATGATCATTGATCAGCACCATACATGTACAATACTTACACACAATGTTCATAATTATACAGAAGTGCAAATCAAACAAACTCCCCTAGCGACCCCAGAGTGCCAGGCTGGGGGAATAATGTAATAATAATAATAATAATAATTGTATTACCCACCTCTCCTTCTGGATTGAGGCGGGGAACAGCACTAAATACAATACAATACATAAAATTAATTAAAAGAGTGTAAGCACCAGCAGCTGCACAAAACCTGGCAACCTTTCACCTCATGATAGTTGGGTGAGCCATGTGGTTACAGAGTCACAATGAACGTCTTTCATGAAGTGGACCTGCCTCCTCCTCTCTCTAGACACCAGGTAGTTTTTCTAGTTCGCAAAGCAAAGGAACTATCATGTATTCTATTTCAGATTTTAATTCAAAGGCTGTAGAATGTTAAATTCCCCCATTATTTCAATGCACACTTACAAAACTGTTCCCACAACCCTGTGCTAACCTATGACTTTGTGGTGGATTAGTCAGGAATTATTTAGAAATTATTTTAAATACCGCATCCTTGGAGAAAGCATTCACAAAATGTTGGAAGTCAGTTTGAATTATGCTTTGCACATGCCAAGATATGGATTGAGTAAATCAGCATTGGAGCAAAATGGTATGGTGAAACAATAGATTCTTAATCAACCCCAGTGATCTGAGTGCCACGTGGATCCATTCAGTCAACGTCTCAATGTACATAAATGGTTGTCTGAATTGGCCTTTGCTTTGGATTAGTCATTTCCTGCAAGTCTGTGCTAAGGATTAAATGAGTGAGTAGTATCCATTTGTGGCCCAGCACTAGCACTGATGACATTGCATTGGCGTAAAGCAATGCTTACGCTATATCATTGGCTTTTTAATTAATTTTATATATTTGATTTATATTGTATTGTTGTACTAATGTTGTTCCCTGCCTCGGTCCAAAGGGAGTGGTGGGTAAGAAAATAATAATAATAATAATAATAATAATAATAATAATAATAATAATAATAATAATAATGGGAAAAGTGGTGATTTGTTGCTGGAATTTAGTGGCGGCACCAAATTTCTGCAGCAAGCCACTGCTTTTGACCATTGTCTTTGGAAGCATTAATGTTGCACAAGCATTGCTTTATCATGAGGATCATTAGCATTAATCCTGGAGCACAATTAGATACTGATCAATCACACCGAGTAGAAGGCTTTATGATCATGGTGTGTCTTGTGGGAAGAGCAGGAAGCTGATGGCCCAACCTTCATATCTTTGCAATGTGGCTTGCGTATTTCCATTTAATGTACAATAGTCGCAAGAAAAGTCATGAAGTAACAGCTAATGTTTGTTCAATCAATAACCCCTGCACCTCTATTGTGATGATGTTGATGCCTTTTCTGGACAGAGTGTCCTTGGCAGCAACAACTGCAGGGTGCTCAGTGGGACCATAAATTAATGATGCTGCAGACGTGGGGCTGGCAGCTTTGTCTTGGGATGACTTGTGCCTGAAGCCAAATGTATCACAGCTTCTACCAAAGCACGGTGTCCCTTTCTTCTTCATTAGCAGCCTGAACGAAACCCAAGCGTGATTGGCAATCAGTCTGTCCTGGGTCTTGTACTGTCGGTTCAATTTGCAAGGCTATAAATAAACCAGGCAGGAGCGGCGACTTAGCAAGCACCCAGGATTCATTAGCTTGCTGCTGACAGTTAAAGATCAGGCTCTTCTCCTTGGGCTGTTTTTGCTAACAAGGGACCACCCATCTTTGCTAGGTCATGAGACAGGCCGGTTTGTGATGAGCAGGAATACATAAGGCCAGCAAAATGGCCTTATGTATTCCATGCCCTCCAAGCTGCTGGTTTGGAGGTCATGGAGGAGGCTGCAGGGAGAGGAGAGGACCCAGAAGTCCTATTCTGCCAGCAGTACCTTGCCGCTGGAGAAAGAATGGTTCTGGTCTGGGTGGATTTGAAGACTGGTACATCTCACCCCATGTGCTGGTTTTGAATTATACAGCTCAGGATTTAAAGATGAGAGTCCTATAGTTCTCTTCAAATCAGTAGGTTTTGAGGAGTCCTAGGCAAATCTGGACACCGTCTAGTAAGGACTAACTAACTCTCTCTCCTTACCACTTCTCTGGGCCTTCGAGTGTGGGATGGAATATCCCTAGCTGCAGCTGCCTGTAGCTACTTTGGAAACAGGTAGGTGCTGGTCCCATTCAAATATGATGTTAGCTGGGAATGCTGCTTCCTGTGCTACCTGGGTAAGGTAACAAGTCAGGCGTGTCAGGTCATATGGGAAGAGCGCATGGTGTGATCCTTACCCATAACAGTTTAATTCCTCACAAAAACAGATGTTGGTGTGGGGAAAGCTGCAGTATGACAGGTTTCTCCCATGTAACCACTCATTTGATCTCAGCAGCACAGAAAAGAGAGACACTACAGCAATTCTCATGCTTCTGGAGTCATGTACGAAGGGGCACAGTAGGAAAAAGGGAGGACTGATAACATCTTCCCATCAAAAACTAGAGATGTTGCAGTATCAGGGCAGAACACAACACATTACACCCGATGCAAATGCATGCTACAAAAGCACCTTGGCTGCTTTGAGCTTCTCTACACCAGGCTCTTACACTGCAGCTTTAACGGGTCCTCTGCTTCCAGATGCTTTCTGAGATCACGATCAGCTTCTTTGCACGTGCTTCTCTTTGCTTGTTTCGGGCTTTTCTTTCTCTACAAGTTCTAAGTGTTTTATTAAACAGCTACTTGATGGCAGCAATTGCGCATTTTACACACAGCAATATTCGGGTGACCATATGAAAAGGAGGACAGGGCTCCTGTATCTTTAACAGTTGTACTGAAAAGGGAATTTCAGCAGGTGTCATTTGTATATAAGGGGACCTGGTGAAATTTCTTCTTCATCACAACAGTTAAAGCTGCAGGTGCCCTGCCCTCTTTTAAATCTGGTCAGTCTAGTATAGCTCCTGCTTGTGCTGAAGCACAACTGCTTCAGGAGCACAGCTGCTCCTGTTGTGATGAAGAGGATATTTCACCAGGTTCTCCATATATACAATGACACCTGCTGAAATTCCCTTTTCTATGCAACTGTTAAAGACACAAGAGCCCTGTCCTCCTTTTCATATGGTCACCCTAAGCAATATTGCATGACCCAGATTTAATACCACATTTTCCCTGTTAAGGGAAAAGCTGTGATATTGATCATAAAGGACGGAAGAAGCCATGGAGGCTCGTGAGTGACCTTTCACGAGTGCATGATAAAAGCCTCATGTAGTAAAGCCCTTGAATGCATAAACTATGGCCAGAGAATCTTTTACAGGGATGTTGAACCTCTCTCAGCCTGAGGTCTCCTCTTTTGTGGGGCTAGAGAGCCCTAATGGACAGGGCTCTCTAGCCCCACAAAATGGACAGGGCTCAGCACCCTTTGTGAGTAAAAGCCTGCAGTCAGAGCTTACTAGTGGCTGGAAACAATGTCTTATAAGCTTCTCCTGCCTTTTCTTTTGGTTTCCTGACCTTGCCTTGAACCCCTATGCTATGACCTTGGACTACTGCTTGACTCTGCTACTGGATTGTGCATGTATTGGACTGCTTCACTGTGCCTGTTTGACCACTCCTGCTTTGCCTGACTCCATATACTGGACTGATTGCCTGTTAGGGGTTGGTGAGCTGGGAGTTCTTGCCCCACCTGCTGCCTTGGGCTGCACTCCACAAGCTGGGCCCTGTGAGCCCCTGCAGAGGGCTTGTGAGGTTCGTGAGTGCTTGGCAGCTGCCTGCCCAGCTTTGGCCCTTTCCCCTGCTGTGTTAATGGTAGCCACAATTACTGCAGTGGGGGATATGTATGATTTCCACAGTCTTGGGAAAATTGTGCGTTTCTCCTTCCCCCTGCTGATAGGGGCCTTAAAGACCCTATTAATCCTTAATGGCTGCCTCCATTAACTCAGTGAGAGAAAAGCATGTGATCTGGATGCCAAGGCAGACCTCTGTCCGAGTACTCTTGGCAGTGCATGAGCACTTGGATGTGGGTCCCTCCCAGCACCAGGCATGTCTGCTTGGGCCCGCAAGGGCCAGATGCTGGGGCATTTGCTGTCCACGTGGACCCAGGTGGAATTTTGCAACGTTCCTATTGCCTGTGTTTGAACCCTTTGCCTGTTTGACCACTCCTGCTTTGCCTGAACTCCCTTGAACTGAAATCTGTCTGATGGCTGGAATATTACTTGACTGTGTGGTCAGCCCTATCACTGAGACTGCTTCAGCCAATGCAGGACAGCCATCTGGAGAATCCTGTAGGGCTGGATTTAGCCCACGGGCCTGAGGTTCTGCACTTCTGAACTTCAACAGCTCAAGAGGCTGATTAAGGTTTAAAATGCAGGCAGGGCTATGCAATCGGGGCTAGCAACTATTCCGTTGATAGTTGAGGCAGCTGCCTTAAGCAGCTGATTTGGGCTGTCCTGACAGCAGCTTTTTAGTTATTTAATTTCCTAAGGTTGCATTGCTGCTGCTAGAGAGGGAGAAAGCTGCTGGTGGGATTTTCTGCCTCAGGTGCCAGAGTAACTTTGCTGGCTGTGGATATTATGCACTGAAAATTCAGGAGGGTCAAGGGTCTTGCCTGATGCTCTGACTTAAGCAGAAATGTGTCTTGGTCCAGCCTGAAATGCAAGTTGTGTACATTTTTGAGCTACTCAGCATTCTCCTTCTGGCTGTGTGTTCCAGGGGGAAAGTGTCTATGCCAGGAGAACTGTCTTCTCCTACAACTGCAAGCCTGTGTCAGCCCTGGGATGCTTAGATGGCCCTGGGAAAGTCACTTTCAACTTAACCCATCTCCAAGCGTTGTTTTGAAGAGAAAATGGAGTGGTGGGGAGTTGGGGGGTGACGGACTAGCCCCATGTATACTGCCCTCGGAGGATGTGATGTATGTGATAGAGCATTCGCTTTTTCAAGCCTTCCAGAATCTCAGAGAAACAGACATTTTCTATTTGCTACCACCAGTGCAGTTTCAAGATTAGTTTTCACCAAGACATAAATTACTCCAATCCGGTGACTTATTTTATTAACCACTTTGCTCTGCACATTGAAGAAAAACAGAAGAAGGTTTGCTAATTAAATGTTTATTGTTAAGGACTTTATATATCACACACTATAAGCCATTCTATCCATTAAACAAACCATTTAGCTCCCATAAAGTTGCACTACTGTCTGTTATTAGGTTAATCAGCATTCATATCCAGCCACAGTGCATTTCCATCTAATTGCCCTTACTTAAACTTGCTTCACACATTTTTATTTAATTAAGCCTAGCCTGCCACCAGAATTTAATTAATTGGGATTCAATTGGAGGATATGACTGCACCCCTTGAAGTCCATGGACAAAGCATTCAAATCTCTCCCCCCTTCTTTTTTAAACTAAAAGTGGTTACAGTTCCTTCCCATACATAAACTTGATCTTAGTGTTAAACATTTTAGAGAATTGAATGCAGAATCTGGCTATGATGCAGAGAAAATGAAATACATGTAAAGGTAGGTGGTATCCCCCCGCCCAGGTTTTTTTCTTTCCAAATGACAGTGCAGTTGTCGACATCTGTAATGTAAATGAAGTCATTATTATTGATTAGTGCAGTGGTTTTCAAAAACATTTCTCAGAGGCTTATGGGAGGTTTTTCAATGAGCAGAGGGCTTCACCAAAGATCTGTATTGGGACTGGTGCTTTTTAATTTGTTCATAAACAATCTGGAGTTAGGGTTAGGCAGGGAGGTGGCCACATTTGCTGATGGTGCCAAATTATGTAGCGTGGTTAAAACAAAAAGGAATTGTGAGGAGCTCCAAAAGGATATCACCAAAGTAGGAGAGTGAGCATCAATATGGCAAATGCAGCTCGAAGTAAACAAGTGTATAGTGAAGCGTACTGGAGCAAAAAAAACCTAACTTTACATAAATGCTGATGGGGTCCAAGCTTGTTGTCACTAATCAAGAAGGAGAACTTGGGGTTATGTAGCTAATTCAGTGGAAGTATCTGGGTTCGGATGTCAATTTAAGCCATGATTAGTTAAAAAACTACTCACAATAGCTTATTTTTGAAATAGTCCATGATGCCCAAGCCCACAACTGGGCTAATAAGCTACCATGCATAGTTTGTTAAGCTACTGTGCCTAATCTGACCCTTCCCCTCTCCCCCATCCTGCTGCAGTCCTCCTGCCCAAGCAGTGGTGCTGTTTCACCCATTCGAATCCGTATTGCAATCAATTGCTCTTTAGTCATGACTCAAGTGTATTTGATTTCAATGAGTCTACTCTAAGCATGATCAAGGGCTGTCTTCACGGTGCTGGGTTGGCGCCGCCTCCCTCTCCCGGGGCGATGCCGGGGAGGGAGCGCGGGGTTTCTGGGCGGCCATCTGGGCATCAGAGTTGAACCTGACCTCTTCCTGGTGGAAGGCAGCCAATCGTTGGTAGCCCTCCACCAGGTACCACCCCCGGGTTGACCCCAGATTGGCCCCGGAGTGATGTCAGATGGCAGAAGTGCTGTATTGATGTTGCGCTGTTTGAAAAAGTCTGTGTAATTCCCCAAGTTTTTCATATCACAGTATCGCGGAAAAGCTCTGCAGCAGCTGCGAAGCTGCGCTTGCGTCATCTAACCTACCCAGCGCAGATCCACAGCCACCGCAGGGCTTTCCCCACATATAGGCAGCCCCTAAGTCTGGATCCGAGCTATTATCTTATGAATCCTTCTAATCCTTGTAAAGTAGGCCCCTGCCTTGAGAGAATTGTGGGCTTGCTAAGACCATCCAATGGGTTTTTGGCTTAGATGAGATTTGAACCACAAACTCCCTTAGGCAGTTACTGTTTAGGTCTCAGTATTCTTTTCACTGTCTGTGTGAGACAAGGATCAGAGTCAACGTTTGCACAACCTCCGTGCTTTTAATTGCCCCCTCAAGCCTGAAGCTGCATGAGGGCCGCCCCTCTTGTCCTCCGCCCCTCCAACAAGCACCTCTCTTCACATCTGCCGAGACCAAAGCAACTAGCGCATGGAGTGCTTTTATGAACTTTAAATGGGGACGTTAGCCTCAGCCACGAGGCTAAAACCAATTTATGAGGCAATTAGCGGTGCAAAAACATTTCTCTCTCCCCTGAGCAGCCATCTGAAGAGCATCTTACTCTAGCTGAACAGCCTCTTTCCATCCTTGCATTTACGGCACACTTCACTCGCCATAAATAACGGTACTGTAAAAGCAAACAGCCTTCCATGGCTTCTGGGAGATGGGGGGAGGGGGGAGACTTGCCTAGACTTGAACGGTACAGGGAGGATTTCTTGCCTTTCATGCAGCGTTTGTAGTTCAGGTCTACGCATCCCTTCTTGTGCTTTACAAGGCCTTTCACCCTCTTCCATTGTCCAACCTTCATGAAAAGTTGGCGAAAGATACAATCCTATGCATGTTTAGACACAAGAATGTCCTACAACTCCTAGCATTCCCCAGCTGAAGAATGCTGGGAGTTGTAGGTGTTTTTTCCTCTCTAAACATGCATAGGATTGCACCCTAAGATATTAGCAATGGTCATATCATAGCTAATAGGAATAGCTGGGCCATATTGCTTGTTTGTTTATTTATTTCATTACCTTGCTTATTTATTTATTTATTACATTGATACCCCACCATTTTTACTCCAACAAATACAAGGCGGCTTACATGATCCTCCTCCTCTCCATTTAATTCTTACAACCTACTTGTGTAAAGCTGAGCTTCATGGCTGAGTGGGGACTAGAGCCTGTGCCTCACAACTCCCAGTCCAACACTGCACCACAATGGCTTTTGGGGCTAATGGCAACTTATTTATGTCAAGTTGGTAGCTGGTGGGATCCATAGCCAAGGAGACCTGTCAGCTGACCAGAGTTTTACCGTCTTCTAGCACTGAAGGACGAAAAACCAGGGGGGGGGGGAAATCCAGCAATGTCTTCTTGTTGTTGCTGTTGCTATTCTTAGTGCATGGCCATAGTGCACTCTCATAGGTAGTGCATTCTCATAGGTAGCTGCAATTGTGTACACTAATCTACATTGTAGTGTAACATGTAGGCAAACACATTTACATTCTGCTACAGTATGGTGTTCTGCTCCTTACTGAGAAGAGGCTGTGAAACTGGTTTGCTGCAGTGTTACAGAAGTGAGCCTGCTCAAACCTTGGGTGTGAGCTCTTGCCCCCACCAAACCTTTATCGTCACATGACAGTGAAGAAGATCCTGGTTTAAACTAACCATAGTTTAAAGTTGCATCAGAACCAGGAACTTCAGTTGGTTCAAACTAGGGGTGTTGGACCTCTTCCAGCTCAAGGGCTGACTTCCATGTAGGAGAAGCTGTCGGGAGCTGCACTGCAGTGGTGGATGGGGCCAAAGTCAAAAGGGGCGGGGCCAACAATACCAGCATATTTTAGCTTAAAGCTCTTACTGCCGGTAACTAAGAGCTTCTCCACGTGGGGCTTACAGCATGCAATGAAAATTGGTTGCTCCTGGAAGTTTGTGGGTCCTTTAATGACATTGTCAACCTCAGGTTTAGGACCTTTCTCCTGGTTTCAGAAAGATCGGAGATAATGCGATATGGGACATCAATCTATTGGCTGAGTGAAATGATGACGTTGCTGCATAATCACAGTGCCATCTAGTGGCTGAAAAACAAGACATATAGAAACATATAGAACTTGGCAAGAAAAAACTTTCCTCGATTCAAACCATGTGTCTGCCTGTGTAAAGTTGTTGATGTTAATCTTGCAAAGTATCTGGAAGCAGAAAGCCCTGGTAGTAATGCAGGATCTCAGCCTCATCTGATGAACCCCATTGTCTTAACAGAGGCATTTCAACTTTTTAAAATGGGAGAAAAACTGCAGTAGAGACGGGATGCCACCAAATGATTGGTGGTTGGTGAAAGTGGGTGGGACCATGGGAAGGGAGCATTGCTCTATGGGGACTTCAGATTGGGGCTACAGATGGGATGGATTTGGCCCTTGGTCCTGAGTCCCTGGATTAAACCATGGTTCATTTATTGAAACCATCTAAGTTCAGAAACTGTAGTTTGATCTTGACTTGTTTCAATAAACCATAGTTTAAACTAATGACAGTTTGGCATGGGTCAGATGTAACAACAAACTGCGGCTAGTAGTTTAATGGAGAAAGTGGATTTTTCCAATGTCCTTTTCCGGCACAAGTCAGAGGTGGATAAGGGAAAGAAGAGTCCTGGACCCTGACATTTGATTAGGCTTGTTCCCATAATGATAAAATTATTCAATCAAATATGCTATAATGAGAGATAAGTTTGTTTCAGATAGTAAACCTGCAGGAGTTTCAAATGAAACCTTAACAAAGCCACATGATAGCAGAAGTTAAGGCCTCTCAGATATTGCATGATATTGCTATACAGCCCAGTTAATTTCTGGGGTTTCTTTTTTCTACAGTGGATAAAATAAAAACAGTTTCACAACAGTAAAGCAACATCACTTAGAACCATGTCCATGACCAAGGAAACAAACAATTAATACTCAATATTACTAATGTAACTTCTCAGGCCCTTAGAAAATCATACTCCGCTGTGCACATTAGAACTCAATTACATTTTTTTTTTGCACAAATGTAAAAAAAAGCAAAAATTCATTTGAATTTTAACGTTTTCAAATCTTGCTTTTGAAATTCAAATTTGAGAAATGCTTCTTATTTTAAAACACACAAACACAAATATTATTTTTTATTTATTGCATTTTATACCGCCCAATCGCCAAAGTGCCCAATCAGCACTTTATGGCAGATTTCAGAGCTATGATGGTATTTGGGAAGCGTAACTTCACTAAATTCTGCACTTTTTTTACTTCTCCCCCTACACCAAAGATCCTATATCCCTAAGGAGCCATGATTGTAAATGTTGGGAGTGGGGAGGGTCACCATTTTTGTGTATAATCAAAGTTAAATTCTAGTTAGGAAATGTTAGTGAACTGCTCCTCCCCTTAACTTCATGTCAGTTCTTCATGTTGTTTCCTGCTAAAACTTGAGAAGAGGTTTATTCAGTTCTGGTGCATAGCAGGTAGGGCTTTGTTAAAGTAAATAGTCAAGAAGAGAATCACGATAGCCTATAACATAATACACAGTTGCATCCAGCACTGTGCCTTTAGAGCTCTTGGATTTCTAGGCATGGCGGTAGCATAATAACACGATCTCCTTCTTCAGTCCCCTCTGACAAAAACACCCAATTACCCATAGTCTGAGGAAGGCATTCAGGAGTGATTCTCAGACCTCAACACTCATTAGCTATAAATTTGGTGCTGGTCAGACTTTGCTGTGGTTGTTGTTTCATAGAATCAATGGAGTTGGAGGAGAGCTCATGGACCATTTAATCTCACTCTCCGCTCGATGCAGAAAATCATCCCCACCGGAGGACTGTCCAGCTTTGTTTGAAGACATCCAGCAACAGCAGGCCAGCCCTCCAGGGAAACACCCCCCCACCTCAGCAATGGAGCAGGAGGAGTGGTCAATTGCACAATCCTCCCCTGTCAGGAGGGCCTCCCCATGGGTGCAGCTGGCAGGCGAGTGCCCAGGTGCCCTGGAGAGCACAACTCTTCCACTGTGGCAACGGCAGCAACGGCAATGAGGAGATAGGTGGGAGTTGCGGTAGGGGGTGGGGCATTGTTGAGAGACTCAGCAGGGGCAGCAGCGAAGGAGCATGAGCAGCATTGGAGCCACATGTGGCGGAGGTGCTCTGCTGCCTCAGGAGAGCTTGCATCGCCCCGAGCAAGGCAGAGCCCACTACCCTTCTAGGAAATTGGTTTGCATTTAAGAAAGGGTTGATAATGTGCAGAAACCAACATGTGAAACTCACAACTTTTCATGGCGTGGAGAGGAACACGATCACCCAACTAATTTCTGGAGAGAAAACAGCTTTAGAAAGAACAGCCACAGGGGCTGGTTCAAAACTTAGCAATCCTTAGCTTAGATCTCCATTTCAGGAAAATCAAAGGTAGACTTCCCATTGACTCGGTGCATTTTGAAATGGAATAATAAAATGTAGTGTGATCTTCAGACTCTGTGCAGACTCAGGGGTCCCTTTTGCAACATTCGCTGAATCTGATCCAGCACAAGAGGGTGCTCCAGCCTTGTAGCGATATCTACATAACTGATAGGAGCTAGCAAACGCTGTGGCAGCTGGAACAGACAAAAATGCACTCAGTGGAAAGCCTGCATCCGGAACCAGGGAAGAAATCTGGACAGGGGAAGTACTAGGGCTGTACAAAGGAGTCCTACAGTTGAGGCCAGCTGGATCCAGTGTTTCAGCTGGTAGACAAAGCACCGCAAAGGGTGTGTGAACATCACCACGGCTCTTCTTTCCCGCCTCCATTTATTCTGTGCAGACAAAGTACTGATGCTAAAAAAAGGATTGGAAGGAACAGGAATATTGTGCATAGAATCATAGGGTTTGAAGGAGGTCCTTGCAGGCCATCTGCTTCAACGCCTGCTTGATGCAGGGACTAGAGCGCCCCCAACAAATGGCTGTCCAGCCCCTACTTGAAGATCTTCAGGGAGAAGCCCCTCTCCCAGATAATTGGTTGCATTTTCAAGCTGCTCTTGCCATTAAGAAGTTTCTCCTAATGTGCAAACAAAATATTTCCAAGTCCATCAGATCTAGCCCTCGCATTTGGGGCAGAGAGAACATGTCTTTCCCACCTTCTATGCGATAACATTTCAGTTATTCCAAGAGTGCTATCGTGTCCACCCCTCAATCCTCTGTTCTCCTAGATAAATATACCCAGTTTCTTCAGCTTTTTCTCATAAGACCTGTTTTCCAAATTCCTAACCAACTTTGTTTATTATTCATTGCATTTTTATACCCTCATCTAAACCTGTTTCAAACTGTCGATGTCCTTCTTAAAAGTACGGCATCCAGAACTGGATGCAGGACTCCAGATGAGGTCTGACTAGGGCAGAATAAAGTAGAATTATGATTCTTTCTCATTAAAAGAAAGTAGTTTTGATTGTGTAGGTCAGACTAACCCAACCTGGTGCCTTCCCGATGTTATGGACTGCAAGTTCCATAGCCACTGATCATTGGACAGGTGACTGGGTCATGGGAATTGTAGTCCAGAACATCTGGAAAGTACCAGTTTGGGGATGGCTGCCCTAAGTGCCCTTAAGCTCTGAGCTTTGTTTGCCTAATATTGTTGTTATTGTTATTATTATTAAAATTTCTTTACTATCTTATCTGCTGAAGAGCTACTAAGGCAGTGTAGAGCAATTTAAAACCACTTAAGGGTTTTATTATATTTAGCAGTATAGCAATATTACAAATAAATAAACAAAACCATATAGCAATAGAAATGAGAACAGTAAAAATGTAAAAAAAACCAAAATTAAAAGTACATATTTTGAAAGGCCAGATTGAAAAGATGAGCATCCATTCCCTTTCTAAAAGGCCAAGTGTGTGTGTGCATGTGTGTGTGTGTGTGTGGCATTTATAGTTCTTGATGGGGTGCATCCCATAGTTTGAGGATAACTCATGAGAAAGACTTCTCACATGTGCCCAACAAACAGTCCTCCATGGTAATATCCAGGCAGGTTCACAGTGAGAACTTTTAATGTTGAGCAGCCCACACTTCCTCCGCTTCCCTGCTCCCAATATAGCAGAGTGCTTAATGACAATTTCTCTGAAAGTTTCAGGCTTGCGACACAAAGTGCAAGATTGAAATGAGGGTGAGATAGTGCATGTTGTTGACGTCTCAGACAAATGGGAAGGAATAAAACCTTTATATGTTGACGAGGGTTGCTCCTATGAAAAGATTGTTACCGAGTTTTTTGTAGCAAGTTTTATGCTCTTTAATTTTGTACTAAGATAGGATGACCATATTTTGGAAACCAAAAAGGAAGACAACGTGGTCATCCCCAAGGGGGCGTGTCCAGTACCAAGGGGGCGTGCCCACCTGAACATAGCCTTGGTCACATGTCTGATTTTACAGCACACATTTAAGACAAATCTGTCTACATAACATTTTAATGTTAAAATCACTGAAATAAAGAACAAGTGAGAGATTCAATGTATCTGAAATTAACTTCACTCACTCCTGCTTTTGTAGGTTTTGCTGTACTTTGAAGCTTTTGCTATACTCTGTGTGTTACATTCTCCCCTTCCCTCAAATATCTTTTCTGACTGTATCTTCACTCATTGCAAGCTGCTGTTGTTGTTAACAGGGTTTGCTACTGGCCCCAGATCTGTTTCAAATTTGGTATGGCTAAAGCTCTACCTAAAAGCTATCATGGTGCCAACTTTCAGCTCTTTATCTTTAAAAATGACAGCTTAAAAAATAATAATTTTAAAACTTCAATTTTTAAAAAAATTCCTAAAAAATCAATGGATGAACAGATCTGTTTCAAATTTGGTGTGGCTAAAGCTCTACCTAAATCCTTTCATGGTGCAAAGTTTCATCTCTTTATCTTTAAAAATGACGGTTTTAAAAATAATAATTTTAAAACCTCAATTTTAAAAAAAATTCCTAAAAAATCAATGGATGAACAGATCTGTTTCAAATTTGGTATGACTAAAGCCCTTCCTAAGAGCTACCATTATGCCAAGTTTCATGTCTTTATCTTAAAAAATAACGGAGTTATAAGCATTTTTGTTAATTCCCATTAGAGCTGCTCTTTGAAGAAAATCCGGATTTCCCCTCCCCCACCCAGATTTGCCATCAAAAACCTGGACAAATCCAGTCAAATCTGGTCATATGGTCACCCTAAGACATCTTTTCTGTGGGATTACAAATAATAGAGTTTTTGTGCGAAAACTGGGTTTTGGGCACCATTTCCCAAGGTGCTGGCCATTACAATGATTTCCTGAGATGCCTCTATCTCTAATTTTAATCTACATGGTCATAAATACCAAATTTCACACTTGTATCACAATGTGCATGATTTTGACGTTAAGCCGTTCTATTAATAGCAAAATCCAGGTCTCCATACCCACCATTCCCTCTGGAATCTTTCCTCATTAGACACCCTGTTTGCCTCCTAGGCAGTGACCTCAGCTGCAATGCCCCACCCAGCTAAGACGCACCTCATTCCTACCGTTTCCAGTGGGGCTGACCCTTGAATCCTTGGGATCAAGCTTAGACAATCCTCTCACCAAGTCAACCAAACTGGTAGCAGGATCCCATTTTGGTCCCCATCAGCCTCACCGGCGCAGTGAGTCACGTCCCTGTCGGAACCCAACGTTACTCTCATCCACGATCTCTGAAGCTCCCACTCTCATTCATGTCCCACTGACAGCCGACTGTCACGGGACCGCACTTTGCAGATTAAGCGCTGGATTTATAGCCGCTCAAGAATGTTATATCAATAACGCTAGCAGGCTCTTTTGTGTTCCCCCCTCTGACTGCCTTGTCTTTCTCCCGCCTGTTATTCTAGCTAAAGACCCTGGTTAACTTCCACGTTTGAGTCATTCCGCCTTTAAATTTTGATGACTCAATGAGTTTGACTGAAGCTTTTAAAAAGCTTTTAATTCTAAGCTTTGAGGCTTTAACACAGCTGGTTAAATTCGTAATGGCTCTTTGCTGCTTTCCTTCTCCCTTGAACTTTCTACCTCTTTGGCAAGTGTAGATCTCCTGCTAGGCGCCAATTAAATCCTATCGCGATGCATGCATTCATTAAGAGAATTGTTCCCTGTCCCAATGCATGTGCATAAGTGGCACTAACATTAATAGGCTGATCAGAGACCTGCAGGGGGGAGAATTAAAACTTGTAAGGATTAGGGCCTAGGAAAAAAGTCATGTGAAAATGTACATCATTCTTATCTGGAATTAGCTTCTTTCAAAATAAATTTATTATTAATAAATATGATAACACTGGATATCAAATTAATAATGTAATTCTAGTTCTAATTACTATAAACTATACAGATTATTATTGATAATAGTAAGAATTATGTGTGTGTATATGTTGATATATGAGGTAAGTGATGGTTGCTTTTTATATTTTTAGCAGTTTTAAATTTTGTATATCTGTTTTTAATGTTCATTGTTTTTAACTGTTGTAAACCACCCAGAGAGCTTCGGCTATGGGGCGGTACACAAATGTAATAAATAAATATTAAGGGATGTGTATGTGTGAGTGATTTGTCTCATTGGTCCCTTGCGTGATAATTCATTATCCCTTCATATAATGCATTTTCCAGAGACATGGCCATGTTGATCTTGGCATAGGTCAGCCCCAAGGCATTAATATAGTTAAAAGAAAGACAATGTATCTCTTCTGACACTCTGTGTAAAACCCACACATGGCACTGCTGTGGCAGGAAGGAGCAACACAGAACCATTATAATAACTTGGATGGTTATCTCCTCCTCTTTGCTGGGTTTTGGATCTGTCCCCTTTACTTTCTGAGTACCTGCTGAGGCTGCCATCGTACCAGGCTTTTTATCCTGCAACTTACTGGCAGTTTTGCTTCTGGATTCTTTGCAGGATTAAGTTTGGCTCCTTTACACAGGCGGAAACGTGCTTTGATTCCAGGACTCAAAGTCTGCAAGTTCTATTTGTTTCATTAGACAGCCACTAGATGGCGATGCCGTATAGCTCAACTCTGTAATTACACATTGCTGATTTATTGGATTAACCCTAATTTCCGTGTTATCTCCGGTCTTTTAAAAAGAAGGTAAAGGTCAAAATGCATGGGAGACACTCTGGAGGTTGACGATGCAAAGGACATGCAAACTTCTGTGTGTGACCAATCATGAACATGCAATAAAAGCCTTTGTAGAAATGCTCTGAGTTTCTCTCCTCTGTCATTCCTTCTGCTTGTTAGTGCTGCCCAGACCACAATTTCTTCTTCCCACATTCAACACTACCACTTCCTTTTGTATTTTCTCTCTCTCTGCTCACCATTTTAATGCTTTGAGAACCCTGCTTCTCTGGCCTCAGTAAACAGAGGTGCCATTTCAGATTTCAGTGAAAAGGGAGAGGGGTAGTAGGCCCATGCCAACTGGCCCCACTGGGCTCCCCTCTGCCCAGCCCTGGTCAGCATGTTGCTTTTGGGATGCCTTTTTATAAAAAACCAACAAACAAAACGCCACTCCTTTGAACCATCACTCCTTTGCAGCATTGCACCTGCGCATCAGTTTGTTTTAACAAAAGGGAAGGGAACTTGTTGATATCCAAGATTTTGCTTATATAGCCACATCAATGTGGTTTAAGATTACATTTGCCTCACAGAAGTGGAATTTATATCAAGTTCACACCGCATTAATTGGCTACGTGTGCCATTGGAGGAGCAGATATCATTTTGCAAAAATGCATTTTTACACTACATTAGGGTCAGAAGACACCTCCGTGTAGATTGGGGCCTGGATAGCAGACTGAGTCGGGCACAAACCTGGCCACAGTCTTCCATACTATGGTAAGATGTATTGAATTTCTAATTAAATTATAGTATTTGTTTCCAAATTTGCATGTATACATAAAATTAACATATGAAAATGGCATGCAAGTTGGCACCCTCTTTTGGCTTCTGTTTGGTTGTGCATTTCCTATTTTGTGGTGATTTGCAAGTGGCCCCCCTGCTTCCAGGTTTCACTTTCCAGCCATAAGGAGTTCCTGCTTTGTTTAATGGTGATAGAGTGGAGAGGTGAGTCTGCTTAT
This sequence comes from Elgaria multicarinata webbii, assembly GCF_023053635.1. NCBI lineage: Eukaryota > Metazoa > Chordata > Lepidosauria > Squamata > Anguidae > Elgaria > Elgaria multicarinata. The sequence goes on along the minus strand of NC_086172.1, from coordinate 72,624,544 downwards.
GCAGCATCAAGTCCCCCCTTTTATTTTAATACCTTACAAATCTTAATCTTAGAAACCTCATGGCTACTGCAATTTCATAAAGTCAGATTTTTTTCTCCCTGCTGTTGCCAAATATCTAGCAAGTGGGTAAAATTATGAGTGATGTTCATCTTGACATTCAGTTCTACCCCTTTAGGTGTGTGCCTTTGGCATGGCATTTGTAGTCCTTCCTGCATTTAAATGAGAGTTATTACAAGAGCGTGGTGATGTTAACAGCCAAGGGTGGGTAAATGTCAAAGACAACATTGCTGGTGCTATATAAAGGAAACAAGCCAATATGTGCTTTCCAAATAAAGCCTTCAAACTTCAAGATGGGTGTAGAATTTAAAATTTCAGCCTTGCTTAGCTCAATAATGGATGAACTCTTAGGAATATGAAGTTCAGATTATTTCTGGAAACAGCTCCTTGGACATTCAAGTGTGAGAAAATATGTACATCTTAACAATGAAATAATTTGGTGCTACCCTAATGGAGAAGATTAACATAGGCTATAGGGAAGAGAGTGGTAAAAAAAAGATATGTCAGGCCAGAAACATTTAGGGCTTTTATAAATAGTAATAAAATGTTTGCAGAAGATTTCAGCATGTTAGTGTTGTACTAATGAAATCACATCCATGGAGGCTCTATCTTCTGCACCAGCAATAGCCTCCAAGGAATCATCAATGGCAACACACACACACCCCAACTGTACTGCTTTCCTGGTAAACTGTGGGGTTAACTCACAAGAAGTGGAGACACTCTGGTGCTCATTGATCTGAAATCTGGAACTGAAGTCGGATGGATGAGATTTACCATATTTGTCATCCACTTCCTGTATGTTGGTTCCACAGTTTCCTGGATGAGCAGTAGAATTGGCAGGGTAGAATATAAGAAGTCCCCTACTTGATCAGAACAAATGACTATCTAGTCCAGCATCTGGTTTCCCACAGTGGCCAACCAGATGCCTCTGGGAAGTCCATAGGCAGAACCCAAGGACAATAGCCCTTTACTGGTATTCAGAGGCATTTTGTCTCTGGTCCTGGGGGTATAGACACAATGACTAGTAGCCAGTGATAGCTTTATCCTCCATGAACTTGTCTAACCCCCTTTTAAAACAGGCTAAGGTGTTTGCCACAATCACATCTTGTGGTAGCAAAATCAACTATGTACTGTGTTTCTCCTGAATCTCCCACAATTCAACTTCCTTGAATGGCCTCATTCAGTTGTAGTACTTTGAGGGAGAGAGAAAAAAATGGCGACCAATCAGGGCTAGCCATTGGTCTGGGACACGCCTCCGGCACAAAGCCAGAGGATGGCGACAGACTGGAGATGCGGGTTTCTGCCCCCTAGGCATGAAAAAGTCAGGGTAAGTGCCTGACTTTTTTTAAAAAAGCGGAGCTTCAGGGGAATGCCCAGGGGAATGCCTGTAATGTCCGCTGCATTGTATAAAGGACCTGTTGCCACTGCGGATCCATCCCGGGGCTTTCCCTTTGTCAAGATGAACCCCTGGACTAGTAGTTGAATTTTACTTCTACACTGGACAGTCCCAATGCAGTCCTTTTACTAGTCAATCAGCCCGCCAGGCTACTATAGGAGTCCATGGTTACTAGTGAGCCAGGGAGCAGCAAAACTAGCTCTTTTTGTCCTGGTTGTCTTGGAGGTCAAGTGTCTTAAGGTGGCGCTGTTGCTTCATGGTTGGAATATTTCACTACATGTTGCATTACATTAATTTCTAAGCTGCTCAGAAGCAGGGATTTTACAATGAGTGTTACGTTGGGTTAACAATGTAATGGAGCCACAGGACAATAAGGGTGAGGACAGACACAGGGTGAAAAGAAAGCATGCAGCAAATTCTCCTGCTACCTTGCGAACCTGGTTTCCTCCCGGCTTTGCAACAGAAATAAAAGGAATGTGTACCAGCCAGACAAACTCTGCCTCATTTCTTATTAGTTCATCAGACGAGCGTTTTATCACACGCTTGCTACTGCCAACTTACGGATGTGTGCATGTCCTCCCGCTCCTTTTGCTCATTTTTTGGTCACAAAATAGCCCCCCCCCCCAAATCCAACTTTTTTGTGCCGTGATCTCCTGCTATGTGCAGGAAAAGCCGCACAATAAAAACAAGTTACAGGAAGCCAGATTCTGGCTGGACATCAGAAAAAACTTCCTGAGCAGTATGACAATGGAACCAATTGCCCAGGGAGGTTGTGGCCTCTCCCACACTCGAGGCCTTCAAGAGGCAGCTGGACAGCCATCTGTCAGGGATGCTTTAAGTTGGATTCCTGCATTGAGCAGGGGGTTGGACTCGATGGCCTTATAGGCCTCTACCATCTCTACTATTCTATGATTCTATGATTCTACACGATTTCTGTGGTGGAGGGCCCTCCTGCTCATTTTGTTGAGTGGGGACCTGGACTTCTGTCCCAAAGTCCTCACCATGCCTCCCATGTGCTTCAGCTGGGCTGTCCTAATTTATTAATGTATCCATATATCTGTTGGCTTATTAATTAAACAAAACAGTAGGAAAGAGACTTTTTCCTAAAGGAGTGCAAAACTTCTCCAGGAATTGGGGTGGTATTTGCTGGGGCCATACACAGCCAACTACTGCTTGCAACTCTGCACAATTCTTTCATTGCCAGGTTTTGCCCTCGGACAGGAATGGGTATGTTTTAGAAGGAACACAGTGAGGGCACTGCCCTTCATAGCTTCATACTCTTCATCCTATGTCTTCATACTCTTCATCCTATTCAGGTAACTGAAGACATTGTTAGGACTCCCATACTTAAGAGATTGCCTGGTCCCCTATTGACCTGCCTGGTTGCAGTGCCATCAGAAGACACCCTTCTGGCAGTACCCAAGATGTTGGAGGTCTTGTCCATCATTAAATGGCTGAGAGATTCTATTATATTCAGCAGTATATAAATATTACAAATAAATAAAACCATGGCTCAGAATAGGGCATTGAGTGTCCTAGGGCTCATTCTCTTTACTGCTATAGATTAGGTGCCAACCCTTCTGGGTTTTCAGTGTCTACTAAGGTTATCTGATCCTCTGTCCATTGCCTAGGAATTCATTTAAGATAAGCAATTCATAAATATAGTTCAATAAATCAATAAGTCAATATTAACATATATATTGAAAGAGGGATTGGAGAAATATTGGAAGAACAGCAGTGAGAGCAACATGCCTCCAATTTCTGTTTTCTGTCTTCCCCCCACCTCACTACCATAACTGTAAAGGTCAGGAAAAAAAGAAGACAAGGAAAAAGAATCCTCATTTATTGTGTGTGAGGGTGTGTTCAGATGCCCCCCTCCCCAGGAAGCACTTCTGTAATGTACCATCAACACAGACGGCTTTTAATAAAAATTAGACCAATTCATGAAGGTTAGGTCAGAAGTTCATCGATAGCTTGTTACCATAACAGGAAAAATCGGAAGCAATACAGCTCTGAGCAGGGGGCAGAATGCTGGATTAGAGGGATCCTTGGTCCAATACAGCATTGGGGCACTCCTTAGGTTCTTACATTGCATTGTCCTAACCAAATTGCAATGTTTTGTCTCTGGGGAAATGTGATTTCCTCCATACTCTAATATCCTCTAATATAGCAGGCATGGTGCTGCTTTTTCTTTGAACAAGCTCTTGAGATGGTTATAGTTCTGAGCAAGCATGCCAGGCAGGGCTCCCAAGTTGATGCTCCTCCATATTCCACCAGGCGTGGTTCAACCCCAATGTTCACTCTTTACCCCAATCCATTTAAACATTATGGAGGATTGTTGTTCTGGGAGCCCTGCCTGGCATGCTTGCTTGTATGAAGCTAGGGAGGCACAGAGCTGCAGGGCATCAAAACAGCTCAGATAAGTGTGGCAGTGGATAAGCCATGCTTGCACAGAACAAGAGACGCGGGCTGGGATGGAAAAGGAGCAGAGGAGAGGAAGGAAGACAGTGGAGGCTGGCAGCTCTGATTTCATTGGGGCTGTGATTCCATTCTGGGATTATTATTATTATTATTATTATTATTATTATTATTATTATTATTTATTTATTTATTTAGAATATTTATATACTGCTCCTCATTGAAAAAATTTCAGAGCGGTGTACAAGGTAAAATGAAAATAAAAACAGAATAAAACAGTTAAAACAAAATTTAAAAAGAAGCAAACAACAACAACACAGAAATCCAAGGCTGCATGTTAAAGAAAGGCTTCTTGGAATAAAGATGTTTTCAGGAGACGCCGAAAGGAGTACAAGGTTGGAGCCTGCCTGACCTCCAGAGGCAGGGAATTCCACAGGAGGGGCGCCACCACGCTGAAGGCTCTTCCCCTGGTGGATTCCAATCGGAGGATGGATCTAGGTGGAACCACCAGGAGCAGGCCCTCGGATGACCTCAGGTTGGTAAGGGAGAAGGCGCTCTCTCAGGTATCCTGGTCCCAAGTTGTTTAGGGCTTTGTACACGAGAACCTTAAACCTGGCCCGGTTTAAGTACAAGAACCTTAAACCTGGCCCGGTAGCGAATAGGCAGCCAGTGCAGTTCACTCAGCAGAGGAGTTACAAGCTGGAAAGGGGCAGCTCCAGACAACAGCCGAGCTGCAGCATTCTGCACTAGCTCCAGCTTCCGGAGTAGCTTCAAGGGCAGCCCCACATAGAGTGCGTTGCAGTAATCCAATCTTGAGGTTACCAATGCCTGTACCACCGTGGTCAAGCTATCCCTGTCCAGGAGAGGCCGTAGTTGGCGAACCAACCGAAGATGGTAAAAGGCACTCTGAGCCGTGGCGGCTACTTGAGCCTCCAATGACAGAAATGGGTCTAAGAGTACCCCCAAACTACGAACCTGTTCTTTCAGAGGCAAAGCAACCCCATCCAGAACAGGCAATGAGCCTGTCTCCCGGACTCGGGAACCACTCACCCACAGGGCTTCCGCCTTGCCAGGATTTAGTATCGGTTTATTGGCCCTCATCCAGCCCATTACTGAGTCTAGGCACTGGTCCAGGACTTGCACAGCCTCACCTGATTCAGTTGTCACAGGGAGATAGAGCTGCGTGTCATCAGCGTATCAGAAAAAAACTCTGAAGCAGCTGTTCAATGTGCTGAACCTCATCCCCAGGCTAGGTTCAGCACCTTGGATACCTCCTTCAGAATTCTTTCTGATCCTGGCTGAAACCCAGGAAGGATTCACAGCCCCACTGAAATTGGAGCCACCAGCCTCCATTGGAGTAAGGGGTATTGCTGCCACCACCACAGGATCTCTGCAGGGGATCGGTGCCCTCCCTGCCCTTATCCTAGCACCGCATCTGCTTGCAGAGAAATTTAATCTGCCTCATATTTAATCTGCCTCTCCTTCCTTCCTAGATCAAAACTCCTTTCCAATTATAAACATCAGACCTAGGATATATGGGTGGGTGGTGGTAGTGGAAGGGTGGGGAGGTGAGAAAAGAAACCTGTTCAGAATTTCTTCCTTAATGGCAGAAATTAGCAGGAAATCATAGAAGGCAGAATTCAACTTGCCAGCTTGGAAGGAGGCAGGCTGCTGGTAATACAAGGGCAGGCTGTAATACAGTACAGAACTGTTAACCGCAAAATGAAATAAAGGCTCCTTGGGGAAAGATCTTACACTAATGCCTATTACCTTAATAGCCTTGTGGTTAAGTGTAGTGGGTATGGGTTCCATTGTTGTGCTGCACTGGTCTTGAAAGGGTGATCTTTAGTTTAAGTCACTCAAAGAGAAGATCATTAAAGAGAGTGCTAAACAGGCCACAATTATAGTAATAATTAGGTATGTAGTGCCTCCAGCCAGCAGATGGTGCTATACTATCTCCTGACTGCAGAGTTATTGGTCTCTCTGCTGAGTTAGTGGTTCCACTCCGTAGTTCTGTTGAAAGAACAGGTTCTCATATGTGTACGCCTGGAGTAACTCATGTAACTGACTAGAGCTTGTTCATTTAGGGAACTACTATGACTGGTGGGGTGGCTTGAAAAAGGTGAAATCACTGTAAGAAAAGAAGAAATGTACCTATTCAGGTGTTTAGGACTGTTGTGGAATCAGCACGTGAGGAGAAGAAACGCTCTAGCTGCACCCCCTCCTTGAGAATTTCTTTCATTCTGTACTTGTGTAGGGTAACAGTCTGAAGAGGAGAAGCTGCTGTATCTGTGGACGTACGCCATGTGATCAAGAACCCTGATTTTCCAGCTTTCTGAGGTGACTGGAGAGCCTCCAGAATTACAGCAGGCTCTTTTCTTTAGCCTGTCGCCCTACATGAGTAAAGGGTGATGGAAATGTGCAAGAGGCGGAGTGAGGCTAGAGAGCTCCTCCTCCTCCTCCTCTTTTACACAAATCCTGAACTCCTGAATAGGACTCCAGCTGAACCTGGAACCAGTGAGCACCTAGCAAGCTTTGAACTTTTGGTCTTTGTGGATGAGTGAACTCATCAGAGCAGGATTTCAGAAGGCGGATGCTGAAGAAATGGGTGCAGCTTTAACTGCAGCTTTGCATGCAGAAGGTCCCAGGGTCAATTTGTGGCGTCTTCAGGTAGAGCTGGGAACAATTCCTGGCAGAAACCCTGGAGACCACTGCCAGGGTTGACAATACAGGGCTATGGTTTGACTCAATATAAGGCAGAGTCCTAAGTTACTAGCGCCAGTTGTCTAAGCACTTGGGGACAAACTAGGAGTTGGATCCACAATCTGCATCCAACACGAAGAAGGGCTCCGCTACAGAAAGGTTGTTTCAATTTTGGAGAATCCCCCTCTCACGCACACCACAGCTCTCCCCATTCAGAAGGGTCTCCTGATTTTCTGTGTAGCATCTTCAGGAGGTTGAAGGAGATGGCCTGGGAAGGAAGAGATGGACACATCCACTTCTAGCAGCAAAGTTGGTCCAGCTTAAATCTGGATCCCACCCTAGCTGTGAGACCAAATGCATCATTAGAAACAAAGTAAAGTTTTTTTAAAGTAGTAGGATGTATCCTTCCCCCTGCTCCCTCAATTTTTGATGCAAATCTCCCCTCCAGCTGCTTTTAAATAAAAACAAATCTTAATGTGGTTTCTAATGAGCCTGTTAGTTTAGTATCATGTGTAGTTTAGCCTTTAAAATCACAACGAAGGAGGCCTGGCCCTGCAAGCTAGGAGACGTCAGGATGGAGATTTAAAGAATTCTTATTCATTTGCACTGGAAAGATGGTTGGATAGAGCTTCCCCTGTTCCATTCTGTTGAATGGAGGGTTTAATTAAAGTAAATCTTGCTAGACAAATTTGGAGCTGGCAACCCAAAAAGGGGCCTGTAGCAAACTATCCCAGGATCCGATGTGAAGAGCTAGTTTATAATAGGATTAGCAGTGGAACTTCATAACCTGCTGGTAGAGGAAGGTGTCATCCTTGATAAACTAGTGAATTATATTATCCGTGGACTGCAGAATGTGGATGCAGAAAGTTTTAATTCAAATGCCCATAGCTGCCTTCTCCAACCTGGTGCCCTCCAGGTGTTTTGGATGACAACTCTTATCAGCCTCACCTACCACAGCCAATAGTCAGGAATGCTGGAAGTTGCAGTACAAAACAACTGGACGGCACCAGATTGACAAAGACTGGTCTAGATTAACGATTTGCTAACACGGTCAGTTCTCCAAGAACTGATGGTTATGTGGACGGCGAAGCTTTTGAAGGACGCTTGAGTATAAACCATCTACTAGCAGCCCAGGGATCAAGAGGAGGCAGCAGTTTCCCAAGGGAGCACCAGGCCAGGTGGCACTTTTTGCAAACACTGCAGAAGCATAGATCATTGGAGGCTGGATTGCCAGAGCAGAGGAAGGATGCACCAGATAAATGAGAAATAGCGGATGAAAGAGGACCACAATTAGCAGAGGTGAAGTACTGCTCTGGTGTTATATAACTGGGGAAGTGGAGTGTGATGTTGTGATTTGGGTTCTACAATCATCCTCTTCCGATCTTTCTTTGAAGAGAAGGGAAATTAGAGAGGCTCCTTCTCTGTTTCTTTTAGGTGGGCAGTGAAGCCATTTTTGTACCCCCAGGTTAATAAGGTTTTTGAAGTTTTTTTAAAAAATCTAGCTTTGTTTTATTTGTTTTATTCTGACTTTGAATGCCCTTTATAATAGGGTGACTCTATGAAAAGGAGGACAGGGCTCCTGTATCTTTAACAGCTGAGTAGAAAAGGGAATTTCAGCAGGTGTCATTTGCATTTATGGGGAACCTGGTGAAATTCCTTCTTCATCATAACAGTTAAAGTGCAGGAGGTATACTAGAGTGACCAGATTTAAAAAAGGGCAGGGCACCTGCAGCTTTAACTGTTGTGATGGAGAGGAAATTTCACCAGGTTCTCCGTATATACAAATGACACCTGCTGAAATTCCCCTTTCTATGCAGCTGTTAAAGATACAGGAGTCCTGTCCTCCTTTTCATATGGTCACCCTACTTTATAATTACATTGATACTTTATTGCCTCAGAGCTGTTTTTACAATCAAAAGTGGTATAGAAGTTCAATGATTAAAAAAACAACACACCACCCTGTACGTTTAAAAGACCAGAGTTAAGGCTTTCTCAGGTTGGCTCGAACTCCACAAAACAAGGAAATTGGAAGTTAAGGCCTTAAAAATGTGCTGCATCCATGAGTAGTAATGATGTTGTGCATTGTCACAAATTGTGCTTGCTTACAACTTACTCTCCATACACCCACACTTTTCCTGGGTCTTTCAGTCCCAAATTCCAATGGGGAGGATGGAGTGCCTGGGGCCAGCAAAGATGCCCTATGCTGTCCTGGTCCTATATTGCCTTATGTAGGGTGGCCATATGAAAAGGAGGACAGGACTCCTGTACCTTTAACAGCTGCATAGAAAAGGGAATTTCAGCAGGTGTCATTTGTATATATGGGGAACATGGTGAAATTTCCTCCTCATCACAACAGTTAAAGCTGCAGGTGCCCTGCCCTCTTTTAAATCAGGTCACTCTAGTATACCTCCTGCAGTTTAACTGTTGTGATGAAGAAGGAATTTCACCAGGTTCTCCATATATGCAAATGACACCTGCTGAAATTCCCTTTTCTATGCAACTGTTAAAGATACAGGAGCCCTGTCCTCCTTTTCATATGGTCACCCTAGCCTTATGAAGCACCTGAGCCTTACTGTATTGCTAGAGGAATCTTCCTGTGAATTGACCCAGGCCTGTTTGTTGCTTATAAAGTGCAGGATGCAGTGGCTGACATCTTTTTAGCATTTATAGCACCCATCTCTCTCTCTCTCTCTCTCTCTCTCTCTCTCTCTCTCTCTCTCTCTCTCTCTCTCTCTCTCTCTCTCTCTCTTCTTTGGCTTCCCCCCAGCCATGAAATGTTTTCAGCATTCTCTAAAATTGTATTACTGCGTATTTATGATATTGTTTTATGGTGTTGTGCAAACTGCTTCAGGATTTGTGCAAATGAGAAGTGGCACAGAAATATTGCGAATAAATAATCATAATCACAATAAAAGTGAATGAAACTATTGCAAAGGATCTGTGGTTGCAAGAAGACGTGGAGGAGGAGATGATGACATACCACAACAGACACCTTTACTTTCTTAGTGCAGCGGACGATATGCCCACAAATCACATTGCCCACAAAGCCTTGGAGATTATATCTGCAGACCATAACAAACAATATTCAGCTACTATTGATACAAACTCAACTAAATATAGCTCAATCTTTACCAGCACTGAGCATACTGTCCAGAGGTGCTTCCAGATGAGGCTTGTATGGCTCTATCACCCTGCCATATGCACTTAATTTTATGGGGGGGGGCATACAACTTTGACTCGTAACCCTCCTTTGCTTTCCTGCTGCTTTTTCCGTCTAGAGAGTACCATTGGGTGACCTTTCCTCAGCCCCTTGGCAATGGAGCTATGAGGTTATGTAAGGTACCCTCTTGTCCCCAATGTTGTTTACCATCTATATGAAGCTGCTGGGAGTGGTCATTAGGGGATTTGGAGCCAAGTGCCATCAGCATGCTGATGATACACAGCTCTGTCTCCCTGTGACATCTGAATCAAGTGAGGCTGTGCAAGTTCTGGATTTATGCCTAGACTCAGTAATTGGCTGGATGAGGGCCAATAGACTGGAACTGAATCCCAGCAAGAGGGAAGTCTTGTGGATGAGAGGCTCCCCAGTCTGGGAGATAGACTCATTGCCTGATCTGGATGGGGTTGTGCACCCTTTGAAAGATCAGGTTTGCACTATGGGGATACGCCTAGATCCATCACTTTCACTGGAGGATCAGGTGTCCATGGTGGCTCGGAGTGCCTTTTATCATCTTTGGCTGGTTTGCCAGCTGTGGCCTCTCCTGGACAGTGCTAGCTTAGCCATAGTGGTACAGGCACTAGTAATCTCAAGATTGGATTACTGCAACATACTCTTTGTGGGGCTGCCAATAAGGCTGGTCTGGAAACTGAAGCTAGTGCAGAATACAGCAGCTCAGCTGTTATCAGGAGCTGCCCCTTTTCATCAGGCAACTCCTTTGCTGAGGGCCCTGGGCCAAGTTTAAGATTTTGGTAGTAGTATATAAAGCCCTAAATAACTAAGGACTAGGATATCTGAGAGAGCACCTTCTCCCTTTATCAACCTGCCTGGTCACTGAGGTCATCCTGGTTCTTCTGCATGGATCTATGCCTCGACTGGAGTCCACCCAAAGAAAAGCCTTCAATGTGGAGGCCTCATTTCTATGAAACTCCCTGCACTGTTGTTTCCAGGGCCTCCTGAAAACAGCTTTATTCTAGGAAGTCTTCCTTGATGGACCAGGCATGTTTTTAAAATAACAATTTTAAACATGGCATTTTATTTCTTTTATCTTTTTATTATTTTATCTTTTATTGTTCACTGTTCTGGAAACTGTTTAGATGTGGAGCAGTATATAAATGCTTTAAACAAACAAACAAAGAAACGTTTCCTTACTTCAGAAAATCCTTTAAAAATATTTCCATCTGGAAGCATCTCAGGGCTGGTAGAGAACCTCTTGACACAAAGGGAAGGAGCCATGTGGTGACTGGAGCTTGAGGTGGATCTACATGTGTCCTCCTGAGTAGTGATGTAGTAGTAGTAGTAAGTAGTAGTAGTGAGTAGTCAGGAGCTCTCCTGCATTGGGAGGGGGAAAAAGAAATAAAGGATGACCCTCCAAAAATGCAAAGAAAAAGCTGGCAGGTGGGGGGGGGCAACTCTTGCCTTGGCTAGAGTGAGCAGACAGAGCTTTGGAAGTGATGGTAACTGTCCCACAGAATCTTGCTATTGCTATAGGATTTCTCTGCAAGCGTCATATAGTTCTACGATGAGGTGAAGTAATGGAAACTGCCTGAGTAGAGTACACATCATGAAGTAATTTGGAAAAAAAAATCTCTTGGAAAACTGGTGGAAACAAAGTAAAAAGTGTGAGTATCTTTCTAAAAATAAAAAAGTGACATGCCAAAGTGACATGCCCCAGATTTATATTAAAACTGAAGAGTTTGGGGTGGGGGGTTTGTGTGTGTGTGTGTGTGTGTGTGTGTGTGTGTGTGTGTGTGTGCCATCAAAGCAAAAGCCCTGAAAAAGAGAGAAATGTTAATGGAGTTAAGTGACAGAACTAGTCCAGTTGGGACCAGGAGGATTTGGGGACTTTCAAATTTGCCTGAAAGAGAGTGAATGAAAGAACTCCTGAGAGATAGGATAAAGGGGGATATTATCACTGACTTTATTTTTATTTTATTTTTTTGTAGATTTTGGCTTTAAATTCTTGCTGAGAGGTTTGTTTTCTCCTTGAGGATTTTCTGTTAAATATAAAAGCTTAATGGAAACTGTGAAATGGCTGCATTATGAATTAATCATAGAAGTTGATATTTCTAGATGAGGGAGGATTGGGACTTGAGTAGTTACGAGAACATTCACTCCATTGAGAATATACGACAGCTTTTATTTCCATTTTGTTTAATGTTAAGGTCCAGTCTTATGAGTACAATTGGCAGCCGTGCCCGGCAGGAGGTTCTTTCCTATGCGCTCCCCTGCTCTTGCACAGCTTCTGTTCATTTCAACAGGGCAGTGATAGGAGTTTTCTGGAATTTTTCTGATGCCCTAAATCAATTGGGATTTGATCTAGCATGTTTGATTTATATTAGTTAAGCAAGGTTTCAAAAGTACATTGGTTAGTTTCATGTGCTGCATAAATATCTCAAAAGGTTTTGTAAGTAGAGGAATAACTAAGCAAGACAACTTTTTAGAAAATTGGTTTCCATTTAGCCAATATGTTAACAGTGCTTCCTCTGGTCTTTGGGTATCTAGGGCACAGAAATCCTTTTGGACAAGAAAGCTAACCTAGATGAAGGCAGAAATATGAATGTAGTAGTTAATTGAAAGCTGGAATACTTTGGGAAGAATGGAAACTAAAACAGAGTTAATCTTACATTTTTTATTTGAAAAGCTTTCTATAGGAAGCAGGGAGGAGGGAGGAGAGGATGATGTTGGTGATGATGATAATAATAGATCCTACCCAACACTTTCACCGCTGCCCTTTCTTTCTGAAGTGTCCAGTGCTTTTCAAGTGAGCAGGAACACACAGACAAATGCATTCTGAAGAAAATCTCATTTCAACCTTAAATGGTGCTTCAAAATTTCCAATTCACACTGTTGCCATTTTTACAGGAATTGATGGCTGCCTTTGTTATCAAAGCTGACAGGCCTCTAGTAAGGCTGCATAATCGGCTTGAGCTGCCCGTGCCTTTCATTATTCCCAAATGGCAGATTCTCATGATATCTCTCTTTTATAGGCATCACTCATTTTTATTTCTTAGTTGACATGGCTCTCCACCATTCTGCAGCTGGGCTGCTGAGATAAAACAATTCCCTGAGAGCCAAAGGAACAACAGCTCCGATCTACTCTAGATGCGCTGGTTGTGCCAGTGCCATTTGAATCCAACCAAGCACTTACATTCAGGTTTGTATTGTTGAAGCAGTGGCTGCAGGACTAGAAAAATATTGCGCAGTCCGGGGCACCAGGATCAACATTTTAGCAGCATAGATCATATTTTTTGGCACCAGAACAGCAGGGATTAACTAAAATTTCAGATCCCTAGTTGCCAGTGTCAAGTTTCTAGGTTCCTATGATTTTTCCAGCTGTAGCAGTCATGGTGCTTTTAGAGCCTTGAAAATTATTCTCCACTTAGCTCAAATTATAACAGCATGGTCCTTTTGTGCAACATTATCACACTGCTCATGTTCAGTTTTGCAGATTCTCCGAAGAATCTGCAACTGCTCCCATTCTGTGTCATAGCTGAGTAGCCTTCATCTAGGACATTAATGCAATGTTGAACTGGACAGGGCCTAGCCATGATCTTTCTTTACAACCTGATGTCTCTTTTCAGTAATGGTGAGGCAAGGGAAGACATGCTGCAGAAGAGGCAAACAACAGTAGGTAATTAAGTGGCTGCACCCTTGTTTTCCACACAGATGAGTCCACCAAGAGGAGGCTACCTAGGCTCATGATGTTAAATCAAGAGATGCTTTCCACGAAAATTCCATGAGGCTCTCTCCTTTGGTTTTAAGTGTTATTCCATGTGTTTGTCTAGGCTATGAGCTTCAATGGCTTCATGAAATATGCCTAGGGATTGCTACAGGTGTTACTAAAAGTTGTGTTGCCAAGGTTGAGACTACACTATTCTATTCTATTCTATTCTATTCCTGACCATGATACTTGCTTGCATATTAACTTGGGTGGTGGACTCTCCTTTGCTGGAAATTTTCAAACAGAGTCTGGTCAGCCATCTGTTGGAGACACTCTATTTCTGTATTTCCTGCATCAAGCAGAGGGCCTAGGAAGCTCCTTCAATGCTGTCATACTAAAGTGATCTGTTCTTTGCCCTCTCCCTTGTGCCTGTTCCACTAGGGATAAAAAGTGGTCATGCCTTAGGCCCCAAATGAAGTTGGAGATCTGGTTGACAAGGATCTGGCCACAAGGGGTGAACTGTTTAGTAAATGCACTTTACCCACACAGTGTGGCAAGATGCTTTGCCAGCATATCAGGGCTTGCATGGGGCTTGACACCTGCTGATGTGAAGAACAGGGCCAGCCTTAGACATTTTGCCACCTGAGGTGAAGGGCAAGAGAGCCGTTCCCCATTCTCTGTACAGAAGCCAACTGGACTGGAAGTTGCATCTTATTTCAGCACTGGCATCTGGACAGCAGCCTCCTCTGCAGCTGAGGGGCTGGCAACAGCCTAATTTAGAGGGTTTTCTGGCCTCAGAGAGAGTACACTCAGGGGCCAACTTAAAGGCACAAAAATCCTGGGAAATCAAAATAAGTCAAAAGTGCCATCAAATCCCTGTGGATCAACCACCTTCAGAAAGCACGTGCGTTCATAATGTTCCCTACAGAATGAATGAGTGAATGAATAATACTTCTGCACTTGTTTTATGAAGATAGATAAGTAAATAAATAAACAAATAGTGGGGAGGCAAAATGGATGAGTCCAATGCTGAACATGTGCAAAATCCACCCACTGAGTTTACTACAAGGTAGATTTTACTGGATTGCAAGACCACTCCACCAAATATTGTATCTCTGTGCCAGTCAGACTCTGATGCGTCAGAGAAAGGTAAGTTAAAATACTAGACAGACTACCAAATGCAGCGCAACAGTGCATAAAACTGAGTTGTGATAAGCTGTAGGGTAGAAAAGCTCTATGTAACAGGTAGGTATTTCTGCCAATTTTGCCCCACTTGTCTTGTCAAAGGAGTTTGAAATATTTCAACTTGATATGCAAACCATGCTAAAGTTTCCCTTTGATATCTCAGCCAGTCACACAGAGTGATAAAGAAAATAACCCTTTTGATATATGGCAAAGTAAAAAATGGGAGTGTAAATTTCTTATCTCACTTCTGGCTGAGATTGTGAGTAAGCTTATACCAATTAGACAATGTTAGACAAACAGCAAAAGGGTTCTTTGGAGAATGCTAATACATTTTGGCCCTTTATAACGACTATCATCAAAGTGGTGATAAAAACAACTGATCGCTGCATCTATAATGTATTTGCATTTTCTGCTCTTTTCCTTACAATTATACATTGGAAGAGAAAGTTTCTCCCCCCTTTCTCCAAGGCTCCTTTAATTACTTTCAGTTCAGGTTGAATTCCCATCTTCTTGTAGGTAATGAAAGTCAGATGGGAAACTGTGAAACTTTAGCCTGAAGTCAATCAGCTTGTTAACTCAAAAACACTGAATGCAAAATGCACTTGTGCATTTCGTTCATTCCTGCTAAAGCAACCGTAGTGGGAGATCAAGATGATCCTTGCTAAAAAGCATTGGAAAGAAATGAATAGTGAGCATTAAGGCAATAATGACACCACCTAAAAGGAAGTTAAGGCAATAAACACACACACACCAAAGTACTGAAGTGAAAAATTCAAATGACAAGCAGATTACGCATTGTGCATGTCTACAGTAGTGCTGTCATGGAGCTGGAGCAGGGATGCACTTCTCACCCTGTCCATGACCTTGTGTCCCTGAACTTACCATGACCACTGACGTCCACATGTTGTGTGCTGTTGTCTTCAAAGGAACCCATAGATGTGAGCAGCTGCTCTTGCACATGAGCTGCATGTGACTGGAACATCCAACTTCATGAGCATGGTGATCACATGGAGTTACTTACATGTAGGGATTCCTTTACAGACAACAGTGCTCCACACATGGATCTTGGAGGGACATAATGTTGAAGATGGGGCAAGAAACACAGCTCTACTCCAGTGTCACTACAGCACTGCCCTACATACAAGTAATTCATGATATGTTGTGCAGTGTACTTCAGCAATCAGAATGGAACATGATGAGAGTCTCATAGCAGTATTGAAGTGCTAGTATGGTTTACTACAACTTTCATCAACCTGGTGCCCTCCAGATATGTCGGAGTAGAACTCAGATCATCCCTATAAGAAGAGCCATGCTGGATCAGAGTAAAGGCCTTCTAGTCTAGTATTCTGTTTTCACAGTGGCCAACAGATGCTTAGAGGAAGCCCACAAGCAGGATATGAATGCAATAGCACACTCCTTCTTGTGTTCTTGAGTAACTGGTATTGCAATGCATACTGCACCTTATACTGGAGAATCATAGAATCATAGAATAGCAGAGTTGGAAGGAGCCTACAAGGCCATTGAGTCCAAACCCTGCTCAATGCAGGAATCCACCCTAAAGCATCCCTGACAGATGGTTGTCCAGCTGCCTCTTGAAGGCCTCTAGTGTGGGAGTGCCCACAACTTCACCAGGCAACTGATTCCATTGTCGCACTGCTCTAACAGTCAGGAAGTTTTTCCTGATGTCCAGCTGGAATCTGGCTTCCTTTAACTTGAGCACGTTATTCCGTGTCCTGCACTCTGGGAGGATCGAGAAGAGATCCTGGCCCTCCTCTGTGTGACAACCTTTTAAGCATTTGAAGAGTGCTATCATGTCTCCCCTCAATCTTCTCTTCTCCAGGCTAAACATGCCCAGTTCTTTCAGTCTCTCTTCATAGGGCTTTGTTTCCAGATCGCTGATCATCCTGGTTGCCCTCCTCTGAACACGCTCCAGCTTGTCTGCGTCCTTCTTGAATTGTGGAGCCCAGAACTGGACGCAATACTCCAGTTTACTCCAGTCTACTGGACGCAGTAGATGAGGCCTAACCAGGGCCAAATAGAGAGGAACCAGTACCTCACATGATTCGGAAGCTATACCTCTATTAATGCAGCCCAAAATAGCATTTGCCTTTCTTGCAGCCATATCGCACTGTTGGCTCATATTCAGCTTGCAATCTACAACAATTCCAAGATTCTTCTCGTTTGTAGTATAATATGTAGTCATCATGGCTAGTAGCCATTAATTGCCTTATCCTCCATGAATTTCACTAATCCCCTTTTCAAGCTCTCTAAGTTGTTTGTCATCATTAGAACTTGTGGTAGAGAATTCCATAGTTTAACTATGTGTTGGTGATGGAGTACTTCTTTTGAATGTGGAATTATCTCACAGATCTTGGGGTCAAGCTCCAAAATCCTTTGGAAAGTGTTCCCATGAACATGCATAGATAGGCCTTAAACACTGTGGTTGTCCTGGGAAATTACATGTTGAGAATTTTGTTAATGTAGTTAACAATCCTGATGTTTTGAAGAAAGCAGTGACATTTGGGGAGAAAAAAAAGACAGTACAAAGGTGGGAACCTTTCTAATATACATGTGACAGGTGAACTTACCCCAAATGAGTTTGTTATGTTCTTGGGAAGCAGCAAATTCATTCATGTAATTTCAAACGAGAGTTCTCTTTTAATTTGATTTTTGTGCATGTGCAGTATCAAACTGCGTCTTGGGAGCTGTAGTTTGGAATTGAGTAATGTGTCATACTGTCATACATCACTGAGTTATGTATCCCTTCCTGGTTGGTTGATTCCACATAGCCTTTCTATATAATGTTAACTTATTGTCACTGATTGATATAAGGAGAAGAGATAACTGGATTGGAATATGGAGGTGTTTACAACTCATGTGGCTGTTTTTTGTTAACATTATTGTTTTGTGGAAAGAGTTCAAATGCCAACCTTTCTATACAGGATTAAAGTGACATCATCACATTTCCTTCTGAAAGAAAAGAGTTAATCCAATAAACTCAGTGCATTGCAGGAATTTAGATGCAGGCTGTGCATGTTCCGATAGTTACATATATTTTTGGAAATTTTAATAATAAATTTGTAAGACAGTGATCCAACCTCATTACAAAGTTGAGCATTACATACACACAAGTTTCAACCAACAAACCAACTAATTATAAAATTCAGGAGCATGACTAGATAAGTAGGTTTTCACAGTCATAATGGATAGTACAATCCTGGCCATATGAAAGTTACAGGACATAATTTTGACAGTTGAAAGAAAGTTACCTAAACTTGTGCTGCTGTATAGTTCATATCTAAGTATTTACAAGCAGACCTTAGCAATACTTTAGCTCCTCTGCCAAGATCAGCATGCAGCACTCTTGAGTAGCTGGTGCCTACCCTGCCATTTTAGAAGGGACTGGGCTTGGAATATGCCATTTAAATCTCCCACTATCCCCCCTGACATGGTGTTGCTCCAAGGCATTGTTGGTATACAGCAGCAGCTCCAAGATGCAGACATGCTGCTTCTGCTAGGTAAGGCCACTCAAGCACCAATGTTGGGGTGGGTGGGTGGGTGGGGAGAACCAGAGGGAACGTTGCCAAGAGTCCCCTATTACCTGGACCTGCCTCTATCAGCAAGCTAAGTAAGAGATATCTAGATCAGCCCAAACCAGAGCAGATTAATAAAGACAACATCTAGTGTTCATCTTTATTCACAGCTACATGGACCATCTTGATATTTTTGCTTTTAAGCTGGGCATTTAGGAATACGATTTGAATGAATGCAAATATTGAAATATTCAATATGATGGTTTTGTAAATGTTAAATAGATGCAAATATTGAAATATTAATACCCTGGTTGCCATGGCTATGTTTTTGTCATGGGTATAGTACAGGATGACCTTGCTTGTTAAAGGTTCCACCAAGTTTCAAAGGAGGCACTGTTTAAAATATTCCCGTCGTCACTTCCTTCCTTTACTTGCAGGTGCTGGGTTTATTTTCAGCTGTAGTCCCATTAATTGAAATGAATGTTAATGACTTCACACCGCTTGGCTGGGAAGAAAATGAGAATAAATTCCACACGTGCGCCCTTAAAAGAATGGATCAAACGTTCAGAACGATGTCATCTTTAGGAGCAAAAGTTAATGGGATGCAATAAACAGCACAGCAAGGTCTCTCACTGTCTGACCCTTAAAGAATCTCCTTTAGGAAATGTAAAGACATAAGAAAACTTGGAATGCAGAGTGACAGCGGAAACATTTCTCAGCATTAAATGACATCAAAAGAGGAAATGTGTGCTTGTGGGAGATGTGCCGAATTTGGAGATTGAATTCAGCATCAGCAATTGGGCTGACATCAATGGCATGTGTTGACTATGGCCTCTGGTAGTTTGGGCTGTGTAGGCTGGCATGCTGGAATAGATGGCCCTTTGGTCTCTGGTGGCTGTATAATTCTCCAGTAACTGCTTGGAAGAGTAAATATGCACAGCACCTGGCTCCTGGCATTCCTAGGCTCCTTTTATGAAGCAACTCACAAAACACTAGTAGCACCGCCGCACATACCTGAGAGGCACACATGAGGCCATTTGGGGCAGCACAGACTGGATCAGAGCAAAGCAGCTGGACAGAATTGGTAGCAGGTTCAAGAATGCCACATAGGAACCAGCCTTGGTTTGGCAGGGGCCTCAGAAGGCCTCAAGCTGCCTCATAGTGAGCTGGCTATGGCTGCCTCTGCATGAGGCATTTATTGTGTGCTCGTGAAGGTTCACTCACAGAACTTTGCAGGTCTTTTTCATGACATCATCAGCCTCTCCCATTGTTTTTAAGCAAGAATTTGCCATTTTATACATCACCGATAATGTGGTAATCAATCTAAATCGCACAATATAGCAGCACCATCTGCTGGCGGTATAAATGAAACATACGGGAAGGAACTGGCAAAAACAGAGGGGGAGGGAAGCATGTGTATTGTGCCAATCATAAGCCCACAAAGACTCCAGAAGAGAAAGCCCCTGTAAGACTGCGGGAGTATTGCTTGATGTAGAGAAACCTTATGAGAGGATTGAGGCATTCTGTGAAATGTTGTGGTAATGGCTGATTCAGGGTTGCACCGGAGAAGTCGAGAAGAGAAGCTGTAGCTGAAGGCAGGACTATGTTATGAGGAAAATATGGGGTTCCCAGCCCCATGCTTTTCTGGCAAGGCAACTGTAGGGGTAATATGGCTGTGGGGATTTGCAGGGGAGAATTTGTGGCCGGGAGGTGGTGTTTACCTCTTTTTATACTTGCATTTTGTCCCCGCAAATATCTCACACTTATTTTTTAATTTTTTTTTTCTCCACCACTGGACTCTATAAGTAGGAATAAGTCTGGTCAGTTGGAAAACAGCTTCAGTAGAGTATATTCATGGGATACATGGTGTGTAAGGGAGGGATGTTTTCTATTGATTTTCACTCTTCAAAAGCCTCCTTTCCCCCCATGTTTGCCATATCTTGGCAAATGAGGTTGTAAGTAGGTATATTAGCCAAAATGGCATCTATTTTGATGCCAGTCATCTACAATGACTGCAAGCAGCTATGAGGCCAGTGTGGGAGATTTTGGAATCTCAACTGAGAGGGAAATGGAAGGAGAGAAAAAAAGGTGGACTAGGCCCCCTCAAAAGCTCAGGGGTATACAAAGATCAAGGGCACACTGTGCAGGACTTGGGAATCTCAGGGTGAGGCTCTATCACAACAGAGACTGTCCATTCTTTTACTTTTCTTTTGATCTAGCGTGACCTTCATTGTTCCTATCCTGCTCTTTGCAGCACTTGCAGACAAGGAGCATCACAGGGACAACAGAGGCAACATGAAACCATGAGTGGCAAGCCAGATTCATTATGCCTTTTCTGTTTTCTTTAGTTGGCTAATTAATACTCGAGACATTCGGTCTCAGAAGAGTCACTTGAGGGATCTTACAGCCTTGATCAAATACAAAACAATCCCCTTGACCCCATTTGAAAACTGTCTAGTGATGGCCTCCAATTTGAATGTCTTCATAAGGGGATTAGACACATTCAGGGGGGCAAGGACTAAGAATGGCTACTAGTCCTGATGCCTCGATGCTACCTCCAGTATCAGAGACAGTGTGCCTATATCCACCAGTTGCTGGGGAACAAGAACAGGCAGGTGCTATTGCACTCATATCCTACATAGGGGTTTCCCACAGCCAGGTTGGCCACTGTGTGAACAGAATACTGGACTAGATGGGCCTTTAGTCTGATTCAGCATGGCTCTGCTTATGTTCTTATGCTTTCCAACTCCACTCAGCAACGTCTGTGCCAGCTACTCTCCAGGACCTCCTTCAACTTACATTTCCTTCCATAATGCCAATCAGTTCATCTCACTCCTTCATAAATCCTCCTATACTTCCATTACCACCACCACCACCACCACCAAATCTAGTGGACCAGGCCATGTTTACTTATAAACTGACCCATGTAGATTATATACAAATTTGTGTCATGTCAGCCTGAACCCCATGGTTTTTTTTAATGCAAATACGTGTCTTAAGAGACTATGGGCCTAGGCCTCAGGTCTTTTTAATACCTAGCAACGCCCCTGCCAAGCCCTTAAAAATTCTCAGCATACTGCTGTGCCTCTTCCTGAGTAAATGTATTTTAGAAACCATGGGAGTGCAGTGCTTGAATCTCAAAGAGATCGACTCTTTTACTTGTCTGTTTCCTCAAATAAACTTACTTAAGCAATTCTCTGCTGTGCCTGTTTTTGAGTTGTTTACAGAAAAAAGAAGAGTAGGGACATTACTTCTTCAAGTAGCATGCTACTGCACCTTCTCTCAATGATGGTAATAAGCTGCTTGAAGGCTTACAGTAGAAGGATGACCCTATGAAAAGGAGGAACATGCTCTTGTATCTTTAACAGTTGCATAGAAAAGGGAAATTCAGCAGGTGTCATTTGTATATATGGAGAACCTGGTGAAATTCCCTCTTCATCATAACAGATAGCCTGGTCTGATGTATTGGTTCTTCACACACGGGCAAATGGCTTCACTAGGCCCACTGAGTCTCACAGTCTAGAGCAGGATGTGCCTGGACTGCAGCCTTCCTGCGTTGTTGGTTCCTTACAGGGATCTCTGCATGGCTGCATGCAGGGAGGTGCTTGCCTCTTCCTGGGATGTTTCTCACACAATCAGCCAGTAGCAAATCATTCCAGCACTGAAACAGCTGTATGCTGTTGTAGGTTTGCTAGCCCGGATTGCAATGGTGAGGTGTGTTATATGAAGTCTTGCACAGCCTGTTGCAGCATCTTTGTCCACAAACCTCTCACAAACAGAGCCATGTTTTTTTATGCATAAATTAAAAAGAACAGGGCAAGATCTGAATCCCAGTAGCTAGCTAAATTCCCACCTCCTCCCTCATCTCCACCCCTTGAATCTAAAGGGTTCTTCTTGCACTTTCTAATTCAGCAAGAAGCATCTGTGCTAACAAACCTAATGGAAGACCAAGTATAAAGCCAGGCTTAGATCTTTTGATCCTTTTCCCTGTACGGACTAATGTTGCTGTGTTTCTCATCAGTGCCCTCTGACCTTGCTAAGCTGCTGCTCACCCAAGGCCTGGTGTGGAAGATGCTCAAAGGAAAACCCAGATGGGAAACAGGCAAAAGAGGAACTTCTTGAATTTCAGTCGATGGAATGTATTTCAGTCAACCTGAAAGCTAATTGACAGCTCCTCCTTTTGCCTTTCAAGAGTTTGGTGGCAAATGTTCCTTGTCATGTGTTAAGAAAGTTAGGAGGGCGGTGGGAGGCGGTGGGGGAAAGAATGGGACCCACTTCAAATACTCTGAACAGGAGATTGCAAAGTAATAAAGAACCACAGTTCAAATAACTTCAGTATGTAACAGGGATGTACAAGAACTTAATTTCAGTTTGCAAATAATCAAAAATTGCCTCCAAATGTGAACTTGAACAGGATCACAATTTTTTTCAGGAAAACTCAAACATACCCGAACTTGCAATCATGCTTGAAAAATGCGTAGTTTTGAGAAATGCGTATTTCAAAATGAGCTTTTTTCAAAAATTATGCATTTTAATGCTTTGGTCAATAAGGGAGGAGGGAGTGCACACTTTAAAAAGAGAATCTGCACAATTTGTGCTCTTTTCCCCATTGAAGAAGAAGAAGAAGTTGCAAAGAAAATAGAAGCGAGGTAAACCGAGCTTTAAAACAGAGTTCAGAAAATCTTGGCAAACTCAAGCGTTCCTGGTTGTCTAATTCCTAGTATATAATCTAGACCATGTTTTCCCAAATGAGGCGCAAGAGAGATTTGAAGGGGAAGAATCTACAACGAGAAAAGCCATTGATTGGAGTGTGAGGAGAGACACACACCTATAGCTATATATGTGATATTTTACCTATTATATACATTAGATTTTATGGCATTGGATATAAGCATATAAAATGTTATGAATTAAAAATGTTTGACAATATATATTAGTTGCAATCTACACATTAATAGCACATTCCTAGGCATGTAAACTCAGAAATAAGTTTCACTTTGGTCAAGGTAGCTGACTCTGTAGTATGTATGTTGAGGACTGCAGCCTGAAAAAAATTAGAAGCCACTCTTGACCACAGCTTATCTCTTTATAATGACCATATTGTTTAAATATTGTTCTTTTCATTGCTGGAGATGGAGTGATGATAATACTAGCCCCTTTCATTTTTGTATGTTAATTGGTCTTTGGATTGTTTTGACTTTTAAAACTTTGCGAAGAGGTTTAGTTGAATTAGACTTCCTTGCAAGACCTTAGCTGCTTCACAAGTATACAGTTTGCAAACAGTTAGCTGCACCTCAATGATGCTTAGTGCTCATACAAAGAGAAAAACAAAGACTTTTATTGCTAAAGTTTGCAAGAAATACAGAACTTATCCTATTTTCGCAGTCTGTTCAAAAACCAAATAATGATTGATGAGAAGCAACAGGATGGCTTCATATGTGGAAAGGGCATGTTAAATGCCATCATAAAGCTGAACTTCGATATTAGAAAGGACCCACTGAAATGAGAAAACCGTATATTTATGTTCTGTCAGCTGAAAAGCATTAGATGGCACCTAACACCACAAACTGTTTTGACAGATTCAGATCCACCGGAATTCATGATGGGCACAAACTCTTGGTAATAACACGACCCTATTAGAATATAAAAGCAGCCAAAAAGAGATTAAAAAGAGGGAAGAAAAAAGGCTGTATAATGTCAACAACTTGATTCAGCATCTCGAGTAAGTGTCTAATGATGGCAATTTAAGAAACAAATTAAGAATAAATGAATATAAACTGTCCATGAATACCAAAAGCCGACCTAAAAAGGAACGTCTGGCAGTACTTTTGTAAAATGTTTGGAAATTAGGCTGGGGTAGATATCCAGGATTATGCAAGGCTCATCTGCATGATCTTGAAAAATGTGTGGGGTCGTATCGTAGCTCAGTGGTAGAGCATGCGCTTTGGTGCACAAGGTCAATCCCTGGCATCTTCGGTTAAAGCAAGGGTGAGGAGCCTCTTTCAGCCCCTGGGTCACAATGAATTTCAGAGAAGCTCTTGGGGCCCATGTTTCAGTGGTCAGAAGGAAGGGGTGCCCAAGGCAAAAGGAGTGGGGCCAAAATGCAAAAAAAAATACCAGTGTATTGTAGCTTTAAGCTCTTAATGCCAGTAAGTCTTAGGAGAGGCATTTCAACATTTTAAGATGGGGGGAAAACTGCACAAACCCCAAATGATCAGTGGTTTTGCAAGGGGCTAGGGAAGGGGGCACTGTCATCTGGGGAAGCATAGAGGACCAGGTTGAGACTCAGGAAGTCTCTGAGAAGGCCCTGAGTCTGAAGTCCTGATGCACATTCACTGAGAGCCACAGTCACTGAGAACAGACAATAGTAGATGGACCAATAGATCTCTACATCTATTGCATGTATGCTGTTTTTAGTAGAGAGACTTTCGCGGCAAAGAGCAATGATTTGGAAACTTCATAGAATGACTCAAAGTGCGGGGTCAATGCATGATGGCCATGTAATGGTATACACCGTGGCATATGTTGAAATGCCTGGAGAAGGCATACATTTTGGCCCTCCCTGGACTGTATCACTACAGAAAGTAGATGGATATGAATGCATGTTTAAATGTTTTCCATGCTATAAAACTCCCTATGCACAAAAATTTAGCACATCAGGGATAAGACTCGGCTAGAGCTAGATGGACCTAGCCTTCTCCCTTGGGTTGTTTGTTGCAACCTTGATCATTCAGGATCCATATAAGGGTCAAAGTAGATGTTACTTTAATGCCATAATTATCCACAACATCTGGTTTCCACCCCCCCACCCCGCATAATTTTGATGAAACTATCCCCTCCTATGGCAATTAGCCTTTGGGAAAAACAATAACTCCCATTTGCGCCACTAGGCGAATTTCTACGAGACAAGGGTTTTTTTCCCATAGGAATTGCAGCTGGTAAGGAAAGGATTAAATCTCCTTTCTCCACATGCTGCAGACCCAATTAAAGTTGCTCTACTCCTTGCACCTGTACTATTCAAAACAACAACAACAATGCCACAGACTTAGTTGCTAATTATACAATTAAAGTAACATCTGATTTTGCCCCAAGAGTTGGTAACAGATAGGGGGACCATATGAAAAGGAGGACAGGGCTCCTGTATCTTTAACAGTTGTATTGAAAAGGAAATTTCAGCAGGTGTCATTTGTATATATGGGGAACCTGGTGAAATTTCCTCTTTGTCAGAACAGTTAAAGCTGCAGGTGCTCTGCCCTCTTTTAAATCTGGTCACTCTAGTATAGCTCCTGCAGCTTTAACTGTGGTGATGAAGAAGGAATTTCACCAGGTTCTCCATATATACAAATGACACCTGCTGAAATTCCCTTTTCTATGCAACTGTTAAAGATACAGGAGCCCTGTCCTCCTTTTCATATTGTCATCCTAAGTAACAGATCTATTAAGAGCCAACAAAAGGAAGAAACCCACAAGAAATGCTAGAAAAGCCAAGGGCAAAGGGATGGAAAAAAGGGAAGTTGAATACAATAAAAGAACTCCGATGCACTTCAGACCTTCAGGTCCTTCTTCAGGGTAATCTAAAAAGACAATTTATAATGTTTATACTATCACATATCCACCATTTTATATCACATAACTCATGCAAATGTGCATCATCATATAAAATTATAAAAGAGTAACACATAAAGAATGAGAGGCAAAATATGAAGAAGATAAACTGACTTGCTTGGTAGAATTTAATGGACATCATTTACTCCATAAATACTTGGTGTTATCTCTTGGAGTGAACCTAGCATAGGAGACTGGAGTAAATGATATCCATTACATTCTAACAAGTAAGTCTTTCAGATATGTGAATGCTTGTAAATAACTTGTAAGCCTCTCATTCTGGGAGTGCTGCTTACGCAATGGCATTGGCTGGGGCCTGGCATCCCCTTGGATATACTGTCTCATCATGGCTCAGTGCGCAGCATGCTGCAACTGGACCACATTTGGGGTGCGTGTTAAATTCCCCTTCAGTCATTGACTCACTGAGTTTTGGAAATCACTTTATTTCAGTTCTGTATCTGTAAAATGTGAATTGTAACGATCTTCCTCCCAAGATAGCTGTGAAGGAAATCATAATAAAGACGTAGCTAAATTTTAAACAGCTAAAGAAATGATTTTTAGAAGAAGCAGCTTTCTAGAATATAAGAGTATTCCATCTCAGCCGATATTAGAAACCCTGACAGGTACCAATACTATAACAATTATTTGAAATTGACTGCTAATGCATTTGGTGTGAAAATCATTTGTAGTGACATAGTTCAGTATTCAGTTGTATTATTTTGGCCTCTTCCATTATTTATTTCAATTAGAATGCAGTTTGCTCAATATTTGTTGGAGTTCAATGACTTCAGTTTCAGTGGGTTTATTAGGATTTGAATTACACAACTCATACAATTTTAAATCTGGGTTGTCTGATACGGAGCACTCTTATTTGAAATATGACAATAGCGCTATTCAGGTATTCTGTGTCTGGTTATTCTCAAGATGTGAAGACAAGGAGTGCTCGAGTCCCACAGTTTTCCCTCATTGCAATTGTCACCCTCAACTCAAGGAAGCCGACTGTCTGAAGAGGAGGGCCTCCTGTATCCACGGAAGCCCTCCATGTGAGCAGGTAGGATGCCTTTCCAGTGTATCTGGCTCACATGGAGAGCCTCTATGAATACAGGAGGCTCTCCTCTTCATATAGGTGCCCTTCACAAGTGAGGTGCAGCAACGGAAGGCGGGTTTGGGGTTAGAGCACTCCTCCTCCACACATGCTGAGAAAAACCAGAATCTAAATGCTTGAATAGGGCTAATAATAGTTTCTTCAATCCGTATTGGAGGCTCAATAAATGACAAAGAAAAATAATTTATGCTTCTAGCATTTACTCAGTGGTGTGGTTTGGACACCTGGGCTTACTCGCGCAGTCTTCTGAAGCGTTCCCTTTTCCATTAGCCACAGCTTGCTGTGCGGTCCTAACCCAGCAAAACTGGTTAAGCTTAACTATTGTTAGTGGAAACAAGCCAACTTCAAACCATGCTTTATGAAGCTGGCTTATTTTCACTAACTGTCATTATGATTAACCACAGTAACACACTAAACTGCAGTTACTCTAAAATGGAAGCATGGCTGTGCTAGGAGAGGAGAAGGGAAGAAAGAACAGATGAGCCCAGGGCTGGTTAGGTTCATTCTCATAATGCTAAACCATGGTTTAGTATTGCCCTATTTCTTTGATTCTAAGACACACTTTTCCCCCCATATAAACATCTCTAAAAATGGGGTGCGTCTTAGAATTGTGGGTGTGTCTTAGGTTTTTTTTTCTGTTGGTGGTAGTGAAATTAGTGTGTGTCTTACAATCGATGGCGTCTTACAATCGAAGAAATACGGGATGTCCAAAAGCAGCCATTGTTTTGCAACCATGGTTAATACCCTATTTAAATTTTTTAAAATGTTTCTACATTGGATCAGGTTGGTATGAAGCTCCCTTATGTGAGACCTAAGGGAACAGCAGGCTTTGAATTTAATTCTGCTAGCAGAAATAGATTCACACTGCATTTTTTTTCACTGTGTTCCCACATCTCTTCTTTGAGATAACACGAGTAGACCTGATCCCCTAGAACCCAGGGTGCAGGTGCTTTCCAAATTAATTATTTGTAACAGGAAACTACATACAAATGCTAACTCTATGAGCTCTGGGGATATGCTGTGCTAAAAATGAATAAAAATAAAAGTGATTAATCCATGAAAATAACTACTTTTGGTATGAGCGAAAGTAAATCCCTAAAGATTCTAGCTTGTGTGGCAGGGACAGGCCCATAAATCATTCAGTTCAGTCAGAACTGTGCAAATGTCTCTGAGAGCATAAATAATAAACCCCAGTGTACGTTCATCCTTAAATTCCTGTTCTGCTTGTTTAGCATGAATGTTGCATGTGTGTGTCTGCATGTGATGCTTTTGCCCTCAACAGATGCATCTGATGAAATGGACAGTGTCCATGACTGCTTGTGCTAGAACAAACCTTTTGTCAGTCTTAAGGTGCCGCAAGAACCTTTGTTGTTTATGCTGCAATAGACTAACATGGAGTGGTGGTGTCCAAATCACGTTGGTAGGTGATTCCCACAAAACTCTGCAGCATCGCTGCTGAGAGGTGAAAATGATGGCAGGAGGGAGCGCAAGCTATCTGGCCAGGAAAAGCTGCAGCATTTGGTGGTTCTGAAGCCCATCCCCTGCCCTGCGTTCCCATGCTTATCTCATCCGTCCATTGCTATGCCTACTCAAATCAGAGCCACCAGACACAAGAAACAACGTGGTGACCTTGGAGCAAAGGGATAAGTTGCGGTAAATCAACACTTTGAAAATGCACTGTTTCGTGTGTGTGTGTGGGGAAGCCCGATGTGGCTGTGAGTTGGTGGCTCTGTCATATATACAATGCAGCACCACTGCGCAGCCACTATGGGGTTAATAGGGCATATAGACATCCCCAAGGCTACCTCTTTCAAAATTGTTACAGTGGAAGGCACCAGATTTAGCATTTGGAGTGGGAAATCATCATCATCATCATCAATTTATTTCTCACACGCCTCTCCGTTTGGATCGAGGCGGGGAACAACAATAAGTATAAAATACATAAAACTTAATTAAATACATAGTATTATTAAAACACCCTAAAAAACATCCTAAAATTCCACTGGGTTCATTGACCTCATGAAGGATTTAAATGTTACCCTATCCTTGGTTTAAATGTTACCCTATCCTTGTGTCCCCCCCCCAAAAAAAGACCTCTTTGGTTATTGTTTTAACAGCTCATTTTTGCCCCAAACCCCATTGTTCATAAACACTTTTGTCATCTCTTTACTTTTATATGCTTTCCATCATCTTCCCCACTACTTCTATCAAAGAGCAGCTCAGAACAAGAATTTTTAAAAGCGATATATATAGCCATGGGGATCGTCCAAACTCCTCCCATCTCCTGCCTTTGGACAACCAAAAAGAAACAGTGATCAATTTAAAATGAAAAGCAAATGGCTTGCTTCTCCAGGCATTGGATTCAAGATTAAAAAGTTGGGAGAACCAAAAGGATACGGACAGAAGATAAAACATATTCTTAGGTAATCGTAGTTTAATGTGTTACTGCTCGTATGTTCCCTCCTTCATCAGGAGGAAATGGACCACATAAAGCTTTGTAGTCTGTATAAGCATACCAATCTCCCTCCTAAGTCTGATTTTTATTTCTTAAATAAAAATGGTCCACGTTGTGGAACTCTGGCTACTTTTGATGTCAGAGTGGCAGCATTAAAAAAAAAAAAAGCAGAGAAATTGAGCATAATCACTTTTGCAAAAGAGAAAAATGCCATTTTGGATTTGTAAGAGTGATTTGTGATACCCATTAACTATACAAATAAACAGAAACTGCAGCCACTAGGAATTTAACGGTGTTTGAATGAGAGGTGGTGGAATACAAAGGAGCACCAATAGGTTTGGATTCCAATTTCTACAAGTGGATAATGACTCAGGAAGTTGGTACAAATGATTCAGTTAGGATGGTCTGGGAAACAGACCTAGGAATTCGAATTGAGAAAAAAGATTGGAATGCATTGTGGGACATCTAAAACAATATCAAGTAAAAATAAAGAATTAATGTTAAAACTGACCCACAGATGGTATCTCACACCTAGAAGAATATCAGTGATGAGCCCAGAATGTTGGAGGGGATGCTCGGGTGTAGGGACATATATACCTATGTGGTGGTCATGCCCTAAGGCGAGTACTTTTGGGGAAAGAGTCTTCCAGGAGATTAGCTCAATAACTGGACAATGGGTTTATCCGTCTTCTTACCTAGCACTGTTAAATCAATATGGAGGATTGGACAGTAAGTTGTTAAATAAGGAACTAATAAGCCATCTACTACTGACAGCTAGATGGTTGGTAGGCAAGCATTGGAAAGATGGCAAAGTGCCCCTTATTGATAATTGATACCAAAAGGTATGGCAGATTGCTCTTTTAGAAAAAATGACCCCAAAACTGAGGAAAGTGTGAGGACGACTAAGCGAAGGCAAGTTTGAGGTGGTATGGAAGAAATTCATTGATTTTGTGAACAAAGAAGAAGATGGGAGAATGCCTCCATTGGCATATACAGAGTTTTGGAGAGTATAGGTGGGTGGGCAAAGAGACTGGGTATCCTAAATTAGCTAATGTTAAATAACATTAAACCCAGATGGGAACATGCATTTATATTGACACTGAATATCTATCTATCTATCTATCTTGACCTATGTAACCAGAACTATAAATTATATAAAAAAGTAAAAAAGCCCAAATAAACTGAAACATAATGTAGCGAAATACAAGCAAAAGTAAGTCTTCTTGATTGACTGAGAGAGTTAAGTACATGCTTCAGTCTTACCCACTGAAATTAATGGGATGTAGAAGAGCTTAACTTTGGATGACTTCTGCTTTATGATTTCTCGCAACAGCAACAGGCACCTAGTATGTGTTGCAGTTGGCTGTTGTCAAGACTGTGCTAGCCTCGATTCTGCAAGCCAATGCCACTGGCTTATCCTTCCTTTCTCCAAAGCTCAGAAATGAAGGACCGGCCCTGCCATGAGGCAGTAGGAAGTTGGCGCAGCTGGCGGTGGAATGTGGGAAGAGAGGCACTCTCCCTCTCCAAAGGGTTTGTTGCTTCTTCGTTCTGCTGGCCACCTGCATGGCCGGCCATGCAGGCAGCTGGCAGGACCAAGAAGTAGCCTCTTGCTTGCCCATGCACCCATCCCACTAGTGCACCTCCCAATCCAGCTGGCTCTGCCTGGCTGGCTACCGGCCAGCCAGTTTACTTTTTCTGGTGCGGAGATGCCTGCCCACTTTGAAAGCATACTTCCTGTAAGGTCTTTCCACCTTCAGGGCTGTGCAGTGCCTGAGCAAGGTTGGGCAATTGCAAGAAGTCATGAAGTTCCAGGATTTTCAGGATACTTTGCTGGATGCACAGGCACTGCATGACACCTGAAGGTGGAAAGGGCAGCATGCTGACAAGGCTATCTTGCTGCAGACAAGGTGCAGAGATCGGGGGGGGGGGGAGGAGGCCAGGCTTGCAGGAATGTACTTTGTTACATGGGAAGGAGATGAAGGAGGGAACAGGTGGTCTCCAGTCTTTGACCGCTGGGGATGGGACTGGAAGTTCTGCCCACAAAATCTGATGCTCCATCGTGGAAGCTCTTCTCCCTGCTGGAAATAGCATGTGGCACCTCAGTTTCCCATTGGGGACTCTGGGACTGGTAGGCCCAATCCCATCTCGGGTAAGGAAAGATACTCTGCTAGGGCTTGTGGGGAGTGCCTGCTGTCTCCCTGCTTTCCCTTCTTCCTGAACCTTGGGCCAAGGGAAAGCAGCAGCAGACTGACCGCTTCCAAAATGTTTGGGCCTTTGCAAGTGTTAGGTTGGAATCCCTCACCATCCACTTTTGTGCTTTAACTCAGGGATGGGGAATATGCTGCACTCCATTTGTTTTGGGATCACGACTGCCATCATCCCCCACCATTGGCTATACTAGCTAGCACTGCTGGGAGCTGCACTCCACCAGTTGGAGGGCCACTTGTTCCTGCTATAACTCTTCCAGTGAGCTTCTCCCTCCCTTGGTGGGATTCCAGACGCCTTGACTCGTGCAAACTTAATGCAAGCCTTTGCAAGTGTTGGAATGGCTCAACCCCTTTTGGGATGCATAGCAGTATGCCTGTGCACCCCTAATACGAGAGGGTACAGAAGAATTTGGGATTAGCACAGCAATCCTGAGAATTTCAGGTTTCATTTCTAATAGCACATTTCTAGTCCTTAAGGTCATGAAGATGGACTTGAAAATTCTAGCATTGGATCAGGGTTGGGATTGTGTAGGATTTTCAGTTCATAGTTTGCTTGCATAGTTCTTTGTCCAACCCCATGACTAGGAGATGGCGAACGATGCAAGATATATACATTACAGAATTCAGCTTTTCTTGGTGAAGAAAGATTGATTTTTAGAAAATTATTTCTGAAGGATGGAGTTTATTCACTCTTGCCGACAGCTCTATCCGGGATGAAGTACACGTTGCAAACAAATGCAAATAACAAATATTAGTGGATATTTTTTCTAAGGAACAGCTGCAGCTGGATGAGAGGATTATGTCACCCCTCCACTAAAAAAGCCTACATGCATCCCAAAACAACAACAACAACAACACCCAGTTGTCAGGATACTGTTTCAGTCACACACATTTCCATGTAATGTGTAATTCTGCCCTAAGCATTGCTGCAGGCACAAATAACTTGGCAACTACGCCACAATTGCAAGTGGATTCATCCATAAATATTTAGGTAGAAAGAAATGGAAGAACCATTTTTAGTACTATGCATTGGAGTACTGTGATGCAGGTTAATCTGCTCATGACAAAATCAATTTTCTACATTAGCTGGAATCCAAGTACTCTTGCATAACTCAGAGAAGGCTGCCAGAATTCAGGGCAAGTGGTCTTATACGTATAACAAGAGGGGGGAAGTTGTGGTCCTCCAGATGTTGTTGGACTACTATCCCCATCTTCCCTGACCATTGGACATGCTTGCTGGGACTCATGGGAGGTGGAGTCCAACAACACCTAGAAGGGCACAGGTTCTCCACCCTTAAACTCCCTGCCTCTGGACCTGTTTCAGCTCCTGTCGTAGGCCTGTTAGGTATAAAACCAATCTTGGCTTGCTGCATCTAGGAGGGGATCTACACTAGTCAAGTTAGAACATGTTTTCCCATTTTTAAGTGTGCGTTTAGTAGTATTTTGCCACATGACGTTCAGTTTGTGATGTTTTATTGTTGTCTGTTCTCCGGTTTTTATTTTGAACTTCTCTGAAATAAGTCATTCTATTTGGTATGATGTGGCCGATTTCATTGTATTAAATGGGTTTCCTGTAGTTCTTAATTAGCCAATTGAATTCCTAGGGGGCATGTTTATGTAATTTCCGCGCCCAAAGTTGGAGCTGTTTTTTTCTTTCAAGCCTCTTTTTTGCAGACACTTTTAGTTTCAATTTTCGGAGGCTGCTTGCTGGATTGTTTGTAAGTGAAGGATTCTCGGAGAGAAGAGGAAGTGGGAGGGGAAATTGGCAGACCGGGGGGAGGGGGAGAACAAACAGATTTCTTTTCTTAGTGTGGCCAAAAGGAATGCATTCCCATGGAAAGAGAAAAGTAAGTAAACGTTTTAAAAACGGCTACGTTTTAAATCGTTCAGAAACAAAACGTTCAATGACTGTAAAAACAACATTTCATATACTAGTGTAGATCCCCTCTGAGTCAAACTTTCACCCACTACCCTTTCAAGGCCGGACTAGAGTTTTATCCCCCAGCCCCCTTCTCTG
The DNA here is from genome assembly GCF_023053635.1 of Elgaria multicarinata webbii. Taxonomy (NCBI): domain Eukaryota; kingdom Metazoa; phylum Chordata; class Lepidosauria; order Squamata; family Anguidae; genus Elgaria; species Elgaria multicarinata. The sequence goes on along the minus strand of NC_086172.1, from coordinate 72,590,982 downwards.
CTGCAATCATGCAATGATCCCAAAGACACCACTTAATACACCAGTGATGTCTCTGGCACCAAACAAGGTAGTTAGTGTTTCCAGGCATGTACATTGTGCAATCCTAAGCAAATTTACTCAGAAGCAAGCCCCACTGATTCAATGGGGCTTACTGCTAGCTAAGTATGGATAGGATTCAGTGGAAGGAAGACTGAAGATTAAGGGCAGAATCTTATGCATGTTTAGACAGAAGAAAGTCATACAACTCCCAGCATGCCCCAGCCAGGACTGGAAGTTGTTGGACTTTTTTCTTTCTAAACGTGCAGAGGAGTGTGCCTTTACTTACTTATTTACTTACAAGAACATTTCTATCGGGACTTTCCGGTACAAGCCCCCACCCCCAGGGGTTAATAGGATAAACAATACAACAATGATGAGACCAATTAGAGCAACTGAAGCTAACTAACAATTGCCAAACCACATTAAATAAAATGCCAGGAAACCAACTCAAGGGCATAATCTCAGCCTGGTGATCCAATTTTCACATAGCTCAATGACTTGCTGAAATAGTCAGGTCTTGGCCGCTCACCGAAAGGCGAAGGGCGAGGAAGCCAGGCGGGCCTCTCTCAGGAGGGCGTAGCGCAATCTAGGTACTGTGCATGAAAAAGCCTTATCTTTTGTTCCTGCCCTCCACACCTGTGGCTCCCACTCATCCCTGCCTTGCCCCTGAATTTGCCACGGATATTCAGTGGCATGGCGGCTGCAAAAAGAGGGTGCAATAAGGTGTGCACCTTATTTTCAAACAAAACCTACTCCCGGAAGCTGGAAGCGATGCTTCCAGAAAATGCATGGGTGTGGGCCCTGGTGAGACTGGGGGGTGACTGCTAATGCCTTGAATTGGGCGACCACTGTTTTAGACCATAAATCACTTTAAAGGTCCAGATCAGTCCTTTGCAGTGGCGGCTCCAAATTGCCCCCAGGTATACCATCAGTGACAGTGCCTGGAGCCAGTGCTGGTGGGGCCCTGCGAGAGGCCCAAGGATGCCACATCCTGGTGCCGGGCTTATGCTTGGCAGACAGTGGGTCAGCAGGGGAGTCCCTCTTGCCCCTAACTCACTTGACCTCTGCTTCCCTTTCCCTTGCTTCATTTAAGTAGGGTGACCATATGAAAAGGAGGACAGGGCTCCTGTATCTTTAACAGTTGCATAGAAAAGGGAATTTCAGCAGGTGTCATTTGTATATATGGAGAACCTGTTGAAATTTCCTCTTCATCACAGCAGTTAAAGCTGCAGGTGCCCTGCCCTCTTTTAAATCTGGTCACTCTAGTATAGCTCCTGCAGCTTTAACTGTTGTGATGAAGAGGGAATTTCACCAGTTTCCCCATATATACAAATGACACCTGATGAAATTCCCTTTTCTATGGAGGTGATGGACTCGACCTTGGGGGAGCTAGGGGTGGCGACGGCTGACAGAAAGCTCTGGCGTGGGCTGGTCCATGAAGTCACGAAGAGTTGGAAGCGACTGAACGAATAAACCACAAATGCAACTGTTAAAAATACAGGACCCCTGTCCTCCTTTTCATATGGTCACCCTACATTTGTTGGCATGCATGATGCATATTGTAAAATTGCCAAATGCACGCAGTTCTAGAGTTCATCAAAACACCCCACTTTGTGTGCTTCAGCAGTCTTCGCTTTGGAGTGTTTTAAACAAACAAATACCATTCTCAAGTGCTTTACTTCATAGGTGACCGATTACCGAATGGACCAAAAACAGAAAGAGTAATGAAACCTTTATCCATCGAAAAATGCTGCATTCCAATGGGAAAGGATGTGAATCTTTCTTATTATTTTAAAATAGTGGGGCTAGGGGGAAGACGCCATAGTAATTGTTTGCATTTATTCTACATCTTGTTAGTCCAATTTCAATTGTCAATTTCAGTCTTTTTTCTCAAGGGCTTGCTTGGGAAATGGACACTGCAATGCCCAGGTTCTAGCAGTGGATTTACAGTCTTGGACAGTTGATTGACTATCGGTGACAGGGTAGCTCATTACTGGCAGGCTATGTAAAATGCTTCACTGGACCAATGAATATTAGCCTTCAAGAAAAGGTTATTCATTTCACGGCCTAATGCCACAGAGTGGAAACTCTTGTAGTGGTTTAGGCATTTCTCTTTCCCTTTTAATGTGCAGCCAGGACAGGCCATTCCCCAACCTGGTGCCCTCCAGAGGGGTTGGACGAAGTTGCCATTCTTTATCTCCGTTTCATAAGCACTGCAAGGGCTCCCTCACACATGGTCCCTTTCACTTGGGTTTTCACTTGTTTGCTCTTCCATTCCACCCCGCTCCTCCTCCCTCCTCCAGTTCATTAGTTGTGGTACTCTGATGGGCGTGGGCTCTTCCCCCCCTTGCTCTGGCTTTGTTATCTAGCAATAGCTTTTAAGGTTCCATCTGGGCTCTTCTGCAGGCAATGGGGGCAGTACAGCTGGAGCACTAAACAGTCCATTCAACTGACTAACCAACCAGTCCCTATGATGACCGTGCTGGAGGAGAAGGACCACCCCGCCCTCCCCTTTCGTCATCAAGACCCCATTAGCACATGCTCCCAACAAAGGAATAAAATGAGAGGGGGGGATCCAGACTTTCCCTGCACCAAAATAAAACACAACAAGGGGTGAAGGGGCGAGATGAGTGCAGGACAGGGATGATGTCATGTAGGGTGACCATATGGAAAGGAGGACAGGGCTCCTGTATCTTTAACAGTTGTATTGAAAAGGGAATTTCAGCAGGTGTCATTCATATATAGGGGGAACATGGTGAAATTTCCTCTTCATCACAACAGTTAAAGCTGCAGGTGCCCTGCCCTCTTTTAAATCTGGTCACTCTAGTATAGCTCCTGCAGCTTTAACTGTTGTGATGAAGAGAGAATTTCACCAGGTTCTCCATATATACAAATGACACCTGCTGAAATTCCCTTTTCTATGCAACTGTTAAAGATACAGGAGCCCTGTCCTCCTTTTCATATGGTCACCCTAGTCATGCGAGTACCATGCTGCAAATCTACATAACAGGAATGGCAAGTGTGTGATAAATTGCTGGTGTGATGGAGCCCTTTGTGTTTAATTTTCTGATCTCCTGCCTTGAGCTTTGCCCTTATGGCTGGAAACTGCATGTAGAGATAGATGAGCAGTCACTGTTGCCTCTCTCAGAGTGATGTTGTGACTGGAATCTGGGGGAGAGGGGATGGCAGTTGCACCCCCTTGCCCCTATGAGCAGATGCCCATGAGCTCCATGCTACATGATTCATGTGACATGTAGTTTGATCTCAGGCAGCCTGCAGGAAATGATGAAATGTATTGTCTTTGGAACAAAATGCATTTTTCTTCTTCTTCAACTCCTCTAAATCTGGCATGAGGCATGTTACTTCAAAGAAATCTCCATTGATCTTTTTATTCTTCTGAAAGCAAAGGAGGCCTGGTTAATCAATGCAAGGATGCAAAACTGATACTAACTAAAGCAAAAGTGAAAGTTTAAAAAACCCTTTGAAAGTTTTCGCTGGAAAAATGTAGGGCATGCATCTACTTCCGCCTTAATGAGATAACAGATGGCAGTTAATGGCAGTAATAGGAAATGGTTTGACTATTTTTACCACATCTTGGTCAGGTAAAAGGGGGCAACTGATGAAAAACCAATCTGCAGTGGAACAAGTTTTGTTTCCTTAACATAGGCTTAGTGTTGTTGTTGAAGTGCTTATCCTTTGTTCTTGGTAAGAAAATAAGAGAGCAAGAGTTGCTGAAGGAATTGCTACTGGGCCAGGTCTAAAGTTTTGTCATTGGTGTATAAAGCCCTAAACAACTGGACCTAGGGTACGAGAGAGAGAGAGAGAGAGAGAGAGAGAGAGAGAGAGAGAGAGAGAGAGAGAGAGAGAGAGAGAGAGAGAGCATCTTCTCCCTTATCAATATGCCCAGTGGCCACAGCAGCTTGGAGTGCCTCGATGGCGTTCCCTACTACTCTATGATTCTATGATTCCTATGAATGTCGGGTGGTAGTTTAACAAAGTTATGTTCATGTTTGGTGTTTGAATACTTACTCATGAGGAATTGTACAGCAGGGAACTGATCATAAAGGAAATAGTCAGTTCTGAAAAAAACAAAATCTGTAATTCCTATATGTAGGGGTGGGGGGAAACTCTGGTTATTTGTTAATGGGGCAGAATATACACAACCCAGGAGAGGTTGCAAGGCATTAGTATTTTTAGCTGTGATCCATCATTGTCATACTGAGGGAGTGGGGAGGGGGATAATCTTGTAGTGAGATTGACAATTACAAAAGCTTCTCATCCTTTTCCCATTATTTCTCCTACATGTTACAGTTAAGTGGCCTATATCCAGACCCTTGCCAAGCCTGCCAAAGTCCATTTTCCAAACACACCCTTGCCTCTCACTGGTAATATTGCCTTTTCTCTCTAAACTTTGGAGTAATGAAAAGACTTCTTGCTGTGCAGCTGGCACAGTCACACCTGCGCAAGTCTGTAAAAGCACATGGTGGCATTTTTTTTTTTTACAAAACTGCATGCAAAGTGCATCTCTATAGCTTAAATGGTACATGAGAATGCTTGATACAATTAGGCATTCAGAAGCAACCTTATTGAGGAAGGGAATGAAAAGAAAAAGAAAAAGCTGCTGGCTTTTATTCTGGTTTGTACTTTGGTTTTATTCTGTTTTAAACATTGAAAGGTGTTTATATTATGTTTTATAATACTGCTGCATTTTATGGTTACATTTCATGAACTGCCCTGCTATACAGCTATTGCCCAGTATAGAATCGTAATAAAATAAAATAAGAGAAAGAGAGAGAAATTCTTTGTAGGCAATGCTGGCCTTGCATCTTTCCATGTCAGAATTGGAAAGTCAAAATTCTTCCTTACTTTGGACTGAAGCTAATTTAAAAAACAAAACAAAACTCTTTTTAGGTGGAGAACAGAAGCAAGAAGAAAATATCATGTTGTATTTAATAGTTGTGAACTGCCCAGAGAGCCTTGGCTTTTGGGCAGTATAGAAATGCAATAAATAAATAAATAAGCAGCCGCTCTTGAATGTACTGCCTGAAACAGCAGGCATCGTGCCACTTCATGGCAAGGCTAGTTCTGCTCAGACGTATTCAGCCAAAGGGCACAGAGGCTCAACATCTCTTTGCAGTGAACCTTTTCTTTAAACTGCAAGGTCTGGAGTTGCCTGCCTTTCAGTTTTGCTGCCCTGAGTGCCATTGAACTTGATTGGCCTGGTCGCTTGCCCCCTCAGTGTGTGGGTGTTTTCTGCTTGTGTTGAATGAATCATTTGGCTCACTCCCTACAGGAACAGGAGAGGCCAGCAAGAGAGGGCAGTGACCTCCTGCAGTTAGGGTGGCTCTTTGTAAATTGTAAAAAAAAGAGGACACATATCTTCAGAAACAAGATGAAAGAGGAAAGAATTTGCAGTTGATCATTTATATGCATAGATGCATATAAATCATTATTATAATTTAAAGAGAAATACAGTACATCTCATCCTAGTGTGGAAGAGTGTGACCAGGAGGACATCTATAAGGAGCTTTTACTCTGGTTCTACTCGACCCCCAAGTCAATCATGTCAGAGTACGCACACCCCTCTCATAGCTAGTGCTGTGTTTCTTGCCCTGAATACGTTTTTCCCCCAAACTCATTTTGTGATGGATTTCCCAGTCACTGCGGATTCAGTACAGTCCATGTGATCTCTGCCGGCTTCGATGTGGGCTGGTGGAAGTGGTGCTGATTGGCTGAAAGGAAAGTTGCATGGGGTGGGGGGCACGTGGTGAGAGTAGAGGGCTAAACATGGCTACCTGGAAGCAACTCATTGCCTTTCATTGCACTATGCCGAGTACAGGAGTGGGGAGGGGAGCTGGCCCTGCTACTTTGAAACTTTGCTGTTTGGAATATGAACTCATTCGCTGCCTTTCCACTCTTTACTGCTGTATCCTTTTGCAGTTCTGCAATTGTGTACTTTCAAAATAAGGTACTTCAGGCTTTCCTATTTCACCTGGGCTTAGGGGCACAGCCACCACCATAGGGAGAGGGGGTGGGTGGGTGAGGGTGGATTTTTTCATGTCTACTCCGAAGTAACTCCTCCATTTCATTTTAGGAACACATGAGCGAAGGGGGCAGAAGCCTGTTGAGTCAAAGTTTCGCAGCTACAAAAGCGCACAGCAGAGAGAAGGTGGGTGCCTATAGATTCAAAGCTGCATAAATGTGCAAAGGCATCCTTTCACTGCTAGGGAGTTGAACAGAAGAAAAAAAAATGCTTTCATTAGTCACTACTTGCTGCACGTTACAGTCACGTAACCGATCCTGTGAAGTTTCGGAGCAAGATATTCTATATTCCATCCTGCCCATATATCATGGAGGTTGTCGCTTCGCAACTGTGATGCTGCGGGTTTTGTGGGGGATCAGCAGTGAAAACGGCCCCATGTAGATGGACCCCAGGTGACTAGTATTCGTTGCTCGTTCCACTATTCAGATACTATTTATGGGCAATTCCAAAGCCCAACTCATCCTTCAGATGCTTCTTTATCTTTAAACCTGACTTGGACTGGACAAGCCTTCAAACAGAGGGTGTCTTCAAAATAGAAGATAGTCCTCTGGTAGCCCTTCAAGTAGAGAACTGTCCTCTTTAAAAGAGACACATGACCACTCTACGTGGCCTTAACATTGCTAAATCCCTGCACTTGGCCTCATTATTATTATTATTATTATTATTATTATTATTATTATTATTATTATTAAATTTATACCCCGCCTATCTACAAAATATTCCAAGTGTCATCTTGGGCAAACGTGGAGCACACTGTTTTCATTGCGCAATAGAATCCTGCTTCTTCAGGCACATGTAAACCACTTTTTGTGTGATGGCTGCTGAAGTGAACTTACCAGATGGTCTGCCAGCATATGTGGTGCTCTGTTAGAAAACAAATGCCCTCCCTCTTTATTCTTGTATTTGGTTTTGCACATGAGACCTCATCATAGACAGTGCATTCATTAGTGTTTGGGGGAAATGCGTTGTTAGGCGGCATTTGGATTTTAAATAGCTGAACATCAACCTTTGTTAACTGACAGCTGATAAATTGCCCAAGGAAATAACAGCCGCCATATATATATGAGACACAGGGGTGAGGTGCTGTAATGACTGGATGTCAAAACCGGGCTCTTTGCAATCATGTTAGTTTATTAATTCACAAAGAGGTGGAAATTGCTGCAAATCAAATGTACACAATGGTGTAATAAATAAATCAATAAATCCATGGACAAACCACACCAGCACTCTCCCTCCCCCCTCCCATCTTAATTTAAAACCAAACAAAATTTGCCTCCATTTGCTCAGCTTGTTTTTCAAGACACAGTGCTGCATACTGCTGGTTGAGCAACTAACGGGGCTTTCGCTGAACTATATTCTTGAAAGCTCAGTCTAATCATTTAAATCCCTGTGAAAAACCTGCTGCTTTACATTAAGAATTTGAATGATAATCCCATATTACAATTGGGTTTATAGATTATGTAGACTGCTGCATGTTGTTTTTAAAGCAAATATAGCTAATACTTTGTTATGAGGAATGCTTAATCACACATGTGGACAAAGACAGGCAGGCTAGGAGCATCATCAGACAAGCGTTTTATCACACGCTTGATACTGCTCAGTTATGGATGTTCGCACTTCCTTTAGATGACGTTGTCCACCTCCCGCATGCCGCCCTCCCCTTCCACTTGTTTTTCCATTGCAAAACAGACCCCTATTAATCTGACTTAAAAAACAACAACCCCCAAACAAACCAGAATGTGCCACCATTTCCTGCTGTGTACAGGAAAAGTGGCGCAATAAAAACAGCCCCTGAATGGGCCATGTGGGCATTGCTGCTTACTCTTTCTCACCTTGTTTAAAGAGATCATCACTATCGTGGGACAGCAGCAGGAGACCATAGCGACGGTAGGGAAACATGAAAATCCACCCGTCTGATGATGCTCTTGGTTATATTTTGGACTACACTGGAAGAACAAAAAAAACCCTCCAGCATCAGGCCTTTGTATACTCCCACTGGTATAGGATAGACATAAATATGAATAGAGCGTTACAGTGCCAGGATCTGTAATGTAGGACTACTAGTAGGTTTGCCATATTCTGAATCCTCAAAACCTGCACATTTTTTAAAAATGTATTTTTTTTTGTATTTAAGATACATAAGCCATTTGACATAACTCAGAGTGCATAAACATTAATAAAATAACCTTTATTAACCTGGCATTTCCAACACTTCTGTTTTAGGGCAGGCAAGAATAGTCACAGGGTCTGTGATAGGGAAGGACAGAACAGCTGGAGAATCTGCAAGAATAGCCAAAATAGTTCAGAGAGTCTGCAGTAGGGCTCTGTGTCAGGGCACACCAAAACAGCAGAGGGGAGCATGACTTTTGCCAGATACTGCCCATCTCGCTTTAACAGAGAGATCTAACACATCCTTTGAAAAAATGATAATTGATCAAAGAAAATTGGCAGAAAAGAATGACAGATGCCCTGCTATTCTGAAATCAAGAAAAAGAAAGTAAGACTTAAGTGGTTCAAACAGAACTTAGCATGTTGTTGTGTGAACCATTCCTAACTATGGTAGCTACATAACCATGATTTAAACACACTGTTTAAAGTCAGTTTGCTCTGACTTTAAATCCAGACAGATTACGTCCTGAATTTATTCAGAACGTAACCTGGCTGGATTTAAAGGAAGAAAACTAAATAAATGTGATTAAAGGAAAATGTTCTGCTTCCATGGACTGAGATCTGAGAGGTACTGGTGCATGGTGTGTGTGTGTGTGTGTGTGTGTGTTAGTTTGGGCAGAGCTGGAATTCTTGTCTTTCTCACCTAATTTTAGAAGTCAGTAGCTCCACCAAATTAGGCAGAACAAATCAAGGCAGAGGGAGGAGGTTTTCTTAAACTCCAGTCACATGTTTCCCTTTTGGTGATTCCTTAGGACTGCCCTTACTTGCTGAATTGCATTTTTACAAGCAGCCCTCAACTTTGCCAAAGTGCTTAATCCTAAATTGCTTCCAACAGGAAATATGGCAGCATTTCAAAGCTTGGACCTAAACACTGCCAATGAATATTGGGGTGGATGGAGAAGATCACTGGCCTATTGTAGGTCTTTAGAACCAAAGATGCAAGGAGTATTTTGCATGGTTCAATGCTCATTGCAAATCTCATGCAAAATTGTGAACTTGTGCTGATAGAGTAAGGGAAGAGACATCTTTTTGAATGGTCAAGGCAATGGAGGCCCCAACAAGCAAAATAATAAGTTGCCTTAAAATAATAAGTTGCCTTAAATTTCATAGAGGTCCATCAGGCTGGTACAGAAAAGGAAAGCCCCTCCTCAGGGACTGGAAGCTTCTGTGTATGTATGTGTATGTTTAGAATTCATATATATATATATATATATATATATATATATATATATATATATATGAATTTGTGGAAAGGATTCATGAGATGCAAATTGTCTTACAAACCCCAGGGGAGGGATTGATATCTCTAATTCTAACATGCTTTGATTACCCCTGCTGCTTAAGCTATTGTTTATAATAACTGTTTCAAATACTTTAGGACTGCAAATAAAGAAGGTATTTACTTCAAGTGACTTGGAAGTATTTGCATTGGTAATGAACTTTGCTATGCATAGGCTGAGAATGAAGGAAGTCTGCTTTCTCTCTCTCTGGAGGGAAAGTACATGAACCTCAAATTCTTCCAACTCCCCTCAACAAATCCCATTATTTGTTTTGCATATCTGGAAAAACACGCACACAAAGAACTGTTAGCTATGTCACGCTGAAAATCCCTGAAAATGAAAATGCCACAATTAAAGCAATGAAAGTGCCACCATGCAGCTAGCCAAGAACTTGGTTTGCAGGTAATGAGCAGCCATCACCATGGGGGAATTTCCCCTCGGGGCTTTTCATTGTGGTGGTGGCGGCTGCCATTTTGAATATTTGAGCCATGGTGGGGGCAGGGCATAGCTTGTTGTTATGTGCAAACCCAGCAAAGGTGGATTGTTTGACAAACCCCCCAAACCCCCAACGATCCATCCTCGCCAGGTTCATATGAAACAACAAGATCTGGTGCCTTGAATATTCAAAATGGTAGCTGCCACAGCAATGGAAAGCTCAGTTGGGAAATTCCCCCACAGTGGCTTCTCCTTACATTTTTAACCCACTTAAGGACTCTCAGCTCAGTTGCCTTGGGAATAAGATTCCCCCATGAACTTTTATGACTTCCTCAAAACTGTGAAAAAGGTCCCCCTTTGGGAGCCCCTTTAACAAAAATGCCCTCCCCATTTCAGTTCACTTCTTGTAACAATGCAAGTTAAATACATGTTAGCAGTGGTGTAGTGGTCAATGTTGAAGTGCAGGCACTCATTATGATGGTCACCATAGTCACACCCCCAAGGAGAGTCCCAAACTGCAGGCAGCTGTTTTGATTCGTATTTAGAAAACAGTTCTACCAGTTTTATCTTTACCAAGAACTTTGCTTTCATTAAGCTAACTAGTCTTTATTGGGCATTGAAGACCAAGTCATTCTAAAACTCTTTGCATAGCAACAGGGAACAGTATATTGTCACTGGGATAATTCATTTCCCCCACTGCTGCTATGAGGATTGTAGCTAAGCTCAGAGGGAAAGGGGAATTTTGAGGGGGTGGTAGATGACATCAGCGTCCCTGCTAATAAAAAACTGTTGGTGCTCCGTCCCTGTGAGCCCTGACACCATTACACCACCACACTTTAGTTATCTTTCTGTTCAGAAATGGGGAAATACATTTTTTTATTCCAGTAACAAGCACCTGCATACTAGTGCTTTTATGGGTTCCAGTAAACCAGCCAATTTATTTTTTTAATGATAATGTTTTCATAATATGTCCTTCTGTATTTTGGGTGTGGGAGAGAATAAATGTCGGTACACACGTTGCTGCTTCAGCACTCAGCAGGAATATTATGCTGAGTTAATTAAACATAAGAATACTTATCATGCTGTTTGCTGAAATGAAAGCTTATAATCATGTCAACTCAGGGGCTCGGTCAACAGTCCTTTGAATCTTGATAGTTGAATCTCAGCATGGATCCCTTCAACTGCAGTATTGTTACTCTAACATACCAATGGTTCATTTCTAAAAAGAGAGATGGTGAAACTCAAACCTTCCTAGAACTCATGCCCTGCAACTTGGAAACCTTGCCACCTGATGTCCAACATATGTGGAGCTAGTCATGCTTACTCATGGATGGAGGAAATGCTCTCCACTCATGCTCAGAGACAATCCATTTATTACTATGTCACATGTTCTAGCGATCTAGCAATCAGAAGGGCTGAGTCCCAGCTCCAAATATGCCATGATGAAACCTCACTAAGGTTGTCCCAAGATCACTACAAGAGCTAGCTTCAGAAATATGTAATATGCTTTCTAGCATGTAATATTTGTGCTCGGAAACTGTGTAAGCATTCTGCTTCCCATCCTGTCTTGAAATGGAAATTGCTCTGCTATATCAATATAAATCATATAAATTGGGTATTGCCTGTGTTGTTTCTGGGAGGAAGGGCTTTATCCATATCTTCCTTGCCACACCCTTTCCCCTCTCTACTTCCCAGTTCAAAATTTCAGCTTAAGGTCTTAAGAATGCCCTTGCTGCATCTGATGCATGAGATACTAAGTACAGCATTCTTTGCCCCTCAGTGGCTAGTCAAATTCCTCTGGGTGGAATTTGTCCTCTATTGTGTGACCCAGGCCTAGCCCAGACATCTGGCTGTGAAGAACTTCTGAAAGCAGAGAACAAGTCCTATCCGAAGACTGGCAGATGAACCTTTCTTCAACACTGATGATGGGACAGCATTCTTCACTACACTTGAAGGGAGCAAGCTAACTGAAGAGCAGGATATATGGTGCACAGGTCTCTCCTCTAACACTTGTTGCTGCCTCTCAGAATCTTCTGCCTGGGGCAACTGCTTCACTCTGCCTAATAACAGGGCCAGCCCTGGTGTGAAGCCAGCATGTAGTACTCACAGATTCTATTTATTTATTATTACATTTATATCACACCCTTTCCCCCTCTTTCAAGGTGGCTTACATGGCCCTTCTTCTCTCCATTTTATCAACAACAACAACAACAACAATAATAATAATAATAATAATTTATTTCTTACCCACCTCTCCATTTTGATCAAGGCAGGGAACAACAGTAAATATAAAATACGTAAATGCATCAACACAATAACCCTATGAGGTAGGTTAGGCTGAGAGTCAGTGACTGGCTGAAAGTCACCCATGAACTTCCTGGCTGATTGGGGACTAGAACCCGGGTCTCCCAGTTCCCAGTCCAACACTCTAACTGCTGCACCACACTGGCTATTCAGTGGTAAATTGCTTTTGAATAAAGACCCTCTAATGGCGAGTCACCACTGATAAGCGTAGGTGGATTAAGGTGTCTTCTGAACAGGGCCATAATATGCACGATGTCTTACTGATGTGGGAAAGATCTTGGGGAGGCCTACAAATAAATAAATACAGATTTAATACGCTCCTGGGGAAAAGGTCATGGGCATTCACTGACCCATTTATAAAATGTTAAACTTCAGGGATTGGGGCATTAGATCAAAACTAGAATATGGATTTAGAGGGAGGTGATAAGCTATCTCTCAGAGGCATTTACAGGGTGTTCATTAATTAGTCAAGGTAAAAGAGACAACTGGAGTTAATTAGGAGTTAATTAAGCAAATGAGGAGTTGAAAAGGCAGAAATTAGCAAAGAGTTAAATAAGAACACATATGCAATTAAGTTTGGGATTGTTGTTATATTCTTATTTATTCAATGGCATTGATATATGAGACTCTATACAAAATTTAATAAGGAAAACAATGACTACCTCCCCCAAATGTGATGATTAAAATATGAATGTTGACATTGGGAAGGTAACACAAGAAGAAGAATAGTTAGGGAGAGACAATGGAAACAACAAATAAACATGAGTAAATGTAGTTACATGTTCTTTGGCTTGCTTTCAGCAATTAGATTGTTATTGATTAATAACAATACTTAGCATTTATATAGTTGTTAGGACAGTTTGGATACATTATTTCAGTAAATTTTACAAGAACACCATAAGGTCAGACAGTATTATCTCCATATGGCAGATGGAAGGCTGAGCCTTGTGTAAGGCCACCTTATGAGTTTATGGCTGAAGTAAGGTTTGAACCAAAGCCTCCCTGCTTCACCGCTCAGGGTTTTTGTAACCACTGACAGCTACAATAGCCGTCTACAAAGCCTTATCCTGTAGATCTGGCTGCGATCCAAGAGTGAAGTGGATGTGTGAACACACAAAAGGCTGCTACCTTTCCAAGAAAAGCAACAACCATTAACTTCTGCCCGGATCAATTGGAATAATTATAAAACCCACCATGTAAATCATCCATGCTTCATTAATTTCCATGCCAGTCAGAGGAAATTAACTGCCCTAATCGCATTACATGTTCACCAGTACAAAATGAAGAAAGCATTTGACTGCTGCGGCCTGAGGCTATTCCGTTCTGTCGGACAGCATAGACATTACAGGCCTGAGTATGCAATTAAAATTTCTTTTTATTAACCAGTTTTTACATTGCATTCAACAACCCCTTTGCACAATTAAATGTCCCGTTTAACAAGCATGATAAAATTCTCATTAGCCTGTGTTATAGGCTTTTGTGGAATCTTCCTGCGTTGCTACAACACCAATGTAATCTAATTCATTCTACCACTTGAAATGTATCCCCCCCCTTCACCTTCTTCAGTCTCCTACCTGCTGCCACCAATTTCCTTGATACTGATTGGGCCTCTTGTGGAAAACAAATCCACGGAGCACAATTTGTCTTTTATCCTAGAAAATACCCAAACTTTAGTGAGGACTATACATGGTTATTAGGAATGGGAAGTCTTCCAGAGGTCAAGCTTTATAGCTAATTTTGAAAAATAGAGATCAGCTGTGTATCCCCAAAGTAAAGGATAAAAGATCCCTCCATAAATGGGCAGGGATGAATTAATGTAGAATCAGAGAGCAGGGTGTGTGTGTGTTTAGGGTGGGGATGGTTTGAGGGGAGAATTTTTTTTTTAAATCCTAAAATCTCAAGGGATAAACCCATCTGCTTCAAACTTGGCATGCCTAAAGCCCTGCTTAAGAGCTATCACAGTGCCAAGTTTCACCACTTTGGCTGAGTTCGGATGACATGCTAATCAACGGTTGTTTCCCATTCTGTTCCTATTATCCCCCAGTTGATTAGCATGTCATCCGAGGTCAGCCTTTATCTTTAAAAATGATGGAGATGTAAGCATTTTTGTTAATTCCCATAGGCGGGGTGGGGTTGGAGCAGCAAAAGTTCGCTCAGCTGACTCAGCACAAGCCTGTTCAATAGACATGGCTTGCTGGAGAAGGACAACTATCCTGCCCCCTCTTTTGTCAGCAAGACCTCCCTTCAAAGCACATGCCCCCCAAAAAGGACATAGTGCGAAGATGGCAATACATGGGGGTGGAGGAGTGCTTTAATCCTGTGTAGAAGAAATAAGCCGCTCTAGGAAAACACAAACAATGGAGGGGAAGAGGCAGGGTGACTGCAGTACAGGCACTACGTCATGTGAGTACCGTACTGCAAAACAGCAAACCAGGCATGTTGAGAGTGCGGTGTGATGGAGCCCATCATCTGCCATCTGCTTCAGAATTGCCTGTTACTTCTGAGCTTAGCCGCAATCCTCACAGTACATGGGAGGGGAGTGAAATTTCCCAGCAACAATATTTTGTTCCCTGCTGTAATGCAAAATATTTTGGTGTGGTTTGGTCTTGAATAGTCAACTAAGGCCCATTTGTTTTACAAAGGGCCTGCTCTATGGAGATGAAAACTGCTAGAACTATAGCTTCATCCTATGTACCTGTTCCCCTCGAATTATCCTCTACAGTGTAACACTGTTGTTGTTGTTGTTGTTGTTGCTAGCTAAATCACACCCCGGGCAGCAGCGCTCCTAAAATCCTTTGCATACCAGGAAAGGGGTTAAGGGGGAGAAAGGTAAAAAAAATCATTAAAAAAATCAACGGATGACTCAATCTGATTCAAATTTGGTATAAGCTCTCCTTAATATCTATTACCGTGCCAATTCTGATGCCTTTATCTTTAAAACTTACACAGGTGTAAGTATTTGTTTAATTGGTAGTTTAAACTTATCAAATCCTCCTCAGTGGCTGCTAGGAAAACAAATGATTCGCTCCTAAAGGGGTATCAAAATAGGGTGGGTCTTTTGGCTTTATAGCACAATTAAAGCAGGATGCATGGGAGTACTTCATAGTCAAAGCAGATTATAAACTGGAAAACTTCAGAGTTCTTTGCACACAATTTGCCATGATTTCACAGTATAACCCTGGTGTGATGAAGCTCTTTGTCTGTTGATCTGCATCAACAGAGGTCTCTGAATTTTTGTACCCTTCTTAGGGGTGCATCTATGAGGAGTGTCATGGTGGGTGTGCCTGCACTTCCAAATTTACCACTACACCACTGTTCATAAGCAATGCCATTACTTCATCATGATCACAGTGTACAATGGATTATCCTTCACCTGAAGACAGACATTGTTGTATTATGAAAGGTCTTTTGCCATGCATTGGGAGATTCTTGTGTTCCAATGTGGGAAACAACTGAGAAAGTTTTAAAGTTCTGGGCTCTTAAATTAAGCAATACAGATGATGATGGATTTTGTGAACAAGAAACCTCCCATGAAAAAGGAAAAGGAAGGCTCACAGTTGTGCTACTGTGTTTTTATGATGATGCAATTTTGCAAGACTTTATTTATTGATTACATTTCTATCCCACCTTTCTTCCTTCATGAAACTCAAGATGGCCACATGCAGTCCCAGGTTGTCTCCTCTCCATGCATGGGAAAGACCCAGACCTGCGTAGCTTCATCAAGGTGGGGGAGTCATTGATTTTCCAATTGTTTCATCAATAGACAATGGTTCTTCTTGGATATTCAGAGGCAATGAACACACCAATGTTGAAGGAAATAAGTTTATTTAGCTAAAGTAGGCTAATAAAGCAGGAAAATGCAAGACAATACATTAAAAGCATAAAACATACATCCTTCCAGCTACTGGGAACCCCAATAACGTATCTGATCAGCGAGTCAGATAAGATCAGCAGCAAACACGACCCCATAACAGCCTGGCACCACAGCACCTGTCCGGTTCAGCCTTTTGTGAGGTTCTGCCTCCGAATATCCAAAAATAACCATTGGCTATTGACAAAACCATTGACAAAACACTCATGTGCTTCCAGACCCAGTTCTTGCACTTTGTATTGAAAGATGGTGCAAATAGTGCAGAGGAAAGCTAGTGCAGGGTCAAATTACAAAGCCGTGGGGGTACAGGGAAAGACCTGTGTCGAGGAAAGACCTGAAGCTCTTCTGAAAGTGCCCAGGTTCAGTCAGTGGCATCTCCGGGGGAAGACTCCTGTCTGACAGTCTGGAGAGTCACTGCCAGGCAGTGTAAACAATGCTGAAGCAGATGGAATGACGGCCTGTCTCAATTGATGACAGCTGCCCAGGCACATCTGTGCTCAAAGCCTCAGTTATTGTGGCAAATGTGGATTTTCGGCCCACATTTGTTGAGATAATGGGGAGGGGGGGCAGAGGGGCCTACAGGGGAGGATTAGCAGTAGGAGGAATGGGTGCTTAGCCCATTTACTGCCTGCTGATTCCAAACCAATTACCTGGTGCTGCTTTCCCCTCCAGCCAGGCTCAGAGTTTATCTATATTAAACCCACCCACCCTGCTTCTTGCTTCCATTTTCATCCCGAGATTGCAAACAGCTCATTTCATGGGCAGCCACATGGTTTGAATGGAATACTTCCTCTCTCTGCCCTGAGTTTAAACTTCCATTCAAATCGACAAAACTGCTCCATCTAGTGGCAGAATGATAGTGCAACGCCTCCAATACACGGGGTAATTGGGCGGATTTATTTTCTAAAGTGGATTATCCTTGCATTTTCTGACTGTGGGATAAGGGGTGGGGCAAGAGGGGGAGATAAACCACTCATTTAGAGACAGCCTCAGTTTCCATTTGGGCTTCTGGGAGAGAGTGAGAGTGAGATCAAGCATAGGCATTTGTAAAGGAGAATTGGTGGTGTTGGGGGAGGGTTACGCAGCCCCTTTCTTTGATAACATCTCTCCTTTAAATGCTTCCCCAGCCCCTTCATTAGACCTTTGAGAAATCCAGAGTTGGGAGCTTCTTGTGTCCCTTCTAACATCTACTTTGGCCTTTATCTATGAAGCTCAATGGGTGACATGGACTCCGAGCTTTATCACACCAGCGTTATACTGTGCAATCACTGTGAACTGCATGCAAAGGACTCCAAAGTTTTCCAGCTTACAATCTGCTTTTATTGTACTCCCATGCATCCTGCTTTAATTGTGCTATAAAAGCAAAAGACTTGCCGTATTTTGATACTAGTTTTTGAATGTATCATCCGAGCGGCCACTGGAGTGCAGGAGCAGGATTTGAAGAAAAATTAAACAAATGCTTACATCTGCATAAGTTTTAAAGATAAAGACATCAAAATTGGCACAGTAATAGATATTAAAGAGAGCTTTAAGCATACCAAATTTGAATCAGATTGGGTCATCTGTTGATTTTTAATGATTTTTTTTTTGCTTCCCCCCCTTAAACGCATTTTCTGGTATGCAAAGGATCTTGCCACCCGGTAGCAACAACAATAACAACAACGCCGACAGCTTAGCGCTGTAGGGATAATTCGAGGGAAACAGGTACGTGGGATGAAGCTCTCAGTTTAACAAGCTTTTTAGGAGGATAAAATGGGTTAATCCCAGGATTATCCTGCGAAGGCAGAATACCCATGTAGTAGGTAACAACAAAATTAAGTGCAGAGATGACAACATGGCACGGATCTGGTCACACCACTCATCCAGACAATAGCTCAGTCTTCTTTGCAAAGATCTATAGCCCATTGCCCCAGAGGGGCTCACGTGGCAGTTCTTTACTTAACACTAGAGGATGTCAGCTTGGTCATGAGCCAGCAGAAGATCTGGAATGTTGCTTTCCCCTGTTTTGGCAGCTAGAGGTAGATGGAGGGGGTGGGGGAGGATTTTGAGAAATGAAACTACAGCTGCACATCCTGATGGTGGCTTCCCTCAGGGATTTCTAATTTATTCTGCGCTGGCCGAGTCAAAAACCTACATCTGTGCTGAGGAAAAAGGGAGCAAGGGGACTGGATTTGCAGCCTGAAGACGTACGCGTCCCGGCAGCTCCTTGCAAAGTTGGCACCTGCTGCGAGACATTGATGTATCGAGACTCCGAGCCTGATGCTATCAGGACTCCTGTGAAATAAAACTAAATCTTTTACCTCCTCTCAGGGCCATCTGGAAAAACTCTTGATTTTGATTCTGGCCTCATCATCATAACCTATTATGTTATGCACAGCTGCCAAACACCAAAAGCTGGGGAAGAAGGAATTAAAAATGGGCTTACAGTGCAATCGTATCTCTGCTCAGAAGTAAGGACCAATGAGTCTAATGGCACTTACTTCCAGGCAAGTGTGTGTAGAATTCAGCCTTCATTTTAAAATGGCACTTCTGTGTTGCAAGACTTGAACGACAAATTGCAGTCACACTTAAAAGATTCTCCCCACGCCCACAATCACGAGAAGGCTGGGGAATGTGGAGAATCTTCTGAAGAACTGGAAGATTCTTGAGGACTAGAAAATAATGAGATGAATGTATTCTGGTAGTGAATAATATAGCACATAACAATTGTCATGTGCTATATTAATGCTAAGTATTATTAAGACACAGCCCTGTGCATGTTTATACAGAAAAAAAAGTCTTACAGCACTCCTCAGCCACAGAAAAAAGTCCTACAGCTCCCAACATTCCCCAGCCAGTCATGCTGGCTGGAGAATGCTGGGAATTGTAGGATACTTTTCTGTCTAAACTTGCATGGGATTGCACCTTTGCTAGAGGATTGGATTTATATACCTCAGTTATATTCCAAGGGACAAAAGTGGGCAGGCATAGGGCGCCCAGTAACTCTCCCTTCAAGCACTGGCTAGACCCAGTATGCCTCACCTTCAGCAAGGTGCAGTGGCAGCCCAAGATGTTTTTCTGTCTGAAACGGAGCCAAAGAGGGGACTCCCATTGACAGTGTTATGGAAAAGCTGGGACCATGAGGTGAGATATAAATGAAAATAAACTGTTTGAAAAACTGTTTTAGAACCCTGTTATTTAGCAAGAATGCAGTTAAATCTAATCCATTCACATCTTCTTATTATTCCATAATAGTTGCCAAAGTTGGAGCAGGCAATCAAGAAGCCAGGGGTAGGATCTATAGTACTGCTTTGTAATGACATTGTGATGCACTGACAACTGTTGGAGCCCACAACACATTCTATATACTGTTTTCAAACTGCTTTCATAGTGTTATAACCTGCTTGGTGTAGATCTGGTCTGGAAGCCAGCTAGTTGGAGGAACTATGTCCATCTGTCCAGACTGTGCCTCCATCCAGCATGGTCAGTGGCTGGGGATGATGGGAGGTGTAGTCCAATACTTATGGAAGTCACCAGGTTCAGGAAGGCTGTCACAGAGGAACGATGAAGCAGGAAGGAAGGGAACCCATGAGACTTTCCTGTCTCCGGACTATTAACTTTTTACCCCCCCCCCAACATCCCATTAATTCTAATTTACCTGAATAAAACCCTAGAAGCCAAACAGAAAACATTTACATGACCATGCAGTTGTTACAACCTTCAGTATGAAACTTCAGTCAACAAATCAATGGACCTGCATCACTTGTGGGTCCATTGATTTGGTTGGTTGGTGGGCCATAGGGGAACACCAGAAGTATGTGCAGAAAAATGTAACAAAACGGGGTTGGGTGGGATGAGTTTACTTGATTCTGTTGGCACAGCCTCTGATTAAGTTCTGCTGTATAACAATTGTTCTCAAATTAATTTGAAATCGGTGGGCATAGAGATGGACAATGCAGCTCATGGGTATAAAACTAGCATAAACTGGATTATTCAGAAAGTGTGACCTTCTTTGAAAGTTTTCTTGCAATATGGTAAGAACTCCATCAACATCCTGTTTTTCCCACTTCAAGCAGGTGCAAGGCAAGAAGTAATTGCAGAGTGAGAGAAACAGCAGGTTGATGGAAACTCATCAGTCTGTCTAGCCATTCAAAAGCTGTCTACTGGGGATAGGGGTGGGTGCTTTGTGAAGGGAGGCAAACATGTAGCCTCAACCTTTTCCAAGAAGCTGCTTCTGTGCAGCATTATTATCCAAGGCCTTGAGGATTCTCCAGCATGAAGGGATGGGAAAAAAACTGTCAACAAAAGAGATGTCTGGGTGAGGAAATAAGGGGGCAATTTTCTACCCTCTGCTGTTTTAATTGTAGGGCAAGTTCAGAGCCTTTGTTGTGTAATGCTTAGGGCTGGGTGATGGGCTGGGTAGAAAGGCAGTGTTTAGTTCGAAAATGTGAAGATATAAAGACAGGTGAATTGCACCTGGTTAGTCTTTCATTTTAAAAGTCAGGGCAAAAAGCCTATTTAGATCTGAGACATTTGTTTTACTATTTGACCATTAAATATAAAAACATTGAAACTTAGTTGCAAAAAAAGAAGTTACTGATTATGGTTCTAATGCATAGAATTGTATGACCCTGTTCTCCATGCATGGAGACTAACTTGTGGATAACTTCTTGGTTAGGAAGAGAAACAGCGCGTCATCATACAGGGGGAAATCGTGTTTGCTTACTGTTGCTTCTCCGCCCTTGCGTTTGTCCCTCATTACTTCCTCTTTTGAAAGCGACAAGTTCCGTCTTTAAAAATAAGTCGGACTTACTGGGGTGTTTTTTTGTCGTATGAAGAAGTCTAGAAGGTCTGGGAGGCAGACAACATTGTGAGAGGGACCTGTTAAAATCTATGAGTGCCCGGTAAGGAGCGTGCAAGAAAACACTTGTCTGATATAACTCTCAATCTTCATTGTTACTTTAAATTGCAGGAACCTTGTGTTTTCTATTAAAAGCAAAAGTCTGCATATTCCACCCCACCCGCACAACCATCAAACTCACTATTCTCTCAAAATGATGATTTCTGCCTCACATATGAGAACAGCAGATCCCTTTTCTGTATGATATATATTCTCTTCATTAGGATCATGTATCATGTGGGTGGAATTCTAACTCAAGGCAAAAGTAGGCCCTGGTCCCAGCAGATGACATGAGGCCAATATACCATAATACAGGTTAGTAAAACGTGCAACAATGATGTTGTGTTTTTAATTGTTTTGTTTTACGTTATGTTGTAATTAATTTTAATTTTAATCTTGATTTTATTATTGCTGCCACTTTGAGCACATTTAGGTGGGATATAAATTTAATAAATAGATAAACAAGCGCAAAACAAGAACTGAGTCCCTCTGCATTCCTCCCATTCTGCATTTTTGCTAGATGGGCTTTTTTTGCCCATCTAACTGGGGCTCTGCAGAGTGGGAGGTTGGGAAAGCCAGAGGATTCTTTGTAAGCTGGCCTCCCCAGTTCCCTCCCCTTCATGACCACAGAACCACCTTTCTGACCTCTGAGAGACCACTTTGCGACCTCTGAGAGGCAGCTGGTATGGTTTTGTCTGTGTCGGCTATGATGGGCAGGGAACTCATACTCCTGAGATCCAGGACTCCAAACTTGACTCTGTCTAGGGGTCATAGGATTGCTCCCTCCATCACATATATGAACAGCTTTATTTATCCAGATCAGGGATGATCAACTTTTGTATTCTAAGGGCTTTTCTAAGCCAGTGTGGTGTAGTGGTTAGAGTGTTGGACTGAGTCTCAAGAGTCCTGGGTTCTCATCCCCACCTAACCATGAAGTTCACTGGTGACTTTGGGCTAGCCACTGAGCCTGTTTGCATGATCAAGCAGCCAATCTTGGCTTATTTTAGCCATGATGGGCTGCAATGCATGTGGGTGGCTATTTTGAATATTCAAGCTGTGTCATCCAACCCAGCAAGGGTGGGCTGTTGCCATGGTTAACAAATCACCCACAACTCTAAAACAGCCCATTGGTTCTGGGTGGTTTGCTAACCACCGCAACAGTCCAACCTTGCTGGCTTCGGATGACACAACAAGCTACAGCTACAGCTTGAACATTCAAAAGCTGCCCGGCATGTGCTGCAAACGACCATGGCTTAAATAAATAAATAAGCCATGGTGGGCTGCATATTGAACCCAGTCACTGACTCTCAGCCTAACTTACATCACTGGGTTGTTGTGAGAATAAAGTAGAATGGAGGAGCATATAGGCTGCCTTGGGCTCCTTGGAGGAAAAGGTGGGATATAAAAATAACAAATTAATGAAGAAATAATAAGAGTGGCTCAGATGCTAGAAGTGTATTTTATCAGGTATACTGATGAGTGTTCAGGATCTGGGATAACTTTGGTGCCATGTATCTAACGGTAAGAGCTACACCGTTATGGAGAATGTGCTCAGGCATGGCCATGTATTATATACAAGTGTGGGATCTCTCACTCACTTATACAGTTTGAGCATTCCCCATGTCTATTCAATGAAAGACGATACAGACTTTTAATTTCACCTTGGTAAAAGTTTTGGAGAGCTGCCATGGGTTGAATAAATTGCTTCAGGGGCCAGATACAGCCCATAGACTACCAGAGGAGGGGCTGTAGCTCTATGGTAGAGGATATGATTTGCATGCGGAAGGTCCCTGGTTCAGTCCTCACCATCTCCAGGTAGGGCTAAGAAAGAATCCTGCCTGAAATGCTGGAGAGCTGCTGCCAGTCAGTGTTGACAATGCTGGGCTAGATTACCATGTTCCTTGTTGGAAAATCCCTCCTCTTCTGAGGAGCTGGAAGATCTAGAGACAAATGATGCCATGGAATCACTCATATCAGGGGGCCTGGGGGAGTCTGGGCCCTCAGAAGAGAGGATCACGTGTATGGAAGAGGGAAGTTCTGCTTCAGAGACTGAGTGGCAACCCTACCCCCCCACCCCCCGGTCCCAGAGTGTGCAGTTGCCTCAAGAGGCAAATCAGCAGGGATCCTTTAAGAAGAAGTACCCGACTCCAAAGAACAACTCCTCGGGAGGAGGGAATTCCTCAGGAGTAAGGCCTGAGATGTAGTGCAGCTGAGGCTTGGGTGTGGCTAGGAGGCTCTGATAATATAAGCCTGCATGCTAAGTCTAGCCTTTGCTGGAAAATACCATTTTGTCAGCTTCTTTTGATTGGGAGTGTGTTTCCCTTATCTGGCTTGTGTTTGGACTTCTGCCTGATGCTGCCTTCTGGGTCTGATTCTGCTTGACTGATATTCTGCGACCTTAGCTACTCCTCTGATTTCTCTGTAGAAATTCCATACTTGTCTGGTAAAATTTTGCTTGAATTTTGCTTGCTTGATTTATCTATTTTAATCAACTCTGTGTTTTGCATAGCAAAGAACTGAAACTACTTGGAGCAGGACACAGATAGACCAATGGTCTGACTCAGTATAAGGCAGCTTCCTAGGTTCCTACCAGTTTGTCATCCCTGCTCTCAATCAGCCTTCACCATCCTTGTGTCCTCCAGATCTGTTGGACTGTGACTCCCATAATTCCCAGCCAGCATGTTTCATTGGCCATGTTGGCTGAGAATCATGGGAGTTGCAGTCCATGCATGGGAAAGGTACCATATTGGGGAAAGCTGCCCTAGGTTGTGCACACATTTCTCTTTCTCCCTCTGTGTTACAGGTTGCTTAACAAATTTCTGATTCAGCTGAGTGTTTGGACTCTAGATGGCAGAACTACAGCTTCTTCATTCCCTCTCTTTCCTGTCAACTCCTTTAATCAACACTTCAGTGGATGATGTCAGTGGTTTGTTTTTCTTTTTGATTTTTGGAAGTAAGGATGAAAAAGGGAGTGGGGAAAAAAGTATTTTCAGTTTGGAAGCTGGTGGGATGCATCCATTAAGTTCCTGGCTTTGCAAGCACCCTGGTCTGTCTGTGGCAGTCTATAGAATAAAAGAAAGGACTCCTGTGTGGAGCTCAATTGTTTGCTGCCTTTTTCTTCTCTTGCTGATGCTCCAACTAGCTGATTTAGTTTAATTATAGCATAATTGGACAGCACAGAAAGATGTTCATTGTTGATGCTTTTTTTTTTAAAGGAACAAAGCATTGAAGACACCCCTATTTTTCTCCCTGTACCCTAATGAATGGCCCTTGGAGCTTCAGGGATTTTAATTGGCCTGTTAAAAATCAACAATACCACCAGTCATTTAAGCTGTCCCCAGAAGTGCTTTATTCTTCATTGTTCATAATTTAGCACATCTCTTTTCCCCCTTCTTTCCCCAGTCACTGCACTGCAGTTTGCTGTGACCAAAGAAAAATGAAATTGCATAGAAGACATTTGTGTGTGTGTGTGTGTGTGTGTGTGTGTGTTATCAATCTTTGTTAAACTCTAAATGGATCATTTCTACATGAGGCTTTTATTGCATGTTTGTGATTAGCTACTCATGGAAGTTTGCAGGTCCTTTACATGATGTTGTCAACCTCCAAGGTGTCTCCCATACTTTTTGTCCTTTATCCCAGTTTGTAAAAGATGAAGGATAATGCAGTAATAAGTATAAATCCACTTTAATGACTGTATGAAATTGTGCAGTTCTGCTATAACCATAGCACCATCCAGTGTCTGTAAAAGGAAACATATTGAACTTGTTGAGGAAGACAGTCCCCAAAAACAGCCCATGTAAGCAGCTGATCTTAATCCCACAAAGAATCTGGAAGCAAAAGCTCATTAAGTTGCAGGATAAAAAGCCTGTTGTGGAAAAACCCATTATCTCCAGGTTCAAACCTCTCAAATATAATATGCTACTTCCCGTGCATGTGTTATGCCTTCTGCTAACATGTTACTCTATTTGCTATGCAAAAAAGTCTTACTTTGTCCTTCCTGGCCTGTTTTGCCAACAAAAAAGGAAACTTGTATATTTTGCCCCCTTATTCTTCATTGCTAAGGCTTCATGAATTTGTGTCATTGCAGTCATTTACCCAGTCATATACCCATTCAAATTGCTAATTTTGCCTTTTAATTTATTTTGGTAGAAGCCCCACCTAGTTACTTTGTGATCTCATCTCACTGCCCTCCTCCTCTCGGTTTTTCCAGGCTGCACCAAACATCATTGCGGTATTTATTAAGAAAAAATGAAAGTCTGAGATTGCAAGTATGGGAGGGGGAAGCATGAATGTAGGAGAACCCCGACCCCGTGACCATTAGAAGCTTCCAGAGGAATAATCGCCAAAATGAAATTTGGCCAGAAATGCTTGATTTTGAAGCACCCCCATAAGGCATAGCATTGATATAAAGTGTGTTCAATGACAAGCAGTCCAAAATAAAATGATTGGGGGTAGCAGAGAAAGTGGGATTGCAGCAGTAGTTTACTATATGATAACCACCAGTGCGAGGACCACCACTTGATTGCTGCCTACCTTTGACCTGGAAGTGGAAACTGTTTGGCTCTTTCTGCAGGAGGGACGCTTACATTCCTCCATCGCGGGCTTCAATTGAGGCCCCGGTTGAAGCCAGAAATGAAGGCCGAGGCCTCTTCCGGCTTCAACCGGGGCCTCAATTGAATCCCGCGATGGAGGAAGGTAAGGGGGCAGGGTGGGTGGGTGGTTTCTCTTGTGCTGCTGCCGCCGTCCATATAGTGACGGCGGCGAAGCCGGATCTCGCTCCGTGGAGCAGAGTGGGAGACGGGCAGAGCGGCGTGAAGAGGATCGGGCCCGATCCGGATTTTCCGGATTGGGCCACGAAGCGGATTTGGGGGTCCGTGCACACCCCTACCAAAAATCACTTGTGTAGAGAAAAAGTCAGAAGGCTGCAGGTCCAAGCACGACTCAAGACAGGATCCTTGGCACAGCACTCTGCACAACTTCATCTTCAGAGGTCACATTACAATGTGCCATAGCCAAGCAAACAAAAACAAAATAAGGAAAAAGAGTACTAAGTTGCCTGCAGGACGCGTCATGACAGATCATTCGAGCATCAAAGGACAACAGAAAACCTTCTAGATCACTGGCAGCCTGATCAGGCAGGAAATTTCTTCCTTAGCCCAAAGGTAGTGACCTGCTAAGGCCAAAGTATAGTGAAAAAGCCAGTGATTGATCTTCTCAAAAGGAAATTATATTTGGGTACCCACAAATCTACCCCAGCAGGCATGTGGCACCTAATACTAACATACCACAAAGACCAGGGCCTAGGTTAAAAGTGTGCTCAGATAAAGGATCAAATAGGACATGGGTGTGCAGCCCTTTCAGCCTGGAGGGTCAATCCAGTGTTGGGGGGCATACATGTGCCTGTGGGTATTCACACAGAGGTGGGGAATGCATAGATTCACAGTGAGGGAGGCTGTAACCTCCTTCCTCCATCTCTGTGACCCTTGGGAAGCATACACTCCTAACAAGAGAATACTACAGGCCTGGATCTGAACAACTGCTCATGAAAAACATTGTGCATTGAGGTGGTGGAGAGGATAGCAAATGTGAGGGGGAAATGTTTTATATTTAGGGCCTGTACAAGAATGGGAAATACTTTATGAGCAGCCTTCAAAGTGGGATTGGAATAGCCGTTGATGAATGAGGGTGAGATGCCAGGTAGGTGAGAGATGATTTCAACACTAGAACCAGGTTCATATATACTGCTTAAGCCAGGATGTCGCATTTGAAGAACCTGGGACACCGAATACCCTGCCGAAGGGTCACTAATAGCCACATCTCGCAAGCTTCTTCAGTCATCCCCTGTTTGCACAGTTACGCATGGTGCACCATGCAATTTTTATTATGTCTATTTCTGCCTTGCTCTTTCATGTGTCCATTCCAACAAAGCAGGATATGGCCAAATGTACCCTAAACATGATGCTGATGACGCGTGTGTGAGAATGATTCCATTTCAGCTGTAGGCTCAGTGGTTGACTTGGAAGGACATCATTGTGACAGTCTCTTCTATGTTTTTATGTGTGACATTAAAGACCTATTTGAAGGACTCATGGTGAGAATTCATGAGATTATACATCTATTGAAAAGGACCTGATTCGCTATAAATTGCAGGGAAGGAGATTTCGGTGAAACATTAGGAGGAACCTTCTAGCCATGATGAGAGCTGTTCAGCAGTGAAACAAATTGCCTTGAGAGGTGGTGGGTTCTCCTTCGCTGGAAGTATTTAAGAAGATGCTGTAGCTGTGCCATGCAGTACAGAGCCCAGCAGGGGGTTGGACTAAATGATCTCTGAGATCCCTTCCAACTCTATAATTTTACTACAAATATCACTTGTTCCCAGTGGAGGTTGGTGGCTTCAATGTCAGTGAGGCTGTAAATCCGCTTCAGGTTTCAGTCCTAACTCTAATGGAGCTATTCAAAATGCAAAGAGTTCTGACCGAAACCCGGAGCGGATTCACTGCTCCACTGACATTAGAGCCACCAGCCCCCACTACTTGCTTCTTTATCAATCTGCCTGTGTATTAAGAGTCCCCATAGTCTTGCACCATCTGAGGTGTGGACAGTGGCAATGCAAAACAGGGTGTTTTGAGTTCTAGCACATTACTTTAGGAAATCCTCATCAATTCGTCATGCATCCTCACTCACTACATTTAGACAACAGGGAAATATATTTTTATTGTATCACTAGCTGTACCCTGCCACGCGTTGCTGTGGCTCAGTCTGGTTAAATTGAAAAGAAAGAAAAGACAAAGTGGATGTTTCTAATATGTTTAATTTCACAATGCTTGTGGATATACAATATTTTTAGTTGTTCCATTGTCTGTGTAGATATAGAGATTGTCTGGTTTGCCGACTCTAGAACACGCAACATATAATTGTCCATGTGAGAAGCAATCTGTGTCTAGATCTAAACCGCACAATTCTAAAGATTGGCCCTGAGCTTTGTTGATGGTGATTGCAAACGCCAATCGAATTGGGAATTGCAATCTCTTAAATTGAAATGGCATATCTGTTCGAATCATAGGAATGCGAGGAATGAGGACATCTTCACCTTTGAAAGGTCCTGTCAAGACTGATCTCCGACTATAACAATTGCCACTTCATCTATAGTTGGAGCATTGAATCTTCGCACATGTTCTCCAGCAGGCGTTTTGTCAGCATGAATAACAATCTTGTGTGTATCAGATGGCATCATGTCAATTGCTGTTTTGAACAAATGTACTAAATTGTTTTTTTCATGAAGTAGCTGTTGCAGTTTTGAAACGATGGACCTTTTTATGCCGGTATAAATTCCGCAGCGTGCATTCAATTCATCATTGCCATCACCAATGAAATACATTTGTAGGAATTTATGTTGACTATCTTGAAACGGAAGGAAGGAGCCGGCTTTATGATAAATTTGTCCTTTGACTTTGAAAGTTGGCATAAATGGAGCTGTGATGATTTTGTGCGCCGAACGACGTCATTTGGAAGCATGAGTTGTGTTTCCTGATGTTAGATAGGAAATGCTTTGATTCTGCGGTATATCCGGGAAGCAAAGTTTGTAATGGCTCTGGTGGTCCTCCAAGTTGAGGCAGTTTAATCTTTCCAGCAGCGCAACACATTCCTTTTGTTTCTCCATTAAATTTAAGAGCCCTGCAATAAGGACACACTTCAGTCACAGTGCCGATGAGAACATGCTGCCTCAAACTATAATCATCAGCTGGGTTGTACCGGAATGCAAGGCGATTGTAATCGTGTGATTGTTTACCACGGAGTCGTGTTTGACGCTGATGTGCTGTTTCTCGTTGACGTCTTTTAGCTGCTCTCAGCCTGTCGCGTTCATTCTGTTGAGAACAAAGCAGATCTGAAGCTGTAGAACGCGATTGCCGTGCTCGCAACCGTGCATCCTCAAGTCTGGCTGAACGTTGCTTGGCTGGTTCCTTGGCACGTATTTGAGGCATTCTTTTTCTTTTTTTCTCGTTTGCTGATGCCCGTTCTTCCTCAGTCTGATTTGCAATTTCTCGTCGCAGTGCTTCCGCTCTGTGAGTACGACGACCTAAGTGTGATCTTCTGCGAGGCATTATTTGGATGAAGTAAAGCAGATTGTTTGGTTTTTTAAAAAGGATGTTTTTACGGTGAGGAGGTTAGTGGAAACTCCTGGCAGTTACCTTTCTTCAGAACATGTAACTGTCACAGGTGTGACATCTATATTCACTCAGCCAATTGTGAGAGAACATGCAAATAAGAGAGAAGGCAGAGGCAGCGGATTGGCCTACTGGTTGGCGATGTCACAATGATCAGCAGGACTGGTTTTGAGGAGGCCTATTTCTTCGATTTTAAGACAAACCTTTGACCCCATAGAGAACATAGTTACATAACAACGCTCGCATATTCGAACGCAACGCTGTGTCAAAATTTCAAAGCAATCGGTGAAGAACTTTCGGAGATATAACGACAGTAATGAACGGTCTTTTTCATTTTTATTTATATAGATTTAATGTTATCTTTTCCCCCTGCGATTTTAATATAAAATATTTTTAATAGTTCATATCCTGTGTTTCTTCCAATTGGCTCAGGACAGAGAACCTATTCTTTCCCCCCATTTTTTTTTTATCTTCACAACAACCCTGTGAGGTAGTGACTAGCCCAAGGTCACCCAGTGAGGTTCATGGCCAAGTGAGGATCTGAACATGAGCCTCTCCAATCGTAGACCAACACTTTATCGGTTATACCACACTGGCTCTTGAAATGCTGTTAGCAGCTTCAGGGTTTTCTGTTGTTGAAACAGGATTTAAAAAAATAAATTAAAAGTATCATCTGAAGAAAATAATAATAATAAATAAGTGCTATTTAAACAACAAACAAATGTCTGTTGAGGAAAGGCTTTCAGATGTGGCTGATGTAGGCTTCTTTCAAAGATACATGGTGTCCTTAATCAAACTGGTATTTTTTATATTTCGGTGGCTTTTTCCCTGACTCTAAAAGAGACATCAACATTTCATCGAAGTGGGAAATCTATATCCTGTATTACTGTGGTGTTAATAACACAGAAGGCTAAATCAACGATGAATTGATTTTTTTTTTTTGAAGCTGAATAGACTATTGGCCTTAGCTGAGAAGCAAACCCAGTCAATGAAGGAATGGCCCTTTCAATTTAGTTTTGCTGCTGTCGATGTAAATAAAATTGCTCATGAAGCAAATTGCAGTTCCTTACTGTGTGCACTTGAAACCATCCAATTCTTTGCAAATGGTTGTTTTATGTTAGCAATAGGATTAGGTGACTGTAGGAGTGTGTCAGCCAAATGCAGAGCACAGTTTACTTTGAAGGTCAGTTGAGTATTAGAATGGGTGCTTAAAGGTAGCTTGTGGCACAGACCAAAGTGATCCAGGGAAAGGAAGCAAGAAAAGAAAAACCCTGTTTCCGCAAGGATCCCACTGGCCCCAAACCTAATTGCTTAATCCATATCAAGGGGGAAAGGTCATGATCTTAAAACAACTTGGGACCAGGAAACCTAGCAGACCGTCTTCCCTTATATACACCCAGATGACAACTACAATCCTCAGAGGAGGCCCTACTGGCCATTCCAAGACGAACGGAATGCCGCCATGGAGAACCTCAGTGGTGTTAGACAAATAGCCTTGTTCTTTCTTCCTAGGGGTGGATCCCATAGAAAGGCACAGACCTCCAAAGAGATTATAAGAGGTTTATTGAAAGTTGCAACTTTGGTGCGAAGGGCAATAAAAGCAGTTCGGACCCTGTTTACAGATAGTAAAACATTTTTATACTTCTAGCTAGTATCCCCCTTCCTCCCCCCTCCCAACTCCTCCTCTTTGTTTCATCAAGAGGCGGGCTGGAGTTGGTTTGAGCTAGGTGCTTTTTACTAATTGGATTGATTAATTGCTATGACATAGTCTCTAATATAATACAACTTTGGAATGCTTGCTTGTTAGCAGCTCCAGATAAGGTACTAGGCTACATCCTGTTCCTTTGAAGTGCATTCTGCTTAACTTGGCTCCAACTACTTTGAAGATGCAGCTAAGAGAAAAACAGCAGAAGGTTACAAATAGGGCATACCCATCATGCACAGCAATCATTTCCAAAATGGAGTCAATTTTGCTAACAGTGGCGGGCCTTCTCTGTGGTGGCACCCTCCCTCTGGAGGACCCTCTCTCATGCGGTTCGGGAGGCAGAAAACGCCCCCTGAAGACATACTTTTAAACACCTCCTGAAGACATACCTTTTTTACACAGGCTTTCCTTGGTCTTTAATGTAGCTGGTTTCACATTGCCTTTTAAACTTTTTAATGTCTTAAATTTATACTTGTATTTTATGTTTTTTAATTGTGCACTGCCCAGAGAGCTTCGGCTGCCCCTGTGAAGTTACGCTGGTGTTGCTGCTCTACACAGCCCTCATCTGCCAAATGGAGCACATCAGGGTTGGTTGAAAGGAGCAGCCCCCGCCTGGTGTAACTCTCCTGCCCTCTCCCTCTCCGAAGTGGAGAACACAGGCAAAGCAAACAGCAAGAGGAAATGGCAGCTGTTCTTGCTTTGGCCACATGGAATAAAAATGTAAGACTAGAGCCATGCTGAACAGACCAAGGGTCCATCGAGTCCAACACAGCGGCCAACCAGCTGCCCAAAGAAAACCCACAAGCAGGACAGGAGTGCAACTGCACCCTTCCACCCATGTACCCCAGCAACTGGTTTATACAGGCAGATTGCCTCTGATAGTGGAGGCAGGGCAGCAAAGTGGGAACACAAAACGCTGCCTTATATTGAGCCAGACCATTGGTCCATCTAGCCCAGTGTTGTTGACACTGACTGGCAGCAGCTCTCCAGGGTTTCAGGCAGGAGTTTTTCCAGCCCTACCTGGAGTTGCTGGGGATTGAAACTGGGACCTTCTGCATTTACAGAAGATGTTCTACCATGGGGTGGGCCCAGTTCTCCCTGCTACATCTCCCAGAGAGAGAGAGAGAGAGAGAGAGAGAGAGAGAGAGAGAGAGGTGAGTAAGGAGAGGGAGCAGTTGCCTCTGCTTCTGCTCAGTTTCTCTGGACATCCTCACTGGGCCCAGTCTTCCCCACTCGACTGCTTTGACAGATTGAGAGAGCCCATGCCAGCCCACTAGACGAGCCTTCCAGCCTCTGTGTGCCTCCCAAGAGGAGAAGACAGGTGAGCCACTGCAAGCTGCTTGGGCTTCCCACTATGCCCGTTCCTCCCTGCCACGCCACCCAGAAGGCCTGTGATTGGGTCATGAGCACTTGCTGTTTCCATTTGCTCTATGGATGCAGTACGGCTGAGTGCAGCGGGTGAGCAAGCAGAGGCAGTAGCTGCTCCTTGCTCACTCTCGTTGGGCAGTGGGAGTATTGCGTGGCGCCACTACACCCAGAGAGACATTACTCATCTGCCCATCACTCTTGGCATGGCATGATGGGGAAGCATTGGGGTCCCTGGAAGGGGATGGCGCAGTGGAGGGAGGGAGGGACCCCAAAGACAAGCTGCCAGGACAACCGCCCAGAGAGCTTTGGCTATTGGGCGGTATAGAAACGCAATAAATAAATAAATAAATACCACTCCACCCCCCGTAAGCTGAAACTTACCCTGGCTTGAACAAAATAAAT
This sequence comes from Elgaria multicarinata webbii, assembly GCF_023053635.1. Taxonomy (NCBI): domain Eukaryota; kingdom Metazoa; phylum Chordata; class Lepidosauria; order Squamata; family Anguidae; genus Elgaria; species Elgaria multicarinata. Next base: position 72,558,322 of record NC_086172.1, on the reverse strand, counting down.
ATATTTTATTTATATAAAGGAAATATACATGTGGGCAGACCTCCTTCCCTCCTCCCCTTGAGCAGTGGGGGTCAGTAGAGGGAAGGAGCCGGGCTGGGAGGGAACTGGGGTGGGGTGGGGAGCAGGGGGTCTTTTTTACCTCCTCCTCCCCCCTGCTGGAGCACTCTAGCTCTTTATCTTTAAAAATATAAAAAATGGTGGCCGCAACAGGCTTGACGCCTGGGACGTCACGCGGCCGTTTGGATGCAGGGTGATGATCCCAGAAACAGGTAAGTCCGGGATCATCTCCCCTGCATCGCTCTACACCCTTATGGTGTAGAATGGGCTAAAGAAAGCTCATATCCCTTCAGTTGATAAGACCTGCCTCCAGTCTTCTGTCGCAGCTGATTATACTCTGGGGACCCCACAGTGTATGAGATGTTCCCCTAGGAGCAAAGTTCTCCAGGCTGATTGTGAACATTTCCTCCCATGGAACGAGACCGAATTGGTCTGCTCTTAGCATAAGCTTATATAGTTCCCTTCATCCTTCCTGATGATGGTTGAAGCATTGCAGGCTGGGAAATTATTCACCCTTTCCCTGAGAACAGGGCCACAACATTCCATCATGAAAGGGGGAGTTTCTCAGCTCCTCCATGAGAATCAAGGCATGATACCCTTGTCTTTAGAAGGATGAGGTAGCTTGTCACAGGCCTTGCAGGTTTATTGACACATGGAGCAGTACTTGCTTGGTACCAATTAAGGCATGTGAGAGACCTACTTGAAATTGTTCGTTATAAAAGGGGCCTACCTTTGTTAGCTAAAGCTTGCTGAAATCTACTCATTCTCTATGCATTCATATAGCACACTATGTCAGTACAACTCTGATTCCTTTCCAGCTTTCCACTGTCAAGCCCTCTACAAGAGCTCACATCAGAGAAAAGGCTTACAGTTGTTTTCGGTGTGTGAAAACTTTCTGCACTGAATCAATGTTTTGTTGGCATCAAATATTCCACATGGGGAAGAAGCCATATCACTGTGTGGGATAAGTTTTCAATGTGGGATAAATTTTGTTGCCAAACTGGCCTTTAAGAATACCAGGGATGCGCCATTGGAGAAAAGCCTCATCACTGTCAAGAATGTGGGCAAACCTTCATTGCCAAATCAATATGAGTGACATGGGAGGCATCATCCTGAAGATGAGTAGCATTCTCAGTGTCTTGACAAGGAGGCAGAAACTTCACAGATACTGGCTGGGTTCACACAACATGCTAACCCACCCAGTGTGTTGGTTTTGAACCATGGATAATCATGTTTTCTGAACACAGTGCGTTTTCCACAGGATGGGTTATTGTGTTTTCTGAATACTGTGCTTTTTCTTCAGGGCAGGTTATCGTGTTGTCTGAATGCAGCATGTTTTCCATTGGGTTGATCAATAACAATGCAGTGTGGATGTTAACCACCCTGAACAACCCATTGACAAGCCATGGATTCTCCAGGTGGCTTGTTCAAGAAAATAATAATTATTATAATTATTATTATTATTATTTGCATTTTTATACTGCCCAAAAGCCGAAGCTCCCTGGATAAACCACACTGGATGGTTAATAAACCGCACTGTGTTCAGACAACGCATTAAGTTACCCTACAGAAAATGTGCTGTGTTCAGACAACATGATAATCCATGGTAGGTTAGCATGCTATGTGAATCCAGCCATATTAACATTTGAAATAGATGACAAGTTCATTTCCAGCCAGTCACTGCAATAGCGCCCTCAGTGTGAGGAGAGGTTTGTTGAGAGAAAAAGACAGACCGTCCACTGGGGAGTACATTTGGAAGGGATGCCTCCCCAATGTCTTCAGTATGGGAAAAGATTCAAATACTTATTGTCACTGAATTGATATGGAAAAATCCACTAGGAAGGAAAGTGCTCCCTCTGGTTAGTTATAATAAATTTATTTAAATCCTTAAAAAGAGTTTATTGATTTTTATCTTGGCCTTCAACTTGGATGGTATATTGTATGGGCCTTTGGATGGTGGGTATAAACTATAATAAAATATAGTATTTTTGTTGAGTACTTGTTATTTTAATGTGGCTTTAAACACTCTAGGATCCATTGATGAAGGATGGTTTCCAGAAATATAAATATATACATACATAAATGTAAACAAATAAGCATAGCCCCCTTGCCCTGGTTTAGCCCCATGCCCCCCCTCCCCCCGGAAATTGAGAAGTCTGCACCCCTGTTTGGATACCAACATATGCTGTTACTTCCTGTATGTTGAGAGGTCACCAAAGGCTGAAATCATGTCTCTTGAGTTCTTAAGCTATGGAGGTCACAAACACAAACTAAGGGCAAAGACATTTTGGACACAATCCAATCTTCTACACTTCCCATTTATTTCAGTTTTAGTCTATTGGTACAGTCATATCCTTTCTTGCATCATGGAACTCAGTGTGACATACATAGGGGTGTGTATGTCCAATGTAATCTCCCACCTAGGCACTGACTAGATCCAGACCTGTTTAGCTTCAGAAAGGTGGCAGTATCATGTGCCGAAAGAGACCATATGCCGGGATGTACATATGAAGGGAAGCTTTTGGGTGGATCGTGCCAGTATGTGGACACTTGCTATGGGAATGCTGCTTCCCAGCAATTTTTTACCCACCCTTTATTTAGGCTGGGGAATAAGTGATAGAAGGGTGAATCTATCCTAGCGAATGTTATCAGCTACTTATGCTGCTTCCAAATCTTTATTGAAAATTCAGCATTCATGAAGAGTAAAAGCATTAAACAAACTCCTTGAACTAATGCTCAGCCAGCAGTGTAGTCTTGAAATTGCACTGGAATTTTGTGTGTGTGGCCCTGTTGCTTTATCATTATCATTATAATTGTTCCACTGACTGGACATTCCAAAAGCTCCATTTTCTTTCTGCATAATGGAACCCAGGGTTGTGTTAATAAGAACAATCTATCTCCTTTGGCTCCGGTGGCTACATATAGGTTTATAATGGATTATCACACATTACTACAATGCTGTTTCTCAAGGGCATTGGAATGGTCATAATGCAGGAGAGAATTATTTTGGGGAGGGAGAGGGAAGAAACCTATTGGTGCATCCATCCATCCTGCAAGAAACTAAGATCATTGGGCAGTGAGAAGGAATGGGTGATTTAATGCTCAAGTTACTTTATAGGATTTTTTTTTTTTTTTTAGAATGTAGGTAGAAAAAGGCCAGGTCCTTTTTTTGGTAACAGGCATTTATCTAGATATCATCTGTAGTTGTACTGAATTGATCCATGCTGAATTTTCACTCAGTCATTTTTAGGTCAAGTATGTGCTTTTTGAGGGGTGTGAATATCAACCCACCATCCCCAACTTCCATGGCTGTAGCTCAGGGGTAGGTCACCTGCTTTGCATGCAGAAGGTCCCAGGTTCAATCCCTGGCATCTCCAGGTAGGGCTGGAAAAAGTCCTGCCTAAACCTCTGGAGATCCACTGCCAGTCAGTGTCGACAGTACTGGGCTAGATGGACTAATACTGTGACTCCGTATAAGGCTGCTTCCTAATTTCCTATATTTTTCACCCTTTTCATCCATAACCAGTGTTTCCCGCAAGTCTGCTGCTGCTTCAGCATCTCTTGCATGCCAGCATACACAAATTCCTTGTGTGTGTTTTAAAACAATAGGATTTAATTCTGTACTGCAAGTGCACCAGTATTTACTCAACAGAGCATCTGACAACTATGTGTTTGGAGTCAGATATGGGAAAATTAAACCTCTCTCTGGCTTTGCCCTTACAGATAACAAAGAGGCCAGTTGCATCTCCCAGCAGTCCTCGGCTTCTGGAAGGTGCTGTAAACCACTGAACCAAGAAATGCTAGAATTTGACCTTTTCTTACTCACGTTGTAAACAAATTTCCCTTTCTCGGAGCAGCCTGCTGAGATTCATGCAGCAGGGAGCCATCCAGGGTCAGTTTGTGCATATCTGGCAGGTGAAAGCCAGCCAGTGGGTGTCTGGATATGTTCCCTTGCGTCCAGGCATCGTTTGATCAGCCTGAGCCTGATGAGTGTCTTGGATGCCCTGACAATTTCAGCCTGGCTTCTCAAGACCTTTCTTCGTAGTATTCATTTACCTCTCTGTAGGTGGTTGCCGAGGGGGTTGGAAAAGGAGACAAATGGAAATCCAAGAAAGTGTGAACTTGCCAGTCTCCTAAGTGAAAGAAAGGAAGAAAATGACATGCAAATTTGTATATGGATGGGCACGAATTGCAGCTGACAGGCTGAATTGATTGGGTCAGAGAAGTTTGTATCTGAGACTGCAGACAATTTGGGTATGGCTGGCTGCAGGCCCTTCTCCCTTTTATCAAATCATAAACTTGAGTTCCTTCCCCACCCACCCCATGTGATGACGCTCTTTGAAAATGGTTTGAAAATTGTATATGGAGTGTGTCCTGGGCCCCAACAGTTTCCACTACTGATATAAACTGTTTTACAGCAGTAGTGTAGATCCTGCCCTTGTGAAATGTTATCTTTGGATGCATTGATCTTCATGGAAGAGCCTTTGGTTTGAGTTTACACTGAAGCCTTCATTTTGTGAATGCAAGAATAATTTTTTTTTAAAAAAAATTGCTACCAGATGGCACTGATTTATTGTACAGGGTTCTAAATCGCTTGCAAACCTACATGTGCAGAGAGCAGACGCCACCCTTCAGACCTCCCCCTGCCCCACAGGGTGGGCAGGGCCAGTGAGGATGTGATGGTGGTTGGATCAGCAAATGGGCCCCACTCTCCCTCTCCTGCAGTTGTAGCCTAAATGTCCAAATAGGGTTTTAGATTTTGCTTAAATAGTATTTTGTGTCACTGCACAGAAGCATAGTGTATGTCAGCACAATGTATTTAATAAGATGTTCCCATTTTAGCAGAACATGGCTGCTGAAACTTTGCTAACAAAGCTAATATTATGGTGACTTTTCTTGAAGAAGGAGAAAGGAAAAAAAAACCCAGCTTCAGTACGCTCTTTGAACTCAGCAGCAAGGTTGAAAAAGGAAAATATCTAGTGGGTAATTAGATGGAAAATAGATGGAGTATTTTTTTCAAGCTGCATCAAAAAGGATGTATAATCTCTCTTCAGTGATCAAAGTAAAAACACACACAAAACCCACTGTCTAATGAGTTTATTTGGTGAATTACCACATTGAATATCTTTTCACCACATTCCGTGCCTTAATTGACTGGTGCTTGCAGTTATTTGTTTTCTTAGAAAAAACAGATGCAAAGCCTCTATTAAAGGTTAAAAGGTGCCTCTGCCAGATGGGCTTTAATTCAATGTTGTGCTAAGTGTTGTGTTGTTTCTAAGGCAAAGGCAGCAGAGGTCATCTGAGTGTTGCATGTTACGACTAGTCTGTCCTCCTTCCCCCAGCTCAAATTATTTGTCCCAAAGTTAGCTGTAGCATGACATTTATCTGTACACTCTTCGCAATAATATCACTTGCATTATAGGTTGCAGAAAGACTCATTTTAATTGCTCGTTATTAAGAATTTACCTGCTGATAGAAACTACGCTAGTGCAGATGGTTCACTCCCTTCTGAAAATAAATTATCCTTTGCCCATGATCAGGCCTGGCAATGGGACTTTAATAAACTTGATTTTGGTTCTTGCCTGGACTGTAGGCAACCATAAATGGCTGGTGGGCTGAATTGGGCTTGTTGGGCCATAGGCTGAGTATGCCTGGCATAGATTAACCACTGTGTGACAGAAGCCCTGCTTTTGATTAACTTTACCATGGGCTGCTTTGCACATTTCTCTCCCATATTTCTCCCTCTGTGCATTGAGCTACTATGCGGAGAAATGAATTGGAAATAAAGTGTGATTCTCCCCTCCATCTCTTCTGTTTTCATAGTCAGTGGAGAGGGCGGGGGGAATCAAATACACACACACATGATCTTGTGGCACTTTAATGACTACACAATTATTCTGGCATAAGGTTTTCGTGGACGCTGCCGACTTCATCAGATGCATTATGAACATACATCAGACACACTTCATCAGTCCTGCAACTGATGAAGTGGGCAGCATTCACGAAACCTTATGCCAGAATTAACTGTGTTAGTCTTTATGGTACTACTCTGTTTTTGCTGCAGTCTTTATGGTACTACTCTGTTGTTTTTGCTGCAACAGACTAACATGGTGACCCCTCTGAAAAAGAGGGGGAAAGTTTGATGTTTTTCCATGGGTCCTGAACAACAGAAGTACGTGGTAAATACATATATATGGCTGTCATTCCTCCTTTGCACATTTGTTTCTCTTCACAGTCAGGAGCACCAACAGAGGGGCTAGAAATAGGTTAACACACATGCAAAATAGCCCTAAACTTGAATGGATTGTATAACCCACCTAATCCCATTTTTGAGAAGGAGCTTGATTTCATTAATTTGTGTGCTGACTGGACTGAAATGAGATGAGGCAGATCCAATAAGAAAAGGTTTGCTGAGAAAAGTAACCTAACCTAACCAGCTCTACTAATTTATCCTGCATTCCTTCAATCCAAAAGCTCCAGTTCCGTTCAAAAGTATCCATGCGGTGATGCCATTAATTTTTTAATTCTTCTTACAGCCTGATCACCCACACTGACCATGAATGTTAGACCACTGAAGAAAACTTTGGTTCAATATCTAAGGAAGAGAACCCTTCCACCTGTAGAGAGGCGGTGTCTTTCATCTCTCCCCCACTCCTTTTTTTTTAAAAAAAAAATCTTGATGGACTTGGAAAAAGGGAAGTAAAACGCAAACAAAAAGATGCTGGACTTGCAGATGATAGCATGACTCTGAGCCTACAATTAACTTAGTGGTGGTGGGAGATGAGTGAAATGAACAGCTTTTTCTTTTGTACTGTTCCTTTCACTGGTCATGGTGGTGGTGGTGATTCTTCTTTAGGCAAAATCGGTACCAGACAATTCAAAAATGTGATAAAAGCAAAACTAAAAATAATTAAAAATTGCATTAAATAACTGCATATTTTATTTATACAATGGCAGTCATTCACAATGTGCTGCACAGAGTATCATAAGCAAAAAGAAGGGGAGAGCAGATCCCTGCTCTGAAGGAGCTGACCATTTTGACAGTGATGTAGACCAGGGGTACACAGAAGATGTTTTGGACCAGTTTCCAGAAGCCCTTGACAGCATGGCCAGTGATCAGGAATGCTTGGAGTTGAAGTCCTAAACTTCTGGAGGTTTACTTTCTGCCCATCCCTGGTGTAGACAATAAAGTGGCTAAAGAGAAAGGAGGGGTGGGAAGAATAATACATGCAGATATAGTCACATGCCAAAAGAGGTTGCCAGTGCTCAGTCTCTTTTTCTTATCATTACCATCAGTGGTGCAGCTAGATAATTTTAGAGTCTGGACTTAAGGCACAATCTTATGAACATTTAGACAGAAAAAAGTCCTACAATTCCCAGCATGCTGCCAAGCAGCCAGGCTGGCTGAGGCCATAGCTAGACCTAAGGTTTATCCCTGGATCATCCAGGGGTCAAACCTGTTCATCTAGGTGACACACAGGGGATCCAGTGCTCAGGCAGGGGCGAACCCTGGATGATCCCAGGATAAATCTTAGGTCTAGCTGTGGCCACAGTCATACAGGGAATTGTAAGACTTTTTTCTGTCTAATTATGCATAGGATTGTGCCTTTAGGGGTCCTATGAGGCCTCCTTTAGACAACTTCAGTTGGGAAGCACATTTCTCTTCCCCTGACCCCTGCTGCTGTTCTATGTTTTGTTCTACATTCCTGATATGTTAGAATAATAACAAACAAAACTGTTGGCCACCCCTCATAGAAAGTGTGGTATAGTGGCTAAAGTGTTGAACCGGGAGTCGGGAGATCTGGGTTCTAGTCCCCATTCAGCCAAGGAAACCTACTGGGTGGCTTTGGGCCAGTCACAGACTCTCAGCCCAACCTACCTCACAGGGTTGTTGTTGTGAGGATAAAATAGAGAGGATGAGGAGGATTATGTATGCTGCCTTAGGTTCCTTGGAGGAAAAAAGGCGGGATATAAATGTAATAAATGAATGAATGAATGAATGAATGAATGAAAGAAAGACTCTACAGTTGCACATTTTAAACTCATTTAGGTCATAGCACCACCATGACTAGAGGAATAAAATAACAGTTTGCTTCTGCTGTCCTGCAAGCCTCATCACCTGCCACCCCTTCGGTGGTAATTTGGAGGTCCCTGGGCTGTGGGACCATGGACTTTGGGCTCAAGGTCCAGTCTCAGTGCACCACTACTTGTAATGTCTAGAGCTTTGCTACATACATGACATCATTGCAACAAACACTGGCCTGCCCAACCAGATGTCACCGGCTGATGGCCATGGGAGTGAAGTTAAGATGTCGCAGCATGCTTTGTTTAAACTTACAAGGAAGAGCGGGCAAAGTAATATGTAGTTAAGCCCTTTGGCTTTGTTTCAGTTATGAGTGAGGAATTAGGGGATCTGCTGCCATCCAATAAATAATAAACTGCAATAAGCTGTCATATTAGCTGCGAAGGAAGATCACCTCTGTGTGCAGCTCCCGATGCTCTCCTTTGCTAAATATGCCAAACGTTGCTCCATTTTTTAAAGCCTTTTTCTCCCACGTCCTGGCAAGTCTTTTGAGGCAGCAGCATGGAGATACCAGCTATCAGCACCTTCTATTTGGAACATTCCACTGATTAAAATGCCTCAAATGGGAGATGTCAGCAAGTCATAAATACCCAGGATTTTCCTTTGTCACTCTGCATTGACTTTTATATTCAGTCGGTTCTGCTGTGCCTGCTTGTCTGTCACTCATTTAACAGCCACCCCAAAGACCAAAGATTGCAGTTGAGCAGCAAAGTAGAAAAGCCACCACTTCAGGGCCAAACTGCACATTTGTGGAAGATCAGTGACTGGATGATCTGATGGTGTGTTTTTAAAATGTATTTTTTTCTTCAAAGCAGCGATAGGGTGCTCATCAGGGAGGGGGATTCAATCCCTTCCCCAAAGCTTCTGCTGCAATGGAACTTGCCTTCCAGGGGTGGGGAATATGGGGCTCTCCAGATGTTGCTGCACTGCAACTCACATTGGCTATGCTGGGGAGCTGAGGCTAATGGTGGTTGCAGTCCACCAACATCTGGAAGACCACATGTTCCCCAGTCTTGCTTTAAAGGGAAAATTTGAATTTTGGGATATTCTATGCTGGATCTTGGTGGAGGCAACAGAGCACATTGCAAGCCAGCGTGTGTTTAATTAATCAGGGGCAACTTGTGGTCTATAACTCCCATGATCCCTCACCATTGACTATGCTGACTAGGGCAGATGGGAATTGTATGGCAAAACATCTACTTTTCTCCCACACACACCGCCACTGCCAATTTATTACATATTCTAGGTGAAGAGAGTACGGATCCTTGAGGCAGGGAGAAGGAGGGTACAGGAGTGTTCTTTCAATGCAGCAGAATAAAAATCAACAATAGAGCTGCACGGAAAGTTCTGCAATTTTTCTTTTTCTCACCCTCACAGAGCGTCATCAGACAAGCGTTTTATAGCACGTTTATTACTGGCCACTCATGGATGTTCGTAGGTGCTTTTGGTGACGCCGTCCGCCTCCTGTGCATCTCCTGTGCCTTCGGCTCATTTTTCCGTCACAAAAAGGGACCCAGGAAATCCGATTTTTTTGGCTGTAAAAAACTTGCCATTTCCTGCTGTGTACAGGAGAAGCAGCACGATAAAAACGCCAACTGAATGGGCCACGTGATTGTTGCTTGCTTCTTGTTTCTTCCCCGTCTGAAGGAAAAGGAAAATGACTGCCCATATTGTAGTGCAGAAGCATGAGGCAAAGCAATGGTAAGGAAACGTGATTCCCCACCCCCACCCCTGTCTGATGATCCTCGTAGGAAAAAAAAGGAACATACATTGTTGTTTTAAAGCTTTTTATGTTTTTAAACTTTGTATATTTGTTTTTAATGTTTACTGTTTTTAACTTTTGTAAACTGCCCAGAGAGCTTCGGCTATGGGGCGGTATATAAATGCAATGAATAACTAAATAAATATAAATAAATAAACACGTGGCAGCATTTTTTCCCCAAAATATTCTTTGCCATTTTTAATTTTGGGCTGTGTGTGTCAGTTGCCATTCTCTTCCCCCCTCCCTCTGAAAATGTCTTGGGCACTAAAATGGTATCCAGGCTGCCAACACCATTGCTGCTTTTGCTACTTTCAGCAGCAGCAAAACAAAAACAAAACACAGGAAAAAAGAAAGAAGATTGTGTGCGAATGCCACTGCTAATGTTGAGCCCTATTGCTGAGATGTTGTTGGGGGCTGTTCCCCTCCAAAATCCCACAGTTTTACTCTCCCGTGGTGTCATCGGGTAATCCCGATGCCAAGGAGGGAGTGTGGGGTTTCTGGCAGCCATCCAGATACCAGAGCCGCCACCCCTCTTCCTAATGGAAGGTGTCCAGCGATTGGTCACCTTCCACCAGGGACTGCCCCTGGATTGGCTCTGGATTGGTCCAAGAGCGACATCAGACAGCAAAAGAGCCATACTGACCTTGCTCCATTGAAAAAGTCAGGGTAAGTCCCCAAGTTTTTCAATGTGCAACTTTGTGGGAAAGCCCCGTGGTGGCTGTGAAGCTGCACCTGTGTCGCAGTGCAGATTCGAAGCTACCGCAGGGCTTTCCCTGCATACAGAGAGTCCACTGGTGAAATTCTCCTCCCTTTGGAGAAATCCATCAAAACAGGCCAATTTCTCTGCCCATAATAAGGTGGGGAATTGTGAGAGGCCATTTAAACACAACTTTAGGGGCGGGGGAAAAGAACCTCCTGTTGAAATGAGAAGTGTTCCTCTATTGCAGAATGGTTTTGCAATCAATTCACAAATGCTCTTTCCCAAGTCCAACCTATCATACAAGCCACCTATTGATATGAGTGCTATTTCCCCCTTAGTTCTATTTTATTCTGTACTGCTGGAAGCATCATCACTCACTGTCAATGTACTTCCAGTAGTGTTCTAGGCAATGTGAGTAATTCTCCCCAAGGAAGGGATGCTGGTCACTTGACAGGGAGACTGAGAGGTCCTCTCCCTCACTGGTCCTTCCATGCTGCCTCACCCTTTTTACTAGGGACCAAACTACACATTCTGCTAATTGCGTAGGTGCAGCCAAGTCTGATACTTTTCTTTAAGCAGTGTAACGCAGAGTTTCAGGAGGAGAAGATTAAACATTTCCCTCCCCATTTCCCTCCAATTTTTCCCCACCTGCCCATTGTTGTTTTTTTAAAAAATTGAACAAGAAGGCACGATTGATTTCAGTTGATGCTTTTGATCCAAACTGTGATGCATGCAGTTATACTTGAGTAAAAACAAAATCAGGTTCAGTTCCATCTATGCAATTAGCAGAATGAGTGCTTTGGTCCTAGGTTCTGAAGACTGAGGAAGCAGAAATCAGGCTATTTGAAAGATTGCATTTTCCTATATGAGCCTGTCCCAGGTTTAAGATTTTTTGGGAGGCCCTTCTCTGGTTGCTGTGGCCATAAAAGGCACGTTTGGGTGGGGATAAGGGACAGGGTCTTCTCAGTGGCTGCTCCCAGGCCCTGGAACCCCCTGCTGAGGAAGATTAGGTTGGCACCCTTTCTTTTGTCCTTCTGCTGACAGGCAAATATGTCTATATTCAGGGTGGCCTTTGGCATGTAAGCTAGTCTGCTGCTCAAGGGAGTTTGAACTCATTTGGTGCTACTTCTTTTATTGCTGTTTCCTTAAATTGTGTTTGAATTGATTCCTGATCATTTAATTGTTTTAATCAAGATTTTATATTTAATTGGCATTTCATTATTGTTTTAACCACGAGTAGCATTGTTGGTGGAAAGGTGGGATAGAAATTTAATCAATCAATCAATCAAGAAGAGCCATCAATACTGTGTGTGATATATACTTACACACACATGATGCAATGTTCCACCATAAATAGCAGTGTTTTGTTTGCTTCTTAAGACACAAGAACAATTCTGATATATTTGTAAAGAAATGGTTCCAAGCTTAAGGAGAAGCAACGAAAGAAGAGACCTTTTAAAACCATCCAAATTGGTGGCCATCACTACATCTTGTGGTAGTGAATTCTAAAATTTATGTGCTGTGTGAAGAAGTACTTCCTTTTGTTTGTCCTGAATCTCTCACCAATCAGCTTCATGGGATGATCCCGGGTTCTAGTATTTTGAGAGAGGGAGAAAAGTGTCTCTCTATCCACATTCTCTACACCATGCATAATTTTGTATACCTCTATCATGTCTCTCCATAGCTTGCCTTTTTCCAAGCTAAACAACTCCAGCTGTTGTAACCTTCCCTCATAGGGGAGATACTCCAGCCCCTTAATAATTTTGGTTGCTCTTTTCTGCACTTTTTCCAGCTTTATAATATCTTATTTTTAGGTGTGGTGACCAGAACTATATACAGTATTCTAACTGAGGTCGCACCATAAAGGCAGTTTTATTCTCAATTTCTTTTCTTATAATGCCCAACAGGGAGTTTGCCTTTTTTTTTTTACAGCGGCCGCACACTGGGTTGACATTTTCATTGAGCTGTCCACCGCAACCCCAAGATCTCTTTCTTGTTCAGTCACCGCCAGCTCAGATCCTATCAGGTTGTACTTCAAGCTGTCCCTCCCCCCCCCCAATGTGCATCACCTTACACTTGCTTACATTGAACCACATCTGCCATTTGGACGCCCACTCTCCCAGCTTGGAGAGATCCCTTTGGAGCTCTTCACAATCCCTTTGTGTTTTAACAACCTTAAATAATTTGGTGTCATTAGCAAACTTGGCCACTTCACCGCTCACTCATAATTCCAGATCATTTATGAGTAAGTTGAAAAGAATTGGTCCCAATACCGATCCCTGTGGGACTCCACTATTTACTTCCCTCCATTGGAAGAATTGACCATTTAATTCCTATCTCTGTTTTCTGTTCTTTAACCAGTTACTGATACATAAGAGGACCTCCCCTTTTATTCTATGACTGCTAAGTTTGTTCAGGAGTCTTTGGTGAGGAACTTTTATCAAAAGACTTTTGGAAATCCATTGTCCACCAGATCATCTGTCTACATGTTTGTTGACACTCTCAATGAATTCAAGAAGATTAGTGAGTCAGGACTTGCCTAAAAGGCCTTTGCCTTTTTAGACTACATGTGTAAGAGAGGAATTCTGGAAAACAAGCAGTGGAGTGGGGGGAGATTTAAACCTCCCTTACCTGCACATGATGGTCCCAGTCCATATCGGGGCCCTGCATGCTTACTTGTGAGTAAAAAGAAAGAGATGGTCAGCTGCACACTACACATTTAACACACAGTGTAGTTTGACCTTTAGTCAACACATGACAAACTGTTTGACTATCTGTCTCACATACAATTCTCTCTTCTTCTTAACGTACAACAGTTTTCCTCTCTCTCTTTTAAACTCTAGAATGCCAAAGAAAGTAATTTACAGCAGAAAGCAGTGAAATAGCATCATCTGGTGCAGGGAATTCAGTTTAACGTACTTGTAAAATGAGCAAGACACCTCAATAGGAAACATGGCTGGAAAAGGAATGATGAGAAAAACAACAACACTGTGCAGTGAGAAAGGTGAATGCACTTAAGCTTCAATGAAAGAACGACACAATCAATTGGTATCGTTGCTGGTCAGATTTACATGAGCCTGAATTTGCTTTATCATATTAATCTAAGGAGGGTCCTGTTGTGGAAGCTATCCATTCTAATCTGTGCCATGCACAGCTCAGCAATGAGCCGCACGGATGATAAATTGAGCGGCCATCTTTAATCTGCCTCTACATATTATAAATAATACCTCATGCCGCTTCTTTGTAAATAGAATAAAAGTACTTTCTTTCTGACTGCGGGTTCAGCCTTGGTGCTGAAGCATTGAAGCATCAACTTATTTTTTGGGGGAGAGGGGGTTCTTTGCTTCCCTTTCACTGGTTCAATATCTGCCCCATCTTTTGCTTTTATAGTTAAATCAATCCCTTTGGAGAACATATAAAGTGTGTTTGTGAATCATCACTCTCCCTCCCCATTTCTAGTTTAACCTTCCCTCTAGTCAATTTTGAACAACCTGAAATACATCAACTCCGAACTTTCATGAAAGCAGAGGACAATGGTAGAAAGGGGAGGGATGGAGGAAAGGAGGAATCCTGTAGTGGTTAAAAAGAGAGAGAGAGAGAGAAGTAATCAAGCCCTGTGTGATGGGATCTATGGTCGGAGCAAATTACATTGCTCCTTTGGTTCCTTTTATTTCAAGTTGTAGCCACTGCAGCTGCAGTTCATTACTATCTCCTCACAAACAATGGGGAACATATCAGTCCATTCCTTTCTGTCACTGTATAGTTAAGAAGCTGGCGAAACTGGAGTCTGCACTGAGCCTGCTATGTATTTGCCCGACTGAGTGAGTATTGACACATTTCAGAATGGCAAATAAAGTCCAGGAAAGCAGTTGCTTTCCAGGGATCCATGGTTGGTTTTGAACCAGTATTGACTGACACTTTGTGGTGCAGTGGCTAAGGCGTCGGACTGGGAGTTGGGAGATCTGGGTTCTAGTCCCCACTCAGCCATGAAAACCCACTGGGTGTCTTTGGGCCAGTCACAAACTCTCAGCCTAACCTACCTCACAGGGTTGTTGTAGTGAGGATAGAATGGAGAGTAGGAGGAGGATGTACACCACCTTGGGTTCATTGGAGGGAAAAAAGGTGGGATATAAATGCAATACTACTACTACGACTACTACTACTACTACTAACTCTCCCTGTTTCCCTATCTATTTTGGCCCTCTGTCATTTGCCATCTCTTTTATTCCAAATGAGCAGAGGTGGGACCCAAATGGGCTCCAGACAAGCACTTTGGGGAGCCAACTCCACTACTGGCACGGAGCCCTGACATGTTTGTCTCGAACCATTTCACATGCATTCACACATACCATCCCCATACACACCCACATTCAGACGAACACACACACTGTCATGGGCCATAAACCCTCATCCTCAGTAGATCCCACCCCTTGTTATCTGAAGAAGAGTTAACAGCTCAGAGAGAGGATTCAGTCACAGAAAACCATCACAAGGTGTTCACCTCCCCAGGACCCAATTCCCCAAAAGGTTCTGGGGATCAGCTCTCTTGTGTCCAGAGGAGGCTGCTTTGCCATTTTCAGACTCTGAAGACTCTGGCCATGAGGATACTTGCATGCCACAGCCTCTCCCATATTGTTGCAGCTTGAGACTAAGCCCCATTAAGAAAGGAAGCATCAGACACTGTGGAGGTGAAGGTCTCATCTACACCTGCAGCCCTTTGGGGAGCAGGGAGGGACAATCACAGAATTTTCCACTTCTGGGATTGTCCCCCAGGGGCCACACACCAGCAAGTTGTCCTAGAAGTAAAGAGGGACATTCCAGGGCAACATTTTTTTTTAAAAAAAATAGGAGACATTTGCGCAATTGTGCAGGTGCAATCCTGCGCAAAGGAATGTTTTTTTAAAAAACAACAACAACCCCACATACACATACTGAAAGATGCTGAGTGCCATCCCAAAGATAGTGAAAGTGTTCTCTAAACAAAAAATAGGAAACCACTAAATGATTGTTGGTTGGGTCAGAGTCCTGTATGACCATCTAACAACCCTGGAGGGCCAGATTGAAAGCTCCAGGCAGGCCAGATTTGCTTCACTGTGTTTGACGTTCTACATCCCTGTATGAAAGCTCAAAAGAAAATCTTCAGGTCCAAACTTTGGACGTGGCAGGACCAGGAAGGCTCCCCATCCCCACTGTTTTCACCATCTTTTCAAGTTAGAAACAATCTTCTCTTCAGTGTTAATGCTGTCTACCATCCTCTATATATTTAGTTTTATTACAACTATTTAAACCCCAACTTTAATTTAAAAATGCTCAAGGTAGCTCTGCAGACTCTCTACCTGCGGTTTAGAATTTATTGCTGGAAAGAAATAAGTTTGCAGACAGGTCAATAGTTTCATGTTAAAAAGTTAACAGTCTAACCAACAATGGTTTTGGATGACAGGATTATGTACACTTAGATGTATGTTGTCTTTTTGATACTGTCTGATGTATGTTTAATAGTTTTAAATTTTGTATATCATTTTTAATGTTTTAATCTTTTGTAAACTGCCCAGAGAGCTTTGGCTATGGTGCATCGTCATCATATCATTGTCATCATCATCATCTACTTGTTTATTTGTTACCTTCCCCTCCTTCTGGATCGAAGCGGGGTACAATACAAATACAAACACCATAAAATACATATAATTAATTAAAACATATAAAACTAATACATTATTAAAAGCAGTACATTATTAAAAGGCATCTTAAAATTCAACTGGGTAGGCCTGCCGGAAGAGATCAGTCTTTATGGCTTTCTTAAACTCCAGAAGACTGTTAAGTTGACGAATCTCTCCTGGCAGGCCATTTCCCAGTATAGAAATAATAATAATAATAATAATAATAATAATAATAATAATAATAATATTAATAATAATTTTAAAATGTACGTTTTTAAGTACAAAAAAATACAAACGCACCAGAAAAGATGGTTTATGCTGATTTATAGAAACCACACTGCCATCTACTGACACCCTCCAGTACTAAATAAATGCCAAGGAAATGTGGGCTGCACCTGGAGAGACCACCACAGGTACATAAAGAGAGACGTATGCCTTCATGTTAAGTATCTTTGCATAACTGCTTGCCCTTAAATGAAGACAAATATTAAGTTGTTGACTTCAAATAGGTTGAAACAAACAGCTCCCTTAATGGTAAGCACAAGCAAAAACTGCTGAAGGAGAGGTGCTGGCATGTTCATTGTCAGGAAAAATATATGTGACAATATCATTAAATATGCATTCATACTGTTAATGCTTGGGTTATTTTAAGACATTCGCAGGAAAAGTGGTTTTGTCTCCTATTAGAGCTCAAATAAATGTGCCTTTAACAATCCTAGGATATTTTATTGCTGTATGGAATAGGTCTCATTAAATCTAATTGAAGATCCTGAACTTGAACAAAATGGGAGGACAAGTTTAGTAAATGAGGTTTATTAGAGTTCAGCTTAAACTGTATTGAAATAAACCTTCTCTTTACACTAAGCAAAGAGAAGCAAAGCCCTCAGCATGATGGCAGGTTATAATTCTAATGCAAGTCATTATGGAATAATTGCTCTGGAAAAAAGAATCTTTGAAATCCAAGTGGCTTCTAATGTGACTTCCACCTAACTGACCACTAACATTCATACAGGCTTTCTACCCTTGCCAAAATTGTGTGTGTGTGTGTGTGTGTGTATACCAACCCACCCACACTCCAACTCTCTGAAATCTCCTTTACTAAGCACCTATGGCCTAATCTACACCAAGCAAGATATTGCACTTTGAAAGCGGCATGAAAGCGGTGTATAAAAGGCAGGAGCCACACCAAGCAGGATATAGCAGTATGGAAGTGGTATATGGTATGTGTCAATGAGCCCCAACAGTTGTCAGTGCACTTCAATACTGCTATAAAGCAGTAGTGTGGCTCCTGCCTTTTATATTCTACTTTCATAGTGCAATATCCTGCTTGGTGTAGATTAGGTCAGTGGGCTCATCTACACCAAGCAGGATATTCCACTTTGAAGGCAGTATAGAAAAGGCAGGAGCCACACCAGTGCTTTATAGCAGTATTGAAGTGTACTGACAACTGTTGGGGCCCATGACACATACCATATACCACTTTCATACCACTTTCATAGTGTTATTTCCTGCTTGGTGTAGATGTGTCATGGGCCCCAACAGTTGTCAGTGCACTTCAGTACCACTATAAAGCAGTAGTGTAGATCCTGCAGTGCAGTTCAATACCTCTATAAAGTAATAGTGTGGCTCCTGTCTTTTATATACCGCTTTCATATTGGAATATACCCTGCTTGGTGTAGCTGACACACAGTATAGCAAAAGCTTCAACATACAGCAAAAGCTACAGAAGTAGGAATAAGTGAAGTTAATTTCAGATACATTGAATGTCTCACTTATACTTTATTCCAGTGATTTTAACATTAAGATGTTATGTAGAACAGGTTTGTCTTAATTGTGTGCTGTGAAATCAGACCTGTGACTAAGGTCATGTTTGGGTGGGCACGCCCCTTTGGGGGCTGGACATGCTGGTGGGCACACCCCTTGGGGGCTGGACATGTTGGTGGGCATGCCCCCATGAGGCGGCCATGTTGTCCTCCTTTTTGGTTTCCAAAATATGGTCACCCTACATTTTCATGGAACAGGCTTTGTGACTCAGGTTCTGAGGGAGAATGCTAAAAACGGCCTATTTTCATTCTAGTAATCACAGTTTCTTGAACCAAATATGTATTGTACTTCAATGTTCTGTCAGTTGTGGAAGGAAGTTATGAGAAGAAATGTTCAAATGCTGAGCACAACATTCAACAAACAACAAGTTCCAATATAATTTAACTATATGCACTTCTTTCCCATGGGTTTAAAAATAAATTTATATTTCATTCATTCACTCAAATATGTCTGTCAGTCCCAATAACTCAAATGTCCATCGCTATAGCACAGAGAAATGTGTAGGGACAGTGGTTTATAACCTGTATAGCTGACTAGGAAATCAAGCAGAAATTCCACCTTGAAATTAGGGTGTAATGTTTGAAGTGGCTGTATAGTGATACCAGATTGGCCCAGACTATGGATTCCCAAGGTCAATTTCATGATGTGGGAAAGCATTAATCTTGTATGACAAGATCTGCCAGCGCTAGAACTGGGACTCCTTGGCTCTGTGTACAGCTAGTAAGCCATCAGAACTGTCAATTGAGGATCTTGCTGGGCAGTAAAATATTCTCATGCTCTAGACTTGCCTCACCTATGCAGGTTGGCCATTTGGACTTTCTTTGCCTGAGAAACCATGCTTTTCCTGGCTGTGATGTGTTCATTGGCTTTGGGTGGTATCCTTCCACTGACAGAAGGCATCTCTCTGTAGAATGAGAAGGGATGCATTTCTAGCGGTTCCCCTTCCCCTTGGGGCAGCCGTCTCCCAATATCTTTTCCAGATGATTCCCCACACTTCTAGTGCAATTGGGGGGTGGGAAGCAGATGGGGTACAGGGAGGAGGGGTAATTTCTGAAAATTGAAACCTGTTCCCTGTTCTACTAATGGATGCCTTCTGTTGACAGAGGGACGCTAGTTGGGTACCATCCTCTGACTCCTAGTTTTGTGCCTTGGTTCTGATTATCTGGCACATTTCCTCGTTCCTGGTTCCTTTGCCAATTCCTAGTAATTACATTGATTAGCAATTCGGTAGAAGCTGGATGGAAAAATCAGAAGCAATTCTTTTCCAGGTAGTCAACTCTCCAAGTGTCACCCAGTCGTCATCTTGCCCCCTGCTTTCACATGATTTTAGGGCTGTTTCACATTATCACAAATTGCCTTGTTCCAGCCCATTAATTGGCTCCCATGAGCACAAATTGCTGCTTTGTGCACAGTGAGAGGTATGACATAATCCACACATAGTTTGCTGCATGCATGAGGACTCCTCATGTTTGCAGTATCTGATTTGTAAGATGAGTATTCTGTATTCTGCAGGATAGAACCGGTCAGATCATCTGGAGTAAACATTTAATTGAGAAGGGACAGGAGCTCCTGTTATTACCATTCTGTGAAACATGCCCCTTATTAGTTGTCGTAAGTATGAAATATCAATTTACATTCTAAGCTTTCCTTGTTACGCTATCCGTGTGAGGATTATGTAATTACTCTATATAATTGAAATGACAATGGCAAGATCTGTATTGAATAAATCCTCATTACACTGAGCGATAACTCCCATTCATAAACTCTATTATTGGTTAAGAATGATATTTTCTGGCTCTTTAATAGCAATCGTTAAATATCTTCTTTGGAACAAGAAGGGAAAAATCTGTCCTGTAACACAAAGAAGTTCTACTGCACTTCATTAATGTTTGTATCATTTGTATTTTTGTGTCTATAGACTTTACATTTTTAGGTGCCAGGATTGGGGTGGGTGGAGTTGAGAAGGAAAGATGTTCCTTCAGGAAGTCCGTAACATCCCGCAAATAGTTCCACAACTTGGCATATTGAGCAGGATCTATGCTACTGCTTCATATTGAAGTACACTGATAACTGTTGTGGCCCATGACACATTCCACAAACCGTTTTCAAACTGCTTTCAAAGAGTTATATCCTGCTTAGTGTAGGAAGTTTATCAGACAAGCGTTTTATCGCACGCTTATTACTGCCCACTTACAGATATGTGTGTGTGTGTGTCCTTTAGATGATGTCGTCCACCTCCTGCTCCTTCTGCCTTTTAATTCGATTTAAACACCCACAGAATGTGCAGCGATCTCCTGCTGTGTGCAGGCAAAGCAGAGCAATAAAAACAGTCCCTGTATGGGACATGTGGTTATTGTTTACTTCCTCTTTCCCCTCTGGGCTGGAAGTAACGAGGGACAAAAGCGGGAGAGGAGAAGCAACAGTAAGGAAATGCTATTTTCCCCATGTGATGACTCTCTAGATCTGGCCTTGGTATCATCAGGATTGAGTGCATATAGCCAGTCACCTTTAACACAACAGCACCCTTGCCTAAGAGAATGAGACTCCCAGGATTACCCAGATTGTGGGTATGAAGTAACAGTTAGAAGGTACTGGTTGAGCTTCCTGGATTAAATTTGTGCTGTTTTGCTCCTATACAGCTATAGGAAGTCACATCATTATTAAACTCATATTATTCTCTCTGGCACACCTCTCTGGGCCAAGGATGCTTAGAACTGCTTCTTGGCCTTCTCTTTGTAATCCCACTTGTTTGTCACCATGGTCCATCCTTGATCAGCCTCTTTCTTTGCTAGTCTTATGGGGCGTATGGTGTCCCACCTAGGATCAAGCAGCACTTTACACATGGTCTTGTTTGCATTTTTTCTGATTTGAATTTCTTCTAAAACAACTGCATCAAATAATTAAATAATGAGAAGCAGTCAGGGTGAGGCTGCCAGTCTGGAATGGAGGAAGGGCAGAAGTGAAAGGAGGTAGTTAGCCCTTTCCCTGCTGGCCATTTTTTTTTTTTTTTGCTCAAAAAGGGCCCTTCGCAGCAACTCTTGTGATGTCTCTGCTCCTCCCCCTTCCCTGTTCCTGCTAGAGGAGAGAAAAGCAGACTGTGGGGGAGGAGCATGCTTTTGAGCTGATGACAGCCTGAAGAGGGAAGGGAAAAGATGAAGCATCCCTTCTCTTGCTTGTATGTGTGTGCAGGTATGTGGAGGGGACATGGGGGGGGGCGGAATGCCAGTTTTAACTTGGCCAAAAGAACTGGAGCGCAGTTTCATATGGAGCTGTTGGAAAAGGTCTCTATGGCAGGATCTACACTACTGCTTTATAATGGTTTATAACAGTAGTGACAACTGTTTAGGCCCAGGAGACACTCCATATACAGCTTCCAAACCGTTTTCAAAGTATTATATCCTGCTGGGTATAGATCTGGCCCATGAAATTACTTATTCCAAGGGTGGGCAACCTTTTTTCTGTTGAGGATTGCAGCAGACCCTTGTGGGTAATGTCAGGGGTTGCATGTCGCTGGTAGGTAGGGCTGAAGCCAGTGGTGGGAAAGACCAGAGCTAAAAGTGGGTGGATCACCTCTTTTCACCACCCCCTTTCTCTCCTCTTTCTGCCACACCCTTTTCTCTCCCTGCCTCTTCTTTCCCTTGCAGACCAATTAATGCTGAGTTTCATCCACATCAGTGAGAGATCCCAGAGTGACTGGTGCAACACGTTATGGCTGCGTCGGGAGTACAACCTTGCATAGAAGTTATTTCCAGCAGCCTCCATGGCCATAGCTAGATGGGGCGAAATTCCGGGGTGATCCCCGGGGTCGTCCCTGTGCGTTTAGATGACGCACACGGGATCCCGGGATCAGGGAGGGATGATCCCTCCCTTGCCCCAGGATCTCACCTCCCCTTTACGCCTGGTTTTTTCATGGTCTCGGGCTGAGCCCAAGACCACGGAACGTGTGGCCAGGCGCCACAGTTTGTCCTGGCTCGTCGTGATTTCTCGCGAGGACCTGTGTATGGGGCGCAGCGCTCCTCAGGAGCACTGCGCCCATCGGGGCTGGGGTGGGGGGGAATGGGGGAAGTAATTATTTTTAAAAAATTACTTACCTTTTGCGCACGAGCGTTCGTGCGCTGCTGGCCTTTTAACTGGAAAAAAATGGTGGGTGCGACGCCACTCCATCTGAGGTCATTGTGCGCTGCGTGTAAACAGAGGAGGGATCTCATGATAAAACCATCGTGAGGTCTTCACCCTTCCGTCGTGCACTAAAAGGTAGGTCTAGCTAAAGCCCATGTGGTGCCATTAATGCAAGGTCCAATTCAAAGACAAAGAAGTTTGAGTGCAGCTGTTTCTGTTGCTTTTGTGCATGGATGGTGCTTTAGGATGGTGCACTGGGCCTGGTTTTTTTCTGCCCTGGCTCAACCACCCCATTTATAACAGTTGATTACAAAAGGCATCCATTTCCAGTACTCTCTCCACACGAGGGAATTGACCTTGTAAAAGTATGTCCCTGAACGGCCTACTGCTTTAAGGAAGTGAGGAATGTTATGTTCTCCATAGCTGACATATTATGATGGCAAGCGATGCTGCTTTATAATCTCAGCCACTCAGTTGTGGGACCCCTTAAGGCCTGTTATTATATCGAGGAACCTATGTGCAGGTGTCAACACTGTGCCTTGTAAATGGCTTCATTTTGTGAGAACACTCCAGAGAAAACCAGTTAGGCTTGCATTTCAAACTGAAACTCTGTCTCATCTAGTGCTTACTGACAGCTTCTCTAGAAGGAAGTGAACCAGTATCACAGTTATATTTGGAATTTCCATCCTCCTGGCTGGGGCCTGTTTGATGGAAAAGAAGGGACCAGGCAGTGCAATTAAAATGAGAATGAAAATTATGGTGCATCCAGGTCCTTCATTAGCTCTTTCAGACACCATCCCGCATCAACACGCTCTGCACGCCTCATTCCACTATGAAGTCCCCGTGTTTTCTTTTATTAGTTCAGTTAGAAATCTTTGAACTTGAAAGAACCGCTTCCCTCTTGGGTAGCGTCAATGCATTTAAATTAGCCCAAGACGGGGAGAGAAAATGGAACCTTTTGCTCTCCTATTCTCTTTGGTATTTTTAGCATTTAATTTGTTAGCATGTGTTACTGCTTATGGAGGTAGAAAAGGCCCTGTCGCCATGGAAACGCAAACCTCCCATTTATTTACAGGGAGACCAGCAGCAGGAGCCTCTTGGAACTGTTGCCAAGCCTCTTAACCTGTAGATAAAGTGAGTGACTTCCTGCCAGAGAGGTGGATGCCTCAGTGCAATTGTCTGCAACACCTCTTCCTTCCCTTCCCTACCTCAAGGTTGTCCTTGTGTTTTGTAGGAGGGATGCTTTGCTGACTCTGCTGAGCTATAAAAACAAACTTAGCCCATTTCCCATTGTTTGAAGGCCAAACATACTTCTGGAGGATAGGGCTACCAAAGGCTACTAGTCATAATGGCGATATATTACCTCCAGTATTAGAGTCAGTATCCTTCCGAATACCTGTTGATGGGGAACACGAGTTAAAGGTACATTTACTCATGTCCTGCTTATGGGCTTTCCATAGGCAGCTTGCTGGCTAGCGTGGGAACAGAGTGCTGGAGAAGCTAGGACTGTGCTGTGACCCAGTGGGGTTTTACTTACGTTCTTATGTCTATCACATGCCTTTGATTGACAGGGTGTTATTTACATAGGCTTCAATCCTACACACTGTTATGCCTAGTGTTGTGCCATAAATTTCTTTTTCGAAAATTCTGACCGTTCTCATTCAATTTAATAGAAAAGAAATTGCTTTCAAAAATAAATTCAAAGGAGAAGAAATTTCTGAGAAATTCTCATGAGTTCAGTTCAGGGTTCTTGTGCTTACCTTACTTATGAGATGACTGAGAAGTATGCAGGTGTGTCCTGTCTTTCATCATACATTCATCTCTCTGACAGCCTGGAGCCTCTTTGGCTTCTTGCACTTCCTGCTCAGGAGACGAAATCATGGGGCTTTATTCCACCCTTAGGGCCTTTTCAGATCAGGAAGTGCAAGCAGCCTGGGAGATTGTAGAGCAATAGTGAGATGTGTAATAGAAAGAAAAATATAAACAGTACCCTCAGCCACCTCACATGGATTAGTTGAGGTAAAAAAACAAACCCCAACACACATTCAAAATAAATTATAAACTGCCCTGAGAATGAGACAGAAAAATGGAAGCCCCTTCCATGGGGAAAGAAAACTTTCAGGAAATTCCTGAGATTTTTCTTTTTTTACCTTCTAGAAATAAAAGGACATTTTAAAGAATTTTCTCCACATTTTCTTTACCATTATTTTTTGTGTTGGCTGCATTCCCTCCCCTCAGTCCCCTTGATTGATGCTAGGTATATGTGGCATTGTGGAAGATGCAAAATGTGGGCCAGGCTGACAACACAGTTGATGTTGGCACTGGCAAAACCCAAAAACCCTTTTGAAAAAAAAAGAAAGAAAGAAAGAAAGAAACAAGCTGTTTCCAATAGGGATGCCTACCTGTGAGAAATTGTTGGACAAATTCTCCTTCCCCTGGAGAAATTCGCTGACACTGTCCACCAATTTCTCTACCGAAAAATATGGTGGAGAATTCTGAGAGCCTCTTGTGCACAGTTCTGATCATGCCACACCAAGGTCAATGGTATGAAAGCACATATGTAGGTACAGGGCTGCAGCTTTAAGAAGGAACAGACAATCCATTTCTTTTGAGATCAGGAGGGTTTGTTTGTTTTATTAAATTATTTGTATCCTGGCTTTTGGCCCTCAAAAGAGCCCCTAAGGCTTAGCTTCCTACATTACAGTCCCCACCATATGGCTCAGTATGCAAACGTTAGTTGGACTGATCTTTATTATGTTTATGATCCTGATCCTTGTAAAATACACCTTGCTCTTGAGTTTGGGGTTCAAAACAGCAAAAACAAAACAAGAAACGTTTCTCAGTGAAGAAAATTTACAACTCCCTTATATAATCTACCTCACCTGCCTGCCCAACGTCTCAGACTTTCTCAGTCAGTTACAAGCAGACTATTTCCTCAAAGTTACTCTCTTCCTGATACTGCCTTCGTGCTGTCTTTCTATCTCCCTGATTTTTAAAAATATGTTTTTATTATTTTCTCAGCAGGGTTCTTGGTTTTCTTTTTCCACCTTGGAAAAAGATCTTGCTGCCCTTCTCTTGCCTATGCTCTGTGTGGATATTTCAAAAGATGACAAAATAACATTTTACTCTGGAGTGCTTGCCAAAGAACTTTGCGTGTATGTTTTTAAAAACATTTATCATCGAACTGCATACTTTGCAAATTCGAGTTGACATTTGTATCCATGTTAGTTTGAGTATAATGAAGATAAGGAAAACAAGGTTTCCAGACCTATAGTCCCTCTGCTTTATTCTTTGACAGCCAGCCACTAAGAGTGTTATAGGAAGCCAGAGCCAGTCAGATAGAATTAATCACCTCCCCCAAGGTAATCTGACATTTCAAATTCAGGTGAAGTGCAAAATTCTGTATTTGACTTCTACACTCTGTGAATTTTAGTGGAAACCAAGTGGTATTTTTATTTATTTATTGGAAAACAAAATACATATTACTGAGAATGCCAGAAAACATTTCATAGTGTACATTTACAGAATGGAAAAGGCGTGACATTTGCTATACTATTTCAGATACCCAAAATGTTAAAAGGCCAGAAATCATATTCAGGTCTGTTGTTGTTGTTGTTGTTGTTGTTGTTGTTGTTGTAAATTACAAATTCCACTTAAATTCCTAGGGAAATGACATTTAATTCATTTCTACTCAAATCCAAGTTGTTGTTTTTTAAAAATACCATTAGAACATTTCCAGTTGTTTGTATTTCAAGATTTATCCTAGCATAACAGGGTGACCAACTGTCCGGTTTTCACAGGATAGGTCAGGAAAACATGGAGCCAAACCGGATCCAGGGGGAAATCCCATTAATTAATAAAATGTCCAGAAAATCTGCAGCTTCCAAGCCCCTTCCACATGGCGATCCAGGCCATCCCTTGGCCAGTGCAATGTTGCCAGCCAAGAAAAGGAACTATCTTCCAATCTGGCCAATTTGGCTAGCTCTTTTGAAATTTATAAACATACCCATTCGTTTTTTTTATCGATTTCCCGGAAGTCTGAGACTCGAGGAGAGGAAGTATGACTGTCAGGGAGTATGCTGGGAGTAGTGGTTCTCCAGGCGAGGCAAGTCTCTGGGGCCTGCTGGCCCCGCCCTCCCAGTGATGACGCCCCTTCCTGGCTGGGAAGCTGCTGCCCAGAGGTAAGGGAGCCAGAGAGAGGGAGGAATCTAGAGAAGCCTTTTCTTGAAGCCTGGTGGCATGTGGGGGCTCCATAGGGAAGCCTTTTATTTTCTTCCACTCATTGTTAGCTACTGCTTGCAGTCAGGGTGCTGTTCCTCTGTGTTGTCTCCCAGCCTTTTGTTATCCTTCCCTCCGGTTTTATTTTTTGTTTTGTTTACAGAGAAACCCTCTGTATGTTTATTCTGAATTAGGACCTATTGAGACTTTCTCCCAAGTAAGTGTGCATAGAACTGTTTTCAACCTTGTTCCATTTTAGCTGTGTGTGCAGGGGGGAGGTACTGAGACTGATTTCTTCATTTCATGGTTTGATCTATATACAAAACTGAATGCAGAAAGAAAGAAAATTGAACGGTCCATCCACAGCCCCTTTCCTAAGAATTAGATTTATTAGCTTCTAACTAGAATGACACATGTGAAATATGAATATAGAATAAAAGTGGCAAACCAAAGAACTGAAAAACTACGTGTTTAGCTACTGAATCAATTTTCTTCAACAGAAAAGAACTCAGCAAAATTAGGCTATACATTGCACTAATAACCAACAAATAGCCTACTCCAAAAACTGAACTTTTCTGAGAATATTGTACAATCCTATATCCAGTTTTTACAGTGTGTCTCCCCACCCCACCCCAGATCTAACTCTACAGGCAAAAAACAAAAATAAAGGCATAGCTTCTACGCACATCTTCTTGGAAGTAAATCCTATCGCTCACAGGAACTTCTGAGTATATAATTTACTGCTTTTAAATTATATATTGTTTTAACTTGGTTTGTGGTTTAATTTGTTTTTAACTGTGCATATTTATTGTTTTATACTGTATGCTTTTATCTGTACGCCGCTCTGAGAGCTTAATGATATAGGGCGGGATATAAATGTTTTAAATAAATTATAAATATGCTTAGGACTGTGCTGTAAGGTAAACTTTTCAGGAAATAAAATTATCAATGTACTAAAAATGAAGATTAATTTAAGTATTTATGAACCTAGCCAGACTTCTTATTTAATAATAATTTTAAAAAAATATCCACAGCTTATATTTTCTCCCCTGGTGCTTGGTATTAACAATTATCCTAGATGTTTATATACATGAATCATATTATTCCTAAAGTATTAGAGAGCCAAACATAGAAATGCTTGTACTTATTTAATGGGAACACCACATTTCTATCACCATGATCATTTTGGGACAAATTAGGTTTCTAAAAATCCCAGGGAAAAAGGAACCCAAGGATATAAAAATCTGTTTTTCAGTCTGGGATAAGTATCTTATAAAACATAGTCAACCTTACTCAACAGGTGTTATTATTTCTTAAATAATCATTATGAAATGCTATTTCTTTAATGTACTTGTCATCCCCAGGTGATGGGGAAAGAGTGTTAAATGTTAGGAAAGGTGAATCCAGTGAAGGATTTGCAGTCAGAAGTTAAGGGAAGGGGAGACTGTATCAAACATAGTATAGCAAAAGCTTCAAAATACTGCAGAAGCTACAAAAGTAGGAGTGAATGAAATTAATTTCAGATACATTGAATGTCTCACTTGTTCTTTCTGTGATTTTAACATTAAGATGTTGTGTAGAACAGGTTTGTCTTAATTGTGTGCTGTAAAATCAGACATGTGACCGAAGTTATGTTCGACTGGGCGTGCTCCCTTGGGGTTGGACACACCCTCTGGGGCCGGCTATGTTGGTGGGCTGATATATGCATCCAATCAGGACGTGATTTAAGTAAGTGTCTAGTTGCCGTAAATCCAATAAGCAATAAACGGGGTAAGGTTTTAGCTTAGCTTTAATTTCACAGCGAAATGACTGTCTGTGTTCAAAGTACAGAAGCAACCCAGACTTTCTTTTTTCTCAAGTTTTTGTACAGTTTTTCAAACATACGTAATACAGTCTTACTGCGCATCTGTGAATATTTCTTACCTTTCGTAATGTGTACAAGTGCGTTTGCACGAGGTAAGGTTTTTACCACTGTGATTTATATAACATGCGTGAGATTGTTGCTATGGTTACATATGCTTGTGCTCAGTTAAATGATGTGGATGTTAGCCAGTGCTCATCTAACAACTAACTAGATAGGTCACTCTGACATTAACTCTTTCACATCTGGTTTCTTCTCACTTCAGGGCACAGTCTCTTGGGGCCGGCCATGTTGTCCTCCTTTTTGGTTTCCTAAATATGGTCACCCTAGTATTACAGCCTTCTTCAATCTGGTGCTCTCTAGATGTTTTGGATAGTAAGGCCTTAGCTAGACCTAAGGTTTATCCCAGGATCGTCCCGGAGTCATCCCTGTGCATCTAAATGACACACAGGGGATCCTGGCAGCAGGCAGGGACGACCCTGGGATAAACCTTAGGTCTAGCTAAGTCCTAAGTCCCATTATTCCCAGACAGCATGATGGGAGTTGCAGTACAACACATTTGGTTTCGGAAGGTTGGTGTTTTAGAAAGGTATAATATTTGAGAAGTATAAAACCAAGAAATGCTGCTGTTTTCAATCACGTTGCTCTTGTGTCAACCTGCTTGTATTGCAGGAAATTTGCATTTTCTAAACTGTCATGTTTATGGACATTTTCATTTAAGGTGATTCTAACTATGAAGTACAAGAGCACTTCATTGGAAACAGTACGAAATATTTATCTTTGAAGCAACTGTGATGTGATGTAGCTAGGAAGTTGGACTTACATTAGAGAGACCCAACATCAAATCCTTACTCATTGGGTGGCATTGGGCAAGTCATTATAGCCCCTTTCACTGGCTTTACTTTTCAGACATCTTGTTGAATGCCCAGATGTAGGGGTTGTGGGGATGGCAATGGATACATAAGAACAGTGGTGGGGTCAGTAGGCATGCTCCTACTCCCTGCCATGCATTTAGTGTGTGTGTGGTGCAACTATGTGCACAGACAGGGCTTATCTCTCAGCCTAAACTCCCTTGCCATCTTGTGTTTTTTTAAATAAAGATTTGATTACAAAATCAACCAAACCAACAAAAAGAAGAAAAAGAAAAAAAGAAAGTAAATAGATGAAAAGAAATACGTTAAATCTAATTATTGACAGAGGTTAGTACATTTAACATCTCTTCTCTACTAATTGATTGTAAGCTTCTCCAGGAGCCTCTTTGGCTGAGATGCAGGATAAAAATGCTATAAATAAATAAATGGTATCTACAGGCTGCATAAAAATTTTCGTTATAATTCTTTAATATATCAAGTTTATGTTTAGTCTCTTTTCCATAATCTGAGGAAAGGCTTTGACACATACTGCTTTGCATGTCCCTGATTGGTATATAGAATTAGGACTGTGAAAGCCTGTTCGGACTTGGTGAAGCTGCCATTTAGTGCACAGCCCTAGCAGGGAAAGAGCCTACAACTCCCAGCATGCAATGCCTGGAAGGGATCTACTTCCTGGGGCCCAGGAATGGCAGGCACTTGTGGCCTCACCACTGGCGTGACTGGGTGTCCACCAGCACAATCCAGGACAGGCAAGTCACTGGAAGGGGTGCCACACATTCCACAAGTGTCCCTAAGCCACCTGCTTTCCTTGAGAGCCAATCCTTTCTGGTAAAGACTGGGCTTCCGGAAAGGGGCAGCTGATTGGTCGCTGGAAGCCCAGGGGGTGGGTCTGGTGAGCGGAATGACCCTGGAAAGCCCGCACTACCTTCTGCATCGGGATTAGCTACCAGCAGCACACAGCAGCAAAAATGCGGGTTTTTCTCAAAAGCAGCGGCAACTCAATGCCATGAATGCAGCCTCTGGGTGTTTTCTTTAGGCATGTGCTCCGCTCCGATTAGAAGCGCAGAAGTAGGAGCGAATTGGCCTGCTCCGCCTTGCCCAGAGGCGGAGTAGAAGCGGACCACGGACCCCTAGAAGCAAGGCGAAGAGAAGCGCCCACTTTCGGAGCGCTCCTCTTTCCGCGGTCCGGTCCGATCGCCATCTTGAAACATTTCGCCCATAGGATTGCATTGCGGAAAAGAAAGGGGGATAACTGTGTTGTTTTTGAAGCTATCTTTCTGAAAATTCTTGTGCTTAGAGAGTCATGGATGGGGTCATTTTGAGCCTACTCTCAGCTCTCTGCGTGATGTGGTTCGCTTGCTAGAATTTTTTAAAAAACCAGCAGGAAAAATACCTTTTCCGAAGGGCTGAGGGGCAGAGTCAACTCCCAGTCATGATCACATGATCCCAAAGTTGGAGGAGGGGATAGGCAAAATGGGTAACTTGGGATTCTGGGAAACTTCTCTTTCTACTCTGAACGGAGTTTTCCCAGTGTTTTTTTAAAACAGTAGCTCCACCAAATGCACAAATACAACCTGAAATCATACTAACAGATAGGAAAACACACAGCAGTGCTACCCACCCTAACTTTGGGGAACAACTGAATACATGTGGTGCAAGGGGATGAGCTACCCTAGGGCACCCCATGTGGACGTGCCCCCACTCTCTCCTGTACTTGGAGGGCCATCAGAGCCCTCCAAAGAGAGTAACCCGGTGGAGCAATGCCTATCATGAGTTGAAGTGACAGCTTTACTCCTCAGTAGAGCTCTCGTGGTGGAGCAATGGCTTTCATGAGTTGAACTGACAGCGTTGCTTCTTAAAAGACTGGTCACTAGGACCAGTCAAATTGGCAGCTGCTTCCCCCTCCCCTGGGCACGTCCCCCTATTACTGGTAAAAGACAGATATAGCCTTTTTGAAAAAGTTCTTGTTGTTTATTCAGCAACGCTGCTGCTTTTAATTCCACCCCTCCTTTGTTTATTTATTTATTTATTTATTTATTCCATTTTATATGCATTACTGGCTTATCCTTGGCTCACTTCCTTATGCCCCCAGAAATGTCTGCTGCCTGCCTTCCCTCCCTCCTCCCCTGCCCGCCTCGCAGGGATGTTGTGTGTGTCTGGCTTTGACTCAGGGGAGAAGTCCTTCCTGCGCTCAATTAGACTTTTGGAAGTTCAAAATCCATTTTTCAAGTGTGGAAGAAGATTCATCTCTCTACTCCCCAATTCATGGCATCTTGGGATTTCCTTTGAAATGGCCCCATTGAGCTGTCTGCAGGTTTAAGCTCTGTCAAAAATCAGGGGATGATGGGACTGCCTTGAGTCTGGGCGTGCGTGTGTATCCCTGGATAAGCTATCATGGTGGCGAGTTTGAGATTTTTAACGTGCAAATTGACGGAGCTATCGAAAGGGGTGTGACTGGGGTGCCCGATTTTCATAAATTCCCCAAAAATCAGGGGATGATGGGACTGCCTTGAGTCTGGACGTGCGTATGTATCCCTGGATAAGCTATCATGGTGGCGAGTTTGAGATTTTTCACGTGCAAATTGACGGAGCTATGGAAAGGGGTGTGAATGGGGTGCCTGATTTTCATAAATTCCCCAAAAATCAGGGGATGATGGGATTGCCTTGAGTCTTGGCGTGCGTGTGTATACTCCCATGAGGTGTCATGGTGCCAAACTTGAGGTTTCTAACTTTCACAGAAAAAAAGTTGTATACTTTTTTAGCTTAATGCAAGCCTATGAAGGGGGGGGGGGAACGGAGCTCCAATCCGGATCCGGAGCTCCACAGCGGAGCGGAGCAGACATGGGCGGAGCGGGGGCGGGGCGGAGCTGGCCGATCCGCAAATCGCAGATCTGGAAGAGAAGAGGAGCGGGGGGGGGTCCGTGCACACCCCTAGTTTTCTTTATGTAAAAGAGCTTTACATAAAGAAAACACCCGGCTACACTTTAAATAGATATGTGGAAATGCTTTCCCCCTCTCCAAGGAGAAAATTGTCCAAAATCCCCCCTCCCTGCGAAAGAGGCAGGAAAAAAATTCCTCTTTCACAGGGAGAAAAAAACTTCCCGAAAATATGGGGTAGGATTCAGCACAGCAGAAATAGAATTACAGTCTTAATCTCTAATGCCTCACTTAACTTGATACACTTTCTCTTCTCTTAAACCAGAGTTGGGAAATTTCTTTCAGCCTGAGGGCGAAATACAATTTTGGAGAAGTTCTTGGGCCACTTTCTTGTGGTGGGCAGGCTAAACCCAAAAGCAGTGGGGCCAAAATACAAAAAACACTGGCAGGTTTTATATTAAAATTCTTTCTGGCAGTAACTAAGCATTTCAGCCTTTTGAAATGGGAAAAGGTGCACAAAAGCTGGGAAACTATCAAACAATTGTGAACTGGGGGAAGGGGGTGGGGCCATCTGGGGAAACCCTGAAGGCTGTATTGATTTGGCCCCTGGGCCTGAGGTTCCCCAACCTAACTTAAAAACCTACTACCTAGTTCAGCAGATCTGCTTGAAGATTATATTATATTACATGGTTCAGAAGTATTACAAATAATATATATCCCTCAACAAATTTGGGGGCAGGGGGCAGGTTGCAGATTTAGGTGGGTGGAAGGCTTTGGGTCAATGGGCAGGCAGGGGATTTGGCAGTAGTGTGTGAGTGGGGTTTTTTTGGCAATGGTTTTTTTTGGCAATGAGCCTATCACCATTGTTGCTCCTCTTTTCTTACTCATCATTGCTATCATTTGCTTGATTGACAGGTAGAGAGCCAATGATCAAGTAGATAGTGGCATCTATTGCTCCTCCTCCTCGCCACCATCCATGGCCAGCCCACCTATGATGCAGGGCGATGCTCCTGCATTGATAGCAGAGCAGGAGGAGTGGCAAATTGCACTGCTCCACTCCCATGCAGCCTCCAGTGGATGCTCTGGAAAGCCACAGCAATTTCTCTCCTGTCGTGGTATCTGCCACAGCAAGAAAGCAACTGGCAGAGCTCTCTAGAGCAGCCAACCACCCTCTCCTTCCCTCACCACATGCAGCCAGAAGAAGTGGCTGCAGAGCTCTTGTGAGAGAACACCCAGATCTCCCTAGATCTAGCTATCCTCTGTGAGGGCCCTGCACCACTTCTTCTGCCTGTGAGGCTCTCCACAGAGCTGACATGGTGGCAGGAAAGGTAAAGGTTAGAGAGCATGGCAGGGAAGGGGAAAGGGGGCATTGTGGGGGCCCGTGTGGGGCCGGCGCATCTTCTCTTTTGCCTCAGGTGGAAAGAGACCCTGTGCCGGGCCTGCCACCCTCACCATTTAAGCCAGAGTCAAAGACAGGTCAACAAGCAGGTTGCAATGGTGAAGAGGAGGAGCAAGCCCAGGGGGCTCTTGCCAGTGAGCCCATGCTGGGCTGTGGCCCTCAGCAGGTGCCCAGCCATGCCTACTCCAGAACACATCTAAATTGTGGCTCAAATCCTCATGAAAAGCATTTGAAATGAGGGCTAAACTTCTCCCTGAGTATGCCATGCACAAAGGAGTTGCAGACCAAAACCCATGGACAATCAATGTTATGTGAATCTGTCTTAGACTCTGATGGAGCAGGCAAAACCTCTTCAATGGAGGCAATTCTATTCACATTCTAGCCGCAGTGCCCCATCTGCATGGGAGCTTGACAGCCTGCACCTGTCCTATCCAAGTCTCCCATGGAACATGAGCTCACCATCTTCTTAGAGAGTTACGATTTAGACTTGAGAAACAGCACTGACATCATTGAAGCATCTATGCTCTCTGATTGACAAGCACAGTACAAGGGCACTGCACCACACAAACCTTTTATTAACATTCCCATCACCCAAGTGTCATGCCGTTCGTTAGCTAGTAATTATTTAGGTAAAGCGCCTTCAGAAAAGTTTAGCTTGGTACCATGTCATCATTTATGAAAGAGCCAAACTTTTTCTCCCTGGAAGTCAGACATAATTTATCAGACGAGCTATTTATCTTTTAATCTAAATTCTAACCAGCTCTTCCTTTGGTTCATTTACTCCTTTTATCATTTCTTATCTGTGCTACAAACTGAAAATTCATAAAGCCCAGGAATTCTGTTTTAACTTTACACATTGTGCATCATACTGACAAGCAGAGATGATCAGATATTCTGCAAATTTCACATTTTAAATTTTGATGAGTCTTCCTCAACACTAAACCTGAAAAGGAAATTTCATTGCATTAGATCTTTTTGTTTTATATCTTCGTTTGTATTAAAAATGTTGCAGACAAAATTTGATCATCATTATATAGTCTAAGATATGTTGCAAAATAGAAAGAAAAATAAATAAAATGAAAGCTGGAGACAAATCCAGCAGTGGAGGGATTGTTTGCTCTTTGCTACACCAGTATATCTCAGATAGATAGATAGAAAGATAGATAGATAGATAATAATTTTATTTCTTACCTGCCTCTCCATTCTGATCGAGGCGGGGAACAACAATAACAATAAAATACATAATACTCAATTAAAACATAATATACATTGTTAAAAACATCCTAGAAACATTAAAAACATCTTAAAAACATCTTAAAATCCCACTGGATAGGCCAGCCGGAAGAGATCAGTCTTAATGGCTTTCTTAAATGCTGGTAAACTGTTAAGTTGACGAGTCTCCTTCAGCAGGCCATTCCACACTCTGGGAGCAGCAGAAGAGAAGGTCCTCTGGGTAACAGTTGTTAATCTAGTCTTTGGTAGCTGAAGTAAATTTTTCCCAGAGGACCGGAGTGTTTGGGGTGGATTGTATGGGAGCAGGCAATCCTGCAGGTAGCCTGGACCCAAACCATGTAGGGCTTTAAAGGTGATAACCAACACTTTATACTTTGCGCAGAAACGAATTGGCAGCCAGCGAAGAGATTTTAAAACTGGTGTAATGTGGTCACCCCTAGGTGTACCGGTGACCAGTCTGGATGCCATATTTTGAACTAGTTGAAGTTTCCGGACTAGGTACAAAGGTAGCCCTATGTAGAGCGCATTGCAGAAGTCGAGCCTTGAAGTTACCAGCATGTGCACTACCGTCTTTAGGTCTTCTAACTCTAGGAAGTGGTGCAGCTGGCATATCAGCCGAAGCTGAAAGTAGGCACTCCTGGCCGTTGCATCTATCTGGGCTGTCATTTGGAACGACGGATCCAGAAGCACCTCCAAGCTGCAAACACAGTCTTTCAGGGGGAGTGTAACCCCATCCAGAACCGGTTGACACACCTCCAAACCCAGGTTGTAGCCTTTGACAGTGAGCACCTCCGTCTTGTCTGGATTCAGCTTCAGTTTGTTTTTCCTCATCCAGCCCATTACCGACTCTAAGCATTCATTCAGAGGAGACACGCTATCCTTAGTTGACGCTGTTGTCGAAGGCATAGAGAAATATATTTGGGTGTCATCAGCATACTGATAGCACCCCGCCCCATGCCTCTGGATGATCTCTCCCAGCGGTTTCGTGTAAATATTAAATAGCATTGGGGAAAGGATGGCACCTTGTGGTACACCACACAGCAGCTCCTTCTTTGAGGAGCAGCTATTCCCAAGCATCACCATCTGGAACCTGCCCAAGAGGTAGGACCGGAACCACTGAAGCACAGTGCCCCCGATTCCCAATCCCCTAAATTGATCCAGAAGGATACCATGGTCGATGGTATCGAAAGCCGCTGAGAGGTCCAAGAGTAGGGATACGCTCCCCCTGTCAATACTCAGGCATAGATCATCCACTAAGGCGACCATAGCTGTCTCAACTCCATATCCTGCTCTGAAGCCAGTTTGAAATGGGTCTAGATAATCTGCATCATCCAAAACTGCTTGGAGTTGGTTTGCAACCACCTTCTCAATCACCTTACCCAAAAATGGCAGATTTGATACTGGTCTATAGTTATTAAATCCAGGGGGTCCAGGGAGTGTGTTTTTAGAAGCGGCCGTACCACCACTTCTTTTAAGCATGATGGAAAACTACCCTCCCTGAGTGATGCATTAATAATACATTGTAATTGTGATCTAAGTGTATCTCCTCCCTGGATGACCAACCAAGAAGGACAGGGATCGAGAGGGCAAGTCGTTTTTCTCACTCATCCAAGCAGCTTGTCCATGTCCTTGGTACTCATTAACTGAAACTGATCCAGTGTAATCCTACTTGCGGAGTCGCTGGACGCTCCGTTGTCAACTTCTGCTATAATGAGTGTGTTTAAGTCAGCTTTTTTTTTAGAGATTTTATCTGTGAAACGATCATTAAAAGCATCATAGCGAACTACCGAAGGCTCTAAAATTGGGTTCAGGGGGGAAGGTGTCTGCGTTAGACCCCTTACCACCCTGAAAAATTCAGCTGGATGCGAATTCGCAGACGCAATGTGTGCAGCGAAGAAAGCTTTCTTCGCTGCACGTATTGCCACCCCATAGGAACGAAGATGTTCTCTATGTCGTGTCTTGTCGGATATAAGTCGATTTTTCCGCCATTGGCGCTCCAGTCGTCGTCCTTGCCGCTTCAGCTCCCCGATATCTTCTGTATAGCAGGGTTCCCTATTAGAAGCGGGCTGGAGAGGACGTTTGGGAGCGATTGTGTCGATAGCCCTAGTCAGATCTTGATTCCATCTGTTAACCAGTTGGGATAGGCCCATGTTTGTCACGGATGCCATGAACTCCCGAGCTGCACGAGAGTAACAGAATACAGAATAACAAAAAAGTGACCTTGTCCATAAGTTGCACTTAAATCAATTAGTGTTAACAGTAAGTTACATTACTGGCAATTACTTTTTCAGCATTTCACTCTCAGGTTCAAAATACTAGGGGAGTACGTCTGATTCAGCCACATTTCAGATTGAATCAGGCTGATTCAGGAAGATATGAAAGATGTCTAAACTGAAAGATAGTTGATATGAATGATAGCAACCAACGAGTGCCAAAGGCACACAACTACTATAGTAATATACATCAAACCAGGGGGAAACACACTCCCTACCGTCGCTTCTCCACCCGTGTTTTTGTTTCTCAGTTACTTCCTCTTTCAAAAGAGAAAGTACACAATGAACACGAGCCCTATTCAGTCCGCTGTTCTAATGGCACTGCTTCTCCTGCACACAGCAGGAGAGAGCAGCAATTCTGAGTTTAAAAATACAGTGGACTTAACCAGATTTTTTTTGTCGTGAAAGGAAGGCCAGAAGGGGCGGAAGGCGTGCAGGAGGCAGACGACGTCATGTGAGGGACCTGAGCAAACTCCGTGAGTGCCCAGTAATGTGCGTGCAATAAAACTCTCGTCGGATGGAGCTCTGAAGTGGGGTCAACTGAAGCACTTGGAGGAGCCCAGCAGTTCTTTGTGAATGCCTGTTGGAGACCATATGACCCTCCCCTCCCCAATAGGCATTCAGTAAGAACTCTTGGGGTCCTAAAAGTGTTGGGGGTGTTGTTGTTGTTGTTTTTAAAAATAAATAAATAGAAAGAAGACCCCTTAGAACTGCCAATAAATAAAAAGGTATGTGAAAACCCTGTCCCCCACCTCAAGGGAAACGTTTCCAAAACTCTCACCTTTCCCAGCCTCTTTCACCAGAATTTTTGTCCCCTACAAAATGGCAAAATGGAATAATTGAAATTTTTGGCACAGTATTAGATTCTGTGCCCATTTATCTGGAAGTAAACTCTGTTGAACTCAGTGGGACTTACTTCTGAGTATACATGTATAGGATTGTGCTGTAAGAAGTTTAACCAAGGAATTTCCATACCAAACACTTCAGCAGATATTCTGGTCTAGTTCAGTTCTAGTTGACATTTTTTTGCAAGAAAAATAAGACTAATTAACAATTCCAGTAAAAACAACTTTGAAGTAATCTTGTGTTGTTTTATTCAATCTTAAAAGCTGGGACACCGCAGTGATATTTGCTACACTGTAAGACTTAATAAGCCCACTGAAACCAACAGTAAATTAGATAGGAAAGATAATTAAGGTAAGAGCCTAAAACACAGAGAGAAATTCATGATCTCCCCCCCCCTTCCATTGACCGTTACATTCTCTCAGATTCGCTGTGTGTCTTTTATATTCAGAAATGGCAATGCATTTATTTAGCTTTTTTCGGCTATTACTAATGATGTGATTTTTATGCAATTAAGGATACAATGTAGTACAATTCAACGAAGAAGTAATGCAACTTTGAAATGACAGCATTTCTTTCTTTCCCTCTCACATCACATCACAGAAATGGAACCAATGGCACAGAGATCTGTTTAGCAGCAGTTCCGAAAAACGAAGGTGTAATTGGAACTGTCCCCAACAAAAAAGAATGGGGACTGAGCAATCCCAATGTGACTCCATGAAATGTACGTAAGAGTTCCAGAGACAGCCCAAACGCATCATTGCCGCTTGAAATTGGTCAGCTTGAAAAAAAACAAAACCCACCTCTGAGGAGTGATTAAGGAACATAATCGAGTGAAGAGGGCAGGAACTGGGTGGGACTTCAAGCATCAGTAAGAGTTCCCTGAGGAAATGCAAAATTATTCTTTTCTCAAAGAAAAGACATTCTCTCTCTCTCTCTCTCTCTCTCTCTCTCTCTCTCTCTCTGTGTGTGTGTGTGTGTGTGTGTGTGTGTGTGTGTGTGTGTGTGTGTGTGCTTGGATTTTATTTTTTTTAAAAGCAGTGGCCAAAGCTCTTTGTAGTATAGTGGGCTGGGTTCCTTGGGATTATGCACAGCAGGAGACAGTTTAGCTTCTTTACAAAAAAGGGGTTGTGTAAGAGAGAACATTTAAAAGCGTTCTGTCGGGATTTGTTCAGAGGTTCAAAATGGTGCATATTACACTTGAGAATGATTAACATATAAGAGGAAAGAGTGGAATTTAGGCTCACAGTATGTAACAGCATCTCTTTCTTCAGTCGACTTGCCAGTCTCCATTACATTTACATTATGCTGAACTGAAGGCATCCATATGCTGACAAATGTTTGAGTAAAGAACTGCACAATGGAAAGACAGTTGCAAGCTGGCTTCCTTTCCCTGTCCCCCTGACACCTACAATGTAATCAGCAGTTATGAGAAGTCTGGCGCTTTAATCACAAATAGGCCTCCTGCAGTGCAAATATACAAGGTGTCGCTGCTATGCTCTAGGGCTCAATAAGCCCGGGAAGATCGTTGAGTTTTGCTGCCTTTTTCTTCTTTTTATCAACAACTTTCTCTTTTCATTTACAGGCAGCGGATAGCGCTAGGAATTCATTTCTTTGCTGGTCACTTCCTGGCCTGTGCTTTTTCTTTTTAGCCCTTAGGATGCTTCTAGATAATGGGGAAACTCTTAGCACAAAAGCAGAGTTAGTAGCACAATTCAAGTGTCCTCTTGATAGATGAGGGTGCAAGTCGGCTTAAAGCAGGAGGGAATAATTGTTGTGGTGCAAAGGATTCACTCTTAAAGAAAAAAAAACCATTAACAGACGTGAAAAGAAGTGTGTCTCTTCAAATCATTTTTAAAAGCCCATCAAACTGCAGATAATGCTACAAGGGAAGTGGCTATCCTGTTCTGGGGCTTGTGTAAAACTTGATTTGTTTAGAGAGCTAGCCCAAGAAAGGCTTGATTTTGCTGTTTGCGCCCAGCAGGGGTTGCAAGAAAGAAAGAAAGAAAGAAAGAAAGACCTCCCCCCTATCCACACATCCTAATTTTCCCATCCTTTCAGCATAACAGCATTACTGAAATAAAGGGGCCTAGTGGGCTACACCTATCCGAATTCCAGCAACAGAATTGCTACTAACAACCTGTAAGTTGCTGGAAAGAGCAAACCCATGGTTCTTGGAGGAGTCCCATTGTCCATAGGATTCTTCAGAGTCTTCCTTCCAAGGCTGAAGACACTGCTATGACCTCAGAAAGGGGGGGGGATTCTGGGATCTGATCCCTCTCCACTCCCCTCACATCTTATCATAACACTTATTTGTTAGCTTGTACCAATGATTGGAAAACAACTTTTTCTTTTAATACTTCTCCAAGGGTTGTTTTCAAGTTAACTTATTTGGCATCTCTTAGGTATATTAAAAGCAAAGGAATGGCTCCACTAACAATTTTAGAGTGAGAGAGACTTGGCATGCAATTCTCATCAACTGCAGTTTGATCCATATTCCCATGATAAATTAACAAGAATCCCATTTTGAAAATAGAGAGATGGCCTTTGAGGTGGAGGAACTGAGCTGATAATGGAATTTATACTTTAGATCACTTTAATAGGATCAGATGAGGAGTTTTACCTTTTAGTATTGCAGATTAGATATTGCTTACAGTCTAGTGCTAGTTGGCAGTATATTTAGCTACAGCTTACTGGGGCGGGAGCCGTAAACTTCGAGGCAACAATGGATGAAGGCCCATGCACCACAGTACAGAGAACAGCTCCAATAGTGCCCCCAAATAGTGTCCACAACAATGTAGGAACAAAGCCAGACTATAAAACACATGATCTTCGATGTCTATATACTAACGCCCAGAGTATGGGAAACAAACAGAACGAACTTGAACTTTTATTACATGAAGGCAAATACAACCTGATAGATATAACTGAAACTTGGTGGGATGACTCCCATGACTGGAATATAGCAACTGAAGGATATAACTTGTTCAAAAAGAACAGAGGAAATAGAAAGGGAGGCGGAGTTGCACTATATGTTTAAAATACCTATCCCTGCACAGAAATACAGGTGGATCAGACTAGGAGCCCCATCGAGAGCATCTGGATTAAAATAAATGGGGCAAGGAATAAAAAGAACATGATAATCGGAGTCTACTACGGACCACCCAATCAAGGAGAAGACGAGGACAAAACTTTTGAGAAACAAATTGTCCGTGTTTCAAGGAAGTGTGATGTAGTAGTGATGGGGGTTCAATGACCTTGATATCTGTTGGGAGACAAATACTGCCAAAAGCGGCCCTTCCAAGAAATTCCTGACATGTGTGGGTGATAACTTACTCCTACAGAAAGTGGAGGAAGGAACTAGAGGATCGGCAATCCTTGACTTGATATTGACCAATAGGGATGACTTAGTGGATAAAGTGGCAGTTACAGGAACTCTGGGGGAAAGTGACCACGTCATACTTGAATTCTTGATTTTGAAGGAGACAAAAGCTGAGTGTAGCCATACACGTACTCTGGATTTTAGGAAAGCTTATTTTTATAAACTCAGAACTATGATAAATAAGGTCCCATGGCAAGTGAGCCTAAAGAGAAAAGGAGTGCAGGATGGGTGGGAGTATTTTAAAAAGGAAATTTTAAAGGCACAATCACAAACAATTCCAACAAGGAGAAAAGATAGAAGACAACAGAGGAAACCAATGTGGCTCCACAAAAAGCTTAGGGACGACCTGAAAACGAAAAAGGATACATATAGGAAGTGGAAGGAAGGCCAGGCTACAAAAGAAGAGTACAGACAGGTGGCACAGAAGTGCCGAAATGGCATCAGGAAGGCTAAAGCTGAGAATGAGCTGAGATTAGCGAGGGATGCTAAAAGCAATGAAAAGGCTTTCTTCAGATACATGGGTAGTAAAAGAAGAAAGAAATGGTGGTTAAACTTCTTAATGAGGATGGCAAATAGATAACAGATGACAAAGAAAAGGCTGAAGTACTCAATTCCTACTTTGGGTCAGTCTTCTCCCTAAAGCGGGTCTATGACTGCCCCTGGAAAAAGTGAAGCAGAAGTTGAGGGGGCAGGATTGCAGTTTGAGATTGATAAACAAATGGTCAAAGAACACCTAATTTCCTTGAATGAGTTCAAATCTCCAGGGCCCGATGAACTGCATCCTAGAGTAATGAAGGAGCTAGCGGAAGAACTCTCAGAACCGCTGTCTATTATCTTCGCAAAATCATGGAAGACGCGTGAGGTGCCAGACGACTGGAGGAGGGCTAACGTTCCCTATCTTCAAAAAGGGCAAAAAGGAGGAACCTAGGATCTACAGACCAGTCAGTCTGACATCCATCCCTGGGAAAATTCTGGAGCAGATTACAAAGAAGTCAGTCTGTAAACACCTTGAAATCAATGCAGTGATTACTAGAAGCCAACATGGATTTGTCAGGAACAAATCCTGTCAGACTAATTTGATCTCATTTTTTGATCGGGTAACCTCCCTTGTGGACTGTGGCAATGCTGTGGACGTCATATATCTTGACTTCAGCAAAGCTTTTGACAAAGTACCACATTACATTCTGATAAACTAGCTAAAAGTGGGCTAGATGGAACAACTATTAGGTGGATCCACAGTTGGCTACAGAATCGGACTCAAAGAGTACTTATCAATGGAACCTTCTCAAACTGGGGAGAGGCAACGAGTGGGGTACCGCAGGGCTCAGTCCTGGGCTCAGTGCTCTTCAACATTTTTATTAATGATTTGGACGAGGAGGTGCAGGGAACGCTGATCAAATTTGCAGATGACACAAAATTGGGTGGGGTAGCTAATACCCTGAAAGACAGAAACAAACTTCAAAGTGATCTTGATAGGCTGGAGTGCTGGGCTGAAAACAACAGAATGAAATTTAATAGGGATAAATGCCAAGTTCTACATCTAGGAAATAGAAACCAAATGCACAGTTACAAGATGGGGAATACTTGGCTCAGCAATACTACAAACGAGAAGGATCTTGGAATTGT
Organism: Elgaria multicarinata webbii; assembly: GCF_023053635.1. NCBI lineage: Eukaryota > Metazoa > Chordata > Lepidosauria > Squamata > Anguidae > Elgaria > Elgaria multicarinata. The sequence continues at coordinate 72,515,536 of NC_086172.1, read as the reverse complement.
TGTAGATCACAAGCTGAATATGAGCCAACAGTGCGATATGGCTGCAAGAAAGGCAAATGCTATTTTGGGCTGCATTAATAGAAGTATAGCTTCCAAATCACGTGAGGTACTGGTTCCTCTCTATTCGGCCCTGGTTAGGCCTCATCTAGAGTATTGCGTCCAGTTCTGGGCTCCACAATTCAAGAAGGACGCAGACAAGCTGGAGCGTGTTCAGAGGAGGGCAACCAGGATGATCAGAGGTCTAGAAACAAAGCCCTATGAAGAGAGACTGAAAGAACTGGGCATGTTTAGCCTGGAGAAGAGAAGATTGAGTGGAGACATGATAGCACTCTTCAAATACTTAAAAGGTTGTCACACAGAGGAGGGCCAGGATCTCTTCTCGATCCTCCCAGAGTGCAAGGAATAATGGGCTAAAGTTAAACGAAGCCAGATTCCAGCTGGATATCAGGAAAAACTTCCTGACTGTTAGAGCAGTATGACAATGGAATCAGTTACCTAGGGAGCTTGTGGGCTCTCCCACACTAGAGGCATTCAAGAGGCAGCTGGACAGCCATCTGTCAGGAATGCTTTAGGGTAGATTCCTGCATTGAGCAGGGGGTTGGACTCGATGGCCTTGTAGGCCCCTTCCAACTCTGCTATTCTATGATTCTATGATTTGTTAGAGTCTATATATGGCCTATCAGAAATGAGGGCTTCAGCACGTCCCACGCCATTGGAGGAATTCATTGTTCTTTTACTGAGAGCTAAGCCTACAATAGCTGTCTATAAAAGTCTTGTTTCTTTCTCTTTCTTTTCTATTATTTCTGGCTTCCCCTCTTTTTTGTTTTGTTTTTTCATTATTATATTTGCATATTTAAGATGTTTTTAAAATATTTTAGGATGTTTTTAACAGTATATATTATTTTTTAATTCAGGTTTATGTATTTTATCGCTTATTGTTGTCCCCTGCCTCGATCAAAATGGAGAGGCGCGTAAGAAATAATTTATTATTATTATTATTATTATTATTATTTTATTATTATTATTATTATTATTATTATTATTATTATTTTTAGAGTTAAGGCTTCTATTAGAGCAATAGAAATGTCAAGAATTCTCACAAGCTCTGGTTTGAATCTTGCCTCTGCTGCGAACTCAATAGGTGGACTTAGACAAACCACTCATGTTCCATATGGAAAGAATAATACTGGGTTACCTTACAGCAGGGATGGGAAATCTCTGGCCTGTTGGCCTAATCTGGCCCATGGATGTTCCCCATTTAGCCCACAGAGGCTGGGCTCTGTCTGCAGGCCCCTCACCATTAGCTCCCTAAACTCCATCATTCCCAAGCCCCACCCCTGGAGGCTATCAGGAGCTTGGGAAGGAGGCAGGGGGAGGAATCCCTGCAATTATATATGATCTAGTCCCTTTCTTAATATATATTATTGGCCATTAATCCATCCCAGATCAAACCATCCAAAGATCTACTATGCACTTACCTTAATGTCACTTTCATGGGCTACACCTTCATTCTAATATAATCATAGAGGGAGGTATCAGCAGGATTGGGCAGAAAATAAGCTTTGCAGAAGTACAATACATCTTTAGAAGAAGTCTGTGAGGGGTGGGAAAGCCCAAAAACATCCCAATGAGGACAGAGAATGCTGAGTGGGCACAGAATGTTGTCTGAGTGTTAGGGGCAAAATGGAAAATAGGAAGGAGGAGGAATGGAGTACATTGAACAAAGGTGTGGCTGGCTGAACAGGAGTTCTTCACCCTGAAACATTGTGTTGCAGGTCCCGATTGTACTAAACCTTGAAAACATTTTTCCTCTCCACTTGATGGTTTTGTATTTTACTACAAGATACAATTTGATAGAAACCCATATAGAGATTTTAAAATGCATTTGAGCATATGATCTAGATAGAAGATAATAGAAGGTCAACTATTGCCCATTACAAGGAAAGGCATGCATCAGATACACATGGAAATTGGCCAGCAATCCTAGAAGAACGGACAGGAAATGTGTCAATCAAGTGGCATGATATCTTAAGCATCATATTGATCTCCTATTCAGAATTCATGCTGGGCAGTCCTTTGTCATAAAACATTCAGCAGTCAAAAATCAATACAAGATATGGCACATTGTATTTTGTACCTTCAAAGTCATTGCTATAGTGTAGGAATAAGTGTTCCTATACAAATGTGACCAGGGCATTCATTTCTATTTAGTTCAGTCTGGCAATTTGGACAACAGAGTATTGCTTTCCTAATTTCCACCCCTTAAAGTGATGGCATAGCTGTAAAGCAATCTGGATTGGGTTCAGCTGTTTGACAGGGAATCTATATTATCTCTTTGTACGCCAAGTGAGAACCTAAGTAAAGGAAATTAAGCTAACTATGAAACTTTGCTCGAGACCAGAGGTGTCATGTGTGGAAATGGACAAGACAGCACTTCCTTCTATCAATAAAAACTGTCTCAAGTGATGAAGAAGACTTTCAGAGAACACTGGAACATGCTGAAGGTCATGCGATCTGATGAGTTAGTGACTAGGGCTTTTGAGAGATTTAATTTTGTGCTTAATCTCATGTATTCTACTTTAAACAAAGACATTCTAGTTGGATGGAATACTTCATAGCATGTGAGCTGTGAGGTTCCATCTTGTCCCCCATGCTCTTTAACATCTACACGAAGCTGGTGGATGAGGCATCAATATGCTGATGACACCTAGCTGACCTATTAAGGCCACAGATCTGGATCTTAAAAGCCCCCCACATCAGCATTCCAATCCAGATTGAGGGCCCTTCACCTACACTCGAGTAAAAATGAAAAGAAAGAGAGAGATAGCCGCTGGACACACATTAAGGGTCTGTTTTGGCCATTAGAGGGTATGTTTTATCCCAATGAGAATTGCCAGTTAGGCCACTCAGTAATGTGCCTTAATTTTCAAGGGTATTAACTAGAAGAAACCCCCCTTCCTATACACAAATGAAATACTGTCCATCCAGGAGAAGTGATAAATGTATTCATGAAATTCTGTGGGGAAACAGGTTGAAAAATAAATTTTGTCCATGAATGGAAAGACTTGTTTTTTGCTTAGAGATTCCCTGAATGCAGATGAAATTATTCAGGGAGAACCATGAAGCTCTGAGAGCTTTAAAAATGGATTGGGCGAATCCATGGAGCATATGTATATCAGGATTTACCAGCCCCAATAGCAAGATGGAATCATCTTGTTCAGAGCCACTATACCTCTGACTATCACAGAGGAGGAGAATGTCTTTGAGCTAAATTTAATTTTGCAGAAGCTCCCAGGAGGATGTGTGTGTGCCAGGGCCAAAGGCAAATGGAGTTGAGCCAAAAGCATTTACCAAGCCTTAGGCAAGGAATTTCAATCTTTCAAAATGGCGGGCAGCAGGGGACTGCACAAAGGATTGATGGTTGGGGAAAAGGGGTGGGGCCTTCTTAGGGGCCTTGGATGGGCAGTTTTGGCCCCTGGGCCTGAGGTACCCCACCCCTGGGCTATTTAATACTCAGGTCAAGAAACAAAGAAGGGCTATTGCCTTAACTGCTTGTGCATTTGCCACAGGGCGCTTTTGAAGAAAGTACTAGAAAGATCTTTGGTGTAATCCCACGAGGCCCTTCTTATGTTGCTGTGCAAAAGCTCAAATGTACACATTCTTCCATAGGTATTAATCATCTTTTAAGGGACTGATCCATATGGTTCTTATTTAAGGGATCAGTCACACTATTTCAACAAGAAGCCACTGTGCTGAGGCATGTTTTACATTTACCTATATGAGTCCTTTGAAGGATGCAGTCTCTGATCCATTCCCCCACAGTCTTGCAATTCACTTTCAGCTCCTTATACCTTTACATCTCATTCTTTATTTTACTGTTAGAAAAACACTATTTGTTATACACCCCCTTTTTTTATTTACATCAGGCAAACTAGCTTGCTTGCTAGCCAAGTTCACTCCATGCAAAGGCTGAGCGTTAGCTAGGGAAAGGAAAATGTGACACCTTTCAAATGGATCGTCACTTTAAAGATGACAGGAAAAGCAGAAACCCACTCCTTCTTCCTTGTACTTTCTGTCAGCTCTAGAGGAGATTGGGAATTTCTCAAATTTCAAGGTCAGGCAGACAGCAATGTTTATTCTATCTAAGGTTACATGTGCAGCTAGCTGCTTGTGCAGCTTGCATGCGAATATGTCGGGCCTGGATGGTTCCTTTTTTTAAAGTGAAGCAACTTTTTGGGGTGGAATTTTGAGCCCAGAAGTGTGTGTGTGTGTGTGTGTGGTAGTGGTGGTAGTGGTGGTGGAGAAAGTGGGACCAATCATTTCTCTGCTCCAAATTGCCCACTAAGCAAAGGAAAGCCCACAGGTTTGGAATGCCGCAGAGTTGAAAGTGAGCAGGATCTGTGTGAGGAGGAAGAATTCTAGTGAAAATGCAGCAGATAGGGGCTGGGATTGAATACAATACAAATAAATAAATAAATAAAACTTAAACACTCCATGATCCCATTCCTCTGTTTCAGCTTACCTCCTTCTAAGCTGTTTCTAAGAACATAGGAAGAGACCTGCTGGATAAGACCACCTGTTTATTTAGTACAAGGAAAAGCAACTTGGTGCCCATGGGCACCAGTGTACCCTGGACACATTTCTTGGTGCCCACTGAGGTGTTACTGAGACAGACACTGTGGGTGCTGAGAGAGTGAGTGATTGAGAGAGAGAGAGAGAGTCTGACTGACTGACTATATGGTGGTGATCCAGAGTGTGAGAGAAAAAGCAGGAGGAAGGAAGGAATTGGCTGACAGACGGGTGGGGGGGGGGAAAGAGTTTGCTTTTTGTGAAATAAGTTCTGTTGGACCTGAAAAACGCAAATGCAAAGGAATTGTGTAGTGCGTTGTGGCTCAGCCCCCATCTCCATTTTGTACTCAGTCTCTTGGGCAGGTTCCTTGCTTTCTGTGACTAGCCATGGAAGCTGGAGGGGTGGTGGCCATGCCACTTTCTCAAATTGCCAAATATTACCCACAGGCCCCCAAAGGTTGCGTGCCCCTGCCTTAGTCCCACCTTTCCCCAACTGCCAGATTTTTTGGAGTACAACTCCCAGAATTCCTGACCATTGCCCTTGCTGGTTGTTGCTGATGTGAGCTGAAGTCCAAAACAGCTGGAGACCTCAAGCTTGGGGAAGCCTGATCTAGTAGTCCCATCAATTTCCTGCAATGGCCACCCATCTGCCTCTGGGGAGCCCAAAAGCAGGACACGAGGGCAAGAGCTCTCTCCTGTTGTAACTCTTCAGCAACTGATGTTCAATGACATACTGTTGGCTCTTACTATAGCCATCATGACTAATACCCATTTATAGTCTAATGCACCATCAATTGGTGTGATTCATTTTTTAAAGTTATCCAACTTAATGAGCACATCTTGTGGCAGAACATCTCACCAATTAATCATGCATTACATGAAGCATTACTTCCTTTTGTCTTGTCCAGAAACTTCCACCAATCAGTTTTATTGGATAATCCAGAGTTCTAGTTGATGAGAAGGGTGACGGGGACGGGACCCTCTTTCCACTTTCTTCACACCATGCATAATTTTATGCACCTCTATCATGTTATCTATCTTTAGGGAAAGTGACCATTGTGGCTTCATTATTACATGCAGTATTGCATGTAATACATTAATGTAACCCTTATCCTCTCACTCTTGTCCAGACAAGCCAGTGACTGGAAAAATGAGAAGGAGCATCACCCATCACAGCCTGCATGTTCTCCTCATCTCTCCTTGTGAGCTGTGGTAGTGGGCACAGGGCCCCTGTCAAGCCCACTCCTCACCACTGCCCAGCGGGAGAGGTAAGGGAACAGCGTCTGTTCTCTTTTGTTGCAACTCACTTTCTCACCCACTCACTCTTCTTCTGGGAAGGAGGGTGCAGCTAGGTGAGCAAGAAGCAATGGTGATATCCTTATCTACAGTATATCAGGTATCCAGAGTTGAGTACAGAATCCCAAGTGAGGCAATGCCTCTCTAAGAGCTTTATCACACCAGCGTTATACTGTGCAATCACTGTGAATTGCATGCAAAGGACTCAGAAGTTTTCCACCTTATAATCTGCTTTATTGTGAAGTACTCCCATGTATCCTGCTTTAATCATGCTTCAAAGCAAAAAGATTCACTCTATTTAGCCCCTGCTTTCTGAGCGTATCTTCTGAGCCACCGCTGGGGCGCAGGAGCAGGATTTTAAAGAAATGCTTACATCTGCATAAGCTTTAAAGATAAAGACACCAAAATTGGCACATTAGTAGATATTAGGGGGAGCTTTAAGCATACCAAATTTGAATTGAATTGGGCCATCCATTGATTTTTAATGATTTTTTACATTTCCCCCCTTCAACTCACTTCCTGGTATGCAAAGGATTGCTGTCACCCTGTAGCAAAAACAACAACAAACGTGAAAGCTTAGCGCTTAAGGGGATAATGGGACGGAAGCAGGTAGGTGGGATGAAGCTCTAAGATGTAGAGGGGATGCCTGTTTCATCTCATGGACATGCCTTCTGTATGAGCTTTCCAACCTGTTGCATTAGGGGTGGACACGCCACAGCAGTTAGGGCAAGAAAGACGGCTGCCAGAGATCCCTTCCAGCTGCTGACGCTGCCCGGAAGGGTATCAGCAGGTTGGATCCCTGCCCACAGCCAGCTGGGGAGATCACCAGCTGCTTGCCACAAAAGCACAGTGGGATTTACTAGCAGCCTGTGTGCTTTGCAGATGCAAATGATGCTGTGCAATAGAAAGTGACAGCAAGCTCTGGGCTGGTCAAGGTGTTAGGAATATGCGATGCAAAGTGTGATCAGTAAGAATGGCAGGAAGAGTGAGCCCAGGCCCCGAGAGGCATAACTCAGCCCACAGAGCCCAGGCACAGTGATTCACCTGCTCGACAGGAAGCTGCTGGCCCTGTAGATAATATGACAACATGGCAGAAAATAACGGCAACCGAGTAGAAATAAATGCTTGCCCTCGGCTGACACGGTGCTATTCATTTTGGGCTAATATAAGTCTTCTTGTACTTCATCGGTAGCAGAGGGAGCATCCATCATTTTATCATCAATACCGGTAAGTGTGTGCCACAGCGCCATCTGGCGACTGCTGTTGGGGAAACAACGGGAGAAGACGTAAAGGGAGGCAAGCAGAAAAAAACCAGATAGGAGTGAGGGGGAAGGATGTAAAAACATAAGGGAACCGTGACAGAAGCCTGATTTCCTTTCAGAGCTGTAGCCGTCATTGCAAAGTAATTGCTCATCTCCAGTGAGATGTATTTCAGAAATCGTAAGGCGTGGGTTGTAAATGATGGGATGGTAGTGATACCTTAAATAGAGGCAAATTTCAGAGGAGGAGACATGTATGTTAATACCCATGACAACAATGGAGATGGCACTCCCTCAAGAGATTAGGGGCTTGTTCAATTTCGGAATGCGTATCAAGCATGTTTACGTTTCAATGGATCCCCCCCTCCTTTTTTTGGGGGGGGGAATGCAAATTGCAGGTGTGAGTCCAGATCAGCAGGGCTAGTGCAAGACAGGTGGCAGACAAAATGGTGCACCCCCCATTCCACATACAGAAGCCAATCATCAGTTGAATTTTGCATCAACGCTGGTGATGGGACAGTATTCTCTACCACACCAGGTTTGCTTGTGTGTGTGTGTAGGGCAGGCCGCATAGTTTAACACGTACAGGTCTGACCTCCAACACCTCACTGCTATTCCTGGCTCCTCAGCATACACCACCTGAGGTGGCTGCCTCACATTGCCTCATGGTAGGGCTGGTTGGGACCACAGTGAAGGGAAGAGGCTCCTATCAAAACCTCTGTACCCCCACCCACTGCTGGCAATTTCTAGTGACAACAATCCTATATTTAAGGCCAGGACTATCAGAAAAGGCCACATACAGCTTGACCTCAAGTAGCTGTGCATCTGTGCCAAAAGGAAGGAGCATTATGACCATAGAAACAAGGAACCTCATGGTGAGTTTCCTCATAGGAAAGAACCATCTCCTGAGAGAAGTATAGAGTGTTCCGTCTTGAGGCTTTCTCCTCCAGCATAGTTTGTGTGTGTTGGGCTATGACAGGGACAGAGGACCACCAGTGGCTCATAGAGGGTTGGGCACCCTACATGGCCCATTCCCTCTCCCCTCTGCAGGCTTGTTCAGGACAGGATGTGGGGTGAGTGGATTCTGGCCGTGGACCCATATAGATTCCCCGCTCCTGGGCTAGGAGATTGAAGCTGCACAATGCATGTGTCTTCCCCCTTAACCTTGTATTGACTGACTGCTCTCGCAGCTAATATGGCTCTTCTTTGCTCTTCTATTGCTCCCCTTTTCTATAGATTTTCAAAGCAGGTTGTGAGCCCATCCAGTCTGTCTGTCTGTCTTTCTTTCTTTCTTTCTTTCTTTCTTTCTTTCTTTCTTTCTTTCTTTCCCTTTTCCTCAGGCTTGGGCTCAGAGTGAATTCCACCAACAGAGCTATCTGCTGTTACTTTAATTTCACAAATCTTTGGAGGAGATGAGGGAACAATTTCATTTCTTGAATTAGAGAGACTTCCTAAGGCACCATTTGCAAATCCCGGTATTAAGCCTCCTTACAGGAGGGATGTAGATGCTCTTCATTCTCTGCCCCTGCAGGGTGATGTCACACCAACCTGAATGATGCATGTTGAAACATTCCTAATTTTCACCCTCTTTGAAATGCCACCCCTCCACTTCCTCATCTAGAAGAAGAAATGAGAAAAGACGAAAGCCTGCATAAGAAGCATGTGCAAGAATTCCTTTTGATTTATAATCCTATTTAATTTTGTGTTCAAAGACCTTGTTCTTTTTTTTTTGTTAAAATCAAACTAATTTAATGTTTCATTTGTCAAAATTATATTTGTTTTGTCACTCACTCGAGTGTGTGTTTTAAACCTTCCCTTTAGTCTTTGTTTCTTTGCCACAGCCTGTAGAGGCAGCAGCAAAGGAAATTCTCTTGCTGGCTGCTTCTTGCTGGCTGCAATTTTGGGCCTGTCTTGACAACAGCGCATTGGTGCCGTGAGCCCCTCCCAAACCCCACAGTTTTGCTCCTGCAGGGTTGTCTCCACACCAAGGAGTGACTGTGGGGCTTACATCCATTGGAGAAGGGGCTGCCTGTCCTTCCCTGGTTCCCCCCTTTACCTCACAGGGCTTACCCTGCTAAAGGACTAGAGAACTTCATTTCTCCCTATGGTGGAGGAAGTGTAGGGGCGTTCCAGTGGCCATTTGGCGCTCACACACACACACACACACACACACACTGCTTGGGCAGATGGTGACCAATTGAGTTGCCATCTGCCCGGCCACACCTCTGTTGTGACTCTGGAGCAGTGATAGATGGCAGAAGTGCCATCCTTTCTTCTCTCCAGAGAAAAAAGTTGGGGTAAGTTTTTTTTACTTTAGAGCTTTGGGGGAAAGCCCCAGGATGGCTCTGCAGTGGCTGCTGTGTCGTATAAGCACCACAGCACCACTGAAGAACCACCCCAGGGCTTTCCCCACATATAGACAGGACCTTCTCTTCCCAGAATGCTCTAGTTCAGGGGTAGGAAGCTTATTTTTGCCCAGTCCCTGAATTGCAATTCGGGAAGGGTCTTGCATTCAGCACTTGTGGTGGTGGTGGTGAGGGGACTAAGGCCATGGAGTAGGGCCAGGGACTGATGTAATTCTGATCAATTTGGACATTTTCCCAGCCAACCAACCATACAAAACAGCTCAATTCTATACAAGTCTACCCAGGAAATAAACTATGGAATTCACTTCCCCAAGATGTAGTGATGGCATTTAACAGCATTTAACAACATATGCTAAGTTTTTTTTTTTAATGGACTCCAGAACAATTGTAGTTTAAAATGGGTACTGTTTTATACTGTTTTTATATTTTTGATGGTTTAAATTTTTTATACTTTTTAATGTTTACTGTTTTTAACTTTTGTAAACCGCCCAGAGAGCTTCAGCTATGGGGCAGTATATAAAATAAATAAATAAATAATTTTTTTTGGATGGCTTTAAAAGGGGATTGGACAAATTTATGGAGAAGACTTTATCAATGACTACTAGTCCTGATGGCTATGTGCTATCTCCAGTATCAAAGGCAGTATTAGGAGTATCTGTTAAGTAAGTAATGAAAACTGAACTGAATGGGCTTCATTTAGTTCAATTTTTTAAACATTGTGAAACAAACAACAGCATTCTGTGTTTCTTCAGGACAAAAAAGAAGTGATGGGTGACAGATAATGGTCAGCGGCTTTCAGACTGTGTTTCAAGGAACACAAGGGTTCTTCAAAGCTTATCAGGGATTCCTCAATGAGAAGATCAGTAACAATGGACAAATTCCCTTGAAATAGTGACCCATCACTCCTGATCTTCCTCTGCAATATGCAGCTAAAGGGAAATGTGGAATGTTTCTAGGTTGAACATTCAGTCCATGTAAGGCAACCTTCCCCAGACTGATGCCCACCAGATGTGTTGAACTAAAATGGCCGTGGCCATGCTGGCTGAGAATGATGAGAGTTGCAGTATTGTTAGATCAATGTTCTTTTCACCCAAGGACGAGATCCAAACAGCCCTTAAGCACGACTCCACCATTCCAGCGACAGAGGGTTCAAAAGCGCTTTATTGATTAGTAATCAAGGCCTGGTCTCTTCAAAGGGAGCAATCAGACAAAAGACACAGGGAATATGGTACAGTATTAAAGCTTTCAAGGGGCAGGGCCCAGTAGCAGCATTAACCAATCAGAACATAACACTGAGGCATAGCTAATTATGCTAAACAGTCCTGTGAACAATACCTTTGGCCTGACAGTAAGTAACAAAAGTTAACCTTGACACAACAGCACTTGAAGACAGCTGGAGCCAGGATTCTTGTTTATATTAGATAAGAAGGATACAAGGATGCACACAAGGAGACATTCTCATACAGGGCATCATGACATTTTGCTTGGTGTGCAATGGAGACTACAGTTTCCTGTTAAAAATGGAGGTGGTTATGCTAACACATCTGGAGGAGAGCAGGCCGGGAAGGCTGACATAAAGCAAAGGAGAGATCTAACTCCTAGCCAGTGCCCTGTGTGAGTTACGTAGGCATACTCTGCAGCATACTGGTGCCGTCTAGCTATGGCAGATGGGCAGGGGGTTTCCTGGTAGGCCAATCAATGTAGAAAGGATTCCCTGAGTACAGAGAGTTTGAAACCACTGTTCCAGATTATTCATGTTAGGCACATCGTTGGAAATGTGATTTAAATGAGAGAGAGAGAGAAATTAACATGTTTTCTGCATGATCTGCCGTATTAACCAAAGTCACAGGCTTAAAGAAGGAAAGAAAAGTTTGAAGCAAGGTGTTATGCTTTTTACAAAAGGGCAAAACATGCTGGTGTGACACATGGTGGCTTGAGGTCGGAGTAGGCACCCAATGTAAACAAGCCATGTCGCTATGCATGACTTTGGGGAAGAAAGTTTTTGATTCAAAGATGCCGCAGGTCCCTTGAAGCATAGTGGAGTGGGGGGATTTTTTTCAGGGTCGGGTCAGTGCTGAGCTAATGAGGGTGCAGCAGAAGGCTGTTGTAGCTTTGTAACCAGGGGAAATTAATGGGAGTGAAACCAGTGATGTACGGATAATGAATCTTGTCTTGTCACACGTGCACTCCTGCCTTATATGAAAGCAGTCAAACACGGCAGTGGCTGATCAGAAACAGGGAAACAGATATTCCCTGTGTTTCATTTACCACCGGCTGATTATCTGGGAGGACATCTACCTTGTTCTCGGGTGGTCATCTGGGAAAAGACGTCTTGCATCAAGGCACCTTCTGAAAAAGATGAACCTTGTTAAACACCAGCAGCAAAACAGGCTGGGAATTGAGAAGGTAGTAGTATTCAAAGGGAGGTTGAAGGTCATAAGCTGAGGCACATTATACGGGAGGAGCTCCAAGAAATGCCAGTGGAGATCAGACAAATTAGCCTCCAAAAAAATGAGTCTGGTGGATGGTGATGCAAACCCAAAGAAATGTTCCTCAAACACTCTGAAAGTTTTGCCTCAAAAATCCTAAACTGATTCCGCTGGACACAGGCGTATTCTGTCCCCCACTAACAAAAGCAAGATATACTTCTAATATATATACACTGGTGTATGGCAGAATTAAAATGGCACATTAGCACAAAGCTGGATGATCAAATAATGGGGGAAGCAGATACTCAGAGAAACCTGACACCATGCTAGTCATGGAGGTGGAGCTTCTCCATTGAGGCTTTTTTACCAGGCTTCTGCTCCTGGTTTCTTAGCGAGATAAGAGCTGCCCTTTACTGGCTTCCCTTCCTGCCCACCCCCTTTTCTCCTGTTTAACTGTGGAATCTATAGGTTTCATTTGCAACAGCATCATCTCCTAGCTGTATATCTAGCACCACATCTTCATTTCACCTACGAGTCACAGCAGTTCTTTTCGTTAGCTCATTACTTCTGCTTCAAATTAAGCTGTGGAAATGCTCGGAAAACGCAGGAGAGGTGCAGAAGGTTGACAAAGTAATGTAAAGGATCTGCAAACCTCTGTGAGTAATCAGTCTCAATCGCAGGATAAATGCCCATGCATTGACAGGAACAGATTAAAAAAAGAAAACCCATCATGGGCTGAAGTCACTGGGGTAAGTGATCTGTTCGCCAGGCTTTTGTGATCCATTGGGCAAGACACTCTCAATGGCCCCCCTCCCTCTGTGAATCTGCCTTCTCACTGCCATTGTCACCAGGTGCAATTGCTCCTTGTGAAGGACATGGGGCCTTTCTGACTTGCGGGCTGTACTGGCTCTTTAATTGTACTGGCTTTTTAATTGTACTATTTTTTTTGTTCTGTTTCTGTTCTGGTATGTGTTGTGTAGCTATGATGGTATGTTAAGTGGGGGTGGGAGTGTGGAACTCTCGGCGCCGAGACTCCAAGGTCAGATTGGGCCTCTCACCTGCAGGTTATCTCCCCGGTCGTTAGGATAATTGGGTTTAGTTGTGTGAGAGAGGGTGCAGCCCTCCCTAGGAGGGGAGGGTTGTTAGGAGCCGGGCAGAGCTGGGGGCTGGTTCAGATAGGTCGTGGGGCCCTAAATTCCAAAAGGGGATAAAAAGGGTATCCTGTTTGGGATGAGCATCTTCTGTTCTGGTTTTGGAGGAAGAACACCCAAGTCAGCATGGGACAGCTTCTCGGAGCAAGCTAGGGTCTTTTGTTTATTTTAAATGTCTGGATTTCCTGAGACAAGGCTAGCCGCTTTTATGGCTAGGGGTGGGTTGTGTGTTTGAAATTTTAGATGGAGCCTTGGCTTCTAGTACATCATCCTTTTGTGGTCCCTCCTTTGATTCCCCTCCCTTCCCGTCCTCTTCTTCCCCTCTTCCCCATTTGCTGCTACCTCTGGCCAAAACCTTACGTGTTAGTTTTAGCTGAATGGTATTAAACTTGTTTTGGCCTTTAGCTGAGTGTGTGTGTTTTTATTCCAGGAATCTCTGGCTCGTCCCGTTTGGGAAGAAGGCTAGGGCAAGGGGTGGCCGGGGACGACAGGACGTTTGGTCCGGGGCCTACCTTGCAGGAAGGTTGGATTGACTCCAACCTTCGTCTACACTCCTCATCGTCTTTCTCATCATCATTGTCACCACTTGCTTGCTTGACAGGCAGAGAGCCAGGGAGCTGGTAGGCAGTGGCATCTACTGTTCCTCCTTCTCACCATCACTGTTGTCTGGTCCAGAATGAGAGACAGGTGAATGAGCAGGGTGCAGTGGGGCTGAGAAGAAGGAAGTCCATAGGACTCTTGTCAGGAGACCCCTGCTGGGATGTGGGTCCTCTGCCAATGCCTGACCATTCCTACCCTTGATGCCAACCCTGTTGACTGTTGGTGTGGATATTCATTGAATGAACATCTGTCTGCCTTTCAGAAGACCTCTGCAGCTATGCCAAGTAAGTTCCCTTTCTAGCACAGGGGAACTGACGGTGGCCACAGAATAAATGACAAGGCTCTTTTTTTCACGGAGGCCATTTTATTTTCAGAGAGGCAATTCAGAGTTGTGAAGAAGAGAATAGTTGAGAAAGAATTATCTTGTGGGAACTGAATATTTTTTTCTCCTATATAAGAACATGTAATTTCACCCCATGGGATTTATTAGTGTAAGTAGATTTCCGTGCATTTCACTGGATGTTTTAAGCATTTGCAACTTGGTGTTTTCAAAGGTGGTTATGTTAATATTACCTTCAGCCCTATATTACTTTTATTTTATTTTAGTACTTCATTTTATATTATTTGGTTTCTTCATTTCTTATTTTATGATTATTAATCTTTCTGCTGCCTTTCAGGACAAGGAGCTCTCCCAAGGCATATCACACACAAGTTAAACATAAACTACAATTTAAAATATACCGATTTAACACTACAAAACTAAAACATCCACTTAAGACACTTTCCAGTCCAGGCTAGCTATCATATCCACGTCTGAGCAAGAGTGTACATACACGAAAACAGAAGCAAAGTAGGCCAATTTTTGCTCCTAGTGAGCAACTTGCTCTAACAAGGTCTGAACCCAGACTGAAGCCTTTTATAGTTTAGTCCAGAGGGCCCCGCCCAGACTCTGCCCTTTCCCACAAATGGAAGCCTTAAATGGACAGACTTCTGGTCTGGAGCCTAGTACTCCTCTGTTTTTCTGAGAACTCATGCTGGGCATGCTGCTGGCATTGGTGCATCAGTTCCATAGAATGTGGAGCTCTTGGAGAATGGTGTGCTGGCCCAGTGCTAGAGCTGGGCTCAAAAGTCCACAGATGTTGGCCCAAGCTTGGGGGTTCTTGCACTCAGGGACCCCTGGTTCTGCAGTGGTGCTTGGATCCAGAGCCTCCTCTGCTGGCACCACAAATTGTTCAGCCTCCAAGGGTTTCCTACATGAGGCTTTTCTCCTGCACCTTTACCAGGGCTTCTGCTTCCAGATTCTTTATGGGATTAAGATTGACTCCTTTACACATGCTTTTTTTCTGGTTTTTTCCCTCCCTGCCTTCTATATGTTTTGTTATACAGCCAGTAGATGGCACTGTGGTATAACAGAATTACCGTATTTCTTCGATTCTAAGATGCCATCGATTCTAAGACGCACCCCATTTTTAGAGATGTTTATTTGGGAAAAAAGGGCATCTTAGAATCAAAGAAATACTTCCCTCACCGCCCAGCCAACCTCCTCCCCCCCCCGTCCGCGCTTTCTTCTAATGGTTGTGTCCTTTTCTTTTTTCCCTCTGTGAGAGAAGAAACCGCCGTTTGCGCGGGAAGAAGGGGGGGCTTTGAAACAAAGAGTAAACAATATTTTCGGGCAGGGAGAGAGAGGAGAAGACGCAATTAAGGAGCTAAAATGCTTAACTCTCCAGTCCCGCTCTTTACTCGTCTGTGCACCAGGGGACGATGACACGCGAGTAAAGTCCCATGGAAATTGATGGGACTTATGAATAAATTTGACTAACAAAAAACTAGGCGCTTACCCTCCCAGCTCCTCCTCACTTGCATGGCTCGAGGCTGCTTCAGGAGCTTCCTCTTTTCCTCTTACCGTATTGCTTCGATTCTAAGATGCCATCGATTCTAAGACACACTCCATTTTTAGAGCTGTTTATTTAGGGAAAAAAGTGTGTCTTAGAATCGAAGAAATACGGTATGCAAATACATGGATCACCATTCAGAATATACCAGAATATACCTGTTAAGAAAAACAAAACAAAGTGTGATAATGATCACAAAGCCAAGGAGAGGCTCTGGGGGAGGATGTCATATAAAAGACCCACAAATTACCATGAGTGAGCAATTATGAGCACACACAATAAAAGCTTTATGTAGAAAGGCTATGAGTCCAAATCCAGTTCATACCTGGGCTCCAAGGTCATGACAACAACAAATCCACTAAAACAATATAAAACAGAGGCTGCATTGGTATAAACCCATAAAAATCCAGTCCACCCTCTCACTAAAAGGAGAATGATTGCTATGTGATATTGTGCGTTTCAGGCACTGCTAGATATGTAGTGTAGTCCCACCGACTAAGCTTACATCTCAGTCCTCTGGCCTGTAGCCCCTTTTACTCATGTTGGCTGGGTTAAAAGGAGAAGGAAAAATGCTCCTGATTTGCTAGGCACTAAAACAACAACAGATATATGCCACATTTTTTGTGTATCTGTGGGGATGGGGAAGGGGAAAGGAAGACAAGGTTCCTGTATCTTTAATAGTTGCATTGAAAAGGGAATTTCAGCAGGTGTCATTTGCATGCATGCAGCACCTGGTGAAATTCCCTCTTCATCACAACAGTTAAAGCTGGGCAGGGCTCCTGTGGCTTTAACTGTTGTGATGAAGAGGAAATTTCACCAGGTGCTGCATGCATACAAATGACACCTGCTGAAATTCCCTTTTCAATGCAACTAAGATACAGGAGCCCTGTCCTCCTTTCCACATGGTTACCCTAATAAAGACAAGCCTCATAATCAATCCCTACTGCCTTTGAAGACCTCTAGGACTCTCTTTGAAGAAGAATCCAAGCAGAGGGTCTGGTGTTTACGGTCATTACCTATGAAGAATCCAAGTCATCAAATCTATTCCACATTGGACAGTGAAATACAAGGACTGTTATGCAATAAAGTAGTTCCTGTGATCCAGGCTCACTAGGTCCTGAACTGGAGCTGAGGTGAAGGTGATAACTGGAAATGTAGGAAAATATTTGGTTTGGAAGGCTGAACTAGAATTTAGCCTGCATGCTATGGACGGGACGGGACGGGACTGAAAAGTTATTTAAAAGTTTTCTAAGGCGCTCAGCTGTTGGTTTAAGAGATGGTTCATCTGAAAGATTGCATGCGATATACAAGATGGATTTGGAAGTTCTAGGCGGTGAAGCTTTCATAGTGCCCTGAAGAAACGTACAAATTATTTATTGGCCTGCCTGTCTTAGCACTTCTACCACTTCAGATGCCTTTTTCTACCTACTTGGTAGAAGGCATCTGATCATTCATTCATTCATTCATTCATCGGGGACAACCTTTTTAATACCCAAGCAGCACTTTCTAAAGCAAAACCTGAGTCAGACATTCCCTTTGGCATCTCATATGCACAATCTGAACTGACAGCATCCTGTTTGTCGTTATAGAAAAGAAGAAGAAGAAATAAACTATGCAGAAAGAAAAATGTTTCAAATACAAGGAAATAGACATATCTGTTCATACAAAACAAATATTCATTGAACAAAACCCCTATGGTTTACAAAACAATAGAGCTGTGCATGGACCCCCCAATCCGCTTTGTGGCTTGATCCGCTTTGGGCCGATCCGCCCGTCCCCCACTCCATGGAGTGAGATCTGGCTCCACCACCATCGCCGCATGGACTGCGGCAGCTGCGGTGCCAGGTAAGCCAACCCCCCCCCCCATTACCTGTGTCCATCATCGCGGGCTTCAATTGAGGCCCCAGCTTGAAGCCGGAAGCCTTCACTTCTGGCTTCAACTGAGGCCTCAATTAAAGCCCGCGGTGGATGGCGATGGACGCAGGTAAGCCTCCCTCATCCCTGCCCCCTTACCTGGCTCCGCTGTCGCCAGGTAGGCCAACCCCCCCGCCCCCTTACCTGCATCCGTTGCGCACTTCAATTGAGGCCCTGGCTTCAAGCGGAAGAGAAGGCCGCGGCCGCTTCCGCTTCAAGCCGGGGCCTCAATTGAAGCCCGCAATGGACATAGGTAAGCTTCCCTCCTCCCTGCCCAGATGAGTCCCCCTCCCCCCTACTTACTTGAGTCTGGAGCTCCGGATTGAGGTAATCCTCTTCGCCCTGATCCGCAGCCCTCTGACTCACTTCTCCTCTGCCTTTACCGGAGGCAAATCAGGCCACTCCACCCCGCTATCGCTTCTCTGAACTGAAGCGGAGCATAGCCCTACAAAACAATGTTAAGGCTTTACAATTTTCAACCAAGCACCAAAAAGCAGGGAAATTGTGAGTTAAGGCTCAGAAGCCTTAATGCCACATCCTCCCTAAGGAGGCAGAAAGTGCCTACTTCTATTTTTTTGTTTAGAGCAGCCCTTCCCCAACCTGGTGCCCTCCAAAGGTGTTGGACTTCAACTCCCATAATTGCAAGCCAACTTAGGGCCACCTACTTCTCTTTTTTTTGTTTAGAGCAGCCCTTCCCCGACCTGGTGCCCTCCAAAGGTGTTGGGACTACAACTCCCATAATTGCAAGCCAGTATGTCCCATGGTCAAGAATGCTGGGACTTGTAATGTCAAGTCCCTGTAAATTAATTTCAAGGAAGATATTTTTAATTTTTTATGAAACCCTCTTTATATAAGTTGGGCTGCTAAAGCCCATATAACAGTTCAATTTACAACAAATTACTACAATTTCATGTTTGACTTTCTAAAGAACTTGAAATCATTCCCTGCCCACAACAGATGGTTGGGAAAAGGGATTGAAACATTGTTAACCTTCCCCACACACCAATGAGAAAACATTAGAAACAGAACTGATCTAGAAATTAATTAAAAACTGCCTTACAAGGAGAAGACAGTAGGGAGAATTGAAGATATGTTGTTCAACTCTTCTCCTCTCTGCATTTCTTCTAACTATGGTCAAACAACACCCTAGGCTGAATCTACACTAGTGCTTTTTATTGGTATTGGTGCACTGAGAACTGTTGGGGCACATTAGGCATTTCATATGCCAGTTTTCTAGAGATTTCATGCTTTTTATTTTGTACTATCAAAAATACCACAGCAGATGTCATTGTGTGTGCTTCGAGGTATAAATGTGCAAGAGGGATATAGCATCACCATAATGGGATCATATTGATATGACATGAGGTGTAGATCTGCCCCTAGACTTCCTTAGGCTGCCCCATGTCTCCTCCTCACTTCCCTGCAACCTAATTACCTGTCAATGTAATTTATGAAGCCCCAAAAGGGGTTTGAAGTAAAAAGCTTGTAAAACACCTTGAGTCTTTTTCTGAGAAAGACATATAGGATCATATTATTATTATTATTATTATTATTATTATTATTATTATTATTATTATTATCATCATCATCATCATCATCATCATCATCATCATCATCATCATCTCTCTTTTGTCGCTCATGGCGGTATTTCAAGATGGACATGATGGGCTTTACCAAGTCATGCTGTCTTTTACTGATTCAGGAATTTCTTGACTATTGAGCATGTTTTAAGTATGACTGCTTTCTGGGTGTTGGTGTGCATGTATTTTGGTAGGCTCTATTTCTGAAGGTTTTCTGTATAGGTTTTTTTTTATGTGATGCTGGTGACTGATATGACTAATGGAATAATTGTGACCTTTTCCTGTTGCCATAGTTCTTTGACTTCCATAGCCATTGGTGTTCTCTGTTTTCCTTTTCTACAACATTTTTTGTCATTAGGTATTGCTATGTTGATGAGGTAAGTGTGTTTTTCTGCTTTGTCTATAACTGTTATGTCTGGCTGGTTGCAGGGTATTGTTTTGTCTCTATGAATTGTTCTGTCCCAGTATATTCTATGATCTGCATTTTCCAAGATTGTTTCGGGTGAGTATGTATAGTATGGCGTAGGTTGTTTGATGAGGTTGAATTTGACGGCCAGTTGTTGGTGAATTATTTTTGAAGCTGTATTGTGTCTGTCCATATAGTCTATTCCTGCCAGAATATTATTATTATTATTATTATTATTATTATTATTATTATTATTATTGGAATATCAGAAATGAGGGTATACAATGTGGGCAATGTTGGTTCTAACAAGTACCATGGATATTCTGAAATACCCAAGGGTTATTTTTATTTATTTATTTATATAGTACCAACGATGTACTTGGTGCTGTACAAAATATACAAATAAAACAGTGATACCCTGCCTAGAGGCTTACAATCTAAAATCACATTAAAACATATGAAGGGGGGAAAGGGGTTCACAAAGCAGAAATAAGAGAAAAAAACATAGTAATAAGAACAGTAAATCAAGTTAAAATACCAAAAGCTATTGAAAACAAATGAGTTTTCAAATGCGTTTTAAAATCTACAATGGAACTCGTGGTACGTAGTTGCTCTACAAGAGCATTCCAAGCAAACGGGGCAGCCAGAGAGAATGGGCGAAGCTGGGCAAGAGAGATAGAAACTCTTGGGCAGGAGAGTAACATAACATTTCAAGAATGGAGGGTACGAGGGGGATGGTAAAGTGAAATGAGAGAAGAAAGATAAGAAGGTGCAAGACCAGGACACACTTTGAATGTCAGCAAAAGAAGCTTATACTGAATTCTGTATGGGATCGGAAGCCAATGAAGAGATTTCATCAAAGGAGAAACATGGTCAAAACGACGAGCCAAGAAAATAATCAAATCTCCAGGATTTGAAGGAAGTATGTAAAATGATAAAAGAGGAGCCACAATGTTCTGAAATTCCCATGCCAGGGAATTTTAAAGGGACAGGACAGAAATGTGCTCCTATAATTACACAAAGCAGGCCTACTTTGTTTAGTTCCAGTGTGTGTATCTCCATTGACACAACTATTCATCCTGTTTTGATTGGAACATGCATGCTAATAGATGAACCTGACACTGGTGACAGCTTGCCTTCTTATGTAGATGTTATGTAGCGGGCACATGATACTTGGATAATTTCAGCTGCAACATAAAGTGAAGCATTGATTTAAGCCCCATAAAAGAGTTTTGCCATCTGGAAGCAGGGTGGAGCTCACTCCTTAACAAGCAACAAATTCCCCCACAAATGGCTACTCCAAACGGATGTAATAATAATATTTGTAGATACATGTGTTTAGATAATATTGGTTGTTCTGATATAACTATCTTTTTACACTTGTTTACTGAGGCCATGCAACAGCAAGAAGATCTCATTAAAAGCACAGAAAAGAGATAAACCACTTAACAACACGAACAAAACAGGTACAGGACAGGATGGTGATTGCTTAGCCGTGGCTCCTGACAGCAATAAATCTTTGTTAAGAACAGAGTGGAATGATTTTAGCATGAATGCCATTGTGGGCAAGGGGGATAGCTATTCCTTGGGCAGTTTTGATCGGGTACCATGGCCTTCAGAAGTTTTTCTGCACCAGCGCTTCTGGATCAGTGATATCCATGGGCTCAGCCTGCTTTATTACAGGCTTTGCATTAATGCAACTTTCAGAAGGGAGTTAAAGCAACACTGTTATGCAGTTGCCACCAATTCAAATCACTCAGCTGTGAGATACATGCATGTGGCCTTCATTTTGACATGGGATTCCAGGAGGCTTCTCCCCTATCTTTTCTCTTTCTATATAGTCAATATGCATCTCTCACACTATTTAACATCATCTCAGGGCCTTGCTAGACTATGGGTTAGCCTGGTGCGAGCCCCGGGCCCGCCAGTGTCTCCAGTTGATGCACAGGGGATCTCAGGCTCAGGCAGGGGTAACCCTCCCTTGGCCCGGGATAACCGGCACTGCTTGTGGCCTGGTATTTCCTACGGTCTCAGGTTGAGCCCGAGACCATGGGCATGTAGACCAGTCCGCTGCTTTTTCTGGCTACCGCAATTACTCGCGAGTAGCCGGGGAAAGTGGCGGACAGGGTACAGCGCTCCACAGGAGCACTGAGCCCATCGGGGCAGGGGGAGAGATTGAGGGGTGGGGGGGATGGGGGGGACGGGATAGGAGATTGCGGGGGGGAAACCGGAGATCACGGGGGGAATCGCAGCCAGGGTGGGGAAATTGGGGGCGGGGTGAGCGGGGAACCCTTTTTTTAAAAACACACACAACAACAACCCTTACCTTGGACGTTGGTGTACTCCTGTGCACCCGGCCCTTTAAGGAGTAAAACAAAATGGCGGACACGACGGGGCTTTCCTGCAGCCCATCGCGTCTGACGTGTGGATAGGAGCGACTGCCCGCGCTACTTGAAGCACGGGCTGGCCCCTCCACATGCCCAGATTTTCAGGTAGGTCTAGCAAGGGCCTCAGTCTATTTAATGCAGGGTAGGCAACCTCCATATGTTGTGGACTACAACTCCCATAAGTCCCTGCAAGCACAGCCAATGGCCAGGGAACATGGGAGTTGCTGTCCAAACTATCTCAAGGTTTCCAGGTTGCCTACCCCTGATTTAATGCATCATCAAGGATCAATATAGCTCAGGAGTAGGCAAACCTTTGGGGTAGTGTCTTGGGCACCACCACAAAATGGCTGCCATAAGAGGCATAGCAAAGCACAAATAAGCAACCCAAAAGACTGAGTACAAGGCAGAGGTGAGGTCTGAGTCCCAACACACTAAACAACTACTTTGGATTTCAGCACCAACAGAAACTTATTTCACAGTAATCTCAGCTGCCAGTAAGATAATGTGTTAATTTTTTTTTAAAAAAAGATGGGCTGACTAGGGCACCTTGGTGAGTACCCAAAAAAGATGTCCAGGGGAGAATTGGTGACCGCAGGTACAATGTTGCCTACACCTGGTGTAGGGAATAGTAAGCAGCATCCATATTGATCAACTGATCCTCAATATAAGGAGGCAGCATTAGTGATACCTACCCAGGCATTACATCATGTTGTGGATCAGGGTTTTAAGAGAACATTCAGACTAAGCAAGGGTGCTATAAGTAGGGTGACCATATTTTGGAAACCAAAAAGGAGGACAGCATGGCCGCCCCAAGGGGGCATGCTCACCAACATGTCCAGCCCCCAAGGGGGCATGCCCACCCAAACATGGCCTTGGTCACAGGTATGATTTCACAGCACACAATTAAGACAAACCTGTTCTACATAACACCTTAGTGTTAAAATCACTGAAATAAAGAACAAGTGAGACATTCAATGTATCTGAAATTAACTTCACTCATTCCTACTTTTGTAGCTTTTGCTGTTCTTCGAAGTTTTTGCTATACGCTGTGTGATACAGTCTCCCCTTCCCTCAAATATCTTTTCTGACTGCAAATCCTTCCCTGGATGACCATAGTCTCACCTTTCCTAATATTTAACACTCTTTCTCCATCACCTTTCTCATATTCATACTCACAGATTCAGCACATTGCTATCACTGAACAAATGAAGCAGTTGACAAGTACAGAAAATCTAGTACAACAAACAAGCAAACAAGCATTCAGAAAGAGTATAAACTACTATTACCCTGCAAACATTAGCCATGGAACAAAGTGGAGTAAAGTCTAGCGCCTCTTAGCTTGTTTCAACTTCAACCAGACATAACTGTCAAAAACAACAAAGACAAACACATCTACCTCATTGACATAGTAATATCTAATGACAAAATTGCTGCAGAAAAGGAAGAAGAAAGAGGGGAAGAAAATATACCACTGGCTATGGAAGTTAAAGAACTATGGCAACAGGAAAAATTTACAATTGTTCCGTTAGTCACATCAGTCACCAGCATCACATCATTATTATTATTTTTACAGAAGACCTTCAGAAATCAGGCCTACCAAAATACATGCAATGCCAACATCCAGAAAGCAGTCAAACTTAAAACATATTCAATAGTCAGGACATTTCTGAATCAGTTAAAGACAGCATGACTTGGCAAAGCCCATCATGTTCATCTAGAAAAACCACCACGAGGAGTGAGAAGGTACACTCCCTGAGGGAGGGGCCCTGTGGAGACTGCCTGACTCAAGGGAGCTAGTACTGGTGGGAAGGTGCTGTGGCACTCATGTTCTGCTCATTGCCTTTCCAGTTGTGCATTGGTCAGCCACTGTAGGAACTGAATGCTGGATTAGGTGGGCCTTTGGCCTGAACCAGCACAGTTCTTTTTAGGTTCTTAACCCAAAACCTGCATGGTACCTAGGAGAGCCTAAACTACTTGTCTGCCACCACCTTCCAGATTCCATCTTAAGTCTGTGGTTACATGTGTAGACTGCATGGTTTCATCAGCAGCAGCCAGGTTTTTTTTTTTTTCTCCACCCCCCCCCCCCTTTGTTTAAAAAGCGCCTCCACATAGCTGTCAAAATCTGGGAAACACTGGGCTGGATCCAGACTAACGCAGCTACACTTAGTTGACATAGCAATCAATGGGTCTTCAGACAAATGTATTCCATTGATTTCAATGGGATCTAAGTTCAATTTATTTAGGCTGCAATCCTTTACACATTTACCTATTGAACTCAATAGGACTTATTTCTGAAGAAACATGCATAAGATTGCATTCTATGTCTGTATTCAACTCAATGTGATGGGCATACTGCTGCAGATCTGCAACACACAAACAAATTCATTTTTATAGAAGTTTAATTGACATGGCTTCTCTCAAAGGGTCCTAGTTGTAGTTTGACAAGGTTGCTGAGAATGTTCTGTTCCTTCATCCCCCTCCCCATCAACAGAAAATAACAGTCATCAGGATTTGGAAAGTGGAAAAAAGTATGAAGCTAGCTTAACAGTGGATTCCTGTTCATGTCTCCAAGGACTGCTCTGGCCTAGGCATGGTGGAAGCCTTGAGCCGCACTATGCCGCCGCTGTCGCCTTACGAGACCTTAGGAGACCTGTGAGAAAGGCGCGGCGCCAGCTGGGGTGGCTCTGGAGTGGTGACTTTGGCGTCAAGCATGGCCGGGTGGCCGAAGTTAGCGCCAGCATGTTGCAGCTGCAACAGCAGCTGGAGGCGGCAGCGGGAGGAGGGAGGAGGGATGCTGAGACCGGTGCCCTCCTGCAGGCCAAGGACCGGCTCCAGCACGACCTCATGCCGCACTACCGGGGCCTCTTCCAACACCTGGGCAGGCAGGAGGGCAGCCTCTGCTTCCTGATGGATTTCTCGTCAGGATTAAGCCACCCATGCAGCTGAAGATGGGGTGGAGGATGGCTGCACTCGCACTGCTGGCCCCACGCCCAGCCCCCCAGCCCCCTGGAGGATGGCTGCGCTCCCAGCCACGTACCTTCCCGGTGGTGATGGGGATTGTCGTCGTCCCGCTGCTGCTACGTCTTCTCCTGCCACCTCCAAGTGAGTGCTGTTCCTGGCCAGGCAGCCAGATCTTGAGTGAGCTTGCACGAGATCTCAGCTCCTGGCCCAGAAGTCTCGCGAGACTTCCTATTTCCTGGAATCCTGGGGAAGAACGCCGGGTCGCTGGGGAAACAAGGCCTACCGCAACCGCCGCCGGGCAGGTCAACTGTTTTCCCGGTGATTTGCCCCTCAGCGCAGGTTGCTCCAGTGGTCCTTATTTTCCCAGAGGAGTCTGGACTTCCCTGGTGGTTGTGGTCAGGCTAGCTATAAGTGAGTTGCACAGTAAATGGGGCGTGGGGAGTGTCTACGTTCAGTGGGTCATTCATGTGTGACCTTTTGGAGCAGTAAAACAGTAAAGTATCCTTTGTGTATTTTGCAGTACAATGGTGAAGATCTGCCAACCACCAGGTAAGAATGCCTTTCCTGGTTAAACTGACTGTCACTGCACAGCCATTTAATTGTGAGTTTTACCATTGCTGAATGCCAAAGTGCTCAATGGGGTGTGTGCATGTTCTCAAATACAGCTGATCTTCACTAAGATTAGCTACTAATGTGCTTGGAATTGGAGGCTGGCCATGGGGATCCTGCAGCACGTACAAATCTTTGCAAGAGTCCTGAAGGACATAATCATTGTGCTGTGTGCTTTATTTATGTACATTTTGTGGCTTCAAACATCTGATTCTACACAAACACACACACACACACACACACTCCATACCACGTTTGATATTTATCTCCCCTTTCTTCTTCTTCTTTTCTTCTTTGAGTATCGCCCAGCAAATGAATTCACAACCATACATTTGGCTCCCAGCATGTTCATAAAGATGGCTTGCATTTCCAATAAATCTCATCAGCACTCCACTGGGTAGGAAGGCTGAATTATGTGTTTCCTTATGGAGACGATAAAGCAGCAAAGCAAAGTGTTATTCTCTCATCTGCTTTGCTGAGATTTGCTGGGGACCAAAATGCCCAGCCTTCTGGCTTCCCCATGGGTGGTGGACACCTGGTGCCTTGGGAACTTGAGCAGAGATGAATGAAAGAAAGGAGGGAGAAGGTAATTGCGCAGTGGATTTTACTGACAGCTCTCAAATTCCCCCACCCCTGCCTCTCCCATTCACAAGATTGCCTTATAAATCAAAATCTATATGCATCGAGAAAGACAGAGAAATTGTATATTGTTCAGCAATATCATATGCAGCATAACAAAATTTATCCAAATAGCCTAGGGGGTAGCTAAAACAATCAAAAGTTTGGATAAGTGCTATTAGAGTGGGTTCTGTTGACATGATCACCAGGGGAGATACATGATGAATTAGGAGGATCAAGATTCCTAATAGCTCTACATACAAAGGCATATAGCTGGGAGAAACTACAAGGCCATCTTGCTAGAACCCATACTTGAAAGGTAGGACCCTCCGTCACACATCTGCTCACAGTTACGCAGTGCAGTTGAGAGTGAAGTCGGACCCAAGCTGTGAAGGAGCCCTGCCAAAAGGTGCAAAAAGCTCTCCAGATGATTCCAGCACAGAGGGAAAATGAGGAGAGGCATTCTGGGCGATCTCTTCCGTTCACTCTATTGAAATATAAAGATAATGGGCCACATCCAACTGGGTCATTCTGTTCGCGCAAATGATGTTGCGCTAGTGGAAACTGGGCTCTGAACTGTGTCTAAGAGAAGAATCCAACTAAAGTTATGTTTGCTCAAGTGCAATTACGCTGGAGGTTGTGCATTATGCTTGTGTAACCCATTGTGCAAATTCAAGAGTCTTGTGCAATCTGTTGTGTGGCTGGTTGTGCAACTGTTGCACAAAGAGATGCACCAGCATAATGGGCAACTGCTTGCACAATGGAAAGATTCATAGCTTCATCACATCAGGGTTATACTGTGCAATCACTGCGAATTGCGTGCAAAGGACTCTGAAGTTTTTCAGTTTATAATCTGCTTTGACTGTGAAGCACTCCCATGCATCCTGCTTTACTTGTGCTATAAAGCCAAAAGAATCAACCTATTTTGCTACCTGTTTAGGAACGAATCATTTGCTGTTTTCCGAGCGGCCACTGGGGGCGCAGGAGGAGGATTTGATATGTTTAAAGTACAAATTAAACAAATCCTTACATCTGTGTAGATTTTTAAGATAAAGTCATCAAAATTGGCACAGTAATAGATATTAAGGAGAGCTTTAAGCACACCAAATTTGAATCAGATTGGGTCATCCATTGATTTTTTATTTTATTTTTTTACATTTCCCCCCTTAAACCCTTTTCCTGGTATGCAAAGGATCTTAGGAGTGCTGCCACCCGGGGTGTGATTTAGCTAGCAACAACGACGACAATGACAGCTTTACGCTGCAAGGGATAATTCGAGGGAAACAGGTACGTGAGATGAAGCCTTCAGTGGAGCTCTGCTAAAGCTATTTGAGTTCGCAGAATGAAGGGGTTGGATACTACCCATAGCCTCTACTATTCTGATCACCTTTGTTCCCCACCTCACAGCCTAGGTTTGGTCCCCAGTTGGATCCACATGACCTAATCTTAGGAACTTGGCTCTCCACTTGCAATGCAAGAGGCTGATCTTTCTTCTGCTGCTAGTTGTGACAGCAGAATACATGGAGCTGAATTCATCTATCACTTCCTGTCATGCAGCAGTAAAGCAGCTTTTAATTAGAAATGGGCAAGAGCACTTAGTTCCACTCTAGAAAGCTTTGGTGGTGGTGGTGGTGGTGGTGGTGGTGTGTGTGTGTGTGTGTGTGGTGATCGGGGTGGGACGGGACGGGACAATCTATTCCTTCCTATTTCAGAGCGGAGTGTTGAAACTGGAATGGTTTCCTCAACCCTCTCTTCCAGACTTGCGCAGCCAGTTTTCCTTGTTCAAGGTCAACATCAGAAGCTGGGATATAGTGGAATCTAGTGCAGCCCAGGGATTTCCCCAAATTGCCCCGGGACAGTTGCCACTCACAAGCTCCAATCCTCTAATATAGTGAGTGGACAGTGTTTTCACTAGCATCACCCACTTCTCACAGTGTCCTGGGTCCCAGGATGACTCCTCCTTGAATGAGGTTCCAACTAGCATGGAATCTTAAGACCCTACAGGGCAAATGGGAGCCCCTGATTCCAATGATACCCCCCGTATCCAAGAAGAGACTACACCAGGCTTGCTTACAGAGGAGGACCAGAAAGTACCCCCCTAAATTCCGAGAAGAGACTACACCAGGCTTGTTTGTAGGGGAATACTACCTTCCAAAGGAGTTCCTGATGTAGCTGCAGCAGATGCCTCACCTGCAGAGTCAGAGGGAGAGGTTGAACCGATCCTCCCAGCTCCCAAGGGAATTGATGCCAGGAGGCCACCTGGAGCAGAATGCCAAGAGCAATGATGGCAGAAGGTTACCTGGAGATTAAGTATGCATCTCAAGGCCCAAAGGAACCTGATTCCTTGGGAGTAAGGGCCTACTTGGAAACAGAAGGAGGCTTTGAAGGCTGGACTAACCATTTGCAGCTAGGGCTGGAAGGAGCCCAGGGACCAAAAGGCTGTATCAGGTCTCAGTTATGGTCTGTTGGTTGCAGGAACAATACTGGTCTTTAGGTCATCTCTTTACAGCCAAGCTTCTTGATTTTACTTCCTTCACTGATTGACCTTCTCTGCTCCACCTGGAATCATGCTAGACTTTGCTCCTAGAATTATGCCTGCCCTTGGACTGCTCTGCTATGCTTGACCCAAAGCTTCTCGTCCAGACCCTGGTTTTCTGAATGGATATCTTATTCTCCATGCCTTGGCCAGCCCATGACTGGGTGGCGTTGACTCTCCTTGACTTTTGGTCAGGGCCCAAAATGGGACCCCCTGCACATTTGGATTGTGGTGCCTTAGTGAGAGGTGCTTACTGCTCAGGAGGCCATGGGGCCAGTGAAAGCATGGGAGGCAATGTCCTGAGTACACTAGGACTCTGCCTTACCTGCTCCCAGGCTCTGGCTAGGTGCATTGGTTAGGGAAGTACTGGCTAGAGGAGGAGCTGTAGCTCAATGGTAAAGCATATAACTTGCATGCAGAAGGTCTTAGGTTCAATTCCCAGCATCTCCACCTAGGGCAAGGAAGGAATCCTGCCTGAAATCCTGGAGAGCTTCTGCTAGTCAGTGTTAACAATACTGGACTAGATGGACCAATGTTCTGATTCAGTATATTGCACCTTCCTGTGTTCTTATGTACTTCTACTGCTTGTTTGCCACTGGACACCAGGTGCAAGAGACATCATCCTTCTATGGCTCAGGGATGGGTTCCTGTCTGAAGATGTTGTGGTGCAATTCAACAGCATCTCTATTGTTAATATTTTACAATGAAATATTTTCTTCTTTTAAGATTGGCTAGTGACTATGTTGCCTTCCCATACAGTGGGATGCTTGGCTCACTGGTTTCAGTAATCTGCAGCTATATCCTCTCCAGACACCTTCGGTTGAGTGATTATGCTTGCTCCAAAGAACGTTTCCTTGCATTGCATTCTTTGCACACATTATATGGACTCATCTGACATATTTGGCAATCCAGATTTCAGTTGAGGAGTTTGAATGGATGTTATTTTGTTCCCTTCATTCGGTTTATAGGCTTGAGCACTGTTATGCATGTTAGTGTTTCCTAATCAGGCATAAGAGGGCCAGGGCCTTGTCCATCCTGGTCCTATCTCCAACATCCTGGTGTGTGCCTGCCACACCCACCCCATGTCCCTGACCTCCCTCTGAAGAGCACAGGGGTCAGCTTGGGGTCTTCTATTTGAGTTTGCTTGAACATGAGTACAACCCTTTGTGCGACTGGGAATTCTGATAAAGCTTCCACTCTTGTTCAAGTGAATGTAAGTAGAAGCCCCCTGCAAGACTGTTGGGCTGCATGCACAGTCCTGTCCCGCCTATGTGTGTTCATCTATGCCTCTGCAGGCGTAACACCTGGAAAGGGCTTCATCCATTTTCAGCTCATGTGCCTCGTGTTATCTTTGTCTAGCCAGTGAGTGAACTAGACTCCGAAATGCTCAATGTTCACATACAGTAGATTAAATGACTACTGTCCTGAGCCACCTGATAATGAAGACATGACGATATCTTGGTTTCTTCAAGGATTACGAAGCCTAAATGCAGCTATCACTGGATGCTTAGTCACATACAGGGACGTGCTGATCTTTATGTGTGTGCAAATGTGGGAGCCTAGAAAGGCCCAGAAATTAATTAACGAGATAAACAGCAAACCATCCTGAATGAACAAAATGTTCCTAGTGAGCAGGCATAGCCGAAACACAAAACAAGAAAACAACATCACACCATTCAGGGTAATTATCCAGTGTCCTTGGCAGAGGGTCAGAGGGAGGCAAACAGTGCCCCATAACTCAGCCTTGTTCCCCAACCACCCCCTTCTTTGTCTTATTTTATCTCATCTTGGGAAGGGATGATCCTAAATTTGACTGGTGAGGACAGCTTTAAATCAGAAGAGAGGAAAACAAGAAGTGGGGGCAGAGAGCTGTCATCTGAAGAAGTGCCTTGGAGATAGCCTTTGCATTAAGGGTGGCTCCACAGTAAATCTGAAACAAAACATTTCAAGCTAAGCATTGAAGAGTTAAAGGCCACAGCCGGCATCCTGAGTAGTTTATGTTTCCAGGAGACCAGACCTGCCTGCAGTTTCTAATGTGCCCTGCATTGTTGCCAAATACCCTGCAGGGGGCAGTGCAGTGTTTGGAAAGAGATGGTTTGTGTCACCTGCTCAAAGGTTCTTATCAAGACACACACACACACATACAGGGGCACAGAAACCTACTTTAATTTTATTTCATTTATTTCATTTCTGTACAGCCCAATAACCAAAGCTGTCTGGGTGGTTAACAAACTTTGAAAACCTTTAAAATATAATATTGTTCAGAATATAAAAAATCATTTACATACAAACACATAAACAATCAACCGACATAATGTTTGGATCCTAGAGAGAGTGCCCCATTAAATTGCATTCTTGGGTTGGGTAGTACAGCTTTTGCTGAGACTAATCAAGATGGAATTGGGGGCAGAGCTCTCCACTCCTGGAGAGCTCACAGAGAGCCCCTCTGTGTATGATAGACAGTAAGGGACAAAATACAGTGTGAGATGGGGCACACAGGGTGGCAACAGTGTTTTCCAAAGGGGAAATAAAATGTTCCTCTCTGAAGACTGTATTGTGCAAGATGTGGTTACCTTTGGAGCAGAATGACACTAGGAGCTCATAAGAATTAGAATGTCAGCTCCCTTGGAGCTTAAGAAATCTATGTTATTTGAGGGGAGTGTTGCAAAAAACTGCCATTCCCCCAGAAAGAGAGGCTTACTTGAGATGTCTGAAGACCACTTCAAACTACATTTTTTTATCATGTAGCTATAGCTATATAGGAAAACACTTTTATATTGTACTGTTTGATTAAGTACTATGAGTGTATTCCCCCCCTCCCACCGCTATCATTACTACCTTGGATATTAAGCCTGGTCTTTCTTTTTCTTTTCTTTTTCTACAAAAAGAAATAGTCTTTACAGTACCCTCAATGGTCCAGATAATGGCCCAAATACTACTACTACTACTACTACTAATAATAATAATTATAATAATAATTTATATTCCATCCTTAAGCAGAGTTTTCTGGGTGGCTAACAATCATATGCAAAAATTAAAAATGGGAAGTACAAAATATCTCAAATACAAAATACAAGTTTGTACAGGAAAATACCAACCTGTATAGCTATTGCAAGTTGAAAGCACTTCATTATATATATTATCCTGTAACTCTTGCAACAACCCTATAAAGTGGGTGAGGTAGCACATAGCTATCTGGACTAGTAGCCATTTATAGCCTTCCCCTCCAGGAATTTATAATCCCCTTTTAAAGCCATCCAAATTGGTGGACACCACCACATCTTGTGGTACTGAATTCCATAGTTTAACTATGGGCTGTGTGAAGGAGTACTTCCTTTTATCCGTCCTGACCCTCCCACCAATCAGCTTTATGGGGTGACCCCGGTATCTAGTATTTTGAGAGAGGGAGAAAAATCTCTCCCTGTCCACATTCTCCACATCATACATAATTTTGTACACCTCTATCATGTCTCTTTTTAGCCTCTTTTCCCCCCAAGCTAAATGACTCATGACAGAGGGGAGGAATGGAACTAATCCACATGCTGCGATGATATGAACAAATAATAATATACACACTTTTCATTAGTGTAATATTTGTACCATGACATATATAGGTGTATGTCACAATACCATCACCTCGCAGGCAAGGTGAGCATAGCAACCCCATTACGATTTTCATCTGAGCCAAAGAAGAATTTTATCCCTTTGTAACCTAGCCTGCCTTTCTATCTGCTCTGACACCCCTATTCCCTGATCCCCCAAATCCCTTTGCTCATGCTGGCACTTTAGCAGCAGCAAGTTGTGGCGTGCTGGAAGAAGGTAGGACAAATTTCTACTGTCCTGCACCAGACATTGGGACAGGGGAGACCTGCCTCTCCTGCTTGCTCCTTCTTACCAGAGTTTGCTGCTGTAGGGTAGGGCAGAGTTGAATTTGGCTTGCCTTGGCAATAAATAGTATGGATGCATGTGTTTTGTTAAATAGGTTCCACCTGTGTTTTGCAGATTGTCAGACATCTTTCATTCCATTGTTCGCTCCTTGATGGAATTGGCTGTTTTTAAGGGATGTACGAGAATTTTGTTACACTTGCGCAAATGTCCACGTGCGCGAATGCACATTTGCGCAGGTACAGATTTGAAGAACACCCCCCCCCCCAAGTAAAAGAACTGCTCTGCAAGACTGTGAAATCCACGTGACTCAGGAAAAGTCTGGTTTGCTGTGGAATCTGCAGGTCGGATTGATAGAAATCCAAATTCATTTGAATCCATTGCAGGTGTTTGATATCCCTAGAAATAAGAAGAGCTATTTCCTGTTCTATTGAGAAACAAGTTGGCTCACTTCTGAGTCAAGTTGGTGGAAACTCACCTATTGTTAGTCATGGCTATTTAGTAATAAGCTGCTTGAGCATGTTAAACTCATGTAGAAAGCCACTTTATTCCTAAAAACTTTCAGATCGTCCAAAGCTGAGCCAAATTTTCTACAAGTACTGGATGGCTCTTTATGAATGATCTCTTAATTTCATGAAATGTATTGTGTGTCATGTTTTGTCCCTCATCTTAACAAGTGGCTTTGGAAGTTACAAATGAGCAGGGGCAGAGGAAGTGTGTTTGTGAATGAGAAGAACATAAGAAGAACCCAGCTATAACAGACCAAAAGCCTATCTAGGCTAGCATGCTATTTGCCATAGTGATCAACCAAGTGCTTCTTTGAGGTATGCATTTTGAAGTGGGAGAGCTGATTCACTGTACGTAGTCATCATGAGTTGCAGCCACATAATAATAATAATAATAATAATAATAATAATAATAATAATAATAATAATAATAATAAATTTGTTACCCGCCTCTCTCTCCGGATCAAGGCGGGGTACAGCACAAATGCCAATGCCATAAAATACATATAATTAAAACATTTAAAACGAATACATTAAAAGCAGCACATTATTAAAAGGCATCTCAAAATTCAACTGGGTAGGCCTGCTGGAAGACATCAGTCTTTATAGCTTTCTTAAAATCCGGAAGACTGTTAAGTTGACGAATCTCTCCCGGCAGGTCATTCCACAATCTGGGAGTGGCAGAGGAAAAGGCCCTCTGGGTAATAGTTGTCAGCCTTGTTTTTGTTGACTGGAGTAAATTCTTCTCAGAGTACCTGAGTGTGCGGGTCGGATTGTACAGGAATGCTTCTTCCACCCCTCCTTTGTTTATTTATTTATTTATTTATTTATTTATTTATTTATTTATTCCATTTTATATGCATTACTGGCTTTGAAACTATCCTTGGCTCACTTCCTTGTGCCCCCAGAAATGTCTGCTGCCTGCCTGCCTTCCCTCCCTCTTCCCCTGCCCACCTCGCAGGGATGGTTTGGTTTTTGTGTGTCTTGCTTTGACTCAGGGGAAAAGTCCTTCCTGCGCTCACTTAGACTTTTGGAAGTTCCAAATACATTTTTCATGTGTGGAAGAAGATTCATATTTAGGTTTATCTCTACTCCCCAATTCATGGCATGTTGGGATTTCCTTTGAAATGGGCCCATTGAGCCGTCTGCAGATACTGGGGTGTCCGACTTTCATAAATTCCCCAATAATCCAGGGATGATGGGATTGGCTTGAAACTTGGCGTCCATGTGGACACATGGGTAAGCTGTCATGGGACCGAAGGTGAGGTTTCTGACATGCAAATTGACGCAGTTGTAAAATGGGACTTGATTTGGGGTGAGTTAAAAGGTTAGAGCCCCGCCAAAAATCAGGGGATGATGGGATTGCCTTGAATCTTGGCGTGCATGTGTATCCCTGGATAAGCTATCATGGTGCCGAGTTTGAGGTTTCTAATGTGCAAATTGACGGAGCTATCGAAAGGGGTGTGAATGGGGTGGCCAATTTTCAAAAATTCCCCAAAAATCAGAGGATGATGGGATTGGCTTGAAACTTGGTGTCCATGTGGACACATGGATAAGCTATCATGGTAGCGATTTTGAGGTTTCTAACGTGCAAATTGACAGAGCTATCGAAAGGGGTGTGAATTTGGGTTATGGGTGGTGTGTTAGAGGTTAGAGCCCCGCCAAAAATCAGGGGATGATGGGATTGCCTTGAGTCTTAGCATGCATGTGTATCCCTGGATAAGCTATCATGGTGCCGAGTTTGAGGTTTCTAATGTGCAAACTGACGGAGCTATTGAAATGGGTGTGAATGGGGTGGCCGATTTTCAAAAATTCCCCAAAAATCAGGGGATGATGGGATTGGCTTGAAACTTGGCGTGCATGTATATACGTCCATGAGGTGTCATGGTGCCAAACTTGAGGTTTCTAACTTTAACAGAAAAAAAGTTGTATACTTTTTTAGCTTTCAATGCAAGCCTATGGGGGGGGGAAAATGGAGCTCCGATCCAGATCTGGAGCTCTGCAGCTGAGCGGAGCGGACATAGGCGGAGCGGGGGCGGAGCGGAGCGGCTCGATCTGCAAATCACAGATCTGGAAGAGAAGCGGAGGGGGGGTCCGTGCACACCCCTACTATGCTCCATTTTTTGAAGTCTAGAAAAGGTTACGGTATAACAATCATTTATAAAACCCTGTTTACAATTATAAGCAAGGACACATTTGAGTTGTCAACTTTTCAACTAAACTTTGTAGTTGTGCTTTCATCAGCAGCATTGTTTGCAGACATTAGCAGATGATGGTGCTTATCTCTCCACTTTGTAAATGCTTTGCTTGCTGACTTTTTGCAGATCAAAAAGCTGTTGAAGACACAAGGATAAATTAAGCTATTCCTCCTGCCCCACCCACATACCTTTCTTTCCAGTCAATTGGAAGCCCTATATAAGAGAGATTGGGTGAATCTCAAGAGATTGGGCCCTCTCTTTCCTGGCTCTATGGCCACATTTTGTAAGTCTCTTTGTCTAGATCCGTGTGGTAGTCTGATATATGGTTAGTGACCTAGTGTGCTGCTTTTCCATTTTATGGGGGGAAATGTTCATGAGAATCTCCTCTTCAAAGTTATTTACTGCAAACATCTGCCTTATGGTGTGAGAGTGAGCCATAGTGAAATCCCAGCCTGGTAACCAAAGTCATCAAGCTTCTCTAAATGAGCAATTTGTAGCACCCGTATGATTGGGCACTCATGGACATTTGTGGGTGCGTTATGCAACATCATCCACAACCAGGACGTCTCCTGTGCTATCCCCTAGAAATCACACATTTTAAAAAATATTGTTGTATTATCTGGATATTGCGGGATCTTTCCACCACTTGATGGTGCTGTCTCATTAAAACACAATGGGGCCTTTCCAAGAAATGTACAAATCATGTGGTCACATGTGAAGGGATGTGTCATGATGGCAGGATTACTGCAAGGATGAAAGCCAGAGTAAGGCACAGGATTTTTCCTGTGTGAAGATAAACTCTTACACTTTGGATAGCACTATGTATTATAGCGTGCATCTGTCACTCTGAGCTGACGAGACAGTGCCCTGTTTTTATTATTTTTATAGCTTTAGGGCAGCTTGGAATGTTTCCTGAATGCTTGTGACTTGACGGGTACCAGTGACATTCATTGTTTTGTGATCTGATGTCAATTATTTATCATCAACCTCAAGTGGCAGAGTCAGACTGCCTGATAATGTTAGAAATCTCCCCCCCCCCTGTCAATGTTTTTGAGGAGTGAGGAGAGAGTTGATAGGGTTGTACAGTAAAAGAATGCAGTACTGTACTATCTCAGTGAGCTAGTTGAGGTGGGAGCTACAGACAGATGACTAATTCAGGTATTGGTAGGCTGAGGCAATTCTAAGGGTAGGCAGTATTTACAAGGTATTTCAAAGTCCTGGTATCATACATATCCAAGTCCAAATTGTAAAAAACCCTGAAAAACCCAAGTGTCTTTTCAGAGCATTTGTTATGTGGGTTGGACCTCATAATAACTGAGTAACACATTATTAACACATGTCAAAACAGCCACCTTTTTGGCATGCCTATTGGTCCACGTAATTGCTTGCAACAGACATTTAGTGGTAAAATTTTAGGGTGACCATATGAAAGGGAGGACAGGGCTCCTGTATCTTTAACAGTTGTATTGAAAAGGGAATTTCAGCAGGTGTCATTTGTATGCATGCAGCACCTGGTGAAATTTCCTCTTCATCACAACAGTTAAAGCTGCAGGTGCCCTGCCTTCTTTTAAATCTGGTCACTCTAGTATAGCTCCTGCAGCTTTAACTGTTGTAATGAAGAGGGAATTTTACCAGGTTTTCCATACACCAATGACACCTGCTGAAATTCCCTTTATCTATGCAACTGTTAAAGACAGGAGCCCTGTCCTCCTTTTCATATGGTCACCTAGGTAAAACCCACTAAAACCCCATCATAAATAGGTGCCAGATGATCTCAGTGTTATAAAAACCCAGGATTGCTGGGGGGAAGGGCAGGAGACATCCTGTGTGTTTACAACATCATAAACTTAACCTGCAAGCCTTCAGGAATGGCCAGTCACAAGCATGCTATAAATCACTCATTTAGAGATCCCCTTAGCATGGGTCGTATAATGCCTTACCGCCATCTAGCCAGAGAATGGATACATATCTTGTGTGAACCTGATTATGCTGCTTACAGTGGCACTGGGAAAGAACTCTGGGTTTTAGCTGGGATGCGTTCCAAAGGCAAGGTCAGTCAGAAGTCTAAATGCAGGGTAGTCCAAAGAAGAGCAAAATTAGCCGAGAATAGACATCTACTAACTAGCTGGTATTATTATTATTATTATTATTATTATTATTATTATTATTATTATTTATTTATTTATATAGCACCATCAATGTACATGGTGCTGTACAGAGTAAAACAGTAAATAGCAAGGCCCTGCCGCATAGGCTTACAATCTAATAAAATTATAGTAAAACAATAAGGAGGGGAAGAGAATGCCAACAGGCACAGGGTAGGGTAAGCAGGCACAGGGTAGGGTAAAACTAACAGTATAAAGTCCGCACAACATCAAGTTTTAAAAGCTTTAGGAAAAAGCGGCCCGTGTCCTGGACTACATGATCTGGTTCACATGTCACAGAGATGGGTGAAACGATGAGCGTGCTATCTTCTGCTTTCAATTAACAACACAGGAATGCCCATGAGAACCAAGAAACGCTGGGTTGTCCATGGGTTAAACAATCCAGTGTTAACACACTTGTCCTTGGTTTGTTGTTGGGTAAACTCTGGGTTGTTTAACTCACAAACAAACCAGAATTTCTGGGTTGAAGGCTTATAAGCCTGAACCTTCAGAGCCCGAAGCAGAGCACAGCAGCAAGCCATCAATGCCACCTAAGGAATGGTCTACTCAAGAGTAGAGATTTGCTCATGAGTATACTTTTACTCACAAGGAGTCTTCACTCAGGTGGGCACTTCTCTGTCTGTTATCGACCTGAGCCTACAACTTTAGGCACTTGTGCTGCCTGGTGGCCACACAACACCTGACACCTAGTCCGAGATAGGGTGAAGTGTGTCTTGAGAGGAAGGTATGATGCCTGTCTTTTCCAAGGTTCCAAGATCCCCCCCACCCAAATCTGGCACAAGGCACAGGCAGCTCCTCCACAATGTTTGGCTTGGGTGCTCTAGATCATCCTCCAAAGAGGGCTATGACATGGGGCCTCCACAGGAAAGCCTGATAATGTAGAGGCCCAGTTTGCAGAATTCTTACACCCTCCCTGCCACTTTGTGTGAACCAGATGTGATCTGTGTGATCAGGCCGCTCATGTAAGGGAGATTATCTGCATACCATAGGAAGGGAAAGGGCTTGTGCTGCATCTCTGCCATTTGCCATACCATTTCAGCATTGACCCTAGTGATTGTGTGAACTGGGACCAACCCTGTGTTCTTGGTTATAATATGTTGCATGCAAGCAGATACAATAAAACTGCATACAAAACGGAAATTAGCTTGCAATCTGGAACCATCCAACTTGCTTGATGGCAGGGTGCCAGGAATAAGGCTATCGATGTCTAGTAGTCATGACGGCTGTATATCACCTCCAGTATCAGAGGCACTATTTCTCTGCTTGTGGATTTCCTCTAGGAATCTGGTTGACCACTTTGGGAAACAGGATTAGTTAGGGTCTTTGGTGTGATCCAGCATGACTCTTCTTACATTCCTATCTATACATTTCCTCAAATAACAGCTTCCATTTCCATCCAAAACCCAATGTGAATGTAACAAAAGTTGTAGCCTGCTCGTTAGAAAGTTATATCACTCCAAACTCTTTCCTATGGGCTTTTTAATCATTGTTAGCTGTCAGGCTTTCTGACTGCGGCCCTGCTCAAAGGTTTTCTATTTTCTTTTGAAGCAAAATGTGCCAATACATAGAGAATCTGCTATCTTGTTTTTACTTCTCACGTTGTCTGTTGGGGTCATTGCTTTCCTTCATCCCCATCCATCACTTATAATCCACTCCTGACTTGTCAGGCAAAAGAATGAGAAGTAGAATTAAAACCAGTAAGCATAAATGAAGATCTTCGTTGCAGAGAAGCAGCTAGATGGAGGGAGGGGGTTGTGTGGTGTTGCAAAGATTAAGAGATGAACATTTTTCTCCTCCTGAACATTTTGAAGGTAGTTAGAAGAAATTATATTAATTCAAAATAATAATAATAATAATAATAATAATAATGAAAACCTGAAGTCTGATTTTAGTTATTTCTAAAAAGGTTTTCTTAAAGATTTACTATAATTGAATTCCTAATAGATATTTCACATTTGAAAAGGTTATTTAGTTGTGTTCTTCTAATTGCTACTTAATTGCCATATAAATCTAGGAAGCTTTTCACTGGATGACGGTACCCCTTAAGAGACTCACTCCACTAAACACAACCGCAGGTCCGAAGTCAATATTGTTTCTTCTCCTGAACCAAGACGTTGTTGTGAATTTCAGTACACTGATCAGTGCATTTTTCTCTTTCTCCAGAATTTCAAGTTCAAATTCTAGAGAGAGGAAAAATACATTAATCAGTCAAATAATTCAAGAGGGTTAAAATTCTAGCTTGAAAAAAGTAAAAGGATGCGGCTGTGGAAATGGGAATTTGGTTCAGCCTGATTGTTTGTAGATACACAATGTTTAGGTAAGATTTTGTATCAATGTATTATGTGATAGTATATACTTTTGAAACTATCAATTAAAATAGAAATGAAAACTGCTTTAGCTACTACTTAGATCAAGGGTGCAACAAGTGTGGCATATTTTGGGAAGCCCACTAGACCCGCTGCATAGGGTGACCCTATGAAAAGGAGGACAGGGCTTCTTTATCTTTACCAGTTGTATAGAGAAAGGAATTCCAGCAGGTGTCATTCGTATGCATGCAGCTCCTGGTGAAGTTCCCTCTTCATCACAACAGTTAAAGCTTCAGGAGCCCTGCCTAGCATGACCAGATACAAAAGAGGGTAGGGCTCCTGCAGCTTTAACTGTTGCGATGAAGAAGGGATTTCACCAGGTGCTGCATGCATAAAAGTGAGACCT
This sequence comes from Elgaria multicarinata webbii, assembly GCF_023053635.1. NCBI lineage: Eukaryota > Metazoa > Chordata > Lepidosauria > Squamata > Anguidae > Elgaria > Elgaria multicarinata. The sequence goes on along the minus strand of NC_086172.1, from coordinate 72,475,497 downwards.
GCTGAAATTCCCTTTTCAATACAACTGTTAAAGTTACAGGAGTCCTGTCATCATTTTCATATGGTCACCCTACCTGCCCTGCACCTCCACCATGGTGGCATTGCCTGGCTTTCTCATGCTAGCAAGGAAATCCCTGCTTTATCTCTGATGAGAGATTGGAGATAAGGAAGGGATTCCTTTGCTAGTGCTAACAAGAGAAACCCTAGTGATTCCCTACCTAGCACTAACAGGGATTCCTTCCCCTTATCATCTCTGAACTCTCATCATAAGCCTTAGATCAGGGGTACGATCTACAACTCTCAGGGCCTCAAGTTGCCCAACCCTACCTTAAATGATCCACACTCTACTTGTACCCTTTTGCCTCTCTGCTTGCTTCCCTCTGCTTGCTTGCCCAGATCCAGTTGCTCGGTGATAAGCTCAGTAAGGCTATCAACAGCCCTGTCTTTGACTTGAGAAATGGTAAAGGAATGGGATCAGATAGTAGGAGAAAAGTATCAAGGAGAACTGCAAACCTTTCTAGCAATAAGGGTGCTTCCGGAAGGAGGACTCCTTGCACTAGCAACCAGAAGATATAATGCAGTAATGACATCTCCTTTTCCTTAATGGGTTTTCAGTGGTAACAAAAAAAAATGGAACAAGTGGTGGGGAAATATGGGACTATTACTTCTGGACCCCCCCTCCCCCCAAATTGGCAGGGCAATAGTGTGTTTGTTTGGCAGCAACCCAAGGTTATTCAGGCAAAGGAGCCGATTCCTTTTGTTCCACTAGCTAGAAGAATCCACAAAGAAATACAATGTGCATTCCTCTCCCACATGGAAAAACTAAAACTCAAACTGGGAAAGGGATTGAAAACGAAACTGGCAATATTGTGATACCCTCATGCAAACTGATGGCATGGCCACCCTTGGAATTCTGGCCTCTGTTCTGATCACGCCGTCTCAAAAAGGCTGTTCTAGGAAATGTGAAGAGAGGGACGAGTTGTTTAGGGCTTTATACACTAGCAGTGAAACCTTAAATCTGGCCCTGTACCAAATAGGCAGCCATCTTACTACACGCATCCTCTTATTAAAACTAAAGCAGGCAAAAGTGAAACCAAAACCAACACGTCAACTGCCTACATGCAATAACTATTTAGGGTGCAATCCCATACATGTTTAGAGAGGAAAAAGTTCATGCTGGCTGGGGAATGTTGGGAATTGTAGGACTTTATTTATTTCTTGTCCAAAAATGCATAGGATTGCACCCTTAGTGGCTTTTCAACCCCCTCATATAGCGGGCTAATTATTTTAGACTCTGTGATATTGTTCTTGCAATGTGCTATTGTATTTTAAGCTGTTTTGACATATCTGTTAGTTTTATCATGTTGATTTTATCGTGATTTGGGGGAGTATTTTTTCATTTTTTTAAACGCCTAGAGAAATTTATTTTTGAGGTGTTTAATTCATTAAATAAATAAATAAATAAACTAATGGCTTTTGCTTATTCCAACACACCCCTTCTCGATGTATCCACTGGATTCATTTTATCCGATAGCTTACGGTTACATTCCCCTGATAAAGAAAAGAGCATTTACTATAATATCTTCCGCAGGACAGTACTGCAGGTCAATAACACCCCCTGATTATTTATTTTCAGAATTAGTATACCACTCCATATCTGAAACAGATTCTGGAGCAGCGAAGGTAAGAATTAAAACAGTAAAAGTTACAAAAATTAAAACACCATTAAAATTATACTTAAAAACAACCACCAGTGAATATCTTAAAAATGATACTTTACATCTATATGCTTTTTTTTCTTGGGGAGTGTTAGAAATGCGATTTGAAATAAAGATTCAAGGACAATGGTGAAAGCACTCTGTTCCTTTTATTGATACAGAATTGCAAGTCTGGGTGTCCAGCAAAGTAGGCACACCCTCCAAGCACATGTCAAGACATCTTATACCCTACACCCGGCCGAAGAGGTCCCTCCCCGTCTCGTGATTGGTCAGAGACTTGTGGGGTTACAGCCTATCCCGGCACGCAGCTTTGTCCCGCCTTTGATTACTTGCTTTTTCATTTCATTTAATATTCCACCCATCTCTATTTACTTATGCCCAAATATAGGTTTGATTTATCTGGGCCTACCCACTTTATTGCTCTTGATCATCCCTCCACCCATCAGGTAACCACAAAATCACAAGTTAAGAAACAACAGATGTATGTTTCAGTTTTGTCACTTCTTCTGACCACTAGTCTAACCACAAGTTCCGTATTATTCTCTTTTACTTCAACTGAATAGTCTAACGGCGCTTTGCACCTGTTTGGGCCCTTCCCAATTATGCCTCAGCGAAGATCAGTGTTTCCAGGCTGAAGCTATTTTCAACCATATATTCTCAGTAGCAAGACCCTGCCCCATTGGCCCACACTCTAACAAAATCATAATATACATTTTGGCATTAGCTTTATTGAATATATATTGGCATTAACTTTATTGAATATATATTGGCATTAACTTTATTGAAAAAGTAACATATCTCTTTATTTCTCACAGGGAGTGAGGGTCCAGGTTTGGTTGTCATGCATTGACTTGCTTCGTTAGCTGCCATTACAATGCATTCCACATGCCCTTTGCTGTGGTCGGATTCCTTATGTGGATTAACTGATTATTTTCCACCAAGAAAATTACTGTTGCCTTTCCTTGTGGTCCTTTTTTGTCTCATTCACCAGGGTTTTCTGCTGGTCTGACTGTGGTGATTGCCTTCCATAGGTCATCTTTGGATAGTAGCATTTCCATTTTAAATTTCCATAATGGAACTTTCCCGTTATTCTGCTTGCCCACTGAAAACTTACATTCAGAGCTGCTGGCCATGCTTTCTTCCCTGTTTGTCCCTCTCTTTCTTTGAGGATTCCTATAAATCAGGAAAAGTATGTAGGCAAAAGTAAAATCCAAACCAGCACTGCCCCCCAACTCCCTACATACATTAACCAGTTATTTCACACTTCATACAATGGGTTTGAATGAAATGCTATTGCTTATTCCAACAAGAAGCTGTGCTGGCTCCTGGGTTTTGAGGATCCTTGGGCAAGACATGCTCATTGGGCCCCCTCCCTCAGTGAGGCCCTTTCTACACCTAAGGGTTATCCCAGGAAAATGGGGGGATCATCCCTGCCTGCTCCCGGGATCCCCTGTGTGTCATTTGCATGCACAGGGATGATCCCGGGACGATCTTGGAATAAATGGCTGGTGTAGACACGCCTGAGTCTCCCTTCTCATCCCTATTGCCATCCACTGCTATTGCTCATCTTCCTTTTTCTCATCATTGCTAACACTCACTTGCTTGACAGGAAGAAAACCAGTGAGCAATGGTATCTACTGCTCACCACCATTGTTTGGGTCAGAGCAAGAGGCAGGTGAACAAACAGGTTGCAATGGGGAAGAGGAGGAGCATCGTCAGTGGGCTCCTGCTGGGGTGTGGTTCCTCGGCAGGTGCCAAACCAGGCCCATCCTTGATGCTGGCCCTATTGTGCAGCAACAGTAGGAGAGAGCCATGCTTTCTTTCCCCTTATGTCCTCCTAATGTCACCTGTACAGAAAGCCAAATATAACAATATTTTTATGAGTAGTTATTTAGAGCTACTCACTTGGATGATTACTCTAGTTAATGAGGATGCTGTATCTTTTTTCCAGATAGCATGGACATCTCTATTCTATGGTGTCATCCCACATTTAATGCAAACAGAATGTTGGGTGGTGGATGGCACCATGTCTAATTACTATGTAGACCTACCTAAATTGATTTTGAGTTTCAACTCCAGTAAATCCCTGCCCAGTGTGGTGCACCAATCACTGTGTTCCTATTTGCAATGTCTTTCACTCCTTTTTAATCTCTCCTGCTCTTGACAGTGACTGACACATTTCCACATGGCCACTGAGCTGTTGGTAATATGTGTGCTCATTCTTTCTCCTCCCATTTCCCTCTCCAGAACAAGCATTTCGCCTTCATTCTTTGATGACAAACCCCTGCAGGGGAGATAGGGAGATTATTTGGAGATCTTGACCTGTCATTAAGAACACTAGAGAAGACCAGCTTCTGTTCCTTTCCCAAATGTATCTTTTTATTCCCTCCCTCCTTCCCACACCCACCTCATAATTCTTCTAGTAGTAGAGCTGAACAGTCAAGTCATGGGACATTGGTTTTAACGGCTGCTTAAATGGTAGGATTTGTGACACAAGAGATACATTTTTATGACTGTCTCATTTTGGTGGATCTTCCATAGCTTGGATAATCAAGGGCAGTTAGGGGAAGATGAGGGAGGATTTGGTCACAGTGTCACATGATTGTGCTAACCTTATTATCCATCCATCCAAAGCAATGGAAGCTTTAGATTTTATGTAGAAGTTCATGAATCTCCTTGTACTCGGAGTGTATGAGAGAAGTGATGCACAAAATTGTTGTAATATCCCAATAGTGACTATTGTATTTGAAAGAAACCAAATTATCTGAAGTATTAACGTAAATATTTCTTAAACTTAAAGGGTCTGTTCAGATAACATGCTAAGCCATGGTTAGGCCACTAACCCTTTTGCAAATGTTTAGTGATCCTGTTTAAACCATGGTTATTCAATATTCAGCCACCATGGTTAGGAATGGTTCACATGACATGCTAAGTCATAGTTCACATGACATGATAAGCCATAGTGTTTAGCTCAAAATGTTTAACCACTATGGCCTTAGCTAGACCTAAGGATTATCCCAGGCAAATGGAGGGGTCGTCCCTGCCTGCTCCCAGGAACTCCTGTGTGTCATTTGGATGCACAGGGATGATCCCGGGACAATCCACGGATATAGACCTGGTCTAGCTATGGTCTATGGCTTAGCGTGTCGTCTAAATCGGGACAAAAAGTCCTGTGGCACCTTAAAGATTAAGGGTGCAGTCCCATGCATGTTTCCACAGGAAAAAGTTGCAGGATGTTTTTCTGTTTAAAAATGCCTTTACATTTATTTTGGGATAACTAGGAGTATGTAAGAGTTTTCCTTGATTCATGTTTTGGTAAGAACTTATCAAAATTCACAAATGTTTTCATAAATGGGATAAATTGTTGTGAACTTCCCATAGAGATTTGGCTCTTGGGCAGTATAGAAGTGATGGTGATGGTGATGATGATGATAAGAAGAAAAAGTAGAACAAAGAATTTGAGATTAAAAATAATTGAATGTGGAAGAAGTAAGACTGTCAGTTTCATCCTTCTATATCAGACATGAGAAATCCTGCGACTGTGAATGAACTTTGAAAATGGTTATGGACTTGAACAGTCATAATTTGCATATGAATGTTTGCTGATGCGGACAAACTCTGGAGCATGTGGCAGTAGCTTTACATTTATTTATCCCTGAGCCTGTTTCGCACAGACATGTCCATCACTTGATTTGTTAACCCTTTATAACTGGCAGGTGGATGTGTAAATTGCCTCCATTGAAACACATTGCACATTGCAAACACATTATTATGACTTGAATGTAAATACAGTTGAAATCAATGGGATTTAATAATAATAATAATAAAAAATTATTTCTTACCCACTTCTCCACCTTGATCGAGAGTAAGGGAGCCAGTAGATCTCTATTTTATAAACTTGGAGATGCACAGCTTCAGATGATCAAAGGAAAGGAAAAGTGATCCATCACACTTGTGAACGTCCAGGAAAAACATTTGGGGGGGGGGAATTTAGAAAAATCCTAAAAAATGAAGGGATGAAGCAATCTCATTCAAACTTTGCATGCTGAAAGCTCTACTTAAGAGCTATCACTGTGCCAATTTTGATATCTTTATCTTTAAAATTTACACAGATGTAAGCATTTTTGTTAATTCAATTAAAAAAATCCTTAAAATCAAGGGTTGAACCAACCTGATTCAAACTTGGGGTGGCTAAAGCCCTCCTTAAGAGCTATCATTGTTCCAATTTTGATCTCTTTTATCTTTAAAACTTACACAGATGTAAGTATTTTGGTTACCTTGGAGCAAAAGAGGGGACCTGACCACCTTTACAAAAGAAATTAGTTAAAATAATTGTGCATCTGCCCACCCTTTCAATGGAGCAAAACAAACCTTCACTCCTCACCCCCTGTAAACCTTTCCCAAGGGTACAGAGATTTCACCAGCATAGTAGCACTCCAGGTGAAAAGATACATGAGCTGAAAGAGCGCAACCATGTACAGACGTGAAAGTGCCCAGCGCTTGACTCGCTAAGGAAATGGAGGAGGGGGGGAGAAACCTGGATGAAACCTGGATAAAAAAGTAGGTGTGATGGAGCCCTTGTGTGTTGGTGCCTTGCTCCATTTCTAAAAAAACCCCCAAGTCTTTAACTGTGACGCTTCACAGAATGAAACACTACCACCCCTGTCCAGGTGCATTTTCTGCATTTTGTTTAAGGTGAAAATGTACCCCTGGTCATGTCTCTTCAGGAATAAGAACATTGAGTTAAATGGGACCTCCCTATCTCCCCCCTCACAATTGAGTGGAGAACTGCCCCACCCTCCACTTTTGCTAGCGAGATTGCCCATAGACACACATGCCCTCAACAAAGAACAGGATGGTCAGATATAATGCAATGACAGCAATACATGGGAAGGAGGAGTGCATTTATTTCACATGTAGGGGAAAAACCAGACTTTCCCTGCTCCTTTCCCTGCTCCAAAAAGAAACGAAAAATGGAGGGGAAGAGGCGAAATGAGTGCAGGACCACTATGAAGGTTGGGAGAAGTGATGGTGTGTCTTATTCCCTGCAGGCTGTTGTTTTCATCAAAATAACCACTCCAAACTGACCCATAGAATGTTCTCCATTGTGGTGCAAAGTGTATTCCTGACCTACTTCCTTCATTGAGTTTGTTTACAGTTCTTCAGTGTTCAGGACATGAAGGCTGTTCCCTTGCCCCAAGTCAGTGGCTACCTTTCAAAGGATGTAGACACATTTCAAATACTGACCCCATGCAGAGCCTGAGAAGTCAAAGCATGAGGCCTGCTACATTGTATGGAATTAGGAGAACAGGGGTTTGATGTTTCCAGGGATGATCATTTGGTCAATCACACATGATGGTTGTGAGGATAAATGGCTGCCTCATACCAGGTCAGGCTCTTTGTCAATTTAGCATGGAGAATAGTTTCGCGTGCTTGGGGCAGGGGCTCTTCATTCTCTTCAGCAGAGGACTTCACTATCACCTGCTGTAAAATAACTTTTTAACTGGAAATGTCAGGGATTGAACCTGGAACCTTCTGACTGCAAAGCAGGTGTTCTACCACTGATCTATAGTTCCTCTCTTAAATTATAGAATATAAAAGCTGCCTCACACTGGGCCAGACCATTCGTCCATCTTGCTCAGCACTGCCGGGTCTTAGGTCTTTGGGGTCTTTCCCAGTCCTGTCACCAGACAACCCTCCTTTTTCTTTCCATTTTACAGTGGAGATACTAGACATTGAATCCTGCTTTGTTGGTCCCTGGCCAATGGCTGGTTGGCCACTGTGTGAACAGAGTGCTGGACTAGATGGACCCTTGGTCTGATCCAGCAGGGCCCTTCTTATGTTCTTGATCTGGCGACTTTCTACCCCCAAGGTGTGTGCTCAACTAGTGGGTTCTCACCCCCTCAAAAGACCTTTGTCCTATAAATGTGCTACAGAAACAGTTAATAACTAAAAATTCCTCTCGATTTGTGACTTGAGCGGTATAGTACTGGAGACTTGTAAATCTATGCCCTGTTGAATTGTAGATCAAAACACATAGGTAGCTATAATTACCGTTGTGCTGAGGTTGAAGTAATTCGTCTGGTTTCAGAAAAGTCAAGCCAAGATGTGGATAATACCCAGGCTGTATTTAAGACCACAGATTGCCACAACTCCCATATGTCAATGACTCCATGAATAATGTGGAGATCAAGTGGCCTATTTAAATTTACCGTAACCTTTTCTTCTGTGGGATTGCAGGCGAAGAGTAATTGACTTTATTAAGGTTTAATCTTGGGAAATGTTGCTCTATGGTTAAGCTCTACCACAGTCCTTTTGAACATAAATGAGGCAAGAATTCCAGAATGAAGTCTCCTTGAGATATTAACATTGATTACCTATTAATCAGAGTATCCAAATTAGCACAAGTGGTCCAGTCCATTAGTTAGTAAGAGCCATGCCACCATCACCTTAGTTCACAATAATCTCCTGAAACAATTTGTTAAGGAGAATTTCCCCTTTTCTAATTAAGCACATTATCATGACAAAAAAAAAACCTCCAACAGCTTCCAGGGATTTTGTATCAGGTCTTCAATGAACATGGGTGGAAGTTCCTACATATAATCTTCCTATCTATCCATACCTGGATCCAACTCCATCTGAGAGCCCCCCTCCCTCCTGCTACCAACTGTCACTGATGAGGCCATCAGAGGGAGAGGAAGCGGCAGCCCTTCCACTGTGTCAATGACCTTCTGAACTTAGCAAATAAGAATCTAGTGCCTAAATTTGCTTTGCCCCTCCCCCCTCCCCCCTCCCAATCCCCTTTCCTTTTGTGTCATGTTTTTTAGATTGTAAGCCTGAGGGCAGGGACTGTCTTAAGAATGGTTTTTGTAAGCTGCCTTGAGCGCCTTCTATGACTAAAGCACGGGATAAAAGTGTTATAATAAATAAATAAATAAATAAATAAATAAATATAATACCCTGGTGGTGACCTGCAAACTTAGGGCTCATCTACACCAAGCAGGATATTCCACTATGAAAGCGGTATATAAAAGGCAGGAGCCACATTACTGCTTTATAGAGGTATTGAAGTGCACTGCAAGATCTACACGACTGCTTTATAGTGGTACTGAAGTACACTGACAACTGTTGGGGCCCATGACACATCTACACCAAGCAGGATATAGCACTATGAAAATGGTATGAAAGTGATATATGGTATGACGGTGTGTGTCAATGGGCCCCAACAGTTGCCAGTGCACTTCAATACTGCTATATAGCAGTAGTGTGGCTCCTGCCTTTTATATACCGCTTTCATACCACTTTCATGGTGTAATATCCTGCTTGGTGTAGATGAACCCTGTTGGTTAATGGAACAGCTCAAAGCAGAGAGAGGAAAATTGATGAGGACACAGAAGTGCAAAGATTTAGGATTTCAAGAGATAATGATCTGATCATGACAATGGTGTCACTTTGACTGACACTTAACCTGATATGATCGATTAGGTATTCTTTAGAATGGACTCACGGAAGCCAGAAATAGCCAGCCAGCCTTGGTGATTTTAAATCATCCAGAACAAGAGACCTTGAGGATTTCAGTACCAACTCAGAGACCACCCAGCCAGAAAGTCTTTTGAAATAGTGGGGAGGGAAGGAAAGACTGCACTGGGAAATGACCTGTCCCATCATCTAGGCCTGTGTTAGTCATGTTGGGCCAGTTTTCATGATCAAACAGCACAGCATGGCTTGTATAAGCCACAGTGTGCTACAGCATAGGCTAGTGTGTGCTGGTAGCCGTTTTAAGTATTTAAGTGTGGTGACCCTATGAAAAGGAGGACAGGGCTCCTGTACCTTTAACAGTTGAATAGAAAAGGGAATTTCAGCAGGTATCATTTGTATATATGGAGAAACTGGTGAAATTCCCTCTTTATCACAGCAGTTAAAGCTGCAGGAGCTATACTAGTGACCAGATTTAAAAGAGGGCAGGGTACCTGCAACTTTAACTGTTTTGATGAAGAGGAAAATTCACCAGGTTCCCCATATATATCAATGATACCTGCTGAAATTTCCTTTTCAACACAACCGTTAAAGATACAGGAGCCCAGTCCTCCTTTTCATATGGTCACCCTAATTTAAGCCATGGCTGTGGCTTGTTGTGTCCTGTGAACCCGAGCGGTAGAGGTTGTGAGTGGATTAAACAACCCTTGCATAACCAATTGCCTGCTGTAGGGTTATGCGAGGGTTGTTTAACCCTTGCACAACTCCTGCCACCTGGGTTCAGATGACTCGACAAACCACAGCTGTCTTTTAAATATTCAAAAAACCACCCGGCATGTGCTGCAGCCCACAATGGCTTAAACAAGCTATGGTAGGCAGTGATGATTGTGCAAACTGGGTCGCTGTCTATCTTTTCAGCTTGTGCCACCATCCTCATCCCTATCTAACCCATCCAAATCCTGTCCCTCACATCAAAGGATGACACCTGCATGTTCCCCCTGAAGAGTCCTTCCAAGCCCCTCGCCCCATGCTTTCCAGAAAGCAACAACTGAAACTTTGGGGACAGGTTGGAGCCACATTCCATGAGGTGCAAGGGGTTTCCAGAAGGAAAAGAAAGTGGCAACACGGAAGCTCTTCATGGGCACCCAGAGTCCCCTTTGGGTCTTAGCAAAAGGTACTTAAAATCATATCTAATTCCATTCTCATCTTGGACACCACAGCAGGACAACTCCCAAGGCTACCCTTTAGCCTCACTCTTCACAAACATCCCTGTGATGAATTGGGCTTACATTGATCTGTTTGACCTGACTAACTTCTATTTTTAAAAGGGACAAAACTTTATTTGGGGCAAGGAACAATGCCAGCATGTTCTATTTCTTATGTGGGTTTCTTTTTCTGTTGTTTAAATGAACAAATCCGTCTCCCTCTTTCCATCTGCTCACTAATCCTAATTAAGTATCCTAAATTGCTCAAGGGAATTTCCTAGATTCTTGGTCAAAGGCATTGAATAGGTTTTTTCTTTCTTTTATGGTCTACCTAATAATGAAACATTTAGATTCAAATTATATTTCATTAGCATGAGGAATGGCAATTCATCTTAGCATACATTTCCATGATTGGCTTTTCACCAGTCAGGCCCCACTTTTGCCTTCTTGTAAGATATTGATTGGCTCATGTCCCCAGGGGTGATGGAACTGATGGATTAGGAGGTTTTTGTTTGTTTTCAAGGAGCCTTTGTCTTTCTTCCTCCCCCCCCCCCCCCCCGTCTTCCTCTTGAGTCCAGATTTGGATGTCTCTACATTATGGACCCCTTCTCCACACCATCACTAAGATTTCTTTTTCTGGAGTCTTTATAACAGGCTCCTTTAGATGGTGACCATATGATTCTGAAGTGAAAAAACTTCCCCTGCTATTAAGTTCAATGAAACAGTGCCATCTAGTGGTAGAATTATAGCACTATGCCAGCTTTACAAGCCAGGGACAGCCTATGATTATTTATACCACATTATCTCTGTCTTTTTAAAAAGCAAGATTATAGGTGGAAAGTGTGGGAGACATCCTGGAGGTTGACAGCATCATGTAAAGGGCCTGCAAACATCCATGGATGTGCAATAAATCGTTCATGTAGAGACGCTCTTAGAATGCACATGGTTGGGCTGGAGCTGCTGTAGAGGCCCTCTGTCCCCAGTCATTTTGAACAAGGCTGTTTGGAAGCCAGGTATCTGAAGTATATAGGTGCCATCATGGAACAATAAAGGCTTGCTATTCAGCAGGATAAAAATAATTTCTATTCTTTAAAAAAATCCAAGTAATCTGATTTCCTAATAATAAACATATGTTTATCGATTGCACTGAAGTATGCCTATGGTTTTAAATATCAGTACATTATTGTGAACTTGGATACTGAGCTGCATGTTATTGGTAAATTGATTTTTTTTTAGGTGGGTGTAAAATGAAGAATTAGGGCTGACATATTACCTGTCCTCCTTGGGCAACTGCCAGGGCTCCAACGTTCTGGCAGGTGCCGCCCATGTTCAAGACACCCCTTTAAAAAAACAAAAAAACACACAAAACTTTCCTGGCCCATGCACTAAGCAGCACAAGGCAGCTGGGTCAGGTTGCCATTTTAATTTCTCAGAATGTTCACAATATCAGGGGAATTGTGGGAAATAAAAATGGCAGACCCTGGCCACTCAAGAGTTTTTTCGAGCACTGCTGCTGCTTCCCACTGCTGCTGAGTAATATTTAAACAGGGAATTATAGGGCTTTGGAAGTTGATGGACAGCCCAGGCTTGGCCCCATGTCTCTCACATCTCAGCCATTTCTACACCTGCTTCCCCCCACCCACCCCAGGATTGTTCCTGTGCATCCAAATGCCACACAGGGGTTCCCGTGAGCAGGCAGGAATGAGCCCTCCATTTTCCTGGGATAACCCTTAGGTGTAGAAAGGGCCCTCATCCAGCCTGTGCACTTGCCCCTTTGCAGAGTCCCTTGTTAAGAACAAAAGCAGAGCCATGCTGGATTAGACAAAGTGCCCATCTAGTCCACCATTCTGGTGTACATAGGCTTATTGTCTCCCACACTGGAGGTAGCATATAGCCAGCAGGACTAGTTGCCATTGATAGCCTTCTCCTTCAGGAATTTGTCTAACCCCATTTTAAAGCCATCCAAAGTGGTGGCTATCACTGCATCTTGGGGTCATGAATTCCATAGTTTGATGAAGTGTGATGTTATCAATTAAATCTTTGCCTTGAAGGACCATCCGTGCTTTCAGATGATTGCCTAACTGGGATGGGTAGTGGGTGGGGAGGACACAGGGGGGCTGGCTGGGGGCTCATCTTCAACCTCCTGCTGATCATTCCTTAGAGGGCATATAGCAAAGGTGGGGAACCTCGTCCTCTAGATGTTGTTGGACTCCAACTCCCATCATCCTGATCGTTGGCCATGCTGAGCGCGGCTCATGAGAGTTGGGATTTTATAAGATCTGGAGCGCCACAGGTTGCACCGCCTCTGCTGTATCGCCACGGACGTTCTCTGGCTGGAAAGGCAACAGTGTGGCAGGAGGGGTCTGCTCTCCCAGGCACATTGTTCACTTTTCATGGGTGCTTGAAAGGACTCACAAGGCTGCAGCACAGCAGAGAGTATCAAGGGAGATACTTTATCTGGGCTGGGGCTGGCTCGTTTTCTGACTGGCATCTTCTCTCCATGCCTCTTTATGGAATTTGAGGCATGGAGCTTTTCTACAGGAAACATTTCTTGTGTGCTCATCATTCCCTACTCATGGTTGTCTACTTGGTCTTTAGACAATGTCATGATGCTCTAGTTTCACTTCTGTTTTCAAACAACACTTTCGGCATTATTTTTTTTTAGAGTTGGGAAAAATGTGGTATTGTTGGTGAAAAATGAAAGAAAATGCTTTTTTTCCACTTGTGTAAGTGTGCTATACCACAGTGCCAGCTAGAAGTTATGTAGAAGAAAGGAAATGATTCTTGTGTAGTGCTCAGATCTCAATTCTGAAATGAAACTGAAAGCAGATACAGCAGATTGGCAGCCTCATGTAGAAAAGTTCATAAACAGGAACCAAATGCAGTCCCAACTCTGTGAATTGGGACAGGAGGGCATCTTTTTATTTTGAAAATTGTTACAGTCACAAAAGCATCCAGCAATTCTGTTCAGAAAGATTTGGAAATAAAACAAAACTATGGTTTGAAGCACAACTGGTTTGTGCGAGGTAGGTATGCAGCCTTTACACAGCAAATGGAAATTCTAAATGAAGCTTTATTATTTAGCCCAGCCGTGAGTTTTCAGTCTAATTAATGTGGACTATTTTACTAATCCTTCAGGGCTGCACTCAGAGCAACATGAACTAATTTGTACATGCTAATGTGTATAAACTATTTCTGTGATGTTTCTGTGTAAAGGTTTTAAGTGGCAAGAATGGGGAAGTTCAGAATTTCTCCTCAGTTTGGAGCCTTGATTCGTGGACACCTTGACTGAATTTTGTAGGAAACCCTATAGGAACATAAATGAAAGCAATATGAATTGAGCAAAAGCCTTCAGTTTGTGTGTGCGTTAAGGAGAATATTAGTGCTTTCAGGATGTGTATCTAAACACTCACTCTGTTTGCAATATAAGGCCTCAGCTAGAAATACGGGTATAGCGCGATGGAGGGGTGAGGATCTCGCAATATTGTTATTGCGAGATCATCCCCCTCTGTTTACACGCAGTACACAATGTCCTCGGAGGAACAGGACATTGCAGCTGCCATTTTGGGTTTTTTTCTTAAAGGAGAAGAGCGCAGGAGCGCTCGTGCGGAAATGGTAAGGTTTTTTTTTTATTTAAAAGCAATTTTTCCTGTCCCCCCACCCACTCCCAATGGGTGCAGAGCTCTGGAGAAGCTCTGCACCCTGTGCATGGTTGCTGGATCCATGCGAGTAACCACAAGGAGCCAGGACAAACTGCGGTGGTGGGCCATATTTTCTGCGGTCTTGGGAAAAACTGTGCCTAAAGGGTAGGGTGGTATCCCAGGGCAAGGTAGGGATCATCCCTCCCTTCTCCCAGGATGCCCTGTGTGTCATGTGGATGCACAGGGATGATCCCAGGGCGATTCCCGGGATATCGCCCCATCTAGCTATGGCCTAAGACTGGCTATGCTTTGAAATTTGCCAATAATGAGTTTTACCCTCAAAGGTGGCCTAAAAATAATTTTAAATAAATACATAAAGTTGAAAATGTACCACCACTCTAGGGAGAAACTGATTGATTTCTCATTCTATTTCTATTTTGCAAAACTAGGCCGGACGAATTCTGTGTTATAAAATGTGACTGTCTCAGTTACCAAGAAAAAGGAAATGTGTCGCCAGAAATGAGGGGGTGGGGGAAAGACACCAATTTGTACATGCTAATGTGTATGCACAGTTGCACATTTAGAAAGAATTGCTGACATATATATATATATATATATATATATATATATATATATATCTTATTATTTACAAATTTATTTATTTATTTATTTATTAATTTTTGTGAACCGCCCAGAGAGCTTCGGATATTGGGTGGTATAAAAATGTAATAAATAAATAAATAAATAAATTTCTATTTGGCCCAATAGCCAAAGCTCCCTGGGTGCTTCACAACAATTAACAAAAATACAATATATCTATCTAACCATAGTTGGGAACACTGACCAGGAGAACAGTGCTAACTGTTAATGGGCAACTTCAAGGATCCTACTTTCCCTTCTTATGGTTCGTTTTACATATGTCTTCACCTTGGCCTAATCTGCACCAAGCAGGAAATAGCACTATGAAAGCGATATGAAAGTAGTATATAAAAGGCTGGAGCCACACCAAGCAGGATATAGAGGTATGAAAGCAGTATATGGTATGTGTCAATGGGCTCCAACAGTTGTCAGTGCACTTCGGTACCGCTATAAAGCAGTAGTGTAGCTTCACAGTGTAATATGTTGCTTGGTGTGGATTAGGCCTAAATTGAACTTGGAATGGATGTCCCTTCAAATAGAGGGGACCTTGAAACAGAGGACTGTGTAGAGGACTTTAAAGGAGGACCATGGCCAACCTAGAGTTAACTCTGTCTTTACGGTACAGAGGTTTGCATTGTGGTGGATACAGCTCAAGTTAACCCTGAATGTAGTGCTCTGCTGAAATTTTTCCTCACATCTTTTTTTTTTTTTTTTACTATCCTCATTCAATTTGATAGAAAAGAAATTACTTTCAAAAATAAATTCAATGGTGAAATTTTGTTTGGAGAAATTCTCATGGGTTGAGATTGGGTTTCTTGTGCTTACATTAAACAGGATGTGGCCAAAGAGTGTACACAAGTATCCTGTTGTTTATCATACAATCATCTCTCCAGCAGCCTCTAGCCTCCTTGGCTTCCCACACTTCAATTAAAGCCCAGAAGAAGTCATTGTGCTGTACTTCCTTTCACAGGGCTTCTTCAGATCAAAATGTGCAGGCAGCCTGGGAGGCTGCAGAGCAACAGAGAGATGTCTAATAGAAAGAAAACACACACAGAGCCCACCTCACAGGATTCAGCTCAAAGAAATAACAAAAATAAATTATAAAACACCCTGTGAATGAGATAGAATGGTGGAAGACTCTTTCATGGGGGCAGAAAACTTTCAGAATATCCGAGGACAGATTTTGGCCCAACGCTAGCTCCAACACTTTTCTGGATCCAGACACAATACTGCCCCCACAACACACCAACACACACCTGTATTGTGGGGGATGCAAAATGAGGGCCAGCCTACCAACACGGTTTACAGTGGCAGCACAAAAACACCGAAAACCCTAATGAAGAAAGAAAGAGACTGTGCTATAACCCTTGCCAATTGTGAGCCTTACCTGTGGGAAATTGTTGGGAAAATTTCTCTTCCCACTGGAGGAATTCGGTGAAATTGTCTCCCCAATCGCTCTGCCCTTAAATAGGGTGGAGGATTTCAAAATGCCATTTGTGCACAGCTTTAATTGAAAGGAAAAGGGGAGGACCAGGCAAGGACATTTTCCCTGAGCCAATGTTATAAGCCAGCATGGTTGTATTTCTGCATAAGTTGTATATTGTTCCTGAGAGTTATCCATATTGTTTATGCATTTGTACATCTGCTGTTAAATGTTTATTCCTCTGAATAAGGTTTTCTAAGGTTTTTGGAATGGTAATTCTTGACTGATCTAACTTGTTCTTGACTATATATATCCTTTTTATTATTACAGGCTGCCAAAAGTCTTATAAGGCAAAGTATGTGTTTTAAACACACAACGCCTCCCCCCCCAAGATTTAATGATGATCATTTCTGAACATTACGAATCTTGTTAATTTTTTTAAAGCCATAAAACATTATGAAAATGTGGAAGATAGACTTCATTACAAACTTATAGCACAATTGATATTTTTCATTAAAACTATATCAAAAATTCTGCATTGCTCCCCTCGACTGCTTGCATTAGATATCATACGGAGAACTTTTATACTGTTAATCTGCTGTATCAGCTTTCACTTTCATCACAGAATTGAGATCCCAGCTCTATACACAAAGAGCTTTTCCTTTCCTGTTTTTCCACTACATAACCTCTAGGTGACATTGTGCTATAGCAGAATAACATAACTTTACAAGTAGCATAACATGTTTTCTTATGCTTTCAAAAAAAATAGTACTCCATTTTCCCATTCTAACTGACATCTTTCCTTCTCGCACTTCTTTTTTTAAAAAAACTTTTTTCCAGAGTAGAAGTGAAGCGCCAGAAAAACATGCCTGCCATCTTCACTTCCTAGTGTGCTTCTGTGACCCATGTGAGACTCAGAAGCACTCTGGGGAAGTGAAGACAGCTGGCACCTATGGAGGTTTGCTCCACAGGGCACCCACTTTGTAAAAAGCAAAAGAAAGGGGGGGGGAGGAAAGAGGTTGCATGGGCTGTTGCTGATGGGGTGTTGTTTGGGGGCCCAGCTTGGACATGTGCTCTGTGGTCTTGCCCTAGTGGCATCACTGCCAGCAATTAACCCTAAGGTGGTAGAAATACAGTTTGTTCTGATGTATAAAAATCATGATTCCCCCGAGTCCATAAATTACCACAACAAACCTACAGCTGCATGAATAACGCATTGGGTCTTGGTGGGAAAATATCTTGCTGATGCAACCACTAATAACCCATAAAGTTGCTCCTCCAGGGATTGCCGTTCTAAGAGGAGAGGATCTTCAAGTTATATAAGCAGCCCAAGCAGCAGGGAGATCTTATTGTTGCCATGCAGCTTGAAATTGGCAGTTGAAACAAATAAGAAAGAAGCGGGGGAGACGGAGGGGAGCAGAGAAAGCTGCGAGAAAGGGGAGAATCAGTGTGGGTGTGAGGAGGAAAAGCTGGAGAATGATGGACACGTAATAGGCTTGTTGGCAAATACTCATTTAGGATCCATTAGAGGAATAAATGTAATATGGAACAGAGAGTTTGCAATTTGAAGAGCTCCCAAAGGAGTTGTGTCAGATGCAGCTACATTTCTGAGGGGAGGGGGAATAAGCCACCCAGAGTTTTCTTTAGCAATTGGGGTGCTTTTACTAAAATGTCTACTTTTGCTGTTTCATGAGTTGCCAAAAATGGGGTGAGGGGAAGTACCTGGGAAATGGCATTTATTCCTTCCCACTCTGAAAAGTAACATTATAAGGGATGGAGCTCACAAAATAAAATCTACTCTGGTTCCTTTTAATGTAGCAGGTTGATGCAAAGGCAGCAGCCTGTACTCAGGGCCAGAACTATGACCCCTTAACTCAGTTCTACTTCCCAGTGATCTCTGTGGTAAGACAGAGGCAAGCAAGGTGACTGGGTCTACCCACATATAGCAGAATGAGGTGGTAGAACGTGGAGGAGATAGGAAGAATTATAATACTTCAGGCTACTGGTGGGGTGGGGGTGACACACACCACTTTTGAATGGTCCTATACAAAGCACACAAACACCTCCCTGAGGGTGGGAACAGCAGAGGTGAAAGGGTTCTAGCCCATGTCTTTCCCCACTGCAGTAGTTTTCCATTTTCAGATTAACATGGGGTACTTTAAAAAAATTGACACCCTCCCCTGACGTGCCATCTGAAATATAGTTTATTTGATCAGCACAATCTGCTCTCTGAGTAATTCAGGCTTGGGCAGGATTGCCAGGCTAAGAAAGACAAGGGGAAAGCTTAGACTTACGATAAACAATTCAAGGTAACCCCTACAGTCAGTGGTCTATCCTCTGGCAACCTCTAGGGAAGATTATTGCAATGTGTTTTTTGTATGCTGGGTGAGAAAGGGGAGATGGTTCAGGAACTGCAGTTAGTGCCGAATTCTGGTTCTGGCTCACATCTCCCTTTATGAACCTAGCTCATCCCTGAGGTCAATTTCAGAGGCCCTTCTCTGTGTGTCCCCTCCAAGAGAAGTTCAGAGGGTAGTAGTTGGGAACAGCTCTTTTTTGTGGTGGTGGTGGGGGGCAACCCTACCTGGAGGGCCCGGAGAAGACATGCTTCTTTTCCCACGCATTCAGACATTAGCTATGGCCCAATTCTTGTGGGCTGCTTTTATTCTAGGCTGTGAGGCTGCGGTGGGGTGAAATTTTGTGTAGTTTAGATGAACACTTTTAGTATTGTATTGTTTTTAGACTGTTTTATTGTATTTATTTGTATTTGTATTATTATGGTGATCATGATTTATATTTTCAGGATTTTTCCAGTTATATTGATGACTGATCTCTGTGTGGAGATGTTCATTTCTGTAATGGGACAGGACAGTGGAGATCCTTTCTGGAAACTCTGCTGATTTGGTCCATTTCTTCAGCTCATTTCTGATTGATGCAGGATTCACTAGTTCCCTGTTTCACTAGCAGTGGGTCCTACTAGCATGCAGGCAGGGTTGGCTACTGCCAACTACTCAGTTCTGAGGTAACTATGGACAAAAGCCTCTTCAAAAGGGGGTGGGCGAGGATAAGCCTGGAAGTGCTGTGTACTTTTTCACAGAGAAAATAGTTAAACTATGGAATTCACTACCACAAGGTGTAGTGATGGCCACCAATTTATATGGCTTTAAAGGGGGGTTGGATAAATTCCTGGAGGAGAAGGCTGTCAATGGCTACTAGTCATACCAGTTTTAAAATCATTTCACTGGCTGCCATTTAGTTTCTAGGCGAAGTATAAAGTGTTGGTTATTACTTTTAAAGCCCTACATGGTTTGGGTCAAGGTTACTTTTGGGATCGCCTTCTCCCATACAATCCGCCCTGCACACTCAGGTCCTCTGGGAGGAATTTCCTTCAGCCAGCAAAAACTAGATTAACAACTGTTACCCAGAGGACCTTCTCTGTTGCCACTCCCAGACTGTGGAATGGCCTGCCAGGAGAGATCCGCCAACTCAATAGTCTTTCTGAATATAAAAAAAGCAATAAGGACTGATCTCTTCTGGCAGGCCTACCCAGTTGAATTTTAAGATGTCTGGCTGTTATTTTAATAATGTATTCATTTTTATATGTTTTAATCAATTTTATGTATTTTATAATATTTTGTATTTTATGTTGTTCCCCGCCTCGATCCAGAAGGATAGGCGAGTAATAAATTATTATTATTATTATTATTATTATTATTATTATTATTATTATTATTATTGTTATTATTATTGTTGTTGTTGGCGTTGGCTATGTGCTACCTCCAGTAACAGAGGCACTAAGCCTATAGGCACCATTTGCTGGGGAACATGGGTGGCAGTTGCACTGGATCCTTGGTCTGATCCAGTAGGGCTCTTTTTATGATGTTATGTTCTTAAGCCTGTTCAAAATATGTGGGGAAGCCAGTGTGAATGAGGTGATGCTCCCTGACCCCTATAAAAGCTTCCAGGCCAGGCAAGCTTACTGAGCAGCAAGGAAGCTCTGTTTGTGTATAATCTCCAGACTCTTGTTAGGAACTACGTCTGAGGATCTGGCACTGACTATTTGTGCTATGTCAGGAAAAAGAGGAGACACAAATAGGATAAGAAACACAAAACCACACACACACACCCCATGTGCCCCCCGCCCCCGTTCCTACTCCACTTGTCACATACATAAACAGACACAAAATAAAGCAAAGTGAGAACCTCTCACAGGATGTTTTCATCACCCCATTCTCCTGACATCTCCAGACTTTCTTGAACAGTTTATTTCAAGATTAATACATAATAACTTCTTGATAAAAATGGAGTGCAGCGGCAGCATGAAAAGGCAACCTCATTGCATCCCTTGCTACTTGGTATTGAAGGGGGAAAAAATCAGTATTTCAGCTAATCAAAAAGGGCCTGTTTTGTTGCCTTCCCTGAAGCAGGCACTGTTTGTTATACTGATGAGCGTGAGGCTGCACTTGCTGATGTTGCTTAGGGTGAAAGTGCATTCAGCACACAGATAAGACGATGGCTTCTGGTTCATCAGCGCCAATTAGGAATAGGTTGCATTAGTCACTGTTACTGTACTTGCTTGGCATTCCAGGACAAGAACAGTGAAATCTATGTGTTTGATGTATATGGGCTGCAAAATACAACCCAGCATCATCCCTGAAATGTCGCAATGAATCTCATGTTTCAGGATGCTATAAGGGATCATTGTTCACTGAATGACATTGGACGAGTCACGCTGTCTTGCAGTGCTGCCACCCCTATACCGCAAAGCACCCCATGGCAATGACCTTGTCAAATCTTGGGGGACCATTTCCTCCTGCAAAGGCCCGTTCCACTTAATAATGAACTAGACCATTTGGAAACAAAGACTCCTTTAATGAAGTCTACAGAATGCATAACACTGCTCTGTGGGGATGTCAGAGAAATCCATAACAGAAACAAATGATTTCTAAGACAATCTGACCTGTGGATTAAACAGTGGACTCGCTTTTCTTGAGTTGCACAGTTTCTGTGGTCTTGCAGACTGGTATTTTAACTTTCTGGAATTTTACACAGATTTAATAGTAGAAAAATGTGTATAAAACAAAAACAAAACAAAAAACATTGGTCAAAAATGTGCATTTCTTCCATAGGCGAAGGCATGAAAATAAACATTGGGGGAGAGGATTTCTGTATGGAGGATGATTTGCACTTTTTCACAAGTACGAATTTGCACAAATTCAGGAAATGGGAAAACCTCCCAGTTCCGTCAATGAGCAGATGACAGAATGAAAGGCACCTGACGATCCACAAAACAAAGATGAAATGGATTTTCCAAAATCCGTACATCCCTATTGCTATATGCTATTAAATATGTCAGAAGTACAAAGTACAGGATAAACAATGTCTGGTTTTAAGATTTTTTTTAATGAGTTTATTTATTTATTTAATGAAAGTATTTTTATCCCACTCCTCGGCCAAAAAAGGTTACCATGTACCAAAGGTACATGCAAGCAGTAAAATAAGACAATCTGCAGGCTTACAATCTAAAAAGACACAACACAAAAGGAAAAAGTGATGGGAAGGGAAGAGGAAGAAAAAATATATATCTTATTTTAAGAAGGCTGCTGGCATTGCCCTGCTTCTCCTCTCCTCTTGTAATTTAGGATATATAGGGCGCTAGGCTACCTCTGTCCAGATAAGGGCGCAGCTGGTATATCAGCCTAAGCTGATAAAAGGCGCTCTTTGCCACTGAGTTCACCTGTGCCTCAAGTGACAGTTCTGGATCCAAGAGCACCCCCAAACTACGGACCCGATCCTTTAGGGAGAGTGCAACCCAGTCCAGGACAGGGCAAACATCACATCGCTGGACAGATGAACCACCCGCTAACAGTACCTCCGTCTTGTCTGGATTGAGTCTCAGTTTATTAGCCCTCATCCAGTCCATTACCGTGCCCGGGCACTGGTTCAGAACAGCCACTGCCTCACCTGGGTTTGATGGGAAAGGGTTGTATGTGTTTACTGCTGTATGAACTATAATAAATACAGGAATAAAGTAGATTTTGCTTCTGTACTTGCCACTTTCTGGGTGGTCATTTGGGGACCTCCTGGGTTGTGGGGCCCTGTATTTTAGCTCCAAGGTCAATCCCTTGCTGAGCTCTTCAAACCCCCCCCCCCCATGTGTATGGGTCAAGTGAACCTTCCTTTAGCCATCTATGTTTCTTTGCCTCTTGCATTTCATAGCCCTTGGCTGCACCATTTATGATCCCCCCCCTATATTCATATCCATCTTTAACTGCCAACATTTCAGGCTATCTAATGAAATGGGCTCCAGACCATGAAAGCTTATGCTACAGTAAACCTGCTAGTTTTTAATGAATGAATGAATGAATATATTATATTTTTAATCCACCCAATAAACAATGTTCTCTGGGTGGATTACAAACAGTTAAAAAAAAAACTAAAATGCCATAGAACAGTTTTAAATTTAAAATACAATACAAATATTAAAAAGAATAAAATACATTATAATACAAAACAAGAAATAGCACAGGAATTGATAAAACAGCCATAATAACCAAGAACTAGGTCACTAAAATGCCTGGGAGAAAAGAAAGTTTTTTGCTTGGCACCAAAAGGATAACAACAT
Organism: Elgaria multicarinata webbii; assembly: GCF_023053635.1. Classification (NCBI taxonomy): domain Eukaryota; kingdom Metazoa; phylum Chordata; class Lepidosauria; order Squamata; family Anguidae; genus Elgaria; species Elgaria multicarinata. The sequence continues at coordinate 72,452,774 of NC_086172.1, read as the reverse complement.
AGGCGTCAGGCTATGTTTGTGGACTTTATTCCATAAGTGGGGTTCTACCACGGTCAAGACTCTCTCTCTTGTAGCCACCCTCTTCAGCAGAGTATCCGGAGTAGGGCCTCTGAAGGTGACCTAAGGGTCCGAGCAAGTATATGTGGGAGGAGATGTTCCTTTAAATTCTCTGGATACTTTTTTTTAACAAAAACACTTTGTTTTTAAGTTGTCACATGATCCCTTTCTGTCATTGCTGGAACAGATTAACATGGAATACAGCTCATATGTCAGAGTCGCACCACAACAATCTGCAAAGCCTCTTTGACCAGGGATGATACTGAAACAGAAGGATGAATGAACGCACCATGAGTGACAACGATGGCCATATCTTGCCGCTTCCAATATCCGAAGGAATGGTGTGAGTCTTCAGCCTAATTTTATTCCTGGAGATGGAGGTTAGAAAAAGCAGAACATCTTTTGGGGAAGGGAGAATAAACCTCACTTGTCTAGCACTGGAAGCACTAGTAAAAGTCTCTGGAAAGTGCATTTCTATTCTATATTTTTAGTGTCTCGAGTTGAACTTGAGCACCTGCTTAAACGCTCTGCAGAGCTGTGGCCCAAGCAAAGACATTTTAATACCAGAGAACATGATAGGAGGGGAAATTAAGAGATTATGTCTCATGAACCTCCTGGTGAGATGATCGGCTTTGAATGCTGCCAAAATATTCGTGCTAAATGCCAAGTTTCATAGGAAATTTAGGGGTAAAATTAAAATGCCAGCCTTCAAAGCTTTGTTGCCAGCATGGGTTTAAATGCTTTGCAAATGTAATTAAACGGTGGCAGGAGCTTTGATGTCTTGTGTCGGTCATCATGCACACCAAGGAAGCCCACAGAAGCTGGTGCATTTTGGAAGAGACTGTCAAAAAGAAGGCAAAATCAAAGGTGGATGATCCTGGAACTTTCTGGTTAATAATATTTCTGAGATTGCTGTATTGTGTGCAGTGGTGGAGAAACAGTTTTCATTGTATGAAATGAAGGTGAAAAAAATGCACCCGTGTTTATTCTTAAATTTTCGAATAATGGACCATTTTTCCCCATAGAAAAGATTGCCCCCATAAATGACTTCTATGATACGTTGAAAATAAGAATTTACATGAAAATAGATCAGAAGGCGGCATGGAGGAAGATTTGGATGCTGGAGATGTTGGGTTGGATCCAAACCTCACAGAAGCGGACATCTGCTTATGAAACGGGACTTCTGCTTGCACGACTGGACTTCCTCATGCTCTCCTCACTCTGTGCAGCCACCTGCATACACCCCAAATCTGCTCCAGAGGGTTCCCCCAACCTTTCAGAGCAGATTTGGGGTGCTCATGGGAGGATTCAGGGAGAAAGGGGAAATCTATCTGCCAGCGGTTCTTTTGCACTGACGAAAACAACCCATTGTAATTTTCTTCATGTATTGGCTAATACCTTCTATAGAGCTAAGTGGCTACAGTAGCTGCCATCGTGGCAAATAAGTTCTCAGATGTTGATGTGGTCCTTTCTGAAGGATGTGCAGGCAGTTGCAAAGAGGTATGTTCCAATCTAGCCTTATCATCAGTCTTAGCACTAAAGCTTGTGAAAGGTACTTATTACGCATACACCCACATCCTGAATGGGTTGACATGGAGCTTTTCTTTTCTTACTTTTCTCATGCCTTACAGCAACACCACTTAGTTCACATGTCACAGTAAGCCACCGTGGGTTAATTCACACATGGGGGGCATGGGGGCATGCCAGCCACCATTTTGAATATGCAAGCTATGGTGGGCATGCATTGTGGCTTGTCATGTTGTGTGAACCTGGGCAGTGTAGGTTATGTGAAGGTTAAACAACCCTAAGGTAATCCTAGAACAACCCATGTCATAGTCAAAATGGGCATGACCCACCAAGGCTTAAATAGGCCATGATGGGCTGAGGTGGCATGAAAATATGGTCACTATCTAGTCTATTCAGAAGGGCCATAGCTCGGTGTAGAACTTCTGGTTCATTCCCTGCAGTTTCCAATGAATAAGGGATTTTGGATAGCAGTGCTGGGAAAGAACTTGACTGGAGAGCCAGCCACCATCAGTTAGAATAAATAATACTGGGATAGATAGACCAGTGGTCTGATTCAGTGCTCCAGTTCAGAAGTAAAGAGAAACCTGTGGTGTTTGCCAAAACCATGGACTCTTGTGCTCTCTCCCCCTCCTCCTTTTTTGTGCACAAGATTGAACACTTACACTTTTAAACTTACCTATGATGGCTGAACTCAGGAACAGTGGTTTGCTTAAATAATGATTTGAGAGTAAGCCAGGATCTGAAGCCATCTTGTGGTCTTGATTTGTTTTCTCTAACTAAACCAGGAGTGTGGTTCTCCAGATGTTGTTGGACTTCAGCCAGCATGGTCAGTGGTCAGGGATGATGGGAGCCAAAGTCCACCAACATCTGGACTTTCGGTGGACTTCAATTCCCATCTATTAATTTAAACAAATCAAAGATCTCTGAGGTTGGATGTGATGGAGAATGTGTGAACAAGAGGCAGAGAGAGAGAGAGAGAGAGAGAGAGAGAGAGAGAGAGAGAGAGAGAGAGAGAGAGAGGCCCTGTTCAGATGACACTCTAAGCCATAGTTAGGCTGCTTAGCCTTTTGCAGCAAATGGTTAGTGAGTGTGTTTAAACTGTGCTTATGTAGCCACCATGGTTAGGAAAGGTTCACCCAACATGCAAAGTCATGGTTAGGGTTAGCCATAATGTTTAGCTCAAAATGCTTAACCACCATGGCTTAGCATGTTGTTTGAACAGGGTCAGAGAGAGAGAGAGAGAGAGAGATAGGGTGGTAGAATGGGATAAAGAAGAGAGTGTGGGGTCACTCTATTCTGACCCATTTCTGGTACTGGCTTCGCCCATCATTGGCATGTAGTCCCAGGAACATTTCCCTTGAAGGAATGCAGCCCTCCAGCTAAAAAGGATTCTCTAGTCCTGACATAATGTCTGAACTGGACCAATATAAGCTAGCTTCATCTGACAGCTGCCCATCACAGCCCTGATGCAAAGATTGTATACCTGTCATTTGCAGTTGTAGTAAAAGGGGACAGAAAATTGAGCAACTGCAAGTCAAGACTCTGACTGGTCCTTTCCCTATGAGGAATAATGTCCATTGTGTGGACTCTAGCTGTGCTGGAGTGGTGGCAGAAGGCAGTATCCCAGTGCCCTGGGTTTAGCCCCATGTTTGGAGCTTGACAGATCAGGAACTTATTTTTATCTTGGTTGAGTAGCCTTTGGCAAAGAGACTCCCTGGCTTATGCATGCCTGCATTCTGTCTGTAAACACATTATGGATTACCTTATTGCGTTTATTATATAGTAAAGCAGTCATCATAATTCCGGCCCTGATCTCCGTTTCTGTGTGAAAGCAAAGAACGGAAAGGTACTCTGCACATTTGCAGTTCTCTCTATTTATTTAGTTAGTTACGGTATAGGCATAAAGTTCAGAATGCAGAAGAAAGTTCCCTAGAAGGGAACTGGACTGGAAATCATTTGCGAAGCAACCGTTAATGGATTAAGAAGTATGACAACTTCCACTGGAACTTATTATATCCGTTCCGCCCTGAAATCGGGCTAGAAGAGTTTAGAGAAGCAGATGTTTAGCATTTGGCAATTCAAAATGTGTTTATAGCATTCCTCATCCACTTTGTGCTTTGTTTGCTGGCAATTGCTAGTTTTGAGGTTCTGTGCACCATTAATTGGCTGATTGGCAACACGTCACAAACAGGGAAGTAAACAAGTGAAATAACAAATGCTGTGTCATCTAAACAATAGAACATTTCCCTCATAATCAGGGTGTGTGTGGAGGGCTGAAACCATCCTCTGAAGATTGGGAAGGGTGGGGAATTTTTTTTTTGGGGGGGGGCTAACATTCACAATAGTTATTGAGTTTTCTGGGAGTTCCTTTATGGTTTTCCATTAAAAATCCACTTTGTACAATGCTAAATTAGCAACACAATTGCATCAGGTCATTCCCAGGAAGGGGAATATTCACAAAGCCATTTTAAAAGTGGGCCCTCTCAGTGGCTTCTCCAGTGCTGTGGAACTCTCTTCCCAGGGAAGCTAGACTGGCTCCTTCCCTGATGTGATTTAGGAGGCAGGGAAATACTTTTTTGTTGTGGCAGGCCTTTGGTGAAAGATCTGGACCTCTGTCTGTGCCAAGGACTTTTAAAACTGTCATTTTAAATGTTTAAATGTTTTAATATTGGAATATGTTCAATATCGTTTTAACTTTTGTATATCTCTATTTATAGGTTTTAAATGTATATGTTTTAAATTTTGTAATGCCGCCCGGAGGCCCAGCATTGGACAAAAGGCGGGATGATAGTAATAACAGCAACAACATGGCAGTTGGTTGGGTGAAGAGCTGAGCGGCGTGGTGCTCAAAAATAGGGGTTCAAAGGGGTAAAATAGAATGGAACCCTTGGTTCAATGGTAAGGATGCATGTGACAATCTATAAACTAGGGGAACTTGGTTTCAGAATCCATTGCCTGCCTGGTCTGTTGTAGACTAGTGTAAAGCCCATGTTGCCATGGCTACTATTAGCACAAGGGTGAAACATACTGTTCCTTTACTCCCCACTATGTCAGTCCTCCAGAAGCTTTATGGAGGTTACTTTCATTCAATGCAACTTTTGGCCCTTGCTTCCTCACACCTGTCACCACTGAACAACATTCACTTCTTCCCTGCAGGCTTCAAGCCCACTTCCTTCCCTCTTCTCCCACATTTCAAAACCCAGCTTTCCTGAGGGCAGCTTCTTTTCCTCTTCCGCCACCGCCATCACCTCAAAATATTTGCTGCTGCCTCCACCACTATCCCTGTATGCCGCCCTGAGATCTTAATGATATAGGGCGGGATATAAATGTTTTAAATAAATAAATAAGGCAGCTTCGAGACTGGGCTCAACTCACAGAGCCCAAGGCCCTCCATTCCTGGCTTTGTGTTTTTCTCCCTGCACAGCTGCACAGCACAGACTATGTGGGTGCTGTAGATATCTGACTGCCTCAGGCCCTTGGCCAGGGTGTGGAAACATACTGTTTGGCTATTAAAGCTCAAGCTTTTAAAACTATCAAAATTGTCTGCACATCTACACTGCTTAAGCTTTATTTTAAAACAAAAATGAGCAAAATCAGTCGGGCAGATCTCGAGTAGTAAGAATTACACTACTGTAGTCTTATATAAGATATATTCAAATAATCCTAAATACAAGGTTTCTTATTTTTTTCACAGTTTGTTTAACATGCTTTTATGACAAGAATTGATTTTGGGGTGGGGAAAAGGTACAGGTTCCTAGAAAAACTGACGATATGAAATGAATTATGTGGCTCCTCTTGCTATATCCTCTGGCTTTCAGCAGTGTCTTTTGGAAGTGACGTAGTATCTGATGCTGGGTAAGAAAGTGTGATTTCCAACACATGGGATGTGGTTCAGAAGAAAATCCCATGCAAAGAGAAAAGTAAAGGATCCTCTTAGAGGATCCTTTTGACCTGCCCACCTTTACATAAAAGTTTGGCTTAGAGAAGCGTTCCGTAAACTTGTGCCCTCCAGATATATTGGACCACAACTCCCATAATCCATGGCAGGACTGATAGGAGTTGTAGTCCAAAACATCTGAGAGCAACAGGTTGTGAAGGTGGTCTAAATTATTATTGGAATGTATACCCACTCATGTAACATTAGAAATAGGGTCCTCACCTTTTACCTCAACATAGGACACATCTTCACCTCTCCCAATGCAGCCATGGCTCTACCTGCCTTATTCTCCCCTCCCTCCAGTCTTTTTGTCCACCTCCATCCCATGCTGGAAGGAGCAGGACTCCAGGTGTGCTAGTCGGTAAGTGAGGGAGAGTTACGAGAGAGTTTTAGAAAATAACAGGTGTGTCTTATGTCAAATATTGCCATTATATCCCCAAATGCCTTTGTAAGAAAAGGTGTTTTTTTTTTAAAAAAAAAAAAGTCGTTCATTTTTACATAAATCTGGGCTTCAGATCATTTTCTTCTCCTCATCAAAGACTCATTAAACTTCCAGAGGTTTGATTGATTCCCCCCCACCCCCGCAGGTTCCAGAGGAAACACAGCATATCTTGTGCCATTTCCCACTGCTTTGACACTGCTGGCATGAGAGTGACACAGCCTCTCCACAGAGTTGCTTCTGACACTTTCATCTATACTGATGCTCTTCAATGCCATCTCCATAAAGCAGCCTTGATGTGGTGGCTTAGTTTGTTCATAGACTCAGCAAATCCCGTCTCCGTGGATTTACCACTCAAAACGCTTGTTTTTTTCTGCAGTTCCCCTTTCCTCCCTATAGCTACTTGTCTCGCACTGATGCCGTCACAATAACGTTGGCTGTTTATTCAATGGAAGTATCGGCATCAGTCAGAATGAGTGTTGTCAAGATGATTCTCATAGGCCATGCTTACGGAAAACTGCTAGCAAAGACAATTCATGTTTGTAGCTTTGCTTGATGATCTTTCGATCCTGATTTATACAGTTTAAGGAATACAGACTTGCTTTTCCTTTTGAGAGAAATCCACTTTGCAAGAACTTTAGTGTGGTGTCCCTTCATTCCAGCTCTCTGCTTGGAGTGGACTGTGATCTGAACTGTGTGGGCAGTCTACCTGGTGCCCTCTGAATGTTTTATACTGCAACTCCCAGCATTCCTACCCATTAGCCATGCTGGCTGGAGTTGATGGGAGTTGATGTCCAAAACATCTGAAGGGCATCAGATTGGGGAAGGCTGCTGTAGGACAATATTGTGTTAAAGATCCTTCCTTGGACATCATGACATGCTCCTCCAATGCATGACTGTTGTTGTTTTATTACTCTTCCCATTGTACAAATTAATCAGAACTATCAAGATTTCTGTAGAGTTGCTGAATTGGATAGAAGGTCCCACCTGAGAGCAAAATATGCAGATTAGGACGATTCTTTTAAGTACTGGTCCTAGGTGAGAGGTTGCATAATTTTGCCTAGATACTTCAGAATATAGAGAGAAAATGAAACTGCCAGGACATATTAGTAGCAACTTTCATCTAACCTCAGAATTCTTTCTAAGTACTTGATAGAGGAGGAAATCCTTAGGCGCAGACTTTTTTTTTTAAAGCCTCTTACAGCTTTGTGTAGAATGTGATACAAAATTTGGATCCCTGAAAATCTTAGCTTTCTTTTCTTTTCTGTTATGGTTTGACCTAAAGGTTGTATCCAATTTTAATCTAAATTAAGTCCCATTCATTTCAGGGATCTACTCTAATTAGGACTAATTGTTTGGAACTATATAGGAAGTGTCCACAACATATTCATTAAGTGGAGATTCTCTGTTCTATTTCATTTACATTTTCCAGTTTATACATTGTTTACATCTTTCTTCCTCTTCACTTTTGAACCCACCTTAAATGCTGACCTCTTTTGAAAAGTACTCATTGGCCAAGTTGTAATGTATGGTAGCCAAGACAGGCTAAAGTAATGCCAATAAGATCACTTAGATAATGCAGAGAGGCCTCTGATGTAATCTCTACATGTCCAAATAGGAATAAAGATGGTTGGTTGAGTGGAGGCTTCAGGTTCTTCAGCCTAGATGGTCAAAATCTTCCTAGCCAAGTTGCTGGGGAAAGAGTGATGACATCATGACAGGGGAACACTGGCCTTTGTGGAGAATCTGCGGTCCTCTGGATGGAGAAATTAATCACTGCTGATTGAGAAGATAACGTAGATTATTATTTTTATCCGAGTTCACTGTCTCTGTGATCCTGTAAGGAATCTAGCAAACTACCTTTTATTGTGTCAGTGGCAACTACAAAAGACTTTGGTTCTCAGTTCCACATGTGTTAAAGGAGAAAGTGACAAGGAATTGACATAGCTGTGCATCCTTCCCAACTGACATGACACACACACATTTACACCTCCTATAATGCAATGGATCGAGGACCTAATAACATTAACCACATTTTGAATGAGTGTTATATAGATGCAACTTGCAAGAGGATAAACATACGAATATTCTTGAAAACTTTGTATAACTCCATCATATAAACCCCCAGTTTATATGATGGAAATGATAATTCTCTATACACAATTTATGTGTTTTTTCTCCCCGTTTTCACAATGTATTTTCTGTTTTGTTTGTTGATATTCACAATAAAATTAAAAAAAGGAAAAAAGATACACACACTACTTTTTTAAAAATACACACACACACACAAAGAAACTTGGGCATCTGTACCAAGGTACTAAATATTCCTTGAGAAATTGCCCTTACAGCCTCTGTGTGTTTACTTGGATGTCCCACCAAGTTCAATGGGGAGTGCTTCTACTTATGAGTGCACGACAAGCCATAGTCTTTGATATGATTGCCTTGAGGATTGCATTAGAATAATTACTTCAGTGATTCAATTGCAAAGGATAGTCACTGATGCCTAACAGAACCAATTCAAACTGCATAAAATAACAGACTAAACCACCACAGTAGCTGCAGCTACAGCTCAGCTCCACCCTCTCCCACCCCCCTGGTGCTTTGAACAGCATTGTTGCTATTTGTAGTTTAATCAGCAGCTTGCTTAGCTTGAAAAAGAAAAGAGGGATGTTTTTTAAGCATCTGGAGAGCAAATTTAAGCCCAAAGCAGAATCGGCAAGTTGAGTTGATGGGGTCGAGCGCATTAAAGATATTAGCAGGATTAAAGCTCTCAGGGACAGAACGCTTGGCAGATTTTTATTAAGATGGAGAGAGATGAATAGTATTAAACTGGGTGATCATACATGTCATTTCAACAAAGAGGGCATTAGAAATGGAAGCAAACATCATTAGTGGCAAACTGAAGAACAGTCTCATCTTCGTACATAAATATTTTAGCATTGGGGAGGTCGTTAATGGGAAAAGTAGACGGTGTAGGTGGGTGTAGGTGTGGGGAAATGGAGATGCCGCATTGATCCTGAAGGCATCTATTTGGGGAAGGAGGAGAAAAAAAAGACTATTGAATCTACATGATTTGCATCCTATTTTCTCCAGTAAAATCTAAAGATGGTGAGGTTGGTGCATATATGGCATGATCTAGGGTAGGAAAGCCCAAGGCCTACTAGAATGAAATCCTATAGGATTCAGAAGTGGCAGCTCTAACAGTTATAGCTGCTGTCAGAATCATCCAGAGGGTCCTGAATTGTCCTGGAGGATCTACCAAAACAGATATAGGCCCTGTTCAGAAGACACCTTAAACCACAGTGCTTAAGGCTTTTTTGTTTAAGGTGTCTTCTGAACAGGGCCATAGAAATTGTATGGAAGGAGATAAAGCGTAAGGGGTGGTGTGGTGGGCCAGGGGAGAAGAGAAACACTGACTTCAATAGGGCTTACATTCAAGTGAGTGTGCATAAGAATGCAGCCTTCAAGTTTGCTGGACTTCCCTGACAATGTATGCCCCAAGGCAAAAGTAGTGCTTTACCATCCCTGTCCATCCATGTAGGCTACCTTTGCTGACTCTGCCTTACTGCTTGCTTCCTCCTGAAGGCACAGCTATGGTTATTATGAGTCTATCCTACTATGAATAGACTATCATAATGGGCAAGCAGGACCAAGCCTAGATCTGCCTCTGCCTAGCTTACAGATACAAAGCTGAATATGAGCTTGGCCATGCCACAGTATAGCCGGTGTCAGTCAGATATATTCTGGTGTCCAAAACCAGTAATACAAACAGCACCCACCTGCCACTAATAGTCATGGGTTCAATCTACCATGGTCACCATGCTTTTGCACAGCTACCATCCATTTCAACAGGCATTCCTCAGGAGAACTTCCTGGCAGACTTGTGTAGCATATTAAGGTCTGCTACCCTTAATAGTAATGAGGTATTAAGGTCTTCCGCTTGAAAGGTGTCAAAATGCACCATTTCACCTTGCCCATTGTTGGGCTACTTCTCAGCAAGCATTCCCCACACAACACTGGTAAGGTTTGGTTGTCTACATAATTAGATAGTTTACAACGCCAATGTTTTCCTCACCATCCGTCTTGAGAGAGCAGGTTTATTCAAGCTAAACCAAGGACTTATCGTATTTACTGAAAACATTTTTAGTCCATTGCTTCTAGAACTAAAGGCAGCTTATAAAAATTTTGAACAAGAAAACCTACAAAAATCGGGGGGTTACATTATTTATTGAATTGGGGAAAAACAGAGTGAAATGAAGGGAAGGAGGGGAGAGGGAGAGAGAGAGAAAATCCAGGGACTCTTCCTATATACTAGCTACAACTGGGGTCACCTGTTTCAAAAGAACCATAAATCAGAGCTCACTTCTTTTTAAGAAAAGATCTCTCTCTCTCTCTCTCTCTCTCTCTCTCTCTCTCTCTCTCTGGCCTTGTTCACCCAACAGCTCAACTTGTAGGTTCTATTTGTGCTACTTGGCTTGTTCCCCATGTTTGGATTATGTTATACGAGACAAGGCCAATGCAAATGCATCTGAATGCCAGTATGTCATGGTCAAGCAATCTGTCTGTCATAAAAAGAGGTTGACAGATTGTATGCGTTGGACGTATGGGTGCACAGATTGCACAATACATTCTAAGCATGGCTGTGTGTGCACAGATGCCCAAGACCTACTACTATGTCTCCACCCCACCCCTATATGTAGACTCTACCAGGCTGAGGCCTTTGTGAGTCAGTCTTAGGAAGATCCTAAATGTATTTTTGAAGCTCATATAAACAGCCCAAGTAAACCCTCATAACTGTAAGACATATCCCATTGGGACAGAATCTTCTTAGCACTTTGGGCTTGTGCAAAAGTTATATTTCATTCCTTGCATGCTATAAGAGGGTAACTGCAGCACACCACTAGAATAATGTGAGGACAAATGGCCTTCGGGTAAAACAAATGCATTTTAGGTTAAATTCTGCAAAAAACATAAATGTGCCTACAATCCATTAGAGCAGTGAGTGTATCCTTGAGTGCTGATCAGTAAAGGTGAAAGCAGTGTTCACCACAGCCTAGCAACATTGCCTTCCTTCCAAAATGCTGAAGATTTCAAAAGCACAATTCCAAGTCAAAAACATACTGTTTAAATACTGAATTAAGAAAGTTTGAACTGTAAATCAGTAAGTATAACAGAAGAATGGAATAATTAATATATTTAAAAAGATGCTTGTCTGTGAGTTTTCTATCGTTTGTAGACTTGTAACAGATAATATTTTACGCACCCCCCCCCAATTCTTCAAGTGCTGAGAGGCTGTATTATTTGTTTTTATTTACAAATACATAGGTTGAGCATAGGCGGAGGCTCAGAGCTTAAAACACTCAAGCAGACCAGCTCGGTTTCATCTTTCCCCCCTTTCCTTTGATACCAATCTGCCTAGTCTCAAAATGGTTTGCTTTTGCACAGGCACAGCTGGATAACTTCATCACCACATAAAAAGGGAGGAGGAAGACATGTCCTCTTTTAGAAGGAGCTTCTGGCTGCTTCTTTAACACTTTGCTAAAGCTAATCTCCTTGACAACAGGAGTATAGTGGGCAACATATCAACTTATTTGACCTAACAAACAGACTGTGCCAGGACAGATGATTTGCCTGGGCCCAATCCTGTCATGCAAGTTTAAGCCCCCCACCCTGCTCTTATAAACAAATTGGCAGGGATCCTGGGAGATCATCCATCTCAACCTCAATCTCATAACATTTTTTTTAAAAAAGATCAAAGGTAATATGATGCAGCCACCATTGTCATGATTTACACACTTATTTCTTTTGTCCTGGCTCTGCTAATTGTTTTTTTTAAAAAAACAAAAAACAAACAAAAACAAAGTGGTTTTGTAGTGTCTTTAGTTTCAGATTGAGATTTAGACTTTAGAGTATTTGAGAGTTGTACTATCTTAATGTTTTCTTTGTTTTGTATTTGAATTTTTTTTATGTGGTGTTATATGGTTTTGCATGTTTGTACAGATGTTAAGTATGTTTTAATAAGTTCACATTTACCCTTAATATAGTTTAATTACACACACAGAGGATTTTTTTTTATTGTTCTGGGATGATTAGATTAGAAAGGTTTAAAACAACCAGGGTAAATGTTTACCCTAATGTTTGCCTGTCCCTCTACAGATGAAACCACATAATTCAATTTATCATGAACCACAAGCAAACCTGAAGAGTTGTAAAAGGCGTTAATAGACATGATCACAAAAAACAGTATCTCAACAAGTCTCCCAAGAAAGGAGCTGTCATTTACTACTTTCATAGGTAGTAGGACCAGATACAAAAGAGGGCAGGGCTCCTGCAGCTTAACTGTTTTAATGAAGAGGAAATTTCACCGGGTCCTGCATACATACATATAACAACTGCTGAAATTCCCTTTTCTATACAACTGTTAAAGATGCAGGAGCCCTGTCCTCCTTTCCATATGGTCACCCTATATTCTCTCCCTAACTCTGCCCCACTGATCCTGTATATGATACTCAGTGAGAATGGATCCATTACACATGAGCTTGGCAGTCCTTTCAGATCTATCCATCATGTACTCTGCATCTCTACCTGGCTGACAATATTCCTACCTTCATCTGCCAGTCCCCTCTTCCCTTAGCTAGTTGTGAGTCTACTCTAAACAACATAGGTTGCACATAGACCACTTCCTAACATTACCAAGCCATTGCCTCTTAATCTGAATTGGGACATCTAACTGCTACCGCCATCTATATGAAAAATATTGTTGAGAATTCATGGAAATGGGAGTTTTCAATCAAGGATTTATTCCCCCAATTTGTGTTAGTCTCTAGTATTGGGTACTCAAGTTCTAAGAATAAAATAATATATGCACACACTGCGGGACCACAAGTTAAGGGGCAATGATTTAAAGTAATTCATTTTAACCAGCATAATACACTTGCCAGAATGATTTCCCTTATCATTATAGTCATGGTCTTAAAACAACAGTTCATCAAGGCACATTTCAAATGAACTTGGCTGAAATGTTCACTATAGCCAGCACTTGCAATAAATAGCTGATGCAATACCAATTATTTTTCAAGTGACACCTGTCCCAGGTGCAGCAGGCATAATTTGCTGGCCAGGTACTTGAGAGCATTATTTCTAGTTAGTTAAAGGAGGTAATGGCAGAGAGCGATCATTCTTGGGGCTTGGTATGCCTCACCCTGCTTGGTTGTTGTACAAGGATGTCAGACAATGGAAGTCTAGTGCCAATACTAAAATGGCAGAAAAGTGTCACTTCTGAAACTATGGGTTGTATCCTGATGGCTAATAGTTTGGGGATCCAAGGACTAAATTCATTTTCAGACTGAGATGAATTAATATAAGAAGGTAACAGCCACTTTCAATATGCAACAGAGACAGCTATTTTTCTGATACCTTCCAAAACATTCTTGCATTATAAATTTCTAATTAATGCATTGGAAGTGAGTGGCTAGGATAGAGAAGAAATACCTTCCTCTCTCTTAAGGGACAACTACAACTAAACTGAAAACATCTCTTGAGGATCTTCTTTTGTTGGATTGAAATGAATTTATAATAATCCCCCTGTAGCATTTGATTTGGCTTGCTTTTGGGGGCCATAGGAGACATGTGTTTTTGTTTGTTTGAACAATTCCTTTTTAGCCTACAGACATAATGGACACCGTGTAGTTTTTTTAAATAGTAGCATACTTTGAACTGGTGAGAATGTTTATGAATGGAGGATCCTATCCCATACACAGTGTCTGACTATATAAAACTATTTTAGCAACTCAGTTGCATGAATTAGCACAATTTAGAATGTGGCAAGTATGGAGCTTCTATTATCCTACTTCTTGGTTTGCATAGGAAAACATCTATTGTGCTGGATTTGAGCCTTAATCTTTAACCTCCCTTTTATGACTGATATTTTTTGTTGCTTTTCTATTCACTTTTTCCATTTTGGTTTGATGTAAGTCAATAATACTGCAAGGTAAGTGCTAGCATTTCACCTGTAATTTTCAATCCTTTTCTGAAAACAGAGTTCCCAGAATGCTGCAGCAAAAAGAGTTGTGACCTCTATACAGATGAGAGGAAATAAAATACGTTGGAATGTCCTCTGAATGCCATCCATTTGTATTGCCAAAAGGAGACATCCCTCATAGTAAATTGTGCTGCTCTGTGACCTTCTGTCTTCTCCTTGGCAGGAGGAATACAATGTAGTATAAATTCATTCATCTTAATGGCCTGGAGTAATCAGGAGTTCAGATAAAAACACAAAGGCTATGTTGATAAAGGTTAAACTGACACAAAATTACACGGAGGACAAAGTGAAATGAAGAACATAAGAATGTAAGAAGAGCAATTCTGGATCAGACCAAGGGTGCATCTAGTCCAGCATTCTGTTCACACAGTGGCCAACCAGCTGCCCACGAGAAACTCACAAGCAGGACATGACTGCAACAGCACTCTCCTGCCCATGTTTCCCAGCAACTGGTGTTAATAGGCATATGGTTCTGATTAAAGATGTTTTCTGTTTTGAGCCCTTTCTCACCAAGAGATGTATTTCTGGTCCGTCCACCTGTCCCCCCACAGGTGTAATGAATCAATGTACTGAGACATCACATCACAGTCTAGCTAGAGTAGATTATGAGTGTAATACTGGCTTGACATAAAGCCCATAACCATATGATAAAATGATTTAATTATTAGAGGCCTCAACATATTTACCATCACTCTGTAACATCTATTATGCAAAGCAGTGTTCCCTGCAGAGGCCAAGATAATTTTGTCCTATTTCTTCAATTAATATATATGAAAACATGAATGTAATATAATTACTATCTACGTCATGTGGGACATATGTTTATGGTAACTGATAGAATTAAATTAACAAGATGAAATGCTTCAAGTAATATTCTGTGACCTTGGTCCTCAAATGCATATTAAATTTACAAGATGGAACGAGTTCCAAGAATACTTTTGATGAAGATTTATATATATCCATAACTGAAAGATACATTTTTGAAATGACATACTTGAGTTGTACACAAATGAAGGAGACTGTGAGAGAATCACAAAGCTTGCCATGTTGTATCTGTATTAATGTTTACAGTATATGTGTTTTCTGTGTTAAATAGAACTCAGGTAAGTTAGGGTTAATTGTATGGTAGAGAGTGCACGAAAGTTTGGAGGGGCTTTTGTGTGTGTGTGTGTATGTGTGAGTGTGGAGACTGAATTTATATATAGGGAGAACAGACAGTCAGTTAGTTAAGAGATAGGAGATGGGAGACAGGGCCTTAGGGATTGATAAAACTGCATCTAGTTAGTGGGAGTTGGAAGGTGTAGAGTAGGTAGGGTAAGACCTTGGGCAGGATCTACACTACTGCTTTAAAGCACTTTAAAGCACTTTATAACACTTTTGACAACAGATGGGGCCCGGACACACTCTATATACTGTTTTCAAAACTGTTATAAAGCGCATTTAAAGCGCTTTAAAGCAGTAGTGTAGATCTGGCCCAAGAACTGAATGAGTGATGATATAACATCTCTTGTATTAAATGAACTTTAATTTGTTTGTTTCTTCTTTTATTCATATGTTTTGGCAATGCCCAATAGTCACCTCCTTTTGGGAGAGGTCATAATATGGAAAAACTTCATATTGGAACAGTATTTAATATTGAATGATGTACATGTCTTCCTAAACTATTTACTAGTCTCTTGGAAGCTAATGTAACGTATGGTCAGCACAAATGGATTTTCTGAGCCCTTAAAATGGATTTTCCGAGCCCTTAAAATGGATTTTCTAAGCCCTTATGACAGCCAAAAGATGGATATTACTACATTGGAAGGATAAATGTTCACCTCCCATAATGCAATGGACTGAGGACCTAACAACGTTATCAACATTTGAATGAGTGGTATAGAGACGCCACTCACAAGTGGATAAATATATGGATATTTGGTCTGCTTTTCTTGACTGTTATACATAACCTCCCCCACACACTTTTTTTTAAAAGAAAGAATGTTGAACTTGATAGAATATTTATTTATTTATTTATTTATTGCATTTCTAGACCGCCCAATAGCTGAAGCTTTCTGGCCTGTTCACAAAAGTTATTGCATAGAAATATTGATATTTATATGCTTGTAATTTTCTGTTCCTTCTTTATTTTTATTTTCATGATTTGTTTTCTGTTTTGTTTTGTTAAATTCACATTAAAAAGGAAAAAGGATTAATTAAAAATGGTTCTTTTTTAAAATATAAAATTCCATGTGTTGTTCATCTTCCTGCATTACCAATAGTGTACTTATTTCCTGGGTAATTCTCCTGTTTAGGTAAAGGGAACCAACTGGGCATTTTGGGTATTCTTTTTAACTAGAAAATATAGGAGCTGAAGCTTGTGGATCAGGGAGGACAGCTGTCCCTGGAGACAGATGGATCTGAGAGCAGGTTGCATTACAGAGACCAATATCTAGAGCAATTCCTGTGTATTTCCGACATTATAAGTGATCAACGTGCTCTTGGTTCACTTTTAAGATTCATCCTCAAGGTCTAAGTACATTTATAAGAATGTGACTAAGAAAGTTTCATCGCCCTACTGGTGGTGGAGGTGTTGATCCTTTGGTAGCTATGGGGCACAATGGTAGTCATTACAGATTAGACGGTTAGAATATGAATGAAATACTAGCATTACTACTTTTCTGTTCTCCTGAGGATCTGCAATATACATGCCACAAGGGGTATCAGTTTCAGAACAGAGAACAGTTTTAAGTTCATGATAAATCCAGGCATGACAGTATCTGAGGCAATTACAATGATGGTAAATCAAGGCAAGAGAGAGCACTGGGCAGTAGAGATGTTCCTATCACAGGCTCTCCAACTTCTGTACCCTAAGGTCATGGTACAAGATTCAGGATGGAAAAGAGATTGTTTCATGGGTAGATATTTACATACAGTCAGAGACATAGGTCAAGTCCAGGAATAGATTCTAAGGCAAGATCTCAACAGCACAGAATTCAAAGTAGACAAGAAGCCAGGAATTATGAAAAATCCAGCATTATATTTCCTGGTGATTCTTAACAGCACAGAGTTTGAAGCAAAACAGGAAATCATGACTAGACCAGATGAGAAAGTGTTTGGGGTAATTAAGTTGGTTGTTTCCAGTGAAGGCTCTGCAGCTCCCCCCCACACCCCTAGCTTAAATATAGGGGAGGGTCTGTCCTAACAGGGAAATCTAGGCCATAAACCAGCAGTATGTTAAAGAAAACATTTCTATTCTGCTTTCTATAGGTGTTATAGGTGTTTGAAACCCGTCTTTCTTTAGTCTGTCTTCCTCTGCCTGCTTGATTTTTACAGAGAGCCTATCAGCTTTCTTAGCGGTAGGCATGTTGTTCAAAGTCGAAACTTGCAACTGGTCAGGAGTCTTCAACTCCCTCAGATTACTCCCCTCTGTGGAACCAGGTAGACTTATTCTCTCATCATTCTGATATTTCCCAGTCTGAGCAGACCCAAACCAGCCCCCCTCAGCCTGCCATCAGATGAGAAACTAGGCAGAGCTAGGCTCTCGGGCCCTTCGTACCTCATGATTGAACTGTGTTCTAATCCATCCCAGTCTACTTCTTAATAATATTGTGACTCTAAACTATAGGGGCCACAGCAGTGCTTGGAACTAATCCTGAGACACTGGTTGAGAATACCCACTGTCTCACTTGAATTAGATGAAAAGGAGAGGTAAAGGTGAGCCATCTGCATATTGGTGACACCTCAGCACCCCCCACCCCCAAATAACCTCTGACAATGGTTTCATGTTGAGGTTGGAAAGCATGGAGGGAATTAGAACCCTAAGGAACCCCATAGCAAAATTGCCATGGGACAGAGAAATTATCCACCAGGACCACCTTCTGGAATCAGACATACAAGTAGGAGCAAAAGCATTTCAATACAGAGACCCTGTATCCCAACTCAGACAGCCTATCCAGAAGGATGCTATAATCAGTGGTATTAAAACTGCTGAGAGGTCCAAGAGAACTAACAGCAAGTAACCCCAAAAAAAGAAATTCAAGGAGATTTTGAGAAATTAAGATATATCTTGTAAGAATTCAGCTCTTTCCCATGTATTACATCAGAACTTGACTTGTTCCTTTAGCTCACCTTTTCTATGTTGTTTTGATGGTGTTAGTGCTACCAGTAATTAGACTTTTTGGAGGTGCACCAGCAGGATGAAGTGGAGAGGGTGGGGAAGACAAGAATTGAGGCGGGTTGAAGCTGGGAGGGCTTGCACTTCAAAGCCAGTGTTTGGTCTCGCATACAAAAAATTGGCAACAGAGTTATCAAAAACAATGGAATTGGAGTGCTGTAACTCTTTGCAAGCCCTGCCCTATCGCAATATGTTGTTACAGAGTTTTTAATTTATATTTATGTTAAGTGTCAAGATATCCACATGGAAGAGTCCCTTGGCCCACATGGAAGAGCTATCAATTACACCAGTCATTTTATACACTTGGGCATCCTGCCCTCACAAACTAATGGGCCTTCTGTTTCTGGCAATCAGCACAGCAGAGTCAGCTTTTGGATTTTGAAGCAGCAGACTGAGAACTTCTTCTTTTATTTTTCAAATTCTTCCAGTTGTATGGAATGTTGTGGACATGTCTCTAGAGCAGGAGTGGGCAACTTGCCCCCCCCCCCATGTTTAGGCTTACAACTCCTATCATCCCTAACCATTGGCTAGAACTGATGGGCATTGTAGACCAAACATCTGGAGTACCATAAGTTGCCCACCCCTGTCCTAGAGTAAACTAATTATGGAGCATTTCTACATTAATCACAAATACTGGCTTTATACCATTTTAACTGTCTTGGCCTCTCACAAAGAATCCTGGAAAGTGTAGTTTGGTGAATACTGAGATATCTCAGTAGTAATACCAAGCTTTCACCCTCTGCCCTCGTCATAGAACTTCACTTCTCATCAACATTACCCGGAAATAAGGAATGGCTGTCAAAGTAGTGTAAAATATCCTTGGTTTAAGATCTATGATAAAAATAATTGCTTGTGCTGCAGGTATATCGATACTACAATCGCACAGGCTATATCGCTCTCCTTGGAAATACTTTAAGGAACAGATGAAAAAGAGTTTTTGTGGGGGAGTCTTCAAGAGGAGCCATAGAAGCAAAAGTGAGAACTTTGATCGCTAGCAAAGTTACGATCCTCAAATTGCACTCAGCTGCCCTCAATAAATATACAAGAACTCAAAATGGAAAGAGCAGCGGTAGAAGGTTTGGTTTGTCCTTAGGCTGGTATTTCATGATATTTTAGGAAGCAAAGGTAAATGTGAAAGGGCAACAAGAATATTTAGTCATCCAAAATTTGTCTTAGCATTTTCATCAGACTGTGCCAGGAAGCACTAAAGAAATCAGTTTAATCCTCCCCCACCACCTATAAAGATGTATGTGCGAGAGAGAAGCTTTTAAGAGGTAATGGAAAATATTTAGAGATGATGGGGAAAGAAAGGTGAAGATAGCATTTAATAAATAATTAAAATGTATTTATTATTAACATTTTAAAGGAAGGAATAAGAATGAGTGCATCTGTTTCGCTGCCCAGTACCTTCCTGTAAATAAATACGACGAATGATCTAGTCAAAAAATAAGCCCTTTTCAAGTTCTATTGATTTCAATTTCAAAGTTAAGTGCCTGCATATATCTTTAGCAGTGCTTAACGTATTTATTCAGAAGTAAATCCCACCAGGTAAGTAGGGTTGTAGCCTAAAAATACTTTTCAGGTACTCCCTATCCATGAATACTGGGTGTAGGGAAAAGGGAAAACTCCACATCTGACCTTCCAATATGAATTCAAACTTCTATAGAGGGCCTTCCCATGCATAGAGCTATTTACATAGGAAGCTCTCTAAACAAACTCAGAAACCTTACAATAGCCCTTGTCAGACCTTTAAATGGAAATGTGTATATCGGGGGTGGAGCTTATTGCTGCCACCCTATCCCCAAATATATTTAGTATCCACAGATACTGAGTGCCTGAAAAGGTTCTCTGTATTTGTACTATGTGTGAAGTTTTAAATCACGAAGAGCCTTGGCCGTACCACCTGGAGGGGAGAGGAAGGCAGATAGTGAGGCCTTGGTGCCACAAAGAAGCTCCTTCTCTACACCAAGGTCATAAACCATCCTGAGCAGCTGGAGGGAGGAGTGGGCCCAGGGAGGTGTGAAACTGAGGTGCCAGGTCAATGCCAAGGAAGGAGCGGGGAGCCAAAGATGAAATGGGAAAAGAGTATATAGGCAAGATCCCTCCCCAAGCCTCTTGTCTTGTCTTTTCCAAAAGGAGGTCTCCAGAATTTTCTGGGTTATCTGATCACCCTAAGTTACAGTTAGAATTTTCTTGTTTTACCAGTTTACTGGGTTTTATGCTATGCATGCGTTTAGTTGGTTTTAGTTGTTCTTCCCATGTATATCCTACCCTTAGTCTTAATAAAGTCTTCCACCTCACTTTGGTGAGCTATTTATGTATTGTTTCTGGGGGTCCATGCTAGATCCAGTGGTAAGAGGTTACTGATGTGCTTGTTCAACCCTTACACTATGCACCGTCCAACAACATTTGGAGGGGCACGCTGACCTCATCCCTGCTATCCAGTCCCCTTTTAAAGGGGATTGGACAAATGAATGAAGGATAGGTCTATCAGTAGTCAGGTTATTAACTACTGATGACAGTATAGTGGTGCGCAGGCGGTATAGTGGGGCAGCGGGGCAGTGCTCTTATGTTCTCCTTGTGCACTTCCTGAACTGGAGGCATCTCAATGGTAACTGTGGGAAACAGTATGCTGGATAGGTTGCCTAATTCTAAGATTTGTTTTTTTTAAAAAATCCCTTTAACATAAAGCTATTTGGCTGGTAAAGACATGACAGCAAGAACATGTTCTTCTCACCCAACTCCTATTGGCATCTGTGATACCTGCACTGGTTCATACATGACTGTACATCAAATATTCCACTACATATGTGAAAGATTTGTGGCCACAACATGCCACAAATCACAACTGCAGAAATCACTGCAAGACACTGTTGGGGGAAATTATGTTCTCCCTTCAAAACTATAGGAAGAAGGAGCATTAGGTTGGGAGATTGGCTCTTCCTACATAAATATCCTTAATCACAGCAGATGAAAGGCAGTGACAATTACCAGTCCAGAAAATGGCTTTTTATATAATTATCCCCTATTTTAGACTCTCTCCTCAAATGCAGAAGTTCTTCTTTAAAGTGGTCTGGCAAAGATAATCCATTAATTCAACCGTGCTGGAAAGTGAACATTTTTTCCTTCATTAGCAAGTTCAAAATCGCATTTTATTTCCATTTTGATGAGGTTTTTATGAGTTTGAAGAGATGAAGTTGAACCCCATGAGCTTAATGGACCCAGGAAAGATTGGAAGATACAGGATTGAATTCAATGAACCATGAGGAGTTTTAGTAAATTAATTAAATTTAACAAAATAATGAATGATTTCCCTTTCTCTCTGCTGGATTGAAATAGCTAAAATTTTGATGAAAAGTTAATTTAATGCTAAAAATCTTTTCCTTTTGAATTTACTTTGCATTGTTAGTAAACAGACTTTTCTTGAAAAAAATATTGCATGCAGTCAAAGAAGTTAGAAAATATGGCATTTTTTTTAAAAAAAGATGTGACATTATTTATATTTTACAACTGCTTATGAAAGGATTTCAATTGATTTTAATATTTCCCCCGTGTTCTCTCCCCCCTCCCCCCCCCACCCCAAGTAAGGGACAAAAAACTCACTGGACATACAAGTTTTCTGTTTTATATAGTTCACAAAAGTGAATGAAAGTACTGGTTCTTATATGCATGTATGTCACTTATTTGTCTACCTTTGATTATTATACACGTGATGCTTCATAAATGTGAAATAACTCTACTGAAAAGCATGAGAGTTCTGCCTGTGACTTCTTCATTTACACATGCAGGTCATTGCTGGATGCCAAAGTAATCAAGTGATGAACATGCATTTATGGGCCACCTCAGACAGGACACCATCCACAGAACAATGTAATTCTGAGAAGAAATCTCAGAGAAGCCCCATGTTAATATCCCATGTAACATATCCACACCTGTAACTATGAGCTTTTCTACATGAGGCTGGTGATTGCTGTATCAACTTTCAGTTACATCACAGAATTGAGATCTTTCTATGCAAAGAGCTTTACTTTTCCTGTTTTCTGCTGCATAACTTCCAGGTGGAAATCTTCTATAGTGTATTAGCACAAGTACACAAGTAGAAACAGCCTTTTCAGAAATAATACCCCCTTTTTCCCCATTCTAAAGAAACAACAAAACAAAACAGGAAAGCACTCTGGAAGATTGAAACTGGAAGATCACCACTCCATCTAAAGAACCTGCAAATAACCATGAATAGGGAATCATGCATGCACAATAAATGCCTTGTCATAAAGGGAACAAAACTCATTATGGTAAATTAATTTTCAGTTCTCTTATATTAACCTGTCCATTCACTGAGATCTACAGATCAGAGCCTCCTGGATATTCTGTCACCTGCACATGGCTGTTCCATCTGATGGCAACCAAGGAGAAGGCCTTTTGGCACTGCGCCTTTGGAATTCTTTCCCTACTGCAATGTGCCAACCTAGATGGTGTAATACTTGCCTTAATAGATTTTGTTGTTATTTTATGTTTGTATTTTATTTTAATTATTGTTTTGATGAGTTTTGTACCCTGTGATTTGGTAATGAAGGGTGATATATAGATATTTAAACCAATTAATTTATTAATCCAGGGAACCATGGGATCAACAAAAAAGACTCTGTGCAGCTGAGCTTGCAGATACATACCCTCCTTAATGAAACATGTTTTTGTACATTAGGTAATGTGTGGGGTCACACAAGCATCATCATCATTATACCCAACCTATCTACAAAATACCCCAGGCAGCATACAAAGTTAAAACAATTTAAACAAGATAAAACCAATCAATAAAATACCATAGGTAGCATAAAAATGTTAAAAACAATATTAAAAGAGAAAACAATCAATAAAACCATACAACAAATATCTACATCTATATCTATCTATCATACAACAATAAGTGTTGTGTCTCTGATTGCCTCTGTTTGGGATAGAGGAGGAAGGCTGAACAGCTGAGCCTGAGAGAGTTTGGGGAAGGGCCCTTCACGTTAGCAGACAGAAGCCAGCTGCATCCCAATGCCGCTGGTCTCACTCCAACAGCAGCATCCCAATATAAAGCAAGCTGGAGATGCTGTTTGATTGCTGGGAGCAATTGTTGTGTTTGGTGTTCTGTTCCAGTCACCTCCCTATCAGCTCCTTGACATTGTTTGAATGATATCTGACCCTGGAAAGATCTCAACTACTCTTCTGTGTATTCCTGAAACCTGTATTGTTTACTTTGGCTTCCGACGGATACTTTTGGCATGCAGACCTTGGACTGCTTATTGACGATTCTAGCCTCTGCTTATCTCGCAACTCCTGTGATTTACAATAAGATTCTAAAAAGGGAATCATTACTCCAGTCCTGGATATGATCTCCTGCTACACATTCATTGAGGTTGCCAGCTTACAAGTGGCATTTTTCTAAATATGTCCAAAATCATACACATAAATGCCAGTTCCCATTCCTTAGGAACTAGAGGCCTATTGGGTGTTCCAAATCATGTGATTTACTTTGCATGCTGCAGGAGAGTAGGGGCATGCCCACTGACTCTGCCCCTGCTGTTGTGCCCTCACCTTGTCATCCATGCTGGTCTGAAGAAGGGAGCCAGTTCTACACACATAGGCTCTCCTTTGATGAGAATTTGCCATGATTAAGTTTCTAAATCATGAGTGCAGCTACCCCTGCCTCTTCAGAATTCCCCCTTAATGCATAGTGGGGATATAAGACCAGTGAGCATGGTCCAGTTTTCCTGTTCTATGCAATGTTAAAAACATTATTTGGAATGGCCAAATACAGATATTGGTACAAAGTGGAGAAGGGCAAGATGGTCATGAGGTAGGGAAGTCAAGGAGAACCTCAAGAGGGATCCAGCACCCATTTCAATTCACGACCGACTTGCTTCTCCAGAAGCAAAGCAAATGTGATGAGATCCTGATGGGAGAAGGAAGATGCATCCCCAACGCCCAGCAGTTTGGCTTCCTTACTCTTTAGAAAGTTTCTCTGTCTTCATCCACCACCACCCTCACTTGTCATATTGATAGGTAGCTATTTCAGTTCTCTGAAATAGATGACGTTGATGGTGATGATGTTATTTTGATGTATTTCTATACTTTCTATTCAAAGTGGTTTACAACCTGGCCATTATGAAATTTGGCATACAAAAGGTGACCATTCAACATGGTGGTTTTACAAAAAGATGTGGCCTTAAAAATGCATAAGGAATTGTGTTGGAATAGCAATGTTAGGGGAAGACACGAAATAAAGGCGCAAGCAGAGGAGGCTGGTGGCTCTGATTTTGGTGGGGCTAAGGATCCATTCTGGGTTTTAGTCAGAACCAGCTAGAACTCTGAAGGATCTATCCAAGATGCTGAACCTATTTGGGGGTTAGAGTTCAGCACCTTGGTTAGCTGCTCTAGAGTTCTGGATGGTTCTAGACTAAAACCCAGAATAGATTCATAGCCTTACCAAAATTAGAGCTACCAGCCTCCACTGGATGCAGCTAAGGGTTAATTTGTTCTTGGGATATTTAAAGGTGCAGTGACAGGGATCGCCCAGGGTGCAAGAGCTAATCAGTGTGCAAACAGGGCTCAAAAAAGGGTGGGGGGAATGTTGCCTGGTAGCCAAATGGAGTCAAATAAGTTTCCTTTATATTCATTAAGTTTTATAGTAGTAATGATTTCATTCTAATATAAGCTTGGTCTGATTTGTTGTCTAATGCAAAGGCATTATCTGTGCATGACTTAATAAGTTATTCCACACCCTTCACTTTCTGGAACTTATTAGTTGGGTGGGCCCATAGCTCAGCAACATAGCACATGTTTTGCATGCAGAATACCCCAGTTTTACCCCTTCCATCTCCAGTTAAAATGGACCTGGTGGTATATAACGTGAAGTCGGCCTGAGTCCCAGGAGAGATGCTACTCATGAGAGCAAACAATGCTGTGTTAGTTGAACAAATAGACTGACCAGGTAGAAGGTAGCTTCCTATCTTCCTTATATCCCTTCAACCCATCGTGATCTATAAGGTTAGTGGACAGAAACTCTACTTAAATATATTGTCTCTGTGCTAGGGCACATTTGGCCTGTTCAGGCAACATGCAAACCATGGTTAGGCCACTAACCGTTTTGCAACAAATGGTTAGTGTGTGTTTGAACTGTGTTTATGTGGCCACCATAGTTAGATATGTTTCACGTGGCATGCTAAGTCATGGTTCACACGATATGTGCAACCATAATATTTGGCTCAAAATGCTTAACCACCGTGGCTTAGCATGTCATCTGAGCAGGGTCATAGAGAGGTGTTCTCTATGATTGCTCCACAGCTTTGAAATACCTGTCCTCTTGAGAGACACCAGCACCTGGGTCAGAGTTTCTAAGTGCAATGCAAAAGGCTATTTGTGTCTGCATTTATTGGCAGGGATAAGAGTTTATGTAGCAGTATATCTTCACATATTTTTTATGGCAGTGATAAATTATCATGTTTTTATATCCAATTTTCTATTTATTGCTTAATGTATAATTTAGCTTTATAAAGTCAGTTATAAAAGAGCTAGCAGTCATTCACCTCTTTCTTTTTAATCAAAAATGTCAGGATCCAAAGAAGAAAATATACATGTGTGGGAGAGATGTGAGCACATCACTGTCGGTTTCCTTTCCAGTTTCATTGAAGTGGTTTCTACTGCTGAAGAGGCAAGCCATTGTGCAGCTTAGGACAGGTCTTGCTTGCCTCTTCAACATGTGGGATAAAATCGTGAAGCAGACCACTTGTGTGGGTCTCTTCTATACATGTATCCTCCACCCTTTTTTTTTTGGAGCTTGGCTAAAATATGGGGATAATTGGAATTTCTGACCCCAGTCCGATCTGAGCTGGTAGGCAATGGAGGCCACTTTGCATAAGGCTCTGGAGGGAGGTGGGGCTAGGTCTTTGCATCTGGATGCTGCTGCTTTTTTGTCAGTGGCAGATGCACGAGAGGCTGTTTCGTCACCAGAAATGGCATAGTGGGCCTCACTTTTTGTACCCCTGGTGCATGCCATGCAGTCCAACATGTGGGTAAGCACAAAAAGGGAGAATCACCTTGGGATGCTATAAATGAATTTATTGGGAAAAAGCCCAACGCATTTAGGCCTCTTGCTTTTTTATTAGGCCTTCTTCAAGTGTTTATAGCAAGACAATCTGTTGTAAATAATTTCTGCAGAAATTGTTACAACACCCTTGAAGAAGTTCTAATAGAAATCTTGGACGTTCACACCTGAAACAAAATGTATGAGTAACACCAATCTTCAAGCTAGGTGGAACTAAAATCACCTCCAGTTTTATTATTTTTATACAAGAATCAAGGAGAGAAACATCCAGAAATAGTTAGTTGCTTTTGAAACAAAAGGAAACAGAATTATGTAGCTAAGATTTAAATTAGTTGGGACCTGAACCCAAATAACTCAGCAAAGCATCTTGTAGTCAGGAGGCACATGGGACTCCACAGCATGGAAGTGTGTAATCTTGACTCTTTGCCATCTCCTCCAAGACAGAGGGAGATTTCACAAACAAAAGTATTTTTATGGGGTCTGGGCAACTTCTAAAGAGGAACTAAAAATTCATACTGTGCCTGGGGTTACCTGGTTATGTGTCCTCCAGGTGATTCCTGTGTTAACCTAGTTAGCATAAGGCTGAGTCATGCGAAGGGGGTGGGACAGCCAAGTCTCAGATGTGGAATAATGCGGATTTTGGTTCCAAAAGATGACCTTTGTTCAGAGACATTTTTGGAAGGGAGTGTCATATCATATTCTGGCAGCAAGGTGGGTCAAGTGTCACTGCACTAAGCAGAACTCAATAAGGCCTGAGGCCAGGATTTTCTGTCTGGACAGCCAGAGCCCTCTCTCAGACTCCATCCCTTCCAAAAAGGAGCAGACTGTGGCCTTGAGCCTCGCACTCCTTCGTCTCTTCAAGAACTCATGCCAGATATGCTGCCTGCATTGGCACACTGACTTCATGGATTGTGGAGTTCTTGGAAGCCAGTGCGCTGGCCTATCGCTGGAACTTAGCCCGGAGCCTGCAGTTTTGGGTCCAGGCTTGGGTGTCTCTAATGTCTCAGTTTCAGGGGTCTCCAGCATGTTTGGGCTGTCTGGCAACTCAGGCTTAGGGGGTTTCCAGTTCCACAATGGTGTTTGGGTTTGGTGCCTCCTCCACTGGCCTCACTGGTTCCTGCTTAGGTCACAGCTGGGCTCTTGGGACATAACAGGAAGGGGAAAAGGTTGTGTTTGTCACACCAAGTCAGACAACTTTCTCTTCTTTCACCAATTCCTGTGTTCTCTTGCTTAAAACTTCCCTGAGCTACTTGAATGTTCATGAACATTCCATGTCATCAATCAATTCAACAATTCTTTGTCAGAGGTTTCATTGCTGGAAGATCAATATAGATTATAGCACTAGCCTTCAACATTTACTAAATCAGGACCCAACTTTAACTTAAACATGCATTTGGGGACCCTCCTCCTCCTCCTCCTCCTCCATCATTCATCTTTACGGTTAAGAACATAAGAAGAGTCATACTGCATCAGGCCAAGGATCCATCTAGTTCAGGGCTCTGTTTACGCAGTGGCCAACCAGCTGTTGACCAGGAACCCACAAGCAGGACATGGTGCAATATCAGCTTCCCCCATGTTCCCCAGCAACTGGTGTATATATGCTTACAGGGCTGCTTTTATAACCCACCTTAAATCAGGATGTGGCCTAGTTATGCAAGGTTCCCCAACCGTTTTGAACTCGTGGGTAGATATGGCTACTCAATAATAGCTGCCATGAGAGCCTGGTTTATCAAAAGTAAGCTAAAGCCTTGGTGGGAGAGAAATAGTGAGGCTAGAGGCAGGGAAAGAGGGGGTCATAGTAAGGCTGAGGGCTGAAGGATAGAGAAAAAAATAAGGCTAGGTGTTAGAAAGGGAGAGAAAGGAGACTGCCCTAACTGTCGTATTTACAAATACAGAGTCTTTATCAGGTCTGTCCAGGAAGCCGGCCAGCTGCAAAGCTCCTCGCTGCCAGGAGTAACAGGCAGAGATAAGTGAATCCTGGCAGCAGAGATGCAGCGTCAAAGTCCAAAGAGCAGAGAGAGTCAGGGGAGTTCCAAAGTCCAGTCCGGGGTCCAAGTCACCAAAATGCCAACGCACGAGTCACGGCACAAGCAGCAGAACCAGCAACTTCACAAGGGTTGTTGCCAGTGGCAGGCAGCTTCTTTCATTCCCTTTTTTATCCTGCATCCTGCCTGGCCCCACCCATCTCCAGCTGTGGCTCATTACTGAGCCTTCTGTCTCAGCCAGCTATTTAAGTGCAGCGTTCACAGCATTACATTTCTGCAGACGCAGACTTCTTCTTTCTGGCCGGACTTGCGCTGCATGCCTCAATCTCCTTCATTCCCGCGGGCTGGGTGGATGACTTACTTCAGGCTCAGAATCTGCTTCATTGGAGACAGGAGGTGGGGGAGTATGGCCTTCATGGAGCTCTTCCAAGGGGCCTGCATCCTCCTCGGCTGTATGGCCCCTTTCTCCCTGCAACGCTGCCTCTGGTATATCCTCAGAGGAAGGAGGGTCTACAGCCTCTGGTAAGTCCGTTTCCAACTCAGACGAAGATTCCTCAGGAGGAACCATGACACTAACATTTTCTGAGGTATTTATTTAAACATTTTTAAAGGGCCATGGAGAGGAGAGCTCTGTGGGCACCATTGGCAGTCCCCTGTAGTAATGGGTCCTGACACACCAGTTAAAAAACAAGGGCTTACAGGACAATGAATAGCAAGGGCCTTACATCTGCAAATGTAAGCAGATATACATTGAGAGAGTTCCACTGTTGTTGGTGAGACTATGTGTGCTCCTAGATGAGGCTTTTATCCTGCAATTGCTCTGCCCCAAACACGGGGTTCTTCCAGATGAAGGGCTTCTAGTGCTACAATGAAAAGGCATTGGACAACTATTCCATATTATCCTCCTAAATGGATCTTTCCTTACAAGAAAAAGATGAAAGAAGTAGTGGGAAAGGATGGGAGAGCTACAAACTGAAGACAACATCTGGAGCCACCTCCCCCAGGAAAATAACATGAATGAGTCAGGGTGATCACACAATAAAAGCCCCATTTGGAAGCACCCATTGAATTTTATGAGGTGGGCGTGGTGATCCAGACATCATCCTCTTCAATTTGTTTTCACACCACAGTTGGGTCTTGGAGTATGCCTTGCTTTGTAAGGCAATGCCTTGCTTTCACATCATTACCAAATCAAACACAAGACTGGATGAGCTTACATATGCAAAACAAATGTTATGCCAAAGAGCTAAAGCCCTCCTGTCACATCAGCCTTCCTGTATGCCATTCTTAAGTCCTATCCAAAGTGCCAGGCACAGGAGTGAGGTCAGGAGAAACCTAACACAATGTGACTGATGCAGGTTGAGTGACTGAGTTGACATGATGTGCTGCAACACGGCATCGCTGAAAATAATTTTTTAAAATTGACTTTTCCAAACCACTGCTTGACTTGTCACAGCCTTAGCAGTTCACACTGAGATAAAGGCAGTAAATAACGTTCTAGGTTATTATTATTATTATTATTATTATTATTATTATTATTATTTATTTATTTATTTATATAGCACCATCAATGTACATGGTGCTGTACAGAGTAAAACAGTAAATAGCAAGACCCTGCCACATAGGCTTACAATCTAAGTGAAAATTTTGGAGGGGCCCATTTGAGGATGGTTTAAAATCCTTGAAGACTTGGAAGAGGATGGAAATTTCTTCTTGGATACGGACTTATAGGTATTGGGACTTTTGAGAGGAGTCATTTTCCTGTGTAGATTTCTTCATGGCCTTCTGTATACAAATTTACTATTTCATTTCTCACCAGTTTTCTGGAGGCATCCATGAACTACTCATCCTGTCCAGCGATACTGCAACAACTTAAAACCCTCGAAAGAGAAGCAAGTTCTGTCAGGAAAATCGTTCTCATTAAATGATAATGAAAGGGTTGTGCTGTCCTCCACTGGGCCTGCTGAGGCCATACTTAACCATGGTCCCCAATACTTTTGTGTTGAAGAGCAGATTTGGAACTGAGGGAGTGATGTGGGTGTCCTCACAAAATGGCCGTCATTGGAGAACTTGCCTGTTTACAAAATGGCTGCCATGGTGGGGTGTGGTTAGTCAGAAAACACATAGTTCACAGAACGTGAACTGGTGAGGCTAAAATGAAAGTAACTTGCCAAAGAACCTAAGTACAAGGCAGAAGTGGGGTATGAATTCCAAAACACAAAATCACTCTTTTGAACCCCCACTTTTGCTCCAGTTTTAAAGGCACAACAAACAGCACAGGCAAAACAGCCCACCACCCATGCTCTGTATCATCAGCTTACTTTTTCTTTTTCTCTGGGAGGCTGGGCTTGCTACAAAATACTGGGCTGCAACAACACAATAAAGATGGTGCTGGAGGCCAACACTTTACTTTGGAGCATACCAGCCTCTCAGTTACCGTATTTCTTCGATTGTAAGACACCATTGATTGTAAGACTCACACTAATTTCAGTACCACCAACAGAAAAAAAAAACCCACCCTAAGACACACCCGTGATTCTAAGATGCACCCCATTTTTAGAAATGTTTATATGGGAAAAAAGTGTGTCTTAGAATTGAAGAAATACGGTAAATAATATCATTAAAAAAAAAAAAAAAAACCAGAGGGGCAGGGAGCTAGGCTGGCACCAAGGAGGTGTTTGTGGCTTCTTGGTGCCAATGAGGAGCACATTGGGGACCCCAGCCACAGTTGGCTGTCACATAACAGGCTCTTCTGTCTCTTCACCTAATGACAGTGCCTCAAAAGTGGCATGGTTCTACATCAGGGCCAGAGGCAAGTTGGCCATGCCAATGTTGGTTGCTGTGCAGGCAGTGTGGCTGGCTCCTGGCACCAACATATTGCTATGCACATAGAATTATAGATCATTGGGAAGGGACTTACCATTCCATGCTATCTTTTTCTTGGGCCCTGTCTTGATGAGGGGAAAGCCCCAGGGTGAATCCACAGTGGCACTAGGTCGTTTATATGATGCAGCAGCCATTGCGGAGCCATCCCAGGGTTTTCCCCTGAAGCTCCAAATTAAAGAAGTCGAGGACTTACCCCGACTTTTTCCTCTTGGAGCGAGGTGACGACGGCAGCTGCCGCCTATTGCCTTGTTCCGGAGCTGCTTTGGAGGTATGTCTGGGCAGATGGTGAACCCTGATTGGTTGCCATGTACCCAGAGAGGGGGCAGGGGCCAGGCCAGTGAGCCAAATGCCTGCTGGCCTGCCTAAAAGGTAAACAAACAAAAAAACTAAGATGCAAGGAGGTGCTGGCACCCTGGTGCACAGGGGCTCCTCCTCGCATGCAACCTCCTGCGCTCACTCTTTCATGGGGGGACAATCCCACAGGAGCACAAATGTGGGGATTAGAACCAATACGCTGTCGTCAAGATAGCTCCCTGATCACTTATAGCAGTATTCCAAAACTTTATAAGCTCCTCTAGAGCAATTTATAACACACTAGTGATTGGCCTCTTACGGAAGTTCATTATTATTATTATTATTTATTTATTTATATAGCACCATCAAGGTACATGGTGCTGTACAGAGTAAAACAGTAAATAGCAAGACTCTGCCGCATAGGCTTACAATCTAATAAAATCATAGTAAAACAATAAGGAGGGAAAGAGAAGGCAAACAGGCACAGGGTAGGGTAAGCAGGCACAGGGTAGGGTAAAACTAACAGTATAAAGTCTGCACAACATCAAGTTTTAAAAGCTTTAGGAAAAAGAAAAGTTTTTAGTTGAGCTTTAAAAGCTGCGGTTGAACTTGTAGTTCTCAAATGTTCTGGAAGAGCGTTCCAGGCATAAGGGGCAGCAGAAGAAAATGGACGGAGCCGAGCAAGGGAAGTAGAGGCCCTTAGGCAGGCGAGAAACATGGCATCAGAGGAGCGAAGAGCACGAGCGGGGCAATAGTGTGAGATGAGAGAGGAGAGATAGGAAGGAGGTTCATGGGTTCATTACATGACATTGTCAGCATCCAATGCCCCTCCCATGCTATTTCCTAGAGATTGTAGATTTTAAAAAAACTCAGAGATAATGTGGTAATATCCAACCATAGCATCCCCCCTTGTGTAATCTCAGTGTTCTGCTGTAATTACGCCAATGGATGGCGCTGTCTCATTAAAGTTAATTGAACATATGGAGCAGATAGAAGAAGTATTCAATTCCAAGCCATGTGGCTGCCCATGTAATGGTACAGATCGCATCCTAGAAAGAATGCGAATGCAGAAAGCCACGGTAAGGCAGCGTGATTTTTTGTAAAATGTAGAGGAGCACTAAATCTGAAACCCCTTCTCTCCAGCTGGTTTTCTCTTGACAAGGGCTACTTCTGCTCTTTGAGACTCATTGAGAGAGAAATGGCTATTTCAAGGGGGGGGGAGCATGGGGGGGGGTAAGGTCAGAGGACCAGCTCCCATGCACATGCTGTGCTTTAAATGTCTCCCCCTCCCACTTATAGGAAACAGGCAATACTCACATGGGTCAAGTTGCCACAATGTCTACTTTGGCCCTAGGTGACTTATTGCATCAGGAGAAGCAGTGACATTGCACTGGCAAGAGGGTTATAATATCTGACTCTGGGTGCTCAAACTGTGGAATCCTTAGCAATAGTAGGGCCATTATATAATAAAAGGAATTAGGTCACTTGAAAATAGATGGTTTGGCTATGATCAGAGCAGGAACCACCTACTTGCAGGGTTCCATGGAGTGTGACCTTTGCTTCCTGTGCTTATCAGTGGCTATTCATTTTCCATTCCTAAATCAAGCAAAAAGTGGGTTGTAACAGGTATATGAACTACGACATTGGAGTGAAGAAATTACCAAACATGGGAGACTTGTAAAAAAGAAACGGCGAAAATAACATCGTCTTCTTTAATTTAATGCTTGATTTCTGAAGGTTTACACTTTGGGTGCTTGCAGGGTAAGCTTTCATTGCATCATCAACCTGCCTCGTTCATGGACTTTTATGGTGAGGACAATGGGCACGTCTATACAAAGGGTTTGCCCCGGGGTGGCTTCACAGTAGCAGCATGTCATCTACATGACACAGCCGCCACTGCAAAGCCATCTGTGGGCAAACCCTGGAAACTCCGCTCCAAAACAGTCAGGCACTTTGGCAGCGGTGCCCATGGCACCCCCTGATTAGTCGCCATAGTTGGCACTGTGCCTGTAAAAATAAAAGTAAAAAGGGGGGGCAGGGAGGAGAGGAACAGGGCCATTCCTCCCCCTTTTAAATTTTATAATCTGTATCTTAAATTTTATAATCTATAATCTATAAGGCCATCAAGTCCAACCCCCTGCTCAATGCAGGAATCCACCCTAAAGCATACCTGACAGATGGTTGTCCAGCTGCTCTTGAATGCCTCTAGTGTGGGAGAGCCCACAACCTCCCTAGGTAACTGATTCCATTGTTGTACTGCTCTAACAGTCAGGAAGTTTTTCCTGATGTCCAGCCGGAATCTGGCTTCCTGTAACTTGAGCCCATTATTCCATGTCCTGCATTCTGGGATGATCAAGAAGAGATCCTGGCCCCTCCTCTGTGTGACAACCTTTTAAGTATTTGAAGAGTGCTATCATGTCTTCCCTCAATCTTCTCTTCTCCAGGCTAAACATGCCCAGTTCTTTCAGTCTCTCCTCATTGGGCTTTGTTTCCAGACCCCTGATCATCCTGGTTGCCCTCTTCTGAACACACTCCAGCTTGTCTGCATTCTTCTTGAAGTGTGGTGCCCAGAACTGGATGCAATACTCAAGATGAGGCCTAACCAGGGCCAAATATAGAGGAACCTTGATACCACTTGCTTGCTTGATCGGAAGAGAACCAGTGAGCAAATAGCAGTGGCTCCTCCTCCTCCTCCTCCTCCTCCTCCTCCTCCTCCTCCTCCCTTCCACCATTGCCTGGGCCAGAACAAGAGGCAGATGAACAAGCAGACGACAATGCTCAAGAGGAGGAGCAAATCCAGAGGGCTCCTGTTATTGGACCCCACTGGGATACAATAAGTAAGGACACAATAATGCCCACTCTTGATGCTGGCCCTGTGCGCACGTGTGCACACACACAGACACACACACACCATCCTCTGTTAACCCAGCAGTCATAAACTTGGTCTGCGCTTAACTTCTATTTTTATTTTATCTTGGAAAAGGGGCACAAACTAGCAAAAACTGGAAATGGAGCGGTGGGGGAAGGGAAGTCTAGGATCCTTAGCGTCTTGCAGATCACAATCAGTTACTCGTGAGCGTCTTAGCATTCCAAAATATTCAGCCGTCGTACTGCAGCGAAGAACAAGACACTCCCAATATGTCAGCAGAAAAATGATTGGAATATTTCATTTCACTGTAGTTTTAGGTGAAGAATTGCCTCTTTTTTTCTTCATGGAAAACTACTTATTTTTACTATCTTGCAGTTTCTCTTTTTGACCCTGATTGGTGTTTTGGCCTCTTTGACACAACTTACAATTTTTGTCTTGATTTTGTTTATTTCCCTTCCTTCATTTTGTACCTTTTCAAACCCTTATCTGAGGCAAAGATTAAACTTTGTGGGTATTTACAAAAGCCCTGTAAGTTTCAGACATTCTTTTAAAGTACGCATAAGAAACACTTAGAACATATTTCTTCCTTTTTATTTTAAGAGTGATTCTCTCCAGAACATCCATGCCTTGCTAGTCCTAGGATGGTCTATGAATTGCTCTTTTAGGAATATGCATAAATAAATTAACAGTTGAACGGAGGCATGTCAATAAAGATGAACAAGGATTAAGAAAATGATCAGCAAGGACTTTGAGATTGAAATCAATGTGGAAAGTATCAGGAAACAGAGAGAAAATGAAGGACGGGAGGCAAGGTTGTAGACACTGCAGCAGCAGAAGAAATATTTTAGCAGAAGTAAGTAATTTTAAGTAATCGGCAGCAACTGGCCTCTAACAAAATGAATTCTACTTATCTTTAACTTGCAGCAGAGCTGCCCTCTTACAAGGAGTTCAGCTTTGATTTAACAGCTCAGCTCTTACAAGCCTTTTCTGCAATCCTGTGCACAGCTTGGCTTCTTAAATACCATTGAAGCTAATCATCAAATTGACTGTGCCTCGTACTGTAACTCTTGCGCTTAATTCAATTGACAATAAAGCTGACGCATATTTGGGGAATGGGAAATTCTCAAAGAAACTCTTCCAGTTTGAATTGCTGGCAAATTTTCTAATTCGTGTTTTCTTAATACGTTTCCCTACCCCCTCCTTCCGCTATCCCAATTAACAAGAGCCTGTGTAGTGTAGTGGCTAAAGTGTTGGACTGGGAGTTGGGAGATCAGAATTCTAGTCCCCACATGGCAATGGAAACTCACTGGGTGACTTTGGGCCAGTCACAGACTCTCAGCCCAACCTACCTTACAGGGTTCTTGTGAGGATAAAATGAAGAGGAGGAGCATTATGTATGCCACCTTGGGTTCCTTGGAGAAAAAAAGGTGGGATATAAATGAAATAAATAAAATAAAATAAAATAAATAACTATGCACATCAACAGATGAGTGTTTTAGTGCATGCTCATTACTGGGCACTCACAGCTTTTTTGTGGGTCCTTCTAACAATGCTGTCCACCTCCTGTGTGTCTCCCACCCCATCTGCTCAATTTTTTCCAGATGTAGTATGTAAAGGAGAAGCAGCGGGATAAAAACGCCCACTGAATGTGCCACATGGTCATTGTTTACTTCCTCTTTCTTCCCCGTGTAAAGAAAAAGGAAGTATTGTGGGACAGAAGCTGTGGGAAATGAAGGAAGAGGAAAACCTGGGATTTGTTGCATCCTATGGCTTCTCCAGTCCCATCTCTGGCCCTGCTCTCAGCAGCGTGACCTCTCATAGGCCGATCTAGTGTGTGTGTGTGTGTGTGTGTGTGTGTGTGTGTGTGTGTGTGTGTAAAGTAGGATGGGGAGACAATCTCCTCCATTGCTCCTCCCGCCCTGCCAGCAGCAGTCCAGCAGGGCATAGGCGTCTGTCTACTGGGTAGTAATCCCAGAGGATTGCCCCCTAACAAGACTTAAGATTCAAAAGGCAAATCCATCAATGTTGAATTTCAAATGATGAATTCCCTTATTTTTTTATCCTTATTAAAAAAAAAAGCTTCTATAAGCTTTAGAATATAAGCATTTAGAGAAGGTTGGACATTTAAACAGTTAAATCCTGAACTTTTGCTCCGTTTCAAATACATGAAGAATTTGCTTTGAGTTCTAATTCTGGATTGCCATTTAGAAACTGCAGCAAAGATGTGCGAGGCATTTGGAAGGACGGTGCTTGGAAGAAAGTTGGGAAGTTGGGGACATGCTTTACATACAATAAATCCTAGGTTTAATCCCTGGTGTTTCCAGTTAAAGGACCTCAGTTAATACAGTGGGAATACTGGAGGGCTGACAGCAGTCAGGAAAGAGTGGAAAGTAATAAGCTAGAATTAGAATAACCAATGGGTTAATTCAAAAGCAGTTACTTAGATATATCTACTTATCCTAGATTTAAATCTATAACTAGCAGCTGACCACCCCTTTTTTATTTTACTCTAGAATAGGTGCAGGTGCCCCACTCTAGATCTTAAAAGCCTTCATATCCCCACACTATATAATTTATATAATATGCAACAATGAAATTGAAAATATATCAAGCCC
The DNA here is from genome assembly GCF_023053635.1 of Elgaria multicarinata webbii. NCBI lineage: Eukaryota > Metazoa > Chordata > Lepidosauria > Squamata > Anguidae > Elgaria > Elgaria multicarinata. The sequence continues at coordinate 72,415,879 of NC_086172.1, read as the reverse complement.
TAGTTTTAATGGACAAGTTTGATCAACTGTAAGGCCATACAAAACAAATTGATCCTTGCTAAGCCAAAATCCATAGAAATTGGCGAACTTTTACTTCACACCTTTCTGTTATGCAACCTGTATTTGGTCAGTAGCTCAGCGGCAGAGCACAATTTCCATCAAAATTCAGTTCACATAATCTTGATGAAGAATGGGAGTAACCTTACAGGAAGAAACCAAATGCAGACCCACGCACCATCCACTTAATGGCCCTGTTCAGACAACACACTAAGCCATGGTTAGGACACTAACCCTTTTGTAGGAAATGGTTAGCGAGCATGGTTAAACCATGGTTATGTAGCCCCCATGGTTAGGAATGGTTCGCACAACATGCTAAGCCATAACGTTTAGCTCAAAATGCTTAACCACCATGGCTTAGTGTGTCATCTGAACAGGGCCATTGTGTTTAATTGCAGCTTTGCTATAGAACAAGACTCAGTTGGTTGAATAAATAATATCACTTTGAACAGGTGTAGCTATGTTTCCCATAGGGGTTGGTCACAATTCAAGGAAAACAATTGCTTTGAGTTAAACTCCAAGGGAGCATCTTTTAAAAATAGGGTAACTTTTAACTATTGCCTTTCATTAAAACTAACCTAAGGCTGCAATCCTAAGCACACTTACTTGGGAATAAGTCCCCTTGAACTCAATATGGCTTACTTCTGATTAGACATATATTGAATTGCACAGTTATTCTCATGCAGATATTCCAGGGAGTTTAAAAGAGATAAAAGGGTATAGTAACCTGCACACATCTGATGTATGGCCCCATCTTATATCTAGCCATTTCATTTGTTAAAGAAAGAAGAGTTGTTTACAAGTGATAATCAGGTTAAAATAAAATAAATAAAATACATTCCAAACTACTCATTGTATGTACATGTCCTTTCTTCCTTATTAAACAGTCACATTTATAGCTTCACACATGAAAATTGCTGTCATTCCCTTTTGAATCTAATATTCGCTGGCAGGATAAAGAGGGGATTGTTAAGGACTTGACTTCAGAATGCAATGTTCTTTTAGAAAAGCGGGGGATGTTATGAGGATGCCAGCAATAACATACGACCGCTAATGCTTTCAAATACCTCTCCCTGGCAGCTATAACCTTGCTGTTCTTATTTGCAACACACACTAGATTATTTGTGTTCCGTTTATTGCAACCATGCCACTCACCACTAAAACCGGGTTCTACTCTGCCCTTTTTACACTGTTAGGATCAATGGGATGTAAACTGGGCTTCAAGCTGTAGAAATGAGGTCATGCCATTCAGGATGCCATGAAATTGCAGTGCTCTTATGATGCTTCAGGTAGCATGTGTGCACCAAATTCAGATGAAGTGGAGTTTTACTACCTTTTAAAATTATTATTCCGGTAGTACATCTGGGCCAGAATTCAATAGGCAGAGCTTTCTACCAGTGCTGGCTCCAAGGTTTTGAGGGCTCTTGGGCAAAACACTCCAAATGGGCTCCTTCCTCATTGAATCTACCTTCTCATTGTCGCTGCTATTGTCACCAGCTCTCATTGCGCCTCATCCTCTTTTATTGCTACCACTTGCTTGCTTGGCAGGCAGAGAGACAGTGAGCAAGTGCGCAGTGGCATCTACTGCTCCCCCTCCTCACCATCATCACTGTGTGGGCCAGAGCAAGAGACAGGTGAATAAGCAGGTTGCAATGGCGAAGAGGGGAAGCAACTCCAAGAGGGGCTTTGGCTGCTGCTGGGGTGTGGGCCCCTGGCCAGGGCCAGCGCTACCATTAGGCCAACTAGGCAGCCGCCTAAGGCGCAGACCTCAGAGGGGTGCAGTACTGACATTTAAGGGTCACAATTTTATACAAATTAGCTGTTTTAAGAAAAAACATACATAAGTTCAAGTTTTGTGCTTCTTATTTTTTCTACAAAACTTCTGTTCTGAAAAATCGAGGTTGGCAATGTTTTGGTGTGTGTGTGTGTGTGTGTGCAAGTAGCTCGCCTTGCCTAGGGTGCAAAATAGTCTGGCACCAGCCCTGCCCCTGGCAAGTGCCTAACCATGCCTACCCTTGATGCCGGCCCTACTTTTCACAGTGTGGGTGTAGTGGCTAGAGTGCTGGACTGGAAGTTGGGAGATCTGGGTTCTAATCCCTACTCAGCTATGGAAGCTTACTGGGTGACTTTGGTCTAGGCACAAGTTCTCAGCCCAATCTACCTCACAGGGTTGTTGTTGTTGTGCGGATATAATGGAGAGGAGGATGAGGATTATGTATGCGCCTTGTGTTCCTTAGAGGAAAAAAGGTGGGCTATAACTGTAATAAAAATAAATAAATAATTGCATTTCTGTTTGAAGAAAAGCTGTTCTGTTGAATTTCTTCCTCTTCAGCAACTTTTTACAATGGTAAGTGAGTTTCCTCCTTCACAAGCACCCACCCACCTACCCTATTGTAAGGATTACTGGGCTCTTGGCCTGGTTCATACCTGAAAATAGCCTGGTTGGCAAGTAGTGTTTTACCACCACTTCTCAGGTTGGGCATCACAGGACACGGTGGTTTAACAAGCCAGGATTGAAGTGCCAAACATGGGAATTTGAGGGGAAAGGGAAGAGTGGAAGGGGGGAGGGAGCGCTATCTTGAGCTGATAAACTACTATTTGAGATTCTGATGTCTGAACTGGGACACTATCTGTGAAGCTTTAAAAAAACATTAAAAACAACAACAGTGCTACTGTGCTAATAGTAATAACTACTATTATTTTGTCTTGATTTTTATTATTATTATTATTATTATTTATTTATTTATATAGCGCCATCAATGTACATGGTGCTGTACAGAGTAAAACAATAAAATAGCAAGACCCTGCCGCATAGGCTTACATTCTAATAAAATCATAATAAAACAATAAGAAGGGGAAGAGAATGCACCAAACAGGTACAGGGTAGAGTAAAACTAACAGTATAAAAGTCAGAACAAAATCAAGTTTTAAAAGCTTTAGGAAAAAGAAAAGTTTTTAGCTGAGCTTTAAAAGCTGCGATTGAACTTGTAGTTCTCAAATGTTCTGGAAGAGCGTTCCAGGCGTAAGGGGCAGCAGAAGAAATTGATAATTTTAAGTCATGTCTCCTTTGTCTCATAGGCTAGATTTTGACACAGAAGCCCCTTCCTAGCGTTCCATGCACACCTACACAGACCTATTTGCATGTCATGGAAGTGTGCCAGTGATCAGTGCAGATAGGGAGGGTTAGCTGCTGGCTTGCTAACATTACAGTTTATGCACTAGGTGGATTTAAATTCAACTGGGAAATCATGGAATGCTTGCACAGGGAAGGATTTCTCATGTCCTGTAAAGAACAGATTGGATCTTGTTTTAACACATTCTAGGCAAAGTTAGCAAACAACTTCAAGCAGCACCCTAGGCTGGACAAAGTGCTTCATTACGCATATTCAGTAGACTGGTCAAAACAGCCTTGCTTTTGCCGGCTTTTTGTGCTGGTGTGTCTGTTTTTTGACGTTTTACTGCTGTTTGTTTCTGTGCAGTTTGGTGTTGTTCTGATTCATTGAATTAAATGTTTTTCTATTTTAATATATGATTTGTATCCTACTTTGAGGATCCTATTTGGGGTAGAAAAAGTAGAACCTCAATTATTCCATTTTTTAAAAAATCACAGCACATAACTATGCTGTGATTTTAATTTCATTTTTTTAACTGCATAGGATAATTCAGGCCACCACTTTTCCTATTGTGTTGCCAAGAGACAACGATTTATTTTTAGGGCTCAGGATACAATGAACGCACTAATGGTAGAAGGCTAAAGATGTTATTAAGCAGGGTTTAAGAAAGAAAACTAAGAAAGAAAACTAAGAAAGAAAATACTACAGAGCAAGATTATACACTTACATCCCTACAGTTGCTGGGCTGCCATCAAAATATGGCAACAAATGTGACTCCGATGCCATCCTTTCATACGAAGCACCTTTCCAGATCACCCTGCATTTGGATGCCACCACTCCTAAAAATGCATGGGCCTTGTAAAATCCATTCTGTCTGCATTTTGCAGATTGTCAGGTGCCTTTTGTTCCATCGTCTGCTCATTGGTGGAATTGGATTTTTCCAATTTCCCAAATTTGCGCAAATTTGCATTTGCAAAAAAATGTGCAAATCCCACTCATTTAGCTTATGGGGCAAATGTGCATTTTCTTATTTTATGTATTTCTCTAAATTTGCATAAAATTCCAAAACAGTCCACCAAGTCTGCAAATTCCATGCAACTGGTCTGCTGTGGAATCTGTGCATTAGATTTATAGAAATCCAAACTCATTTGATTCCATTGTGTATTTCTCTGACATCCCTACTGCCCCCCTCTCCCTGAAATGTCTCAGGGATTCATATATGCTATTATGCTTATTTATTTATTGCATTTCTATACTGCCCAACAGCAGAAGTTCTCTGGGAGATTCACAAAAATCATAGTAACCTCCATATATCCTGGCCATAGTCCAATGACTTTGAGCATGTTTGGCAGCAACCCAGCACAGATAGCTCCATCCCAGCTATCTTGGCTAATCCTGAGATCTCATCAGAGGCTTATATTCTAGTCTCTCCAGTTGTTCATGCTCAAAGAGATAAGAAGAAGCATAGCTAACCACTAAAAGCAACAGGCCCAAACAGATGTCGACATGAGAAGCACACCACTGAGTTCTTTGAAATAACAACCGTCTTCCACATTTCCACTAACTGTATAGAGGGCCTTCAGGCTGGCTTATGAATCATATATTAAAACATATTGGGCTATATCTAGACTTGCTCATGCTTCGAGTAGAACCATTGAAATCAATGGGAAATATGTTAGTCATGCTCCTGATGCTGGAGAGCAGAAGAGAACCATGATCTAGCTTTTGCCATCAGCCAGGGGACCAAGGGACACAGAGAGGCTGCACCTGCTGCTACCAAGGGATAAAACCAAGCCAAGGGGAGACCAACCTGGCTCCATCCATCAGCCAGAGAAGAAGCTGTTGCAGGGGGCTCACTTCCCACTCTCTACCCCACTTGGCTCCAATTGACAGTTGCCCTGGGACTGCTGAAGTAAGGAGAAAAGAAATTCTGGCCCCATCCATCAGCCTAAGGAACAAGAGCCTCATTCAATCAAGAACACCAACAAGGGAAGATCAGCCTGGCTCACCACCTTGTTCTCAACTTGAAAAACCCATCTTCCTCCTCTTCCTTTTCCCTCCACTCCCCTTCCTCTGTGTGTCAGAGGAAGATGCCTTTTACTGAGTCTGATCATTGATTGGCAGACCACTGATTGGCAGTGACTCTTGGGGCTTTCAGGCAAGACTTTTTCCTGCCCTACCTGGAGACACCAGGAATCAAGCTGAGACCTTCTGCTCCTCCTGCAAATGTGTCATGCCATATTAGATTATAAGCTTGATGGAAAGCCTTGCGTATCTCTCTTTTATTGATGGGGCTGGCTTTGAGAGACAATAATTGTCTGAAAAGTGGATAAAAATGCAGTCAGTAAATAATAGAGTAATAAATATGCATGACAATATCTTGATCCAACCTGTTGTTACGCCTATTTTACAGTGTTGGGAGGGCAGGAGAAGGAACGCTTGACTTGGATGACTTTTGAATCAGGAACTTCCCAGCTTGCCATGGTTTAAGTAAGTTTATAATGTGGAATTGCACATGCTCAGAGTATTTTTTTTTAAAAAAATCATGTTGGCAAATCAGGAATGCAGAAACAGTTGTAAAACATGGAAAAGGAGAGGGGTGGTGGAACAGAAAGGTTAGTTATGAGCTTGGCAATTAAATAATACACATGGCTATCTACCCTCCCACCCCATAAGACCAATAAGTCTAGTCCCCAGAGATGTCTGATCTGCCCACATGCCTTAGTTACACATCCTGTTTGGGCTACCCTAACATACTCTATGTGGGGCTGCCTCCAAAAACTGTTCAGAAACTTCAGCTGATCAGAACTGATTACAGGGAGCTCATGACTCCCTTGTTACAACACCTTCACTGGCAACTGGTTTGTTTCTGGGCAGAATTCTGGGGTTTGACTATAAAGTCCTATATGGCTTAGGACCAAGGCTATCTGAAAGACAGCTTTCTCCCATACTAGCCTGCCCAGTTCCTAAGATCTTCTGGAGAAGGCCTTCTTTCAAGACCACTGTCTTCTGAGGTGCATTTGAAGGTGACATGAGAGAGGGCCTTTTCAGTGGCTGCTCCCAGGCAATGAAACTCCCTTCCATAGGAGGCTAGGTTTGCTCCCTCTCTGTTGTCCTTCTGCTGGCAGGCAAAGACTGCTTTATTTAAGAAGGCCTTCAGCTCATAGGTGGGTCTGGTAGGTTGGGTGCTCTTAATAATAATAATAATAATAATAATAATAATAATAATAATAATAATAATGTGTAACTGTTATGTTTTTATTCTATTTTAATGTATTGTTTTAATAAATTTTATTTGCTAAAGAGATGTTATTTTCGTTACAGGAGACTGGAACGCTAAGGTGGGCAGTCAAATGACATCTGGAATTACAGGTAAGCATTGTCTAGGAGAACAAAATGAAGTGGGACATAGGCTGATAGAATTCTGCCAGGACAACTCACTGTGCATAACAAACACTCTCTTCCAACAACCGAAAAGATGGCTTTATACATGGACTTCACCAGATGGCTGACACCGAAATCAGATTGACTACATCCTTTGCAGCCAAAGGTGGTGGACATCTATACAGACAGTAAAAACAAGACCTGGAGCTGACTGTAGTTCAGATCACGAACTTCTTATTGCACAATTTAGAATCAAACTAAAGAGAATAGGGAAGACCCACAGATCAGTTAGATATGAGCTCACTAATATTCCTAATGAATATGCAGTGGAAGTGAAGAATAGATTTAAGGGACTAGATTTAGTAGATAGGATCCCGGAAGAACTATGGACAGAAGTTCGCAACATTGTTCAAGAGGTGGCAACAAAAAACGTCCCAGAGAAAAAGAAAACCAAGAAGGCAAGATGGCTGTCTGCTGAGACACTGGAAGTAGCCCAAGAAAGAAGGAAAGCAAAAGGCAACAGTGATAGGGGGAGATATGCCCAATTAAATGCAAAATTCCAGAGGTTAGCCAGAAGAGATAAGGAATTATTTTTAAACAAGCAATGTGCGGAAGTGGAAGAAGACAATAGAATAGGAAGGACAAGAGACCTCTTCCAAAAAATTAGAAACATCGGAGGTAAATTCCAGGCAAAAATGGGTATGATCAAAAACAAAGATGGCAAGGACCTAACAGAAACAGAAGAGATCAAGAAAAGGTGGCAAGAATATACGGAAGATCTGTATAGGAAGGATAATAATATCGGGGATAGCTCAGACGGTGTGGTCAGTGAGTTAGAGCCAGACATCCTGAAGAGTGAGGTTGAATGGGCCTTAAGAAGCATTGCTAATAACAAGGCAGCAGGAGACGACGGTATCCCAGCTGAACTGTTTAAAATATTGCAAGATGATGCTGTCAAGGTGATGCATGCCATATGCCAGCAAATTTGGAAAACTCAAGAATGGCCATCAGACTGGAAAAAATCAACTTATATCCCCATACCAAAAAAGGGAAACACTAAAGAATGTTCAAACTATCGGACAGTGGCACTTATTTCACATGCCAGCAAGGTAATGCACAAGATCCTGCAAGGTAGACTCCAGCAATTAATGGAGTGAGAATTGCCAGATGTACAAGCTGGGTTTAGAAAAGGCAGAGGAACTAGAGACCAAATTGCCAATATCCGCTGGATAATGGAGAAAGCCAGGGAGTTCCAGAAAAAACATCTATTTCTGTTTTATCGACTATTCTAAAGCCTTTGACTGTGTGGATCATAACAAACTGTGGCAAGTTCTTGGTGGTATGGGGATACCAAGTCATCTTGTCTGCCTCCTGAGGAATCTGTATAACGAACAAGTAGCAACGGTAAGAACAGACCACGGAACAACGGACTGGTTTAAGATTGGGAAAGGAGTACGGCAGGGTTGTATACTCTCACCTTACCTATTCAACTTGTACGCAGAACACATCATGCGACGTGCTGGGCTTGAGGAATCCAAGGCTGGAGTTAAAATTGCAGGAAGAAACATTAACAATCTCAGATATGCAGATGACACCACTTTGATGGCTGAAAGCGAGGAGGAGCTGAGGAGCCTTATGACAAAGGTGAAAGAAGAAAGTGCAAAAGCTGGATTGCAGTTAAACCTCAAAAAAACCAAGATTATGGCAACCAGCTTGATTGATAACTGGCAAATAGAGGGAGAAAACGTGGAGGCAGTGACAGACTTTGTATTTCTGGGTGCAAAGATTACTGAGACGCTGACTGCAGCCAGGAAATCAGAAGACGTTTACTTCTTAGGAGGAGAGCAATGACAAATCTTGATAAAATAGTTAAGAGCAGAGACACCACACTGACAACAAAGGTCCGCATAGTTAAAGCAATGGTATTCCCCGTAGTAACCTATGGCTGCGAGAGCTGGACCATAAGGAAAGCTGAGCGAAGGAAGATAGATGCTTTTGAACTGTGGTGTTGGAGGAAAATTCTGAGAGTGCCTTGGACTGCAAGAAGATCAAACCAGTCCATACTCCAGGAAATCAAGCCAGACTGCTCACTTGAGGGAATGGTATTAAAGGCAAAACTGAAGTACTTTGGCCACATAATGAGAAGACAGGATACTCTGGAGAAGAGGCTGATGCTAGGGAAAGTGGAAGGCAAAAGGAAGAGGGGCCGACCAAGGGCAAGATGGATGGATGATATTCTGGAGGTGACAGTCTTGACCTTGGGGGAGCTGGGGGTAGCAACGGCCGACACAAAGCTCTGGCATGGGCTGGTCCATAAAGTCACGAAGAGTCGGAAACGACTGAATGAATAAACAATAAATGATGCCTTGAGTGCCATTTTTTTGGTAGGAAGGTAGAGCATAAATAAAATAAGTAAGTAAATAAATAAATAAGTTTGAGGTCTAAAATCACATCGCTTTACTACTGGATTCTGAACAGTTACTGACAGACAGGAGTAGAAAATAGTTTGCAAGATGGCCTAGTAGAAGGCAGCTTGTGATGCTGAATTTGGGATTCTTGGGTAGAATCAGCCACATCCACTGAAGAAACAATATCTCTAATAAGTGGGCAGAGATTGTCGGTATTTATGAGTTATGAGCTAAATTAAAGCAGAATAAAATTATTTCTAGGAATTATGAGCATTGTTTGAGGAAACTAGAGCCACCATCACTGCCAACATGATGAGGAAGAAATTAGAGCAGCTCATAGGCCAATATGGCTAAATGTGTTAGCATTGTTTACAAACATTTAATGAAATACATTTTTTTAACCTATTCAGATTTCCTGAGACTGCATTGAGTTTTGGGATTTGCGGGGGTGGAGTGGGGAATTGTGAGATGACCTATGGATTTAATAAAAGATATGTTTCTTTCTTTCTGGTTGAATTAAAAGAGCTATTTCCAAAATGTGTGGTGAATAGTTTTAATTAACACATCAATAAGTTCCGCTTTAGCAGGGGAAAAGTTGGAACATGGACTGAAATTAGAATTGACTAAAGAGTATAATTAATTGGACTGGACTGGCAAGTCCCAGTAGGACATTTGGACATTTTGGGCTTCATTTCGAGGAGGACTAAAATTCCCCGCATGGATTTTCATATAAGAGGGGTACCTGACATAGGCGTGGGGAGGTGTGTGTATCTGGAATACATGTGTTTATGCACAGGATTTTCTTCTTGTGGTCTTTAGATGCTGGGGTGTTGCCCTGATTGAGCCTGCCTCCACTCCACATGGCGGAGAAGTAGGATTAGTACAGGGTATTGTCAGTCTGATCAGCTTCCTGTTAAAATTCAAAGGTCCTGACATTAAAAAGTGTTTAGCAGTGGAACAGCCTGCCTTGGGAGGTGGAGGACACTCCTTCATTGGAGGACTTATTATTATTATTATTATTATTATTATTATTATTATTATTATTATTATTTTATATAGCACCATCAGTGTACATGGTGCTGTACAGAGTAAAACAGTAAATAGCAAGACCCTGCCGCATAGGCTTACAATCTAATAAAATCATAGTAAAACAATAAGGAGGGGAAGAGAATGCAAACAGGTACAGGTAGGGTAAGCAGGCACAGGGTAGGGTAAAACTAACAGTAGAAAGTAACAGTAGAAGTCTGCACAACATCAAGTTTTAAAAGCTTTAGGAAAAAGAAAAGTTTTTAGTTGAGCTTTAAAAGCTGCGGTTGAACTTGTAGTTCTCAAATGTTCTGGAAGAGCGTTCCAGGCGTAAGGGGCAGCAGAAGAGAATGGACGAAGCCGAGCAAGGGAAGTAGAGGCCCTTGGGCAGGCGAGAAACATGGCATCAGAGGAGCGAAGAGCACGAGCGGGGCAATAGTGTGAGATGAGAGAGGAGAGATAGGAAGGAGCTAGACCGTGAAAAGCTTTGAAGGTTAACAGGAGAAGTTTATATTGGATTCTGTAGTGAATTGGAAGCCAATGAAGAGATTTCAGAAGCGGAGTAACATGGTCGGAGCGGCGAGCCAAGAAGATGATCTTTGCGGCAGAGTGGTGAACAGAAACCAACGGACTGATGTGAGAAGAAGGAAGGCCAGAGAGAAGAAGGTTGCAGTAGTCCAACCGTGAAATAACCAGTGCATGAAAAAGCGTTTTGGCAGAAGAGACAGACAAAAATGATCGAATCCTGGCAATATTATACAGGATAAGATTTAGCTACTGCCTCAATATGAGGAATAAAGGAGAGTGAGGAGTCGAGGACTTCCAGCAGAGGCTGGTTAGCCATCTCCCTGAAAATGTGTAGCTGCCACCCTGCACTGACCAGAAAGGTGGACCAGATGGCCTCTACGCTCCCTTCCAATTCTCTATGATTGCCAGACTGGTTGCAAAAATGGCAGAAAAAGCCTATAAAGTTTGCGGGGAGAGAGTCATTGGCAAAGGAACTAAAGTGGCCATTTATGAATCACCCAAAAAGAGGGCAAAAGAGGACATCAGCTTGCATAAAATGTGCATATGCTAATTTATGTGATATATGCAAATCTGGAAATAATTATTATAATTTCAACAGAAATATAGTACATCTCACCATAGTGTGGGAGACAGCAACCAGGGCCAGATCTACACCCAGCAGGATATAGCTTCTATGAAAGTGTTATGAAAGCAGTATATAAGAGGCAGGAGCCACACTACTGCTTTATAGTGGTATTGAAGTGCACTGGCAACTGTTGGGTCCCATTGACACATACCATATAACACTTTCATAGTGCTATATCCTGCTTGGTGTGGCTCCTGCTGCTTATATAATGCTTTCATACTGCTTTCATAGTGCAATATCCTGCTTGGTGTAGAACTGGCCCAGGTGACCTATACACCCTTGCTCAGTCTGATGTGCAGGTGCGATAGGTGGGCAACTTCAAGCTCTTGCTTCTTGTGGTTGTTGATCTTGTAACCAGACATGGACTGGACACACCCCTTCACATATAGGACACCTTCAAAACAGAGGACAGTCCTCTGGCAGTCCTTCAAATAGAGGACTGTCCATTGTGAAAGAGGACACATGGCCCACTTACTTAAGCCTTGTAAGGCTTGCCCTAGGAATTGTAGAGGGGGGCTGTGTTCTTCTTCCATTCCTTTATTTGTCCTGACCAATACTTTTTTTAAAAAAATCCCTCTCTCAAACAGTGACTGTGGAAGAATGGTGGTGGTAGAGCTTTATGTTGCCACAATGAGGAGGCCTCCAGCAGTGCACCTTGACTGACTGCAGACCCCCCTCTCCATGGGTGGGAGAGAACTCTGCAACATTGAATGGCCCTAGCCACTCTCTCCTGGAACTTACGCTTGCTCTCTCAATCTTATGGTCCACAGCGGAATTTTTCATATGTAGAGATTCCAATGGAGTATTCAGACCAATATTAGATCGATCTTTGATTGACACATCCACTAGAATCTTTCCCTAAAATTAGACATTTTCTTTATGTCTTTACTGAGACATAAAGAAAATGCTTCTGGTTGAGCCTTGAAGATTGTTACACTATAATGATAGAGATTACACTTTTGGATCGTGGCTACCATTTTAATAAATATATTGCTATATATTTTGTTTATTTATATACCTATTAATAGACCTCTATTAGCGGACTTTGAATTCCTGGCAAACTGATATTGAATTTTGTCTGGCTTAATAACCCTTCAACAGTCTCAGCTAGACTATCCTATCAGAATAATAATAGAGGAGATATTGGAGTTCTGAAGCTTATTCAATATTATCATTCAACAAAATTAGCCTTCTTGTATGAATGATATAAACTAGATGAAAACATGAAAGCAGAGCAAGATTATGCAGGAATAAGCTTAACTGATTTGATACGGTTTCAGAAATGAACTACAAAACAAGAATCTTGATGAAATCTGAAACATCTTTATATATTTGCCATAGATAGTAGTATTTATATCCAGGTTTGTCTCCACTGACATTAGTGGTTTATAATGAACCAATGAAAGATGCAATCTCAGTTGGGAGTGATTACATACGGAAACAAAAACATCTGGATACAATACCTGGATACAACCTTTTGAAAGATAATCAAATTATCTCATATGAAGAATTGGTTATCAAAATGGATGGCTTTAGATCACTGGTATTACTATGCAGGATAAGTCTAATTTTGAAATCTAGGTAAAAGGGCCTCTCCAAGTAATCTCATTAGAAAAATCTACAGTTCACTATTAGATATTGAGGAGGATATTAAATAAATAAGGAATTTATATATACAAGAGAAAGAATGGACAGGGATAATGAATTATATACCAATTAATTTTATTAGTGCTAATTTATATATAATCTCACAGTAATTTAATTCTACGCATACTGAATTACATCAATATTAGCATGTGGCATTTATTGGAGATGTCATTCTCGAAATGCTGATGTTGTGCGTATTTTTGGCTTTGTCTAAGACTGAGACAATACTAGTCAGATATATTGACTCTAATTTATCAACTTATAGGATATTAATTATATTACTCCAGTCACTGGAATAATCCTCTTAGGTTATCTTAAACAGGAGATAGAATCAGAGGATCTACAATTAATACTTATTTTACTGGTTGCTGCTAGAATATAGTTAGCTAAGAACTGTAAATCAATATTCCATAGATCTCTGATTGACTAAAGAGGACATGGGAAATAGTCTTGGTAACTTAATGTATTTTACAAGAAGTTATTGTAGAAATCAAAGTGCCTCTAAGGGGGACCATGTTTTTCACTTCTGCCATGGGACTGGATCCAGGGTGTCCCTCTTGAAAATGGAAGGGTTCTTTCCATTCATGGAACAGATGGAGATCCAGCAAAGGCTCCCATTGGAAGAACTGGCTAGTTGCTTTTGCTGATTCACCTGTGCCACCTTCACAGCCTCATTTCAGGGAGTACGAGTGTGTGTGGATACATGGTTGGCGAATATTACCTCCCCTCCTGTGGTGAGGCGTTCTACAAACAGAGTGCTGCTCACGACAGCTCTAGATCACCAAGCATCAAGTGTCCCAGTCACAAAGCATCTCAGCCCCAGTGGCAAAGGGTCAATGTAAAAAGAAATCTTTTAGCACACAGAGACAGGTTAAGCACTGTGCGAGTTTAGTGAGAAGGCTGGGGCAGTCACTCTTCCCCCTTCTCCTGATAAATAACTATAAATAAATAACTATAAATGAATTCCCTGCCTTCTGTAGTAAATAACGTAGTTTTCCAGGTAAACAAACTCAATCATAGCAATAAAAAACAGTAATAAAGGTAGAAACCCAGCAGGGCTGTGGAGGCTTTCCACGGTATTGCACATACAGTATGTTTATCTGTCAGCTGGACAGACATCGTGGGTGGGTGCTCAGCATAATGCGCTCACGGCTCTCAGGAAACAAGGCCTGACCCAAAGGGTACAACCCAGGCTTTTTATTGACAGCATCAAGAGACAGAGAAAAATGTCCCTCTTTTAATGAAGAAAAAGAGACAGTGCAAAGTAGTTTACTAAATTTCAGCTTGGCATTTAAACCTACTCATGTGATTCAAACTCATTTACTTCCCCTGAAGTTTTCTGACAAGAACATATATTTCCCTAGAAAATGTAGCATGCTAACCCCATTGTAAATACATCCTCTGAAAAATTGTCCTTTTATTTACATTATGATTTACCAGGCCCAGCACCTTATCAATCAGGGCTCATTGCAGGATCCCAACAAGGCTGAACATGAATCAGTTCTTGTTTCCTCCATGCAGCTTCTCAGCTACCTTATGAGAATCACTTTCCTACCAAGGCAACTGCTGTTAAACTTCAACTTTTCTATTTTATTATAAGCAGCAGTGGCAAGGAAGGAGAAAATGAAATGATGCTGAAATTTAAAGGTGCATGGCACAATTTGTTTTCTTTTTATAAACAACAACAACAACATCAATGCACATTTCCATTTTACCCTTCTTTCAAGGAGTTCATAGCTTCATCCCATGTACCTGTTCCCTCGAATTATCCCCTACAGCGTTTAGCTATCGTTGTTGTTAGCTAAATCACACCCCGGGCGGCAGCGCTCCTAAGATCCTTTGCATACTAGGAAATAGGTTTAAGGTGGGAAACGCTCTTCCAGAACATTTGCGAACTACAAGTTCAATCACAGTTTTCAAAGCTCAGCTAAAAACTTTTCTTTTTTTTAAAGCTTTTAAAACTTGATTTTGATCTTACTTTTATACTGTTAGTTTTACTCTATTCAGTGCCTGTTTGGTGCATGTTCTTCCCCTTCTTATTGTTTCATTATGATTCTATTGGAATGTAAGCCTATGCAGCAGGGTTTTGCTATTTTATTGTTTTACTCTGTACAGCACCATGTACACTGATGGTGCAATAATAATAATAATAATAATAATAATAATAATAATAATAATAATAGTAAAAAATCATTAAAAAATCAACGGATGACCCAATCCGATTCAAATTTGGTATGCTTAAAGCTCTCCTTAATATCTATTACTGTGCCAATTGTGATGTCTTTATCTTAAAACTTATGCAGATGTAAGCATTTGTTTAATTTTTCTTTAAACCTATCAAATCCTGCTCCTGCGCCCCCAGTGGCTGCTTGGAAAACAACTAATGATTCTCTTCAAAACTAGTGTCAAAACTTTTGCCTTTGAAGCACAATTAAAGCAGGATGCATGGGAGTACTCCACAGTCAAAGCAGATTATAAACTGGGAAACTTCAGAGTACTTCACAATAAAAGCAAATTATGAGATGGAAAACTCTGGAGTCCTTTGCACATAATTCGCGGTGATTGCACAGTATAACGCTGGTGTGATAAAGCTCTCAGTAAGCACTTGTGATGTCATCACAATTTATACTGACAGAGACGCTGTGCTGGAGGTTACAAAAGGGAGCAACTGATCCAAAATAACCAAGTGAGCTGAGCGATTTGATCATAAGTCCTCCCAGTCCAGGCATAATATTCTAATCCAGCCATCCTCAACTTGATGGCCACTAGATGGGAATGAAGGAAGTAGCATTCCAACACATCTGGAGGGCATCAATGCAAGGAAGACTGATCTAATCCCCACACCTCATTGGCAACCACAACCTACTGGGCCTGTGCTTTACAGCAACTGGACTTCACATCAACATACAATGGAATCTTAACTATACATGTCTACTCAGAAATAAGCATCACTTAGTTCAATGGGATTACTCCCTGATAAGTTTTTATAAAATTGCAACCATAGCATCATAATTGAAATGGATATGAGCCTTTTGAAGGACTGGAATGTGAATTCAAGAATTTCCAACACAGTTTTGCTTTTAAAACATAGGTGTAATCATATGGAGTCATAGGCCATAGCTAGACCTAAGGTTTATCCCTGGATCGTCCAAGGGTCAAACATGTTCATCTAGGTGACACACAGGGGATCCAGTGCTCGGGCAGGGGCAAACCCTGGATGATCCCAGGATAAACCTTAGGTCTAGCTGTGGCCATAGACTGGGTTTGCACAGCATGCTAACTCAGACTCAATGGTTGAGTGTGGGTTGTTGTTGAACCATGTGTTGTTTGTTAACTATGTTTAGAGTGTTATCTTAACCCAGGACATTTTCTGCAGGGTGGCTTGTTAACCATATAGTGTAGCTTATTTTTCTCAAACAAACTGCCTTCAGAACCCATGGTTTGTTATTGGGTTGTTCAGGATGTTTAACAAACCACACTGCATGCTTAACAAGCACCCTGTGGAAAATTCCTGGGTTCTGACAACATACTAACCCACAGTTAAACAACAACCCACACTCAACCACTGAATGTGGGTTAGCATGTTGGGTGAACAGGCCCAATAGTGGGACCAGGGATGAATCCTTCGACTGAAAGATGTGCAAGCTCTATATCACAAGAGGGCGGACAGAGCAATTTAGCATTGAAGGAAGTTGAGTAGTTGGTTCGCAAGAGTGGTTGTCTCCGATGGGCTCCAACTGAGACCAATGGGCGAGTTACCCAAGGAAGAGATGAAGAGGAGGAAAATAGTGTGACCCAATGAGACTACATATTGTGGAGAAAACAATATTTCGAGGGAAACAGTATTGCACAAGATGTAAAAAAAGCGGCAAGAAGTCCTACTCCTGCAAGTCTCTTTTACAACATCATAAGCTTAGTGTAGATTCGGCCTGAGTTACTTGCACTTTCCCTCTGAGTTTTTCTTTGCTTGCTTTTGTTTTTTTATTGACTCAGGAAAGTTCAGACTGTGTTTACTCTGTTTTTGACCTCCACACTCTATGTTGTTGCTTTTATCCAATTTAACACTTGGGTTGGCCAGAACAGAGATGGGTTGAGGGACTGGCCTACAAAGGTTACAGACAAGGCCTTGCTGGAAAAGGTGGCTGAGAAAGTCAACGAATAAATGAAAGGCATGTGGAGGAAATATAAACCTTAAAACACACACACACACACACACACACACACACACACACACACACACCAAAAACAAAGCTCAACCTAACTACATAATGTCCAACTAGCACAAACACCTACACTTTCTGTGCCTTACACAATATTATCAAGTCTAGAATGGTTTTGAGACTAACATTTGTTACATTAGTGGTGAGGAATCTGTGGCCTTCCAGATGTTGTTGGATCACAATGCCCATCTTCCTTCACCATTGGCCATGCTGGCTGGGGATGACAGAAGCTCAACAATGTCTGGAAGGTTCTCTCCTACTGCCTTTTAGCCTCCCTAATATCTCTTCTGATTGCCCCACCCATAACATATGGCTCACCATCATCTGGCCAATGGAATAAGCCATTCGCTTTCCTCTGCTCACTTTGATGAGGAAAGGAATATTCATAGACAACCTGAAAGGGAAGCTAAAGGGGCTCCCTTAGGATACATTCATTAGAGAAGCTTCTGATGCTCCTGCTTGGATATCTTCGAGCACAAGCGAGGAGCAGTACAGGAGAAAGGGATGGAAAGTGTACCATATTGTGTGGGATTTTGTGTATGTATAATCCATCACTGCAGATCTTTCACAGTGCAATCCTATACAACAGGGGTGCAGAACCCCTGACCCACGGGCCTATTCTGCCCCACTGGGTTCCTGGATCTTGCCCACGGAGCTATGGGTTCCTCTAGTTGGCAGAGCTTGGGAGCTGGAATTGAAGTCTGATGTATCTGGAGGGCATCAGGTTGGCTGTCCTTGAGACATTCCTTCACTTCTCTAGCTGCTAAGTAGTTAGATGGCCTCCTTAGGTCCCATTTCCTTCTTCCTAATGCTGCATAAGTGGTGAGACAAATTCAGATCTTCACAAGTAATCCAAATTATTGCTGCTGCTGGGCAGGCCCAAGACACTTTGTTGCCTCAGGCAAGGAAGAAGATGGCACCCTTTCCATTCCACATACAGAAGCAACTTGACTGGCAGGCCAATCTTGCTTCAAGACAACAGGACAGCAATCTCCACCACAAACTGAGGGCAGCAGGCCCTTCAAGGGAGGGAAATGCCTTGCGGGTGGGATCCAGGAGGAGAGGCTATGGGGTTGCCACCACTGCCTCCCAGCATCTGCTGCCAGAGGTTGTGGCCTCACTCTGCCTAATGGTAGGGCTGACCATGCATGGCTCTCACAGAAGAGACTTGGCATCTAGATCTAACTCTTACTTTGCACATGGCAAGTCCTGTCCTACAAGACATTGGATTCTCTTCAACAGCTAACAAGCCTTTAGCTAGAAAGCCATAAAACTGCAGCAGCCCAAGCTGGTCAGATTGCAAAAGCATGCACAATATTTAACAAGCAGCGAGCTGCAGGGCTGTGGTAACTATTCATAAAAACCCTCCACCAAATTGATTTTAGCATGATTAAACTTTTCTTTACCTTATTTCACAGTCCATTTCAAACGCTGTATTCCCCCCTTAATGGCAAAGAGAAATCTGAGCGTTAATAAACCACTGCAGCATAAAATTCAAAGCAGCATATGGCAGTGGGGATTGGAAATCACTGCCTCACAGAAACGGGGAATAAAAGACATCACCTCCAAGATGCAAACAGCTAAACCAGTGCTTCTTATTTTAACCAACTTTAGTTGATTGCAGAACTCTTCATCAGGCAGAGGTGTAAAATTTTTGTATTTATTTATAGATTTGTACTGGATATCACTCTCATTATACTTGATTCCCCTAGATGAAGAGTGTTGTGCGACTAGAAAACATACTGTCACACAAAAGATTTATTTCCATACAAAACAGCTTCTTTGCGCACAATCCTATGCTTGTTTAGACAGAATAGGTCCTACAATTCCCAGCATGGCTAATCTACACCTGGAGGGGATCTACACTAGTCAAGTTAGAACGTGTCTTACCGTTTTTAAGTGTGTGTTTGGTAGTATTTTGCCACATGACATATAGTTTGTGAGGTTTTATTGTTGTCTGTTCTCCGGTTTTTATTTTGAACTTCTCTGAAATAAGTTGTTCTATTTGGTATGATGTGGCCAATTTCATCGTATTAAATGGGTTTCCTGTAGTTCTTAATTAGCCAATCACATTCCTGGGGGGCATGTTTATGTAATTTCCGCACCCAAAGTTGGAGCTGTTTTTTTCTTTCAAGCCTCTTTTTTGCAGCCACTTCCTGTTTCACTTTTGGGAGGCTGCTGGCTGGTGGGGGATTGTCTCAGAGAGAAGAGGAAGTAGGAGGGGAAATTACAAATGGATTTATTTTCTTAGTGTGGCCAAAAGGAATGCATTCCCACGGAAAGAGAAAAGTAAGTAAACGTTTTAAAAACTGCTACGTTTTAAATTGTTCAAAAACAAAACGTTCAATGACTGTAAAAACGACGTTTCATATACTAGTGTAGATCCCCTCCTGCAGCCCTTTCGCTGTGGAAGAAGGATGCTTCTGAATGCTCCTCGCTTCTGCAATCACCAGTCATTGGGACACACACAACTGATCTTTCCCACAATTACAAGGATGCCGTTCCGGGAGCACGTGTGCCTCGTTACGGTGCTTCTGCATGTGTATCGGCACATGTGGGCAGGGCTAGGCAGATGGCTATGGGCACAGGTTTTTTTTAATGACTTGTGAGGGATGTGCATGAGTGCAGATGCACAGCAACACATGGGGGGGGGATAGGAACTCCATCGAATATGCTCTCCTGAGCAGAAATATGTTTGTATTAAAAAAACAACAATTGGCAGCAAAGCATGCCAATAACCATTCAAAACATGTGGTGGAAATGGCGGACAGGTCCACTCCTGCACACCTCCAATTCCCATGCACATGCCCCTCAAAAGTAATTGGCTGTTTGCTGAGCCTGGAACTCGCAGTGTACAGCAACAATCTCACAAAAGGGGGCAAACCACAAACATTTTTCGGAATGGATGCAAGAGAGCTGGAAAAATGGTGACAAAAGAGGTCAGGGATATTCCGGGGAAATTGAGAGGTGCAGCTGAGATCACCGTGGGAGCAGGTGAACATCATATGCCCTGTCAGTGATGATTCTGGAACAATAAATGGCTGGTGTGGACTCCCCCCGAGTTGCTTCTACTAAGATGTATGGTGCTTGACGTTGGAGGGGCTGTGGCTCAGAGGTAGAGCACTTGCTTTTCGCACAGAAGGCCCCAGGTTTGATCCCCCGCATCTCCAGGTAGGGCTGTGGAAACATTCCTGCCTGAAACCCTAGTGAGCCGCTGCCTGTCAGTGTCGACAATACTGGGCTAGATGGACCCATGGTCTGACTCAGTGTAAGGCGGCTTCCTATGTTCCTAGCTTATAGGCCATATGAAAACTCTGATTGTGGTGTTTCAGCTGAGCATATTGCAGACTGTGCAGCTTGTAAACTCCTCTTCCCCTTTAAAGTAGGAGGATTCCCTCTTTCTTCCCTTGATTGAATTTGCCTTCGATTGAATTCATCTCCCCCACAAACACTTTAGTTGCTTTTGGAATGTTATCAGCTTGCACACACATGTTCATTGCTTGATAAATCAAGCCACTAGAGCTGTTCGCTCATTAGCTCTCCATGCAGGCGGTGTGCGGGTGGAGGCTGGGAGTGGAATTGTGCTCACAGCCCCGGCCTCTCATGTCTGCCTCCCCAGAGCAGCCCCCATGACATCTACATTTTCAACAGACTGTTGGAGAGGACAGCCCACACACAAACAAACTGTGGCAGCCATATGCAAGGCTGGCTTATGAGTACACTACCCTTTGATTGCTGCAGGAGCCATCATTCATTGCGGGAATGAGCCATTGGGAGAATGAGCCATCATTCATTGGGGGAATGAGCCATTGGGAGAATGAGCCATCATTCATTGGGGGAATGAGCCATTGGGAGAATGAGCCATCATTCATTGGGGGGAGGCCCATGGCTTGGGGGAAGGGCCGTGGCTCAGTGGTAAAGCCCCTGCTTTGCATGCAGAAGGTCCCAGGTTCAACCCCCAGCTTCTCCAGGTAGGGCTAGGAAAGAATCCTGACTGAAATCCTGGACACCCACTGCCAGTTAGTGTCGACAATGCTAGGCTAGATGGACCAATCGTCCAACTTGGTTTAAGGTAGGGTGACCATATGAAAAGGAGGACAGGGCTCCTGTATCTTTAACAGTTATATTGAAAAGGGAATTTCTGCAGGTGTCATTTGTATATATGGAGAACCTGGTGAAATTTCCTCCTTATCACAACAGTTAAAGCTGCAGGTGCCCCACCCTCTTTTAAATCTGGTCACTCTAGTATAGCTCCTGCAGCTTTAACTGTTGTGATGAAGAGGGAATTTCACCAGGTTCTCCATATATACAAATGACACCTACTGAAATTCTCTTTTCTATGCAACTGTTAAAGATACAGGAGCCCTGTCCTCCTTTTCATATGGTCACCCTATTTAAGGCAGCTTTGAATGTGTCAGTGGACTCCGTGAAAGGGCATCATGTTTAAGCTGTTGGGAGATGATGCAAACAATCACTTCAGGGGTATTTAATCTGTGATTTCTCATTTGGATGTACAAATCGCCATGTCATGCTGCAGATGCCAAATGAGGAGCCTGTATGTGTGAGCCAATTCTTTCTTCAGAAAATGCAGGTGGTGCTGTCCTCCTCCTAGGTGCCCCCGCTTCAGAATGCAGGCAGCAGACTGCATGTCTGAAAGGCTTTCTTGGGTCAAGGTATCCTAGCAGATGGAAAGCTAGTATGTCACAGAGGAGGGTTCAGCCCTAACCTGATCTATTTGGGCTTAGTACTCCCAAATAGAAGGGAACAACCATAACATATAGACATTTGTATTCATCATAATTTGAGGAGAGGCTATAGCTTAGTGGCAGAGCACCTGCTTTGTATGCAGTGGATCGCAGGTTCAATCCCTGACATGTCCAGTTTAATGATCAGGTTTCAGGTGATGGGAAAGAGCTTTTTTTCTGGCTGAGATCCCACTTAAGAGGAATCAGTACTGGGCTGGATGGAGAAGTACCCTGATCTAGTAGGAAGGTGGGTTTTTTTTTATGTTCCCAGGGATCTGAGGATAAAACTAGTCCTTACTCTGGTTTAACTTTTTAACAATGGTTTGGAGTAAACCATTTAGGTGCTGCGAACACTGAAAAACGCTTTCTTCTAAAAGGACCTTTGGTCTCATGGGGTCTGCAAAACCTCATTGCAAAATGAGATACAAGAAGTTCGGGCTCGCAGGACAATTTCCCCACCTGATAGGCAATAGAAAAAAATGGTTCATTTTTATCATTTCATCTTCTAAACGGTGTAATTTTCAAGGAAGTCTCAAGGTTATTTTTTAAAAAAACTTATTCTAAAAGCCTGGTTTCCTTTTATGTTGTTTTGCTTGTGTGATAAAATATGCAAGAGGCCTCTGGCAATGAACTCGGCTCAGATTTGTCTGTGTGTCTTGATTAAAATATCATGTTTACGGAGCACGAGGAAGATGGCCATGCGCTGTTAGGGCGGATCCATGCTGATGTTCTTGCGATGTTAATAATTAAACAGGCCTTTCAAATGCCTCATTTAAAAATGACAAAATAGTGCCCGAGTGTTGTAAAATGAGATGAAAACAAAAGTTAAGATGGCAAAGAAGTCCTAATTCTGTGATTATTGAGCATATTCCTTCCTTCCAGTTGCTTAAAGACAACAGTCAAATAAAAATGGCTCGAGGCTGTAATTAAAAGCACAAAGCTCTCATACTGGGAGATGGGATGGCAGTTCAGCTGCGCTCTGGTTGTGTTTTGTGGTGGGTTTCTCAGATGCCCAGGATTCAAAGTGTGTGTGTGTGTGTGTGTTTAAATGGCGTTAAAAGGATAGTGCACAAATTGCATTTGGCAGTTGTGAAGTGAAGCTAAAAGGGCCACACACAAATTAACACCTTTAATTAATTCCCTTGCAACAGACTGCTACCTCTTCTTGGTAACCCTGCAGCAGCAGACCAGTTCTGTGCAATGCTGTGCCTTTGTTTGATGTTTTATACAACAACAAGTTACACATCTTTTAATATCCTAGACAGGGATGATAAACACCGATGATGATGATGATGATGATTTATTAAATTTATATACCGCCCCATATCCGAAGCTCTCTGGGCAGTTTACAAAAGTTTTAAACAGTGAACATTAAAAAGTTTAAATTTAAAGTAGGAAGCCCTGACCTCCAACTGACACCCCGCTGCCCCCAGAAGCCAAGGGTACTGAATGTTAGGTGGAAGCTCCGGCTATTGGGCGGTATATAAATGTAATAAATAAATAAATAAACAAATAAGGGAAAACAGGCAAAATAGTATGCCTGAACTCCTTTTTGCCTTTTCCTTCCTGTGGCCTTTTCCACAGCCACCAGGTGAAAAACGTTCTTTTCCCATCTGCCACCATCAAATCAGCCTCATAACTCTCTAGGTCTCAGGTATCTAGCTTAGGTTATTTGGTGGTTGGCTGTTAGATATGAGGTGGGTACCTGCCCCCTCGCTGCCCAAAGAGACCACAAAGTTCCAAGAATGTTTCCATCTGGCTGAAGAATACAAACAAAACACACACAAAAATGACATGCACAATAGTGACATAAAAACAACAAGGGACAAGCACATCCAGCTAACCATTGGTCCACCTCTCTCAAACAGTTCTCCAGTTCCAGCAGCTGTGATTCTTTCTTTCCTCTAGGGCTCTGGCCTTCTTTCTTGTTCATTTCTCCAAACTAAGGCCCTTTCTACACCTCCTGGCTTTCCAGGAGGGAGGGGGTAGGATCTCGGGATTTCCTGGTTCCAAGATCCTCCCCCTGGGTCCACATGCCGATGCCACATCCAGTGACAGTGTGGGTGCCACTTTTTTGGGGGGGGGAACAGTGGGGCCTGTCGCACAAGAGCGAGGCCCCGCTCCATCGGAAATGTGAGTTGTTGTTGTTTTCTAAAAAAAACGCCCCCCAAACTCCCTCCTTGCCATCCCGGGGGTGGCAAAATTGCTGCCACCCCTCCCCTGAGGGCACGGAGCCATGCTCCATGCCCATTTCTGGTGCCGCGCTTACTTGCGAGACCTGGGCGCCCACACCTCCCATGGTCTCGGAACAATCCCAAGACCGTGGGAAGAATTGGGTTTTCCCAGCATTTCCTTATCTCTGGGAAAACCCATGCCAATCCCCCTCTGCCCTCGAGAGTTACTGTGCTTCATTTGGATGCACAGGGACTCAGCCATGACCAGCCTGGACTATGGCCTAAATTTTTGTTTCCCGAGTCAAAACTTCCCCCCTCTTCCTCTTACCGTCAGCTGAACTGTATCTCCTGCTTTTTGAGCACAACTTCCTGACCTCTACATTCTTACTAAACATTTGCCCTCTGTTAAATTCGTGTGTGTGTGCGCGCGCACAGACAGATTTAACCTCATATTATCCTAAAAAACAAACTGAATATAAAAATGGAAGACAATTTTGTTCCTTCACGCTCCCATTGGTTTGATTGCAAACGCCAATCGAATTGGGAATTGCAATCTCTTAAATTGAAATGGCATATCTGTTGGAATCATAGGAATGCGAGGAATGAGGACATCTTCACCTTTGAAAGGTCCTGTCAAGATTGATGTTACTTTCTACTTTCTACTGTTACTTTCTACTGTTAGTTTTTCCCTACCCTGTGCCTGCTTACCCTACCCTGTACCTGTTTGCATTCTCTTCCCCTCCTTATTGTTTTACTATGATTTTATTAGATTGTAAGCCTATGCGGCAGGGTCTTGCTATTTACTGTTTTACTCTGTACAGCACCATGTACATTGATGGTGCTATATAAATAAATAATAATAATAAATAATAATCTCCGACTATAACAATTGCCACTTCGTCTATAGTTGGAGCATTGAATCTTCGCACATGTTCTCCAGCAGGCGTTTTGTCAGCATGAATAACAATCTTGTGTGTATCAGATGGCATCATGTCAATTGCTGTTTTGAACAAATGTACTAAATTGTTTTTTTCGTGAAGTAGCTGTTGCAGTTTTGAAACAATGGACCTTTTTATGCCGGTATAAATTCCGCAGCGTGCATTCAATTCATCATTGCCATCACCAATGAAATACATTTGTAGGAATTTATGTTGACTATCTTGAAATGGAAGGAAGGAGCCGGCTTTATGATAAATTTGTCCTTTGACTTTGAAAGTTGGCATAAATGGAGCTGTGATGATTTCTGCGCCGAACGACGTCATTTGGAAGCATGAGTTGTATTTCCTGATGTTAGATAGGAAATGCTTTGATTCTGCGGTATATCCGGCAAGCAAAGTTTGTAATGGCTCTGGTGGTTCTCCAAGTTGAGGCAGTTTAATTTTTCCAGCAGCGCAACACATTCCTTTTGTTTCTCCATTAAATTTAAGAGCCTTGCAATAAGGACACACTTCAGTCATAGTGCCGATGAGAACATGCTGCCTCAAACTATAATCATCAGCTGGGTTGTACCGGAATGCAAGGCGATTGTAATCGTGTGATTGTTTACCACGGAGTTGTGTTTGACGCTGATGTGCTGTTTCTCGTTGACGTCTTTCAGCCGCTCTCAGCCTGTCGCGTTCATTCTGTTGAGAACAAAGCAGATCTGAAGCTGTAGAACGCGATTGCCGTGCTCGCAACCGTGCATCCTCAAGTCTGGCTGAACGTTGCTTGGCTGGTTCCTTGGCACGTATTTGAGGCATTCTTTTTCTTTTTTTCTCGTTTGCTGATGCCCGTTCTTCCTCAGTCTGATTTGCAATTTCTCGTCGCAGTGCTTCCGCTCCGCGAGTACGACGACCTAAGTGTGATCTTCTGCGAGGCATTATTTGGATGAAGTAAAGCAGATTGTTTGGTTTTAAAAAAAGGATGTTTTTACGGTGAGGAGGTTAGCGGAAACTCCTGGCAGTTACCTTTCTTCAGAACGTGTAACTGTCACAGGTGTGACATCTATATTCACTCAGCCAATTGTGAGAAAACATGCAAATAGGAGAGGAGTCAGAGGCAGCGGATTGGCCTACTGGTTGGCGATGTCACAATGATCAGCAGGACTGGTTTTGAGGAGGCCTATTTCTTCGATTTTAAGACACACCTTTGACCCCATATAGAACATAGTTACATAACAACGCTCGCATATTCGAATGCAACGTTGTGTCAAAATTTCAAAGCAATCGGTGAAGAACTTTCGGAGATATAACGTCTGTTTCGAACGGACATTTACATTTTTATTTATATAGATATATACAAAACTAGACAATAACATGTCAATTTAGAAGCAGCTTCTTTAGGAACAGAATTCCATAAGCAGCACACTACAACCAAACCTGACCTCTCTCTCTTGTCACCACCCACCTCGCTTAGATGGTGAGGGCTCCCAGAGGAAGGGCTCCAAATATCATCCCTGTGCATTGGTAGGTTGTTTTGAGCGGAGAGAATCCTTTATGGACCAAGTTCCCAGGGCAGGGTAAGCATCAGAAGTTTGAACTGAGCTCAGGTATTCTCATTATACTTACATCTCACTATTTTATTGGCAAGCTTACAGCAGTTTACATTGCTGTCTACACCAGGTAGTCACCAGACGGAAACCTACTTAGCTTTAGCTTTGTCAAAGCATCATATGACCCCAGAAGAATATTAATTTCTGTTGCACCTTTCAGCATGCATGATACTGTCCAACATATTATTTATTGGCAGGGGCATTGCTAGTGGTGGGCCCATGGGGTCCCAGCCCTGAATCTTTCCCTGCCAGCCTGGGGTCTGTCTACGCCCCAGAGCCATAAGTGTCCATCAGAGCCAAGGGATGTTTTCCACTGAAGCTTAGCTGACATCTAGGGGGGGATTTCCTGGGGGAATCACAGCTTAGGAGGAAAGATTAACCCTCCCTTCCCTGTGCCTTGTAGCCCTCCCCCAATTCCCCCCTCCAACTAGCAATTAAGTTTGAAAAATCTTCCACTGATGCCAATGGAAAGATTGCCCCCCCCCCCCCCATTTTAAGTACCCAGCAATGTCTTTGTTTATCATCATCTGTGACCTTGATTATGCTGAAATTCAGTGACTTGACTAAATGCATCCAGGATTCTCCAGTGCTGAGCAGGGCTTGTGAAGCTGCATCTTCCATACCTAGCATTCAGTTCACTGCACCACCCTAGGTCTCATCTTGCCAAATATGGCCAAATCCACTTCAAGATGGCCCCGTATTCAGCCATGTGGGAACTTGTTTAAGCCATAAAAAAACAACCATTGTGTCAGATAGCATCGTGTCAGCGAATGGGTAACAAAGATGAACAGCGGATACTGGCCGAGCTGATTAAAAACTACCCAGTGTTCCTTGGGACTGATTACATTCCATGTTAAACTCTCAAAAGTAATCTTTCTACTCACCTTTTCCCCTTTTTTCCTTTTGTAATGCTAACAATGGAAATGTGATAGCAATGGCAAGAGTGAGCAGCATATGATTACTATCAGCCCCATGCAGTGGAGGGAAATGTTGCTGGTGCGTTTTGTTTGAGTTCAGCTGTTTTGTGTTCATTAATATGTATGTCACAGAAAGTTGATTTGGAATGGTACCCAACAAGAATATCTTATAAGCCTCAGTTACCAAGCATTCCAAGCTGCCATCTGGAAAGAGGTGAAGGATTAACATTTTAAAAGAGAATGTTTCTTCAACAAATTTTCATTCAAGCTCTTTAGCGCTAATATCATCAGCATAAATGCCAGGAGAGAGAACTTGGGAACACAATTAACTTTTTTAAATGGGCTTCTACGCTGCCAAGGAACTCCCTCCACCCCCTGAAGTAGAATATTTTCTGATTAGGTAAGAAGTGGGTGGACAGTGACCCATCATATCTACAAGGAATCCACGGTTTCGACTACTGCTCTCAAGAGCAGATTTTAAGGAGGAAAACAACTTCTGTGTGCACCTTCAGAAGGAAGAGAGAATGGGAGATTTGCAGGACAGCTACGATCACTGTTGGTTTTCAGCAAAACTGATGCAAAAGAATTGATTCAATTTGTAGGGCGACCATATGAAAAGGAGGACAGGGCTCCTGTATCTTTAACAGTTGTATAGAAAAGGGAATTTCAGTAGGTGTCATTTGTATATATGGAGAACCTGGTGAAATTCCCTCTTCATCACAACAGTTAAAGCTGCAGGAGCTATACTAGAGTGACCAGATTTAAAAGCGGGCAGGGCACCTGCAGCTTTAACTGTTGTGATGAAGAGGGAATTTCACCAGGTTCTGCATATATACAAATGACACCTGCAGAAATTCCCTTTTCCATATAACTGTTAAAGATACAGGAGCCTTGTCCTCCTTTTCATATGGTCACCCTACCCTGGCTGTAAGTTAACATCTGCCACCATGACACATATAATGAATGAATCTATTTTGTATGCTTTTCGGTTGTGTTATTTTTGTTTTGTTTGTGCATTTGTAACTAGCATTGTCTGTTTAGGGAAACATTACGTAAGTAGATGAGTTAGGAGAGGTTTGTGAGTGGTTGTTAATATCATTGGTAATCCTTATTGCCTCAGCTAGGGATATCTTGCAAGCACCCTAGAAGTAACCCAGTGAGCCTGTGTGTGTATAAGGCCTCCAGTCTGGCAAGCTGACATGGGGGTGGGGGGGCAGGACTGGGTGCTGGTAGCCCCCACAAACAGCAGGGAGTGATTTTGCCTGCTCTGGAGCACTTGGTAATCCTTGCAGGATCCCTAGAAATAACTCAGTGAGCATTTGCCTTTGTGGATATTGTTGCATATTTCATATTTTTCTGAGCAGTGAGAAATTCTTGGGCAGAACCTGAAGCTCACCTATCCTACCTGAGATCCTAGGCTTACACCTTCAGCTCATTCACAGCTCTGTCTCTTCAAAACTGCTCTTATGTGTACACACACACATTTTTCCTTCAAAGCATGGAAGAAAGATCTCCAGGTATCAGGTGAACTTCACCTAACAATTAGATTCCATTGATGAGGCATCAAAGAATCATTCTGGAGTGTTAAGCAGCAAGCCAGTGAACAAAATGCCATAATAATTAATTCCATAATAATATGTTCCCTCCATGGTATGAAAGGAGGATAAGTGATCTCTGAGTGCTCCTTGGACAGAATCACACTGGCAAACAGTAGTGTGAAGAAGGCAATACATGGACAGAATACAATACAAGCCAGAAGCAGTTTCTGCGTCTTGTGAACAGGCCTAGAGTCACCAGCTGGCATGCTTGGGCAGCTTCCATGGCCCACTAGCACTGATGGATGCCCTTGGAATGTGCCCACCCTCTCAGGTTTGGGCTTACCTAGTGGCAGGTGGCTGTGAGGTGCCTAACATTTAATGTTTCATAAATGCCCCTGGGCATTGTGGGTAATTAAAAAGGTGGTCAGGGCATTGTGGGTAATTAAAATGGTGGGCAGCTCACAACATTCCACTGCAAGTTACAGTGCTGCTGCTGTTGCCACCCACAACCCGCTGACACTTTGCCAGGGCCCCTCTCAAACTTGGAATCAAACCGGATTGTGGCTGCACTTTCCCCATTCATTATCTCCACAGGAATTGCTGCATCTGTATGAGGGATACCAGCTGGATACACTTGCCTTTCTGCAGGAGGGTATATGACAGTAGTGTTGGCATAAGCAATAGCGATGAATTAGCCATCTTATTGAGAGAGAAATAATTGGCTGGGGGAAAAAGACGGCCACTAAATCATTAATGCATGTAGAAATAGGGAGTTGAGGTGTGTTCCCCCCCACCCCCGCCCGTGTCTTACAATGTAGTCTTTTCTCTCTGTGTTGGTTCTGGTTTCACTTTTACTTACTTGCTTTAGCTGTAACAGGAAAATTCTTGATCAGGTTAAATAAAAGGGCTTCTTTAAAGCTTTTAGTCATTTCTGTCCTTAGTGTGGCCAGACAAATCTATGCAATAACATGGTGGTGGGGGCGGGCTGTCCATGTGGTGGGAGAAACATCACATCACAAGCAAACCATGTGTTTTGATTGCTAGCTGTTGCTTCCACCTCCTCAGTCTGTGGGCGCCTTACTGAACCAAACTAGACAGGGAAGGTAAACGGGCAATGCCACACTTTCTAGCGACAGCATCTAATGGCAGTTTCCACTTCACTGCTCCTAGTTAAACAAAAACACACCACTGAAAGCTGGTGTGAATCAAGGGAGCTCAGCAAACTGTAAGGGAATAAAAGAAACTAACTCAAGATTTGTCTTACCTGCCTGGATTTTGCCACAGAGGTTTATGCAGACTCGGAAATAGCCACATCCTGTTGGCTAGGATGCATTCAACATTAATGCTGTTGTACATTAATATTCCATTCCCCTATTTCCCATGGGCAGGGAGAGGGCTGAGAATGTTAGTAGTGTATGTGTGTGTGAGAGAGAGAGAGGGGTGGGGTGGGGTGCATGGGTGGGCAGGCTTACTACTTTTAAACAAGCCCTTCTCTTTCCTGTTAGCAAATGACAGCCAAAGAGCTTTCTAAGTTGCCATAGGGCTAGCAGCTGCATTTGCAGCACATGTATATTATTGCCTTTAGAAATGGAAGAGGCCATTAGGCAGAAGGAGACATAAACTACATTAGAATGTGGATGGGTCATAAAAGGTACGGTGGAAAAACTGGACAGAGGCCATTTGCAACATGAAGAAATGGAAGGAAGAGCTTTCGGGTCTAAGGTCCAAACTAGTTTAAAGACAGAGCCAGCAGCTTTGCCTTTTACTCTATAGTAAGTACAGGGGACTTACTGTAGAGAGCCTAGCATGGTGTGTGTGTGTGTGGTAATTTAGTTTTTTTAACCCTTTGCTGTCCAGTGGAATCCCTCTCTGAATTGGGTGTGGGGGGCATCCGTGCAATATAAATTCCTACAGTATACATTGGGTGGGTAGGGGCATGCCTGCAATATACTAAGTGATCCATTTGCTTTGATTGCTCACTTTTCATCAATATGGAATGCAAGGATACTGCCCAGATCTAGACTGGAACTACAGCAGGGGGCAAAAGGTTAAAGTCCCCTTAGTCCAACACAATATGAACTCAATCCAGATTGGTTCCCCTACTGTCTTTAAAGTAAAAGAGAAAAAATAGACGTAGCTGTGAGCAGGGCTGGTGACAAGGGTAGGCATGGGCCCACTGACAGTGGGCCCCTCACAGCCTGCCAGGGGCCCACTGACAAGAGCCTCCTGGGGTTTTCCAACCTGCTTGTTCACCTGCCTCTCACTCTAGCCCAGATAGTGGTGGTACTGAGAAGGAGGAGCAGTAGATGACCCTGCCTACTTGCTCACTGGCTCTCTGCCTGTGAAGCAAGCAGAAGCAATCCTGAGAAAGAAGAGGAGGAGCAACAACAGCTGGTGAGAATGGTGGTGAAAAGGTAAATTCATTTTCTGAGAGTAAGCCCATAGTTGAGCTGCACAAATTTCTGGATGATGATGATTGATTGATTACATTTATATACCGCCCCATAGCCAAAGCTCTCTGGGCGGTTTACAAAGATTAAAACATGGAACATTAGAAACCATAAAACCATAAACAGCATAAAATAGATTACATAAAGATTATTAACTAGCACTTTGCAAAGTGCTTTTGAGTTCTTATTTCATTGATCCCCAGAATGACCCTGTGAAGTAGATAAGATACGAAGGTTAATGTCAAAATACGGAATTGAATCTGGGTTTTCTATATGTACATCCCACGCAAACAACAGTATCAATGTGTGTGCCAATTTAAGTGTTTAATATTAATATCTCCTATATTTTCATGTATATTGCTCTACAACCATGAAGACTAGTAAGTTGAATGCTGTGATTATCTCTGACCCAACCTTAAGGGGGATATCCTGTAGTTTGAAGGCTCTGTATTCTTGGCACATCCTCCTCCCTCAACATAAGGAACAATATATAAATAGCCCTTTGTGTTAATTGTGATTCGTCAGACAGATTCCAAATGAAATGTAAATTCCAAATTAGTGTAGGATGAAGTTCCATTCACACACCCCATTAGCTTCTTCCTTGTTGTCTGTAGATGCATTAATGAACAGTGTTGCTGCCTCACCACTGTGTTTAAATCACCCAGGATGTGTGCATCCTATGTGAAACTGTGCATCTGTTGTGAGATGAAAGGACTCTCCAGAGAGAGCTTGATCGTTTCAATAAAGGGACGTGGCACATTATATTCCAATATGGGAATTATAAACAGCTATGAGCAGATTTTCCTATCGCACCCCCCACCCACCGCAAAGGAAGTTAGCCCAAATGACTTCTCCCAAGCCCTCTTGATGATAAACTCCCTTGGCACTCCCTCGGTAACAATTTTGCTCTTGCAAAAACTTAAGTACAGCAAGGTTAAATGCGGTGGGAGGGTTCTGTGAGGAATGCTGACTGCATCGACCCCCACAGCAATGGCTCTGCCAAGCTCCGCTTTGTGAACTATCCCAGAGTGAAAGCAATTTCCATATTGGCTAATGAAGTACGTACAGGCATTTGCAATTACCATTCATTTATTAAAGAGACATTTGCATCAGCAGTCATAAGCATCATTACAATCCAGAGGGAACTTGTTGAATGTTAAGCATCGTTACACCCGAGAGGGAACTTGTTGAAAGCCTGCGGTGGACAGGGCAGAAGAGCTAATTATCCATCAAAGTCCTTGATAGGAAAGCTGCCCACTCTCTTTTTAATAGTTGTAGCCAAACAGGGCTGTGTTTAATTAATTGTTTCATACTCAGACAAATGAAGCACCTTACGAAGATTCATTTACATGCTCCTGTCTTGATCATGGCTAGGATCAAAATAAATTTGAGACTAGTTCTATGAACCCAAGGAGTGTGTGTGTTAGATTTGTTTTGCTCAAATAGCACACACACATTTCAGTATGGCAAATTGCATTGCAAGTTGGCTTTGGGCCAATTGGTGGCTTTCAGTCCAACCTAATCTATCTACTTACAAATGAAATAAAAATCAATTTTGATCAGGTGATGATGAGCACCCACAAGACTGTAGCCAAAAGAGGATGGGAGACTGAGCCTGAGAATCAAGAATCGGCATGTATGGAGATGTCCTGAGATATGAAGGTGTACAGAAAAACTTCAGGGCAAAAAACAAAACAAAACAAAACAAAAACCCTACCCTGTGCCTGTTTACACTTCCCTGTGCCTGTTTGCATTCTCCTTCCCTCTTTATTGTTTACTACAACTTATTAGATTGTAAGCCTATGCGGCAGGGTCTTGCTATTTACTGTGTTATCTGTACAGCACCATGTACATTGATGGTGCTATATAAATAAATAAATAATAATAATAATAATAATAATAATAATAATAAGGGGCAGCCCACCTTAAAAAACAGCCCATAAGACTGTGTGCATTCAATAACCATTGAATGTTGAAAAAGAAAAAAAATCTGGGGGCTGTCTTGACGTCTTCTTTACCCCGGAGTGACTCCAAATCTGCGTGGTGTCAGTTAGATAATGTAGCCGCACATTCAAAACCACCCCAGGGCAAAGAGCCAACTTTTCCACCCAGAGCTAGAGCAGCCTGGCTCAGGCGCTGCCTTGTAGCTGCTCCGGGGGCGTTTCCAGCAGATGGCAACTCCTGATTAGTCACCCTGGCTGGCTAGCTGAATGGCTACCACAACACCCCGATCTGCCTTGCTCAATATATATTTTTTTCCACTGTGATCATTCAGTGTGCCGTTTACCTGTTTCTCATCCTTTTTTCAGTGGTGTGTCTGCTAATCCCTGACTGGCAAATGGTAAGACTAGTTTTAAACATGAATGTGTTACTTTGACTTGGAAATTCTTCCCCAAGCTGCCTCCTCCTCCTCCTCCTCCTCCTCTTCTTCCTTGTACTGCGTTGCTCAGGGAGGGAGGGGGGAGGGGGCTGGATGATCACCATAAAACCTGCGCTTGCTCCTTGGCATGGGGATTATCTGGAGCAATCCCGCAGTAGCCTCTTTAATAAATGAATGGGATTTGCAACGTCTGTATGTACTTCATTAGCCAATATGGAATTTGCTGTAAGGAACTCAAACAAGGTATTCTCAGCAGGGATCAGCAACCATGGGTACACTGATGCCCTCCCCCCCAATGTGCCCACACCTTTGCACTTCCGTCCACTCAACTTCACTGCCTCTTCATCTCTTAATTGCTTTCTTGTCCTTGTCTCTATTAAAGTCAATGGAATGATATCGCTCAGTTGACTTTAAATAGAGATGGGGAAAAGGGTGTCTTGCTGAAAATGGGATTGGGGAAGAGAAAGCTCATGTCAGTCCAAGGGTCATTGGGGGCATCAAGTCCCTTGGTGGTGGGTTGATGTCTCCCTCCCTTAAGGCAGCTTTAGGCAGAGGAGCCTTCCCCCTCCCACACCTCTATTAAATTCAATGGAGCAAAATTGCTCCATCGACTTTAATAGAGGTGAGGACAAAAAGAATGGCTGAGGAGAAGCAAGAAAAGCAAGAATCCAGAGAAGGGGGTGTTCTCAAGATTTGACCCCCCCCCATGGCTATTTGTGGTAGCGCCTGGGAGACTTTTTCAAAATGTCAGTTGTGCCAGCAGGTCCAAGAAGCTTGCATTCCAACAGCTTATAATATTCTGGACAAGGGCTGGCTTACAGGAACACTGGACAGAAGCACTATTGCAAGCAAGTGAAGGCACACTGCAGGTCCCACGTCTAGCATTTTACTTTGAACCTGTAGAAAGTTTGAGCCTTGAAGACTTTATAGCTAGGTATAGACTGGGTGAGAGTGCTTCAAAGAACAAAAAAGTAAAAAAAATCCACTGGGTTAGCACAATCCTTCTGCATGTGCCTAAGCAAGACATTGGATTCCTGCTGGTTTTGAGGCTCCCCCCCCCAGTTGCTTTGTACTGGATCATATGAACATAAGAACATAACAAGACCCATGCTGGATCAGACCAAGGGTCCATCTAGTCCAGCATCTGTTCACACAGTGGCCCAGGAAGCTGTATCCCAGGAATCCACAAGCAGTAGTGCATCAGCAACCTCCCATCCATGTTCCCCAGGATATTAGTGTACATAGGCATATTACCTTGATACTGGACTAGCCTATAGCCATCAAGAATAGTTACTATGGATAGCCTTTTCGTCTGTGAATTTTTCCAATCCCTTTTAAAGTCATCCAAATTGGTGGACATCACTACATCTTGTGCAAGTCAAGTCAAGCTATCATTCAGAATCAAATAAAATATCCCTTAGTTTGTGAGATTGGTAGAGAGAGAGCTGCCAATTGTTCTCTAGTTGCAGGTCTATTTTCTTTCACTGTATTATTTTTCAGAAATCTGTTGGCTGAAATATTCTGGAAATGTGCCCAATTTTCATCACAAAGTCTTTGGGGAAACAGTTCAGGTAGGTGGGTAAGCCCCCTGTCACATTTTTTAAAATGCCAAAGAGTCTTGTGGCAACTTAGAGCACCCTTCTCCAAACTAACACCCTCCAAATGTGTTGGACTACATTTCCCATCATCCCCTGCTGGGTAGGGCACCAAGTTGGGCAAGGCTGCCTTAGGCGATATCATGTTTTATTCCGGCATAAGCTGTTGTGGAATAGAGCCTGTTTCTTCAGTTGCCTCCAGAAACCTTCACAATTTAAGCACCCCTTTGTTCTGAACATATTGGGTTTGAACATAGGGCAACTGTGAAGCTCCTGAAAGGCGGCTTTTGGTTCAGTTGGTTTATTTTCCATTTACTTAGAGATCAAGCCAAGTATAGGGAAAATAAACACTGTCAGATTGGAGAAACCACTGAGGTTCATGAACAACACTGTGTGAAAAGAATGGAAAGATTTATTCAGGAGCAAAACCCACACTGAAAATTGCTCCTTCGGAAGCGGAGCTGTCAAATACCAAAGCTCCTTCGCCATTAATCCAGGACATGGTAATTAATCCTTTCATTAGGGGTGTCTAATTATATTCAGTCAATTACTCTGTGCCACTGTCGCTGCTTTATGCTGTTGAGGAACTATCAGAAGGCCCTCCAAACAATACCTCAGTTATACTGTGTTCACTCATCACACTAACCTATGCAAAGTTTGTCTTGGAGGTGATCACCAAACTGCAGTCTGTTCTCTCAATCCTGTTGGATAATAAGAACCCCTCTGCATGCTTCCAGACACTGGGGGTGATAGAGAATGTCCTGTAGTTCAATCAGTTCCTATTTTCTACTCTCTCCTCATCCTTCTTCTCCTCTTGCTGCTGCAACAAGCACCATGTGCTTTTGGATGATGTGTATAAAAGCACTAATAAAGTAATTTAATTTGAACTTCTTTTAAACAGGCTCTAGCCTATGTTTATTGCCTCCAATACGAAGTACTGTGTTGCCATGCTTTCTCTGTATAAAGCAACTCTGCTGTAAGTCACAACCCAAATCCCGGCTCCTTCGCCCACTCCCTCCCCATATCCTGAATGCATTTGTGGCACTGTAGAACTGGCAAGACTTCATCATATCAGGTGCCTGCTTACGTTGGCATGTTCTACACATGGGCCGTGGGAAATTCATTGGCTGTTCCTGGCACTGCTTGTAGTTGGCTGAAGAAAAGCTCCCTTCCCTCATCCCCTGCCAAAGTGCTGGAACCCTTCCTCCCTCCTGCACTGCAGTGAAGTTCTTGACTTCCAGAGATTGGGTAGGTGGTGAGAACACGTTGCAGAAGGGAGAAATGTGTTTTTTGGGGTAACCTCTGGAGGTCTAAAGTTCTCTTGGGATGTGCAGTTTATTAATGAAGTCGCCACTCAGTAACCAGTCCTTGGACACTTCTCCAGTACTGTCAGGAGCAGTGCTGAGCTTCATGTGGTGGAGAGAAGCAGATCTGACTGGCTGGCATTGCCCAAACAGAGAAACTAGAATATTGTACAGATAAATCACATTCATTCTTTTTATTCTTATATTTATTATTCAGCATATTCTGGGATAAACTGAATGGGCGTAGCCTGTTAATTAATTAATTAATTAATTTAGACATTTGTACCCCATCCTATATCACAAGGATCTCAGGGTGGTATACAGATAAAATGGCAGATTGGTGGGATTTTCCAAATTAATAGTTCTTTAGATGTCATGCAATTAAAAAATCTTTAAAAATACAGTTCAAAGACCTGAAAGTTAGTTATGTGCCTTCAAGTCGGCTTCAATTTGTGGTAACTCTCTGAATCAGTGACTTCCATTCACATCTGCTGTTAACCACCCTATTCAGATCTTGTAACTTCATGTCTTTTTTTGTGGAGTCAATCCGTCTCTTGTTTGGTCTTCCTCTTTTCCTTCTTCCTTCTGCTTTCCCCAGCATTGTCTTTTCTAATTTCTTCTCATTATATGTCCAAAGTATGTTAGATCTAAAAACACCGCAGTAAAACCAACATGATTAACTTACTGAAGCAAATACAAGAGCCAACAAGAAAAAACAATGGGGAATGAGGAGCTAAAACCAGCCAAGAAATAAAGAGTTAAAACTACCTACATGTAAATAGCAAAGATTTAAAAGATCTGAGATAACCAAAATGTCTTAACCTTGTGATGAAAAGAAAACAACATTGGCACTAGGTGAATTTCCATGGGGATTTTTTCCCATAATTGGGAACCACCACTGAGAAGGCTCCTTCACTAGTAGCCACCCTCTGGGCTTCAGTATGAGGAAGCACTTTGAGAAGGTTCTCTGAAGATGACCTTAGGGCACAGGTAGGCTCATATGGAAGGAGGTGTTCCAACAGATACTTGAGTCCAGAACTAGAACTTTGAATTGGACTGGGAGCTAGTACGAGCAAGACACTATGGTCAATGGTACTGAAAGCCACTGAGAGGTCAAGGGGAATCAACAGGGTTGCATTCCCTCCATCTCTCTCCTGACAGAGGTCATCTGACAAGGCAACCAAAGCTGTTTTGATGCAAAATCCAGGCCTAATTACCAATAAAAATGGACATAGACAATCAGTCTCATCCAAGAGAACCTGGATCTGGTCCCCCACCACATGTTCAATCACCTTGTCCAAGAAGGGGACATTTGCTACTGGCCTATAATTATTGAGATCTTCCATACTCAACAAAATTTTCTTCAGGAGAAGCCACAATATTGTTTTATCTGCTGCTGAGATTTTTATTTGAATGTTTTAACTATTATTTTAATATTAACTGTGTTCTTTTTGTTTACTCTTATTATATTTAGTGATTATTGTAAACTTCCTTGGGATGATAATTTTTATCTGAAAGGTGGTTTGGCAATCCATTAAATAAATAAAAAGGAATGCATTAAAATTGGCTCAGGCTAAATGTGAGCCTAGTCCTTTACTTTGTGATGGTGTGTGAGGGAGATAGAGCTAGAGAGAAATAAGGGATGGAGGGTGGGGGTGGGGAGAGTGCCAAGTAATACAAGCAGTTACTGGACAGTAGATGGCTGCGGCCTGCCTGAGGAAGTAATTTGTGTCTGGCAATAAATGATTGATAGCCTTAAAGCCGGAGAGTGAAAGGAAGGCAGATTATCAGAAAAAGAAGGCTGAGGGGCCAGGAAGGAGAGAGATTTTCAGCTGTTTAAGGGAAATACCATATTTTATTCCCACAGACACTTACAAAATAGCAATTATACTGGGCAAATCCAGCTATTTATAGATGCTTGAACCACTCTTCCCCAGCGCTAATGCACCTGCTCTTCAGAATGAATGACAGTAAGGCCAGTGAGGGAAACAGTAGTTAGCGGGAGCAGCAAAGCATATGATACTTGTCAGGCTCAATCTGGTTGAAAACTCTGTTCTGCACGCTCTTCTCAAAGCACGATCCACTGCTGAAAGGTAAAAACCTGGGGAGATGGAATGCCCAAAACTATCCAAGCAAGAATAGGCCTCATGTAGTGTACGGAACAGGATTGGCTGTGAACAGTTCAACATACGCAATGTCAATATATAGATGTTTAAATAGTGAGATAATTCCATTCTTCTTATCCTCAAAATAGCATTGTTTTCCTAATCCTGTACTTATGAAGCTCCCTAACAGTTAGATAGGGTGGCCATGTGTCCCACTGTCAAGAGTACAGTCCTCTATTTACAGTCCTTCTATACAGTCCTTCTCAGCGAGCCCCTGCCAAAGGAAGTGAGGGCAGGTGGCTACCAGGAGGAGGGCCTTCTCTGCTGTGGCACCCCGGCTGTGGAATAAGCTCCCTAAGGAGGTTCGCTTGGCACCTACATTATATGCTTTTAGACGTCAGGTGAAGACCTTTCTATTCTCCCAGCATTTTAACAGTCTATAAATAAATTTTAACTTGATGTTTTAAATTTGTAATTTTGCATTGCTGCTGTTGTTATCTGGTTCAGCTTTTATATTGTATTTTATATTATAGTTTTATACTGTTGTTTTATACTTTGAATGGTTTTAATTTTTGTGAACAGCCCAGAGAGCTCTGGCTATTGGGAGGTATAGAAATGTAACAAATAAATAAATAATATTTTGGAGAGCTGGCATAGGATAGTCTGCTATTTGAGGGTTGGAGGGAATTTGTCATTTTTGTATTTTTCCACATTTGCATTTTTAAAATCTCAAGTTTTTTCCATCCCAGATATGAAGAAAGTTGTGGCTTTGTGTAAATTCTTATAAAAAATGAGCTGAAATTAAGTTCTCATCCATCCTAGCCAAATTCAATATGTATAAAGAGGACCACAATGTACATGCCTACTGTATAGCTGTTAAAGGTGATGAGCCTGCCAGAAAAGAAAGATGTGGGAACCCTAATTCAGCAGTAACATTGTTAATACATAAGGATTCAAATGCAGACTTTTAAAAGCGATGCACCCAAAGCACTGGCCCTGGGTGATAAATCTGTTTCTCCCACATTCAAATTTTAAAACTTTCAAGTTCTTCCCATCCTGAATATGAAGAAATGTGTGGATTTTTGTAGATTCTTAGCAATTGAAATGAAATTCTCACCCATCCCTACTCTTCCCATGATTGCCAACTCTAATAATAATAATAATAACAACAACAACAACAACAACAACAACAACAACAACAACAACAACTGGTCCTTGGGCAGAAGGTTGACGCCTTCTGTGTTAGACAGGACTTTGCTGAGAGTGGGTCTAGGAACTGGAGGCAGGGCTAAAATCGAGGTGTTCTTTTTGTGGGAACAAGGAAAGGGGCAGGCATTTTTAGGCCAGTCCACAACAAAATCATTTTGTTCTTTCACCAAAGGTGTACAGTTTTATATATATAAAAAAGAGACAGCTGAAAGGATAGCACCAGCATCGCCTCTTGTTTTTCTTTTTTCTTCAAACTACGTCTGGAAAACAAAAACAAAAGCAAAAAAACAGGAAGGTAGCCCAATGGCTTTTATAAGAAGAATGGTTTTCACTTTGTCCTGCCATTTAGACTGCCACGAGAAAT
Organism: Elgaria multicarinata webbii; assembly: GCF_023053635.1. Taxonomy (NCBI): domain Eukaryota; kingdom Metazoa; phylum Chordata; class Lepidosauria; order Squamata; family Anguidae; genus Elgaria; species Elgaria multicarinata. The sequence continues at coordinate 72,375,560 of NC_086172.1, read as the reverse complement.
AAGAGTAATGAAGAGGGATGAAAGGAAGTGCAGTTCATTTTGTGAAAGGAATAAGAATGAGTCATTATTGGGTGGTGAGTTGTTGTTTTTACTCCATTTGCGGGACAATAAAAAGAAGTTTGCGGGTGTACTGAGAGGTGTCTCCATCTGTTATGGTGGCCTGGCAGATAGAAAACTACCTTGGACACTTGCCGGGCCAATGGTGGGCTCATTTATACACTCCCACTGTTTTGGCCCTTGAAAGCTATTTCACTTCTTGGAAATGGCTTTCTTTCCATTTGACAATAAAGATGAAAAATGTGCTATTTCTTACAAGAAAGGAGGGAAAGAAAACATCTGCTTTTCCTGAACTATAACAAAGAAGGAGGAAGTGACTTTTAGAACAGCAAAGGACTTTAGAATGGAGCATTTCCAAGAAAGATCATTGCAGATGTGTTAGGGTGGTTACTTCTACATCACCCCAGAAAGAGGATATTTAGAAATGATCACTATCATCTAAACAGAAACACAATACATCTCATCACAGTAGGGAAAATTGCCAAGGTGACTAGTGTACTTACCTGTTCAGTCTGCTATCCAGGTACTAACTGTTGATGGACAACTTCCTGTTCACCCTTGTTAAAGTTATAAGGTTAAACTGGACGAGGACTGGACAGACTTTCAAATAGAGGATGCCTTCTAGCAGAGGACTGTCCTTGGTAAAGTGAGCTTGTGAAGAAAGCTTGTAAAGAAAGCTTATTCATGAGAGTTCTGAAAGTTACTATTCAAAGATAATAGTGTGATAGCCATCAAGTATTATCATTGATCAGTGGTAAATGCAGAAGATCCTAGGTTCAGTTTTGGACATCTTCGATTAAAAAAGACCTCATGTCGCAGAGCATGGAAAGACTACCATGGGTGGGCCTCACATGCTCATCAATCACATGATCGCATGGGACGATCGTTTAACATGCAAGCCAACAAGGAACTTAAGGAAGTAGCAGTTGGCTGAACTAGTATATATGTGAGTGGCTGAAACATGTGAGCATCGCAATGTGTGCAACGTGATTGCCCTGTTTTGCAGATCTCAATAACATGGGGAGACAGTGATGAATAAATGGTATCTTCATGTGATCTCCACTGGGTTGAAATTCACCCCCTCCTCCAGCACTGCACACTGCACCAGGCTTTTTCAGCAAATTCATGCACAATGGACCTTACTATCTCAAGAGCTATATTATGCTTTACCCAGCTGACTGAGGCTGCAATCCTGTACACCCTTACCTGGAAACAAGCCCTATTGAATTCAGTTACATCTCTAAACATTTATACGATGTTTAATAACGTTCAACATGTTTAAACTGCATTTTCCTGCATTTGTAACACACTATCCTCTGTGTCTAATTCCATCTGCTGTAAGCTATTTTGTGGTATTTTATTGTTTAGTCAAAACTCCAAAACCGTCAAAATGAAGAAAAACTCATTAGCACATTTTACATTTCCAATTCCTTCTATTTTCCCCCCCATTAATCATGTTTTCCTTTGCAGGTGGGATCTTGTTTTACCTTGTTATCAGTGAAGCAAAACACCGTTTATTCTTTTTTTCATGCTACATTTGCTTTCTTCCTGCTCGCATGAAGTCTGTTGCATTTGTTTAATGATAATGCATAGAAATATGTTGGGCACTCTTAAGATGAGGTGGGAACGGGATCAAAGACTTCATAAGCATGCAGAGATTTGAAGTGAATTAAGACTATTTCCTATTACTTCATGTTCTCAAGGGTCCCAGTTGTGTATATGTGGTGTCATTTGCAGATCTTCAAAATTAACACATGTACGTTGGGTAGTGTGTGTGGGGGCTTCTTCTGCAATCTCCCCCCTTCACCCGCAGGCATTTATTGAACATTTGAAAGAGGCTTAGGTAATATACCTGTGCCCATTCTAGCATATTTACATCTAGTAAATTACTATCAGTCCAGCCCTTCACTGTAAGTGGGGCAAATGCAAAGGAGGACACCAAGCTAGCATGGATATCTAGGCTGACTTCTTTGAATTAACATTCATTTTACATGTGTTCTACAACCTTATTCAATCAAACTTTTCTGGGCTTATTTCAAGTGCCTTACTTCCACACCTGGCGTAGTCTGGGCATGGGGAGGCTATTGTGGGTGGGGGTGGGAGACGAGGCGTGGAGGCACGCCCTTGGCAGCCTCCCTATGGTGCCAACAGAGTGGGGAGGGGGAATCCGAGCTCATAAATTGGGTCTCGCACCTCCCCTCCTCCTCTTTGAAGCACAGCTCCCTCCCTCCCTGTAGGTAGTGTGGACTTGCTGGTCGTCCTTTTGGGGGCCAAGTAGGATTTTTTTGCTCATAATCTTTTATTGGTTATGAGTTCCCCCACCACCACCTACTTCACACTGTAAGACAGGTGGGGAGAAATAATTGGGTAGATTTGGCATTGTTAACAATTTGATTGCATTTGCTGATAGGCAGGTATGTGTGGGCAACTTGAGCAGGTTAGGGTTGGTAAGCATTCAGAGGCGCCGTTGTGGTGATCGGAAATGCCTGAGGCTCTCCAGCTGCGAGCCCTGCATCCCAGCTGGCAGTGATAAGGGTTACATTGGAGGCCAACCTTCCTCACCGACATCGTAGCCATGCGGGACGAGGGGCGTTTGACACGGAAGACCTCCCTACCCCAAAAGGGGAAGCCTGGGAGATGGCGAACTTTGAGGCGCCACTCTCAGGCCGTGAATGTCTCACCCAATAAAACAACGGCATGAGGCCAGATTAGAGAAGATGCCCGCTTAGGTTTTCCCTTTCTGCAGATCTAATAATAAATGTGGCCCTGTTTAAAATCCCAATCTTTTGTCTGCCTCGTTATTTCCCACACTCCATATTCCCCACAATAGGAAAAACAGAATGTCCATGTGCAAGAAGGACTTATAAAAAAAGAAAGAAAAGAAAATGCTCCTGGGCAACAGCCTTAAAAAAGAAAGAAAGAAAAAGCCGTTAGTTAATGATATTCTTTGCATTGCAGAGGTCAACAATAAATATGTGATGTATAGAAAAGGACATAGTTTTTGAGTTCTGCATGTCAGAGGTGTTTTAATGCTTTCTTTCACAGCCGGTTTGGTTAACAAGCTTGTGCACCGCTGCTTTTCTGTATTTTAATCTATGCCATAGATCACAACTTCTAGACTACTATTGAAGTCAGGTTTGTGCTAAACATTGTTTTTATTTAAATGGTTTTTAGCTGTTTACGTTGTTTTAATTTTTCTATGTTAACATTTTTAGACTATTTTTATTATGTCGTATTTTTATGAATTGTTGTAAACTTCCCAGAGAACTTCAGTTAAGAAATGAAATAATAGAAATGAAATAATTATATAGAAATTAGTCATAGTATGACTGCAAATTTTCATTTTGTATTAGACTCCCTATAATCCATGTATAGTTTCTGTCCTACTTTATTAAATTATACGTAAGTTTTGCAATAATTCCCCCCTCCTAAAGTGTTCATGCTCATGCACACACCAACCTTTGCCATTGCCTCTTTTTTTGCAGCAAAGAACCTCAAAAGTGGATACCTTTAGGGATACCCTTAGTGGATACCTTTAGTTGCCATACTTCTATGGACTGTTAATGTTTGAGATACAATCAACATGATCCATTAGATGATGAAGACTGTAGTGAACGGCAATGGTAGAAGATACTAATACTTACATCCCATTTGTTTGAATGGGACCACAGTAGATGTACCCATGAGTACATACATGTTCATCGTATGAAAGACGAAAAGCTTGAAATTCTAATTAGCTTAAGTCCCAATGATTCCATAGGGTCTACTTTAAGCCTGACTAAGTCTGGATCCATGCCTTTATGTTTATGTTTTTCAGATTCAACAAGAAACCTTGCTTTAAAACTTGGTGTTGCATTGGATACAACAAAAATGGTACCTCCAAAATCAGTGTTGTGTCACTTCTTTATGTTAAATGGTATGCATGTGATAAGTGGTGGGGAAAATGGTAGAGATAAGTAGAAGACAATGACATCTGCTCCCCCCCTACCCTCATAACAGTCTATAGATGAGGCACCTTCTCTGGAAACACCTGTAGTGGTAGCCATTTGAATGAAAAAAGGGATGAATTGATAGGATTATTTGGTATTGCTGCCTCCTGATAAAAAGGCAGTTAGCAGAGGAGAAAACAGAATGAGCTTTTACCAGTCCCACATGCACATATAAAGCAAAAAAGAAACCATACGTTTCTTTAGTGAAGGAAAGAAAACAGTTTTACTCACAAATACTCTTGCAGAAACGTGCATGTACAATGTAGGGTTTCACATCAAGTTTGTCCAGTCCATTTCTTTGTGTTCTATAACACTGGCAGGAGTGAGAGAGCAAGCCATGTGCTCTCAGCAATGGAGGAAGGTTGGAGAGAGAAGGGGGGAGAGGAAAGGAAGGGGAGGACAGGAAGCCACACTGCAGGCTATAGCGATCCTAAGGCTAGCTATGCCTAAATTCCCATGAACTAACTGTAACACTGGCTCTACCTGTAACTTGCAGATGAGGTTGCAGTGTTTCCAACATGGACTACAGTTGAGAGGTGAAAAGGAGTAGTATGTAGGAGTCACAAACCAAACAGGGGCTGAGTTTGGACGATACACTAATCAACGGGGGTGGGGTGGGGTGGGGGGTGTAATAGGAACAGAATGGGAAACAACCATTGATTAGCATGTCGTCCAAACTCAGCCAGGAAGTAGCAGGAAAATAGGGCTTTGCTTCTTGTGGTAAGACCTTCGGCAGTTTTATATCTTGTTATGAGTTCCCTGTCAGATTTCTGTGAATAGGGCTATCAGCATGGATCACAGTTTGAGCCAATGCCAGAGATGCAGAAACACACAGAGCAGAGAGCTGCGTTTCATTTATTTATTTTATTTATTTCAAGCATTTCTTAGCCACCTCTCAGGGCAGAAGCCCTCCAAGGTGGCTTACAACCATACATTAAAAGCAATAAAAGCATAGACAGTAAACATTGAAAGCAATAAAAGCACAGACAGTAAAATATCAGTTAAAAACAATAAAAGCTCACAATAAAAAGATTGGGCTATGTAAGCATTTTCAGGTGCTGGGTGGAGATGTGGAGCAGTGGACTTTGGCTGTCTGTTGGAGTGTTTAACAGTGGTGCAGTGGAGCAGAAATGCAAAGGAGTATAGCTCTAGGGCGCTTTTCAGAGCAGGAGCCAGGGCATCACCTGCTGAAGCACCGGGGTAATTAATGGGCTCTCCTTGCTCTGGCAAGAGAATGAGGTGATAATAAGACTTTCAAACATTACTATTGTTTGGGACAGTATACATTATACAAAGGCTGGATATTTCTTTCCTTCTCTTTGATGGAGTTCCTACTTCATGCTAGCAGTTTAGATATCAACATTTCTTTGTCAGATTGTTTGCATTTCTATTTAAAAAGGGAAAGCTTGCATTTCAGCAGTCTGGAGACCATTTGTTAAAACTCCATGTGTTTTACGAGCAGTCCGAAGTAAACACTATTGAGTTCAATGGAGCTAACTCCTGGGTAACTAAGCATCGGATTGCAGTTGTGCCTCATAAACTTAATTGAGAGATTTTAGTAGGGATATATGTATTTGTTTGGAATGTCTGTGTTTTATGATGGAGTTTAAAACCAGAGTGTATTCTTTTGAGTTCAAATAATACAAAAGTGATCTCTCTCTCTCTCTCTCTCTCTCTCTCTCTCTCTCTCTCTCTCTCTCTCTCTCTCTCCTAGGAGCATTATGGACTGTCCTTGGGGGCATGGCTACAGGGGCTCTGATGAGCTCTTGCACTTCAACATCTACCACTACCCCACTGGTGTTTAAGCCATGCCTGTACCTATTCCAGACCTAAATATTTGTAAATAAAAACAAATGTTACAAGATGCCAATAAGACTCCAAACCTGGGGAAGCACAGCATTCCGGAAACTTCTCATTTACTGAGAGAAGTGGGTGAGTGTAACAATACAGGTGAATTAGTTTTTTTTAAAAAATATATATTTAGCAGTATATAAATATCACAAATACACAAACAAACAAATAAATACTGTGCATAACAGGCATTCATGTGGCCATGCAGGTGGATAAACACATGAGGGTATGTGGGGAGGGTCCTGAGGGGTTTTCAAAACTTTTCTTTTTCCTAAAGCTTTTAAAACTTGATTTTGATCTGACTTTTATACTGTTAGTTTTACTCTACCCTGTGCCTGTTTGGTGCATTCTCTTCCCCTTCTTATTGCTTTATTATGATTTTATTAGAATGTAAGCCAATGCGGCAGGGTTTTCCTATTTTATTGTTTTACTCTGTACAGCACCATGTACACTGATGGTGCTATATGTAAATTAATAATAATAATAATAATAATAATAATAATAATAATAATAATAATAATAACAACATTCAGTTTTTCCTCTCTTTCTTAACTTTCTGTAAATATTAAGGACCCTATTTCTGTGCAGGAGCATTCAAAGACATCAGGGACATGCAACTGGCAAATGAGGTCATTGCACAACTTGGTGCCCTACCTCAGGTTTATTATCTGGTCTCTGCATTACATTACAGATCCATCAGCCTCAACAATGTCTCCCTAAAGCAGATGGAACCTGTCTTGGTGATGACAGCTTGATCCGTATCTCTTTCACACCTCTTGAGGGACCTTCCTTTTACGTGCAACTGGGTTTTTGTGGGGTTTTTTTTTATCAACTGCCTTCCTTTTTATATGCTCAGCTAAACAAGTTATTTGATTTTTGTTGTTGTTATTGTGATAAGTAAATATGTCACTCACTGTGCTGAACATCTGAAAAGCTAGAGAGATGTAAATATGTCATGGCTGATGGCTGCAAGCTTCAACAATCTAGCCAAGGATGAATTATGTATATGCTTTCTTTTCTCATTCCCCTTTGAAGAGCTTGTCGACAAATCCCAGCCTTATGGACATGAGAAGCCAAAACCTTACTCGAGCAAATGAATCTCCCGATTGGTTCACTCATATTTATCATTGATGCCTGCAATATCAAAGGATAACATCCATGTTCGAAAGGCTCATTGTAGATCAAATACCACGTGAACTGCCTTAACTGTAGCTCTAGGCAGGCATTCGCCTGTACATGTAAGGGCTAAAATGGTGTAGGGGGGCAGGGGAGCTCACAATTCCTGCCCAGTGCCCCCAGGTGTGCAGGCTCCATGAGAACCTTTCCTGGGTGAAGCAGGAAGATCTGCAAAGGGCTCCTTCTTGTATTCAGCTGCATGCAGTTAGATGCCTCCACGCAATCAGAAATCCTGCCTCAGATCATGCAGAGGCTTCTATTCATGTTTAGCTGAACGTGAGTAGAAATTAGAAACCCTTTGCAGATCTTCCTGCTCAACACAGAAAGGCCTTTAGAAGAGCCCGTGCATCCAGGGACAGTGGAACAGGGTTTCTATGCAAAGCCCTGTCCCCCTACACAATTTTAACCCACACATGTGCCTGCGTAGGACTCATGTGGCCAGTGATTGCATAGATGACAAGGAACAAGGTGAGAGTTACCAGAGGAAGGCATCCACCACATCACTCCAGGTAACTGTTGAAGCAGAACTCTCAGAACTAGTGCTTTGAACAAGGTTGCACAGTAAACCCATGAATGAGCAGAGTTTTTAATTGACATCTAGCAGATACATTCTAAACCCAAGACTGGAATGGTTTCTAGGCACCCTCATACCCAACCAGGTAATGGCAGTTCTGCCTGGAAGCCCTGTTGCTGATGAAGCCCACCCAGCAAAGCCTCCTTTTCCTTTGACCTTGTGAAACGAAGCCATTTTCCTTTTAAGCTAGTTTAACAAATAGATTGTGCCCTCTTCATTCTCTTAGAATTCCATCATAGAGTGTCATCACACAGGGGAAAATCGCATTTGCTTACCACTGCTTCTCCACCTGTGCATTTGTCCCTCATTACTTCCTCTTTTGAAAGGCGGAGAAGCGATGGTAAGCAACTAGCTCGTGGCCCATTCAGGGGGCCATTTTGATCCTGCTGCTACTCCTGCACACAGCAGGAGATAGCAGCAACTTCTGACTTTAAAAATAAGTCGGACTTACTGGGGTGTTTTTTTGTAGCGTGAAGAAGGCTAGAAGGGATGGGAGGTAGACAATGTCATGAGAGGGACCCGTGAAAATCTGTGAGTGCCCAGTAATGAGTGTGCAATAAAACACTTGGCTGATGGACACTTAAAATTGTCTCCTATGGCAATGTAGCGTAAGAATGCTTTGCCAGGATTTCCAAACCAGACAAGCTCGTTTGAGGCTCTTGGCACGTGAAGGATGGACAATTCTCTGGTTTTGTCTCCATCACTGTCTTTTGTTCTTGTATAGACATTGGCATTGCTGATAGGGTGATGCCTTGCAATCGTGTAAGTCCCTGTCTGCAAGCCTTTGACAAGCCCTCAGGAGCTGCCATATGGAGTGATGCCTTGCCGTCATATTTCTTCCCCTCCTTCCCTTTTCACACTTTAAAGCACACACAAGAGACAAACAATTTAATGATCATGTTGTAAAAGTGATGTTTTGGAACGGAATCAGCAGGAAAATGAATGCGGCAAGAAGGCAGTTAAATGAACCTTCCTGGCAATGCCATAAATGAACCTGATTTTCAGGTTGTTTGTCATGATGACAAAGGCAGAACCAGACTGCAAGCTCCAGCTCTCCCAGTTTTATAGGATTGTACCCAACTGGGGCATGTGTGGAGCAGTGGCAGCCCAAGACGTTTTGCTGCTTGAAGTGGAGTCCTAATGACAGACATCCACCTCATTCCACCCCAGTCAGGGCCAACACTTTGAGAAGACTTGCTAAGCAATTCAGACACTAGTTCCTGCCTTGATCTATTCCCCCTCCAGGCAACAACTGAAGTCAGTGCTGGATTTAGGAATAAACCAAGTAAGCATTGGCTTAGGGCCACAAAAGGGAGGGTTTTCCAGAGGGTGGGTGTGGCAATGGAGAAGGCCCACCATTGAGGTTCTTCGTGACAATATTCTGTTCATTTTGGAATGACGAGCAGGACAAAACATCAGGGCAGGTATGCATCTTCCATGCATTCATAACTGCAGATGGTACACAAAAATGACCTTGCTAATAATATTAGGCATCTTTTTTTTCTTTTTTCTTTTTTAAGAGCAGGCTTTTAGCCATTATGGTGGAAGGGAAAGGTTTGAATATATGTGCAGTAAAGATACTGGACTACATCCAATGTTATGTGAGTAGACCTTCACTCATGCAATTGGGTTTTCCTTGTCTCTCCTTTCTCCCCCAACCTTGCACCATGATGAAATTTGTTCTGGAAGTGTTTGCATGTAAGGAGAACATATGGGTATGTGTGCAGGGGGAAGGACAAATCCATTCTAACTGCTAGGTCCTTTCCACTGTGGGTCAGACACCATTGGATACAACCCGCAATGCTCAGAACCAAAGGAAGAAATAGCATATGCATTGTAATTGGGAGTATTATTTTGACCAGACATAAAATACCAATACCACATACTGCATCCTGGATAAAAGCATAATCATGACTTGTCCTGCATCAATAGCACACAGGAAATGAATACAAATAGGCTTATTTTTATTTATTTATTTAGAGTATTTTTATCCTGCACCTTAGCCAAAAGGCTCTCGGAGCGGCTTACAATGTATCAATAAAGAAGACATGGCCTTATAGGGACCTGTTTGAGAGTGTGATTTTTCTTGTCAACGTGGAAAGAAATTGCTTTTGGCATCTGGAGATAGTCCATGGATTTCTTTGGGTGTTGGCTTCCATGGTGATAAAAATGCAGCTTTTAAAGATTACAGATATGTGTTACTCTTCTTAAGACTGGAAAGTTGGGAACAGTACTTAAGAATCTGTGAGCCCTATATAGGATGGACATATTCAATAAAGATTATTTTATTTATTTATTTATATACTGCTCCCCATTGAAAAATTTCGGAGCGGTGTACAAGATAAAATGAAAATAAAAACAAAATAAAACAGTTAAAACAAAATTTAAAAGAAGCAAAAACAGAGATTCAAGGCTGCATATTAAGGAAAGGCTTCTTGGAATAAATATGTTTTCAGGAGGCACTGAAAGGAGTACAAGGTTGGAGCCTGCCTGACCTCCAGAGGCAGGGAATTCCACAGGAGGGGAGCCACCACGCTGAAGGCTCTAATCTCATTGTAGCGATTAGTGACCTTGTCACTTTTTTAAAAAATGTGTTAAAAGGGAGTTATGGTGGAGGCACTTGTTTTTGCCTTCCACCAGGAAGAGGGCAGGAGTGGCTCTGGGAAACCCTGTGCTCCCTCTTTGGCACTGGGATTACTCGACACCGCACCAGGAGAGGGAAAGCATGGGGTTGAAGATGGAGGTGTTGCCAACTCGGTGCTATGAAGGCAGCCCCAGCTTCTTTTTAAAATTCATTTTTACTCTAGAGTAGATGCATGGTCCCCAATCTGGATCAGGACCCTAGCATGGGGGTGAGGGGGGCATTAAAGATTTAGATCAGGGGCTCTGCACCTACTCTAGAGTAGAAATGAAACTAAGACAGAGCTGCGAGACACACATTTAAAGAAATGCGTGATTTGATCTTAATTCATGCACCCATCCTAATTATAGAACAATTTCCTGTGCTCCACATTTTCTTCTTAGCAAGCACATTCTTCTCAAGTTATTATTTATTAAGGAACTGAGCCCAGACAACCGAACTTTATTCACTCTGCTAAATGGAAACCCGCAATCATTCCTGGTTAAGTTCAGCTTCCCACCCCTTTCATAGACCGTGGGAAGATGATGTAATGGTAAAGACAATTTTTTACTGTTGGTCTGTCTGGAATTATTTCACCCCTATGGAAGAAGAGCAGCTGTTACAATGGAGCTGCCAATGCATCAATCACACCGCGTGTAATCTTCTTTCCTAGCCCTGTTCCGAAATGCTGCTTTATCTTTCGAAGAGTTGGTTCCTCTTGAGCTTAGCTGTAACTACGATGGCAGGATAGGAAGAGGCCACGCACATGGGTTCTGCTCCTGCAGATAGCAGATAACGGATGTACTTGGTGCCCCATCCATCATCTCTCTTGAAAGCAGACAATGCTGAGGACAGCAGATTTCAGGAAACAAAAGCAAACAGCCCCAGAGGAAGTCCAAGCGAAGACTGCATATAAGTTTTAAGCAAGATAAATGAAGGCGCCGAAGCAATGCAAGTTTGATTATATTTAAATTCAATTTTAGCTGAGGGGAGATTAGTTTTGTGGCCTGCTCGTTCAAGTATCAAAACATAATCCCCCCTCCCATTTTCTACCGTATCAGTAAGACGAATTTATGCAAAACACAGTGTTTGGGTTTTCTCTGTGAGCTTTCCTCTCAATTTCTAGACAGATCTGCAGAGTGTTATGTTGAGCATTTAGTCTGAAATTTACTCTGAAGAATGAAGTCCATGTCAGCTAGACCTGGGTTTGGTTTTGTGGCAGAATCAAAGCTGTGAACGTACAAGCTGGGAGGCACAGACATGTGTGTGCATCTAGGCGTATTCAGGATTAACCTGGAAGTGCATTTTTTTCATCACTCCATTTGTTGATTGAATAAAGGGACATCTTACCTAATCCTCCTACCCCAAAGCATGATCCCCCTATATGACCGGATGAGCCTGCACTGCAGGATTTGGAACACAGAATGGTCCCTCTGCAATAGAGGTGCTTGCAGAGCGAACTACTCGAGATGATGCGGCTCGGAGTGCCTTTTACCAGCTGGAGCTAGTGCAGAATGCAGCAGCTCAGCTGTTGTTGGGAGCTGCTCCTTTCTAGCATGTAACTCCTTTGCCGAGGGAACTGCACTGGCTGCCTATTCACTACTGGGCCAAGTTTAAGATTCTTGTACTGGTGTACAAAGCCCTAAACAACTTGGGACCAGGATACCTGAGAGAACGCCTTCTCCCCTATCAACCTGTCTGGTCACAGAGGTCATTGGAGGGCATGCTCCTTGTGGTCTCACATAGACCTACTGGCCTGGTTCAGACATCATGCTAAACCATGCTGTTTAGCCACAAAATGGTTAACGGAATGCATTGACCTTAATGCATTCCATTAACCATTTTGTAGTTAAGCAGCATGGTTTAGTGTGTTGTCTGAACCAGGCCACTGTGTGATTAGAGTCCACTAGTGGAAGAGCCTTCAGTGTGGTGACCCCCATCCAATGGAATTCCCTGCCTCTGGAGGTCAAGCAGGCGCCAACTATGTATTCCCTCTGGCACCTCCCAAAAACATCTTTGTTCCAGGAAGCCTTCTCTTATTGCCCAACCGTGGTTTTATTGCACTTTTATTTCTTTTTTTAAAATATATTTTTATTTTTTTTTATTCTGTTTTTATTCTTTTATTCGATTTGTCCACTGCTCTGGAATTCTTGAACGGGGAGCGGTATATAAATATTGCAAATAAATAAGCTACTGCATCAGAAGTGCTAATGTGAGTTGTCTTTCACTTGATGGTGCAACTAACACCAGATTTTGCTTGGAGAAAGCAACTTGTTCAGTGTTAGCCTGCATTATTCTCATACACAGAACAATATGTACCACCAACCTGAAGCATTAATTGTATATAGGAAAGGACTCCTACTTGTTTTATGCTCCATGTTGAGTCTTTGGGTCTCATGTCTTCAAAACCCTTATATTTTTCTTGTGACAGTTAATCCAGTTTACTTCCCTCCCTTTCCACCTGGTTATCTTTATTCAGCAAGCACCAATAGTGTATGAATCTTGTTGTAATGAAGATTACAGCCACTTTCCTACTAAGATGCACTGTACCCTTGGTGTGAAACTGATGTCCCCAGGGAGAGGTTTCATCTCTCTAATGAATGTAATGCGCCAAGGGTTAAAAGATGGCTTCTCTGCCAAAGGGTGGCTACATGTGGCTATATGCCAGATTTGCATTCCTTAATGGTGGACATCATGTCCTAGCAGACAAAGGGAAAAACTTTCGACCAATAGAGCATCAAATGTAACCTATGACTCATTGAGATTGTGCACCTTAACTTGCTAATCCAGAACTGACCAATAGAAAGGTTAGAAAGAGACTAACACCCTCTTGTAGTCAGGGCCTATATATACTGTGAGATTCCTTTGTTCTGGGTGCCTCCGTCTTGTGGAACGGGAGAGCACCCCCATACTGCAGTATCGGAAGTAAATGGATTAAGTGTATTCTCCAGCCTCGTGTGTTTGATTGGCTATTAATGCGCCGGGGAAGCGGGCCTTTAAATCCCTGGTTGAGGGACAACAAAACATCTTTAATGGCGTTGTGGAACAGGAAAATGAGGGAGTGCAGTTCCAGTAATTTTTACTCAGCATGAGCGAGGATGTCATCTGCTGGAGGAGTATTTGCTGGTGTTGTAAGCTTGGGTGGTTGGAGGACAGATCTGGCTTGGCACATGATGCCTTTGTTGGGTGGTTAAGCTTAGATAGTGGCCCTGTTCAGAAGACACCTTAAACCACGACTTTAACAATGGTGAATAAGGCTTTTTGTCTTATTCACCATGGTTAAAGCTGTGGTTTAAGGTGTCTTCTGAGCAGAGCCAGTGACTGGTCTGTTACCGTCTGAATTTTATAGATGATCAGGGTATATAATATTATATTATACACACAGACATCTTGGACTCTTCATTGGTGTATGTCTATGGTGGCTATCATGATGAGCTCCGGCACTTCAAAATTCACCACTTCACCACTGGCTTTATTATCTTTACTACCAAAAAAGCCCTTCATACGACAGGTGTAGAGGAGCAGTCTGGTGAGGAAGTTAGTGAGTTTTGGCCCCTCTGCTAGGCTGGAAGCTCCTGGCAGTTATCTTTCTTCGGAACTTGGAACTCCCATAGAGGCCACAGTTCTGAGAAACGTCGCTAGATGGCACCAGAAGGCAAACCCTAGAAACGGTTTGGAAGAGCCCTCTGGCTTTCTATCTTGGAACTTCCCTAGATGGCAGTTATTTTTCTTGGAACTTCCATAGAAGGCCCTGTGAGCTCAGAATTTTTAAACATGCAAATAGGAGAGAATGCAGAGGCAGTGGATTGGCCTACTGGTTGACATCACCAACCAGTAGGCCAATCCACTGCCTCTGCCTTCTCTCCTATTTGCATAAGTGGCTTGGAGGAGGCCTCTGGGCTTTTATATAGAGAGATTGTGTTTGCCTTTCATCTTACTACTACCTTTACTACTACTGCTACTACTACTATGAAGCAGGACAATTGTTATTCCCATTTTACAGATGGTGAACCAAGATTGAATGATAGTGGGGGCCCTTCTACACCTATGGGTGTAGAGGGAGGGAGAGGGGGCAATCCCAGGCTTACCTGCTTCTGAGATTGTCACCCTGTGTTCACATGTCTACATGACATCCCAGGCATTGTGCCCATTGCGGCTGCCGCTTATTTATTTTTAAAAGAAGAAGAGCTGGAGTGCACTTGTGCTCCAGTGAAAATTAAGGTGGAAAAACACACACGACCCTGCTACCTTCCCCACACTATGTCCCTTTATTCCTCCTGGCCTGGCTCCTTCCCTCTGCTAACCCCCACTACTTGCGGAAAGAAGGAGGAGGAAAGAAGACAGGACAGGCGCCCACACCTCCCGCAGTCTCAGTATGATCCCAAGACCATGGGAAGAATTGGGTTTCCCCAGCTATTATTTATCCATGGGAAAACCTGCACTCATCCCCCCTTGCACCCAGGAGTCCCTGTGCATCATTTGGACGCACAGGGACTTGGCCATGACCAGCCCGGATTTTTGGACTTGTGTAGAAATGGCCTAGCTTGCCATGGAAGTTAATCCAGGTGATCTTTCAGGTTAAAGCTCAACTTTCAATCCAAGGATTCACACTGGCTTTCATTGGTATATTTGATTGTAAATTCTTCAGGCAGAAGCCATTTCTCATCTCTGTTCCATGCAGCACCGAGCATAACCATGATACTATGTAAATCTCATGGAATTACATGAGGCTAAATTTTATGTCACACTGTTGTCCTAATGTATCAGTTGATGAAGAGACAGCACATCATTTATGTGGCATTCAGTAGATTTTTAATCATGTTTATTCAGAAGTACTTCCAGGTCATGATTAAACCTTACATAATTGCCTATTCCCATTCTTTTCACATTGAAAGTTGATTTTTTCCCATTTAATGAAAAAAAGTCCTTCCCTTGTACTGTACCTAAAGGCTATTTTGTTTATTCCCCACATTTTTCCAAGGACAGCTTTAAAATGTTGTTTGTACTGGAATTCAGAGAAGTACAAAAAGTTCAAAGCTTAACCGATTCTTTTTGGAGTAGAAACCTGAGCTGGATATTTGGAAAGATTAGATGCTTTGGAGTGGTAGAAATGGGACTTTCAACTCTGTGATGACTAAGTCCATAGATAAGGGCTGTCCTCCACTCATCAAAGCACAATACAAGTTTTCTTCCCTTCAAAACGAAAGCTTGAACTACATCCTTTCTTTCCTAAATAAAACCGAATTACCTCTTTCTCTAGCAAAATGTAATGGAAATAAGGTTTAGTTTATATTAAATTGGTATGCTAATATAATATAATATTAGTTCCTAGCTTGGTAATAATCATTAATAATAATGTACTGCATAATTTATTGCTTAAGGGCCTTCCATAATATTTGTTTAAAAGACTAACGATAAAGAGCTGAGCCCTGCTCATTTAAATCTTGTAGAATGTGCCATGTGCATAATAGGTTGCACGCATAGAGCATTTCACAGCACTGATATGAATGAGGCAGCCCCCAGCCATGCGGATCTATGCATTCGTGTACCAGAGCATCCAAGTGATTGCTTAAGGCACTGGTTCAGGGTTCTGTAAAACAGCTATGAAATAGATTGCATTTGTAGTACAATTATGATCAATGCCATTTTATTTATCTGTTTGTTTTATTACATACATTTATATCCCACCTTTTCTGCAAGGAGCTCAAGATGGAATATATAAGAGCATAGGTAGCTGCCTTAGACTGAGTCAGATCATTGGTCCATCTAGTCCGGTATTACTGACACTGACCTGCAGTGGTTCTTTAGGGTTTCCTAACCCTGCTTGGAGAAGCCAAGGACTGAACCTGGGACCTTCTGCATCCAAGCGTGTGCTCTACCACTGCGTTATGGTCCCTGACAGTTTATCCATTTTATCCTCTCAACAGATTTGTGAGGTTGGTTAACACACGCACACACACACACACACACACACACACACACACACACACACGGGTGGGGTGGGGGTGGAGAGGGATTGGTCCAAGATCACTCAGTGACCTTCATAGTTGAGTTGGATTCAAACTTAGGTCTCTTCAGTTCCAGCCTTCCCCATCCTGGTGTTCTCCAAATGTGTTGGTGCATAACTCCCATAATCTGTTATCTGTAGTCCAACACACTTGCAGGAGGCTGCTCTAAGCACCTTCTCCAGGTGTCTCCATCAAATGAAGTGAGGTGAGTGGTACTAAGGAAAAAGCCTTTTCTGTTGTGGCACCCTGGTTGTGGAATGACCTCCCCAAAGACACTTACTTGGCGCCTATGTTGTCTTTTCAGTACCAGGTGAAGACCTTATTATTTCCTCAGGCATTTTAGTTTTTCAGTTTATGTTGTTTTTCAATCTGTTACTGTGTTTTAAATCCTTACACTGCTGCAGATTTTATTTTGGTTTTATATTGTAGCTTTACACTTTTAACGTTTTATATTATGTTTTATTGTGCTGAATTTTATGGTTTTAATTGTTGTGAACCACTAAGAGAGCTTAGTGGTTCACAAGTGGGTGGTATAGAAATGTAATCAAATCAATTAATTAAATAATTAATAAGTATTACATTACATTGTCTCTCACCATTGTGGTTGTGTTGTGGTTTATTTGTATCTTGCCTATTTACTAAGACTATTCAAGATGGCTTACAGTAGTAACACATCAATAAAAACACACACATTACAATTCCAGTAAACAATAACAAATTATAATGTAGCTAACCCACCCACCCCAAATAAACAGCAAAATAGGCTAGAACAACTAAAATGGTAGCATTAATTAGACTGTCCACAGACAGCCTGCAGAAATACATGGCAGGGAGATTGTACATGCGCATAGATGGCTACTGATCTAAAACAATTACATCACCCAACAGGACCAGCTCAGCTCTGTACCTGTGATCTCATTGTGGTGTAGGATCCCATGTCTTTCAAAAGAAAAGTCTACTTGCTTCCATTTTATGAAATGGAAGGAGCAAGGCATGTTTGAACTGGGCAGAGGGGCAATACGGCAACATCATTATACCAGCTTCAAAGCATTCTGACCCTATACCAGTTTCAAAGCACTCTGTTGCAATTGGAAATAATTGCCTTTTAACTTTATCTCATTGAATGCTGTAAATAATGGTTACCTCTCTTCTTTACTGAAAACATTTTCAGTATTAGAAAAGTGTGTGCATAAAGCCTCACCCTGGCCTTAATAACCTTTTCCATGGACTAACTACATTCTGGTTTGGTTGATTTTTACTTCAACTATTCCTTTTACATCCAGGCCTTTTATCACCTTCTTTCCTTTCCTCAGGCGCTGCGCCAGTTTGCCTGTTTCCTGTCAATGTATGAAGCAGTGCCAAATAAAGCAATATCTTTCTTTTATAATATTTTCCCTCCATGCCAGACTATTGTGTAGTTAAAGAAATGTGATTAAAGAAACGTGACGGAGCTGTTGTGTTGAATTCAAACCGGACCTTGGACATAGATTAGCTCTTACTTGCTGCATTTAGCAACTGTCTGTAAAATTACTCCCTGTTTCAGCAGTTCTATGTGGTGAGCAGTCTGATGAATCTAAGCCATCAGTCCTTACTCAAAGACTGCATCACCAGGCATCCTGTCATGAGTGACCGCCAGCAGTCAGCTTCCTTCCCTGGAACCAGATATTGTTGGTCCTTTAGAGAACAGCTGACCAAAATAGTGCCTGCATCCTGATCAGGTTTGGCTGTGTTACACACAATGCACAAGGATAATTTATTTCACCCCATTACAAACTTGTAATACAAGCACTTCCCAGACACCTCCTCTGTTTTGACAAGATGGAGAATTCATCTGTGGCCTTTAGGTTTTTTTTATATTTATTTTATTTATTTAAGGATTTTTATGCCGCCATTCAGCCAAAAAAGGCTCTCATGGCAGCTTACGAAAGTATTTCTTCACAGTCCCTGCCCACAGGCTTACAATCTAAAAGACATGACACAAAAGGAAAGGGGATTGGGAGGGAGGAGGAGGAGGGGGAAAAGGAAAGCAAATTCAGGCACTACAATCTTAGTTGCAAAGTTCAGCAGTTACAGTTGACAGCAGGAGGGAGGGGGCTCTCAGCTGGAGAGAGGTGCCTGGCTGCTGCTTCCTCCCTCACTGGTGGTCTCTGCGAGACAGTTGGTAGCAGGAGGGAGGGGGCTCTCAGCTGGAGCTGGACCCAGGCACGGTGGAGAGGTGCCTGGCTGCTGCTTCCTCCCTCACTGGTGGCCTCTGCAGAGACAGTTGGTAGCAGGAGGGAGGGGGCTCTCAGCTGGAGCTGGACCCAGGCACAATGGAGAGGTGCCTGGCTGCTGCTTCCTCCCTCACTGGTTCATTTTGTTCATTTTGTTTAAGTGACCTACATTTCTGGCTGGCTATGTTTATAGTGAGACCTGGCAGCAGAGCATGTATGAATATGAATTACACATGAACACATGCAGAGACAAGCAACTTTTAGACCCTGTTCCCTGTCCCTGAGATCCAATGTCAGCCGTTCTGTGCATTCTTGGGATCAGATGCCTAACTCATTTCCTCATGTATGGTTTGGGACCTATAAATCTTGTTGGCAGCACTGGCTTCCACTGTTCCTGGGATCTCAGTCCCTGATTATCATGGTGCTTGTCCCACTCTCATGCTGTCACATCCTGTTGGCTCCCCCTGCCAGCATGAACTAAGGAACTCTAGGACTTTTAGTTCCTATGTTAGAATTTCAAACAAGGGGGCATGCATCTACCTTCCCATCTATAAACCATAGAGTTCCTGTACAAATCATTCCTTTCTAGAGGGTGGCTCACTCTTGAGAATATTGCTGGTCCTGATCAAGAAAATTTAATAAGATCTTACAAGAGCTGGACTCTCTCTCTCTCTCTCTCTCTCTCTCTCTCTCTCTCTCTCTCTCTCTCTCTCTCTCTCTCATACATATATACCAGGAAATTAGTTTGCATATATACCATCAAACATTATTTACAATTGAGTATGTTCCCCAAATCTTTGCCTCATGGTAATGGCCTTGGTAAAATGTCCCTGATTCCACTTACATGCCATCAAAAAAGTATATAAATTTCCATAAAGTTCCTGCTCTCCTTTCTTATAGTTCTTAACCTTTAAACATGCCTTAGAGTGAACATGCCTTCAATGAGAGGACTGTCCCTGTAAAGTCAGAGAGATGGCCACCCTTCTCCCCACCATGCTTGAGCCTTGGGCATGGTCTTGGTCCAACCTGACTCCAAACCTGTGATAATTTCCAAGGGAATGCAATGATGGATGGCCCCTCATGTTTTGTGGGCTTGTGTCTGAGATGGCTATGGGTCTTTCATTCATGCACAATGTGTTTTGGACTGATGACCTAATAAAGATGCATGTTGTGTTTGTTGTGGAACCAAAGAATGGATATGAGATACATCACATTAACCTGATTGGCTGGTGTGAGAGCCAACAGAACTGTGAAACAGATATAATTTATGTGCTTAAGCTTGAGTCCCAAATCCAATTGGAAATGTTAAATGATCATTATAGTAAAAATGAATGCAGAATCCTGCTGATTTATACAATTTTGTTTTTATCCGTAATTATGGTTTAGAATTAATTGAATAGCCTGGGGCTTTTTTGTACTGTATATGCTAATGATGTCTAAAAATGGTTCTTCCCCCTCTCTCCTATGTCTGTATTAACTTATCTAAAACATGGCGTATTGCTAAGATCTGCTGTCAAGATTGCTGAGCTGAGCAGCTTTAGAATTCACAATTCAACCTATGCATGCCTGTGTGTGTTTCCAATCTGTTTAGGTTTTGTTTTATTTTTAGAGACCTTTCAATCATTAGCGCAGGAGCAGAATGCCAGAATTGCTATTTAATATGGAGCTTGACATCCACTGAGACTTTGCATTCACATATTTGGTTCTTATAAGCCTGTCGTCAGGAGACTTGTCCCTAATGTGGATTGTGACCTGTTTATGAAAAAGAGTAGATGTTAATTCGAATCATGATCTAATTGCATGTATTTTGTTTAGCACATTTGCATCCTACCCTTCTTCCAATGAGCTCAGGGTGATACACACGGTTTTATCCTCACAATACTTTTCTGCAAAGGAGGTTCAGCTGAGAGAGTGTGACTGGTCCAAAGTCACCCAATGGATGCCATGGCTGAAAGAAATTCAGCCCTTGTTAAAACAATCTTTTCATGATGTTAAACTTGCTACATGGAACCAGCTATCCATGCAAGCTGACTCTTCATCATGTGATCGGTAGCTGAATGCAAAAAAAAAAAGGGGGGGACAAGAACATTCCCTTCTACATTCAAAGATGATTAGTTCAGTCCATTTATAGCAGTTGATTACCAGACCACAAAGAAACACAGGACTTATTCAGAACAGTTTTTAGATACTGGTGAACTGCACAGCTCCTGCAAATGGCTTGGACACTTTGCATAATCCAAGTTTGTGGCTGGGTTCATACCACAAGCTAACCAACACTTAGTGGTTGAGTGTGGGTTATTGTTGATTGTGGGTATTTGTTGAATCTTCAGTTATCATGTTGTCTGAACATAGTATATTTTCCACAGGGTGGGTTGTTGTGTTGTCTGATGCAGTACATTTTCTGAAAGGTCTCTTCTTATCCCCCCCCCCTGCCCAAATCTGCTCCAGAGGATTACATTTAATTGGGGGGCACAATGGGCTGCAGAGGGAGGAGATATTGGATATACCCCAGGGTGTGCTATGCATAGTCAGCATCAGCATGCATGCCCTCTCCTGTGTGACTTGTGCATCACCCCACTTGTGGTCACATGACAATGCCAATTCCAGGTTTTTGAGGGTCCTTGGGCAAGACATCCTCAATGGGCTTCCTCAATGAATCTACTTTAACACAGCTCTTGTCACCAGCTGCTATTGCTCCTTCTCATATTCTATCTCATCATAGGTACCACTGGCTTGTTTGACTGGCAGAGAAAGCTAGTGAACAAGTAGGTAGCGGCATCTGCTACTTTTCCTTCTCACCCACCATTGTTGTCTGGTCCAGAATGAGAAGCAGGTGAAGAAGCAGGTTGCAATGGTGAAGAGGAGGAGCAAGCCCAGAGAGCTCTTTTCAGTGGGCTCATGGTGGGGTGTGGGCCCACGCAGGTGCCTGACCTTGACATTGGCCCTATCACATGATGTCAAGACTGCTTTCCTCTAGAAGTATAAGAACTGCAATCACTCTAAACTGTCTATGGAACAACAGTAAAATAAGATGAAATGTTGTCCATGCTCAGGAAGCCACTTCTGTGATAAATCTTGATCAAACATCTGCTGATAATAAGTATGCATGTTAAGGACTTCTTAAGGACATGCCGTTTTGTATGGCAGGAGACGTAGTTGTGGTGGCAGAGGAGCTGTTGTTGTGGGAGCGGAAAGGTCAAAAGTAGAGGGCTGCTGTAGAATGATCACAGAAGTCAAGTGATGTCTTAGGAAGCTTTTGGGCTTTGGCTTCCAGGGTTAAGTACTCTCAACAGCTATGCTATAGCACTAGTGCTGTGAACAAATGTCCATTTCAAATTTACCACACTATTTGTAGTCCAAAAAAATGGGGGTGGGTGGGGGACCATTTCAGCTGGACAAAGGCCAATGTTTTGTGACCACTGAGAGCCAACACTGCCGCTGAATGTAGTGTAGTGTTGATTAGTTTACACCAGCCTGGTGCTCTCCAAATGTTTCAGACACCATTAGTCCCAGCCAGGGATGATGGGCACTTTAGTCCAAAACACCTGGAGGGCTTCAGATTGCAGAAGGCTGCTATGGCACATTGTTTAAGTCTAATGGAGGACATGTTTTAATTCAGAATCAACGTCAGAGCTGTTACAAGACCTGCTGCCTAAGGAGGAAGGTTGCACCACCATCCTGTCTTCTCTCCCCCTCTCAGCTGTGACAACAGTGGTGGCCCCCCTGCCCCTCCCCCAATGTTGATCCAGAGGGAGAGGCAGGTAATAAATAAATACATTATAATTATTAAAAAGTTGTTGTTGTTGTTGATGATGTTGATGAAAGCAAAGCCTGCCCTGCTCCTCCTCCCTTCCCCCATCCCCTAATACCCTCTCTTATCTCCCTCCCAGCTGTGTTGACAGAGATAGTGGCAGCTCCTGCCCACTCTACTCCTCCTCATCTCACCTCCCCCCCCCCCCGACAATGGCAGTAATGATGCCCCTCCCCCTCTGTTGCCGCACTGCAAGCCTCTCCTTTGAAGCCTCTCTGTGAGGGGTTCTTTCTCAGAGCAAGGCACTGGGGGGGGGGGAAGTGGCCCTACAGACAGCCTATGCCACAGCAACGCTGGCAATCTCCAGGGCCACCCCCACTTCAGGCATTTGGGCCACGCTCTGGAAAGCCATTCTGACTGCTCTCTTTTGAGTGACTGGTGGGTCTTCCCAGGGACTCTGCCACCCAATGCCACACTCTGAGGAATGTTCAAAATTATGAATCAGGTGGGTGGCACTCCAGAGAGCTTTGCTAGCCACTCTGTGATAGCAGGATAGTAGCCAGCACACTTTTCTGGAATACTGGGGAAGGGCACAGTTGTCCTGGTGGTGGAATCCACTATCCCTCAGGATCCGCCATCTGAGGTTTCACCCCATTTCATGGAATCATAGAATCATAGGATAGTAGAGTTGGAAGGGGCCTATAAGGCCATCGAGTCCAACCCCCTGCTCAGTGCAGGAATTGACCCTAAAGCATACTTGACAGATGGTTGTCCAGCTGCCTCTTGAATGCCTCTGGTGTGGGAGAGCCCACAACCTCTCTAGGTAACTGGTTCCATTGTAAGGGCCAGTCCTGTTCAACACACAGGACTGAAACCACTAAAACATATTGGTACTATGAGCATAATATTATTTTAAGATGTGCTTTTATAATATTAACATTCAAATTCATCCTTGGCATCCTCTGAGGAATCTACCCTCACTTCTTATACTTCAATTTGCTTTAGTTTAGCCTTGTAGTGTTCATCCTAATGTGCATAATTTTCTCACTTTTCTGTAATTTGCCTTAATTCATTCCATTTGTTTCATTTGTCCTTGTGCTATGAAAGTCAAAGTATGCAAACAAAATAGACAATTTTTTTTAAAAGAAAAACATCCACATTTCAAGTTGAAACATTATTTTAAGAGAACTTTCAGCTCTGCCTCAAGGGCTGTTCAGATGAAATCCCCCCTTACATTGTGCATAAGTGCTTTGCTAGTACCCACTGATCCCAATCCTCTGATAGTTGGCATAGTGTTAATCTGTCAGGGTATTCATATGTTGCCATGTGTGAGTGTTTACACTGTATGTTCGCTCATTGAGATAGTTGTGAGTTTCTAGCCTCAAACACCAGGAACTTGTGTAAGAGCCAGGCATGGGGCTGAGCAGCCTGGCCATGCCCTCTAAGTCCCCATGTTGAGAGCTGAAGGGGGCTTCCATTTGTGCATACTTGAACACAAGTAGAAGCCTCCATCAGACTGGGAACTCTGTTTTATCAGGATTTTTGATCATGCAAAAGGTTCTACTTGCGTTCAAGTGAACATGAGTAGAGGAAGCCCCCTTCAGACCTCCTACTCGTCATTAGGAGGCTGGGGTTGCTGGGGCAAGGCTGGTGTGCATAGTCCTGTCCCTCTCACACACATTCCAAAATCTTATTCAGGAATAACACCTGTATAGGACTTCTGTCTACGCACATTCATATTGTACTAGAATACTCCTTTTTAATCCAGGGCTTGGATCATCCCTGCTACTGTACTTGGGTTGAATGATTACACATACAGTTGTGTGAATTGAGGAATGCAGTGCATGTTCATCTTAAGTGGAGCCCCCTGCAGAATGTTTGGAGCACAACACTTTTTGTGCCTGAGGAATGGCCATAGCAGATTCTGAGCATTTTTTGGTTAGCCAAATCTGAGACTGTGTCAACAAAAAAACAAAAAAACAAAACAAAACAAAATTGAGAGAGGAAGAAGACCAGGCAGCCTGAAGGAATAGTGAATAAAAATAATTAGAGAAGACAATGGAGGAGGGAACTCCATCTAGAAGCAGCTTCGAAGCTGCCAGGTAGTAACAGGCTGAGGCCTAGGGATGCGGTCCAGCCCAGGGTTATATAGCAGCAGACAGGTCTGAGAAGGGAAACCCCATAGAGCTGGATACCTTATTTATTGGACTACTTCTCTTCCTATTTTTTGTTTTGTTTAGAGACTTGCTTTAGTTATATGAACACAATTCTTCTTATTGCTTCCTTCCATCTTCCCCCTTATTACACATATTCTTGGCAATAAATATTTTGACTTTCATTGGCATTTTTGTTCAATTGTCAGAGTGGTGTTTTTGGTGGGTAATAAAAGTGTGTGTGTGTGTGTGTGTGTGTGAAAACTATACACAACTGGACTCCTTATAATTTTAATAGTTTAATAGTTTAGATAGAACTAATAACCTCTCCAGAGAGCACAATCCTGTGCAAGCAGCACTAATCACAGTAGGACTTATTTCTGTGTAGAATAGTAGCAATTGCTTCAATTAAATTGCTTGAATTAAAAATAATAATCCATTTACTCAACATCCCCAAAAATCCTAGATTTAACTGATTAACTGTGAGGATTTGGCCCTGGCCACTAGGCCTTGTTGCTTTTGAATCAAAGATTGCTTCTGCATTTAATAAGCATAATGTAGAATTCAATACAATGTGAGAAGATGGCTCCCATGAGAGTGAGTATATCACTGTACAACTGCTCAGCTAATTACAGGTGAAAAGAAAGGTCAAATCTGAAAGAGTCAGAATGCCTTTTCTGGCAGTTACATTTTGGCCTTGAGTTGATTTCTGAAGTTTAACCTAAGAGATCTTCCATGGGAACCAGGAGATCTTCCATGAGAGGAGAAGAGTTGTTTAGGGAACAGCGTCAACTCGCAGCATCAGCCCAAGAGAGAAGAGCAAAGATGCTCTGGTTTGACGTATTGATTGTCAGTCAAAGGCAGCTGTTGACACAGAGTAATTATTAATGAGCTTAACAGCCACACCTGTATATAAACTGGACCTAGTTTGACTTGGACCCCTGCCATGCGAGCTCTTTGCTGGTCCCAAAGTTGGCAACACTACTCACAGATGTCTGCTATATACCAAGAAGATGAATCTGGGATTTTCCAATCAGCAGTCAGACTAGGCTTTCTTGTCTTAAAAGGCAGCTCTAGAAGGGCAGTGATGGATCACCCCTGCTGGGAGGATGGTCTCTTTCTCTCTTTTTGTCCTTGAAATGTTACGAGTTGCATTCCGTGCCTGAAATGGGGTAGCTGTTAGGAGCCAAAAGGCTGTTGTTATCTGTGTTGAAGAATTCAGCTTCCTTGCTCTTCTTGACAGTGTATTATTCAAGATAAACTGCTAGAACCATGTCATCCTCTCTCACACATAGACATGTACAAATGCATCGACAATAATGTGAATTTCGTAGTCCAGAGAAGTCTGTTTTGTTTGTTTTGTTGTCAGTGTGGTTATATTCCCACTTTCTTCAGGAGATCCATATGAATAACTCCATGATGATGCAAATATACTGGTCTGTTCCAGACAAACTATGCAAATCCCAAACTTGCAAATGTTTCAAAACCAATCAGAAAAAATACTGTTGTTGTTTTAATGCAAAATTGGATTTTAAATGGAAATTTCATGGGAACTGATAACAAGAAGATTTTACAGGATGGTATATCCTTGGTTGATTGCGCCGACAATGTTCAAATCAAATCAGAATGGAGAACAAAGGTTCTACAACAAATACCCATTGAAAATTTCAGTAAAGCTCTGCTGTGCAACCACTGTCCTTGGTTCTGATTATCAACTTAAAATAAAAATAAATTGAATCTTGTCTTTAGTGGAACTGGATCTTTCTATTAAATTCAAGGCATTTTATGTTGCTTGGAGTGTTATTCTTCACAATCTCAATGTAACTTTGACAAAGGTGTACATTTCTTGATGCTAATGAATGAACATATTACCTAAGTTGTCATGAGAGAGCATATATCACATGGGGGGGGGGTCGGTGGTGGTGGTGGATTAGAATACTCACTGTAAACTTTCTAAAAGTTGCCTGCCTAGGAAGTGGGCTTTGAAGTCTGATCTTTCTGTGCACAGAAGGTTAGGTACAGCTGGCCAAAATTTTTGGCCTAGGTGAACTTCAGAGGTTTTTGGGGATGTGTGTGTGTGTTTGTGTGTGTGTGTGTAGATGTAGGTGTGTGAACTATCATGCTAAGTGGTTGGGTAGTCTTGCTCATTTATTTCTTTTAAAACTTAATTTAAAAGGTGTTCTACAGCTTGGCAGTTCTGCTGCTATGAACTAGAGCTGTTGATGCTCCTGGGAACAATGCTACAACCAACTGCCCGCTTTGTACAATAGTAAGTAGTAAGTTTGTATATTCTGTAACCTTAGTAAGTTTGTACATTCTGTAACCTTAGTGACCTCCCAGAAGGTTGCACAAATTCTTTACTTCCATCTTTGAGGCAGATGAAGGTCATGCAAAGGTGAGGGAAGAGACATGTGGCACAATGCTAAGGTCAGGTGCTTCTCTGGAGGTGTACTTCAGAAGGAATAGGAAAAGCCTCTTGCACTGTACGGTATTTCACCTAGAATGGTGCTATATTGAGAACAGACTACTATTGGGCAAAATGTCAGCTAAGAGATTTTAGAATTTATCAAGTTAATTCTACATCAATAGTCATGAGATACATTCCACTTAACATGACTGAGACATGCTAAAGTATATGAAAGTTTGCTCTTGGCCATGTCAGTGATTTGAGAGACATAGCAAAACTTTTCAATCTGAGCCGAGAATGTGGATAGTATGGGAGACTGTACATTCCCCTAACACAACAATTTTCTGCAATCTCAATTCTAGAGAGAAGCTATGGGGCATGTGAACAGCTTTTCAGTCACTTGCTTTCTTGCCGAAGGGTAAAAGATTCTGGAATTGACCAGAACAGAGGCAGGGGGAAAGGAAAGTTTCTTTTGCAGAATGATTATTCCTCGGGGGTGGGATGAATGATTTCAATAAAACTCATGGAGAGCAACCCAAGCACTGTTGTCGAGCCGATGCCAAATGAACGAGGGAAAGGCAAACACGACTCTTTTCCTCCATGGGACTCTTGTAGAAAATTAGACCTGTTTGTCTTTCTGACATCCACTGAACCTAACTATAAATTACTGCAGCTTCCCTTGTAACATATTAGCACCTCTGTTTTATTAATCCCTCTTATCCATGCTGCCGTCGCCTGAACCAGATTTGTTTTGTTTTTAATTTGAAATGCTGACTTTATGCATTTGAACTCGCTGCATATTCCAAGTTTGAGGTTTCACTTTTGGCCTGCATTTGGACTGAGAGATTTTGAATTTTTTGGTATTCCAAGTTTTGATATAAGAAATTCAAGGTTTTCAAAATACCCACATTGTGCTGCTTAGGACATGTTCAGAACAAGCACGAGATACATGGAACCAAATAAAAGCGAAATGGTAATGGTAACCATCCTGATCTTCACATTTCAAAAGCTTCATCTCCCACAAGATTCCGAACCTGTCACTTGAGGCACAGGTGAAGTCAGTGGCAAAGAGCACCTTTTATCAGCTTAGGCTGATATACCAAGTGCTCCCATTATCTGGACAGAGATAGCCTAGCTACAGTTATCCATGCTCTGATAACCTCTCGTTTGGATTACTGCAATGCGTTATACGTGGGGCTGCCTTTGAAAACGGTCCGGAAACTTCAACTGGTACAAAACAGGGCAGCACATTTATTAACAGGGACTGGCCAACGAGACCACATTACGCCAGTCCTTTTCCAACTTCACTGGCTGCCAGTCCAGGTCCGGGCCCAATTCAAAGTGCTGGTATTAACATTTAAAGCCCTAAATGGTTTGGGGTCAGGCTATCTGAAGGAATGCCTCCTTCCATATGTACCTGCCCAGACCCTAAAGTCATCCTCAGGGGTCCTTCCCTGTGAGCCCCTACCAAAGGAAGTGAGGCAGATGGCTACCAGGAGGAGGGCCTTCTCTGTTGTTGCACCCCAGCTGTAGAATGAGCTCCCTAAGGAGGTTTGCGTGGCACCTACACTATATTCTTTCAGACGCCAGGTGAAGACCTTTTTATTCTCTCAGTATTTTAACAGTCTGTAAATTCTATTTTAAATTTGCTGTTTTAAATTTGTATTTTAAATTTGTATTTCTGCACTGCTGCTGATTTTATCCTGGTTGTGCTTTTATATTATATTGTATATCATGATTTTATACTGTTAATTTTATACTTACTTTGAATGGTTTTAATTTTTGTGAACTGCCCAGCGAGCTTCAGCTATTGGGCGGTATAAAAATGCAATAAATAAATAAACCTGTGGGCAAAATATAAAGCACAACTTTGAGATTGGGGTTTTAAATGGAATTGGTTAATTATCCCACTTAAACCATTAAATTTTTTGTATGTATGCATTCATTTAAAACATTTCTTGCCTTTCTATATGTTCAAAGCAGCTTTCAAACTTACATTTGGCTTACAGGTTCTAACAGTATCCCTTACTGAGTGAGTGCTCCACATGAAGCTTTACTGTGTGTTTAAAGAGACTGTAGCTTTTAGGGTGTGCTAATCAGAACTTATGGCCAGTATCTGGTGAAGTATGTGATAAAGACTCCCAGAGCCATCCTGTTGACTTAAGAGAGCATGAAGGAGTAATTTCATGGCCAATAAAGCCTTCTCTCAGGAAGATCTTACAAAGAAATGGACACTTGGTTCCCTTTACAAGGCATATAGAACTGGATGCTCAGTGATCTAGTGCAGGGTGAACAGGCTCATCCTGCTGGACATATACAATCCCCCAGTTTTCCATGATTGGAAATTCTGGGAAGCCAGGCCCAGGAACAGGAATCACACCAACCCATCCATACTATGCTGGGTGAGGAATGCTAGGAGTTGTAGAAATTTTCCTGTCTAAACATGCATAGGATTGCAGTCTTAATGGTTCTATTGATGGCCAATAGTCAGGAATGGTGGACATTGTAGTACGAACTATCTGGAAGGTATCAGGTTGGGAAAGTTAACTTAAGTCCCACCCATTCCAATGGGTCTACCCTAAGGATGACTAAATCTGGACCCAACCTATCAAATTGTTTTCCCTGACACTGGCCTAGGTACTTTGGATCTAGCATTTATATGTCTTTGGCCTTTCTTTTATCACATACTTGAGGGAAGGATTGTTTTTTCTCCCATTGTTTATCCTCCTCTGGATGTAGTGGGTGTTGCTCCACTACATCCAAAAATAAAATGCTAATAATGAAGACATGGGGATTTGGTAGCCAAGAAAGCATCGCTTCTGGATTTGAGAAACTGGCTTGATCTCATGTACTAATAGCATTGACCCAAGATATTTTGTTGCCTGAAATGGAGCATCAAATTGCCCCATTCCATGCTAAGACATCAATACCTGCCTTTATCTACCCCTCCCCCTAAATTACACCACCTGAGACAACTTGCTTCATCTTGCTCCAGGGTGCTGAAGGCTGTTTTATAGTTGTATTTTTGTAAGTAAGGAGTAAAGGGAGAATTTGGCAGTGCATGCATGCAAACTCGCAAGTAGATATTTCCAGGACCATTAACCCAATGCATTGATTTCCATCTCACAACGTGTGTCTCACATCAGCCCCAAAGCCTGTAGTAACACAGGCCTGCAGCAGCAGTTGCCCACTGCTTGTAGAAATGGGGACATGCAACGCTCCACCCTCCTGTAGATGCCATATATATATATATATATATGTGTGTGTGTGTGTGTGTGTGTGTGTGTGTGTGTGTGTGTGTGTGTGTTTTATTATTCTTTCTTTGCTAAAGAATGCTACAAGGAACAATATTTGCAAGCACATTTATGTCGTTACATGCAGCTTATATAGTTTTACACTAATAGCCTCTAGAGAAATATACCTTTTCTTTTTCTTGCTTCGTCTTCTATTAACCTCCCAGTAATATTTTAGCATGGGCTTCATCTTACACCACTAGTACCCAGGACAACTATGTGCAGCTGACATATTGCTTTGGGAAAATAAACCCGTCTTGGCCTTTTAAAAAGCTTGGAGGGAAACAAATAGGAAGATTAACAAGTCCTAATTGATGGCATTTGTTTAATGGGGAGCCATTTATTCCGGCTGGAGAGAACACAATGTATGCTTTGGGCTGAACAATTTAAGTAGCATTATTTTAAGGTTGCCTATTTTAACTTAAATACAATTGTACACACGTCACAATCATTCTTGTACAGCAGAGGCATAATCCTTTGCTTTTCTCTGTGAAAAGCAGCTCCTATGGTAGTATGTCTGTCACTTTTCCGTTATCCCATCTCACCCGGTACCCACCATTGTGGCAGTGGCAATAATAATGATAATAATGTTAATAAATAGCTGTTTCAAGCAATTATATACTTAAGAATAAGCTTTGCATATGTTAGAAGTAATGTGAATTAGAACTGGGCATTGTGCACAATCACCAGTCATCATGGAGAATGTCTGTATAATCTGTTCACACGAAGAGGGAATTGTGTGCATTTTCTGGACAATATGCATAATTTCCTACAGGTATTGGTAAATGTGCATAACTTGAGAGCATTTTATACATTCTCTGGGCAATGTGCTTAGTTTCCAACAGGCCTTGGAGAATGTGCATATTTTGATTGCATTCTGTATATTCTCGTATAGTTTTGTATAAAGCTGGTGCTATGACTGACTAGCCAAGTCTGGTGTGGCAGCTGCAGGAAGTGGGTTTCAGAACTTCCAAATGTGAATAAGCATTGGTCTGAGAGGTGGAAGCTTGGGACACTCACTTCAATTGGAAGCCTCCTATTGAATTTGCCACAACTAGAAACCTCATGTGAGGTGCACCACAGCTAGAGGCAGGCAACCAGCCACTCTCAGTTCCAAGAGCTAGACACAATCACACTCACCACATACACAATGTTCCACCACCCTTTCGACATGTTACTAGAAGACTGTGTAAGCCTGTTATTTTATCGTGTGATTGTGTACCTGTTGTCAGTGGCTGGTAGAGAGCCTTCAAATCAAAATCACGAGCACAAAAGGTGCAACAACCCAGCATTCTCTTGTCTGTAAAGTGAAGGTTGTTTTGTAAAGATCTACTGTGGTCCAATGGTCTTAGACTAGGATACTGACAACAGGTACACAATCTACATGGGTGATTTATTGCATGCTCATGATTGGCCACTCACGGATGTTTGCAGGTCCTTTGCATGATACTGTCAACCTCAAGGATGTCTCCTGCACTTTCCTCTGCATCAAAAAAACACAACACACACACACAACCAACAACCCAGTATCATGGAATTTCCCCAGTGGGTAAAGCTGTCATAGTGCTATAATTTTGCCACTAGATTGTGCTGTTTCGTTGAATTTAATAGCATTGCCTAAAGGGAAAGTTTTCAATTCAAATCATGTGGTCGCAGTCAAAAGGGGGCACGTAGTGAATGCAGAAAGACTTCAGAAGAAGAAACCTTGGTAAGGGTGTTGGGGTTTTCCCTTAATGTAGAGGCACCCCAAGTCTCACACTGTACAAGGTCAATGGGTAATCTTGGACAAATCTCAATGGGTTGAGTTCAGACTTAGTACTACTACTGAAAACAATGGGACTTAGGTTAGACATGACTAACTTTATTTCCATGGATTCCAATGGGTCTAGTCTATGTATGACTAAGGGGGGATCTACACTACTGCTTTAAAGTGCTTTATAACAGTTTTGACAACTGTTGGGGCCCAGGACACACTGCATATACAGGTTTCAAAACGTTTTCAAAGCGCTTTAAAAGCAATAGTGAAGATTCCCCCTAAATCTGGATCCAACTCAATGTTTCATCCTCACTTCCCTGTTTGTAAAGCAGGCATAACAGTGACCCATCTACCATCTCACAGGATTGTTGCCCTAATGAAAAAGAGGGCAACTATAAGACAGAAATATGCCGCTACGAATATTTATTATTCGTAGCAGCATATTGGTTTAGAATTGCACAACAATCCCAGACAAAGATTTTGCATTGCATTTAGCAAGCTACATTAAGTTAGTGGATTTAGTCCAGCTATTTCATGAGTATTTAAGTATCTGATTAGCTTTGGAATTACAAGTAGCTCCATCTATGTGTATTTCACACATTTACAAATTGCTAAATTGTACTCTGTTGATCCAGAGCCCCAAATCAGACACATTGGTCTGTCAGATGCCTTACTAGATTGGATTCTTTTATTTTGGGTATGAGTTTTCTACTGAGTTTTCAAAATGAATCTGCATATTTGTAACAGCAAATCAATGCTTACGGATTGCTGTAGTGAATGGCTGTTCCAAAGGCATTAGATAACTATAGTTTAGAATTACCACTGTCTTATACTCCACATATTGATGTGCTTGTAATCATCTCTAATATATTATGAATGTGTGTTTCATAAATAACGCTTATTGATTACTATTAAACCTTATAAGTTATGTATGAATTTGAGATGAAATGGGTAGGCTTTTTCAGTTCATTAATATTATCAGTAGTTTCAAAGCTTATTTGCACATTCAAAATAATTAGCTGGTACACTCCTGTAGGAAGCATACTGGTTCAGGCTGTGTGTTTGTGGCTTGTGGGGAGGGGTATGTGGTTAAATGCCCCTCTGTATCATGCACTCCCAGTCCCTGCACATAGAAAACTTGTACAGTAGGTTTTGGCTTGGCTTTCTCTCTGATGTATTACTTTTCTGTGTACAGTGAGGTTTTGACTTGTTGTTTTAACACATTCAAATATGCAACCTCCTCCGTAATCTGCAGTGGTGTAGGGCTATTTGACTGTGTAGGTCAGCTCTTCTCCACTATGCTGAAATACTATTTTGATTAGTTTTGTTCCACTTACATTTGTTCCATTGGCTCCCGGGCAAATGATGGCAAAATGTCACCTGATCTAAGTATGTGATAGAGGGATCCCTGCGGTGCACCTACAAGAGAGTTTCTTTGGCTCTCACTTTGGCCTTTTAGTACTAAACATGAACTTCAGGGTAACGTCCCTGCAAAAGGACGCATCATTGTGCCACAGGATGTGGTGCTGACCAACATATTAGATGGCTTCAAAGGGGGATAAGACATATTAATGGAGGATAAAGCTATCAATGGCTGTTAGTCATGGTGGCTAGATGCAACCTCCTGGTTTCAGAGCCAGTATTATCTCCAAAGACCATTTGCTGGAGAGCAAATGATCTTTGGAATGACCTATTGTCTTCATGTTCTGTTTGCCTTCATGTTCTGTTGGGCAGCTTCTTCAGCACATTTGGTTGGCCCCTATGATGCGAGGCTAGATGGACCTTTTGTCTGATCCAGAAGGACTCTTCTTATATTGTTCTTATAGGTCTTTTATTTTTCTCTTTCCATTGTTCTTTTACATTTTTTATTTTTAGTATGATTTTTGTATTCTTTTATTCAATTTGTTGTTTACTGCTCCAAAATCTTTTTGATAAGGAGCGGTATATAAATATTGTAAATAGATAAAATAAATAAAAGTAACATGCAGTGCTCGTGTATGGGAGATTTGCATGGACGTACTTTGGTTTGATATTATAAACTGCATTGGCCATGCTTTGTACAGATGGGCCCTATGGCACATCCTTCCAAAGATGAAAGAATGTTAAGGGTTTCAGTGAGAAGAAAGTTCAGCCAGGCTACAGCACTGATATGTGCACCGTGGGTTCTTCCTGATGGAGAGCTCTTAGTGCTATCAGTGAGAAGGCTTTGTGCAGCTATTCCAATGTTTTTCTCCTTAACAGATTTTCCACAGTAAGAAAAAAGACTTAGGAAGTGGTGGGGAAATACAGGAGAGTTGCAAGTGGAAGGCAACAACACCTGGGACCTCCCCCCAAAAAGTTCCATGAATGAGGCAGGATGATGGGGCAAAAAAAGCCTTGTCTGGAAGCACAACTACTGGAGGGTGTCTCTCTCTTCAGAGCTGGTTTTGGGCCCTCCTTTATTTCACACACTGCAGAGTCAATGGCTTCTTTGGTCTTAGATGATTGGCCATTCTGAGGTTGTGTGTGCCGGCTTTGGAGGAGTGACCTTCCCTTCCTCTGGTCATGCATTTGAAGATGCATAGTAAGGGATGGCAATTTCATCCCTGGTATCCAGTCGTATAGATAGCCTTGCTTTATCAGATAAGCTCTTTTTCTTGCTATTCTCTGCTCCTCAAAGATATTCAAGTTTTTTGGATAGTCTCTCTCTGATTCCTGGTCTTGCATTCCATCTGGAATCAGGATTTTAGGCCAGCTAGGCAATTTGTAGGCAACTTTGTTCTTCTTCCAGTGGAGACTGGAAGCCTTCCACCTCCACCCCCCCACCCAGTGCAAGCAGTAGAAGTGGGGAAATAATTTCCCATGTTTTCTATTCCTAATTGAGTGCTGGTGTTGTGTAGTGGTTAGATGTTGTTTGAATGGCTAATTACGACTGAACATCAATAGGTTATTGTCAGTGAGTGTGGGTTGAGTGGTATCTGCTAGAGGGTAAGGAGATGGAAGGAGAATAGATACAGACAGTAGGTGTTTTTTAAAAACAACTTATGAAACTTTCACAGGCTGCCCCTTGTATGTCTATAATGCAGGAACACAAGCTCAATCAACTTCAAAGTACATTCATCAACACTGAAATCCTCTTCTGTTTGGTGATCTGTTATACTTCCTCCTGTTATTCATATTCTCCCCAGCCACCCGCTATTCCCCCGAAAAATATAATAATTGAATTAGTCATAAATGAGTGAGTGTCAGGGTTTTTCAGATTGTGAATCATATTTGTACCATATTTGATCCATGGGGTGTAGGGAACTTTCGGTTTCTTTTCTTCCTCCTTAGAACTTTTCAGTTTTGTTACGCAGCTTGATTCACTTTTGTTATGCAGCTTGGTACCCGCTTTTCCATGTATCGAGAGCCAAAGCAGCTGTTTTCAGATCTCACAAAACCAGGCAGCAT
Organism: Elgaria multicarinata webbii; assembly: GCF_023053635.1. Classification (NCBI taxonomy): domain Eukaryota; kingdom Metazoa; phylum Chordata; class Lepidosauria; order Squamata; family Anguidae; genus Elgaria; species Elgaria multicarinata. The sequence goes on along the minus strand of NC_086172.1, from coordinate 72,340,283 downwards.
TTTCTATCCAGCTTTCTGTATGACAGATGTTTTATGGTAAATTTTGAGTATCTCTGGATGTGGTGAGTCACTGCGAGAAGCTTTCAAGGTGGGCTACAAATCCAAGTGATCATTAAACCTTTAATGGATCGCATGTTATGCACACTCCACAGCAGCCTTCTCCAACTTGGTGTCCTCCAGATGCTTTGGATTGCAACTCTCATTATTCCATTGTCCATGCTGGCTGGGAATTATGGGAATTACAATCCAACACATCTGGTGGGCATGAGGTTGGGAAAGGCTGCCCTAGAGGCCTGTTCTAGGTGCAAAGTAAGGAAGTGTTGAAGAGGTAATGCCACCTTTTTTCAGAACAGCCCCATCCTGGCTTCTCTTGAGTCATATCTGGTTCCTTGTTTGTTCAATGATCTCAAGTAGACAGGAAACAGCTGCTTCCTAAAGCAAGTGAAATGTTTGTTAGGAGGCTGACTTTTTCCACTAGAGGTCTCACCAGCCATTGCTAACAACAGAGATGTTTTCAGATTATATGCATTCGAGAATCCCACCTATAGATTTTAAGTACCCAACAAACTTTGTGTTTTATTTCTCTGTTATCCAGGTTTGCTACTGCTGTTACTGCCCAACCTTTGCTTTTTATTGATTTATTTATTGATTTATTTTATTATATTTACATACTGCCCCATAGCCGAAGCTCTCTGGGTGGTTTACAAAAGTTATCCTTGATGAACACCAGGATTCTGAGTGTGTGGTGAAGAAATCGCAGGACTTGATCTGGAATGGCTCAACTCAGCTGGAATGATACCACAAATCAAGGGTTGTATAAACATACCCTAAGAAAGGTAGATGGAAAAAAATTAAACATTTGAGGTCCCTTGAGGCTGTATGGGTTTCATCATGCAAGTTGTTACAGGGCTGAGAGCAGCTTCAAATATGGCATGGAAATGGCAACAGAGGAAGAATTAATGGCTCACATGGTCTCTTTTGGGTGGGGGCTTTCATTTTAATGTGTGAAGTGGAAATACGTTTCTGCTTCAAATATAAGCAGAGTTGTGAAATGATATTTTATTGGTTCACACAATCGTTCCGTTATCAGTGTTTCTGGGTGCTTCTAGATGAGGCTTTTATGGTGCCATCACCCTGCCTCATTCATGAACATTTTCTATTCATCTTCCCTCGTGACCTTCGCAGGTTTCCTTACCACTTCTTCTGTCTTTTTCCTTAACAGAATAAATCCATTAAGGAGGGAAAACATGGAACAGCTGCACACTTGTCTTCTGGAAGTCCTCCCTCTGGAAGCACATTCAGTTACAGTCCCTAGAACAGTCCTCTTCAACCTGGTGCCCTCCATGTGTGTTGGAGTGCCACTCACATCATTCCAAGCCAACAGGGGCATTGGCCATATTGGCTGGGAATGATGGGAATTGCACTCCAGTACATCTGGAGGACACCAGGTTGGAGAAGGTTGTGCTAGAATAAGGCCCAGTCCTAGCCTGCCTCTTCCATTTCTGCCATTTCACTGCTATGCTTCTGTCTGTTTGGGTCTTGTCTGGTTATTTTGTTGGTGATGGGGTAGGAGGAATGCCTAACTGTTTCCTGGACCACCCAAAAACAGTCTTAGACTGCAATTCTAGATTCACTTTCCTGAGGTGTAAGCCCCATTGAATTTACTGGAACATACTTCTGAGCATTGGATTGTGTGTTAGCTTGCAAGTCTAAACACATGACCTGAAGAGACCCATTGAACTTAGAAGGATTTACCTCTAAGCCAACATGCTTAGCAATTATGCTGTCAATTGACAAGCAATCCATAACATGGATTGGATAGTGGCCAAAAGAATAGTACTGGTAAAACTGTGGGTGGCACACATCTCTTTATATTCCATGCTGTCCTGTGAACAGGGTGAAAGAGTAAAGAGTAAAGAGCAGAGGCAGGCATCATTAAATATAACCATGTGCCCAAGCTTTCAGAAAAATGCATGAACCCAAATGTCCCCTGTTTAAGAGTGGTGCCTGATATAATCCACAGTAATTCATGCCTAGTAAAGGGGAAGCACTTAGTAACCTGCAGTGCAAATGTGATAAACTCATGCAATTATACAGGACAGAGGTCACAGCAGTATCCATTCCAAACCACCAACAGTGACCATGCAGTTGAATCCCAAGTCATTCCAAACAATTATGCTGTTTCTTCCTTTTCCACCACATGTAACCAGCAATCAAAGTGTTTACAGTGTGGAACTAAACTCCAGCAAGGGGTGTGTGTCTTTTTCTCCCTTATGCCAAACAAACTGCAGTCAACCAGGAAAAGGGATATGCTTAGCCAGCGGGACCCAGCCAGTCTGGTTATAGTTAAGCAGTGATTGTGTTTTTTTGTGTGTTTTGTGATATTGTGTTTTTATTGTTATATTTTATGTTTTTATCATTTCTGTAAACCACTCTGATAGCCCACTGAAAAGCAGTATATAAATCTATGTAAAATAATAATAATAATAAAATAAATGAATATAAATCTTCTTTTAGTAGCCTTCCCATACTGTTTTGGGCTGGTTTTACTGGTAATTTCTCTTTTAATTGATTTTTATTAGTAATCTTTCAATTTTGTTGCATATGTACTTACTGATTTTATCGTATCCGCTTTGTATTGTTTTTATCTTGTACACCATCTTGAGAGGGTGGCATCCTGAAAGGCATCCTTAATGGCGAAAATGTTCATTTTAAGTAATAATAAATAAAACATCAAAAAGGTTGAGAGACAGTGTGGTGTAGTAGTTAGAGTGTTGGACTGGGAGTCGGGAGATCCAGGTTCTAGTCCATGGAAGTTCACGGGGTGACTTCGGGCCAGTCAAGGACTCTCAGCCCAACCTACCTCATAGGGTTGTTGTGAGGATAAAATGGAGAGGAGGAAGATTTTGTTTGCTGCTTTGGGTTCCTTAAGGAGGAAAAAAAGCCAGGATAGAAATGTAACAATAAATAAACAAACAAATAAATAAAAAACCCAGCAATGCCAATCCAAGATTGGAAATCCCAGATTTCCAGTTTAAAGAGGGATGGGACGGGGATGTTGCCATCAGGGCTGGCCAACTACATAAGGGTGTAGTTACTTGATTCAGGCAGCACTAGAGTGTGCGCATAGTGGAAGGCAGAAATTAGTCAGGCCCAGTGTCAAGAGTAGGTATGGTTGGGCCCAGCAGGGGCCCTCTGTCAAAAGCCCCCTGGAGTGAGGAGAAGCAGGAGATGCCACTGCTGCTTTGCTGACTGGCTCTTCCTGTCAAACAACCATGTGGTAGCAAGGATGAGAAAGAGGAGGAGGGGAAGGTAGACTCATCGAGGGAGGAGGCCCACGGAAGGGGTCTTGACCGAGGGCCCTCAAACAGCTGCAGTTGGCACTGGAATTGGTGCCTGAATGGTGCAGCAAGACTTTTTTAAATTATTGGCTCTAGAAATGGGACACAAACACCCACACTCTTTGGGCTCCACTACAGCTGCAAAATACAGCTGCGAAGTGCTGTGTCCCATACAGTGGACCAAAAACTTAAAAGGCATTCCCACCCCCGACACCCACCCCAACCCCCTAAAATGCTTCTCGTTTAGATCACTGTCTATAGACACAGAGTGATTCAGCCAGTGTAACTGCATGGCCTGAAGAGATAGTATCTCTTGCCTGCTCTCTTCTGTAAAGCTTAGCCAGGGTCTGCTCTGTCTCTGCATGTGTGTTTTCAAGCAGGGAAAAGGTGCTGATTGTTTGGTTTTCTGCACTTTTCCGAAATAAATCTGTCTCTCATCATTAAGGTGAGTTACAGGGGAGCCAGAGGATGACTTAGCGATTAGCACAGGAATACCAGAGAATCTGATGTACAGATACTACTAAATGTTAAGCCCGGACCCATTTTCATCATTGCTGGGGCATCCTGTGTTGATGTTAGCATGGTTGGTTGGATAAACATAAAAGCACGATGCTCTGCATGTTATAGATGGATAACCAGAAGAGGATTCCTGTGCAGCGGATTCCTTTGCTGGATTGGGAACTGTACAAGAAGATGTGATATGGCATCTAAGGCAAAAATCCTATTTGCATGACACCCCCTGTGCTCCTCACTTACTGTCTCAGGCTCCTTGACATAGCCAACAATTGCATACAAGTACCATTGCTGTATCTATGCCCTAAAAGTCTTTCTACCAGGGACGGGGAATGTGTGGCCCTTGAGATGCTGTTGGACTACAGTTCCCATCACCTGGCCATTGCCCATGGTGGCTCCAGCTGATGAAAGTTGGAGTCCAACAACATCTGGAGGACCACATGTATCCCACAGCTGCTCTACACCAATAAATGTTCAGGCTCCTCATCAAGAAATGCAAAGTCTTTAGCAGGAATAAATGAAAATGAGGAAAACTGACATCTTTTAATATATGCCATTGTTACAGATGAGCATGTACTTGAAGGTCAAACTAGAACATGTAGTTAAATGTGTAGCTAGGTGATGGATGTTGTCTTATTTTAAAAATTGTACACAGATCACCACACACACACATCTTGTAATCCCAATCAAATTTCTCCCAGATACTATTTGGAACAGAAGGAAAGTTCCCATTGATACCAGACTAGTATTAGCATTGGGGTGGTGCTTCTTTGGCACTGCAACGTAAGAGAAAAGGGGTTATACCCCATCTCTGTCATATGGTCCTGACCAGAGGGCTCCGGTGGCTGCTCTTTACAATTTACAAGGTCCTGAAAGGTGGGGAAAGACAAATGAATTAGAAGACTCTTATTTCCATAGGTTTGGTCTGTGCTCAGTATTACACCACTTTCACAAGGAATGCTGACAGAGTTTTATCTCTTTTCCTCCCTCCCTCTCTCTTTCACTTTCTCACTCTAATGTGTTTGTGTTTGTTAACTTTGCAAATATGCTTAATATGGCTCATAACAAGGAACAAAGACATTTTAAATTCAAATAACAGCCCCTGGAAATACAGCTATTTAATTTAAATGATCTGGTAGACACATATTTTCCTGTCTCGGCAAAGCAGCTTTAATTTTAACAGGCTTTTGAGGAACACATTTTCTCTCCTTGAATTAAAACTGAGTATGTAAGGATACTAAATGCCCATATCTCAGCAGCTCACACTTCCACTTTGTTTCTGCAGGAGTCAGTGTTCTGATATGAAGGAGGTAAGCTCAAATCTGGGATTGGAACAGTGGCACAACGGGCAGCTCCTCAAAAGGTGGATAAACTCTACTGGGTCTCTATAGTGAGAATGAATGAATAATCCAAACACATCTGATGCAGAGATGTGGTAAAATTATCTGTTCTTAGGAGAGGCTGACTGTGAGAAAGCAAGGCCAGAAAAGTATGTTATATAGAGAAACACCAGGAAGCCTCCTCTGTGAATGAGTACTCAAGGATAGGGTGACCATATGAAAAGGAGGACAGGGCTCCTGTATCTTTAACAGTTGCATAGAAAAGGGAATTTCAGCAGGTGTCATTTGTATATATGGAGAACCTGGTGAAATTCCCTCTTCATCACAACAGTTAAAACTTCAGGAGCTATACTAGAGTGACCAGATTTAAAAGAGAGCAGGGCACCTGCAGCTTTAACTGTAGTGATGAAGAGGAAATTTCACCAGGTTCCCCATATATACAAATGACACCTGCTGAAATTCCATTTTCAATACAACTGTTAAAGATACAGGAGCCCTGTCCTCCTTTTCATATGGTCACCCTACTCAAGGAAGGCCCATTGTCAGGACCCAGCATCCATAGGCAGCTGCCAAAGGCCTATCAATGCTGAACCCTGCTGTGGACTGGATCCACCAGCCAGCCTATCTGGTTTGGGTTTTACCTAATGGCAAATGACTATTTTCAAATTTCCCACAATGCTCCAGAAAAAACGACATCAGCGCCTTGTGGGAAATGGTGACAATGATGTCTGCCAGTGGTGCAGATCCCACCTTTTTATTGCTGTAGTCATGGTGATGCTATGATTTAGTTGAGTTTAAAATGCAAAAATGCCCATACTCATGATGATGATGATGATGATGATGATGATGATGATGATGATGAAGATGAAGATCTCTCTTTTCTCACTCATGGCAGTCATGCTGTCTTTTACTGATTCAGGAATTTACTGACTATTGAACATGTTTTAAGTATGACTGTTTTCTTGATGTTGGTGTGGATGCATTTTTGTAGGCCCACTTTCTGTGGGTTTTCGGTATACTTTTTGATGTGTTACCAGTGACTGATGTGACTAATGGGATAACTGTGACCTTTTTCTCTGTGACATTATTATTATTATTATTATTATTATTATTATTATTATTATTATTAGCTGTACCCTGCCACGTGTTGCTGTGGCTCAGTCTGGTTAAATTGAAAAGAAAGAAAAGACAAAGCGGATGTTTCTAATATGTTTAATTTCACAATGCTTGTGGATATACAATATTTTTAGTTGTTCCATTGTCTGTGTAGATATAGAGATTGTCTGGTTTGCCGACTCTAGAACACGCAACATATAATTGTCCATGTGAGAAGCAATCTGTGTCTAGATCTAAACCGCACAATTCTAAAGATTGGCCCTGAGCTTTGTTGATGGTGATTGCAAACGCCAATCGAATTGGGAATTGCAATCTCTTAAATTGAAATGGCATATCTGTTGGAATCATAGTAATGCGAGGAATAAGGACATCTTCACCTTTGAAAGGTCCTGTCAAGATTGATCTCCGACTATAACAATTGCCACTTCATCTATAGTTGGAGCATTGAATCTTCGCACATGTTCTCCAGCAGGCGTTTTGTCAGCATGAATAACAATCTTGTGTGTATCAGATGGCATCATGTCAATTGCTGTTTTGAACAAATGTACTAAATTGTTTTTTTCGTGAAGTAGCTGTTGCAGTTTTGAAACGATGGACCTTTTTATGCCGGTATAAATTCCGCAGCGTGCATTCAATTCATCATTGCCATCACCAATGAAATACATTTGTAGGAATTTATGTTGACTATCTTGAAACGGAAGGAAGGAGCTGGCTTTATGATAAATTTGTCCTTTGACTTTGAAAGTTGGCATAAATGGAGCTGTGATGATTTCTGCGCTGAACGACGTCATTTGGAAGCATGAGTTGTGTTTCCTGATGTTAGATAGGAAATGCTTTGATTCTGCGGTATATCCGGCAAGCAAAGTTTGTAATGGCTCTGGTGGTTCTCCAAGTTGAGGCAGTTTAATTTTTCCAGCAGCGCAACACATTCCTTTTGTTTCTCCATTAAATTTAAGAGCCTTGCAATAAGGACACACTTCAGTCATAGTGCCAATGAGAACATGCCGCCTCAAACTATAATCATCAGCTGGGTTGTACCGGAATGCAAGGCGATTGTAATCGTGTGATTGTTTACCACGGAGTCGTGTTTGACGCTGATGTGCTGTTTCTCGTTGACGTCTTTCAGCCGCTCTCAGCCTGTAGCGTTCATTCTGTTGAGAACAAAGCAGATCTGAAACTGTAGAACGCGAATGCCGTGCTCACAACTGTGCATCCTCAAGTCTGGCTGAACGTTGCTTGGCTGGTTCCTTGGCATGTATTTGAGGCTTTCTTTTTCTTTTTTTCTCGTTTGCTGATGCCCGTTCTTCCTCAGTCTGATTTGCAATTTCTCGTCGCAATGCTTCCGCTCCGCAAGTACGACGACCTAAGTGTGATCTTCTGCGAGGCATTATTTGGATGAAGAAAAGCAGATTGTTTGGTTTTTTAAAAAGGATGTTTTTACGGTGAGGAGGTTAGCGGAAACTCCTGGCAGTTACCTTTCTTCAGAACGTGTAACTGTCACAGGTGTGACATCTATATTCACTCAGCCAATTGTGAGAAAACATGCAAATAGGAGAGGAGTCAGAGGCAGCGGATTGGCCTACTGGTTGGCGATGTCACAATGATCAGCAGGACTGGTTTTGAGGAGGCCTATTTCTTCGATTTTAAGACAAACCTTTGACCCCATAGAGAACATAGTTGCATAACAACGCTCGCGTATTCGAATGCAACGTTGTGTCAAAATTTCAAAGCAATCGGTGAAGAACTTTCAGAGATATAACGTCTGTTTCGAACGGACATTTACATTTTTATTTAGATAGATTAAAATGAGAGTTGGGAAACACTTGTATCGTTGTTCTAACATATGCGCAGAAGCAGTTTGGAAACAGCTTGGAAAAGCTGTTGTGGTAGGAGGAGAGAAATGTTACTGCTGTGTTTCACAACTGAAGTAAGACAGATGGCCATCCAAAAAGAGCCTGCTTGGGACCATTAAGTCCACTACTAGCTCCAGGTTTTGGAGGGCACTTGGGCAAGACACCCTCCCTCAGTGAGCCAACATCTCACCACCATTGTCACCAGCTGCTCTTGCTTCTCCTCCTCTTTATCTTCATTGCACCTACCTCTCCTCTTTCTTACCGCCAGCCTTGTCTGGGCCAGAGTGAGAGGCAGGTGAACAACCAGGTTGTAATGATAAAGAGGAGGAACAAGTCCTTGGGATTCTTGTCAGTAGGCTTCTGTTGGACTATAGGAACAACCATGCTTACCCTTGATGTCAGGCTTGTGTCCAAGGTCTAATTATGCACTACTACTGTCTGCCACATGAAAAGTCTCTGGGACCCCTGGTGATGTCAGAAGTTCCACAAACAACATTAGAGGGGGGTACCAGATGGAACTGGAGAGGACCCTCAAACCTGGGGCCAACTTTGACATAGGCTCACCGAAGTCTTTCATAGTTTAATTTCTTTTTCATGGCATGCTAACCATTTTTTCCTAGTGTTCTCATGGGCCTGAGCCCAGTCTTGGAATTACTTCTGCCAGCAGATGCAGTCTTTAAAATGTGCACAATCAGTTGCTGATCATCATTTTGTCACAAAGAATGTAGCATCTGGGTTCTCCTCTTGAGAATTGCTGAAAAGTTACAAAGCAACTCCCCCTCCCCCACCCCACTCTGTTCCCAGTTCTTTCATTTTATTGTTGTTGTTCTTCTTCTTTGGCTGGCCTTTATTTAATCACTGTTTATTTCCCTCATGAGTTCTGAAATTTCTCCCTCTCCCTCTCTCTTTCTCCTCCTTGGAGGGCTAGTTTGAGAAATTCTTGCTTTATTTTATGTAAGAGGATTGATCTTTTCACACATACTGATTATATAGCCTGCAGCTATCTTGTCTCTGAAGCAGTGACTGAAGAGCCTTGTTCAGCTAAGCTGCACCATCAGCACCCCATGCCATGGCCTCTGATTCAGGATGCTGATAAGACGCAGAAAATGCCTCCACGTGGGACAAAGGAAATCTGAGGTCAACGGCATGGTGGTTTTGCAACACAGAACTCACATCCTTAACTCTCTGGCGGAAATAGCTGAAACCGTATATACACACAAAGGGGGTAGGGGAGAGGACACGTTATTGATTATTGAGCCATGATATATCATTTTTAATATCCAGTTTTCTTTGCAATGTTTTGAGAACACTGATACACAGAATTGACTGTGCAATCCTGTGCATGTTTTCTCAGAAGTACATCCCACTGTGTTGAGGGTTTACTCCCTTCTAAGTGTGTTTAGGAGTCCAGCCTAAGTCACATTTATTTCATTGGGCTTTCCATGTAAGAATCCGCAAGCAACCCTTATTTGGCCCAATCCCACAACATGCTGTTATTCCTTACTGTGATGCTGGAAAGGAATTATGCACAGCTACCAATAAGCCCATAAAAGAGATGGGTTTTCAAGGCAACCCAGCTCTTGCAGGTATACATCCAACATGTTTTCCACAATACTACACCTGAGTTAGATTTACACTACTGCTTTATAGCGGTATTGAAGTGCACTGTCTGTTGGGGCACATTGCACATTCTATCATAGAGCACCATCAGATGAGCGTTTTATTGCACACTCGTTACTGAACACTCACTGATTTTCGCTGGTCCCTCTCATGATGTTGTCTGCCTCCCATGCGCTTCCTGCCCTTTCTAGCCTTCTCTACGTGACAAAAAAACACCCCAGTAAGCCCAACTTATTTTTTTGAGACAGAACTTTCTGCTATATCCTGCTGTGTGCAGGAGAAGCAGCACGATCAAAACAGCCCACTGAATGGGTCACGTACACATTGTTTACTTCCTCTTTCTTTTCCCTTGAGAAGGAAGAAGTAATGAGGGACAAATGCATGGGCAGAGAAGCAATGGTAAGGAAACACGATTTTCCCCTGTGTGATGATGCTCATAGTGTTATTTCATGCTGTTTATTCCCCATAAACCCAAATGCCGTAATAAATGTCAGTATGTGTCCTATGTGGCATAAATGAGCAAGAGGGATATAGCGTTACCATGATGGGATTGAAATGATTTGTCACAAGATATAGATCTGGCCCACGGACTATGGAAACTATGGCCCTGTTAGATGACTGATTGAGAAATAATCAATGCATGGGGGTGGAGGAAAGATGCTCACTCACCCTGCCCTCAACTTCCATGTGTTCATTGATTCTTTGTATATAGCCCTGTTCATATGTAGGCTTTCTCCATACACACTCATTTTTGAAGAGTAGAGATCACACTTACAGACTGCACACATACAGTTTTGATGCGTGCAAGCAGTGAGCAGAAGTTTCAGTCAACTCACAGAGGGCCAGCAGGCACAGTCCATCCCTCCTCCAGAGTACACATTGGTTATCCTCAGAATCTAGAGTTGCTTTCCCCAATTTGGCACCTTCCAGATGTGTTGGATTGGAACCTCCATCATGATGATATTTAGAGTCCAAGACATCAGGGGAACACTGGGTTGTGGAAGGCTGATCTGGTGCAATACAGAGATGTTATTGAGCATCATCAGATGGGGGCGGGGATTGCATTTCTCTACCATCACTTTTTTGTCCCACAGTAGAGATGAACAGCTTCCTCTTTCTTCACATGGGGAGGAAAGAGGAAGCAAACAATGACCATGTGGCCCATTCAGTGGACATTTTTATTGTGCTGCTTTTCCTACACACAGGAAGTTTTGCTTCAATAAAAAAATTGGATTTTCTGGCTCTTATTTTGTCACGGAAAATGACAAAGGTAAGCATTTTTCTCCCTCCCCCTCTCTTTGCCAGCCAATTCATTCCCCCATCTTTCCCCCCTCTCATTCTAATTATGCCTCCATCTTCCCCTCCCCACCTCATCCCCTCATCACTCTTTCTTTCTCCTTGTCATCTTACCTGAGAGGAATGACAGGGGTCCCTTTTTCTTTTCTCATTCTTTTTGGCTGGGCATCCTGCAGAGGAAAATGTTGGCTTGCAGCCACCAACCACTTTAATTTCCTAAGGATGTTGTCAGGAATCATTCCCCTCCCTTGTCTGGATTTGGAACCCATGTATGGATTGACCTTCCTTTGTGTTCAAAACCGTGGAGATAGCAACGGGGAAACCACATTGATGGGGATCTCATCATGGTAGTAGTGATTAGCTTTTGACTGGTCTGGAATTTCTTGGACTCTATAGCTAACGGCCATTAGCAATATGATTTCTGAAGTGTGTAACCATTAAGCTTTTGCCATGAAATTTCCTGCAATAAAGAAGTCTCAGTGATTTGGGTGTCCCCTGTTAGTTTGCCAGAATGTGTGCTTGCCCGAGAGACTGGGAAACCTGACAGATGTCTCTAATTGTCAGATACGGTCCAGAGGCATTCTTAAAATGAAGATGGCAGCAGCTAAATGCTCTCCCTTCACTTTGAAGTGGTCCCAGCTGCCATTAAGATAATGTAGAAATCCTTTTTAAAATGTAGAAATCCTTTTAAAATAAAATTGGGAGGAAGGATGTGCCTCAGTGGCCACAGAGGAAGTTACCTTGTGGGTAGATTGCTGTCCATGGGCACCACATTACCCATGGATAACCTATTTATTTATTTATTTATTTATATGGTAAGTGCCTCAGGGCAAGGACCTGTCCTGTTGTATTCTGTAAAGCACTTTGATTACACAATCATTGTCATCACCATCATCTCTCAATCATCTACCTACTGTGGCTGCAATCTTATATACACCTTCCTGAGAATAAGCCCCATTGCACACAGTAGGGGTGACGTCTGAGTAAACATTTATTCATTTATTACATTTATATTCCACCTTTTTTCATTCAAGGAACCCAAGGCAGCGTACATGATCCTCCTCCTCTCCATTTTTATCCTCACAACAACAACCCTGTGAGGTAGGTTGAGCTGAGAGTGTGTGACTGGCCCAAAGTCACCCAGTGGGTTTCCATGGCTGAGCGGGGACTAGAGCCTGGATCTCCCGATTCCCGGTTCGACACTTTAGCCACTACACCACACTGGCTCTACATGGGAATACCCTCTGTGGCTCACTCTCAGTGAATGTACCACTTCAGAATACAGATGGGAAATTAGATGTTTGAATGCTTCTCTTGCACATGAGAAACTGATTTACCGAGGGAAAAGGGTTCCAGCCAAGCCTTCTCTAATTTTGATGAGAATCATAAAAAGAATACATTGGAATAAAAAGTAATTTTATCTAGCATTTATGTGTTAGTAAAACTAGACCTGTGCACAAGCGGCCTTTCAAAATTCTCCATTCTATTTGTGAGTAGAGAAACTGGACGGGCAATTTCACCAAATTTCTCCTGGGGGAGGAGAAATTCTCCAACAATTTTTCACAGGTAGGCATCACCATTGGCAGGTGTACAACAGCTTCCTTCTTTCTTTTCCCCAAGGGTTTTGGGTTGTGGGTTGTTGTTGTGTGTTTTTTTTTTGCACTGCATCACCTGTGTTGACAGCCTGGCCCCCATTTTGCCCCATTCTTCACAATGCCACATATACCTAGCATCACTCCAGGGCATTGAGGGGAGGGAATGCAGCCATCACAATAATAATAATAATAATAATAATAATAATAATAATAATAATGTGAAGAAAAAGTGGAGAAAATTCTGAAAACTGTCCTTTAATTTCTAGAAGGTAAGAAAAGAAAAATCTCAGAAATTTCCTGGAAGTTTTCTTTCCCAGTGAAAGGGGCTTCCATTTTTCTGCATCATTCTTAGGGCAGTTTATAATTTCTTTTGAATGTGTGTTGGTGGTGTTTTTGACCTTAGCTAGAACTCCATCACACACCATGCCTGGTATGCAGCTTTTCAGCCCAGTACTCATATGATGTTGTCCACGTCCTGCACTCATTTTGCCTCTTGCCCTCCATGTTTGGTTTCTTTTTGGAGTGGGGAAAGTCTGGATTATTTTCCCTCCCTGTGAAATAAATGCGCTCCTCCCTCCATGTATTGGTGTAGTTGTGTTCCCGCCATCCCATTCTTTGTTGGGGGCATGTGTGTCTAAGGGTGGTCTCACTAACAAAAGATGAGGGCAGGTGTATTGTACTGAATGTGGCATTTTTGAAATGTTTACAAGTCTAGATGCTTTGTTCCAGGAAGATGGAAATACTCCATTTTGGAAGCTGGTTGCCAGCTTTGTACATTGCATGGTCTGAAAACTAGCCTGTGAGGTTTAAAACAAACAAAACCTTTCTTACCCCATGTTCTTCTTAAAATTAATCCCTATGAAGTTGCGTTCTGTGCTCTCCTTGTTACCATGCATAAACCATTATAAACTGACATGACAGACGTAAAGTATGAAGTATTCAGAGAGACAGAATGACAAGTGTGGAGAATGACTGTAGACAGCTGTCTGTCACATGCTGAAAGGTCTGGAGCAGGATGGTAAAGAATGGATTTTGTGTGGGTTTTTGACTTAAAACTTAAGGTGAAGAAAATCAATAATATCTTGCAATACTCTAGGGAAAATTGGTCACACCACACAATTATAACTATCAGGGCATTGTGTCTAGGTCATGGAAAGGAAACTATTTCCCTATTTTCCTTGTTGCAAATAGATGGATTTCAGAGAGAATTCATAAGGAAAAAAAATCCCCACAAGGGCTCTAAGACATTTAAAAATATGCTGAAAAATGGAGGGGCTATATAGAGATACATAACAAAAACAGAGTTAATCCTGTAATGAGTAGACCATGGTGGACACTGATTTCTATTGGCAGTTTGGAATGGAAACCTTCAATTATTTCATCCAATATTTTGCAGGTATGAATAAGAAGAAATGTGTAACATGCTAAGGATCACCCACAGTGTTTAATTTCTAGGAAAACAGCCTAATCTGTCTGAAAAACCACCCCCAGATCTAGGAATCCTTCCCAGTCCTAACCCTGGCTACAGGGTTACAGAAGTTACAAAGATAGCCTGGCAAAATGGGATCAGAATCCTGGCAAAATGGGAGCCCTGTGGGTGAGTGGTTCCTGAGACTGAGAGATAGGCTCATTGCCTGTTCTGGATGGGGTTGGACTGACTTGGAAAGATCAGGTTGGTAACCTGGGCACACTCCTAGATCCATCACTGGCCGTTGAAGGCTGAAGTGGCCGTGGGAACTCAGTGCCTTTTACCAGCTTCGCCTGGTTCACTAGGTATGACCTTTCCTGGACAGGGATAGCTTGGCCAGAGTGGTACAGGTGGTAGTAATGTCAAGGCTGGATTGCTACAATGTACTCTATGTGGAGCTGCCCATTAAGGCTGGTCTGGAAGCTGCTGCTAGTGCAGAATGCAGCAGATTGGCTGTTTACAGAAGTTGCCCCTTTTCAGCAGGCAACTCCTTTGCTTAGGGAACTGCACTGCCTCCCTATTTGCTTCTGGGACAGGTTTAAGGATTTGGTACTAGTATATATAAAGCCCTAAAAAACATCTTTTGTTGTTTTTTAGGGATCTTTTGTCCCTAAAAGACAAAAAAGAGCAGCATTTTACCTGGAACCAATACTAGAAAATTGTGATTACTCCTGGTAAGTAAGGACAGCTGGAGTATATGGCACGGTATTTTAGGCCAAAAAATAAATAAAATGAAAATAATAAATGCCAAGTGAATAAATCTGAGCTTACCCAAGAACAGGTTTATTCAAGTAGTGGATGACTTTATAGATAGCCTTTAGAACACTGGAGATGGAGATGCTAAGCATTTAATTGATGAATTTTTACATTGTGAGTTGGTATTTTTAGCTAATGTCCCTTTTTGTAGGATTATGATTTGTCATGGTTTTAATTGGCCATTGGCCAACACTAAAACGATGCTATATAAAACTTTTTTTAAAAAAATTATTGGCTTTGACTTTAATTTATTTGTTTTAAATGGTACTATCTAGTCCCAATTAAGCTCAATTTTGCATAAACTATACATGAAATTTCTGGTCCTCGAGTTTAACAAAAATGCTAAAGAACCAGAAACAAGCAAGCAAGTAAAAAGTAACCTGAATTAATTGTCCGTTCTCATGATTTCCATACCTGTAGTTGCTCCCATCCCAGAAAAGCTCGTAGTAGTTTAAACACCAGTGCATCTTATACAGATGCTGAATCTTATACAGATACAAAGTACACCCACAGCAGTCACTCTTTCTCTCTCTCAATCTCTCTCTCCCCCTTTTCCTCCATCAACAGTATTAATGTTTTGTTACCATTTTTCATTTTCTGAAGCCCAGGTCTGACTTCATCTACGCTACATTAAAATCAGTGAGGCAACGGGCTTGGGAGAGACATACATGAACCACTTCCTTCAAGCCTTGCAGACATATTTCAGCGGGGAGCAGCTTGACCCATGTGGCAGTGGCAATGCATTATAAAAGCACTCTTACACTTCAGCGGACTCACAGCCCTCTACTGAATATTCAAGATTGGTTCATTGGTATTCCATCCACAGCTGAGAAAGCTTTGGCGGAATCCCATGTGAAGAGGATGCTGCACGAAAGGAGCATTTTTATTCATTCTTTCCCATTCCCTTGGGATTAGCTTAGACCTCTGTTGAAAGAGGCTGGCATCTCTCATCTCCTGAGACCAACCTTGAAGCCTGAACAAGATAATTCAGGTAGGGTC
The DNA here is from genome assembly GCF_023053635.1 of Elgaria multicarinata webbii. Lineage (NCBI taxonomy): Eukaryota > Metazoa > Chordata > Lepidosauria > Squamata > Anguidae > Elgaria > Elgaria multicarinata. The sequence goes on along the minus strand of NC_086172.1, from coordinate 72,324,386 downwards.
CCACACTGGGGATTAGCCAGATAACAGATCAACAGACCCAATATTCCCTGTGATGCATGTTATACATTTTCACTGCATCATCTTGGATAAAAAACAACCACCCCCACCACATTTTCTGCCATCTGGAGCTTTCTAAGCCTGCTTGTCTCTAGCTGTCTTTGGATCAGCTGAGTTCTAGCTATACCTGTTGTGATGGGAAGCAGATGTCCAAAAGCTTGGTTGAGGAGACCGTGCCCAGAAAATTTCATCACACTTGACTTATTTAGGCAAGAGAGACTGTGCCTGCAGACAGAGAGCTCAGTCCTAAATTAAGAAAAGAATTAATGCCTCAGAGACGTAGGGCACATCTACACCAAGCAGGATATTCTACTATGAAAGTGGTATATAAAAGGCAGGAGCCACACTCCTGCTTTATAGTGGAACTGAAGTGCACTGACAACTGTTGGGGCCCATTGACACATACTATATACCGCTTTCATACCGCTATATCCTGCTTGGAGTGGCTCCTGCCTTTTATATACCGCTTTCATAGTACAATATCCTGCTTGGTGTAGATGAGCCCTTAGAAAGTGGTGTGTTGTGGTTTAAACTTGAATTTTTGGAGGATGGGGGAGGAAAGAAGCCGTTCATGTGAACTCTTTTATGAGGAAAATACATATTTTAGAAATATATGGAAGAAATACCTTAAGATGCATACGCATCTCTCTTAACAATAGTGTTCCTCCTCTATTTCTCATGTTTCAGTCCGTAGATTAGTCTTCGACACTGCTCCCTATCTTGTGAGAGCCTTATCAGGTTGGCATTCATATGTCTCTTCATCTTTTTCTCATCTCTAATTTGCCTAACGTAGTTGCATTTAAGCTTTCCTCTTGCTTGTCTTTTATCTTCACAAGGACAAACCCATATGATACTATTACGCCATTGTTATTCCCAGTATTGTTATTGTCATTCTGAATGAGCTCCCTAAGGAGGTTCGCTTGGCACCTACATTATATGCTTTTAGACGCCAGGTGAAGACCTTTTTATTCTCCCAACATTTTAGCAATCTATAAATACATTTTAACATGGTGTTTTAAATTTGTAATTTTGCATTGCTGCTGTTTTTATCTGGTTGAGCTTTTATACTGTATTTTATATTATGGTTTTATACTGTTGTTTTATACTTTGAATGGTTTTAATTTTTTTGAACCACCCAGAGAGCTCCGGCTATTGGGCGGTATAGAAATGTAATAAATAAATAAATAAATAAATAAATAAATTTACAAAATGACAAGTGACTGAAATTCCAGATGCCATTCAAGCTATATAAAGATGAGATTTCAATCCATGCTACCTACATTTCAAATCGAATCGTGTCCCTGCTGGCCAGTACTGCTGTCATTGCTATGCATAGCCCTGAGGGCTAGAAATTTATGCAAGAGAAGAGTCGATGGCATTTCTTCATCATTTAGTACTCCCAGGCCTTAATGAAAAGACCTGAGCAATTTGACCTTCGATAAATGTGTGAGAGGTGGAAACTCACTTAACCTGAGTCACCTTAGTGAATTCCACATGAGTGCTTGAGTTTAAATTTAACTAAGTGCTTTGGGGAACTGGGATAAAAAACTATAGGAGGCTGTGTTACTCTCTGGACTTTTACATACCTGCAATTGCAGCTTCTCATGCTGATGCTCCTAAACAAGACATTTCCATTCTCCATCTGGTTTTCTGGAGCTCAAGTCCAGCATGTGCTAATTAGCTGCTTTGTATACTTCTTGTCTCCATTTCAAAAGGACCCATTGTGTAGGAAAGGTATCTTGGCTTACATGAAGGACCTACTAATCTATGAATGGAGGACCTACTAGTTGGTGGGGGACAGTAACTCAATGCAGTGGTCAAGCATATGGTTTGTTTATAGTTGGTCCCAGGTTCAATTCCTGGCATCCCCATTTAGAAGGATCAGGTAAGAGGTGCTGGGAAAGTCCTTTGCCTGGGACCTCAAAGAGCTTGTCTCACTCAGAGCGACAATACTGGACAAGATGGACAAGTAGTCTGATAGCTCCCTATGTCACAGTCCACCAATCAGCATATGGTAAACCCAGGCACAGATGTAATGGCTTCATTCTCTGTATGCAATTGTATTTCACCATATCGAGACTCTATTGTGAAAAACTGTACAAATGTTTTGCCTTAGCTCTTGGAAAAAGGAGTTTGGGATACCTTCTAAATCAGTGATTCCCAGCCTTGGGTCCTCAGATGTTGTTGGCCATGCTGATAGGAGTTGTAGTCTAACAACATCCGGGCAACCAAGGTTGGGAATCACTCTATCTAGATTATCTGTCTCAGATGGGAATTAGGGGCATTGTGTTTTGGTGATCAACTGGGAGATTGATCTGGCCAGTTGATTCCAGAAGGTGGTGCTGAGAGACTGGTGCTCTGCTCCATGGCACTTGGGCAATAACATTCCACAGAGGTGGCAGCAGAGATATGGAATCAAGTGCCATCAGTATGCTAATGAGATAGTGCTGAGGGTGTCTATACAATACCACTTTAGAAGGACATCAGCTGAAAAGCTTGCAGAATTGCTGCTGCGAGGCTAAACCGATACATCTAGATGGGGCAGGAGGGAACATGGGTTATCTGGCTAGAAAAGCTCACCCCTGTTCCCACACTTTCTCAGCAGTGACACAAAACAACCTCTCTCAGAACTTCATCCCACATAGCTGTTTCCCTCGAATTATCCCCTACAGCGCTAAGCTGTTGTTGTTGTTGCTACCAGGTGGCTAGATCCTTTGCATTCTAGGAAATGGGTTTAAGCGGGGAAATATAAAAAAACCATAAAAAATCAACGGATGACTCAATCAGATTCAAATTTGGTATGCTTAAAGCTCTCCTTAATATCTATTAAGGTGCCAATTTTGATGTCTTTATCTTTAAAGCTTACGCAGATGTAAGCATTTGTTTAACTTTTCTTCAAATCCTGCTCCTGCGCCCCAGTGGCCGCTCAGAAGACAACAAATGATACGCTCGAAAACTAGTAGCAAAATATTGCACTTCTCTTGGTTAAGAAGTGCAATTAAAGCAGGATGCATGGGAATACTTCACAATAAAAGCAGATTATAAGCTGGAAAACTTCGGAGTCTTTTGCACACAATTTGCAGTGATAGCACAGTATAACACTGGTGTGATAAAGCTCAGTTGGAGCTTTTCGCAATGGTGGGCTACCATCCTAAAATGAACAAAACAGCCAAGCCTGCTCCTCTTTCTTTAACAAGACAAATCCTAAACAGACAAGCATTGATAGGCGGCCACTTCCTCTTCTGGGTCTGAGAAATTTGCAGTCCATCAGAGGCTTCTCCTCCTGTGGAGGGGGAATTGGAACCCTGGGTTGTGGTATCAGCCCACTATAGCTTGGAATCCACTTTGGATATGAGTCACCTCAGTTTGGAGGTGGTCCAAATATCTCTGAAGTTGGCAGCAGTAATTTTGAAGGGCAGGTGCCCATCATGACAGTCACCATAGCCACACCCCCAAAGAGAGCCCAAACATTCAAGCAGCTGTGTTGATCAATACCAACAAGCCTGTTCTAGGAGTTTTATCCTCAGCAGCAGCAGGACCTTTGTAATGCTTGTCCATTTGTAATAATTGTCCATTCAATAATAATTGTCCATTTGTAATAATTGTCCATTCAAGACCAAACAATGGCAAAACAACAACAACAACAACTTGCATTACAATAAGGAACAATATATTGTTGTTGGGATCATTCTCTCTCCCCCACCCCCACTCAACTACTGTGAGGACTGCAGCTAAACTCAGGGAATTCTCAGGTGGGAGGCAGGTTATGTCAGCATCCTTGCAAATCAAAAAGTGTCATTACTGCTTGCCTGCAAGCCCCAGCTCTGCTACACCAGTGGAATTGGACCTATCCGAAGTGAATGCATAGCCCTAATAAGTAGCTCATGGTTACAGAAAAAGGCAAATCCCAACACACACCTCAAACTTGCCGAGGGGAAAGTCCTTCCTCACTCTAAATGTTGACTTATTATTATTATTATTATTTATTTATATAGCACCATCAATGTACATGGTGCTGACTGATGAGGGTGCCAGATGATACCAGCATCCCTGCTAATCAAAAAATGCCACTGTTGCATCCATGTGGGCCCTGGAAGTAATATTAAAGATGATTTCTGAACATGATCATTTCAGTGAGCGAAACAAGAAGCATCGACAGGGTTTTTCAAAGACGACATTTTTGAGAGGTGCAAAAGCTTTCCTGTCGACATCCATATTTGGGGGCGGGGGCTGCCTCCTCAAGGAGCATCAGACAACTTAACAAATTCATGCACAGAGTCTTTAAGAAATGTGGAGCGTTTTTTTAAAAAAGAAATGGCACCATTGCCTCTGTCTGTGGGCTCCTTCACACTGGGATGCAAATCACTAGATAGTGGATTTCTCAGTCCTTTCTTACCCACCAGTTGCAAGACAATTTGGCATCATTCTGGAGAAAACAATATATATATATATATATATATATATATATATATATATATATTCCTGTAGCAAAGTAAGTAATTACCCATTGTGTACTCAAGTACATCATTACTGCTTACAGAAGATGTTCAGGCTGCATCTGGCTTTCCTGTAGGAGGACATTCATGAAATCACTGATTAGATAAGAATCAGCTGCACTTCATTGTCCCAACAAATGGAAAATAAAGCTGGCTAATGTCCCTTATTTAGCTCCTGTTTATTTATTCTTGAATAATGCAGTTGTGCAGCAAACAGTTATTATGCACAGAACATACAGTCTCTCAAAACTAACATCCACTTAAATTGGCTGTTACTGGAAACCTGCTGCCTCTTATGACTATGTGCATAATAACTTGACAAACATTGTGCAGGCATGCTGTGGGTTTAAGACTGTTCATACTGTGCAAGGCCAGCATAATCCACTTAAGGAAGGGCTAATCAGAAAATTCCCCCTCTGTCTCTTTTATCTTCATCTTCCTCTCCTGGACTATCTAAACACTAGATACAAATCAGCTTGGCCTGGGAAAGCCCTAGAAACAGTGCTGTGAGATATTCTCTCTCTCTCTCTCCACACACACACACACACACACACACACTTAAAAGCTACATGGGAAGACATCTTTCAGAACTCTCTTGAAGTACTCACACACAACTCCCCATGCAGCTTTTGAGTCCATCTAGACAACCAAACTACCATAGTCCTCTTTCATTGCTATTCATGTGAATGGGTTAAGTGTGTAGAAAGAAAGATGCCTTCAGCCCCAGCTCCACTGTCCATATGTTTGCATCGATATCAGAGAAGCATTTGTGCATAGACCTCTATGTGGGATCAGGGTTCAGAAACCTGGGGAAGTGTCTAATGGCCTACATGCAAAGTTTCCCTACCTCAGATGTCCATGTGAACACTTGGATACCAGGGCTGGGAGGAGTGGCATGTTGCCAGGGTTAGGGCTTCAGGCATGGCCACATAGCCCCCTGCTACACACTTTTCCCCTTCACATGAGTAATGCTTGAAGGGGGCATATGGATTAAGCTCTCTCAGGCTCATCCATGGCAGGTGGGCCATGTGTATCACTCTGTCGAGCTCTAAGGGGAATTATACCACATTATAGGTACCACAGTTGTCGCACCTCCATTAAGTCCTGTCTGTAAATTGAACATTCCAGGTTGAGGAAGGCTGCTCTAAAAGATGAAGAAGAGAGAATTAGGCGGCCTTATGTTGTTAGTCAGCAGTTTTCCACAACCCTAGTCACCTTCACAACCCCACAGTCCATCATTTTCTTGTGGTTTGCTTGCTTTGGGAGAATGAGAATTTCACTTACACTCTCTTCCTCCTTAGCTTTTCGGTGCTTGGTTTCTTACAAACTGTAATTTGTGTTGTTGTTTATTGTATACTACTAATATACCAAGCATTGCTTTGGCCCCCTAAGATATATGTCTGCAAGGTAATCATCTTAAAGTAGTAGGCCAATACTATGCCTGTGAGTTAACTTTTAAATGGATTAAATTGCCCAGGACATGCTGGGAGTTGTTAATCTTTGAACACTGTCTGAGGTGTGGTGGCAGACGACTGGAGAGCTGGCCTTCTTAGATGTGGCACTCTGCTTATGAATTCCCTTTTCCCAGGCAGGCTTGCCTAATGGCTGCATTAATGGATTTTCACTTTTCCAAGGCCCTTTAACTTGTTGAGATTTTTTATGCTGTATTGTTGCTGTTTTCTGTTATAACTAAACTACAACATTCCAAGACAGATGCAGGAATTACTGAATAAAGTTTATGATTTTTATGTAAAAGCCTGACTATACCATTGAAACAGGAGAGTGAATGGAGGAATGATTGATAGCTGAGGCGAGAATGGAATGGTGGGCAGGGTTAGCGGCAGTTGGGGAAAGTCAAGTAGAAGGAGAAGAGGTAGCTGAGTTAGGATTGAGAGATGGCTTACATGGCTTACACATAGTGACCTGGTTTGTTAATCCATGCTTTATTTAAAATCAGCCGCTCTACATGCCAGTACTGCACCTCCCAGCATGCCTTTGGTGGCCTGCAGGTGCCCACATCCTTTGAGAGGCACTTTCCTCCTCTCGTTGCCAATGATGCTCCTCAATAGTGTTGAGGAATAGCATTGCTGAGGAGGGGAGGTAAGTCACTGTCAGTAGACACACCCAGCTCTGCTCAAGTCCTGCTGGGACTGCCTCAGCCCATGCTTCCTGTCCATCAAGTGTTCTCTCAGGAGTTTGTACTGAAGGGCTGGGGCTGGCCTGGGCACTTGCCCCCTTCTTCAGGCCTGTTTCTGGGCATGTGAAAGTGCCTCCCCTTCCTCCCTCCTTCTTAAGGGCAAAGGCCACATGTGCATTTCCCCAAGGTTCTGAGAAAACAGCGATTATCAGGACAGAGTGCCTTTGAGCATGTTCAGAGTTTCCCCTCTCAAAGTCACACTGTTATATCTAGTTATGATGTTAAAACTACTCACAGTCGGCAGGAGAAAGCACTGCAAATGGACCCCATTTAGGTGGGTAGTTTCCTTTTATGTGGGAATGACTGCTTAACACTGACCTTAGGAGTCTTGGTTGTAAAAGGCATACAGCACCCCCCACCCCACCCCACCCTCACACTCACAATGGCCACCAAAGGCCAGTATGTTTGGTTTCCTGCCCAAGGCATGCTGGGAGTTCTACCCAAGACACGTTGGGAGTTGTAGACATAAGCCTAGTTTTTTTAAAAAAATAAATTCTTTAAAAAGACTTAAAACCCAAAATTTTGTGTTTTTAGATTTTTCTGGTACATTGTACAGCCAGACCTATCAACATACCAAATTTCAAGTTTGTAACTCATCTGAAAGTGGGTAAACATTTCCGGACATACATCCCACACACAAACTTTCAGCTGTATAGGTAGAGATCAAGTACAGATATATGGTAAAATGCGTGGTTAAATGGTTGCCTGTGTGGGCCTTCTGGTTCCCTTTTCTGTAGTGTTCATAGTCAGCTGAGTCTGGGGTGGGCTTTTTTTGTGGGGGTGGATGGGAGGGACATATTTTTTAAAAAGAATAATAACCGCAACTAACAGATCTACGACAGACTCAGAATCAAGTGTTCTTGAGATCTTTCCAAGATGGGGGCCTGAAGTGTATTAGCTGCATCCCCAAAGAACAGTCCTGCATCGAGGAATGGAATATTAGGCTTGGCTTCAAATGCTTCTCAACCTGAGCAAGTCCCCCAGTCACGATTAAATGCTCCATTTGGGAAAGCTCACAGTACAGAGCTCTTGTTCCAAAATAGAGAACTCATGGCTAATTAACTTGAAGCCAACAGACGTTGGATGATGCTATGTTTATTCAGGCAGCTACCCTGCCAATTACAAACCAGCAAATCTGCTAATTTTGAAGCAAGTGGGGCCTGTTTTTCTAAAAACCTTCTATCATCTCACTGTCAGCTCCCTTTGCAATTTGATTGTCTTGATAATCAGACACATTTATTGGCAAGCTGGTTATATTTGAGCATTTGAAGGCGTTTTTGTCCTTAATGCATTGCTCTTCAGTTCAGTCGCTTTGTAATATTTAGTCTGCTGTAATCTGACACTATCGGTTGACAGTATTACTGTTCTGAAACATGTCTTTGTTTATTGCTTTCTACAGCCCCCTCAGAAGCTGGAGAGACTGTTATTTCATCTATGTGGTTTGGCCCACTTATGCACATTGTTAATCTTACAACATCTGTAAATGGATTTGCTCACATTCTTCTATTTATTTATTTATTTATTTATTACATTTATATACCACCCCTTAGCCAAAGCTCTCTGTGCGGTTTACAATTGCAATTTGCAATTGCAATTTGTCTTCCCTGTTTGTGCCTGCCATCCTCTTATATTTAACACTCTGTTCCCTCCCTGCCACCCTCTTATATTTAACGCTCTGTTCCCTCCTTTTACTAAGTATTCCGGTAAACCTGGACAGTTGTATTTGCTAAAGTTACTGATGTCTGGGGCAAGTATAGTGGGTGACTGCTGTGGCAGGGAATTTTGGTGAAGTTTTGGTTCATCTCATCAAAAGCCATTACAAGCATTTCATACCTGAACCTTTGATGCCTTCGCTAATAGAGGTTTCACAATGTACTTCATGGAAGGGACAGCTCCATTTGGACATTCGTTGAAATTACTAGGGGAGACTCATGCAGAAGGACTGCTGGCATATCAAAGTTACATGACATCTGGGTCTAATAATAATAATAATAATAATAATAATAATAATAATAATAATAATAATAATTGTACTTAGGACCACATACAAATAACCACATCCTATGTCACATACACTGGGTGGGTGAGTGTAGGAGTGAGAATGTGCACACAAAAAAGGCATAGGTTGAACAAAATAGATAAGAGTAAAGGTTTTACCAGTACACCAAAGGGTTCCACTGTGAAAATGGCTATTGCTGAAGTTAGCATAGGTGGAGAGCAAACATCAGCATAAGTAGAAACCAGCTGCCAGCACATTCTAAGGTGGCATTAATTGAAATATGGGATAGGTGAAAAGCAGAAAAGCAAAGTAAGGGAAAGGGTGATGTGGCTGCAAAAAAAGCAAATGCTATTTGGGGCTGCATTAATAGAAGTATAGCTTCCAAAATGCATGAGGTACTGGTTCCCTTCTTTTCAGCACTGGGTAGGCCTCATCTTGAATATTGTGTCCAGTTCTGGGCACCACACTTCAAGAAGGATGCAGACAAGCTGGAGGGGGTTCAGAGGAGGGCAACAAGGATGATCTGGAAACAAAGCCCTATGAGGAAAGACTGAAAGAACTGGGCATGTTTATCCCTGAGAAGAGAAGACTGAGGGGAGACATAATAGCACTCTTCAAGTACTTGAAAGGTTGTCACACAGAGGAGGGCCAGGATCTCTTCTCAATCATCCCAGAGTATAGGACCTGGAATAATGGGCTTAAGTTACAGGAAGCCAGATTCCGACTGGACATCAGGAAAAATTTCCTGACTGTTAGAGCAGTATGGCAATTGAACCAATTACCTAGGGAGGTTGTGGGCTCTCCCACACTAGAGACATTCAGGAGGCAGCTGGACAGCCATCTGTCAGGGATGCTTTAAGGTGGATTTCTGCATTGAGCAGGGGGTTGGACTCGATAGCCTTATAGGCCCCTTCTAACTCTACTATTCTATGATTTGTAAACAGGCTGTGTGAGATAATACAAAAAAGGGTAATCCTGTGGTTAAGACTGGGGTACATAAACATAGCCAGAGTGCAATTCTCTTGGTGTGGGCAGAGCTCACTGGGAAAAAAGGAGTAACAAGTGATGTAAAGAGCAGTATGGATAGATGCAAAGGGGTGAGAGTATAAGAGTACTGTAAAGGGAAGATATTGGGTGTGGTCAGTTCCAGGAGGGAAGAGATCTCTGCTATCAGAAAGCCATAACTACTGGAAATGCCTGTTCTTTAAAGCTTGTAAGTTGTGTCTACATCTTCCTGTTCTAAACTTAGTTAAGTAGTATCATGATACAGAACTATAATTGTCTTAAATATGGTTTCTGTTAACGGACATTTTAAAATACAACCTAATTACATGTGCATCCATTTATGACGTAACTGTGCTACTGGAGTCCAGGGGTGAATCACAAATTACCACATTCCATGTCCTAGGCAGGGTTTTAGGAATCTGTTCTAACAGGGAAACTGTTATTTTAAATTTTAAAAACTCAAATAAATGTTTGGGCCAAACTATTTCCTCTACAAGGGATGATACATTTTATCCCATCACACACAATATTAATGTTGATTTTAAACATATGCTAAACAGCTCTCTGAGACTTCACTGAAAAACCTGAATTTAGAATGTGCCCATGTAATATGTTATTCACACGATATACCAACAGTTGACAACTGATAACCTGAATATATGAATTTGATAAGATCAGTTCTTATCATCACAAGCCATTGCATCTTATCATCTCATTATAAAACAACAGCAGCCAAATTGGGATATGGTAAGTCTGTCACCATTTAGCTCTTGCTTAAACTGAGCACATGTCCTTGGTGTTTTAGCAAACAGCTGTTAGGCAGAGGTCACATTCTTCTCAATTAACCTACATAAATCAGAGAGCTTAAATAGCGAAAACAACAACAACCCAGAAACATTGTGTTTCTATTGCATCTTCTAATGCACATCTGGATTGATTAGCCATGAATGTAGCACCACTTTTTAATAATAAAATCACAAAATGGTTCTAATTGTACTTTGATGCATGTGGACTCTAATGGAGGAGCACATTTGGTTCTGGATCCATATGCAGTTGTGGACATGGATCTCCATTGTAGGATTGGGGATAAAAAAAGTGATTTCTGACCATGAGAAATTTACTGTGGGAATCTCACATGAAGGTAAATAGCAATGGACAGATCAGCCTACATTCACCCATAAATCTGTTTTGTCCTGTTTTTGCATTAATCTGTTTTTTTTAATCCACATAACATTTGTGTTTAAATACACATTTAAATACTCATTTAAAATGTATTTCTAGTAGCAATCCCTAGTGGTAAATTTTAGGGGTAATCCCTACTGGAAAAACCTCCCTACAAAACTCAGGGACATCTCTCCTTTAAATAGATCTATATAAAAGCCAACTCAATGGATCTTTCCTTTCAAATGTACGCATACTTTAAAGAACTCTTGAAACCAGGGGGTTAAATCTTGGGACCTGGCAAACTTTAAGGGGTTGATATATTGGAAGATAAATTTACTCTAGAGGCTCATTTATATTGCTGGCTATTTTTAATTATGGGGAAAAATAGGGATGCTCAGGAGAAATTTAGTATACATGAATGAACACAAAAGGCCCCATCTGCATTACAGCCTTGAACTGGATGTCAAGTCAATTATTCAGCACAGGGCAAAGTACAAAAGGAAGAGTGTAATAAGGAGCAACCACCTTGACAGAAAGAGGAGGAAAAAACATGAGGAAGGACTGACTGCTCCCTCTCTTCAATAGTAAGCCCTAAGGCTAAAATAAAAGCATGCCAGAGAATGCTTTTTGAGATCCTCACTGAAGTGCAGATGACTTTGATTTTGTGCCATTAAGCATCATATATCTGCAGCTTCCATGGACCTTTTATGATGGTAGTCTGGGATTACAGGAGATTTCTCCTTGTGTTGCATTCTAACCTGCCCTGGCATGTCAAGCGAGCTCACTGAGTATTGCAAGAAGAATTCAAATTCTTAGACTACCAGTGACTGCATCAACCCATATGTATATGATTGTAGGCAAAAGAAAGAGAATGTTTCGCATAGTGGTTCTGAAGATGTGGGAATTATCTGCCTGCCTATCTACATAGGGAAGCAGAATGGATGATGTGTAACATACAGCTCTGTGTCACCAACAGACCAGTGGAACCTAAACACCCTTTAGAATTCTACATTTCTTGGGCTTCTTAGTGTGGAATATCAATCTGCATTTGTATCCCTTTGCCATCATATACACTAATCTTTTTGCCATTGTATATATATGCCAGAAGAGATTCACCAAGTTAACAGTCTTTCTGAATTTTAAAAAAGCTATAAAGACTGATCTCTTCTGGCAGGCCTACCCAGGCCACAGCTAGACCTAAGGTTTATCCTAGGATCATCCAGGGTTCGCCCCTGCCTGAGCACTGGATCCCCTGTGTGTCACCTAGATGAACAGGTTTGACCCCTGGATGATCCAGGGATAAACCTTAGGTCTAGCTATGGCCCCAGTCAAATTTTAAAATGTCTGGCTGTTATTTTAATAATGCGTTAGTTTTGTATGTTTTTAATCAGTTTTATATATTTTATAGTATGTTTATATTTGATGTTGTTCCCTGCCTCGATCCAGAGGGACAGGTGAGTAATAAATAAATAAATAAATAAATAAAAAGCAATCTCATTTCTTCATTGCTGATCCCTTATGGCACCACCCATGCACAAAAGGGATGGTCTCTCCAAATTCTCCACCCTATTTGTGGGTAGAGAAACCGGGAAGACAACTTCACCAAATTTCTCCAGGGAAAGTAGAAATTTGCAGTTTCTTGGAGGTATAGTTCACCATTAGCAATGGATGTAGCACAGCTTATCTCTTTTTTCCTCACTTTTTTTTTTGGTCTTTTGTGCCGTCACTGCAAGTGGGAACAACAGCAATTGTATTGGCAGTTTTGACACAATTTTGCATCCTTCTAGCCATGCCCTATACTTAGAATCATTCAAGGCCATTGTGGGGGTGGGGGGAGGGGCCGCCACAAAAAATGGTGGAGAAAATTTAGTGCTAGCCAAGAGTAAAAGTGTGTGTGATTACTTTCTATTTATACATCTTTCCATTGCGTTGAGGTTTCCCAGGCTGCCTGCACTTCCTCATCCAAAAAAGCCCTATTGGAACAATTACCTCATGATGGCTTACCTTGGGCTTTAATTGAAGTGCGGGAAGCTGCAGACTCCCATTGTACACTCCTTGGCCACCCCCTCAGTAATGGAAGCACAAGAACCCTGAACTCAACCCATGAGAATTTCTCCGAAATTTCCTTCTCCTTTAAATTTCTTTTCACAAGCAATTCCTTTTCTATCAGATTGAATGAGAATGGTAAAAAAGATATGCAGGAGAAATTTTTGGCACAGCACTAATTAATATGTAACATGAAAGCTGACTGTGCAAGCCAAGCTAGGATACACACTGATGCCAGAAACAACATAATTAAATCATCTTCCTCTGCAATTAATTGCTCTGATTAAAGCTGACCAAACTCTATCTGAAGCACACCATGAGTCTGCTTTCTGTATGCTTGTTTATCCCCAAAGTGAAAATATACAGAAAGGTTTGCTGGTGGAGGAGCCCTGTTCCTGCTTGTTCTATCCACTGGGTCTTCTTTGTCCATCTGTGATCATATCCTGAGCTCTTGGAGTGGGACTGCCCACGCTTGTTTCTGAGTAGACGTGCTTCCTGCTGTAAATGAATAACAATGGAACTTTAGGGAGTGGATTTAGATTTTTCAGCCTGGCTCACTATTGCCCATGGCCTCCATCCATCACCATGTGGAATGCCGCCCCACAAGCTTTCTCCAAAGTGGAAACTGGGCCTTAAGGCTGAAAATGGGGATGAGGGGAGGTTGAGGAAGCACGAAGGGTGGTTATGGGTGAAGTGAAGCAGAGAAGGAAGGAAGATGAGGGATGTTGCGGGTAAGTAGTGGGACAAGCAGATAGAATTTTCATTTCATCTCCTTGTACATGGACACATCCGTACAATCTAAAGTGTCACTTTTAAACAAACATATGACTTTACAGTTCTGAAAATCATGTTCTGCACCTAAATTTGAAAACTGGGTTAGCTTTTAAGCCTGACCATTTTAAGCCTGTGAATCACATATTACAGTGGGGAAAGATCAGAGAAATTTGATATAATTTGGCTTCTTTTTCTAAAATTGTCTTCTAAGTGATCATCTGTCTTGTGTGCTTAAAGCCCCTTTTCTCCTCTCCTTTCTCTTCCCTCCTCCCACTAGTTTCACCTAATTTAATTTTCTCATTATGTTCAAACTATTTTTATCCTTTCCACCAGTAGTTGTAATTCACTGGGGAATGTTGATTGGGTGGAGGAATCTGGAGGAAACATTCATAAATCAGGAAACGTCAAAACTGTTATCTTTTCTGGATTCTTATTGTATTGTTGAAGGGTGTTCCCCCCTTTGTGTCTTCCATTAATATTCAATAAAATGTTAATGAAAAGGGATATAAGCCAGAATGGGAGAGGCAGAGTGAGGAGGAAGGGGCAAAGACCTCCTTCCTTTGCACCACATCCCTCCCATGCACAGTTGTGCAGATCCTGCCTTGTCCTGGTGCAATGCCTTTACACAGACTGAGAGTTTTTCTACAGGCTGTTAACGGGCTGTTAATCCACTGTATTGACTAACAGTTTTGTCGCCGAACTGAGATTCAAGCACTACATCTTGGATCCAAGATGTAGTGCTTGGATCCAAGATGTAGATCCAAGCCTTTCCTTTTCTGTTTTCTGCTACATAACCTCTAGGTGGCACTGTGGTATAATGCAATAGTGCAAATACACCAGAGGAAATCCCACGTTCTTTTGCTTTCACAATTAAATGGCACATATTTTTCTGCTCTAAGAAAACTTGCCAAAAGTGCTGGTTAGACACAGAAGCAAAACTCGAGGGACATGACATTGTCTAAAGAACCCATAAACAACAGTGCGTAAGGAATGATGAGCATACGAAACGTACCACATGTAGAAAAGCCCAACATGTGCAGAACTGTAGCTGCTCTTTTTCCTTCAGCAGCTCCTTGACATACAGTAGATGCATACATACATCCCACCCTTCCTCAGAAGGAGCCCAGGGCAGCCGTATGATATGGTCTGAAGTGACACATCTCACTACTTGTTGCCCAAGTCAGCTGAGATATTTACTGAAGTTCTCCTTGTTGAATGCCACTCCCATCAGAATCTAATTGGTGCCTGTGATTTACATTTTCTCACACTGAGGAGTTTTCGGGAGAGAGAGAGAGAGAGAGAGAGATGGTGATTGGTGATGGAAGTCAGAAGAATGGAGGTCACCAAGCTATCTGCTCTGCTGACCTGATCCATCCTTCAAAATAATGTGCTAGACAAAGGTCTGGGACTAAGAAAACTGTATGTCAATGATCAAAAGGCAGAGAGCTCTAAGAGCCCACAGAAAATCGGACTCTAGTTTGCTCTGAAATGTACTTTCAGCCAGTGTATTAACAGGAGCAGACGTGCAGCAGCTCCCCTAAATGTAAGGGCTTTGAATGTATTCTTGGCCTTTTGTTCTCTCTTGGCCTGAGGGCTTTTTGTTTGGAATTGACAGCATCGCTTCCTTTTGTTTATTCAGCTGGATGATAAACTCAAAAGTGTTTCCTTTTTCTGAACCATTGGCAGCAAAAAGCCCTGGCAGAACTGCTCAGGTGAACAAAAATGTTATTCTCCATCGACTTAATGTGCAGGAGTTTGAAAAGAGGCAACAAGAAGCACCAACATCTTGCAGCTTTTGTGTTTATCTCTGAGCAATTCAGGAGATTCTATAGCTATACCAGACTAGGAGACAACATTCCTTCACATGCCTGGAGAAAGGCTGCCGTTAACCAGCAGAAAGCCATTTTCAAGAGCTTGACTAAACACTTTGGAGTTTTGTGCTGGAAGACTGTGCAATTATTCATTCAAGCAAGGCATAAAACATCATGATGATGATGATGATGATGATGATGATGATGATGATGATGATGATACCAAAAAGCGAGGATTTGGGTGCCCATGATTTATGAAAATAATACATAAAATTGTTCAAAGAAAAGTATTGGAAATATATAACTGAATGAGTTACCTCTTCAAATAATCTGTAAATTGTATTTCCGCTATAACAGCATACCATTTGGTTCCTTCTTCCAGTCCCCAATTACACAGTCAGCAGTGCCAATATCTATTGCTTTTGTAAATCGCCCTGAAAGCTTTTTGGAAGGGTGGTATGTCAACCAGTTAGAAAGATATCTATCACAGTGATATGTGGCATTCTAATGAGAAGAAAGTGCCTTTAAATATATACAAAATGTTTTCCACTCACCAAATAATAACCAAATGTCTCTACAAGGTTTCTGGGTTTAGAGGTAAAGGCATCAGGGTATATGGATATAATTCCTGCCAAATTTGAGTTTGGGCACATCACATTAAAAACAACAACACCTGAACTCTAGCAATAATTCAGAGTCTTCTAGATCTCTTGAATAAAAGCTAGACAAAAAAGTACATACAAATAGAGGTATTATTCATGTCTTTTGATTCTGTAGGCTTCCAGGGAGAGTTCAAGTATATCTCTGTGTGTATAGGGCTATTGTAAGGTGACTATGACTGAATTGCTCAAGGGGAAGACAAACGTCTTTGGGAGGGCACATTTTATAGCAGAAGATTAATTAAATGTTACAGAGAAGGTTATATTATTATTTAGATCAAGACAATCTCTAGAGGCAATAGGCACCAATATTTTGCTTTCTTTTAAAAAAGCAATCCCATATATACCATGGATGGAGTGTTGTGCTTTATTAATATTAAAGGATCCTGCTGAGTTTCAAAGACAGCGCTAAAGGAATTCAACCTTGGGAAGATGTGAATGAAGTGTCAATATATTGCAGGTCAAGCAAAAATACAGTCCTAAACTTTCCTGTACTCTGGGATCTGAAATCACCCCGAGTGGCATGATCTTAAGGCCTGAGGTGTGGAATCAATTAGGCTCACTGAGGACAGCCGTAAGATTAGTGAAAGGAATTGGTGGAAGTCCAGCTAGAATGTTTTAGTGCAGCTCTGCCTTAACCAGGCAAGGGGAAACAAATTATAACCCGTTGTTGACATCACTCCTGACCTCAAGCTAAGTCTGGCAGAAGGATCTCAGTAACTATTTTTTTCCTGATCCCATGACTGGATCATATGGCTCAGGTCCATCTTGGGATGTAAGTGAACTACAACGACAGAGTTTTACCTATTTAGAAACAACTTGAGAGTTCAATTGTGCTATCAAAGTACTGATATTAACATTCAAAGCCATAAACGGCTTGGGGCCAGGCTACTTGAAGGAACACCTCCTCCCATATGTACTTACCTGGACCCTAAGGTCATCCTCAGGGGTCCTTCTCCGTGAGCCCCTGCCAAAGGTGGTGAGGCCGGTGGCAACCAGGAGGAGGGCCTTCTCTGCTGTGGTTCGCCTGGCACCTATACTATACTCTTTTAGATGCCAGGTGAAGACGTTTTTATTTTCTCAGCATTTTCACAGTTTAACAATTTAATTTTAACTTTGCTGTTTTAAATTTGTATTTTAAATCTGTATTAGTTTCTGCATTGATGCTCAATTTTATGCTGGTTTTGTTTTTATATTGTATTTTATATTATGCTTTTATACTGTTTGTTTTATATATTTTTTGTAGACCACCCAGACAGCTTCGGCTGTGGGGCGGTATAAAAATGCAATAAATAAATAAATAAATAAATAAAATTCTTCACACACATCCCATGGTTGCACAGAAAACATGGCCCAATATCTCCTAAAGGGAATGAAAGCTACCTTCAGTATACAGTGGAGTGCAATTTCTCCCTTAAGCTGCAATCCTACATTCACCTGGGAGTAACCCCCACTGAATTCAATGGGACTTAACTATTGAATTCACATATAGAGGATTTTGCTGTTAATCATAGAACTGGACTGAACTTTTGTTCCAGGATTTTTCAGCCATTCATGGGGCTGGGGGAAAACAAAATTGAGGCAAAAGGAAGAGGGGCTGACCAAGGGCAAGATGGATGGATGAGATTCTGGAGGTGACAGACTTGACCTTGGGGGAGCTAGGGGTGGTGACAGCCTACAGAAAGCTCTGGCGTGGGCTGGTCCATGAAGTCACGAAGAGTCGGAAGCAACTGAACGAATAAACAACAACCAAAATTCTAAAGAACTTTCATGTGAACCACCCAGAGAGCTTCAGCTATTGGGCGGTATAGAAATGTAATAAATAAATAAATAAATAAATAAATAAATAAATAAATAAATAAATAAAATGTTGCATGGCAATTTGGCTTTCCTTAAAGTGAAGAAAGAAATACAAAGAAAAAAGTGGTGGCACCTTGTTCCTTTTATTTTTGATTAAAGTAAAAGATCTACACCCACACCAGCTTCTGAAGGTTGACAAACGAAATCCCCTCTCTTATTTTTATGGGGGTGGGGGATGAATGGCTTTCAAGGTAGTATGGCCGTAGGCTTTTTTTTAGCCTACAGCACCCGGTATTCCCAGGCGGTCTCCCATCCAGGTACTAACCAGGCCTGACCCTGCTTAGCTTCCGAGATCAGAATGGCTTTGTACAAGTGTAGAGAAGGAAATGATGGACAGAGACTTGATTTAATCTGATTTTCTCTGCACTAAGTGAGACTGGTTCCTCAAACTTTTCTACAAATTTGTGTAATCCATAAAATGTCCTCTTAATTCTTTAGAGTTTTTCTGCTCTCTTAAACTGAATTCTCACAACATGTGAACCCACATTCAGAGGATGAGTGTGGGTTATTGCTGAACCATTTGTTGTTGTTGTTGAACTCTGGGTTGGAGTGTTGTCTGAACCCATGACATTTTCGACAGGGTGGCTTTTAACCATACCATGTGGCTTATTTTTTCTCAAGCAAGCCACTTTGAGAATCCATGGTTTATTGTTGGGTTGTTCAGGATGCTTAAAAAGCTACACCACATGGTTAACAAGCCACCCTGCAGAAAATATCCTGGGCTCAGACAACACACTAACCATTAATTGTGGGTTAGTGTGATCTTTGACAGCCCCTTAAGTTATAGAGTGCTTTCAGATTAGGCTTTTACGGTGCCATCACCCTGCCTCATTCATGGAAATTTGCAGGGGTCCAGATGGCAATATTTTCCATTCATAACCCTTCTGTGTTTTCTTACTGCTGCTTCTGTCTTAATGCCTGGCACAGAAAATCCGTTAAGGGGAAAAAAATAGAACAGCTTGAGGAAGGCTGTTCTATGGACTGTAATGGAGGGTGCCTCCAGAAGAATGGCTTCTGGTGCTAACAGTCAGAAGGCATTGTGCAACCGTTCCATCTTTTTCCCCTTAAGGGATTTTCTGCATTAAGGAAAAAGATGGACGTGGTAAGAAAACACAGGAGGGTCACGAGTAGAAGACAGTGACGTTTCAAACTTCTGTAGGATTCTGTGAGTGCAGGACGGTGGGCTTCTTTAGATTAAAGGGAAATCACGTTTGCTTCATGGTGCTTTGCTTCCAGCTTCTTTTCCACAATTGTAATGAGCTGAATTACACGGGAGGAGGGGGGCGACCATGTGGTTCTGTAATTGAAAACTTCCCTACTCATATACTTGAATAGAATAGTGCCCTTTACTGGGTGTTTTGTAAAACAACTTTGGTTGCACATGGCAGGAAATCTTGAGATATTTCAGAAGAATCAGGATCTTCAAAGTTTTTTTTAAATGGAATAGCTGGGGGAAGGAGCAGGAGACATGCAAGAGACACATGCCATCATCAAAAAGACCTGCAAACTTCTGTGAGTGGCCAGTCATGAGCAAGCTATAAATCACTTGTTCAAAGAAGCCCAGTGATGATGTCATAAAAGCCTCATATGGAAGCATTCATAATTACCAAAATTGGTAGCTTTCTTTCTTTGCAGAAGAGGTGTCTTTATAGGAGTCTTATCAGAGGTGACTTCTTCCTTTCTTTTATCCTGTGCTACTTCTAACCTTTACTCACCTGAGATATTAACCAGGTCCTGTTATTGTACTCTCAGCAAGTTGCAAACAGATTGCAGTTCATTATCACTCAGAAGTAACTTCCATTCTAGAGCTGTAAGTAATTCCCCGTCACATCACATCCCTCCATAAGACACTGGCCAAGCCAAGCCAGGCTCACCACAATGCGAAATTACATTTATAGACTTCATAACATTTAGAATATCCAGACAATTGCACTGCATTATCTCAGACAATTGCGCGCTCAGCTAGCAGGTCAATTTTCAAAGCTCACTTCTAGTCATAGATATGCTAAATTCTATTGCAATGTCTGAACAAATCAACTGTGAAAGATTTAAACACCTATCACAGCCTTCTCAAACCTGGTTGGACTACAACTCCTAGCATCCTTCCAGCTGGCTGAGAATGATGGAAATTGCAATCCAACACCTCTGGAAGGCACCAGGTTGGGGAAGGCTGCTTTATAATGGTCCAAACAAAGTGACAGGGCATTCAATACGCTGTGCATGAACTTAGGGGGAAGGGATGCTAAATTACGAAATGCACATTATTCTTGTTTTGAACAATTATTCAGGAAGAAATTCACTTACTCTCTATTGTATGGTTCAATGGTCTGCAAAATTTGCTTTATAGAAGTACAACCCTATTATGTAAGTGCTAAGAAGTGGCTTCAGGAAAGCTAGTCCCAATTTGCTTTTGTCACATCTTCTTGGGTTTTCTTTTAAACACACTGCTGAGCCAACCATATATTTACTCTGCAGATTCCACCCCCTTATATTCTTCGAGAAGTGTATAATAGGGGTGTGCACGGACCCCCCACTCCGCCCCGCGGGCCGATCCGAAAATTTTGGGTCGGCCCACTCCACTCCGCCCATACTCCGCTCCTCTTCGCCGTGGAGCTCCGGCTCCGAATCGGAGCTCCGCAGTGGAGGGGAGTGGCGCCAGGTAAGGCCGGGAGAGGAGGGTGGGAGGTTTACCAGGCCCTGCCGCCATCGCCGCCCGTGCG
Source organism: Elgaria multicarinata webbii (assembly GCF_023053635.1). Taxonomy (NCBI): domain Eukaryota; kingdom Metazoa; phylum Chordata; class Lepidosauria; order Squamata; family Anguidae; genus Elgaria; species Elgaria multicarinata. Next base: position 72,303,598 of record NC_086172.1, on the reverse strand, counting down.
GCGACGGCGGCAAAGCCTGGTAAGGGACCAAGGGGGAGGGGGGCCTTTCCTGCCTCCGTCCGCAGTCTGTCGGCGTCTTCAATTGAGCCCGCGGTTCAACCAGGAAGTCTGGGCCGCAAGCGGCCCAGACTTCCTGGTTGAACCGCGGGCTCAATTGAAGACGCCGACGGACCGCGAATGGAGGTAGGTAAGGGAGAGGAGGGTGGTGGTGGGGTTACCGGGCCCTGCCGCTGTTGCCGCATGGGCGACAGCGACAGCGGCAGGGCCCGGTAAACCCCACTTACCTTTCCGGCAGAGCTCCGGATCGAGGCGAAGGATCCACCTTCACCTCGATCCTCTTCGCCACGCTCCGCCGGCCCCCCAATCCTCTTCGCCTCCGCCTTAAGGGCAGGCGAAGCCCCCCGCTCCGCTTCTAATTCGCCGGTCCGTTTAGAAGCGGAGCACATCCCTAGTGTATAACTCGATAGGTCATGCTTACTACCAATAACAAATACCAGGAACTGGAGATATATGGGTGGGCAGCCCCAAGAGAGTTGCTAGGAACACGGGCACAGTAGAGATCCCCAGTGATGCAAAAGTCATACAACAGTCAGCCAGTTGTCTCGCCGGTGCTCTGGCATTGTCAGCATGGACTACAGAAAACCAGGAAACAATGGACCTCCATAGGGTCTGGATGGGTCCAGAGACTACAGCAGGGATACAAAACCTTCATGGACTGGAAATTTTGCATCCAACCCAGGGAGCCTTCTTGGGCTCTTTCAGGGGACATTGATAAATTCCTGCCTGTTATCTCCAATCTGAGATTGGAGGTAACAGCAGGAATGTGGGTGAGAAGTAGGGATGTCTGGATATTGTGAAATTCATCCCACGTGTATTTCATGGATTGTGCAGTGTCATTTGTTCTGGCATCTGTTCACAGAGGGATTCATTTTTTTCCTAATTATGCTGAAAAATACACAAATAATTCTGTAAGAAAGTTTGCCACAATTTACATAATTTATGTTAGTGTGTAACATTTAGTGTGTTTTCCCCCATTCCATTCAACTTTTCCCCGCATGTATTTCCCAGCATGAATTTGTGTATTTTCTTGTGAATTAATTTGCATACATTTTGGGAAAGTTAAAAAAAATCGGAAGTCTGTGGACTCTGCATGTCCTGGGGAGATCGGTCCACAGTTCTGCAGGTCTGCAGGTCAGATTCTTAGAAATCTGAACTCATTTTAGTCCATTTCAAATTTCTCTAGCATCTCTAATGGCCAGTGGCCAGCACTGAGAGAAGCAGCCCTTCTTCCCAGTTTTTTGTGCAATGAGTAGTGGCCGATGGGGATGCCAGGCAAAACCAGCGACTTTCTCAATGCTGAGAGAGACACAGAATTCTGAGACGCCTCTCTAAGCATAGAGAAGGGCAAAATGGGTGGGGTGATGTTGTCAGTGGCTGTGGCCATGCCTACTGACATCATCCAGCCAATCAGTGTGAAAGTAACTGATGTTTTGTGCAAGTCATGTCAGGACATCCTCAAAGTTAGACATGCTTGTTTGCTTGGTTAGTTGACTGATTTCTATACAACCCTTCATAAAAGATCCTAAGTTCGTAGGTAAAGTGGAAGGGGAATCAGGGGTGCTCAATTTCACCGAGATTCTCTGAACTGCAGTTTTTAGCTCTGTTTCACTCACTCCCTGTTTTGCTTTTTGTTTGAATGGGGAAAAGTGTGCATTGCAAAAAATGTGTTGTTGTTGTTTTAAATGTGCATTTTAATGTGGACGTTTTCCAAAATACTCTTTTTTAAAACGCAATCACAACTTTGGGAATTTGCAAAATTCTTTCTGAAAAAAATAGACTACCATTCGTGTTTGCGATTCGGGTAATGAGTGTGGCAGGTTCAAATGACTTGTGAGCTGAACTGAAATACTTGTACATCCCTGCACTGTGAAATATAGCATAAGTCCATACGTGATTATTTGGCAGTGAGCACATGGATCAGATAGTCTCTGTATGGATCTCTGGAGATATAAGGACAAATGCCATGTACGAAATGGCCACAGTGTAAGTGTACATGGAATTATTCATATATTTGTTCCAGCTTAGCCATTTCCTATGAAAACAACAGTGGCGATCCTTCTATATAGAAGTATTGTTCTTATTTCGGCCATGGAGAAGGCTCCCACGAATGCATCACTTTAATTGATTGGATGGAGTGGGGGAAGTTCTGTGGATTGTCATTATGGCACCCTGATGAGGGCTGCTTCTATGAACTCTGGGGCAGCTCTGCAGGAATGACGCAAAACCAAAAATTGGCCAGCAGGCAGATGATATTAGTAATACATTTTAAGCCTTCAGAGAGGAATAAAACTGTGAAGTAGCTTTAGACCAGGCACTTCACATTATAAATTGAGACATATCAATAAGGCACAAAACACCTAGATTCATTTGACTAGCAGTGGGGGCAAGCTTGTGTCACTACTGGTGTTAATTTGTCTCCTGCCAGCTTTTACTGAGATGTCGTCTCCCTTATTAAATGACAGGTAATTAGCAAAAACCAACGAACAACATTGGAGACAAAGATGAACCCTATCCCCCCTTCCCATTAGGAGCATAAAAATAATATGGCATACATAATTAGTTGTTTGCATTACATTGAGAAACTTTTCATTAGTTCATTTGCCTAAGTAAATCTGCAATCAGAAACACATTAGCTATTGCCATAGCACTCCAGGAAAATGAGCAAGGAAGTAAGCAGCTGGGTCAATCCCGAAACTGGAAGAAGTCTGTAGCAGAGATCCTATAATTTGACTACTGGAAGCTTCTTGAAACAGTGCTGATAACTGTCTCTGGGTAGCCCTAATTCCTAAACCAAAGAGCTCCAGTTTTTCTAAAAAAATCATTTGGAGATGTGGGATCTTCCTTCTGTGAGAAGAATGGGCCTTTCACTAGAGGAAGAGTTCTGTTCAAAGAAGGTCCTCCTGCACAATTTTGGAGTTCTCCCCCCCCCCATTCAGCAGGGTCTCCTGGCTCTGTGTAGCATTTACAGGGGGCTGGAAGATCTGTTGTGGGAAGGAAGGCAGGGAAGTCATAGAATCATAGAATAGTAGCGTTGGAAGGGGCCTATAAGGCCATCGAGTCCAACCCCCTGCTCAATGCAGGAATCCACCTTAAAGCATCCCTGATAGATAGTTGTCCAGCTGCCTCTTGAAGGCCTGGATTGTGGGAGAGCCATTGCACTATGGGATTCACTGCCATGACAGCTAATTATCTGGGGTGGGAGTGGGGAAATACACATCATAATGATCCGACATCACATGTGTAAAATGAGATATTACTGGAGGGGGGCGGCAGTGAAAGAGAAGGGAAAGTTGTGTGGGTTGCATCTCTTGTAATGTCCAGTTAGTCCCTTTAAATGGTCTGGAAAAGCTCAAAGTTCAAACCAGACTTCTCGCGCAACTACAGATTTTTTATATATTCTGTTCGGCCTAGTAGCTGAAGTTCTGACACTGGTGCACCGCTCTTGCCATGCCTCCAAACCAATATATTCAGTTTAATGCATGAAATGGTTCATGCACATACAACAAGTTATAAATGCATAGGGGCTTCCATGAGACGGGACCCTGCATGATTGGGAATCCCAATTGCATGGACCCTACCATCAATGTATTGTTCATTTGTGCCCAGGAGCCTTTTCACATGTTCTAGAAATCAAGGGCATAGCTGGAGGGGGATGCTGACAACAAGGCCATGGCTTGCCAGCACAATCTCACTCTCTTTCATGCATTCAGTGAAGGTGTGAGTAAATTTGTATGAAAAGGGTTTAGGTGTGAAGAGTGACTACACATTCATTGTTATGATGAATGGTAAAATTCATATAGTGGGATGAAGTGATTTGATGTATGCAACAGCTATAAAATAAAATAAAGTATGGCCATTTTGCCTGTATAATTCATTAATAGCCTGCTCTGCCTTAGAAGCAGATGGCTTCCAATGTTTGTGAATAAATACAATAACATAAACCCAATGTACTTTATGCTGCCATATGTTTCTCATCTTAAAACAATGCATGGCTCGGGAAGGTACTCCATCCTTTTGTTGTCTTTACAAAGTGAGAATTTATCTGGGTATAACTTGAGGGAAATGAGCTTGGTCCAAAGGCCTTGCCCGAGGGTAGATGTCGGAATCTTAACACGGCTTCAGGTAAAATCAGAACGGCATTTGCTTTGATGAGTTTGGCAGTAATGTTCAGGCTCAGAACTTGCTGGGTCTTTTTAATCAAATGCATTGTTGCTGGAATGCAATATTTTCAAAACCATTTCCCCAAAGAGGAATCTTGGCAAGGTTTTTATTTTTCTTGTCCTTCTTCTTAGTGTGCAAATTCACACTCAACAAAACACAACACGCTTTTTATTGCTTTATAGACTTCAGCTCTTGCAGTTGGCTTAGATGATTAAATTATAGCTGAACCTGTAAAATCTGGGGGAGGTTTGCAACCCTAAGGATTAGAGAGCTTGGTTTGGATTGATGTGGATGGGAAACTTACATTCGAGGCTCATTTTTTCTTTGAAATGATAAATTCTGCGCTATCTCAGAGTTGCATTTCCCCATCTGTAAAATGGGAATAATAGCAAACTAAAGTATGGGGTTGTTGTGAGTACAAACCTAATTTGCATTCAGGGACAAGAGAAAGTTTGACATCTAGATGGGAAGCAGCAACCACACAAAACTTTTGCAAGGAACAGTCAAGAGAATTAACCCAAATAGGGAAGATACTCACCAAACAAAAGGCTGTGGTGTCTGATTAAATAGTTCAGAGCAGGCAACCAGTTTTTCATTGGTAGCGAGGGATTAGTATTAAGATGGCTCTGAAGTTTGCATAGTTTCAAAATGATCAGTTAGTGGGGAACCTCTTGAAGTCCCAATCTGGTCCTTGGAGTTCCCCAGAGGTCCATGTCGTCTTCCTATGGCCCAACCCCTTTCCTCCAACCACAGATCATTTGTTGGTTTCATGGATTTTGTGCTCCGCTGCTTAAGCTTAGTTACGGTCAGTAAGAGAATTAAGCTAAAATATACATGGACATTTGGTGATCTTGGCCCCTCCCCTTTTGCTTTCAACCTCGTGTACTACTGGAATGAGGCCCAGGCTTTTAATGGCATATCATGGGGCACGTATGTCAGCTGTCTTGAACAGGTCTGTAATTAAATTTAAATTTAAATTGTTTTTAGCTATTTAATTGTCTTAAATTTTGTGCCTTAAAAAAATTGACCATGTTTCATTATAATGTTGTTTTCTTTTCTTCCCCCTTTTTATTTTATAACATACAGAAATAAGAAATGAAGACAAAAATGTTGTTTTGTAATGTTTACAATGTTGTATTTTTAATGAATTGTTGTGAACTGCTCAAAGAGCATCAGCTATTGGATGGTATAGAATAATAATAATAATAATAATAATAATAATAATAATAATAATAATAATAATAATTGTATACAGCCCAGAGAGCTTCAGCTATTTGGCAGTATAGAATTGTAACAAATAACTAAATAAATAAGTGATTTTTTTCCCTAAATCAGTTTCAGCATCATGCTAATACCCCACATTCTAAAAACCAAAACCAAAACACACACGTTTTATAAGTAGGGGATCCTACATTTCTTCCAATGAGTAGCTACTGAGGTTTTGACAGCCATGTATTGTTTTCTAACCACACTGGTGACTTGGGCTTTACTGAAACGGAAATGGATGTGGGGCCTAAGAAGGTATTTCCCCAAATATCTACATTTAGCTCATCTTGGCATTCCCACACTCCGTTGTCAATTTTTATGTTTACGTTGGGAGAGCTTTTAGCAGGCTTTTGTTTCAGTAAGCAAGATTAGGATTTTCTGAAGCAAATAATGATTTCATGACAAACTTAATCACAAGTCTGTCGGGTTTGAGGCTCACAGCGGAAGCAAACAAACATTAACAGACAGCTTCTTTTCTCCAGAGTCCTCAAAGTGCTGCTTTTAGAGACTTGGTGTACCAGAAGACTTTTGCATCTCTCCAGGAGACCGTCAGCAGTCCTCCATGTCACACATGTACATATGACCAGGCAGAGCTAGGGGAACCACGTGAGATGAATCTTCATTGACTGTTGATTCCCCACTGCTAGAAAGAACAGGGAATATCCCTCTGTTTGGTTTTGTTTATACAATTATACCCCCTTCACATGGGGAGAGGCTGTAGCTCAGTGGTATATCACTTGCTTTGCATGCAGAAGGGCCCAGGTTTGATACCCTGCATCTCCAGGGAGGGATGGAAAAAACCGTGCCTGAAACTCAGGAGAGCCTCCGCAGTACTGGGCTAGATGGACCAAGGCCCTGACTCAGTACAAGGCAGCTTCTTATGTCCTTACATATCCACACATGATAGCATAGGAGCTGCTTTCCCTTATAAGGACCTAAGAAGAGCTCTGCTGGATCAGTCCAAAGGCCTAACTCATCCATCATCCTGTATCCCACAATGGCCAAACCATGATCTATGGAAAGCCCACAAGCAGGACAAGAGGCCCACCAACTGGTATTCCTGGCCCACCAGTAACTAAGCCTCAGGAAAGGCATTTCAACCTTTTAGAATTGAGGGAAATCTGCACAGTGGCCAGGAAACCACTAAATGATGGGTGGTCAGGGAAAGGCTCTGGGGCCAGGGGATGGAGTGTGGATGGAGAACTCCAGAGGCCTCTGTTTGAACACTTGACAAGCTGGATTTGGCCTTCCAGACCTGGGTTCAACAGCCCTGATATATAGCCATCTTTACTAGTGGCCAGCAATGGACAGGCCTATCCTCCATGAGTTTGTGTAATTCCCTTCTAAAGCCATCTGAGTTGGTGGCCATCTCACCACATCTTGTGGTAGCGGATTCCATAGTTTACATTTCGTGATGTATAAAGATATATGTCCTTATCAAGAACGCCACATTGGTGTGTGGTCCCAAAGACAACTGTGAAAAACCATCCTAGTTTTATTATCCCTTGCATTCATAATTGTACATCTTTTAATCTTGTTAACCACCTTGAGTCCCAGTACTGGGAAAAAGGCGGGATATAAATAAATATAATAATAATAACAATTCATATTTTTATCATTTTGCGAAATCACCTAAAGCGGTGTAGATACAGCCATAATTCTCCTGCTTTGTAACCCAATAGGCATTGTTTTCCCACTTGCCTTCTTATACAGTTTAACTCCCCTCAAAAAACTTTGCAATGCATCATATAGAAAAACCAAGCCTCCATCCTGCCTCTCATTGTGTGAGCATCTAACATTTATTTGTATCTTTTAGAACTATTTCACTTTTCGTCTCTGGCTTTACAAATTGTCATTTGCTTTTATCCTTCAGCCCCAGAGCCTATTTCTCAAGGTTGGGTGCCCCCTATTTCCCTTATTTCCTTCCATTCCTAAAGGAATGGTTACAGCTCAGTAATCAGGGACTTTCTTTGCATGGATGAAGTCCCAGATTCAGTCATTGGCATCTTACCAACTCAAGCAAAAGGACTTGGGAATCTCTAGAGAGCCAAAGTCAGTGAAAGTTGACAGTACCAGGCTGTTTCTTTCTCTTCTAACTCCCCCACCCCTCAACATCTAGCTCTACATAGAATTAGGACACCCATAGGAGTGAGGATGTTTGACCACACATCTAGTATGAAGACGAGTGTCACTATTTGAGTAGCTTGTCCTTTGAAACTTCTTTTATGCCATCTTTATTTGTATGCAAAATATTTTGATGGAAGCAATTTTAAGGGCATCTTTAGATACTTAACATCTTTAAGAGAACTTACAGTGTGCCTGTATTCCCTGTTTTGTGCCTGAATCCTTCTAATCGATGATTTAGTAGTATTACAACTCAAGTAACAAGGGAGAGGGCCTTTTCGGTGGTGCCCCCCCCGACTGTGGAATGATCTCCCCGATGAGGCTTGCCTGGCACCAACACTGTTATCTTTCAGGTGACAGGTCAAGACTTTTCTCTTCTCCCAGGCATTTAACAGCATTTAACAATGCTAAGTTTGTTTTTTAACGGACCCCAGAACTGTTTTTTATAAATGGATACCGTTGTTTTTATACTGTTGTTTTTTATGTTTCTGATGGTTTTTAAATTTTGTATACTTTTTAATGTTTACTGTTTTTAACTTTTGTAAACTGTGCAGAGAGCTTCGGCTATGGGGCAGTATATAAATGTAATAAATAAATAAAAATAAATAAATAAATAAATACATTAACGGGAAATCATATTGCTTACTTGGGGCTTTTGTGCTTCCTGCTTTTTGTCACAATTGTTATGGGCTGCATTACATAGACAGAGAGAGGCTACCACATGCTTTGAATTGAATTAAATACTTCCCCTCCATTCACTTCAGTGAGAAAGAGCCAGCTTATGGCAGAAGATCCTATTTTTTTCAGGATGTTACCACTTTAAAAGTGGTTCTTTTCATACCAGAATTTTCAGGGGAGACCATGGGAGATGTTCTGGACATTGCAATCTGTAAGATGTCCACAGGCTATAGATTAAGTGCTGAGTTTCAAAGGAGGAAGAAAGTTCTCTGAATTTTCAGTTCTCTGAAAATACATTGCAATTGTGAAGAATGGGAGAACCCACTGATGAAATATTTGTCTCAGGAGTAACTCATTGTCTTCCTGGCCAATTCCTGCTTTCTTCAGCTTTATCTACAGGACTGTCCCAATGGAAAAAGTAGGCAATTTTAGTTACATGAAACATGTTATTAAAGAGGTCATTAGGACAGCAGCCTCCTACTTCCCTTTAACCGTGATTTGATTTATTAAACTCGTGGTGTCTATTGGGGCCTTCCTAGATGAGGCCTTAGCGTGCTTTGTGGGCCGGTTTCCCTGCTGTGCGTCCAGATGATGCACAGGGGAATCCGGCACCAGGCCGCGCTTAAGCCTCCCCTAACGTGCCATAAGCAAAGTCGTTTATGGCGCGCCTTTTTCGCAGCCCTGGCCTCGGGCTGGAGCTGCGAAATGTCTAGCTACTTCCTTGGCTTTTTGCGGCTACTCGCTTACTCGCGAGTAGCCACAGAAAGCTGCGGACTGGCCACAGCGCTGAGCGCTGTGCGCTGTGCCCATCGGCCGGGGGAGATCCCAAGGGGGGGGAGAGGGGCAGGGGGAAGGCCGGACCCACCAGGAGAGGGGGGGGGAAGCCGGACATCGACGATGGCAAGGGAGGGGGCAAAGATCGGGGATGGGGCTGCCGAGGGAGGGGGGCAAGGATCGGGGATGGGGCTGCTGAGGAAGGGGGGAGAAGATCAGGGAAGGGATTGGGGATGGCGGATGCGGGGAGGACGAGCGAGCAGGCAGGGGCCTATGGGGAGGGATCAGCAGCGGGTGGGGGGGCTAATTTTTTTTAAAAAAACTTACCTTCTCTGCAGTCTTCGGGCCGCACACGGCCCCTTTAAACTGAAAAAAAATGGCGGACGCTACAGGGATCGCGAGGTCCCTGCGCGTCCGGCGTCTGGAAGCCCCGGGCGCGCACGCTTACGTCAGCGCGCCGTCGCCTCGCCTCCCTGCCGGCTTATACCGGCAGGTCTAGCAAAGCCCTTGGTTTTTATTCATATGTTTATTTAATTCCAAGTTCAGGTTATTCTTTCATTGCATTATTCCAAATAAATTTATCAATTATCGTCTGTATTCCATCCACTCAAAATAAAAATATTAACAAAGAAGACTTGTAAACATATGACACCCCTATTTTAGGGACCACGGTGAGAATTAAAGCTGAGCTTGATAAAACTTTATAGGTGAAACTCAGTCCCTTAACTGGAAAGTATAACACCTCAAACCTCAGTCCACATGAATCATAGAATAGTAGAGTTGGAAGGGGCCATCGAGTCCAACCCCCTGCTCAGTGCAGGAATCCACCTAAAGCATCCCTGACAGATGGTTGTCCAGCTGCCTCTTGAAGGCCTCTAGTGTGGGAGAGTCCATGACCTCCCTAGGTAACTGGTTCCATTGTTGTACTGCTCTAACAGTCAGGAAGGGATGTTGCCTTGTGAATCTGGCAATCTACTTCTCCAGATGAAGGCTGTCACTTTCTGTACATCTGCCTTATATGAATGGATTTCAGTGAAGGACCTCTGTTATAACACGCAAGTGGCAAGTCTCAGTGCCTTGGAGGCATGAAGGCTAGGACTTAATATATACAAATAGCTTGAAGCTCCCTTTCCTGATTTATGGTTCTAGCACAGTAATAGTTTCATAATTACAAGCCACTGTGACCATGACTGTAGGCAGCAGTCTGAACAGGAACAGAACCAGAAGCCACAGGAAAAGCCCACAGTCAGGACTGAAGAGTTTGCCAGAACCAAGAAACAAACTAGGAAGCAGAACTGAGGAGCAACACAGAAGTCAGAACTAAAGGCTAATGGAGAAAACAAAAACATGCCAAAGCTCAGGAAGATCATGTGTGCTCAAGCAAGGCTCAACAGGAAGAGGAAGCCAGGACGATCCAATGGGTTGCCTGGGTGGGTGCATTCTTCACTGAGAATGCTGCTATCTGTAGTTCAGAGTTTCACCACAAGGTGCAGCAACACACAGAACTAGCTGCCCCTGACAAGTACTACACTGAGCGCTGCCACCGGTAGTTTAGTGTCTCATCACACAGGACAGCTGTCCACAGACACCAGCAGTTTTTTTGACACTGTGGGAAGTCAAATCCCAGCTGGTGATAAGTAGCATCGTCTTTCATGTTAGGCCACATGCTTTCTATGTGGATCTGCAGCAGGGAACCTGTGAAATTACTCTTCTTATCGGAAGATGCCACAAATGCTTTACACTGTATTCATTAGTAATGAGATTAGCAATTCAGTTGGAAACCAGAGCCTAAAATTTGATTGTGGTAATTGTATGTGGGAGACTGTAATATGAGCAAAGTTAGCTGGGTAAGGTTGTTTTCATTTTCATGCAACCTGATCTACAAAAGCCACTTGCTTCTTCCCCCCCCCCCCTTTTTCTTATTCCTGCCTCTGTTTCGAAACATGGTGTGCATTTGATTCAGTGTTTCTTCAAGACCAGCAAATCTCCTGGGTGGAAAACTCTGATACATATTTGAAGCGCAGATGGCAGCTTTACAAGATGCAGTTTTGTGTGTAAAAATATTGAGGAGACAATCAAAACAACCTACAAACTCACACATACTGAACAAAAATCAAATGGAAATCAAAGCCAGAACTTCCCGAGGCCATGTCGGATATTAATGAGCAGCATAGATCAAAGAGCCACAGTGCATGTTCCCTGCTTGATGGAATCTACATATTACACTTATGTATATCGTTCATCACAGCTAATGGGATTACTCGGCAGATCAACTGGCAGGAGCCCAGCTTCTCTCGGCTGCATTCAGGAGGGTGGGAGACTGCTGCAGGCTGGCAGCTCAGAAGCAATTCCCTCTCTCCAGTTTCATGCAATACATCTGCTAGGCCAAGCTTGGTTGGCCATGTCAGCATGTTCGCTCGATATGGAAGTAATATGAAATATGTGCTTATTGTTAAGTTAAGCCACCTTAGAGGGCTGTTTTAATTTAAGGCTGAAAATAGCAGCTAAAGGTCTGCAAAAAGTCCACTCAAAGCTAAAACTACTCAAAAATGTAATACTGGTGAAGATGATCAATGCGATAGCAACAAGATCCAAATTCTCATGAAGTTGATGATTTGTTGCTGTTGCTGGATTTCTTAGATGCCTTTCTCAAAAGAAGAAGAAAAAAGAAAAAGGCAACTTACAACAGAATTAAAAATTACACAATTTAAAACAGCTAAAAAAGTACCCACTAAAATACAAGCATCCCATAAAACAACTAAAAGATCAGTGATAGCCATAAAGAATTTGACTCGTGCATTAATCAGCCTATCATATAACATCAAATTCATACACATACACACTCACACCACTCCAGAAATATGAGGATTTATATAACGGTATTGCGGTGTCTTAGGGCCTTGCTAGACCCGGTCGAAAATCCAGGGGAGAGGAGGAGAGAACTCACCTTATGACTAACGTGAGATCTCGCCCTTATGCACATGTGAACCACGACGAGCTCTGGAGGAGAGCTGTTGCGGCCGCCATTTTTTAATTTTTAAAGTGGCTGGAGCAGCGCACGAACCAGGAAAGGTAAGTGGTGTTTTTATTTTTTTAAAAAAATATTCTCCCCCCCCATCCCCGATCTTGTCGCCCTGGCCCCGTTCTCCTCCCCCCGTCCCTGATCTCGTCGCCCTGGCCCCATTCTCCTTCCGCCCCCGTCCCCGATCTTGGTGCCCTGGCCCTGTTCTCCTTCCCCCCCGTCCCCGATCTCGTCGTCCTGGCCCTGTTCTCCTTCCCCCCTTCCCCGATCTCGTTGCCCTGGCTCCGTTCTCCTTCATCCACCATGTCTGATGTCTCCCCTGCCTGATCGCCTGCCCTCCTGCCATGCCTGCCTGATCACCCGCCCGCCATATCCGATGCCCCCTCCGCCCCCATCCGTGTTCTCCACACCCTGGCTCCGCTCTTCCCCCCATCTCTCCTGCTGGGTCCACTCTTTCCCCCCCAGCCCCCATCTCCCCCCCGTGATTTCTCCCCCCTCTCAGCCTAATGGGCACAGCGCTCCTATGGAGCGCTGCGGCCCATCCACTGCTTTTCCTGGCTACTCACATGTAAGTGCGGTAGCCGGGAAAAGCAGCGGACCTGTCCACAGGTCCGCGGTCCCAGCCTCAGCCTGACCTGAGGCCGGGACCGCGGGAAGAACCGCACTACAAGCGGTTCTGGTTAGCGTGGTGCCAGGGCGGCTCGAGCCCTGGCTGAGGCTGGGATCCCCTGTGCGTCATCTGGACGCACAGGGATGAGCACGGGCCTCGCACCGCACTAACCCGTGGTCTAGCAACGGCCTTAGAAAGCAATTCTTTCCATTTTCAATGAACCAGAACATAGATCCAATGTGAAGACCAAGGTGTAGAGCAAATGAGGATAGCAAACAGAACAGATAAAAATATGTACATAATGGGCCTGTTCAGACGACACGTCAAGCTCTGTGGTTAGCAAAACTGTGGTTCACTGTAGTTAGCACTAACCACAAACTGTGCTGTCACACACAACACTTTAAGCCACGGTCAGAGGTGCTAACCCTGCTGTAAACAGTCTGAATGTGGTTAGTGAGTGAGCAGGGTTTAGCAAAATGCATCACACAAGACACCTTAAACCCTGCTGCTTAATCAAAAGCCTTAACAAGCAGGGTTTAAGGTGTCTTCTGAACGGGCCCACTGACTTCCATCTATAGTCATGCAATCTGTTTACGCAACAGGACTCCCCCTTGCCCCCCTCCTCCATGCAGCTTAGTGAGAGACCACACACTTGCATGTTGAAGGTCCCTTGTTCAATGCCTGGCATCTCCAGGCAGGATTGGGAAGCCTTTGTGTGCCCAGTCAGTGTTGACAATGCTGGACTAGATGGACCTTTGGCCTGACTCAGTATAAGGCAGCTTCCCATGTTTCTAAGTTCCATTTGCTCTCTCATTCTGCAGTCCACCTTACGTGATATCCAGCTGTGGCTTTCAGCACTGTCCTTATTGCCTTTGCCTCAGTCTAGAGTATTGAATACTCTCATCCTAGCACTCCAGCATCCTCTGTTTGGCAGTGCCCATTTCATGGGGAGCTCTCAGCAGAGGGGAAGAAAAATTTGATTTAAAAGGCTGGTTATATTCAAGGAGCAGTTCCTCCTCCTTATTTTTAGCTACAAATTTGATTAAAAAGTAACAGCATAAAGTTTCGGGCTAAAGAGGGGCTCAAAGGTGCTCCTCGCTGTGCCTTGCTGAGATCCAGCTGTTCAGAAAGGCCTGCTGCTGTAGAAAAGCAATTCATCTATTTCTCCAAGCCCGTTGGTAAGCCATGCATAATATATGAAAGGTACCAAACTGTCCTTGACCAAACTCTTGATGCGAAAAAGAAAGTGTGCATAGTGCTGCATCTAGCTCTTTCTTGCAAATTGTTGCACTAAGTTTGCCGCACACCAAGACTGTTGGGAAATTGAAACCTGGCTTCCTTTTATATGTGGTTAATTCTCCATCATCACCACAAGATATATATTTTAAATAAATAAATAAATAAATAAATAAATAAATAAATAAATAAATGTGTTGATCATATGTAGACTCAGACCTCTTTGTATGTTAGCCTGATTAGGTAGATACTGATCGGTGATTACCTCCCACGTCAGTTGTCATGGCTAGCATCAAGGGTAGGTGTGGTTGGGCTCTGTCAAGGGCCCACTGAAAAGAGCCCTGTGGACTTGTTCCTTCTCTTCATCATTTCTTGTTCATCGGCTTCTGAATCTGGCCCAGACAAAAAAAGATGGGAGAAGGATAAGCAGTAGATGCCACTGGTTCATTGCCTGATGGTTCTGTGCTTGATGGCTCTCATTGCAGGTGGCAGCAATGATAAAGAAGAAGAGGAGGAGGAGCGACAGGAGCTCATGACAATGGCAGTGAGAAGATATTCTCATTGAGGGAGAGAGGGAGGCCATTGAGGGGGTCTTGCCCAAGAGCCTTCCAAAACGTGGAACCAGCACTGTCAGTGGTGACTCCATACCTGCCGGAATCTGTGCAAAGATTTCTGCACAAGTGGTTCTTCTAATAGCGGCTTGGATCCTAAGAGCTGTGAACACAAGGACTCGTGCTCTTTGCTCCTCTGACGCCATGTTTCTCGCCTGCCCAAGGGTCTCTACTTCTCTTGCTCGGCTTCGTCCATTTTCTTCTGCTGCCCCTTACGCCTGGAACACTCTTCCAGAACATCTGAGATCCACAAGTTCAATCGCAGCTTTTAAAGCTCAGCTAAAAACTTTTCTTTTTCCTAAAGCTTTTAAAACTTGATGTTGTTCGGACTTTATACTGTTAGTTTTACCCTACCCTGTGCCTGTTTACCCTACCCAGTGCCTGTTTGCATTCTCTTCCCCTCCTTATTGTTCTACTATGATTTTATTAGATTGTACGCCTATGCGGCAGGGTCTTGCTATTTACTGTTTTACTCTGTACAGCACCATGTACATTGATGGTGCTATATAAATAAATAAAATAATAATAATAATAATAATAATAATAATAATAATAATAATAATTTGTGGAAGGAAACTCTTAGATCCAGCATTGCCACTGGAGGCACAGGTGGCCTCAGTGGAACACCTTTTATTTGGACAGAGATAACCTGGCTACAGTTACCCATGCTCTGGTAATGTCTTGGTTGGATATATATGCATAAGAACATAAGAAGTGCCCTGATGCTGGATCAGACCAGGGTCCATCTAGTCCAGCAGTCTATCCACACAGTGGCCAAACAGCCATCAGCCAGGGATGAACAAGCTGGACATGGTACAACAGCACCCTCCCTCCCATGTTCCCCAGCAACTGGTGCACACAGATTTACTGCAATGCATTATATGTGAGGCAGTCTTTCACAACTGCCTGGAAAATCTCATCTGGTCCAGTTAACAAGGACTGGTTGATGTGATCATTTTATGCCAGTGTTCTATGCTCTGTGCTGGTTTCTGGACTGTTTCTGGGGCCAATTCAAAGTGTTGGCACTCACTTTTAAAGCCCTAAATGGCTTGGAGCTAGTTAACCCAAAGTATCACCTGCACCCATATATACCTGCCCAGACCCTAAGATCACCTTCAGAGGTCCTCTGGGTGTCCCTGCCAAATGAAGTGAGGCAGGTGGCTATTAAGGACCGTTTTGGTAGTAGCATCCCATTTGTGGGCTGCCCTCTCCAGAAAGGTGTCATGTTTCTCGTGAACTCCCGCCCTCTTGGGAGACAATAAAGAGGTCTGGTAAGTAATCCACAAAGCTTTATTCAAGCAATAAACATCTCTTCCCACCTGAAGAGAGTCTAATCTTTAGGAACTTTCCTCTAGGGGAAACTATGCAAACTACACGAGACAATTGTCCTTTCAAGAAGAAGAATGGAAAGCCTTTCCCCAGAATGCATTAGCTTCAGGGAGACTGGTTCTGATGCAGCTTCTGGCGAGATGCTGAGCGGGCCGACTTTCTCTCACCTTCGTTTAGCTCCACCTGTTTTATTCTGCGGTGTACTCTAGGATCGGCTAATCTCTCCATGCCCTCAACGTTGGAAGAATACTGATTTCCCACTGACTGTTTGTTGTTTACCCTTGAGGAGATAAGCTCTGGGGAAGGTTCACTCCCAGCTGGTGAAGAGCCCGTGAGAACTGCCTATCCCACTGGTATAGCCTGGCATGATTCTGGTGCTTCAGAGTCTGATTCTGATAGATTGCCTGAAACTCCTTCCCCCAACCTAAGGGGAGCAGAGCTAGACATGACAAAAGGCTCTCTTGGCACTTACATTGTGGTCTTTCTGATGCCTGGTGAAAAGCTTTTTAGCTTACCAGACTTTCTAGTTCTTCAGGTTTGTTTTTAAATGTGTGTCGTTGTGTTTTGAGATCTTTCTCTGCTGTTGGTTTTTATTCTGTTTTAAACTTTTTCAAGTCTTAGATTATGTTTTATCATGTTTTATTTTAGGGTTTAAATTTTTGTGAACTGCCCAGAAAGCTCTTGCTATCAAGTGGTGTAGAAATTTAATAAACTTACTAACTAAGGACTTTTCCAACCCATGTGAAACTGGGGCCATAGCTAGACCTAAGGTTTATCCCTGGATCGTCCAGGGGTCAAATCTGTTTATCTAGGTGACACACAGGCGATCCAGTGCTCAGGCAGGGGCGAACCCGGGATGATCCCAGGATAAACCTTAGGTCTAGCTGTGGCCTGAGTCTGTTTGCTAGTTGATAACAACAACAACAACAACAACAACAACAACAACAACAACAACTGCACTGATGGTTTTTGTTGGGCCAGTACCAGTTCAGGGGTGCAATGACTTACAGGTTGAAGCTGTCCCCCAAATTAGCACTTGTTCCTTTGATCTTGACTACCAATGCATTCAGCCTACAGGAATAGGCTGCAAATCACAAGGTCTAAAAGGAACCCCCCCCCCCAAATAATCTTAAATTTGGTTTCAACTGAACTTTAGCTTCTCTGTGGGGTGGGGGCAGTGGGGGGAGAGAAGCTTTCCCGCTGCCTACTGACTTACTCAATATGAGATTTAATTTAAAAACATCGGTACCATCAATATCACAATAACAACAAGCCAAACATTGGAAAATGAAAGCGACTACTTATGTGAATACAGAGGCTTTCACTGCATAAATGCATAGATTGCGAAATGATGAGGATGGGGGAAGAGGGAGAATACTAATAAAATAGATTCTAAAAATAAAAAGCTAGATGAAAGACGAAGCTTTAGCCCTGAAGCCTCCAGGTTATGGGACAAAAGGTTAGGAGAATTTGATTTCCCATTTCTAATCTTCTATAGCTTGCATCACATTTTACTATCAGCTTTTTATCTGCCTGTCAAAATCCCTGCCTTTGCCACACAAACTGAAGGAGGATTTCTGAGCATTATAGATCCATCAGTCAATTCATAGATCTTTGGGTCTTCAGAGGGAGTGATTTAAATTATACCTGACCCCTTTAACATTGGTAAGAGGGTTTAAATATCCATTAATATAGTTGGTTTTTCCCCAAAATCACAGCTTTGGTTTCAAGTTTAGATTCTAAGATATTGCTTTTTAAAACTTCCATGCCTTTTATTATTGTAGCAATTCCCTGCTCCAGTTTTCTGTCTCAAATTAAGTGAAAACTCCCAACCTCAGGTATGATGGATTCAATGTGACCCTCAACACACTCTAACAAGTCCTAATTGAAACCAGTATGGATGGGTAGAGCATGGCAAAACAAAGAACTTTCCCTACACTTTTGAAAGGTGAGTGCTGATTTTAGTTGAATTAAATATTGCAGTAACATTTCCAAAATGTAATCAATCTGGATAAAATTGATAGCATTATAAGCATCATGCAGGATTAAAAAACATGCATTGGAGAACAGTCATCTCTCCAAAGTGGTGTGCGTGTGAGGCTTTGCTTCTTGGATTCTGGCCCAATCAGCTCTAGGGACTGAACCAATTTAAGATGTTAATTTAGCCCCTGGTTCCTTATGAGGTTAAAGACTCAAAACTTGCAGAGTTTCAAAGGTACAAATTGGCCCCTAAGATAAGGAAAGGTAACATATTTTCCAGACAGGACAATCATTTGCAACTGTCTAGAACTACAAGCAGAAGTGATTTCCATATCAAAGAAAAAGGCCTAATCTACACCAAGCAGGATATTGCACTATGAAAGCAGAATATAAAAAGCAGAAGTCACACTACTGCTTTATAGTGGTATTGAAGGGCACTGACAACTGTTGGGGCCCATTGATACATACCATATACCACTTTCATACCGCTATATCCTGCTTGGTGTGGCTCCTGCCTTTCATATACTGCTTCCATACTGCTTTCATAGTGCAATATCCTGCTTGGTGTAGATTAGGCCAAAGTTGACAATAACTGGGGAAAGCTTAATGAAGGTATTGTGCTAGTCTGGATTTTCACATTTTTCTTTTAGGATTGCTGTGAGCAGGCATGTTTATAAAACTGAGTACATTATTCTGTCAACTTGCCTGTATGGATGATGGTTCACAGGTTACTTACAGTGCAATCCTAGACTCACCTCCTCAGTCACTCAGAAATAAATTTCATTGAGTTCAATGGGTTTACTCTCTGATATGTTGGTATCAAAATTGTATTGGGGGAAATGGCTTTTCTGTCACAAGAGGGCAGCAGCAGGATCAGCAGGATGTATATGTCCAGGCCAGCTGTATTTGTTTTGTTTTACTGTTTCTTCTCCCAGTCCTGGCAAATGTGCCTCCTCCTCTCCATTAGCAGCACCAGCTCTCAGTAATCACAGTGAGTTTAACTATGCTCTTCATACAGCGTATAGTTAAACTATGGAATTCACTACCACAAGATGTAATGAAGGCCATCAATTTGGATGGGTTTAAAAGGGGATTGGATCAATTCCCGGGGGACAAGGCTATCAATGGCTACTAGTCTCGATAGCTGTGTGCTACCACCAGAAATCAGAGGTAGTATGCCTATGTACACCAGTTGCTAGCGAACATGGGCAGGAGGGCGCAGTTGCACCCATGTCCTGTTTGTGGGAAATGCACCATTTCTGGAGCCTCCATTCTTGTGGACCAGTGTGGACATGTTTGCAGCCTCGGCGGGGGCTTGCTGAGCCATGAGGAAGCTTGTGCACCACCACAGGTGGGGGCAGTTTGGTGTGCATCTACCTGAGCCAGATGCAGGTGAGTCCATCCATCCCTAAATAACTCACTTCTTTTGTCTCTTGCATATTCAAAATGGGTATCAGTTAAATATACATACACACCCCAAACTGAACACACAGCAAACTGCCCTCTTCTGGGTAGGGAAAAGAATCTCTTGTTTTATTCGAACCTTATGTTTTCTTAACAGTGTTTCCCCAATGGAGGGCCACCATTGGATTTCCAAGCTAAATCATTGGCTTATTTTATACTTTGAATCAATCTGTTTCTATGTCCATGTAGAGAATACATCTCCATGTATTTGGCTTGTAATCATATGTTTTCAGATTAACCACAGAGGGAGAGAGAGAGAGAGAAGGGGGAGACCCCCCCACGTAACTTCTTTCTGCCAAATATATATTGATAAATGTTTGTGTATGTTTGTAACATTTCTTTGTTGTTTTGCATATAGACATTATTAATTTGCTCTGCTGGGGAACAAGGTTTTTTCTATCTTGATTCATATTTTTCAACACAAAGCGCTGCAATTTTAACAACATACATCTCCTATTGTATTTCATATATAATGCCCCAGCCAATGACTACTTTTAGAAGCAATGAGACACTGGGTTGGATCCAGATGGGTAGAGAGCTATACAATGGGGGTTTCGATGTGGTGGTGGAGTGCCTTTGCCAGGGGGTGGATGAGTCTACCCCAGTAGCTCCAGTTATGCCCACAAAAAGCTCTGTGGGTGGTAGGCTCCGAAACAAGGCGTTCTGCTGGCAGGATGTTCACAAAGCTCCTTTGTTCACCCCAAGATTTCCACACACACCCCAACATCAGTCTGCTCTTTGGTCTGCTTTTGTTGAAGTTTAGGTATAGTTCTTAGAAATCTGTATTTTCATTCACATACACACACACACACACACACACACAAACACACTTTCCATATTTATGCACTGGAACTAATATATTCAAATTTATATAGCCACTTTTTTTTCTCCCCCTCCCCCCCATTTCATTCCTTTTGTTGAAATGTCATAATGAAAAATAAGTTAAAAACACACACATGAATGATTGGGGAATTTTGCTCAAATATTGTGTGAGGGAAAAAATAGTTCCCACTGTGACCATGGTTTGACACAAGAGGACAGGTGTGCTTTCTGTCCAGTAGAGCTGGCCCAAACTAACCTATTTTAATCAAAACACAAGGTAGCTATAGGTAGACATTAGAAACATTTAAAGCACAATCATATGTATGTTTTGACAGAGAAAAGGCCTATGGTTCCCAGTAGGGCTGTGCTCCGCTTCTCTTTGGTTCTTAGAAGCGATAGTGAAGCGGGGGCTTCGCCTCCATTATAGGCAGAGGAGAAGTGAGTCAGAGGGCTAGTGAAGCATAATGAACAGAAGTGACCACAACCGAATCAATCTGCTTTTCGCGAAGCGCTCCGCCTGCTATTTTGGATATTTTCCCCCATAGGATTGCATTGCGGAAAAGATTAGCGTATAACTTTTTTGTTTTGATACCCACATCCCTGAAACTCACTGTGCTTAGAGAGTGGTGGTTGGGGGTCATTTGTGGTGATTTTCAGACTCTTTCATCATGTGGTTTGCTTGCTATTAATTTGTTTAGAATGGCTAAAAGTGGAAGGCCATAAGGTTTTTTTGAAGCGATAAGAGGCAGATTCAACTCCCAATCATGATCACCTGATGAAGCGTCCTCCAATCCCAATGTTGGAGGTGGGGAATAAGCAAAACGGAATACTTAGTAACTTGAGATACTGGGTAACTTTTATTTCTTTGTCTGAACGGACTTTTTCCAGTGTTTTTTGAAACAGTAGCCCCACCAAACGCACAAACACAACCTTAAATCATATATTACTAAGTAAATAAATAACAGATAGGAAACACAGCACTGCTACCCACCCTAACCTTGGTGAACAACTGAATAGATGTGGTGCAAGGGGATGAAGTCCATAGGGCATGTGGACGTGCCCAGTGCACACTCCTGCCCTTGGAGTGTCCCCTCCAAAGGGTAGCCAATGGAGAAGCCAAGGAGCACCACGAGTTGAAGTATGATGCAGCTTCTCAAAGACTGGTACCTAGACAGGACCAGTCAAATTGGCATAATAGTTCCCCCTCCCCCTGGGCATGTCCACTTTCCTCTTACTGGTAAAAGACAGACATAGCCTTTTAAAAAATATATATAAATATCTTCTTGTTGTGATTCAGCATCACTGCTGCTTTTAATTCCACCCCTCGTGTGTTTATTTATTTATTTAGTAAATTTATATACCACCCCATAGCCAAAGCTCTCCTGGCTTTCCCTCTTCAGTGAAGTCAGGCAGGCTTTCATTGTGGTTCAACTTCTTATTGTTGTTGTGAATATTATTATAATATTATTATATTATTATAATATATTATTAATGTTATTGTTGTTGTTGTTTAATAATGGCTGTGATCACAGTGCAGTCAATCAACTCTGAAGCAAGGATCACAAAGCTTTACTCTTATCCTCCTGGCCCCCTGTTAGTTATGGGATGCAAAAGAAAAGGCATCTCTCTGTGCTGTTCCCGCCTCACAGGGATGGTTTGAAGCAATCCTTGGCTCACTTACTTGTGCCCCCAGAAATGTCTGCTGCAGGCCTGTCTTCCCGCCTCTGCCTGGGTGCTGTTGATGTGGGGTATCTTCTGAGACTTACTTCCTCATAGATCTATTTATTTACTTATTTATATATTGCACGAAGCTCTCTGGGCAGTTTACAAATCTATGGCATAGTCGTACATCTCTGCCTGCCTCTCTGCCCTCCTGGTGCCTGGGAGATGTACCAGATGATGGGCTTTGTGGTTCAACCCCACAAGCCTCTGGCATGCTTGCTCCCAGTGCTACAGGGGTATGCTGCCTGTTCTCCTCTGTGCCCGCCTCACAGGGATGGTTTGTGTGTGTCTTGCTCTGACTCACGGTATCCTTCCTTGTGATAAAAGGCAGCTACATTGCATGCTCACCCTGTAAGATTTCTTGGTGTGTGTGTGTGTATTTTTGAAGTGTTTCACCTGCGATGAAGATCCTTATTTAGAAAAAAAACTTTATTCCCCCAAATCATCTTTCCTATTGATTGCTATGGGCAAGCACTTTGCAATGGATCCTCATGGGCAGGTATGGAAAGATGTCGGAGCTATTAGCGTTTCTGAAAATGGGGTGGGGGATTTTTATATATTCCCCAAAAATCATCGGAGGCTCGGATTTCCTTCCAACTGGGCATGAATGTGGATACATGGATAAGCTCTTAGGTTGGAGATTTTGAGGTTTGTAACATGAAAACTGATGGAGTTCTCAAAAGGGGTGTGAATTGGGTTTAGGGGTGATGCTTAAAACAAACAAAAAATTGCTAAAAATCAGGGCATGCTTGGATTTGCATGAAACATGCTTTGAATGTGGATCTAGGTGGCATCTGTGAGGGTCCCCATTTGCAAGTTTGTATCTGTATAAATGTTGGAGTAAGTCCCATTTCTGGAAATGGGGTGTAGGATTTTCAAAAATTCTCCAAAAATCACTGGAGGCACAGATTTCCTTCCAACTGGGCATGAATGTGGATACATGGATAAGCTCTCATGGTGCCAATTTTGAGGTCTGTAATATGAAAACTGACAAAGTTATCGAAAGGGGTGTGAATTGGGGTTAGGGGGTGATGCTTAAAATGAAAAAAAATCGCTAAAAATCAGGGCATGCTCGGATTTGCTTGGAGCTTGGCAAGAATGTGGATACACGGATAAGCTCTCATGGTGCCAATTTTGAGGTTTGTAACATTAACAGTAAAAAAGTTATAGGCGTTTGAATTTCAATGCAAGTCTATGGGGGGAAAACACGGAGCTCCGATTCGGATTATTATTATTATTATTATTATTATTATTATTATTATTATTATTATTATTATTATTATTTTATATAGCACCATCAATGTACATGGTGCTGTACAGAGTAAAACAGTAAATAGCAAGACTCTGCCGCATAGGCGTACAATCTAATAAAATCATAATGAAACAATAAGGAGGGGAAGAGAATGCAAACAGGCACAGGGTAGGGTAAGCAGGCACAGGGTAGGGTAAAACTAACAGTATAAAGTCTGCACAACATCAAGTTTTAAAAGCTTTAGGAAAAAGAAAAGTTTTTAGTTGAGCTTTAAAAGCTGCGATTGAACTTGCAGTTCTCAAATGTTCTGGAAGAGCGTTCCAGGCGTAAGGGGCAGCAGAAGAAAATGGACGGAGCCGAGCAAGGGAAGTAGAGGCCCTTGGGCAGGCGAGAAACATGGCATCAGAGGAGCGAAGAGCACGAGCGGGGCAATAGTGTGAGATGAGAGAGGAGAGATAGGAAGGAGCTAGACCGTGAAAAGCTTTGAAGGTTAACAGGAGAAGTTTATATTGGATTCTGAAGTGAATTGGAAGCCAATGAAGAGATTTCAGAAGCGGAGTAACATGGTCAGAGCGGCGAGCCAAGAAGATGATCTTTGCGGCAGAGTGGTGAACAGAAACCAACGGACTGATGTGAGAAGAAGGAAGGCCAGAGAGAAGAAGGTTGCAGTAGTCCAACCGTGAAATAACCAGTGCATGAACAAGCGTCTTGGCAGAAGAGACAGACAAAAATGATCGAATCCTGGCAATATTATACAGGAAAAATCGACAAGATTTAGCTACTGCCTCAATATGAGGAATAAAGGAGAGCGAGGAGTCAAATATAAAGCCAAGGCTACGAGCTTCCTTGACCGGAGTAAGCGTAACATCATTGACAGTAAGAGAGAATGATAGATGAGGAGAAGGTTTAGGAGGAAAGAAGGTTTAGGAGCTCCGGAGCTCCGCAGCAGAGTGGAATGGACCATAGGCGGATCGACACGAGGCGGTGGGGACCTGATCCAGAAGTTGTGGATTGGGATCTGGAGCGGATCGGGGGGTCAGTGCACAGCCCTAGTTCCCAGCATGCCCAGCAAGAGACATGCTGGGAGTTGTAGGCCCCTTCTTGGTCTAAACATGCATAGGATTGCACCCTTAGTCTAGGTAGTGAAGTGCCCCTGTAAGGTATTCAAAGTGGTAATGGAGACAAGATCAGAACTTTTCAAGAAATGGAGTTTTATTGAGAAAGTATAACAAAACAGCATTCAAAGGATTAACCATTGAAGCTTCTCAGGACAGAAGAGAAAAAGGAGAAGAGGGGAGGATGAGTTTGTGGTACTGATGTGCAATGTGGCTTTTGGCTTCAGGGGAGGTACAGAGAGAGGGAAATGATTTGAGGGTGCAAGATCACTAACTTCAGACAGGGGAGGAGAAGATCCAGGGAAATTAAGCAATGCTATGAAGGGGAGGAGTACAAATCCAGAATGCCAGAGAACTCTGCTGTTCCATAGTAGTTATAGGTTTGGTTGACAAAAGCTTTACAAAATAATGGGGTGGTCCTGGAAGGGGAATTTTCAGGTGTACAGAAAAGGAAAGAATTAACTTGTACCCACCTAACAAAAGGGGTAGTAGGCTATAGGTGGATTTTTAAGTGAGGTTGGGAGTAATTCTTGCATAGCATCCTTTAATCCTCAAGGCCCTCATATAGTCACTTCAGTGGTGCTTGATCGATTAGCACAATGATTAAATCAGATTAGAATCAGAGAGAAGGGTTGAATATAAGATCTCAGGAAGTGTCATGCTAGTGGGATAGCAGAGTGGGGGCCACTCCCGTGTCCCTATCCATAGAGAATTTTGTTGGGAGACGCAAGTGTATCTTGTCGTAGTTTGCTGGAGCTTTACTAGCAGTCCTTTTTCCAGGCAAAATGGAATCTTCCATTTCTAGGGAATACACAAAATGGGAGTGGAATCTTGCTCTCCATCAACACCACGGTCGGTCTGTATAATGCAGTTTCATATGTATAATACAGTAAGAGTCATAACCAGAAAGTAAATCATCTGTTCAAGTTATTCATGTGTGACAAGGACTTTACCTCACTCCCCTATCCACTCATGCATTTCAAATGTTCTTGCATAAATGTATTTTTTCCTTGTGGGAAACAATTTGTAATAATAATAAAAAATATGATTATTTGATTTGTAGAAGACAATAAAAATAGAAGCTCCTGAGATCACAGCATCATACTTCATAATTATTGTGACTGAAGCATCACTACGGCAACCTGCCCTTAGCGGAACATCTCTACCTCTATGGCGCTTGTTTTTCATATAGGGTTGTTGTTGTTCTTATTGTTGTTATTGTTATTATCATTTGTGGGTGGTTGGGTAAATCACTGCTTTATGAAGAAGACAAGACCTGTATTCTTTTGTTCTTTTAGGCAGTAATATGACAATTTACCCACATAGCAAAGACTTCTCTTCAAAGGTAGCCATCTTCTCCCCCACCCTCAGTTTTATTTGAACAGCTGTGATATTATAGCAACTTCAGAAGTTGGACTGAGTCTTCAGAAGTATGATTTTCTTTGTGCAGTGGTATGAAAAAAATGTGTTTCAATTAATTAACCACCAAGGACAGAGGAAATTAAAATTCATGTTCCAACATTGCTCAGTGAAAGGGGAATCTGTCTTTGTGTTTGGAAGAGGTTTTGCTCTACTGGGAAAAAAGCTTACAGGTGCCACTGCCAGCATGCATCTCTGTATGTTTAACCTTCTGTTCTGTATGCATTCTGCATTCCCCCCCACCCCCTACCTTCCCTGCCAGTCATCAGATGTATAGAGAACACAAGGCTTACTTTTTACAGCTCCTTGACTAAGAAACATGAGTTGTTGTCTTCATGCTGTGTAGATTTATCCTATTAGCTCCAGAGGATTTCACTCACCAGTGATGGGCAAAATTATGCCTTTCACGAACACAAAGCAGGTATTCTCATTATTCGGCTTTCATGCCAAATGTATGTGCAGTAAGTGTGTGTGTGTGTGTGTGTGTCCAAAGCCAGGCTAGACAATTAGATATCAATATCATCTCCTCCCTCCTCCTCTAGCGACTCTGATTATTATTTCTCTATATATGTGAATTAAATTCTGACCAAGCCTAATGAACTGGCACTGCATAACAATAAAATCAACACGGTCTTGCCACAAGCTCAGAATTTAATGCACGCTACATATGGAAGAGATAAGTAAGAATATAAAAAGAGAGTGTTACAATGTAATGTTCAACACAAGAAGAAAACCAAAATAATAAGGTTTCCAGAAAGCCAGGCAGTTGCACAGAGTTGGCCTTTCACGCATGGCTCTCCAGTGTCCAAACTCATATCTCTAGGGCTGAGAAGGCCCACAGAGCTATGGAATATTCACTTTGAGGAGAAGAGGTTTGAAATTATGTGCAGGCACGTTGAAGGAAAATTTGGAGGATGCTTCAGAGACCAAAGTGGATTCTTCAAGTGGATTCTGATGCATGGAAGCTTATGCCAGCTTTCCCCTAACCTGGTGTCCTCCCATTATCCCCAGGGAGCTGTAGTCCAACATAGCTGGAGGGCCCCAACTTGGCAAACACATTTGTAAATCCTTAAGTCCATAACACATTTGTAAGGCCTTAAGATGCTACGAGATCCCTTGGAGGTTTTGCTGAAAAAAATAGCTAAAATAGCTACCCCTTTGGAGGCTTAACACTAGTTCTGCTCTGCCTCTCTCTGTATTTCAATCCCACTTCAACACAGAACATTTATCTACATTTGTAACTAACAGGAACGTAAGAATTTAGCTCAGCATTGTGTATTCAGGCCAGTGGAGATTATCCTGGGTTTCAGACAGGAGTATTTCTCAGTTGTACCTGGATCTGCTGAGGATCTGCTGGGACCATTGGCATGCAAAGCAGGTGCTCTACCACTGAGGTACATCCCTTCCCCTACAGTGAGCTTAAAACTTTTCAACACTATCACTCTAGTTCACAAATTACAATCTCTTTAGGGAATAGTATCTCAGAATGAATATATGGTGACTTAGATTTTTCTAAATAGCTTTTCTAAGTACATTTTTTGTTTTGGGAAAATACTGAATGACCCCAGAAGGTGGACATTGATTGCATTTAAATATTTTTCTTCTACACTCTGGTTGGCAACTTTTTTTTTTTTTTTTACATTTTCAACAACCACTGACTCACTCCTGCATAAATAAAGAGCTTTTTAGTTTAACCATGTCTGTTCCCTAAGCGTAAGACAGGTTCTGGCACAGCCGGTCCAGCTCACAGCACAGCTCACTACCTTTTTCTGCATTTTGACTTCTAGACTTTGAGGTGCATAATAATGGGCAGGTCCCAATGCCTTTCTTGATGTTTTCACTGCAGGAGAGGGATGAAGGGTCCTTGCCCTTGCCTTAGCTTAGGAAGAAGTAGCCATGGAGGCTGCAGCTGCAGAGATGGACGTCTTTCTAATGATCCGACGTCACAAGACGACCATCTTCACAGACGCCTAGGAGTCCAGTACGGTGTATGAGCTGAAAAGAATTGTGGAGGGGATTCTTAAGAGACCCCCAGAGGAACAGAGGCTATACAAGGACGACCAGCTGCTGGACGACAGCAAAACCCTCGGAGACTGTGGCTTCACCAGTCAGACAGCGCGACCCCAGGCCCCAGCGACGGTGGGCTTGGCTTTCAGAGCCAGCGAAGATGCCTTTGAGCCCCTCCGCATCGATCCCTTCTCCAGCCCCCCGGAGCTCCCAGACGTGATGAAGCCCCAGGACTCCAGCAGCAGCGCTAATGAGCAAGCAGTGCAGTGAGAGCCAGAGGGCAGCGGGGTGAGCTGCACAACCCATGGCGCCCCGCCCTGCCCCCCCTTCCTCGATCCCCCAATGTGGAGAGAGACATGGCACTGCCCCTCCCCTCAGGTCGCCCTTTTACTCTGCCCCTCTCTAAGCAAGACCACACACCCTCCCAGCCTCCTCCCCACTCATCACAGAGCTATGTTTTCCCTTTGTTTTTGAAAACAATAAACGTTCAGCTGGTTTCCCCCCCCCCCCCAAAAAAAAAGAAAAAAAAAAGGAAGAAGTAGCCATAGGGTCAGGCTTACCATTAGGCAGAGGGGCAAACCTGGCTCAGTTAGAGGATGCCAGCTAGTGCACCATTGCCCCCGACTTTCCTCTTGATTTGAATATAAGAGGAGCCATGCTGGATCAGACCAAGGGCTCATTTAGTCCTGTATTCTGTTCACACCATGGCCAACCAGCTGCCCATGGGAATCCACAAGCAGGGCATAAGTGCAACAACACCCTCCCAGTGATTTGCACTCCAGCCATTCCCATCCTCTTCAGATTGCTTGTTGCTGGCCTAATTGCTTTCATCCAGTGCATCACAGACAGCGCCATTGGGAAAGGCTAATAACCAAGCAAGCTAGTAGAGAGGCAGCCAGGCCAGGCTACACACTCCAGCAGGTAGTGCCAGTGCTGCATTTATTTGAATGGGCATTGAGCCCGCATCAGGTGAAGTTGGGAGTGGTAGGGAGGTGTGGGGGACAGAGCTGTGTGTATTGTGTAGGACTGCTAAGCTAGCCTGCTGTCCTCAAGTGTGGTAGAGGACGTTGTCCATCTCCAGTGTTAAAAGTAGGTTCTGTGTACTGCCTCAGGCCAAAGCCGAGGCAAGGCAGGCCAATTTGGCCTGCCTTGGCCTGAATAGGAAGTGGTAGTGGTTTGGCATGAGGCAAAGTGAAGGTGTTCTGAAGTGCCTTGGGGTGTCTTTGGCTGATTCAGAATAGTGGCCCACTGGCCTCACCCCCAGCCACATGGGAAAGCCAGCATGTGGCCAATCATAAGTCCCTTAGATTCACCTCCCTCCCTCCTCTCCTTTTCCTCCCTGGTCACCCCCGAACCTGCCATTGCTGTGACTTACCTTTGCCATGCGTCCTCCTTCATTCGAGAGAGCATTTAAAGATGGTGGGAACTCTCTTTTTTCATAGAAATTATGGCAGCCATAAAGGGCCATTTCCCTAGTTTGTGACCATAGATCTATGACTATAGATCATCTTTCCTTTAAATTGCTGCTCTAATAGAGGACACATGGCAAAGATAAGTGGCTCTGAGTTTGGGGGCAAGGGAAGGGGTGAGTGGGGAGTCCATTGTACTCCTGGTTGCCTTGTGCCTGACTTTCCTGGGTGCCTGTTGCATGGCTACAGGATGGGCGTCCAGGAACTCAGAAAGTTTGACATGCTTTGGGGCAGGGGGAGGGCGAACCTCACTTCGGCTTCAGTTCCAAAACAATGCAGCCAAGCCCCAAGTTGAATCAGGGCCATTTCGGAGGCTCCAAAATGGCCTCTGAGGTAAGTTGGGGGTGGGGGCTGTGCACAGTGCTAGTAAAAAGTAAGATTTAGATCCCAGCTGAATTGGATTGGTTCCTGTATGTGGAAGGGACAGGGGAGGCCATCTTGTTCTTCACTCCAGATGGCAAAATGTCTTGGGCCATTGTGATGTTACCCCATAATTGAGTATCCTGCATGCGTCTGCTTTAGTATGTCTGGTGAGTATGGAATGTTAGAGCTGAGTGGGTGTGGTTTGTGACATAATAGGTAGGGTGGGGGGAAGGAGTATATAAAGAGAGACTGAGGGGAGGAGTGTGTTAGGTTGGTTAGGTTGTTTTTGGGAGTGGAGATTGGAATTGTTTGTGGAGTGGGAGGAGATTAATTGCTAGGGATTTAGGATTGGTGTGAGGAGAGAGAAAGGTGGTTGGTGATTGGGGAGTTTAGATTGGGCAGGATTGGAAGCATTATATTTTCATTTAAATCTTTTAACATGACAATAAACATATTATTATTTTGTTAGCTACCAATTACCACATGTTAGCTTGGCATTATTTACCTTCCTCACAGTTAGCAAACACCCTCACCACAGTACATTTTAAAACAGATCCTATATTAAACCTGTTTCCCTCATAGATAGGGGAAAGATTTTATTTAAATCTCCCTCAGGTTTTCAGGTGGTAGTGCTTGGCCTGAGAAGGGTTTATGTGGTGGGCCTAGTATAGGTGTAATGTCACAGCCATCCCTGAATAACTCCCATAAACCTCTTGTGCTATTTACTCTGGAAGAAAGGAGATTAATTTCTTTGCATGCGTCTCAGCTGAAGGAAAAGTAGCTGAAGTGCATAATAGTGCCTTTTTCTGTGTGTGGGTTGGGGTGAGTGTCCTTGGGATCATGGTTTTTTTGTGATGATGGATGATTTGGACCCTTGGAGGGAATCTACACGTCGTACTGAAGGCGCTCACGCGCGCCCTCAAAACAATGGTGTAGACAGAGAAAGAAGAGACGGAGGAAGAGGCGGAGGAGGAGGAGGCTGGGGAACCAGCCGCGTCCTTGCCGCCGCCGCTGCCGCCTCCCCGCCGGCCTCCTCCCCGTCGGCCTTCCGCTGAGCTCTCCGACCTGGGTGGCTCTTACCCCGAGCACCTTCAGTACGACGTGTAGATTCCCTCTTGGCCTCTATTTACTTGTCTCATTCTACATTATTAATTGTTCTTCCTCTAGTGCTTATAAAATTACAATTATCCAAGCCAGCCAAACCAGAAACACTCTGTACTGCTATGTACAATGCTGTGCTTTTGTAACATATGCTATTTATTTTGAGCTTTTACAGATTCAGAATACTTTTATATCTGCACTTGAATAGCAGATGGTGCCCTTTAATACATGCATGGATGAGGGCAGTCATGATGATTTATCAACACAAAGAACATTTGAATTTCAGATATATTTACAAATAACATTTTAAACTGCTTTCCAGAATTGGCAAGTAGTTGTGCAAAGGTTGATTTTTTTTATTTATTAAAAAAAACCTTTATAATATGTTGAGGGTTCCCTTCTTTATTGGCTTCTCTACTAGGTTTCTTCAGTATAATGGGCTTCTCATCCTGCAATCAAGATTGGTTATTCATGGAAGTTTTCAGGTCCTTCACATGACATCATCAAGCTCCAGAGCCTCCTCCATGCTTTCTGACCTTTATCCCATTTTTAAAAAAGATTTCAGATATTTAAATATCTTGAGTTAAATTTCTCCATGAAAATATTGTATATGTACTGATCCAGCTCCCCACTCGAGAGTTCTTAATGTATGTTAATGTATTATTTATATTTATATTCCATTTGTGTTCATTATTTTTATTTTACTTTAAATTATCCATTTTTAACTTATTTATTTTAGCTTATCTTTTTACTTGTTTTAATTATGTCGAATTGTGATGGCTTATCGCTTTTCGCAATAAAGATTTCATTCATTCACAGATAAATTCAACTAACGATTTTTTCAACTTCTAAATTTTCAGAGACATTCAACTGTTATAGTGCCATCTAGTGGCTGTATGATGAAACATATAGAGCTTGAAGATAAAGGAACTCCTGGAGAAAAAAAGCAGAAATGTGTGAAAAAGGCTGGGCTTAATCCTGCAAAGAATAAAGAAGCCGAAGCTCCAGTAAAGTTGTGGGATAAAAAGCCTCTGTGTGGAGATGCTCAATGTCTCCGAGTACTCTGGAACTTGTGCTATAGCACACACAACTGAGAATACATGAAGAGTCATGGTGAAAAGGTGGGGATACCCAAGCTAGAAACTAGCTGAGAAACTGACTGCTTTTCCTTGCACTGATTCTGACTTTTTAATGCACTTAGTTTTTATTAGGTTTTAGTTATCGTTTCAAATGTTGTCTTTCTATTAAACTATGGAATTCATTACCACAGTGTTTGGGTCCCCACCACCACCACCAACGTGCATCACCTTACACTTGCTTACATTGAATACGGTAACCATATGAAAAGGAGGACAGGGCTCCAGTATCTTTAACAGTTGTAGAGAAAAGGGATTTTCAGCAGGTGTCATTTGTATATATGGAGAACCTGATGAAATTTCCTCTTCATCACAACAGTGAAAGGTGCAGGTACCCTCCTCTCTTTTGTATCTGGTCAAGAGGGCAGGACTCCTGCAGCTTTAACTGTTATGATGAAGACAAAATTTCACCAGGTGCTACATGCATTCAAATGACACTTGCTGAAATTCCCTTTTCTTTACAACTTTAAAGATATAGGAGCCTTGTCCTCCTTTTCATATGGTCACCCTAACATTGAACCACATCTACCATTTGGATGCCCACTCCCAGCTTGGAGAGATCCCTTTGGAGCTCTTCACAATCCTTTTGTGTTTTAACAACCTTAAATAATTTGGTGTCATTGGCAAACTTGGCCACTTCACTGCTCACTCCTAATTCCAGATCATTTATTAACAAGTTGAAAAGAATTGGTCCCAATACTGATCCCACTATTTACTTCTCTCCATCGGGAGAATTGACCATCTATTCCTACTCTCTGCTTTCTGTTCTTTAAGTAGTTTCTGATCCATAAGAGGATTTATCCTCTTATTCCATGACAGCTAAGTTTGTTCAGGAGTCTTTGGTGAGGGACTATCAAAAAGCCTTTTGGAAGTCCAAGTAAACTATGTCCACTGGATTTGTTGACACTGTCAAAGAATTCTCGAAAATTAGTGAGACTGGACTTGCCTTTGCAGAAGCTGTGTTGATTCTTCTTCAGCAGGACGTGGCCCTCTATATGCTTAATAATTTTGTCTTTCAACCAATTTACCTGGAATGGATGTCAAGCTAACTGGCCTGTAATTTCTAGGATCCAAGCCCTCTCCCTGGATTCCTTTTTAAAAATTGGCCATCTTCCAGTCTTCTGGTACAAAGGCTGAGCTTAGGGACATATTGCATAGTTTGTTAGAAGGTCTCTGAGGAAGACACGATTGTGTCTTATGTTAGCCACCTTGAGACCCAAACTGTACATTACTTCAATATAGACTATAGACAGTAGAGACTATAATACTTTGTTGGGAGTCAATATGAATAAAAACACACTGAAGAAGGGACAGGGAACAATGGGGCGAGAGAGGGGGGGCTCAAGGAACTCATCTCATCAATACTGAAAGTACTTTGCTGACTTCTGTTTCTAGGCACATTTACCTGGGAGTATCATTGAACTAAAATTCACTTACATCTGTGTAGACATCCATAAGATTGCACTGTTAATTTAGTTTTGTTCATATTGCATTATAATGGTTTGGTTTTATCATGTTGTAAGTCACTTTGAAAGCTAACTGGTGAAAAGTGGGCTATAAAAGCTGAATAGAAATTATAGATAAACCCCCAGTCTGGTTTTGTTTTTGTTTTCTCCCTATCTCCCCATGCAGTAAATGCTGCTGTTGTTCTTTATAAGTTCTCCTGTAAGTTCTTTATAAGCCCAGCTGTGTCCTAAAAGGTCCAAGGGGGGAATGTGATGGGATGCTGTTTATCTCAAATTTTAAGGGATGTCAATTAAGACACTCCAAAGTTGGTAGAACACCAGCCTCCTTGTCCTCAGTTCCTTCTCTGTGATGGATGAGAACTGGGCTTTCCGATTACCTGGGGGCAGAAGGGTTACATTCACACATACAAGGAAATGCTGTCAGAAACAGTCTGGCATTGTTGAAGTGCCCTCATGCACATGCCAATAGCTATGGGGGTTGCCAAAGGCACATAGTATCATGCCGGTACCAGGGGATAATTTATTAGCTGGTTTTGGTGTAGCAACCCAACTCCGTCTCATGTCTTACTATGGATAATCAGCCATCGATGGAGCTGTAGCATTCTATTTTCCAAACCCTGTGTGATGGAGCTCTACCAGGCTGCAAAAGGACATACATTGTGTGAAATGCATCAGAGCAGCCTTAACACCCCTAATACCAACACTCCCCACCAGCAAGACAGGAGGAGAGAGAAATATTGGGTCATCTGGTGCCCTCCAGAAGTTTTGGATTACAGCTCCCAGCATTACTAAGCATTGGTCATGCTAGGTGGGGCTGATAGAACTTGACATCTAAAACATCTGGAGGGCACAAGGTTGTAGAAGGCTGTGATAGGTGTTTAAATTAGGGGTGTGCACGGACCCCCCGCTCCGCTTCACTTGCAGATCCGCCATTTTCCGGATCGGGCCGCTCCGCCCCGCCCCCACTCCGCCCACTTCCGCTCCGCTCCGCCCGGAGCTCCGGATCCAGATCCGGAGCTCCGTTCCCCCCCCCATAGGCTTGCATTGAAAGCTAAAAAATTATACAACTTTTTTTCTGTTCAAGTTAGAAACCTCATGTTTGGCACCATGACACCTCATGGGGATATACACACGCACGCCAAGTTTCAAAGCAATCCCATCATCCCCTGATTTTTGGGGAATTTTTGAAAATCGGGCACCCCACACACAACATCCCTGCGAGGTGGGCAGGGGAGGAGGGAGGGAAGGCAAGCAGGCATGCAGCTGGCATTTCTGGGGGCATAAGGAAGTGAGCCAAGGATAAGCCAGTAATGCATATAAAATGGAATAAATCAATAAATAAACAAAGGAGGGGTGGAATTAAAAGCAGCAGTGTTGCTCAATAAACAGCAAGAAGAATTTTTTTAAAAAGGCTATATCTGTCTTTTACCAGCAATAGGGGGACGTGCCCCGGGGAGGGGGAAGTAGCTGCCAGTTCAAGACAGCCACCAACAGCTCTGAGAAGAAGTAAAACGCTCACTTCAACTCATAACAGGCATTGCTCCACCACTGAAAAGTGAGCATTCACTTCAACTCATGATAGGCATTGCTCCACCGTTTTACTCTCTTTGGAAGGCTCTAATGGCCTTCCAGTGCAGGAGAGAGTGGGGGCACGTCCATGATGAGATGCCCTAGGGGAGCTCATCCCCTTGCACCACATCTTTTCAGTTGTTCCCCAAGGTTAGGGTGGGGAGCAGTGCTGTGTTTCTATCTCTTATTCTTGGCTTAGTATATGATTTCAGGTTGTGTTTGTGCATTTGGTGGGGCTACTGTGTTAAAAAACACGGGGAAAAGCCCGTTCAGATGAAGAAAGAGAAGTTTCCCAGAATCCCAAGTTACCCGTTTTGCCTATGCCCTCCTCCAACTTTGGGATCATCATGACCGGGAGCTGACTCTGCCCCTCAGCCCTTTGAAAAAGGTATTTTTCCCGCCGATTTTTTAAAAACTTCTAGCGCGCGACCCGTACGATGCAGAAAGTTGAGAGTAGTCTCAAAATGACCCCCATCCACGACTCTCTGTGCACAAGAATTTTCAGAATGATAGCTTAAACCCCCCCCAGTTATCCCCGATTCTTTCCCTCAATGCAATCCTATGGGCGAAAAGCCGAAAACGCCGTTTGAGCCGCGCGGTTGACCCGATTTTCACAAAAATATAGCACGCGACCCAGACAACGCAGAGAGGTGAGAGTGGTCTCAAAATGACCCCCATCCACGACTCTCTGAGCACAAGAATTTCTAGAACGATAGCTTCAAAAACAACGTAGTTATGCGCGATTATTTGCCACAATGCAATCCTATGGCGAAATGTTTTCAAGATGGCGACCGGAGCGCTCCGCCTGAACTAGGAGCTCCGAAAAATGGCCGCTTCTCTTCGCCTTGCTTCTAGGGGGTCCGCGGTCCGCTCCTACTCCGCCTCTGGGTAAGGCGGAGCAGGCCAATCCGCTACTGCTTCTACGCTCCTAATCGGAGCGGATCACACCCCTAGTTTAAATAGTGAGTTAAATAAAACTCTACTAGACATGGCTTCAGGTAAACAGCATAACACAGTTAGATTCACCTTTCTTTAATTGTTTGCCATCAGTTGAAGTGCTTCCCCCCCTCTTCAAATGCCAATTGTCTCGGAAAAGGGATGCTATCCCCTCTCAGCCAATGTTATAACAGGCTTTGTGACAAAAGGCTATCTGGCTAGTAGAGATGACTAAATGTTAAGCATGCAAATGTGGTACTTTCCTAATTGTTTCCCCCCCTCTTGAACAAAATACCATTTGCCTTAGTCACTGTGGTTAAAGCCATGGTTTAAGGTGTCTTCTGAACAAGGCCTGGATTTCTAGCTTATCCGCCGTGGTTTAGGGTGTCTTCTGAATGGGGCCATTAATAATTTAAAGCTAAGAAGGGTGGGGAGGGGAAAATGTGTAATTCCTTACCTTGAGTTGTAAGTCTATATGCTTAATAGTTCTCATTGCTGTAACTAGAGGAAGAGACTTATGCTCAAAATCTGACTGCACTTTACTTGATGACTCTTGCACTTATGGAGGTTATGAAAGAGGATGGGTTTAATAGGGTAACCATATGGAAAGGAGGACAGGGCTCCTGTATCTTGAAGAGTTTTATAGAAAAGGGAATTTCAGCAGGTATCATTTGTATGCGTGCAGCACCTAGTGAAATTCCCTCTTCACCACAATGGTTAAAGCTGCAGGAGCCCAGCCCTCTTTTGTATCTGGTCAAGAGGGCAGGGCTCCTGCAGTTTTAACTGTTGTGATGAAGAGGGAATTACACCAGGTGCTGTATGCATACAAATGACGCCTGCTGAAATTCCCTTTTCTATGCAACTGTTAAAGATACTGGAGCCCATCCTCCTTTCCATATGGTCCCCCTAGGTTTAATGTACCCCTTCTGGGGCACCCTTGTACACATACCCATAAGGGGAAAAAAACAAATTAAAATTTGTAACCCAATCTCTTGATGGGTGGTTGAGGATATAATCCAGCCTGAGGTTTCTGCAGGTCTGTATAGAGATGAGTACACTAATCTCAAATGACAGGTTGTTGGAATGGTCTGAGTGATGCTTGAAGATATATTGTTAAAACAGAGCAAAAGTGCCTGCAATAATATAAATCAAATCCAGGTTCAGCAATCAAAGGTGACAGAATGCAAGTAACAGCAGCATTTTTTGCAGTGATGTGAGCGACAGGATGGCATTTAAGGTATGCCTGTCTTCTGCTTCTGGCAGCCTTACAGCACTTATAATGCCATGATGAAACTACTAATATACATAATGTGATAAATACCATTAAGCAGCTCTGGAAAGTGATTCCTGGTTATCTCCTGTGGAGAACCATAAACAGGATCATTTCAGCAGCAATGCTGGGGATGCAGTGGTGGAAGCTTGCCAAGATTTCTATGTCAGGGAACAAATCGTGCCTCAGATAATGCCTGTTTAGTGCCAAGGCTGTTGTGTTCCAACTGGAGCAGGGAGGGAATTATTTATTTATTTAATTAATTAAGTTTAGTATCTCTGGATTGCCTTTCTGCCAATTAGCTGCCTAAGGCAATTTATACTGTCCTCATTCCCTCAACAATTAGACATTAAAAAAAACACAATCTAAAATGATTACTTGTATTTGTTTTAGGATGTGGTTTTCATTCTGCTCTCATGGCCATGCTGAATATAACCAGTCATGTTACTGGAAGTACTTACAGTTATGAGGGAAAGGGTGGGGACGCTTTCATAACAACAACAGGATTAGGAAAGGAGGTGTGTCAGGGCTCCCTTTCCAATATTCTTGTCAAGGCTTTGCTCTGGGCCCCAGAAAAAAGCCAAAAGCTGAGGAATCACACATAAACAGTTCCCTTATATTGAGCCAACAAGCATCCTGTTAAGTTTTGCCTGAGGCCTCAGGAAATGTCTTGGCCATAACCAAACCAGACCATTTGTTAGGCAGAGTTTCCTTGTCTGTTCTGTGGAGAACCCCAATGCATTGACTATAGGCTTGTCTATGCGCTGTACCTTCACCATTCTGGCTGCGCAGTTGTGCTGCATTGTTTATACGATGGAGCTGCCAATTCACAGCCACATCATATTATTCGCTGCAAAGCTGAGCATTTTCGATGTCCTGTTTTACCATGGGTTTTTGGTTTGCTCTGATACTGCTACAGTTGTTTTGTGCATGTGTCAGTGGTGGCTTCAGTTCAGGTTAAGAGATTGGGTGTAGTTAGGGGAAGGATGTACTGTAGCCCACATCCAACCCATTGGTTACCATTAAGTATATGCCACTCCATGAACCCCTTTCAACAGCCTGCTGCAGTTCACATTTTTCACTGCTCCCCAACAGAAATGCTTCTCTGGTAGTAACACAAAAACAAACAAAACAAAACAAAACCCTAGCACATTGGGGTGGAAAAGTTCTAGCCCAATCTGGTACTTTTTGCATTTATATTGGGCCTGTTCAGACAACACACGAAACCATGGTTAGACTGCTAAGTGATTTGTAGCAAATGGTTAGTGAGTGTGTTTAAATCATGGTTTAATACCCTGAATACATAAAGAAGTCTGGCTGTTTTGTTTTTTAAAATGAATTGGTTCTGCAATGTGCATTTTCAGTTCACTAAGAAATCTGATGTCAGGAGTCTCTGACATCAGGTTTCTTAGTTTACTGAAAATGAATAATAAAAAAACCAAGTCAGTTAAGCAAAAATCCAGCCAGATTGCTTTATGTATATAAATTACTCCACTTTGGTACCTAGGTATTCAATTATAACACTCCCCAAGGTTGGAAACATCTGGACTGGATATGCCCTTAGCACTGGTTTGCATAATTTCATTCTGTTTTGAGTTCAGCAGCTGTAGAATAAGGGAAGAGGTTAACCCACTGGAGACTTCTCACCTTCTTAAAAACCAATTAGGTGATTTCTGGTGAGGTTCTCAGCCACCAAATGAATT
This sequence comes from Elgaria multicarinata webbii, assembly GCF_023053635.1. NCBI lineage: Eukaryota > Metazoa > Chordata > Lepidosauria > Squamata > Anguidae > Elgaria > Elgaria multicarinata. Next base: position 72,264,933 of record NC_086172.1, on the reverse strand, counting down.
GATTCAGTGTGTTGTGAAAGGAGGAAATGAAGACAAACTTTGGAGATATACAGTACATTGACTCAAATGACTTAAAGCCAAGGGCTTCACCGTAGCATTCACTCAAACCAGTTGCACTTCATATTCTCTTTACAAACCAGGGCCTTGTATTCTGTAAAGATAAATAAAGTAGGGGTGTGCACAGACCCCCCGATCTGCTTCTCTTCCAGATCTGCAACTTCCGGATCGGGTCTGCTCTGCTCCACTCTGCCTATAGTCCGCTCCGATTCGCTGTGAAGCTCCGGATCCAGATCGGAGCTCCGCTTTCCCCCCCATAGGCTTGCATTAAAATTCAAAAAACCCTACAACTTTTTTTCTGTTAAAGTTAGAATCCTCAAGTTTGGCACCATGACACCTCATGGACGTATACACATGCATGCCAAGACTCAAGCAAATCCAAACATCCCCTGATTTTCGGGGAAATTTTGAAAGTCGGACACCCCATTTTCAGAAATGGGATTTACTCTGACATTTTGATAGATAAAAACTTGGAAGCAGGCACCCCCACAGCTGCCATCTAGATCCACATTTATGGCAAGTTTCAAGCAAATCCCATCATCCCCTGATTTTTGGTGGGGCTCTAACGCATCACCCGTAACCCCAATTCACACCCCTTTCGATATCTATGTCAATTTTCACATTAGAAACCTCAAACTTGGAACCATTATAGCTTATCCATGTATATAAATGCATGCCAAACCTCAAGCAAATCCAAGCCTCCCCTGATTTTTGGGGAATTTTTGAAAATCGGACACCCCATTTTCAGACATGGGATTTGCTCTGACATTTTGACAAATAATTTTTTTTGAAGTGGGCACCCACACAGATGCCATTTAGATTCACATTCATGGCAAGTTTCAAGCAAATCCCATCATCTCCTGATTTTTGGCGGGGCTTTAACTTTTTAACTCACCCCAAATCAAGTCCCATGCTAGAACTACGTCAATTTTTACGTTAGAAACCTCAAGTTCGGCACCATGACACCTCATGGACGTATACGCACACATGCCAAGACTCAACCAAGCCTCCCCTGATTTTTGGGGAATTTTTGAAAATCGGACACCCCAGTATCTCAGGGATTTAAAGCTGCAGACAGCTCAATGGGGCCATTTCAAAGGAAATCCCAACATGCCATGAATTGGGGAGTAGATAAACCTAAATATGAATCTTCTTCCACACTTGAAAAATTGATTTGGAACTTCAAAAAGTCTAAGTGAGCGGAGGAAGGACTTATCCCCTGAGTCAAAGCAAGACACACACAAACCATCCCTGCGAGGCGGTCACAGAGGAGGAGGACAGGCGGGCAGATCTAGTATGGGGGAGTCAGTCCCGGCAGATGCCCCACCACAGCAGTACCCCAGGGGGAAGGCATGCAGGCAGGCAGGCAGCTGACATTTCTGGGGGCACAAGGAAGTGATGCAAGGATGGCTTGTTTCTTTCTAAGCCAGCAGTAACACATTGCAAAGTGCAAACCATCCCTGTGAGGTGGTCACAGAGGAGGAGGAGGAGCACAGGCGGGCAGAGAGCCAGGCAGAGATACGCCATAGATCTAGTATGGGGGAGTCAGTTCCAGCAGATGCCCCACCACGGACTTGCCCGTTTGATTTTCACAGCAGGATAGGCGGCCTGCTTACTGGTGCCAGCCTGAGCCTTCCCTTGACCACCACTGCTTTCAGCACACCCAGCCACAGACGTGCACCTGCTCCCTCTTCTCATGATGATAATATATATACTACTACTACTAATACTACTAATAATATGTATTTAGGGAAATGGGACAAGTGTGTATGCTTTGCCCAAACTGGATTTGAAATGCTCAAACTGTATTGGCTGTTTTGCACTTCACAAGCAGTGCACACAGCACACTCACACAATAACACAGTCACACACACAGTCCAAGTAACACACACACACACACACACAGAGAGAGAGAGAGAGAGAGAGAGAGAGAGAGAGAGAGAGAGAGAGAAGAAATAGAGATTTTTTTTGGTATTTTTTTGTATTTTGTTTATATAGAAGAAAGAAGGAAGATGAATCACAGTCAGGCTTTAAGAGGGAGAAGGGGGGGGGGAACCAACCAACCAACCAACCAAACACTCCAAAATTAAAAAATAAAGTTTATATTAAATCAAAGTAAGGGAAAAACACAAACTAAGCAAACAGTCAGAAACAAGCAAACAAACACACACACAACCCAAGCTAAATCCTAATCTAATCTCCAACTCCAAACACAGCAGCAGCACCTATAACTAACTCCTCTCTCCACGAATGCCAACCCACAAAGAGACTGAAAGGAGAAAGGTCTCAGGGTGGCTCTGCCTTAGTCCCCCCTCCAACGCTGGGATTGGAGGATGCTTCATGAGGTGATCAATTCTCATCAGGATTGGGAGCTGAATGTGCCTGTCATCGCTAAAAAAACAAAACAAAAAAACGCTGCTTTTACCCTTTCCCGTTTTTTTTTACATATTTTTTAAAAAAATTATAGCAAGCGAACCGCACCACGCAGAGAGCTGAGAGTAGGCTCAAAATGACCCCCAGCCACGACTCTCTAAGCACAAGAAGTTTCAGAAAGATAGCTTAAAAAACAACACAATTATCCCCTATTCTTTTCCGCAATGCAATCCTATGGGAGAAATGATCCAAAATGGCGGGCGGAGCGCTCCGTGAAAAGAGAAGCGCTTCTCCTATGGCTGCTTCTCTTCGCCATGCTTCTAAGGGTCCGCGGTCTGCTTCTACTCCGCCTCTAGGCAAGGCGGAGCAGGCCAATTGGCTTCTGATTCTCCGATTCTAATCGGAGCGGAGCACACCTCTAAAATAAAGCCATTTGCCCCCAAACACAACATTAATGGATATGGAACCCACTGAGCCAGCCATGTGTCCTAATTTACAGAGGACTCCCTTTGAAGACTGTCCAGTCGAAGTCCAGTTTAAAGATAAAGAGTCATAAGCATTGAAGGCTGGGTGGCTCCAATTTAGGTGGGGCTGTGAATCTTTTCTGGATTTCAGTCAGTACCAGCCAGAATACTAAAGGAGCTATCCAAAGTGCTGAACCCCAATGACCAAATTGAGTTCAGCACCATGGATAATGCCAGTCCCACTGGCTATGAGAAAGGGGAGACCTTGAAGTTGCTCATCAGTGGTTGGAACCTGGACAGTAGAGTAAGCAAGTAAACAAGTCACCTTGTTCACAACCTTCCTCACTATGGTAAGAGTGCATTCCTCTGTGTGTGTGTGTGTGTGTGTGTGTGTGTGTGTGTGTGTGTGTGTGTTTGTGTGTATCTATCTATCTATCTATCTATCTATCTATCCTCCCCCATCCCCCTGGAATGTGGCCCTAGCCATGTTGTGTTTGTGTGGTATGTATGACAGAGCATTCATTTTTATAGATGACTGGCTGATACACCCGGCATTGCCTGGATCTCGGAAGAGTGCCCCAGCCAGATTGTATTTGTATGAGAGAGAGAGACAATGACAGAGTATCCATTTTTATAGAAGATGAGTCAAAATTTGGTGGCTGCATACAAGCACAAGGAGCAAAAGCAAACATTCCTGTGTTAATATACTCAGGAATTAACATGTTTTATTTTTGTTTTAAAATAGCACCCATGGGTGTGTGCGAGCAGGACCTATGGTAGGTGGGGAGAGAGGTTCACCTTTCCCCTCCATGCTGCAGATCTCTCCTGACAAAAAACGCCTTCCTTCAATCCATTATTCCACATCGGACACACACACACCCTGCAAACTTAGGAGGGAAGCTGCCATTGGTACCAATATTTTTTTTTTGAAACAAAGAAGAACAAAAGAAACTAAGTTATTGTGTGTGTGTTTTAATAGCCAAAAATGCTAATGATGAGCAATATGGGGAGGGCAGTGAGGAAGAGGTGTTGCACCTCTTCTTTGGTTAGAGGACTAATGTCAATAATATAGAAAATAAAATAAATGGCTAACCTGGGGTCAACAGTTAATTTCTGTTTTGAATTCATAATACTAACCTGGGGGCAATAAAGTATGTGGCTGCCTAACAAAGTCCATTTTTGCAGCTTGAAAATCCTACTTCTTATTCCATTAGCCATAATGTTTGCAAATCTAAAGAGGCAAGAGAGGATGTACACAAAATAAAGTCTGGATGAAAGGGGTGTATGGCTTTTTTCACCCAATACGCAGTATGGAGTACTTGAACCTACCCTGGTCAAATGTATGGTTAGCTTGATAACACAGTTCAGGAAGAATTAAGGCATAGGGTGCTTTGTTTTCAGTGGGGTGAGTGGCATTTGCAGACTTTGTCTTTCCACAGCCTCAACAAGACCGTAATCCACTATGGGTTGGATCCATGGTAATCCTTCCATGAATGGAGGGGCCCTTTCCACCCACAGAAGGTCTCTGGAGTATTTTCACTTTGGAAAATGGGTGGAGGGAGGTGATCTTTGTTGATTCCCTCCTCCTTCAGCAGTCCCCATCCCCCCTCCAGTTATGCTCTAGGGGGTTGGGTGATGCTCTGGAACAGTGGGGGAGGTGATGCTGGAGGCTGCAAAGGGAGTGGGGAAATTGGGAAAGATTGCCTAACCCCCTTTCCACCAGTGGGAGTATTCTGGGTGGAACTCTGCTCAGGCAATGCTCCTGTGAGTGGAAAACAATTTAGATCCAAGCCGAGGTTTCCACATGCACCCTCACCTCACCCCACATTTCAAAGGTATTTCAAGTCTGCTACAATGCTATCATTTGAATACAAATGGACCCAGAGCATTCAAATATAGGCAATTTCTTCTTGGGCATAGAAAATTGGCAGGCAAAAGTGGCCTCAAATGGGTGCGTGGTGGTGGTAGGGTAAAGTCCACAAGTTGAGGCCCATTGTGGATGGTGATGAACAAATGACTGCTCAAATGATGGGGAGAAAGGTATGGGTGACCTTAATGGGTGACCACAAGCTCTAATTCTTGACTCCTTCCAATGTTAGTTTAATCATGATCCCCTGTACTCTTCTAAAAGTATTAGCTAAGGAGGGGGACCATTAAAGGTAAGAAAGCCATTCCCCCTTTGGCTCCTCTATAATGTGAGCTGTGGAATAAACTACTATTACTACTATTTCAGCAAAAATGGTGGGAGGTAGCTGTCAAACACATAGCAGGGGACCACGCATGGTGGGCGGACTGTGTTCGACTTGTTACATTAGGAGTTGTTCAGACCTGAGGCCCAGGTACATGGAGTGCTATCTCAGCCTAAGAGCCAGTCTACAAAAATGTACAGGCTGTAGATTGGTTCTGTGTACTCTGTCTCTAAGGCCGCATCTGTACTGTGCCTATAACTTATCCCCTTTTCAGTTGGTGCTGGAGGAAAGGACTCCTCTGTCAAGATGAAAGATGGGCTTTGTGTCTGTTTGTACACAAGTTCCTTCTTCTGCTGGTCACCCTGGACTGTGGCAGAAACATATGCTGCCATTTTGCGTCTGAAATCACACTGAGAATTAAGCAAGTGGAGCCATATACAGCTAGTCTGTTCTAAAGTTTGAGATGGGAGTGAAGGAGGTATAGGCTCACGGGCAGTTGTTATGGAATTAAACAGCCATGACAATGAATCAGTACAGGCCCTAAGCAAACCAAGCTAGTTTCCCATCATAGGAGCAGCCTTACAACCCCACAAGAATTACCCAGAAATAAAATCTTTCATTTTTGAACCTTTCTTCAGTATTTTCCTATAGTGCTTTCCTGTGAGATTCTGGTTGCTCTTTCTTTCTTTCCTTTTTTTAAAAAAACTTAGGAACATCCTTCAAAAACAAACTTATATATGCACAGTCACAAACTTGTGCACGTTAAGAAAAACAAGATATCTGAACTACAACAAAGTAGTTTTTGTGCCAGTTTCTGTTTCACGCATCTCGACACTTGTTTTGTTGCCACTTAAAATCCACTTTTTGGTATCACATCAGTGCAGGACGGATTGGCATGTCTATGAGGAAGCTTTCCATGGGTACCTGCTATTTTTGCCAAATGTCAAGGTTTGACATTTGATGTTATTATCTGCTATCAGTTAATCACTCATCCTGAGATTTTTTTTTGTTTCTCCTGATCTGATATTGAACCGAGCTGTGCTGCTAATCAAATAAACAGCCACAGATCTGGCATTCAGTTCTTCTTGGGGGCAAACAGCAATATTTCAATTAGTCCCCTTGTTCTCGCCTGTGCAATCTCCATATCCTGGTGGTTTTTGATGTAGTGTCTGATTGATTCCCTTGGGAAGGAGAGAATGACTAAGTGTGTCTCAGTGGGGCTGCTCTTGCTCTCAGATGAAATATTCTTTCCGGCTCTCATCCATGGCGTCTTGAAGGGTAGGGTCATTTTTCAAAGCGGCATCTGCGCTTTCGGCAAATTCAGTTCCCTTTGCTTCATTGGTGTGGTAGGTGCCCTTGTGCCGGTACATGTATCTCAGCATCACCACCAAAAGGCAAATCAAGACAAAAGCCACTGCAGCAATGACACCTATGGGGAGGAAGAAACATTTGCATTTCTCTCTTCATTAACAATTTCAAATAGCCTATATATATATATATATATATATATATATATATATATTTACATAGATGGGTGCTTTCTCTTGGATCCTTCAAAGAGAAAGCAGAGCACATCAGAAAGGGGCTTTGACATTTGTGATGATAGAGCCTGGGTTGGGAGAAATGAGACATACAAAACAAAAACAAGAAAAGAAGACGGAAATACTCATATCCTCTATCTTAAAATTCTGGTGGACTTGTAGGTAAATAAGTCAGGCATAACTGTTTAAGAGATTCCGATTCTGTCAATCCGGAAGTGCTGAGGGAACACTTCCGGCTCCCTTAGCTTTCAGTAATAAATGGGGCTCTAAGCTCCTCTTGGTGCTGGCTGCAGATCTGGGTCTAGATTATTGGATTTTATGCTACTTGATTCCTGTTCCATCCCTGCCACAGGCTTGTCCATTGCTTATGAAGGGGGCAGACAGAAGTAAGATGCTGCGATGGGAGAGAACAGGCCCCAATTGGAAGGATGGGATAGTTGTGGCTATTCCCAGCCCTCTGGCCCAGTGGCAGTCACCACTAAAGGCATGGACACCCCTTTCCCTCTGAGATGCTGGTCAGGGCTTTTACAACTGTCTACCCCACCAGTCTGACTATAAACTGAAATCCAGCACTTTCATTGGACTCTCTCTTTGTTGTGTGGTTTTGGATCTGAACTTGGACAGTTAGACTTTTGAGCCTGGCTTAGTATAAGACTAGAAGTACAGGCATATTTGGCTGTCAATCTGTCTGTCTGCCTGGGATCTTGAAAAAAGCTCACAATTGTTATGGAATGGGTGTGGAAAACCATTTTACCTGTACAAAATACACTTTAATCTAAAGCATTAACAAACTTCAGAGCTTTAAGATTTTGATCCCAGAAACCAGTTATTGGCATGAAAAAGAAAATTGCCCCTGTAAAGATGCTGCATCTGCCATAATAACGTGATTCCAAGAGGGGATTCATCCATTTTTAAGGACCACAATGGATTCCCAAAACACAATAGGCTTTAATGCTCTTTAGATGTTGTACAGTATTAATAAGCCTCAGGGACCCGGCACAATTCAATTTTGCTCCTAGTAACTTGTAGGAAGCTGAAATTAAAGTTACGGGAGATGGAACCAAAGGGAAACACAGCAGTGCTTCACTAATTTGCACTAATGACAGGGAATCCACCTGGTGAATTGCTGAAATTAGCAAGTGTAGTATGGAAGCAAGCAAACACAATAGTCATTTCAGAAAGGGGCCCAATTAATGCATCTTCATATTGAAGTTGCTTCTTTTGGGAAGAAGAGTAATTTAAGTGAACAACTTGAATTAGTACGACAACGTGCCAGTGGGACTGTGACTAAATTACTGTAGCAAGTATCTGTCATGGTAGATCTCATCAGTGAAGAATTTCAGTAACACCAGTTCATAATCTAAGCCCTGTTTGTGCCATGGCCCTTCTTTTCACTGCTTGTGGGGAGAGGAGGGTTGGTGGGGTGGGGTGGGGTGGAGTGGGGAAACAGCCCTCACATTACAAGCCTTTGGATGAAATTGCTCTGGAGTCTCATAAGATCAGAGCTGTGACCCTGAGCTCTCATGGGCTTCATGATGAGAGGTGTGAATGGCCCCATCTTGCCTGATAATCAGGCCAGCAGAAGAATCAGCCACTCATGGCCATATCTTTGGGGATGAAGTCCATTCAGTGGGGCCAGGGAGAAGATCAACTCTGATTAGCCATTATGCTGGGACATTTCTCAGTTTTCCCTGGCTGTGCTATAGCTCAGTGTAGAGTCACTGTGGCTGCTTAGGGCCACACTAAGCAGGAAAGGAATTGGATCCCCCCAAAAGAGGACACCAATTTGCTTAGAGTGCATGGCTCATCTATTGGTGTCCTCCTCTTTAATCCTTTTCACTTCCACCTTTGGTATTGTTTTTAATAGTCTAATAACAAAAATTTCATCTTCCATGTCCATATAAGGTTTATCTCGATGATCCTTTAGGAGCTTGGCGGAAGCTATGATTATCAAAGAGCTATGATTTTCTGGACATAGTGAATAGCCGTAGCCTTTAGCACTTTGATCATGGTCTCCAGACAGAGAAGTCCAGACCTTGTAATGCAGCATTTCTCAAACTTTATTAATTAGGCCCTCTTCTAAACTTAAAAGATGCTGATGCTGATTAAAAATGTTTCTTGCCAGCTTCCATGAAGCAGATACATAATTTAAAAGAGTGTGTACATCACTGAATATTAAAGACTGTTCCAGTACAAAATTTATCTGTGTAACAACCTACCCCCCAAAGAAGCAACTACTGAACACTGCCAAAACATATGTTTAAAAGAAGCATGAGCTGCATTGCACCACCAGCAATTACCTCAATTAGACAATCCCTGATTAAAGAAATGTTTGTGTCCATAGACACGAAACAAATGTTTTGGCTGAATAAGATACAGCCAAAGATCCATAGATGTGACAGATCAACACAAAGGCGACACTCCACTGATTTGGCATTTTGTAGTTGTGCCCAAGCAGTTTCTCAAATTCCCAAACATACTCATGGGACCAAAGTGTTTTGGGACCCCTGCCTCATGCAATTCTAATTGAGTGAGAGATAAAACAACTAAGTAAGGCAATTAACAGAACCGTATTGTATTCTTCCATTGATTTTTACCTACAGAAAGATCACCAGGTACAGAATGCTCATTCTTCTGCTGGTCTATCAGACCTGTTTTATTTCTTCAATAAGTTTTATGAACTACAGCCCTTCTTCTAGGAAGATAGTATTCTTACCTCCAATGACTGCAATATCAGCTCCTGTTGGAGAACTTCCAATATTTGCAGCTAGAAATAGAATATACAAAATCTAATTAGACAGGAGATCTCATGTGATAAATAACCACAGCTACTGCACTGAATGGAGCAATTGTGTGTTTTTAACCCTTCTTTACCTGTCCTTCCCTTGAAGCTAGGCAATGTGAAGGATCTGAACTGCAAAAAGCAGCCATAAAACTGCCTAATTAAAACATAAACATCTGACAAGAGTATGTTATACACATTCAATAATAAAAAAGCAAGCTTAAGTAGTAGCTGTGCAATGCCATTTTTAAAAATAAAATATTATTAACATTTTCTAGCAACATCTCTGTGTGAACATTCACAGGAACATAATTCATATGAACATAGGAAGCTGCTGCTTACAAGACCTTTGGTCCATGTAGCCCAGTATAATCAGAACTGACTGGCAGTGGCTTTCCAGGGTTTCAAGAGGAGTTTTCCCAGCCCTACCTGGAGTTGCTGGGAATTGGACCGTCTGCATGCAAAGCAGGTGCTCTACCACTGAGCTATGGGCCATCCACCCAACCCTCTCCCTTTCCCCTCCAAACAGGAAATCCATTAAAGGAACTTGTGCCCTTTAATCTGAATGGCAGAAGAAACATTAAGGCCATAGCTAGACCTAAGGTTTATCCCTGGATCATCCAGGGGTCAAACCTGTTCATCTAGGGCCACAGCTAGACCTAAGGTTTATCCTGGGATCATCCAGGGTTCGCCCCTGCCTGAGCACTGGATCCCCTGTGTGTCACCTAGATGAACAGGTTTGACCCCTGGATGATCCAGGGATAAACCTTAGGTCTAGCTATGGCTTAGGTGACACACAGGGGATCCAGTGCTCAGGCAGGGGCGAACCCTGGATGATCCCAGGATAAACCTTAGGTCTAGCTGTGGCCTAGGAGAGACCTTGAGTTGGTGACCTTGCTCTAGCAACAGCAAAATTACTCATAGCAGATGTCCTGTTAGGGGTGGGAGTGGGGAAATTAGAGAATTCCTGGGGTTGCTACAATCAAGATCAGAGAGGTATGGAGTCTAGTCATGATAGTGAGAGAAAAAATTAAAGGTATTTCAGTAGCAAGTGTCCTCTGGTTAATGTTTTTCTTTTTTGAATTTTGCATTCCATTCCCTTTTTTATTTGCACAACAAGATGCATCGTGTACAAGTCCCTCCATGTACAGTAAAAGAAGGCATTGATCTGGTGAATCTCCTGTGGGTAGCAGGGATACACCTGTTGGACACCCCCCCCCCACACACACACACACTGATGTGCCTGTTGGCCATGCTTCCCAGGGCCCGTGCATTTTGAATTAATGGGAAAGAGAATCACATGTATATAATTGCACCTATGTAGGGCTAATTGGCCAGGGTTCCCATTTGGGTGGAGGATCTGGATGCACAGAGAGCCTTCTCCTCTGTAATGAAGCTTCAACCAACATGTCGTCATTTAGGGTTACCAACAGCAGGCACAGTTCTGCCTCCCCCTGCCCCCCCATATTTGTTTTAACACCCTGAAGATATAGCCCAAGGCATGTTTAATGGGACCTATTCCCAAGTAAGTGCACACAGGAATGCAGCAGTGGTTACTTGCCTGAAAAAAAAAAAAAACATATACTAGAAAATGGATCATTGATTGTCTTCTAATGACCTGCTCTCATATCCCCTTCCCCATTCAATAATTTCATTCATATATCAGCCGAAATGTACTGTGTTGGCATGATGAAATGGGCACCCTGAAATGGGGTGCAGGATTTTAAGGATGCCAAAGTGTTTCAGTGGGCAAAACAGTTTTGAACTGTCCCCCCTCCCACCCTCTTTTGCTGCCACCTCTTCCTTGAGGCATCTGCTCTCTCCTCCTGCAGCTGCGGCTGACTCTCAAGTAAACAGTTCCAGGATCAGGCTGCTGCATGCTTGCAGTTCCCGGTTGCCAGCTGCCACAATTATTCTCTGGAGCACTACTGCTATGTTGACATCAGGGTAGTGATGTTTCAGAGGAGGATAACGGCTGCAAAGAGCTCTTTTGCTGCCAGCAGAAGGGATGGCTGGGTACCACAAAGGCCATTTTGCTGCTGCTGCTGCAGCAGCAACAGCTGCCTTGAGTGGTTTTTTCTGCTGCTGCTACCACCTCGAGGGGCTCTTTATCTGGTGCAGTAAGACCAAATTTGTGTCACAAAGCAACCCACTTTCCTTTCAAATTTTACAGTCCTTTAAGAAAAGCATAGGAAATGGCTTGACATTTGAGGAGATATTTTTCTGAGGATTTGTGCTGAGTGGGGTGAAAGGGAGGAGGCTTCTCTTTCTTTCTGCCAGCATGGAAGCCAAAGGAGTGGGTAGAGACAATGGAGCAACGGACTTGTCCCCTAGCAGCCAGCTGCATTTTCATGGTGGCTGAGGAGGAAGAGAACTGGCTTCTTCCCCATCCATGGTCAGAAACTAGATGGCTGGCTGGCTGTGTGGATGGATGGGGAAATGGTGTGTGGCTGGGTGTGTGTGCATGTACATTCTAATGTGGGTTTCCGCAAATGGATAGATGGGGTGTGTGTGAATGTGAAGGAATGGATGAGGGGTGTGGGGAAATGGATGTTGTGCAGGGTGATCATATGAAAAGGAGGACAAATCTCCTGTATCTTTAACAGTTGTACTGAAAAGGGAATTTCAGCAGGTGTCATTTGTTTACATGTAGCACCTGGTGAAATTCCCTATTCATCTCAACAGTTAAAGCTGCAGGAGCTATGCTAGCATGACCAGATACAAAAGAGGGCAGGGCTCCTGCAGCTTTGACAGTTGTGATGAACGGAATTTCACCAGGTGCTGCATGCATACAAATGACACCTGCTGAAATTCAGTTTTCTATATAATTGTTAAAGATACAGGAGCCCTGTCACCCTAATGTTGTGTATCTGCTTGTGTATGGGAGTGGGGCTGGATGGATGGGTGGTCTGGATGGATGGGTGGAAGAGGAAATTTTGTACCCCTGCAAACCCTGGGGTTAATCCAACTGTGCAGATATCTCCTCTCTTGTCTCAATGTGGCATGAACAGGGGAGGACTGAACAGAAATGGAATTATTTTAATTTACGACATTAAACTGCATTACAGTGAAATTTAATTCAGGTGCATCAGCAACTAGCTTTGCTTGACATTACGTAAATCTTTTCGGGATGTACGGATTTTGTTAAATTTGTTCCGTCTGTGTTTTGCAGATTGTCAGGTGTCTTTTGTTCTGTCATCGGCTTATTGACCAAATCAGGGTGGTTTTTTTAGGGATGTACGAGAATTTAGTTCCACTTGCACTAATGTGCATCAGTGCTAAATCACATATGTGGGAATTTGTGGCATCCCCACCTCCAAAAAGTGAAAAAACCGTCTGCGTGACTTGGAAAAAGCCTGGTCTTCTGTGGAATTCCCAGGCTGGATTTATCAAAATCCAAACTCATTTGAATCTGTTGCAGATTCCTCTGATGTTCCTAGTGGTCATGGCAACAGGGGGGCTGTCTATATGCAGGGAAAGCCCTGCGGTGGTTGTGAATGTGGACTGTGTCGGTTAGACAACGCAATTGCAGGTTAGCAGCCATGGTGGGGCTTCCTTGTGATGCTGCACTTGGAACAAGTTGGGGCTTTCCCCCTACTTTCCCCAAAGGTATCAAAGTCAACTTGGGGCTTCCACCATGTAACATCGCTCCAGAGCTAATCTGGGGTCAACCCAGGGGTGGAGCCTGGTGCAAGGCAACCGGTGATTGGTCACCTTCCACCAGGAAGAGGGCATGGGTGTTTCTAGGACCTGGATGGCCAGTCAGAACCCCCATGCTCCCACCTCGGCATCAGGATTATCTGCTGCCACCCTGTGAGAGGGAAAGCACAGAGTTGAAGAGGGAGGCAGTGCCAACCAGGCACCATAAAAGACAGCCCCCCAGTGAGTGAGGGAAACCAGGGTTTTGGAATTGGGGTTCTAAATCATGCAGGGGGACTACAGAGGTAGAAACGGTTCCCTGCTGCAGATGCTATCCCTTCAACGCATGGAGGGCTGATGGAGAACAAGCAATGACGTTGCAGGTGTGTGTGTGTGTGTGTGTGTGTGTGTGTGTATGTGCGTGTACAATAGACAATTGAATTGTGTGGAGGTGAACTTCCGAATAGGGCCTAGATGTTAGGGAGAAGTGCTCTAGTCATAGCCTTTCTTGGTGACTTTCCCAATTTCTATGAGCAGGGACTTTTGTTCTCATTGAAATGGAGAAGTGTTCAAACATGTGGGATTCCACCTACAGTCTGAAATGGGACAGCCTGGCCCCAGACACAGATGTGCCACCTCAGTAAGAACAACCCTATCTCAAAGTGAAAGAATGATTTTACTACCATCAGTTGCAACCACAATGTTTTACTACAATCGGCTGCAGCAGCAGCTAAGATGTGTATATAGGTCATCCGTTGCAAGCAGGTGCAATGTTTGTGAAGGAGCACATTTCCCCTCCCCCTCCATTTTACAGAAGGGGAGAATTTGGCTCCCAGAACCCCAATTACATTCTCTACTGGATTATAATAATGCCAGAGTAGATAACTTTGCAATTTAAAAGCATATGAAAAACCCAACTATGGCCTTTTAAGAATTGGTGATAAGGAATTGGTTTGAGAGAGTTATGAGAAGCTGAAAAAGTAGGCATGAAATTGCAGCCTTAATTATAGCCTTCGCTGAAAAAAAAAATCCCACCAGGCTAATGAAAAGCAAAACCACTTTGCAAGGGAAAAAAGGGAATTTTTTTTTAGACAATCCCTCTTTCTTTCCCATCATCTGATAGGACACTTAATGCATCAGTAAATGGAGATACTCTTATTTCCCTTGTTTCTTTCCCCTTCTTTTCTTCTAATAAGCTCCAATGGCTACAGTTTAGATTCCATTTACCCGAGAGAAGTTGTATAAGGGTGCAATCTCATGCATGTTTAGACAGAAAAAAGCCTTATAACTCCCAGCATTCTCCAGCAGTCATAGGCCTTGTTTACTGTCTAAACATGCGCACACGATGGCACCCTAAATATAACTGGGGTCCATGCCACACCACATAGGTTGGGGTTTGTAGCCAGAGATAGTCAGCCCAACTCTGATTGAAGCTTCTTGAACCCGATACAGTCAAGTGTTCCATTTCATTACTGCTGCTTAGGAAAGCATGAAATGTTTTTCGGTTTTCTGATGCTGGAGTCACTGCTTTATGCGCAAAATTAATCTCCCTTCTTGGATAATGGTTTCTCTCATTTGTTCTGCCACAGTCTCGGTATTTATAAATACTTGCTTCAGTTAGAGAACCTTGATGCTTTTTATGCATGCCTCCTTTGCTGAGAACATATTACATCATGGGGGTTGGAGTCTTAGAGCACAATCCGAACTTTCCGTCTTACAACTCTGACATTTCTAAAGTTCCTACTGGCAGACGGCATTTGCAGCTCTTCATCCATTGCTGTTTTTTTTAAACTATTGGGAGGGAACTCATTTAGGCCAGATCTACACCAAGCAGGATATAACACTTTGAAAGCAGTTTGAAAACGGTATATGGAATGTGCCATGGGCCCCCACAGTTGTCAATACCATTATAAACCACTATAAAGCAGTAGTGTAGATCCGGCCTATGACTACTCCTGGGCTGGTATAAAAGTTTCCCCATGTTGCGGTTTGTGATTGGGGGCTGAGAAGGGTTTAGATTCTTCAGATCCAGAGTCACCGCTGCTACATCCACACCACTCCTCCGATCCTCCCCCTTACCACCTCTCCAGTCTCAGAGAGGTGTGGGCTGTGGGTGTTTCCATGGGAGAAGGGAAGAGGGATCTGAGATTGGATCTCTTCTTCCAAGATCAGAGATCTTATCTCCCACCTTAGAGGGGAATTTCTGTTCTATCCTACGGCTTCTGGGATGCTGTCCAGGGACCGTATGATTGTCCTGTCCAGGAGGTACTGTATATGCAGACAGTATATATAGTCATACAGCTTGAGGCCTAAACATGCATACTTGGAAGTAAGCACTGAACACAGTAGAACTTTCTTCTGAGCATCACACGTAGGATTGCATTGCGTGACTACAAAGACAATTATGCGGCATGCTTGTCATATTGCATGACACTATTAATTATTTTTGCAACAAGTCTCTCCACAGTTGGTCTACCAAGAGTTTTTGCTTCTTTCTCTCCCTGCCAAGGCCTCAACAAAAAACTTTTCTCCAAAGCTATTTGCATTTCAAGGGAAGCCCCCACTAGTGCCAAACCGGAGTGTGTCCAGAGGAGGATGACCAGGATGGTGAAACATGTGAAAATCAAAGAACTTTTGAAAGACATGGGTAAGTTTGGCCTGGAAAACAGAAGATAAAGGGGAGATAGAGGTGAAAAGCTGACACTTAGGGGGAGCCTCCCCCAGCCATTGATTGCAGGATTGTATCACAGTCATCACTAAAAGGACACATGATATTCATCTGCTTCCGCAGTGATCTCAGTTCCACCTGTCATTTATATTGGAATATCCCTGACTGCTTTTGTTGCATTTTTTCCCGGCTCTCTCACTTCCATTCTGACGTCCACGTGTGGTGTGCCTCCCCTTTGCAATGCCATTGCTGTCTGTTGGAAGTTGAGGGCTCAGTAAACAGCCAATCTCCTGTTAGGGGTGGGCCCATGGGTATCGGCATGTTCATTGCCAGGTGTCTTTTGTTTTTTTAATACCACAATATTCTGCGCAGGAGTGCATATTTAATGGAGTGGTCCGCATCTGCACTCGTGCGCATGCCTCATGAGTCATTTAAAAAAACACCTCTGCCCCATGGGCAAGTGTGCACCATGAGTGGCAATGGCGGAAGTGGGGAACAATCGGAAGCATCCCTCTACTGGAGCAAAAGGGCTTCTGGTGTAGATTGGCCCTTAGAGATGGTTCAGATTTCATGAATGTGTGTATATATATTAGGGCTGTGCACGGACCCCCCCCCCGCTCTGCTCCGCACCCGATCCGCAAATTGAGGATTGGGCCCGCTCTGCCCTGCATCGATCCGCCTAGGGTCCGCTCCGCCCCGCTGCGGAGCTCCGGCTCCGAATTGGAGCTCCGCAGTGGTGGGGGTGGCTCCAGGTAAGGCCCCCCTCCTCCCCCCTTACCTGCATCCGTTGCGGTCCGGCAGCTGCTTCAACTGAGCCCGAGGACTCAAACAGGAAGACCAGGCCGCAGTTGCAGCCTGGTGCTGGAATGCGATGGACTCAGGTAAGACCCTGCCCCCCTACCTGGCTCTGCCACCAGCACTGAACGGATTGTGGTGGCGGCGTCGGCGCCAGGTATGGCCCCCTCCCCCCCTTACCTGCGTCCGTCGCATTCCGGCAGTGGCTTCACTTGAGGCCGAGGACTCAAACAGGAAGACCAGGCCGCAGCCTTGTCTTCCGGTTTGAATCCTTGGGCTCAGTTGAAGCCGCTGCCAGAACGCGACAGACTCAGGTAAGACCCTTCCTCCCTGCCCCCTTACCTGGCTCTGCTGCCACCGCCACACGGGGCAGCGGCAGGGCCAGGTAACCCCCCCTTGAGCACACCACTTACCTGGTCCGTTGCGGCCCATCGCCAGCTTCACTTCAGCCTGCAGCTCAACCCGAAACTGTAGGCCCCACTTGGGGCCTACACTTCCGGGTTGAGCCGAGAGCTCAAGTGAAGCCGGCAACGGGCCGCGACGGACCAGGTAAGACCCCCTCCCCCCTGCCCCTTACCTGGATCTGCCGCCATCGCCGCACGTGTGGCAACAGTGCCAGGTAAAGCCCCCTTACCTTTTTTTCAGAGCTCTGGATCAAGGCGAAGGATCCGCCTTCATCTCGGTCCGCTCCGTGACGCTCCGCTGCCCCCCGATCTTCTTCGCCTCTGCCTTAAGGGGAGGTGAAGCACCCTGATCCGCTTCTCCGACCCGAAGAGAAGCGGAGCACCGCCCTAATTAATATATATATATATATATATATATATATATATATATATATATATATATATATGTGCATGTTTATGCTGCTCTTCAGTTGAGTATTTCTAGAGTGGCTTACAAAGATTCCTAAAACTGTTCCTGCCCTCAGGATTACCATCTAGAAGACACAACACACAATAACAACAGAATGGGAGGGAGGAGGGGAAGTAATAACGTTCGTATAGGTATTTTTTCAGGCAGGGAATGGTGAAGGAGCTGCTCCTTCTCTGGCTCATATATGGGGCCGGGTTGGTCTTCTCCTTGCAAGGTTGTTCTTCCTGGGAGGCAGGGGATGGAGCCTCCTAGTGCCCCTTGGCCTTCCTTTGCTGGAAGTATCTAAGCGGAGACTGGATAGCCATCTGTCACGGATGCATTCTGCATAGCAGATCCTGCACTGAGCAGGGGGTTAGACTAGATGACCTCACCAGTACAGTTTATGCTTCTATGCAAAAAGCAGCTGCAGATAGGCCTTCTTTTTTTTTTTTTTACTGGAAGTGTTACAGGGGGAGAAAGAGCTAAACCCCCTCACCTCTCCTCACAGCTGAGGGCTGCTATTTATACAGCAAAGACAAAATCAAAAGCATTCACGCCACTAATGTCCTATCTTGTTTGGGCCACTGATTATGTTGTGCATGCGTTAGAGAGCATGTGTGCCAGTCCACTGCCTCACCTTGCAAGCTCAGCTGCCAGAAGTGCGACCCAGGCCCTAGTATGCTCAGGGTCTAAGGTCTGACAGCATAAGCTCTCTTTGCAATGACACCATCAATGTAAATGAGACAACAGAAGGGGAAAAACACCAAGGCCATGGCAACCACTAATCTAGGCTGTGTCTTGGCAGCGGTGCCTCAGCGCATCCCTCCCTGGTTGAGTGCTTTCCAGCTCCCAGCATATATCTAAGAGGCACTGTACCTCCCTGGTTCCCCCGCTTTACCCTGGACCATTTTGAAAAAGACAACCATCTCAAATCAGGAGTGCTCTACCTCTCTCATGCCTTTCTGGCTTCAGGGGAGAAGTGAGCTGTGTGTGTGTGTGTGTGTGTGATTATACTTGGTGAAAGGGTTGCTTTCTCCCTCCCCGGAAGATGCACGGAGGCAGGGAGGCATCCCAGCGGCCATTTGCCTCTCTGGCCCACCCCCTGTCCCTGTTCAGCCAATGTGACCAATCAGGGGTCAGCATCGGCTGCGGCATGCTTCTGACACAGCTCCAGAGCAAGGCGGCAGATGGCAGATGCCATCGTCACCTCATTCCAAGTGAAAAAAGCGTGGGTAAGTCCCCAACTTTTTTTTAATTTGGAGCTTCAGGGGAAAGTCCTGGGATGGCTCCACAATGGCTGCTGCATCATATAAATGACCTAGAGCCACTGCAGATCCATCCCGGGCCTTCCCCCTCATCAAGACAAGCCCCTAGTCTTACTATACGGATTTAATTCTCAAACTAGAGGCCAGGCAGTGGTAAAGTGTCTTTCACTTCAGCCTATTACTTTTTTAATGCACACCTAAGATGTTTTAAGTGTACACTTAAAAATATAAATTTGTGAATATGATAAACATGTGTATCATGCATGTACACTCATTGGGAAGCCATAATTGGCTGCCAGTTTCCATTACGTTTACATTCAGTGGCAAACCCAGGTTTGCCTCTGCATAGGGTGCGAGATGGCCTAAAGGCAGATGAATTTAAGGAGAAAACCTGCAAAACCTCCATTTGCTATTAGAACTATTCAATTCAAATGCACATGGCTTTGGAGAGTTAAATCTTTACTCATTATCTATTTAAATACTGGCTGCTAACTCTGGTGCCCCACTGGAGTTGGCATCCACGTTTTCTGAAGGGGTCATCAGAGCAAATTCATCAATCTGACACTCTCTCTGCTGAAAAACCTACTGCTGTCTTCCATGAGATGGTGAAACTCATCAACGCGGCTCTTTGAAAATTAAGGAACAGTTTCTCATCTGTCAATCTGGACAGGAGACAGAATAATTTGGCTTCCATTTATATGCTAAATTATTACAAGGATAATAATGGTGGGTTGGGGAAAGAAAAGTAACAACCACACTCATCATTTAGGTGACTGTAAATGGATTGTCTTCCAAAGGTGAGGTTAAAGGAAAAGGTGCAGATAAACACATCAATTGCTTCAAAATCCAAACACTTATGGCCCAGTGTTCATCACTCTGCAACTAATGGCCATTCAGAGGGATCTGGAATGGCATTCAGATGCAAATATTTAATTGCATCCATACCAAAAAAAATGTTAGACTCTGGATGTTTGCTAATCCCCCCCCTCCCCCAGAAACAACATAGTTAAATTGTGGAGTGTTTGATGAATTAAATTCATTATGTTAATAGGCTCCATATAATCTGAGCAGCCCACCTTTGGCTTTAAAATATACAGTGAAGCTGGCTGGGTTTATTCCTGCAGCCTACAGGCACTTCTGAAAATAAAAGAGGAGATTAATTGACCTAGGGGTTTACAGTTTTCTTAATGCTTTCTGAAAATCAAAGGAAGACAGTATTCCCTATGAGCCACCACACCATTTTCCATGTGGTACCATTGCTTATTGATCAAAGCGGGATGATACACCTCAGACTACAGCACCCAGAGCATAGATGCTCTTTTGTTTAGATGTTCTAAAAGCAATGAACAAAGATCACATATTGTGGTCTGGAAAACAACAGCCGTTTCTTCTACACACACACACACACACACACACACACACACACACACACACACACACACCAGATGAAATCTGGTGACTTTGAATCATTTTGTTTGTTTTTGTAATTGATACCATAAACAGGGTGGGTGTTCTTTGACATGTTCACCCCAGTTTGAAATTCCGTACTAGGAGAACTCCAAGATTTGGAACACATTGTCCACATGGGCACCAAATTCCTACTTTCAAATGCTGCACTGCAGAGGTGCGGAACCTCTTTCAGCCTGAGGGCTAAATTCTGTATTGGAGAAGGAGCTGAATCCCAGGGGGTGGAGCCAGTGTGGTGTAGTGGCTAAGGTATTGGACTGGGAGTCGGGAGATCCGGGTTCTAGTCCCCACTTTGCCATGAAAACCCACTGGGTGACTTTGGGCCAGTCACAGACTCTTAGCCCAACCTACCTCACAGGGTGGTTGTTGTGAGGATAACATGGAGAGGAGGAGGATTATGTATGCTGCCTTGGGTTCCTTGGAGGAAAAAAGGCGGGATAAAAATGCAACAAATAAATGTAAATAAATGAATAAAATGGGAAAAGGGGTGGGAGCAAAAACATTAATAATAATAATAATAATAATAATAATAATAATAATAATAATCATCCACCAGCCTGTTTTTAGCTTAAAGCTCTTACTACCTGTATTTCAACCTTCTGGAATGGGGAAAACATGCACAAAGGCTGGGAAACCACCAAACAATCATGGGACAGGGAAAAGCGGAATAACCCAGACAACTGAATGGGTAACCCAGGGGGCCAGATTTATGCATGATCATTATGTTTTATTACATTTTGTTTTATTCTATTTTATTTAACACACACAGCCCCCAGACCTGAGGTTCTGCATTCGTGCTGTACTGTGACTGCATTTGCGATTTTTTGAAGTCTAAAAAGATCTGGCAAGGACTGAGTAGATAAAAGTGGAAGGGTTGGAAAAGAGGTGATAGAAGGTTTTAAAAAGAAAGGTGGCATGGGCTAAAGCAGAAGGGGCAAGAGGACAGAAACTACAAGCTAATGGAAAAGAGCAGGCTTATAAGGGCTGTAAGATGGCTTTCATTTGTGAGCTTCCCACAAATGTTTTTTGTGAACTGAAGAAGTTTCTACCTGGACTAGTCAATTGAAATGATGGGCTGTCTTTTTTTTTTTGGGGGGGGCATCCCTCTCACACAACACCTCCTTTTCTCTGATCTGTTTACTCTTATAATCTTCTCTTTGACCCTCTTTCCTTACCCCTCTTAATATAATTGCCAGATCTGCCCTTGATATCACAATGAAACATTTCAGGCGGATATGTCATTGACTGCCATTGGCTTAGCTGCTATGATGTCACAGATCGCCTGGTGCATCTTAGCACCAGGCAGGTGAATGCAAAGAAAAACTTTGGATATTCTAGAATCAAAAACAATTTTAAAAAATCAAGGCACTTGACTATACCACAGGCTTTCAAATGATAGTTTCTGGTGCAAATCAGTTGAGTGGAATTGGGATGGAGATTAGAGAGATATCTAATGAATGGGAAATTGAACCAAATGCCATCTATTTGGTTCAGTTTTCATTTGTCCCAGTATAAATGGAAAGAAAAACAATTGGGTACATTCATGGCATTCAGGCATAGAATCAAAGAATCATAGAATCACAGAACAGAAGGGGCCTACAAGGCCATCGAGTCCAACCCCCTGCTCAATGCAGGAATCCACCTTAAAGCATCCCTGACAGATGGCATCCAGCTGCCTCTTGAGGGTGAGGCTTACCTGTCTCTGGCAGCAGCAGGTGCTGACTCCATCCCTCTGGCACACAGCAAGTCCCTCCCATTGAGGCCACCATTTTTTGTGGTAGCCCCTATTCCACCACCCCTCTATGTTTGAGAATGCTACTGTATTGGGGTTCTGGAGAAACAAAATGGTGACCAGGGCCAGTATGGTGGTGCACATGCCAAATTCCCACACCGAGCAGGGCCCTATTAACAAGAACCCCCAGGACTTGCTCCCCCTCTTCATCATTGTCACCTGCTTGTTCACCTGCTTCTTGTTCTGCCCAGACAACAGTGGTGGTGTGAATGAGGAGCAGTTAGATGCCACTACTTGCTTGCTCACTGGCTTTCTGCCTGGCAACCAAGCATGTGGTAGCAAAGATGAGGAAGAAGACATAATAATGCCAGTGAGAAAGTTGACTCACTGTGGGAGAGGGTCCCATTGAGGATGTCAGGAGGAGCTGCTGGTGTTATGTACATCTGCAAATCTTAAAACTGGAGTATAAAATTACATAGTACAAAGTGGGAAAAAGAAGATTGACATTTTTTAAAAGAGAAGTTATAGCCAGCTACCAAAAAAATGAAAAAGAATGAAGAGAAATTCCTAAACATTCCACACAGAGTCTCTCTCAGCATAACCTGTTCCAGGAAGGACTTCAACCTACACGGTAACCCTAACCTCTTTAAATATTGCCTACTGTATGTTCCTTTCACGATTATCAATGAAATACTTGTTTTCTGGCAGGCACTGTGCCCTTGATCACATCATCCCAGCAAAAGACTTGCTTAGGGGCTGGATGTAGGGAAGGGGGAGAGCAGTGAACAGCAGCAGCACTGGGAGATGTGGATGGTAAATGTCAGAAGTAGGTAGGCCCAACAAATGTAAACATTTGATAACCAAATTTTGTCTTCAGATACAGTATATATATGAAATAGTCTCTTACGTAAAAGTAGAGATTGTATTCATACAATGGGTCTGATTTTCTTTTGGTTAAAAAACCAAACCAAATAACCACCCACAAACATCACAAAGATACTCAATTATATTTCATGGCACAATTCTCTTTTTGTTCTGGAGGAACAAGTAAAGTAAACTCTGCCACTTGAGGCTTTAACATGGGTCTGTGCTTGCTAAACCAACCTTCTATTGTGTCCTCCAGCTACTGGATTTTGTCGTTATGTGAGAATGCAAAATGTACACAAGCTTTTCATTAGGGCATATTTTCACCTTTCATGCCAGGGTCTCTCTGATACTCCCATTCCTGAACCACAGGAAACAGACTCTGTACTCTACCAGTATGTGCAATTTAGCCTACCTCAACTCAGTGCCCTCCAGATATCTTGGACTGCAACTTGGTTATGCTCCTCAGGCTCACAGTTTGGGCATACTTTTGGGCCTGAACCTGAATGCCCATGTCTGGGAGGCGGCCAGGAGTACATTTGAGCAGCTGAGGCAAGTGCGCCAAGTGTGCTCCTTCCAAAACACATCTGATCTAGTCACACCTGCCTTAGGACATCTGTTTGGTCTACTGTAACATGCTCTACATGGGGCAGCCTTTGAAAACTATTCAGGATCTTCAAGTGGTCCAGGATGCTGCAGCCAGATTACTGCAGATTGTTACAGGGAACACGAGTCCCTTGTTACAGCAACTTCACTGGCTACCAGTCTGCTCCTGGGCAGAATTCAAAGTGCTGTTTCTGATCTATAAACCCCTATGTGGTTTGGAACCAGGTTATCTGACAGACTGCCACCTCCCATATGAGCCTGCCCAGTCATTAGGATTGGTGGTGACCTGAGAGAGAGGCTTTTTGCTGGATGCTATCAGGTTGTGGAACTCCCTCCCAAGGGAGGTTAGGCAAAGACTTCATTATTCAAAAATGCCTTTGGCCTGTAAGTGGGTCTGTGGGTTGGATGTTGTTTTCATTCTGTAACTGATATTTATTATTATTATTATTATTATTATTATTATTATTATTTAATGTATGTTATTGTTTTAATCTATTTTAAATAGGTTTCTAAGCTGTTTTGAGTACCATTTTTTGGTAGAAAGGCAGGGTATAAATCATATTTTTAAAAATATATAATATATATATATATATATATATATATATATATATATATATATAAACTTCCACCATTCTCAGCCAGCGTGGCCATGCTGTCTGGGATTGATTAGAGCTGAAGTCCAACGCATCTAGAGGATGCCTCGTCGGGGAAGACTGGTATATATAATTTGAAAAAAGCTTCTGCGGACCCTTATTATATTACCAGTTTTAGGACCACCACTTTTAGGACATCTAAAGTGGTGGTAGCTACTGAAATGGTCTGAAATACCCATATTTTGTAGGATAGGATGAGTCTAAAGTTGATTCCCACATCTGCTTTGCTCATGAATGTTTGCCTTTTTCCTATCCAGATCCTACCAAGCATCCTTGGGGTCCTGCGCAAGGCCCCTAGAGGTCAATGGGTAAGCCATTATAATTAGATGTCTAGCAGCCCATTCATCCACTTGGTCCATCCTTGCCATAAACATATTGAAAGTAAACTACTGCTACTAGCTACTGAACTAGAGAGCAGCAGGACTCTCCTTAAATATGCTTGACTGTGCAGATAAAGGAAAGAACATGGGGTGAAATATATACCCTTGATTCCACCCAGACCAGAATATATATCAAGTATTTGCAACTACTATTGTATTTATTTAGGGAATACAACAACCAGGAACATGCAGTCATTCAATAAAGTACAGGAAATCATGTTTCTACTGAATACATAATTTATTAAAAAGAGTTTTAGACTACCTTCAACCCAGTGAGTCCCAGGGCTGTGCACAAACATAAAATTACACAACAACAATATCATAACCACAATAAAACATCAGCTATAAAAGTGAGAATTAAAGCAAACATCCTCCACCCCTTCAAGCAGCAAAAACAAACACAGTCTGACTGCACTCCAGAACAAATTAAATGCTCTGGCAAATAAAAGTATTTTAATTTGGCACCAAAATGAATACAACAGTTGGGGATCTTCCTGAAGAGGGTATTCCAAAGTTTGGACAGCACAGAATAGATCCTTTCCTCTGTGGCCTCACAATGCACTTCTCTTATCGAAGGCATTCAGAGACGGACTTCATCAGAGACTCTGGCAAATTAGTACGTGAGGAGGTACTCTTTAAGGTATTTGGGTCCTAAGCCTTGAATTGGGCTCAGAAATGAGTAGGCAGCCAATATAATTCTTTATAGAATTGTTATAAGGTGGCTTTACCTAGAGAGACCAGTCAGAATTCAAGGTACTGAATTCTGCACAAGTTGAAGCATTTAGACCATGTTCACGGGCAACCACAGGTACAACATATTACAATAACTTAACCTGGTGCTTATCAGATATACTGACTTAGCACATCTAACTCTTCCACCAGCTATCTTGATCATCAGCCATTTTACCACCTCCTTTTTTAGCTCTCTCTGCTCTGCTCACTGAGCTTCTCCATTGACACTTCCCACCTGCCATTCACTCTAACCTCACCTACTATTCCATCTAACTCTCCTGCTGTCCATCTTCTCCAGCTCATTCTGTTATGCTGCTTATCCAAACTATGAGATATAAGCAGAAGCTGACATTTTGCACACCGATGTTATAATCTTGCCAAAGTTGGCGGCATGCAAAATGATGACTTGCTGTGAATGGTTCAGAGATAACCTGTTTGCCATGGAAGCATGCTTGAGTCAGGGCAGGAAATAAAAATCCCAGGCTAAGAGCAGAGTAATTGAAGACCCATCCCCGAAGATCTCATAGCTTGTTATTGGGGAGAAGCTACAAGGTGCTGAATCCTGAAATATAACATGGATAAAACCATGTGCACGTCAAGTTTAAGGTCACTTTCAGATGCCACAATCTGGCCCCCTCTCAATTCACATGCACACCTCTGTAAAACTTTTGTACTGTCTGTACGACTTGCTCTTTAGTTCAAACAGAATAGCTCTCTGACTGGTCCTAGGGATGTGCTCCACATATTTCTAGATTGACTGCTTAGTGCCATGAGAATACTTTGTGTTGTCATTGAAAAACTTCCTCTCAGCTTTGGGGGATGATTCACACTTTGGAAACAAGACCTTGTAATCCAGTCAAGAATTGTATATCCCCTGTGAAATGCCATACCACACAGGAAGTGTTTTATCCTTCGACAGCCGCCTTGTCCTTTTAAGAGAGGGGAATCAACAACTGAGGAGAAATACTGGGGTGGAGGGTGGGGGAGAGAGAAATAACTGGGGAGGAAAAATTGGACTCCTCCATGTCCAGTTCTTCCTACAGAAACTTTCCGTTCACATACAGAGAATATCTGTTGCTTTCCTAAACTCTGTATGCCCCCAAAGGATCTGGGCAAGACAAAAATCTGCTCATGCTGAAACTACATCCTGTATTCCCCTTTGTCAGCAAAGTGTACTGTAAACATCCAGGGGCTTCCATAGAAGAGAGGAGAGTGTATGATAGGATTGTTGCCCATGCAGAAAAAGCAATGTGAATTCAAACACACACAAAGGATCCAGACAAGGACTTTGCATGCAGACTTCCCTCATGCTGCTAGTAAATACTGTCAGTTAGGGACATCAGAGAAATCGGCAAGTCATGTTTTTATGAATTCAGTCTGCAGATTTTGCAATGAACCAGCTTTTTATGAAACAGATGGATTCCATGGACTTGCAGACCAGTTTTTAACTTTTTGGGGAGATTTGTAAATGTGCTAAGTGTAACAAAGTGTAACTAATGTGGATTAGTGTATTTGTGAATTTGCGCTAATGCAAATTTGTGCTAATGCAAATTTGCACTACAACAAAATTCTGGTTAAAAATATGTAATTCCACCAACCTGACAATCTGCAAAAAACAGGCATATATGGATGGTGATATATAAGAAGGAGATGGTGATATATAGGTAAAAGCTCTGCAGGGGGACTGCAGGGGGAAAGTAAGCACTTCTTGCTTTCCACACCCCTAACAGCCAGAATTCATACTGCTGAAATTACCCTGGGGTGGTTACTGCTGGACCTGCCTCCTAGCTGCTGAATCAGGGAGGAATTGGGCTTTTAAGATGTATGACAGAAGGAAATCCAGTAGTATCTTCCAATGGCCAGACATGTCCCCAATGCAGACAGGGGAAGGGGAAGAGTGAAAGGATCTTGCTATCATCCCCTCCCCTTCTGATCCTTTCCATGCGGCAAAGGTCGGTTCGCTTCCCCTTCGCCTCTGATAGGATAGGGTGGCCTTTCTATTAAAGGAAACACATGCAAACTTGGAGCTGAAATCCCCCATCTTCAACCTTTCAGTGGCAAAAAGAGGAGGGCTACAGGGCCCTTCTAACTCATCACACTACCTTCCTTCATTGGGGCACAACCAACTGAAGTAGTTGGCTATTGAAAGACCCAGGGTGCTTCCAGACAAGCTTTCTACCATGCAATTGTACTGCCTTGTTCTTGGAATTTTAGGGGGGGGGGGAGAGACAACAACGTCTCCCACACTAGAGGCCTTCAAGAGGCAGCTGGACAGCCATCTTTCAGGGATGCTTTAAGGTGGATTCCTGCATTGAGAAGGGGGTTGGACTTGATGGCCTTATAGGACCCTTCCAATGCTATGATTCTATGATTCTCTTTACAGGTGTTTTCCTATCACTTCCTCAATCATTTTTCTTGTCCAGAAAAAAAAAAGTTCAGGATAAAAGAATGGAATAGCTGCAAAATCCCCTTTTATTGGGCTAGAAACCTTTTATCCCAGTGAAGAAGGCTTAGGGTGAAATTGGGCAAAAGAGAGGATGCAGTGAAAGGAGAGTTTGGCCAAGGGAAAGGGATGGTATGAGACGATTTGGGTGATGCGAGTAAGAAGGGAAGAAGATGAATGGAGATGGAAGCAACAATCATTTCTTTCCCAATGAAAGGAAGGGTTCTCGGCAGAGAACTGGACTTGGAGGAGTCCAATTTCTCCTTATCGCCAACCAAAAGGACTCCTTTCTACACTGAGGGGGGACTCCTGCTTTACCGCTGAAAGGATCCAGGGGTAGGGCCTTGAAGGATGTTCCTCCGGTGGTGTGCACCCTCAAAACCTACTGCTGCTTACTCACCCACCCCACCAATCTTTTTGGCAGCAAGGAAACTTGGCACCTACCACCACCACCCCCCAGAAATTATTGGTGAGTCTCAGAGAAGCAGCAGGTATAGTGAGACTATGCATGGAAACTAGAATGGGAAGCGGGATTGAGACTGGGACATGGGGCTAGTCACAGCCAAAAAGGGCATCAAAATTTGAACCCGAATGGTTCTCATAACTATTTGGTATACGAGGCTGCACCATATCATTGATTTGAGAGTCACAATGGCTCAGCACATCTGGGGGTTGCTGCTTTTCTGCAAAAAAGAAGTAGAAAAGTAAAGGGTGTATTGTGTGAAAAGGCCTGGAATTCTACGTGGAGAGAATTACGAGCTTTGGTAAGCTTACGATGGTAGGACAGCCAGCTGACAGAGGCTCTGTGAGGTGAAACACCCCACCTAGTCAGGTCAAACCTTGACGATTTCTTCAGACTGGGAGTTCAGGTTCACAGTATTAAAAGCTGTCCAGAAAGTTTCCTGAGTGATGATTTGAAGTTTTGCCTTCCATAATGAAACACAACATACTATCCATTGACATTTTGAGACAGATACTGGATAAAACTACCTTCTGTGATTAACGCTCAGATCCACCAAGCTTAATATGGCCCACAGTAGAAGAGCCAGGTGTCCTGCATTACAGAGGAGTGTCCTCTGTTTTGGAGAGCTGGCAGAGGATAGTCCTCCATTTGAAGGTGTCCTGTTTGATGGGTTGTCCAATTCAATTCCAGTTTAAAGTCAAAGAACCAAAAGGAGAGAGAGCAGCAGGGGCCTTGAAGTTGCCCATCCACAATTAGCACCTGGACAGGGTCACCTGCTCAGTCTTCTCCACTTTGGTGAGATGTCTTGCATTTCTATTTAAATTATAGTTATTATTTTTAAATTGGCCCTTACATATATGCAAACGTTATGCAAACTGGTGTCCTTTTTTTTTTAGTGCTATCGTTCTTTTTTTGGTGATGGACAAGTGACCACCCTACTCACCAGCCATGGAGCATGGCCCACCTAGACCATGATAAACTGTCTGCCTTGATACTGTGAAACACACGGGATTATCATACACCTTACAAGCCACAATGGCCAGAAGGTTCCATTTAGTTTGGTGGGTCACAAATTATACAAGTCTGTTCTTGATGATATCATCTTTGCACTGAGTCAATAGAAGAAGTATAAATTATTGCCACCCAGTCAAACAGTTATGGAATATTCTTCCCAAAGCATTTCCCAGAAGTTGTTAAAAGACCTTTACATGTGGACTATATTTTAGTAATGCAGAGGAATCTGGAGTTGATTGGTTTTAACTTGGTATATTTTATTTCA
Organism: Elgaria multicarinata webbii; assembly: GCF_023053635.1. Lineage (NCBI taxonomy): Eukaryota > Metazoa > Chordata > Lepidosauria > Squamata > Anguidae > Elgaria > Elgaria multicarinata. The sequence goes on along the minus strand of NC_086172.1, from coordinate 72,235,689 downwards.
GTCCGATCTTTGTATACACTTATTGCTTTAGAATATTGAGTCTTGCCCTGGGGATAATGTAAGCTACAAAACAAAATAAAAATAACAGCAACACCAGTTGTACCTTGTCTTTTTAAACAAAACAAAACATTCTGTTCCTGTTTCTTTATATCAGGTTTGTCTTAATGGTGTTTATTTCCCTCCAATGACAACTGAAATGATATCGATTCTCAATTATTAATTAGAAACCATAAGTTACTAACTAGTATGTTGATAACCCAACAGTTCTAGAGTATTATATGACTAAATTGCTGATCTGCTCTGTCGTAGTGGAACTTGGCAGACAGAGGTATCATGGTCTCTTAGGCTGCTGTTGGTTTATCTGCACTTACATCATAGATGGACTTGGCAGCCTAGGGCCAGTCAGCCAAGTGCTAAGGGAAACTAGTACGCCTTAGAATCTGAGTTCCATGATCGATAAGCAACTTTTGTTTGCTTACTATAAGAAACAAAATTCGCTTATTGACCTTGGAAATCAAATTCCAGGGTGCCTGGCCAAGCTCTCTGTGAAGGTTCTGAAAATGCTCAGTAGGTTGGTACGCACAAGGTGTCATTTGAAATACCTTGGAATCTGGGCAGTACTGGGGAAAAATATTCCCCAGCTTCTAAAGTGTTTCAAATGACATCTAAAGGATTCAAATAAAGTTAGTGTTTTCAGAACCTTTGATTGAAACAGGCAGACAGAGGACATTTGCTGCTTATGGAGTGCAGTGATGATCACAGTTTAGGCTATAGATTTTAAATAGATTTTGATTAGAGTGTTGTCACTGGTTTAATCAATATTGATGGTGCTATTGTCAATTGTGTACTTCACAATTCCATCATTTTCTCAGAGATTCCTTATGGTTAAGGAAACATCGATGTAAACATCTAGATCTTCTACTCACAAGGATGAATCCCATGAGTCATCCAGACCCATGGCTACTATAGGAATGCCATCAACTACCCCAGCTGCCATCCTTGCATAGCACTGATGGGGACAGAGTTAGGGTCACCAGGTGTCCTACTTTATAGTCATCATTTGTGGAGAGAGGACAGAGGACAGTCCTCTATTTGAAGGGATCCTTTATTCATGGACTCTCCAGTCCAAGTCTGCTTCAAAGCACCATGAGAAAGGAGAGCAGGGCCTTGAAGTTGACCATCCACAGTTAGCACCTGGGCAGCACACTGAGCAGGCACACAGGTCACCTGGTCAGTCTTCTCAACTCTGGTGACATGTACTGTGTTTCTATTTAAATTATTGTTATTATTTCTAAATATGCAAATATTATGCAAACTGGTGCTCTCTGCTTTTAGGTGGTGCAAAAAAAAAGTCCTCTTTTTTGGCAATGTATAGGTGGCCACCCTAGACAGAAGGGAGGTGGAGCCACTGACAGTTCTACAGTACACCATTGTAAGGGCCTTTTGGACCTTCTGTCTGTCCTGTACCTTTTGCAGTTGTGAATCTACTTTTGTGAAGATCTATCTTACCTATACAACTAGTGACCCATCAAGCCAAATAAAGCCCACTAGCCATAAGGGATGTCCTGCTAGTTACTTGGCAACCCTATTATTTTTACAGTCAAAGAAGTTAAGAAAAGAGTACATTCATTGTGCCTATTGCAGACAAACATACATGGCAGATGGGGAAGTTTGGCTTTGTGTGTCATAAGCTGGATAGGCGTGCAATTGTGTACACACTGTGCACAAGTGGTACAGTGCCAGAGGTCAGCAGGGCTAGGCAGTTGCTGAGGTCCAGACCCATTAATGGACCACCCAGCTGAAAACCAGTGCCACCATCTTGGCTTTCAGCACTTATATCTGGCCAGGCCTTGCTCCCCATTATTTGTGACAGTACAGGGGACTCTGAGACAGTTTCCGCCAGTTCCCTCTGCCTTTGCAACCTTCATTTCACCACCACCCTCTGACACCTAAGGGGTCTTCCTAGGCCAAGATGTATGTATGGGTGTTCTCCCAGGGGGTAAAGCTGGCTGATTCCACTGCACTTCAAGTATAATATATATTTTGCCTGCAGCAGTACGAACCATTGTTTGCATCAGTGTAGGTAAAGTGGCTTAACAGAACCAAGCAGTGCACTCTAAAGCCTCAGGCTCCCATCCTTATAATGAGGAAAGCTATCTGTTCAGGCCTAGGTGTCACAAAACCAGCATATGTTAAATAGCATTCCTATTAGAGTTTAAGTTACTTTGCCCTAAATGTGTGGAAGAATTTCACAAGGCTTGTTAAAACAGACACGCATACTTATTGGGAGTCTAATATTCCCTGGCGTTTTCAGACTCCCCCTGCTCGCACTGATCTAACACTGGGTAGATTGTTCTTTTTCTTTCTCTTTGGTCTACGAAAGTTAAGTTTCTTCTGTGCTACAAGGAGAAAGGGGAATAGCTCTGGTGGAATTAATAACCAGCATGATCTTTAATTACAGGACATGTGCTGCAGATGCCTGGAGAGAGCTACAATTACCCATCTGACAGAAATAGTCATGTCGCACTTCAGACAGGCAAGCTACTGTTTCACCTCTACATGCACTGATTGGCCACCTCAAGGCAGCTGTCAGGATGTGTAAGGCACAGCGCTGGCCTGAGCCCCATTTAAAAAAGAGGAGGGGGCAGAGTGTGTCTTGTGCCCGCCACCTCATTGATTCAGGAGAGGCCTTTGCTGAAAAGCAATACCATGGAGGACACATGGAATTTATAATTCCATTTATTCAATTACTGCCTGGGGCAGGGTAGTAGGGAGGCCACAAACAACACGGGATTCACTTCCTGCCTGGGTAATGTTGTTAACAGCACAAGACAGAAAACACAGCCCTTCTCTTTCAGGAAAAGACAGGCTTCTAAGACAAGGCGAAAGACCTTTGCCTCAGGCTACTTCTTTTCATTTAAACCATCCTTACACATCAGCTCTCTGTCTGTTCTCTGGCTGGTCTCCTGGCCTAAGCTTCATCCATCATACGCTTATCCAGGCAGGAAGCTCCTCAAACAAGCATTTCATCAAGACTGTTATTAGCACTCGGGTCAATCACAAGCCCTTTGACCAAAAACCAGATGCTAACCAAGCCCAAAGTCTGGATTTGTTCCCCTCAACTAAAACGGTTTATCTGGAATCATCCTTGGTGCATGGCCCATGATCAAGATGCAGAGATTAAGAGAGTCTCCAGTAGGAAAAGAATGTGAAAAAGGAGGAATTGTGTCACCTAAAAAGAGGATATAAATGAAATGCTTGGCACGTTATTTCCTCCTGAGGATTATGGGGTCAAGGAAGAGATCCATAAACAAACCATCAATCTGTCCAATGGCTTCAGCAGGAAACAGGCCCTTTGGAGGGTAAGGGATTGCCCCAGATCTCACACATGGAGGGAGCCACATCAACGCTGATAATCAACATTGATGGATAGCGTTAATGGGTATCCTCTCTGAACAAGTGTGTGTATATCAGGGATATACCTGTCTAAAGGACCTTTAAGCATTGATTTATCCCAAATAGGCACATCACACAAGTCTATTCCCAAAAGGGGCTGGTTTATTGAACACTCAAGAATGAAAAACGTATACATGCATTACTTTGGGAATTAGTTGGTTGGTAATAGTCTCAGGTAGGCACATATAGGGAGGGAGAGCCTCTCCCTATATGTGCCTACCGGAGAGTTGAGATCTGTTGGAGGAGTCCTCCTCTGCATCCCACAAATGCAAGACATACGCTATGGTGGGACGTGGGAGAGGACTTTCTCTGTTGGGGCACCCTGACTGTGGAATGCCCTCCCCTTGGAGGGCCAACTGGCGCCAACACTGACTTTATTCCAGCACTAAGTAAAGACATGGCTTTTTAACAAAGCCTTTGATGGCTAAATTCACCAAGGTTTCACATTGTTTTAACTGTTTTAATTGGTTTTACTGCTTTTAAACTCTATACTGGTTTTAGCTTGATTAATGGCTTAATTTGTTTTTAGCTGTGTATATGTATTGTTTTACATATGGCTGCAAGAAAGGAAAAATGCTATTTTGGGCTGCATTAATAGAAGTATAGCTTCCAAATCACGTGAGATACTGGTTCCTCTCTATTCGGCCCTGGTTAGGCCTCATCTAGAGTATTGTGTCCAGTTCTGGGCTCCACAATTCAAGAAGGACGCAGACAAGCTGGAGCGTGTTCAGAGGAGGGCAACCAGGATGACCAGGGGTCTGGAAACAAAGCCCTATGAAGAGAGACTGAAAGAACTGGGCATGTTTAGCCTGGAGAAGAGAAGATTGAGGGGATACATGATAGCACTCTTCAAATACTTAAAAAGTTGTCACACAGAGGAGGGCCAGGATCTCTTCTTGATCCTCCCAGAGTGCAGGACACAGAATAACAGGCTCAAGTTAAAGGAAGCCAGATTCCAGCTGGACATCAGGAAAAACTTCCTGACTGTTAGAGCAGTACGACAATGGAATCAGTTGCCTGGTGAGGTTGTGGCCTCTCCCACACTAGAGGCCTTCAAGAGGCAGCTGGACAACCATCTGTCAGGGATGCTTTAGGGTGGATTCCTGCATTGAGCAGGGGGTTGGACTCGATGGGCTTGTAGGCCCCTTCCAACTCTGCTATTCTATGATTCTATGATTGTTGTATAATTTAATCTGTACACTACCCTGAGAGCCTAGTAATATAGGGTGGGTTACAAATGTTCAAATAAATAAATAGTCATTATATGTATGGCCCTTTCAACACCTAAGGATTATCCCAGGAAAATGGAGGGATCCTCCCTGCCTGCTCTTGGGATCCCCTGTGTGTCATTTGGATGTACAGGGATGATCCCGGGATGATCCTGGGGAAAAAGGCAGGTGTAGAAATGGCCCATGATGGACGTAATCAGTGCAGGACAACATCAAATCCCCTTCACCCTTCTTAATGTGGATATCATTCTAACTAGACTCAGAATTACTGAAGAAATACCACCCCCAAGTTGCATTGCAGAGGATCTGAAATTATTTTGCCATACAGATGGCTTTTGAAAGAATAATATGAATATTTAGGACTTTTCTCCCCCAGCTGAGTGGAAATATGACTAACACAGAGTGCAATGAGAAGGAAGGTGGTGGTGGTGGTGGTCTCAAATGAACATTCAGGCCGCATGATTCTCAGAGTCTTAAGAAAGGCCTAGTAGGGAAGGTGAGCTGGGATTGTGTGGAAACTGAAGGCACACATAGCAGTGAAGTGTTATGCAAATCGTGGCTCTTCGCCATCCCATTTTATTTCACACAGGAACTTTGGCAACCGCTGAGCTAAGTGTACAACAGGAAGGAAGCTGGTCTTTAAAAAGAGGTGAAGCAACTTCTCCCCAGAGGAAGAAGACTTTTAATTCATGCCCCGCTCTGCTCCTGTCCTTGGGCTGTCACAGCTGCGGGCTGTAAAGCTATATCCATCTCATGCCTTTCCCCCTTCAAAGACAACTCTCTGTAGAGTACGGAGATGCTGCTGCTATGCTAAAGGTAATCCTCTAGAGGCAACTCCCCCCACCCCCCACTCCCCCCCAGCCTTATTCAAAACCCGCAGAGCATGAAGCGCAGAGCATGGAGCTGGGCCCTGGCGTCCATTTGCCATTCAGAAAGCAAATCCACTGAGGCAGCTTTGAAAATGAAAAGGAGATTGATAAACGCTGTCAGTTTTGCAAAGATGAGAGGTTGTTGTTGTTGTTGTTGTTGTTGTTGTTGTTGTGTGTTCGTTAAAGTGCCCTGGGATGGAATAGAAATATCCTGGCACTGGCAAATATGGGCGTTAGGGACAGAGAATGTCTAAAAGACTCCAAGTCATAAGTTGAAAAGGAAAGAGTTATGGCTTCCTCCCCTGTGGCCATAACTTCCTTCCTTCCTGCTGACAATGCTTCTAGAATAATCTGGGAGAAAAGGAGACAGGTTTTGTTTGTTTGTTGTTGTTTTTTAAAAAGTGCAAGCAATGTTAAAAGGAGCCTTTGGGGGATTTGGTGGGAGAAAATGGGGGAGGTTTAGAGAGAAGACTCAACAAAACCCCAAGCTGGATTCTGAACACTTTATGGATAACTCGCTTCACCCCCTCCACACCCTCGCAACTGCAATGCTGCAGAACATGAATGGCCAGGTCCTCTCACTGATGGCACAACTCCAGAGCACCCTTTAGAAGGATCACCCTAGCAGCAGGTCAGCCTGTCAATGTTGAAAGAGGACCAAAGGCTGACTGAGCAGCTTTTTGGAAAAAATGAACAATCAGCAGTGGAAAACGCTGAGATGATAATCTCAGGCAATTCTCAATTTGCACTGGGGTGGGAGCCCAGCTTGAGAGCATTGATTCAAACCACTGGCATTGTTTGGAGGTTAAGTAACTGCAAACAGAGGAGAAGCTTAACATCCGAGGCAGCCTTGCTAAGCTAATGCCTTTCAGATAGGACATCCATAATAGCGGGTCCATACTTTGAAATGGTCACATGATAGTTGCAGTCACCAAAAGAAAAGTAGCATGTATCAACCCTGAGCTTACCAAAGAGGTGATGAGAAAGAGCTCTGTTTGAAACCCTGGAGAGCTGCTGCCAGTCAGAGTAGGCCACAGGTGTGCTGAAAGTAGATGTCAGGATATCTTGTTTTTACTTCAACTCCCAGCGTTCCATATCATTGGCCATGCTGGCAGAAGATTCTTGGAGTTGAATTCCAAAACATCTACAGGTTTACCTTCTGCCTCCTCTTGGAGTAGACAACAGCATTGGTCTCAGCCTTTCCCAACCTTGGATCTTCAGACATTGTTGGAGTACAACACCCATCATCCTCAGTCAGCATGGCCAATGGTCAGGGTTGATAGGAATTGAGGTTCAACAACATTTGGGATCCAAGATTTGGAAAGGCTGGTTTGGATGGATGGTCTGACCCAGTATAAGGCAGCTCATATGTTCCTATCCATGCTGCCAATGAATAGTTCTTCACGGTCATTTTTGCAAATAAAACTGGCACATATCATGCTTGAACTGGCCCTATTTAAATTATACTAATGATTTCTAAATGTGAATATATTTGATTATACAAATTTTATGTAAATAGATGGCATGACACCCTCCATGGATGTCTACTCCTAGGTGGTTTAAGTCAGGGTGAGCAGATGGTGATGAGAAACAGCCTTATATAAAAACAAAGTTTGAGGTGAGTTTCAGAGATTTTGAGAAAAGAAAAAAAGTTCCAACAAGATTTACAAAAAAATTCAAGGAAATGTGTGTATATCTGCCTGGGAACTACAGAAAACATAAATGCATTGCTTATTAGTCCTGTGCTAAGACTATGTATTTTGGTGATCACCTGCCTCTTACCAGCATCAGATGTCCTGCAGCTTGTCTAGATGGCCACTTTTCCCCGTGGTAGCTTTGGAGCGGCAGCAGGTGATCTACATGACACAGCTGCCACTCTGAAGCGATCCTGGGGTAAAGCTACAAAGCTCTGCTCTAAGAAAAGTCGGGCACTTACCCTGACTGTTTTAGCTTGGAGCTGCTGCAAGGCATGCCATGGGCAGGAAAGGTGATGGACCAGCAAGCCAAAAGGTTGCTGGACCACCTCCGTGCCTCTGTGGACCCTTGTTTTTTTAAAAATAAAATAAAACTAAAGGGGCTGTGGATATTCTGAGAGGGGAAACACCCTGTTCCTACCCCTTGTTTCTTCCCATTTAGTTGTAAATGTGACCCTTTGCATTTACAGCTGAAAAAAACTACACACAAACAAATATATATATTCTTGGAAGAGGGGGCACAGATGCTTCCAGGTGCCCCTGAACTGCTGCTTGTGTGCTCATGTGGGTGGTCGCAGTGGTGGCGATGACACCTTCAGGAAAGCCCACAATTGCAGTTCTTCCACTGTAGATGGTTAGAAGGAGCACCAATGCAGGGGGCGGGGGGGGGGACACTGCCCAGCACTGCTGACCCAATGCCGTGAAGACGAGGGCCTGCTGAGAGTTTTTACCTGGTGAATATAGTGTCCACACAGTGGGCAAAGCTGATAAAACACATGGTAGAATTTCCACTGAATTTGGGCACGGACCATGGTTCAGTGGTAGAACACACATTTTGGATGCAGAAGGTTCCAGGTTCAATTCCTGGCACCTCAAGTTAAAAAAGCAGGAAGCAGTTGATAGGGAAGATGCTTGAGACCTGATAGAGCAACTGCTAGAGTAGACAATACTGGGTTAACTGGATAAATAGTATTTGGAAAAGCAACATCCTATATTGCAAATGTCAGCTAAAACAAAAAGCCAAGGCAACTTTGAAGGTTCCTACTTGCATGGAACAGGTTCAGAAGTTAGAAAGAAAGAAAGAAAAATGAAAAAGATACTTAAATAAGGCTAACACAATTTCTCAGGGATGTCTGACACTTCCCTAGCCCACATTTGAGTTTGAAAGAAGTTAAAAGTTTGTTATGTATTACTTCCAAAGCTACCTTTTTTATAGATCACAGGTGGACCACTTGTGGCCCACCAGGAATTTTAGTGTACAACTCCCATAATCCCTTACCATTGGCTAGGCTGACTAGGGGCTGCAGGCCAAAACGTCTGGAGGCCCACAAGTTGCCCACCTCTGCAATAGATTGAGGGCTTTCCGGTTAAAGTACTTTGTAGCAAGCACCAAATTAGAAGCCAAGATGTTAAACATGAGATTTCCCATTAGGACCTTGGGATGGCCTATTGTATCAGTGTCAAGACAGCCAAAACCAATGACTAGAAAGTCTCCTGGTGCAAATTACTGATAGTAAGCTAGCCACTACTTTGGGGCTTACTGGGACGAGAGAGAAAGAGAAGAAGCTCCCTTGAAATAAGCATTTTCCTCATAAGCTGTAAAAAGAAGAAGATGGAAATCATTTTACAACAGTAACACTGCACAAAAAAACTTGATCTGACAGCAATTTTTAGCGGAATGTTTCATTTTAATTCAGAGAGATCCCTGTGGTGAAACATCTGTCAGAGAATAAATTACGTGGGAGGCTGGGCTGCTCTAGAGATTATTCAAAGCAGAATGGCTTTTTTGGATGTCCAGATATGTTCATCCAGCAAACAGGCAGTTGATGCTTTGTTAATGTACTCTCAATTGGATATGGATTTAATGATAGTAATTATGGGAATGTCTTGGGGTAACTTCATTAATATGGATTTCTTGGTTCTGTTGCTTGTTGGTTCTGTATGGCAGGTGTATCACTAGAGGTGTTTTGAGTTATTGGTTGCAAATACATCATCCTGCAAAGCAGGTTCTGAGGTTCTGTTTCTGTATGTATCCTCTCTCTCTCTCTCTCTCTCTCTCTCTCTCTCTCTCTCTCTCTCTCTCTCTCTCTCTCTCTCTTACACACACACACACACACACACACACACACATACACCAGTCCTAACATATGGAAATGTCTTTGTTATTCCTCAACAGATCTCATGATCATTATGAGTGGGCTTCACTTGATGTATTTGCCTGAATGTTTTTTTAAAGTATACAGATGGTCTGTCACCTAAGTCAGAGAGTATGGTCTCCACTCTTGGTTAGAAAACTAAGAAAGCCAAGAAAACTAAGAGTAGGAAATACTTAATAATATAGCCCAGGGAAACATAGGTTATTAGCTCCCAACTATTTGTACTTTGTGAATCTGCTGCAGTAATTATACTGTCCCAAGTGTCTGAGAGAGGATATTAGTCTGTCAACATACTCTTCCTGAACAACTTTAGTACTCAACTTTATAAACTACTCTGCTTTATAACCACAAGAGGTATATTGCAAAAAGATAAGCAAAGGTAATAGGCTGAATTTGGGGCACCTGTGACCTTTCCCATGGAATATGCCTCCCAAAATACAACATTCATCCAGCAACAGCAGTAAGAAACAGGCTCTCTCAAATGCAATTATAAGGGCCATAATTGCCTCAGAAGCCAGTAGGCAACTTCTGGCCTTAAAGATGTTTTGGCCTACAACTCCCATCAACATTACACAGCATAGCCAATGGTGAGGGATGTTGGGAACTATATGCCAAAACATGTGGAGGGCCACAGGTCGTCCACCCCTGCAATAGACCAATCATCTCCCCCTTTCCTATTGGCATGTTTGAAAGGCAATCTGGCACATGCTGCAGATTTAAAATTAGTGCTGTGCTGAAAATTTCTTCCAGATTTTTTTTTATCATTCTCATGCTATTTGATAGAAAAGTTATTGCTTTTGAAAAGAAATGCCGTAGAGAATAAAGAATGGAATTTTGGAGAATTTCTCAGGGATTCAGTTCATGGCTCTTGTGCTTGCCTTACTTATGGGTGGCTGAGGAGTCTGCATGACTGTCCTGTCTCTCATTGTACAACCATCTCCCCAGCAGCTGGTAGCCTCCTCAACTTCCTGTACTTCAGTTAAAGCCCAGGGGAAGACATGGGTAAGTCCTTCCATAGGGCTTTTCAGATCAGGAAGAGCAGGCAGCCCAGAAAGCTGCAGAGCAATTGAAAGGCATGTAAAGAGAAAGATAAAACACACACAGCACCCTTGCCCACTTCGTAGTGATTAGTTAAGTTCCAAGACACCACCAAAAGAAATATCCCTGAGAATAAAGTAAAAAAATGAAAGGCTCTTTCAGGAGGAGAAAAAAAAACTTTCAGGAAATTGGAGGACAAGTTTTGGCACAGCAGTAGCTCCACCTCTTCTTGGAGCTGGACACAACACTGCTCCCTCACGCCTGCATTGTGGAAGATGCAAAATGGAAGCTAGGCTGCCAGCACAGTGTCTGTACAAATAAATAAATATAACCCCTTAAGAAAAAAGAAGCCAGTTGTGAGCCCTACCTGTGAGAAACTGTTGCAGAATTTCTCATTCCCTTGGAGAAATTATCCTTCCAATTTCTCTGCCTACAAACAGGCTAGAGAAATTCGGGACGCAGTTTGTGAACAGCTCTATTTAAAATATGGGCATCCCACAGGCAAATAAGAAATGCATTTGAGATATTAAAGTTGGTTCTTGTTTGATTTGTATGAAACGGATAACATCTCTGGATGACAACCAATAACTCTACCAGGAGATTTCAATCAGGAGGACTTAAATATATACAGAAAACTTTTTACCCGCAGAGAGATATTCTACTGATATGTTGTATTCCACTGAAAAGAAGGATAGGCCAGGTTGCCGGATTGTGGCAGTCTTTTGCCAAATTTATGTCTAAGATTGCATGATAAAACATAATGAAATTATTCAGTTGCTTTTTAAAAAATGAAGTCACGCATAAGCATTTTACTCATTCCTGTTCTACTTATCCCTTAAGGTGTCCAAATCAAAAGAGCCAGTTTAAAAGACCGCAACTTATATTAAAATAAACACAATGGATATAACAAAGATATGATGTTCATGTGTTGAAGAGCTGCCTAGTAAGTGTGAAATATCTGAATTTGACCATACTGTACATGTTTTACATTTGAAGTTAATCATTGCCATTAGAATCCTGGCAGAACAAAAATATGTTAACTACCCACTCAAAGGTCTTCCCCATTCATGCAGCCCATACATGCAGAAGCACCATGGTAACATTGGACACCACTTGATAACCATCTGCTAGTTCCTGGATTTCAGTTACTTCATTTTTAAGCAGCACCTCATGGACATTAAAGAGACGGCGCAGACATTTTACATAGAATCATGAATAGCTTGTGTAAAGTATCCATACTTCTTTTGCTAGATATAGTCCTTATCCTTTTAATAGGATGCCCCTCAGTTTGGTCTGCTGTCATTTTTTCTGACACATTTTAATCTTAATCGACATTACATTCATGGCAATCTTTGATTTTAAAAGTTAGTCTGTTAAGCATGCGTAGTTATGGAGCATTCTCCCCTAGTCAAGTGGGCTGGAGTAGATAACCTTTGGTTCAGATGAACCTTCTGGTTCTGTAGTCCTACAATGTTATGATGAACCAAATTGTTTAAAGCAGGAGATGGTTTTTTTTTTAAAAAAGCCACCACCCTTTGCAGGCCTGGCATCAGCATGTGGCTTGACTGGGCAAGTGCCAGGGGTCCCAAGCCCCACCCAGCAGGCTCTCTGTAGGGCCTATCTTTGCCAATGTGTGCCTGTAGCCTGAGCTGAGAATGCCCTTAAAAAAATCTTGCCTCTTGGTGTAGCAAGGAAGTGTGGAGTCATCATTTTAATCCTTCCCCAAATGCCCTCTGAGTGATGCTACATTGGGGCAAGATTAAATGGATGGCTCCCTTGCTTGCTGCAGTCACCCAGAACTCCTCTCAGGGGTGAGCAAAACAAACGAAAAAAAAAAGAAAAAGAAAAGAAAAGAAAAGAAAGAAAGAAAGAAAGAAAGAAAAGAAAAAGGGATCTTTTAAATGGGGCCTAAATTGTTGCAGGACAGATCAAATCAGCTCAAGAGTAGCCTGTAAAATCCTACCCTAGTGCAACTTGTCTACTAACTATGAATAGATTTAGATGCTTGCTGCTACCCATGATGGACCTGCACATACTGTTGGAGGCACATGATTGCTATGCAACTTGGGAGTGGATGTTTTGTTCACCTATGCCTTATGAACATGTAAAATTGCACATAATATAACTTTACATGTTACTGTACATTGTGAATGTAACAAAAGTTTGTATCGGGTCCGATAACATTTCCCTCCATCCCCCAGCTCCCTCCAAACCATCAAAATGACATGGGAAACCACTTAGATTTAGTTGCATCACCTTGGATCCTATGTTAAGTGAACAGAAGTTCTTACCTCTTCTGCAAAGCCTCTGGTTATGGGGAGGGCTGCACAATTTTGCGTGGTTCCTCCCTCTCCTAGCCTCCCCTTCCATCCCATCCCATGTTGTTCTGAGGCTTCCGTCCATTCCCTTATCTTAGCATCCAAGCTCCAGCACGTGAGTGTGGCAGCATTTGGCCATATAGATAGAGTCAATCAGTATTAAGGCAGACATTGGCTTATTCAAGTGTTCTAGCCTCTCTCATGGCAATGTAGACAAACTCAGAAGTATGAAACATGGGGCGTAGTCTGCAAAAAGTCAAGCAGTCAAAGACAGAAGGAAAGGGGGAAAGGAAGGTGTGTGTGTGTGTGTGTGTGTGTGTGTGTGTGTGTGTGTGTGTGTGTGTGTGTGTGTGTGTTGGTTGTTTGAAATGGGAATTACATTTGCAAAGCTTACAAACAGGATGAGATGGTATTGTATTTACTTTTATGACACTTCCTTTGTGCCATACTATTCATCATATCAGCCTATCATGCAACTATGTGGGCTAGAAGGTAATGTAAAAGCAAGCAAGAGAAGGAAAGAAGGCAGCAGAAACCTCTCATTTCCTCCCCATGTACCCTTGCCAGAGAACCGGAAAACAAGTTCTCAAATTTCATATAAGCTGGATATGGACATACTGAATATCTATGAATTGATATCCCAGCACTCCTTTATGTTAGAACTTAGATACAAATCTTGCTGGGGAATGGGATGATCTATCTAGTTTGCACTGGATACAAGACAGAAAGAACACTCCTATTTATCCCTTGCTACCCTAAACTCCCCTCCCTTCTCCTTGCTCTCTTCCTCTTTTATTGATTTGAAGTTGTAAGATCCTTGGGCAGATGCCAGTCTAATTTTTGCCTATGGAACTTTGAAAAGTGCAATATACACTGAGATGATGATGATGATGATGATGATTCTAGACTGCCATAATATTACCAACTCATTGCAGTTTAATTCCCGTCTTTCTCATACATGTAATATGATCTCTAGCTTGGAATCTACTTCAGTAACCCTGCTGGAAGCCTAAAAGCCTACAACAACTTCTCAAGGACTCACTCAGGACTGACAAACATCAGAGCAGAAACTGGTGTGCATCTGTCTCATTAATCGCCTGCCTGAATCTCCCTGGGCTGAGTTCCTTCCTGGTATAACTTTTCACCAAAGCAGATGGAATTCTGGAAACAGGAAATACACCCCCCTTCCCCTTGTTTTTCTATCACTCCATTGCTGTAAGCTTGTTTCACCAAGGTTCTGAAAACAAAACTGCATTGTGGCTAAATATAGACTGTCAGTTTGGGGCTTGGCGCTCATGTTACATAGAGACAGTTCCCTGTCTGTATATTAGTGAGGTAGTAATGTCCCAGGGGAAAGAGAGAGAGAGAGAAATTACTGGTCAGCTATACTTCTTTATCGTAAATGCAAACAAACACTAAATTAAAAATGCAGTGAATTCTTAGTTTCAGTTATACTTTTTCTATAAAGATTCATAACTGGTAACCTGGAGTTGATCTCTGTAAATGACTGTTGTGTTTGGATTCCTGCCTTGACTTCTACACAGACACTTTCATTCTGCCTGCCTGCTTCTCACACCACCCACACTCATAAATGCAAAGAAAGAAAAGGGGTAAAGTTTCCAGAACATGCTTTAGAAAAGAGATAGCTTTAGAGAGAAATATCTTTCTTAAAGGACAACCCAGCCACCCACCCCAAAGACTTTACATTAAACTTGAAAGTTGCACAGTTGCTGTTATAACACCGGGGTGGGGTGGGAAGGATATTGAGTACTCACGCGGAGCAGATGTTGTACTGTTATGGGGAGTCATCCTTTATGCATTCAAAAATGCCCCCTTTTTTTGCACTGACAGTCTCGCTTTCTTATCCACAATCCAAAGGTGGTTGAAGCAGAACAGCTGGAAGGGCTGGAGAGGGATCGGGAGAAAGCAGCTCTTGTTCAGATGCTTCTTGTCTGGTTCTTGACCATTTACCACTGGAAAAGGAAACAGCACATGTGTCAGTCAGTTTGGCCTCTCCAGCTCACACGCAGAGGGGAGGGGCGCTGGTTTTCAGATAAGCACTGTTTTTTACATTTAGTTTTCCTATCCCACAGCTGGCTAGGACCTTTCCACCTTTAACAAGCAACAAGTTGAGACAAATGCATCTTTCTTCCAAACCAAAAGCTAAGTGCGACTCATACCAGCAATGTATACATAATAATAATAATAATAATAATAATAATAATAATAATAATAATAATAATGGCAATTGTGAACGTAAGAGGGGAAAACTGTTACTTTGTCAAAATCTAAGAGAGGAAGATTTAACAAAAGGACTTTCATTCTTTTCAGCTTTCTAGAGATCTTTTTTTCCATCTTCAGCAGGGAGATACACAATTGTATGTGTGTGTTTCAGAGGGCTGAAGTCCATGTGAATGAAGCTTTGTTGATCATGCAAACACACATATTCCACTTTTTGCCCCTGGCTAAGCATGTGTTGCAGTTTTTTGTCATATTTCAGAAATCTATCAAAGTTATTAGTCCAGAAGTGACAGTGGGGCAAAAGAAATGGCTGTGTACACTGTTGTAACTAAGAGGTTAAGATATAAATTGGGAAGTCCCCAGTTCTAATCTCTCTTCTACCAAGAAATCACAAGGTAGCCTTAGGCAAGTTACAATCTTGCTCCTTCATTTCCCTCCCACTCTCTGTTCCTCCCATCTACAATATGTTGATAGGAGTAGCCTACCTTATAAGGTTGTTGTAAGGATTATGTGAAACACTTTGCACACTCAAAGGAGCTGATGGAAATCATGACAATATTTATTAGACCATTTTCAGCTGTCTTAAACTATCGTTAGTCTCCAGTTCCTCTCCCAAAGAAGAAATTGATGTATTTACATTCAAGAAACACCACAAGTAAAATAAATATTCCCACTGTTGGGATGAAGATATTCCCACCATGAAAAATGATTTGGGGTAATATTTCTGGGATCTGGGTTTAATACCTTGCTCAGACACTGGTTTATGTGGCCTTAGGGCTCTTAGTTAACTTTGTTTTCTGCAGTTCCATACCAGTAATCCTAACTGACGACAGTGTTTTTCTGTGCACTCCTTGTGTTCTGTCATTTAAAAAGCCAACATTCCCTGACAGGAAATAATATTATACGTATTCATCTATTCCATTTTTATCCCACCCTTCCATTAAGGAATTCCATTAAGGTGGGGCACATGACCCACCCACCCATATCCATTTTATCCTTACAGCAATCCCGTGTTGTAGGTTAGCCTGAGAGATAGTTACTGGCCCATATACTGTAACCACATTAGCTCTTAATATTTAAGCAGGTATTAAAATTTACCAACAACTTCTGGACTCTGTCTATAGTGACGCCCAATCTAGATGTTTCAGCATGTTCATACTATTACATGGCACAAGGGAATGTTACCAGTATGACACTGTTTGCTTGATCTCAAGTCTGATTGCAAAGTGATTTCACAACTACCTAGGGAAGCAGAAACCAAACAGCACAGCAATGTGACAACCCTGCCATGATCACTCTGTCTGGGAAACTAGGAAACAGTCCAACACAATCCTAGTTCAGAATACACACTTATTTTGTGTATTTGGATGAGAGTAATTTTGATATCCCCATAACATGTTGCTAGTCTTCCTGACTTTCTGCTCAAATAAAGGGGTTGAGCAGGAGGAGCAGATGTGTACTCTATTCTCATTGCTTGGTGTTTATTATAATAGCCTCCCATTACTCTAAGCCTTAGAATCAAAAGAGTTCAGGACACAATTTTAGCCTCAGAACAACCCTGTGATGTAGGTTAATCTAATAAAAACCGGCCTGCCCTAGGCCAGTCAGTGAATGTCATAGCTGAGCCATATGAGCCTGTGTTTCCCACATCCAAACTCAACACTGTAGCCCAGCCTTCCCCAATTCAGTGCCTTCCAGATGTTTTGGAACTTCAGCTCCCACCCGCACCAGCCAGCATAGCCAGTGATTAGAGATGATTGGAATTGTAGTCCAAAACCTCGGGGGGGGGGCACCAGGTTGGGGAATGCTCCACCATACTACCTTATTGTACCCCGGTTGTGGAATGAGCTCCCCAGAGAGGTCCGCCTGGCGCCTACACTGTACTCCTTTCGTCGCCAGCTGAAGACCTTTTTATTCACTCAGTATTTTAACACTTAATTTTAACTTAAATTTAAATTATACTGTTTTAACTCTGTATTTTAACCTTATATCAATTTTGCTGCGTGGTTTTATCCTGGTTGTGCTTTTTATATTGTATTTTGTATTTGTATTTTTAACTTGTTGGTTGTTTTATGATGATTTTAATTTTTGTGAACCGCCCAGAGAGCTTCGGCTATTGGGCGGTATAAAAATGTAATAAATAAATAAATAAATAAATAAATTATTGTTTACATAGCAAAGAGACTATAGAGAAAGCAGAGGTTCAAGGTTCAATCCCTGGCATCTCCAGGTAAGGGCTGGGAAAGACACCACCTCTGAAACACCACTCAGACATTGCCAGTCACTGTGGACAATACTGATCTAGATGGAGCAATGATCTGACTTGGCACAAGAGGTGTATGAATTTTGTAAAATCCTTTCAGCTGGTATTGCAGATTATGGTGGGTTTTTTTGGTGTGGTTTTTTTGAAATTCCACAAATTTGTGCAAATTCACATTTGCAAAAATGTGTGCAAATTTGCATTTGCAAAAATGCACAAATCCCCCCCCCCCATGCACATTTTCATGCTTTAGCCTATGGGAAAAATGCACATCCTTGGGTTTTTTTTTTAAACATATTTTTCTACAACTAAATTTGCATAAAATTCAAGAAAGAAAAAAGAAAAAAATGGTCTGCAAGTCTGCGGAATCCATACAACTCAGGAAAAACCAGTCCACTGCAGAATCCATGGGTCAGATTCATAGAAATGTGAACTAATTTGATTTCATTGTGGATTTCTCCTAAATCCCTACTTGGTACGAGACAGTGTCCTCTGTCTAGGATCTCTCCCAACGTATTTCATTCTACGCTGCCTTTCTTCAGGAGCTGTTGTATGGCGGATATGGATGGCTGCCAATTAGTTTCCAGGCAAAGTACAAAGTGTTGGTCATTACATTTAAAGCCCTACATGGTTTGGGTCCGGGTTACCTGTGGGTTTGCCTTCTCCCATACAGTCCACCCTGCACACTCAGGTCCAGACTTTGGAATGGACTGCTGGAGGAGATTCGTAGGCAGCTTTAAAAACTAGCCTTTTCCGGCAGGCCTGCCCAGATGAATGTGAAATCAAGAATTTTTAAGATGTGTTGATTTGTGGTACTAATGTTGTTCCCCGCCTCAATCCAAAGGGAGAGGCGGGTAATTAATAATAATAATAATAATAATAATAATAATAATAATAATAATAATAATATGAATAATATGAATACATGGGCACAAGTCTGACATAAGGAATGGCAAGGTTCATCAACCATTGCCAGTCACTGTGGACTGGCAAGCACACTCTAATATCTGGTTTACATAACCATGGAGGAAAAGTGAGCCACGGCGGCTTCTTTTCCTGTTCCATGCATGCTGGTCATAAGCTGCCTAATTTCCTTAATTACCCTCGACAGGCGCAGGTTGTCGTGACATCCAAACCTGGCAAGGATGGCTGGCAGAATCCATGTAAACCATCCCACCACCCACCCTCGCCAGGTTCAGACATCACAACAGTGTCTGACCGTTGAGGGTAATTATAGAAATTAGGTGGCTTGCACCCAGCAATCACTGGCAGGGAAATCAGCCATTGTGGTATATTTTCTCTCCCCAATTGCATGAACCCTCCCTCTGTGAATTACCTTAAGATGGCCATTCTTGAACAAAGGAATTTCAAAGACAGAAAGCAATGTGAAATTGCTGAAGTACAATTCATCAACAGATTCGACACTATTTCTTGTGGTATGAATTAGGAAAAAGGTGTTTTTCTTGGTGGTGGTTGTTATTATTATTTCTATACCGCTCCATAGCCGAATCTCTCTGGGCAATTTACATAAAATTAAAGCATTAAAAACAATATACAAAATTTAGAACCACAAAAACATACAGTATATACAAGAATATACATCTAAAACCAACTATAAGGTGTCAGCTGAACCTAAAAACAGATCCGAGATCAGTTAAGCTCACATATTGCTAAATGCCTGAGAAAAGAGAAAAGTTTTGACCTGGCACTAAAAAGATAGCAAAGTTGGCGCCAGGCGGGCTGCATCGGGGAGATCGTTCCATAATTGGGGTGCCACCACAGAGAAGGCCCTCTCCCTTGTTGCCATCTTCTGAGCCTCCTTCAGAGTAGGCACCCAGAGAAGGACCTTAGATGTTGAGCGTAGTGTATGAATAGCTTCGTATTGGGAAAGGCATTCCATCAGGTATTGTGGTCCCTAGCCATGTAAGGTGTTATAGGTACCAGTAGCTTGAATCGGCCATGGAAACATATAGGCGGCCAATACAAGCGGGCTAAAGACAGTTTTATATGTTTAAACCTCTTGGTCCCCATTATCAATCTGGCCACTGCATTTTTCACAGGCTGTAGTTTCTGAACCATCTTTGAAGGCAGCCCCACATAGAGTTCATTGCAGTAATCTAACTTGGTGGTTACCAGAGCATAGGCAATTGAAGCCAGGTTATCCCTGTCCAGATAGCAGCATAGCTGGGCCACCAACCAAAGTCAGTAGAAGGCAGTCCATGCCACCGAGGCCACCTGAGCCTCAAGTGACAGAGATGGTTCTAGGACAACTCCCAAGCTTTGAACCCCATCTAGAACAGATTTCACCAGCATAGTAGCGCTCCAGGTGAAAAGATACATGAGCTGAAAGAGTGCAATAGTGCACAGAGGTGAAACTGCCCCAGTGCTCAACTCGCTAAAGAAATGGAGGGGGAAACTGTAGATAAAAAAGTAGGTGTGTTGGAGCCCAAGAACAGAGTAACACTGATTACCCTTTTGTAATCTGGGTGAGTAATCTCTATTGCCTAATAGCTCAGCCTTTAGCTCCCATGGAGACACATTACCATGGGCTATCAACACTATTTTGTCAAGTACAGATATTCCTCAGACCAACCCACACTGATAGCTCTGATCTCAGAAATCTGACAGAAATCCCATAAAAATGCTCTTTCACATCATGTGGCATTTAGAATATCCTTGTTGAGAAAGAGTGGATCCGGTACTACTGCATAGATAACTCCAACACATATCTAGGGAATGTTACGATATCCTTTATCCCCTTTTCATCCCTTTTTTAATCATCTCCAGCTTCCTGTCTTTTATTTATCTATTTATTTATTTATTTATTTATTTGGTAGCCATTTCACGCTGCCCTGAAATTGCAAAGGAGCCATCTGTGATTCCATTGACATTTTGTTCTTACATAGCATGTACATGGATTACTGTCGTCCTCAGATATTGTCAATCTGCTCACCACTTGAGCAATGTTTTCTTATTAGCAGCTTCTTGAAAATGGGATTAGTTTAAAGTAGAGATGTAGTCTTCTGATTTCTGTGCCCACTACCTTGCTAAACATGGCCCTGTTCAGAACCGACATTGAGCTTTGCCATGACCTTCAGATGCAGTTTAACCTCTTTGGGGGCCCAGATCCTCCTTTCATTGTCCCCATAATAGATTTGATTCATCATGGGCCTTCTTTGTTCATCAAGGGCAAAAGTGCAGAGTGGAGCATTCCTAGTTCCACATCTAGATGTGGAGCATGGGATAAGAATTGGGAACAAAGAGAAGCCTAATTCTCTTTCTCTTTCCTTCTGTAACTGCCCTGAGGGAAGCAGAGAAATAGGACAATGAGGAAACAAGAAAAGGACTGCTGTGTCATTAAATTATTAAATTCCTCCTTGTCTGAACTTTCCTCTTACACTTATATGCTGCAGGCAATAAAAGCAGTGAGGATGGAGACAGCCAAAGGGGAGCATATAAAATAGCTTTTGTCAGAAGAACAGCATCCTTCTGCAGTAGAACTGAGATTCTACAAAATAGCAAAGGTATTTATGGAGTCTGTAAATGCTCATCAACCAGGATTTCCATCACTCTGTCCCAAGAAACAGGGTTCATGCTACATAGCAGAAGAACAGACAGTGATTTTAATAGCTTTCCCCTTGGCCTGTTGGTGCCTCTTTTGTCTGGCGGTACCACTTCCTTTTGTTATTGCAGGAGTTTATGTGCTCCAGCAGTTTGCAAGTCTGGGGGCATGTTTACATGAACAATTATCCTGGCAACTTTGCAAGAGAAATGATGAACTCATTCCAGCCACTAGTATATTTACACATTCAGGAGGCCAATGTGAGATTGAAATAAATTGAGCATCAACAAGCCCTGGTAAGACAAGGAGCTATGATCTCATGATAGGGAATCACATGGACCACAGCGTGGCTGCCGTGCCACTTCTGTGGCACCTACAAAAGTCCTCAACAGTTGCTATGAGCTGGATGCTATGACTTCACTGGGACACCTTTCCTGTTGATCACATATTGCTATCAGTCCAAATTGAAAACTTACCATAGGGTTTTTGTGTAGCTTTTCTTCAAGTTCCCGTTTTTATTATTTTGCCATTGCAAAATAGTTCAATAACATTTTAAGCCAGCCTATGGCCAGGTTTCTGCAGAAGGAGGTTCATGTGGCATGGGGTGGAATGGAATGCTGGGCGTGCAAGTGAGGAAGAAGGATTGGAGACAGAATGCAAGCTCACATGCAGGATTTGGGGTTTTAAAAGTATGCCAACTCTGCGAAGGGTGAAGACAGAAATACAATGTACTAAAGGTGAAAGCAATGTGATCCCAGCTTTGGAACGATCTATCTATAGGCTGATTTTACACAAAATTGTGCCCAAAGCAGGGATGTTGGAGGAATCTGTTTTGGGAGTAGAGTTTGCCAAGTTTTCTCCAGCTCACCCTCTGCCTCCGGGACTCTGCATCCCTAAGTTTGCCTGACAAGCTGGGCAAGCTCATGGGTTTCTGTTTTTTGTTTTGTTTTTTAATATTTGGCTTTTCTTAAAAAAATTTTTTAATATAAGTTCATGGGTATAACTATTTGCAGAGATTGTGATTTGCACAAAATTGCAGCCCCAAATAGCACCATTTGTAGGGTGACCATATGACTGGATTTGCCCGGATTTGCCCGAGTTTTTGATGGCAAATCCGGGAGGGGGAGGGGGAATCCGGATTTTTTTAAAAAATAGCAGCTCTAATGGGAATTAACAAAAATGCTTATAATTCCATCATTTTTTAAGATAAAGACATGAAACTTGGCACAATGGTAGATCTTAGGAAGGGCTTTAGTCATACCAAATTTGAAACAGATCCGTTAATCCATTGATTTTTTTAAAAATTGAGGTTTTAAAGTTATTTTTTTAAATTGTCATTTTTAAAGATAAAGAGATGAAACTTTGCACCATGAAAGGATTTAGGTAGAGCTTTAGCCACACCAAATTTGAAACAGATCCGTTCATCCATTGATTTTTTTATGATTTTTTTAATAATTGAGGTTTTAAAGTTATTTTTTTAAAAATTGTCATTTTTAAAGATAAAGAGATGAAACTTTGCACCATGAAAGGATTTAGGTAGAGCTTTGGCCATACCAAATTTGAAACAGATCTGGGGCCAGTAGCAAACCCTGTTAACAACAACAGCAGCTTGCAATGAGTGAAGACACAGTCAGAAAAGATATTTGAGGGAAGGGGAGAATGTAACACACAGAGTATAGCAAAAGCTTCAAAGTACAGCAAAACCTACAAAAGTAGGAGTGAGTGAAGTTAATTTCAGATACATTGAATCTCTCACTTGTTCTTTATTTCAGTGATTTTAACATTAAGATGTTATGTAGAACAGATTTGTCTTAAACGTGTGCTGTAAAATCAGACATGTGACCAAGGCTATGTTTGGGTGGGCATGCCCCCTTGGTACTGGACACGCCCCCTTGGGGGGCGACCATGTTGTCCTCCTTTTTGGTTTCCAAAATATGGTCACCCTAACCATTTGTATTATTGATAGCCATGATTTTGCACAAACTGCAATTTCTTTAGATAGTTATGCTCTCCAATTTTGTGCAAATCATGGCTCGCATGGATAAAAAAAGTGGGGAAGTCTCCGAGTTTCAGGAACAGACATGCCACCCAGCTTGCAAATCTGCAACAAGCCAGGGGCACCAAGGCGATCCATTGGCCCCAAAGTGAAGAGGATTTCCCCACAACATAAAGACCAAAGTGGCTTACAACATAACAAATGAACAGCAGTAAATATAATTTACAACATATCAAACAGTAATAAATATAACAATTTAATACAACAGAAATCATTATAAGTTGCCATAATCTTGGCAGATGAATGCATAACAGAATTATCAATGCATACAATAGCCAATAAAACAGTAAAAATAAACAAATCTTATCCAACAACTGAGCACTGAATAGAAGAGAGAATAAAGCATGACACAGAAATATAAGATACCCTACAAAGAGAAATACATCTCCATTCCACATGGGGATATCCACAACTGGACTTCAAATACTGGTTGGCAGCACACTTGTGACTGCCTTCCTCTCAGTTCATAGACATAGACAGCAACAAGTCAAATCCTAGACTCACCTTTCCTTTTGAAGCTTCCTTATACCAGTTTAGACCTTTTGCCTTCTCTGTCTGATAGCAGCTCTGCTGTAGAGCTCTTTCCTATCACCGTCGACCCAACCATCTTATCTGGAGAGTGATCCTGGGACTTCCTGCATGAAAAGCATGTACTACCAATGAGCTATGGCTTTTCCCACCAAGGACCCAGTTGCCCCAAGGGTCCTTAGTGGTGGTGGGGCTCGCCCCTCAGGCTGCCTTTTGGCACAACACCCTGTTCCCTACCACTATTAAAGTTAATGGAATGATCTCGCTCCACAGATTTTAACAGAGATATAGGGAAAAGCATGGTGATTTTGGGCACCCTTGTGGGCGCCAGTGCACTCCCAGGCACCATGTGCCAACCCTTGATCTACGTCTTCAGAATGAGAAATCTTCAGCTTATGTCCCCTGAGGGGCCATGGGATTGTGCTCTTATTCATTTACAGTGTTTCTGCATCTCAAGAAATCACTGGATTGAGGGATGAAGTACTAGATGTTTACTTTTTAAAATTATGTCTTACCCTTCTCTCCATCAAGGGCACTTAACAGCAGATGTGGAATGCTATGTTATCCATGCATACATGAGTCCCATTTTAATAAATGTGTTACTCTATGATAAGAAGACATATTATTATTATTCTATTACTCTTGCTACTTTATTTTCTGTACAAGCATGCATCATGTTTTGTAGTGGTTTGCAAGTTATCAAATTCTGGGCCAGATAACTGATTTTGCACTTGCATAGCTGCTGCATAAATCTTCAGAGTTCACATAGATCCACTTTCCTTATTTAAATATTTCATCTCCTACCTACCCCTGCTACTATTTTATCTACTTTCTTTGTCATCCAGATTGCTATGTACTACGTACTTCAAATGGTATTATGGCCTAGTTGCTGTTGTACCATAAACTTCAATATGCCTACCCAGATACTTAAAACAGCTGGCAAACTGATTTTTAAAATATAAGTTTATAACATTTATATTTTGTCCCTAAGGTAATACTCAGGCATTTCTTCCTCAGACTCCTGAGTTTTGGTTCAGTTGGCTAACGGTAATTTAATCTTCTGGTTTGGCAGTTGCACTGAACTCAGTCAGACTTACTTTTGAGTAGAAATGTGTAGGATTACACTCATAGGTGACTGCAGGAAGAAGAAAAATTCCAAACCTGATGGGTCATGTGAAAAATATATTATGGCTTTAAAAGGAGAAAATCTGCCACTGCTTTTATCTGCTCAGAAGTTAAACAAGCTGTATGGTATTTTTCTTTTTAAAGGCTTCTATCTGCCTGCCGCAATATGAGTAAAGATTTAGCAGGGCCGATTCTAATAATAAATTGCATACTGATCATTTTTTGTACTGAGGCAGGGGCACATTCAAGCTATATCTGATTGGCTTTCATTCAAGACTTTCCAACTTGCAGAAGTCAAAGAAGAGAAACGTTGCCATGAGCCCGTGTTGTATATAATCGTTGTCTAAAACAAATCAGCCTCCCGGAGGCACCAGGAAAAATATTTACTGATTGCAGCATACTAAATCCCAAGGTTTTCTTTATGTGAATATTCGTAGGATGTTCATCAGGATGCAAGTTTCCTGTTTTCATCCAGTGTATGATGAATAGTTGCCAACCCCAAGTGATATACATGGTAATGAATGAATGAATGAATGAACCCCCTCCTAATCATAACATTTGAAGGATAAGGCCTTTCCCTAGCTCCTGGTTTATCATTTTAGAACAAGAACAGAAGGTACAAATGTGGGAATGGCTCCTTCCCCAGGTTGTACCAACTGAGGAATCTTTTCAGATTTCCTGTAGGTGGCAGGAAAAGATATTGCAATATGATGAGGGAGGTGCTCAGCAACTTCTCAAGGCTCACACTTGGAGATTCAAGTTTAAAAAACCCTCCTTCTCTGCACCCCTTTCTAGAGTTGGAAGACCTAAAGACGGTAGTGCACACGCTGGTAACTTTGAAGCTTAATTTCTGCAATGCGCTGCACATAGGGCTACCTTTGTGCCTAGTCTGGAAATATCAATTAGTTCACATTATGACAGCCAAGTTGGTCACCAGTACACCTAGGGGTGACCATATTACACGAACTTTAAAATCACTTCACTGGTTGTCAATTAGTTTCCGGGTGAAGTACAAAGTGTTGGTTATTACCCTTAAAGTCCTACGTGGTTTGGGTCCAGGTTACCTTGCCCCATACAATCCGCTCCACACACTCAGGTCTTCTGGGAGGAATTTACTTCAGCCAGCAAAAAATAGGCCGACAATTATTACCCAGAGGACCTTCTCTTCTGCCGCTCCCAGACTGTGGAATGGCCTGCCGGGAGAGTTTCGCCAACTTTACAGTCTTTCCGAATTTAAGAAAGCCATAAAGACTGATGTCTTCCATCAGGCCTACCCAGTCGAATTTTAAGATGCCTGACTGTTATTTTAATAATGTATTAATTTTATATGTTTTTAATTCTTATTTGCTGTGGTTATATTTTAATACATTCCAACAGGAGTGGCAATATGTGCCCCATATATTCCACCCCCACCCCACCATTGTTTTTACCCCCTGCCAAATTTGCTGCTAAAATTTAAAGAAAGAATGTGCCAAATTAAGTGATGTGCATGCATATGCAGCTGCCCTGGTGTGTTACAGGGTGGGAATTGTTCTCCCCCCTCCCTGAGTTTGGACCTACCTTTTAATAATTCCCCCATTAAATATTTGTGCCTTTGATATCACTTATATGACCCAGGGCCATTTACAGTTCAATCCTACAAATCTACACAGAATGAAGCCCCATTGAGTTCAATGTCACTTACTCCCTGATAAGTGTGTATAGCTATTGTTGTTCATAGCTATAACCAATCACATGACTAAGCGCAATGTATTTTTTTTAACAAAATAAATTGTTTCAAGGCCATCTAGGTCAGTAGGTTGTTCTACTGAGAGAGAGATACAAGGATCAAAAACTGTTGTTGCCCACTGAAAACCTTATTTCATAATACTTTAGTGAGGATCCTTCATTTGCCTTTTCACAGTAGTTATTTGGCTTCATGGGTGTATCTGGGTTTTTTAACGTTTAGGGCAAAGAAAGAAAAACCAAATGTGAACGCCTTGCTTTCAACAGATCTGATATTTATACATGCCCTCAAGATTGAAACACGTACTCATATGTGGGCCTAACACAATCACTTCATGCGATGAGGCCTAACTACTGTCTGCATTTCAGATTCTCTGCTGGTGTATATATGGCATTGCACAAAATCAGCTTGAGTATGTTGGCCAGAGGTTACACTTAAAACTGATCAGGAGGCAAAAAGTGATGTTGACTTTTGTTGTTTTTGCTCCACATTTCCAGCATGAGTTACATTCCTCGTCATGACTTTGGGAGAAGCGTTTGTTCCCCTGCTGCAGCTGATGCTTCACCCCAACATCTTGCAGATCTCATATAAATGCTACAGGAAAAAAATATCTCTTTTTCTTGGCTCTCATGCAAGCGGCCTGGAATTCATGACACACTGGCCCTGTAACGCAATCTTGTTTTTGGCATCGTTCAGAAAAGAACCACCCAATCCTTCCTTCCCTCCACCCTACATTACTTAAACAGAAACAAAATGTGCAAACAAAGGAAAACTTGGATAACGTTTTCCTATTCCCCCTGACACAACTCAGAAAAAAGAGGGAAACAAAATAAATGCACAAAGGAGTAACTGAATATCAGTCTTGCCTATTAGGTGTAAGCATATTCCTGGGAAGTAAGCCTCATTGATTTAAGTAGGACCTGATTCCAAGTTAGCGCATCATAACACAAGCGATTCCATCCATTGTTTAGGGAGAGAGAGAAAAGTGAGTTTATACAATTACCATTGGTGTGAATGAGGGCTCCACAAGAAATGTACAGCCATCTGTATACAGGGCTTATTATTATAAATGGGGTTTGTATCAGAAGACTGGGAAAGAGGACTGTTGACTCTGAAGGGCAGCCTGGAGGGACATCTATCTGGTCACTGTTGGAAACAGGATATTGGATTAGATGACCCTTTGGTGTAATGCAGCACAACTATCCTTATATGGAATGTATTATCTTACATCCCATGTCCCTTGTCATTTTGATGCCTCCGAGAAGGGGGGGAAAATGCTTCATAAATCCAGCAGCTCCATTTCAAAATTAATGAGATCCTTTGCACCTAGAATTGCCATGTATATTGTTCTTTTCTTTATAGCTTTGTTGCTTTTATGAAGTGACTGGCCTCTCTTGAAAAATTTAATTTTCACATCCTCCGGCCCGTGCAGAAGTGCGTATCTCATTAACAGGGCTGGACAAGCACAGCAATTAAATTAAATCACCATAATAGCTTAGATATTAGTGACAACGAGGCAAAATTATAGTACTCAAAATGACTGGGGAAGGTTTATACTTCTCCCTGGTCTGCCTTGCAGGAATTATTCAAAAAGCAGTTTATTCTGTAGTATCTGCTTTCGTTGGCAATACTTGTGATGCATTAATTGCCCTGCTCCTTTTATGTGTACACCTTTCTTTATTTCACAGGATTATTTTTTTAAAAAAAATATCCTGGGGCCAGATCTACATGTTTTGTAAATCCTTATGATCCCATCATGGTAATGCTATATCGCACTTGCGTATTTATACCTTGTAGGACACACAATGATATTTGTTGTGGTATTTTGGATAATGTGGAATAAAAAACAGGAAAGAACGCTATGAGCTCCTTCAGATAAGGGGAAATCGTGTTCCCTTACCATGGCTCTGCTTCCGGCTTCTTCTCTGCATATGCAACAAGCTGTAATTGCACAAGAAAGAAAGTAGCGACCTCATGGCCCATACAATTCAATGAGACAGCTTCGTCTAGTGGGTGTTTTATAGCGCAACTTTGCCTGTACGCGGCAGGAAAACCCGACAAATACAGATATATCTAAGAAGGGGCAGGTTTTCTGAGGCTTAATTTTTACTGCAAAAACTGGGTAATGGATGCGCAGGAGGCTGATAGCACCATCAAAATGACCCATGAACAGTCACGATTGTGCTATAAAACACTCGTTTAAAGAAGCTCTATGAAAACAGTATATGGAATGTGTAATGTGCCCCAAAAGTTATTGGTGCACTTCAATACCACTATAAAGCAGTAGTGTAGATCTAGCCCTGGAAACTGCATAGAGAATTCAGTGTTGTTGATGGGGCCACACTGTAGTGAGACATACTGATAATAATAATAATAATAATAATAATAATAATAATAATAATAATGGATCAAAATTTGCACATGTATATAACAGAGCATATGCAAATTTTATGGTGATGCATGACTTTTGGGGGGGAGATTCACAAGTGGCCACCCCACCCATCTAGCTAAAAATAATACAGTGGAGGATGGGGGAGGCTGTAAAAGCCCCTGCCACTCCTCTTACCCTTCCTGGCTCTTGACAGCCGGGCTTTCACTAGATGAAGGGCTCTGTGATCAGGGCCCTCCTTCTGTCAAAGTCAGTCCTTTAGGATTGTTTTCTTAGTGACTCCAAAGAGTATAAAGTGTGTGTGTGTGTGTGTGTGTGACAGAGAGAGAGAGATTTACCTAGAATTGCTACCAAAATTTGCTGCAAATCAGAGGTACATAAAGAGAAACAAATTTGGCTTTCTTCTTAAGGATTATTATTATTATTATTATTATTATTATTATTATTATTATTATTAAGATTGTTCTACTAGAAGCATTATCATTGATCTCTGCCATTTAGAGCTGCCTTTTATTCAAATAATGGCATCCACTCAGTTTTAAAACTTGTTCCTGGTGGTCCCATTTGCCATTTCAGATAAAGAACGACATAGTGGGCAGCCAAAGCTTCTGGACCATATCAGGTTATCAGGCTTTTGGTAAGCTACTAGAGGTGTCAGTGAATCTCACCATATCTGGGACTCATTATGCTCCTCACAAAGACAGGTGTTCTCTAGCTTCTATTAAAATCTAAAACAGAGGCAAATACCCACCTTCTCCCCACAACCCCAAACTCCCACCCAGCCCCCAATCTCCCCTTTCCTCTGAACATTCCCAGGCTGGGGCAGCACTGCTGGTTGCACTCTGGCCATGGTGAGAGGGAGGAAAGGTCCTCTTGCTGCTACCTGGCACTCTGGTTGTAGACCAGGGTGGAAGGGCCCAGTGATCCTTGAAAAGAAAAGAAAAACTATTTATTTCATTTCATTTCTATACTGCCCAAACACTCTGGGCAGTACACACAATGTAGCCTTCTCAGCGGGTACTGCAGCGTCAATTGGGTTTAGGGGCTGATTTCAGATGGGTTTAGAATTCAGCCCAGCTATTTCCTGTTTTAGAGGAAATAGCTTCTTTCCAGGCCAATGTGATGGGGATGGGGATTCACCCATCACTGAAGCAACAGAGATTTAGTAAACACATCACGGAAAGACTAGTAAAATGAGGAGAGCTTGCTCTAGCAGACATAAAGGATTATTATTATCATGCTACTCAGGTTATACAATCAGTCTTATCTAAGAGCCAAAAATCTAAGCATTGGGACCAGATAGAAAAGCCCTGTATATTTCAGTTTCAGGTAAATAAGTGTTTATTTATCTCCAAAGAATAGACCAAAACTTGCTGATCCAAATCCAATCTGTCTTTGTAACTTTGGCATAAGTAGAGGGGGGGAGGGACCCAACAATCTCTCCTGACATCTTTCTGCTACTTTCCTTTTCATATAGCAATACTTCTCAAATTGTAGAAGGAAAGGTGGAGAGGGTCTTTTAATGAAATCCGCAAGTCTTATCTCCAGACTGTCTCCAAGTTTAGCCAAACAATGCTCCATAGCTTGCTCAAGATAGTACCTAAAGGAGCTGGGAAAAGGTAATAGGATGGGTCGTCTTTAGAACCTGTAATAATTTGAGTGCTGCATTGGCACTTATTTGACTGAGGTGAAATTTAACATAGATCTTAGAAATTTAACATAGAAATTTAACATGGATCCTGAAGAAGATTTAGGCCGTAGCTAGACCTACGGTTTATCCCAGGATTGTCCTGGAGTCAAACCTGTTCATCTATGTGCCACACAGGGCATCCAGCGCTCAGGAAGGGATGAACCCAGGATGGTCCTGGGATAAACCTTAGGTCTAGCTACGGCCTTAGAGGCATCACTACTAGCCCAAGGTATTAGACTTCCTGAAGCAGGATGCCTCCACTTCCACAAGGGATAACTGCATCATTAAGGCTGCAATCCCATTCTTACTTACTTGGACTAAACACCATTAAACCCAATGGGCTTACTTTTGAGAGGACAAATATAAGACTCATATGCAATGTGAATGCCGTACAAGCATTTAGCCTGCTCATGTGAGAGCTTTGGCCTTCTTCTCATTAGTCCTCAACCTTCCTGCATCGAGCAGGGAGGTCTGAAGAATGGTGTGTGTGCGCGTTCACTGGAACTACTCACTACGCCATATTGGTAACTACTTTCAGAGCCCTAATTGTATCAGCAAACCCACCATGGTGTCTACTGGTTTACATCAAGGCGCAAAATGTATAAGGAGTGTGTACATCATCTTTTAATGACTCCAGTCATTTGAGCTCATTAATTGTAAAAAAAGAAAGGAAAAAAGATGGACTATATTTGTTAAAAGCAGAGTGAGTGAGTGGGGAAATGGACACATTTTAGTGATGGGGAAAAAAAATCACCAGTTAAGGATAGCAACCCTGCCCCAAAACATGTTAAAGGAGCAGTTTTTTGTCCTTGTTATTAAACCCTCTACCTTTCCTTTTTGCTGAGTTCTTTAATAATGTATTATAATGTAAAGTCAGTGTGTCTTCAATGGCAGCCTCTTGTGGGACTGTGGCCTTTGCTAGACCACAGGTGAGCCCGGGGTGAACCCCAGGCGTGCCCCTGTGCGTCCAGATGACGCACAGGGGATCCCAGGCTCAGGCAGGGGTCAACCCTCCCTTGCCCTGGGGTAATGGGCTCCAGTTGTAGCCCGGTATTTCCCATGGCCTCAGGCTGAGCCTCGGGCTGAGCCACAATTACTTGTGAGCAGCAGGGAAAAGCGGGAGACGGGGCGCAGGGGGAGAGATCGCAGCCGGGGGGGAGAGATTGTGGCTGGGGAGGAGATCGGGGCAGGGGGGAGATCAGGGCAGGGGGGGAGCGGCAACATTTTTTTAAAAAAAATACTTACCAATGCCGCTCGAGTGTTCCTGCGCAGTGGGCCCTTGAAACAAACAAACAAAAAATGGCGGATGTGACAGGGCTTTCCTGCAGCCCGTCGCATCCGACATCTGGATTGGAGTGACGGCCTGCGCTACTTGTACTGTGGGCTCGCCCCTCCTCCCGCACAGATTCCCAGGTAGGTCTAGCAAAGGCCTGTATGTGTATGTGTTTGTGTGCATGCGCGTGTGGGGAAAGAGGCAGGCCCTGAAGGGTTCTGGAAGCCTGAAGATCTGTGTGTGTGTGCATGTGAGAGAGAGGTGTGTGGGGTGGGGTGGGGAGGGGAACAGACTAGTGTTCTGGAGGGGAAGACCTGTGAGAAGACTTATAAAGAGAGGGCTGGATTGTGTGATCAAGAGTTAACAAATAAAACATCTGTTGTGTTCCTAAACTAGATCATTGTCTTCTCTGGAAAATAAATAACCTGCCTGGCTGAGCTTCAAGAATAGACCTCAAAGCTCCATGTAAAAATGTCAATGATATATCTTGCACGCACGCACACACGCACGCACGCACGCGCACGCACGCACACGCACACACACACACACACACACACACACACACACAAGATTAGCTTCCCCCCACCCCAGAAAATTTAATGATTTGACAAGACTCCTTGGGAATGGGAATGGGGAAGAGAAGGATCTTAGTTACTGTCTTTGAATTGATTTTTTCAGTAAAAAATGTATTAAATTAGATATTTAAAAATATATTTTAAAATTATCTACTTTAACTCTTGTTAAAAGAAGAAAATGGTTACCAGGCAATGACCACCTGTCCCTATTAACAATGTAATATGAAAAATAATCTTAAATGGCAGCTAGAACACACTTTGGAAGGCTTCAATGTTATGAGGGGGGGGGAATAAATTGCATTAGGGGCTGAGAAGTGGTCTCCAAAGAATTGCTCCTATTAGCAGCCTCTATCTTTCCTCCCTCTCCATCGTTTGTGAATCTTTCTCAGAATGCCCTCTGAAGGTTAAGGCGAGCCGATTTGAATGAGGGGCTGGGCCAGAGACGGAAGGTGGTTATG
Organism: Elgaria multicarinata webbii; assembly: GCF_023053635.1. Lineage (NCBI taxonomy): Eukaryota > Metazoa > Chordata > Lepidosauria > Squamata > Anguidae > Elgaria > Elgaria multicarinata. Next base: position 72,203,046 of record NC_086172.1, on the reverse strand, counting down.
CTTGGCAGGGCACTGTTCATCAAAGCACCACCGTTCCTGGAAATGACAAACTTCCTGTCCAAACTCTGTCCATATTTGGCAACTGAAGCAGAACCTATAAGTCAAGCTCATGTGGTATGAGGCTGGGGTACATGGCCTCTGCAGAATGAAAAATTCGAGAACAGGATGAAAAGGAGCATGAGCCCCGGAGAAAGCACCTTTCTTTTGCCCTGAGCGAAAGCATGCACTTGTAATGTAATGGGATTCTTGAGATTTTCCTTATTTTAATTCCTCCTCCTCCTCTCTTAATGGATGCATATATTTTTTACAAAAGTTTTAATATTTTTGAATGGATTCTGTCTATGTACTGCATTTGGCTTTCACTTACTACATTTGGCTTATACTTCCTCTAATTCCTGAATACTTCCTTTGGATGCCTTGGTGAACACACGTCAATCCGCTTTATAATGATTCAGACTATTGGCCCAGTACTGACACTCTGGCAACAACTCTGGCCTTAACTAGACTGGGCTTTATCACGGGGCAAACCCCGGGATCGTCCCTGTGGGTCCACATGATGCACAGGGGATCCCGGGATCAGGGAGGGATCATCCTTCCCTGGCCCCGGGATACAGCCCTACACTTTGGGCCCACTTTTTCCATGGTCCCAGGCTGAGCCCAAGACTGCGGAACGTTTGGCCTGTTGCCACGGTTTGACCCAGCTCCATGTGATTACTCACATGGAGCCAGGAGTGCTGCGCCCATCGGGGTTAGGGTGGGGGGAGCAGGGAAAGTTTTTTTTTAAAAAAATTACCTTTAGCGCACTAGCATTCATGCGCTCCGTCCTCTTTTTTAAAAATGGCAGGCACGGCACCTCTCTTTCTGAGGTCGTGGCACCTCACGTGTAAACGGAGGAGGGATCTCACGTTAATCACAACGCGAGATCTTCCCTCCTCTGTCGCACACTATAAGGTACTGTATTTTCTGGCGTATAAGAGTACTTTTTAACCCAGAAAAATCTTCTCAAAAGTTGGGGGTCGTCTTATACGCCCAGTCGTCTTATACGCCGGAAAATACGGTAAGTCTATTTAAGACCTCTGTTTCCTTTTCCATCATGTGCCATTTGATCCTTTTCACTGGAGATGCCAGAGACTGATGAACCTAGGGACATCTGCATTCAAAGCCTGCGCTCTACCTGAGCTATGTACTCTCTACTAGGGACCTGCTCATGATGAATCCTCTCACTGGAAAAACTGTGCCAAAAGCAGTCAGGGATATTCCGGGGAAAAAGCTGAGAACACCACGGGAGCAGGTGAACATCATGTGGCCCATTAGTGATGACTACGATTCAAATCTGCAATAAACGGCTGGTATAAACTCCTCTGTAGGGACTTCCCTTTTGGTGGGAGTTTTGTAATTTTCGCCTAGTCAGCAAGGGTGCAAGAGGCCCAGAAGACCTGGCAGAGCATACTCAGTTTTTACTAGGCCTCACCCCTTTTTATCCAATATCCATTACTTATTTCCCACTAAACTACCTCTTTATTTCTTGTGAACTGTAAGTTATCATTCTTTATTGTTTTATTAAAGAAGGCTATTAAATAAAGATTTGTAGAATTTAAAAAAGGCTTGCATTAAACTGGCTGAAAAGTGTCTATACACAGGGCACATAGGCATGGAGACAGCACACCAAAATTGGCCTCCCATGGGCCAAATTCCCCAGATGGCCCCACCCCCTTCTGTGGCCCTACCCCTTTCCCTCAATGGCCAATCATTTGGTGGTTTCTCAGTTTTTGTGCAGTCCCTCTGCCTCCCATTCTTAAAGGATAACATGCCTCTCTGAAGGATTAGTTACTGGCAGGAAAAGCATTAAGCTAAAAATTTGCTGGTATTCTTTAGCTCCACCCCTTTACCTTTGGCCCCACCCACCACTGGCATGCAGCTCCCTAGAGGTTTTCTGAAATTGAATTTGGCCCTTGGACTGAAAGAGGTTTCATGCCCCTACTTTATACAATCAGTGGCCCAATCCTGCTACACTTGCACTTCGTTCTATGCAACTGGTCACCCTGGATGGGATTGTACATCCCTATCTGCATCAGATGCTGCCATTGACTCTGACAGGGTCCTGCTGAGCTTTGCTGCGGCACACAGTTCTGCCTTGCTGGAAAAAACACGTCTCCTCTCCACTGTCCTCTCTCAGAACCGGTCAGGGATAAGCCAACAATATCACCGTGGTGACCTTGAAGGCGGAATGACTGAATCTATTTTCTGGAAGGCTGTGACTAAATTGGCTTGAATCCAAATACTTAAAAAGAAGAAGAAAACACCTGCCTTGTTATGGATTGAGTTGTACGTTTTCTTGATTGGGTAGAGATGGCAAGGTGGAATTCACTGCAGCAGATTTCCAGATGTCTGTTTCATTGTGGCACTGTTTTGTCAGGCGCGGGTGGCCCTTGTACTTGTAGTGGGTAGCCTGCGACAGTGTCAGGTGCTGAAATGTAGGTCTGAGGCAGGGCCTGAGGCCCACACTTGCTCACCCAGCATGGGACACATCCTTGTGCTCCGCATCCCGAGTCATTTGGCTGAAGTAAACAACAGAGTTAAAATCAATCGAAAGGAACGCAGCTGTTATTGCTGGGGAGAGCGCCGAGTCTGCAAGTAAAACACAGTGGGGAGACCGCTTGAAAAACTGGAGGAGTTTAGCTACCTCTCTGTTTGCTGCCAGATAGCTTAGTATAAATGGAACTTAGTATTGTGTTGCTGCCTTGTTCTTTGCCTGCACGTGCTCTCTCCTTTTATACATCAGCTTTCCCAGCTGCAAGCTGTGATATCAAAACTAGTAGAAAGGTGGTAACATCACAGGAGGAAGAGAATCAATGTCCCCGACGCAGATGTTACTCATAACTTTGAATCCTACACACCGGTGAATGTTTGCTACTCCCTGAAGGGGAAGCTGTATTTGGCCTACAGTTGGCAGCTCTCAAACAGATGTAGCTGGAGAGCAACATGTTTTGGTGTCAGCAGCCTTTTCTTTTCACCATCTCCAACGTAAGGCTGATAAAATGAAGGCCAACTATGATCTCATTCTGACTCACAGGAATAATTCTGGGAGACATGGGAGCCAAATTTGCAAGAGAGCTGCAAATGAAGCCCCAGTTCTCCCCTGATTCACATCAGTGTTGAAAGTGTGGGTAAATACATGGGGGGAAATCCAGATGGTTCATGATGCATGCTTTCCACAATTTGACAGTGGAAAATAGGTACACATAGGGTGCTATCCTATGCATGTTAAGACAGGAAAAAGTCTTACAATTTCCAGCATGCTCCAGCCATGTCTAAACAGGCCTAGTATTGCAGTCGTATTTTATGCTAGACTAACAAAGGAGGTGTAGTGTGGCCAATGTGGTTTCCATGGGATCTGATGACGTGACCTTCCCAAGATGCTTTTGAAATACTAACTTCTATAGCTAAGTATGGAAGCACATTTTGTATTGACATATTCTAAATTATCTCATCTCTCTTACCAAGCTGTGTTGTACATTCAAAATATCAATAGAATTTTAAATGTAAAGGCAAGCTAGGAGAGTTGTTAGATGCAGTTCCTAGGTGAGACCCACAGTATTTGTAGACATGACTTAGGGTCAGTTCAGGTATTCAAAGAGCCAGTGTGGTGTAGTGGCTAAAGTGTTTGACTGGGAGTTGGGAGATCCAGGTTCTAGTCCCCACTTGGCCATGGAAACCCACTGGGTGACTTTGGCCCAGTCACAGACTCTTAGCCCAACCTACATCACAGGGTTGTTGTTGTGAGGATAAAATGGAGAGGAGGAGGATTATGTACACCACCTTGGGTTTCTTGGAGGAAAAAAGGCAGGATGTAAATGCAATAAATAAATAACAAATAATGTTCACATGATGCATCCCTGTGATGCTCAGGCATGGACTGATATTGAGGACATAATAGGTTGACGCTGGCTATCAATGACTGTGATTGCTGGAAAATATATTGTTGCAATTGTGGAAATCATGGTCAGAAAGCTGGGCAGGATCTACGCTACTGCTTTAATAGGGTTTATAAAAGTAATGACAACTGTTGGGTCCCAGGACACACTCCATATGCAGTTTTCAAACCATTTTCAAAGTGTCATATCCTGCTTGGTGTAGATCTGCCCCTGCAGTGGTATCTGTGGATATCTTGAATCACATGTTACATTCTGTCCCCATTCCAGCAGGCTGCAGCAGAGGGAGATGAGTTGGGAAGCAGGGCCAGTCCACCAGCCCTGCAGAAGGACCACATGCTCTTTTCCTCTTGCTTCCCCATCCCTCTTTCCTTTTGTGTTGTTGTTGTTGTTGTTGTTGCTGTTGTTGTTGTGTGGTTTTAGATTGAAAGCCTGCATGCAGGGGACTGTCTTCTTTTTTGTTTATATGTAAGTCAATCTTAGAACTTTTTTGGCTTAGGAGGGGGGATAGAAATTAGGCATGTGCTCCGCTCTGATTAGGAGTGGAGAAGCAGTAGCGGATTGGCCTGCTCCGCCTTACCCAGAGGCGGAGTAGAAGCGGACCGCGGACCCCTAGAAGCAAGGCGAAGAGAAGCGGCCATTTTTTGGAGCTCCGAGTTCAGGCGGAGCGCTCCGATCGCCATCTTGAAACATTTCGCCCATAGGATTGCATTGCGGAAAACAATCGGGGATAACTGGGTTGATTTTTAAGCTATCGTTCTGAAAATACTTGTGCACAGAGAGTCGTGGATGGGGGTCATTTTGAGACTACTCTCACCTCTCTGCGTGGTGCGGGTCGCGCGCTATAATTTTTTAAAAATCGGGTCAACAAACGGACAGCGTGGCTCAAACGGCGGTTTTCACCCATAGGATTGCATTGAAGAAAACAATCGGGGATAACTGGGTTGATTTTTAAGCTATCGTTCTAAAAATTCTTGTGCTTGGAGAGTCGTGGATGGGGGTCATTTTGAGACTACTCTCACCTCTCTGCGTGGTGCAGGTCGCGCGCTAGAATTTTTTTAAAAATCGGCGGGAAAAATACCTTTTTCAAAGGGCTGAGGGGCAGAGTCAGCTCCCGGTCATGATCACATGATCCCAAAGTTAGAGGACGGCATAGGCAAAACGGGTAACTTGGGATTCTGGGAAACTTCTCTTTCTTAATCTGAACGGACTTTTCCCAGTGTTTTTTAACACAGTAGCCCCACCAAATGCGCAAACACAACCTGAAATCATATACTAAGCCAAGAATAAGAGATAGAAACACAGCACTGCTACCCACCCTAACTTTGGGGAACAACTGAAAAGATGTGGTGCAAGGGGATGAGCTCCCCTAGGGCATCTCATCGTGGACGTGCCCCCACTCTCTCCTGTACTGGAAGGCCATCAGAGCCTTCCAAAGAGAGTAAAACGGTGGAGCAATGCCTATCATGAGTCGAAGTGAGCGTTTACTTCTTAGTGGTGGAGCGATGCCTGTTATGAGTTGAAGTGAGCGTTTACTTCTTAGAGCTCTCGTGGTGAAGCAATGGCTTTCTTGAGCTGAACTGGCAGCTGCTTCCCTCTCCCCCGGGCATGTCCCTATTGCTGGTAAAAGACAGATATAGCCTTTTTTAAAAAAGTTCTTCTTGCTGTTTATTCAGCAACACTGCTGCTTTTAATTCCACCCCTCCTTTGTTTATTTATTTGTTTATTTATTCCATTTTATATGCATTACTGGCTTATCCTTGGCTCACTTCCTTATGCCCCCAGAAATGCCAGCTGCATGCCTGCCTGCCTCCCCTCCCTCCTCCCCTGCCCACCTCGCAGGGATGTTGTGTGTGTGTGGCTTTGACTCAGGGGAGAAGTCCTTCCTGCACTCACTTGGAGTTTTGGAAGTTCCAAATTTTGCAGGTTTAAGCCCCGCCAAAAAACAGGGGATGATGGGACTGCCTTGAGTCTCAGCGTGCGGCGTATGTATCCCTGGATAAGCTGTCATGGTGGTGAGTTTGAGGGTTTTTTTTAATGTGCAAATTAACGGAGCTATTGGAAAGGGGTGTGAATGGGTGTTGGATTTTCATAAATTCCCCCAAAATCAGGGGATAATGGGACTTCCTTGAGTCTCAGTGTGCATATGTATCCCTGGATAAGCTTTCATGGTGGCGAGTTTGAGGTTTCTAACGTGCAAATTGACGGAGCTATCGAAAGGGGTGTGAATGGGGTGCCCGATTTTCAAAAATTCCCCAAAAATCAGGGGATGATGGGATTGCCTTGAAACTTGGCATCCATGTGGACACGTGGATAAGCTATCATGGTGCTGAGTTTGAGCTTTCTAACATGCAAATTGACGGAGCTATCGAAAGGGGTGTGAATGGGGTGCCCGATTTTCAAAAATTCCCCAAAAATCAGGGGATGATGGGATTCCCTTGAAACATGGCGTGCGTGTGTATACCCCCATGAGGTGTCATGGTGCCAAATGTGAGGTTTCTAACTTGAACAGAAAAAAAGTTGTTTACTTTTTTAGCTTTCAATGCAAGCCTATGGGGGGAAAAAACGGAGCTCCGATCCGGATCCGGAGCTCCGAGCGGAGCGGAGCGGAAGTGGACGGAGCGGGGGTGGGGCGAAGTGGCCCGCTCCAAAAATGGCAGATCTGCAAGTGAAGCGGAGCGGGGGGTCCGTGCACACCCTTAATAGAAATGCTGGAAAGAAATGCAATTTCAAGCATGCAAATTCCCATGAGGATGCAAGGCTTTGAGTATTACCACACTATGGCATTATTACGTGTCACCCATGGCTCTTGGAGACCGTTCTTCTTTAAATGCTCTTGTACGCCTTAATGTGACTGTCTGCACTAGACAGTGAAAGAACAAATGAAAATGTGAGGCCATTTGCCTGGAACACTGAGCATGCCCAATTATTCATTTTCCACAAGTAACGAAGGAGCAGGTTAACAGCCTGTTAGGCCTAAAACATCTCTATTATTTGAACAGGCAGGCTCAGCAGACATAGGATTTTATTTTATTTTTTAAAAAAAGATGGTTCCATGTAGCAGATCCTTTATGGGCACAAGAGCACAGAAGAAAAACTTCTATTGAAGACATATCCATATTTATAAAAGAATAGGGAACCCGTGCCTGTATGGGGACTTTAGGGAATGCTTCATAAGAAATACTTCTTTTAAATCAATTAGTGTGGTGCTGAGAAATTCTTACACATTTTTGGGACCATTCTCATTCAATTTGATATTTATTTATTTATTTTATTACATTTATATACCGCCCCATAGCCAAAGCTCTCTGGGTGGTTTACAGAAGATAAAAACAGAAAATGTATTGCTTTTCAAAAGGAATTCAAGGGAAATTTCAGTGAAATTTTCATGGGTTAGGTTCTGGATTCTTGTGCTTTCCTTACTTATGAAGTTGCCAAGGGCTGTGCATGAGTATCCTGTCTTTCATTGTACATTCATCTGTCCAGCAGTCTGTAGCCTCTTCTGGTTCCTGCACTTCTGTTAAAGCTGAGAGGAAGACATCATGAGGTAATTCCTCCCATAGGGAGGAACTGGGAAGTGCAGTCAGCCTGAGCAGCTGCATAGCAATAGAAAGATACTTAAAACAAAGAAACACACATACACCACATCCTTGGCCACCTTGCAGTGCTTAGGTAAGCTCAAAAACACCACCAAAATAAATTCAAAATAAATTATCAAATACCCTGAGAATAAGATAGAAAGAAACCCTTTCATGGAGGAATAAAATTTCAGGAAATTAGAGAGCTCATTTTGGCACATCACTAGCTTCACCTCTTCTCAGGAGCTCAACAGAACACTGCCCCCTACACATCTGCAGTTTGGAGGATGCAAAAATGTGGGCTAGGCAGCCTACACAGTTGATGCTGTTGCCACTTGCAGTGGCAGCACAAAAAAAAACAAGCAAACCACAAGCCGTAGGGGGGAAATGCTATACTAAAAACTAGGGCTGTGCACCACTTCAGACTCAGATCCAGATCCCGAACCGAAGTGGACTGATTTGGACCACTTCAGTCCAAACCTAGATCAGGACAAAGCCACCTTGAACAGGTCGGATCAGGTCAGATTGAGTATGAAGCCCTTCAAATCGCTTCAGCCAGATCCGGAACGATACGAAGGCGCAAATTACAGTGGCCGTAAAGGGCCATTTCTGGAAAAGGGCCACAATACTTTTCAACATTAGGAAATATAGAGCCATGAGCAAATGGGTGAGGTAAGTTGGGTGGCAGCAGCAGCTCACTGGGTTTGGGGGGAGAGCAGGTGGAGGAATCCAATGGACTCCCAGTCAACCTTGTGCCCGGCTTTTCTGGGTGCCTGCTGAGCAGCAGCTTGGTGGGTGCCTTGGAAACCACAACATCTGACTTGCTCTGGATGTCTGGATCTCACTTTGGATCTGGATTGGGTCAGGCCAGGCTGAAATCAGGCCAAAGCGGGTTGGAGGGCCCCTGTACGGCCCTACTGAAACTCCTGCCAATGGTGAGCCCTGCTTGTGATAAACTGTTGAGAGAGTCCCCCCCCCCCGAGAAATTCAGTGAAATTGTCTGCCCACAAATAAGGTAGAGAATTTTGAGATGCCATTTGCAAATCAATCAATCAATCAACATGTGGTTATCCAGTTTATGTCTCCTAGAGTCTTGTCCAGATTGCATTACCATCTAAGCATCTGACTCTCTATTTAAGAAAAAGCAGAGAACAAACACAGACAATGCCCAATCCTTCTCCGTAGCCTGAAGGTTTCATCTCCACATCTAAAAGGTTACAATCCCCCCCACTCCACCCCATTTTACACCAGACCATTGCTAGTATTAGCCGTTGTTCCATAGCAATATTTGATGCAAGTGATCAAGTAAGTGTCCAACCTCTGTTCAAACCATTTGGCAAATGGTTCCCAAACCATTTCAATCCAAGAGGCCACGGTCAGCCATCAAAATTTATTCTATACTGCCATCTGCCCTTAGCTGCAACTTCCTGGCTGCAAGGGAATGAAAACATTGGCAGGCACTTGGTTAGCTGTCTGTTTATTCCATGATGAGTGGATACTTGCCAATGGGGTGAATGAATAGATCAGGGGGTGGGCAACCTGTTCAGCATGCAGGGCCAATTGGTAAATATCCTGAGCCAGAGGGCTGCAGTTAATTTGCATAAATTAGAGGCACAGAATTCACAGAAGTGGCACATCATTTCCATGTGTTTGTAGACATCATACTGCATTATTCCAACATTCTCAGACTGTTGAGAAAACACTGAATGCATCATGGTGGCACTTTGCCAATCCAGCAGGTTAGACTGAGGGAGATGAGAGGTGAAGAGGGGCCATTCCACCAGCCCCGCTGAAGACCTCTGCTCATGAAGGTTCCTCCACCCTTGACTGGCCCCACCAGTAGCCATCCCAGCTAGTTGTCTGAGGAAGAGGAGAGGGGAAGCAGGGACATTCAAGCCCTGCTGAAAGACTTAATTTCCCCCCTTCCTTCCCTCCCTCCCTCCCCATTACGTCTTCCTTGAATGCCATGTCTTTTGTGATTATAAATTTGCAGGCAGGGACTGTCTTGTTTATAGGTTATATACAGACCGTGTTCAGGCGACATATTAATCCATGGTGGTTAAGCATTTTGAGCTCAACATTATGGCTTAGGCCCTTTCTACACCATTGTTTTTCCCCAGGGTCACCCTGGGGTCATCCTAGTCCATCCAAATGATGCACAGGGGATCCCTGGGTCAATGGGGGACAACCCCGGCGAAACCCAGGGTAAACAGAAAATGGGGATTTCCCGGTTTTTCTGTGCTCCCAGGACCGCAGGAGGTATGTGGGTGCCTGTCCATGCTTCGTCCTGCCTTTTTGTGAATGAATGTGAGGAGGTGGGGCATGGAGCTCTTCAGTCTGTCCGGGCCCATCAGGGATGCGGGGGGAGTGGGGTCGGGTTGTTTTTTTTTAAAAAAAAAAAACTTACATTTTTGGGAGAGCTCAATTGCACTCATCTCCTCTATTTATTTATTTTTAAATGGTGGGCACGACATTCCTCCTTCCTCCCGGGATGTCACGTGCCATGTGTGAATCCAGGGGGAGGATCTTGCGAGCAGAATGTCACGAGATCCTCCCCTCTCCCTCTCGGTAGGCTGGGAGGTATAGAAAGGGCCTGAGTGTGTCATGTGAATGTGTCGTAGGAACCATTGTTAATCATGGGGGCTACATAACCACAGTTTAAATGCACTCACTAACCATTTGCTGCAAAACAGTAAGCGGCCTAACCATGGCTTAGCATAGTGTCTGAATAGGCACATTAGCTGCTCCGGGAGCCTTTTGGCCGAGTTCAGAAAGTTAGCTGTGTCTCTTTCCTATTTCTTGCCATCTTGTTTCAGAGCCTTTCATGTGTTTCTTCCATCATGGTTTCAAACATTCTTCTGTCCCTGAGGATTAGAAGCACACACATTGAAGGTAAGTGTGGGGATTCTCACAATGCAACAATGCCTGCAGAATCCACACAAAATAGCCTTAGGGGTCTCAATGTTGCTTCACCTCTGAATCAGCAAAAATAAACAAAAGCCCACCATTTGCTATATCCAGCAGTGTACAGCTTTGGATGTTGAATAAAAAGACACACAATCTCAAGATGCCTATTTTAAAGGTGACAGGCATGCAGCACATGACCCAGCTATAGATGACTTGCTGTGGCCATGGGGAATGCGAAGGGTGTACAGACTGAAACTTGGGAGTCAATTGTCTGCAGATGAATCTCTGCAGGGCTTTAATAGGAATCGTTTTATGTTTGCATATTAAAAACAAACAAACAAAACCTGAACTAGATTCCTTGCAAAGTATACTACTGCCATGGCTAGACCATAGAGCACAGCCTGAGGTGAGTCAAGAGCTGGGAACTAGGAGCTATGGGAGAAACTGGAAGTCAGAACTAAAGAGCAAACACCACAAGTTGTAGTGATGTTCACCAATTTGGATGGCTTTAAACACGGGTTAGACAAATTCATGGCGGCTAAGGCTATCAATGGCTACTAGTCCTGATAGCTATGTGCTACCTCCAGTAGCAGAGGCAGTAAGCATATGTACACCAGTTGCTGGGGAACAGCACCAGAGTGCTGTTGCAACTGTCTCCTGCTTGTGGGTTGCTGCACAACAGTTAGTTGGCCACTGTGTGAACAGAATGCTGGACTAGATGGACCCTTGGGCCCAATCTACAGCAAGCAGGATATAACACTTTAAAAACAGTATGAAAACGTTATATGTAATGTGTCCTGGGCCTGAACAGTTGTCATAACCATTATAATTCGTTATAAGCAGTAGTGTAGATCCTGCCATGGTCTGATCCAGCAGGGCTCTTCTTATGTTCTTAAGTCAGAATTGGAAGACAAAGCAGGGGGAGGGATCGAGGACCAAGCCAGAACTCTGGATTGCAGCTCATAGGGACATGCCAGAGTTCAGGAAGACCTTGTTGCTCAAGCAAAGCTCAACTGTATCAGGATTACCTCTTGTAGTCCTTCCTGTCTACCACACAGGACATGCGAAAGGGAAACAATGTGGAGATAAGTCAGGAGTCAAGATAAAATTCTCAACTGCTATTTCTGTGCTTAGTTATCACTGTCTTGAGTAGAGCAAAGCATAATAAAGACCACTTCCTGATTATCATAGCTCTCACTTCTGTTTCTGTGAGTTAAGCCCTAGTAACTAGGGTTGTGCACGGACCCCCCGATTTGCTTCGGATCCCGTTTTGGATGTTCTGAATCAAACCTGATTCACTTCAGATCTATTCGGATCCAGCCTGCCTCATCTCAGATCTGAATCCGAATTGAAATTCAGATGTCCGAATTCATTTTTTTCATTTTCCCATAGATTTGCATTGGGAAAAAATAAACACCTATAAGTTTTATATTTTTCAGCATAGAAATATGAATGTTGGTGACCTTACAGATGCCCTAGAGGTGCTCATGTGTGCCAAACTTCAGACACTTCTGTGCAGTGGTTTTCCTAAAATTCACTGCTAAAATGTGACTTTTCAGGCAAACCAGTCAAAGCAAAGTACTATAACTTTCTTATTTTTCATCCGAAAAACATGTATTTTGGTGTTTTAATTTTAAAAAAAATCCTAAAAGCTTCAATCTTCACAGATATGAAGCCCTACTGAAGCCCTATCATAGTGCCAATTTTCATGTCTATCTGTGCTTGGGAAAGGTTCTAAATCAATCCAAATCAATCCAAATTGATTCAGATCATGCTGATTCACTTCGGACCAGTTTTAATTTGGACTTGTTTTGATTTGTTTTGGATCTGTTTCAAAGCCCTCCGAATCACCCTGATTTGCCTCGGATCCGGGATTCGGATCTGAAGCTATGCACAGCTCTACTTGTAACTATGTAACAGACCACGTTGTTTTCTTTTTCTCATCTGTTTGCTATATAGAGTCCTTTGCCCTAAATTTAAAAAGGTTAAAAAAGGTTACCTGCTCAGCAGGCATATATGCAGTATGGCTGTACCAAAATGTCCCTCTCCCCAGTTTCATACCTCCTTTTACAGACCATAAAAGCAGGGGAATGTTTCCCTTATTTTGGGGTGTGTGGGTAAATTTTTGTGGTGGGGAAAAACTCACCACCAATTCCTGGTAACAACAACTTCTTCTTCTTCTTCTTCTTCTTCTTCTTCTTCTTCTTCTTCTTCTTCTTCTTCTTCTTCTTCTTCTTCTTCTTCTTCTGTAGAATGCCTAGAACGATGCTCTTCTACTTACCAGGAAGAACACCAGTGAGGTTGACCCCACCACTCCCAAAATTCGCTCCATGAAACTATGGAACATGGACAGTAGTTTCACCCCCCCTGCACCCATCACCCCCTAACAACACACACACACACACACACACACACAATTCGGCCACAATTGGGGAACTTTGTTATAGCCCTGGTGAGCACACTGTTTCTGGCCATGGTTTATGGTTCTGTGCTAATGCAGCAATAGAGGGAGTAGAGGTCTTGTTTCTACATCCCTAAGAGCACAAGCATTCAGGATTTATGTTTGTAAGATGCAGGTCTCCAATCTTGGTGCCACCACACATCATAAGCCCTGCTGGCAAAAGCCTTGCAGGTTGAGATGAATGGCAGCAGCCTCTCTGTCCTCCATTTGTGCTTTTTTTCCCCCGCTAGGTAAGCCTTTGAGCCCATCTAGTTCACTTGCTTTGCTGAGGCTGGTGGACTGAGTGGAACTACGGTCTCTCCCCCTCCCCACTCATTTGCCTGCTCTGAACATGCTGACCTTGGGAGAGGAAGCTGTAGCACAGCTTTTTTGAGGTGGCTTGGGAGGGGCAGGGTAAAGTGGGGAATACATCTCAGATTTCCCCCTCTGAGGTTAGAGCATTGCTTATGGCCTCAGGGGAGGAAATCTTCAGACACCTATGGTCCATCAGACTTCTAAGGTCCATAGGATTGTTTTCTAAATGTTCTCTAAACTCCATCATTTTTTTTTTTACTTTGGCATTTAGTTTTCAAAATATTAAGAGAAATAAACGATGTCTCCTTTGTTAAGGCCTATGAGCAAAAAACAAAACAAAGAAAAATAATTCTACCACAGAGTAAAAGCATGGGTCTATTTACAGAATAAAGGTGTGGGTCAACTCACAGGAGGATTCTTCTAGCAACACAGAAAGGCTCAGATGCTTCATAAAGCAATATAGGAGCAGGACAATATGGGGCATCTTTGCTGGTTCCATCATCCCCATCTGGATTTGGGCCTGAAATACCAAGGAATAGTTTGGATGCATGGAGAGTAAATTGTGAATAAGCACAAGTTGTGACATTGCACAACATCATTACTGATAATGGGGCATCTGTTAAGGCATTAGCCTTAGGCTGTTTCTACACTAGCCTGAAAATCCAGGCTGGTCAAAGCCAAGTCCCTGTGCTTCCAAATGACGCACAGGGATTCCCAGGGGCACAGGTTTTCCCAGAGATAAATAATACCTGGGAAAACCCTATTCTTTCCAGGACTTGGGATCATCCCAAGACTATGGGACATGTAGGTGCCCATCCTGGCTTCTTCCCTCCTCCCCATGAGTAGAGGGAGGAATTGGGGGTGGAGGGAGCAGGGTCGGGTGTTTTTGTTTTACCTTAATTTTCACTGGAGCGCAAGTGTGCTCCAGCTCTTCTTCTTTTTTAAAAAATGGCAGCATGATGGGCGTGATGCCAGGGACATCACACAGCTGTTTGGACACAGGGCAATGATCCCAGAAGCAGGTAAGTCCAGGATTGTTTCCCCTGCATCCCTCTACCCCTGTAGGTTTTGGACTTACATGAGACAGCCTTAACACTGATCTTAAACTGGTAGTTTTTTTGATCACTGAATCTTTATACAAATGTGTGTTAAGTGGCAAGTGGAAGCCAGCAGCATGCCTCAGATCTCACCAAAAATTAATAGCCATAACATCTGTGTTAATACCAAAGGACCATATTACTTCAGCATTACAATGGGGTGAAAAAAGAAGATAGCATTGTGCTCGGGCGCTGATATTTTATTGGCCTAATCCCAGCAAATAGTTTTCCTGTGTAACTGTCTTATTGGGAAACTTGGCTGCAATCCATCAAACACTTCTGTGCCATTAAATATAATTATATGCTTTTGCTGGAATAACCAGATGTTTAGTGCTGCTTTGAGCAGATGTCTGTGCTTCATACTGGAAGGTTATAAACCTATTTACACTAGCAATAAACTACACAAGTATTTAAATAATAACAGGAATGAGCCATCTTAACTTTTTTCTTTTCCCAAAACCAGTCATTTGCTAAAATGAATAACATTTAACAGGCGTGATGCTAGCACTAAATTTAATAGTATCTACCTAGTCTGAATTTCTGGAGCTTTTTGAATCATAAATGTTTCCACTTCTGTGTACTTCTATCCGATTACCTCGTCTTCACTTCTTTTCTTATCTGCACCTTTCTCATTTTTACCTCCTCTTGTTAGCTACGTTCTTCTAATGTGAGTGACGATTGAGGGTCTCTTTTGTATTGCTGCATAAATAAAAACACATTAAACTTTAAATAAATAATAGAAACAGTTTCCCTTTGAACCAGGGTAAGATATTGCTAGCTTTGCAAAGGGGGTATATTGGATGCTGAAGTCTCAATGAGCTGGTTGACATTTTTTCGTTTAATGACAAACAGGTGCCTTGAGTTATTTTATCTTGGAAAGTGAAATTTAAAGGTTACTGTGAATAGGATCATCACATTTGTTTCCATGAAGCAATAACCATTTGCTTTCTAAAGATTTCTCTCTCAGTACAGGAAAGGTATGTAAGAAGTCCCCGACCTCAAAATGGATATTGTAGAGTTGGGAAAGTTGCGGAAAAGAGAAACCAAGATGATCAAGGGTATGGAGCAATTCCCCAGCTAGGAAAGGTTAGAATCACTCAGGCTGTTTAGCTTAGAAGAAAAGGGGAGCATGGGAGACATGATAAATGCATGCTGTGGAGAAAGTGGATAATACTAGGACCAGGGAATTATTCCATGAATCTGAATTGTAGGAGATTCAGGACAGATAAAAGGAAATACATCTTCACATAGCGCATAGTTAAACTATGGAATTTGCTACCACAAAGCATAGTGATGGCCACTAGTTTGCATGGCTTTAAAAAGGGATTCGACAAATTCATGGAGGAGGAGGTTAAGAATATAAGAAGTGCCAATCTAGTCCAGCACTCTGTTCACACAGTGGCCAACCAGCTTTTGGCCAGGGACCAACAAAGCAGGACATGGTGCAACAGCACCCTCCCACCCATGTTCCCTGGCAATTTCTATTAGATCCTCTACGATTACTTGTCTTTTTAATAGCTAACTGTACGCTAAGTGTTTCTGTATGTAACTTTTGTTGGAATGGTCTATTGACTGCAATAAATTGGTGGTGGTGGTGCATATAGGCTTATTGCCTCAGATACTGGAGGTAGAACAGCCATCAGGGCTATTAGCCATTGATAGCCTTCTACTCCAGGAATTTATCCAACTCCCTTTTAAAGCCACCCAAAGTGTTATCAATGGCTACTAGTCATAATACCTCCAGTATCAGAGGCACTATGCCTCTGTAGAACAATTGTCAGGGAACATGAGCAGAAGGGTGCCATTGCAATCACATCTTGCTTGTGGGTCTCCTGTCGACAGCTGGCTGACCACTGTGTGAACAGAATGCTGTACTAGGTGGATACTTATTCTGATCCAGCATGACTCTTCTTATGTTCTTAAGCCACAGAACAAGGCTTTCAAGATTGTGGGGAGAATGGTTGGGTGGTGGTGGTGGAGATATGGGTGTGGAATTATTTTCTTCCTTCTGATGTAATAGAATGTGTGCATGTCCATTTCTGGGCCCAATTCAAAGTTAATTTGAATTAACATTCAAAGCCCTAAATGGCTTAGGGAGAGGTTACCAGAAGGAAAGTCTCCTCCCATATATACTTGACCAGACCCTAAGAACGTCTTCAGAGGTTCTTCTCTGGGAGCCCCTGCCAAATGAAGTGAGGCAGGTGACTACTAAGAAGAGGGCCTTTTCTGTTGTGACACTCTGGTTGTGGAATGAGCTTCCCAGAGAAGCCACCCTGGCTCTGGCCAAATGAAGACTTTCTTGTTTTCCCAGGCATTTTAGTCTTTCAGTTCATGTTGTTTTTACTAGGCATGTGCTGCGCTCTGATTAGAACCGGAGAATCAGAAGCGAATTGGCCTGCTCCGCCTTGCCCAGAGGTGGAGTAGAAGTGGACCGCGGACCCCTAGAAGCAAGGCGAAGAGAAGCGCCCATTTTCGGAGTGATCCTCTTTCCACGGACCGATCCAATCGCCATTTTGAAACATTTCGCCCATAGGATTGCATTGCGGAAAAGAAAAGGGGATAACTGTGTTGTTTTTGAAGCTATCTTTCTGAAACTTCTTGTGCTTAGAGAGTCATGGCTGGGGGTCATTTTGAGCCTACTCTCAGCTCTCTGCGTGGTGCGGTTCGCTTGCTAGAATTTTTTAAAAAGTAGGGTAAAGGCGGGAAAAAGATTACCTTTTCGATTGCTGAGGGGCAGAGTCAACTCCCGGTCATGATCACATGATCCCAAAGTTGGAGGAGGGGATAGGCAAAACAGGTAACTTGGGATTCTGGGAACTTCTTTTTCTTAGTCTGAATGGACTTTTCCCAGTGTTTTTTTTAAAAAGTAGCCCCACCAAATGCACAAACACAACCTGAAATCATATACTAAGCCAATAATAAGAGATAGAAAAAACACAGCACTGCTACCCACCCTAACTTTGGGGAACAACTGAATAGATGTGGTGCAAGGGGATGAGCTCCCCTAGGGCATGTGGACGTGCCCTCACTGTCCTGTACTTGGAGGACCATCAGAGCCCTCCAAAGAGTAACCCAGTGAAGCAATGTCTATCATGAGTTGAAGTGAGTGTTTGCTTCTTAAAGACTTGTACTTAGACAGGACCAGTCAAATTGGCAGATGCTTCCCCCTTTGGGCACGTCCACCCCCACCCCCTTACAGGTAAAAGACAGATATAGCCTTTTAAAAAAAGTTCTTCTTGTTGTTTATTCAGCAACACTGCAGCTTTTAATTCCACCCCTCCTTTGTTTATTTATTTATTTATTTATTTATTTATTCCATTTTATATGCATTACTGGCTTATCCTTGGCTCACTTCCTTATGCCCCCAGAAATGTCTGCTGCCTGCCTGCCTTCCCTCCCTCCTCCCCTGCCCGCCTCGCAGGGATGGTTTGTGTCTGGCTTTGACTCAGGGGAGAAGTCCTTCCTGCGCTCAATTAGACTTTTGGAAGTTCCAAATCCATTTTTCAAGTGTGGAAGAAGATTCATATTTAGGTTGATCTCTACTCCCCAATTCATGGCGTCTTGGGATTTCCTTTTAAATGGCCCCATTGAGCTGTCTGCAGGTTTAAGCTCTGCCAAAAATCAGGGGATGATGGGATTGCCTTGTACCTTGGCATGATTGTGGGTCTAGATGGCATCTGTGAGTGTGCCCACTTCCCTTTTATTTATCTGTCCAAATGTCAGAGAACAGTCCACATCTGCAAATGGGGTGCCCGATTTTCATAAATTCCCCCAAAATCAGGGGATGATGGGACTGCCTTGAGTCTTGGCGTGCATGTGTATCCCTGGATAAGCTATCATTTTGGTGAGTTTGAGGTTTCTAACATGCAAATTGACAGAGCTATCGAAAGGGGTGTGAATGGGGTGCCCAATTTTCATAAATTCCCCAAAAATCAGGGGATGATGGGACTGCCTTGAGTCTTGGCGTGTATGTGTATCCCTGGATAAGCTATCATGGTGGTGAGTTTGAGGTTTCTAACGTGCAAATTGACGGAGCTATCGAAAGGGGTATGAATGGGATGCCCGATTTCATAAATTCCCCAAAAATCAGGGGATGATGGGATTGCCTTGAGTCTTGGCGTGTGTGTGTATACATCCATGAGGTGTCGTGGTGCCAAACCTGAGGTTTCTAACTTTAACAGAAAAAAAGTTGTATACTTTTTTAGCTTAATGCAAGCCTATGGGGGGGGGAAACGGAGCTCCGATCCGGATCTAGAGCTCCGCAGCGGAGCGGAGCGGACATAGGCGGAGCGGGGGTGGAGCGAAGCGGCCCGATCTGCAAATCGCGGATCTGGAAGAGAAGCGGAGCGGGGGGTCTGTGCACACCCCTAGTTTTTACATCTACTATTATATTTTAAATCTTTGCACTGCTGTTGAATTTTATTTTGGTTTTAGTTTCAAACTTTTAAAATTTCATGCTATGTTTTATTGGGTTGTATTTTATGGTTTTAATTGTTATGAACTGCCCAGTGAGCTTTGGCTGTTTGGCAGTATAGAAATGAAATGATAAATACTAAATACTAAACACTAAATACTAAATACTAAAAACTTTTCTTTTTCCTAAAGCTTTTAAAACTTGATGTTGTGCAGACTTTATACTGTTAGTTTTACCCTACCCTGTGCCTGCTTACCCTACCCTGTGCCTGTTTGCATTCTCTTCCCCTCCTTATTGTTCTACTATGATTTTATTAGATTGTAAGCCTATGTGGCAGAGTCTTGCTATTTACTGTTTTACTCTGTACAGCACCATGTACATTGATGGTGCTATATAAATAATAATAATAATAATAATAATAATAATAATAATAATAATAATAATAATAATAAATACACAACAGTCATTTCTTCAGCCGATTCTTCAGAATGTCTATCTCCTTATTAGATTGCTTAGAAGCTTGTATCCAAATTTTGACAGGCAAATGCAAACCACAGTTCTCAAGCCCATGGTATCTAATCAATGGACTGTGGAAAAATCCTTATTTTTCTCCTGTATCTCATCCACTCCATAATGTCTACTCTTTCTGTTTCTCCTCAGCCTCTACATCATGTGCACACACTGCAAGTTTTGCTTATGCAACCATATGTTTGTATGCCTCTAACTCAGGATAACACTTCATGCATCTGAAACACTTCATTTCACACCCATGAAACCTTATGCCATACTAAATGTGTTAGCCTTTAAGGTGCCACAAGGAGACTTTGGGGTGTTTGTTTGTTTGTTTGTTTGTTTGCGCCAACAGACTAACATGCCTACCCCTTTTGCAATATGTAACACTGTATGATTTTAAGTACAACAATTCATCTCCAAATGGCTGCAACACTAAGGTCCAATTCTCTTGTGGTGTTCCCTAAAATTACTTTCTTCCACACATCCAGTCCTGAAGCACTTTGGTTCCTATTATCTTTACAATGGTGAGAAGCTTACTAGTGTTTACATTTACTTGTTTATACTCACAGTATAAACAAGGTATAAACACAGTATAAACACAGTATAAACGAGGAAGTTAAAAGTCACAATGCTGCCATGCATCACAAAATTTTATATTGACAGGCAGGAGGAAAGATGCAAAGTCTGTCAAGATCAAGTAGAACTAAGATAACGTGAAGTTGAAGGTGCTCTGCAACTGGTATCTGTATACGCCGGTCATCAATCTACACTACTGCTTTATAACGGTTTTGAAATGCACTGATAACGCTTTCATAGTGCTATTTCCTGCTTTGTTATTCCACATTCATAATGATTTGTCACAAGGTGTAAATGTGGCTACAGACAAGGAAAAGGCTTAAAAAGTGAAGCAGTCTCTGCCACCAGGTTTGGCTGTGAAAGAACTGAAGTAAACCAGGCCAGATCTACACCTTCAATACTGTTCTAAAGCAGTAGTGTAGATCGAGCCTCAGTCGTCCCTGAAATATGGTTTTGGATTGTAATAAAGGAGTTACCTGTTGTTCTTGTTGTTTTTAAAAAAGTCACAGTCCTATACATAGTTACATGGGGTCGCCTCCATTGAGTCAATGGGAGTTACTTTTGAATAAACATCAATACAAACTTGTCTCTCTTACGCTGCCCATCTCAGCTTTCTTTTCCCTTTCATTAATCCATGCTCTGTCCATAACAGGTGTCACCACGACAAGTGCAATAGAATATGCAATTTATTCTTCATTGACTGAGTTGGTTAAGGGTATTGAATTAATAACTGCTGAGGCCAGGGGACAGTAACAGGGGCATAACAAAATAACCTGTTGTACTAATAATCTCAAGTTTTCATAGTAAGTAGCTGGGCTCCTTTTGCCATTAACTCTGAAGTAATTCTACTGACCTTAGTGGAGCAAATGTATAGAAGCCTCAGGAGTTTGTTTGCTTTTGCATTCTGCACAGAAACAAGTCCATCAACGAGGCTGCCTTAAGTGTTTACATGTCAAGAGTGCCTGTAATTTTGATGTGTGCTCATATCAATAGAACAATGTAAGAATGAATTATTGATCATCAGTGGTCATGGCAGCTCAATATCTGACATAAGCATTTAACTATTGCAGCAGTGTTGTGGGCATCTAGTGTTTTTAATCTGTGTGTTTAAAAAAATACACTCCTCCCCAACATCTTGGTGTTCAATTGTGTGTATTGCTTGATCCGGCAAAATAAGTAAACACTGGTCAGATTAAAAAATACATAAGCAGCAGCATGCTGGATCAGACCCAGATCCATCTAGTCCAGCACTCTGTTCACACAGTGGCCAACCAGCTGTCAGCCAGGGACCCACTAGCAGGATTTGGGTGCAACACCCTCCCACCCATGTTCCCCAGCAACTGGTGTACATAGGCTTACTGCCTCTGATACTGGAGGTGGCACATAGCCATCAGGACTAGTCACCATTAACAGCCTTCTCCTCCAGGTATTTATCCAACCCTTTTTAAAACCATCCAAATTGGTGACCATCACCACATCATGTGGAAGTTAATTCTATAGTTTAACTATGTACTTTGTAAAGAGTAAATTTATTTATTTATTTATTTATTTATTTATTAATTTTTTATACCGCCCAATAGCCAAAGCTCTCTGGGCAGTTCACAAAAATTAAAACCATAATAAAACAACCAACAGGTTAAAAGCACAAATACAAAATACAGTATAAAAAGCACAACCAGGATAAAACCACGCAGCAAAATTGATATAAGATTAAAATACAGATTTAGAACAGTAAAATTTTAATTTAAGTTAAATGTTAAAATACTGAGAGAATAAAAAGGTCTTCAGCTGGCGACAAAAGGAGTACAGTGTAGGCGCCAGGCGGACCTCTCTGGGGAGCTCATTCCACAGCTGGGGTGCCACAGCGGAGAAAGCCCTCTTCTAAGTCTTCTAAGCCATGAACCACAATTTTCAAGACTACTTTAGGATATTTAACTGGAGTGCCTTTAAACTGAAGCACCCCACCCACAGCCAGCCAATCCTCCTTATTTGCAAACGCTTTGTTTCCAAATATTTATCTCAGTATGCTTTCAGCTGTCTAGGATCAATTGACCGGGCTGCTTTCAGCTCGCCTGAAAAATCTAAGGGCAGCATGAATCTACAGCCTTCAATAAGCGGACATGCTATGTAGTGTTTCCACAGGCTTCCCTGGTGATCTGTGCTAAACAGCAACTCAGGTGAGCTGGATTCACTAGGCACATGCATACACACAACTACCAAAGTTCTGGAGAAAGCTTCTTCGTTAAGCCTTAAGAGGACTAGAAAGACTGGAATTTAAATTCAAGTTTTATTTGGCACAGACCTAGCTCTCACTGAGGTGTAAACCTATGACTGCTTTTCAAACCTTATCAGATGGCAGGCAGGAACTCATGAGCTCCCTCAATATGAAAAACTATGGAGATGGCTTGTGGCTTTGGTTGTATCCTAGGCCCTTTCTACACCTATGGGTGTAGAGAGAGGGAGAGGAGGTGATCCTGGACTTACCTTCTTCCAGGGTCATCACCCTCAGTTTAAACAGACCATTTGACATTATGGGCATTGCGCTGTTGTGGCCGCTATTATTTTTAAAGGGCCAGATCTGGAGCGCACTTGCGCTCCAGTGAAAACGAAAAGGTAAGGAAAAAAAGGCCCAACCCTGTTCCCCACTCCACCCCCGAGGGCCTTGGACTCCCCCCTGTCCTGGGTCTTTCCCTCTGATGACCCCTGCTATTCATGGGGAAGAGGGAAGAAGCCAGGACGGGCACCCACACCTCCTGTGGTCCTCGAGATTGTCCCGGGACCACATGTAAAACCAGGATAACTCAGGTCTCAGTTAGGAGAAATGGAGGGATCATCCCTCCTTGATCCCGGGATCTCCTGTGCATCATTTGGACACACAGGGATGATCCGGGGATGAACCCTCCAAAGAACGATGGTGTACAAAGGGCCCTAGACTATGCTTTCAGTTCATACACAGGTGAATGATGAGGCCCAGCTGACCTGGCCAAGGCTCTTTGTGATTGGAGTGTGCACTCACAAATACTCTCTTCCACAGGAAGGGTTCTGTGTTTTCTCAGAAGGCAGATTGATGTGGAAAGTGCTTTTTGAAGGCAGAAAGTTTGAAAAACAACCGCTTTAAAGATTACATTTTCTCACTGCATGTCAACTCCTATGTGAGCATCATCACATGGGGGAAAATCACATTTGCTTACCGTTGCTTCTCTGCCAGCGCATTTGTCCCTCATTAATTCCTCTTTTGAAAGAGGAAGTAAACAACTTGCATGCGGCCCATTCAGTGGGCTTTTTTTATCCCGCTGCTTCTCCTGCACACAGAAGAAGATAGCAGCAACTTCCATTTTAAAAAAATAATTTGGACTTACTGGGGTGGTTCTTTGTGGTGTGAAGAAGGCTAGAAGGGGCAGGAGGCATGCGGGAGGCAGATGACACCATGAGAGGGAGTGCGGAAATCCATAAGTGCCCATTAATGAGCGTGCAATAAAATGCTTGTCTGATGGAGCTCTATATTTATTTTTCCAGACTTCTGGCCTCCTTGAAGGGAAAACCTCTATGAAGCTCCATGGTGAATACTTTTTCAGTAACAGTGTTCAGTCACTGGCATCAGCTTGATGCCAACTTTGCCTTTTCCAATCCAGCCAGGAATTTTCTGAAACAAAGGAAGGCGAGGTAATGCATGTGGATGGAACCCTGCTTATCCCCAACTGATGCTCCAGCTTCTTTTGAAATGAATGCAGCCAACATCTTCTGCTCTCCAGTTTCCATGGGATTAGCATCTGCTGTTTACATACATTTTTCATGAGGCAATCAGACCCGATGCCGCTTTAATGCTTGTATCACGCATGTATGCAAACCGGGTAAAGCACAAAGGGGATTTGCATAATGAATGGATGCATCTTCTCTATACCACTGGTCACATCACCCCACCTTCTCCTCACCCCCCTCTCAAGCTATATTCATATCTGACAAGCATATGGAATCAAATTATCTGTCTGCTCACCTTTAATGAGGCTGGTCAGTGCTGTAGCGCTGCCTTCTCCAGCAAAAAAAAAAAAAAGAAAAGAAAGAAAGAAAAAGAAGCAACCTCATTTCTAGTTGATCCTTCACTCACATCAAGCATCTCTTGGGTGACATAGACCTGGTTTTGTGGATTTACTTTCAACAAGAGTCCTGCCTGCCTGCCTGCCTGCCAAGGAGGCGAATGGTATAATTCTGACACCTGCTAATTAGCCCTGAGGCCCTTAATGAAGCTGCTGAGCTATGTTTAACGATCTTTGCACAGGGGTCTGCTAAGCTATTGAGCCTAAAACAGTTTTAAAGATTAGGGATGTTCATTTGTTTAAGCCATGTAACCCTTGTCTAAACAAGGTCAACCAGCAACAGTATCAAGGCTCTTGGGAGCATTACCTACTTAATGCACAGGGGTGTGGAATGTGTCTCCAGGGAATGTGTCTCCAGGGAAAGGTGTTTGTTTTTTAATCTCAGGTCAATTTCATGGTGAGCCCGGCCTCCCTTTTAGCAGCATTGTGTGCCAAAGCAATCCACATACCTGGGCAACTGTGTTTGAAAATGCTGAAATATCAGTCCTAATCCCTGCAATGAGAGCTGCTTAGACAAAACAACCAGAGGGGATTTGTTTTAAATTAGGGCTGTGCTCCGCTTCACTTCGGAGCATAGAAGCGATAGCGAGGCAGCCTGATTCAACTACGGAAAAGGCAGAGGAGAAGCGATTCGGGGGGGGGGGATGCGGATCGAGGCGAAGATGATCCGGAGCTCCAAACACAGGTAAGTGGGGGGGGGGAAGGAGGACTCATCTGGTGCTGCGGCCGCTGCCGCAGTCCCTGTGGCGATGGTGATGGAGCCAGGTAAGGGGGCAGGGAGGAGGGAGGCTTATCTGTGTCCATTGAGGTCTGTTGCAGGCTTCAATTGAGGCCCCAGCTTCAAGCGGAAGAGGCCCCGGTTGAAGCCAGAAGTGAAGGCCGAGGCCTATTCTGACTTCAAGCCTGAGCCTCAATTGAAGCCCATGATGGACCGCGATGGACACAGGTAAGGGGCGGGGGGGTTGGCCTACCTGGCACCACCACTGCCGCTGCCGTCCATGCGGGGGCGGAGCCAGGGAGGAGGGAGGCTTACCTGCATCCATCGCAGGCTTCAACTGAGGCCCCGGTTGAGGCTGGAAGTGAAGGCCGAGGCCTCTTCTTGCTTCAAACCAGGGGCTCAATTGAAGCCCGTGACGACGGACACAGGTAAGGGGGTGGGGGGTTTGGCTTACCTGGTGCCGCCACCGTCCATGCGGCGACGGTGGCGGAGCTGGATCTCGCTCTGCTCCGCAGAGTGGGGGACGGGAAGATTAGCCTGAAGAGGAATCGGGCCCGATCCAGAAGTTCCAGATAGGGCCACGAAGTGGATCAGGGGTGGGGTGGTCCGTGCACAGCCCTATTTTAAATTATACCAGTTTTAAAATCTCTTCACTGGCTGCCAATTAGTTTCCTGGCAAAGTATAAAGCCTTTAAAGCCCTAAATGGTTTGGGTCCAGGCTATCTGCGGGATCGCCTTCTCCCATACAATCCGCCATACAGATTTTAAGAAAGCTATAAAGACTGATCTCTTCTGGCAGGCCTACCCAGTTGAATTTTAAGATGCCTTTTAATACTGTGCTGTTTTTAATAATGTATTAGTTTTAAATGTTTTAATCGATTATATGTATTATATGGCATTTTCATTTGTGTTGTACCCCACCTTGATCCGGAGGGAGGGGCGGGTAGCTATTATTATTATTATTATTATATTATTATTATTATTATTATTATTATTATTATTATTATTATTATCCAGTCACTTATTTCAAGACAACCCTGTAATTGCGGGGGAGTGGAGAGGGAACCTCCCCACTACTCAAGATGCTGGATAGCCCTGACTCTACTAAGAGGGTGTCTGTGAGGAGTGTAACATGGCTTTGTATACAGACACAAGGGTCACTTTTATGGATAGGTTGGCTGCAATATATAGCACTTTTCTATCAACACCACCCCATGATTTTGCTAGTATTATACCATAAAGGCTACAATTCAGAGAGGCTATGAAAAAGACAAATCCCATGTTGAGCATAATTAGAAAAAGGAATTGAAAATGAAACTGTCAACACCATACTGTCCTTATACAAATGTATGGTGTGGCCACACTTGGAATACTGTGTACAATTCTGGTCACTGCACCTAAAAAAGGATATTGTAGAGTTGGAAAAGGTGCAGAAAAGGGCAACTAAAATGAACATGGGGCTCGTGCAACTCCCCTATGAGGATAGGTTACACATTTTGGGAATGTTCCTGTTAGAAAGAGAAAAAAGGCAAGTAAATAGAATCATGGTAGAGGTGTACAAAATTATATATGGTGTGATGCAAGTGGATACAGAGACATTTTCCACCCTCTAGAACCTGGGTCATCCAATGTAGCTGAATAGTGGGAAATTCAGGACAAATAAAAGGAAGTATTTCTTCATACAGCCTCTGATATTAGTTACACTATGGAACCTGCTATTCCAAGATGTACACCATGTCTACACCAGTCTGATAGTCTGGGCTGGTCACAGCCAGGTCCCTGTGCATCCAAATGATGCACAGGGACTCCCGGGTGCAGGGGGGAATGGGGACAGGTTTTCCCAGGGATAAAGAAACCCTGGGAAAACTCTATTCTTCCCATGGTCTTGGGACCGTCCTGAGACTGCAGGAGGTGTGGGTGCCCGTCCCACCTGGTGTCGCACTTACTAGAAATGGGGGAGGGGTGGCAGCGATTTTGCCACCCCTGGGATGGCAGGGAGGGGGTTTGGGGGGCAGTTTGAAGTTATATTTTTTAACTGCTTACATTGTCGATGGATGGGGCCTTGCTCTTGCGTGACCGGCCTCACTGATTTTTTTTAAAAATGGCACCCGTGCTGTCCCTGGACATAGTGTGGGTGTGTAGACCCAGAGGGAGGATATCAGAACCAGGAAATCCTGAGATCCTCCCCCTCCCTCCTGGAAGGCTGGGAGGTGTAGAAATGGCCATAGTGACTTTCACCAGTTTGGATGGCTTTAAAGGGGGATTAGACAAATTCATGGAGGAGAAGGCTATCAATGATTACCTGTCATGATGGTGATACGTTACCTCCAATATCAGAGGCATTATGCTTATATACACCAGTTGCTGGAGAACATAAGAGGGAGGGTGCTATTGCACAGGCATCCAGCTGGCCATTGTGGCAACAGAATGTGAAACTAGATGGGACTTTGCTCTTGATCCAGCATGGTTGTTTTTATGTCATTACATTGTTACATTTGAAGTAAAAGCTCCCCTACCAAGCATGTCCTAAAATACCTGCTAAATATGCATAGTGTCAAAGGCCATATGTGGCAAGAATATCAGTTATTATACCAATGCCATATCTTCAGAATTTCCTGAAGTCTTATTCCAGAACAGGCCATCCATAACAGAGTAGAGGCAAAAACATGATAGGATTTTCCTAAACTACTACATAAAGATGGAAATAAAATTGCTTCTCTTAAGAGGTCACTTTTTTGCTGTGAAAGATGTCCAAAATAAATCTCTTCACACCATTAAAAAGCACCCTCTGATACTTCAGGCTACAGCTGAAGAAAAATCTGGTTTGCCTATTGGTGTTGTCTGCTATGTGGAATGGAATGCTATTTAAACTATATGCAGCAGCCGTCTAATCAAATGAGCTTGGTGAGAGAAATTAAAGACTACTCCCTGGCTTTCATCTATAGAACTGGGACTTAAAAACAAACAAACAAACAAACACCCCTGACTACTCTAGTTTACGAGAAAGTTAGTTCATGGATCAACGTTTTACATATATTACTGTTTATCTTGACTCCCTTATTCAAGGAGAAGTTTATTTTTTATTTAATGTCTGGGATTTCTGAGAGGAAATTTGCTCCCATTTGGGGAAAATTAAACTGTTCTACAAGACTCACATTAACTGAAGTTGAAAAGCACATTTTCCCCATTTATTCACTCAATCGCAGCAAATCAGGGAGCACATTTAGGGTGACTGTATGAAAAGGAGGAAAGGGCTCCTGTATCTTTAACAGTTAGAGAGAAAAGGGAATTTCAGCAGGTGTCATTTGTATGCATGCAGCACCTGGTGAAAGTCCCTGTTCATCACAACAGTTAAAGCTGCAGCACCCCTGCCCTCTTTTATATCTGGTCACTCTCGTATAGCTTTTCCAGCTTTAACTGTTGTGATGAAGATGGAATTTTCCCAGGTGTTGCATACATACAAATGACACCTGCTGAAATTCCCTTTTCTCTCCAACTGTTGCAGATTCAGGAGCCCTGCCTTCCTTTTCATATGGTCACACTAAGCACATTATAAACCAACAGTCAGATTTGGCTATGTGGTGATACAAAGCCAGGTCAGGGCAATGCTTCCTGCCCATCTGAATGGGCTTTGCAACAAAGCCACATAGATAGTCTGCTTTGGCCTGTCATGAAGGCAATTCAGAGTGAGGGGAGGAAGTATTGCCCTCATTTTGAGTGTGGGTTGTTCTGCCAACTCTTCTGAAATGGCAAAGTTAAGAATGATGGAACGAAATAGAACAACTCAAATGGATTGGGAGGATGAAATGCCTCATGCAGTGGATGCTCAGTGGCCACATCTGTAACTTTGCAGTAATAAACCACTAATTCTGATGGGAAGTGGGACTAGAAGCAGGACCACTGGTTAACTTCCAAAGTTGCCCCTCTTAATCCAACCCCAGTGTTCTATCTTTCTACGTTTTGCCTGCCAAGTATGTTTCATCAGCACAAGCACGGACTCCCTCCTGGGCATGACCAGTGGCGCACATAAGTGCAAAAGACAATTCTGCACTAGTGTCTAATCCTCCTTTTAACATGCTAATGGCTGTCCACCACATTTCCCCCCCTATGCCAAGTCAGATGCCCCACCCTCCTGCCAAGCTAAACATCCTTGACATCCAAGCGTGCTTCCAGATGAAGCTTTTATCACCCTTTTGCCCTGCCCTATTCACAGAATTTTGTGGGGGTGGGATGGGGGGCAGACGACAATATCTTCAACCCATGTTTTTTCACTGCTTCTTCCATCTTTTCTCCTACCACAGAAAATCTGTTTACAAAGAAAAGACAGAATAGCTGCACAAGGCCTGCTGATTAGTAGCACTATGAGCCCTCCGCCTGGAAGCATGTCAGCTCTCCTTTCTCACTGACCAAAGGTCACCATCATCCAGACCACCCAAAGCTTTTTCTCTATTCTGCAAACAATGGCAAATAGCAGCTTACTTTGTCTCTGCACTCACAGACACCTGCACTGCTAGTTTAAACAGGGTGGGAAAGAAGCTGATGTCCAGATATACAGTGTGCATCGATAGGTCAGCACTTTTGCCCTATTTAAGGGCTTTAGCTTCTGCCCTAACCATGAAGACAGGTCAAACATTTGCACGGAGTGTGGTAGGTGTGCCACAGGCCACCCTGGAGATCCCCAAAAGACCTGATAAAGCCCCAGGCTTTTTGTTTGGACACCCTGAACTAGACCTATACAGTAGTTTGGTTGTGCCTGAGCCGTGAAACATCTGAGCGAATGCAGGAGAGCGGAACAGGGAAATTAATTCACAAAACAACATGCATTTTGAATTGACTTTTCCACTGAGCACACAATCCCTGAAGCCAAATAGCAGCAAAAATGGAAATATGAACTAACTCTTCCAAAGTTTCTCTGGAAACTTCACCCAACTACTTTATAATCAACTGTTGCCACTAAGCCTACTTTCTTGGGTAAGTTAAGAAACAGAGAGCGGGTGTGGTGTAGTGATTAGAGTGTAGATTGGGACTCAGAAGATCTGTGTTCTAGTCCCCACTTGACCATGAAGCTCATTGGCTGACTACGGGCCAGACATTGACCTGGTTCGCATGACCAAAATAACCCACTGTGGCTTATTTAAGCCATGGTGGTTTATTTAAATTGCAGCACATGTGGGACATGATTTCCATAATCACCACCCTGGTGTGCCTTGTTGTGTCATCTGAACCTGGGTGGCATGGCTTTTTGGAGGGAAAAACAACCCTCCAATAACTCATGGACTGTTCTAGGATTATAGGAGAGTTGTTCCCTACTTCAGCAGGCCATGCCACCTGACTTCAGATGACACAACAAGCTGTGCCCAGGCAGTGATTATTTAAATTGTGTCTTACATGGGCCACAATTTAAATAAGCCACTTTGTCTTATTTTGTTTGTGTGAACCAGCCCAGAGAATTTCAGCCTAATGTACCTTACAGGGTTGTTGTGAGATTAAAAGGGAGAGAAGAAAGACTATGGGCTCATCTACACCAAGCAAGCTATTCCAGTATGAAAGCAGTATGAAAGCGGTATATAAAAGGCAGGAGCCACACTACACAAGAGCCACACTACTGCTTTATAGTGGTACTGAAGTGCACTGACAACTGTTGGGGCCCATGTCACATCTTCACCAAGCAGGATATAGCACTATGGAAGCTGTATGAAAGCAGTTTATGGTATGTGTCATGGGCCCCAACAGTTGTCAGTGCACTTCAATACCACTATAAAAGCAGTAGTGTGGCACTTGTGTAGTGTGGCTCCTGCTATATTGCTTTCATAGTGAAATATCCTACTTGGTGTAGATAAGCCCCAAGTATGCCACCTTGGGTTTCTTGCAAGAGGAAAAAATAAAAGTGGGATATAAATTTAATAATGAATTAATATAAATAATATAAAATACTCAAACAGAGCAGATAGGCAGAAACTGTACTTCACATAATTCCTGCTTAGTTTTATTACTTATATTTATTATCCCACCCCAATTTATCCTCACAATAACTGTGTGAGGTAGGGTAGACTAAGAGCATCTCTACATTAAGGGGAAATTGCATTGCTTGTCTTGGCTTTGTGCTTCCTGGTTCTTTTGTGCAATTGTTATGGGCTGTGGTACATGAGCAGAGAGGTGCAACCATGTGCTTTGAATTGAATACACCCCTCCTTTACTTCTATTTGGACAGCACCATCTAGTGGTGGAAGACCCTGCTTTTTCCTGGATATTACCACATTAAAAGTGGTTCTTTTCCTAGGGGGATTTCCAGGAGATAGTACAGGAGACATCCTGGTCATTGACAACATCATATAATGGATGCGAAAACTTCCATGGGTTTTATTTATTGCCAATCATGAATGCGCAATAAATTGCTCATTAAGAGGAGCTCTATGAGATAGTAACTTGTCCACAGTCACCCAGTGAGCATCATGGCTGAGTAGAAAACCTAAGTCTGACACTCTAACCACTATACCACACACAGCATTAGGAACATCAGGCACAAGCAGTCACAGTGGATAAGAATTTAAAGGCATGTCTAATGGCTCCTTCTCATTTTACCTTTGTAGGATGGGAGACATTGCAGTGCTGTATCTTCCTGCATCATGTGGGCAACATGAAAAGCTTCAATCAAGAGGGAGTAGATTCTCCCCACTCCAATGTCATTCCTCCCAATGCTGGTGCAGAGATCTGCAATATGGGCTCCTCCCACATGGCCCAGGTTTTTTCATGTTACCTTCATAACACCTTCCACACAACAAAAGTAATCTGAAAAGGAGCCCTCACATATTAATCCATCTCATCCCAGATTTGGCCCAATGGGGAATCCCCAAGGATGGGCTGACATGGCACATGTTAGCTCTAGCTAGATTTCCTGCTTTATCCTCGCTCTGCTGTTTTAGCTGTGCTGTATTTGGACTAAAGCTGAGCCAAAAAATTCCAGACTGGGCTGCCATTATTGTCACTGCTGCTATTTGTTGTGGCAGCAAGAAACCCACAACACCTTAGAAGCTGTGCTAACACCCCTGAGAAACGTGGAAAATTACACCAAAGGATCTCCCTCAATTTCTTTGCCCAGAAATACAGTGGAGGATTACAAGACCTCACTTGTGCACATCTCTAATTCATATTGGGATATAAGCTGAAATGCTGCAGTTTTGAATCAAGCAGATGATTTGGCAAACCAATAAAGTTTCTGAAGAACAATGTGAATTTTGCTCAGCAAAAATGCATTGGCTTAACTGCTTTCTGCCTTTTAAGAACCTGAGAGAGTCCAAGCCCCTTGGTTCACACATGGACACTTTGGAGAAGTAAAATTAGTGCCATCTACTGGACATCATGAATCCTCAATGGTTTGATATAAGCTCAGTGTTTCATATTTAATTATTTTTTATTTATTTAAAAAAATTCCCGGTTGCCTTTCAGCAAACCTATCAGGACACCATACAATAACAAAGCACCATTGTAAAATACAAAATCAAATAAAAATAAACAACAGGGGTACAGCAATATGGCAAGAAGAAGAAAAAAAGACCCCCAAAAGCAGATAAATGTTACAACAACAACAACAACAACAACAACAACAACAATATATTTATTCATTTCTTACCTGCCTGTCCCTTTGGATCGAGGCAGGGAACATTAGTACAACAATACAATTTAAATCAGATACATAAAATTCATTAAAAGAGCATATAAAACCAATACAATATCAAAACCAATACAATCAAGACACCTTAAAATTCTTGGTTTAAAATTCATCTGGGTAGGCCTACTGGAAAAGGCTAGTCTTTATCTTAGACTCAGAGAGAAGTGTGAAGTTGACGAATCTCCTCTGGCAGGCCATTCTTCAGTCTGGGGTAGACAGAAGAAAAGGTCCTCTGGGTAACAGTTGTCAGCCTAGTTTTGGCTGACTGAGGTAAGTTCTCCCCAGAGGACCTGAGTGTGCGGGGCAGATTGTATGGGAGAAGGTGATCACAGGTAACCTGGACCCAAACCATTTTAGCAGTTTAAAAAGCCAGGTAGATAAAAATGTCTTTGCTTGATGCTGGAATGACATCAAAGTTGGTGCCAGGTGAGTCTCCCTGGAAAGGGCATTCCTTAACTGAAACATCTCCCAGAGTCATGTATAGTGGAAGCTCGTTGTGTCATTACATGTCAAACCCTGACAAAGCAGGCTGCTTGCCACATTTCTTTCCTTAATTCTGCCACTGCCCTGTGATTACCACACACACACACACACACACACACCGACTTGTGATAACTCACAGCCTACAGGGTTTTAAATGGGAAGTGGAGTGTTGCCAGTTTACTCTTCAGAGCAAACCCCCCCACATACCTGGTTTCCTCCAGATATGCGGGGCTCCAACCCTTGAAATTCCCACCTGCAATTCCCAGTTCCCCTCAGCCCAGATCAATGCACGATGTAGCATAAAACCATGCAGCTTGGAGAGTGGGAGATTACTGCTTTGGCTGTTTAAGGCAGGCAGTATTCAATTTAGAAAGACCTTATTAAACAAACAAACAAACCAACACGTAAGCAGAATCAGAGAGAAATGAAGCAAGGTCGAATACGAAATAAAGAAGGTAGATTCTACATAGCCTGTATCGAGGAACTCATAAACTGGGTTTCAGAGCTTATGTGCTAACTGCACAACTTTGCCCAGATGCTCAATTTGAAGATGAAGACACAGCAAAAGCGACTCAGCTTTATTCTGCATAATCAGGAAGGTATTGATTGACAAGTGGAGGACAGTCCTCCAGGCAGCAGTTGGCACAGGGACCGTAAACCTCATATAGCCAGGTGTTGGCCGATTCTCACTTCCATTGCAGAATGGGTTGCAGCCCTCTGCAAGCAATTGCTTCAGACTCTGGCATGCAAGAGCAATCTGTCCCCTCTCCAGTGGGGAGAGAGAGGGAAATGTCTGGCAGAAAGGAGAGAGAGAGAGAGAGAGAGAGAGAGAGAGAGAGAGAGAGAGTAAAGAGGTGGCCCTGCCCATTTTTGGTTTTGCCCCCACTGCTGTATTGGAGCTGCTGATTGTCAGCTTGCCCCCCCCCCCCCCCCAACAGATTATGCCTGAAGGAATACAGCTCTCAACTTCCTTCTGGTTCTTATGGCTTTAAAAGTTGTTTTAAATATTTTATTGGTATTTTATTTATGGCATTTTTTCTTTGTTATTTTGTAAACCACCTTGGTTGGCTTTAGAAAGGGGGTGTAGAAAGATGATGATGATGATGATGATGATGATGATGATGATGCCCCACGACTCCATTACAGGAGTACAGAGGAGAATTGAAGGGATGTTTCACCTCCACCACTGCCAGGCAGAGTCCATCAAGTGAAATATTCTGCCGATGAATTGTGTGTTGGGTGGGTGGGTGGGTGGCGTGTATGGGAGCTATATGCCAGGACCGCCATGGGGAAATGGAGGTGATGGGCCACTGGATTCTCTTAAATGGGGGTAAGGCTGGTAGGCTATTCTCCACACTCATGAATATAAAAATCCTCCAAATGTCATGTTTTGCAGGGAGCTTCATCAATGCCAGAGAGGAATAGTGTACAGTCATATCAACATTTTCACAGACCCATATACTGCATCTACCCATTGAAGCTTCTCTCTCCTGTCCACTGCTGTATGAAGAAGCCTTGGACATGGCTCATACTTCACGATCTCAAATTCAAACAATCTATAAATTGGAAATAACAAATTCTTGACCCATATGTTTAACTGTAGCTTGCTTTTATGACAATCATAGTTTTGTTTAAGACGTCTGACTATTCTTAAGGCTGCAGTCTTAGGCAGGATCTCTCCACTACTGCTTTATAACAGTATTGAAGTGCAATGACAACTGTTGGGGCTCATTGACACATATATCCTGCTATATCCTGCTTGGTGTAAATCTGGCACTAGACACACTTCACAGGAATCCAGAGCAGCTTACTTCCAAGTCCATAGAACGACTTCCAATTCTTTAGGATAATGCTGGAAATTAAAGGTGCAATCCTATGTATGTTTAGACAGAAAAAAGGCCTACAACTCACAGCATGGCTGGCTGGGGCATGCTGGGAGTTGTAGGCACTTTTTCTGTCTAAGCATGCATAGGATTGCATCCTTAATTATATTCATTTTAGGGTGACCAAGTGTCAGGATTTCCCCGGATTTGTCCTGGTTTTTGTTCTTTCCATGGTGTCAGGGGGCATTTTCTATAATTTCAATAATGTCCTGGAATGACACACCTTCCTCTTTAAGGCTGCCATTAGCATGGCAGGAGGGAGTGACATGCTTTCTTGAGGCACATCATTCCCCCACCCCGAGCTCCAATTGAGGTCTTAAAGGGGAAAGTGGGTCATTCGTGGACATTATAGAAAAGGCCCCAATTGGAGTGGGTGGTGGTGGTGCAGAATGAAATCCTTTCCCCTCCTCCACTCCAATCGGGTTCTTTAAGGTGGCGGGGGAATAACGTACTTTCTGCAGGACTCAGAAAGCTGCTTCCCCACACACACACTAGGTGTCCTCTTTTTTGGTTTCCCAAATATGGTCACCCTAATTCATTTGGTATGAAGGACTGGAAGAAAGAACAATAAAAAATAAAGCGTTTTGAAAGAATTGTTGTTTATATTCAGATTTTGGAAGTGCAAAGAGCTTTTCCTTCTCTGTCTTCACTATAAGAATTACTTGAACTGAGCCATCCCACCCACCCACCCGCATTCAAGTTCGACACCATATTTTGTTTCAAGCCTCATATTAAATGAAGTTTCATCACAATTCCATCTCCTTTACCCTTGGAGTAGCTGTCTCTTCTCTGCCTTTAAACAAGGAAGATAGAATAATAGGCTATCTTCCCATTAGCTGATGCTTGTGGTGGAGAGTGGCACATACTGAGGCCACATCCTAAATTAGAATTAGAGGCACTTTATAATTAAGAAGAAGACGTTGTAAATCAAATCAACCAGGGGAGCTCAATTTTTTTAATTACTCACAAATACTGCGCAGAGGCATGCCTTTCAGTTATTTATCACTCCAACCTGCTGGAATGGTGTCTATTTATTTTTTAATAAATCCTCCCCTAGACCTCCTATAATTTTTTTATCAGCATAAGGGAGAGCTGCTTCTAAATTGATGCCACAATCTCCTCTTTGGCCGTGAAGCTGAAAGTCTCATCTATATTTATAGCTGCTTCCTGAGCATCGTGTTCTTAGCTATGGGTGAACTTTTCCTGTAGCTCCTATTTCCATTTGTTATATATAATTCTCCCTCCAAACCATGCACATATTAGACATACACACATACGCACACACAAAATGGGATTCTTAATGGATACTTCATATTGCTCTTAGGCAATAAAACAAATTTTATTAGCTTTTATGAGGGAAGTACCATAGAACACGTTACGATCCTCTTATGTAATTCCCTCCCCTACGGTCTGAGCCCACAGCCTCAGCTGATGGTCCCACAAGGAAGAGAAGTTGTGAATATGTCTTTAATAAATGTAGGGTGAGAAAGGGAAAGGGCCTCCCTGAGTAATTTTCCCTCTCCCTGCCCCCTTTTCATCTCATCTACTTTCATCCTAGCTCTTAAAGCAGAAAGACCCCTGATGGCATGCTCAGGGATCTCTCTTGCTAGATTTTTTGGACAGTAAATGTGAGGGTTCATCCTATCACAACCCCTTCAGGTCTATCGCTATCCTTTGCATTTCTGTTAATATTTCATCCAACTTTTAACTAGATAAAAGGAAGGAGTCGTTGAAGCAACCTGAGCATGCTTGAAATACAATCCTGATTGTCATGGGTTTAATTCCCCATTTTGAAAAATCGAAAATTGTAACATTATCTTGTCATTTGACTAACATCAGGAGAATAATCTTGTGACAATCTCCAATTCCTATTGACATTACCCTGGAATGATCTCACTTGTTCATCCAAGTTCCACTTCCATTTTGTATTATGAGATTCATTTTAATAGCCTTTGAATCTACTTAAAATACGAATATGTCAGGGCAGGTGTTAAATAAATAAATAATAAAAAAACCAGGGAAAAAATACAAATCCAGTGAAAAGCTGAACAATGATTCAGTTTTTCACCCCATTTGTGATCCCTCTGACTTCTTTCCTCTTTATTACTCTAGGAGAAGAGGTCAGCAAAGGAAAACTATTAGCAGATATTTAAAGCAATTTAAAAGCTCCATTCACTCACACCCACAGTCACATGAAAGCACATAGTAGCCTATCCCCTGCAGCTGCTGCATGTATGTGGATATTGTATCAATGTGGGCTGAACACATTGGTCTTTCCCATCCAATGACAGCTTTTCCTGCTGGTTGAGTAGTAGTAATGTTTATGAGCATTCTATACCATCACACTAGTTCAGCCAATCAGTCTCACTGATTTCATTGCCAAAAACGTAAACCTACTTAAAAGTATAAAAGTGTATATACCTTGCAGCAGCATAATGCTTATCATGATCTCCCATGTTAACGGATGGTAACCTTTTGACATTAATTGACAATTTTAGTGCAAGAGCAAGCAACTTTACCTAATCTCTGAGACCATCCACAAACGATGTCAACATATTTGCCCCCAAAATTATCTCCACTTCACTAGCAAAAAATGTGGCAATTTTTGCTTTTTCCATACAAGATAACTTACTTTACCTTCTTCCTCAGCAGTCATTTCAAGTCTTTAGGGACACTAAGGTCAGATCTACACTCAGCAGGATATAACACTTTGAAAACATTTTGAAGACTGTACGTGGAGTGTGTCCTGGGCCCCAACAGTTGCCACTACTGTTATAAACCGTTTCAAAGCAATAACGTAGATCCTACCTAAATTCCTAAGGAAGCAGGAACAGTTGAAGTTCAAGTGCTGTGGATGACCAGGGACTTCCATCTTCTCCCAGATATGTATGTGAAAAGAATTTGACAGAAGTTATGATAATAGAGAGACACCCTAAGTGCCCCCAGGAAGCTAATCAACACTTTCACTTATTTTCTATTATGACAAGCTCTCCTGTTCTGAATGGCAATAAGACAGGAGATTTATAGCAGATTAACTTCGATTAAGGACAGATTAATTTAGATAAATTGTCTAAATACTTAAATCCACACCGGTGTCCTCTTCATACACTTTTATATGGCATTGTTTGCTAATGTCTTTCCTCCCCATCTTCTCTGTCTTATTTTCCAGATTTAGCTCTTCACTGGGAAATCACAGGGTGAGGTGGGGAAGCTAACTGAGGGTTTTTAAAACACAAATAATATTTAAAAATCCTACCCAAAGTGGGATACAATATATGTACACCCCTTATTTCCAAATACTCCTGTCCAACAATAAATGAGAGCAAATGAATTAATTTGTTGCCTGGTAGGTGATCTTAATGACCGGATGCATTGAACCTACAGTAGGTGTGTGTGATCAGATTTTTGTATGTGAGAGAAAGTGGCTTGTGTCAACTACACTGCTTTTTTTAAACTCTGGCACAATCTGTTTCTGAACTTGAAGAGTTTTTCTCTATAAGGTTTTTAACCAGCCACTTTACCAAGGCTTCTGCTTCCTGGTTCATTAGGGGATTAAGATCGGATCCTTTACATAGGTTTTCTTTTTTTCTGGTTTGTGTGTGTGTGTTCTCTGCCATTCTATATGTTCCATTACATAACCACTACATGGTGAGGTGGTATAGATAAATAAATACTAAATAAATATAGAAGAATTGCATAACTATGCTAGGGTTTCATTCCACCATTTCCAGATAATATCAGACTTAACGCTGAGGGGAAAAGGCACAGAAGTGGTTGCAAAGAATGGGAGAGACCCTGGAAGATGATGACATTGTGTCAAGCACCCCACAAATTACCATAATTTATCTATTTTACTTATTTATTACATTTTTATACTGCCCATCAGCTGAAACTCGCTGGGCAGTGCACAACTGTAAGTGAGGAATCATAAGCGCCCCAATACATGTCTCATGTAGAAAGGCTCTTAAAGAGCATGTTGGGATTAAGACTGACTGTTAAGTCTGCATGTTCAGTTTAGTGGAGGAAGTTTCACCTAGACCCAGAAGTGATGTCTGATTAGGGTGTCCAGGTGACCTACTTTAAGGAGGGTAGTCTTCTGTTTTGGAGATCTGGCAGGGGACAGTCCTGTATTTGAAGATGTCCTCTATTTGATGAACTGACCAATTAAAGCCTGGTTTAAAGTCAAAGAACCATAAGGAGGGAGAGCAGCAGGGACTTTGAAGTTGACCATCAGCAATGAGCATCTGGACAGCAGACTGAGCCGACCCACAGGTCATCCGGCCATGGTGAGATTTCATGCATTTCTATTTAAACAAAAGTTATTATTTCTAAATAGGAACTTATACATAGAAATTTGCATATGCAACTGATATTCAAATTGATGTCATTTTTTTAAAAAGTGGTATTTCCTTTTTTTCCAGTGATGTGCAAGTGGCCATGCCGCAGGATCAGTGGCTTTATTCAGAAAAAGGGCAGAGGATGTCCTGGCTAATATGAGGATGAGCTTACCTGCCCAACTAGCAGCCCACCTCTAGGTTCTGCTCTCCAGGCAACACAGACCCATGAAGTTCCACAACATTGTCACTTTATTATTATACACATGAGAGAAAGCTAATGTCTGACGAGCCACATGCCACACTGGCTTAGAGCCAAGGCCTGCACTAAGAGGGAAAAAGAGAGGCCTCCTCCAGAAAAGGAGGAATTAAAGCTTGTTGGCTCTCATTATATACATACATTTACAGTTTCCTTGGGACTGGAGAGCAGGAGGGAGGCATACCCTGGCTTCTGTCATTAACCACAGGACCTAGGGCCACTGGGAGGCTGCACTCCCTGCTGCCCAGATATAACATCAAGCCAAGTGTGAGACCAACCTGGCCCATCCATTGGCCAGAGAAGGAACTGTTGCAGGGCGCTCACTTGGCTCCAACTGACCATTGCCCTTTAATAGGCACAAAGCACCCAATCTGAATCTTAAAAGCCCCTCTAACCCCCCACGCTAGGGTCCCAATCTGGGATATGTGTGCACCTACTCTGGAGTAAAAATGAAAAACAAAATAGATGAAGCTGTTAGACACAGATTTAAACTAATGTCTGTTTAGGCCCCGGCTGTCATGAAAAGATTATTGGTTGGACCTGGAGGGCTATATTACTTGAACCTAGGTCTTATTGAAAACAATGGGGAAAGTTATTGATGACTTAAATCCCAGTGCTTTCAACTAACTTTGTCTGGATCCAACCTTCTGCCTCACCTGCACATGTTCTGGTCACCTCACATCCATTAGCTGCAATTCCAGTTTCCTCCACTGGCATGAAAGCATCACACAGCTGAGTATAATTGCTCATTTGGGATTCATTTAATGATTACCATAAAATTTATCCTTTTGTATAAAATAAACAAGACACAAATGATGGTCGTATCTGCAAGAGGCACTTGTCCCCACATTGCATTATATGGTTGATGATGATGAGTAGATAATTATAAATTTATAATGCAGTAAACGTAACTTGCTTTAAAAGAAAAAAAAATAGTATAAGGCGAGCAGTAGGCTGATCTAAAGGCTATTAGACATTGACATTTTATTTTTCTCCCAAAATGTCTTCACTTTTCACTTTAACAGTTTTTAAGGGCACTTTGGAGCAGTCTCCTCTCTAGTTATAAAGACAATTAGGTGTTTCCTTTACGCACTTACTTGCAAAGAAATCTTTATGTCATTTGACCTCTGATATCATCTTGAAGGATTTTTTTTACTTTGAAAGGAAAATCTTTGGGGGATATGCTAGTGGAATCACCGTAAGCAGTAATTTTCACAAATAAGTTTCTGTTTTCTGGCATTAATGCAAAAGCGGCAGCGGGGGCAGGAAAATAACAGCCAGCGAAAGGTAAAGATAGATAGCAAATCTAACGTGGGAATTTCTTTGCATCTTTTCTTAGGACAGAGCTTGGATGTTATCTAAATTAGATTGGGCAGAAACAACAAAATGTGCTCCCCTCCCCATCAGGTAACAGCTTAAGCACAGATCAGTTACAAGAGCTGTTTCAATGTGCAATCATCTGGCAATTGTAAGCACATGACATGGGTTGTAGATCTTGAATAGATCTGTGTTGCTGCCCCACATGCTAGTCCAGTGTTTTGTGTCATACATTTTCATATCAATCTATACATTGTGTGTTGGGGGGGCAGGGGAGTGCACACACTGAGCCCTTCTTTGAACAGGTCCTACTTGTAGTCTCTCTAGAATTAGCACTCCATTCTCCATTTCCCCAGGATACTTTTTTGGGCTGTGCACCCACCCCTGATCCACCTCAGAGGCCGGCTCAGAGCCCCTGAACCAGCACCGGCAAGATTCGGGCCCTCCGAGGTGACTTGGACTTTTCTGGTGCCGGGTGCGCAGCCAGCACCCAGAAAAGGCTTCCCCAGTCTCCTTACATGCTGCCTCTGCTGTCTGCTGTCCGCCATCACCACTGCCTTCTTGCTTCTGATGGTTTCCAGTGCCACCGCCGCAAACGACAGGAAGTAGGCCGCATGATTTTAAGATATCGCGGGGCCTCTGAGTAATTAGTACTTCTATGGCCACCGTAGTTGGGTGGCAGCAGATAAGGGACCAGCCAAGGGCTGTTTCTGAAGTACTGAGGCGGCCCAAAGCTTGGAGGCAATGGGCTTCGGGCTGCCTCGGGCTTTGCCAGAACCGCCTCAGAACTGAGCTGAGGCGGGCTGAATCAGTCCACTTCAGCTTGGATTCGGGGGCCTCAGTTCAAGGCGGAGCACAGCTCTAATACTTATGGTGGGAGACCCACAGCCAAGCAGTGTTTGTTTGATTGTATCAACATCCTTGATTTGCACCATCAGCTAGTGCTCTAGGTAATATTGTTTTAAACCCACAAAAAATAGTAGGCATCAATGGCCTGGATGCAGAGTTCTCAAGAGCAGAACTTGAGTCACAAGACTCTTCCACTGGAGGATGCTAGATAAGGCTATAGTAGATACCAGTCATGAGGGCTACATATTGTCCTCCACTCCCAGGCCTCCCAGGCTGTGAATGAACTGTCCTAGGTCTGTGAGGCCTTCCCAAGCCTGTGAGTGGACTGTTCTCTACTCACAGGCCTGTCTGCATCCTGTGACTGTCCTCCAGTCACAGGATTCTCCCACTGGAGGATGGTGGATAAGGCTATCATGGATACTAGTCATGGGGGCTATATATTATTTTCCATCTTAGAAAGAGCATGATTCACAATACCAGTTTCAGGCAAACATGAGTGGGAGGGTGCTAACGCCCTTATTTCTTGCCTGTGAGAATCTGGTTGGCCACTATGGGATCAGAATGCTGGACTAGATATGCCTTTGACCTGATGAAGCATGACACTTCTTAGGTCATGTTGCAGCCCCTGTGCCTTTTGAAAATCTGCTCTGGAAGGTTAGGGGACTTACTGGAACTGTGGGAGGTGGTGCAGGGGGCTGAAGAGGAAATGAGTGAAAACTGCCACCTCTTCCTCCAGCAGGAGCTTCGCTGGATTGCAATTCCTTGTGCAAATCAAAAGAACCTCCCATTTGCAGAAGGGCAGCTCAAGATCTAACCCAATAATTAATACTTTACTTTTCACTTCAAGGTATCTGTGGGAACCTGATTTTTTTTTTAATCTAGCATGAAAAAAGGTCCTTTACCACCATCTTTGGCATAACAACATATTTAAGGAGATGCAGAGAGCTCAACTACATCTCATAGTAAAGTTATAGCTAGATGTTATGCCTTTTGTTTTTGTTCTTTCTTTTCTCTTCACAGTATTTTTGGGGGTTTCAATTTATATTGAGGCGCACACACCCTGCATGGGGAGGGGAGTCTAAATACTTCCCTCCCCTGCCCTGAACTAGAGAAAGATTTTGTTGGGAGCGGCAGTATTTGTGCTTTCACTGGGGAAGAATTGGTGACTGAGTCTTGTGCATTTATGGGTCTCAGCGAATTATCTGTGGGAGGTTGGTGTACAGATCGTTTTGATGGGCAGACCGGCTTGCTTTTGCCTAAAAGTTTTTTGCAGAGTACATTAAAGAAGCTGGAATATATCGCGAAATCAGTATGCACCAGTGATGTCATGGAAAACGTCGAAGTGCAGGTGTTCATCATGATAGTCCCTATAGACACACCCCCTAGGAGAGTTCAAAGATTCAGACAGCTGTATTGATCCATATCCACAAGCCAGCTCTAGCAGTTTTCGTCTCCACCAGCAGCAGACCTTTCGTAAAGTAATTGGGTCTCAACTGCCCATTCAAAAGCAAGATACCCAAAATACGTTGCAGCTGGGGAAATTCATTCTCCCTGCCCCATCCCCCAGCTACTGTGAGGATTGCAACTAAATTCAGGGGGAAGAGGGAAGTCTGAGGAGGGTGGCAGAGGATGTCAGCATTCCTGCTAATAAAAAGAAACTGCTGGTGCTGCATTCCTGTGAGCTTCGGCTGCACCACACCACTGCTGTGCACAAACAAGTTTATTATAGCTCAACTTCTTTTAGTGTGCCCACCCTCACTCCATGCAGGCTGGGGCCTAGCACAGCCTGTATATGTCCCAGAACTCTGTGGCAATGCTGCTTTATCTGTATGTCACCCTGAGATCTTAATGATATAGGGTGGGATACAAATGTTTTAAATAAATGAATAAATACATTTACATGCTAATAAACCTGCAGTGTGCTGAGTAGGTGGTAGGAAACAAACTCAGAAACCTATTTCGGTTCCAAAAATGTTTCCATCCTAGGTGGCACTTAGGTTCTTGTCCCAGGACTACTTGGGGTGCTATTCAGTAAAATCCCTACATTTACACTGCAATCAGAAGTTGGACCTGATAGTCTTTTGATCCTTTTGTTCTCTATGATTCTAGCAAAAAATTAAAAATTAAAATAACCCCCAGATCATATTCTATACTGTATTAATGGATTGGATATGCAATCAATTTAGGATGAAAAAAAGAAGTTAGTTGCCATCCTCTTTCTTGCTCCTATGAGAAATTACATATTAAAGATCAATATAGTCTATTGATTGAGAAATAAGGATTCTCTGACATTTCATGTAATTGTGAATCTAATATTCATGCTGTTGCTTCAAATCATGATAAGATTGGGTAGGCATATATGTTCATTTTGTTGTACTGAAAATATTTTACATTTCATAATATTCCTAGTCTATTTCTTGTCATGTCCAGTTAATCATTTTTTTTCATTTGTTTCAATTAGCTGACTTCATGGCGGAAAGGTACCAGCCAAAATAATTTGTCTGAATTTAAACTGCATTTCTTTTATTGCTAACAATAGTTGAGCAAAAGTAGCAAGGATTTGCAGAGATGCCAATAGGCTGGACTATCCATAGAGTAGATACATTGATGTCAATGGGACTTAAGTCAGCCATGACCAATTTAAGTCCCATTGATTTCAATTGGTCTGTTCTAAGTCTGGATCCAGCCTATTTAGTGCAAGGGTGTTGAAGCACGCAGGGAGTACCGGCTTTAATATTTGAAAGACACTCAGGTCAGCAAACTTACAGCAAAGATACACACAGGAATTATGAAATATAAACCCAAGGGTCACAATGGCCTAGGCATTATTACAGCATACCTTTAGATATGCATTATTATAGCATACCTATAGATATTCCTCTCCCTCTAAAATCCACAATATTGATCATGAGGACACCTGGTGGGCATATTACAAGGGGTTCCCCGTACTATGTGAATCCGAACTTCAATTTGATAAAACAAATTTGTCCCTTGGTATATGGCAGAATAAGACCCCTTGTAAATTTATTTGTTTTTCATTGACAATGGAAATGGTAAAAAAAGAAAAGAAAAAAAGAAAGAAAACCATCTGTGGAGGAATCCTATTTTTATTTCCTTTTAATTAGTTGCTTTGCACAGAGATGTTCAGAAATACAGAAACTATTTTATCCAATTTGGACTTGTCTACTTTGGGGTTCAATTTCTCTTAAGTTTCAAGGCTGAGGAAAATAATTTTCTGCTCTAAGATAGGTGCTGAATAGGGAAATCATTGGACCAATT
This sequence comes from Elgaria multicarinata webbii, assembly GCF_023053635.1. Lineage (NCBI taxonomy): Eukaryota > Metazoa > Chordata > Lepidosauria > Squamata > Anguidae > Elgaria > Elgaria multicarinata. The sequence continues at coordinate 72,158,389 of NC_086172.1, read as the reverse complement.
ACTGTATATCCAGCGCTATTTACAAACATACGAGAGTAAATCTTGACAATCAGATGCTCAGAAAATTGAAGGTGAAATTTGTACAGGAATGCAGCTATAGTAGGAGTCTGTTGCAATCAATTATCCTCAGAAGATTAGCAGTTTGAAAAAGCAAAGATTTAAGTAAGGGGAATTAGAATATTTATTGTGCAAAGTGCAGAAGTCTTTGCATTGTTCTTTTCCTTCGTGGTGGCAAGAAGTCTGTTTGATTGGCCCTGCCTTCCATGGCACCCAGCACCCAAGACCATTTTAGCTGGACCTCTGTGGCCCTGGACCCTGATCTATCTGAAGGCTGAAGTATTGATTTTCTTATGGATATCGCCATTATTAACAGGAGGACTTTGGCAAAATCTCCAACCTGCCAGAACCTCAATCCTCATCCACCAGCAGCATAAACTACACTGACAGCTGCTAATTGGCTGTTATAGAATTGGATAGACAAGGAGCTGAAAAATGACTCTGTGGGCTAACTATGAATAATGTCTGCTCCCTGACAGAGGACAAAATGCCAATAACACCATATTTGCAAGGCACCAAGGCGGTATCTATACGACTGCTTTATAATGGTATTAAAGTGTACTGGCAACTGTTGGGGGCCACGACACATTCCATATCTTGTTTTCAAACTGCTTTCATAGTGTTAAACCCTGTTTGATGTAGATCTGGCCCTAGTCTGTTCAGTGGAACTTGAGGTTGCCGCATATTTAGATGGACCTGGCTAGCATTGTGCAATACCAAAATAACTGAGAACTGAGGAATCTTAGGTTGGGATCTCCCGTTAAAAGCAGGACGTCACACCAACCTGAATGCAGTCCACACCTACCACTGTATCATTCGCTAATTTATACAGAAGTGATTCAACAGAAGATCTGAACATGACCCCAACTGAAGGAGGAACGTCGATCCTACAAATAATTGCTGAACTAAGCCAATTGGAGAACATGGCTCGACTGGGCTACAATAACAGAAACACATAAGGATCGCAAGTCCTTGTGGCTAAGGATTTACATCCTCTTAAGATGCAAGTCAGATGCCTCCGACCGGGCAAAGGCCAGAGACTAAGTGACATACAGCAAAGGTGGGCCGGATAAAGACATGCAATTACATTGTTGGTCTCACTTGACTAACTTGTTTCCCAGCTCCTAAAGTACAAGCCTGCTGTAATCACTGGGGCACAGTTAATGAAAGCAGCTCATTATGCCGGATGCTGTCCTCTAATGATGCCCCTTGGACTGAAGTCTATGCAAATAGCTCTTATTTAATTTAGAGTCTTTTCTTTGTGGACATTGTCAATTTAAACAGTTAATTACAAAAACACAGTATTTATTGCTAGGTGTGCTGTCCAGCAGGCAGAGAAGGAGAAAGGTCAACACCGTGACGGTTGCTTGCTTGAAAGGCTGCAAAATCCAGGAGATGCTGTAGAAGTGTGTAAGCCCAAATTCTTAAGGGTTTTTGTGTCCTAGATCTGCTGACTGTTCCCTAAATACTCATTATTGTGGTTTTGGGAGGAGCTTGGTCTTTGTTTTCAAACATTTGGGGGCTAGGCATTAAGCGCGGCACGCATGTGGGACGAGTTGCCAGATGTCGTCTTTTTTGGGTGTGTGTGTGTCCACAAGCTGCGATTTGCACGAGTTTGTGGCTGGGAATATTTACAGAAATCATGATTTGTGCAAAACTGCAGCCGTAAATAACACAATTTGTGTGAAAATGCAGGCGTAAAGGACCATTTACACCTGCAATTTTGCATATATTGCACAATTTATAGATGCAATTTTGCACAAATAATGACGTCTGTAAGTATTCCCAGCCACTATTTTGCACAAATCATGAATCATGAGTTGACCAGGAGCCTGACAGATTTGAACTCTGAAAAATATGAACCACAAATGGAAAATCTATGCATTGTTGAGAGCCAGAGGACATACCTTCACTCCACTGTATTCCTTTTTGCTGTTTCTGGTAGAGCACTTGCTTTGCATGTGAAAGATCCCAGTTCAGTCACCAGTATCTCCATGTAGGGCTAGGAAAGCAACAATAGCACCTCCTGTCTGGCGCCCTGGAAAGTTACTGTCAGTCAGTGTAGAGAATATTGAGATAAGTGGACCAATAGTCTGCCTTGGTAAAAGGCAGCTGCCTGGATCTCAGAGACAGTGGTAGAAGTCACCACCACACCTGAAGCTTATCTAAAGGTTGAGACTCTATGATGATTTGACTGAAATACAGATTATTATTAATGTATTGGCCATGTTGCTCACTCCTGCCTATCACAAAATGAACCCATAGTAGGGTCATCCTGTGTCATACTCTACAGAAGGCAATCCTCTTATTTGAATATATCTTCTATCTGAGGAACTGTCAAAGGACAGTCCTCTCTTTGGAGGTGTCCTCTGTCTAAAAGTCCACATCTGGTGTAAAGATAAAGAACCATCTGAGGAAAGAGCAGGGTCTTCTTGAAGTGGCCCCTCAACAGCACCTGGACAGTAGACTGAGCAAGGCACACAGCTCATCTGGTCACAGACATCCCCACTATGGTGAGATGCCTTGTATTTCTAATTAAATTAGAGTAATTATTCCTAAAATTATTAGTGCAAGTTGCTAAGCTTCTAATATATAGATTCCATACAAGTAAAATAGCATGTACAGATGCTATGCAAATCTATGCTTTCTTTTTTGGTGATTCATTTCCTCTTTCTTGATGCTGCATGAACAGCCATGCTAACACATACCCGGATTCAACTTCCAGAAAGAGAGGGCAAATCCTGAAGAATTACAAATCTAGCAACTCATGCAAACACATTTAACCCATTCAAAAAGGGAGAAAATCGACAGAACAGGAGCCATTGTTTACCAAAGACAGGGACTGGAAAATACGGACTGTCCCTGGTAAATATGCAGAGATATCTCAGGTCACTGGCAGTTGGAAAGATCTTGAGCTCCATCAGATGGATGTTTTATTGTGTGCTCGTTACTGGGCAGTCACAGATTTTCGTGGGTCCCTCTCACGATGACATCTGCCTCCCACCCCTTCTAGCCTTCTTCGTGTGACAAAAAAACACCCCATTTAAAGATGGAAGTTGCCATTATCTCTCCCCTGCTCTGTGCAGGAGAAAGCAACATGATCAAAATGGCCCACTGAATGGGCCATGTGCACATTGTTTACTTCCTCTTTCAAAAGAGGAAGTAATGAGGGACAAACGCACAGGCGGAGAAGTGACAGTAAGCAAATGCAATTTCCCCCCATGTGATGACTCTCCTTGTGCTTCTTACTGCCTGCCTGGGACAGCAAAAACAGAAAGCTTACAAAGAACTTGGGAGGCATCCATATAAAGCTGGTGGTCTATGTTCAGTTCGATGTTCCACAAATTGTGCAGACTTGTTCAAGCCCCATGGAAACTGTTCTTAGTTGACAACTTCAAACCAAACAAAATACATAAACAGGCACTGGAGTGATTGCGGTTTAAGTGGTTAAGGGAGTAAGAAGGGCAGTGAAGCATCTCTCTGCAGACCCTGCTACTTCTTTGTGTCAGATACTTTTTCACCGAGAGGATTAAGCAGTGTAAAAATAAACTGAAATAATATACAAAGTGAGCACCCATTTATTAATGGCCCCCATTTATCTTATATCTTTAAGCCTCAGATGCCCTTTCAGAAAAGTCTCAAATGCACATTTCTGTGCTCTGGATTGTCCTTCACTTTGGATTAGAAATGTCAGAAATGATCCTAGTCTTAATCAATCTAATTTACCGCAGTGCTTAATTATTCTTTTGCATCCAACCTCATCACTCATTAATGCCCTGGAAATTTTAAGGGAGGAGAAGTCTGCTGATTCTAGCTGGTCTGTGCTTTTTCCCCATTAACCGTGTGCAACCCATCAAGAGTGGAATGCTAAAAAAAAGTTGGCAGCCATACCTAGTTTTCAGGGTTACTGCCAAGTCATCAGCAGACCCATTTTGATTAGCATCTTCTCCCAGTGCGGTGACTCCATCTGTGACTACTTGATCCTTGTCCTTAAAAGTAGTTTTCACAACACTTTTAAAGAAGGGTTATTTGTTTTTGTTTTTAAATATGCCCTATCCCACAAACTTAACTGGTCACCAAGTTCCATTGCTCAGCAAGACCAAGACTTTAGGTTTGGCCTAGGGATACATGTCAAGCTGCCCCTAGGGATGCATGATTCAACCAAATGCACGCTCCCTGAGGTTCTGCCATTTCCACCTCTACCTTTGCTCCAGCTCATGTCTGTATCAGATTGCGAACCTTGGCATTCCTCCCACACACCCCCATTTGCATGAAAGTCTGTGTGTATTTTTGTGCGCATCTTTCAAATGTACACATCTGTTGTGTGCATTTTAAAAATGTATGCATTTTTCTCCAATTGACAAGCCCATGTGTGCATATTTCTCCAAAGCACACATTATTTCGTGTGCATTTTTCAAAAGTACACATTTTTGAATGCTTTTTGTTTTTGTTCTCTGAATCACATCACAAGTTTGGAAATTTATGGACTTCAACTGCAGATTGCATTCAAATCCACATTTGGTTCCAGAAGGTGAAAACTGTGTAAATTCTGGTCAAAACCAAACTCTAGTATCTGAGGCAGTAAGCCTGTGTACACCAGTTGCTGGGAACATGGGCAGGAGGGTGCTGTTGCACTATGTCCTGCTTTGTGGGTCCCTGGTCGACAGCTGGCTGGCCACTGTGTGAACAGAGTGCTGGGCTAGATGGACCCTTGGTCTGATCCAGCATGCTGCTTCTTATGTTCTTATGAAATGAAGTTCCCTAGTTGGTACAAAAGACACCTCCTAAATGCCATTGCAATTCTTCCTCCATACTTAAAGAATCCAGAAGCCCATTATACTCCATGAAGCTTGGCTCAATCCACTCACAGGAATGAGTGGATTGAGGTTGCTGGTGCAATATTGAAGCTTTTTCTGATCTACCTGCAAATCATATTGCTGTAACTAGGTTATATTGCTGTAACTTGAGCCTCCCAAGCTACTTTTATACCATGTTTATTTCAACTTCATTTTCCCCCTTTCCCCCTCCTGTTTCTAGACCAGATGCCACCCAGATATGTTGGACTGGAACTCCCATAATCCCCAGACATCATGGATATACTGGCTAGGAATGATGGGAGTTGCAATTCAACACAGTGGAGGGCACCAGGTTGGGGAATTCTCTTCTAGATCCTTGTCTATGCCATCAGATACTGGTTAGCTGTATTTATCATACTTTAATCTACCTTGAACACACTGAGTCAGATCTTTGGTCCATCCATCCAGCCCAGTACTGCCTATTCTTTCTGACTTGCAGCAGCTCTCAGGCAGAGCTTACCTGCTACCTGGTCCTTTTAGCCAGAAATGCCATGGATTGAAATTGGGAGCTTGTCTATACACTGTATATACTCTATTTTGACTGCGCAGTTGCGCTCTGTTGCTTATATAATGCAGCTGCCAACTCGCAGCCACATCATATTATTCCCTGCGAAGCAGTGCATTTTTGATGTGTCATTTTACCATGAATTTTTACTTTGCTCCAGTGTCACCACAGTTGTTTGTGCATGTGCCAGTGGTAGGGATGGGTCAAAAATCTGCAGGGGCCTTCAAGCACAGAGGATTTCCCAGGCTCAGCCCTCTCAAGCCCTGGCGAGCTAACCCGGTGGATTTTTGCACCATGATTCCTTGCCTAACAATGGGGCCACTGCTCCTATTGGGCCTGAGGTAAATGTGCAATTTCCCCAGCCTTGGGAGCATAGCGAAAGTACTCTCTGCCTCGCCGATGTTTTTTTTAAAGGGCCACTGCTCACCCCTGCCACGCACCCCCCTGCCCCTTACCTGGAGCCACCATAAGCACCCAAAGTGATCTAGCTTTCTTCATGGTCGGTCCCAATGGCCGAGGGAGAGGGGAGAGGTGCAGAAAAGAGTGCTTGCATTAATAGTTCCTTTTGGCCCCAATGGGGAAAGCACACATCCGAAGCCTCTGGAAACTGCATAATCCCACAGCATGCCATTAGTGTGGCCGGGGGAATCTGTGCACTTTCTGGGCCCCCGGAAAGTGTGCTTTCTCATGCCTCTCCCCCCTCCCCTGCCCATTTGGGCCAAAAAGGCTTCTTAATGCAAGTGTTAAGAGGCCCTTTCAGGCCTGGATGGGCATGGGGTGGGGGATCCAAGGCCTCCAGAAATTGTGCAATTCCCACAGAATGCTAACAGCATGCCATGGGAATTACACAGTTTCTGGAGGCCTCTCAGACACAAGTAACATTGAGTGCTCACTGGGCCAGCTCAGCTGAAAGAGGTCCGAGCAGGCAGCCATTTTTTAGTCAGTGTTGGCTTCAGTTCAGATTACAAGAATGGGTATAGTAATGGGGCAGATCCCAGTGCTGGCTAAGGGCAAAAATACAGGGCAGGAGGCAGCTCCAGGTGAGTGTTCAGTAATGGCTGCCATAGCGACTTTAAAGTCTCATTCTGGAATGAAAATAAGGACAGCTATTATGTATAATGCATAAATTTAATGAACAATAGCCATGCGGATGCACAGCTACAGGCTCTCAAAGCTACAATGTTGCACAGACTTGCCAGAAAAACAAAACAAAAAATGCTTTTGGAGGTTTTCGGTCACTCAATATTTGTTGTCCTTTACCACCGTGTAACAACGGTCTTGTGCATTTTCCTGGTGGATAGCCCATGTTCACTCCTGTCGTGTAACCCTATCGATCCTCTTCCCATCTCCCTTGTCCCTAGGTAAGAAGAATACATCCTTTCCTCTTTTGTCTTCAGAAAAACAATTGGAAGTAGCTCTCTCTTATTCCTTGCTGAGAGATAACATTTTGCCCAAGACCTCTCGGTGATTCCAGCACTGAACCTTGAACCAAGGTCTCTACTTGGCAATCATAACCGCCTCCTTCTTTGTCCCCTTTCCCAAGCCAATCATGTCTTTCCATATGTCAATCATATCCCCTGCTCCCAAGTCTATATCAGTGTGTGTGCGTGTGCTTTTCCCAGTGGCTAATAAGGTTGGACACTTCTCTATTTATCACTTTCACACGCCTACTTACTCTTAGTTTTCTTCTTGCCTTCTGCCACATTTCATTTGCTCCACACAGGCTCCAGGTGAAACTGGTGATGCTGAAAGTCAAGAGGACACACCTAAAAAAAGAAGAAGTGACACTGACAGCCTGTTGTGTGTATATGACCTTTCTTTGCCAAATCACCTGTATCAATCTAGCTGAGTCAATGAACCTAGATAGATGGCTGTGTTCCCAGGCCTATGAAATTAGGTGAGCAAATTCCAATAGAAGAGAAAATTGACATGATCGTTTGGCTGAAACAGGTCATTTCTTGCAATTTGTCTGTGCAGGCTCACAGACATGACATACAAATGTATCTAGGGTTATCAGACATCTCTCCAGATAGGGCTCAAGTACCATAAAGAACGTTCTCTTTGGAGAACCAGTCCAACACATTCCCTTACTTTCTTCTATTAACTATTTCTCCCCCCCACACACATTTGACTAAGCCTTTGTAGTTTTAGCTTACAATCGGTAAATGGTATTATTGTTGTTGTTATTATTATTATTATTATTATTATTATTATTATTATTATTGAATATCATATTCTATAAATTCTATGATTCACACACTTTCCCTTTCATTTCTATTTCATTTTCAAAACAACCTTACAAATCTGGGAGTCAGATTTGAAGGTACAAATAGGGCGACAGAGATGGGAGGGACTATGGAAACAAAGAGTGTTGAGAAGTTTGTCAGTGAGAATAAAGGAGAATTATTTTAAAATTTTGTGGAGGTGGTACCTAACCCCGATTAGATTGAATAAGATAAATGATCAGCATTCAGCAAATTGTTGGAGAGGTTGTGGGGGAAAAGGAACGTATTTACATATGTGGTGGGAATGCAAATATGTACAAAGATTATGGAAGATGGTGTTTTCAGAAATTGAAGATATAGTGGGAATGAAAATAGAACAAACACCAAAGATTGCATTACTGTCACTATTTGAAGATATAAAGTGTGGAAAAGAAACTATAGAGTTGATATCGAGTTTGCTGGTTGCAGCACGATTGATGGTAGCCAGGAACTGGAAGATTCAAGGGGAATATTTTATTGAAGAATGGTATAAAGAAGTATGGGATATAGCCATTAATGATAAATTGACATGTAATATTAAGTGGAGAAAAGGCGTAACTAAAATAAATGAGTTTGAAGGAATCTGGAAACAGTTCCTAATATTCGTGTTTACTAAGGGAAGTGGGAAACCGCCAGCAGAAGAAACGATAAGATTTTGGACTCAGGAATAGATCCCGAGGTGGGGGGTGCACTTTTATGTTAAGAATGATTATGTTGTAGTATGATAATGTATAGGTAATACTTATTCAACATATATGTACTCAACATTTATTCAATATGTATGTAGCAGTTGTTTGATGTTTTCTTTTTATTATCATTATTATTGTAATGTTGTATGTTTATATAGTGTAGAAAATAAAAAAACAATAAAAAAACCCAACAAATTAGACGGTATGGATAAATCTGTCAATTTTAGTTTCTTTCAGTTTCTGTTTTCCAGCCTTCAGTTTGCTTCATCCTATTTCTGCATTTATTTGCGCTTTAAAAAAAGAAAGAAAGAAAGAAAGAAAACTTGGCACAAAACTTTGTATGCAGGTTTTGTGAGTATTTCTCCTAATATACTCATTCTTGTACACAATTTTGCCTAATACAAGTTTTTGCAGCAATTTCCCCTTATCTAATTGTGTGGGGTGGTTTTTTGTTTTTGTTTTGTTTTTTGTACATTCCCCACACTGATGTATATATTCTTTACCTTAAAGAGAGAGAGAGAGAATGAGAAGGAAGGTGGTTCAATCCACCTTAGCGCAGGCTGCAACCAAAGCTTTACCACCACCCAATCCAAATTGGGTGAGCCAACAAAAAAATGCCAAGAAATGAGATTCCATTCATGGAAATGCAAACTGATGCACTTTGGGGCAACCTCTCTAATTTCACATATACCCCAATAGAGTCTAAGCTGGCTGATCTTAGGTAGCTGATTGAAAATGTCATCACAGGCCTCAGCTAGACCGACCGGCCTAGCGGACGGAAGGGTGAGTATCTCACGATATTTTTATTGTGAGATCTGCCCCTCTGTTTACATGCGTCGTCTGATGACCTCGGAGGGAGAGCTTCCTTATAAGGAAAGGTTAAGCATTTGGGATATTTTAGTTGGAGATGAAAGGACAGAATAGTGGTTTAAGAAAATTAGAAGTGGCATGGATAGAGAAAGATTCCCTCCTCTCTCATAAAACTAGAACTTGGGGTCACCAAGAGAAATGGATCAGAAATAAATTCAGGACAAACCAAAGAAAGCATTATTGCACACCAGGCAATTGATGGTATCACAGGATGTGGTTTTGGCCACTGGCTTAGATGGCTTTTTAAAAGAGACACATCCACAGATGATGATTCCATCAAAGGCTAAGTAACTAAATAGAACTGCTATGTGTATACAGTAGTATGCATCTGGCAGTGGGTAGAGACCACCTAGCTGTGAGTCCTCCAAGACCTGGTTCCTGCTTCTCTGGCTTATTCCACCTGACCTGGAAGTGTAGGGTGCTGACCTGTTCGAAATGTTGCTATATTTTATTGTGTACCTTTTTTGAGGCTGCTGTTGATGTTTTTGATGTTGCTGATGTTGCTTTGAGCATGGGTTTGCCATTGGAAAGTGGCATACAAATGAACTGATGCTGATGCTTGGAACTCACAAAAATGGGATGATGTGGGGGTGACTCTTTTCTTCATGTCCTGCTTGGCAGCTTCCTGAAGACAGAAACTTTCATTGGATTCTAGCAGGGCTCTTCTTAGGGGGTTACAACTTTCAGAATCACCAAAATACCTGCATGACAATAAATAATGTGCACAGTAAGCCATTTCTCTCAGCCACTGCCACATTTGTGGTCTAAAGTGAACCTAGACTCCTGTGGATGAATCTTAGTGTGGTTCATTTCTGAGAGTAGTGGCTTGATGGGCATCTCACAGTCCTTTGGCTAGTTGAGAAAGACAGTGAAAAATGATGATGTCATTTTTTGAGGAAGGTTCAAAGGATACAATTAGGGAGAGGGTCTTTCTATGGAGCCCCCTCCCTCCCCTTGTGAAATGCTTTCCTCAGCAAGGCCCAGGTGGTGCCGACATTGTCATCTTTTTAGTGCCAGGTTAAGGCTTTTATCTGTTTCCAGGCATTTGATGGCATATAGTGATGGCATATGTATTGTTTTAGTTGTTTTGTGGGATGGTGGTATTTTTGTGGATGATTAGTTTTAGTTGTTTGAAATTGTGTATATTTTAGTTTGGTTGTAAGTCACCTTGATTTTTATTTTGGAGAAAGGTATATAAGGCTCACTTGCATTGGCTGCCTATACATTTCCAAGCCCAATTCAAGGTGCTGGTTTTGACACGGCTTGGGACCACAATACCTGATGGAACGCCTCTCCCGACATGAACCTACCTGCTCACTGCACTCTACATCTAAGGTCCTCCTCCGAGTGCCTACTCCGAGGGAAGCTTGGAGGATGGCAACAAGGGAGAGGGCCTTTTCAGTGGTGGCCCCCCAATTATGGAATGATCTCCCCAATGAGGCTCACCTGGCGCCAACATTGTTATCTTTTCGGCACCAGGTTAAAACCTTTCTCTTCAGCATTTAACAACATACACTGAGTTTGTTTGTTTTTAACGGACCCCAGAATAGCTGTTTTTATAAGGATACTGTTGTTTTTATGCTTTTTATGGTTTTAAACTTTGTATACTTGTTTTTAATGTTTACTGTTTTTAACTTTTGTAGAGAGCTACGACTATGGGGCAGTATATAAATGCAATAAATAAATAAATAATAGATGATGATGATGATGATGATGATGTAGCACTAGGGATGTGCTCCACTTCTCTTCGGTTCAGAGAAGCAGGAGCGAGGCGGCCTAATTTGCCTCCGGAAAAGGCGGAGGCGAAGAGAGTCAGGGGGCCGGCGGATTGAAGCGAAGAGGATCGCCTCAATCCGGAGCTTCGCCTGCAGGTAAGTGGGGGGGAGGGGGACTAATCTGGCGCTGCTGGCGCTGCCATCCATGCGGCGGCGGCGGCAGCACCAGGTAAGGGAGCAGGGGGGAGGGACACTTCTCTTCTTCCATTGTGGGCTTCAATTGAGGCCCTGGTTGAAGCTGGAAGTGAAGGCCGAGGCCTCTTCCGGCTTCAACTGGGGCCTCAATTGAAGCCCGCGACGGAGGAAGGGAAGGGGGCGGGGGCCTGGCCTACCTGGGGCCACCGGCGCCGCCATTCATGCGGCAGCGGTGGCGGCACCAGGTAAGGGAGCAGGCAGGGGGGACGCTTATCTTCCTCCGTTGCGGGCTTCAATTGAGGCCCCGATTGAAGCCGGAAGAGGCCTCGGCCTTCACTTCCGGCTTCAACCGGGGCCTCAATTGAAGCCCACGATGGAGGAAGGTAAGGGGGTGGGGGCAGGGGCGGGGGTCTGGCCTACCTGGCACCAACGGCGGCGCCATCTATGCGGCGGCGGCTCCAGGTAAGGGAGCAGGGAGGAGGGACGCTTACCTTCCTCTGTCGCGGGCTTCAATTGAGGCCCCGGTTGAAGCTGGAAGTGAAGGCCGAGGCGTCTTCCGGCTTCAACCAGGGCCTCAATTGAAGCCCGCGACGGAGGAAGGTAAGGGGGCAGGGTGGGTGGCTGGCTTATCTTGCGCCGCTGCCGCCGCTGCCATCCATATAGTGACGGCGGCGAAGCCGGATCTCGCTCCGCGGAGCGGCACGAAGAGGATCGGGCCCGATCCGGATTTTCCGGATCGGGCCACGAAGAGGATTGGGGGGTCCGTGCACACCCCTATGTAGAACCAATCTTTTCCCAGCCAGAGAGAAGTAACTCAGACATTTATTCTTTTTGCCCAGCATGATGAATCAGGTGGCTGCCATTGGATGATAATCTAATATTAGTATACTTTTACCACCATAAAGAGAAATTACACAAACTTTTCAATGGTAAAAATATTCTGCCCATTCATAAAGAGAATAGGGAGGTAAGAGAAGGACTAGGATGGATGCTCTGATCTCTTAGTCATTCTATTTCTATTTCAGTCTCCAAATACTAATGGAAGTTGTATTGCTATATAGTAAAATTGCTAAGAAAACAGAGGTTTTGCTCAATATGAAATGCAATTGTAACCTATGCGATCCTGAGTGGATTGCTGCGTGGTGAGGAGTGAAGGTGAGGGAAGTTGAAACATACACTCTTCTCACAGAAATACTCTTGTCAAGTCTCATTTTGGTGGAACCCATTCAAACCTCTGTTAAAACCGATTGTTTATGTATGACTGCTGGTACATCTAAAAATGCATAAGCCCATAGGCAAACATTTCTCTGTGGCCGGATCTACACTAGTCTTATAACATTGCTAGTGTCCCTTTCTAACGTGCTTCTCTGTATCGTTTCTCTGTATCACAGGACACACTAGCGTGACTTACGTTTCGCTGCAACGGAACTTCAGGGCACATTGTTCAATTGTTTCCGTTGTTCTCCCTCTTCTGTGAGAGCTGCTGGGTTTGCTCTGCCCACTGCCTGCCTCATTCCTAGCCAGAAGGGTAATAGTCATAAGCACACACAAACCTCCTCCCAAAACATCTTAATGCAAGTCCCAGGGAATTGCCTGAATGCATAGGAGCCAGCCACTTTGCTGAAGCTAAGCTGGGCCAGGTGTGGTCAGAGTTTGGATGGGAGACCAAATTGAAAAGTTTTAGCAGCAGCCCCGTTTAAGCCCAGCTGGTCATGAGTTGTGGACTTTGGACCCTTGTTAATTTTCCTGCAGGGAGCTACAGCGATCCTTTGAGCGCTCCTCAGCTCCTTTGCAAAGAGGGGGGAAACTTCTCCTGTTAACCTTCAAAGCTTTTCACGGTCTAGCTCCTTCCTATCTCTCCTCTCTCATCTCACACTATTGCCCCGCTCGTGCTCTTCGCTCCTCTGATGCCATGTTTCTCGCCTGCCCAAGGGCCTCTACTTCCCTTGCTCGGCTTCGTCCATTTTCGTCTGCTGCCCCTTACGCCTGGAACGCTCTTCCAGAACATTTGAGAACTACAAGTTCAACCACAGCTTTTAAAGCTCAACTAAAAACTTTTCTTTTTCCTAAAGCTTTTAAAACTTGATGTTGTGCAGACTTCTACTGTTACTTTCTACTGTTAGTTTTTCCCTACCCTGTGCCTGCTTACCCTTCCCTGTACCTGTTGGCATTCTCTTCCCCTCCTTATTGTTTTACTATGATTTTATTAGATTGTAAGCCTATGCGGCAGGGTCTTGCTATTTACTGTTTTACTCTGTACAGCACCATGTACATTGATGGTGCTATATAAATAAATAATAATAATAATAATAATAATAATAATAATAATAATAATAATAATAAATGTTAAAAAAAAAGTCATTAAAAATCAACCGATGACCCAGGGGGAGTCCACACACCGTTCCGAAGGTGCCCCGAAGCCCCCTGAGGGCGCCCCGAAAACACTCATGTAGCACATACCTTAATCGTCCCCAGAAGAGGCGGAGGAGGAGGCGTGTTTTGGCAGCGCAGACTGCAGGCGGGCTGCTCCTGGCTCCGTTTTCCTTTAGCCAGCAGGCCCTGCGAGAGCTACCAGCAGTGGGGCGGCAGCGGCGGCGGCCCCTGCGCGGTCCCGGGGGCGTGGGAGGCGCCCTCCCCTTTCCTCGCCCGTCGGCTCTCTTCCCTCCCACGACCCAGCCTCGTGGGAGGGAAGAGAGCCGACGGGCGAGGAAAGGGGAGGGCGCCTCCCACGCCCCGGGACCGCTTAGGGGCCGCCGCCGCCCTGCTGCTGGTAGCTCTCGCAGGGCCTGCTGGCTAAAGGAAAACGGAGCCAGGAGCAGCCCGCCTGCAGTCTGCGCTGCCAAAACACGCCTCCTCCTCCGCCTCTTCTGGGGACGATTAAGGTATGTGCTACACAACCGTTTTCGGGGCGCCCTCAAGGGGCTTTGGGGCACCTTCGGAACAGTGTGTGGACTCCCCCCCAATTTGATTCAAATTTGATATTTGAATTACTGTGCCAGTTTTGGTGTGTTTATCTATAAAGCTTAGGCAGATGTAAGCATTTGTTTAAAATACTGCTCCTGTGCCCACAGCAGCGGCTGGGGCGAATCTTTTGCAAAAGGAGCACAATTAATGCTGGATGCATGGGAGTACTTCACAATAAAAGCAGATTCTAAGGTGGAAAACTTCTGAGTCCTTTGCATGCAATTGTCAGTGATTGCACAGTATAACGCTGGTGTGATTTATCTGCTGTAGCAGATAAGATAGCAAATGGGGCGAAGGAAGGAGAATAGGAAGTGGGCGGAGCAAACCCAGCAGCTCTGAGAAAGGGAGAGGAAAATTACCGGTAGAACGAGGCACATGAATCTGTAGCCACGCTGGAACTAAGAAATAGAACCTGTAAGTACAACTCATTTGCAATGTTGGAGACCCAGGGTCACATGACGCTGTGCGTCACAGTAACCCATTCAAAACGTTAGAATAACATCAGTGTAGATTCCCACTGTTACACTTTCCTGTTCTTTCCTTTATTAGAATTAAGAATGCACTGATCGTTAGGACAGCCAGAAGAGGAGGTGTTGTATGCTACAGGGCAGTTCACCCGTACTCCAGGTACCGGTGCGAGTGGAGACCAGGCCCTCAGTGCAATGATGTTTCTAAGGAGGGGTTGGATCCAGATTTAGATGCATGCAATTGGGCTGGTAGAAGTGGACTTCCACATCAATTTCTCCCCATGGTGGCTGCTCCCAACCCCCTGAAAATTCTACACAGCAGGTCAGAAACCATGCTGAATAGGGTGGGCTGTGGTGTATGGTGAGGTCCCTGAAAACTGGATGGAGGCATCTTCCATGAGTGGAACCCTTCCATTCACAGAAAGCTGGATGCTCTTTTACTTTTTTGCATTCCCCTCTTATTCATTTAACTGGGAGAATGTAAAGAGTGGTACATGAGAAAATAATGGGTAGAGTTTAAGCCTGTCTCTGAGATAGCTGGCAGTCCCAGATTGCAGTCAATTTATTTTGCCCCACATAACCAAGTGGGAAGAAATTTGGGAGGGAGATATTAACTGGTTCAGAGGTTTCCTTGCTTTTGGGCTGACCATGTGGTGTGGGCCTTGGAGGCTTTTACTTTATGTTTCTGGGCCTGTAGGAAGAAAGCCATCTTCCAAAGCCCCCCCCTTTTTTTAGTTTTTCCTTAATTGTGCAACAAAAATGAGAAACGATTCCATATTTTTGTTTCCTAAGCATTTCTCTCCAGAGCAGCCTTCTTTTTGATTCCAAGCCTGTGAAGAAGCTTCACACTGTATTTCACATTTAGTGCTCTCAGCATTTTTTTTTCTTCAAACACAGATAAAGTTAAGAGTAGAGACATGTGCCTCAAAGTATGTGTGTGTGTATGGAACTGTACAATCCTGTTAGAGGTATTTGGTTGAAAAGAAACAAAGAGTGTGGAAAGGAATTAGCTTTCATTATGCTGGGTGAAACAAAAGAGCTCTGATGTGCAAAGTGGAAGTCTTGGAAATGCTGATGCATTTGAATACATTATGGTGCCCCCTCTTCCTCTGCGCATACACTTCACCCTGTGAGATTAGCTGATAAAACATGCTTTTCGAAGAATGGCAAGTTAGAAATGCTGATCACTGGTGCACTGCAGTTCCTAAGCGAAGATGACAATGGAGGGACGCTTTTCAAAGAGGAATATTAACTTTGGCCCAGTTTGCATGTATCAAAAAGCCGCCATGAATGAATTTCCCCGTGGGGCTTCTCGTCATGGCAGTGGCCATCATTTTGTATATTTGAGCTGTGGTGTGTGCGTGCTGTAGCTTGTTGTCATGTGTGAACCCAGCGAGAGAGGGTTGTTGGAGTGGTTCACAAGCCTCTCAGAATATATGGGCTGATTTAGAGTGTCATCACATGGGGGGAAATCGCGATTGCTTACCGTCGCTTCTCCGCCTGTGCTTTTGTCCCTCATTACTTCCTCTTTTGAAACAACTTGTTCGTGGTCCATTCAGTGGGCTGTTTTGATTGTGCTGCTTCTCCCGCACACAGCAGGAGATAGCGGCAACTTCCATCTTTAAAAATAAGGCGTAATCTACACCAAGCAGGATATTACACTATGAAAGTGGTATATAAAAGGCAGGAGCCATACTACTACTTTATAGCGGCATTGAAGTGCACTGACAACTGTTGGGGCCCATTGACACATACTATATGCTGCTTTCATACCACTATATCCTGCTTGGTGGGGCTCTTGCCTCTTATATATTGCTTTCATACCATTTTTGTAGTGCAATATCCTGCTTGGTATAGATTAGGCCTAAATCAGACTTACTGGGGTGGTTTTTTCTCATGTGAAGAAGTCTAGAAGGGGCGGGAGGCACATGGGAGGCAGATGACATTGTGAGATGGACCTGTGAAAATCCGTGAGTGCCCAGTAATGAATGTGCAATAAAATGCTAGTGTGATGGAACTCTTAGGGTTGGAGATGGTTGGCTACCCATGCAACAACCCACCCTCGCTGGGCTCACATGTAACAATAAGCTGTGGTGCACCCTGCCGTGGCTCAAATATTCAAAATGGTGGCTTCTGCTGCAATTAAAAGCCCCATGAGGCAATTCACTTATGGTGAATTTTGTTATATGTGAACCAGGTCAGAGCTAGCTAATAAGGCCTCTGCTAATAAAATATAAAATAAACAAATATGCCAGTAAAGGAAATTATAAAGAAAAATGCCTTTTAAAGGCATTTAAAAGGGTGGGTTTTGGCATTTTATTTAAATCACCAAATAACATAAACAAGCAGTTTTTCCATTTCAATGAGGCTATAAATTTGATATTCTTAAATTCTTCCAAGCTACTGCATTCCACCCTGAGAATGAATTATTAGCCATAGAATTGCCATTCTAGTTAGTCTCCATTCAACCCCAAACTTTAATAGAAATAACCTGTCGCATTTGATTGAGTGTGATATCGCAGTAGGAACCTTGAATTTAAACTCTGGGGGTGGGTGGGAGGGGGTGTTGGGAAGGAAAATGGTGTCATTTGTGAAGTCAGCATTTGACTAAAATGGAAATTTCTTCAGGGCTCCCATCGGTGCGACTCCATAAAGCAATTTGCCTTTGAAGCAAGAGAAACACACTCAAATGAGAAATGAAAATGGGACAATCCATGTATCCCCCACCCATTGCATCACTTTGGGAATTTTCCCTTCTTTCAAGTGACTCGAAAGGATAAAAATGAAGGAAATTTGTTTTGATCAGCTGTAAAGCTGAAGCGATGTTATTAAACACATTTGTTTTAGTTACATGGTTAATCTTTAAGAGAGGGTAAACTTAGCCAAAACAAAGGAGTTAATCATATATTAATGATAAGCCTTGGTAAATTAAAATGAATTCTACTTTGGGACTAAAAGAAAACTTCCACTGATAACAAAAAAGACAAATTATATAGATAGAGAGAAACACACACACACACACACACACACACACACAGAGAGAGAGAGAGAGAGAGAGAGAGAATGAGAGAGCCCTTGGCAATATTGGAAACATGATCTGAAATAGATAAAAATCTATCCAATATCGTCCACACTAAGACTGTGACAGTTTAGAAAGTTATTGGCATAATGTAACACAAGCATATCCTGTTTGGCTAGAGGCTGCAAGTTGTAACTGTGCAGTATGTTTGTTCAAGATGCAGCTGCCATTTTTGTGATGCATATAGATACTGTACCTCGGCCGCCATATGTGGTTGCGGCACTGAAAGCTAGAGATGGCATGTTTGACTTACAAGACAGTTTAACTGAATCAGAGGGGGCTCCCCCACCCTGCCAGTTTGCAAACAACAACCGGCTGGTCAAAACACTTCAAGAAACCATTGGATTAGCATTTGATAACTTCTCATAGCTAAGTCCAACTGGCCCCTCCCCCGGGCTTTCTTTTCTTATTTTAATAAAACCTCTGGGCAAGTTGCCAGAACATTTGTTCGGTAGTAAAAAATACAGTTGTTGTTATTTTAAAAATAAAGACGGAATTTTACAAAATAAAAAACCAAAAACATCATTTTCACTTTGTGTATGTGCGTGCTTCAGTTGTATAGCCCCACGCATGGGCTGGTTGATCCAGATTGTTGAATTCAGCCGAGGCGCAGCACATATGGTGGTGTGAGACTGCAGTGTGCATCTGTACATCCTCCCCTGCTCCCACCACCACCACCACACACACACACACACACACACTGTGAGCCAAGCACAAGGAGAGGCAAAGTAACTTGGCCATGGTGACTGTGGAGGTTGCCCTTAGGTCCACTAATCTGTGGGGCTTCCTCACCATGCACTAGAATGCAAGTCGAGATTCCTCCAGCCATGTCTGCCAGCAGTAGCTATAAGTACAAACAGAAACCTTTTGCTGTTAGCTCTGTTCCCGCTGGAAGCCATCAGGCCATGAACTCTGACCTGCCCTATGCTCCATACCTAGAGCCTACCATGTGCCGGCATTTCTTTAATCAACACTTGGCAAGCCCGAGTGCACGAGGGTGTTCAAGGCATCCTTGAAGGGTACAGAATCGAAAGCATGTGGCGACGACTTACAGTCTGTGGTAATTAGCTTCAACAATAAGTTTATCTTCACTGAGGAGCCATTGTTAATTTAACAAAGGACATGGTTAATAACAGCATTGCTGGGCTGTCATCTCTCCAGTGTCTTCTCCCCTTTCGCGTGACAGCTGACATTGTTTGCAAGAAGCGCAACTTCTAGAGAAACAATTTTCTGTCTTCTTCAGATTGATCCGCCAAATACCACTGACAAGTGACTCACCATCCATCAGCCCCAGGGGTTATGCTTCTCAAATCCCGTTCAGAAGGAGCATGGCCATTCTCCTCCACCTGCATGATCTTTGAGCATCTTTATGGGAACTCACTAGGAAACAACTCCCCCTCCCAAAACAGGCACATATCCCAGCACTACAAAAGATAAAAAAAGAAGTCATGCTGGACAGTTATTCCGTATGAACAGCAGGATAAGAGGAAATGACTGAGAACAGAGGAGTATTGTATTTGAGCTGGCTCACTGAGTGATTTAAGTCTCAGAGAAACCAAGGAAGTCCCAATTATATTGCAGGCAGCTGGTCATTCCCTTTGATGAGTCCACAGTCAGAAGGGTAGCAAAGGAGATGCTGAAGTCTGAAACACGTCGACAGCTTTATTGCCGCTGACTCAGGTCATCTTTCTAAGGGACCTGAGAATCATTTCTATTTCAGAAGGGGTGGTTTCGTATCTTGATGGGGAAACAGTTCTGGCATGGGGTCCTTCGTTGGCTATGTGATCTAGGTGAAGCCACTTTTCAGAGGAGTGTCTCAGGTGAGCAATCTGAAGAGAGTAGGAGAGAAGGGTAGGCAGGGTGCCATGAGAAGAAAAGTGCGATGGTAATAGTAGTAATGGTGACTGAACTTCCTAAAGAACTGTTTAGGATGGAAACTAACAAGAGTTG
Source organism: Elgaria multicarinata webbii (assembly GCF_023053635.1). Classification (NCBI taxonomy): domain Eukaryota; kingdom Metazoa; phylum Chordata; class Lepidosauria; order Squamata; family Anguidae; genus Elgaria; species Elgaria multicarinata. The sequence goes on along the minus strand of NC_086172.1, from coordinate 72,138,778 downwards.
TAGGGGCATGTAAATGTATGTCAGAGAGCTCCTTTGATGGTATTCCAGAGCAGAAAGAGAATTTGCTCTGGGCATGTAAGCCAGAAACATCTACTTGGCAATGTACAGGGTCTCTGAATGGGACCAGTAGCTACAGGTGTGGGGTATGGGGCACTGAGCTCCTCTCCATACCACCCAATCCTAGAAACATGAATAAAACATTAGCATTACCATCCATTTACCATATAAGAAGCAAAGTGTATGTGCAGAAAGGCAATGTTTGTAGCTGCATCAAAAACTATGCAACAGAATGAGCGTCATCATATGGGGTGGGAGTGGGGTGGGGGAATCGCTGCGCTGCCCATGCATTTGTCCCTCATTACTTCCTCTTTTGAAAGAGGAAGTAAACAACATGCCTGTGGTCTATTCAGTGGGTCGTTTTGATCCCGCTGCTTCTCCTGCACACAGTGGGGGATAGTGGCAAGTTCTGTTTGAAAAAATAAGTCAGACTTACTGGGAAGAAGGCCAGAAGGGGTGGGAGGTGCGCAGGAGGCAGGCGACACCATGAGAGGGAGTGTGAAAATATGTGACTCCCCAGTAACGAGTATGCAATAAAACACTCGTTCGATGGAGCTCAATATCTTCAAGAGTGTCAGAGCTTCTTTGGGGCTGGAGGGACCATTGCAGTGGTGGAGCCAGGTCCAGTCCCTGGCGTCTCCAGCTAGTGCTGGGGAAATTCCCTTTCTGAAACTCAATGGAGCCACTGCCAATTAGGGTAGATCAGGGATGAGCAGAAGGTAGAGGTTGAGCTGTTTGGGGCGTCAGCGCCCACCATTCCCGGCCATATTGGGGTGACAGGGGTGTTCTCTACAAGGAGTGAATGGGGAGTGCTCACCCCACAAGTGCTCACGCTGCCACTGCCTCAGCCCACCCCCATGAGCTGGGTTCTGTGAGCCCCGGCCAAGCGCTCGTGAGGTTTGCGAGTGCGCAGAAGCTGCCCGCCCTGACTTCATCCACCCCCACTGGCAATGGAGGCCTTAAGGCCCCATTACTACTTGTGTTAATAGGCCTTTAAGACTCCCATTGGAGGGGGGAGAAATGTGCAATTTCCCCAAGGCTGGGGCAATTGTGTATTTCCCCCTGCTGTGGCTGCCATTAACACAGTAGGGCAGGACAGGGCAAAGGGTGCTATCCCAGAAGCTAGGGCAGGGGCTCACAAGCACTTGGGCACGGGTCTGTCCTCGCCCCGTGAACATCACCTTGGGCCAGTGAGAGCTGGATGTCCCTATCTAGGAACAAGAACATGGCTTCAGGACCTGCATCCCTTGTGTTTTAGTCACGGAATACTCTCTTTGTTTCTGTAAGACTGGTACACTTGTATGCAAGTTGCCAAATTAGCTTTTTATTATTACTTTGTCTTTTTTAAGAATGTTTAAAAACACACACACACACACAAAAAAACCCCTGCAACTTTCTTCTATTAAATGTTCTCTGAGGAGAGATTAGCTTTCTTACAACTGTATGGGGTCACGTTAAAAAGAAAATATGGATGATTTCCAAATTGTTTTGGCAACATAATGTGAGGGGAGGGATTAAACTGGAATAAATGAGCAGCATTATGTTCCCCAAGCATAATGATAAATTAAATGAGTTTTGTAAGGCTTATATCTCCAGCATGTCATATAAGCACAAAGTGGATTGCTTGAAGCCAGACTTCCCCAACGTGGTGCCCTCCAAATGTATCTGATTTCAACTCCCATCAGCCACAGCCAGCATGGTCAGGAACACTGGGTGTTTTTGTCCAAAACGTCTGGAGGGCACCAGCTTTCAATCACAGAGAAGGATGACTAGAAGCAGTAAGGGCAGGGCTCCTCTCCTTTAGAAGATTAATTAATTAATTAATTTCATTTATTACAGTTATATCCAACTTTCTTCCATTGTGGAACATGAAGTGGCTACATTGTGCTTTCCAGGTCTCCCCTCCAAGCACTGACTAGCTCCAGACCTGCTTAGCTTCAGCAAGGTGGATGCCTCATGTGCCTCCAGACCATGTGCAGAAGATACAGCAAAGATACAGGCATCCGCAGAGTCACCACCTGGCATCCTTGCCAGGGGTCGCTGCTGGGGCATGGTTGTGGCCACCATCTTAGTTTCCCTAAAATGCAATGACCTGGAAGTTCTGTCTCTCTGGGGTTAGTATAGCTTAACAAAATCATGTTTTTGTGATGTGTACCAGTTTTGTTTTATTTTAACCAAAATTTCCAGGAATGACAGAAATTCAATCGGTATATTAAGATGAACCTCCCAGAGTGCAGGACACGGAATAACGGGCTCAAGTTCAAGGAAGCCAGATTCCAGCTGGACATCAGGAAAAACTTCCTGACTGTTAGAGCAGTGCGATGGTGGAATCAGTTTCCTAAGGAGGTTGTGGGCTCTCCCACACTAGAGGCCTTCAAGAGGCAGCTGGACAACCATCTGTCAGGGATGCTTTAGGGTGGATTCCTGCATTGAGCAGGGGGTTGGACTCGATGGCCTTGTAGGCCCCTTCCAACTCTGCTATTCTATGATTCTATGATTCTATGAGGAATCCAACTGTACCCACCAGAGGTACATTGGACAGTGCCTACTAAAGCGCCCCCTCCCAATGCTGGAAGGAGCCCTGAATAAAAGAATCCTGGAGCCATTCTCTTCTGGGTTACATTAAGATAAAACAAAACACAGGCATCTGCTACACTCCATATGATTAGCATAATGTGTAGTTTGGATCTTCCAGAGAAATCCTGGAGTATTTTATTGCTAGCCCAGACAGCTGAGACTTAGGAAGAGAACAGTATTTCTGAGAGGAAGCCATAGCCTTTTTGGTGTCAAAGTATTGCTGGCATGTAAAACATAAGAACATCAGAAGAGTCCTGTTAGATCAGACTTGTAGTCTAGCACCCTGTTTCCTATAGGGCCAACCAGATGCCTCTAGGAAGCCTACAAGTAGAATATGAGTACAATAGCCTCTCCTGCTGTTTGTTCCCCAGCAACTGGTATCCAGAAACATGCCGCCTTTCCTCCTGGAGGGAGCATCAAGACACCACTGATGTCTTTCTCCTAACAGTTGTAGTTTCAGTAATACAAAAACAGTGATGTTCTAAAACAACTGTGAGCAAACTGTGGCCTTCGGGCCCATGTGGCCCTCAGCTGCTCTGTGTGGCCTGGGGAACTCCTGGAAGCTGCACCCACTATTCCCTGCGGATCAGCCCTCAGATCTAACCTGCACCAGGATTGGTGTGTGTGTGTGGGGGGGTTACTGTATTTGTGTGTCACAGCTTCTTCCTCCTCTCTGATGTTCTAAAAGTTGAAAAGAGAGAGATGTTTCTCCTAGATTTATGTCCCCTCAAGGATGCTGATCCTTTTTAAGTCTCTTGGCTATTCAATACTTGTTTATTCTGGAAACTGTCCCTTTCTCCTTTCATTGGGTCTTTTCAGCATGCCTCCCAGGGCTCTTCTTTCTCCTTTTAATTTCTGCAAACCCATCTTCTTTCACCCCTCAGTGCCAATGGACTTCACTTCTTCCATCACTCAACTCATAAACCATCACTCAACTTATAACCCCTTCCATGTAGAGTGCTTCTTTATACATTGCCAAAAAAGGAGGATGAAAGGACAGCAATTTGTATAACATTTGCATATGCGGTGCAAATGTAGAAATAACAACTATAATTCAAATAGAAAAAAAATATGTCTCACCATAGTGCAGAAAACTGAATGGGTGACCTGTGTTCCTTGCTTAGACTACTGTCCAGGTGCTAATTGTAGATGGGCAACTTCAAGGCTCTCCCTTCTTTGACTTTAAACCAGACTTGGACTGGACAGCCCATCAGATGGAGGACATCATCAGATAGAGGACTGTCCTCTGCCAGCTCTCCAAAATTGAGGATGCTCTTCTGTAAAGTAGGACAGCTGGCTATCCTATTTCCATGCCAGTCTTACTTCTCCCAGGGATGGGCTGTCAGCCGGCCTGTTATGAGAAGGAATATAGCAGTAATGAGTTGCAATCACCTTGGCAAGCCTTTGACCCTGTTCAGACAACACACTAAAACACAGCGGTTACGCATTTTGAGCTAAACATTATGGTTTAGCGTGTCGTGTGAACCATTCCTAACCATAGTGGCTACATAACCATGGCTTAAACATGCTCACTAACTATTTGCTGCACAAGGATTAGCAGCCTAACCATGGTTCAGTGTGTTGTCTGAACAGCCCCTGTAAGGCTGTCACACAGCTCCTGCAGCCAAGGGTATGGTGTACCTGCGAGGTGCAGAGTGTGCCAGTGGTTTGTGAGTCCCCCAACTTAAAGGGAAGGTGACAACTTGATGATGTTGACAGGATGGCCTGGAGGGTACCACATAAGAAATCAGATGAAGATTCTGAAAGAGTGGGAGAAAAGGGCATCCGGTTACTCTTTATTGCTTATAAGAGTGGGTATTTTTATGGATTTAAAACTGCCTAATGCCTTTTTCCTCTCCGGAATTTATCACCTGCTCAATCATTTGCACTCTGGTTAACGGCGTCGCAGTATCATCTAAATGCTATAAAAATGGCCCTAGTTTAGCACAGCCTGGAGCTCTTGATTTATTTTTGTGAGTCTCTCTCCTTGCGAGTGTACCTTTATCACGCAATGAGAAAGTGAGGTCCAGCCACTCTTTGCATTGCTCCTGGTCACTAAATCACTTGACGCCGGGATGTGTTGGGAAATGGGCAAAAAGACTGTCATATTTAAATTATAAGATTTCAGTGTTGGTAGAAAATGAGTGACTGGCAGGGATGATGGATGGCACTCTCCGGTGATACAAAGATGAGTAATGGGGCAATCAGATGTAGCAGGAGTGAGGTTACTAAGGGGAAAGGGAAACGGAACTGCATTTCTCACGTTGAGAGGAAAAAGGACAAGCACAGGAGACTTGGCACTTGGAATGGCTGCTGGATTCACAATGGCTCACATGAAGTATTTCCCAAATGCAAGGATTTGAAATAATAATAATAATAATAATAATAATAATAATAATAATAACAACAACAATAACAATAATAATAATAATTTGTTACCCGCCTCTCCCTCTGGATCGAGGCGGGGTACAACATAAATGCAAATGCCATAAAAAACATATAATTAAAACATTTAAAGCTAATACATTATTAAAAGCAGCACATTGCATCTTAAAATTCAACTGGGTAGGCCTGCCGGAAGAGATCAGTCTCTTGGACACATGAAGAGATGGGAATTCTGATTAAGATTGAAGAACAGCATTTGAATTGAGGATTGGCCATGATAATCTGGAACCTGTCTTTCTACCAAAAAATACCAGGGATGTTGTGGAAGAGCCTTGTGCACCAAAGCCTTTCACCCCAGGCTGCTTGGGGCAACACTATTTAGAACCCTTTGCAACAAGAGCTCCATTCACAAATGTCCTCCATGCACTGGCCCCATCACCAGTGTGACCATCCCTACTGGTTCCATTCTCGACTTCTGAATGTTCAGCAAAGGTGTGTGTATGTACCAGGTGCCTACACACATAAAAAAGCATAGGAAGCTGCCTTATACTAAGTCAAACCGTTGGTTCATCTAACTCTGTATTGTCAACACTGACTGGAAGTGGCTCTCCAGGGTTTCAGCCAGGAGTTTTTCCAGCCCTACTGGGAGATACCTGGGATTGAACTGGGACCTTCTGCATGGAAAGCAGGTGTGCTACCACTGTCTGCACATTGCTGTCTGCACATTGGTTCTTCCTGCAAGCTTTCACTGAATGCCTTGAGATCAGGAAGGCAGAATTGGCAGAGACACCCAAGCTGGTGGCATATCCCTGCTCCTCTATTCTGTGTAGTCTCTGAAATATGTCAAAATATTTGTGACCGTGATTCAACTTTACACTCCAATACATTGTTTCAGTGCCATACAGTCATCCCTATGACCAGCCGGTTCTGTTCTACACTCCAGGAAACCCAGTCCATGTTGCTCCTTGTGGTATAGCCAGAGCAGAGTTGCAAAAGGATGAAGTGCCACACTGCACAATAAAAAGCTACTGAAGGTAGAAACCAATAGATTTGGGCATTGGAATGAATTTGATGGATGGATGATTTTGCTTCCTGTAAGGAGTTGGATTCGAGGGCCTTTTGCATCTTCCAATTATAGAATTTCACTTGACAAATATAAATACTGAAATTCTTGTTTTACCATTTTTGAAAGGGATGCTAAAACTACTGTGGTTGAAACTTCACTGTATCTGCTAGAATACTTTTGTACCTGACCTCTCCACTTACATTTTTGCCATTTTTAAAAAATAATTGTAGTTCGTAACAAAATACATAGTTCCACAGCATTGCCCACTGTGGTTGAGGCCCTGTTTGGATGTAATGATCGTACTTGACAAGTGTGCTGGTTAGGGTGACCACTTACACACTGCCAAAAAAGAGGAACTGCAGTACTAAAAAAGGACAAAACAATATCAATTTGCATAATATTTGCATATGCTAATGTATATGTATAGGTACAAATTTGGAAACAATAACTATAATTTAAATAGAAATACAATGCATATCACTGTAATGGGGAAGACTGACCAGGTTACCTGGGTGCCTTGCTCAGTCTGCTAACCATTGATGGGTAATTTGAAGGCCCTCCTGATCTCTCTCCTTACGGTTATCTTTAAACTGGTCTTGGACAGGACAGACCATCAAATAGAGGACACCTCCAAACTCAGGACTGTCTTCTGTGAAGTAGGACACCTGATCATCCTAGCTGGTACATGCTGCCTTCTCTCGTCTGCTTTGCTCCTCATGTACGTGGGAGCAGTTAAATAAACCATTGACCTTCCATCCATGTTTCATTTGTTTGATTATGCTTCTGGCTTGCCTGGGGAGAGATGGTCTAGAGTAAAACCACAAAAGTAAGGTCCATGGTTTGCTCACCCATGCCCAATTCCAGGGGGAGTCAAGCAGGAGCAACAGGGCAGTATACACCAGCACATTACTGAAACCCAATAAACTGGGATTCTCCTGGAATCCTGGCTTATTGTGACAACTGAACCCTGGTTATTGTGACATCTGAGCCACTGTCTTTTTCAGGCACTAAAAAGAAAAATAAATAACCTCAAGGTCTTCTACTGGATACCTCAAGTGTCTGTAAGTGGTAAATTCTGTAGTTTTTAAAACCATGTAAGTATTCATAATGTTTAGTAGGAAGTCAGTGGGTCATCTCCTGCTGGCTTCTATTTTCGCATACCCATCTTTTTCCTTTTATTTATTAAAGGCTTCGTGTCTTTTAAAACAATCTGTCCCTTACATTCACTATTGCTTTTTCCAAAAGTGCTCATCCAGATGATTTATTAGCAGTGGTTTTTTTTTTGCCCTTTCCAAAATCTCTCTCTCTCTCTGTGTGTGTGTATATAAAACTGTGCCTCTGTGTTCCACTTCAGATGGCTAAGAGAAGGCTGCATAGTGCATAGCTTCTTATGAACCACTTTTTAATCCCTTCTTGATTTGCTTTTGTTTTCATCCATCTTGGTAAATGTCAAGAAGGCAGTTGGGGTGGGGAGAGAGAAAGGAAAGAGGAAGAAAAAAGAGAGGAAAAGTCAAATTCTTATATATATATATATATATATATATATATATATATATATATATATACACCCAATAAAATTGGAATACATTTTAGGGTTCATTTATATAAGGGAAAATTTCAACACAATTTGCCATTTTGGAGAATGGTTCTTAGTCATACAAACCTATATCTACTGCATAATAAATATCATAAACTTCCCTTCCTTTTCTCATATATCTTATATATTTTAATTCTATATTTTGCTGACCTTTTAGTTAACTATGAGCATTAGTTATACAAAATATTAGTTTATCTTTTGCAAGGCCATAGATAAGGTTGTATATATGAATATACTCTTTCTTTAACTGCATGTTCTTTGCTTGACATTTAATTCTTAACCATTTAACGAAATCTGGAACCTGCCAACCAACTAGCTTCTTCATTTTGCCTTTACATATCTGGATACTGCAACCACATTGGAAATACTGTGCATGATTCTGGTCACCCCATCTTAAATACAAAACAAAAAGTTTTGTAAAAACGCTGAAAACGCTATATGAAAGGATAATCAAAATGATCAAGACGTTGGGCTGCCTTCCCTACAAGAAAAGAAAGGCTATTTGGGGAATTGTAGTTTAGTAAAAAAATGTATTAGTTGAGATATGATAAAGGTGTATAGAATTATGAATGATGGCGAGAAGGTAGAAGTGGATAGAGATCCCCCCATCCTCCTCTTGTGATACTAGAATAGGGGTTGGTCAGTGAAACTGTTAGAGAGCCGGATGAGGGGTGAAGTACCCATATTATTCAAATAAAGAGGCCCTTAGTTTAACCTGAGCCTCATGTGGCGCAGAGTGGTAAGCCGCAGTTACTGCAGCCGAAACTCTCCCCACGGCCTGAGTTCAATCCCAGCGGAAGCTGGTTCTCAGGCAGCCGGCTCAGGTCGACTCAGCCTTCCACCCTTCCAAGGTGGGTAAAATGAGTACCCAGCTAGCTGGGGGAAAGGTAGCCATGACTGGGGAAGGCAATGACAAACCACCCCGCTACAAAATCTGCCAAGAATACGTCAGCGAAAGCAGGCGTCCCTCTAGGAGTCAGCAATGACTCAAGTGCTTGCACGAGAGGTTCCTTTCCTTTCCTAGTTTAACCCAAGTTCTGGAGTCTGTGTCTTTATTCTATGCGTCCTTCTCCACTCACAATTGTGTACAGTAGAATTTCAAGGGGATGCGGAATCATTTTTTGCATCCTTGATATTTGTCCTAATTGTATCATTGCAGGGCTAATACTTTGAACTACAATGTTGAGTTACAGATTGACAATTGCCCTGTGAATTAGAAAACTTACAAAAGGGACTTCTAGAAATACTCAGCATTTGGAGATACAAAAGACACTTGGGCTACAAGCAGGTGATCCATATTTTTGCGTTTGGACGTTGAAGGACTAATTGTGGCTTATTTCTGTAATTTGATGCTTACTAAAGACATACTTACTAAAGGCTGGGTTTTTTGCAAGTGTATTCTAATTAAGTCCCATAGGACCCACATGAGTAGAAGTTATACTTTCACTTCCTCCTCTCTGTCTCTCTCCCCACATTCCCCGCCACTGACTCCCTGCTTCGTGGCTGAGTATCAAGCTATAGGGAGAAGTGAAAACTGTGGTAAAAGAAGCAGGGAGTCTTGGATTGAGGCACGGAGCAGGAGGGGTGAGGAAGGGGTCTTGGTGGGCTCTGTCACCTGGGCACTACATCGCTAACACCTGCCCTAGATGGAACAACAATTTCAGTGTTCTTCATTGAGAACAGTGACAGTTTAGCAGGCTTCTCTGCTTTCACCATTCAAATGGTGAAGATGGTGTTGACTGGTCTCTGGAAAGGTAATGATTATGATGATGATAGTATTTCATGATTAAGAGTATCATAACTTTTTACAGCGAGGCCTGTGCCCTCCTCACCCCTATTGAAGAGCTGCAGCTGGACATTTGGCAAATGCTTTGGGGAAAAAAAAAAGAAGACTAATGAAATTAAAGCTCTATGATAATTTGTTAATGAGGCCTAAGTTAAGGGAGGGGGAATTCATACTTACGTGAAAAGTTGAAATATTCTCACTGATTTGCAAGGCCTTCGCATGCTAGTTCTGCAAGGTCATATGCTGGTATCATGCCAGCATCTATCAACGTCAATTTGACTATACATAAAAGCCAAGAAAGAAAGAAAGAAAGAAAAGAAAAGAAAAGAAAAGAAAAGAAAAGAAAAGAAAAGAAAAGAAAGGAGTAACTTTCCTCAAAGAATTTCCAGACCTCAAACATTTACATAATGCAGCACTGAAAGATGAGTTTTTGTAAACTGCCCAGAGAGCTTCAGCTATGGGGCAGTATATAAATGCAATAAATAAATAAATAAATAAATATGAGTTAGTATTTGGAGACCATTATTATTTCAATCCTCTGCTGCATCCAAGTCTCTACTATGCAATGCCATTTCAAAATATTGTCCAGCTTATTTGTGACTTCAGATGTATGAGAATTCCATCTTGGAGTGAAATTTTAATAGATTTTACTAGTTCGTTTGTGGTGGATTTCGTTCAGTTTCCCCCTGTTGACATCGATTCAATCTGTAGCCAGTTGATCCAATACATGGATTTCAGATACTTTTTAATTGTGGCAGGGAAGTGCCAAAGTGAAGGATGAAATTGATAGGTGTTTTGACCAGTATGGAATATGGCTCTGCTGGGCTAAACAAAGTAGTGTGTGGAGAGGATGAAACTGACAAGGACATTTACAATGGGAATATGCCTTTATGGGGCTACATAGCGGACAGGCGTACTTTTGTAAGTGCTCACTTATGCAAGGTCCCTGAGCAGGAAGGGAGGGGAATCCTATAGACTCCTGGTTGGCCTCGTGCCTGGCTTCTTAGGTGCCTGGGACACTGCAACAGCTGACCTGCTTCAAATTTGGAATAGAATCTGAATGGTCCAGTGAGGTCCAAAGGTGATTTGGAAGTGCCAGATCATCCTTCAAGGTGAATTGAGAGGACTGTGCACAGCCCTAGCATAAAGTGATGCATATTGGGGCAAAAAACTCCCAACTTCAACTATAACCTGATGGGGTCTGAACTAGTGGTGACTGACCAAGAAAGAGATCTTGGGGTTGTGGTGGACAGCTTGATGAAAATGTCAACCCAGTGTGCAGCTGCTTTAAACAAGGCAAACTCCATGTTAGGCATAATTAAGAAAGGAACCGAGAATAAAACTGCCAGTATCATACTGCCTTTTTACAAATCTATGGTGTGACCACAATATTGTGTATAGTTCTGATCACAGCACCTAAAAAAAGACATTGTAGATCTAAAAAAAGTGCAGAAAAGGACAACTAAAATGATCAAGGAGCTGGAGCATCTCGCCTATGAGGAAAGGTTACAACAGCTGGGATTGTTTGCTTGGAAAAAATGAAGGTAAGGGGAGACATGATAGAGGTGTACAGAATTATGCATGGTGTGTCAAATATCAGTAGGGAGATATTTTTCTTCCTCTCAGAATACTAGAACCTGGGAGTCATCTCATGAAGGTGACTGGTGGGAGATTCCAGACAGATAAAAGGAAGAGCTCCGGCTATTGGGCGGTATAGAAATGTAATAAATAAATAAATAAATAAATAAATAAGTGCTTCTTCACACAATGCATAGTCAGACTATGGAATTTGCTCATTTGGATGGCTTTAAAAGGGGGTTAGAGAAATTCCTGGAGGAGAATACTATCAGTGGGTATTAATCCTGTTGCCTCTATGCTACCCCCAGGATCAGAGGCAGTATGCCTATGTACACCAGTTGCTGGGGACCATGGGCGGGAGGGTGCTGTTGCTTGTAGGTTTCAAATAGTATAGCTCAAGGAAAAATGGTGGACAAGCCACCATTTCTGTGCCATTGACTCAGCTAGAACCTAGAGCTTAATGTGGTCTTTGTGGGGCATACCTAGTTGTGTTTTTATATAAAGGGTGGGGTGGGGGTGGGGGGTTCTGATTGTGCTTATCCATAACGAGGAGAAAGGCACCCCAGGGATCAGCCTGCATTGCTCTGATGTAATTCTGATACCGTATATGGTGAAGCATTATCTTGTTCTGGCCTCAATCATGGAACATATGAAGTAGAGATGAAAACATCCCTGAGCAACAGTGAAATGTGTTCCTTCACTGCTCGTTAAAGAGAGACCACACACACACACACACACACACACATCAGGGATTAGGGGGCAAGACTTGCATATCAGGCACTGTTATTTCCAGACAGATCATAGCACCTACAAGCTCTGCACATGCTCAAAGGCAATTATTGATCTTACAACTTCAGGCATAATGAAAACAGGTTTCAGAGCTGCAATCCACAGGGAGCGTGGCATAAGGTTTGTGATGTAACAGTTAGGGACATAAATACAACTCTTTGATCTGGAAACATAATGCATTACTTGCTCTTCCTTGAGTTGAGGCTTCCTGAAAACTAATGTCTTGGGTAACCATGCATGCCCAAGTATTGAAAACACAGGCGGTGAGCTCTGCTGACATATTCAAACAAAAGTCAGGGCGCAATCCTATGCATGTGTGTATGTCCTACAACTCTCAGCATCCCTCCAATCAACCCAGAGGGCTGAGAATAGATGGGTGACGTATCTATTGTAGGGATGGGTGAGAATTTCACTGAGTTCACTTTTTTATGCTAACATACCGAGTTCACGCTACCCAAACCAAAGCACAAGCCAGAATGCATTTGCGTTCTGTAACCCGTCTTTTTCTAATGTTAAGCTCAATTTCTAATGTTAAGTTCAACTAAAAAAAATACACAGCAAAAATACGCGTATAAACAAAAGTATGCACATATTAGGGGAAACTGCACATAAAATTGATTTAGCCTATGGGGGGGGATATGTACATTTTAAAAATATGGATTACAATGCATACCTCTGGAAATTGCATTAAATTACATATATTTGGGGGAGAAATATGCATGAAAGCCTGCATGAATTTTGCTATGGACCTTTTTCTAAATAATCTGCAAACCAAGGTGGAAATGGAACAGAATTTAGCTGTGGAAATCTCATGGGCTTGTTGAATATGAACTTGACAGATTCGCCTATCCCTTATCTGTTGCCTGTTGAAAGGGAAACTGCCTGCTGAACCAGTCCTATTCCACAGCCACTTGTGTTCATTGTTCAGTGGACCCACTAGAAAGTTCCTGAGGCTAGCTGATTATGAGCTGTTCTACACAAGGCTGTTCATCAGCGGTATCTACTTTTAGTTTCATCACAAAATTGAGGTCTGAGCACTTTTCTACCACATAACCTTGAGGTGGCACTGTGGTATACCAGAATATGCAAATACACAAGTGCAAAAAGCAGTTTCTTTTGCTTTCACAATTAAATGCTGCAATTTCCTTGCTCTTAAAATAAAACAAAACAAAAAAACCCTCACAGAAAGTGCTCATTGGACACAGAAATGAAACTAGAAGGGCACAGCATCATCTAAAGAACCTGCAAACAACTGTGAGTAGGGAATAACAAGTACACAATAGCTCTATAAGAAATGGAACAATTGCTAGCTCTGCCATTTAGGGATATCATAGTGGGGTGTGCTTGTTGAGCTATGTCCATTCTGAAATGACTTTTGATAGTCACTTTACTGTAGAAGTAACATGTAGATCCTGGTTCTGTGAAGGGTTCATCATGCAGTCCTATTATGAGGCAATATTCACTAGGGCAAGACATAAGGTTTTGGTTTTGGTTTTAATTTGAACCCCCACATATTTTGAAAGAATATGGATGAGGAATCACAGGGTTGCAATGTGTAGCACTGCCCCATATAACTTTGAAAGGGTGCCACATACATTGAATGTACATGCACAGAGCTCCTCTGTGCACAAGGGAATGCTACAAGGTCCATTTTTATTAATAAGAAATTAATTATAAACGATTTATTAGAAAGGCTCGAGAAACAACCCATCCAATTACAGGCCAATAAGCCTTCTTGATGTACCAGGTAAGATTTATGCTCGATTTCTCCTTGATAAATTGGAGGATTGGGCTGAGGAACATGCTTTGTTGGCCCCGGAACAGGCAGGCTTTTGCACCGGCAGATCCACCCTTGATAATTGTTTTATGCTGAAGCATGTTGTGGATAAGTACTTGGCCAGTATTGTAAAGTATGTTTATGTGGCGTACATTGATCTTAAAGCTGCCTTTGACTCTATCCCGCGAGAACACCTCTGGACCAAACTACAGTCTCTGGGTATTGACCAGAAACTTTTAATATGTATAAAGGCTCTTTATTCCAATACATCTTTGAAAATCAGATTAGATAGAGGACACCTAACAGACTCGATTCCAGTCACAAAAGGTGTGAGGCAGAGATGCTTGCTTGCACCCCTCCTCTTTAACCTCTATGTAAATGATGTCGTTGATTTTTTAAGAGGCGATCAACATTTCCCAGTTAAAATCGGTAGTCAGAAGTTTTCTATCCTTCTATACGCAGATGATGCTGTGTTGATCTCCTATACCCAAATTGACCTTCGCAGATTGCTGAATCAATTTAGTAGTTATTGCAAGAACTAACTTCTCTCCATCAATTATGAAAAGACAAAAACTATGATATTCAGTAAATCCAAAAAAATCTGCAATTGGCAACTTGATGGGAATAAACTAGAGTAAGTCTCCTCTTATAAATATCTTTGTGTGGTGTTTCATTGGACGAGCAACTGGTCCTTTCAGGTTCAAGCAAGTACGTTGCTTGCAGAAAGAACTTTGAACAGGCTTTTAAAATTTTACCGGACAAAAGGGGGAAATTTGATTCAGCCCACAATGGAACTTTATAAGCTTAGGGTTTTGCCCATGTTGTTATATGGCGCCCCCTTGTGGGCGCTAACAAATTTAGATCAACTTGAAAAAGCGCAAAACAAATTTTTGCGCAGACTCTTGGCAGTGCCCAGCTCTACAAAGTTGGCACTCCTGCGTGCACAAGCAGGAGTTATGCCAATTAGAGAGGAAGCTCTTAGATTATCCCTGCTCTTTTGGTTAAAACCCATCTTCCAACAATTGTCAGAGATTCTTCTGATGACATTGGCAGAGGAGGGCTCAGACTCATGGATGCATAGAATGCAAGGGATTGTAATGAATCTGGGATTTTCAGTACCCTTTCTCTTATCCCAGGGCCATGATAAAGCTAAAACCCTGCTATTGCAAAGGTTAAAGGATATAGAGATGCAGTCTCAGTCAGAAGAGCTTAAGTCCTGTAAAACTAACCCTTTCTATAATCTTTCACGTCATTTCATTTATCTCTACCAAGTTATCTGGTGGATATACCCAACATTAAATTGAGGATAATCTTTACACAGGCAAGATTAAATGTTCTCCCTTTAGCAGTTCAGCTAGGACGATATAAGAGATTACCAATTAAAGATAGAGTATGTGGATGTAATGCAGTCTCTATCGAAGACTTAATTCATGTTTTGCTTGAATGTCCTATGTATAACGATCTTAGAAATATTTACATTTCTCCCTTGCTAAAATCGCTGAAGGGCTCCTCATCACATGTTAAAGTCTGTCATTTGTTATCAGATGCAAAAAAAATTGTTTCTTTTAGAGTGTTGAAATTTTTAGCTAAGTCTATGCAGATACGTTCTTCACAATGCATGAAGGGTTTGAGTAGTGACCCCTTTTATGATGCTCAATTATTTTTATTGTAAACTGTTCTCTTTTATAACTTGTGTATAATGGTTGTAACACAATAAACTGACTAATCCAAATGTGTAGCTGATAGGGATATGGCTTTTGGGTACTTTGGTGGCAGGAGCTGGGGCTAGCCTGCATGGCCCCAGAACCCCTCACATCTTGGATTAATATGTGAAGGGGATCTGGTGTACCCCCCTGCCTACAAATTAAACCAGTCCAGTTCTGCTCACCCATAATTGGACCATAAGCTATGGGAGTCACATGATTCATATGACTCTGCTGCTCATAGTAGTGAACTGTTAATTTATCATAGAAAACAATGCTTATTTCTGACTCTCCCCACAGGGGAGCACTAAGGCAGAGCAGCAGAGAAAGCAGTTTTAATAAAGATGGATGGAATGCCCCCAAATCCAGCACAGATTTTGGTGCTCAGAGTGAATGTTCAATTCTATGGCTTATCCTTTGAATACAGATGTACAAGAATTTCATTTTTATTCGCTTTTAAGCAGAATGCATTTGGGGTGGGGCTTGCAGTTGCATTCACAGAATGCATTTGATAGAAAAATGTGCACTTTTATGCTTTTGTCCATGGGGGGAAATCAGCATTTGGGTGCATACCTTTTTAAAAATGTGCATCTAAATGCACACTTTTCCAGTTCAAAGAGAAAAGGAAGGGGTCACATTTCGGAATAAGAACAATTATTATTATTATTATTATTATTATTATTATTTATTTATATAGCACCATCAATGTACATGGTGCTGTACAGATTACACAGTAAATAGCAAGACCCTGCCGCATAGGCTTACAATCTAATAAAGTTGTAGTAAACAATAGGGAGGGAAAGAGAATGCAAACAGGCACAGGGAAGTGTAAACAGGCACCGGGTAGGGTGAAGCTAACAGTAT
This sequence comes from Elgaria multicarinata webbii, assembly GCF_023053635.1. Taxonomy (NCBI): domain Eukaryota; kingdom Metazoa; phylum Chordata; class Lepidosauria; order Squamata; family Anguidae; genus Elgaria; species Elgaria multicarinata. Next base: position 72,122,599 of record NC_086172.1, on the reverse strand, counting down.
AGAGTCAGAACAAACTCAACATTTAAAAGCTATAAGGAAAAGAAAAGTTTTTAGCTGAGTTTTAAAAGCTGTGATTGAGTTGGTAGTTCTCAAGTGTTCTGGAAGAGCGTTCCAGGCGTAAGGGGCAGCAGAAGAAAAAGGACGAAGTCGAGTAAGGGAAGTGGAGGTCCTTGGGCAGGCGAGAAGCATGGCATCAGAGGAGCGGAGAGCATGAGCGGGGCAATAGTGTGAGATGAGAGAGGAGAGATAGGCAGGAGCTAGACCGTGAAGAGCTTTGAAGGTCAGCAGGAGAAGTTTATATTGGATTCTGGAATGAATTGGAAGCCAATGAAGAGATTTCAGAAGTGGAGTGACATGGTCAGAGCGGCGGGCCAAGAAGATGATCTTAGCGGCAGAGTGGTGGACAGAGACCAGCGGACTGATGTGAGACGAGGGAAGGCCAGAGAGAAGAAGGTTGCAGTAGTCCAACCGAGAGATAACCAGTGTGTGAACGAGAGTCTTGGCAGAAGAGACAGACAAAAATGGTCGAATCCTGGCAATATTATACAGGAAGAAACGACAGGATTTAGCTACTGCCTCAATATGAGGAATAAAGGAGAGCGAGGAATCAAATATAAAGCCAAGACTACGAGCTTCCTTGACCAGTGTAAGCGTGACATCGTTGACAGTAAGAGAGAATTAGAGGTGAGGAGAAGGTTTAGGAGGAAAAACAAGCAGTTCAGTTTTTGCCATATTAAGTTTTAAACGACGATGAAGCAGCCAGGCTGAGATATCTGAAAGACATGCCGAGACCAAGCTTCAAGGTAGAACTAAAAAAGTGATCACATGCCTCACCGATCCTTCTATCACTACTTTTGACTGCATTAAGCAAAAATGAGCATGAGCAAGAACTCATGAAAAGTAGATGCTGTTATGCTGTTCATTTTGTTTTTATATGTTCAGTCAGTGCCATGGCAGTCTTGATCATGGTTGTCGTTAAGATGCTAATAATACTGTGTTAATTATAATACTTGAAGACCACTTCAAGCTTTATTGTTTAATTAGGAATCTTCATGAGTGGCCTCGTCCCTTTTGCTAGAAGGCTAATAACAGGATTCTGTTTCTTTAAATGTTAATATATGCATAAGATTGTAATCAGACGCATGGAGAGCAAACCCTACATCAGCAGCACTCTTCACAGAGTGAGGCTTCCAAGTCAAACTGGTATTTCCATAGCCCTTGGAGAATTACCATGAATTCATTTCAGATAATGGAGATATTTATTTATTTATTTATTTATTTATTTATTTATTTATTTATTTATTGCATTTCTATACTGCTCAATAGCCGAAGCTCTCTGGGCGGTTCACAGAATTAAGACCATAAAGACAATTCAAGTATAAATCAAACAACAGTATAAAAATACAGATATGGGTGATGCTTTGAAAAGAAGCAACATTAAGGGACAATAAGTAGAATCCCCCACCCTAAGATTATAAGATGAAGCTGCAAGATATTGGGCCACTTCAGCTGAAAATCTAACAATACAACAGCCCATTCTTTTATCTGGAAGTATTCAAGTTAAAGTTGCAATATTTGCAATGGCTCCTTGTGGAATTTGCAGCCATCATATCTGGTTTGCAAGCCTCCCAAGGGATTTTGGTGCACTAGACTTGGACAGCTGAATGGTTTTGAATGTACTAATTATTGTGTGTGTGTGTTTGGTGGGGAAGGAGTTAATAATTTCATCATGGATTCAGACTTTTCAACCATGATGCTTCCTGATCATGAAAAGAGGACACTTGTGATTTATTTATTTTTAAAAAAACATGCATCACCAAAAAAAAAAAAGGTCAAAAGAGGTTAGCAATTTGCATAGAATTTTCATATGCAAATGTATTTCTATTGCTGCAAGTTTAGAAAGAATAATTATGATTTAAATAGAAATACAGTGCATCACATCATAAACAGTTCTCATGGTTGATTATCTTTAAACTGGTATTTAACAGGACAGCCCATTAAATAGAGGATGTCTGCAAATAGAGGACTGTTCTCTGTAAACAAAAAAGTCACATGGCCACCCTTCAACTATGGGAATGGCTACTAAGGCATAGAGTGAAGATAATGCTAGCTATGACATCCCTCCTTCATAGGGAAAGATTTCTTAAATTTGTCTTCACTTCCCTAAAACCTTTTGTTTTGTGTTAAAACAAACAAAGATAACAATGCTCATCCATGCAGAACAAAAAAAATAAAAATAAAAAATCTGAAGTCCACAGTTGGGCAATACCTTTAATAGAACCAACCAAATTTTCATAGCCTTTCAAGTTCTGGAGAATTCGTTTGCTCCTGATAAAATCATTGCCCAACTATTTTTGTGGAATTTGTTCATTACCCAACTATGGAATTTGTTTTATATTGTTGCCTTTGAAATGTCCACCCCACCCCCCACCCCCAGCTCATATTTCTCAGGACTCTAGCTTTGTAAATACTTGGAGATCAGACCTCACCAAGTGTGGGACATGGAACCAAGGTTCAGCTCAGAAAATCAACAAAGGCTTAGCTAAGGAACATGTGAAGTGCAATTTTATCAATGGATTTGCATAATCTGCCAAAGGAGGGCCATCTCAAATTCTTCACATCTTTTCCAAGTTCTTCTATTCTATGGTTCTTCTATTCTATGTTTCTTTGGGTATAATCTACGACTTCTGTAGATTGTTCCTGTTTCCAGGGCAAAAGTTCATATTTGCCAAGTAGGTTTAGCTGGTTGGCCGAGGTCACTTTCATGAAACAGAGCATCGGCAGTGTGCCACCAAGCACAAAGCAGATTTTCTTCAGAAAGGGATAGTAAAAAGCTCAGTGTGCTTTGAGCTGAATCCAGACCATGAGAGGAAAATTCTACAAAAAAGGAGCAACATTAAAAGTCTCCAAACTTCAATCTTTTTGAACAAACCCACGTGACAACACCTTGATATATCAAAAGCCTCTGGGATACAGCTCAAAACACGACAGGTTCTTTTCCATTGCTTTCTGCAATAAATCCACTTTGAGTTTAGGATTGCCAACCAGATGAAAACCCTGCTCCATCAGATCCCCTCTCCACGGTAGATAGAAAAGTAAGGGGTAATGGTTCCTTCCCCACCCCTCTACCTCAAGTTTCTTTTTAAAGCTGAACATATTAGGTTGGGGGGGGGGGGGTAAACCTCAGGCCCTTTCTCGATTGATAGCCCAGTCTGGTCCTCCAAGGTCTCCTGAAGGTTATACCTCCTTCCCCAAGCTCTAAAGAAAAAACGAAAAAACAGAAGGCGGTAAATATCCAAAGCAGGTCAGAAAGGAGAGAGAGACATTCTCAGGATGCAACATGTCTATTTTCAGGTAGCTCAATGTGTTTCCTCCTGTCCTTTATTTGAAGGCCTTCCTCAGGGGGTTGTTAGAAGGAAGCCTGTGCAGAATTTTTTCTAGCAAAAAGAATGTCTCCTGTAGTAATCTATGATGACTTAGATCCCTACAGGAGCCAATCAGGACAGGTTTCCTGAAAATAAACATTTTGCATCCTGACGATGTGTTTCTCTTCTTTCTGACCCCCACTTCCCTTGGTCACACCCCTTTGCCCTGCCCACTGATTGTTTGATTTTTTTTAGCTTTTGCACCATTCCCTTCCCCATTCTAAGAGGTTGAAATGCTTCTCCGAAGCCTTCATTACTAGCAGGAAAAGGTTTAAACTAAAATATGCTGGTATTTTGCAGGTATTTTGTCCTTGCCCCCTATTACCTTTGGCTCCTCCCACCACTGGAATGCAGTCCTTAAGGCCTTCTCCAAAATTGAATTCAGCCCTTAGACTAAAAGAGATTCAACAGCCCTGTCTTAAGTGAGCAGGGAGTTTTTGTGTTTGTCTCCACACACTTTCAATTCTCATTTAAACTGCTGCCCTGCCAGGACTCAATCCCCCAAAGAGCCCTGGCACAATCCTTGGAGGCACTCTGCACCCCACTCCCAGAACCAGGGGGCTCCCCACTGAGGCCTACCCAGATACCAGAATCTTGACTCTCAAGGATGGGCAACCCCAAGTGATGGTTGATTTTTATGTTTAGTGTAGCTTGTGTGTGACATGCTTGTTGGACTACAGATCATTTTCATAAGTATAATAAGACACGATGTTGATGCTTAATTCCAGTGGGGTTATTAATGGCAAGGACCAGAATTTGTGTTGAGGCTGGAGCTGCGTTCTCATATAATGCATCACCTGCCTGGTTAATTGTTCCTGTATCTCTGTACTGTTTGTAAACTTTGTAGGGTGTTTTACTTTACAGAAAACAGTTCTCTATTTGAAGGGCCAGCAGAAGGCAGCCCTATATTTGAAAGTGTCCCCTGTCTGAAGGACTTCCAGTCCAAGTTGAATTTAAAGATCAATAACCATCAGAAAGAAGAGCTGGCCCATAAATTTGCCCATCAACAACACCTGGACTGCAAACTGAGCAAGGCACACAGGTCACCTTTTCACAGTCTTCCCCAGATGAATTATTGTATTTCTAGTTAAATTATATTAAATATTTCTAAATGGTCATCTATCCATGTAAATTACTATATGCATAATGCAAATCTGTGGCCTCTTTTTTGAAGATGCATTCCCACTTTTTGAGCATACATAAGTGGTCACCGTAGCTAGTTGGAGCAGAAATAGTTTCAGAAAAAACATGCAGGGAGTGTATTGCTCTCACCATTTAGCCCTGTTTACATATAAAATATAGAGATGTGAGGTCAAACCCTCAATGACCACAACTAGTGTCTATACTGCTAAAGAAAGGGACGAGAGAAGAGATATTTCTAAATATGAGTGTGCTTTCCACATGCCCTCCTGAACATCTCATTTTACAAACTGGCATTATCAGGTTAGAAAAAGAAGACATTTTCAAAGTGCAATCTCAGTTTGGGAATTTCAGATTATAAGGTGCAGGTTCTGTGTGCAATAAAACACGACCCGAAATGATATTGACCAGGTTTAAAACAACAACAGCAACAGCGGGATGGGTTCATCTGGAATGATGAAATTCCAAATCATGTGGTTTTCCCTAAAAGTAAAATAATCAATAAAACATTGTTGTTGTTGTTGTTGATAATGATATTATTATTATTATTATTATTATTATTATTATTATTATTATTATTATTATGCCATTTTAAATTGATCCAACATTTTCTTTCTTTCTTATCCTGATAGGGATTGAACATGTGATCCCTGTAGAATTGCCCCATTATTTACTAAGCAAAGGCAAAGCTGTCAACAACGATCTCTCCTTTCCAATTAAGGCAAATCGAACAGGCCATAACTCACAGTCAGGTTCCTCTGAGGAAAAGGCCACTAAGGAGCTATCCACAAAGATGCAGAGAAGGAGGACAAATGTTACCTCCCCCTCCCATCCCTAACTCTCACATATCATATTCTTCTCTTTTTAAAAACAGAAGCCCTTCCTAGAAACTGATCTAGGAAGTTTTTCTTGGAAGTTCTATTACAGCCATCACCAACCTGATGCCTTCCAGATGTTTTAGATGACATCTCAGAGCATTCCTAAGCATTAGCACTGCTGGCTGGGGCTGATGGGAGTTATATTCCAACACATCTGGAGGGCACCACTTTGGGGAAGGCACTTTTATGGGGTGACTTTCTAATGAACATGAACAAGTTGGTGCCAACTGAATTTCAGTGTGAGGCATAGCTGTAGAAGCAGACAGCTTTATTAATGACTAGACAGTGGTTGGTTCCAGGGGACCTAAGTTTAGCAGTTAATTAAAATGATTCTATGCATATCTTTCTTGATAGAAACATGGGACATGGAACACCTTGGTGAACACTCATCATGCTGTGTATTGTATGACATGTAACATGTTCCACATTTATTTCAAGCAAGGTTCTGTGGGTCGGAAAAGATTGAAAATGCTATTATTAAAACACACACACATGCACCACTGGATTTAGAAAAACATATTTTTCATTATATTGAATGTATTTTATTATTCAATGAAAGAAAATTATTTAAAATATGAAAAAGGAGATAAAGAAATTAAAATCCCTCAAGAATGAAACTATCTACAGACCTTGACGCATAGGCATTAAGTTTAATCACTGAGACTATCCCAGGAAAAGGAAATTATATTGTAAACATCTAGTTATCATGATCATTGACCAAGATGCTGTTGACAGGAAAGCCCAGAATGAGTTCAAAGAAAAGACAGAAAATGTGAAAATGTTTCTAATGCACATTATAAAAGAAAGTAGTTGTTTGAATACCTACAACCTGTACCCAGTGCAGGTTTTTACAGAACAGATCGATCCAAAACTTGTATAGAATTAGGGGTGTGCACGGATCCCCCGCTCCACCCCGCGGGCCGATCCGAAAATTTTGGATCGGCCCGCTCCGCGCCGCTCCGCCCATACTCCGCTCCTCTTCGCCACGGAGCTCCGGCTCCGAATCGGAGCTCCGCAGTGGAGGGGTGTGGTGCCAGGTAAGGCCGGGAGAGGAGGGCGGAGGGGGGTTACCGGGCTCTGCCACCGTCGCTGCATGGGCGGAGGGGGGGCCTTACCTGCCTCCGTCCGCGGTCCGTCGGCTTCTTCAATTGAGCCCGCGGTCCAGCCAGGAAGTCTGGGCCGCAAGTGCAGCCTAGACTTCCTGGTTGAACCGCGGGCTCAATTGAAGAAGCCGAGGGACCGCGGATGGAGGCAGGTAAGGGAGAGGAGGGGGGGTTACCGGGCCCTGCCACTGTCGCCGCATGGGCGACAGTGGCAGGGCCCGGTAAACCCCACTTACCTTTCTGGCGGAGCTCCGGATCGAGGCGAAGGATCCGCCTTCACCTCGATCCTCTTCGCCACGCTCCGCCGGCCCCCCAATCCTCTTCACCTCCGCCTTAAGGGGAGGTGAAGCACCCCGCTCCGCTTCTAATTCGCCGGTCCGATTAGAAGCGGAGCACATCCCTATATAGAATAAAGACTGGCTAATAAGGAAACGTCTGAAGTAGATAATATACTGTACAATATATATTTTCCCCATGTTATGTATCATATTCTGTCTTAAGGAATGCAGACATGTTAATACTGAATGTCAGGGCTCTGCACCCATTCAGTTCCAAATCTGAATCCCAAACTGAAGTGGGTCAATTTGGATGGTTTCAGATCCATCCAAAGTGGGTTGGATTGGTCCAAAGTGCTTCGGATCACTTCAGATGATTCTGAAGCCCAGACAGCATGTCTGGAAAATGTAACAATTTGCTGAACAGTAGGGAGGGGGAGAGGAGGAGTTGGGAGGCAAGTGACATCTGTAGGTGCCAATATAGGGCTGAATTTCAGATCCAGAATTCCTTGTGTGTGCTGTGCATTATTGTGCACAAGCAAACAGTATGTTGGCCAAAGGAGTACGTACATAAACACTCCAATATATACTGTGGGGCAAAGCACTGCACACAATACACTTGTTTTCCATTGTGTATATCAAATAACCATAACAATAATATCATCAGACTAGGCTATATGCACTTTTTAGTTTTTACACATGTTTGCTTCATCTTACCCTTCCTTTTACAAATGGGAAAACGGGCTGCCAAAATTACCAGGAGGCAGGAACGACTCCTCTATAAGGAAGGGCTTCAATGTGTGGGCTGCTTAATTTAGAAAAAAAGCCAGTTAATGTGTACTGCAGCCAAAGAGAGGTTTAACTTTTTCTTCTCTTAATGAGAGCCTGAAGACATCCAATGAAGCTTAATAATAGTGGCAGATTCAGAACAAACAAAAGGAAAGTACTGAGAGAAAGGGTTGTTTTGCATTAAAAACAAAACAAAAAACCTACATCAGAGATATGGATAGTGGCCTCCTAATTGTCACCTTAAGCACCTTCTGATTAGGATCTTTAATCCCCTGTGTGGCTTGACATTTTTTTTAACCTTTTGTTTTAGTTTTTGAAAAAAGGAAACTTTGTTCATGGCTAGCTAAAAAGCCACTGGACCTAAGTATCTGAAATTTGGTAGGTTCAGTCATCTGAACCTACCAAATCTTTGGAAACAAAGCCCTATGAAGCCCATCTTTGGAAACAAAGCCCTATGAAAAGAGACTGAAAGAACTGGGCATGTTTAGCCTGGAGAAGAGAAGATTGAGGGGAGGCATGATAGCACTCTTCAAATACTTAAAAGGTTGTCACACAGAGGAGGGCCAGGATCTCTTCCCGATCCTCCCAGAGTGCAGGACACAGAATAACGGGCTCAAGTTAAAGGAAGCCAGATTCCAGCTGGACATCAGGAAAAATTCCTGACTGTTAGAGCAGTACGACAATGGAATCAGTTACCTAGGGAGGTTGTGGGCTCTCCCACACCAGAGGCATTCAAGAGGCAGCTGGACTACCATCTGTCAGGGATGCTTTAGGGTGGATTCCTGCATTGAGCAGGGGGTTGGACTCAATGGCCTTGTAGGCCCCTTCCAACTCTGCTATTCTATGATTCTATGATCTCCATAGAGTCTGTCACATCCCCAAATGCCATGCACTTATGTGGAAGCATGCATGTGCACCCATCCACCCACCTTATAGCTCTTTGCTTTGGAAGATTTTCTTGAAAAAAGTAAATTTTACCTGTAGCTAGCACAAGCCACTGGATTTAAGTGCATGAAATTTGGCGAGTTCAATCATCTCCATATGGGCGGTCAGGTCTCCAAATTTAATGTATTTATCATAAACACAAAAAAATTATGGCCATTTCTTTCTTTCTTTTTCAATACAAGTCAATGGAAAAAGGTAAAATCTGAATAATTTGGATTTCTGAATCTTGCTTTGGATCTGGAGTCCAAAGTGGGTCAGATGAGGTCTAAATTGGTCTGAATTGGATCAGCCCCAAATCTGAAGCTTTGAATTGACCTATGAAATGGGTTGGGGGATCCATGCACAGCCTTACTGAATAGTGAACTGTACTGTTGGCAGTATCTGGTATCCTTGGGCAGTTGTCAGGGCCCCTGTTTATCAGCAAGACCCACCACTGATACCAGCTCTAATCCCTTTTAAATTCCCCACAATCCTTCAGAGTGATGGTTTGTGGCATTGTGAGAAATTTAAAATGTGTGTCAGGAGCCCACCAATGTAGGCAGGGGCTCACCTTGCCAAGATCCCTTCAAACCTGGAATTGGCCTTGATGGTGATGCTAAATAAACTGTTTTATAGAATACAAAACCAGAAGGAATACCAAGCTTACCACGCAAACTAGCAAGACTCCCTTTACCTCTATCACTTCTGACAGACCTCATCTGGAACAGGTAGATCACACCACTGTTCAGTAAACACATTTTAGGAAGCACCAAAGAAACAGATTTTTAACCAGGACAACAGTAAGCAAATTTGCTAGTTGTTGTTTAAGTTAGATAGTAGAGCAAATAAGACAAGCTGCAAGGATTTGCACTTTAGCTGCCTACAATATAAAAGATCTCTAATGGGAGTCATATCACTTCCTTTATTTAGCTGCCTTTGGTGTCAAGAGATGCTGAATTATGCATAAGGGCACTGATACGGTTTTAGTGACTTTATTAAAAATAGAAAGAAAATCAATATGAGTGGAAATAAAAAAGAAGCAGCACTGGACAGCTTGATGATCTGAGGAAGCAGCCAAAGGCACACCAGTGTGAGTGGGAATGAGAGTGAGATAGAGGGACTCTTCCATATCGGATTCGGGTTTCAAGATTGAGAGGACTCCTGCTAAAGGAAGCTGTATTTCCCATCATGGTTGAACAGTGATAAACAGTTAAACAAGGTCTTTTGAGAAATGGGCGTCTTTCTTTCTCTTTTCACAGCTTCTTTGTCATCTTTTGGCTGTGACTCTTGACAGATCCTAAAAGATAATGCCATATTAATGCAGTGTAAGGTAAAAAAGAAGAAGAAGAAATGAAGTTGGGTGTTGCCAGAAGAGATGCTTATTTGATTACCTTCCATCAGTATAAATCAGTGCCTCATCGCTTAAAGTCAAGGGCTGTGTGATATTTATACAGGCATAAAGGAACTGCATATTTAACTGGTTTTTCCCCCTCTCTGGAATATTTACTTCCACAACTATAGGTGTAGTCACTGTTCAGTTTCAAAAGCTACTTGTCAAGTTGATTGCTATGGGCTGGGAACCACAACAGCAACAATTACAAAGAAAGCCCCTGCTATCTGTTCAGAAACTACTCAAACATGCATGTTGATCTCTTTTGACTTACACACTTGCTTGTGTGATATACCATCAATGCTCAGTCATTAATTCACTACTGACAGAACTTGCTAATTGTGGAAGCAATTCATACACTAGGCTGAAAATAAGTGCATTCGACTGATCAAATATGACATGCAATTGTGAACCCTGAACAGTCACTTATTTAATGTAAATGTCTGCTCTGGCCCATGGTCAGCATCTTACTACCCATAGTGGTTATTGCACACACTCCAAATAGACATGCACAGAGCACAATGGATTACATAATTAAATTTCATTCATATATTGGGTAGAAATGGGTCCCCCCCTACATTTCTGCTGTAATGTGTGATAGAGCATCACCACCTCACCTGTAGTGAAATGTCCATCTAGGTGCTCTGAGACTCACAAATCCCACCATGGGCGAGATCCAGGCCTCCTGTGTCATACATTGCAGCAGCAGTAGGGAAAGAAGTGGCACTCCTCTTCCACTCCAATTTCTCAAGGTTTTCATTGCTTTATCAACTGAATAATTTTCTGTTGGTGCCAGAGAGAGAGAGAGAGAGAGAGAGAGAGAGAGGGAGCGAAAGAGAGAGAGAGAGAGTGAAAGAGAGAGAGAGAGAGAGAGAGCGAGCTAGCTAGCTGTTGGCAGTAGGGGGTTTGCTAGAAGACAGGGAAGGACCCAGGAACATCATTTCCTGCCAGGGTGGATGGGACTGATGGAATAGAAAAAATAGGCATAGAAAACTCTTTGAATTTTAGAAACTTCAAAGTTTCAGTGGCAACTCCCATAAAGTTTTACAAGTTGCCTTTAGAGCCCAAAGATCCTGTGTAGATTCACAGAGAATTCCATATTCATACCAGAACCACTACATACAGGCTTATTTTATCAGGAGAGAAATAATCTGTCCACAATTCATCAGCGTGATTTACACGTCCCATGCTAGGCCAGTAAAAGATGAGGTCTATCAGGCCACTGCTATCTCCTTGCTGCTTGTTCCCTATCTGTCTTCACAAAGGAAGAGAACTGGCAGGAAAATGCTGGCTTGCAGCAGTGGTGAATCCAATGATGTGTTGGGCCCAAATTTGGAGATATCTGGGCTCAGCTGGGAATGTAGCATTGGAAGATGTAGTGATGACCACCAACTTGGATGGCTTTAAAAGGAGATTGGACAAATCCCGGGAGGAGAAGACTATCATAGGCTATTTATTTATTTATTACATTTTTATACCACCCAATAGCCGAAGCCCTTTTTCTGACAAGTTTTTCATTGTTAACATGCTAGGCAGAGACAACACAGTCCTCTCCATGCTGGGAACAGCTATAACTATTGAATTTGGCCTGTGTGGATGAGTGAAAATTTTGATTCAGTTCTTTCTTTTTTCTTTCTTTTAAATAATAATGTATCAAAAGTGGCAAACTTGAGATCAGAAGAGAATGAACTTGAGATTTAAAAAATTCAAATGCAGGAAGAATGGTAGAATCATAGAATTGTGGAGTTGGAAGGAACCACAAGGATCATTCAGTCCAACCATTTGCAAAGTGCAGGAAAACCAATTAAACCATCCATGAGAGGTGGCTGTCCAGCTTCTTCTTAAAAACCCCTATCGATGGAGAACCCTCTCTAATTCTTTCTTTTCTTTTCTTCCTAACTCATACTCTTTAGCACTGTCCTTTTTATCCTGCTAGGTGTGTTGATACTTAAATTTTATTGGGAATACACATCTACACAAATGTTTTGGAAATCCCATATTTTGAGCAAGTAACGGATTGTTCTAGTGTGAGATGTTTCCAAAAACCTTCTTCTCATACAGTCTTACAAACACATTTACATAGCATTGAAGAAAATCTCATTGCATTTAATACCAACTTTGAGAGCTCTCTCTCTCTCTCTCTCTCTCTCTCTCTCTGTGTGTGTGTGTGTGTAAAGGGGGGGGTTAGTAAAGGTGCCCTCCATAAGCAAAACTAGAAGGGCAGGAGTTTAATTTGCTCTCTTGCCAAATCCTTGGGAAAGAGATTAAAAGAGAAATAGAAAGGGCACATTTGGATAAATAGAGTTGAGCAGCACTGAAATACAATTTATGATTTTTAAAAAATCTTCTTTTATCTATTGTACAGACCAAAGTTCTGATCTTCAGTCTCCTATTATAAGTAATAAGTGCTGGGAGTGAATTTTAAAATGAGGTTCTTTCGTCTCCACCCCCTCCACCCCTTCCTAACTGATGCTCTTTACAGGTTGCTTAGATGATTGAATCGCTTGTCTGCTCTCTTACATCTTTTTATTATTGAAAAATTCTGACACTGTGATATTGGAGCATTTATAATTACACCCAGTCCATCGGTGCCAAAGAACAAATATAATTATTTTGATTTAGCCTTCTGTTTGGCACAGCAGTGACGCCTCCTGTGTTATCCTGATGTGATATTCTCACTATTGGTTCCTATCAAAATCGATATAACATCTTGCATTGTACATTTCCCATTGAGCCGTATCTTCTCCTTGTCAGCTTACCTCACATCTCCTAAATAAATATGACATAATAAGTTGATGGACTTAGGCAGAGCTCCTTTTAATAAACAGCTACCGCTGTGTTAAGATCCAGGTTCTGTAGAAATAATTAATGGGAGGTTCATGATCGAAAAGGGGTTTAAGGAGGTGTTTATCAGAAACAGTTGATGAAACAACTCTGGTACTAATTGGAAATGGAATTCTATCCATTAATATCACTGGGCTGTGAATAAGGTACCCTAAATCCTGACCTTTCTGGATCAACAACTGCCTTTGACCGCCTTTGGCCATCTTCTTTTTTTAAAAAAACAACAACAACTGAGATGAATTGCATTTCCATCTGTGGCAGATATTAGAGAAGGGTGAGAGATAGAACTAAAGTACTAAGGCAAATTTGTCTTGGAGAATCGATTGGCAGGAATTGGGTATCAATTTTCCCTTGTATAAAACTGGCTGGGGATTGCTCCTGAGCTTTGGACCTGCACTTTTACCCAACTCAGGCTGCAAACCTATACACACTTACCTGGGAGTACATCCCCTTGAACTTCTCAATTATTATTATTATTATTATTATTATTATTATTATTATTACCTGCCTCTCCATTTTGATTGAGGTGGGGAACAACAATAAATGATAAAATACACAATACTCAATTAAAACATAATATACATTGTTAAAAACATCCTAAAAAACATCCTAAAAACATTTTTAAAACATTTTAAAATTCTACTGGATAGGCCTGCCGGAAGAGATTAGTCTTTATAGCTTTCTTGAATGCTGGTAGACTGTTAAGTTGACGAGTCTCCTCTGGCAGGCCATTCCACAGTCTGGGAGCAGCAGAAGAGAAGCTCCTCTGGGTAAGAGTTGTTAATGCAGCTGGATATAGGATTGGAATGTAAGTTTATTTTTCCTAGCATATTTCTTCTTACACAAAGGCCTCTGCATAGTCACTCATTCCACAGATAGGTGCCACTACTGAATAGGCTCTCTTTTGTAGCCACCTACCTCAATTCACAGAGGGAAGTTGGAAGAGGGCCTCAGGTGATGACCTGAGTAGGTAAATATGGGAGGAGATGCTCTTTTAGGTAACCTGGTCCATGTGGTTTGTTAAGCCCAGGTTTGCCGACGATTGTTTCAAAGTTTGTTGTAACTTTAGTGTCAACCATTGTGTGTATTCAAGTACAGTCTTCTAAACTCCTCCTCCCTATCTTCCTTGGCTAAGGAGAAACCCTTCTGCAGACCTATAGTAAGAGCCCTGTCTGGGGGTTACATAGTATACTATTTAATATACTCAATACTATTCCAACAGACTATACAAACTAGAACATTAGATAACCTGATGATTGCTGAGACCCTTGGAAAAGGCCTTTGGAAAAAGGTGGGTCAAATTATTCTTGGGGGAGAGTGGCTCAAGATGTTATGGTTCCTATTGATGCCACATTCCTGAGTCTTTGAACTGAAGGCCACAACAGAGAATTCATCAAGTTTACAGTGGAGTTGTGATGGAATTGTCATCTGAACAATATGAGATCCAGGTATTTACCATTCAAACTTGTTCAGTGGGGTTATATGCTTATCTTACAGGTTATTCTTGAAGACGCACTGAAGGCAACAAGTCAGTCCAAAGCAGAAAATAATAGAAAAACGTGTGTTCACCGTGCATGTCATGAGAGCACTGATCCATGTAATGTGCTAATGAACAAGAATAGCACTTACCTTGGCATCCTCAAGTGTGTTAGGAACTGCATGAATAAACAGAGGAAATAAACATAACTGTAAGCACAGCATCAGAAGTGAAGCGTGACGTTTTAATTTTCCTTCTCGGATTCTATGTTAATTTGCATCTGTGACACATCATAGCCTCTGGGATTTTTCTCTCTCCCCCTCTCTTTCTTTAATGCAAATCAGTCCTCAACAAGAATCCCCCCTGCTCTTCCTAAAGTTGGAAGATGCTGACTTTTGCAGAAGCCATTCTGAGAAAATACAATGATCACATACGCTAACTGGCAAGTGTCATACAACTGTTTGCACTGAAAGTTCAAAATGGGTTGGTGTTTTTTTTATTTCAGTGGTTTCATTTAAAAGGTGTGGTTCAAACTCTGATGACATAAAGGCTGTGATTATTCAAGACGCTCATTAACCTTCAAATTCCTGGTCTCCACAGTCCCTCTTAGCATTCATCTGCCTCTTTCTAGCTTCTGTGATATCAGAACAAGCTGAGAAAATGGCAGCAAAGGTTCTGTGACTCCTCTGCATGCTCATTTCCATTGTGACATCAGAGCAAATGAGCCAATGGCATGGATCACAGGTTGAGGAGTCCTTTATAAAAGCAAAGAGGCAACAGGATCTTGTTAAAGAGGAATCAGAGAGAGGAAAATGGCATACATAGACAATGAAAAATTAGAAGTGAGGGTTAGACAGTATCATGTTGCAGGTTGGTGTTAAATGTAGGTTCTGTATTTGAAAGTCTTGGTTGATTCACCCCACATAAAAAGAAAAGAAGTGTGTATAGATTTGCACTACAATAATGATCACATTAAGGACCTCACCAACCCATCAATGACCATCTTGTTGCCTAACAGAATGCCTGCTATCACAGGAGTTCTGTGCAACTTGTGATCCAGTCTTCTGTGCAACTTGTGATCCAGCAAGCCAACCAGGGCCCACCAGCCATGGTCAGCAGCTGACCAGGAGCCTGATAGGTCAGATGTTTTGCTGCTTCCTTGGACTACAAAAATGTGGAATGACAAGCAGCTGGTAGGGCACAATGCATATTGCAAAAAGAAAAAAAGGGGGGGAAAGACTAAATGCAGTTGTGACATGCTTTTATTGATCATTTGGATGAGGTTTCAGGGTCTGAGTTGAAGTTTGGGTTTTTTAACAGCATACTGAATGTCTCTAGGGAAAGGCAAAACAGGATAAGGAATTACATTTGGGATGGGGCAGTGTATTTTTCACTTGGCTAGAGGAATATTAGGGGCTGTTCTTCTTCTCCCCTTCTCAATCAACAGAGCTGTACCTTCTGCTTTGCTGTTAAACCTCAGGCTCCAGCTTTCCAGTTGAAGTCTTCAGCTACAGCTTTAAGGCTCAGGGGCCAGGGCTAAAGAAGACACACTCCACGTTTCAATTGAGGCATGTCCACCATAGCTTTGCCTTTGACTTGTAAGTCAATTGGGATCTAAAAGGGTTGTTGTGGTCCATTTTCAAGATTGTCCCCTATCCACATTAGTTAATTTCTAGAATAGACCCTTGAACACACAATCATATGTGCAAAGGGATCTTTCCATGTAACTGGAAATCCTGAAAAAGCATGGATCCTGATTGTATGGAGAGAACCCTACAAGCAATTATATACATTGTAGGTTCTATTCCAGCCTTCTGTTGAAAGGCTGGGTGGAGAAAGTGTACAGTCAACATGGTTGTTTTAGTGTGAAAAGAGTTTAGGTTTTTCTGAACTGAAGCTATGCCAGTCTGTTATAAGCTTATTTAAATTTGAAGACAAAGCTGTAATCGTATATACCAGGTATATATATGCTGGCATAGGTGTGCGCAAGGGGTGTGCTGGGTGTACCCAGGCACACCCTAATGTCTCAAGCAATAAGCTTCTCCTCAATCCTCTCCTCACCTGCAATGGCCTTCCCACAGTCAGACAAGTTGAACGTGTAGTACAGTGTCTACAGTGTTTAATAAATAAATGAATAAAAAAAGTCCTTTATGATTGAATATTCAATAAATGTTCACCTTTTAAAACAATAAAATTCCCTGGGTGCACACCCTAATGAAATGTGAATGTGCATGCCTATATATGCTGGTGACCTATGAAGCCGAATCCTGCCCACCAGACAGTTATCAGGGGCTTGCTAAACCCCTGGACTTTTCTGCCTTTATGGGATCACAGAAACAGGGTCAGGAGGATGGTGGTCAAACGGATCGCAACACAAAACTGATAGGTTGCATTTGGTTTGGTGGGCCACACGTCGTGCAGGACTTTTAAATTTGTTTAAATGTTTAATATTTCTCTGCCTTCAATATAATCTATAGTTTCTTCACAACCCCCTTCCCTCCTGAGATTTCTTATTAAGTGCCGCGCTTGTGCATAAATCCATCTTTCAATGGCACACTTTTGCTAATGTTCCAAAAACCAATTTCCATTCCTTGCATTCCAGGTTTATTGATTATGCCTCAAGATTCTTGGATCATCTGTCAGGCTTATTAAATTAATCTGTAACTAATAACTTAATTGTCTTGAGAAACAGATGTGCTACTTCCACTGAGTACTTAAATTGGGTTATAGACAGCTAAGGAAATGACAGCTATTTTTTTAAAAAGTGCACAGCTATTTTAAATCATTTAATTAAACAGGTTTTCAAAACCAAACTGCTATAGAAATAAGGCAAGTAGGTCAAAGGAAGTGAGTGGGAAGAAGGAGCCAAGATTCTCAACCCAAATCTGAGCCCTTTTCCAACATTCTAGGGGGAGATGAACATCTGTGTGGAGGGGAGCAATGTCGCAGCCAAAAGCTTCTCCACTACCTTACACGAGTTCATTAGAACAGAGTGCCCTGTGGCAGGGTTCCTGATCACATGCAGAGTCTCCCCATAAGCTCTGTACCCACGGGGGCTCTCTACACACGTTTGAACAAATGTTGAAGGAGGAGCCTACTACTGCAGTGATGTTCTCCCTACCACACATTCATGTTACCATAGAACAGGGCTGGACAATGTGTTTTTTCTCCTGTTGAGGGCCACTTACCCTCAAGGGTAATCTGTGATGGGCAACATTATTATCAGTGGGAGGGGACAAAGCCAGCAGTGGGCAGGGCCAAAGTCAAAAGTGCTTCCTCCTTTTCTCTCTCTCCTGCCATCTTCCCTTCCACCCAGCAGGCTGCCAGGGCAGGGACAAATTGCTCTTGTCAGGGGGCACAACTGATCGCATGGAGAAATTAGGTCAGGGATGCCCATCCCTGCCCTTGATTAAACAGCTGAAATGGCGCTAAAGAAAGTTCCTGCAAGATTTGGGGATATACAAGCTAATTCAACCTGATAATCAAGAAGTTCTATATCAAGTCTGTCCTTGTAACCCACCAAGCCATACAGAGCTTGCCAGTTATGTGTTGTAGCCTACCATGTGCTTGAAGACCTCAGTTTACAATGCCAGACTGGCAAGCAGCAAATATAACAGGCTGACCATCACCCTGGTGGTCCACTGTATATGGTCGATGGGTTGTAGTCAGCTTTGTGTGCTGGCCTTTCCTCAGTGTTATTTGGCAGAGAGCGATTTACTAGGAACGAGACCTGAAAACGTTGCCACATTGAGATATGTGGTTCCAGGCCAAGTTCCCATCCTCTTCCAGCTTTGGTCCAGACAATGTTCACCTTGACTGAGTTTTCTTCAACAAGGGAATTAAGGCCAGCTGTCCTAGAGCAAGGTGACTGGGTAGAAAGAAAGACAGGCCTTCCATATGTGGAATAGTTGTGTAGACAAGGGAATTTTAGCAGGGGCAGCTTTTTTCATCTATGGATGACAAGCTGTTGCTACCAAAAAAACCAACAACGTAAGCTCCACAGTGACTGGGGTTACACCACTAGAACCACCCCAAATGTCACACAGACCCTTTCTACACCAGCCGTTTTTCCAGGGATCATCCTGGTGTGTCCAAATGACGCACAGGGGACCCAGGGATGATCCTTCCATTTCCCTGGGATAACTGGGACCTCAGTTATCCCGGTTTTACATGTGGTCCCGGGACAATCCAGAAGACTGCAGACCCAACACCCCTCCCAATGTCCACACATTTAGAATGGATGTTTACAAGGGGAAACTCCAGGCATGTAGACATCTATGTACATAGGCTTCCCCAGGATTGTACAAGGCTCCCTACATGCATGGAGAACTAGGGTCATGGGCTTTCAACCTTTCCTTTCACAGACATCCACACTCAATGCATGGGCATCAGCGGTAGAGCTGGGGAAGCTGCATGACCATAGGGGTAGGGGTAGAGATAGAGCCACGTGTGAATGCCTTGTGTGATTAATACATGAAGGGGGGGTATAGTTGAGTTAACATTTGGCTGCCAGGGCTAATGGCCATCAATAGGCCCAAGCTCTATGAATTTGTCTAATCCCCCTTTAAAGCCATCTAATCTTCATTGGCTTCCAATTCACTTCAGAATCCAATATAAACTTCTCCTGTTGACCTACAAAGCTTTTCACTGTCTAGCTCCTTCCTATCTCTCCTCTCTCATCTCACACTATTGCCCCGCTCGTGCTCTTCGCTCCTCTGATGCCATGTTTCTTGCCTGCCCAAGGGTCTCAACTTCCCTTGCTCGGCTTCGTCCATTTTCTTCTGCTGCCCCTTATGCCTGGAACGCTCTTCCAGAACATTTGAGAACTACAAGTTCAACCGCAGCTTTTAAAGCTCAGCTAAAAACTTTTCTTTTTCCTAAAGCTTTTAAAACTTGATTTTGTTCTGACTTTATACTGTTAGTTTTACCCTACCCAGTGCCTGTTTACCCTACCCTGTGCCTGTTTGCTTTCTCTTCCCCTCCTTATTGTTTTATTATGGTTTTATTAGAATGTAAGCCTATGCGGCAGGGTCTTGCTATTTACTGTTTTACTCTGTACAGCACCATGTACATTGATGGTGCTATATAAATAATAATAATAATAATAATAATAATAATAATAATAATAATAATCTAGTAGCCATTGTTGCATATTGTGGTGATGAATAACCTAAATCAGGGGTGGGGAACCTCTTTGGGCCCAGGGTCAAAATTCCAATGTCAGAAGGCTCTCGGGGACTGCCTTCCCACAGTGGATGGGTGGGACTAATGACATAGGGGGTGGGGCCAAGAACAGAATAGGCAAGACCAAAGAAAAGTGGGTTAGGCTGGATGCAATTCACACCAATTTGGACATTTCCTCACCAAGCATACAAAGCACAGCTCGATTCTATGCATGTCGACCCAGTCATAAACTGCAAAAATGGAGCATAGAAGTAAGCCACAGAAGTAAAACAGACTTTTAAAACACAAGCCTCCAATTTACATACCTTCTCCTTACAAGACCAGTAAGTACCTTTAAACAGCTTTAAATTTTGAAGATATTGAACATTTAAATTACTTCAAATTCCCTCTTATCTCTGTTAAGAGCAGCATTTCTCTACACTGTGCTGAAAAAAGCCTGGCTTAGTTCAGCACTCAACAGGGAAATTCTAGTTTGTTTGTTTTTCTCCCATTACTGATCAGTATCTGAGGCAACAAGCCTACCTACACCAGTTGCTGGGGAACATGGGTGGGAGGGTGCTCTTGCATCCTGTCCTGCTTGTGGCTCTCTGG
The DNA here is from genome assembly GCF_023053635.1 of Elgaria multicarinata webbii. Taxonomy (NCBI): domain Eukaryota; kingdom Metazoa; phylum Chordata; class Lepidosauria; order Squamata; family Anguidae; genus Elgaria; species Elgaria multicarinata. The sequence continues at coordinate 72,102,579 of NC_086172.1, read as the reverse complement.
TCGACAACTGGTTGGCCACTGTGGGAACAGAGTGATGGACTAGATGGACCCTTGCACAGATCCAGCATGGCTCTTCTTATGTTCTTGTGAGATAATACTAGGGGGTTTCCTGCACAGTGTTGGGGGTGGTGGGAGAGAGAAGGGGGCTTGGACAGGGCCTGCAGAAGACGTTTGTAGGCCAGATAGGGAGCACCTGCAAGGTAGAAGTCCGCCATTCCTTCCCTAAGTTAATGTGTGCTGAAGACATATGAGAAGAAGTATTTCCTTTTGTTCACCCTGAACCCACTACTGCCAAGGAAGGATAATCAGAATTACCCTTGACATGGAGAATCTGACACAATACTATGACTGTGTTAACCCAAATGCCCTCAACATGTTGAAAGTACATATGAGGGGGGCACAAGGATTGTGCTGGCAAGCCCCAACTCCACTCCATATTTATGTATTTATATTTATTTATTTAAATATTTCTTGGCCGCCTTTCAGGGCAGAAGCCCCCCTAAGGCACCGAACAACAATAAAACACATAAAGCCAATGCAATATTAAGAGTGATAAAAGAACAATAAAACAATAAAAACAAATAAAAGAAGCAATAAAAAACAGCAATAAAAACCAACCACAAAACCAGCAGTTGAAAATGTTCAAGAACCATACCTCTGCATTGAGGTACACATGTAGGGCTCCACCATGCAGGAGGGAATTCTGTGCCAATCATGACTTCCTTAATGGAAATGGACCCCCCCCTCTTGCACATAGCTGGTGAATGATCAGCTGTCAGAGGGCAGGTCCAGCCAGGATGGCCCTGCAATCCCCTCGTGTGTGCTTTCAGCACATGAGGGGAGGTTATGTGAACCCCCTTGTCACTCTTTCTTATGGCAGAACTCCTCTTACCTGGATACTCTGTATGATATCACTGTCCCACCCAAGGGATTTAGCAATCATACTCACGTATAGAAACCCAGAATGATCTCCTCCAGAAAGAAAAAGGTTGAGACAGCGAGCATTTAGTCACCCTGTTCAATAATTCACAAATCAATTATAATATCATTATTATTCTCCCTTTGCTACTTAGCCTTTGTGATATTTAAAGGTCATCCAGCATCTGTTTGGAAAAAGGAGAGCAATTAGCTCTACAGCTACAAGCATATACACCCTCTGTGATACTGTGTCAGTGTCATGAGAAGGCCTGCTTAGTGGGAACCCACGACTGGGTCGGACAGTCCAAAATCAGCTTCATTCACATGCACCCATTAAGAGAAACATAGGCAAGGACACAGTTGCTCTAAGAGGAGAACACATTGGAGGGTGTTGCAGAGCAAATGGTGCCCTTCCTGGCTCACTGTCAAACATAAAGTTTAGAACGCCTGTTATGAACTTATGTTATGGGCAACAAATCAAAGTTACTTTAGTTGAACTGATCTGGTGCTTTTTGGCATTACCTCATTGAATGGGAGCTGCAACCCCATTAATCTCCTTCCTAAGCCCACTTTGCCCTCTCTAGAGCTGGGCAACAATGGTGGTGTATGAAGTAGCCACTTCAGCGATTCTTCCTGATATTACTGGAGCAGCGCAGGAAGGAGATACACTAAAGAGCCATGCCACTGAAGTAATATTAGAAGGGAACCAAGTAGTGTTCACTGGCTCACCACACATATAGGTAGTGTTTTTGCTGCTGTTTTTATCTGGTTGAGCTTTTACATTGTATTTTATATTATGGTTTTATACTGTTGTTTTATACTTTGAATGGTTTTAATTTTTGTGAACCGCCCAGAGAGCTCTGGCTATTGGGCGGTATAGAAATGCAATAAATAAATAAATAAATAAATAAATAAAATAAATAATAAATAGGCTGATTTTCATGACAATGTCACAAGTTTCCCCCTTCTCATATGTTTAGGTGTGTGTTAATGGATTGCCAGATCTGTGCAGTGAGCCACTACTTTCGAATGGCTCACTGCATAGTACCAGCTGACATATGGAGCAAGTTGAGCCACACTTCCATGCAGTGGCTGTAATACATACAGTGCATCTCTGTCTCTCTCTGAGCATTTCTACATGAGGCTGTTAATCTGCTGTACTTACATAACTTCTAGGTGGCACTGTGGTATTACAGAATAGCACATGTGACCCCATCTCCATTATCCCTGTGCACCTGGCTGCCAGTTAGATCTTTGGACATTTAGCAGGAATGCCTGGAAAGGGCTCCGTATATGTGTTCAACTAAGTGCACTGAGAGAGCTCCCATGATTGCAAACTGTGCCTCTTCAGAGAGCCCTGTAAGCACGTTCCGCTTACACAGCTGAGGCCCTTTTCAGCTTTACAGAAGCTTCAGTTGAGGCCCTTTACAGAGTCCTTTGTGCTCAATGCACAGAGGTCTGGCCAGCAGCAGGGTAGGACATTGGGGATGGGGTTTCCATGCAGGCCCACATCCCCCACCAACATTAGCCCTCCGTATAGGGCTATATACACACAGTGATATGACATCTTCAGAAATGGCCGGTTTGTTGCTTTTTGAGCTTTTGCAATGTCTTTTTTTCCTGTGATCTCTCTCTCTCTCTCTCTCTCTCTCTCTCTCTCTCTCTCTCTCTCTCTCTCTCTCTCTCACACACACACACACACACACACACACACACACACACACACACACACTATTTCCTATCACCTGTCACTCCTAAACATTCCTAGCTGAAAGGACCAGAGGACAGGACACCCTTACCCACAGCAAGCCTTGTGAACAATGCATGTCCTATGACAGAGGGAAAGTCAGGGCAAATCAATAGTCACCATCATGCCTACGGCTACTACTGTTCAGCTGCAACTGGCTTCCCCCACTTTGCAAATTATATTTTGGCCTAACTGTGATGGTTGCCTTCAAGCTGTTTCCTTCATTGTCAGAAGTAAAGGCTACCTTTAAAAACTTTTCATTCTCTATAACAGTAATCTACCAGAACCAAAATAGCCCAACCACCCCCCTCCGCAACCTTCCAAGTGAGCTTAATTCTCAGTCCCACTGATTAAAATTGGTCCTAATGATTAATCAACTAAAGCATTATTTGATCAAGCTTCTGATTAATGGGATTACAGTTTGTGCAGCCCCACTTATTACTCAAATGTTCATGGAGGTTGCTAATTTCTGCTTGCTGAAATAGGCATTGCCTAACAAGCGCTACAATAAGGCGGACATCCTTTTTTTAACAGTTGTTGTACTTTCTCCCTCTGATTCAAATTTTCAAAGAGTATCTTAACCTCTAGCCCCGATTCCACCATCAGTACATGCATGGGAGGATGCAGGAACTTGCCTTCTTGTTCTTCCCCCTGACTTTCACGCATTAAGCAGATGAAAATACATTCCACACACTAGTTTACTGCTTCAGGGAGAGCTAAGCCTCAGTATCCTCCGGATCATGCACAGAATTGTGCTCAAGCACTCACACACACCTGATGGAAGACAGGAGGCAAATATCTCTGGGCTAAGGGTCACAACTATATGCTCTTCCAGAACATTTGAGAACTACAAGTTCAATCGCAGCTTTTAAAGCTCAACTAAAAACTTTTCTTTTTCCTAAAGCTTTTAAAACTTGATGTTGTGCGGACTTTATACTGTTAGTTTTACCCTACCCTGTGCCTGCTTACCCTACCCTGTGCCTGTTGGCATTCTCTTCCCCTCCTTATTGTTTTATTATGATTTTATTAGATTGTAAGCCTATGCGGTAGGGCCTTGCTATTTACTGTTTTACTCTGTACAGCACCATGTACATTGATGGTGCTTTATAAATAAATAAATAAATAATAATAATAATAATAATAATAATAATAATATTAACCAATAAATATCTTCAATGAACTATAATAAATAAAGGTCAGCTAAGGCTGGCAAAATCCTCCATCAGCCTTCTGCTGGGCAATACCACCCAGGCTCAAAGCAGTGGATCAATATGGTTTGCTGATCCATGCCTTGTATTGTCTGCCTTATATAAAGGCAAACAGACCTCCTTGCCTACTCCACATGCCCCCTCCTGGCCAGGGCTCAATGGGCTAAAGCTTCAGGATGGATAGGAGACAAATGTGTGCAATTCCCATTTTACCGCAAACTTGATTAATATAACGTTTTCAAACCAATTTGTAAACAGAAACCCAGTTTTCCTTCCAAATTTGCACTCCTCTGAATATTGCAGTGGAGTTCTGCAATCAAAAATTGTGTACAAAAGTGCATATATTAGTGAAAGTAGCATTCAAAAATGCATTATATTAAGAGAATTGCTTGCAGAAATTGGTATATTAGGCAAAATTGCATTGAGAAATGTGTGTATTAAGAGAAATGGGTCAGAAAAAGGAGAAAATGGGTTCTCAGGAAGCAAAATGTTTATTTTCACAAAGCCCACTAAATGCCAGAGCCTTGTGCGGCGCAGAGCGGTAAAGCAGCAGTTTCTGCAGCTGAAACTCTCCCCACGGCCTGAGTTCGATCCCAGCGGAAGCTGGTTTCAGGCAGCCAGCTCGGGTCGACTCAGCCTTCCATCTTTCTGAGGTGGGTAAAATGAGTACCAAGTTAGCTGGGGGAAAGGTAATAATGGCCGGGGAAGGCAACAGAAAACCACCCTGCTATAAGGCCTGCCAAGAAAACGTCAGTGAAAGCTGGCGTCTCTCCAAGAGTCAGTAATGACTCAGTGCTTGCATGAGAGGTTCCTTTCCTTTCCTTTCCCACTAAATGCTAAATCCAAAAATGCATATGAACATTCAAAATGATGATGTTCGTTATGAACAAAACTTGAGAAACTAGAGAAACCAAATTTGACAGATTCATCCATCCCCACTAAGGGCCAATTCCATCTCTAATCCCCTTGAGCTGACTCATAATGATTTGCCCAGTGATTCTTCACCCTCCAGATGCCTCATGGTGCTCAGGATATTCTAATTCACTGATACGGATTCCCACCTACCTGCAAGCTGTATCTAGATGAAATCTAACCGACTGAATAAACCACCATGAGTGTCTCAACAATAAAGAATAGGTGAAAAAAGGTGCAACTGAGCCCAGTCAGGAGAATTACAAAATTTCCTTCCCACTCGCAAGTAGGGCAGCTAGCTAATCCCTTACTTTGGCACTGGGAGGGAGGCTACATCAATCCGAGTAGAGGCCAGGTGCCTGCATCATTAGTGGTTCAAATGCAGCCCTATAATGGAGGAGCAAGCAACAATGTGGTATTAGTTGAAATAGCACTTTTGAGCTGCTGTGATTGCCCTTGTGGTAATAAGGTAGGATACAAGTTTAATAAGCAAATGAATAAAATAAAATAAAATTAAACTTGAGCGATCTGCCCTGGTGAAATCTTTTAAAGTAAGCATACACAACCTGTGACTATATATATATATATATATCTATATATAGATATAGATATAGATATAGATATAGATATAGATATATAGATATATATATATAGATATATATACACACACACACACACACACACACACTACCCATATATATATATGGGGAAAACCCAAATAGCAGATCCCTTTTGTTGATTTCTTGCCTCCTCTGTTGGCAGATTTAATGAACATTTAAGTGTTTCTGTCATTTGCATATGAGTATATGAAGTGTGAAAATTAATTATACTTGCTAATTGAAAAATAATTGGTTCGAAGGTAGGAACTGTCATTCAGTCAGCAGTGAGTATTAAAAACACCCATAGATTTTATATAGCAGACATGCAAAAAGCTTTTGTTCAACATGCTTAGAAAGAAAGAATTATAAATGAGGTGCACTGGAAACTGTAAGATAAATATTCCTACATACAGAAATAATCTCATCCTTGGACACACTTCTCCAGGGTGCAAATGTGCAAAGTAGCTGCCTGATGCTTGTTAAGGTCACAGGAACACTTGTATTTTGGTTTTGGTTTTCATTCCTTATTCTGACTTTTCCTTCTTTTTTGGTACCTTGTTTCTAGTTCTAGGACTGATCTGAGTTGTACGTGGCATAGGAGAGATTGTTACCTGCAAAAATGAGGATTGTCTTTTCTAATGCCTGCAAGAAGATATAACAAATTTGCCTTGGTTCATCTGAATGAAGATATCAGAGTTTAAGGAAACCTTAATGAATGAGTTTTAAGTAGTCACCATATTAGCACTCTTCATGCAAGATGCTTATGTGGTTAACCTTTTTATTAGTACTGGGCCAAAACCTGTCCCTATTTTCTGGAACTTTCTCTCTGAAAAAGAGGCTTTGTTTTTTTCTGCTTCTTTTGCAGGGAGGGGGAAATTCTCCTTGGGAAGGGGGACAGGATTTCCACATACCTTTATTAAGCATAGCTGGTTACCTAGGGCCCTTCTTCCTATTTTTTTTTAGTTTTTATTTAAAAAACAACAACAACCCCCCCCCTCCTGCAGCATTTGGATACCTATTGGAGACCATGTAACCTCCCCCTTTCCACTAAGCATCCACTAAGCACTTCTTGGCTCCTAAAAATGTCTAGGGTGTTTAAAAAAATAAAGAGAGAGAAAGAAGACCCCTAAACAATTACATTTTAAAAAGTATGCAGAAAACCTGTCCCCCTCCCCAAGGAGAAAATTCTTCAAAATTCTCACCTCTGCCAGCCTCTTTCACCTGAGTTTTTCTCCCCCACCACCACTCACCATGAAATGGCGAAAATGGAATGGTCAAAATTTTTGGCGCATACTACTTTTTATCTGTAGGAGAGGTTATGTTGCAAGAGCAACTTGACCAGTGCTATCCAGTGAGCTCCGTAGCTGATTATGGATTTGAATCTGGGTTTTATACAGCCTAAACCAGCCTTCCTAACCTAGATGTGTTGGAATGCAATTCTCAGCACCCCCCCCCCCCCCCAGCTAGCCATGCTACTCCAGATGCTGCTACTCTACAGTGGACCTTAACAGCTTTGGTCAGGCAGACTGTGCGGTTCAGTGCCTCTTCTTATATGTGATGCAATCTATAGGTCATTTCCCAGACAACTGTAGCTTTGGAGTGGTTTGCCAGTCAGGTCCTGAAAAAGTGAAGTCCTCCTGTTCCCAATATTACAGTGAATAATTGTTGCATATTTCTGTAGCATCATATTCCTCTATAAAAGGGCTTTGATGTCTTTTCTAGGCTCAGGCCTATAGAATCATTAAACCCACCCAGCCTGAAAGGGCCGCCTTCTCACCCTTGAAATAAACCTTTTTACTAATATGAGGTAGTATCAGCAAAGCAAAACAATACAGCACTTGTCCAAATATCCCAACATACGGTGTGTGTTTTTAACCATGACCAAGCTTCATCTTGTAAAAACACCACGGAAAAACATGAATGTGACTTTGAATTTCTTTCCTGTGGAGGTTTCAAGGTAGATTATCCCATAAAACATGCCAGTTGTCACACAGCAAGTCCCCAATGCATTTGGAAATCTCCAGATGAATGTCATTGCCACAGAGGTTTGTTTGAGGGCACTGGGAATAAGCTAATCAAGTATTTCAAATGTAATTAAGATTTAAGAGGGTGTGTGTGTGTGTATGATCTTACTCTTTCATTACTATCCTCTTGTAGTGTCATGCCAAGCTTACTGCACATCACATTAGATGAAGCTCAATTAGCAATATTGAAAAGGCTTTTAAATGCATTCATTCGTTCACTTGTGTTATTCATATGCAGCTTGGTTTTTTGTTAAAAAAAACTCTGTTGGAACATAAAGGTGATTTATGTGATCATTTGGCCTAAAGGGGTGTGTGGAAGGGGTGCTTTCCTGACTTTGTAAGTAGAACAGCTAGACGATGGCTGCAGTTTGTACTACAGCTATGAGAACCAGATGCTGGAATGCTGCGTTATCAGATAGTGTTGTGGGACAGCTTTCCAGTTTGTCTGAGGCTAAAACAAAGGAGGAGGAGGAGGAGGGCTGTGCACCTGTAGACTGTACTAACTTCTGTGGGATCATGAACTCACTAGTTTAAATATCTATTCCTTCTACGTATCCAGGTAACTGAAAGTAAGGGTCTAAGAAGGAATTCTCAGGACCCAAGCAGACATTATTTTAAAGACATAGCTAGCAGCTATGTCTTTGTTCTCCTCCTCCTCCTCCTCCTCCTCTTCAAAATGTCATAAGAAGCATTACCTGGGCAGGATCTACACTACTGCTTGTAACGGTTTATAATGGTTATGACAACTGTTCAGGCCCAGGACACATTACACATACAGTATTCATACCATTTAAAAAGTGTTATATCTTGCTTGGTGTAGATCGGCCCGAGACTGCAATCTTATATCCACTCACCTGGGAGTTAGAACTTAGAGACTGCAACCTCATACCCACTGGGAGTTAGAACTTAGTTCTGACCACACATGTACAGAATTGCGCTGTAAGCGGTAATCCACAAGTATAAGAGTCAGAGCAGGTGGAAAGGGGGACAGAGCTAGAGTATCTTTCAGAGCTGTATAGAAGAGAGAATGTCAGCAGGTGACTCAGCCCAATGTTACAAGCAGGGATGTCACACTCTGAGAGGGAGGTGGAGTCTAACGGACTCTCAACTACTCAGCCTCTCAGACCTCGCTCAGTGAGCAGCTGCAACTTACCATGGTCTGTGAACACCCCAGCAGCTGCCCATCCCCTTAGCAAGCAGCCATTTTGTGTAAAAAATGGTGGCTCAGGTTTTCTGGATATGCAATGTTATGTAAATGGTGGACATAAAGGGGTTATTTATGCAACATTCCAGGCAAGAATGGCCCGTTTATGCCCGCAACGTTGAGTAAATGGCTCCTTTACAACTGCCATTTTTGCAGCATTAATTTCCAAAAACTCCAACCTGCCATTTTCATGCAAAATGGTGGCTCACTAAGAGGATGGGCAATGCCCCCACCCCGCACTTTCCAGAAGCTTGTTGGGCACTTCAGCAGTTTGCATGGTTCAGGAAGTGGGGGTCGTCAGTGGCTTAGCAAGGGCCCGGTGAGAGCAGATGGAGGTGAGTCCATCCATCCCTACTTACAAGCTGCACCTGCCAATATTTCTTGTCTAGACAAGTATTTAAGGTTCAGGATCCTGTCCGTGTGTGTGTGTGTGTGGTGTGTGTTTATGTTTATTAAAAATATAAATCACATTTTATCATGGCCTTCCTTAGAATTTGAGAGATTTTATCCTCCAAACAATTGTGTAAACAAAGTTAAAGAGATGGGCTCACCGAAGGTCATCCAATGGCTAATAGGGATTTGAACCCAGGTCTCCAGTCCAAATCCAACACTGAACAACTATTGCACTGTGGCTGCTTTATATTGGTTTATTCTAATCACAGTCTACCAGTGTATAACTGCAAAATGGCAAAACCATTAAATACTGCTGTACAGTAAATGCTACAAAAACACAATATCTATACAAGCCCTTTGTGAACATTTGTACATTTTTTTTGCAATCCAGTAGCACTGGGATAGTATTGGGCCAATTAGCTTGTCTATCAGTATTGGATATTACTTTGACTGGGTGTCACTTAGCCATTTTGTTTTCTGGCAGCCAATCATATACTGGCCTACTACACAACCAGTCATGCAACTGCAATCCATCTGTCATAAAAACTAGCCTCCCCAAATTTTGAGTACATTTTTTGAGTAAATATTGCCAATACCATGAGGGCTAGAAATATACTTTTAGTGAGAAATAAAAATTGGTGTTTTTTAGGTAAGTGAGAGATGAGGGGAGACCTATACAAAATTCCTTAACAGCAGCAAGTTGTGCATAGGGACGCTGGAGATATACAGTTTTCAAACCATTTTCAAAGTGTCATATTCTGCTTGGTGTAGATCTGGGCAGAGTAAAATGAGTTCAGATTTCTAACCCACAGAATCTGTTCCGGACCATAATCCTCAGTCCATGTGTAGTCCATGGACCTTTGGACCATTTTTACTTTCTCAAAATTTATGCAAAGTTATTTGTTATAGAATATGCACATCTATGCTAAGACATAGGCCATTCTGAAAAATCACAGAAACATATTCAGCAGGAAAAGTTGAATGAAATGGGGGGGAAATATGCTAAATCTCACATACTAATGGAAATTACAAAAATTGTGGCAAAATCTCTAATGGATTTTTTTGCATACTTTTTTTGCACACTTAAAAAAATCAAATACATCAGTGAGTGGATGCTAGAATAAACGTTTCTGGAAAATATGAAGAACATACATGGGACTAAATTCTGCAAAATCTGGACATCCTGACTTGTGCATGAATTAACTGCCCCATTAACCCAATGGAAAGTTCCCTAGATTGTGATCCTGTAGAAATAATTTCCAATATGAAAGAAAAGCTGTGTAATTAGGTGCCATTGTGCAAGACAGATGGTCCTTTAGTGGGTCTTGTGGGCTCATAACTGCTTAGCATGTGGACAGTCATTAAACCAATTTAGGGATTTTACCTCTCCTCAGGACTGCACATCTTTGGTTTGGGTAGGTATACTGCATTGAAGTTTGGACTAGTTTAGGACACACTGACAGGGATGGACAGTACATCACACCAACATATGCAGTGGATCCCAGTTACCTGGACATGAATTAGAGCACTGTTTATTATTGGTGTCATCCCAACTGATGAGGTGCTCTCAGCCAGATTCCGACTGTACCAGGGATGGCAGAGAAGTCCACAATGGAATCAAATGAGTTCTGATTTCTATGAATCCCACCTTAAGATACTCCAGCATATTGGCTTTTCCCAAGTCACATGAATTGTGCAGACTTGCAGACTTTTTTTTCGTTTTGGAATTTTACGCAAATTTAGTCATAGAAAATGCATAAAAACAAACAAACAGCCAAACATGTGCATTTCATGCTAAAGCATGAAAATGTGCATTTTAGAGGGGATTTGTGCATTTTTGCAAGTGTGAAATACAAATCTGCAAAAAATTAGAAAAAAACCCAATTCTGTCAATGAGCAGACAATGGGACAAAAAGCACCTGACAATCCATGAAACGCAGATGGAACAGATTTTACAAAATCCATATAATCCCTAGTTTATACTTTCACTTAAACCAACAAAACACAACAAGAACTTTGGAATAACATTATAATTACCAAATATAAATGAACAGAATGAAATATTTACAGATAAAAGGCAAACAAAAACTATTCTTCTGTTGCAAGTGATGGAGATGAGACAATAAAGAGATGACACCACTGTATGGATTGAAAATTGTGCCTCATTCATTGAATTTGATTTACAAAGGGGGATCCCTGGGCTGATACTCCACTTTGCCAGCACTAGCCGCTCAATGAAATCAGGTGAAACATTCTTTGTCTGATGGATGCTGATTACAGAATTGGTACCCTCTAGGATTTCCACATTTGGGGAAATGGGGGACATCCTCTGTCATATCCCCCGTGGGCCACAAAATACCAGGTGTGTGAGGGGAGATGGCCCTACAGACAATCCTTATCCTCCCCCTATTAGGGCCACAGCACTGGTCACCACTAATGATGCCTCAGAAAGATCACCATCCCTATCCAGACAAACATAACTTGCCAAACCAGCCTACCTAGGGGGATGTGACCAACTGAACCCCTCCCCCCCGCCCATCAACCTAAAATGCTCCCACCCCACTTACAGTGTGAAGCAGCCAAAAAGACACAAAGCCAAAAAATCAGACTGTGTGCTAAAAAATCCTGCTTGGCCTTCAAAAGAGTGAGTTGAACTCCCCTACTGCATATAAGGAGGGAAGGAGGGAGGGAGCTGCTCTTCAAAGAGGACAGGAGGAGGTGCCCAGAAGGCTAATGTCACCTCAAAAGCCCCAGTGGCACCACTAAGCCCCACCAGTGCTGGGGCTTGAGAAGTGTCTCCTCATTTCCCACCCACACCTGCAACGCCCACCCACCCCCGCAGTCAGGCAAGCCAAACATGGGGTAAGGCATTTTAGTCAACATATAAAAGCTTGCAGTATATAGGAACACTCAAAAGAATGAAAAGGTAAAAGTAGTCCTGAGGGGGAAATTAATCCATAAATGATAAATCCACAAATGGAGGAATCCACAAGGTTACAGTAATCCAGAAAACTATTGTAATCCACAAGAGTACCGTAATTCGCAAGGGTACTATAATCCTTCTTGAAATAAACAACAGCCAGTTGTTAAAAGTGATAGTATGGAGGGGCGGGGAAAATAACTATTTGAAAAGCCACCAAATGTTTATTTCATGCAGGGACTTGGTTTTGGTTTCACTTTTACCCATGTACTTCTCCTTTTAGTGGTAAAAGAAGAGATGCCTGTTACTATTAAGAAAAGTTCCTTTTTAAAAACATGCAGTTGTCTTCTGCCTCAAGACAAAGCATACTCTGCAGCAATTTAGACATTACCGTAAACCACAAGTTACTGAAATATTAACCAGTTATCTCTTCCAAAACATCTAGACTGCTCTCTTGGTCACCTCTTCTTTTATTTTCCTCACCAATTCCAGTCAGCTTTCCCAAATGACAGTTTCAACTGTGTCCCAAGTTTCACCCCTTTTACTCAGATAGAATGTTCATAGGCTTTACATGAATAAAGGCTTTACATAACTGGCACAGTGGTTGAAAATCTCTGTTTCAAATCTCAGCTCATCAATGAACTCTCTGGGAGATCCTCAGGCAAGCAGTATCACTTTGCCTCAAGCCACTACACCCACTCTTATCTGAAACCATAAATGTAATAATATTTGACTACCTTAGAGAGCTGCTGTATTAATTACTGAGTTCATATCTTTTAAATGCTTGGAATACTAAGTATTAGATATGATAAAGGGGGTATAATTATGTTAGACTACCTTAAATGAGTTCTATAATTGATAGTAGGTGTGAAACACTTTGAACAGTTTTGAAAAATAGATATACAAATGCTGTGGGCATGATTCAGCCAAAGTTGAGCCCTTTAGGGTGCAGTCCTATGCATTTTTAGACAGAAGAAAAGTCCTGGCTAGGGAATGCTGGGAGTTGTAGTTTGTCAAGTAAGGCTGTAAAGACTAGGGATGGATGATCAGGATTTACACAGTTCACACTTTTGGACTGGACACAGACTCGGATACAATGGGTGGTTGAAGTCTGAGCTTCCAATATGAATTGTGGACCCTCCCCCCTGCCCCAGAAAAACCACATGTGCTCAATGGCATGCATACATTTGAACAAGGTTAATTAAAAAAATACATATGTTTGAAAAATGCACACAAATGCACTTTAATCAAAGGGAGAGGAATATGTACATTTCAAATTGATGTGTATGTTTGGAAAAATATGCACAAAAATATGCCTAGATTTGTATGTGAAAAAAACTAAAACCAGAGCTTGCAATCTGATGCAAACTCAAATCAGAATGAGCTTCAAGCTGGAATCCAGAGGACTTTGGTGAGGTTTGCTGATTCACACATCCCAAGAGCTTGAGGAGAGGCAATATTGATAACTGCCCTATATTTTTGGGACTTGCATTTCCACAAAGACTCACCAAAAGGCACAGGCAGCACTGGCCTGGCATTCTGGTTGCTGTCAACTTTCACCCCAGGGAGAGTCACCTGGCAGTGACAGTTGCGTCTTTTAGGCATCAAAGTGCTTTTTTTTATTTGTTTGTTTGTTTCCTCAGGATTTCAACTTATGTTGTTGTGATCATTTTTAGTGCTCCATTTTACTGTTGTAAAACACTTGATTGTGTTTGAGGATAGTGCTCTGGAAATGTTGAATGGAAGGGTGGCATAGAAAGAAATGTGTCAAAAACAATAAAATCAATAAAACGCACTAGAAAGAAAGGAGGACATGCCAGCACTGATATTGGAAGTGACTTCACTGAACATATGTGGAGAATGACTCCTGGCGCTATCAAAAGGCATTGTGCAATGATTCAGTCTTTTCCTCCTTCATGGACCCCCCCTCCCCAGAGCAACAAGTGCGGAAGAAAAAAAACGTGGAGGATGCCATTGTCTGGACCCCATCATAAAAAGGTGTGTTTGAGATAGGATGATTGCAGGTAAAAGCACAGTCTGGAAGTACCCTCCATCAATTTTATTTTAAACTGCTAGTTGAAATATGTGCAATGCACACATATGCAACCAACATCAAACATTATGGGAAATGTTCGGCTTCATTCCCAAGCAAACATGGTTAATCTTTCCATTTTTGGAGAGCTCCTGCTTGCTATGAGTTGCATTGAACTTCACAGGCTCATTATCAGTTCACAGTGCAAAAAATCTATATATGCCCTGGCAGATGGAAGGAGGGGCGAGGTCGTTTGCTGCTTATTAGAGAGGAAATGTAGCCTGCTTCCTATGGGATTCCATTTGAAATACCTCAATTGAAGTGCAACATTAAAATAGCAGGCTTGGAAGTGGATCGCATTACATTCTTGCCTTTTAAAGCAACACCACTTTCCTGGCGTTATTATTCCAGAAACACTCCGTTGTCTCGCTCCATTTCACATTCATTTCCCAGGCTCTTGAGAAACTTGCGTTTCTTACATTTGTGTTACGTTTTGAAGGTATGCAGTGGGCATTCTTGTTTCTGCAGAGAGATTCCCAAGTATCCTGAAAGTGCATTATGTGTGGGGTGTAGGAAATTCTGAAACTCTAGAAGCAGCTTTCATGACTATGGATGATTTTGACATATGTCTGAAGTTTTCTGGTGAAATTCACAACCCACTAACCTCAACAGCAAAAGTACCTGATTTTATTACAGCTGGGATGCATTCAGGATTTTCATAGAGCAGGGGTGGTCAACTTCTGGGAGTCAGTGGGCCTCATTGCCCTCCTGGAAACCACTGAGGGCCACACCCCTCCCCCACCAGTGAACTTGCTGCTATTGAAATTGCCACTGCCCAAATTTCTGTGGCAATGGTGGCATGTTGCCCACCCCTGGTACACAAGAATGTCCACTCTGTGTCAGCCAATTAAATGGCATCTACTTTGTGGATTAAAAAATAGTTTCTAAAGAAGAGTTCAAATACCTCAGGGCTAAAGCAAGCCATTGTGTGACCTGAGGTGGAGAACTGTCTCCTCCTCCACCTCCCGCCTCTTTGTTGTTACTACATTAGCAGTGGAAGCAGATGAAGTCTTCAATACAGGCAAGTACTTAAACTCCCTTGCTCTGAGGAAAACTCTTCAGAGGGAGGCATTTGGCCCTGAGAGGCTCAGAGTGCCTGCCAGACAAACCCATCTCCTCTGAAGGTTCCTTCCCCAGAGCACAGCACTGCACAGTGTTCTGTGGCGGGCCAGCTGGTGGCATTGGAAGGAGAAGCAGATGCAGCCAGCAGTGGAAACATAGGAAGTAGCCTTATAGGTGCCTAGTGTTGGAACATATTCCACTGCACCTCCCAATCTGCAGCCTGAGTCATAGGGCCTTGCTAGACCTACCTGATAATCCGGCCGGGAGTTGGGGTGATGGCGCGCTGCAACTACCGCGCGCTGTTGCCCTTTTCCACACGTCAACACGCGATGGGACAAAGGGAAGCCCCGTCGCATCCGCCATTTCCCCCCCCCCCTTAAAGGGCCATGTGCGCAGGAGCGCATCGCCGGGAAGGTAAGTGCTTTTTTAAAAAATAAAGGGGGCCCTGCTCCCCCTGCCCCTGATTCCCCCCAACAATGCCTGATGCCCCCCCATTCGCTCGCCCGTCCTCCCCCGTCCCCGTCCCCAATCTTCTCCCCCCCGCTTGCCAGGCCCGTGCCTTTTCTTCTCCCCCCGCCCCTGCTTGCCAGGCCCGTGCCCGCTCTTCCCCCCGCCCCCGCCCCAATGCTTGTGCCCGCTCTTCTCCCCCCGCCCCCGTCCCTGATGCCCGTGCCTGCTCTTCTCCCCCCCTCTCCTGCCGGGTCGGTCTTTCCCCCAGCCCCCATCTCCCTTCCCCCGGCCCGATGGGCACAGCAGTCCTGTGGAGCGAGAGCGAGCAGCCGGGAAAAGCCATGGAAGTTGTTAGACTTTCCGCAGCCCCGGCCTAAGGCCGGGGCTGTGGAAAAAATGGGCCATAAGCAAATCCGCTTATGCTGGTTCAAGCGAGGTCTTAGCCCGGCCTGACCCCGGAATCCCCTGTGCGTCATCTGGATACAGAGGAGGGAGACCGGGCCTCACACCGCGCTAAGGCCTTGTCTAGCAATGACCATAGAATCATAGAATAGCAGAGTTGGAAGGGGTCTACAAGGCCATCGAGTCCAACCCCCTGCTCAATGCAGGAATCCACCCTAAAGCATCCCTGACAGATGCTTGTCCATATGCCTCACCATGGCTTGTGGAAGGGCCAGCAAGAACATGTAAGGCACTCAATTTAATTTCTACACATGCTAGTAGTAAACATGTTCTTTAAGTCTCACATTGTTCTCACTTAAAGCTTAGCTTCTATGTATGCACACTTGACCTTGGTCTTTCAGCCCCAATCTTCTTCCTCCACAGGAAACACAATATTTAATAAGATAGAAATGCTAAATCATCCATTCTCATAACCAAGCACTTGCATAACTTATCTTAAGCAGCTGAGCACAATCCTATGAATGTTATGTAACAGAACCTCTCCACCTGACACACCCTTCACACAAGTCCTTCGTATACAGCTGTCACAGATACCCAAATCTACACAACTCTACAGACACAAACAAAAGCACTTCACAAACCCCACATTCAGACATGACTGTTCTCACAAACCGCTTGCACAATGGAGATTTAGCACTTCTGGGGTCAATCCAAAACAAGTGGAAATGCTCATTTCTGGAACAGGGCAGGGCAGTGGAGTTTGCATAAGTGAGCTCTACTTATTAGAGACTAATCCTCGGTTGTGCAAGCAATGGGTCCCTCTTGTGCAGGGCTGGGCACTCAAAGAATGGAAGCAGTGCTGGACCCCGCTTGCAGGTGGGCAGCACTGAATACTGCCTCTTGTTTTTCTTGAGAAGAGGCTCATGTAGTTGTAGGCCATGTGTTGTCCACTCCTAGACTTGAGGAATACTCCTGCAAGAATTATAGTACCAAGGAAATGAAAACAAACTTGATAGAACTGGCAGTATTTCTCTGGGGGTGGATTTAGGAAAAATAATTTTTCATGTGCGTGGAAATGCACCTGAGTGGGCGGGTGGGGTGAGGGGCAGATTTTGAGCAGGAAAGATCCAGAGGCAATGACCTACTTTTCTAATTGGTCCTGTATTCAATAAGGCCTATCTGGCTGCTTTGTCCAGGAACGTCTGGAGAAAATATACATTTCATTGTGTCCCATAATTTTGGGGCCTACTTTATTCAATCTAAAGTGAGATTTCAAGTCAACATGGCAGGCCTGGCTTAGATGGAACATCTGCAGGACTCTTGAGGGAAGTTAACAAATAGATTAGATGATTGGATCCAAAGGTTCCCTGATGAAATGAGCTTCCTCTGATGAAAGGAGAGCTTTGGATCTTTGGATACCATGTCTTGGAGGGGCTTTCACCTTTTCCAAAGAAGAATCAAGATTTGGAAATAAGACTGAAAAGTAGCTAAGCATGTATTGGTTTCCCAATAGCCACCTGTTCCACATCCCCTCACTATAACAAACTCTCTGAGCACTTGCTTAAACTTCACACAGACAGCTTCTCTTTACCTGCTAATAAAGCCCTAACTCAGGCTTTACTGCTGATTTCATCTTCTTGCCAAGTTCTAGTCTCAACAGCTAATATAACAGCAGTCCCTCACCATCTGTACAGCCCTCCCTCTTATGCTGTGCAATTTATTCTCTCTTCTCTCAGGAGCAGCCCTCAGAAAGAGTTCCAACTCACCCTTCTCTGAGCCTAAACTGACTTTGACTAGAACAGTCTTACTGGCTGAATTCATTAAAGATGGCCTACTTTTCTAATTGAAACAACAGTATCTTTCTCTCTCTTAATTAAAATAAACTATAATTGTTTAATAGAGCTGCTGGGGACAAATGATTCTTTGTAGACCTTCACAGGAGTACGCGGTAATTGTTCATCCATATATGCAGTGTAATCCTAGGGACATCTACTCAGAAGTAAGCTCCGTTGAGTTCAATGAGACTTACTCACAGGTGTATATGCTATACGTTGTGTATATAGGATTGCAGCCTTAGCCAATTACATTTGATGTAATACCATATAAGCAATCAATCAAGCATCGGTATAGACAGTGTAATATGTCGAAGCATCCTTTAGAGCTTAGGCTGAGAGCCACAAGAAGCCAAACATGATTTGACTGGAGTTTGTTTGGAGCTTGAGTCATCCAGTTGATAGAGGTCAACTCTTCAGGACCCAGGAGTAGTGCATGCGAAATTTTTTTGACCATTCTATTTTTGGCATTTTGTGGGGGATGGGGGTAAAAATGAAAACTTGGGTAAAAGAGTCTTGGAGAGATGAGAAATAGGGGGCCGAAACCTGATTTTTGGGAACTTTCTCCCTGTGAAAGAGGCTTTGTTTTTTCTGCCTTTTTCACAGGGAGGGGGGGAAATTTGGAAAAATTTCTCCTTGGGGAGGGGGCCAGGGTTTTCACATAACTTTTTAAATGCAGCCAGTTGTTGAGGGGGCTTCTTTCTGTCTGTCTTTCTTTTTAAAACACTCCCAGCATTTTCAGATACCCAGGAGTGCTTACTGAATGTTATTGGAGGGAGGACACATATTCTCCAGTAGGCATTCACTTCGAACTTCTAAGCTCATCCAAATGCTGGTGGAAGGGGGTAGTTTAAAAAAAAAAAACACTAAAAAAGTAGTAAGAAGGGCCTTCAGCTATGCTTAAAAAGATACGTGACAATCCTGTCCCCCTCCTCAAGGAGAAAATTCTCTGAATTTCCCCCTCCTCCCTGTGAAAGAGGCAGAAAAAGCAATGCCTCTTTCACAGAGAGAGAGGAAGTTCTTCAAAATAGGGGGCAGGTTTTGGCCCAGCACTACCCAGGAAAGCTCCTGGGCAAGGTAGATATTATTTCAACAGGGGTCAGAGCTGAACAGAGGATGACAATAGCAAAGCAGGTCTTCTTAAGGTTAAAAAGCACATTGTGTTAAATATGTGTCATGCGTCTCTCTCATAGAGTAACTTCTATTGAATTTAATAGGGCTTTCTCCCAATTAAGTGTATATAGAATTTCAACTAGGCAGAGCAATCCTATGCCAGATGGAAAGGAGGATCCATGGCATACATCCCTCTGCTTCCTATACCCTGCTACATTGTTGCAGCCAGCATGGGAAACAGAGGGTGGCTTTTAGCCATTTTCACCACCATAGCCCTTTTGACACCAATGGGGAAGAGGGAAATTAACTACAGTTAACTACAAGAACAGCATAGTTTCTGGGTTACTTCAAGGGGGTGTTGGCAGATCATAGAGGCCTATACAGAATCCTCTGGCTTCACAACCCTCCTTTTCTCCCACTTCTCAGAGCCACAGCTAGATGGGCAAAAAAATCCCATCTAGCAAAAATGCAGAGTGGTCAGGGGGGAGCATGAAGGCAAAAATCGCCTCCGTACTTCTCCCACTCTTCATAGATCCCCATCAGCCTCCTGGTTTGGAGGTTGAAAGGCATGCTGATAGGATTGCACCCTTAAAGATCACTATGTAAAGAAGAATACTATATCACCATAGAGTCAGCAGTTGCCTTCTTAGAGCTATGAAACCATGTCCTAATATCATGGCAGCTGTTGAATTGAGAAGTGCAGCAGAGAGGACGTTGGGTCCTGTCTGACCTCAAGGTTGCATAGCTCTGTGCGTCTCCATAGTCTGCATCAAACAAACTGCAATACTATGGCCCTGAAAGCTTCTTGTGATGCAGCTGTGATAAAAACCCTCAGTTTTTTTTATAAAGCCCAAGTTGTAAATACAAACTCTTGAAAGCAGAGCCACAGCTGCCTAGAAGAGAGAAAGAGATTCTCTCTCCTAATGACAACCGTAACAAATGTTCAAGTCAGATCTCTGGGCATAATTTAATTATTCCTCTACATTTTATCTAATTAATTGTGGAGGGGGGTGTTTTAAAATTCAAATTAAGACACAATTTGCTTCAAGAAAAGGCTGTTCAAGGTTATTATTTTTTAAAATAATAATAAAACTGCATTTTCTCTGTCAAAATATTGAAGCAATTGGAGTGGGCATTTAAAAGTGGGGAAAATAAAAGGAAATCAGAAACACTCCTCTGACATCTGTGCAATTTGGTTAAATATAGCTCGGGTCTATAGCCATTTGTTTAATTAAAATAGAAGCAAAATATCTAGAGGCTCTGAGTGTTGAAATGAGAATAGATTATCAGAGGTTGGATGGGACCTCCATTCATAGAGATTGAGGACAGAAACCATTACAGGGTGTGTGGTGGCTAAAGTGTCGGACTGGGAGTCGGGAGATCTGGGTTTTAGTCCCCACTTGGCCATAGAAACTCACTGGGTGACTTTGAGCCGGTCATAGGCCATAGCTAGACTGGGCGAAATCCCAGGGCGATCCCCGGAATCGTCCTTGTGCATTCACATGATGCACAGGGGATCCTGGGATCAGAGAGGGATGATCCCTCCCTTGCCCTGGGATCTCACCTTACCCTTTGAGCCCAGTTTTTCCAGGGTCCTGGGCTGATCCTGAGACTGCAGAATGTGTGGCTGGGCCTCGCGGTTTGTTCCATTCCCTCGCTGTTAGCCGCGAGAAGCCAAAACCTGTGCATGGGCACAGAGTTTCTCAGGAACACTGTCTTCATTGGGGGTGGGGTGGGGTGAGTGGGGATTTTTTTAAAAAAAAACTTACTTTTTGCACACGAGTGCTCATGCGCATCTTCTTTAAAAAAAAAATAGCGGGCACGATGCCTTTTCCTCTGAGGTCATCGCGTGCTGCATGTGAACAGAGGGAGAGATCTCACAATAAAAATATTGCGAGATCTTTACCCTTCTGTCCAGCTAGACCGGTAGGTCTAGCTAAGGCCATAGACTCTCAGCCCAACCTAACTCACAGGGTTGTTGTTGTGAGGACAAAATGGTGAGGAGGAGGATTATGTATGCCGCCTTGGGTTCCTTGGAGGATTGGAGTAAAAAGGTAGGATATAAATTATATCTAAGTCTATATTTCTGACAAACCAAAAATCCAACCTGTGGAGGAGACTAGCATATTGTTCCAAGCAGTGAAAATTCCAATGCATTTTGAGCAATATGCTCTTCACTGGAGACTAGAAAAAAGAAGTAGCTGACATCTATGATAATTCCTTTAAAAGACTAGCTCCAAAGGCAGCCTTTGTGCTACTTGATGTTTGAGGAATTTATTCTTTAGGACTTCTGATAAGAAGTGACCCAATTCATACCTGAACACCCATCCTCAGATTTATCATCCTCAGAAGAAGAGGCTCACGAATTAACTGTTTAGGGAGAGGACTCATCTACCAAAAAAAAAAAAAAAAAAAGAGACACCATGAGTCTTCTATCCCCTCAAGACCCAGTTCTCCAGGAAGACACCAGGGGACATGCCCAACCCTTCCAACCAGAGGAAGATTCCAGCCATGAACATACCATTGTATCACACCCACCACCACATTGACATAGCTTGAGACTGCTAAAACAGACCAGGCCCCTTTAAGAGAAAAAGCCTTAGTCTTTGTGGAGGTGGGGCTAACCAACCTAAAGGAAGCCAAACTCATACTTAAGGCTCTGGTATAATAACATAGGAAGTGCCATGCTGGATCAGACCAAGGGCCCATCTAGTCCAGCATTCTGTTCATACAGTGGCCAACCAGCTGTCGACCAAGGACCAACAAAGCAGGACATGGTGCAACAGCACCCTCCCACTCATCTTCCCCAGCAACTGGGGCATGTAAGCTTACTGCCTCCAATACTGGAGGTAGCACATAGCCATCAGGGCTAGTAGCCACTGATAGCCTTCTCCTCCAGGAATTTATCCAACCCCCTTTTAAAGCCATCCAAATTGGTGGCCATCACTACATCCTCTGGTAGTGAATTCCATACTTTATGCACATGATCTGTTATATACAGACAAGCCTGTGTGGCTTTCAGCCCTAGTATTAGATGCCACTGTGCTGTTGTCTTCTTCCCATTCCAGACTTCCTGGGAAACCTGATTTGGCTAAACCCTGTACAGACCTGATCCATAGTGGAACCTTGTAACCCAGGCCTCACTAGCACCCAATGATACACCCAATGAAGCAGAAAAAACCCTTCTGTACTTCCTGGATGAAGTTCAAGGCCTGTATCACAGTGCATTTCAAAATGCTTTATTTCGAGAGCAAATACATTTAGGGTGCATCTTTTAGGTAGATGTGGAAATGTATTCAGCCTTCAATTTATTATTTATTTATTTTTTAAAAAATCACAGATTAATTTAGAAATAGAATGGAATGGATTTATGTATGAATACACTTGAAGGCAACATGTATTAATGTTCACTGTTTTAATCTTTGTAAACTGCCCAGAGAGCTTCGGCTATGGGGTGGTATATAAAGTTAATAAATAAATAAAATAAATAATAACATGGACCAGATTGCCTTAGGATCTGTTCATGACAGGGAACCACCCATCCAAAAGGCCCCTGTTACAGAGCTGTGTGTGTGCATTTCATGTCATAGTGTGTGGATTTTGTTGTTGTTGTTGCATGGTCTTTTTGGTATAGTGGTATCTGACAGGCTTTCATCTGTGAAAAACACTCAGGGCTATCTTTCAGTAACAGCCAATTTTGCTAAAGCCTTTAGCTATTGAATAAACTTAGTTATTTTATTTGTGAAATTATATTTATCTAGCTCCACCTGCCAGAAAGCCTGAAGCAACTATAGTGCCTGTCCTACATGAAGTAAAGGTATAAGGGGTTGTGGAATGGATTTTTTATCATCACTGGATTGCTAGGACAATGTGGATTAGATATATTTATCACAATAACAACTTTTACTACTACGGAATATCTTTGTACAAAAAGAACCAGTGCTTCCTGAGGCAGCAAATTAGGACGTCCCTAATACTTAATTGTTTGCCAACTTCAGTTGTTTGATTCAATTGAATTTTCTTCTTTCAAACTTGCAGTGCTTTTTCTTCTTTCATTGATTGAATGATCTCTGTGGAACTACGAGAACTGTTGCATCTGAACTTGTAATGGGAAACCTGGGTTCAAATCCTCACTTGGCCATGAAGCTTCCTGGATGACTTAGGGTCAGTTACTATTTCTCAGCCTAAGCTAATTCACAGGGTTGTTGTGGAGATAAAATGTGGAAACCATATCCACTATCCTGAGCTCCTTGGAGAAAGGGTGGGATAAAACATCTTAATACTGATGATGATGATGATGAAGATGTCACCAATGTGTATGTCAGAAATTATATGAGAAGTCCTTTTCTTACCCTACCAGTTCTCTTGGCCTACTTGTTCCTCCTGGAAGCTGTTACTGCCTTTTTCAAATCTTGAACTCCTCCTCTGTCAGTGTGCCTACCTGAAGCTGACTTCTGAGCATCTGTATGGAGCCTTTCTACTGAATCATGGCCATTCTTTCAGAATATTGGAACAAGGCTTTCTCTTCCCATTGACATTGTTCATTATAAATTAAGCCCTGCATACAGCAAGCAAGTTTTCACTGAACTGTTGTACAAGCCATTGAGGACGGATTGTTTGGTGGCATATGTTTTGTCATGAGACCAAATAGCTTGGCTATCTGAGATAATAGATTTGGGATGCCATTAAAGATCTGCAAATGGTTCATTTTTTCGCATGTGTCTCTCTATGTGTCCATGTGTTTCCCACCAGGGGGCCCCATTTGTATTTTCTGTCACAGACAGTAACATGTCATAGATTGGTGTGGTGAATTTTGTCAATTTGAGCAGAGAGTTCTTTGGATAGCAGCTTACAAAAGAAGCAGGCGGGGCCTGGAAGGCAGCATAGGGTGCTGTCACTTCAATCCCACTGGAGAGTGAGAAGTCATTATCAGATTTGTTTTGTCCAGGCTTGCCGACAATTGGCAAATCATGCCTATCCTCCTTGATTAAAAACGTGAAAGGGCATGAACCGCCAGCTGTGCCTTGCAAGCAACAGCTGTATTAGAATTAAACAGCATGGAGAAGGGACAGTAATAGATCTAGCTGAGCAGTGTGCACCAGCTCCTTCCAGATTTAAGAGGCGGCCCTAGCAAATGAATTCTATTTTCTCTGATTGCTTTTTGACAAATCTTTAGTACCAGTAGTAGACAGAGACTGATACTTGTCACTTAAGAGAAGTGAGTAGAGAGCTTCTGGCCTTCCCCTGGGCAACGGGGTCTGGAGGAAAGGATACTTTTCTTTTCTTCTGAAAAGCCAACAGGACTTGGGGGTGCCATGGATTGTAAAGGATAATCTGATACCTGCGTGAAAAAGGCTTTGACGTTTGTCAGCCTTCAATGAGATCACCTGCACAACAGGTCCCATGCTTCCTTCATGAAAAGCAGGCTGAAGATTCGAGGACAATGAGCAAAAGGGAATGTCAACTAAGTTCAAGTGAATTGTGAGTCAGTATTGTCTGTTAGGTCTTGCTGTCACCTTGCTGAAGATGAGGAACACAAAGGCTGCCTGCCATTAGAAGGAACAGCGTGTGGAGAGACAAAATCTGACATGCAGGAAAAAAGAGAGAGGGATTTCAGCCCAAACTAAACTTTTCCCTCTAGTTCAGTCATCCCTGAGTCACAGGGCGTTACTAGACGAGGCTCTAGCGCGCGTTACCTTCCGCAGTCACGTCGAGGCTTCCAGATGACGTTCACGAGGATCCGCCGTTATCCCGCGGTGAAGCCTCTTTCTCCCGACTTTAAAAAAGTGAGTTTTAGGGCGCCTTTTCCTGCTGTCCCGCGGTAATTCGGAGTACGTGTGGGAGGATGTGAGGTCACTGCGGTCCGCACTGGGCAGGAAAAGGCGTGCTAAGGGGGAGTGGTCAGCGGCTTCGGTCAAGCCGCCTCCGCCATTTGCGCGCAGTCCGCCAGCTGGGGCAGCGCGGCGGAGCGGCTTTTTTTTTTTATTTCCCCAGTGACAGTTTGCGCAGGAACGGAGGAACGGAAAAGTGGCTGGTGACTCCTTGCGGTGGGCAGCTACCGTGGCCGCATAATGGCGGTGCTGTACGCTGCCTGTTAGTGTGGGTACCAGGCTGGCAGAGGGCAGAGCTGTTTGTGGGCTGCTGCCATGGCTACGGCCAGATGTGGGTTGGCTCCTTGGGATGGGGCACAGGGCACAGAGGCGGTCATCGCCGCCGACACCTCAGAGGCATGATGGGAGATGTAGGCACAGAGTGCCCATGCAGACGATTGACCTCGGGTCATATGACACCCGCCACGACCCCCATCAGGAAGTGAGCGCATCAATGTTGACCCTCAACAGCATCAGCAGCACTTCGGCTGGCACTGGCACTGCCGCCGCTGCCGCCGCCAGGGCCGGCGGCGGCATCGCTGACGGCTGCGCAAGTTTGCGGTCTTTCGGACGTGCGCAAACCGTGCAGCGAGCGAAAAAAAAAAGCCGCGGCAATCAGGCCGGTGTGGCTGCGCAACCGTTCTCGCGGCGGCAGCAGCACAACCGGCGCAAACTTCCGCCACAAATCGAAGGCAGGTGTGGATGATGAGGCGTCACGGCTGAACGGGAAAAGCCGCTTTCACCGCTCCTCAACGACGGAACACCCGGTACGTCTAGCAACGCCCACAGTGTGTTGTGAAAGGGGTTTTAAAAGTGGTTTTAAAACACCAGTTTTAAAATCTCTTCACTGGCTGCCAATTAGTTTCCGAGCAAAGTATAAAGTGTTGGTTATCACCTTTTAAGCCCTACATGGTTTGGGCCCAGGCTACCTGCGGGATCGCCTTCTCCCATACAATCCGCCCCGCACACTCAGATCCTCTGGGAAAAATCTACTTCAGCTAGCAAAAACTAGATTAACAACTGTTACCCAGAGGACTTTCTCTTCTGCTGCTCCCAGACTGTGGAATGGCCTGCCGGAGGAGACTCATCAACTTAACAGTCTACTAGCGTTCAAGAAAGCTATAAAGACTGATCTCTTCCAGCAAGCCTATCCAGTGGAATTTTAAGACGTTTTAAGATGTTTAGGATGTTTTTAACAATGTATATTATGTTTTAATTGAGTATTATGTATTTTATCGTTTATTGTTGTTCCCTGCCTCGATCAAAATGGAGAGGTGGGCAAGAATTATTATTATTATTATTATTCCTGAAATCTTGAGACACCATGTTAGATTTGCCTACCTACCACCCATCAGACTGGAGGGACCCCACACAGCATAGACATCCCCTCTCTCTGATAATATAGGGGTAGTAGTGACAATATCCAAAAGAAAGACTTGAGGTAGGGCTGGCCAACCTAAGTGGTCCTCTCCATGTTTTGACCTGCAACTCCCATCAGCCCTAGCTAGCATGGTCAATGTTTGGTGTTGTTGTAGGCCAAAATATCTGGAGGTCCTGAAATTGCCCACCCCTGACAAGCGGTGAACCAGGATTCCATGTACTCCAGCTGACAGGCAGTGGTGTGAAAGTGTGCTGAAACTGGCCACAGGTATTCTGAAAAAAGAAAAGAAAAAAGAATTGCTGGGCCTAAGTACTACCCATGGATCCATGGACCAGTTTGGCTCAATACTGTACATCAGTACTTAAAGACCACTGTCTGAAAGAGGGTTAGAGTGCAGAAATGAACACTGCTTATCTGTTTACATAAATCAAATGGAAATAAATTGATATCCAAAAATGTCTTCAGATTATATTCGGCTTTGCCTTGACTGAGTCAATCTTTGAAATATCACACACAAACGCACACACTAATAGCAATCCTTCATATATTTATTCAGCATAAAAGGTCTGGTTGTTCTCTCGTTTTATGGTTTCCACAAAGGACCTAATGATTTGGGCACCCGTAGACACTAGTTATTTCACCTGACTTCAAAGGAATTCACATTTGTGCATGACTAATGGGCACAGAGTTCACTTTCTATCAGGGAAAGCATTTTTTAAAACACCTTGGTATCAACTATCAGTCACAGTCAGCAGCTATGGTAAGTGGGGTGTGTGTGTCATTAAGCAGTTTATGCAGAGATGTCAACACGTTTTACAGCCTTTGAGGCTTGACAAATATTGGCAAAATGTGTGAAACGTTGTTTGTTCAGATATTAACCTGAAATGTCACGTTTTGGAAGGATCAAAGTCACAAGTTAAACGAATTGACAATGATCCAGTACAATCTGTGTGATCAAATAAGAGAATTCTCTTAGGGTCTAACTACATATTACACACAAATATGTATAAAGAGAATTGGATGAATCATGTGTTATACTGTATGTGAGGCTGCTTTGGTTTGAAAACAGGCCTGATATTTCAGCTAGTCAAAACAGCATGACTCGACTGTGAATAGGGACTGTCCAATATGATCACATTATAGAAGTATGTCTGTATCTGCACTGGCTACCAATGCATTTCTGGGCCCAATTCAAAGGGCTGGTTTTAACCTTTAAAGCTCTAAACAGTTGCTGCCCAGAGGAGTTACCTTAAGGAGTGTTTCCTCCCATATTTACCTACACAGACGTACAGTTCCACATTTGAGGCCCTCCATAAAATATTCCCCACAAATGAGGAGTGGTGTGTCATTGGTTGCTACAAGAAAGAGGACCTTGTCAGTGGTGGTGCCCCATCTGTGGAATACCCACCTCAGAGGCTTGCCTAGTGCCTTCCAGTGCCAGGTGAAGTCCTTTTAATGTTCCCAGACATTTTAGGACTTGTCTCTGGACTTTTCTACATGATGATGTTAATCCACCACATTATTTTTGGTTTTTGTCCCAGAATTGATATTCATGTACTACATGAGGAGCATTTCCTTTCCTGCTTTTACACTGTAAAACCTCTAGATGGCACTTTAGTATAGCAGACTATCACAAATACACAAGAGGAAATTATTTAGCCATCAGAAATAATACCCAATTTCCCCTGCTCTTAAAAAAAAAAAAAAAAAAGTGCTATTTTAAACAGAAGCAAAACTAGAGGGTCATGTCATTATCTAAAGAAACAATAAACAACTGTGAGTAGTGAATGACAAGTGCACAACAGATGCCTCATGTAGAAAAGCTTCCAAGAGCTTTTAGACTTTTGCACTGTTTTGCAAAACCAGTTGATGGTTTTATTTTTGGTTTTATCATTTTCTGTTCTGTTGCTGTTTTTATCCAACTAGTTTTATATCTTTGTTTTATCATTGCTTTGTATTATATTTTTTAAATGTGTATCCCTTCAAGAGCCAACATGAGAATGATGGGAGTTGTAGTTCAACACAATGGAGGGTTTCAGGTTGGAGAAGGCTTTAATAAACAACCCCCTAGCCACTATTTCTTTTTCTACTGCAAGTATTTCTTGGCAGTAAAAATACAACAAGAATAAATTAAATATCTAATAATTTGCTGCCATTTCATGGCACCCCAAATTAGCTTCTGCAACTGGGCCTGGTACAGATATCCTGGATTTTTAAGAAATAGCTGATTTTGCTTTATTAGACTTGATAGGAAGACTATTGAGAAAATGCAAACCTGACCATCTTAAAACAGTATAAGATGTCTTCTTATTAAATATAAACATCAAATGTTAATGATGAACAATTAAGTATTTAAAAATGTAAATAACTAAAACCTAATAATTGTATTAAAAAGAAGATACATAAAGACACGAGCAGGTTTACAATGAATTCTAGGTAATAGGCATTAAAAATAGTCAAATTGTTCTGGATAATATCCAAAAAGAAAATGCGGAGTTAAAGCCCTATCATTTGGGCCAAAGAATTATTTAAGTAATGAACTCTTGTGAGACTATAGTATTTCAGGTGAAAAATTGTAAAAATGTTAACTTATCCTATTAATGAGCAAAGAATGTTTAACAACAATGGGATAATTTGAAGCAAAACATTCTTTGGTCATTAATCGGGTAAGTGAAAAGTTATCCTAATTTTGGGGATAGTAGATAATATTAGTAATGATGTAATTTCTATACACACAAAAGTATAAATATGTGCTGTTTTAGAATGTGGGAGCTTCTAATTAGAAGCTCACCAGGCACCTGTGTATCTGTCAGCTGAATAGTCTATTCAGTATTGAATTGGGAACTTGGTACTTAGAATAAGATCTCTCCTTTTTAAGCTATTAGAACTAGAAACCTAAGAACAAGAAATGTTTAAGAAATTCTATTTCCTGCTAAGCTCTTAAGATCGAAGAATCTTTAACAAAGCTCTAATTAGCAACAGAAATGTTTTTATGCCACTTTATGCAAGTTATGTTTTGATGTAATGCTACAAGTATATTTCTAATAAAAATAAAAATGGATCAATTTACCCCCTTTTCTAATTTTTGTTAGTACAAAACTAAAATGTGAATCCACCAAAAATTATTTTTGTTTTAATTTTTTTGTTTATTTTTTATTTTAACTACACTTTGTTTAACGTTTATTGATCAGCTATAGATAGTTAGCTAGCATCCAAAGGCTTCCTAAATACTAGAACTATAGATTGATAATACTTAGCAAAGCCAAATCTGTAACAGTGAGACAAGTGTATGGGTCTGTGCCACCAACAGAATAGGAAAATGGATCCCCTTTTCCCCCAGCTCTGAATCCTAATTCTTATCCCTAGCTGCCGACATCTAATGCACAGCCTCCCCTATCCACATTCCTGCACAGATTTCTAGAGTCGTGCAAATGGTTTATACAGCCAGAGATAGAGGACAGGTGGAAAGTGGTGGCTACTTAGTGGCTTCAGAATAGGGAGCAGTGATGCATCCTACATAAACTATATTTTGTGAAAGAAGGAGAGGCCGAGGTGAACATTTCTATTTGGGTCTGGCAGGCAGTTCTCACCAATTTATAAAACTAGCTTGCCCATATTGTCCACTACACTGGGAAATTCATCTCCCAAAACAAGAGCAGTCACAAATAAGCAAATATGACTGAGAATATACACTATTCTTGGGAAATGCAGGATCAATGGATTCAAAGGGAGATTGGGCTTTTCAAGGGAGAGTTTTGGTGGTCATACTTATTTATTTATTTAAGGATTTTTATGCCGCCATTCAGCCAAAAAAGGCTCTCATGGCGGCTTACAAAAGTATTTCTTGACAGTCCCTGCCCACAGGCTTTCTGCTGTTTTCTGTTTTGTTTAACTGATTTTATGTAAGCCACCCTGGGAGACTTTTGGGCTGTGCAGCAGCATAACAATACTTCAAATAAACAAATACATATAAATGTATCTATACATGTATGCATATCTTCAGCAGCATCACTACATATGACACTACACAGAGTAATGTATTTTCCCCCACCGAAAAGGTCTTGCTACAAGGAGCTTACACTCTAAATTTCACAAGCAAAGGAGACAACAGAGAGAGGAAGGAGTGGTTGAAGAAGGGATAATACAGGATTGATGTAGGCAAATGCATGTATAGCATGATTCTAGGTTAGAGGTGGGCAAGAATTTTATTCTGATATGTGTGGAATTTATGTTAAGAACATAAGAACTTAAGAAGTGCCCTGATGCTGGATCAGACCAAGGGTCCAGCTAGTCCAGCACTCTGTTCACACAGTGGCCAGCCAGCCATCGGCCAGGGATGAACAAGCAGGACATGGTGCAACAGCACCCTCCCACCCATGTTCCCCAGCAACTGGGGAACATGCAAATTTCTTCATGGATGAGTGTTGAGGTTTTATATGATTGAGGTTTATGGGAGATTTTCCAACCTCATTAGTTATTGCACAGACTAGGCTTCTGGCCAATAACTTTGTAGCAGAGTATTACAGCGGTTTCCAGCAGAGTCAGCAAAGACACAGATTAAGACTGAGATTTGAATTGGTTTAAACAAACCTTTACTGGCATATAAAAATATAATTTAGTTATGGCAATCACAGATAACAAATACTTACACACGGTCAGTCAATACAGCTCTGATACATCTCTGAGTGATTCTCAGTGATTCATGTACATGGAAATACATTTACTTTTATAGACTACCTGTACACTGATGCAACTTCTTGCAACCCTTAATTGAAGACAATCAGTTTACCAATTATTCAATTATGACATCAATGTCCAGGTGCAAAGTTGACCTTTAAGTTTTCTGCTGAGTCTTCTGTTTCTTCCAGCTCCTCAGCAATTAGCAAATCAATGGAAACATAACCAGGATCCGTTCCAGGATTCCAACAATGAGATGGAAAGAATTTGAGATTTAAAAACAAACTGCAAATGTACAAGAAATTTAAACTGACAGATTTGCCCATCCCTGATATAAGCACACTTACTCAGAAATAAATCCTACTGATTGCAGTCTTAGCCTTCATGTTGGTTGCGAATGAGATGATGGGCCTGTTCAGACAACACACTAAGCCGTGGTTAGGCCGCTAACCCTTTTGCAACAAATGGTTAGTGAGTTTGATTAAACCATGGTGATGTAGCCCCCATGGTTAGGAATACTTCACACAACATGTTAAATCATGGTTCTCACAACATGCTAAGCCACAATGCTTAGTGCAAAATACTTAACCACCATGGCTTAGTGTGTCACCTGAGCAAGGTCAATGGGGTTAAACCAAAAGCTTTGCAAAACAGGAGGGGTAAGAAAAGGACCTGAAGGAAG
Organism: Elgaria multicarinata webbii; assembly: GCF_023053635.1. NCBI lineage: Eukaryota > Metazoa > Chordata > Lepidosauria > Squamata > Anguidae > Elgaria > Elgaria multicarinata. The sequence continues at coordinate 72,071,093 of NC_086172.1, read as the reverse complement.
AAAGACGTGGCATCACAAATTTGTTCAGGAAGGGATCTACACGGAAAACAGCCACAGCCCTAAATTTCTATGGATGAGAAAAGCTGTGCCTTCTCAAACGCCCTCTTTTATACAACTATAACAGAAGCAGAGACATGACCTCCTTTGTAACTAGTCACTCTAGAAAAATCAATTCCTGTTCCAAACAGAGGAGCACAGATGCGTGCATCAGCTTGCCACATTTTTCATTCTGGCAAGTTCCTTTGCCTTTCTCCCAAGCTTGGAGAAGAATGGGGTAACTTCCCAGGCTCAGGGCCAGCCCAATATATTTTGCTGCCTGAGGCAAAGGATATGATGGTGCACCCCCTTCTACATACAGAAGGCACCTGGACTGGCAGTGGAATTTTACTTCAACACTGGTGACAGGACAGCATCCTCCTCTGCACTTGCAAGGGGTGCAGGCGTGTGTGTGTGTGTGTGTGGGCTGAATGGCACACATAGCTGTGTCCCCCAACACCGCTCCACTGCTCTTTAGTGAGGTATGAGAAATTTGTTTCAGTTCATTTTTTGATCAGTTTGCAACTTCTAGACCAAACTCAGATGCAATTTGTGGATGCAATCTGTGGTCAAAGATTGGATGAATACCAAGGCCAGCCAAAATGTGCAGGGCCTAACGCCAATTTGAATCTTTGGAGGCTTTTATTTAGAAAATGTCCAACTCATCACTAGTCTTCATCTTGACAATATCTCTGGAAGAATGCAACTTCAATCTATCTAGAAAGTTGCTTTCTTTCAATATAGATCAACAGAATAACAAAATTATACTCACCTTTGGCTTTTAGTGTAATTATTTTTAAGTTATGCAAGGAATACATGTGTAATAAGATTTCTCTTTTCAATGAATTAAAGTTAAATAGAACATTGAAATATTTAACAGGAGCATAATAGAACAAAATAAGCATAGCAAATTAGTGACACATTAACATGCAGCTTTTGTTGTCGTATTTTCATGTGACCTTCAGGAAATATGTTGTTGTTTTTTAACTGCAGACACTCAGAAAAATATTTATCCAGTAATTTCAAAGCTATGCTTAAAACTCCTTCTCTTTCTCCCTCCAAATTGCAACCAATTGGATTTACTTTTTTTAAAAATGCTTTAAAATGGTTAAAATTTGATAAGAATGAGATGTGAAGTAGGTAAATTTACAGATAGCTTGTCCAAATGAACTTTGCATACAGCAGGGGTCAGCAACTGTGGGTGATCCAAGGCTAATTTTGCTCTCTGGTACCCCTTCCCCCAACCACACTGGAAAGGGGGAATTTTTTAAAAAAAACTTGGTTGCCACTGAAATTTCGCAAACAAGCTATTCCTCCCCTTCTTTTAGCATTCTATAACCATACAGAGTGCCATTCTCCAGGCCCCAAACACTGGAAGCTGTCCCTTCAAAATACAGCAACACTATTTTACAGAACAGTTCCTTACACAAGGCCAACTTAGACATAGAGTGAAATTTAAAAGAAGACATAGACATAGGACCACCAGTGTGACCAGATGCAAAGAAGCACAGGGCTCCTGTACCTCTAATAGTTTTGGAGGAGGGTTCATTTCTCTAATGCAGCTTTTTCCATGTCTGTGTGACAGAAAGATGCAGTTGCCAAATTTCACTGTAGCCTCAACTTCTCCTTTGCATCCATCAGTTGTTGTGGACCATTACAAACCATTCTATTACAGTGTGTAGTCATTACTATTATTTGTATGTATGTGTGCGCGACTAAAATAAGACCTGGTGTTGCGGCCATCTAGATCTATTTTTAAACCTTTTCTCTTTTCTTTTCTCCCTTTGTCTAATGTTATTTCTCTGCATTTACTTTATCTAGTGAAGTGAGATTTCAGGCTTTACCAGTGCACATTTAGTCAAACTATGACTATTACAAGTAATAAACTATACACTGTTAAAGTAATGCATGAGTTTAGAAGCTGGCAAGTTTACCACAAACTAAAAGGCACAATAATACTGGATCAGTTTACCCTAAGTCCTGTCTTTGAGCGTCATCACATGGGAGAAAACACATTTGCTTACCGTTGCTTCTCCACCCGTGCGTTTGTCCTTCATTACTTCCTCTTTTGAAAGGGGAAGTAAACAACGGGCATGTGGCCCATTCAGTGGGCCATTTTGATCCCGCTGCTTCTCCTGCACGCAGCAGGAGATAGCAGTAACTTCCGTCTTTAAAATAAGTCTGACTTACTGGGGTGTTTTTTGTTTGCACAGAGAAGGCTAGAAGGGGTGGGAGGCATGTGGGAGGTGCATGTGAGGCAGATGACGTTGTGAGAGGGACCCACAAAAATCCATGAGTGCCCAGTAACGAGCATGCAATAAAACTCTCATCTGATGGAGTTCTTTGTGTTCTTTAAGAATCTTGTCACATTTCATGAGAAATGCTGTGTGTGATTTGGTGACCTTTTGTCTGAGCAGAAATGTTACATGTTTTTATGTATTTATAAACATTCCCATTCTACCTATCTTTCTACCTAGGTCCCCAAGGGAACTTATAACATAATCAAAACCATCTCTTGCAATAATATTTTTTTTTAAAAAAAAACCCAGAAAAATAGATTAAGCATATAACTATTTCCACCTGAGAGCAATAGCACATAAAAGTGTTTAACATTTGCTGCTTTGAGTCCTCAGTCCTACGTATGTTAATATTACATATATTGATGTCATACAAACTTTTCAACAACCCTTCCTTCCACTTGTTTCCTCTTTTATGTATACCCTCATTTCCTTTCCTAGCATAAAGAGGGGGAAAATAAAGAATTTTCTCCCAGCCATTAAAAAAGCCATAATTATCATCAGTTCAAAATAAAATGAAATAAATGAATTACAAATAAATGAAACCTTGTTTTGAAATGTTAAATTCTTGATTAATCATGTAACTCTACGAACAAAGTCTAAATGTCTTCAAAGTACGCCCAAAGGAGAGAGAAAAAGCATTTATTGTTGGCTGATATACCATTCGGTATCTAATTGGGTTTTCTATTCTCACCCCCAGTCATTCTTCCATCAACTCCAGCTTAAAACTGAGAAGCCCACGCAGACAAGGTCTGTTTTATATGTTACAAAGCACTGACAAAAGTGTGTGCTTCCTTTTTTGTTCCATCTTTAGAACAGCTGCTTTGGATGGAACCTTAGGAGATCATTTATATTATAGGAAAATATGCTCAAGCAACATTTTTTCTTACAAAAATACACTGGCTTGAGAGTATATCTACAAAAATTCACATTTACAGTCTCATATTTCTTAATAGTCCAAACTAGGGATGGGAGAACAAGCAAGTTTTGAGCTCATCAAGGCCCACCATTTCCCACCCCAGTGCTCATTTCAGCTCGCTCACAAATAAGAACATTGGGGTTTTTAACGGAAAAAGTGTGCATTTTTGAAAAGGGAAAATGCACTCTTTTCCAAGTGCGAACCTGAATACATGCTTCCCCACACATGGAAGGCATGAAAATGCATCATTTTTGAAAACAAGTGCAATTTTCAAAAGGGACACATTTTGCAAATAAGATTGCAAGCTCAAGAAGCCTCAGGGCACCTTGGTACTGCTTTGGAGGTCAGCCAAACTGGCCTGCATCAGCTTGGTTTCGGGGATTCAGCCTGGGGCAAGTGCACAGCCCTAATATTTATTATGAAGCTTATAAATAGGAGAGTTTGGAGATGGAGCTCTGACCTCATAGGAGGGGATCCAATCTCAAATCTCCCCTTCCTGCTCCCAAAGATCTTTCTGTATCCCCCTCTCCGAAATTGTACCTTGGAAATAGCTGAGTGGACTAGGGGCCTGGTTTAGATAGAGTGGATGAAGTTCTGGGAACACCTTATACAAAGCCCTCCCAGCCCTCTGCCACACTCCCCAACATGGCAGTGTTGAGCAAACGTGGGAGGAAAGAAACCGCAAACACCACTCATACCTCCCCTCTGCTTTCCCAGCAGGGCTTAGAAAATGTCAGAGCATTCCAAAGAAATAATAGAATTGTCCTGTCCACATGCATAAGCTAGAGGTAATTCAAATAAAAACAAGTGAATTTTTTTGAAATTCAAGCGGTTGAAGACATTGTGAAATTTAACGGAACGTTTAATTTGTGTGAAATTTAGTTGCTGCTCTAATTCAGATGAGTTCATTATGTGAAGGTAACTGAAATGACATGTGATAACTTTGTTGAACAAAATGGCTGTTATTACACAGACAGCACTTCTCTTTTTCTTCTTCTTTTTACTCATGTGCCTGCAGTGCCTTAAGTTTATCGCTAGATTGTGTCAGTTGGACCTGTAACCACTTGAATGTTGCTGTTTAAAGGGGTTGGTCAACAAAGTGTTGAAGAGGTTGGAGCTTCTCCCCCTCCTGCCTAGTGGAAAAGCTAATGTGCAAGTGGAAAGGAGTATGACTTTCACTCAGAATGCTCCTTTGGATTCTGCATTGAAGGATGGTGCTTTGATGGAATCGGGCAGTATCCAATGGTGTCATGCTGCGACATCAAATAATGCTAGTGGAGCTCTGCCAAACCTTTCCATTGTGCAATCACTTGCGCATTACACTTGATGAACAACCAGTTGGGCAACCACACTTGTGCAAAGTTAACTTTAGTTGGATTCCTCTTACACATAGTCTGGAACCTACTTTCCATGAGAGCAATGTCATTGGCTCCAAGAATATCACATAAGAATATCAGAAATTTCATTGAGAACAGAGAAAGGAATAGAGAAAGAAGAAATGATAGGGTGGCCATTTGCAATGAGGATATGGCTCTTGTACCTTTAATAGAAAGCTATCCAAGCTATCACTTGGAAAGCTATCCCCTCTGTGACACAATGGGAGCCCTGTTGTCTTGAACATCTGTCCTCCATAATAACTAAGAAATTCTTTGCATCCTTTGTTAAACTGAGTTTATGATAACCTAAGTTGGACTTGCAAGAAAACCTCCTAGCAGGAGTGCTCCAATTCAAGGTTGTTGCTAGCTAACAATGCCCATCTTCAGGATTAATATATAAGCTATGAGGAGCTGAAGCAGGGTATCCCACCATTCCTCTTTTCCATTTTCCTGTCTAACTGATATTGGATATTCCATGGCTACTCATGACTACTCATGCTTAAGCTGCCTTGGGAGGGATCCTGCTCTGAAAGAAGGCCTAGAAATATTTTAAATAAATTCCTCAAAATCAGTAGACTTTTTTTTGTGGGGAGAGTTTGCTCCTTTGGGCTTTCTTTCTTTCTGTCTGTCTTTTTTTTTTATCCCAAGTATGCCAATTCTTCCCCCTTGTTTCCTAGTGGCCTTATTCTGACACCAATTCTGTTGGCACTCACTTCCTGAGTTCACTGTTAGAGGGAGTGATAGCTTGTGGTTGCACTGAATGGGAACATGGTTCAGAGAAGCAAGAAACCAATTGCTGCTCATATCAAATAGTCTTGTATTTGGTCCCCTTTGCAGCTTTATTATCGAAACAGGGACATCATTTGAAATAGTTCAGTAATTTAATTGAACCCAAATAATTTGTGCTTGTTGTAGGACACTTTAGATAGGCAAGTATATGCATCAATATGATATTCAATCCCACCCCCCACCCCCCATTCTAGCTACTCTTTGAAAGTTAAATAAGTCATTTCACTTTATAAATAAGTATTGATATTTCACGTAAGACACTCGAAACATACTTCAGGGCATCGGCCCTATTGATTTAGTCATTACTTTCAGCATTTTCTTATTTACTTCATCAAGATTTGCTGCATGCTGTGTTGTGAGATAATTCATCAGACGAATTTTAAACAGGAGAACCAGTTATATCAGCTACCCAATGAAAAGATGCATTAGGTATTTTTTATAGCTAAAGATGCAGAGAATATCTGTGGATTCATAGCTAAGCAAATGCATATCCTCACTGGATATCTGTGCAGAAGTCCATTAGCAGACCACAGGAAAACTTAATTTAAGCCTTAAACATTACTTTGACTGTTCCTCAAACATCACACTTACCTCTTGCAAATATGATCCCAAATCACTTTTCAATTTCAGTGACAATAATGAAATAATAGTTGTATAAATATGAATGCATCTTCTTCCTAGTCAGGCCATGTGTATGTAGGACATTGTTGTCCACTCTTGCTTTTAGAGATTTGGCTGGTGTGAACCTTGGGGCCTTCTCTATACAATTCATCAGCTCTACCATGGAGCTATAGGTCCTCCCCGAAGTCATCATCAATAAATAATAAATCCCCTGCCAGTTGGTGCCTGAGACATCTTACATTCTTAAAACAATAAAATATAATTAGCGGTCAAGGAACTTTGCAGAATAAAATAAAATTCAACACAATCAACACAATATTAAAAGTAAATTAAAAAGAGCAAAAACAGAAAGAGGAAAGAAACAGCAAGAGGATATGTGTGTGTGTGTGTGTGTGTGTGTGTGTGTGTGTGTGTGTGTGTATGAGAGAGAGAGAGAGAGAGAGAGAGAGAGAGAGAGAGAGAGAGAGAGAGTGTTTAAAAAGGGAATCCTGCTTTCCACCCAGCATGTCTTGAGCAGGGGGCATTTGTGGGCAGGAAGGAGGATGAAGAGACGTGTGAGGTGGGGGTGGGGCAAGGCTTCTGAAGATCTATGATTTTGTCTCCTAAACATAGTATTTTAGCTCTTTCTAGCCTCAGAAGTACATGGTTGTTATTGTTTTCTTTCTTTGTTTTAACTTTTAGTGACTTGTGAGGATTCTTATGCTGGCTGTAGATTTCCAAGATTACCTAAAACAGCCTCCTCCAGCCTGGCACCCTCAAGCTGTTTTGGACAGCATCTCCCAACATTCCTGTCCATTGGCTATGCTGGCTGGGCCTGATGGGAGCTGAAGTCCAAAACGTTGGGAGGCCCCAACTTGGAAGGCTAACCTAAAGCAAATTATCCACCCCCTGAAGATGGGATACAGCATCACGGGGAACAAAGGTCTGGGTCAGCACAGTTGTCCTTTGCCAATCCAGCTAATCCAGGTAAACCAAAGAGGAGATTTTAAACATTCAGTCTCAACTAAACCTGACCTTCAGTATCTCATATTAGCATCTTTACCTCTGGTGCATTCTTGCCCTAAGCTATCAGCTTGCAAAATGTTTCTGGACTTTCTCAAATATCTGTGTGCAGGAGTAGCACATTGTCCAACCTGATCACCCCACAAGGAGAAGTCAGCAGCACCTTCACTTTCTTGCTTCTGTTCCATGCCAGCGATGCATTTTGGGGTTTTCTTTGAGTGCAAGAAGCATGAGATTAGACAAATGTGTAATTACTTCTTGACCTGCTCCCCTACGTTATACATTTTCATGAGATGCCATGATTCATTATTTGCATTGATATGTACAGAAGGCTGGGGCTGCTTCGTTGATATTCATTTATTCAACAGTCTGTAATCTATATTTAATGGAGTACCAGACTGTGGCATAATAAACCGTTTAAAAAAGATAGCTGCTGCTTACATGGAGGTTATTGCTTGCATAACCTGTACTTATTTTTCATTACAAACCTAAAAGAGCAAAGCATAATTCATACAAGAAAATGAAGTTAACATTTAATGGTTTAAAAATGATAGTGTGCTATAACACCTTGCAATATGCTGAGTGCTTATAAAACAAAGCAAGGGATCAAAGAAGAAGAAGAAGAAGAAATACCAGTAAAAGAGGCTTTTGGACTGCATCATGGCATCTAACCCCAAATAGTGCATTGCATTTTGGGATTGGAAAGATTTGCCTTGGAAATGGGTACACCTGCAACCCATCCTTGTCCCATTGCCCTTGCCATGTGACTCCACCCGCTAAATCCTTACACTGACGTCCTGTCCATTTCTGGATCCAGGAGGTAAGGGTGGAGTTCCTTACCTTCAAAGCCCTCCATAGCCATGCACAGGGATATAGGAGTTCTAAATTTTTGTATGAATGTTTGTCTACCGGTTTGCTTATAGGACCTGCCGAACCTATAAGCAAATTGGTAGAGATTTTTCCTCCAAATTAAAAACTGCAGAATTTCATTATCTGATTTGCAACTCAAAAAAATGTTCACAAAAAGCATATATTACCAAAAAACAAAACAAAAAACAAGTGCACAAAAAAACATGCATTTTAGGAGAAATTTGCCCCAAACTGCATTATATTAGGAAGGTAATGCTTGAAAAAAGTGTGCCCAGTAAGAAAACTACATACAAAAATGTGTAAACACAAACACAAAAATTGCACACAAAACCATGTACCAAATTTTGCTCTGACTTTTTTTGGGATGTATTCTGTCGTTATCGCAAATTGATGTGAATGCGGACTCAAGCAAACCTTCAGTTGAAGAAATGAGAAATTCAGTGAAACTGGATTTTTTATGTATACCTATCTCTATGCCTCCCCACTTATCTCTCAGTGCTAGGTATATCCCTGCCCATGACCTTTGCTCCTCCTGCTCCACCACTCTGAGCTATATGAAAGACCCCAACTCTTTTAAATGGGTTCTTGTTGCTTCCTATGTCTATAATAATGCCACTTCTCACTTTCCCTTCATATCACTTGTCAAAACTCACTTTTTCTAGGAAGACTTTTCTGGCATACCTCTTTAGGGCCAAACTATGCATTAGGTTAATTGCATGAATGCAATTAACATGCAGTGACCCTGGCAACATAAGCTTTTCTGGGCCCTAGAGCCAGTCTCTAATGCACCAGTCGGGGTGGGTAGGAGGGAATGGAAGCAAAGGCAGGGGCTCCCAGTCCTGTCTCTTTGTAAATCAAAGCAAGGTTTATCATTCCAGTCTCTGCTGTGACTTCTCCCTGTTAGATTTCACTTTCAACCAGAAACTCTTGCCACTAATACAAATGACAGAGCACTATTGATGCTCCAAGGGCCTTTCAATGATTAGCTGCCAGGGTTGTCCAGTTCAAAGAGTTTCATTGAATGGACCAACGTAGAGTGAAGATGAAATCACGATCCACATCCAATAACATCAATCTCCTGGGATTGATGGACACAAATAGCAATAGATGTCATGTTGTTCAGGGTACACGCCACCCGCACCCCCGCTTCTAAGATCAAGTTTCTGAGGATTAAGGCTCTCCTCTTCCACTGCTTTCCTCACTTCTCCATCCCAGACCAGTACAATTTTCTCCTCTGACTGTCTTTAAGGGGGAAGAAAAAAAATCTACTTTGTAAACCTATGCATTATTCATGAACATTGCAATGAACCTAACCAGGTTTTTTTTTTTTCAACAAACTGAGCAGATGCATAAATCCTTGGAAGCACAGATCAAATCACAACTGTTTATTAACAATCACTTTTGTCATAGCAAGAGAAATTAGGCTTTATGAAACATGGTCTTTATGGATAAATGAACCCCATAGATTTCCTGTGTTCTCTTGTTAATGTGATGAAACCTCAGATTTGCAGGGAAAAATGTTTAAGAAAGCTGTTCATCTAACAGTGCTATTGTCTAGGCAAGGATTTTGGAGGCAGTGGAATGACATTTCATGGGAGTGGTATGTTTGGCCACTTTGATCGCCATGAATAGGCAACTGTTGAGTGACCAATGACTTCTAACAAAATAACTTTTTTTTTTTTTTTAGGGGTACAGATCCCTAGGGATGCTGAAGAAATTCGAGACAGACTAAAATGAGTTGGGTCTTCTAAGAATCTGACCTCTGGAATCCACCATGGACTAGCCTTCCCAGGCTGTATGGAGTCTGTGGATTTCCTGATTCTGCCTCCTGCTGCCCTTCTCATCCTGAATTTGTGAGTGCTGCTGTCACCCTTTTTACCTTGCCACAAGGCCCAGGGATGGGACTGGGAACACCAGACCCAGAATACTTGTGAGACAATGAATAATTTTCCACCAGAGATTCTGAAATTTGGATTCTCATAGCCAGTGACAAAAAAACATTCCACTGGGGCTATGGGAGAGGGGATGTGGGACTCAGCAAAAGCCAAGCTTATCAAAGTTCTGCGTTTTCCATCTCAAACCTTGTTTTGACTTGTGTCTTCATTAGATCATGAGGTTTGTCTTTTTGTTGCATGAAAACATGAGCATATTTTTGTGCACATTTCCTCAAACATGTGTATTAATTATGCACATTCTTGAAATGTACACATTTTTCTCCTATTGACTAAAGCAGGGGTGTGTTCATTTTTCGAATGCACGCGTTTTTGAATTCATTTTTGTTGAGTGAATGTCGTTTCCAGCTTGGAAGTTTTCTGGCGTCAGATCGCAGATCACATTCGGCTCCATAAAATGAAAATAGGGTAATTACTGGTCAAAAACAAGCCAAAATGAATTTCTCACCCATCCCTACATGGGTGTGTGTGTGCTTGCTGCTATCACTCAAGTTCCAATGGTAAGGTACATAAGAAAATAAGGAGAGCCATGCTGGATCAGACCAATGCTGGTCTGCTGGTCCATCTAATCCAGCATTTTGTTCACACAGTGGCCAATAAGCTGTTAATGGGAAACTCACAAGCAGGGCATGAGTGCACCAACACCCTCCTACTCATATTCATATATATATATATATATATATATATATATATATATATTGCATCAAGCACTCTTAAAAGATGCACTCCTTTTTGGTCCGAAAGGTAGGATGCTCACACATCCTTGAGGGAGCTATATCCTTGATGAAATGGGAGTAGTAAAATTGTACAAGAATTTTAAAATAAAAACTGTCAAAGACTAGCTGTCATATTTCAGTTACAGGTGCTCTAACAGGGTTGAGGAGAGTGTCACTTTTAGCAAGATGCCACCTACCAGATTATCTACAGACAGACTGAATGTGGAGGACAGCGATCACTTGCAAACAGTATTTGCCCTGATGACTAGTGTGGAATGGAGATGGACTAGCACATGCTATTTGTGCGTTAGTTGATGACAGGATTGCTTGCAAAATGACAGGCTCAGAGCGGCAAGAGCAATATACACAAGACAGCAACTGTCACACAGAGTTCTTTCTGAGTAAACATACTAGGACTTCAAAGGCTTACATTCTCCAAAGACTCCTCCAAGTTCTTTCCTTTGAGTCCTTGTCTCCTTCCCTGATCCTTTTGATTCCATCTTTCTTTTGATACTTTCCTTTGATACTTTCCTTCATTTTCTGTCCTTCCATTATACATTGCTAAAACCTATCTCTTAGATAGGTAGCCATGGACCCAGCAACATCAAACATGATTGTTTGTGAATTATTTTTATAATGATTTTCATCAGAATTATCTTGTTATACATCTGGCTTGGTTATTATTTATGATATCAAATTTGTATTATTATTATTATTATTATTATTATTATTATTATTATTATTATTATTATTCTGAGATCTACCAACCAGAGCCAGGTGCAAAACAGTACTTCAGGCAGGAGAAAATCTAGTTCCAGAACAAAGTGCCTCTGAGCACATGCTCAGTCCAGAAATTTGTGATCAGTGTCAAGCTAACATAAAATAATTGCTCCCAGATAGCCCCTCTCTCAGTGTATCTTTTCAGCAATCTAAATAAGATAGTGGCTGGGAGTCTCATTAGTAGGACAATCCAAGAAGATGCAGACAAGCTGGAGCATGTTCAGAGGAGGGCAACCAGGATGATCAGGGGTATGGAAACAAAGCCCTATGAAGAGAGACTGAAAGAACTGGGCATGTTTAGACTCAAGAAGAGAAGATGGAGGGGAAACATGATAGCACTCTTCAGATACTTAAAAGGTTGACACACAGAGGAGGGCCAGGATCTCTTCTCAATCCTCCCAGATTGCAGGACACTGAATAATGGGCTGAAGTTACAGGAAGTCAGATTCTGGCTGGACATCAGGAAAAACTTCCTGACTGTTAGAGTAGTACGACAATGGAAACAGTTACCTAGGGAGGTTATGAGCTCTCCCACACTAGAGGCATTCAAGAGGCAGCTGGACAACCACCTGTCGGGCATGCTTTAGTGTGGATTCCTGCATTGAGCAGGGGGTTGGACTTGATGGCCTTATAAGCCCCTTCCAACTCTACTATTCCATGATTCTATGACTTTGCATTGCTTCAGGCCTGGGCCCTGAATCTGACAGAGGCAGGCTGATTAAGCCTGCCTTGGCCTGAATCTGGATCAGGACTGGATCAGGCCAAAAAAAAAAAAAAAAGCTGTCTGAAGCACTTCAGGTCTTCTTAGCCTGACTCAAGGTGATGGTGAGCCACTGTCCCCACCCTACTGCCCATCCACGAGACTTACCTGAGCCATCCGGCAGCCACCCATTGTCAGTGACAGCCACCATTTTCAACAAAGATGGGGGCTCTGATGTTTCCTAGGTCTAACATCTTAAAGTATGGCAGCCATAAAGGGTGTCTGAATTTCACTTTAGGTCTGGATCTGAAACATGTTGGCCTCTGCCCAAAGCACCCTGACTTGAATCGGGGCCTACATTGACGGTGCTATATAAATAAATAAATAATAATAATAATAATAATAATAATAATAATAATAATAATAATAATAATTGGAACCCTGAGATGGACTCTGAAGCAAATTGGGAGGGGGTGCATGCCCAGCCTTGCTTATTAGTTGTTGCTGTTGTTGTTGTTGTTAAACCATTTGGAGTTAGAAACACTTGCCAATCTACTAGAAATAACCTGGGATCTACCAGTAGATCCCAATCTACCTTCCGCCCACAAGAACACATAGCATTTTTATAGCATGTGTGAGCAGCCAACCTGCTTCCCATATATTTATTTAATGCATTTATATACTGTCTTTCCAGGAAGGCATCCAGTTTACAATTTTAAATTACTAAAACAAATAAATGTTACTGGAGAGGAAAAAGAACAACTATGGTCTCTTAGGCCAATTGAAAGTCTCGTCTTCTGCTTCCTTCAGTGCTCAGGTCTTAAGTGGCCCCAGGGAAAGTGAGGGAAACTTCTCCAGCAGCTTTCTTGGTAGTCTCCACAATAACCCTGTAAGTTAGATCAGTATCCTTATTTCCATATAGCAGGTGACCCCTGACCCCTGCATTTTAAAAGAAAACAATACATTTCTGGAAATGGGGCTTTTAAGCAGTGAAATGGCAGAGGTGAAGGACTGTATAAATAATGTTTTTCCTCAGTCACTATTTTGTTCGTCCAAATTTTGCCCAACTGGGGCTTGTACTAGTTTTCTGCTGAAAATTTCCACCTGGGTACTACTTGTATCAGAAAGTAGGTATTGGGGAGAATTTTGTTTGTTCCACATTTTTAAGTGAACTGACTTAAGTTGCAGTTCCAGGATAAATATGTGGATGAAGACACAGTTACCCTTTGGATTACACAATTCTCAAATTTTAAAATGCAGTTTCCAGCACAAAATTCATGTTTAGTATGCAAATGTTAGGGAAATTTGCATACACAAATGTATGTAATAGGAAAATTTGCATACGAATGGGTATATTAGGAGAAGTGGTGTTCAAAATACATATATTTGGGGAGGTTGTGTGGAAAGTCTGCATGTTAGGGGAAATTTCACACGAAAATACTTGCATTTTTTTTTAATATATATATATATATATATATATATATATATATATATGATTAATGTAGTAATTGAATGGATAAACTTATGACTGATCACATGTGAAACTGGCATGGACCATACATAAACTAATTTGTCCATCACTATGTACGTAGCACTTTCAGGGACAAATGCAGAGGGAGAAGAGGTAATTTTTGGTAGGAAACAGTTGTATGTGTTGGGAGATGCTTTGGATTGGGAGCACGTTCTGGATCAAGGCATCATGGCTGCTTTTTCTTCACATTAAAAGTGGCCAGAATAACACGCATTTAAAAAGTCCTCACGAAAGCTGACCTTCCTTTCTTCACTGGCATTGCAAAATGTTGTCTGTTGGTCTTTCTCATCCCCAAGGCTTATTAACATGATGGTCTTCATGTTCCAAGTATGAGCTGAGTCAGAGTTCGGCACTTGATTCCTTCACTGCATTCCTTCAAGCAATGCCGTTACTGCATTCTCAGGTTGACACTGAAACCACATGCATTCTGCCAATGCTCCCCTGAGTTTCAAACACTTTGCAGTAATGAATGCGGTTCGAGCTGCAAGCTGAGTGTATGTGGAAGCAAGCCCAAGGTAGCTGCTCTCAGCATAATGTCTCTCACAGCCCATATTTTCTATATACCAGTGTTGTCCCTTACAGAACAGATGGGAGTCTATCAAAACACAATGTTCCATACACTGAAGGATAATAACTGAGAGATGTGTGGCTTCAGAGAGAACATAACTTGTGATTCATTGCCATTTTGCTGCTGAGGACAAATTTGTACATGTGCTGGTAGCATTGCTCACCTCATGGTGATCTGCCATATTAGATGGCAGAAAAATAGATGTACATTAAGTTCCGTTTTGGCACATTTTTCAGAAGTACTAAAAGGGGAAAATCTCTGGGCCTCTTTTCACGACTGCAACTGTTGTCATACGTATTTCGTGCTGTGTGGGGCCAAATACTGTGACAAACAGGGTAATTGCAGAACAGGGCATGAAAGTGCAGGACATTTGGCATTCCTGTTATAATGAGAGTGTGGTGCATGCCTTCTCCTGAAATGCATGTTTCAGTGGTTATAAATCATTGTGTGGAGGAACTACCACATCAGAGGTGGTTGTCAGAACAGGCCGTTATATGCAGTGCATGAATGCAAGCTGGATGGGGTTCAGAGGAGGGTGATAAGGATAATCCGGGGTCTGGAAACAAAGCCCTATGAGGAGAGACTGAAAGAACTGGGTGTGTTTAGCCTGGAGAAGAGAAGATTGAGGGGAGACATGATAGCACTCTTCAAATACTTGAAAGGTTGTCACACAGAGGAGGGCCAAGATCTCTTCTTGATCATCCCAGAGTACAGAACACAGAATAATCGGTTCAAGTTACAGGAAGCCAGATTCCGGCTGGACATCAGAAAAAACTTCCTGACTGTTAGAGCAGTACAGCAATGGAACCAGTTACCTAGGGAGGTTGTGGGCTCTCCCACACTAGAGGCCTTCAAGAGGCAGCTGGACAACCATCTGTCATGAATGCTTTAATGTAGATTCCTGCATTGTGCGGGGGTTTGGACTCGATGTCCTTATAGGCCCCTTCCAATTCTACTACTCTATGATCTATATTTTTTCCTGCTGTTTTTTCCCCAGCAGCAATTCTGAACTTGTCTTGAATTTTCCTTTTTGAGATTTAAAAATTAAAAATGCTCCAAGCAGTCACCCCCACACACTCCCTGCTCCACAAACTCTTCGCTATTCCAACATTGTGTGGTAAAATCTTTTGCTGTTCTTTCTGTGCTTCTTGCCCGACTGTCCTTCTTATGCAATTCCCTGCCATTCTTCATTTCCTAGTCTCCTAATCTCATTTTTCACCTCTCCCCCACATGCCTGTTATCCTCCTTCCCTCCCTGTTTCATTATTCTGCTTCTCCTGCTCACCTCTTACTTGCACACAAAACCAAAGAGATTATCTTCACAATTGGCCTAGAAATTCCTCAGCCATCTCTTCAACCATATGTGGTTAGATAAATCCTATTGCTGGAGTGTACACACCTCAGTCAGTTCCCTAATTATGGTCAGGGCTGTGTGTTCTCTATGCTTCAAAAATTAATAACAAATTATGTTCTGAAGGAGATCATATCCTATGTCAATAAAAGCCACTTTCTGTAATTTAAATTGTGCAGATTTAGCATATTTACACATATAGGCTCATTTTGCATAATTTATGCTTCTTCTGCATGGGGAAGAGGAGATGGAACTAAATAGAAAAGTACTGAAAATTTAGCTTAGTCTCACTATGGCTTCTGAAAGTTCATGAAGAACTGCCTACATATTGTGAAATGTATAACAGCAAGAAATATTCAATTGTTTTAATGAATTGGAGGTTCTTAGGATTATTGAAATAACAGATTTTCTGCATGTCCAGAAATTCCATGGGCGTATCCAAAACATAACCACTCTCCATCCAATTAAAAGTGAGAAATGTCCTATTTAGTGTGACATGCATGTCCAGAGCACAATAGCCAAGTGCACATAATGGAGGATTGGTTACTTTGCTGTGGTGTAGCTACCATTTGTCCTTGCAGAAGAAGATGGATGGACCATAATAAGTGTGTTTTGTACAGCAATGGAGGTGTCTTCTGAAGGCATCTGGAGTGGGAAAACAACAGTATTCAAAGTACCAAATAACAACATTCAGACATAAAAAGGAAAGGGATCACAAAATGGTGGTGAGGAAGGAAGGCAGAAATGCATAGCCTTGCTGGTATTTTCACTTCTTTAATAAAACATATAAAGGTATATGAGTGCTCTTGTGCTTGAAATGGTGCTGCATCATAGTAGACAACTTCCTAAGCATTAAAATACTAAGGGGCAAACCTATGCATGTTTAGACAGAAAAAATATGTACAACTCCCAGCATGTCCCAGCCAGCTATGCTGCCTGGGGCATGCTGGGAGTTGTAGGCCTGTTTTCTGCCTAAAGTTCCATAGCATTGTGCCCTAAGAGAGTAATGTAAATGGGCAAAGCATTAGCTGTTGCTGTGCCAGTAAGTCAGTTAGCACAGTATTGATAATGATAGACAATCCAGATGCTGCTCCTTTGACCTCGGTGGCTCCTCTTCCTTCAGTATTGGCTCCTGCTCCCATCAGTTGCAGGGCCCATGCTGGTAGCTCAAACAAAGCTGCTATCGCACAATATCACTGCAAGCTGCAAAATCTCAAGGACCCCTCAGCCTCATGGGAGATTATAGACCAGGTCATAGTGGGGAAGATAATCGTATATGTCACACCCCATTCAAAGTAAATATGGTGGTTTGATGTCCACAAAGGTGAGAGCTTTGTGGACATGGAGGATGAGAAATGGTGCATTGGTGGGAGCATAGTGAGTGGTAGTAATTCTTTATATTTGAGTGTGAAGTGCCTCAAACAACGATCATTTGAAAGGAGACCCCTATGAAGTGAGCTCGCAGGGTTTGGCTTTAAGAACTGCAGGCCCCAAGCCAACATAAAGTCCAGTCATTTATTTATTTATTTATTTATTTATTTATTGCATTTCTATACCGCCCCATAGCTGAAGCTCTCTGGGCAGTTTTCATAGATTAAAATATGGAACATTAAAAACAAATAATGCAAAATTTAAAACCAAAAACATAAAAAAAGATTACATACAATATCTATTTATTCTGTCTAGGTGACATGTAGAGTGCTGCTCCTCAGAGAAGGTGGATTCCATATCTGTAGGCTTGGGGCTCAGATGCCTCAAATAAGGAACCAGAATCCATCACTCCCCTGTAAACTGCAGACAGCGCAGCTTGAAGACAGAGTGAGATAGAGCATCATTTTGAAGATCAAAGGTCCAAGCTAGAGTGTTGCCCCTTTAAATTGTGCCTCATTTGTTCTGCTTTCCATGGAGTGACTTATGATTACCTGCAATGTTTCAAACCTATGCAACAGTCCCCCTCCCAAGAGGATAATAAAGAAAAAACACATCTTTATTTGCATCACTTTAAATATAGCCTCATTCTCAAAGAGAGCACTGAAGAAGAACCTAGGGTACGAAGGGAAAGAGAGTTCCAAAACCTTATTATTATTATTATTATTATTATTATTATTATTATTATTATTATTTATTTATATAGCACCATCAATGTACATGGTGCTGTACAGATTACACAGTAAATAGCAAGACCCTGCCGCATAGGCTTACAATCTAATAAAGTTGTAGTAAACAATAAGGAGGGAAAGAGAATGCAAACAGGCACAGGGAAGTGTAAACAGGCACCGGGTAGGGTGAGGCTAACAGTATAGAGTCAGAAATGTAGTGACCCAAACATGCAAAATAGAAACTAAGTATTTCACAATGAAGGGTTTTTTGTTTTTTGTTTGTTTTATTTTTTTGAGAGGGTCACTGGTCTTTCAAGAGACAATTGAAGTCCTCCCAATCTCACCTGTTGCACTGAAAAATGAACAACATGAACATAAATTACCACACTAATCAGGGACATGGGGTCATTGCATTGTTCATCATTGGTGATGTCTCAGGAACTATCCAGTAGATGCTAGTGACACTTCACCACACAAGCAAAACAAGACATGGACAACCACTAAAACTAAAAGCAACCAACAAATGCTAATGAGCACACAGCTGCTCTAATTAAACCACTGAACTCTAATACCTGCATACAAACGTATAGAAAGTTTTTGTATGAATATTTGAGTTCAATAGTTTACTTAGAGCAGTTGGACACTCACCACATTGCATTCACTATGGTCTACCAGATGCTATGGTCTACCAGATGTAATGGTCTAGCAGAGCACAGAGATGCTAGTACTGAACTACAGAACACCCTGTTGCTTCAAAAGTATTACTGGGTGCCAAAGACATCTGCAGTAGTGTCAAATGAATTTGGATTTCTATGAATCCAAACTACAGATTCCACAATGGATCTTCCACACAGATTCTATGGACTTGCGGACAGTTTTTTTTTTTTTTTTTTTTTGCATTTGAGGGGGGAATTGCACTATTGCGCATTTGCAGATGAAGAAAATATTCATACAAAAAATTCAATTCCATCAGTGAGTGGATGATGGGGAAAAAAAAGATGCCGGACAGTCTATGAAACAGAGACGGAACGGATTTAACTAAATCTGTACGTCTCTCATGTTCGCATTATCCCCCAAAATACAAGGCTTTCACTGAAGGTCAGTCCTGGAATCAAATTATTCTTTTTGAAAATAAAGCAGAAAAGTACCACATATAGACACAGATATTCAATAGAAAGCTTAAATAATAATTTAACACTTATACCTTCATACTGCATTTCAGGTAACCAATTTCCCCAAGGCAGTAAGGCAAAGAATATGACAAAGATAACCACTAGGTCTCTGAAATGTACAGCACTTTTACTATTTCTGCTGGATAATGAAAATTATAATTACAATAGCTACACTCATGCATTTAACTGAATTAACTACTCTAATGAACAGGTCAGATGTTTGGTGTCAGTGTCTGTCTCAGTGTGTGCATATTGATAATTTTGCAACATTTTTTTAAATCCCATAACTAATGACAAGTTCATATTCCTTACACTGAAAGCTGATCACCTAAAGAGGTAAACAACAGTTTACCTCTCTTTGTAAAGCATTGATTTGGTCAGGAGTGATTGTGTGTCCAAATTAAAGAAACTCCAGTTATGTGTCTGCTGATTTCTGTCATCTTCCAAAAGAGTCAAGTAAGTTTTCTCATGCTTTTGAAGAGAGAGAGAGAGAGAGAGAGAGATACACTAGGGGAAAATATTTATCTCATCAACAAACTGAGAGGGGAAAAATGGGTGTGTGTCTGCTATCAAGATGCCCTCTATATGCTCATGTTTCCATTTCTTAAATTGCATTTCTCCCGACAAATCCATTTTCAGTTGCAGTAATAAGCAGATAAACAAGGGATAACACAGAAGAGGTTCAGAGAGGTTCCGAAAGGAACCTCCCCCCCACCTCCTTCAAGACCATTTCAGCTGTTAAAAATGTATGCCTCTAGTCTTGAGATATGCAAGCCATCTGCATAAATAAAGAAGCTTCTGAGCGAATGCATGGCACAGGGCTCAGCAGTGCCAGAGAGATAGGGTAGAAAATCAATTGCTGCTGACTATTGAAGATGTACAATTATTGGGTGTTGTAATTAGATCATGAAAAACCTGCTCTTAATAAATCTGTTGTATAGGTTTTGTGGCCAAGCCCAAACAAGTGCACGAGAGTTTCGCTGAATGCACAGCCAACCCCTGCTCTTTTACTTTGCAAACAATGATTTTGCTGTCACATATGACATAACCCCACATAATGCAAGACTTACAGTGAGTGCGTGCATATTTATAACTCTCAGTGGCAACTTTCTTCCCAGTGACCAATGTAAAATTTATAGTGGATTAAAATGGTTATTTCGGATGGAGTTAATTATCCATATGCATCATCAAGGGCCAAATTGATAAACAAGCCCGAAGGAAATGGAGGATCCTTTATGCAGAATCCCTTCTGGAAACATAGGAATCTGCCTAATACTGAATCAGACCATTATTCCATCTAGGGGGATGTCTGTATGTCCTATTTACCCTGTGATGGCTGCGCAGTGGCGCTGCATCGTTTTTGCCATACAGCCGCTAACTCACAGCCACCATGGTGGGGCTTTTCCCTGAATCTGCACATTTAAAAAGTCAGGGACTTTGCCTGACTTTTTGCTTTGCTCCGAGGTTACCACTGTATTTCCTCATCTGTTGGTTGTGACCTCACTTCACTTTCAGGCTTGGGGCATTCTGGGGGTGGATTGTGACCTCTGATAGGTCCCCAGGAATGAAGAAAGGCTGGGCAGAGGGCAGGGGGTGGGCTTGGTTTGCTGAACGGCCACCAGAAAGCCCACAATTCCTCCTTCTGTGGGGATTAACAGTTCCCACCTCGCAGCTACAATGCCACAGGGTTTTAAGGGAAAGGGAGGTTGAAGTGATGCCGCGAAGACACCCCTCAGCTCAGCATTATCTATACTGACTGGTAGTGGCTCTCCGGGGTTTCAGGCAGGAGCCTTCCCTGGAGATTATAGAATCATAGAATAGTAGAGTTGGGAGGGGCCTATCATCGAGTCCAACCCCCTGCTCAATGCAAGGAATGAACCTGGGAGTTCTTTTCATGCAAAGCTGGTATTCCACCACCAAGCTATGACTTCTCCCTGAATAATAACCTTTCCCACATCTATGCAGTTATGGGGCCACTTTACTGCTCTGAGCTCCCTGGAAGAGTGGCAGGACAAAAGCAAAGCAAAGCAAACAAACAATATTCCACCCATAATAGTCTCCTGTACATCTTCACTGCAGGTTGATTATTTATGGGACTAGCATTGGTGTCCCGTTGTATATCATCTGAGCTGCTATGCCAATGCATGATACTTCCATGCCTAGCCTTACACGAAGGTGTGGGATGGAGAGGATGTGGGACTCCCACCCAAATACACTCCCCCCTACCAAATCACCCCATAACCAACATGTGGGGGAAGCAACCGTGCACATTCACCCTCAGACTGCCTCTTGGGAGACTTTAGATGCAATCCGATACATAGTTATTTGTTAATAAGTCCCATTGAACTCAAGGGGATTTTCTTCTGAGTAGACATGTATGCCCAAACTTTAGCTACTCAAAAGTAGATAAGCTCAGACGTTGAGGGGAAAGCTGAGCACATATTGGAGAGGTAGAGGAGTGGGGGGGGGGGCAAAGGAGTGAGGGGAAGACAGAGAACATTGTTCTTCAGTTGTGGGTTCTTTTAGTAGGGGATTCCAAATGGAACTGTAGCGCTGCAGCTGTCTTCTAGGATGCACATCATGTTTTAGGACGTCAGCATTTCCAAGACAGAATGTAGCATTGTGAATGGTCTTCCTTCACTAACAATTCTTTCATTAAGTTGGGATTTTTGAAAATCATTTTGTCAGAAAGTCTCAGGTCCATCCTAATGGCAACTCTCCAGTGGCAGTAATCTTGGGCTACTCGCTATGCTGTGGTCTTAGATGCTGTGCAGCACTTTCCAGGACATTAATGGTCTAATTCCATCCCTTTCCTTTTCCTTTTCCTTTCAGAATGGCTCTGACAGAGCTGGAAGGAAACGGTGCTGAAGATTTTCATTCCTTTCTTTCCCTCCCAGCAGTCTGACACACCATTTGATGCTTTGTCCACATTTAGAGGAACCAGTTTTCCTATTACTTCCTAATCCTTGGTTTCCCATTAGTATACGGACAGTGGCTGATTTAAATATTAACCCTGCCTTCTCCCTGAGGAGACTTCCAAATGCACTTATCCAAGTTGGCACTTCTCACAGTCAGCGTCGCTTTTAAAATCCACTTACCCTGTGTGCAGTATCCACTTACCACACACATGCTGGGTCTGCATATCCCCAGCTGTGGCTGAACTGATGTGCAAACATGGCACTTGTATGGACCAGAACACAGAGCAACAGGCTTTTAAGGTTTATCCCCACTGTGTGAAGTGCTGACATAGGCCATAGCTAGACCTAAGGTTTATCCCTGGATCATCCAAGGGTGAAACCTGTTCATCTAGTTGACACACAGGGGATCCAGTGCTCAGGCAGGGGCGAACCCTGGATGATCCCAGGATAAACCTTACGTCTACCTGTGGCCATAGATGCATGTCTTTGGTGGCATCTACATGGGAACGTAACATTTTGAGTTGTTCCAGAGATAATATCAGCTGCGAGCACATGGCCATCTTATTCATTTGTAAAGGAATAGAAAACAGGGGTGGAACGAAATGCAGGGATCAAGTTGGAGGTGTCTGTTTTGTTCCATTTCAGGGGTTGCAATTTGCCCTGTGAAATAGTTTATGTGGAGGGGCTAGCAATGGTGGTGGGGGATTCTTTACTTTTCTTCTTTTCTTTTATATTAAAACAAAACAAAACATGCTTTCTTCTTTTAAAACTTTTTAAAAAGAGTTGTTAGTGGTGCTGGAGCTCTGGTCGTAGTTATTCTTCCTTTCCAGATTACCACTAGGAACAATGCTATTAGCTTTAAAAATAAATTTAAAACTAAATAAAAAGGAAGACACAAAAAGAGGGAAAGAACCCACCCACCCCTGTTGCAAATATAAGCTCATTCTTCCCTAAATAATTCCTCCTCCTACATGTCCCCTCTGTTTTGGTTTCATGTCACGGTTTTGCCTGAAACATCTTCCCAAATTAGAGCTACCACTAAATGGATTCAAGGAGACAAACCTCTAATATAGACAACCTCAGCTTTTTATTTCCTTAGCCCAGCTTTGAATAGACCTATCCCCAATGGCATTTCCACCATGTAGCCCCACCCTCTGGTGTCTGGACATACTGCACAAATGTCCTCAAACATTATACATTTCTTCAGTTCTATTAATTGTCCCCTTCTGATTCCATTTCTGATCTATGTGAATCCATCTCTTCTTTCTAAAATGCATTTTGTTCCTATCACCTTAAGATAGCATGGGGTCACAGGGAGCAGGAGAGCACACACAGCAGTAACTCAGCCTCAGAAATCCTTCTCAGATTAAGTGTTCACTGGAAACATGAATAGTAAATTTTGTTTCAGCAATTCAATAATAAATATACCCTTCTTATCTCAACCAGCAGCATACAAGAGATAGATTGGGGATAGGTGAAGCATGACATCTGGAGCATATTCCCATTACATCCTAGATGTACATAAACTTTTAAAATTGCTATAATGAAAAGCACTGTAAGAAGCATTTATAATGTTGGAAGTGAGTGATGTATGGTTCAGTTCAGACAGTGCCCGGGTGGGGGCACCCTCTGCCTGGCAGAGAAGTGGGGCTGCAGCGATGCCTTCTGCTACATAATATGTGTGAGGATGCTCCCTGACAGCCTTTCCTGGTGCCCTCCAGATGATTTGGACTACAACTCCCATCAGTCCTGCTCTGCAAGACTGATGGTCAGGAATGCTGAGAGGTGTAGTTCACAACAGCTGTAGGACACCAAAAAGGAGTTCTATGCAGATCCTTGTATGAAACCGGAGTCTAGTTCACACGATGCTCTCTCCTCAAAGAAAGGTGGGGATGATCCTGTCAATTAGGATTTTTCACTCCTTGTAGGGATGTCACGAATGCCTGACTGAGCCTGGGAGTCTGATGGACTGTCAGCCTTCCCAGACCCAGTGAGGCACACGTGGCACAAGAATGGACCCATGCTCAGGCACCCTGAAGGCGCCTACAAACTCTCAGCAGTTGTCCGTCCTCACTGCTGAAATTACGCACTTCCCCCTACCGTACCAGTGGTGGCCGTAAAGGCGCCACTTACGCAAGGGTAAAGGTGCGCACAACAAAGGCTCCAGAAATTGTGCACTTCCACACTGCTGCTTTTGTGCCTTTAGCCTTTCATAAATGGGGCCTTTACAGCTGCCATTGATGTTTGCAATTTCAGGAGTGAGGGCGGGCGGGCCGAGCCTCAAAAGAAGCTCACGTGGCCCGATGAGTGGAAGCAGGCAGCAGCAGGGAAAGCATCCAACGCGTCAGACGCGGTTGAGTTCACCCACCTCTAACTTACTGCCTCCATGTGTTGAAGACTCACATCACAGACTGCTGCCTATCGCTCAGCCCTGGCACTCCTTAGAAACGTTTCATTGCATTGGGAGGAAATCTCCCATTTGCGCCTATGGAGCATTTCTTCCCAAAGCAAATAGCCACATCTAAGGAGCATTTTTGACAACCCAGAGCATAGAATCATAGAATAGTAGAGTTGGAAGGGGCCTATAAGGCCATCAAGTCCAAACCCCTGATCTATGCAGGAATCCACCTTAAAGCATCCCTGACAGATGGTTGTCCAGCTGCTTCTTGAATGCCTCTAGTGTGGGAGAGCCCATGACCTCCCTAGGTAACTGGTTCCATTGTTGTATTAAGAGAGCATGGGAGCATGAAAGGAGAGCATTAAATTTGCCTCACCATCTGCTGTCATCCGACTGGCTCCTCCCAGCTGCTGCTGCATGCACTTCAGAAAGAAAACATGGCAGGGAGCATCCTCACACATGGGATGTGTGTGCACTGAATGCCATGACCAGTGAAAATGTATAAAATCCTTCCTTCCTCTATAGATCCGTGCTGCCTCTACCAGGTAAATCATCTAAGATTACACATTGTGCTCTATGAGTGGTGGAAACAGTAAAGTCTGTGGGGATACATCTATTAGGGAAGAAGAAAGGGTAGGAGCTAAAACCCACTCACAAAAAGTTGATTGGCATTCCGGTAGGACTAGGGTGAGCATGTGTCCTCTTTGAAAGAGAAGGGTTCAAACCCTATTTGAAGGGTTGCCCAGTCCAAGTCCAGCTAAAAGACAGAAATGCAGGAGAAGGACATCAGATTGAGCAGGCTCACAGCTTACCTGGTCACTGCCTTCCCTGCTATGATAAGATGCATGCCACTTCTATTACATTCGACTAATTATGTCCACATTTGCATCTGTACATAAAATTAGCCTAAGCAAGTGTCATGCCAATCAATGTCCTCTTTGTGGTATGAACTTCCTCTTTGGTTTGGAAACATGCACTGCTCCTTGGTTGGAGGAGAAAGTGCTAGTTCTCAGTTGATATTTCCCTTTCAACCCTGTTGCAAAACAAGGAGAGGTATTTTACATAAGTTGACATTGGCAAGTTGCCTCTAAAGATATGCCATTGCAAGGGATGTTCTTACAGAAAATGCATTTTTCATCCCACCCCCTCCATCAGCCTTAATGGATTGGGTCCATCATAGCTCTAGGAGACCATTTCCTGTCATTGTAATCTCCGAAGTCTAATTGTGGAGGTTTTGAGGGGCACAAGTCGTTCACCAGAATTAGTGGGCAAGGTACAGCTACCATGATTGTAAACAAACAAACAAACGTGGCCAGCATCAGCCCTGAAAAAGGCGATTAAGGGGGGGAAAGTGCTTTCTTTGCCTATGTGGAACATGCATTATTCTGGATAGCAATCTACAAGGGGTGGGGTAGGGGACCTAGATGAGAAAAAGATCTGTACTGCTTTTTAGGCAACATGGAAGTCGAAACATTAGTCAGAAGAGACTGGTGTCACCCAAGCAGGTGAGCATCAGAGTCTGTCAGGTTTGAAATTTGGATGGTCTCTGTGCTGCCTACAGCTGTCATCCATCCATCAGTTGGTGAACAGTAGGGATAGTGAACAGCTCTCTCCCAGCCCTACTTCTGAGTCTCTTTGGAAGGTCTTATTTGATCAAAACTGTATTGTCACATCTGAGAGAAATTAAAAGAAAATCCAAAGATACAATGTGTTGCTGTGTATTATGTTTGGTTTCACCAATGTTTGATAATTTCTTGGACAGCTTCACCAGGTTTTTCTATTGTACAAACAAAAACTCAAGAGTATCCAACTACAACGCAAACTTGTAGAGACTTTTTGTTTGCTTTCAAATGTCATCAGCTACAACTACAGCAGCTTCCAAACACAGATGGTCTCAGGTTCAATCTCTAGCAACTCCAGGTGACAGGTAGCATAAAAGACCTCTGCCTGAGACCCTGGGGTCTCCATGGGCTGGAGTAAATGGAAGTCAAACGGGCAAAAATCTAATCACAGGCAGCACCCAGAGAAGTGGCTAAGTATCAGCCACTGATCACTTTCAACATCCACAAGCAAGAACTCAAAGATCAACATCCACAAGATGAAACGGACGGAGAAGTTGGAGTCAAGGATGACTCAAGGCTGCGACCGCCCTCCAAAAATTGCCCCAACCCATGCCGCAATTAGGCTTTAAAATAAAATAACCTTCCATTGAGACCAATGGGAGCTTTTTTTAAAGCTTCACTGCTACACAGGGTGGGTGTGCAAACACAGCTGGATGCAGGTTATTTCCTCATCTGTGTTAGAGAGAGCAGCCAGAATGCAGAAAGCATTGCAGAAAGAGTTATGAAGACAAGGCCAGACTTTGAAAGATGCCAAACTAGGGATATTGGAAGAATCCATTTGTGTATGTGTGTGTGGAGCTTGAACACAACACCCCCCACTCCAGACTTTGATCCATTTTCTGCTCAGTGGATCAACTTGGCCTGCAGTGAATCAGCCAAGTTAGCAGATTTTCCATGGTGGTGGTGTTGTTGTTTTTGTATTTGCACAAATTATGCCTGCAATTTGTGCAAATCATGCAAATTTGTGAAAAGTTTGGTTGTGATTTGAGCAAATCTCTATTTGCACAAATTGAAGCCAACACACACACACACACACACACAATATGGGGAAAGTCCCTACAAAAGCCCGTGGCTGGGCTCACAAAAGCAAACAAAGTTGGGCAGGCAGTGGATGTCCATCGAGCCCTTATGCTAAACAAAAAAACAAGCAAACTGAGCAGGTGAAGCAATACCTTTTGTTGATATCGCTAGTATTTCAAATGTAAGAAGCCCGGTTTGGGATGCACAGAATAGAGTCATCAGTGTTCAAAGCTGCCGCCGCCGCCGCCTCCGCCTCCTCATTATTATTATTATTATTATTATTATTATTATTATTATTATTATTATTATTATTATTATTATGGAATAAAAATCTAGGTTGCATTGTTAGGATGATGCTTAGTTAATTATGCCTACTGCCTTTCAGGAAAAGAAGGATTTAGCCTACAGCAGTGGTAGGTAACATGGTACCCATGGGATCCAGTGAGTTCTAAGACATTTTTTGTGGTGCTCACTTGCCAAGGTGTCCTACTTCTCCCATTTCTTCTCCTTTATTTTTTAAAATAAAAATGTTTCTTCCTGGCACTTGGGATTGCTCCAAAGCAAAGTGAGGGCCTATTGCTGCTACCATCTTCTTTTCCCATGAATGACTCTGGACCACACATGTGGCTTAGAGGAAATGAAGATGGCGGACTGAAGCTTTCACCTGCAGCATGCCTGTTTTGTGGTGGTGTCCAGGACAGTGTCTCAAATAGCCAGACGTTCCCACAGGCCCAAAAATGTTGCCTACCCCTGGCTAGGAGACATTAAGGGCCACTTCCTACCAGCAGTTTTACACTCAGTAAGAGTATTGCAACAATTCAAATAGTGGGGGCTAGGTCTATGGCATGCAAGCAGAGTTGAGGCAGACATAGCTTGCCTTTAGCACTCTGTGTCCTCCACCTCTGCTACCTTGTCCCCATTCCTTAAAGAGCAAGATGGCAAGTGGCACCCTTGGAGGTGGAAGAGGTCTACTGGGCTTCTTCTTCCTTCCTGAAACTGCTTATAAAGAGAAAACATTGCCAGCATTGTGATGCTGGCTGTAAATCCCACCCCCATCCCCACCCAGCATCAATTGAATCCCCATGTCCCCTGGCAAAAAAAGCAAAAATAAAAATGACATCACTATGCTGGTAGTCTCTTCATTTTACAACCTTTCCCCTGGTTGAAAGGGGAAAGAGTCCAGGAGAGATCCCTCTCCCGTCTTCATTGTGGCCATTTCTGCCACCTGCTACCAGGTCCTGGCTACCACAGTGTTCCCCCTGCCATTTTGGAATGGGGACAAATTAGCAGGCAGAATACAAATTAGCAGGAGTCAAGACCTTTGGGCATTCTTTAAAATGTTTAAAAAATAGTCAAAGCTTCTTGAGCATTCATGTTTGGGGAAAGCACAAGGCTGCACACAGCTGCTGGCCCATTTCTAGACCTCCACCATGTACAACATGTACATATTATCATATCAGTGATGAAAGGTGCATACACGTGCCTTTCACAAACCACGCAAACACAACAAACAAACAAAAACATACAAGCAAGATCTTGATCTCCCCGCCCCCACCTTGGGTTGGATCCAGACTATGGCCAGATTGATATGATTCCATCATGGTGATGTTACATCCCTCTTGTACGTTCATACCTCGTAGCACACACGGTAACTTCTGTTGCAGTATTTTGGACAATACAGAATAAACAGCAGGAAATAATGCTGGAAACGTGGTATATGGAATGTGCAATGTGCCCCAACAGTTATCAGTCAATTTCAATACTGATAAAGAGCACTAGTGTAGATCTAGCCTTACTCATACCTACAGCAAACACACTGAAATTAATCTAGACTCACTAAAGTTCCACTGCTTTTAATGGGTTTACACTAAATATGACTAAATCTGGAGTCAACACCTGCATGTGGTGAACAAAAACTGGTATGTGCATGTGCCCTCCTCATAGCCAGCACAAATCCATATGTGTGCTCTGCCCAGGTACTGCAATTCACAAAATGTCTCCTAAAAAGCAGCTCATAGCTGAACAAAGAAATGTGCCAAATGGCTGATATTCTCTTTGGCCTGTGCTGTAGAAAGTCAAAGAAATCCAGTCTGTTCCTTTGTGTTTCCTTGGTGAAAAATATGCTACAGTATTGGGCTGGACAGGGCACTCTCGCTTGGTGCCCAAGCTCATCTCAGCGCCGGTTAATCAGTAATTAAAGCTGCTTGCTTGTGTACACATGCAGAAAGAATCAGACTTTTAATTACAGCCTCTGTCTAAACCAACCTGTTGCTGGTTTCTGTCATTTCCTGCTACTGATTCAGATGGAAAAATAAAATAAACCAAAACAGCAGTTGATTGGGGGATGATCCATATAAGCAAATGCACTTATTTCAACTGCGCTTTGTAGTATCAGAAATATGAATCAGTTCCATAGCATTTCATCAATTCCTTCCCAACTACTAAAATGTTCAGGATTTTAACATTCAGGGCATTTTCATGCAACTGCAGAATCTGGTACCAGAGTAAGACAGCTGGCATCCCAGGTATCTAGAATCTAGGTCAAATTCAGAAATTTGAAACAAACAACTTATTTAGGTCACTCCTGTTGTATTCTAGGCTAGCTTGCTGGGAATCCAGAGTCAGCCTCAGGGAGGACTCAAGACATACTGAAGCATTGTTTAGTTTTTTAATGAGTAATGTCTGCCTTTCATTCTTACTGGAGAAATAACAGAATTCCTAGCTATGTATTGCTTAGGTATAGAAGATCCAACTTTAGAGCTGACGCTGGGCATGGGATTAATTTATGTAAGGCAGGATCTATACTACCGCTTTAAAATGGTTATAACAGTAGTGACAACTGTTGGGGCCCAGGACACACATGCCATATACAGTTTGCCAACTGTTTTTGAAGTGTCATATCCTGCTTGGTGTAGATCAGGTCTAAGACAGGCTGCAATCCTTGAAAAAAGAGGGACTTACTTCTGGGGGGAAAAGTGGTGACAAAGTACATTACATTATGATTGGGCTATTGGTTTCCCCCCTGCTGCTTTTATTCTGTCTATGAATGCATCCAACTAAACCAATCTCTCTCTAACTTTCACAAATTAGGTATCTTTCCCATCACGTGGTGGTCCTGGACTTCTTTAAATATTCAGATCCATGCAGCTGGGGCTCCTAGTTCCTTGATCTTTCGGAAAGATGCAAACATCTTGTTTGCTAAAAATGCAACGGGAACTTTTACTCTGATAGACAACCCACTTCCACATGGACACATTTGCAAAATGTTTACTTTCATTGCCCACACCTATAATGGAAGTATTGAAAATATTGAAATATCTGCTTCAGGCTCTGGGGACATAGGGCATGTCTACACCATGCCTTTCCCCCGGGATCATACTAGGATCATCCCTTTGCATCCACATGATGCACAGGGGATCCCAGGAGCAGGGGGGATGATCCCTCCTCTTCCCTGGGATTTCTGGAACCAGTTTCCCCTTTCCCCCCCCCCCCCAAGATCCTGGGGCGATCCCGAGGACCGTGGGCAGTGTGGGTGCACATCCTGGCTTCTTCCCTTCTCCCCATGAATGGCGGGGGTCAGCAGAGGGAAGGAGTCAGGCTGGGGGGAGTCCAGGGGCATCAGGGGGGAGCATGGTCAGGGCTTTTTTTTTAACTTACCTTTTTGTTGGAGCGGAAGTGCACTTCAGCTCCTGTCTTTTTTTTAAAAAAATGGTGGCTACTACAGCACATCCATTTAGATGGCCAGGGACAATCCCGGAAGCAGGTAAGTCTGGATCGTCCCCCCTCCCTCCCTCTACACCCTATGGTGTAGACATGCCCATAGTGACTTTTATTTTTTCTAGAGGCTGAAAACCTCCTTTTCAATGAAACTCTTTATTTTCTTTCCTTTAAAGTTTTCTCTGTTTATTTTGCAAGACTTGTATGTGACTTGCTGCTTGCAAGCAGCTATCTTATCTCAGCACTGAACATGTATACACCATCAATGGGCAATCCTAAATGGCAGTAGTGATAGATTTCTTTATTTGCTTTGTATAAGGCAGCACACATAGGAAAGGACCACTGCCTGCATTCCTAGTGCACACTCTTTCACGACACTTCCAGGAAAGAAGTCGGGTGGCCCAAGAGAGAGAAACACATGTTCAGCAGATACCTTAATGCAGGTGTGGAAAACATGTGAGCCTCAGATGTTGTTGGATTATCAGTCACCCCATGGAGAAGGGTCAGGGATTCTGGGAGTTGTAGTATAACAACATCTGGAGGACCACAGGTTCCCCAGTCCTAGGGTATCAAAGTCCATCTCTTCCTGTATGTGCAGCCATGTGCTCTCCATTCAACAACAAAGGCTTTGCTTTGGCTGTCTCCACTGCATGAGGGTTCAAAGACATCCATCAGGAGCATGGACTTTTCAGCTGAGGCTCCAACCTTTCCAAATGTTCACCCCAAGAAAGGCCCATCAGTTCCAGACTTTATTTAGCTTCAGGTAGCAGACTAAAGCCTACCATTTCTGTAAGGCTTTGGAGCTATACTACTGATGATTTTCATGTTTTCTAATTTTGTTTTTCTTGGCCCTGCTTTGGATCTGGATTTCTAGTTGTTAGCTTAATTCTTGCTGGTTCTATTATTTTTGTTGTTTTGGGTTGTGTTTTGTTGTAGTTTGTTGCCATATTTTTTTCATATTGTATGTTGTTAGCCACTATAGCTGACAAAAAAGCCAGGATATAAACATTTAGAGTTAAAACAAATAAGACTATGGTTGCAGTCCTATGCATGCTTACTTGGAAATAAGTCCCATTTAGGGCTGTGCACAGCCCCCTCAATACAGTGGCCGGCCCCTTTTCCGGCCACTGTAGTTTACAACAGTAGATCTATGTCAGTTAGAGTGGCTCTCCTGGAGGACTGTCAGCTTGCTGGTGTAAGTGGAAGCTTCAGGTAAGTCCTGCAGGCAGGTAGATGGGTGGGGGGCAGTGGTCCGAAGTGCTTCAGTTGCTTCAGGCAGAAGTACCACAATCCAGGCCCAAATTGGATTTGGGTTAAGGTGGGCTGAATTGGCCAGCTTCAACTTGGATTCAGGGTTCAGGAATGAGGCAAAGCATACAACCCATACAACTCAGTGGACCTTCCTTCAGTGTGAACACACACTGGAATCAGCTGTAAGGCTGAAAGGATAGCAGTAGTGGGTTTGCAGGTCCTATAGCCTGCAAACCATGTACATTTGGAAAGTAAGCCATGTTGCCCTTCCTTTTTGCTGCCTGCCACCTGAGGGCAAAATCCATTTGCAGTAGAAGATCGCAAATTAGTGCTCCCGACCATTTTACTGAGAATATAGCTATATTGCCTAGATGACAATTTGCATAATATAGCTCATCATGTCATCTCATACTTATAAATAAACATTGCTCATTATTCCCTTTATGAATAAACATCATTTCCAAAGCAGAGTCACTGGGTTAAGGGCTTCACTTGAAATGATAATCTTTCTGACAAGTGCTCTGAATGGAAATGGCAAAGATTTCCAAAGGATTCCAAGAAGAAAGTTCAGGAGCCAGCAAATGGGAGAGGGAGGTAGAAATTTCCCCTCTGTTTCTCTAAGACAACTGATTATGACAATCTCCACGCTTACAGAAAGTGTTGGGGAACCTCTGGACTGCTGGCCAGATTTGGCCCACCAATTCTCCCTATTTGGCCCACAAATGCCTCCAGTGAGGCTTCTACCCATTGTGAAGCGATCAGGAGTACAGCTCCCAAATGAACTACAATGTCAAGGTGGAGGCCCACCATGAAGATGGCTTCACTCCCACATCATTTTTCCTGATTGGTAGCAGAAAGCAAGATCCATTTCTCAACAGCACAAATGCAACACATTTTAATTTCAAGTTGTAGTATGGATTCTTAGTGAGGGTTTCCCTAGCATAAAAGACCAGAGAAAAGTTGACAATTTGCATAAGGTTATCTCTAGTAAGGAAAATTGTGGTCTACTAGATAAGGGCCTGTTCAATACTACTAGGAATCATCAACATGCTGTTTTATCAAGTCCATGCCCTGAGGCACTTACAATCTAAAACTGGACAAATGAAAGACAAACAGAGGAACATCAGAGAGATGGAGGCAGGGAAAGATTATGAGATGGAAGGAGGGGAAGATTATGAGATGGAAGGAGGGGAAGATTATGAGGTTATTACACTTTTATGGACTTACTGTAGGGCAGCCTTGCCCAACCTGATATCATGCAGAGATGTTAGTCTATGACTTCCATCATTCCTAGTCAGCATGACCATTGGCTGTATTGGCTGGTATTGAAAGGACAGTGCTGTATCAGGAGACACAGCACTGGGCAAGGTGCAGTAGGGTATTGGATCTAAGGGCCCTGTGCAGAAGGCTTCACAGAATGGGTGGCTTTTGAGAAGAAAGGGGGAATAGAGGAAACATCGCACCAGTTTCAAATATGCAAAACATGAAATGTTAAAGTGAAGAACCAAAATGTGTTATGTGTACATCAAAAAATGTAATTTGTGGATGAGACAGACATGGTCCAGACCTATACTAAGCAGGATATAACACTTTGAAAACGGTTTGAAAACTGTATATGGAATGTGTCCTGGGCTTCAACAGTTGTCAATACCATTATAAACTGTTATAAAGCAGTAGTGTAGAAACTCCCATGTTCGGGGAAGGATAAACACTTACCAGAAAGCCAGCATTGGCTACAACTCAGTGTCAAGTGTATACTCTATTGTGAGGCCAGGTTTGCTGCCATGCAATGTATGGAATGGAGGTAAGTCAATGTCGTCCAGTGAATTCAAGTTTCACCTTTGTGCTGGAGTCATTTGAGGTGTTGGGCAAAAACCTCTCTCTCTCAGTTTCTCATACTGATCTATCTTAAAGGGCTATTGTGAGGATGAAAGCAATATAGACTGCAAACTTAAACATATTGCAAATTAAAAGTTCTGTAGAAGAGACAAAGAAATAGTACCATAGTAAGGTGCAGTAAACATGTCACTAAGGCTAATAACTGTGAACTAGGTAACATCAGGCTCAGCTTTGAAGCTTTTGGGCCTTATGAAAGCCAATATTTCTCTCTCTCTCTCTTTCTCTCTTACGCACACACACACACACACAGAGGCCTGAGTTTGCATAACACTGCCTAAAATGTATATGAAAGGCTGCTGCTGGGAAAGCCTGGGTGTTCTGCTGAGCTGAGTGTTTGTCTGCCCCGCCCCCTTGTAGGTACTAAAGGCTCCTGGGTGCTGGAGGTGCGAGCCAAAGGACAAGAGACAAAGGGCTCTTGGCCTGAGGCTCTCCACCGTGGGCGTGAAGCTGGTCAAGCGGAACTGTTACTTCGGAGGAAGAACCCCAGCCTCGGACCTGTCTCTGAAGCCTAGCATCTGGGGTGCCCAGGCAATTTAATGGTTTTATTGAGCTATAGAAGATTACTCTGAATATGGTCCTCGCAAGGCATGGATGTAAGGCTTTGGGGATTTTCTCCCCCATAGTGCTTGAATTACCTCAAAGGAAAAGGCAAACAAAAATATCATCCTTTTTCCCCTTAAAAAAAGAGCAAAAAAAGAAACAGGGGGAAGCAGTTACCACCAATACAAATGTTTTAGACTGGTCTGTGGATTATTCATGGAACAAATATGAAACATCAATTGAAACAAAGGGAACAAATTTAGCAACTGAAATTGCCCAAGTTGAAAGCTCAGCAGGTCTAACCCTTGGCTCTCAAAGAAGACCTGATTCACCTGAGATGAAATTAGAAAGCTCTCTTGATGAATTTCCAGAAGAAATAACTCCTGGGAGGAGCCAAACCACATGGACCAACCTAAGGGTCCAAGAGGGTGACTTGAGGAGATAAATTATGTATATTCCCCTGTTATTGATAAACAAGATAAGATTTTTCTTCAGGGACTTTTGGATTCAAAAGAAAGAATGTTTGAGAACTATATCATCCCAATAACCAAGGATTTGGAGTTAATTAAGCAATTCCTGTCAAAACGCCACCAGCTGTTAACCACTATGGCTGAAATATGTAAGGGAGTCATGGAGCCAGCCTGCTCTACTACAAGCAAGGGCAACCAAAAGGAGACATATGGAAACGTTGACCAGAAAAACAACATGCTCCATAAAAAATCTATCAAGGAAAAGAAAACAATGGAAAGGCCCACAAAAAAAAAAGAGCAAAAATATCAAAGTTGGTAGGAAAAGTAAAAAAAATGACTCAGCAATATAAGAAAATGAATTTTAACAAACTCTTTAAATTGCTGGAGGATTCCTCAAAACCTACCCAGCAGAAATGTAAGCAATGCCAACATAGCAAAATGAAACCTGTAGTTCAAAATGACCCTGAGCTACCTGTGCCTACAAATGGATCAAACGAACTAGTGGTTAACACTGCCATGGGTATTGTATTAGATCCGCATGTTCTCAACAGGAGGCCTTGCCCAGTGATCAAGTTTAAGAACAAAATCTCCACCCAAGACAAACTAAAACCTAGATGTCACAAATGACGTTTTGTTCTAAAACGTCAAAAGCTAGCCTTTTCTAGTTTCCCTAAACCCAAAGGCATGCTCTCCCAGGCTCAACGTAAAATTTATTTTCTACAGCTAGCAGACGAAGTAATCCCAGGGACTCTTAACACTGATGATATAATAAACATACAGTATCTTTTCTATAATTATTACCATGCATGTGCCATGGTGACATTTGCATCTTGGCAGTCTGCAAAAGAAGTTTATAGCAATAAGGCTCTTTTTATGGATGTGGGTCTGGTGGCGACTAGAGTCTTTGAGAACACTCCTTGAACTTCCCTAGTCTATAAGGATGTAAGAGCCAAACAAAAAGATAACATTACTGGTAATCTTATTAGCCTGGAGGTCCCACAGACTCATGTCTATAATAATAAATCAAAACAGCATAGCCCAAAGCAAGAACTCCCCTGTCTAGAAATCGAGAGTGAAGATTTTTTTGCTTCAGAAGACAACAAACTTCTGAACTCTTTCCTAGCCTTACTCTATCAGGCACAGAATGAAATAATTGACCGAATATCAGCTCTCCGAGATACTTTAATCCATTTCTGAGCCCATGACAAAACCAAAACAACTCTGGTAGAGGATTTAAAAGTAAAAAATCACCAAATGAGAGTAGAACAGGTGATAAGTGAGGAAAATAATTCTCCATCACATCTAGACAATAATGCAGGAGAGAAATATTTCCACAGCAAAGAAGATGATTCCAGTGTGCCTTTTAGGAATTCTATGACCAACACAGAATGGCTACAAAGTAGACAGGTTAGCCAGGAAGAAGTGCACCCATACAAATCCCCTTTCAGACAACAAAATACAACAGTTAAAAAAGAACACTTGAAATGCCAGAAAGGAAATGGATCCATCTTTGTGGATACAAGAGGCGCACTGGACCAGATTATAGAGCTGGACTGACAGTTGGTGCATCACACTGAACAGCCACCTGAAATATCCAACCAATATGCTAACAACAGACACAGGGAAAAACATAAAGAACTGGACAGGGACAATGATCAGCTGAAAATCTTGACATGGAACATAGCCGGCTGGAAGTCTAAGCAAAGAGACCCTGATGTTTTGGACTACTTCAGATCCTATGACGTGATTGCACTACAGGAAACTTGGCTTACTGGAAAGATTGTCCTTAATGGATACTTAGTAAATTATATTTTTGCAGAGTCTGGAAAAAGAAAGAGCAGACCAAAGGCTGGCTTGGCATTGTTGATCTCCACTTCCCTTCAAGCAACAACTAAATAGCTCATCCCCTGTGGCAAAATTGCTGTAGCGGGCCTCCTGGAGTTTAGAACTAAGACTTTTTTGTTTATTAATGTGTATATTCCTCCACTTCCAAGTAGAAGCTGTATAAAAAAGGTTTGGGAAGACTTGGAAAGCTATATAACAGATCTACAATCAAAATTTCCAAGGGATTACCTCATTTTAAAGGGGGATTTTAATGCTAGAATTGGTCTTAATAATAATGCACTTTTTTCATCTTGTTTATGGGGGACACATGATAATGAGAATTATGTTTTTAGCTATAACAGAAGTTCAAAAGATCCCAAAGTTAATTATGGTGGTATATGCCTGACAGAAATGGTGGGCCGCCTCGCTCTCACAATTCTGAATGGAAACCATTCCTTTGACCACTGTGCAGAATACACTTTTGCCTCCGGACATGGTAGTAGTGTTGTTGACTATGTGTTGTTTTCCTCTTGTTTATCAAGCATGATTAAGGAGTTTTCTGTTGGAAATAGGATTGAAAGTGATAATCTACCTCTCAATCTCACCTTATTATTATCTGTTTCTATACACATTGCTTCCAATTACCAGTACAGAGATTCAGATCTAATTCTTAGGTACCAGAGAGTATATTGGTCTGAAGCAGTAAATATTAAAATCACTGGCCTCCTAAACTCTACAGTGGGTGAAGAATTGAAAAACTCAATCTTAGGGGCCACTGAAATTACATCTGTCTTAAACAATTACTCCACATTGGTATCTATTTTGAAATCTGCCCTAAGCCGGAAACAACCTGCCCCGAGAAATGTCTTGAAGAAGAGCCCTCCCAAGTGGTTTGACAAGGAATGCCAAGTAGCAAAAAAAATCTGAGAGATGTATACAATCAACACAGAAAGGAAAATCAGGCTGTTCTACCCCATCAATATTATTTGACAAAAAAATACTATAAGACACTGCTAGCTCAAAAGAAGAGGCAAGCAGTGCAACAAGGGTGGAAGGCTCTGATAGATTCCTCATTAAATATCAAACCCAAATTATTTTGGACACTGGTCACTGGTGCCTTGGGTGATGCTTCAGGCTCAATTACCTGTAATATTTCAGCTGACATTTGGGAGAGCCATTTCTCCAAAAATTTTATGGACTCTAGGGAGCAGTCAATTGAAAAACTTTCTTCTCTGGAATCAAATTACCTACCAAAATGGGACCTGGGGGGGGATCCGCACGTCGCTCCCAGAGCGCTTCTATGCGACCCCAGTGCACCCCGAAAACGATAGTCTGACTTCCCTGTAAAAGAAACGAGGAAGAGCCGTCCATGCCGGCTTCTTTTGCCAAGCTCTCCTCGCCGCCGAGGAGAGCTCTCCGCCGGCGAGGAGAGCTTGGCAAAAGAAGGCGGGGTGAAGAGCGGAAGAAGCTCTCTACCCCGCCTTCTTTTGCCGAGCTCTCCTCGCCGGCGGAGAGCTCTCGTTGGCGGCAGTGGCATGGACGGCTCTTCCTCGTTTCTTTTACAGGGAAGTCAGACTATCATTTTCGGGGTGCACTGGGGTCACATAGAAGCACTCTGGGAGCAACATGCGGATCCCCCCCCGGTTTCCCCATTTGAAATAAAGACTTTAATTAAATGTCTTAAACCAGGAAAGGCCCCAGGATTCGATTTAATATCCTCTGAAATCCTGAAGGCCAAGCTAGATTGGTGGGCTCCCCTTCTAGCCAATCTTTTTACACATATTTACAACTCTGGCCAGCTCCCTTCAGAATGGCTGGATGCTGTTGTGATACCAATATTTAAAAAAGGTGACAGGGAGGATCCATCCAATTATAGGCCTATTAGTTTACTGTCAGTTGTGGGGAAGCTGTATGCCAGTTACTTAAATATAAGGCTCACCACTTGGATAGAAGAGGAAAATATCCTGGGGGAAGAACAAGCCGGTTTTAGGAAGGGCAGATCAACTCTTGACCATTGTTTAGTCCTAAACCAT
The DNA here is from genome assembly GCF_023053635.1 of Elgaria multicarinata webbii. Classification (NCBI taxonomy): domain Eukaryota; kingdom Metazoa; phylum Chordata; class Lepidosauria; order Squamata; family Anguidae; genus Elgaria; species Elgaria multicarinata. The sequence continues at coordinate 72,032,623 of NC_086172.1, read as the reverse complement.
CTGGCAGAAAAATATATGAATTCTTATGGAAAAGGTCTGTTTGTTGCTTTTATAGATCTTAAATCTGCCTTTGATACAATATCAAGAGAAAGACTATGGTCTAACTTACAACATTCTAGCATAGACAAAAGATTGTTGTACCTTATTAAATGTTTATATCAACACACCACGCTCTGAGTAAGGTGTGGTTTGGAGGGTAACCTGACAAAACCTATTTTAGCCAACAAGGGGGTCCGCCAGAGTTGTATATTAGCCCCTACATTGTTCAACCTCTATCTAAATGATTTGATGGGGAACTGCTTAGCATCTGACTTTCATACACCAAAACTGGCAGAGACCAAAGTCCCTTTATTGTTGTATGCAGATGACGCTGTTTTAATGGCATTGTCCAAAATAGGCCTTAAACGCTTACTTTGAGTTTTTATGACTTACTGTAAGGATAATCTACTCACAGTTAACTTCAGTAAAACAAAAATTATGGTATTTTCCAGGCGTAGAACAACAAACAAGTGGTTAATAGAGGGACAGCACATAGAGCAAGTTAAGAAGTATAGATATCTGGGCATTGTGTTTTCCTCCACACTTTCCTGGGCTACCCATAGGCAGTCTGCAGTTCAAGCTGCCCAGAATATCAGTAAGGCAGTTTTTTTGGGGGGTTTATATCAAGGGGGGACAATTTATTCCTGCTGCCCTACAAGTATTGAAGGCTAAAATTCTGGCCCAGTTGCTGTACGCTATCCCAATATGGATCCAGGGATTTAATACAACTGCCAAGTGTGTTCTGTCAAACTTCTTGCACTCACTTTTTGGAATGCCGAGGAGTGTGCCATCTGCTGCATTGCGCCTGGAGGCTGGCCTAGCATCTACAGAAGGAAGAGCTTGGTCCCTTGCCTTTCGATATTGACTAAAGATTGTATATGCCAATTCATCCCAAAGCTATCTTTATCTTTTGCAAAGGGATGTTTTTACCAGTTCATGGTATAAAGGTTTTACTGTCAAATTGCGCATATTAGGTCTATCAATGGATTTTTTACATATACACGATTACTCTGTGGCAAAATCCATAGTAGAACAACGGATTAAAGATATAGATTTTCAATATGCTATGACAAAGGCATGAAGATCCTGCTCTCCAATACACTCTGGTCTAATTTTTGAATTTCCCAGATATGCTAGATATCTGGACTATTTGACCATCCCCAAGTACCGACATGCTTTTACAAGGGCTAGATTTAACTGCAATCTTGGAAGGGCGTTATCAGGGCATCCCATATGAGGACCGCTTGTGTCCCTGTGGTGACAAAGTAGTCGAAACACTAGACCATGTTTTTTTCCAATGTAGCTTCCACAGGAAGGAGAGAAATAGATTTCTTGGCCCTCTTATGAGAAAATGCCCTGGAAGGACACCCAAACAGTATTTGGAATATTTTCTGGCAGGTACAAACAAGTTAACAACAGAGTTAGTGGCTAAGTTCCTCCTCTCCATACAAAGGAATTGCAAATTGATCTCATCTTAATTGTAACTTCTATCCCATGCTGCTGTTGCTTATCTTTTGTACCAGGTCTTCTAACTATGCCTATATATTTTAAATATGTGTATGTTTTAAATAACTCTTTTAGCCTGTTCCTATAATGAACAAATGACTGTGATTTTATGGTTTTAAATTAATGATTGTTGGTATAGTTTCTATTGGGTTTGTGACCACATAATAAAATGTATGTATGTATGTAACTAACTCCGTGCTCAGGGTGAAAGAGATTTGACGCTCCTGCCTTCAATGGTCAAGGACCAGAATATTTCATGTGCTAGTGGTCTTCAAATGGTCCAGACCCATGACCCACCTCGGATTCCCAACCTGCAGCATGGGACCCACTTTCCCAATTTTACTAACTATGCCTATATATTTTAAATATGTGTATGTTTTAAATAACTCTTTTAGCCTGTTTGTATAATGAACAAATGACTGTGATTTTATGGTTTTAAATGAATGATTGTTGGTATTGTTTCTATTGGGTCTGTGACCGCATAATAAAAATCCATCTATCTTTCTATGAAATGCTTTGGCAGAAACTCTATAGAAATGCTAAATAGTAGGAAGACGTTTTGGACTATAATGGTCACCTGTGTCCATGGCCCTGAGTCCAAAACATGTGGAGGGCACCATAGTTTGGAAATGTGATATATATTGTAGAAGACCAGGGCAGGAACTACACTACTGCTTTATAACGGTTTCTAACAGTATAGACAACTGTTATGGCCCAGGACACATTCCATATACTGTTTTCAAATTGCTTTCAAAGTGTTATATCGTGCTTGGTGTAGATTTGGCCCAGGAAAACAGCATGCACCAGGCAGCATTGCCAATCTCCTCTGTACTGTATGAATTTCACTCACCGCAATTTAAATTAAGGTCTCATTATATGCCACATCTCGCTTATTTTGCCAAGTAGGATTATCTCATGCAACTTGGTACAGTATTCCTGACCATCAGCTATCCTCATCAAGCAGCTCTTAATCCCTTCTCTTGACAGCATGAGAAATGAAAATCGTTGCAGCTCAAGCATCATCCCTCATTTTAGACTGACTGCCCCATGTTGCTAATTGTACTGTAATGAAATGGGCTGCCATCGGACTGAATTAATCAGATTCCAAGGGAGCAGCTTTATAAAGAACTCAGTCCATGTGAATAAATTCCATATCCTACTTTGTAAATACCAAATGCTATCTGTTTCAAGCTAAAGTCCAGAGGCCTTGACCATTCAGCCAATCTGTGTTCAAAAGGTATGATTCAAAAGCCTAGGGTGCAAAACACACTCCTTTTCTGTGTTACTTAAAGCAAAGTTTCCTGATACCAAAAACCAGAATCAAAGGTTAACTGACTTCACACAAGGCAGCAGCTGCACTCAAGGCTTTCCAGGTCCTCTCTGATGTCAGAAGTACGTATAAACAAATCTCTCAAGTTTCTCAGTTTTCCAACATTAAATTCAATTGTGTTTCTGCATCGGTTTGTAATCCCCCCGCCCTTAAAAGATCTCCATGAAAATGTATATTCATTTTTGAGCACATTTCTCAAAATGTACATATTTGTTGCATGTTCTTTTCCAAATAAACACATTTTCCCCAAGCTATTCACCTTAATATAATGCATTTTTGTGCATTCTTTCCCTTAATATAAGCATTTTTGTGCATTCTTTCCCTCAATATATGCATTTTGTGCTCATCTTTCCTATAACACACTTGTGTGCAATTTGTTTTAAAATAAATGCAAACAGCATCTCAAAATTCTGAAAAGTGTGAGTATCACTGTTTTACATAGTTCATATCACATTGCTGTTCATTGCTCTGCAGGTTCAGGAAGTGTGAATTTGGTAAATTTGCATTAAATTGTGGATCTGACAATTTCCCCCAGTAATCCCTAGTTAGGACAACTAACTAAAGACCGACAGAAGGACCATGAAACCTAGGACCTACATTATGCCTTCCTATAGACTTTTTCAGATCAGGAAATGTGGGCAGCAGGGGACACTGCAGAGCAATGGAGAGATAGGTAATAGAAAGCAGGGGGAAGCACACATCACACTTGGTCACCTCATATAAATAAGATAACCTCAAAAACACCACCAAAAGAAGTTCTAAAGCATCCTGAGAATGAGGCATAAAATGGAAGCCACTTTCATGGGGGTAAGAAACAATAAGAGGAGAGATCATGAGCATTCTGTCTTGCAAACTGACCAAAATCAATAGGCCTTAACTCAGAGAAAATGTCTTAGGATGAGAGTGGTAATGTGGGGTTATTTCTACATGAAGCTTTTATCCTGCACCTTTACCAGGGCTTCTGCTTCCAGATCCTTTCTGGGATTGAGGTCAGTTCCTTTACACATGCTTCTTCCAGGGTATTTCCTTTCTCTGCTGTTCCATATGTTTTGTTATACAATCACTAGACGGTGCTTTGGTATAGCAGAATTATAAAAATACACACAGGCCCTGTTTAGACAACATACAACACCATGATGGTGAAGCATTTTATGCTAAGCATTATGGCCTAGTGTGGTTTATGAACCATGACTTAGGCCGTAGCTAGACCTAAGGATTATCCTAGGCAAATGGAGGGGTCATCCCTGCCTGCTCCCGGGATCCCCTGTGTGGGATTTGGATGCACAAGGATGATCCAGGGACAATCCCGGGATATAGGCCTGGTCTAGCCATGGTCCCAATGTGTCGTATGAGCCATTCCTAACCATGGTGGCTACATAACTACAGTTTAAACATGCTCACTAACCACTTGCTGCAAAAGGGTTAGTGGCCTAACCATGGCATAGTGTGTTGTCTGAATAGGCCTAGTCCTTTTATAGTGGCTTTATTTATTCAGAAAATGCCAGACTTTCTCTGATCTTAATAGAACCAGGATAGAGGTTACAAAGCACAGGAGAAGCCTTGGAGGATGAAGACATTATGTAAAGGACCAATCATAAGTGCACAATAAAAGTTTAATGTAGAGAAGCCCATGAAATAAAGCATTATTTTTCTTTCAGAAATTGAATACGTGGGACAAAGCAGTCCCCTTCAAAATGCAATTTGTTCTTTCTGTGTAGCCCCCAACACACACACACTTTCTCTCTGATGTTGCCACTGCCAACTGTAAATGCTTTCATGAGCTGGATTGAAGGCCAAATTGCCATGTCCAGATTGCAGAAGATCTCTGTTTGCCTAGAAGGGAGGGTGGGTTGGTCTGCAAAATTCGCCATTATAATGCAGCGATAAGAGAACAGGCACCTCTGGAGTGGGTAGAATGCTGATATTTCCACCAGGGTGTCAAGCCAGGCTCAACTTTAACTCACCCACTTCGACTTAGCAGCCCTATGACAACTGCAATAAAATGCCATCTTCATACTGTGTATATGCAGCAAAGTAGCAGCGGGAGCCTGATGGGATGGCTTCCAGGGTGGCCATAAAAGGGGGCCAAAAATAGCCAGGCACAACAAATACATCCACAGACAGGGAGGTAAGGGAAATAAATAGGCTGACAGGAAAATAGGTTCCCAGGTATGACAGAGCTGTCCCTATTAAAAATGAAAATGGGCCATTGTGAGTGGAATGGATTGCTACATTAATATTGCATCGAGAGCACTGCTAGAGCCCTGTTAATACTGTCTGAAGAGACAGAGGCCAGGTATACGAATGAGCTTCACAAATCTATTTTTCAACAGTCTTGACCCCAGTGTGTCAAAGCACAATGGGCATACTAAAGCCTTGTGCCTCTTAGCTGCAAATATAGACGCTTCTTCTTCGTCTCTCTCTCTCTCTCTCTGTGTGTACTAGATTCATTGTTTCTTTTATAACCTCTATTTCGTACCATTATTGCACATAATATTTCCCTCATCAGTACTAACTGCACACATCTAGAAGTAATTTACAAGAAAAGCAAGGGAAATGATATGCTTTGTTTCCACACTTATAAATAAGTCGCTGTGAGGGGAAATAACAAACCTGTTAACAATGGGCCAAGCACCATTGTACATTTAACAGTTTGCCTTTTGAATAGTCACGTGTGAACCCACTGGAGGAATTCTAAGACCAGTTTATATATAGTTTTAAAGAAAGTCCGAATCCTCTGGCTGAGCAGAAATTATGTGCCCATGCTCGCTCCTGCAGACACATTACTATCACAGTTTTTTTAAATTGTAATCTAGGCCTCAGTTTCTGACCTTTCTGCTTTGTGTTTTGCTTTTGATCACAATACATCATAGATGTCACAGTCTTACTGTATAAATGTGGTCATTCTTACATGTGTGCATCATACTATATTGTTATGTGTGCCAATGACAAAAAAAGCTAGTTTAGTAGTTGTACAATTCAATATTACCACCCCCATGATAGGGACTATGGTAATATATAGCCCCAAGGGCAATAATAATATTGCATCATGGAGCAATATTATTATTGCCCTTGGGGCTACAACATTACCACAATCCCTATCATGGGGGTGGTAATATTGAATTGTGCAACTACTAAACCATTTTTTTTTAACATTACACAAATAACAATATAGTAGGATTGGATGACTTAGGCCTTTGCTAGACCAGGCTATATCCCGGGCTGATACCTGGGATCTTCCCTGTGCATCCAGTTGAAGCACAGGGGATTCCAGGATCCAGGATGGATCATCCCTCCCATCCCTGTAGGATACAGCCCTACCCTTTGGCCCCGGTTTTTCCCGGGCCCAAGACCACGAGTGTGTGGCCCGTTTCTGCGGCTTTACTCGCACGGAGCCGGGAGCCGCTGCGCCCATTGGGGTTAGGGTGGGGGGGAAAAAACACGCACACACTCACCAGTTGTCACTGGAGCTCTCCTGTCTCTTTAAAAAAAGAAATTAAAATGGTGGGCTTGACGCCTCATCATGCCTTATGTGTAAACGAGGGTGAGATCTTGCATTATTCACAAAGCAAGGTCTCCCCTCCTCTCCCCCAGACATTCAGTTAGGTCTAGCTAAGGCCATAGAGGATAGGTCTTTACACAAAAACATTAACATGTCATGAGAATTCAGATGGGTTGTTGCACGAAGGTTAATATATTTCAATATCAAAAACTTGTGAGACTGTGTAATGCTACCGTGACTTTACAATAAGGAAGAACTGGTTGCTGTGGCTTTCCCTTGTCAGTTAATATGACTAGTGAGCTGTACTGCTTATCACTTATTGTATTGTTTATTCTGATTATAACCAAGGGGACTTGGATTTTTCTTAAGTTCTAAGCTCAAGTAAAGAGGTAGATCTCCCCAAACTCCCGCAGTTACCCTATGATCCTACAAATGTGAATTCAGAAGATGTCTTAATGTGATATTTATTTACTTATTTATTACATTTTTGTACAACCCAATAGCCAAAGCCCTCCGGGTAGCTTACAAAAATCAAATGTGGCTTACTCCCTAGTAAGTTTATTTAACATTGCAGACTTAATTCTGAAAGTTGAATTTGGGTAACTTGGCATGAATTAAGCCCTCCTTGATTTTGAACCCTGGAGGATGTTGCAAGACTGATGGAGGTAGACCTGGGTTTAAATATTTACATAGCCATGACTCGTACTTGGGTCAGCACCATCTTTCAGCCTGATTTTTCTCACAGGTTTGTTGTTAATGTGTAAAAGCGGCGTAAAATCATATATGCTTTCCTTCGTGCTTCTGGGTTGGTGTGAGGTGGAACACAAACATGATAGGTAATAACTCTTCCTCAATTATTCTGATAGCACTTTCATTTGTGGGAATATTTATCTCTTAATATATTGTTTAGAAATGATTAACCTCAAGTACCAATCTCGGTATGGAATTCTCTTATGGCTGGGATTTAACTCCCATCAACTTGAGATGTCATGGCCAATGGCCAGGAATACTGTGACTTGTAGTCCAAAACATCTGGAAGGCACCAGACTGGGGAAGGCTGATCTATCCATTTACCTGGGATTTGAGTTAAAATCAACTACTCCACTATTCCATTCCCCCCGTTGCTTTTATAGCAAAAGTTTGAAAGGAGAATCTATTACAGTTCATTAACTCCTTTCATAGTTGTTGCTTGCATTGTTTGCTCTTTATTTCACTGTTACAATTAATATTTAACTTTCATTATGCAAAGGCCACTTATCTCTGCTAAAATTCTATTTGCAGGGTTCTTGTGTCAGAGCCCTTGTCTTGCTGGTTTCACTACTGGCACCCGGAACCCAATTTCCTCTGCTTATCATATTAATATCACAGGCAAATTTCTGAAAGATGGCTTGTTATTCTTTCATCTATGTAATTGATAGAGATAGAAAACCAAGAAACCCTACTATTTGCCTCCATAAACCATTACCCATTGCAATTTTATTTCCAATTTCCAACCAATTTTCCACTCAGCTTGCAGTTTCTCTTTCATGCTTTTTTATTTATTTACTTCTAATCTGATTCAGCCTTGCCTGTAACTATTTAAAATTAAAGTACAGTCAACACAGTGTGAAGAATATTATTTCCACTGCCATTTCTAAAGAGTTTGAGCAAGGTTATCTACTGGGAAATATCAGCATGAGAATATATAACGTGGGACTGGTCATTGCCATCACTTAAACCCAGTTTGTAAGGTGTAAAATTATTGACCAGACTCATGTCTAGTATGCCATCCTTGCGAATAGGACCCAGCATTAAGTTGAAGCAAAAGATCAGAAGAACCACTCGTTGGGCCAGCCCAGATGTAATGTAAATCAGAGGATGAGATTGGATGAGATCAGGCATTGTCCTAACAGCAAATAGAATGCACTCACAGCCTATCAGCATCCCCCTTTCCACCCAAATCTTTCCTTTTAGACTTACCTTTCTCAGAACATCAAGAACACCAGATAGCAGAATTACCTTCACAGCTCATAGCCCACAAAGCTGAGCATAACCCATTAAGGAGCCAGTAAATGCCCTATTTTGCTCCTTGGCTGGGACTGCAAGTTCCTGTTAGGGATGTGCTCCGCTTCTCCTCGAACCGGAGAAGCAGGAGCGGAGCGGGGGGCTTCGCCTATCCCTAAGGTGGAGGCGAAGAGAGTCAGGGGGGCTGCGGATCGAGGCGAAGAGGATCGCCTCAATCCGGAGCTTCGCCTGAAGGTAAGTGGGGGGAGGGGGACTAATCTGGCACTGCCGGTGCCGCCATCCATGCGGCGGCGGCAGCACCAGGTAAAGGAGCAGGGAGGAGGGTCACTTACCTTCCTCCATCGCCGGCTTCAATTGAGGCCCCGGTTGAAGCTGGAAGTGAAGGCCGAGGCCTCTTCCGGCTTCAACCGGGGCCTCAATTGAATCCCGCGACGGAGGAAGGTAAGGGGGCAGGGTGGGTGGGTGGTTTCTCTTGCGCCAGCGCCGCCGCCCATATAGTGACGGCGGCGAAGCCGGATCCCGCTCCGCTCACTTCGCGGAGCGGCGTGAAGAGGATTGGGCCCAATCCGGATTTTCCAGATCGGGCCACAAAGCAGATTGGGGGGTCCGTGCATACCCCTAGTTCCTGAGTGGTGGAATTTGTTAAGCATCTTGTAGGCCAAAATACATGGTCAGTTGACCATTTTCAGCTGATGTTATGAGTTGTGTGGGTCTGCAACTGGATGACCAGGTACAAAGGTGGACTGAGCTCTAGATAAGATAATTCCAGCAGGAATTCCTCTTCCGCACAAATACCAAGGTACAGGAGTCATATCCAGCTTTGTATCTGGTTTCCCTTCCAATGTATTGTGTGTGGGGCTTCCTTGGAAGAACTTGATCTTTGTGAATTCTGGTATAAATGTATGTGATATACCATCTGGACTAATATGCAGGTTGGAACATATTTATCCACCAGCTTTCTAACTTTCTGAATGTTCTGACACAGTTACCAGCTGAAAACTGCATATAAATAGCCATACTTTCATACCAACTTTGTAAGTTTAGAAAATACATTTAGAATAATTGGTATTTTTAAAAGGGAAAAATGTTTTAAATGCATGTTCAAATCAGCATTTTAACGCACATTTCACATAGGCATGAGATGGGACAGACTTATGCAAAAGTGCATGCAAAACATTATGCAAACACGTTTCGTTACTGCAAAACATGGGAAGTGATACAGACCAGAATTAGATTGATTTGTTTATTCCGCATAGGAAATAAATTTGGGGAACAATTGATGTTTTGGGAACGTTGATGATGTGGGTTGTTTTCAGTATGGAGAGATTTCATTGCCATCTATATAAATAACCATTTTTGTTCATTCCATGGGATGCTTTCAGGTTCACATTTCAGAATCCGTAGTATGAGATTCCTCTGCAACTATACACAGACTCATTGAATTGAATGGGACTCAGTGGGCCCCCAAGTTCATACCTATGCTGAGATGAGATATCTTACATGAAGAGCAGTGTGCCCAGTCTTTTCCTGAAAACCTGCAAGTGATTTCTACAGCCATCAACAATACAAATATTCGAGGTAGGATTGCGCTGTCAGTTTGGCTGTGTTGTTGCTATTAAGAAACATATTTTATGGATATAGCACACATTCAGAGCCATTTTTGTTTTCTCTCAGGCACACTGTGGACTGTGGGAAATGTGTTCATTCAACCAGACCATCTGCTCTTGGCCATAATCCAGTCATGTCCAAAAATAGGGCCCAAGAGGAGATTCAAGCTAATCTTTCCTTTTAAAAAAAAAGATATAATATAAATGCAGAAGTAGTAGAAGCTGAGGAGTCTTAGAGAGCTGTTTGGTGATTTTGCTTTTGTCATCTGAAACTTAATTCCACATATCTAAATCCTCAGAGAGTTCTCCCACCCACTCCATGTAATTAAATGTAACATTTACCACAGTTCATGGACGTCTTTCAATAATAATTTATGTAGCACTTCTTAACAATTCTCATTTTGTTTTTCCTGACAAGAAACCTGAGAGGTGAATCCTCACTTTTCTCATTTAACTTAAACCTGAGAGACAGCAATTGGATGACAGCAACTCAAGGAAAAAATCAGTTGAGGAATGAGAGGTTGCCCATATTCAAGGCTTTAAACTGTATATTGCTACTTTCCAAAACTAAGATCAATCCAGCACAGTGCACCAAAATACCATCTCATAGTGCAGAGGTACATGATAGCATGTGGGCTCCTTAGAGATCAGATAGACTATTTATCTATATAGAAGTGTACACCAAAGACAAGATTCAGTTTAGACATAGCTTTCATGCTTTGGTAAAGGCCCTGATGCATCTCAAGCTGATTAGGAAGACACTCACTTCAATTCAGCTTCAAATCACAACCTTACTTTGAAAGAAGCTTTCTATCTCTCCCCATTCAATAAAATGGGGGAATTGACAAATAGCTTTTTGCTTTTGCATGAAATTGGACAAAATTTGCAGGTGTTTTATCCCCTTCTGAGTGGATGAAGCCTGTCAGATTTCAGACCAGGTGCAGGATGTGTGTGTGCTAATAACCTTTAAATTTAGATTTTTCTAAAAAGGGAACTGCTTATAACTTTTTTGTATTTCTTGGCAGAATTGGATAGTATTTGCAGGCATAGTGGCTCTTTCTGAGGAGATGAAGCCTGACAATTATCAGATAGATTGGCAAAGGAGTTTTGTGCAAATAGAGGTTTTTTAAAAAATATATCTGGGGGAAGGGTGTTTTATGAATTGATTACTCGCCTGTGTTTGTTTTTTTCTTGCACAATTGTTTAAAATGAAAATGGCTAATTGTAGAGGTGCCCCTAAGGAAGAAATCTGGGGGGAAAATCAGAAGAAAAAGTTCAGGAGATATGATTCAAGGTGAGTTTTTAAAGTTGGAGGAGGGAGAAATTTCCTTCCCATTCTCCATGAGTTTTTGTGGGGTCCGGAAGGTGGAATCTGTATATAAATGGTATACACCATAGTTGTGCCCCTAGGTAAGAAATTCACCAAATTCAAAATGCTAGGCACAGGAGTTAGGGAGATACAATGAATGAAAAACAGTTTTAGGACTGTTTGTTTTCTGACCAATTGACAACACCAAAGCCACAGAAACTTTACATATGTCATCCTTGGTGAGAAAAGACTTCATTGAGAAAAATATTTGAAAGTGGGAACTGAAGAGCTTGTGCACACTGGGGTTGTGCAAGGGACGCTTTTAAAGTTTGGGGTGTTTTTAAAGGTGAATCTGTCTCCTAACCGTTTGTGGGCTATTTGGTGTGTCTGTTGTGTGACTGTGTGTGCATATGACAAATGGAAAACTGCATGCTGATTCAGCAGCTGTCCTATCAGGAGACTCTAGGATGTTGCTTTCTAGTTTGTGAAAGCGTCTTTGTGAACATCCGCTGCAACTCCTCTCTGCAAGTCCTAAAATAACAAGAGGCTACTAGACGTCTTACAGGCAAGTTGGGCAGCAATCTCAAAAACCATAGGGAGGCTGTGTTGTCTTAGGTTATACCCAGTTGCTGCTTCCCTAGAGAGTGAGTGATGGGGGAAAGCAATCCTGTATTCACAGGACCATCAGTCCTTCTTCCCAGCAGAATCTCTCTGCAGGCGCATTGAAAACTCGTCCAGTGGGACCGCTGGCATTCTTACCTTAATTGACTCCTTCGGCTCAAATCCTCAAGTCCTGTCTTAACTTGCTGTGCAGGAAAAGGCTTTTCTTTCATTGCATTATTTAATAACCAAGTGGCAGGCTTTTCAGAGTCGAAATGCTCTGAAGTCTTCCAAGCTAGGTTAGTTTGTGCCTTGGAATATTGAAAAGGAGACAGCGATTTCTGTGAGGAGACAGCGATTTCTATGAAGTCCAGGCAGCGGGAGCGCAAGCAGCTATACTTGTTGTACGTATAAAAAGGTGCCAAGCTGACAACAGTTAGAGACTGAAATCCTTTGCTTGTGCTCAGAGAAGGAGCAGCATATCTAATACTTAGCTCCCTGTGGAGAATTTCCTAGCTCTTGTGTTTACCCACTGGAACAATGAAATTCAAATCACACCAAACATCTACGAGCAAAAAAAGGAGAGATTTTATTGTTGTTTCAACAACCTGTGCTGCCTGCACTGGGGTCATCCTAAAAAAATGAATACTTAACTTGATCTATCTGCGTGCATGCGCACATGTGCACTGCAAAATCAAGTTGGTGTATCACAAAGACATAATACCAGATGTCTATGCCTACCTTTCAATAGGCTGTCATCCTTACTTATCCTTGTAGGGATTGAAAGGTACCAGGTAGCAACACAGTTAGAAAGTGCATGGTGGGAAACATAGTTGTCGAGAGGACGAACCTCAAGGTTACAAGTCCTGTAACATGCATTATTAGCAGGGCAACCAGGGCCAGATCTACACCAAGCAGGATTATAACACATTGGAAGTGGTTTGAAAACAGTATATGTTTTTTTTTTAATTCATTTTGTTAAATGACATGGATTCATACTGCATTTCTATTATAGTGTTGTTTTCATTTTGTCATCAGTTGCTTTAATCCTTTGGAAAAAGTGGTAAAGTCAAAGTCAAATAAAATTCTTAATAAAATGTGCTACATCTATTGTCAACTACACAAATCCCAACTTTAAGCGATACATGCTGAAAGAGCTTGCGATCCCCAGCCCTCCAGAATGCAAGTGAGGAAACAACACAATTCAGGGCTTCCCAATGCTTCTGGGAAAGTAACTTATAAGGGAGAAGGGTTGCAGCCTAGGTTTCTTGCAGACATGCTGGGTTTCTGTGGGTTGGATCCTACGTTAGTTGCACTTCGTTCCCATTTATATAAGTGGAACTTAAAGTTATATCATGACTAATTTGTTCCATTGATTTCAATGGGCCCCAAGCTCAATTAGTCTAGATCCAGCCCTATGTGAGGGGAGCTTTATATGTGGCGGGGGGGGGGGGGGAGATTGAAACATGAAAAAACCCATCTAAATTTGGATGTGGTAAAGTCTAGGAGGACAGATCCATAGTCGTTCCCTCAGTTAGCTCAGGGCTATAATCAAATACGTTGGCTGAGAGTTCATTCATTCCACTTATGAGTTGTTCTTAGGGATGTCAGAGAACTCAGTGAACCGGCTTCTCTCTACTGGGTGGATTCCATGGACTTGTGGAATGTTTTTTTAAACCTTTAGGAGTTTTGTACAAATGTCATTATAGAAACACACCCACACCCAAAACCTGGCTAAAAAAGTGCATTTCCCCCACATGCTAAAGAGTGAAATGCACATTTGGGGAGAATTTGCACATTTCCACACCTCTGAATTTGCACAAATTCGGTTGCAAAAAAAAGAATCTGATTCTGTCAATGGACAGACAACAGAATGAAAAGCACATGACAAACTGCATTCCATACATCCTTATTGCCCTATAGCTGAAGCTCTCAGGGCGACACACACAATATAAACAAATTCAATAAAGCCAATGGTAAACACGCCAAAGGATATTTTTTTAAAAAAACAAAAAACCAACAACAGCAACACTAATTTAAAATAATTTAAAGAATAGAGATAACTATCCAAGCAGCTAACTATGGAAAAAAGACATTTAAAGAATTCAGCATTAAACCTATTAAAAATAAAACAAGTTGTCAAGATCTAGCCTTTGTTTGCAGTTTGGGAAAGAGCTGAATGGGGCGAAAGCTAATTTTTCTAAGTCTGTATAGGTTTCCCAATACTGATATTTAGTACCATCCACATCTGTCTAATTATCTTGTATCCTGCTGCCCGCTCTTCAGGGAAGGAATAAAAAAAATGACATTTTTGCTGCTTGCCATGCAGGTTTAATTTGGTGGGTGGACAGCAATCCCAGTGAAATTTCTTATCGGTAGTCTCATCATAATAGATACCCATGGGCAGGCGCTACATTGAAACAGGAAGTGAATGTATTCTGACAAGCTCTTGTTAATGCTGGAGACTTGTGTTTGAATATGTTAACGGGAATCAATAACTGGCAATGGATAGACCTGAAAGACAAAGGGATAAAATCAATTAAAGCTGTCATCTCTTCGTAAATTAGAAACATCAGCCAAATCCAATGGCTTAAAAATGGAAGACAACAAGAATATTAACAAGCAGGAAACAGCTTGACATGATTTCATTTTTTTTTTTTTTGTTCTTTTAGGTGAAATTTTGTGTGGAGGAAAAATGAAGGGCAAACTGTATGAGTAGCAGTCTATGGCCATGGCTAGACCAGGCCTATATCCCGGGATCGTCCTGGGATCATCCCTGTAAATCCAAATAACACACAGGGGATCCCGGGAGCAGGCATGGGTGACCCCTCCATTTGCATTGGATAATCCTTAGGTCTAGCTAAGGCCTATGTTGGAATATGGTGATATGATGATTGCTGCTCTGGACCAAGTATCAGGTATGACCTTCTTATTTAATTGATCCAAGTGGAGTATTCCCATAGCTCTGGTCTCCTTAAGATGAAAGATAACTTTTGGGCAAATAGTAAAAGAAAGAATTTCTTCAAACAACACATCATTAATCTGTATTGCTCATCAGCACAAGGGGTGGTGATAGCCACCAGCTGCACCATGGTGGTTCCCTGTTCTGCCTCCCATGAACACAAGGGTTCATTCTGTTCACAGGAGGCTTCTAATCTGGTGGAGGAATCTTGCTGGTGGAAAGGGGTGGGGAGGTGATTTTTTTTGTTGATTCCTCTCTCCCTATAGTCCCCTATGCCCGTAAATTCAGACGGAGGCCTTCTGGAAAAGTAGGAGTGGAACACTAGAACAGAAGTGCAGAAACTCAGGCCTGGGGCAGAGGTTTACATATTTGGCCTTCCATGGTTCCCAGTTTGAGCCTCCAGAGTTCCTTCCCCCTCCTATGTGCCCTCACCATGTTGCCCCTGATACCAATTGTTGGTGGTTTCCCAGTGTCTGTGAAGTTCTCCCCCACTGCATTCTAAAACATTTAAATGCTTCTTCTAAGGCTTAGTTACCAGCAGTAAGAGCTTTAAGCTAAAATAGGCTGGTATTTGGGGGATTTTGGGCCCACCCTTTTTGCCTTTGGCCCTCTCTCCCACTGGGAGGCAGTCTCGGAGAACACCTCCAAAAGGTGAGGTTTTAAAAATGCCAGACATGAGGTTTCGTGGGTTTCGTGCACTGGAGAGGAAAGTCCAGAAATGTGGTGCCACCACTGAGAAGGTCTTCCCTCTGGTTGCCAGCTGTGGGATACCTAGAGGAAAGTCTCTGTAGATGACCTCAGTATGCAGTGTTGCAATCAATGTTCTCAAGTCCCATTCATTTCTCTAAGTATGAGAAATATTGAATACAATCTACAGGCAGGTTGGTATGGGATCATTGTTCCTTCAATATAAAAACTGTTCTTGTTCTGTTAAGTAGGGGCTGAATATAAGTCTCTTAATAAAAAATGTTTAAGACCCTAGAAGGGCGACTTTGCCTAAAACTGCTTGGATAGGCCCTGTGTGCGGTGTCATAACTATGACATGATTCACCTGCTGTATTCCACCCAAAACAGACAAATCTGTCTTTTCTATGCCTTTTTCTCAAAGTTACTCTGCTTCTTTTCTAATGCATCCGTAGTTTGACAGCATGACATGCATAAACTAGCTGAATCCTGATTCATTTTGACACAATGGGGGGTTTTGTATGGAGAAGAAGAAGAAGAAAAAACACACCCTGGAAATATCTGAACTCAAGAGGCTGTTGGCAGTCTCAAAATTGATGTGTCCTTTTCTCAGCAGTGATTTGAAAATGCTTTGCTCCTGTGGGTTACATCTCTCTTTACATTCCCCTCTCTGTAAAATAAATTATACAAGTGTCTCAGGCACACTTCTGGCATGTGATTTCAGTCTTATGCAAACTCCACTGCTGCCTTACCCTCCAAAGAGGACCACGTCTTTGTTCTCCTCTTTCCGTATTATATTCAGAAAACCGGGATTATAATGTTGGCTGATATTAGTATTGGAAAAGTCTGAAGTTAATGCTGAGCCCTTCAGGGCTGAGTTGCAGGTGGATTTCAGAAGTTATGACTAGGGATGAGCAAATCTATCTGTCAAACTTTGATGTCATTGAGGTTTTTAATTTTCCAACACTAAGCTCATCCCAAACTGGTTCTAGGTCAGCTTTCCATCCTGCCCCACCACCACCAGGAAGAGAAAGTTAAAGGTGGTTTTGTGTGCACTTTTTCAAAACGTGCACACCTTCTGTGCTCATTTTTCAATTGTACACATTTTGTGGCACATGCACCCATTGTCTAAAATACGTTTGCACACATTTTTGAAATGTGTGGATCTTTTTGGTGCGTTTTTCAAATATGCACATACTGTTATTATTATTATTATTATTATTATTATTATTTATTTATATAGCACCATCAATGTACATGGTGCTGTACAGATAACACAGTAAATAGCAAGACCCTGCCGCATAGGCTTACGTTGAGCATATATATATATATATATATATTTGTTTTGGTTTTGCAAATGCATCACGAGAGTGGAACTGTATGTGGCCCCAAGGACACTGTAGAACCTTCTGAGGCCCGCCGTAATCTCTTTGTTGGGCACTTCCAGAATAAAATCTCCTGCATCCACCAGGACTTGGATTCCAGAGTTATAGCAGGTGAATCAGACAAGGTATCCAGAGTACAGTCTTGTCCAGTTTTTTTGGATGAGTTTCAGTTGGTGCAGCTTGAGGACGTTGATAAGGTGCTTGGACAGGTTCGTGCAACCACCTCTGCATTGGATCCTTGCCCCTCTTGGCTAATAAAAGCTAGCAGGGATGGAACAACTGGCTGGGCCAGGGAAATGATTAATGCCTCTCTGCGAGAGGGAGTGGTCCCGGGCTACCTGAAAGAGGTGGTAGTGAGACCACTCCTGAAGAAATCTTCCCTGGACCTTGACAATCTTAATAACTATAGGCCAGTAACAAAAGTTACAGCTCCAGGCACTCTTGGATGAGACCGATTATCTGGATCCATTTTAGTTGGGTCTCAGGCCTGGTTGTGGTATGGAAACAGCCTTGGTCACCCTGTATGATGATCTATGTTGGGAGAAAGACAGGGGGGATGTGACTTTATTGATTCTCCTTGATCTCTCGGCGGCTTTCTATACCATTGGCCATGGTATCCTTCTGGGACGACTGTCCAAGTTGGGAGTTGTAGGCACTGCACTGCAGTGGTTCTGCTCCTATTTGACGGTTCGGCTCCAGAAGATGGTGCTTGGGAGACACTGCTCGGCCCCATGGATTTTCCTGTACAGGTTCCGCAGGGGTCAATCCTGTCTCCTATGCTGTTTAACATCTGCATGAAACCATTGAGTGTGGTCATCTGGAGCTTTGGAGTGCATTGTCATCAGTATGCTGATGACACACAACTCTATTTCTCATTTTCATCTTCATCAGGTGAGGCTATAGATGTGCTGGATGACAATGGACTGGATGAGGGCTAATAAACTGAAGCTTAATCCAGAAAAGACTGAGATGCTCTTAGTGGGTGGTTCTGCTGACCGGATGGAGGGTGTTCAACCTGTTCTGGATGGGGTTGCACTCCCCCTGAAGGAGCAGGTTTGTAGCTTGGTGGTTCTCCTAGAACCATCTCTGTCACTTGAGGCTCAGGTGGCCTCAGTGCTACCAGCTTTGGTTGGTGGCCCAGCTACACCCCTATCTGGACAGGGATAATCTGTCTTCAGTTGTCTATGCCCTGGTAACCTCCAACTTAGATTACTGCAATGCACTCTACGTGGGGCTGCCTTTGAAGATGGTTCAGAAGCTGCAGTTTGTGCAAAATGATGGGAGTTGTAGACAAACATCTTTGGAGGGCACCATGTTGGGGAAGGGCTGCTCTAAACAAAAACAGCCCTAAGCTGTTCATCATCAGTTTTCCACAACACCACAGTCACCTCTGCATATCCTATTCTCCATCCCGTCCTCATGGTTTATCTGCTTTGGAGAATGAGAATTTCATTGGCACTTTCTGCTTCCTTAGGGAGGATGTGGCGTTAAGGCTTGTGAGCCGTAACTCCCAATTTCCCTGCTTTTTGGTGCTTGGTTGAAAACTGTAGAGCCTTAATGTTGTTTCGTAAACCATAGGTTTTTTGTTTAATGAATACTACTACTAATGTATTCCCAACCACAAATTGCATTTGGATCCAGGTCTGGGATGTGCATATTGCATGAATCCATAAAAGAAAAACCTTGATGGAACTAATTTTACACACATCCCTAGTAAAGGATGGTAAGGCCTGTCCAGCAGTTGAACCTTGGCTGTACTTTGGGGGAAGGACTGTAGCTCAGTGGTAGATAGAGATGCTGAAGGATGATGCTCATAGCTTATCAGCAATAATTATACTAACCCTACAAGGCCTATATTGGCTGAGCAGGGAGGATGGCTTGCCTAGCCACCTAGTGAGGTCATAGAAGAGGTGAGATACAAGAGAAACACAGGTAGGTGGGCTGGGCAGTAGCAGACAGCATTGTCTGTGCATTCCTATCAAGAAGGCCGCCAAGCACCACAAATCCAACAGGGTGCATCAAATGGGGGCACTTCCGAAGAAGTGATCAGTCCTCCACTTAAGACTTGGAGAGAAATCTCCGCCTGGCTTGGTCTTCTTAATTGTATTAGTCACAGTGCAAAATGAAAATCCACTAGGTAATAATAACTTTTGATTCTGTCGGACAGTAATCCTAAGCAAAATTTAAGTCAAGCACTGGCAAAACTAATATGGCTTGACACCAATAATAAATTGTGCAAATTCAGGCAACCTTCATCATTCTTATTTTGTATTAAATGTCATCTTATTAGATGATGCATGAATGAATGGAGCAATAGGATAGTGTGAATTATTGTCCACTAATAAATAGTGTTCCAGCATGTCTCCTGTCTTTCAGTTAGTCCTTGACAAATATGCTCCAATTTATTTCTTGCCTCCTCTATTAACAAAAGAGTAAGCGAAGACTGGATCTACACTACTGCTTTAATGTGTTTTATAACAGTTTGGAAAATGGTATATGGAGTGTGTCCTGAACACTACTTTAAAGCAGTAGAGTAGATCCTGCCTAAGTCTTTATTTGTAGTCCTGTTGGACTCCTATTGGACCTTTTTATTTATGTGGTACATGAAAAGCCCTAATTAGGAACTCTGCTGGTGGCAGGAGTTGGGGTTTAGGCAGGCAGGCAGGTAATGCTTAGAACAGGGATTGGGAGCTTCCAGCCATAGGCCAAATTTGACCCATCTTGGTAGCCTACCCAGCCTACAGGGCCTTGGTTGAGGAAGGCTCCTCTGGCCAGCACCTTGACTGGTGCAGCTTCATTGTGCACAGGCTTTCTATAGGTGGTGGAGCTTCAGGAATTGCTTCAGCCAGAGACTGGATGATATTAAGGGGTGTGGCTATGACCCTGGTGTCATCTGGCCTGCAGAAGGCTCAGTGAGGGGTCGTCTGGCCCTCCACCCAGAGGAAATTCACCACCTCTGATTTAGAATATCTAGAGCAGCCTTCCTGAGCCTAGTGCCCTCCAAACATGATGCTAGCTGGGAATGATGGGACTTGCAGTCCAATACATCTGGAAGGCTCAAGGTTGGGGAAGGCTACTCTAGGAGATTAAGGTTTCTGAAACTTACTAACGCTAAAACTTACTAATATAGAAAATACTGCTGTGCTGTTTTAAAAAATATGAAAGTGGTGCAATGACAAGCTGTCACCAATCCCGCACAACTTGTTTATGAGTAAAGGAGAATATTCTCCTATTATCTTCGGGATGCATAGAATAATGACTGTAAAAAAGTAAAAAAGAAGATTAAAAGCCTGTAAATTACAGGTTTGTAAATAACTTTTATGTAAGTGGGGCTTACAGGCTTAATAATGGTTTTGCCATCACAGCCTACAAGTGCTTGATAAAAAATGATACGTGAATCAGGGTGGATGAAACATTAGGAGCTATAGCCCATTGGTTTCCATCCACCCACTGGTTCATGGATCAGTCAACAGCCTGTATTCTCCTGCTCCAGAGCAAAAATGGTACACAACTTAAGAGTGTAATATAAGAGCATTCAAGCAATCCCAGCTTCCTCCAGAACAGAATTTGGAAGGGGGCTGATGCAAATGCCCCAAACTTCAGGATCAGTAGTACCTGGACTTTACTCAAGGCACACCTGCTTATTTTGCAGGCTGCATGCCAGCTCCATTTCATTGATATACAGATGGCAAGAGAGCAGTGCAGTTGGACCAGCAAAGGTGACTTGATTCCATCTGCCGCTAGTTTGAAAGAATACCATGGTCTAATTCTCATGGGATGGTTATGAAGTAATGCTAATGCTCAGTTCCTCCTCCTCCTCCTCCTCCCTCCCTCCCTCCCTCCCCCCTCTTTCTCTCTCTCTCTCTCTCTCTCAAACACACACACACACACACGTATGTAGAAGTACCATAAAATATATAGATTCACAGGAAAATGCAAAGTTCTTAAGAAAGCCATCAACAATGCTCAGATGGGAGAAAACATAAGCACTAGTTACTTATAATTGTAAGTGAGCAATCTTCAATCCTGCATCCCCAATTACTACTCTCTTTGATAATGGTATAGCTATATCTTGCTGAATACATTTCTGGCCTTTATGCTTCTGATCAATATCTCCTTACTTTGCCCATAATAGGTAACACGGATGCTCTCTCTCTCCTTTACCAACTATTTCCAATGCTGGTACCTTGAAGGTTAGTTTTAAATCAGTTCTGTCTTTGGCCCTTTCTACACCTATGGATTATCCCTGGCAAATGGAGGGATCATCCCTGCCTGTTCCCAGGATTCCCTGTGTGTCATTTGGATGCACAGGGATGATACTGGGATGAACCTGGGGGGAAGGGCAAGTGTAGAAATGGCCTTTCTTTCATCATGTTAAAGCTGATGAAAGCTTTCCTATATTTTGAAATGTGTTGTAACTTGAAATCAGAGAAAACAGTCCTCTCACTTTCTTTTCAAAAAATTGTTCCACTCATGCAAATGGTCTCTGCCTGGCTTTTGGTGACTCCCACTTCCAGCACCCTGAAATCATGTCCCAGGCCTTTCGTGAGGGTCTCCTGCTCCCCAGAGTACTTTTTTCAGACAACACAGGGGTGGATTGGGAAGGTTGCGGCAATAAAGCTCCGTTTTGGATACGGCTCATTGTAGTTTGAAATGGGTGTGGAGGGGCAGCCATTGCTAGGCATCACCACAGCACCTACAGTTCCCACTTTTAGACTGGCAGCAGAGATAAATCTCAGGTGTTTGCACATGATCAGACGTGTAATTGGCAGGCAATGGCTCTGGGTATGGATTATTTGAATACTAACTTTGCTGCAAAATCTTGCATACTTTATCTAAACCAAGGATGGGAAACCTCTGGTTGGAAGGCCTAATTTGGCCTGCGGAGGCTCCCCATCTGCAAAGGCTGAACTCCTAAAGTAGCCAAGTATGTTGGATGTAAACCTCAAACCAGCTAAGCTGATTCACATCCTGTTGCCTTCAGTGTATTTATTTATTTGTTGCATTTATATCCCAATGTTTCCTCCAAGGAGCTCAAGATGGCATACATGGTTCTCCACTTCTCTATTTTATGCACAAAACAACCCATGAGGTAGGTTAGGCTGAGAGGCAATGGCTGTCCTAAAATCTCCCAGTGAGTTACATGGCTGAGTGTGGACTGGAACCCACATCTCTCCAGTCCCAGTCCAGCACTTAGCCACTATACCACACTGGATTATTTTAAGGATGTCAGAGGAATCTCTGTGTGTGTGTGTGTGTGTGTGTGTGTGTGTGTGTGAATCTCAGTGGCATTTTGCTGGCTCAGCTCCCACCCACCCCAAACTTCAACTCAACATCTGCCAGCTAACCAGACTCAGCCTGCACTGAGTCGGGTCAGCTAGTTGATTTTCCACTGTTGCACAGTAGTGTGGCAGCAGGGGTGAGAGGTGCTCACCTCATGGTGCTCCCCTCTTATCCTATTCATGCTGCTACACCGCCATGCAACAGTTGCCCCTCTCTCCCAGCTGGGGTTGGTCCCAACACACAGAGAGGGATGATGGCTGGATGGTGGTGGTGTGGCAGCAATGGTGGGAGAAGGAGAGGGGAATGCCATGGCACTGCCATCTCATCTTCCTGCCTCCACTGCTGCAGCTCTGAATGACTGTCCTCCCTCTCTCTCTCTGTCAGGCAACCCCAGCAGGGAGAGGAACGACAGTTTCACGGTGGCAGTGAGGATGGGAGAATGAGAGATTAGCCCCCTGCTGCTCCCCTCTCACCCTCCCACACCCTCTGCTGTGCTACCACTGCCTCACAACAAACCCTGGCAGAGACAGAGGGTTGGTTGCCCTGCAGTGGCAGCGGGAACACTTTTTCTTTTTCTTCCCATAAATGCATTTACAGAAAGAAAGAAAACATCAGGATTTTGGGATGAAACTCCAGGCTCGACTTGCAAAGGCAAGCCGAGCAGGGAGCGTTGCGAGAATCCACTGGGCCAAAAAAGGGCTATTTCCCCCCCATGATGGACATTCCTAGAGTATCTAACTTATTAATACATCCTATGACGTTTTTTCCTGTATTGCCATGGTCTCAAAATCACATGTGGTACTGAATGGCTGCTGCTGCTGCTGTGTGTGCGGAGTTCAGCTCGGATTGGCTATTTGCATTCAGTTGTAGCCACTTCTGAAAACTGTGTGGTGGGGTGAAAAATAAGCCAGTCCAGACAACGTACCTGGAACTTTCAGATGACCTTTTGAATTTGGTGACACAGGGATTTGCCCTCCCTGGCAGCATAAATATGCCAGCTAAAATGGGATCAAAAGTTTGTGCGAATGGGCCCACAGTTTAAATTCAAATATTTCAGTGTAACAACTTGGTGGATCAGGCTGCCTATGTCTCTTATTTTCTAGAAACCACACATTAGAATGAGATTCTATACCAAATTTTAATTGGGCATCATGGAAAGGAGCAGTCAATCATATCTAAACCTGAGAAGCCATCAGAAACGGATCTAAATACAGAGCTGATGTCAGTAATGCTACCAGATTGCTGGGATAACAAAATTAAAGTGGGTATATTTTGCAACACAAGAATCATTACCTTGGGGAGAACAGCAGTATAATATGATGGGCATCTTTTGCTGTGCCTCAGAACTTTTCTTTCTCTCTCTCTCTAGGCCCAATCACATAAGCTACTGCTCTGAAAATGTTTGGGATGGAGCAGAAAGATACTGCTGGGGGTGCAACACATTGACCTGTAATGTAAAACTGGCATTGCAGGCTAGTTCATGATGGCATGTTGGCCTAGCTATGTGGGGTTGTAGTAGGGGTGTATGAGCATTTCAATTTTGCTCACAAAACATGCAAGCACACCCTGTTCAAAGATTGCAAGCACGAGCACACGTCCGCAGAAAATGTTAACAAATTGCCAGACAAGGGCTTGCATTTGATTTGTGAAACTTTTGCAGTTTGATTTTGTGCACAGTTCCTAACTGGCACAAATTCCCCTTTTAGAGGGAGTCAACCCGGGTTTAGTCTATGGAGTGAAGTTGCACAAATTAAGAAATGTGCACAAATTTGGGGGGAAATTTGCAAAAAATTCATGTTTGATTGCTGCCTAGTTTGCACAAACTTCTTGTCCATACACAACAAGCAGCGATCCCAAATATGAACTGGAATTGGGCCCAGGAAGAGCAGGAATCCAATATTTGGAGAATCACAGCGATCTCAAACATTGCTCGTTTTCCCATCCCTAATTCAAAGTTCCTATGGAGGCATGAAAAATAACAGTGTGGGAACGAAATGGCGGGGAGGGGGGCATTTAACATAAGGGTCCAGGCTTCCACTCCTTCAGTTTTGTCCCTGCAGGGATTCCCCCCCCCCGATGTCATACAAGCTAACACTGGCCAGGTGTCCCGTGTTACAGAGGACTCTTATCCATTGGAAGATTTCCTCTGTTTGATGGGCTGCCCAGTCCAAGTCTGGTTTCAAATCAAAGAACCATAAAAAAGGAATGCTGGACTTAAGTTGCCCATCCACACCAGGACAGCAGACTGAGCAGGCACACAGGTCACTTGGTCTGTCTTCTCCTCTATGGTACCATATTTCTATTTAAATTATAGTTTTGACATCTAAAGTTGCATGACTACATAGCATTTTGCATATGCAAATATTATACAATTTGCTGTCCTCTGGTTTTGGTGATGCATTTCCTCTTTCTTTGATGACATATAAGTGGCCACCCTAATCGTGAAGCATTATCGTTAGTTTGCACTTCGCAGATAAAGAACACGGCAGGAACAAAATCGGAGGCAAGGCCTGAAACCGCCTCCCATGATCTGACCTCCCCTTATTTCACCACACAGTAGCCTTTTCTTTCTTTTTTCCCTTTTCTTCCTTTTTTTTTTTTTGTATACCTCCATAGAAACTAATAGTGCCATAGCAACTATTTGCGTGTGGGGCAGGAAGGAGGCAAGAGCAACTCCAAGAGGTTAGATTTCATCACTCACCCTCTGATATCACCCACACAGTAATTTTGCCCCGTATCTATAGGAAAATAATCCTTCCACTGTTTCCTTTTGGGGTAGGAAAGGGTGTAATGTGGGGTTGGATATGGGGTGGAATTGGGAGATGGCGGCTGAAAGCAATGACGAACTATGAGAGAGCTCCCGAGATAGGCTCATCTGACACCTTCTTTATAGTGCTTTTGGTGCCAGATGGTGAATTTCTAATTCACACAGGACTTTTAAGCAATCCTGAATCTGCATCATCATCATCATCATCATCTTCATCATCATCATCACCTTTAAGATCTGCTAACTAGAAGGAAGGTTTATAAAGCTACATGTTAATTTTTATTATATGTTAATCACTGTATTGTATTTTAATATTGTATTTTATTTTTAGTTTGATGGGTCAGCATATAAATATGGTAAATAAATACATAAAAACAAGACATCCCTCCAAAACAATCTACTCCCCATCACCTAGAAAAGGAATGCTGAGACAAGACCTCATAAGAAGAGCCCTGCTGGATCAGACCAAGGGTCCATTTAAAGCAGCATTCTGTCCACACGGGGCCAACCAGCTACCTTTGGGAAGCCCATGAACAGGACATGAGTACAATAGCATTCAGATTTGCTCGGATCAATTACTTTAGTTCTTCCCGTTTTTACTTTTATTTTGGAAGAACTCAGCTGAATTCTGACTGACAATCTGAGTAGAGCTGGGCCATCTCTAGTTTTCCACCAAGTGAAAGAACAAAAATCCCTTCTGAAACACTGAAACCACTCTCTTTAAATCCTTTTGGAGTTTCAGTGCACAATAAACATTTTATTTTGAATATTTTTTATGCCCCCTCTGGAAAACTATTTTAGAATGGCATAACTTTAAAAATTCTATGGGATGTATTATGATATGCCTCAGTTCCTAGTGGCACAACCTGTTTATACCAGCATTGCACAATTGCTATGAACATTTACCAGTCTGTTAGAATGATCTCTGCAGAAAAAGAACAAACGAACAAATGAAAGCCTGTGTGCAAGCCAGTGAAACCTATTACTCATGCCAGGTATGTGAGCCATCAAAGATCTGAATGGCTGCTTTAATGTTAATTCATAACAAATAAAGTACCTCCTGACATTTTATTAAAATTTAGGATTATTTAGCCTCACAGGAGAGGTGACTTAGCTGGAGAGCTGAACTTCTCAAAAAGCACCATAAAATGAAAAAAAATAAAAAAATAAATCCAGATAGTCCTTGCATTTTACGCTCTTTCCCTAATTAGAGAACAAGAGGTCACTCAAAGTTAATGGCAGGCAAATTTAAAACAAATGAAATGAAATACTTCTTCACTGAGCGTTTATTCACACTGCAGAGGAGGTCATGGTGTCAAATACCATACCTGCATTTTAAGGTGCTGGGTAATTTTATGATAGTCTGTAACATTTATAACTTTAGGCGCTGAGGCTGAGTTACTGCATTTTCATGCCTCTGGGCATTATCTCATCATTGAAAAGGACAAGATGAGTTTTTTTTAATTCTTCTAATATGTACTGGTGTTCAACTGGACAGATGCAGCTTTTGCTCTTTCACATTGCAAGTCTTGGCTTTAGGGTGGCCACTTATATATAATCAAAAAGAGGACAAAAGGTGATACCTATTTGTATACAATTTCCATATGCTCTATGTGCAAATTTAGAAACAATCACAATTTTATTTACCTATTACATTTATATCCTGCCTTCCCCCCCCCCCCCCCAAGGAACTCAAGGGGCGTTCCTAGACAAGGCCTTAGCGCGCCTTGAGAGCCGGTTTCCCTGCTGTGCTTCCACATGACGCACAGGGGAATCCAGCCCCAGGCCGCACTGAAGCCTCCTCTAACGCACCATGAGCGAAGTCGCTTATGGCGCGCCTTTTCCCCAGCCCCGGCCTGAGGCGGGGGCTGGGGAACGTCGAGCTACTTCTGTGGCTTTTTGCAGCTACTCGCTTACTCGCAAGTAGCCGCAAAAAGCCGCGGACTGGCCACAGCGCTGAGCGCTGTGCCCATCGGCCGGGGGAGATCCCGGTAGGGAGAAGGGGAGACGACACAGGACAGACACACACACATGCAGGAAGAAGGGGAGACGACACAGGAGCGGATGGGGGGGTTAACTAAAAAAAACCCCTTACCTTCTCCGCAGTCTTCGGGCCACACGTGACCCCTTTAAACTTAAAAAAAAATGGCAGATGCTGCAGGGATCCGACGTCCCTGTGCATCTGGAAGCCCGGGCGGTGCGCGCTAACATCAGCGCCTCCCTGCCAGCTTATCCCGGCAGGTCTAGCAAAGCCCAAGGTGTTGTACATAATCTTCCACTTCTCCATTTTATCCTCACAACAACCCTGTAAGATAGGTTGGGCTAATCGGACTGGCCCAAGGTCACCCAGTGAGCTTCCATGGCTGAATGGAGACTAGAACCCAGATATCCCAACTCACAGTCCAACTCTTGAACCACTACACTGTCTCTCACCAGAAATCTCGAAGTCTATAACCAGTTGACCTGTGTGCCTTGCTCAATCTGCTGGTTCAGGTGCTGTTGATGGGCACCTTCATACTTCCTTCTGACAGGTTTTTTTTTAATCTTTAAATCAGACTTGAAATGGACAACCTTTCAAACAGACAAGGCCTTCAGTATAGGGAACAGTACTTGGGTAGCCCTTCAAATATAGGACAGTCCTCTGTAAAAGAGGTCAGCTACCTTATGTCTTACTGGCGCCTTTCCTGAGGTGCAACCCTGAGCCCTCCTTTGTGTTTGTGGCAGACTGTAATTCTGTTTGCTCACAAGCTGCATCTTCCTGTTAACACTCAGCTCCTCAAGATCCTTGCTGCCATACCTAGTTGAGATGAAATGCTACTGCAACCTTGACACACCACTGCATTTACTGATTTAAAAAACAACAACCAACTGTTCCTAAACCTGTTATGGTCTGGCATTGTTTGAGCTAGCTGTGTATAGTTCAGTACTTTGGGAGCATTTAGCTGCCTGTTTACAATAGCAGATCAAAACTTTTCAAAATGAAGTATACATCTAGGATTGTTTGGTACCTTGCAATTCAGTTTTTGTACTAAATAAACAAATGGGTATTCCTGGGTTCTTAATTAAAACTGGAAGTGGCAAATGTCTGGGAAATCCATGCTTTGTTGTTCCCATGCCTCCCACAAATTCCTTGGTTCAGGGATTTTTAAGGGGGAGCATGGGGGGCAATTGCCCTGGGCTTCACACGAGAGGGGTCTCACACATCGAGTGGGGCACATCAACTCCTTTTTTCCAGAAACTTATAATTTGATTTTCGTAAACCTAATGGGAAAAGGCACAAAGCAAACTCTACTGGTAGTGTCCTTTTTTCATGACAGTATGAGCAAAATGGTTGTAACCATGGGCAACCCAGCCATGATGGGGTCTTCAACACAGTGCCTTCCAGAACTTGTGTGCTTATAGACACTTACCAGACTGTTCTCCAAGCTCTCTGCTCCCTTCACTGTAGAACTATAAATTACAATGGCCACCAGTTTCTCTTAACTCTCAACTTAACTCTTAACTTTCTGAGACCTCCTTCTACTGTTCCGATTGGCTAGCAGAATCAGAAAAAAAGATCAGAAAACAACAACAATGCCCCTGACATACTAGACCCACTTTGCTGCGATGTGTGAAGTGGGTCTATGTAATATGGTCATTGTAGGTAATTACAATGGCAGGTAATTTACACCGCATGGTGCAGAGGCCACAGGAGATGGTGTGTTGATGCAGGATGAGCCTCACAAAAGAAGACTTTGAAGAGCTGGATGTTTTGGGGAAAAACTCTGCATCAAGAGTGGGTGGACTTTCTAACCACATGAGGAATGCTTTTATGTCCAATTATTCTTTTAAAAAGTAGCAAATAATTATACTAATTTTGATGTTCATAATGGTAAAGGAAAAATAGAAAAGATATCCAAAGTTCCAGAAGAAAGGCTAAGAAATCTCTCCTCAAAATGTCATGAATTGTTTGGCCTCCTTTAAGTGTTCCCCCCCCCCTGTTTTCCCACCTAAAAAGGAACTGAATAGATTCGTTGCTATTATTATGTAAATGGTTCTTTGAACATCCACTGAAGCCCAGAACATTTGCTTTTCTCATTGAGTCAGAAAAAAATAAACAGCAAGAAAAGTGACAGTAACAATCTCTGTATAAAGTCTAATATTTTCCTTAATGGGCACATTTGTTTGGTCCTTCAGTAGTCTTGAGACCATTAGCCCAGAAATTGTTTTCTTTCTTCTGATGCTTCTTTCAGTACTCAAGAAAACAAGATACAGTTTTTATTTTGCAATTTTACCTTGTAAATTAAACTCTCATACACTTCCTCATCTCTATCCGTGCCTTTTCGTTGTGGAGGTCATCTCTCTTCGTTTTTTCACAAATTTCTCAACACAGAAACAAATTAATTAAAGTACCACATAGGAATTCATAGAGTCAACTTCCCCCAGAGCTCTATCAACCTGTTTGGGAATTTAACTTTATCTGTGAGCAGAAGAGCTATATTGCATAATTTGACACCCTGCTTGGTCCTTACAAATAAAAAATATATATTTAAAGGTGGACATTCCACTGTTATCAAAGAAACTGCAGACATTTTTTTCTAGTTTATATTCTCATTAGCTAGTTCTCATTACTACTCACTGCTGTAGAAACACAAAGGCAGTCCACAAAGAATATGCAAATTAATGGGCCTGTTCAGGCAACATGTTAAGCCATGGTTAGGCTGCTAACCCTTTTGCAGCAAATGGTGTTTTTAAAGAGTGGATATGTAGCCACCATGGTTAGGAATGGTTCACATGACATGCTAAGCCATAATTTTCTGCTCAAAATGCTTAACCACCATGGCTTAGTGTGTCACCTGAACAGCGTCAGAAAATCATTTAAAATATTTCTGGCTCTAGCCTATGATACCACAAATCTTCAAGGATAACTTGCAAAAAAGGATGCTGTTATGAAAACCACACTGCCATTTTTGAGATGCAGCA
Organism: Elgaria multicarinata webbii; assembly: GCF_023053635.1. Lineage (NCBI taxonomy): Eukaryota > Metazoa > Chordata > Lepidosauria > Squamata > Anguidae > Elgaria > Elgaria multicarinata. The sequence goes on along the minus strand of NC_086172.1, from coordinate 72,002,683 downwards.
TGACTACTTATTTTATACACAAAGGCTGGTGCCCAATCCATGTATTTGTCACAAAATAAGCACTTGTACTGCAAATCAAGAGTGACAGTATACACATTTTCTTGGTGCACTGGGGTTATCTCAGTGAAGGAAAACATCACATATGAAGAAGAAAGATTTGGAATCTGACAACACTTTCTGGGGTTAACCCTAGAGTCTAAAAGTTACTCCAACACAGGGTGGAAAACCTTTTCCCTGTCAAGATTGAAACCTGCTGCAGTCCTCATTCCAATAGTGACTGTGGCCAGAGCCCAAAGTGGGAGGAGTTATGGTTATGTCCCTTACAACAGGAAGAAAAGACATGTTTTTATATTTGTTTTTAATGTTCACTGTTTTTAATCTTTCTAAACCATTCAGAGAGCTTCGGCTATGGGGCAGTATATAAATGTAATAAATAAATAATAGCTGGGGGACAGAGCAATGGCATGAACAATATCAATAACCTGGAGTGGGGGGCCTGGGGCAATGGGATGTGAAGTGGGGAGAGTCTGGAGGTCAGTTTGAGAGGCTCCGAGGTTTGCATTTGGCCCAGGGGCAGGAAATTCCCCACCCCTGCACTAATAGTTATGTCCAAACATGAATATATGTGTGTATATATAGCTGAGCAATGTCAGACTCTATTCATTCCTTCAAAACTGGACATTAGTTCAACTTTTTGTACATGGCAGGTAGAGTGAGTGAAATTGGGGCTTGGAAAAGGAGTTGATATAGGGGAGGAATGTGGTAACCATTCCAGCGACTTAAAGGAAACCAATAGACTTACATCATATATTTCATAAAGAACCAGCGTGGTATTTGGCTACCACAACAGCTCTTGCAAGGGTTACTAAAATAGTCATTCTGCATCTAGACCTTCTGTTGTCCATATGCTGTCCACAGATCCAAGTACTCGCCTGCAACTAGGGATGGATGAACAAGCGATATTTGAGATACCCCACAATTATCTGAACATCATGTCTCCACTCATCTCGTGCCCTATTTGCATTTGCAATCGCTGCTCACTTTGTATGCGCAAAATGGACATTGGTGCAAATCGAGCAGCAATCGAATGGAAGGTTTGTGCAAATATCCTCCATAGACTAAAGCAGGGCTACTTCAGCATACTGAGGAAATTTGTGCGAATTAGGAAATTTGCACAAATCAAACTGGGAAGTGGGAGCATGTGCTCGATAATTAGCAAATATTTTTGGCGGACATGTGCTCATGCTCCCTCATGTTTGGAGCTTTGAATGGGCATGCTTGCAGGTTTTGCAAACAAAACTAAAATTCTTATACACCCCTATCTTTAAATGTCCACTAGAAAGAACAGGAAAATGAAGAAAAATAAAGGTTAGGCTCAGAGATAGTGACTGGTCCAAGGTCACTCAGGCCTTAGCTAAACCTAAGGTTTATCCCGGGATCGTCCCTGCCTGCTCCCAGGATCCCCTGTGTGTCATTTACATGAACAGCGATGATCCCAGGATAAACCTTAGGTCTAGCTAAGGCCTCAGTGAGCTTCATTGCTGAGTGAAGAATTGGACCTAGACTGGGGAGACCTGGGTTCAAGAAAACTCTAAAAACTCACCATGCTGCAGAGTGGAGTACATAGCTCCCTAAAGAAATGGGCAGAGCCAGCCTAAGGTGGTGGTGCGGGAAGAGGCCAAGAGATGGATCATCTACCACTTCCAATGCTCTGCCAGCTCACAACAGCCAGGGAGTGATGCGGGGCTATGTGGCTTTTCCAGGCTGTGAATCTGGCAGACCTTTATGTTTTTTGGAATCCCTTCTTCAATTCAAACTGATAGAGGAAAATTGGCCATGTCATCGGCATGGGGCAATGGAGGGCAAACCCCCCTGAATGCTGTTTTAGGGTTTACTGCCAGCAGAAACACTTCTGCTAGTAGATCTTCACCTATGGACTTTAATATGGGCAAGACCAGGTGCTCCAGGGCAGATGCTCCTTCCACCAACAGGTAGTGTTTTTCTTCACTGTTGAAGGGATGCTTCCACCCATCCAAACCCTTGTCAGGCTGGGAATCAGGATTGTACTGACAATGAACAGCAAATTATGGAAGGCATTTAGTTAGAGCTGCATACCTGAGAAACCTAGAGAACGATTTATCTCAGGATAAGAACCCTGGAAACCACCCTCTGAATACCAATTATGTAAAACTATGGCTACTGGGCAGTATGGAAATGTATTGGGCAGTATGGAAATGTAATCAATTGATGTCACATTAGACGCCCCCTCCTTCAGAAGAGCAGAGCCCTGGCCAACGCTTTTCATTTTATCCCCTTAATACACATCAGAAATAAAACATTTCCAAACAGCTCTGTATCCAAAAGGAGATCTTTGTAATTTCATCACTACATTTGTTTATATGACATAATCAATTTTTGCATGCAATGCTTTGTATGTTTGCAGGAGAACTTCATTTAATGTCTTGGCTGAATCGCTTCTTTTAAAGACTGAAATGTACATCTCTCTTCCCCTCCCAAACAACAAAAAATCTGGCAATAAAGCTGATACACTCTTACAAGCCCTGCTGCCTGCAAAAGAATAAGCCTTTGCATACTTTATGCAACAATTCATCTTGCATTCTGCCCGTGGATAAAGCAAAGGCTCTCTTGCAGTGCCTGATTTGCATAATTATTTTTTAACTGGAGATGTCCACAAAGAAAGATCATCTATCTTCCTGATGACTTCTTCTCATTCCCTCTCTCCTCTCTCCCTGCTTTGTGTGTTTTCTGAATTGGTTTACTTTTCTGTTCATCAAGCAGAATTGGTGCATACCGTATGAGGACATCAGATCAAACTGTCAAAAGGAAATACAAGAGTGGAATAGAGAGTCAGTCTAGTTATTATTTCCAATGCTAGTCCTACTTAGAGTAGTCTTATTAAAATGAATGGGGCTTAACTTAGACCAACGTTGGATGCAACATTGGTGTCTCACTACTCATGGCTAGGATTGCTTAAAGCTTTTCTATTTAGTTAACTCCAAATTCACAAGTTGCATTTGGAGGAATTGGCCCATTTAGATCTGTGTCTAAGCAATCCAATGTGGAAAAATGAAGGGAACACTTTCCAAACTGCAGAATCTTGGCTGTAACTGTATTGTTGCTGAAAAAGCTGTGATGCTAAATTTCACTCAGACATTTTCTGCGTAAAGGGCAAAGAAGTGGAGATGACAGACTGGATGTTCTCTGACAAGAAGTGTTTTATTGCTGAGAAGTGTTAGAACTCCAAACATTTGGGTGGGGGTGGGGATGGAAAGAACCATCTGTGACATGTTTTAAGGTCAAAGCGCAATCTCTCTTCCATGAGGCTCTGAGAAGTCAGATTAGGCCTTTCAGTGGTAACCTTTTCTGCAATGAATATCTTTGCTTCCCTGTCATTAAAATTCACCTTCTCTGTTTGTGATCCTGACAGTTTGTAAGATTACATTTTTCATATATCGATTGGGATGTGCTACCTCTGTCAGGTTTTGATCACTAGAAACACAATTTTCCTTGTGTTGAGATAATGTACGGTGGATGTAGAACTAAAGTCAAGTGATGTGTTTTTCCAGAGAATTCCTTTCTTCTGACTGTCAAGTGATTCTTTCCCTACACAAAATGAATTGTAATGCACAGTTTACTTCTCAAGATATCCTAAGATATTCCACATTTGGTTCTCCCCACCACCACCAATGGGGGAAAATAAACCCTGGGGTGGTCAAATGCAAAGCAGAGGTATAGATCTTCTGTAAATTTAGGGCAGTTGGGGATGGGAAAACTCACCAGAGCCCATCTCGCATGCTCCTTGCTGGATCCCTACCAGTCACCGAACCCCATTCTGTGTGCCGTGTGAGCCATTGGATGGTCGGCAGGCACCTGGCAAGTGGTGTGTGGTGTGTGGTGTCTCCTCATCCAGTGAACCACCATTTTGCGTAAGAATGGTGGCTCAGTTATGCAAATTCCCAGTTGTGTGAAATGGTGACCGTAAATAGTGCCATTTATGCAAAATTACATGAGACTTCACTTTGGCCTAATCTACACCAAGCAGGATATTGCGCTATGAAAGCAGTATGTGGTATGTGTCAATGGGCCCCAACAGTTGTCAGTGTACGTCAATACTGCTATAAAGCAGTAGTGTGGCTCCTGCCTTTTATATACTGCTTTCATAGTGTAATACACTGCTTGGTGTAGATTAGGCCACAGTTTCCTGAGCATTCAAGAACTTAAAAGCTTCTAGGCAAAGAGACCACCACTGCTATGATCAAAAATGGGGCATTAAGAGCTTTAGGGGCATTCCAGGAATCATTGCTGGCTTAAAGCCTCTCTGTACAGATCCAAGCATCTCTGGAATAGCTCGCAGGGGGTGGGGGAAGGGACAGGAAGAAGAACCCTCTAACAGCTCCTAAACTTAGAAGCAAATGGAATCCCACCACCCCTTCCCAATGAGAAATTTCTTCAAAATTCTCTTCATCCCTGCAGAAATAACAATGCCTCTTTCGAAGGGAGGGAAACAGTTAACAAAAGTAGGGGGCAGGGCTCAGCACAGCACTAGCATTTAGTACCCTTGTTTCTTTAATAGATCCCTCTTTCATGACTAGCTTTGGAAAACCCACAGTCACACCTTTAACCTCAAAACCTCCTGTCACCAGGGACCGCTTTCCACGAGGCCATTTCACTGGCTTGATGGCTCTTTAAGATGAGACAGACAGTGCTCTGACTTGATCTAAGAACATAAGAAGAGACTTGCCAGGTCAGACCAAAGGTCTGTATAATCCAGGATAGGACCTATGCTACTGGTTTAAAATGGTTTATACACACTATTGTTGGGGCCCAGGACACAATCCACACACAGTTTTCAAGCCATTTTCAAAGTGTCGTATCTTGCTTGGTATAGATCTGGCCCAGCGTTCTGTTCCCACAGTGGCGAACCGGATGCCTCTGGGAAGCTCAAAAGCAGGACATGAGGGCAATCACCCCCATCCCACTTGTGTTCCCCAACAACTTGCATACAGCCTCTGGTCCTGGAAATAATACATAGTCATCACAGTATGTTTTAGCCATTGATTGGTGAAGAGAAGGAGCGAAAAGGCAGTTCTCAAATATTTGTTTGCCATGAACATTTTTACTGCAATAGCTCTTGAGCAGCTGTGAAGATGTAGTTAAACAACGCTCTTTTTAACACTAAAGTGTAAACACAGCCCAGTGATACTAATATCTCCCTTGGGTATATTTCAGAAGAGGAGCCTAGAAGCACAAAATAAGCATTAGCACATTCTTACTCATTATGATTCACAATTAGAGTGAAGTACATCGCAGGTTTTGCCACAAAGGATTTCATATGGCTACCAAATATGCATAAAAGTGTCTGTGTGACTGCATATGTTTAAGCATACAATGCTAAACACATGAAGATATATATATATATATATATATATATATATATATATATATAGTGTGTGTGTGTGTGTGTGTGTGAGAGAGAGAGAGAGAGAGATAGTGTGTGTGTGTGTGTGTGTGAGAGAGAGAGAGAGAGAGAGTGAGTGAGAGAGAGAGAGAGAGAGAGAGAGAGAGAGAGAATAAGACTTTTCTGCCCATTCCCCCTTCACTTTTGCGTACTCCCCCATTCACATCACACATTCGTCCATGCATGCATACTCCTCAGAAGAAATATCTTGCTCATGCTGTTCATTCATACACTATTCAGATAGATAAATATATAGGGTCATTACACACATTATGCAAGGGCAAATTCAAGGGGCTTATATGCACACTTTTACACAGTTTAGCCCTACTCAGGTGCAGGTGAGGGAAATAATTTGGTGAAATCAATGCCCCCACACCCTCCAGCACTGTACGAAAATCACAGATTATATTCCCCATGTCATCCTATTTATTGCTCTAATTCTATGAACATTTTATGGCAGAATGAGTCTGACTGAAATCAATTGGATTTACTTTGCATATTTATTTATTTATTAAACTTATATACTGCTCCCATAGCCAGGGCTCTCTGGGCGGTTTACAGAAATTCTAAAATTGAGGTAAAAACAAGTATACAAAATTTAAAACTCTAAAACACAGAACATACATACATAAAGCATTAAAAACCGATTAAAAACTAAACATGTGGGTAATTAGGATGTGCTGCCATATGCCTGGGCAAAGAGGAAAGTCTTAACCTTATAAACATAGCTAACATAGAATCTTTTTCCTGCTCAAATTATGGAGGAAGAGGGAACCCCTAATGAAATCCACTCCCCAATTTTAGCCATCAGTCCCCTCCCATAGCCTTACAAAAACAGTAGCTAGACAGGCAATTAACAAAATGTTAAGGAGACTACACCACCACCATCACCATCCATATTTCAAGCCCTAGAACTAGGGATGTTGGAGAAATCAAATGAGTTTGGATTTCTATGAATCCAATATGTTGATTCTGCAACAGGCCAGGTATTCTTGAGTCACATGGATACTGTAGACTCACTGTTAAAAGAAGTAATAATCTGGAAATTTAGTCTGAGGCCTTAGCTAGACCTAAGGTTTATCCTGAGATCGTCCCGGGGTCATCCCTGTTCATGTAAATGACACACAGGATATCCCGGGAGCAGGCAGGGACTACCCTGGGACGATCCTGGGATAAACCTTAGGTCTAGCTAAGGCCATAGAAAAATAATTTCATTTTTTAAAACAAATACTGGCTGAAGATGTGCATTTCCCCCATAGCCGAAAGCATGAAAGTGTGTGTGTGTGTGTGTGTGTGTGTGTGTGTGTGTGTGTGTGTGCATTTTCCATGTACAAATTTGCACAAATGTAAATTTGCACAAGTTCTGGGAATTGCCCCCGCCCCAAAAAGATTCCACAAATGCATGAATGACAGAACAAGAGGCACGTGACAATCTGCAAAACACAGATGAAACAGGTTTTCTGAAATACATATATTGCTGACTATAACACAGGAACTGGTTTATACCAGAGTATTTGTCCATCTGGCCAAGTTTAATCTAATGGCCTGGTATTGAGCTTTCCATTATTTTAATATGTAGGATATAGATGCAAGCCTAGCATAGAGTATATCTCTAGCAGTTCTTTCCAACCTCATGCCTTCCAGATCTGTCAGACTACAACTTCCATCACACAGTGGCCATACTAGCTGGGGAGGATGGGACTTGTAGTCCAAAAACATCTAGAGGGCACTAGTTTTGGGAAGGCTGAACTATACCAAGAACATCCTGGGGTGGGGTGGGGGGTTGAGCAGCTTCATGTCTGCTTCTGAACAGTAGTAAAAAAATGCAATCTGCTTTTCACCCTTTTGAAGCACAACTGTCAAACTTCAAGATGCAGGCAGTTCAAAGGTAACAACCAAGCTATTAGCAGGTGCTTAGAGCAGCTGGAGTAGTGCAGCCACCTGACACAGCATTAGCTGGTAATTAACTAGCTTATCATTCATTGGCTTACATGGTCTCCCAGATCAGCACATGGGGAGTATCTGCTGACATCTGACAGTGCTCCCCATCTGAGAACTTGTACAGTGGGGAAAACTCACTGAGCTATTTCCTGCTTCACACCATGCAGAACTCAGTAGCCTGTGTTTCTATAGCAAAGTTAACTGAAGTCTTGTGTGTGTGACTCTGCAAAACACAGATGGTGTGTTTTGGATTGTGTTTTGGGTGTGGATTGTATTTATTTTATTTTATTCATTTAGAGTATTTTTATTCCGCACCTCAGCCAAAAAGGCTTCCGGAGCAGATTACAATCAATCAGTAAAGAAGACAGTCCCTGCCCTCAGGCTTACACTCTAAAAAAAAAAAGTCATGACACATGAGGAAAAGGGGATGGGGAGGGAAGAGGGGGGAAAGGAAAAGAAATTACAGAGATGGTTTAGCAGGACTGATAGGAAGGCCCTGTTCCCCGCTCTCATCTCCCAATGGAGGGGCAGACCAACAGCTGCTGCTTCTTCCCCTCAGGGTCAGGTTCGCCCTGTGGGTAAAGGGGGTTCCAACTGGAGCAGGCCCTGTTTGTAAACAGTGGAGGGCATTATTGTGGAGGTTGGAAGAAAATGATGGTCACTCTCTGTACTTTCTGCATTGAATTTCCTTCTGACCTGACTGTTTACAAATCCCTCACCCCCACATGTACGGAATATATCTGACACTCTTCACAACAGTTCATGCATCTGATTATGTTAGGCTGTGGTCCATGAAAACATCTGCCAGAATAAAGAGTCCCACAAGACTCTTTGTTGTTTATAATATAGGGGACAGACGGACTTCTTGTTCAAGATAATACTGGCCTACACACACATGCACAGAGAGTGAGACAGAGCAGTGTGCAATATTTTGCTTTCTTTTAGAGCAGCCTTCGCCAACCTGCTGCCGTCCAGATTGTTGGACTACAACTCCCACAATTCCCCAGTGAGCATAGCTATCTGGGGATTATGGGAGTTGTAGTCCGATGATCTAGAGGGCACCAGGTTAGCGAGCGCTGTTCTGCAGAAATGAATGGGAGAATTTGAAATTGTATACTTAGGAACACCACTTGGGCTGAAGGCTACATCTCTTTCCCCACTCCCACCCCACATCCTCCTGATCTGGGCAGCCTGGCTATTAGTGCTGTGCTCCACTTCGCTTTGGAGACCGCCACGGCCTGGTCTTCCGGTTTGAGTCCTCAGGCTCAGGTGAAGCCGCTGCCGGAACGCGACGGACTCAGGTAAGACCCTTCCCCCCCCTTACCTAGCTCCGCTGCCGTCACAGCATGGACTGCGGTAGCAGCGGTGGTGCCAGGTAAGCCCCCCCTCCCTCCTTACCTGTGTCCGTCACGTTCTGGCAGCGGCTTCACCTGAGGCCGAGGCTCAAAGCAGAAGGGCAGGCCACGGTTGCAGCCTGGTCCTACCGGTTTGAGTCCTCGGGCTCAGTTGAAGCAGCCGCCGGACAGCAACGGACTCAGGTAAGGGGGAGGAGGAAGGGGGGCCTAACCTGCCGCTGCGGAGCTCCAATTCGGATCCAGAGCTCCGCAGCGGAGTGGACCATACGCAGATCAACACGGGCGGACCGGACACAATCCGGAATTTGCGGATCGGGTGTGGAGCGGATCAGGAGTCCGTGCACAGCCCTACTGGCTATTACTGACAGGGACCCCTAAAGTGTATGTGTGTGTAAAGTACACAGAGTCACACTCTGTGTGTGTGTGTGTGTGTGTGTGTGCGTGCGCGCGCACTGATTACAATTTCTGCACAGGATACATTAGGCATATAATAGGGGGATATACAAGGTGCTTCCGAAATTGAGATTGAACCACCTGGTTCATAGTAATCCATGTAAAACATTAAGAATGCAACCCTATGCACAACTACTTGGTAGCAAGTCCCATGATTTCAGTGAGATCCTATATATGTCTGTATAGTGTCTATAGCCCTAGTTTACAACAGTAGATTTGTGGCAATGCCGAGTTGCTCTCCTGGAGGACAGGCAGCTTGTCTGCATGAACAGAGGCTTCAGGTAAGCCCTGTGGGATGGCAGGGGATGGCCATTGGGCCAAATTTGACCAGCCCACTTTGACTCGGATTCAGGGTTTAAGATCAAGGCAAAGCATGCTCCTGTATATGTGACTCTCAGCTTAACCTACCTCACAGAATTGTTGTGAGGATAAAATGGAGAGGAAGAGCATCTCTCATATGCTTGGGCTCCTTGGAGGAAAGTTGGAATATAAATGTATTTAATTTGTTCCCACCTTTACCCCCCCCCCCAAAAAAAATAGCACTCAAGGCAGCTGGCATGAAGTGGATCTAGTTATTTACTTTTGGCTTGCCATATTATTTTTCTGTTAGTAATTCTATGACAAGCATACATTCAACTACTGCACATTCTCATGTCATGAATCACCATATAGAAAAGCTTGGCCTGCAGAATTTCTCTTTTTGCGCAGCTGTTAAAATCCCAGAGGAGAAAAAACAGGCAATGCTAAAAAGAAATAGCCTTGGCAATAAAAACTGTGTGTGTGCGTGCATATATGCACACACATACATACAGAACTGAAAATTTTAAGAGAGATCACCAACACTTCTGAATCATTAGTTTTCACATCTGATCCTAACTATTTGCTAACAAAAGAGGGAAGGTTTTTAAAATTATTTTTTCATAGCAATATAAAAGAAATTAGACAGCTCATGTTTTACTGTCTTTTGTTAATATATACAGAATTTAGTTACAAATTATACTCATGTACTGCAACTTTGTATGGAAAAAAACAACAAGGTGGCACAGGGATTTCATAAGTGAAATGAATTCACAGCCCAGGAAATTATATTGATTTTTTTAGGCTGAGAAAAGCTAATCTGAATGAATACTATAACTCATTAAGGCTCAAGGTATACAGAATGGTGATAGCTACCATCGTGTTGTGGGTTAGAGGAGCCTTTCCAACCTGGTGCCCTCCAGATGTGCTGGACCACAACTCCCAGTGTGGGATCAGAGGAATAGAGGAGTTCCACCTCTGCAGAAGTGGATGTGCAACCACCCAGTCATTGGCCCTGTACAGAAGACACCTTAAACCACAGTTTTAACCACAGTGCTTAAGGCTTTTTAGCTTAAACACTGTGGTTAAGGGTACGGTTTAAGGTGTCTTCTGAACAAGGCCATTGAGAGCATCACCATCTCAAGAGGCATGCCAATAGGGCTCCTCTGAGAAAGAATACTCAATTACACAGAGGACTTCTCAGGAGCAAGGCCTTCCACAGTGCAGTTTGAGGCTGGAATAAACTGTTATGCTATTGCTGATTCAGAGTCAGTGTTTGAGCAAATCACTGGACAATCTAAAAAAACAAGGCAAAAAAGCAGATAAATGGTCATGCACAAAATTCCAGTCTAGTATGGGATCAGGCAAGGGCAGGATGATTCCAGATAGAAGCAATGGTCAAAGCACAGTTAAGCAGTAAGTTACCATACACAGTCCAGAAGCAGAGTCCAAGGAGCAGTAGCACAGACAGCCAACCACCAGGCACAGTCCAGAAAGCACAGAAATTGAAAAACAATGTTGTGCCAGCAGTGGCTAGGCTAAAACTGACATCTTATATAGTCAGAGCTTTCTGAGCCCCACCTAGGGCTCAGCTGCAGTGTGTTACAACTGCAAAAGTCCTACTCAGGAGGAGGGGCTGGCTCTTGAGGAATCCCCCTTTGTAATCAATCACTCCTTCTCAAAGGAGCCCTATTGGCCTGCCTATTGAGGTGGTGACATTCTCAGGGTTTAGGTGGTTGCCCAGCCTTTGCCTCAGAGATAGAATTAGACAGGAGAAAAAGCAACAACCCTAAACTTCCAGCATTCCCCAGACAGCTGTGCTTAGGAGAAGCAGTGTTTAGGAGAGGCATTTCAACCTTTTACAATGGGGGGAAAAGCATATGCACAAGTTGGAAAACCATAAAATAATCAAGTATCAGGGGAATGGGGGATGGCCTGGAAAATGGGCCATGGTCATCTGGAGAGCATCAGAGGACTGGATTGGGATCCCAGGAGGTATTGATTTGGCCCTTGGCCTTCTGGTTCCCTGTCTCTGCTCAAGGCCATTTGGACTTTTATTATTAGCAATGTTGCCCAGACCACATAACAACATTTTGCATAGGTTTTGTTTAATTTTTTCATCCAGAGTGAAAGCATGACTGAGTGACCTGATTCATATGCAACAATAATCTAGAATATGGGTTGAGTATGGGTTGTCATTGAATCATGGATTATTGTTGAATTGTGGGTTGTCAATATATGTGAATCCTGCCTTATGATTTAACTATGCGTTGTTAAGCATGAACAACCCAACTATGGGTTCTCTTCCTGGATTTTTCATGGTTAACAACTCATAGTTAAACCATAGCACAGTGTTTTCACATAACAACTCACAATTCAACAACAGTCCATGAATCAATGAAAATCCATCCTCTTGGATGTCATTACATGTGAACCAGGCCCCTTTCAATGGGTGGGAAAGTTTTCAGGTGGCATAAAACCAATTAAGAATTTAACAAAAAATAGAGGTTTGAGGTCCTGCTTCATTTAGCACTTCAAAGAGAATTTTAAAAGATAATATTTGGAAACATCAGTAATTGCTGCAAAGATTACTGCAGGGCATTGAACTGTAGCCATCTGTGTGCTGGGAATGTGGGGATTTGAGCAGTGATTAATGTGCATGGGGCATACAGACTGGCAACTACTTAAAAACCTGTTTAGTTTTATAATTTGGAGATGGTCGATGATGACCATCCCTCAAAAAGCCATGAGGGATTAGGATTATAGATAAAATCCTCATTAGTTCCAAGGATGTCAGAAGCTGATGAATGACTCAGAGTCATCACAAATGACCAGAGATTAAAAGTGTAGTCAGTGGTAAATCTAGTCAGAGCAAGACTGATAAAGAAGAGAAGGTTTCAGGACTTTGGATCATTCATGGTGACAAAGTTTAACCATTCTGGCTGACATTTTATCCTCTTAATGTTTTCTCCTACCAGGATTTATGGAATGCCCATTGATAATCTACAAATGTAGTCCTTGCTGTCACCACGTTATTTAAAACAACAAATAAAAAAGCAATTAGATACTTTACACCATAAATCCAAATCATCCACAAGTTAAAGTTAACTCTATACTGATGAATTATTCAAATGAAAAAAATAATTGTTTGGGGCATTTGATTCTTCAAGGGTGCAACTCTACACATGTTTAGACAAAAATAAATCCCAGGCTTATTTCTGTCTAAACATGCAGACAATTGCACCCTAAATTAACTTTTGGAATGTTAAACAACCAGATCATCATATGTGAGAGATATTGGTATAACATTAAAGTGAATATGTCCAGCAAGCATTTGGAAAGAATTAGCGGGCTAATGATGCACTTAAAAAAATGAATCAAAGAAGCAACAACAACAACCCTCACTCCCATTTTTTAAATTGCAAATTACTAAGACAGCCAAGAAAATCACAACAGGTCTTGCATTGACTTGGATGCATTTATTTATTTATTTATTTATTGCATTTCTATACCGCCCAATAGCCGAAACTCTCTGGGCGGTTTACAAAATTAATATAAAGAGCGCACTAAGGGCCAAACTGCACGACACGTGGAGTTAACTTTCCTCTACCATTTTAATTGCATGGAGATCAGTCACTGGAGGCTGCAATCAGAAGCAGCAGAAGGGAAGATGGAAATAATATGCAACCCTTTTTCTGCCTGGCTAATTTCCCTCACAAAATTGCCCAGACTCCTTTTTTCCCACAGGAGAAAAGGTACGGGTGATATCTGTTTGAATGTATCTAAGTGAATCAGCAGCTATATTTCTCTGGGTAGCTGATTATGCTGAATTATCTGCTATATATCCTACGTATATACACATAGGATATACATAATGGGTTGGATACAGATGTCCTGCAAGCAAAGTTCTACTCATGGCACACTGTCTCTGGTGTGGAGAAAGGGAAGAGGCAATTTTCACCAATTTGTCAATTCGTCTCCCTGCAGCATCCCTGAAAGGTGCTCTGGAATAGGGATGTATGGGGGGTGGGTGAAATGTTTCAGTTTGTTTTTGACCAAATTTGCACAACCCCAATGCAATCTGCAGCCAAAGTCCATATGCGTCTGAACTTGCAATGCAGTTTATGTCCTCCCAAAAAGGCATCTGAGAAACACGTACATTTCAAGAATATGTCATGAAAAATGCACACATTTTAAGAATGCACACAAACATACTTGACTCCATGTGAGAATAATGTATACATTTTAAAAATGCATACATTGCTGAATGCATTTGGAAAAATGTCCACAAAAACATGTACAATATTTATGTGTGGGGGGAAAATAGCTTGCTCTCTCATGTGGGCACGATTCAGTTCTAGCACTTCATTCAAAATTCTCCAGTTTAGATTTCCAAATTTTCCATGTCAAATATAGCTGTTTTGATGGCTTAGAAACATTTACTGCAAATCACAGATTCATTCCCCCCCCTCATTCTATTCGATGCACTTGTTTCTCTTTATTTCTGCTGCATTTCTGCCATTTCCCCTTGGTTGTTACTTCATTCTCCTTCCTGGATTCTCCAGCCACATGGATGAACCAAGCCAATCAAGGATCACATAGTGAACATGATGTAATCACAATGCTATACTGGAAATCAGATCTGGCTATGTGATAACACAAGTGAAATCAACTGAGCAAGAAAAGACAGTGCAAAAGAACAGAAAAACTTTTCCCCTACGAGTGTTTTTTTTTGGGGGGGGGGGAGGACATGGATCTATTTTTTAACATATCTGAAACAAATATGTGAGAAAATGTGAATACTTCCTTTCCAGACCTATTCAAAACCTGGGCTTAATCTACACCTGCCATTTATCTTGTGGTGGTCACAAGGACGTCCCTGAATGTCCAAATGAAACACAGCTGATCCCAGGGTGAACCGGGAATGAGCAGTCAGTTCTCCCGGGATAGCTGGGACTGCTTATTTCCATCTTCTTGGGACCATCCTGAGCTCCGCCCTCTTCCCCACAAGTAGGCTCAGGAAATGGGCCCAGAGCTGTGCAGGGGGAGTCCTTGGACAACGGGGGTGAGGGAGAGAGCATTTTTGCCGTCTTTGGGATGGTGCTCAGTGTCTTCCAGTGCCGAGTTTGTTGTGTGTGGTTTATTTTTTTTTAAAAAAAACCTCACCTTCGTGCAGGATCACACCCATGCAATTATGCAAATATCCTCTCTCTCTCTTTTTTTTTTTTAAAATGGCAGCCCGGAACATCACTCTTTACTTCTGGGACAACTTGCTGGCGTGTGGCCCCTGAGGGATGATCCCGGAAGTGGCAAACTCCGTGATTGTCCCTCCCCACTCCCCAAAGGGCTGCAGGTGTGGTTGAGCCCCTGGTCCTTTTTTTACACTGTAAAACAGCTTCTTTTAAGATGGACTTTGTATGGATCAGAAATATGCCACATAACAAATGGTGCTCAGACCAAACTCCCCTTTGATATATTTGCAAGCAGAAATGTTTTTCAAGCCACTCAGCAGTCTTCGTAGCAGTCACAAATCACTGGCTTTACTTATTACAGACTCAGCACACTTAATCCTCTTTCCAGTCAACAAATTAACAGAAACTTTATGCATTAGCTTGAGGTAGCAAAGGCAGCTGAAGCTTGAAGCATGTAGATCATGTCTTGTCTTTCACGGGATGCTTGTCTATTCCTTTTTTTTTATTACTAGCTAACCTTTGTAATTTCACTTTATTATCATGGAGGAACAGACTGAGTAAATATATTGAGCATAAGGGTTTTGGAACAAGAATCAGGAAGCCAATATAAGTAATTTGAAAACCATTATTATTATTATCATCATCCTCATCCTCTTCTTCTGGGTTTCTAAGTACATTAACAGGAAATGAATAAAACAGGAAGAATTCTTCACATCTAAGCTGAACTTGGTTTGGAAAGTTTTAATGTTGTTGTCCAAAGTTATTGCTGGCACCTGACCAGATTCTAGCATCTTTTTTTTACCTCAGCTTCTTAGGCCTATAATCTTTCTCCTCAGATGTCTAGCTGTTGAAGGATATGATTCATCTGATAGTTCACCAGAGACTGACATTTCCTTCATTCTGCTGCTTTTATTCCCTGAGAGCTCTAAGCATCATAGAGATTTCAGCACAAATTCCTTCCAAGGCTATCATATTGTAAGGATTTGAGGTAAATACACTGCTCATGAAAGAAAGATCTCAGTAGCAGAGGAGGACATACTACTGGAATCAACATAAAGGACTCATCATCAAGTCATTCTACGATCCTGGTCTCTTAAGACCTTATCATTTGAAAGTCTATGGGTTCTCTCAAAACCACTAGGATGTTCTCAGTTAAAGAAATTTTCATACATGGGAAGAAAGTTAAACAGCCTGTTGGATTTGGCTGTCATGAAGTAATGTTGATGTTGGGCTTGTTCAGACAACACACTAAGCCATGGTTAGACCGCTAACCCTTTTGCAGCAAATGACTAGTGAGTTTGTTTAAACTGTGGTTTAAACGAGCACCATCGTTAGGAATGGTTCACACGACATGCTAAGGAATAATGTTTAGCTCAAAATGCTTAACCACTATGGCTTAGCATGTTGTCTGAACAGGGTTGTTGAGTTACTTTAGGTATTTTGCATGCCAGAGAAGGGGTTGTGTTAGTCACACACAAAATCTTGAGGAACTTTAAAGATGAATAGATTTATTGAAGCTTGTGCCACAATTAGTGATGTACAAACCAATCTATGTCCAGTTTCACACACATTCAGTCATAGGCCTGTTCTATCTGATTTCTGCATCATCCTGCTTTCCCCCTACTTTTTTATTTTTTAAAAAAACATGAAAATTCACACTTATTTTCATTGCAGACTTTCCTTAGCATATACATTTTGTACATATTTCCCTTAATATCCAGATTTTTGTACTCAATTTTTAAGCTGAGAACAGCATCCCAGAACTTAGAAGAATGTGAAGGGTAACTATAGTCTAATCCATACATTAGTCTGGGAAGTGTGAATTAGGTCAGTTTGCTTAAGAATGCAGACCAAAAGAAATTCCCTAACACCCCTAGCCACAATGAATCTGTTAGCTTTTAAGGTGCCATAAGATTCTTTTTGTGTGTGTTTGCAGCAAATTCTGGAATGCTCATAAGTTTACCAAGGATTTAATGAGAGTAAAATCAGAGAACACATCAAGCGTAATCCAGTTCATATCAGTAGTGACGGAAGGTACTTAGGTTAGTCATGACTGTGGGAATTAGGAATGTGTGCCTTTCATTATGTTTTGTTTTCTGCCTGTGTTTCACAGATTGTCAGGCATCTTTTGTTCCAATGGCCATTCATTGATGGACCCCATTTTTTTAAAGGGTTATGCAAGAATTTCCTAACTTGCATTTGCATTAGAAAGTGCACACTTGTGCAACTGTATGCTTCCAAAAATGCATTTGTGCAAATCCCCCACAAAAGTTAAAAAAAAAATGGTCCACAAGTCCACAGAATCCATGCAACTTAGAAAAAGCCAGGAATCCGTAGATCAGATTCAAAGAAATCTGAACTCATTTGATTCTGGATTTCCCTAATTTCCTCGGATTTTTATTAATTTCATTAAAACATTTGTATCCTGCCCTTTATCACTGGGATCTCAGGGTGGTATACAGATAAAATCAGAACAATGTAAAACAATAAAAGTTTTTATGGCTGTGGTTCTAAATGTCCAATGGCAAGGGGTCCCTATTCAATCCACTAAGTAATTGCTAGGAGAGACCTTATGCCTTTTGAGACTGCAGTAGGAGCTACACACCAACATAACATGGAAACTGGGATTTTGTACAGCTAGGAATTTGGGCATCATGTTAATGCACAGGTAGGCAATCCATGGCCCACAGTCACCCCACATAGGTCTTTCCTGCATCCCGTTACAGGGGACCCTATACTCTCCACTCTTACTGCTTAATTGCCACCAGATTCTGCCTTCTCCTATCAAGTACAAGACGTGGGGCCTTTGCTGTGGCTAGGTTGATAGTGGCTGTGTTTGCTTCCTTCTCCTCCACTGATGAGAATTGCAGCTGCTGCTGCCACCACCGCTTCATCCTCCTTGCTTCCTCCATTCCTCCATCCCCAGTTAAAGAGAAAGTGAACCAACAGGAAGAAACAGAGGAGCACCTGGATCAATACAAAAGCAGCAGGCCTTGCTTCATGTTTAAAAAGCTTATTTATGAGCAGGGAACCAGTTATTTACCTCCACCTACCCATCCTCTTAACAGCACAGCCATACACATTTTGGAGGTTAGATTATTTTCCAATGACAAATGGTGATGGAGGTATTGATTGCCCAAAATCACTCTCTAACGGCACAGGGCACAAGCAATGACATTCTCCAGACAGCTGTTGTTGTTGTTGTTGATGATAATAATAATAATAATATGCAAAACCATCACATGTTTCCTCTTAATCCAGATTCACAGCTCAGATATTCTGTCCCTCTTTGAGCTCGGCATCATGAGCTGCCACCCATTCTTTTTAGTATGCATTCCTGCATGATTGAACATCTTAATTAGAAATCTCACATGGAAACTCCATGTGAACAGTTGTCTAGATTTCCTTCCCCTCCTGGAAGATCATGACATGATAGGTGATTCTCATTGACTATATAAATATTTTTGGAGTAAGATGGGCCACAGTGCTAAATAAACTAATGGGTCTGCAGTGACAGAAATGGCAAGCCATCCTTCTTTTCTTAAAATGGAAAACCTAAGCATGTAAACTCGACAGTACATGCAAAAGGTGGAGTGTAAAAAGGTTCTCCTTTGTATCTGGTCACTCTAGTATAGTTCCTGCAGCTTTAACAGTTCTGATGAAGAGGGAACTTCACCAGATGCTGCATGCATACAAATGACACCTGCTGAAATTGCCTTTTCTATACAACTGTTATGCCCTCCTTTTCATATGGTCACCCTAGCAACCTGGTGCTCCCCAGATATTTTAGTTCATAATTTCTATCAACCCCAACCAACAGTAAGGGGTTATGAGGACTGTAGTCTATTGCATCTGAAGGGCACCAGGCTCCTTATTGCTGCACCAGTGGAAGGCACTGTGGCCACAGCAGTGTTCTGTGAACTGTTGCAGAAGAGCTAGCAAAAGACATCATGGAATGTTGTGCAAGAGATTCGGCAAGATTTGAGATGTTGTGCAAGACTTTGTGTGAGAGATTGCACACACATGGCCTTGGGCACAGAGAAGCAACCCTATGGATTTCAGTGTTCTTTTCTCATGCAGGATCTTGTGCTAAATCAGAATGAACAGTTTAAAAGGGCACCTTTCACAGGTCACAGACAGCTACCTCTGGATCTAACTCATTTAATATTAGAGTTAATAATTAGTTTAAAGTGCAAATACATAAGCCAGGGTTGGCAACATGGCATCCTCCAGACACAATCCCCACCAGCCCCATCCAGCATGGCCGATGGTAAGGGATTATGGGAGAGCACCACATTACCTACCCCTAGTGTAAGCAATGCCCTGCTGCACCTGAAGCATACCTTTCAGGAAAACTGCCAGTGGAGGGTGATGGCTGCTATACTGGAGTGACCAGATACAAAAGAGGGCAGGGCTCCTGCAGCTTTAACTGTGGTGATGAAGAGGGAATTTCACAAGGTGTTTCATGCATACAAATGACACCTGCTGAAATTCCCCTTTCTGTACAACTGTTAAAGATACAGAAACCCTGTCCTCCATTCCATATGGTGATACTACCAAAATGGGTTCAGCACCTTGAATAGGTGCTATAGCATTCTTACTAGTTCTGACAGGTATTTTGTGGATAGCACTTTTAGAGTTCTGACTGAAACCCAGAGTGGACTCACTGCCCCACTGACATCGGAGCCAAACCATACTCTATTTCCTGTTTAAGTGACAAAGGATCAATGGCAGTTTGTATTGAGCCTCCTTGATTCTTGCAGGCTTCTGTATCAGTAATGGGGTTAATGCCAGATCCTAACTAATATGTGAGGGTAAAATGTTCCAGTGGAATTCAGACCCTTAAAACAACAGTGCAGCAAATAATAGGACCGGGCCACACAACTCTGTTGGTATAGAAGGTGGTTAAGCCCGGAATCCAGTCATTTTGTCCTGCTCATGTTGTTCGTGTTTCATCTTGGGGACACTTTTTAAAAGGGAAAATAATCAGTTGGAGTCATTTCATTTTAGTCACTTTAAACTCCCAATATTCTGGAAATGCTAAGTAATTTAATTTGGATGCCTGTTCACAAAAGCAGTTGTGAGACCTCATTATTATGCATTTATCTAGGATGTTCTGTGCATACCTCAGTTGGTACTCTTCAAAAAACAAAAAACCACAGCAGGCCTGTTGAATAATAAGCCTGCTCTGCAATAGAAACAAATGGCATGTGAACATCACACAAGTTGTACGTAAAAACAACTACAGAATCTCATAAGCTAGAATTACTCACCATCGTGGAAATGCCCGTGTCTGAAAGAAAGACTATCAGTTTCAGCAAGTGTCATAGCAACAATGTTGGTGTGCAGAGTGTTATCTAGGTTTATTCCCATATTATTCCAGGGCAAAGATAATGTACATATTCCATATTGTACACTATCCCTTCAAATGAATATTCTCTGATACTGGCTGAAATATACTAGCCCAATACCTACTTTAAAAAGCAAGGGACAGTAACATCTAGTGGTAAGTGGGGGGTTTTAGGGGAAAAAATCGGCCCAGAACCAAAGTGGGGTGGCTCTGGACCAATTCAGGCTGAGTCAAGTTGGATGGAGTCTGAAGCACTTTGGATGAATCTTTATCCCCCCCCCCTCTGCTGCGTGAGACCCTCACTCTTAACCTGGACCTGTCATGAGTGCCCACGGTTGTCCGTGCCTCTTCAAGGGAGGCACTGCTTTGGCTCCAAATTTTAATTCTAAGCTGAATCGGCCCAGATCCAAAGTGGGGTGGCTCTGGACCAATTCAGGCTGAGTCAAGATGGATGGAGTCTGAAGCACTTTGGATGAATCTTTATCCCCGCCCCCGCTGCGTGAGACCCTCACTCTTTACCTGGACCTGTCATGAGTGCCCACGGTTGTCCGTGCCTCTTCAAGGGAGTTGCCATCCAAGCCAAGGTTGGATAAGGGCCAATTCAGAAGCTCTGAATTGGCCTCTGAAGCATGCACAGCTCTAATAAAATATATTACTGAGGTAAAACCACTTAGGCCATCACCAGCACCTTGGGGAAAGGGCAGATTTAAAATGTAACAACAAAGGCTCTGATTCCACATTAAAGATAGTGGACATTGCAGGTAATTTACAGAACAATCCAATGCATGTTTACTTTCAAATAAGTCCCACTGTATCCAATGGAAATTACTCCCTAATAACTATCTTCAGGATGTCAGCCATTTAATGCAATTCTTTACATCTCTATGTAGAAGTAAAACCTATTAAGCTCAGTGGAACTTACAACTGCACATCTTAACTCTACGTATTTCCCTCTTCCCTCCACACCCCATTTCTGGGAGCATGTGTGTCCTCTTTTGAGGGTTTGTTCATTTATTTGGCTTATCCCAAACTGGGACAGGAATGATGCCTAGGCACAGTTGCCACCCTGTCAGCCAACAAAGGAAGAGGTGTGTGTCGCCATAACTCAGGGACAGGCAACCAATGAGCCCCTGGACACCTTTCTTGGCACATGCCAAGGTGCCCAACTACTCTCACTTCTTTTTTTTCTTTTCTTTTTTCTTTTTCATAACAACACATTTTCTTACTGGCAGCTTGGACTGCTGTGAAATTGGATTCTGTTGGTGCTGAAAGCTGTAGGTTCAATTGAGCTGTTTAGTGTGGTGGGCTCAGCCTCCTCCTATGCCTTGTACTCAGGCATTGGACAGATTACTTGTCATTTGCCATGCCTCCCATTGCAGCTATTTTGCAGTGTTGCCCAGCCCCAAATCATTGCTTGCCACTGCCATAACTGAACACAGCAAAAAGGCCCATGGAGTTTCATAGGGCCTCCTCCTGGCTTAGTAAGCACAGGATTTCAAGTACACCTAATTACTTTCCCACCAAGCTCATTGAAACACAATGCTCTGAAGTCAACTACTAACCTAACACACTCTTATTCTATTCTTGAAGGCTTTAGATTAGCCCATTTTGCTGTTGCTTGAAAAACTTGAACAACGCGTTCTGGACACTCCTCTTCAGTCTAATTTCTTGGCCTCGGAGGATTGACTTGGTCTCTTGGAGAGAATTTGACATGTCCAAAAAGATTGAAAATGCTTGTGAAGTTTACCCATCACTAGGACAAATCTGTAGTTGGAGGGCATGGCCATTTGGCAGCTTGCTGAAGAGTTATTTCAACAAAGGCATTTTGAACGGAGCCATCACCATCTGTTCTTGCTTCTAATTACGAATGGAGGGGAAAGAGGGGAGGCAGACCATAATTCACCATTGTATCATAAAGAAAAAACAGCAAGGTGTAAGAAGCAATCACAAGTGTGCGGCTGTCTTAAGGCAGTCTGTCTCTGTTATGCTACATTCATGTTTCCTATACAAATCAGGGATGAAACTGCTCTCCTGAGAGGGAGCCAATTCCCTTTGATAGTGATTTGTTACAAGGTTATCAGAAATTGAATACAAATAGGTTTCACAGTCAGGGTACGGCTGACACTTCTCTCCGGTATCTGACAGCTTAGTTCAAGAGCCTTGCCAGAAGGTGAGCTCTATGGACAGGAATGGATATGAAGGATCTGTCATGGGTCCCATGTGTCTGAAGCCACATGATGCAGAAACCTTCCTGAAGCAAAGCAAGTCTGGGTTAGGGATAGGGAGAAATTTCTTCAATTCACATTTTAACATGAACTTACCAAATGTCAACCTATTGAACCAGTAGGTGAACCAAAATACAGTTTTCCTTGGGAATTCACACTTCTCCAAATTTTGCAATGGAGTCTCCTATCTATTTGTGTGTGTGTGTGTGTGTGTGTGTGTGTGTTAGGGTAAACAGCATTATAATCCATTATATTAGGACAATTGCTTGCAAAAATGTGTCTATTATGCAAAAATGCATGCTCCTTCATGCATTAGGAGGAATATGGACGAAACGCTCATGAGTTTTCATGCAAACTTTTAAATGAATTTCTCAAAGTTTGGAATGAATTGAAGTTGTATGGAGAAATCCTCAAAATTCAAGATGAAACAAATTTAAGATTGGAGAAATGATAAACCAAGAGAAAGTGAAATTGATTGATTCATCCATCTCTAGTCTGGGTATGGACAGTGCCTGGACTGCAGATCAAAAGGGAAGGCCACACAACAGGATGCAAAACCAAGAGCAACAACTTTAATTAATAAATAAAGCTTCCAGGGAAAAGGCCTTGCAACATACTGTTGCAGGCCAAACTGAACAAGAAAGCTGAAAGCAGAAGGCCCAATCGCTGATTCAGGCAATTCTTGGTATGGCAATCCAGGAGGGCCAACAAATGGCAGTCTAAGACCCCTATCTATGCTACCCAGAGTTCTATGGCAGCTAGAACTCTTCTGAGAACTAGGCATTCAAATTGTATTACTCCTATTTTGTATTCTCTACATTGACTGCCTATTATCTTCCAGGACCAATTCAAGGTGCATGGGTTGGGACCATGTTATTTGAAGAACTATACTACATCTATATGAGCCTGCCCAGGCATTACAATTGGTATCAGAGGCTGTATTCATCCACAAGAGCCATTAGTCTGGTGGATACTAGGGATAGGACTTTCTCAGTGGTGGCCCCAGACCTTTGGAACTCCTTTCCTATGGAAATATGCATGGCCTCATCATTTCTGGATTAAAAACAACAGTCTCTGAAGACACATTTATTCCAGCCTGGATTTGGTGCTTAAGGATCATTAGCTTCTGCTGCTGCTACTACTACTTGTGTATGTGTGTTTAATTGTAATTTGTATGTTCACATTTTTGTAACATTGTAAGCCATCATATGTAGGCAGAATATCCTGAAAGGTGGGTTTAAAATCATATAGGGTAGAAGGCTAGAAGCTGCTGTGACTGTTTAGATTTTGCAATTCTTTTTCTCGAAGGTTTTGGAAATTTCCCTTCTCAAATCATCATGAACAACAGAGGAGAGCACTAACCAGCAGCTCTCCCCAGGGGACATCCTTATGCTGGAAATGAGCTACACAGCCTGCACAGTGGTCCATCCCCATCAGCTGTATGGACAAACAGGGAGCCAATTCTTGCCAAAGCACCATCTGCCTATGAGGAATCATTGTCTGATCACTAAAGCAAGCACTAGACAGACAGACATTCGGAGTTCTCGCACACAAATGTTGATTTCTTTTACTGCTCCGACTATATCTCCAAGATACATAAATAAATGTCTTTATATTATTTAAATATTTTTAAGCTGCAGTTCTGGACTAAGTCCATTTTTTAAAAGAAAGGAAAACATTGATGCTCACATATAAAATCAGCATACATTTAATTCTGTGATCATACTGTACCATTTGTAAAATGTCTGCGTTTGAGAACCTCAGTTGTCAACCATTCGGACTGCAACAGTTGGAATAAAGAAGTGGTAAATAGGAAGTTTCACATTGTATTCTATTTGGAAATTGGGTTTAGGAAAACCATTTTTGAGCTAGGGAATTTTGACTAATTTAAGTTGCAGTCCTGTGCACTCTGGCCTGGGAATAATCCCTGTTGAATTCAGAGGCTTACTTCTGAGTAAATATGTATAGGATTGCAGGGCTAAGAGTATATTCCAAAGCTAAATGTAAATAGTTCTTTTGCAGTAAAAGGTCATACATTTATTCACTGAAATGAAAGAATATGAACCTTTCGTGCATGCAGTTTGTGAAATTGCAAGAGGAATGTTTAGATCAGTGACAGATAATCACATTTCATTAACTTCCAAAAGCCATCATAAACAGAGGTAGAAAGGTCAAAAAAGTACCCAGGCTTCCATCTTTCTTCATTTATTTATTAATGCATGCATTTTAAATTTATCCTAGAATAGCCCACAAGGCACTCCCACACTGCCTTAGAAAGCTTACATATACTTTGTTAAAAATCAAAGCCAAATATAAAACTTGATACAAGAGGACATAAACTGAATTGAGATGGAGCCCGAATGCCTCCCTCCAAGCCAGCTGCTGGCCAGATGATGTAACAGGGCATGTGCCTTCCTCTTAACACCACAGGGTGTGACTAAACCTGTGGACATCATTATTCCCGCGCATAAGCAGGCCTGCCCAGGAGGGCACAGCGGGAGGCCCCCGACAAGCATTTTTTTTTGTGCGTATGTCATGCCCCCCCAAAGTTCCATTGCCCTGGGCCCCCAGATTTCTCCAGGAGGCCCTGTGTACAAGAACTTTATGTTGGGACTCCTATGCCCATGCTGTGACCTCTCCAAAGGGGGAAAGGCATGGTAAGATTGAAGCAACCCTGACATGGAGCATCACCTGGAACTCCAGCTAGTGCTTCGCATGGGGCCTACTGTGCTCCACCACATCATCCCATTCGGGGGAAGGTGTGGAGAGGGTGTAGTGGCCCCAGACAAAGCCATGACCAGAATGCTTTAGCCACATACTTATTTTATTATTAACCAATAATAATAAATAACATCACCAGCACTTCTCAGGGAAAAAATGGGGATATCACAAAAAAGGCCCAAGATCCACCACCACTTTTTCTCTCTCCCCCCCTGCTGCCAGTCCTTTCCCCCTCTCTCCCTCTTCTTCCCTGCCAGGAAAAGAACCAATCATACTTGCCAGTGGTCTCAAGTGCTTGCTTGCAGAGAGCTTTTGAATTAGACTGAGGGCGGTAGGTTCCCCACCCGACGTCTGTGGCTTTGACAAGGTGAGGATTTGCTTGGGAACCTCAACTATCACTCTCTAGTCAGATGTATCCTGACGCTAAAGAGAGTCACTTATCGAATAACATATCAGCATGCAACTCATGTATGCTTATTAGTTTTTTTCTTTGCGAGACAGAGGTCAGTAAATAAAGAGATGACACACAGAACTTTGAGTTTAAACAGGTCCACATTTATTAATGATCTGCAATGGGGGAACCTAAGCGGGCATCCAGTCTGGCCTGATTTTCAGACCTTTCTGAGTAGGGTGAGCTATTCATGGCCCGTGGGTTGGCGCTGTTCATTTGCCCTCCCACAGGCCACCCCTTTGGGGTAGGGAGACCTTCCAGTGTCACCCCCAACTCATGGCACAGGGCTATGGGTGGGTGAGAAAGGTTGGCCTCAGAGGTAACCTTTATCTTCCAGCCAGGCCACGGGGCTCAAAGCTGAGAGCCCTCAGGAATTACCAGTCACCGCAACAGTGCCTGTGAATGCTCACCATTAGAAAATCCCTCTGGATGCCCATTCCTTCCTGCCTATCATCAAATGGGACCAAATTAACAAGCAACGCCAAATCAACCTATTTATATTCCCAGGCTGTCTTACAGTGTGGAGTAGGTGAAAAAACCCATGAACAATTTAGAACACAAGCAAAAAATTCCTACTTGGCCCTGAATGGTGAGCAGAGAACTCATACTGCCTACAGGGAGGGAGGGAGCCATGCGACAAGAAGAAAACTGGGAGGGTATAGGCCAGCATTATACCCCTCCCAGCTTGGTGGCACCACCTGCTCACAGGCAATAGAGACGGGGCACATCTCTATTCTTCCTCGCCCGCAAAAGCTTCCCCATGGCCAGCCTGAACTGGGAGTGGCAGAATAGCCTTTTTATTTCTTTTTTGATCACAGCAATCACAGATTTCACATTTTTTATGATATCAATCTGATACAGTGAAAATATATTCTTTAGGAGGAAATATGTGAAAGAAATATGCAAATGTTTGATATTAATTTATAATAAAGTAAACACTCCCTGTACTTTATACGCACAACCTGTCATGGACTAACTGGGTGGGAAGAACTCTTCTGTCACTCTGTTAGGATATGACATATTTTGTATCCTATGATTAAAGAATTCTATTTTTCTAGGCTTCGAGATGCAGTAGCCAGTTTCTTAAAACAGGAGTTAATTTCATTACAGCTCTAATCCATCAAATTATTTAGGTGTTTGCCTATATCACATTAATTCTGTTTTCTACACATACTCAGCAGTACAACAAGGTGCCATCATGAATTGATGAATCCAGATAGAAGGCTGTATGTTTAGAGTTATGGATTTAGACAATGCCATTCACATTTGAATAAGCAAAAGCAAGAGGTTTTCTTTTCTTTTTTTGGCACACCAGTCTGCTTTCTTATTTGCCATTCATGTATTCTCTTTTTGTTCAGTGGCAGCCAGGGCTCATATATTTCACATAAATAATACAAATTACTAGGGAAATATATTTTACATGTAAAGTCCAAAAGTAGTAAATGTTCAAGTTAGCTAATCCAGGAAATTCTTAGCAATTTCCATTTAAATAAGTATATTGCAAGCTTCTTTCATTATCTACCATCTTTCCAGACATGGTTTGTATTTTGCATTTGCATTACTAATGGTAGGAAGGATGGTCACACATACACACACATATGTACACAATATTTATGTTGAATACAGTCCCCAAAGGGCTTACTTTAATCGAAACCTTCAGCTATGATTCCAGCAAAGTGAGAGTATGTGCAGTGGTGAAGTGGTAAATTTTAGTATTGGGCTGAATCCCATCCCCTATTTTTGGGAACTTTCTTCCGACAAAAGAGGCACCTCTTTCTCAGGGTGGGAGACAGTGATTCCACATACCTTCTTCTTTCTTTTTTTAAGTGTAGCCAATTGCTAAGGGGCCTTCTTCTTATATTTTAGTTTTTTAAACTCAAAGACACACCCCTTACCCTGGCATTTGGAGGAGACTAGCAGTTGTTACTGAATGCCTATTGGAGACCATGTGACCTCTCCCTCTCCAATAAGCATTCAGGAAGAACTCCTAGGATCCTGGAAATGCCAGGGGGTGTTTTTAAAAAATAAATAAAAAGTAGTAGTAAGACCCCTTAACAAATGGCTACATTTGAACAGGTATGTGGGAACCCTGCCCCCCCCCCGCCAAGGAGAAAATTCTCAAAATGCTCCCAGAGTCTTTCACCTGAGTTTTATTTTTTTTCCCACCCCCCCATGAAATACTGAAAATGGAATGGTCAAAATTTGCAGCACAGCACTAGTAAATTTTCAACCATCTCTTCTCTGGCTGAGAGATGGAGTTCTTTGCTTCTTGTGTGGATGCACCTGAAACCATCTTCCTCTGAGAGCCCAGGCGCCTCCTGTTTTTTTTTACATTGGCTGTTCTGTGATTCCTCATCTCTGGGAGCTCTAGCTCCTTTTCTGAGGAAGATACCTCTAGCAGGGGCACAACAACCTGCTTATGTAATGACAGAAATGCAAATGTAAGTTAGCACTTTTTTTCATATGCACAGATAAAAGCAAACATGACAGTTCTCACCGACTGTAAATGAATCGGCAGGCTTTGTTTTAATGGCCTTCACTGTCTGTCTCTCATGTCACAAAGCAGGATGCTTTCTCCACATGCCAGGGTACGTTTTGCATGAGAAAAGAGCAACTGCTGAGTACATATGAGGGAAAGAGTTATATGTAGCAAAGAGAGTCCTGTAAATTTCAGAGAAACGCAGCATCACCTCCAGGTTTTAAAATACCTCCAAAACATGCACTGGGACACAACAATAGATGAACTGGACATAGAAAAGGTGCTGAATTCTCCCATTCCATAGTAATGGCTATTGTGACCAACAGAAGAAAAGTCCAACTAGAATTCTTGATCACATGAACTAAAAATCTAATCCTATGTGTTCCTGAATGAGCAAAGGAATGCTTACGATGGGGACACAGTGCCAATGAGGTTAAAAAATTGCCATATGAGTTCTTGTGACACCCAAGGATTTCACATAAGCATGGCCGTGTAGGATGGTGCTGATACAAATGGTATAGCCCTCCTTTTTCCAGACACACTGCCATGGCTTTGTACAGAGCAGATATAGTGTAGGGAGGGGACTGGCTCGCTGTGAGAATGGTAGGATGGCAAGATATGCCTGTTCAGCCAATACATCTGGGACACTATGGTAACCCTTTCTAAAATGGCTTTGCAGCTGAAGTCAAGGTGTGGTTTCATTTATTTTTTTTGTATTAAGACATTTCTATCCCACCCTATATCACAAGAGTCTCAGGGCGGTCTTGAATTGTAGCAAGGTGTAGCACATGATTTGCAGGAGTGTGCAAAGTGGGTCTTCTCTGCCTCAAAATTTGATATGGAGCTCCGCAGAGGTGATTCTCTGCTTTGATTTCTGAGTGCCCCCCCCCTTCGTCTTGTTGAATTATCTGTCAAAGAACCGTTCAGTATTTGGGTAACCTGTATTTAACATAAATGCTTACAGCTCCCTCAGTTTTAAAGAAAAAAAGATAAAACATGGCACAGTTTAAGGAGGGCTTTAGCCCTGCCAAGTTTGAATCAGATCAGTTCATGCTTTGATTTTTTTTTAATAGTTTAATAATTTAATTTAATTATTACATTTCTTTTTTTTTAATCTTAATTAAATTTTTTTAATTTTTTTATTAAACAATATATAACAACAACAAAACATCGAATATAAAAAAAACACTTGTTACATAAACATAAAATTACCTTAATATCAAATATTCAAATTTTGCCTATTAAACATATTTATACTAAACATAACAGTGCTCCCCCCACCTCGGGATCTCATTCCTGTTTCCAAAAACTCATAGTTTCTTCTGTTGGTGGTTTCCCACTTCCTTTAGAAAATACAAACTCCAGGAACTTTTTCCATATACCCTCAAAATCATTTGTTTTTGCTATACCTTTTTTCATTTTAATATTACATGTCAATTTATCATTTATAGCAATGTCCCACACTTCTTTATACCATTCTTCAATACAATAGTCTCCTTGCATCTTCCAGTTCCTGGCTACCATCAGCCTCACAGCCGTCAACAGATTCGTTATTAGCTCTTTCGTTTCTTTATTACATTTAAGTTCTTCTTGCGGTGAAAGTAGTGCAATCCTTGGTGTGACTTCTACTTTAAATCCCACTATCTGCTCAATCTCATAAAAAACCATCTTCCACAACTTTTGCACATATTTACAGTCCCACCACATATGTAAATACGTTCCTTTTTCACCACAACCCCTCCAACAATCTGCTGAAAGCTGATTATTAATCTTATTTAATCTGACCGGAGTTAAATACCACCTCCATACCAGTTTGTAGTAATTCTCCATGCTTTGATTTTTAAGGAATTTTTAAATGGAAATAAACAAAAATGCTTACATCTGTATAATTTTTATAGATAAAGAGATGAAACAAGCCAAGATGATAGTTCTTAAGGAGGGTTTTAGCCATGCCACGCTTGAATCAGATCCATGCATGTTTTGATTTTTTAGGATTTTTTTTTTAAACCTCCACTCCAGCTTTCTCAAACCTGGTATCTTCCAGACTTATTGGATGGCGCCCACCCCACCCCTGCATCCAGTCACTGAAATAAAGAGCCTGCCTGTGCCTGACTCAGGTGTAGATGTTTTCTCGCTCACCATACCAGCCAGCCAGCCAGCCAGCCCAGCAGCACTTTCACACTGGAAATGTGGATGATTGACTTCTATTAGTCCAAGCAGAAACACGCTCCCTCTCCACCCCCCACTGCATGGCCAGAATCAGCAGCCAGTTAGTGTTTCCCATTCCCCCAAACACTATGATTGGAGGAGAACATGGTCAGTGCTTTGGCTATTCCTAATTGGTTAGCCACAGAAGTCAATACCAAAGCTAAATCTCACCCCACTCAGTGACTTCCAAATATGGAGATACTCAATTTAGACACACATACACATAGCAGGATAAAATCTGGAGACTTTTGAAGCTCTGATTGTGTATGTCTCCACTCTGATATTAATCAATGGGTTTGGAAGCAGCCATTCTCCACTCTGGAAGATCGAATACTCTGTGGATGTTCGTGGTTACCAGATAATTCCGGGGCAGAGTGCACACCCTTAGTGCTTTGCAAATAGGAGATCCATGCTGTAATTCTCAGTATCTCCAAGGGCAAATAAGTAAGACCTCTGGCTGAAAGCCGGGAAAGCCATTACCAACTCAGTGTAGACCAGGGGTGAGAAACCTGTGGGCCTCCAAATGCTGTTGGACTCCATTTCCCATAGCCTAAGCCAGCATGGCCAGTGTTCAAGAAAGATGGAGGTTGTAGTCCAATGGTATCTGGATGGTCACAGTTTCCCCACGCTGGTGTAGGCAAAACATAGCATGTTGGTATGACTCAGTATAAGGCAGCTTCCTATTTTCCTAGGGTTCACATTCAGATTTATCAAGTGGTGCCTTGCATGTGTGAATGGGTCATTGCAGCAGCTCCATCACAGAATTTTCACATCATTCCATACTGTACATAGTACCCTTTGAACCCTATACATAGCACTTTTCAATGGATTTCAGTTCACTCATTCAGCTGCCAGTACTCACCAATTGGACTGACTTAGTTTTCCTTCCCCCCCCCCCGATTCTGCAATACCTGACCCTAAAAGATGGAGAAAATAGAGAGCTCCTCTCCATCTCCTAATTAGATTACCTTTCTGCTGCAACTTGTAGCTACACCTATTTCAGGATGTCCCGGCTCAGCTATGCATACAAGAGCATGAAAAATATAAACAATACTAAAAGCTCAGCAAACTGTCTTATGATCACAACATAATTTGGCTAGTAGTTAATTGGAGGTGGAGGAAACTACACTCTACAAATTCCTAGGCTTCTCTTCAAATTGAAAACTGTGAACTTTTACCTCGGGTATCTTTCATCAAAAGATGAGGCTGTCTTTTTGCAAGATTGGTAACTACAGAATTAGGCCATACTTTCCTGCTCTTATCTTTAAAACCTCTGCACTTTCTTGTAAGAGATATAAAAAAAGATCTCAGGGATGAGGGAGTTACTTATGCTCAGTCAGGTTGTTGCCGCCAAGTAATTGAGTGAAGAAATCCATGGGCACATCTTCAGAGATAGTAGTTTGATTCCTGTTATTCTTTTTCTAGCAGATAAAAGAACATAACATTCTCAGAATGTGGGTAATGATGTAGGTGGGGGCTATGCCAAAATCTGAGGGACAATATCAGAGGTGATTTCACAGAACTAGCATGCAAACTGACACAGGGAAAGTGGGGGAGCTGAAAGAAAGGGGATAGGACAACACAGCATCTTTTCCTAGGAACAGATTTTTTTTTATCCTTCTGGCTTAAGAGCTTTTCTACATGAAGTTGTTAATGAGCTGTACCTACTTTTGCTTTCACCAGAAAATTAAAATTCAAGCACTATACAAAGATCATTTCCTTTCCTGTTTTTTCACTACATAACCTCTAGGTGGCACTGCAGTATTACAGAATAGTGCAATTACATAAGTGGAACCCCCCTTTTCACTTTCACAATTAATACCACATTTCCCCTGTCTAAAAATACTCACTGAATGTGCTGTTAGAAACAGAAGTGAAAATGAAGGCTTGCTCAAAGCTGACTCTGAGTTCAAGGCAGAGATAGAATCTAACCCAAACACCTCATTATACCCTTTTTAACGCCATGGTATGCTATCTAGATACATGAGAGGAGGGAAGTTTTAAAAAGAAAATCCCCCATTTGTCTCACTCGTAATGCACCTCTACTTTAGGCCAGGCTGATCTTATATGCTCTCCTACCTCCAGTTTAAAGAGATGGGCCTTGGAGATCAGTGGTTTGATCAATGGCATGTTCTCATTTAAATTTGGACTTGCATTATTACTTTTCTCTGTTGTCTCCTGATTTGCCTCAGCTTGGGATAGAGCAGGAAGGAGGAACAGCTGAGCCTGAGAGTGTTGAGGGAGTGGCCCTTCACAGGAACAGGCAGAAGCCAGCTGCAGGTGAATGCAGCTGACCACAATCCTTAATCACCACCATCCCTATTTAAGACATGCAAGGTCCCTTGAACGGTTCTGGAAGCAATGGTTGTTCTTCTGTGCCTTTGTAGACCAGCTCCTAAACCTAATCTCATATTGGACTAGACTCTAACTACTCTTTGGCACATTCCTAAACCCAGTATTATTGACCTGGTTTCTGAAAAATACTTTTGGCCTTTGACCTGAGACTGTTTATTGATGTTTCCTGCCTGCTTATCTCTCCAACTTTGGTGATCTATGACATCCCCAACAGAGTTATCATTCTATGATACTAATCTCAGCTGTAGGTACATTGGGACATAAGAAGCCACCTTACAGAAGGTAAGACCACTGGATCATGAAGTTCAGAATGATCTACTGTGACATGTAGTGTTTTTCCCAGGTCTCAGATAGAGGAAAGTATTTTGTACCACCTGATCTTTTAAACTCAAGACAGCTGCTCTGGAGCCTGGTTCCTCCTGTATGGAAAGCATGTCCTCCATTACTGAGCTTGCCAAATGTTTTTAAGCAGGTCTGGGCTGACCTTGTGCCTGCAGGACCTAAGATGTTTTTCTTTAGAAGCCTGAGGTCCACCAACCAGAATCAGATGCAGGATAGTAGCTCAGGGTATTGGGCTAATAGGTGTCTCTGAGCACCTGCTCACCTCAGGAGTTTGTTTTCAGTATCCCAGCTGGAGCTCATGCACAATCCTTTCATGTGCAGGTAGACTCCTGTTTTCCCCTCCCCAAGCTTTTTTGAATTTCAGTGGGTAGAAAGGCTTTCTCTCGTCACTATTGTTGGATCATCGGGAGCCAGAAACACTTGCCAATCTACTGCAAATCATGCAGAGATCTAAACGTATGTCCTGATATACCTTCTGCCCACCCCTACTTTAAAGGACATTTTCTGTGTTATGTATACAGTACTATTATGCACTTGATACATTTGTATTGACAGTAGAAATATTTGATTCTTAGAGGCATTTCATTCACTTTATCTACAGTTGCATAACATTTTGCATGAACATTTGAAGCAATACTGGATCATGAGTGAGTGCTTTCCTTCTCCCCCCTGAGTTTGCAAGTGAGCTCGCCCCTATTCCCCTGCCCTCTATGATTTGTAGGGATGGCTGAATCTATCAATTTCATTTTCTCCCAGTTTTTCATTTTTCCAATCTTTAATTTGGTTCATTTCAACATTTGAAGTCTTTTTTAAAAAAAGTTTGCATGAAAATTCATAAGCATTTTTGCACACTTCTCCTAATGTATTTTTTATGGAGTTTGCCTAATACACACATCTTTACAAACAATTTTCCTAATATAATGAAACCTAATGTAATTTTCACTAGTATACACAATTTTTGAACACTTTTTTTATTGGCAAAGTCTATTTCAAAATCCCAAGAAGTGTGGATTTTGAAAGATAACGGACCTTCATTTTGTTTAGTGGATTGAATGTGCAAACTAGGTAAGTATTAAAATGGGAACTGAACAAACTTCTCCCCCATTCCACGTGGTCCACTCTGTTTGGGCTACTCTCAAATTCTAGATGCATCTTGCCTGTGACTCCCACTGTACATCCTCATGTTGGAGCTTCTAGCCTCAAGAAGGTTCTTGTTGCTTGAAAAATGGTCTTCCTTGTTATCCACCATTCTGAAACAATGCATGCTATTTACTTATGATGCCCTAAATGCTGGCTTGGTGTCCAGTGAGTGGAAATAAAAAAATAGTTCGTGGATGCCACATCATGTCCCCCACTCACCCCTTTGACTTCATCTCCTTGGAAATTCTACACTCTCTAATTATTCAGTCTGTTCCCAAATGCTTTAAAAGCCCTTCGTTCTGTAACATTAAGCTTCTGGAAAGAAGCCAAATGCCAGCTTACTTGCAATTCCCCTGGGGAAGATGCACATTGCCTCCATTTTTCTGAGTGAGGTCAGGAAAAACTAGCACTGGCTGGCTTAATTCTGCAGAGGATTTTCAGTCTGTGTTGTGATCAGCAGCTCTATTTGTGTGAACAAAGCCGGAAGAGTGACAACAAGCAACAGGGCAAGGAGGCAAGGAAACTTCAGAGCTCAGCTTTTCCCACTTGCATCTCAGCCTGGCAGTATTGGTTGATGATGCTCAAAGGCTGAAGTGAAAGAAATCAATTCACCCTTCTATTGCTTATTATTTTTACATCAGTATATAAAGAGGTTGCGGAGAGGGGTCATTGGTGGTAATATTGAACAGGCAAATTAAACCTCATGGGTTCCTGTCCATAATGAGCCTTTAATGCAAGTTCTTCTGTTTTTATTTTGTGCACATGCAGAGCCTCTATGAAATCACAAATGGCCTCTCAGTAAAAGCTCAAGTTGAAGAACCGAACCACTCTTTGTTTTTACTTTGAGTTCAGTGTTTGTTGAATCAACCAGATAATTTGAGCTGGGATGGAGGGTGTGAATTCTTCTTTTTCTTTTGACCCATAATCTGATCTGCCAGGTTCTATCCTGTGACTCTGCCACCAGGTCATGCCAGAAATATTTATTACATTTCTATACTGCCCAATAGCCAAAACTCTCTAATCAAGATCTTCTTTTCACCAATTAAAAACCTTTCTTCACTCCATTCACTTAGTTCATCCACTGGCCAAGTATCTTTTCCAATCACAAGGTGGCAACCTTACTCACTAATACAAAAAATTCTGTTGAAAGTTAAGAATCAAGCTTCACCAAGTCTTGCTTTAAATTATGGTTTCATGAATCATCATGTCTGAAGTTAAGCAACCTGACATGAGTACTGAATCTAACCTAGGTCACCACAGTCTAAGAAAGATATAACCTACAATCAGAGATGATTCGGGTCATATACTGACAGAGGTTTCAGTTAGCAGACCTATGTAATCTGAGACCCACCCAAGCCAGGTTCAACCAGCAACAATATATGATAGTTCATACTGGTTTGATAGATCTCCTGCTTTTACAACTTCGCTGTAACTGCAAAAACAAGGTTTCATTAGTACCTAGCAGACCATAGTACAGGGCTGGGGGACTGTGGTTGGCTAGGTGGGTCACAAATTGTGAAGGTCCATGTCCTGCTCCATCTGGGATTTCATCACCTGCTCTGGATGACAAGGTACAATATGAGATAGGCATCTGTGATGTAAGTTGATTTCAGTACCATGGACAGCAGCCATGGAGCTAGAAAAAGTATTCCAACACTGACCAGGGGCTAATAGCAGGATTTTGTAGTAAGGCCAGGAGAGTCCTCCAGGAGACTTTAACCACACATGTGATGCATCTAGCCATTAAAAGGTCAGGAGCCTTTTCCTGTAGGCATTGGCTTCTCCTGGGGAGTGTTGTTTGGAAAAGCAAGTTGGGAACTGCTCTACAAGATTTCTTTGTTCACCAGAGGAGTCTGAAGTCCACCCTTTGGAGTCAAGAGGCAGTGGCACCTTCTAGGGCTCATATGGATAGAGTCTGAGGCAGTGGGCCCCAGTTCAGAAAGATTACAGACTTGTTCTGGTGGCTCCCCAGAGTCACTGTCATTGGAGAGAGAGAAGACATTTGTCAACATATTAAGAAATGTAGTAAGGAGAACTTTGATAAAAGTGTATTTTCTTTGGCTTCTCCCATTCTCCACTAGCTTAGTGTATTTAATGCTTAAATTCTTTTTTAGCTTAACTTGGACTGTTTATGTGCACATTTGATCAGTGTTACTACCAAAAAGAAAGTTGATGAAAAACATTTGTAATGCAAATAAGCATTCTAGCTAGGGATGTACAGATTTATGTCCATTCTATCTGTGTTTTGCCGATCGTATGTCATCTTTCATCCTGTCATCTGCCCTTTGACAGAATCATATATATTTTTAGGGATCTATGAGAACTCCCCCCCAAAAAAGGTTAGCAGAATCTGTGCAACTTGGAAAAAAGCTGGTCTCCCACATAACCTGCAGGCCAAATTAACAGAGATCTGACCTTATTTGAATACATTTCTCTGATATCCCTAATTCTGAGCAATGCTTTTTTTAAACATTTATATTACAAAGAAATTGATGCAAGGCTTCATGACTGAAAGCATCTTTAGAAGTTGAAATATATAATGTTAAGAAACACTATGAGGAAGTACAGCGTTGAGTTAATGGAATGGCACCATGAATGATGACATCTAATTAAGATGTTAATTAAATCTTGTCATATTCTTTCATTGAGAAAAACATAGCCAAGTCAGATTGGAAATTTTCCTTGTGAATTAGCCCATGGTTGATTAACAGATGCTCTCCATATGTAATTACTGTGAAATGGTACCCAATGTAGTTTCAGCAGGAAACCTGCAGAATCCCATCAAATGGCCATTTATTAGCAGCCCTTTGGGTCAGACATAAAATAGTGGTGTGTTCACCTCCCAGTTCTTCCTAAGATCTGCACAGAAATTCTGTAGAGAATACCACTGAGAGACAAACAGCTCACCGACATCTGTGCTGGAACCTGGAAAACAAACAAGCAAGCAAATATATAGTTTACCAATACTTGCAATGTTTTAAGAGAATGTAATTATAAGACTGAAAGAAGCCAGTGAGAGCTAGTATCATATAGTGGTTAGATGGCTAGAAGCAGGGAGAATCAGTTTCAAATCCCCATTCAGAATATCTGGGTGGAGAGATTTTTTTTTTCTATGGAGGAACATTAAAACCTAGGAGTCCACATCTGAGACAGTTGACATACAGGATGTGGCCCCTCAGGGGCAAAAAGGTTGTGCACTCCTGATCTATATGATCCTTACTAGGGCTGTGCATGGACCACCCCGCTCCCAATCCACAAATTGCGGATTGGGCCCACTCCACCTTGATCTGCCTAGGGTCCGCTCCACTGCGGAGCTGCGGTTCTGAATCGGAGCTCCACAGCAGCGGGGGGTGGTGCCAGGTAAACCCCCTCCCTCCTCCCCCTTACCTGCTTCCATCCTGGCCCGCCGCCAGCTTCACTAGAGCCTGCGGCTCAACCAGGAACTGTAGGCCCCGCTTGCGGCCTACACTTCTGGGTTGAGCCGCGGGCTCTAGTGAATCTGGCGACAGGCCACGACGGACACAAGTAGGACCCCCCTCCCCCTTACCTGGCTCTGCCGCCCTCACCGCACAGGCGGTGGTGGCAGGGCCAGGTAACCACCCCCTCCTTCCTCCCCCTTACCTGGGGGAGGTAAGTTGAAGCAGCCGCGGGGCCGCAGATGGATGCAGGTAAGAGCCCCCTCCCCCTTGCCCCCTTACCTGGCTCTGCGGAGCTCCGGATCGAGGTGAAGGATCTGCCTTCACCTCAATCTGCTCCGTGATGCTCCGCTGCTCCCCCGATCCTCTTCGCCTCCACCTTAAGGGGAGGCAAAGCACCCCAATCCGCTTCTGCTTCTCCGGTCTGAGGAGAAGTGGAGCACAGCCCTAATCCTTACCGTTGTTGTTGTTGTTGACAAATTGGATTTATGAAAAAATGACAATGGGGTCCGTCACACCTACTTTCCCCCCCAGGTACATTCCATGGTTTTCACCTCCATTTCATTAGCATGTCAAGCACTGGGCCCTTTCACGGGCCTTCCTGGTATCAGCATTATATCGGAGAAAATTTCTTTTCACTTGTTCGCTCTTCCATTATTGCGCCCACCCCACCTTGTCCCCCTCTCCTTCCCCCTCCAGTTCATTGGTTCTTGTGTCTGATGGATGTTGTGATGGGTGTGGATGCCTTTCCCCTACTCTGGTTTTGTTGTCTAGCATTTTAGCGATTTAGCATTTCATCGGCTGGGCACCATTTCTGCCTTTAAAAGTGAGGATGTTTCCCTCTGTGTGGGGTCTTCGTTCACCCTCCCTCCCTCCCCCTTCCCAGTTGAGCAGTTCTATGGACTGGAGGAAAACCACCCCACCCTCCTCTTTCATCAGCAAGATTGTGCTTCAACTCACCCTCCCCCCAAGAAGGGACGTTCTGCGACATATCTCAAGGACAGCAATACATGGGGATGCAAGGGTGGTTTTATCCCATGTGGAGAAAAAATACCACACTTTTCCACCCCAGAAAAAAAAAAAACATGGAAAATGCAGGGGAAGAGGCAAGGTGACTGCAGGACAGGGACAACATCATGTGAGGATCGCGGGACAAAATGGTAAACAAGGCAGGATGAATGTCATAAAATGCTGGTATGATAGGGCTCCAAGGTTACAACTGTTTAAATTCTGAATTCTCTAAGTAGTAAAAGAATTACAAACTGAATTTATGATTCCAAGAATTAGAAGTGCACAATGGGGCTGCCTTTGAAACAATGTAGACAGCTAAGACATTTTCAATAAAATACTATACCTGTTTAGATGACTGGCATAAATGCTCCATTATCTGCCACTAAATGCCATTAAATGTCTGGGAGTAGAGGGCAGTCTTAACCTGGCGACAAGAAGATGGCAGTGTTGGTGCCAGGCAGACCTGAGTGGGGAGCTCAAGTTGGGGGGGGCACCACAGAGAAGGCCCTCTCTCCTGTTGCCACCATCCAAGCCTCCCTTGGAAGAGGTAATCGGAGGGCCCCCAAAAAATGTTGATCGTAGTATCCGGGCATGTTCAGGTCAGAATTGGTGTAATGTCAAAAACACTTTATGTAGGTTTAACATTTCCCTTTAGAGTCCCTTAAGAGAACATGGGAAACTGCCTTATACCAAGTCTGCCAACTTGTCTGTCCAGCTCAGTATTACCAACACTTACTGCCAGTGGGTCTCTGGAGTTTCAACCATGAGTCTTTCCCACCCCACCTGGAGATACCAGAGATTGAAACTGGAATCTTCCAGGTGCAAAGCATGTTCTCTACCACTCAGCACCAACTGTCCTTCTCTATGGGTGTAAAGGCAGCTTGGGGAGGGTACTTTTGAGCTGTAAAGAGAACAGGGAGGAAAAGGGTTAAGCAGCAGCTCTCTGCCAGCTCTTCTTCAGTTGAGATGCAATTTGCCTCAGGCATCTTTGGATTTTTTTAAAAAAGGCTGCAGAGGAAAAATGCTGAACCTAAGATATCCCTTGGGGCATTTTCTGATTCACTGCAATGACATTAGCTGATATTAGTCCTCTTGCATATGAAAGGAAAAGGTTGAAACTAAGAAGAGGGCTTTCTTTCTTTCTTTCTTTCTTTCTTTCACACGCATCTCTTTGTGCTTTGCAAATGTACGCTTCAAACAGCAACTGAACATCACCTAAATGGCACCTCCTGCCTGCCTGAGAAACCCTGAATAACTTGATTTTGCTTATTTAAACGTACATTTCCTGTTTGCTTTTGCTGAAATTCAGCAGCAAGATTCAGACACTTCTGGCCGCACACGGAACTTCCCAAAGCAGCCGCGAGATCCCCTGTCTTGACAGAACATTAATTATCACAGCTGGAGACGGGGATGCTGCTGCTGTCATTTGCTGCGGCTGTCAGGGAAACATTTTGTATGCGGTGTGCATTGGCTGAGCAGCTGCTGAGCAGTTTGAGAAGCAACATTTTTGCCTCCTTGACCTCCTTTGGTGACCCGCCAGCCTGTTGTTTTATAATCTCAGGGAAGCTCAACCCTCTCTCAGCACATTTTAGCCCAAGATTTCCACAGGGGGAGGCTTTTGAGACCACACTACATTAGGCGTTGCATTGGGCCAATGACAAATAATTATCCCAAAGCAGATCATGCTGCCAAAAGTAAAATAAAACCAATCTGCAGTGCAGGACTTTGTCCTTTCAATAGTCTGGAGTTTAAGATCTACTGGAATTGTTTTCACCCTTGAAGCAACCCTATGCCTCTGGGAAGGTGCCTGAGGGGCCATTGGATGCTGCTACCTGCCTTTCCATGGGTGGAGGGCTCCCCGATGCCATGATGGAAAGCCCGTCACTATTCCTGTACCACTCACAGTGGCAGGTGGGCAGAAGGTAGCTCTGCAGAAGTATTGGACTTCAATTCCCAGCATTCTTGATCATTGGGCATGCCAGCAGGGGCTTCTGGGAGTTGTAGTCCCAAACCTCTAGAGATCTGCCTTCTGTCCACCCTGCTCTACAGGCAGTGGGGACAAAAGTGAGGTTGTTCCATGGGCATGTCAAGGGAGGCCATGGATCCCCTGGCTCTAAAGCTCATTCCCCCAACATTCCTGCCACAAAAGCCAAAAAAGTATGCCAGGCTGGCATACTTATTTTCTCTCTCATAAATGTCATTGGGAAGGATTTTTTTTTTAAAGGGATGAATGGGGTGGGGAGGAGAACACAGACTCCTCCCCCCCACACACCTTTTGTCCTGGTTGAGGCTTAAGAAGTGGAGGTTTCTCCACCACAGAAGGCACAGGTACCACCACCACCACCACCTGAGCATTGTTCTGTCCTTCAATTCTTTTCATTCAGGCCCAAGGATGGCCAAGTGGTTATGGGCAGCAAATCCTTTTTACCTGACCTTCTCCCCACTCTCCCTGGTGGCCCTTTTAAGCAGTGCAATGCAATGTTAAACATTTTCCCCTGGATGTATATCATTCAAAGTAGGGTCAGATCTACACCAAACAGGACATAACACTTTGAAAACATTTTGAAAACTGTATATGGAGTGTGTCCTGGGCCCCAACAGTTGTCGCTACCATTATAAACTGTTTTAAAGCCGTCATGTAGATCCTGCCCATGACTGCAACCATGCAGGCCTATCCATGCTTATTCAGATGTAAATCCCACTGAGCTCAGTAGAGCTGATTTCCCAGTAAGTGTGTATAGGATTAATCAAGGTGTGGTTAAAAAATAATAATTTCAGTTTCACTTGTAATAAAAGAAGCAGGAAGGTTCAAGGTGCATTTCATGTAATGCTTATTGTATAGCTACCTCATTGTTCTTGTCCTGGTGGTGATCTCAGTCAGGTGGGTTTTCAGCTAGGTGGAAGAGGGGTTCTAAGCAAAGGTTCTAGGCAAGGGGAGTTTCTTGGCAATGGGGGGTTCTAGGCAAGATATAGTTCAGTTTTCAGTAAGACAAGGCAACGCAAGGGGCATTTCAACTTCCAGCCAGGTATTGTACTGAGTAAGTCCATGTGGAGCTCATGCAGGAGTTTCATGCAACCAAGCTCAAATGTTGCTCCAGCAACAGGCAATGCCACACTGAGTCCTAATTGGGGCTTTGCCTTCATCTGTGTGGCTCACTCCTGCTCTGCTAGGAGAAGCCTCTTCCAACTGAAAGGACTTTGCCTGCTTCAGCAGCCATTGGCTCCAGCCATGCATGGGGAGATTATTACTTGGGCTTCTGGGCCAGAAGATGAGACAGAGGATGGACTCATCAGGATAGGTGAATATGGGCGTGAGATGTCTCTTGAAGAAGAGGGGCTTCCAGGAAAGCCAGGTGAGCACTGAAGGAAATTTAACCTCTCACTCTGTCACTTTATCCTCATCCCTCAATCCATGGGACCCAATAACTCTAGCAGTGGAGGCTGTGGGCTCCAGCTGTGAATCCATTCTGGATTTCAGTCAGAACCAGCCAGAACCCTAAAGGAGCTACCCAAGGTGCTGAACCCTATCCCCAAAATAGTTTCAGCATCTTGGATAGGCCATTTAGGGTTCTGGCTGGTTCTGTATGAAACCCAGAATGGATTCACATCCTCACTGAAATTGGAGCCACCAGCCACCACTGCCTGGGGGCTTCTACACCTGAACAACAACCTTACATTTGCAGCCACATAGGGACTGTGCCAGACTTTATTCTGATCTATATTAGTATAAAAAGCAAGCAGAAAGAATAGGAAGATCTGTATGTCATCCAAGAAAGCAACAGATGTGCAAATTTCCCTTGCCCAGGCTCTTCACCACCTCTTCCTCAGAGTATCTTCCTTGCCCCCTGGCTTGGTTTCACGCTACAATGCTACACTCTCAGGGGGCAAACTACTACAAGGACAAGCCCTGAGAGAGGATATAGGTGCACCATTCCTGTTTGACACTTTGGTACCAATGAGAATTATGCTCTTGATTATACTCCCCTTTGTCATTCTCTTGAAATGTTGTTTTATTTATTGATGTTAGAGTTTTTGCATACACTCTACTTAACAGTTGGGAAATGTTCTACTCTCCACCTTTCTGCTACTGCAGAAAATGTTACATCCTGTACATTATGGTGGAATGGGATATCACATGAGACTCACTCTGGGTCTGGGACAAATCTGGTTTACATGCATCTTCAGAAAAATAGGCTTTTTTGACACAAGTTTTATACATTTTTGCAATGTTTCACTGATTCATATGCAAAACTAGAAATTAAGAGTGTCATCACATGGTGAAAAATCATGTTTCCTTACCATTTTTCCTCCGCCCCCGCTTTTGTCCCTCATTACTTCCTCTTCTGCCCTGAAGGGAAAGAGGAAGTAAACAAAGACCACGTGGCACATTCAGGGGCCATTTTTATGTGCTGCTTTTCCTGTACACCGCAGGAAATTGTAGCATATTCTGTTTTTTGGTTTTTTTAAGTCAGACTTTTGGTGTCTATTTTGCGATGGAAAAACGAGTGGAAGGAGAGGGAGGTGCATGGGAAGTGGACGTTGTCTAAAGGACGCACACACATGCATAAATGGGTTGTAGCAAGTGTGTGATAAAAAGCTCTTCCAATGAACCTCTAAAAGGTGGGGGTCTTTCTAGAAGAATAAAATGCCTTTCCACTCCCTGGAATCGAGAAAAGCAGTTTGATCTGTAGGCCTCCATTTGTCAACTATTTTCATCCAATAGTCAGTATCGTGTATTATTTAGGCTTCCATAACATATTTTGACAGTGTTAACTTACATTTTACTTTGCATTATTTTTTGACAGTAATGTATTGAGCAATGGCATGCTATGCCTGTTGCATTTGCCACATCGTATTACCTTTAAAGTAGCAAAATACAATTACCCTTGAGAACTATTCCTAGCATCAAAGAAGGTGCTGGCAAAACCTCATAAAATTTGTGTTTTGCTGTTGATGGTGTTTTGAAGTGCTGGCAAAGGAGGAAAGCGGCTCCTTTTGGCCAGAAACCACAGATTTCCTGGCAAAGGAGGAAGAAATTTTGCTGAGAAAAAGCAAATACTACTAGCAGATAAAAAAATGTGTCACAATTGCCTAAGAAAGAGTGTCTGATTAAAACAAAGTATGTTACTGGTCTTCAATTAAAGCCCAACAGTGCTGATTTATTAAGGTTGAGATACAATTCTTTATGGCATGAATACAAATTATATTATAAAACTTATGGAACAGAGATTTAAATCAACTTTTGAGAGAGGAAGAATATAATTTTACCAGTGACCATTCATGGCTAATCAATGTGAAATATAAAGAAATGAGATGATGTATTAGTGGCATTTTGCAGCTTGTGTGCTATTATTTATTCTATAATGCTGAACCTTTGTTGAACATGCTGCTTAAGATCATGACCTCAAGCCTCTGAGGGATCATGACCTCTGGTATCCCTTTAAATCAGACTCATTTGTGAGTACCAAAGGCAAGGGCTTTTCTTCAGTGGCACCTCTCTTTCAGAACTCCCTCTTTGTGGATATCTGGCCCTCTCTTTCCCTCTTTGCTTTGAAACACATGCTTATTCAGAACGGCCTTTGCATGATTTTTTTTTTAAAAGTGTGTATGTTGCTAAAGATGTTTAGCTGCACTATTTTAACATCTGTGCTATTGGGTTTTTAAAAATATTTTTTGTAAGCTTCCTTGGGAGAATGTTTGCTAGAAGGCAAGAGATACATCTATAAAATCAATCAACACTTGCTGTCCCAGTGCTAACTATACCAATCGGAATTTTCTTTAAAAATATATTTTTAATAATGCTGTTGTTTTTAATTCCTTAGTGCAAAATATTTTGTATTCTATGCTTTCCCGAGGGATAGGTGTGTTACTCTGTTGTGGAAAACGAAAACAAATAATCCTTTGGGAATGTAAAGATTAACACATCTATACTGGCACAAGCTTTTGTGGCTTCAATCCACTTCATTAGCTCTATGAGGTGTTATCCTGTATAACTTACTGGTATATATACACATGGTGGGGGGTAATTGTAAACAGTGAGGTCAGAAGTAATGCACAGACAGCACAGACAGTGATAATTACCTTATTAATAGCACACATTCACAGTCATTTGGTAAGATTCCCGCTCAATTTCTCTAAACAAAAGGAATTGACTCTAGGCATAGCACCCTTTGCAGCATACTAATTTTATTTATTTATTTATTTATTTATTTATTTATTTATTTATTATATTTCCATATGGCTCAATATCCAAAGCTCTCTGGGTGCTTCACAACAATTAAAACCATAAAATAAAACATGATAAAATATTAAAAGTTTAAAACTACACTATAAAGTAAAGATTAGAAACTAAAATAAAAACTGGCAGCAGGGCAAAGATTTAAAGCGCAGTAACGAATTTAAAACA
The DNA here is from genome assembly GCF_023053635.1 of Elgaria multicarinata webbii. Classification (NCBI taxonomy): domain Eukaryota; kingdom Metazoa; phylum Chordata; class Lepidosauria; order Squamata; family Anguidae; genus Elgaria; species Elgaria multicarinata. Next base: position 71,957,862 of record NC_086172.1, on the reverse strand, counting down.
ACAGAAGCTGAAAAACTGAAATGACTGGGAAAATAAGGTCTTCGGCAGATGCCACCCTCCATCCCACACAGGGAGGCACTGTCATGTCACCCAATGTGTCCCTTATATAAATCTATGGTATGTCTACACTTGGACTATACTGTACAGTTCTGGTCACAACACCTCAAAAAAAGATGTTGTGTAGCTGGAAAAGATAGAGAAGGACAACCAAAATGATCAAGTGGCTGGAGCAACTCCCCTATGAGGAAAGGTTACAATGTCTTGGACTGTTTAGCTTAGCAAAAGGGCAAGTAAGCGTAGGAATGTTAGAAGTATACAAAAGTATGTCTGGTGTGGAGAAAGTGGATAAGGAGTCATCTCTCTCTCTCTCTCTCTCTCTCTCTCTCTCTCTCTCTCTCTTTCTCTCTCTCTCTCTCTCATCAAGATTCAAGACAGAAAAAAGTAAGTGGGAACAGGATGCTGGACTAGATAGGCCTTTGGACTGAGCCAACAAGGCTCTTCTTGTGTTCTCAAGACCCTGATGACATGGAGGATGGAGCAGGAACCACAACTGGAAGGAACCCTAGGAGGTACCCATCTTGCCAGAGACTTACAAACTTCAGGAGCAAGCACTACCAGTATCTGCTTCACCTTAAGATATTGACTTACTCTCCTTCTTTGACTCTCAAGTCACAAAGAACTCCAGAGAACCCTCCACAGGTACAAGAGGGTGCCCCAATGTTACCACCCTATATTCAGGAGTGATAGGAAGTCACCAGCCACACTGGACCCTACACCTGAAGAATATGGGAGAGCTTGTTTAAGTCCCAACATCTTTTCTCATATGGAGGTCAAGTTAGAGACAACCCCTTGGCATCAGGACTACTAAAGGTCACAGTTGGCTTGAGTCGACTGCTGGAGCAGTATCCTATGCATGGTGCTCTGAGATGCCTTGTGTCCAGTCTCTCACACAGGAAGCTGACCTGATCTCCTGCAATTAGCCTGCTCTCTTGTGGTACATCACTCAGCCTGAAGAAAGATGGCCCTACATTCTCTAGGCACTAACGTCCATGTGAAAATATAAGGAATAGGGAATTATGCAGGTATTGGTGTCAGTCTTCATAGCTAACAAATACTTGCCATCCTGAAAAGTCCTTATTCTAACCTTCCAATACTTTTTCAATTTACTCTGAGGGCCATGACTGGAGTAGTCCTTTCCACTTTTCATTGTGAGATCCAACCATGCCAATTAGCGATGAGCAGCCTAACCTTTCCTAACCTGGTGCCCTCTAGATGTTCTGGACTTCAGCCAGCATGGCCAATGTTCAGGAATTCTGGGAGCTGGAGAGGATCATCAGATGGGGTTTCACTAGATGGTTTCCCTACCATCACTTTGCTTCCTCTTCTGTCCCACAATAGGGATGAGCAGCTTCCTCTTTCTTCACACAGGGAAGAAAGAGGAAGCAAGCAACGACCACATGGCCCCTTCAGTGGGAGGTGTTTTTTTTTAACATGCAGCTTCTCCTGCACACAGCAGGAAATGGCAGCAGATCTTGTTATAGTAAAAAATAATAAGTTTTTCTGGGTCTTATTTTGTGACAGAAAAATGAGCAGAAGGAGCGGGAGACGCACAGGAGGATTACTGTGTCATCAACATGTCCCGCGACAAACTGTGAGTGGCCAGTTGTGAGCATGCAATAAAATGCTTGTCTGAAGAAACTCATAGTCTAAAACATCTGAAAGGCACCAGAGTGGGGAAGGCTAGCATTGTGCAAAATATGAGCTTCCCCCATTTTCTCTGCACATCAGCAGTGGTTTTATTGGGGGTGGGGTGGGCACGTTAATTGACGGTTGGATGGCTGGCTCACCTCCTGTTCATTTAATGGACAGGATGGGCCCTCAGGTAGAGTGAGTGTATTTGATGAGTATATATTTATGAGTATTGTGATGAAGATATCATTTTCAAACCAATAACCCAGCCACATCCTTTATAGATTGGAAAAGCATTTAAAAATGCATTTCCTGAATCAGGAGAATTACTAAAATTGTTTACAGCAAGGCCAATGGGATGGAACACCTCTTCACAGCCAACTGTGCCAATAAAAATCCATACGGTGATCTGCAGATGATTAATCCATCATATTTCGATAAAAGGAAAGAGAAGAACTTCTGTCCTACTCCACTAATTAGTATGCTGCCTGGAAAACCACAAGGAGAGATCTCAGAGGGGAACTAAAGTAAACTTGCTGAGCAATGTCTTTAAGTGACTGTGATGTCTGAGGAACTGTAACATGCCGCAGTAAATAAATGCACTCAGTTAATGCAATTAACTATAAAAGCCCAACACGCTCTTCAGCTAGCAGATAACTCAGTCCTTCACTTTTAATTGGTATTTGGATCAGGCTGTTGGTGTGGAATGTGTTAGGTGAGGAAGGGGGGATGATGGCTGGGGACAAAAGCAGGACTTAATTTGAGCCAGGGTTCAGTCCCAGAACCTTCAACCCTCTTTCATTTTGTGGGTGCAGCCCCAGATTACTTGAAATGGTCATGAAGATTTGCTGCTGACCATATGCAGAACTCCCCTCAGACATCAGAGGAACCACATTAGGGGAAGAAGAGGGGGATAGTCCTCCAAGTCAGAATTGGTGTCTCCGTGGAAGGCTTGGATCTTAGTACCAGTCGAGGCGGGAATGAATCCCTGAATGGCGGAGCAGCTCAGGGAAAAATATTCCTGATTTGGTGTCTACTTAGGTACAGTAGGACTTAGCTGAACCCTAATTATATTTCATGATCTACATCTCATTTGTAGCATGAACTTCTAGGGATGAGTAGGACTACATGGTTATATTCTGAAAGGATGTGGCAGAGCACAACATGGATTTATTCTGCTCTCCAACCCTGATCAGGAATCAGGAAAGCATTTCCAAAGAGGCATAGCATGGCTAGTCCTCTTCAAGTTTTATGCCAGAGGCCACTAACACAGCAAGCAGATGGTGATCACACCACCCTCTTGGAAGGTTTAGCATAGCCGGGGAAGGTCTCCAGCCTGTGCCAGGCAAGGGATGGGAAAATCAGTGAGGCTTGAGGTCATTGAGGTTCTCCAATTCCCACCTCGAAGCTCATTCTCCCTCACCCCCATTTTTTTATGATGATCTGTTTTTCTTTTCATTCAAACAGGGAACATGTGCATTTTATAATACATTTTTTAAAAGTATGCACCCAGATGTACAGACTACAGCATGAAAGTGTGTGTGTGTGTGTGTGTGTGTGTGTAGGGGTGTTGAGACTAAGGCCTTAGCTAGACCAGGCTATATCCCAGGGCAAACCCCGGGATCGTCCCTGTGTGTCCAGATGATGCACAGGGGATCCCTGGATCAGGGAGGGGCCATCCCTCCCTTGCCCCAGGATATAGCTCTCCCCTTTGGGCCTGCTTTTTCCACAGTGAGCCTGACACCACGGAACATCTGGCCCATTTCTGCGGCTTGACCCCACTCCATGCGATTACTCTCACGGAGCCAGGAGCCGCACACAGGGCTCCTTAGGAACACTGTGCCCATCGGGGTTAGGGTGGGGGGAGCAGGGAAGCCAAATGAAGTTAAAAAAAAGACTTACCTTTAGCTCACGAGCGTTCGTGCACTACGTCCTCTTTAAAAAAAAATATGGTGCACGCAATGCCTCTCTTCCTGAGGTCGTCGCGCCTTACATGTAAACGGGGCAGAGATCTCGTGTTAATCCCAATGCGAGATCTCCTGCTCCTTTGCCCCAGAATAAAATGTAGGTCTAGCTAAGGCCTAATATGCATATTTTAAAAAGTGTACATCTTTCGAATGTGAACATACATTCAGGAACGTGCAAGCTTTTCATTTTTTCATTCAGAGGTGCAAATGGCAAATTCAAGTAAAAATGAAGCAAACAAGATCCTCATATATTCCCATGCTAGCCTGCCACATCTACTATTTCAGGAACAAGCAAGGAAGTCACTGCAGTGTGATGGATCCTCTGTCAATTCCAGAAATTCTTCTATCCTGTTCAGAATCTGGGAATTCCAGCCAGAATGGCAGCCTAGCCCTACCATATTTATTGGACAAGCAATTGGATATGTTGCCATACTGTCACTGCATGAAGAAAACCAAGAAAACACTTCCCAAATTGCCGTTTATAGACCTCAAATGGCACCCAAAGTAAATTTAATCAGTGTTGCAATAAGCTTCAAAATATTATAGCAATAAGTTTGAAAGTGTGAACACAAATAAATGAAATAAAGAGAAGCAAATCTTTTCATGATTCCCAGATAACACAGCTTATATCTCTGTTTCCTGAGATGTCATCATTTCAGAGTTTCAGTTAACTGCATTCTTCATTTGGGTTAACAACAACAGAGCTGAGTTGGATTTTTGTAGGGCAGGATCTACACTACTGCTTTAAAGCGCTTTATAACAGTTTTGACAACTGTTGGGGCCCAGGACACACTGCATATACAGGTTTCAAAACGTTTTCAAAGCGCTTTAAAGCGCTTTAAAAGCAGTAGTGTAGATCCCCCCTAGGTTTCTATTTGGGTGCTCAGATTTGTATGTTGAATGAAGATGATTGAGACCTGTTCATCAAACAGCTGAGCAAATGACACAAAAACTAGAAATCTTTCCTTTTTACTTCTTTTTGGTACAAGTCTTGGAGACTAATCACAGCTCAGACAGTGCTGTGCAAAAAATCCCTAAATGTTTATTTTTGAAGCTCCATGAGACTCCCCATTTGTTAAACTAGACTATGGAGCACAACTAAAGGAAGCTTCTGAGTCTTGGAAGCAAGGCAGCTCTGCATTCTCTGTGCTTGTTTGATCAAGCAGAGGGAGGCTTCCTGACAATTTGACCTAATGCTATGACAGAGGCTTCAACTAGACCTACTGGTCTAGCACAACGGAGGGGTGAAGATCTTGTGATATTTTTATCATGAGATCTCCCCATCTGTTTACACGTGATGACCTCGGGGGAAAAGAACATCATGTCCGCCATTCTGTTGTTCTTTTTAAAGAGGAAGGAGCGCACGAGCGCCTGTGCGCAAAAGGTGTTTTAATTCCATATTTTAACCTATATCAATTTTTGATGTGTGGTTTTATACTGGTTGTGTTTTTTATATTGTTTTTTAGATTGTTGGTTGTTTTTATGCTCTTCATGATTTTAATTTTTGTGAACCGCCCAGAGAGCTTCGGCCATTCAGCGGTATAAAAATGTAATAAATAAATAAAATTTATTTTTTAAACATTTTCCCACTCCCCCCACCCCACCCCCAATAGGCACAGAGCTCCTCAGGAGCTCTGCGCCCCGTGTGCAGGTCCCAGCAAATCGCAAGTAACAGCGAGGAGCCGGGACAAACTGTGATGGTGGACCACACTTTCCGCAATCTCGGGATCATCCCAAGACTGAAGAAAAAGCAGGCCTAAAGTGTAGGGCCATATCCTGGGGCAAGGGAGGGATCATGTGAAAGCACAGGGGCGATCCCGGGGATCGCCCTGGCATAAAGCCCCATCTAGCTATGGCCCGAGTCCCTTTATGAACTCTCTGGTAGCCCCTCCCCCTAGCCCATGTGACTCTAGACATTGCGGTGTGTGTGGCTAGAGCAGGATCTATTACCAGTCACTGGGGGTATGGCTACAACAGGTCTATTATCACTCTGTAGTCTTACTACACTATATAGAATTGTCCTAAGTAAAAGTACTTTTCTTTTTTATACGGTGTAATTCATCAATGAGATTCATTCTCAGAGAGTATGTGTCAATGGTCACTAGCCCAAAGGGCTTTTAATAAAAAAAAATAATCTAAGAAACTTTTAGTAGTGACTATTAGAAACACTCTTGGAGGTAACCCTCCCTCTGAGATCTTCCCTAATTAAGAAACAACAAAACTTTTCCCCTCCCCTTTCAAGTAAATGAATAATTTCACTGTATTTTCTAGAGGGTAATGTTGCAGTGTCAGAGTGTCTCATCAATACCAGCTAGGGACAGAAGAGCAAACACTCAGGTCTTGGGTTCTGAATAGAAACAGACATCCCTATTGAAACTGAAGTTCAGATGGATTGGTCATTTACTCTGAACTGTTAATAGCTCTGGTGAAACTCTGCTGTTATTGGCCAATGCATCACCTAACAGACAGCATTCATAAGTTTTAATGGTGAGGGCGTACCAGTCCCGAGGGGAAATTAAATTGTCTTAAAATAATAAGAACTGAGGTACTTTTTGTATAATCCTCCCAGTTGTTCTGACAATAAAGGGACAAATATTCTTTAACAGTCTTGAGTTCAGATATCGAACACAGTACAATCCTATGTTAGGATGACCACATGAAAAAGAGGGTAGGGCTTCTGTATCTTTAGCAGTTCTGTAGAAAAGGGAATTTCAGCAGGTGTCATTTGTATGCATGCAGCACTTGATGGAATTCCTTCTTCACAACAGTTAAAGCTGCAGGAGCCCTGCCCTCTTTTGTGGACACACACACTGAAAGAAGGAATGAAAGAAGGAATAACTGCATGGTGTCTTTTAACTGGTATTAGGATCCATCTATCTGAAAGTACACTTGGTACCTTGCCAAGTGATAAGAAGTTCTTTATCATTAACTGCAGATATGATTTTCTGTATCCAGGGCCATAATGATTAAGGACACCATCCTATGCATGTTTAGACTGAAAAAGTCCTACAACTTCCAGCATCCCCACAATGCGGGGAGTCGTAGGGCTTTTTTCAATCTAAGGGCTCATCTACACCAAGCTGGATATTCCACTATGAAAGTGGTGTGAAAGCGGTATATAAAAAGCAGGAGCCACACAACTGCTTTATAGCGATATTGAAGTGCACTGAAAACTATAGGGGCCCATTGACACATACCATATACAACTTTCAAACCACTTTCTTAGTGTTAATTCCTGCTTAGTGTAGATGTGTCATGGGCCCCAACAGTTGTCAGTGCATTTTAGTACCATTATAAAGCAGCGTGGTGTAGATGAGCCCTAAACATGCATCGGATTGGGCCCTAAATTACTATTGTACAGATATAAAACATTATACATTATAGCTGCAACCCAGTGATGCAGCTCTCACTTAATCATTAACAAAAGTCTCATGGAAGTGCAGGTCTATGAATCACAGTGCATGGATGGTTAAGTTAATTTTCTGCCATTTTATACTATGCATGCAGTACATATATGAGCATGTTTTGTAAAGTAACTTTTTCTCATGACCATACATAATCTAAACTAAGCTATTATGTTTCCAAAACATTCATTGCAAGTTGGTGAACAAATCCTTATCAGATTTAACACCACCCTGGGGAGAAGTTGATAGAAAAAAAGAACCATATGTGACAGATGTTAGTCATCATCATCTAATGTTCTTGTGAAACTTCAGATATTGTCATTATGAGTGAGAAAGGGGAGACAGAAGAGAAGTGAACCTAGAAAGCCCTAGGGTCATTAAATCAGTTCTGAGTGTAATTAATTAATTAAAAAAAATATCAAGGCAATAGTGTTCAGTGTTACAGCTAATGAGATGGGTATGCTAGAAGATGCCATGTCTCTTCTGTATTCCTACCAAAGTAGGTCTGTTTTTGTTTTAAATGAATAGACATTTAGACATACAGAATAGACTAAAACATAAGGGACCAACATGTTTCTAGCAAACTATCCTAGCAATCTGATTGCAACTACTCTTTCAGAATAAATTTATATGGGCTTCCTTAGAAGTAAGAACCCATGAAGCGCAATGAAAATGACTTCAATGTAAATTAATTAATTTATTATTTATTTATTTACAATATTTATATACCACTCTATTAAGGTCTTCAGACAGGAAGGAAATCATGTCTCCTTACCATTGCTCTCTTCCTGGTTCTCTTCCATGTTTTAAACAAGCACAATTGCACGGAGAAGAGAGCGGAGACCATGTGGTCTGTACAATTCAATGGGATAGTGCACTCTAGTGGGCATTTTATAGTGCAACCTCAAAAGAATCTGATTTTCTGAGGGTTATTTTGTGATGCTAAAACTGGGAAAGGATTGGGCAGGATCTACACTACTGCTTTAAAACAGTTTATAACAGTAGTGACAACTGTTGAACCCCAGGACACACTGTCTATACAGTCTTCAACACATTTTCAAAGTTTTATATCCTGCTTAGTGTAGACCTGGCCTGGGAGACGCATTGGAGGCTGACTACTTCATCAAAAGGATGCACACACATCTGTGAGTAGCCAGTAACGAGCATGCTATAAATCACTCATTTAAAGAACCTCTATATCTAAAATAGATTCCAGAGCAGTGAACATAGGACTAAACAGTAAAAAGATTTTATTTTATTTTTAAAATAATTAAAACATCAAATTAAAGTTGATCATTTTAAAAGGAAGTAACAATAATAATAATAATAATAATAATAATAATAATAATAATAATAAAGGTAGCTAGGCAGTTGAGGAATCCTTCCTTGAAAATAATTGTTTCCAGGAGGTGCCAGAAGCAGCATACTGTTGGCGCCTGCCTGACCTCCAGGGGCAGGGAGTTCCAAAGAAAAGGGGCCACCACACTAAAGGCACACATTAGGACTGTATTGTAATATTTGTTCCATGCATTGTAACACTGTGACATTATCCACATGCGTTATTTTTTACCTCTGCCTTTAAATGAGTGCCAAATTGTGCATATTCAGTACTTTTAGACATTAAATACTTCTATACCTAATTATGACTGAGTTGGTCAATGTGCATCTAAGCCAGTCTTCCCCCAACCCGGTGCTCTCTGAATGTATTGGAATTCAACTCCCATCATTCTCAGCTAGCAGGACCAATGGGAATGATGGGGGTTGCAGTCTGACATATCTGGAGGGCACCAGGTTGGGGAATGGTGATCTGATCTGGTCTCCCCGTTTCACACAGCAGGTGGGGATTTGTATATGGCCCTCATATAAAATAAATGCAGTGATGAGAGGACCACCTACATTAAACATACAAATATCAAATCAATATTAGAATTGCATCTAAATATGTATGCGTAGGCCTCCTTCACTTGAATCACACACGTCACATTCATTTCATTGCAATCAGACCATTTCTCTCCCAATATTTTGCTATTGTTTTGGATCATTTTATAAAATTCTTGTGCTTCTTACATTTATGTCCAATTATACATAGTATTACATTGGGTGTGGGTGAGTGTTCTACATTATTCTCATACAATTTAGACAATGTGTGTTTCAAAAGACAGAAGTCCAGTGGTGTCTGCAGGTAGCATTTTAGAAGCAATAGCAGCCAAGACCCAGGACAGATAAATCTGTTCCATAAAAGCAATATTGCACATGGAAAATTAAACTAATAAACTAGAGAAGGCTAGAGATTACAATGTCAATAAACAGAATAGGAGGAAGAAAATAAACATCTCTGCCTTTATTGTTATACCCCCCTCTCTCACACAGACACACACACAAACACACACTAATGTGTTAAACTTTACTTATATATGTATAATTGGATAGTAGTAGTGAAGTGCAGTTTCCTTTGTTCAGCATCAGCATCCAACAGGGCCCACTGCTAATGCCCGATCTCAGCCTCCAAACTGGGTATGGGTCAGCCATTTTTATTATCCATGATGCCTCTGACATAGCCTCATTATAGGGCATTGCAAGAATTAAAATGGTGGGTGGCTCATAGCTGCTAATGCATGTTACAGTGTGGCAGCCATGAGGTAAACTCTCCTGGGATGTAGGGGCCACCTATATAGCAAGGGGACACCAGAAGACACCTTGCTGTGGGGTGGGGTGCGGTGGTCAAACCTGGAGCCTTATGCATTTTCTCCTTAAAGGTATCATAAGATATACAATGTTCAGAAAGTTTCATTTGCAATAGTATTAGCTGAGGAGTAGTAGTGATATAGTAAGCTGAGAATAAATATGGCCATGCTGGCTAGGGAATGCTGGGAATTGTAGGCCTTTTTTCCTGTCTAAACATACATAGGATTGTACATTTAGTGAGGCATATTTGGCACAGGCCAGAGGCCTGGGTGCTTCAGTGGGCATGCAGGGGTTGCATCCAGGGCTACCAGAATACATGAAAATTGTAATTTCATGATTCCCAATAAGCAAGGGAGGCTGGAGGCTCCAATTTCAGTGGGGCTGTGAATCCACTTTGGGTTTCAGTCAGAACCAGACAGGAGTCTCAAGGAGCTATTCAAGGTGCTGAACCTATTTTGGGGGGTAGCTCCTTACGAGTTCTGGCTGAAACCCAAAATGGATTCACAGCCCCACAGAAATTGAAGCCACCAGCCTCCACTGAATCCTAGATACTACTACCTTAATACTTCAAAGAAGCATTAAGACCCTGAGGCTGTGCTGTAGCCATTTATAGAAGTCCTCTTTGCTAAACCCTAATCCCTGACTTGGTAGATTTGAGAAAGGGAGAGGGAAGCACCAAGGAAATATAGCCAAGCCAAAATAGATGTTTTTCAAGTTGGATGAGACTCTTTTGGACTCAAGAAATCCAGTATCCAAATACCCTACATTTGTTTTATTCCACTCCATGAGAGGGTAAAACTATATGGCCAGTTCCTGTAAACTGATATCACCCTTTACAGCATCAGGATTTACTCCAGTTAATAATAATAATAAAAAAATGAAAACAATGTTCCACCAATGAAACTATGCCCACCCACCCCAACCCCACATTAGGGAGCTTTCTGGTGTGAATTGAGAAGTTCATATTAAAAATATAATTTTGATAACTCTGTTGTTCATATACACCTACACGCACAATATATTTTTTTCTTCTAAACAGGGCACAAAGCGGACCCAATAGCAACTAAGGCCTTACCTTTGGGAGGAATATTGATCAGAAATTTTGTTCATGCCGTTACCTCACAGAGCTGCCTGATGATGATGATGATGATGATGATGATGATAACACTAATAAGAGTAATATACAAAGATATTGTGCTACTGACAAATAGAAACAATTTTATACCTAATGGGATTTAAGTAATAAAGGCTGAAGGGGTGCATCAACTGCAATGAGATTAGATATGTTATGCTTTCCTCGGTGTAATAAAACTTGTCAAATAAAGCTGAATAAAATCTCCTTATCTGTGTCTGTGGCTTATTTCTTCCCCAGCCCTCTTCTCTTTCCCCAGATCACAGAAATCACAATTTCTCTGCACCGGTTACACACATGACAGTTCAATTAGAGTCAGGTTAGTGAAAGTTATTGCAGGAGATTTCCCCCTCCCCGTGCCGTTTCACAGGAGCCAAGGGCAGCCGTGGCATTGGGAAGGGACGAGGCAGATAAAGAGGACCCACAGAGCCCGGCTGTGGGGGCAGGCTGCTGATTGTTTCTAAACAAGAGATCCTGCTGTCCTCAGGGGGTGCAAATTTTGCAACGCTGCATTGAATCAATGCAAAGAAGAGCCCATGCTTTGAGACATTCCATCTAGAGCTGAGCACAAATGGCCTTTTGAAATTCTCCACACTATTTGCAGGCGGAGAAATATTGAGGGAGAGGAGACAATTTCACCAAATTTTTGCAGGGGGAGGAGAAATTCTTAACAGTTTCTCACAGGTAAGGCTTACCGTTGCCAGGGGTTGCAGCGCAGCATTTTATTGTTTTTGTTTTTTCCATAGGTATTTGTGGGGAAGGGCAGAGGGGGTTGTGCTGCCACTGCAAGTGGCAACAGCCTCAACTGTTTTGGTAAGCTGCCCCCCCCCCATCACAATACAAGTGTGAAGAGGGCAGTGTTGTGCCTAGTTTCAGGGAAGAGGCAGAGTTGGTGCTGAGCCAAAATCTGTTCTCCAGTTTTTGGAAAGTTTTCTTCCCCAAGGCTCTGCCTCATCCTTGGGGTGTTTTATAAGTCATTTTAGTGGTGTTTTTGAGGTTTCATCAGCGACCTGCATTTTAGATAGCAGATTTCCAAACCTTATACTGAACCAAAGTGGACTGACTGCAAACTATTCTGAGCAGGACCCAGCCATTTTACAAAGCACCAAATTGAGGTCTGAGCAATTGAAAGTGGTACAGGTGGAGGCGCGTGCACATCCCAAACAAAGAGGAGCAGGTGTTCATTGCTGAACCAGTTGGCGTGGTTCAGTGATACTTGACCGAGCGTGTCTCCTGACACTGCAGGGCTGTCTACACACATGGAATGCATCGGGATGGGTGCGCAGTGGCGCTGCATCAATTATATGATGGAGCAGCCACCTCACAGCTATCATGGGGCTTTCCCATGAAGCTGCAAAGGAAAAAAGTCAGGGACTTTCCCCAACTTTTTTCTCCAGAGCAAGATGAGTATGGCACATCTGCTGTCTATCCTCACTCCAGAGTCACAGTAGAGGTGTGGCCAGATGGATGGTAACCCCTGATTGGTTGCTGTCTACCCAGGAAAGGGGCAGACCTAGCCACCAGAAACCCTGCACTTTTGCTACTGCATCGGGATTAACTGCCGCTGCCCAAAAGCAGCAAAAGCGCAGAGTTTTGCTTATTGCCGTGGCAACCCACTGCCATATAGGCAGCCCCTATGTGTCCTCTATGTTCAGTATCTAAAGTCCTCCTCCAGGTGTCTCATTCAAGGGAGGCAGGAAGGCAGCAACAAGGGAGAGGTGCCCCCGTCCCAATGAACTCCCCAGTGAGGCCCATCTGACACCATTATTTATTTATTTATTTATTGCATTTCTATACCATCCAATAGCCGAAGCTCTCTGGGCGGTTCACAATAATTAAAATATGAAGATTTTATATCATGAAGCTGATATAATTTATTATATCATGAAGGCTGATATAATTTACTCATTTATCTCAGACACCGACTCTGGGTTAAAAATATTGAGTGAGAAGAGCAGCCAATGCTACGTGTTCCTCTCAGCATTTTGTTGCCTTCAGCACATATGTAAAAGGAGGATTTTTTTCCCCAGAGCAAGATGACTAAATTTAAGCATTAAAGCTGAGAGACTGCTCCAAGGCAATGTGCTATCTAAAGACAAAAACATCAGCCGTAAATCAATGCTTATCGATTGAAGTAAATGAGAGCATTACCTGTAGGTAAAAGAGGTTTGCATATTTATTACTTCTGTGCCTGCTCTAGATGTTCCCATTTCAAAGTTCTCGGATAAATATATATGGTATTAATAAAATTCAGACACAGTAGATCAATGTTTTCAAATCTTTGAAATAAAGGGAATATGAAATCACCAAACTCCAGTTTATTGTGACGGGAATCCAGGAAGGCTTGTGGAGAGGGATACAACATCCAGTGGTTACCTATGAGGTTGCTTTGGGAGCTAACTGCTTAAATATACCATATCTCAGTAACAGCAATAGATGGGGTGGGGCCTTCTCCCATCTCCACACACTGTTTGCAAGCACAGAGAGGCAGCCAATGGGGTTTACCCTGCAATGGCTATGAGGGGAGGGGGAGGGGCAGGGGCATGGAATGCATGTTCCCGGCTATGAGGTCAGAGCAGTTTCTCTGACATCATATCCAGGAAACTGAAAAAACCTATATCCCCTAGATGCTGTCTAGGGGACACTGTCTAGGATTGCTCCCTTAGATAGTTTACTATGGCCTTAGCTAGACCTAAGGTTTATCCCAGGATTGTCCCGGGGTCATCCCTGTTCATGTAAATGACACACAGGAGATCCCGGGAGCAGGCAGGGACGATCCCAGGATAAACCATAGGTCTAGCTAAGGCCTATGATATCATAAATGCAGTGCTGAGAATTCCAAAAGTCTTCCTTATTGGCTTGGCATCCCCAGAGATGTTCTTGTTAACTATGTGAATGGTCTCTTAATAGGATGGTATGCATACACATTCCTACTGACCTAATACCCTATATTTATACCCTATTGACTTGGTAAGAACACTACCCTCGAACTGTTTCTCTCCTTCCACAACACCGCAGCAACATTTCACCAATGCTTAAGGTGACCATAAGAAAAGGAGGACAGGGCTCCTGTATCTTTAATAGTTGCATAGCAAAGGGAATTTCAGCAGGTGTCACTTCTATATATGGAGAACCTGGTGAAATTCCCTCTTCATCACAACAGTTAAAGCTGCAGGAGCTATACTAAAGTGACCAGATTTAAAAGAGGGCAGGGCACCTGCAGCTTTAACTGTTGTGATGAAGAGGACATTTCACCATGTTCCCCATATATACAAATGACACCTGCTGAAACTCCCTTTCCAATACAACTGTTTAAGATACAGTAGCCCTCTCCTCCTTTACATATGGTCACCCTAACCAATGCATTTTGGAAGTAAGGGTACATTATGTTTTGGATATGTTTGCAAACATGATGTTCATGAAGGTACCCAGAAATTCCTGGAAATAGCTGAACCAATCCCTCTTTTTTATTATCATGGGCCTTTATAAGTCAACTGAAGCCATTCTGCTGTAACTTACACTTTCTAGATAGCCTGGGTTAGATCCAGATTTATGTTGTATCAACTATTCTGACAGAATTGAACTTCCCTGCCCCTTCCTTCCCATGACTGCCCTTCTAGTCCCCCTGCAAATGCTTAGTTCAGAGACCCTGCTGAAACGGCAGAGGGAGCTCCCCAAAAATGGGACAGTGGGATCTTCTGAAGGCAGATGCTGACTCCAACCCTATATCATTATTTCTGGAAATTAGTTGTAACATAAAAGCTGTCCAATCTGTGACAGCAAATAAATAGTTTCTTTCATCAAATGTCCCTTTCCATATGTTGTCTGAATCTGGAGAAAAAGCTGAACTAGAACGTTTTCTGGAAAGCTGTCTCAAGAAGGATTACATGATCTTCTGGCATTTCCAGCTTCAACTGTTGCCTGGAAGTGAGCTTGGATGATGGGGTCTGGAAGATGGGGTGTGGCAGGGAAGAAGAATAAGGATATAACACGCAGAGTCCCTAGGCCTGGTGAGACATCCTTCCTTCCTTCCTTCCTTGCACTAGTTAGAGGTTAACTTACTACAACCCCAATAATTTTTCAGACATTATCATTGCCCATTGCTGCTTCTTGGATTTGCATTGCAGAACGGTTGCTTTTTAATCTTACCTTTTTTTTCTATTCCTCAACCAAAGTTCTCAAACATCTATCTACAACAGGGCTTTACAGCTCCTTTGCCCTCATTTAAATATGACCTCCATCCATCCTAAAAATATATTAGATTTTAATAAGAAATGAGCAAAAAGTCTTTATTGTAGCTCGATGAGAAATGGTATTGAAGAACAAGAATGACCTTGCAATAGTGGAATCCATGGCAGGGCTCTTGCACCCATCCCTCAAGAGCCCCCACTGAGCTACTTTACCCCATTCCATCCCAGGAAGAGGGCATCCAGGCATTGTGTGTTCTTCCTAGAAAATGTGGAAGGGCTCCGCAACCACAAAATAAATAGCTAGGCAAGCAGCGGGCAGGCTGGCAAATGGAAGACAAGTACAAAAGCAAGGGAAACCCCGTAGGGGAGTAAAAAATAGCCAAAGGCAAGGGTGGAACCAAGTAGTCTTCTACAATAATATTATTAGTAAAGTTCTATTAAAGTGCCAGGTGCCTATGCGCTTCGAACACAGTTGCGTTCTTCCTCAGGGCTTTATAACGTTAGTGCAATTGTCTGCTATTTTTTACTCTTCTGGCAAATGGAAGATGCAGGGATCAAGGTGTGTGAGTTTCCCTTGTTCTGTGGGATAAACTGCATTCCTTCCTGAGTTCCAAAAAAAAGGTAAAAGGAGTAAGATAGAATTACTTTTCTCAGAATACTGGCTCCTTGCAGGTATTAAAAGAATGGAATGGAAGTGCAATCAAACATGCTTCCTGGCTCCATCTCACTGGTCCCGCTCTTGTTGTGTGTATATTCAACTCAGCATGTAGAAGTGAAGCTCATATGCATGCTGATATATACACATAGCTTCTCCTTTTCACACACTGCGGCAAATATGTGGATGATGAGGGTGTGTCCAGCAGGAGACACATAGCCAGTAGGTCTGCCCCCTTTGCCTTCCATGTGACTCATGTTCCTCATTGTGTGGTGATCCTTCATACATACAATTGTACATGCCTAGGCTCACCTTTTCGGACACTAATGTACAGACATTGTGGGTTAGAGGTGGTGGGGCTTCCAACGTTAGGGGTAGGATTAGTAAGTGCAGTCCCTTTCCCTCTCCAAATGTATTGGTAACCTTCTGGAAAAGGGTAGAGAGAATAAAGTGATTCTTTTTCAGGAAAAGGAAGAGCCTTGATCACGTTTGTTTATTTATTTAAAACCCTTTTTGGCCACCTTTCAGAGTAAAAGCCCTCACAAGGTGGCTTACAACAATAAAATACATTAAAGCAATTAAAATTTTAAAAGCAATAAAAACAAAAACATACTAAAATAGCAATTAAAAATGATAAAAAGCCAACAATAAAAAACAGCAAGAAAACAATGGCAATAGCAGTAAAAACTGTACTCATAGCAAGAAAAGGCCACGGTGAAAGAAAGTGTTTTCAAGGCCTTCTTAAAAGCCTGCAAAAAAGGTTCATGGTGGACCTTCAATGGGAGTTTGTCCTAAAGGTGTGGGGCCACTGCAGAGAAGGCCCTCTCACTTAGAAGAGCCTCTCTTTCTAATATTAAAGTGCAGGCAGGCTGATATGGGTAAAGGAGGACCCAAACCTTTTAGGGCTTTAAAGGTGAAATCCAGCACTTTGAACTGGGCTCGGAAACACGCTGGTAACCAGCGCTTCTGGTAGTATGTGATCAAATTGCCTTGTCCCCACCAATATGCACGTGGCCGCATTCTGCACCAGCTGGAGTTTCCAAACTGTCTTCAAAGGCAACCCCATGTGCACCGCATTAGAGTAGTCCAGCCTGGGCATGACTAGTGTGTGCATAACTGAGGCAAGGTCCCTCCTCTCCAGATAGGGCTGCAGTTAGAGTACTAGCCTAAGCTGATAGAATGCACTCCCGGATGCTGTAGGCAACTGGGCTTCCCCAGTAGCTCAGAGTCCTGGAATACTTCTTTCTAAGACCAATTGTAAACCTCCATCTGAAGTAGTTGGTTTCCCAGCCCACAGTACCTCTGTCTTGCCTGGATATAGCCCGAAGCTAGATGAGGGGTTATCCCAGGCTCAGGCAGGGATCAACCCTCCCTTGCCCCGGGATAATGGGCACCACTTTTGGCCCAGTATTTCCCGTGGTCTCGGGCTCAGCCCGTTCCGCAACTTTCCCCGGCTCCGCGCAATTACTCGTGCGTAGCCGGGAGAAGCCGCGCACAGGGCGTAGTGCTCCCCAGGAGCACTACGCCCATCAGGGACAGGGTGGGGGGAGCAGGGAAACATTTTTTTTTAAAAAAATCCACTTACCCGAACACATCCGGCCCCTTTAAAAAAGTTTTTTAAAATGGAAGACGTGACAGCTCTCCTCGTGAGCTCGTCATGCCTGACGTGTAGATGAGGGCGACAACCCGCAATACTTCCATCGCGGGGTCTCCCCTCCTCTGGCACGGATTTAAAGGTAGGTCTAGCTAAGGCCTAAGATTCAGCTTCTTCACCCTCATGCATCCCAAAACAGCCTCCCTGGGATGTGCAGATGGAAACAAAAGGTAGAGGTATCATCTGCATACTGATAACACTTCTGCCTCTGACAATACGGAATCTATGCACAGGACTTTCGTTTAAGCCAGAAGCAGCCCAGATTGGTTTATTTCAGAACAAAAGCTCAGAACTTTGGAAGTTGGATGCAAAGAACCTGCTCTTACATCAAATAGGTGATTCAGGGCTTCAGTTATGTGATGTTGTCTCTCTCCATTGTCCCATGACAACAAACACTGGTTTATCCCATGTTCAATTTTTTAAAATCTCAAGTTCTTTTCCTCCCATATATGAAGAAACCAAACAGAGACAAAATGCTTACCCATCCCTAGAAAAAGGCAGGGCAAGGAGTGAAAAGTAATGAAAAACAAATGTATTTGGACTATGGAATAAAGACTTCCTTATTGATGTTAAATGAAGAATTGGTCCCACACTTTCAATACTAGAAAACTCATATGAACTGTGGGAAACTTTAAGTAATCTGGGGAACAATTCCCTCCACTAGAGCCTCATTTTTATTGAGGAAGTGGCAGCAGGCGGAAATGGTTTGAACACAAGCTAAATGTATACTTAGTAAGCCTCCTTAGCTGTTCTCCAATATATATTGTTCTTTTTTTTATCCAGGTTTTCAGGGGTAAAAGGGGTAACGGAGCCACCCAGGGGTGGAGACAGATGCCACATGCAGCCACCCCCACTTTAAACTCTAAGCCTTCATCAAACTTTGCCTTAAAATGTCTAGTCTTGTATTGAAAATAATGAACTGAATTAACCATGTATCCATTTATTTTTCTTAAATCCTGAAGATTGAACAAATTCTGCCTTACAAGCAGGTTTGAATGTGGCCACCCAGATTTCAAGCTACCCATTTTCCTTCACTATAATGGATAATAATTGCCTTGATGCTGGTAAGTACTTTTTATAAATAAACTCAATAGAACTGGATGAAATCTGAACAGCTGATCTGTTGGGAACATTTTCTGCTGCAGATCTGCCATTTGAATTTTTTTTTTTGTAAAAGGTTCTTCTATTTCTTCTTTAAATCTTTGAGATCCAAACAGCTCAAGGGATTTGAAGCCTGCTCCCAGGAGAAGGAGTCATAATGCTTACAGGTAGAGCAGAATAATGAGGACTGATGGAGGGGGGAGCTACACTTTTGTGGGGTTATCGAGTCAGACAACTCTTCTGCCTCTTCTTATGTTTTTATATCCCAGGGTGCCTGACCAAGCCCTTTCCCAGACTTGCCATTTCAGTTCCCCTTCAAGGGAAAAACCAGGGAGCTTCTGTAAAATGTGTGGTTGATTACTGAGATATTGGTCCTCCTTGGCAAATTGCCATTCAAAACAAGTCAGAGGTGAATAGTAAAATTGCATTTTAATCTCTTCTCCTATATTGTGCTTCTATTGTGTTTTTGTTGATGTCTGTATCTCCCGGTGTTTACCATTTTTTTTAGTTTTTTTTAATATTCTAGTCAAGTTCAATACTGCTGCTCTAAAAATAATAATAATAATCCCACCTACTTAGATGTACTGTAGTGTTACTGGTCCAGATAGTCACTGACATCAGGAATAACTCCATTCCAAAAGGAAGTGGGGGATATACAATGGGGGGCATAGAATGGCCAATTTAGGCCCCCTTCCTATGCTATTCTCCAAGGGATTCCCATATTTGGAAGAGAAACTGTATATCGAAGGCTGGAGGCAGTTACCTACCTCTGCATTAAACTCCAGGATAAGAATGGTTAGCCAGACTGCACAAGACGGTATGGCTGCCAGTGCTCTGCACATTCAGTGAGCAGCATGACAATGGAACCAGTTACCTAGGGAGGTTCTGGGCTCTCCCACACTAGAGGCATTCAAGAGGTAGCTGGACAGCCATCTGTCAGGGATGCTTTCAGGTGGATTCCTGCATTGCGCAGGGGGTTGGACTCGATGGCCTTATAGTCCCCTTCCAACTCTACTATTCTCTGATTCTCTGATTCTGTGATATGGTAGGGCAGAGCTGCAGTATCATGCTAGTAAGTTTCACATTCAGAACGTAAGAGCCCTGCTGGATGAGACCAAAGGCCTATATCTAGTCAGCATTCTTTTCCAACGTCTCGGTGTCTATGGGAAGTCCTCAAGTAAGTCATGAGACCAATAGCACCATTCCAGCAGCTGGTATACAGAGGCACACTACCTCTGAGACCTTAGCTAGACCTAAGGTTTATCCCGGGATCATCCCTGGGACATCCCTGTTCATGTAAATGACACACAGCGGATCCTGGGAGCAGGCAGGGAAGACCCCGGGACAATCCCGGGATAAACCTTAGGTCTAGCTAAGGCCTGATAGTAGATGTAAATATATAGCTACATAGCTATCATGATTAATAGCCACTAATAGCCTTATCCTCCATGAATCCCCCACATTTATTGAAGCTCCTTAGGCATGCACATATAGAAATCAGGAGCAGAGCCTGCCCATCCCACATATCCACTTATTTGGTTCCAGATTTTGTCATACTGGGGATAGACCCATAGGAATCAAAGCAAATTGAGTAAGCCATGACTAATTAAGTTGCATTGATTCAAACGGGTCTCCTCTAAGTATAAATAAATCTGGATCCAATCTGTAGATTCTGTATAGAAGCAGTATCAATAATATCTGAAAATTCCACCTGTGTAAAAGGCATGATCAGACATTCTTGGGTGTGTGTTTAATGACTGTGCTTAAAGAGCCAATGGGCTTTTCTACATGAACTACTACTTTCTTTATTGCGATCCATAGATCCATAAAAAGAAAGAAACAAACAACAGACAAACAAACACAAGAATCAGACATGAAATCATAAAGTTAGAGCTATTATCAACTTTAGTCTAATACACAATGAGCTCTAATCTTAGCCGCCACTGTAAGAAATTTAGCAACAGCCAAAGTTACACTTTAGGACTTCTCTTCCAACAGAAACTTAACATAAAATTTGCCTGTACTTCTGGACAGTTTGCTCAACAATGGGGTGATCATAAGATGACGGGCCTGATTATAAAAGCTACAGGACAGAAGGATATGCTCCATCGTCTCCACTTCCATATTCCTACAGGGGCACCGTCGTTCCTGATAAGGGACACCAGCATATCTGCCCTGAAGTAATTCAATAGAATAAACATTGCATCTGGCCTTGGAGAAGGCAATACGATATTTAGCGACCGACAAGTTCTTTAGATAGTCAGCCAGCTGAAGAGGCCCAACGTAATGAACATGCAATGCACTGGGAAAGCAAGAAACATGAGAGCGAGCGCGTAAGTCGCAGAAGGCTATATCCCACAGTCTTTGTTTGACTGCTTTAAAAGCAAAATTCAAGCCCAGATTAAGGAGGAGGGAAGAGGAGAGACCTATTGAAGCTGCCTTCCTGGCAAGAAGCTTGGACCAGCTGTTCACATAGTTGTCCTGAGCCAGACAGAGAAGCAGACCTGAGCCCCTCCCAAAAAGACTAACTTCCATCCAAAATTTTAAGGCAGACCACCAAGCCCTAAGCGAAAGAGAGCTTTCCCCGGTTTCCAGCAGAAGTACAGAATTAGGGACACACTTTGGGAATTTTCTACATGAAGCTGTTTATCTAATGTCCACTGGCTGTTAATCTACTTTCAATTTTGTTGTAGAATTAAAAATTCAAGCACTACTTGAAGAGTGTTTCCTTTCCTGTTTTTTTTTCCTGACTACATGACCTCTAGGTGGCACTGTGGTGTCGTGAAATGGCACAATTACACAAGTGGGAAAAGTGTTTTCAGACTTTCAACTCAAGCAAAATCTCTCCCTTCTCAACTCATAGAACTATTATTGGGTACAACAAATGACACTCAAAACAAGATTTTGTCTCTTGCTGTGACAGTAAACCAAAATATGTGGAATAAAATATATTACATGGGGTTGTCTTGGAAAACTGTTCAGAAACCTCACCTGGTCTGCTATGCTGCAGCCAGATTTTTGACTGGGTTTGGATTCAGGGAGCACACAACTCCCTTGTTACATCAGCTTAACTGGCTACTGGTCTGCTTCTGGACAGAATTCAGAGTGCTGATTTTGATCTATAAAACCCAATAAAGCTCTATATGGCTTGGGAATAGGTTACCTGAAAGACCACCTTCACTCATATGAGCCTGCCCAGTTCCTAAGACTTTAGGGTGACCATATGAAAAGGAGGACAGGGCTTCAGTATCTTTAATAGTTGTATTGAAAAGGGAATTTCAGCAGGTGTCATTTGTATGCATGCAGCACCTGGTGAAATTCCTTCTTCATCACTACAGTGAAAGCTGCAGGTGCCCTGCCCTCTTTGTATCTGGTCACGCTAGGCAGGACCGTGCATCTTTAACTGTTGTTTTGAAGAGGGAATTTCACCAGGTGCTTCATGCACACAAATGACACCTGCTGAAATTCTCTTTTCTATGCAACTATTAAAGATACAGGAGCCCTTTTCATATGTCATCCTACCAAAGATATTCTGGAGAGGCTCTTCTTTCAAGACCACCACCTTCAGAGTGACCCAAGAGAGAGCCTTTTGGGTGGCTGCTCTCTCCCAGGCTATGCAACTTCCTCTTAAAGAAGGCTAGGTTTGCTCCCTCTTTGATGCCCTTCCACTGGCAGGCCTTATTTAAAAAGGCCTTTAACTTGTGAGTCTGGTAGGTTGGGTGTTGTTTTTTAATAATATTTTTCCTGTAATTTTTACATTTTTATTGCATTTTTATGTATTGGTTTAATTTTAATTGTAAATCATCTCGAGTGGCATTTTTTAATAGAAAGGTAGGGTACAAATGCAATAAAAAAAATCATATATACTTACATAATTGGGTCCATCAGATGAGTGTTTTATTGCATGCTCACTACTGCCCACTCACAGTCCTTTAGATGTCTGCTTCCCATGAGCCTCTCACTCCTTGGCCATAGCTAGACCTAAGGTTTATCCCTGGATCGTCCAGGGGTCAAACCTGTTCATCTAGGTGACACACAGGGGATCCAGTGCTCAGGCAGGGGCAAACCCGGGATGATCCCAGGATAAACCTTAGGTCTAGCTGTGGCCCTTGTCTTTTTTTCATCACAAAATGGAGCCCTTTTAATCCAACTTTTTTTAGGAAATGGAATGTGCCGCCATTTTGTGCCGTGTGCAGGAAAAGCAGCATGATAAAAACAGCCCCTGAATGGGCCAAATGGTTTTTGTTTACTTCAGGAGGTATTATGGGACAGGAGTGGGGGTGGAGAAGTGATGGTAGGGAACTGCAATCCCCCTCCCGTCTGATGACGCTCAATATCTATGTTTGGAAGAAAGCAGCCAGAACCTTGCTTTCTTAGTTTTAGAGGAGCGAAGGTTACGCTTCAACTTGAACAATTTAATATTGCAAAGCTAGGTGTCCCATAAGAGGAACAGGAATGCTCTTGCTAGTGCCACTCCATTGTATCTTACATGCATTTTGCTATAAAGTGGCACTCCATCATGGTCAAGGTGATCCATTTCCAATTATATATCCACGCTTCTATCCTTGCTGTACAAGATGACTGTTAGAATAGAATCAATGGGTACAGCTCCCTTTCAAGTTACAGAAGTTAAGCTTCTGTATCAATGATGGCTCAAAATGAATACACAGCAAAAAATCTCAATGGTATAAATGAACTG
This sequence comes from Elgaria multicarinata webbii, assembly GCF_023053635.1. Lineage (NCBI taxonomy): Eukaryota > Metazoa > Chordata > Lepidosauria > Squamata > Anguidae > Elgaria > Elgaria multicarinata. Next base: position 71,934,686 of record NC_086172.1, on the reverse strand, counting down.
ACTCCTCAGCTTTAAACCCATGTGCTCACTTTGTTTCTCTGCTTTGTGGGACTCTTAACGACTCTCCCAAAGGCCGGACATTGTCTCAGCCCCTCAAATTGCCAACTCTATCTATAGTTCTCCATGCCCTGAGTTAATAATGCCTTACAAGCACTACTTCATTCATTGCAATTGTGTTTTCCACAGCACAATAAGTCTTCTAGCACGAAACGGCACTTGTCGTCCGCTCGAGTGTCCTTAGGTACATGCAGTGTTGAATATTTCTATTCTTTCTTGATGTTCTGACGTGCGCTTAACCTCTGACAAGCCTCTTGAATAGTTCCACCGGCAGGGGAAAATCAGCCAGAGGATTTCATAATTGAAGATGAAGTTTAACATATGAAAAGGCAAAAGGAAATGAGTGGAACTATTCAGATAGAAGTGAATAATAGGTGTGTAGGAAAAGAGTTATGTGATGGGACTTTCAGAGAGCACGTTTCAGATAATGTTCCTGTCAGGAAATGAGGAAAATAATTGTGAATATTCAAAGACTGACATTCTCAAGGGGAACAAAACTTATTTAAAGACTTCATTTCAAGCCAAATGGGAAACTTAAGGTGAAACAGCTCGTGTAACACCAGCTGACACTAGTAAAACAAACCACATATTACTACTGCTAGGAGTTTCAGTCTTCTGCTTATAACTTTAGCCAGCCTGACTACTTCTGTCTGGGATCACTTTCCTGATTTTTATCTTATTGCAGGGGACAACATTTAGAGGAGAGAAATCACTCAGTGAGTTTTGTTATAAATAATCACGACTACAATCCTATACCCACTTACCTGGGAATAAGCCTAATTTAACTCAATGAGACTTACTTTTGAGTAAACATGTATTGCATTCCAAATGAGACCATGTTCTTGGTACACATGTCAAAAACAGACATAAACCCTTCCGCTTAAAATTGTGTGCCTCTGTAACATATAATTAATATTGCTATAGCTCTAATGAGTGTGCTCTCCCATTCCACCTATGGCCAACGACTCATGTTGGGAGCGATGGGTGGTGATGTTGCATCTATCTTGGAAGGAGGAAGGGCAACATGAAGTGTGCACATGCACATCACATCCAGATGTGAGATGTACAGGAGGAACGTAAATGCTAGACTTCTTTATTTGTCAAAATGCCCACATACCACTCTTGAGGTTGCAGTGTAGGTAAGGCTGGCCATCTGGGAGCTGTGTAGAATATTTTGGGAATGTGTAGTGAACTGGGGTTTGGTACAGGGTAAGGTGGGCAGGTTGATTGCTTCTTTTTACAGCAAAAAGCAGTTCTTGGACCCATTACTGTGCCTGGGTGAAGGTTGTCACAAGTCCTTTCCTTAAAAAAAACACGACTGGAGACAATGCTGTTAAAAATTAACACTGCATATTTATGGACTGCAATATGAATGTTGTGAGCTGGCCCTCAGTAAATGGGTTTCTAGTTTTTAGATCGCCCCCTTCTGCCACCCCCCCCCCCAAAGTGTTTTCCACTAGTTCCTTCAATGAGAAGGTCAGGCATAACATAGAGGCTAGATTGCAATCATGCAGCTTTTCCCAACCTGGTGCCCTCCAGATTTGTTGAACTACAGCTAACATCATCCCCAGCTCAATACATCTAGAGAGCACCAGGCCTAGGAAGGCAGTTTCAGCCCAGCCATCTTCTGAATGCATTAGAAGGCTTCCTTGTTCAGGCTGGTTTTCCGTAGCAGGACTGAAGATATTTTTTCTTTGGCTTAGATTGGTGTTGTGTGGGGCTGCTATCATGAAACATAAGCTTCATATTCCAAAGTGTGTGTGATTCAAAGTGTGTGTAGAGCAGAAGATTCATGGTGGAGACACCACTTGTGCCAGCAGGGTGAAAATTTGGGAATGACTGGAGGGGAATCAAGTGTGCCAATTTGTCACCTATTCTTAGGTAATGTTGCGGAATGAGGGTGGCCTTTGGATCTATGACATTTTTCCATTACTGCTGTCAGAGAACCTATGGCAGAGCTTTGCATGGATCACCCAACCTGCTTTGGAAGCAGGTTGGGTGATCAATTTTGAACTTCCGAATCAGCTCCAATCTGCCACTGCGTGATTCAGACCTGATCTGACCCATTTTGGATCTGAAACAAGCCTTGATTCATTCTGATGTCCATTTTTCTGGGTGCCTACTGAGCAGCCATTTCTGGAAATGGAATTTTATGACTGCCATTGTTTCAATGTTAGATCTATGAAAATACAGATCCCCATCTTCTGTAAAAATGGCAGCTTGCATGGAGGAACAAGTGACTCCCTATAATGGAATGAGTTGAGTCTGCCTATCCCTATTAGGGTCTCTGAATTGTCTGGATTGGACCATTCCAAAGCAATCTGAAGATCTTCAGGTCGATATGAACTGATTTGGCCTGAAACACCCTGCTTCAGTTTGGGATTTGGATTTGGAACCAGAGCACTACACAACCCTATTTTCTATACCCCATGGGGAATGCTACTGTAGGTGGACCTCTTTCTCCACCTGAAGAACCTCCTCTCTGCAGACAGGGGGAGTGGTCCACTAAATCCTACGGCCTCCAGAACATATTCCCAGGGATCACAGGACCACACCTAAAACATTGAGGACTATCCAAGTTCTTTGCTATAAATAAATATGAAATGGTCCAAACAACAGAGCAGATTTAGTTGAATGCAAAGTAGTTGTAAAACATGTAATTGTAAAACTTAGAGGATTCTGCTTTTTTGTGAAGACTGGTTTGGCAGCGCCTCCCAGTTTAAGAGGTTGAGACTGACTGGCATGAGAAAGAACTTTTCTGATAATTTTTGCATGGTCCTTAGGTATTGATAATTTCAGGAAATAAACATTTCCCCTTATTGATTCCCCCATTTGTTGGCACTATGGAAGTGAAGAGCATATCCTATAGAAACAAATGAAAGGCCTTAAAGAAGGAGCTTCACCTTAAGACATTAGTTGTCTGGAAACCCTAGTTGGAGTCATTCTTGCAAAGTGATGCTTCTCCTTTTCAAGTCTACAATCTTGAACTGCTGATGGTTTTCTTTCTTAGAGAACTCTGAGCAGACTTTCCTTACCATCTAGCAAGCAGAAAGCCAACACATTAAATTAAATCAACAACAAAATATATTAGATCAGCATCAGAGCTCTAAGAAGTTTCTACTTTTATTGGTAATAATGCAGTTTGACAGCTGTGGGATCAATCATCTTATTAAAAGTTCCCTGTCTCATTCTCCTCAGCAAAGCTTTTCGAGTTCACAATTGCTCCAGCAAGTGTTGCTGCAAGAACTAGATTTGCTCCAAGTGGATTAGATTGCTCAGGGATATACACATCTTGGATAAACAATTCAGGTGATAATTATACTAATAATGATGGACACTCTTTTAATACTTCCTGTATGCTCAGTCAGACCATTATCTGGCCAGGCTGCTTCCCTAAAGTTAGAAAACATATGCATGTTTCCTGACTCTGAGGAGCTGAATTCCCCATAATTCCTTGAGAAGTAATCGGGCAGAATCCAGTTGGGTGATTATGCCTCCACCAATTCCCTTCTGCATCGCCAATTCCTTTCTGCAAATGATGGGTTCCAAGGGAGACTTAGCACTTCCAGAAGAATCCCTGAAATGAGCAGGAACACTCGTTTCTGGAAGGAGGCAGGTTAGTGGAGCTCTCTTATGTGAGCTGTACTGACCTGCCTCCTTCCAGAAATGAGCATTTCTGCTAGTTTCGGGTTTCTCCAGAAACACTGAACTGATGTTGCACAATTGGTTGGATGCTTGTGTAGTGGAATTGGTGGCACATAAGAGAATTGATAGAGGCATGAGTGGATTTGGCCCATAGACTCCTGGGAGTAGAAATAAGCTCCTTTCTCTCTCTATTGGCAGGCCATCATGGCTGGAAAGTACTGGGGATGGGGAGGGAGCTGTTCTTTTGCTGGGACAATCTTGCACCTTACCTCCTGCATAACTGGCACTCAGATTGTCATCAGATGGGGGTGGGGGAATCACATTTCCTTACCACCATTTTCCACCCCCTGCTTCTGTCCCACAATATTTCTTTCTTTACATGGGGAAGAAAGAGGAAGTAAACAATGACCACATAGCCCATTCAGTGGGTGTTTTTATCCTGGTACTTCTGCACACAGCAGGACATGGTGGCATGTTTCACTACAGCCAAACAAAGTCAGACTTTCCAGACCTTTTTTTGCGACAGGAAAATGAGAAGAAGGGGTGAGAGAAGTGTGGGAGGTGGACAGAGTCATCAGAAGGACCAATAAAGGATCCTTTATTGCTACCCTGGTGTAGAGCCCCTGGCTATTATGGCCTTCACAACTAGTTCACAGTCAATGTCCTCTAGTCCTAAAACCCAGCTTCCTGGAGCCTAACCCTGAAAATATCCAACTTTTAAAAAATCTTTATTTATGCAATGTTTACTGTTTTTTTTCCTACAGCAAATGTATATTATGTACACATGAGTTATCCCAGTCAAATTTAATGAGGCAGTTCAGAAATTAAAAAAGAAAGCAATCTGCTAATACATCAATGCCCAATTAAATGTCATCACAAGAAGTACAAAACAGAGCTAGCATATTTGTTTTCTGATTGGCCATATGTACGTCACCTAGGGATGTCAGGGAAATTTGCAATAGATTCAAATGGGTTTACCTATGAACTTGACCTGTGGAATCCACAGTGGACTGGCTTTTACCAAGTCATGCAGATAGGGATGTTGTGGGCAGCCCCCCATCCAGATCCCTATATCTGGTTTACCAAACCATAGGGCAATCACACATTCACTCATCAAGTGCTGCATGACCCATGAGTGCATGCAGCCCCCTTTCCCTGTGAGCCAGCATTTTCTGTAAAAGTGTGCAGATCTGATCTGGCACACAACGGCTGCCAGAAATGGCCATTTCTGCAAGATTAGAGGCGTAGAGGTGTAGACCTCTATTTTACATTCTGTGGCAACATATAAGAATGCAAATTTTGCAGAACAAACCAAATGTTACTTTGCCATTTATACATGACACAACCAGCCATATCTACTTTCATTGTATTTCTTGGTCCTTATAGAATTCAAAGATAAAGAACTTGTGGATAATATATTTATGATTGCACATTCCAGTGACTAAATGGATGACAAGGAGATGATAGTTGCCAGTTTCCCTCCCTCTCCTTGCAGTCTCATATTTCCCCTGAAAATCTGCTCTAGGCAGTTGTAGGACCCTCCAGAAAAGTGAGGGTGGCACTGTGGACTGCAGAGGGACAGGTATTACGCAGCTATTGCTTTTGGATTCCACCCCCTCAAATGAACCAACATGATTACATACTTTGGGGAGGGGGCTTTTTTGAGAGAATACTTAAGGCTGAGATATCCAGGGGATGCTAGAACTGGATCCTAGAACTGGAGGAAGAAAATCTTCTTCCAGCTAGTGATCACATTGTGTTTAAATCGTTGGGGTGGGTGGGTCAAAATGGCCTATAATGACTAGGTAACACCACTCAGTTTGGCTTCTATTGACTCTTCAGCTAGTGCTATACCTACTATTAATCTCCAGCTTTGCTAATATAAGAACTACCACCTTTTTCTACTTCTGCTCTGTGCATGACAAGATATATGTGTGTTCTGATTTGTGCTACAGATACAACACACACACACACACACACACACAGAGAGAGAGAGAGAGAGAGAGATATTTTATATTTTTGAAAAGAAAGGAGCCATTGCTACTTTACCCAGCATGTATGGCTGTAAAGTGAGATCTATTTGCCCGAGGCATGGTCTCTAATCTAATTAAGGCAGCAACTTTAAATACATTTAATAGGAAGTCACCACTGCTGGACACAGTGGAGATTACTTCTGAACAAACATATATAGGATTATGCTGCACATATGAACAACATTCAGTATTAAGGCTGTTATGAACGGCAGACTTGGCTTTTTCATCCCAGCCATGTACATCCTATCTCATTCTGTCCCTCTACCGCTACTTTTTTGCTTTATTTTTTGTAACTTAACATCCAGCCTGAAGAAGAGCTTGGGTGAACCCAAAAGGTTGTTCACTATTTTGTGATGTTTCAGTTGGTAGTGCCTTACTGTTGCTTGATGGTGATATTGCTTACAAAGGTGCTTTCCAGTGATTAAACCTTTCAGCTGTGTGATTTCAGTTTTCTCTTGAGAGAGGGAGAGAGAAGAATACAAGTTTGGGAAGCATTCGTTACTGACAGCTTTCACCCCCTCGTGCCAAACACTTCACATAATGCTATGGCAAATTGAGTCAGGGCTTTCCGACAGCCTTCAATTTGCTGTAGCGATGATCCCATTTCCTGAAAATTGGGGAAGTTGGTCCTCTGCTCTGCCCTCGACGCTCTTGTTCTTTTGTGCTGAGGCCAGGGTGAGGGCAGAATTGCAACCTAAATTAGAGAGAGGCTTTGGTCTGGGAGGAGGCCTAGAGATGAAAGACAAGGCCACTGTTACAGGTCTGTTAGCAGAAAATTACCTATCCACTTGGAACATTGCCAGTGTTAAGTGTGCGTAACATTCTGGACCAGTGCCAGATTCTGAAGAAACCAATCTATTGTCATTCCTAATTTCCCTGATGACCCACATAAATGGGCAAACACATTCTGTTCACATAATCCAGTTTCACGCAATGAGCGAAGGTCAGAAAAGCATCTGTTACTACATCTTGCAATTGCCTGCTTAGCCATGTACAGTTTGTGGGCCTTCTGGAACAGAATTAGAGACAGCTATTACTCAAGCCACACTGAAAATACCACTCCACCAAGCTTTTGTAGCACAGTCAGAAAAAGACAGGTTTATGCATTTTGTTAAAAGATCTGCTGAAGGGAGTCAATGTATTTCATGGATTCTTGATAAGGAAGGGGCAAATTTGTCTGTTTCACTTCCGATAACGTTCACCTTTTTTTTCCCAAGCACAATGTTGTTCCTTCATATTTCAACATCAGTTTGTGAAAGTTTTTGTAAAAGTGCACATTAAAATTTTATGTTCCATTTGCATGAATTTGCGTGTGCATGAAATTCACACACTTTTTAATTCCTTTTTTTTTCTTTTCTGGTGGGTGTATTTTTGAATGCGTTTTTGGATGAGAGAACCACCCTGCAAAAATCTGGAAAAGTATGAAAACCAAAGGATAATTGCATTTCAGTTTGTGTATTAATTCAGGAAATATGAATTAGGCTGGTTTGTATTAAAATGTTAACCAAGCAAAAATTGCCCCCAAATATTGTTTCCTAACATGCCACTTAAAGACCTTGATGTGCCAATCTCATTTTAAATAAATGGGTGTTGATTGTTATTTTAACAAAAAAATTGTTTTTTACAGTAACTGGGTTTATATTTTAAAAGAAGCGGTAATTAGACCACTCCTGAAGAAGCCTAACCTGGACCCAGAGGATGTTTACAACTACAGGCCGGTGGCTAATATCCCCTTCCTGGGCAAAGTGCTTGAGCGGGTGGTTGCAGAACAACTCCAGGCACTCTTGAATGAAACGGATTATCTAGATCCATTTCAATCAGGTTTCTGGCCTGGTTTTGGAATGGAAACTGCCTTGGTCGCCCTGTGGGATGACCTCTGTCGGGAGAGAGACAGGGGGAGTGCGACCCTGTTGGTTCTCCTGGACCTCTCAGCAGCTTTCAATACCATCGACCATGGTATCCTTCTGGATAGGTTGTCTGAGCTGGGAGTTGGAGGTACTGCATTGCAGTGGTTCCGCTCCTACTTGGATGGCCGATTCCAGAAGGTGGTGCTGGGGGATTATTGCTCTGTGCCGTGGCTCCTAAGCCATGGGGTTCCACAGGGCTCTATCTTATCCCCTATGCTGTGTAACATATACATGAAGCCGCTGGGGGAGGTTATCCGGAGATGTGGACTGAGGTGTCAGCAATATGTGGATGATACCCAGCTCTACCTTTCCTTTTCATCAAACCCAGGTGAGGCATTGGCTGTTCTGAACCAGTGCCTGGGCACGGTAATGGACTGGATGAGGGCTAATAAACTGAGACTCAATCCAGACAAGACAGAGGTACTGTTAGCAGGTGGTTTATCTCTCCGGCGAGGTGATGTTTGCCCTGTCCTGGACGGGGTTGCACTTTCCCAAAAGGATCGGGTCCATAGTTTGGGGGTGCTCTTGGATCCAGAACTGTCATTTGAGGCACAGGTGAACTCAGTGGCAAAGAGCACCTTTTATCAGCTTAGGTTGATATACCAACTGCGCCCTTATCTGGACAGAGATAGCCTAGCTACTGTTATCCATGCTCTGATAACCTCTCATTTGGATTACTGCAATGCGTTATACATGGGGCTGCCTTTGAAAACAGTTTGGAAACTTCAACTGGTAAAAAACAGGGCAGCACGGTTACTTACAGGGACTGGCCGATGAGACCGCATCACGCCAGTCGTTTTCCAGATTCATTGGCTGCCAGTCCAGGTCCGGGCCCGATTCAAAGTGCTGGTATTAACATTTAAAGCCCTAAACGGCTTGGGGCCAGGCTATCTGAAGGAACGCCTCCTCCCATATGTACCTGCCTGGACCCTAAGGTCATCCTCAGGGGTCCTTCTCCGCGAGCCCCTGCCAAAGGAAGTGAGGGCAGGTGGCTACCAGGAGGAGGGCCTTCTCTGCTGTGGCACTCCGGCTGTGGAATGAGCTCCCTAAGGAGGTTCGCTTGGCACCTACATTATATGCTTTTAGACGCCAGGTGAAGACCTTTTTATTCTCCCAGCATTTTAACAGTCTATAAATAAATTTTAACTTGGTGTTTTAAATTTGTAATTTTGCGTTGCTGCTGTTTTTATCTGGTTGAGCTTTTATATTGAAAGTGGTACATGGAATGTGTAATATGCCCCAACAGTTATCAGTGCACTTCAATACCACTATAAAGCAGTAGTGTAGTTCTAGCCCTAGAGAGTCATTAGATGAGCATTTTATTTCATGGTCATTACTGCTCACTCAATTTTTTGTGGTCCTTTTGACAACACCGTCTACTTCCCACACATCTCCCGCTTCTTCTGGTCTTTTTTCTGCCACAAATAAGGCCCCAGTAAATCTGTTTTTTTTCCATGCGAAATGTTCCACCATTTCCTGCTGTGAGCAGGAAAAGCAGCATGGTAAAAACAGCCACTGAATGGGCCACATGGTCATTGTTTACTTCCTCTTTCTTTCCCTGTGTGAAGAAAGAGGAAGTACCATGGACAGAAGTGGGGGGAAAGCAAAAGTAAGGAAACATGATTCCCTCCCCCACCCCGTGTGATGATGTTGTTACTCCTTGTGATGATGCATTTTTATCTAAGCACAGGTATGAGGAAGGACCCGAGAGATGTTCAGAATCAATGTAATGAATGTGTAGCATGCACACCGAAAAAAGGGTATGTTCCTCTCTCTGCCCAAACAAACAAACAAAAACAGAAGGCAAATGGTAAAAGCAAAGTTACCAATATTGTTCTTTACTTAACCTTTGGAGCTAATTCACCCTTGATACTTTAACTCGGCCAAAACCTGTTGTATTTCCTGCAACAAAGTCAAACGAAAGTTTGAATTCCATTCCTGGAACGTGGATGGCAAGAAGAAGAAGAAAATCAATAGGGGTGACAGCTGAATACTGAGAATAGTAATAGTTAAAAATAGAAGAACAAATGGAGAAAGAAAACAGACAAGCTGAAGAATTCTAGACCTGATGCTGAATTGCATCAGTATGCAGCACATTTTAGATGCCACACAGCAATTAGTATCCAATGCTGTTGCCCTCTGTAGCAGTATTGGTAATATTATGCTCGAAGAGCAGGGTTGGGAAATAAGTTTTGGGGCCCGTCGACTGAATCACGTTTCAGGGAATCTTCTGAGAAATTCAAGAGGAGACCTTTGCACCTCCACCTCCACACATAACATCCACACACCTATTCTCATATGTTACACATACACACACATTCATACTCATGCATATAACACAAGCACACATTCATACAAACACTGAGGCCTTAGCTAGACCTAAGTTTTTTCCCCAGGATTGTCCTGGGGTAATCCCTGTTCATGTAAGTGACCCACAGGGGATCCCAGGAGTAGGCAGGGACGACCCCGGGATGACCCCGGGATAAACCTTTGGTCTAGCTAAGGCCTTAGACTTAATTACAGTATAGGTGAAGTGATGATGTGGGGAGGTTTGAACTGTGCAGGAAGTGGAGGTGTACAAAATTATACATGGTGTGGAGAATGTGGATAGGGGGACATTTTTCACCCTCTTCCATAATACTAGAACCCAATGGAGTCATCCGATGAAGCTGATTGGTGGGAGATTCCAGACAGATAAAAGGAAGTACTCCTTCACACAGCTCATTGTCAAACTATGGAATTCACTACCACAAGAGGTAATGGTGGCCATCAATTTGGATGGCTTTCAAAAGGGGAGTTGATAAATTCATGGAGGAGAAGGTTATCAATTGCTACTAGTCCTGTTAGCTATATGCCATCAGAACTATGAGAGTCAGAGGCAGTATGCCTATGTACACCAGTTGCTGGGGAATATGGGTGGGAGGATGCTGTTGCACCCATTTCATGCTTCTGGGTTCCTGGTTGGCCACTGTGTGAAGAGTGCTGGACTAGATGGACCTTGGTCTGATCCAGCATGTTCCTTGCCTAACTGTGATCTTATTGCCAAATTTCCTGCCCCTGTACTGCAATTAGGCTTAGGAAAAGCCTTCTGTTGGTCAATGGATGAACTTTTTCAAGCCAAATGGCTGTGTGAGTGATTGAGTGTGTGTGCATGTGGAGAGGGGTATGAGGCTAGAGGCCAGATGGAGAGGCTCCATAGACCACTTCCCATAGAAGAACCCTTTTTGTGACCAACAGGCTAATGACTGAGTTTAGCTGCATCAACACATAATTAGCATCTATTTCTTTAGAAATCTATAACTACCTCTGACAGCAACTGAAGAGCCAACTGAAATAAAGCCAAAACTGGGCCACTGAGAAGCAAGAAGGAGTATCATGAACTGTGGGAGTGCCCCAAATTCAATTTGGACCCAAAATCCTGTGTTTCAGACAAATAGATGCAGTGCTTTCTGTGCTTGGTGCCTTTACAGTGTGTGTGTGTGTGTGTGTGTGTGTGTGTGTGTGTGTGTGTGTGTGTGTGTGTTCTTGTCAAGGGGATGACTGCAACTTGTTTTTTGTTGGATTACATCTGTAGCCATAACCCCTCCTGAGGAGATGAATCATGACACATTTTAGACAGATAGGTGCACAGGAAATGTGCATGGAGTTTTTAACATCTGGGGTGGAAATGTATCAGCTTATACACACACCCTCTGCTTTTGGGGGAAAATTTGTATAGAGATGACCCTTGCTACACAACCTGCAAAACTTCAGAAGGATGGGTATAGGGGGCTTCTATGCAAAGGATCTTTAAGGTTTGGAGTGGTAAAAGGGATTCATGCTTAAGAGAACCCCAAGGTTTTCAGAAGTACAACAGACATATTTTAAAACTAAAACTATTGGGGGCAAAAAGCCAACAATTCCAAAACAGTCCAATGAGACGTACCATGCTCAGTAGCTATGGAGTGTCAATTGGAAAAGTTAATTAAAGAAAAACTGGATAGAATGGAAGGCTGACTGGCTGAAATGAATCCTGCACAGGAGGGCTTTTTAGAATGGAGGATAGACTGCAACATTTTGTTGCAGGCCCTACTTGACACTGCTTATTGTTTAAAGTAGGGCTGTGCATGGACCCCCCGATCTGCTCTGGATCCCGATCTACAACTTCCGGATTGGGTCCGCTCCGTGTCGATCTGCCTATGGTCTGCTCTGCTCCGCTGCGGAGCTCCGGATCCGGATCAGAGCTCCGTGTTTCCCCCCATAGACTTGCATTGAAATTCAAAAGCCTATAACATTTTTTTCTGTTAATGTTAGAAACCTCAAAATAGGCACCATGAGAGCTTATCCATGTATCCACCTTCATGCCCAGTTTGAAGCAAATCCGAGCCTCCACGGATTTTTGGGGAATTTTTGAAAATCCTACATCCCATTTTCAGAAATGGGATTTACTCCACTTTTATAGATACAAACTTGCAAATTGGCACCCTCACAGATGCCACCTAGATACACATTCATGGCAAGTTTCAAGCCAATCTGAGCATGCCCTGATTTTCGGTGATTTTTTTTTTCATTTTAAGCATCACTCCCTAAACCCAATTCACACCCCTTTCGAGAACTCCATCAGTTTTCATTTTAGAAACCGCAAAATCGCCAACCTGAGAGCTTATCCATGTATCCACATTCTCGCCCAGTTTGAAGCAAATCTGAGCCTCCAATGATTTGGGGGGAAATTTTGAAAATACCCCACCTCATTTTCATAAATGCATTAGAAAGCAAAGGTCAGTACCTGCCCATAGGGAAAACAAACTTGCCCTTAGGGATCCATTGCAAAGCGCTTCCCTTTTGCAATCTATAGGACAATATCTCCATCATTTTTCTACATACAGATGTATTTATTATTTGGGGAAATGGGAAAAATGTGTATGGGCAAACTGCTCTTTGCCCATACTTTATTTGAATGCTCAAACTTTATTTGCTTTTTTTAAAAAAAATATTTATTTATTTATTACATTTCTATACCACCCAATAGCCGGAGCTCTCTGGGCAGTTCACAATTTTTGCACTTAACAAGTAGTGCACAGCAAACCCAGTCACAGCCCCAACAAACACACACACACACAGAGTGAGAGAAAGAAAGAGGGAGAGAAAGAGCAGATAGATTGGAAAGGGAAGGGGTTGTGGGTGGGAAACAACAAACAAACACTCCAAATGAAGAATTATATAAAGCAATAAGTCAAAACAGAACAAAGTAAAGCTAAGCAAAGAGTCAGAAACAAACAAACACACACCCCAAGCAAACACAGCTACAACTAACCCTCCAGAGAAAGGAAACTGTCTCTGGCTCCCTCTGGCTTAGTCCCACCCACCTCTGGCATTGGGATTGGAGGATGCTTCACATTATCATCACGATAGGGATTTGAATCTGTCAATCAAGGGAGAAAACAAGAGCTTCCCTTCTCCCGCTTTTAGCCATTCTAAAGAAATTAATAGCAAGCAAACCCCACGACGAAAAATTCTGAAAATCGACACAAATGACCCCCAATCATCACTCTCTAAGCACAGTAAGTTGTTTTTTAAGCAGCTTTAAAAACAAAAAAATTATAGGTGTGTTTTTGCTCAATGCAATGCTATGGGAAAAATCCAAGATGGCAGACGGAGCTCCGAAAAGATGTGGAGCTCCATGTAATGGTCAATCCGCTCCATGATGCTCCACTGCCCTCCCTATCCGCAACGCCTCCGCCTTAAATGGAGGCGAAGCACCCTGATCCTCTAACGCTTCTCTGACCCAAAATGGAGCGGAGCACAGCCCTAGTTTAAAGCAACATAGGCTGCCAAGTTGCTTGTAGGAAGTGACTCACTATGTTCATAAATTGTGGGAACACTTGGCCATTTGCGAAAAGGCACACTGCCTGACTTGCCAAAAAGAGTTATATGAGTTCACCCTTTTGAGTTCTTTGGACTTTCAGCCGTGCATTGCAATTGTATTCACGGAGAACATTGGTGTTAAGGGGTAGTTGTGGACAGCTAGAAATCTGTCATTCGACTGGCTGCTTTAATACCAACATTTGAATACTGAATTTGGAATCAAATGCCAATTTTAAGGGTCAGACACCAGCTCTGAACTTGGTATTTGGGGGGAAAAAACTGACTCCAGCTAACTGAATAATATAAGCGACCTCTGAATCCATCTCTGCTTATCTGGAGACAAATTTTAAGCACTAAATTACTTTTGGTCCTATAAATATTTTCTAGCAAAATATGTTCATTCCCTCTTGGAGGAGAGTACAACACCTTATCTGTTAACTTTTGCTGGACGTTTTCATGCTGATATTTCTAGTTTAAGCTCTACTCAATTGCACATTGAAATACATTTTAGAAAGAGGACGCTATTTTAATTATTGATTTATTAACACCATGGGCTTTTATGAATCGTTTGGACAGAATTATCTTCTAGTAATAAAAGGTCATGTGGCAGTATGAAACTGTCTCTCATAGTATATCAATCTTTAAAAACCACCACAAAATTTAGATAGTTAATACCGGATTTGCCTTGGTATTAACATTCTCCTTGAAAAATCCTCACCTGTCCTTGCCCCCTTCTTTTGCTCTCATTTGTTATCTTCCATGTTGTTGTCATTGGATTTCTTTCAGTAATAATAAGGTGGTTGATGCACATAATTTTACGGACGTGTGACATTTCATCAACAGGGATTGGACGCCCAATGTAAACAAACACCTCTTTGGCCCCATTCAGACAACACGCTAAACCATGCTGCTTAATGCATTCCATTAACCATTTTGTGGTTAAGCAGCATGGTTTAGTGTGTTATCTGAATGGGGCCTTGGTTTCACACCATGGTGTGGAAAGTAAACACAAACTGTTCTAGATCCAACTGTAAACTGTAGTTCAGGCAGTCCTAACAACTGGAACAGATATTCCCTCTCTGCCAGGCTTCAGTTGACAGGCTGTTTCTTGGAATACCAATCAATGCATCTTTGATTCTGTACTCTTTTATTGAAACAAGGCAGTTGTTTCTTCAAATGAAAAAGAACAGCTGCAGCTACTATGGGAAATCTCCGACCAAGCCCGGGGATTGCACCAACTCCCTAGCCCTGCACTCTCTGATGTTTCCTCTTCAAATTCCCAACTTGCAAAAAGATATCAAGCACTTGCCAGCACTCCAAATTGGCATGTTAATACTTGATACTCTTCTTTCTGTCCTATAGGCATTTGGAGGTGCCCTTGTTTATCCTATGAGATTATTGGGCATTTTCCTACAAGCCTCAAACATCTGTTTAACAGCAGCATATAGAAACACAGCATTTATGGTACAGTTCTATACATTTGATTCCATACAGCTGAATTCAATGGGGCTTAATTCTGAGTAGACATGTATAGGATTGCACTGCACAACACAGAGAAGGATCATATCTATAAGCAAACTGGTGCAGGTGATTGGGGTGTGGGAGGAAAGGTTCAATTGACATACGATTAAAAATTTTAAAGTTAAAAAATATATATTAAAAAATCTCCCCACCATTCCATGGGAATAAATTCTATACTTTTTTCAGTTACAGGAGCCAAAGTCCAATTTCCAAAATTGTGTCCGTGAGCTTAGAAGATGGATGGCCAATCTGCATGATCTGTAAGTTCACCTTGACCTTTGTTTTGCTTTATTGGGGGAATGTTTTGGTCTGTCTCTTTTTCTGTAATATCTAACTATTTAGATCATTCAATATGTTGTTTCTTGTTTACATATTTTGTTACTTGATGAAACTTTTTTAGGGTTAAGTTAGCAAAACAGTCCTGGGACATATTGACAATGCTTTTTAAATGTTACACCTATTGAGTGAAGTTCCATCATGGGTTAAAAAAAAAACTAATGGTGACCTCCGCAGGGGAGCTGTAGAGCTTAACTTGATCCTCAGAGTTAATCCAAGTGTATTTCAGTTTAAATGAGTTGTGAAATGGAATGCTTGGGGGCTGCTTAAAAAAATGGTTATACTATTTCACATTCTTATTCACAGCTTTTAAAATGGCCTCTAATACACTCATAGTTACACTGTCATTTAGGGGGGGAAATGACCAGAAAGGTAACCAAATTGTTCAGACAATTGGACCTTGGATTGGCTAAGATGTTGAAGAGGTCCTTATTAAATAACCCATTTTTGAATACATGCAGCATTTGTCATCATCAACCAAACTTGTCCCCTCGGTATTTGTTTATTCAAGTAGTACGTATTTGTTCTCCTTTAACCTTTCCTTTCAGATCAATCCCAATTTAATTGGATCCATGTCTTGTGTGTGTGAAAAGACATTAAGCTGTGTACCATTCAGCAAATCTTCTTAAGTCACCAAAATCTCCCTTAAAAGTGGTAGTAAACATATGCATTAAAAATGAATGGAGTAATGATGATCATGGGGGCCAACAATTAATTGGATTTCATTTTCTACTGTGGTGGATTCCTCAACTTCATGGGAACTGACCAAAGATACATTTGCTTTGCTCATGCAGGGTAATTGGATTATCAGGTAGATTGAGTCTTTAATCCATCTGATAGAGTGAGACAAATGTCTGCTAATACACTACGTATATGGAGTAGCTTTAGAAAAGAGGTTATAGAACAAAAAGGATATCATTAACATTGATATCTACGTTGTCATTTACCTGGATTTAGTAGGATCTTCTTATTCATCTCCACGGAGATGCAAAATAACGTCAAATGGGAGATCTGAAATTTCTAGGGTTGGGACAACATTTGTGAAATGAAAGTACATTTAGAACAATCTTTCAAGCCTATCAATTGCATGGGCTTTCTTCAGAGGGTTGATTTTAAGAGTATTCCCTTTTTAACAGAATCAGGCAGAGATGCCGTTGGAAGAGGGGAGGCCAGGTGTCCTACTTTACAAAAGCCAGTCCTCTGTTTTGGAGAGCTGGCAGAGACAATCCCCTATTTGAAAATGTCCTCTATTTGATGGGTTTTCCAGTCCAAGTTTGATTTAAAGTCAGAGAACCATAAAGAGGGGGAGCAATGGCTGGCACCTGGAGAACAGACTGAGCAGCCACACAGATCACATGGTCATGGTTCTTCCCCACTATGATGAGTGTATTGTATTCCTATTTCAATTATAGCTATTATTTCTAAAAGTCCCCCTATACATGTACATTTGAATATGCTGATGTAATGCACATCGGTGTCCTCTTTTTGGATACTGCATTTTTTCTCTTTGAGCAACACATAAAAGGTGACCGGGGGAGGGTGGGGTGGAATCTCCCTCATGTATTTCAAGCCATGTTTTGTTATTCTGCAGTATATAGAGTAACCGCAAGAAATGCTCTTGAACATAAACTTAACTTTTGTATGTTGTCTGTAAATGTATCCAAAGCATGGCCTTTGAACATTGGTGTGATTCTAGTCCCTGCTTCTCCCCAATCAAACTGGAAATGGCACTGTGCCAGCAGGTTTTGGTCTCCGGTGAGTATTAGGCTGGAAGAATCTGTGCAAAGGCTTCTGAGTCATGCTACGGTACCATGGAGCTTAGTTATTTTCATCTTCCTATGCCATTGATCCTGTCATACATCTTTCACTCCTCCACCCAAACAGAAGTATGGCGGCATTTCAGCCGCCATCTTTTTGGAGTATGACAGGAAACAATGGGGAGAATGTTGTGCACTTTCCTCCCCATCAGCATCAGAGAATTCTGTAGGAGGTGACTTGACTGCAAGGAAGGTGGGTTGCCCATATGTGGTCTAGACAGACAACTAAACCAGATGGAGGGCTCTCAGGACTGTGAATCAAAAGACATTGTGCAGCTTTTCTGTCTTCGTTTCCTTCATCAGATTTCTTTTTCTGTAAAGAAAAAAAGATAGAAGAAGCAGTGGGAAAACGTGGGAGGCTTACAAATGAAAGAGGATGTTGTCTGGATCATAAGAACATAAGGAGAGTCATGCTGGATCAGATTAAGAGTCCATCTAGTCAAGCCTTCTGTTCACACAGTAGGCAACCAGCTGTTGACCGGGAACTCACAAGCAGGACATTAGTGAAACAGCACCCTTCTGCCCATGTTCCCCAGCAACTGGTGTACATAGACATACTGCCTATAATATTGAGGTAGCTCATAGCCATCAGGACTAGTAGTTATTGATAGCCTTCTCCCATATAAAATTCTGTTAAAAGGGCAGGACAATTGCATGATAAATTCCTCATCTTGAAGAACCCCATAGCCTCATCTACACTAAGCAGGATATTCCACTATGAAAGTGGTATGAAAGCAGTATATAAGAGGCAGTAGCCACACTACTGCGTTATAGCAATATTGAAGTGCACTGACAACTGTTTGAGCCCATTGACACATACCATATACTGCATTCATACCACTATATCCTGCTTGGTGTGGCTCCTGTCTTTTATATACCACTTTTATAGTGCAATATCCTGCTTGGTGTAGATGAGTCCCATGTTTCTGTGCTCTTTTAAATTCAATCCCCTCTCCTCATGTTTTGAGCTGTTTTATCTCTTTATTCTTCCTCTTACAAAAGTAAAATAACATAACACAGGGAGGCACAAGGTTTGATGGGATAAAGTAGCTTCAGTAGAAGACCTGGGCCAGATCTACACCGAGCAGGATATGACACTTTGAAAATGGTTTGAAAGCTGTATGTGGAAGGTGTCCCAGGCCCCAACAGTTTTCACTACTGTTATAAGCCATTTTAAAGAGTAGCGTACATCCTACCCTCATTGAACTTGTTTATGGCTCACAGCCTCACCATGGACTTATAGAATTGCATAGGTTTATGGATCACCATCTAGTGGTCTCCTTCCACAATTCAGCAGGCCACCTGGTGCATTTTCTTGTTGCTAATGTCATTTTCATCAGCAAAAGGGATTAGTGATAGAGATTTTTGTTTTCATTGACCCTGCCATTTTATCAATGCAAATGCACAGGCAGCCCCGTAAGGTGCTGAAATTGTGACAGCAACCATCATGCATACAAAATATCCTTATTCCAATTTTGCCTCCTCCCCCACCCCCAGCTTCCTATTCAATTCCAGGAATTTCACTGTGTTTTGAATAAATGTTCACAGCTGGAATTTGTAGCAATATCAGAGATTACTCTCCAGAGATAACTCTGATGTGTTATCCGATTGCTTTTCTTGAATTATTCCGTAAAGGATGTTGAGAAAAGTTGCTCTTTATTTAATAGAATTAGGGCTTTGTTAGACCTACCTCTTAATCCGTGCGGGAGGAGGGACAAGCCCGTGGTGCAGCTACCGCAGGCTGTTGCTGCTATTTACTGTTTTACTCCGTACAGCACCATGTACATTGATGGTGCTATATAAATAATAATAATAATAATAATAATAATAATAATAATAATAATCCAGATGTCAGACGTGATGGGCTAAAGGGAAGCCCCGTCGCGTCCACCATTTTTTTATGTTTAAAGGGGCCGCTGCGCAGGAATGCTTGAGCAGCAATGGTAAGTCATTTTTTTTTAAAAAAAAATGTTGTCGCTCCCCCCCCCACCCTGCCCCGATCTCCCCCTGATCTCTCCCCCCCAATCTTCCCCCCTGGTCCCGATCTCTCCCCCTGGCCCTGATCTCACCCCCGATCTCTCCACCCTAGCCCCAATCTCTCCCCCTGCCCCGATGGTCCCAGTGCCCCTGTGGAGCGCTGTGCCCTGTGCGTGGCTTCTCCCGGCTCCTCACAAGTAATCGCCCGAAGCCGGGAGAAGCCATGGAACAGGCTACACACTCGCAGTCTCAGGCTCAGCCCAAGACCGCAGGAAATACCAGGCTACAACTGGAGCCCGTTATCCCCGGGCAAGGGAGGGTTGACCCCTGCCTGAGCCCGGGATCCCCTGTGCATCATTTGGACACACAGGGGCGAGCTTGGGTATCAGCCTGGGCTAACCCCTGGTCTAGCAAAGCCCTTTGTTTCAATTCCCAAAGGAAAATGGAAATTCTCCATTCTGTGTTGGGATCAATGGCTGTTGGTAGTTGATTATTTATCACTCATGGCCTTGTTATCTTGCCTTAAAAAGTGTGGATGTACATTTGGGATGGTTTGGAGTGGGCAAGCTAAAACTGATACCATTTTCATGGGGATTTGCAGTCTTACTTTCTATGTTCCTGACATGTAGGCAGAAATCCCTTCCTACATTTTTATTGAAATACTGTTTGGGCACTTCTGCCGGAAGTAGCAGTGCTGTCAGCATGTTGGAATGCCATTTCCCTCAGAATGCCTCAGTGGAAGCACACTATGTCATGTCTGCATCCATCTCAAGGGCATTGTTGGAGGGGGGAATTGTCCCCCCCTCCAAATATATCTGTGGAAGGATGCTATGCCTCAATGTAGTATCCTTACACAAAGTCACCCCACAGTGAACTAGGAGCAGAGCATAAGCATGGGAGGGAAGAGTGTACTTTATGGTATCTCAGAGATCCAGGGGGGTTGAAACAGCATTGCCACAAAAGGAAAAAAAAAGAGGCTAAACAGTAGATCATGCTTGAAGATGCTTATGGAACCTTACAGAGCAATCCTACCAGTGAGGCAGAGGAACTACCTTATTCAAAGACCCTGTTGGACTCACACTGTTAGGAGAGAAACAGGGAGGAGCAGGTTCCCCCCCTTTCTCTTCCCCTTTCCTTTGGATGATTTCATTAGTTTTTGGCAAAATTATGTTTGCCATTTCCAGGGGCATATGACCACGGCTGGGGCATATCTGGGGACTAGGAGAGGGGTTTGGATGCTATGGGCCCAGTGCCTCCCCCAGAACACTCATGCCACATCTCCTAGTCCAGCCACCTTTTGACCTTCATTGATGTTGGAACTCCAGTGTCAAAGAGGCAAGGGCCTCAGAAATGTACACCTGGACTGAAAGGGGATATCCAAGGTTGGACCTCCTACCAGAGAGTGGTGAGTCTACTTGTGGAAAGAATTGCCATGTAATGGTGATATAAGCTACTTCCAAGTGAAGTATAAAGTGTTGGTTATCACCTTTAAAGCCCTACATGGTTTGGGTCCAGGCTTTTTATTCTCCCAGTATTTTAACAATCTATGAATTAATTTTAACCTTGCTGTTTTAAATTTGTGTTTTAAATTTGTATTTTTGCATTGCTGCTGTTTTTATCTTGGCTGTGCTTTTATATTGTATTCTATATTATGGTTTTATACTGTTGTTTTGTTTTGAATTGTCTTAATTTTGTGAACCGCCCAGAGAGCTTTGGCTATTGGGCAGTATAGAAATGCAATAAATAAATAAATAAATAAATGGGAATTCCAGCAGGTGTCATTTGTATATATGGAGAACCTGGTGAAATTTCCTCTTCATCACAACAGTTAAAGCTGCCCTCTTTTAAATCTGGTCACTCTAGTATAGCTCCTGCAGCTTTAACTGTTGTCACAAAGAGGAAATTTCACTAGGTTCTCTCTATATACAAATGACACCTGCTGAAATCCCCTTTTCTATGCAACTGTTAAAGATACAGGAGCCCTGTCCTCCTTTTCATATGGTCACCCTGACTTAGGACCTTCTACTTGCAAAGTATGTTCTCTACCTGTGGTATTGTGTTACATGAACTGCATGCTGGGAGTTGTAGTAGAAGCATGAAAATGATGTGGGGGACAGAGGGAGTGGAGGGAAAAGTCAGGGTGGTTGGAGAGTCTCTGGTGTTTTGGGGTTCTTACAATGCAACACTACCACTGTACTATCCTCATTCTGGGTGCATGGCCCTTAGTAGTGCTAATGCCTCAAAAAAGGATTAAATGACTGAACTGTTGTTCAAATTCCTCAGTTCTGAACTATTCACGCATTCATAAGTGGAACCTTCTAAGACTGGTTGTTTTATTGTTTTAAAGCCTGTTGCTATTAAAATAGGCAGGGAAGGATAAAGGCTAAGGCTGCACTTTCTTGGGAATAAATCCGACTAACTTTAGTCGGATTTATTTCTGGCCAAACACACACCGTCTCATACTGTCAGTCTTCAACATAACTTAATGCTGAGACAAAATGGCCCCCACAACAGCTCATTTATTTTGGAAACATGAACATATCCAGTTTCCGCACAACAAGATGGAAGATGGGCTTCCTCCTAGCTGCCTCTTTTGGAAATCCATGAATATTAATAGTCTGGCTAATGAACCAAAAAAAGCCCAAGCCCTGACACTGTGTGATATGTGTAACCTTTTTCGAGTGCTTGTTGGCTTGGTAATCTTTCTGCTTTGTCTAATTCATGGGCATATTTTTCTTCCTATCATTTGTTTTAGTGCATTAAGTTAAAGTGCTTCTGTGGGGGATTCACTTGATTAATGACTAATTTCCATCATGTGTGCACTCAAGAGCAACCTGCCATCATAGTGTTTGTGTGCAAATAAATCATATTAAAAGTCTGCAACCACATGATGGACTATGTGCGGGTATGTGTGTGTTTTTAAAGGCATAAACAGATGAGAGTATATATAGGAAAAACAAAGACACATTCTTCGACTGCAAGAGTTTGAAAGACCCATCAAAAACCAGGATGGGTGGGGCAGGCTACAGTCCTGTATCCCAATCCTCAGAGCTTCAGTGAAATTTGTTCTCTAGTTGCCGCCAGAATGGATGGGGACTGCTTTGGGATGATGCTGGATAGTGAGGAGGATGGCTTTTCACCCATTTCTTATGGAACTCACTACCACAAGATGTAGTGATGGCCACCAATTCGGATGGCTTTAAAAGGGAGTCGGATAAATTCCTGGAGGCGAAGGCTATCAATGGCTACTTGCCATGATGGTTGTGTGCTGTCTCCAGTATTCGAGGCAGTAAGCCTGTGTGCACCAGTTGCTGGGGAACATGGGTGAGAGGGTGCTGTTGCACCATGTCCTGCTTGTTCATCCCTGGCTGGTTTGCCACTGTGTGAACAGTGTGCTGGACTAGATGGACCCTTGGTCTGATCCAGCATGGCTCTTCTTATGTTCTTATGTTCTGCATTCCTTTATTCTTAGCCTATGTTTACACTGGCCCTGCACAACATGTTAACCCCTCTGCCCCACCTCCACCTCTATGGCCAGATCTACACCAAGCACGATATGATACTTTGAAAATGGTTTGAAAACTGCATATGGAGAATATCCTTCTCTACTGATGAGGATTGTGCCTGAGATGTTGCACTTCAGAAAGTGTCAAGCCACAATCTCAATGACATTTTAGTCAAAGCTGCTACTCTGCACCAGTCTTGATGGATGAATCCCACCGGTGGAATAGAAGAGAAGGCAGTTTTATTTGATTCCTTCTTCCCCTGCAGCCCTCTCTGTCTCCTACAAAAAAATAACATTTTTTTTAAAAAAAAAAATATACTGCAGAAGGTTGGAGGACTTTCCAGAATGGTGTGGGAAGTGGCACTGGGGGCTGCAGAAGGAAGGAGAAATTTGGTGAAAATCATTTCCCCTCTCATTTCCAATGAGCGGAACTCAGCCAGTGAATTTAGATTCTGGATCCAAACCACTAAGTACAACTCCTGAAGGGATTTGAATATCCACTCATTCTTCCTTTGTCTTACCAGAGACTTGACCTAGCTGCTAGCTTGCACAAAGTCTTAGGCTGTCTCTAAAGAAGTGATTTATAGCACGCTTGTGACTGGCCACTCATTAAAGTTTGTGGGTTATTTTAATAACATTGTCATCATGCAGGATGTCTTCCTCCCTCCCCCTTATTCTGCTGTCAGAAAACATAAGAATAATCAACTTTAGAAAATTAATCCTCCAAATCACCCAGTGTATTGAGGGTGTTCTGCTAGAATTCCACCACTAGATGGCAAAGTTTTCTTGATTTGAATGGAAGTTCAAACTGAAGGCAGAGATAGGAAGTATTCCATTGAAACCACGTGGCAGCCCACGTAATGAGCCTATTGCAATCACAGGACGAAAATGGAAGCAGAAAGCAGTGGTGGGTGGGTGGGTGTTTTAATGTCGAGAAGCTTAGGCTGTGTGTGCGGGAAATACATGGCATCACAAAGCTGTCAATCTCTAGAGTCAAGTCCATTGCACATGGCAACAGTGTCTAGTGGTTATTTGATAAGATGTTGAATGCATGGAGAGACTGCAGGTCCTTGTTGGTTCAACCAGTCATGGAATCATAGAATAGTAGAGTTGGAAGGGGCCTATAAGGCCATCGAGTCCAACCCCCTGCTCAATGCAGAAATCCACCTTAAAGCATCCCTGACAGATGGCTGTCCAGCTGCTTCTTGAAGGACTCGAGTGTGAGAGAGCCCACAACCAAAGTCCCCCACTCCAAGAGAGAAAGTAACAAACAAACAAACAAACAAGATTTTAAATGACATTAAATAAACAAATAAATAAACTTTAATTTTCACTGTCACTGAGAAACAATTAAAGGCAACACAAGTATAATTAAAATAATTAGCATTTATATAACTTTTAGTGTTCAAACATTTCATGTAAATTATCTCAGTAATCCTAAAGCATCCCTATAAGTCAGTATTATTGTTCCCACATTATAGATGGGATATGAGGCACAGAGAGCGGAAGGGAGAGGGAGGGAGGAGAATGGATTGCCTCTGGCCATAGGATACTCTTGGCTAGGTGAAATTTGAACCAGGGGCTACCTGACTTTCTTAAACCACTGCTTTGATCATCTGCCTCTAGGGGGCAGTGTGGCACAGTAGATGGAGACAAAGTATTTAGAGCAGGCAGCTCTATACTTTACACAGCAAACATCTCTGCAGTGTATATTTAGAGGTGTGAACCGCCCAGAGAGCTCCGGCTATTGGGCGGTATAGAAATGTAATAAATAAATAAATAAATAAATACATACTGGAGTTTTTTATAACAAGCACAGAAAGAACAAGTAGCAATGGTAAGAACAGACCACGGAACAACGGACTGGTTTAAGATTGGGAAAGGAGTACGGCAGGGTTGTATACTCTCACCTTATCTATTTAACTTGTATGCAGAACACATCATGCGACGTGCTGGGCTTGACGAATCCAAGGCTGGAGTTAAAATCGCAGGAAGAAACATTAACAATCTCAGATATGCAGATGACACCACATTGATGGCTAAAAGCGAGGAGGAGCTGAGAAGCCTTATGACGAAGGTGAAAGAAGAAAGTGCAAAAGCTGGGTTGAAGTTAAATCTCAAAAAAACCAAGATTATGGCAACTAGCTTGATTGATAACTGGCAAATAGAGGGAGAAAACGTGGAGGCAGTGACAGACTTTGTATTTCTGGGCGCAAAGATTACTGCAGACGCTGAGTGCAGCCAGGAAATCAGAAGACGTTTACTTCTTGGGAGGAGAGCAATGACAAATCTTGATAAAAATAGTTAAGAGCAGAGACACCACACTGACAACAAAGGTCCGCATAGTTAAAGCAATGGTATTCCCCGTAGTAACCTATGGCTGCGAGAGCTGGACCATAAGGAAGGCTGAGCGAAGGAAGATAGATGCTTTTGAACTGAGGTGTTGGAGGAAAATTCTGAGAGTGCCTTGGACTGCAAGAAGATCAAACCAGTCCATACTCCAGGAAATCAAGCCAGACTGCTCACTTGAGGGAATGGTATTAAAGGCAAAACTGAAGTACTTTGGCCACATAATGAGAAGACAGGATACCCTGGAGAAGAGGCTGATGCTAGGGAAAGTGGAAGGCAAAAGGAAGAGGGGCCGACCAAGGGCAAGATGGATGGATGATATTCTGGAGGTGACAGGCTTGACCTTGGGGGAGCTGGGGGTGGCGACAGCCGACAGAAAGCTCTGGCGTGGGCTGGTCCATGAAGTCACGAAGAGTCGGAAGCGACTGAATGAATAAACAACAACAAACAGAAAGTGTGGATGAGAAATCATGTATACAAAGCCTTAAGCAATAGTTTACATGCATCTGGAGACCCTGGCCCAAAGTTACGAACATAACGAACATAACTCCAGCCATGCTGGAACAGACCGAGGGTCCATCTAGACCAGCACTCTGTTCACACAGTGGCCAACCAGCTGTCATCCAGGGGCCAACAAAGCAGGACATGGTGCAACAGCACCCTCCCACCCATGTTCTCCAGCAACTGGTGCATATAGGCTTACTGCCTCCGATACTGGAGGAAGCACATAGCCATCAGCACTAGTAGCCATTGATAGCCTTCTCCTCCAGCAATTTATCCAACCCCCTTTTAAAGCCTTGCAGATTGGTGGCCATCACTACATCTTGTGGTAGTGAGTTTCATAATTTAACTATGTGCTCTGTGGAGAAGTACTTCCTTTGATTTGTTCTGAAGTTCATTCAATCCCGGAGAATTATTAAACTCTCAATAATATGTTGCTTAGCTGGCCCAGGAGTCATTCATTATTATTATTATTATTATTATTATTATTATTAGGGGTGTGCACGGACCCCCCCACTCCGCCCCGCGGGCAGATCCGAAAATTTCGGATCGGCCCGCTCTGCTCCGCGCCACTCCGCCCATACTCCGCTCCTCTTCGCCGCGGAGCTCAGGCTCCAAATCAGAGCTCCGCAGTGGAGGGGAGTGGTGCCAGGTAAGGCTGGGAGAGGAGGGCGCGGGGGGTACCGGGGGGGAGGGGGACCTTACCTGCCTCCGTCCGCGGTCCGTCGGCTTCTTCAATTGAGCCCGCGGTTCAACCAGGAAGTCTGGGCCGCAAGTGTGTTGAACCGCGGGCCCAATTGAAGAAGCCGAGGGACCGCGGACGGAGGCAGGTAAGGGAGAGGAGGGGGGGTTACCGGGCCCTGCTGTTGTCGCCGCATGGACGACAGCGGCGGGGCCCAGTAAACCCCACTTACCTTTCCGGCGGAGCTCCGGATCGAGGCGAAGGATCCGCCTTCACCTCGATCCTCTTCGCCACGCTCCGCCGGCCCCCCAATCCTCTTCGCCTCCGCCTTAAGGGTAGGCGAAGCACCCCGCTCCGCTTCTAATTCGCCGGTCCGATTAGAAGCGGAGCACATCCATTATTATTATTATTATTATTATTATTATTATTATTATTATTATTTGCTGATTATGATAAAATAAGTACTATTCTGTAAGACTAATAATTTACTTCTCTTCACTTTGTTGCCAACATTTTAATTTTAGACAGGCCCCTCGTGCCTTTGATCACTGCTTGTGAAGCAGAAATTTAGTAGGGGGGTTTGTTTGCTTTGTTTCCCAATCCGTGCATCTGTAATGTTTCAGGTTTCTATAAATAGATTGCAATCACCTCAGAGACAGACAAATAGATCTTTGACAGTATTTACTTAACTTTAGAATGTTTGGTAAATAATAATATTAAGAAATTGATTCACTGAACTATTTACCAAATATGAACAACTCCAACTTTAAGCCACAGTTCACTCTGAAATGCAGCACTATTGTTGCTGGACCAACAACAGGGCTTGTCCCAGTTCTTTTAGTCTTTTGTTACCAGTCTCAGTTGTGGAGGTGTGCTCTTCTTCTAGCTGTGGGCTGCTTTATCTCTTTCTTTACCATGCTGCTGGCGCCCCTGGATTCCCTTCTCAGCTCTCCTCTTTCACTCTCTCTTCAGCCACTGATCACTTTCCTCCTTTTAAACTCACCTTAACTCTCTCCTCCCTCCATACCAGAGCCCATCCACTTTTTACAGACAATTTCCCTTTGAGGCAGGCATTTCACTACACTGACCATATGAAAAGGAGGACAGGGCTTCTGTATCTTTAACAGTTGCATAGAAATGGAATTTCAGCAGGTGTCATTTGTATGCATGCATGCAACACCTGGTGAAATTCCCTCTTCATCACAACTGTTAAAGCTGCAGGAG
The DNA here is from genome assembly GCF_023053635.1 of Elgaria multicarinata webbii. NCBI lineage: Eukaryota > Metazoa > Chordata > Lepidosauria > Squamata > Anguidae > Elgaria > Elgaria multicarinata. The sequence continues at coordinate 71,907,288 of NC_086172.1, read as the reverse complement.
CCCTGCCATCTTTTTTTTGTATTTGGTCATGCTAGGCAGGGCTCCTGCAGCTTTAACTGTTGTGATGAAGAGGGAATTTCACCAGGTGCTGCATGCATACAAACGACACCTGCTGGAATTCCCTTTTCTGTACAATTGTTAAAGGTACAGGATTCCTGTCCTCCTTTCCATATGGCCACTCTATGCAAGACGCCAGTCAGCAGAATGAAGGCATTGTCTAAAGGATGCATGAAAAAATGTGGGTGGGCAGTAGTGAGCGTGGAATGCAATACTCATGATGAACCCCACACATTGCCATCTGAAGATGCCCCCCCTCTATATAATCATTAAGTTCAGAGTCTCAAATTACCTAAATCCACCACTGGTTAAACTCTGCTTCCATTCTCCCTCACACATACACACCAGTATGTACTTTTGTTGCACAAAGATATCTGGGTATCAAAGGGAAACCTTGGCAAATAAAATCAAAATGTACAAACAAGATAAATCTTATAGTTTGACCTTATAAAAGCCACTTGGGATTTTTGCTGCTCACAAATAACCTTTGGGATAGAATTTCAAAGGTGGGCTGAATTTCAAAAAACACACAGAATGATGAAGTTTAATCACCCAGGGATTTGAGAATCTGTGTATGCCCTCACCCTCTACACACACACACAACATTCTCCAGGCTGGTGACCTGAATATATGAGCAAAAGTAGGATGGTGATTCAACCAGACAAGAAGGTGAAAGTTTTCTGCAAAAAATATGAATATCAAAGGAGGTCATTTAGAATCAAAATATTGTTTCATGAGAAGCCAAGTTAATGCAATGCCATGCTGAGAAAAAGAAAGGAAAAGGCTTCACTGGAAAAGGTGCTGTTTTCTTTAGCCTGTTTGAAGACACCAGTCTTGAACTCGTATCACAAAACAAAATCAATGTTATTTTTTCTTAAGAGTCTCTTGCTTCACGCTGACATGTAAAATCAAGACAAGGAGACCAAGCCTATCAGATCAAAGCCTCCTGGTCCTTCGATCCTGACTTCAACAGACTTCTTTCAGTGTTGCTTAATGTCTCTGTCCTCTTCTCCTGACATAGACAATCTGCTGTCACAATGACAAGTCTTGGTTCAACCCCAAAAGAGATAAAACTTTTCCCTGACCTGTCTTTTCCTTGTCCGTTTCTCTGACCAGCTCTCCTTGCTGCCACTCTTGCTGCATTCTTCTCAAGGATTTTACAGCAGGAAAGGGGCAGACTTCAGACTTGTGGTTTCTCTTTTGTTTTATACTACACACTACCAACCGCAGCCAGCCACAAAATGGTGGCTCACGAGACAGACCAATTTTCTACTGCTCCCCAAGAACCATCTACTGGGATATATACAAATCTACTTGTGGGTTACCATAGATCAGGAATTCTAACACATCACTGTAAAACTGGACAGCAGAACTGAACAAAAGCCTGGTCAAAAGCAATCAATTAGTACTCCTATTTTACAGATGAGGAACACTGAAGCTGAACGAGAAGTAAATTAGCACAAGACCAGCCATGTTCTCATACTTGTTGTTTTGCCCTTTTGCTCTCCTTAAAGTTAGAAATCTCTGGAGTTCTCAGTCCTGGGGGTATTTAAGCAGAGACTGGGCAGCCATCTGTCAGGGATGCTTTCTACTGAGCAGGGGGTTGGACTCAATGGCCTAATGACCCCTTCCAGCTGTATGATTCTATGATCTACTGCAAACTACCAGAGATTATCCAGTAGATCCTGGGCCTGCTGATGCTCTAGAGCAACTCTCTCCTATTTCGGTAGTAGCAAACTGGTCTGAATCCTGCTGACTTCAAAATCTAATGGATTGAGGCACTTTCCCGACACAGCTGTGATTCCTGGTTGGCTGCATATCTGCTTGCTTATCGACGGAAAAGGAGCGCCACCTCCCTCAAACAATCCTGCTCCCCACATCCCAATTACTAGCATTTTCTAGTGGGAAACAACCTGACACTCATGAGACACATAAACACTTGCCGCAAGCGGCCTTTTAAAACCGAACCCCATGGCTAGCCTGGCCCCCCCTAGCTTGTTTCGAGATGATTTATTCTCACACAGACTGTGTAAGGATTTGGGGCTGGTGAAATTAAGCACTAATAGGAAAATGCAGCCTGAGCCAGGGATGGTGTTTTGTGCCTTTTGCTCTAAGAGATGGGCCACATTGTGGCCATCCAGATGTTTTGGCGTACAGCTCACAATAGTCCTAGCCTAGGCTGACCATTTGAAAAGGAGGACAGGGCTCCCGTATCTTTAACAATTGTATTGAAAAGGGAATTTCAGCAGGTGTCATTTGTATATATGGGGAACCTGGTGAAATTCCCTCTTCATCACACCAGTTAAAGCTGCAGGTGCCCTTCCCTCTTTTAAATCTGGTCACTCTAGTATATGAGTATAGCTCCTGCAGCTTTAACTGTTGTGATGAAGAGGGAATTTCACCAGGTTCTCCATATATACAAATGACACTGGCTGAAATTCCCCTTTTCTATTTATTTATTTATTTATTACACTTATATACCGCTCCCATAGCCAGGGCTCTCTAGGCGGTTTACAGAAATTCTAAAAATGAGATAAAAACAAGTATACAAAATGTAAAACTCTAAAACACAGAACATACACACATAAAACATTAAAAACCATTAAAAAAAACTAAACATGTGGGTGATTAAGATGTGCTGCCATATCCCTGGGCAAAGAGGAAAGTCTTAACCTGGCACCGGAAAGATAGCAGCGTTGGTGCCAGGCGAGCCTCGTCAGGGAGATCATTCCATAGTCTGGGGGCCACCACCGAAAAGGCCCTATCCATCGTTGCCACACTCCGAGCCTCTCTCGGAGTAGGCACCCGGAGGAGGACCTTAGATGTTGAACATAGTGACCGGGCATATTCACTTCGGGAGTGGCGTTCCATCAGGTATTGTGGTCCCAAGCCGTGTAAGGCTTTATAGGTCAAAACCAGCACCTTGAATTGGGCTCAGAAACATACAGGCAGCCAGTGCAAGTGGACCAGAGCAGGTGTTATATGGTCAAACCTTCTGGTTCCCGAAATCAATCTGGCCGCTGCATTTTGCATGAGCTGCAGCTTCCGAACCATCTTCAAAGGCAGCCCTACGTAGAGCACATTGCAGTAATCTAACTTGGAGGTTACCAGAGCATGGACAACTGAAGCCAGGTTATCCCTGTCTAGATAGGGGCGTAGCTGGGCCATCAACTGGAGTTTGTAGAAGGCACTCCATGCCACTGAGGTCACCTGAGCCTCAAGTGACAATGATGGATCTAAAAGAACCCCCAAGCTACGAACCTACTCCTTCAGGGTGAATGCAATTCCATCCAGAACCAGTAGAACACCCCCCATCCTGTCACCTACTAACAGCATCTCAGTCTTGTCTGGATTGAGTCTCAGTTTATTAGCCCTCATCCAGTCCATTGTCGCAGCCAGGCACTGGTTCAACACATCCACAGCCTCTCCTGCTGAAGATGAAAAGGAGAAATAGAGCTGCGTGTCATCAGCATACTGATGACAGCACACTCCAAAGCTCCGGATGACCACACCCAGCGGCTTCATGTAAACAACATGGGGGACAAAAACGACCCCTGCGGGACCCCATACTTGAGAGTCCACGGGGCTGAGTAATGTTCCCCAAGCACCATCTTCTGTATCCGACCTGCCAAATAAGAGCGGAACCACTGCAGAGCAGTACCTCCCACTCCCAGCTCAGCGAGTTGTCCCAGAAGGATACCATGGTCAATGGTATCAAAAGCCGCTGAGAGGTTGAGGAGAATCAACAGAGTCACACTCCCTCTCCTGTCTTTCTCCCGACATAGGTCATCATACAGGGTGACCAAGGCTTTTTCCGTGCCAAAACCAGGCCTGAAGCCCGACTGAAATGGATCCAGATAATCAGTCTCATCCAAGAGTGTCTGGAGCTGGCCCGCAACCACCCGCTCAAGGACCTTGCCTATTCAACTGTTAAAGATACAGGAGCTCTGTCCTCCTTTTCATATGGTCACCCTACCTAGCCAGTATAGCTAGTATATGGTGGGGGATGATTGAAGCATCTGGAGCCAAAGCATCTGGAGGGCCACGTTGCCCACCCCTACTCTAGACAAAATAGTATGCCACGTACCACACCCAGTGGCTTAGAACTCTCCCTCTTACCCCACTGTGGCTTATTTTACCCCACCTAGATGTCTGTCCCCCTCTTCCCCAACAAGGGGAGGCATCCTATATTGAGATCCCCACCTTACCATGGTTTCTTGGATTCCCAGGGAACTCTGCTTCCAGGATCTTGATAAGGGGCTCATCTACACCTGCAGCCCTTGGAGAGTGGGGAGGGACGATCACAGAGTTTTCCACTTCAGGGATCATCCCTCAGGGGCCACATGCCAGCGAGTTGTCCTGGAAGTAAAGAGGAACATTCTGGGGCCCCATTTTCTTTTTAAAAGAGGAGACATTTGCACAATTGTACAATTGCGTGGCCATGATCCTGTGTGAAGGTGAGATTTTTAAAACACACACACACACCATAAACTCAGTGCTGGAAGATGTCGAGCGCCATCCCAAAGATGGCAAAAATGCTCTTCCCCGATCCCCACAGATTCCCCCCTGCACAGCTCCATGCCTGTTTCCTGGTACTTGCGGGGAAGAGGGAAGACCCTGGGAGGGAGAGCCACACTGCCCGCAGAGCTCAGGATGGTCCTGAGACAGCGGGTAAAAAATGGGAAAAAAGCAGTCCCAGCTATCCTGGGAGAACTGAATGCTGATCCCCCAGTTCACTAGATGTATGCGCAGGGACGACCTTGTGACCACCCTGGGATAAATGGCAGGTGTAGATTAGGCCAAGAGGTTTGTTCCTCCTCAGTATTTGATAGCCAGCCTCAAGAGGGCTGCATATTTGCCCCACTAATTTACCACCATGGTGGCTGAGGTGCAGGAAGCCCTCCATTCATTCCTAAGAAAGAAAATCCTAACTCCCTAGTGCTACTGTGGGCAACCTAGAAATCACCAAGTACCAACCTGAGTACCTTCCAGATGTGTTAGACTATTCCCCCCATCATTCCCAGCCAGCGTGAGCAATGGCCATGTTCACTGGGGATGATAGGAAATGTAGCCCAACAAGATATCTGGAGAGCATTTGGTTGGGGAAGGCTGGTCTAGAGTCTTGAAAAGGGCAGGCCAAGAAGATCCACCTCTTCCTCTTCCTGTGGTATGGTTGCTATTTCCTTTCAAGAAGCTTTGTGGTCCTGTACCACCTCCCAGGAACAAAAATATATAAAGAGAAAAAAGTATTTTCCTCCTATTCTTGCACCTCCTTCCCTCCCTGTCTCGTTCCCTCCCTCTCTGTTAAACATATTAATGTGATTCCTGCAGTGTTTATTTATAAAGAAAATTTATTCTGTTTGGGGGTGACATTTATGCTGATTATCCTTACAGCCTTTTCACTGCCTCTGCCTTTTATGGTGGTTGTATTTCTTTAGGGCTGCTGCTCATCCCATTTTAGAAGTGGAGTATTTTATTGGGATGACCATCTGATAAAATGGTTTGGGCTGCATTTTACAGATATATATATGCAAGCTAAGAGGGAACACGGGAAAGCCAAGGCATAAAAGATTTCCAATCAATGCTTCACCTTTTATTGGCAATGCAGGTTTATGATTTATCGTCACAACCATCAGCACATGGGTTAATTCAATACATGGCTAATTTGGGGATACCATATTTGACAAGATGGTTATCAAACTGTGAGAATAAATGGAGGACAGCAAGTGGGGTTTGGTGGATGACATAAATTCCAAGATGAAATATCTGGTTTCAAAACTGTAGTCAGGGACGAGGCCATAGCTCAGTGATAGAGCATGTGCTTAGCATGCAGAGAGTTCCAGGTTCAATCTTTAACACTTCCAGTTAAAAGGCTGGATGTGAAAGACTTCTTCCTGAGACCCTGGAGGCCAACTGCTAGTAAGAGTTGGCCAGATAATACTAAGTTATGTGGACAAAGAGTATCTGAGGTGCCTTCCAATGTTCCAGTGTTCATGCATCTGCTCTGGCAAGGGAAGTGGTTTCCTCGTGGCAATCCCATGCAACTGCAAAATATCTGAGAATTGCAGAGCCACATGGATGACACCAATAGCATGGACCCAAACTAATCTCATCCAACTGGAAGCCATGCCTGTTTCTTATCTCTTTCTCTAATGCTTTTGGGGTTTGCTGGGTTTAAATGGAATTGCATCAGGGAATTGGGTAGACAGAAATTTGTGATGGATGGCAGCAGAACAGTTAGCATTAGCTAGAACCCTTCAGTGCTGACCTGGTGCACTCCTTCAACTGCAACTTCCAGGATTTCCAGCTGGCACTGATGGGAGTTGAAGTTCAAAAAACCTGGAGAACAGGGCATCACATTGGAAAAGGCTGATCTGGCAGATATAAATGGGCAATATATTGGATATTTCTTACGGAGGGGAGTTGGATAGATTATAGATCTTTGTGTGTGATAGGTAGGGATGTTGCGAACACCTGATTGGATCTGAGAGTTTTATGGACTCCCCTGCGTCTTCCCCAGACAGACCCAGTAAGGCACCTGCAGCGCATTTGCAGGCCCACGCTTAGAACACCCATGCATCTGACAAGTGCCCAGCAGTCGTCTACCCTTGACTGGAATCTCCATTATGCACAACAACAGAAACTCCAGAAATTGTGCATTTCCCCCTTGCCTAAATGGCAGTGATAAAGCCCCTATTTATGCAACATGGGAAAATACGTAATTTCTAAAGCCTCCATTGTTGTGCACAATGGAGGCTCCAGAAGAGGGTGGGCAGGCTTGTGATGTTGTCAGCTGCTCGCTGAGCTTCGAAAGAATCACGTGCGGTGTGGCAGATGTAGCAGCAGGGTGAGCATCTGATGAACTGGATGTGGGCAAGTCCGGCCATTCCTAGTGATAGGATATAATTAAGAAAATATTAAGGTATTATTGGGATGCTTTGGGTGCCGTTTTGTGAAGAAAGGTGGGAGTACAAATCAAAATCAATAAATCAATGAAATAAATATTGGAAGAAAGAGGAAGGAATGCAGAGCGATTGTTTGGGAAATGCCTCAAAAGTGATCAGGAACTGTATCCTTCAATTGGAACACCTTCCCCCTTTCTCCATAGCTGCCGACTCATTTCCCTTTCTTTTGGGGGCATTATGAGGGTAATGAAACCTGACTGAAAGCTTCAGCACATCTAGTCAAATGCGCGGCTCCCATCGCTTCTTCTGTCACCTCTCCCTCGTTGCTTCCTGAAAACATTCAGTCCCATTCAGTCTGGTAGGAGAGAGCAGCAACCGGACTTAATGAAGATGTGTGTGTTTTTGCGGCGCAATAATGGTCAGAAGGGGCAGAAGGTGGGCAAGAGGCAGATGACGTTGTGTGAGTAATTCATGAATGCCCAGAAACGAACGTGCGGTAAAATGCTCGATGGATGGAACCTTGAGCGTTAGGATTGCTGAAGACAAAATCCTGTCCTTGGTAATGCTGGAGTCAATTGGCTTACATATATACATATGTATCAGGTACTGGGTTGTTGGATTCATCAATTCTCCAACACGAGCAGGAGCATGCCAGCCTTTCCCCCTCTGGCATCACATTCTTTGTTCTTTTCACTAGGAGTGTGTCTTCGTGAAGAGGAGAAACTCCTGCATCCATGGGGTGGGGTGGGGATCTCCATGTGATCTGAAATGCAGGAAAATCAAAATTCTGGATTGTGGGGTGAGTGTTCATGGATTGAGCAGGCTATCTGCTTCACAAAGTCACCCTATGCGTAGAGGGTGATGAATGGGCTGATGGAGGGGGGAGCTAGTACGCTCCCCCTCTCATGTGTATATTATCCTCAGATTTAGAACACCTGAATAGGGCTTTAATCTCTCTTCCTTCTCCACATTGGCTGTGAAGGATGATGGCCAATCCTTTTATGATGGCTGTATAAATGCATGATTCTTAATTGTAAGAATTCTGTAAAAGATTCCCAAAGTACTTCAACACAGGGAGTTCTGGTTAAGGAAATCAATTAATATCACATGCTTTGCAGTTATTTTCTTTTCCGCCTATTGCATGAACAAACACACCAAAATGCAGGCAGTAAAAGTTTACAGGTTTACAGTTCTCAATTAAGTAAAACTACTAATGCTCTCCTGGTGGTGCTTATTTATAAACACAATTTATTCTTGTTTCTCAGAACTGGCTGGGCAAAGGCTGCTGCTATCAGAAAGCTTTCAATGACTGCATGTTTTATGGCCACCATATTTCCTTTGCTACATTCCACCTTAGAAATAAAATGTTTCATTGGCATGTCCATGCGATAAAATATGTCCCTCCAGACATATATTTACTCAGGGAGTATTTGAAAAGTAAATGCATGTAATATTTAAGGCAGCTAGTGATGCCAGCAGCAGTAAATTAATTCACAAGGTTGGGAAGATGTTGGGTGAGGAAGACAACTGGTGTGAGACGTCGTTCATGGTTGTTAATGCGCATGCGTCTTTAGTTCTGGCTAGCTTAAACAAATCAAGTCAGCAGAATACTTAAGGACATGCTTAGAGGTAAGGTTGATACAATACCCAAACCCCATGGGGAGGGGGGAAAAGCCTGTTCTCAGTACAGACCTAAATTGCTGGGGAATTTAAGGAGTGCAAAACTCCCATAAGAAACTTTTGCTAGTTTTATCGAGATCCTTACAGTTTTTCATTTTTCACCTGAAGCGGGACCTCCAAGTGATCTGTGAATTTCCAGTAACAACCTGAACACATGTGGAAAAAAAATCTGTTTTTTTTTGTTTGTTTTTTGCTTAGCTTATTAACTATATCTGTGCTAAAAAAAAATGCACATGGAAAAATTTTAAAGGCAAGAGTCGGCTTTTAAGAGAGAAAGAAGGATAAACTGCCTGGAAATCACCTCTGATAATCCGATTTTCCTTTTTCTACACTTATTCTCAGTTTTGATCTACTGGAACTTCAGCGACTTTTATTTTACCATTTCTTGAAATATCCCAGAAAACTATGACAGATATCAATGTGATGATGAGCTTCATCGGACAGGGGGAAAATCATGGTTCCCTACCATCGCTTCTCTGTCCCTGCTTCTATCACACAATACTTCCTCTTTCTCAACTGAGAAGAGGAAGTAAACAACATGCATGTGACCCATTCAGTGGGCATTTTTATTGCGCTGCTTCTCCTGCACGCAGTAGGAGATCAAGGAAGTTCCATTTTAAAAAACAAATCAGACTTACTGGGGTCTTTTTGTCATGGGAAGAAGGCCAGAAATTCTGGGAGATGCATGGGAGGCGGATGGAGTTATGAATAGGACCTGTGAAAATCTGTGAGTGCCCAGTAATGAGTGTCCTATAAAATGCTTGTCTGATGATCCCTGATATCACAATTCTATGAAGCCAATCAGATGTGACTGGCTATTTGATGTCACAGGAGGACAACAAAGCCAAAGGCATTGCCCTCACTATGAATGGCTGTCATGGAGGGGGGTACATGCTTGTTGCCAAGGCAACTGGGCTGACTCTTCTCAGTTTGCATGTTATCCTGTTATGCTCAGCCTCACTATGGATAGTGAAGTATAGGAAGACAGAGAACTTCAGTCTGGTTGTCTTGGCAACACAGCACATTCTCTTTTCCTGGACAGACATCCCCAAACATTTTCACCTCCTTTCACAGCACCCCTGCAAAGAATTGCCAAAACAGAAGTCCTTGTTACAGGGCGTGGGGTGAAAATCAAATATATCCTCCCTATTTCAGTGTCAGCACTAAGAAAAACTATTTTGGCTTTCCTTGAGAATTGTCCAATGTGTCCCATGAGAAGGAACTCCTAGGTTTACCTTAGATGTTACTTTTGGTGAAATGCTGGCAGCATCTTCACTATTCTATATTTTCCATTTTTGGTCAGCAATTTTGCACCCTTTTGAGAGGAAGAAATTCTTCCTCCTCCCTTTGCTCTTCTTCATGCTCAAGTTAGCTTCTCATAAAGATGAAGCATTTTCTGAGCAAACATCACTATTTTTCAGCTTGCGAATATGGTATCCTTCATGGTATCTCTCTTAGGAAAACTTCATATTAAATCAATAGTCCTTTCCTCAAATGATAGTCCATTTAAAATGCAAATGAGAGTCCTCTGGTTGTTTAATTGGAATCTCTCAGGAGTGTGCCTTTTCCTGCAAAATAATAAAAGTAAAGAAATAAAGATGCGGGGGGGGGTATATGAACATCATCATTATTTATTTATTTACCACCCCTCAATCATATTTCCAGGATGGTTTTATGAAAAGAACAACACAATTAAAATGTAAATGCCAAAAATAAAACAAATCAAAAACACACCATCTAGTATAAATCTGCATACTCATACTCACTAATGCGAGTTTGCATTCCCATTTCATCAGCAGCATGCATGAAAAGATTGGGGAAATTGTCCAACTGCTGCTTTACAAGAACCCAGAATATGAGAGGGTGATATATGGATGTTGATGTAATCAATCTATTGAATGAATAAACTGCATGAACTCACGGTAGTTTGAAGAGTACATGGCAAGACCCATGGGAAAAGGACGTTAAAAGGAAGAGATAGATGAAAACTCCGGCCCACGCAGCCCGAGACATTTTGCTGTCTGTGGTGAAGTACAGAACGATGGCCGTCTGCCATACCATGTACAGATGCTTACTGCACTAGCATTTGAATACTGGTAATGGGATAGCGTTCTCTATCAAGGGCAGAAGACTAGTTTAGGGTAGAGCTATACACAAGCAGCCTCTCAAAATTCTGCACCTTATTTGCAGGTAAAGAAATGGGGGGAGGGACAATTTCACTGAATTTCTCCAGGTGGAGGAGAAATTCTCCAACAATTTCTCACAGTCAGCATCACCATTAGCAAGCATTGCAGAACAACTTCTTTCTTTTTTTGTCTAAGGTTTTTTGGGGTAGTTGTTTTACTGCACAGCCACTGCAAGTGGCAACAACATCAACTGTATTGGCAACCTAGCCTCCATTTTGCACCCTCCACAATGCTCTATATACCATCACTCCAGAGAAGCAATGCAGCCACTACAAAAACTAAAAACTGACTTTTTATTTCTAGTAGGTAAGAAAAAAAAATCTCAGGAATTTCCTGAAAGTTCTCTTTCCCCCATGAAAGGGGCTTCCATTTTTCTGCCTCATTCTCAGGGCATTTTATAATTTATTTTGAATGTGTTGTTGGTGTTTTTGATCTTAACTAACCACTATGAGGTGGCTGAGGGTACTGTTTATATTTTTTCTTTCTATTACACATCTCACCATTGCTCTACACTCTCCCAGGCTGCCTGCACTTCCTGATATGAAAAGGCCTCAGAGGAGGAATAAAATTAATGACGTCTTCCCTTGGGCAGGAAGTGAGGGAAGCCAAGGAGGCTGTCAGACAGATGACTGTACAATGAAAGACAGGACACTCACACACACAAACTCCTCAGACATCTCCTAAGTAAGGTAAGTAGAAGAACCCTGAACGAAGCCCGTAAGAATTTCTCCAAAATTTCTTCCCATTTGAATTTCTTTTTGAAAGCAATTTCTTTTCTATCAATTTGAATGAGAATGGTTGAAATTTTCATGGGAGATTTTTTTTTGACACTGCATTAGTTTACAGGGCTCAGGGTGGGTGCATGCAAAGCTCTGCCCTCCAACAGAAGGGAACATGGCAGAAGTATTTGTGTCAGGCCTGTTTCCAGCAAGGCACATGATGTGTAGGACAGTATGAGTGGGAGATCCAGATTATGATATTTGTCAGGAGAACTTTTCAGGGTGAGTCTGCTTTCCTTCAAGAAAGCTTCAGAAACCTAGTAATGGGTTGAATCCAGATCAAGGCACATGCAACTGAGTTGGCATAAGTGGGACTGCCCAACCCCTCTCCCCCACAGCAGTCCCTCCAGGCTCTTGAGAATTATACACAGAAGGTCTGGGGACCCTGCTGAATGGTGCAAGCTGTGAGGCTGGAGGAAGGGGGAACCACCACCACCCTCAAAAAGGGGCAGAAATACCTTCCATGGACATAGGGATGGGCAAGCAGGTGATATCTGAGTTTGTTGAGGTTCTCCAAATACCTCCTTGAAGTTCGGTTCACCTCATTTGCTTTCCCATCTTTCCCCCACCCTCCCCTGATCGGGAAAATGATCATTTGCCCCCATAGGCTGGAGCATTAAAATGAAGATTTGGGGTGGGGGATGCATTTTTGCACAAGTGCAGATTTTTGGAAGTGCAGACTTTTGAATGTGAGTGCAAGTTTGGGAAATTGCAAATATTTCCCAAGAATTGCAGTTCTGCTTGTGTTCACATTCAGGGTTGTGAACATAACATGCTCGTACATTTCATCATGAATGGAGCCCTTCCATCAGCAGAAGGCAGATCCTTCATCCAATATCTTGCTGTGGTTCCCAAGACTCCTGTGAAGGCCAGGAATCTTGGGGCTTCCTGTGGTGGGTGGGGATATTCCAAATCCAGACAAGAGGATCAAGATAGGATATTCCTCTCCAAATGGCTTTCCTTTCCCATTCATTGAGCATGTCAGCACAACCCATTAGGAAAGTGGTCTGTCTTTTTCACTTGACTGCTGCCATTGCAAATCTGTTGTACATCTCCCCATATATATTTTTCATCCATTACATTTGGGGTGTGTGCTGTAGTCCTATCATTGTGAGTCCTATCATTGTGATTTTCATCTGATGAGGATCTGGCCTCTGCACATCTGGCCTCTGTGTTCCTCTGCAGACATCACAGAGGAAAGGGAATTATTCAACTGCATACTAGGATCAGCAGCACTTTGCTTTTTACGAATCAGCAGCTCGTATTCTCTGTGGTCCTGCAATCCTTATCACTTCAGGAGGAACAGAAAAAGTAAATCCTAAATGTTAGGCACATAATATGCATACAATTAGATCACTTTCTCCCCCACCCAGAGCTCTTTTCTCCCACTTCCCACAAGACTCCTTCCTCCATCTGCATCCATATTTAAAATCCTAATCCTCTCTGTCTGACAAATGAATCTTTCTCATGCACCGGCACTGGCTGTGACATTAGAAGCAAGAGGATTATGCTTAGATGCAGGCAACAAAAGAGGCAGCAAAGGAGCGTGCACTCTCAAGAGTTCATTACATTCCTGTATCTTGTGCACATACTTAGTAATAAAGAATTATAGAAGGGTAAAAAAGACACAGAGAGAGAGAGAGAGAGAAAGAAAGAGAGAGAGATCCTGAATTGGGAAACAAATGTAGGGATTAAAACTGCAGGACATCGAACGCTGATAAATGGGGGCCTCAGCATTTCACACGGAGCTGACATAAATTCTGCAATAAGAGTGCTGTGAAAGTTCACAACAGGAACTCAACACTACATTTGTTTTTGCCTACCGTTTTTGCTTTGTTTATGTTCAGCCTCAGTATTACACTGAATCTTTGAAGGTAGGTAGGGAAGGGGTAGTTTGCTGATATGAAGTGAGGGAACAGGGAGAGGTTTTGTCTTGAAACCAGAGCTATCAAGGGTCGGCATGGTTGGAAGCCTGCCAAGGGCCCATACCCCAGCATGGGCCCATTGAGAAGAACCCCCTGGGGTTGCTCTTCCTCTTCAGCATTGCAATCTGCTTGTTCACCTGCCTCTCACTCTGGCCCAGATAATGGTTGCAGTGAGAAGTAGGAGCAACAGATGACCCTGCGTACTTCCTCACCGGTTCTCTCTGCCTGTCAAACAAGTGGTATCAATGATGAGAAACAGGATTTGGAGGAATAGCAGTTGTGAAAGTAGACTCAATGAGAAGGGTGTCAGGTATAGGCCTTGTACCTAGTAGTTAGATTTATTAGGAAATGCTTTGAAAATGTCAGATGTCCCCTGCAAGCTTATCCCTGTAAGCACTTCCCATGGGAGTAGCTGGTTCACTCCTTTGCTTCGGCCTTGAAGTAGCTGGTTCTCTGGGAACTTCAGAGTGTTTTGGAAAAGGTGGGGGACACTCTTCGAAGCAGATTGTAACATCCTGCCCTCTTGGCATGAGGGCATAGTTTACCGGTCAGAGAACCTGTCTGTCAAGTGACTTTGAATAAGCCTTAAAGGCTGTGCAAAGCTGAAAAAGCTTTCCTAGGTTTCATCTCTCAACGCAATGCCTGACTTCCCTCCTGCTTTGGATTCCACATGGACGCTTTGCTATTTTGACTTTAGATATCTAAGAACTGTGCCATGAAAAGTAGTGAGGCTTTTCATAGACTTGGACTTGCACATGCTGTGGACTCTGTGTTTATGCCCAGACTCAGGTGGCAAGGAGTTCCCAGTCCTTAGCAGAAGGATTGAACTCCTGGGCCTGAAGCTTAACCTTTCCTGAAGTTATGGTAATGGGGTCAGCTCAGTAGTGGTAAGCTGAGACTGACAAGTGTGTGATGGATCTCTCTGCCCGGCTCTGGTGGCTCAGAGCAACCTTTCCTGGGACTTTGTTTTAGGAGATTGGCCATTTCCCTTTGAGGAGCCAGCATATGCGGAGAAGCTCAAAGCTGTTATTGGCATACCCTATTCACACACACCCTCTCTCTGAGTGTTTGCCTTAAGGATCGTTTCAGAAAAAAGAGCCTAACGCTTCCTAACCATCATTCATCTTTAAGTGTGTTTTAGAGACTCTGTAACCATTAAGCTTGTCTACCATGTGATTTCCTCAATAAAAGAAGTCTCACTGATGTGAGTGTCTCGTATCAGCTTGACAGCATGTGTGAATGCCAGAGGGAACAGGCAAGAACACGACAGAGGGGGGCATAAAGGGTGTCTTGCCTAATGGCCTTCAAATCCCTGGAGTGGGCACTTAATTTTTGTGAACCGCCCAGAGAGCTTCGGCTATTGGGGGGTATAAAAATCTAATAAATAAATAAATAATAAATAAAAATTGAAACCAACATATTGTGTTGGATTCAGATTGGCTAGTCCATGAATAGAAGGGTTCCTTATGGTCACAGAGGGCACCATGTCTCCCTGCTGCAGGATGGGAGGTGAGTTTTTCCATATCTCTTTCCCTCTGCAGATGGCTTGTTTCCTCTGGAGCACCTTTTCAGAAGGCATTGGGAGGGTGGGGTGCAGGGAAAAGGGGGAAAAAGACTAGGTAGGAATGAAACCCGTTGTAATGTCTGGTCTGGCTCCAGCCTTCAATAAGTTACAATTTCAAATCCCACCCATTTCCTCAAGTGCTAATAGCTGTTTTAATGCCTATACCAGTGGCTGTTCATCTTCACTAACAGCATTTTATTTAAAAAGGCAACTTTTGTATTAAAACACAAATTAGCTAATTCATTATAAATTCAAGTATGATTTATAAAGCAATATTGCCTATTAAATAATGCCAGATGGTACCCATGAGGAATTAATTTCCAACAACAGAATCTCATGTGATTGAGGGGACTAGCAAAATGTATAAAACAGATACTGGGAACAGATTTCCACCACCGAAATGTGAAATCAACTATCATTGTTTGGAAACTAGAGTGGGCAGAAGAGGTGGAATTACCCATCAAACAAAAAATGTTGCTTTCAAAGAGGTTTGTATCAAGTGCTACAGAAGATAATGAAAAGTATAGTGTGGAATATTCCATTTCATGAACTCAGACTACCAAATGCTTTTGAGAAAAATTCAGTAGGTGTATATTAGGGATGAACGAGAAATTTGTTTCAGTTCATCTTTGATCAGGATTTAACCAGTTTGTACCTTTTAGATCAAATACAGACTTGGATTCAATCTGCAGTCGAAGTGCATACATTTCCAAGCTTGGGATGTGATTTGCAGATCAAAGAAATTGTGAACAATAGCATGCGTACATTTGAAAAATGCAGAAGAGAAGAATGTATACATTCCAAAGATGCACACAATTGTGCACACATTTGGGGAAAAATATGCATGGAAATATGGACAGATTTTCATGCAAAAAAAGGGGGGGGAGAGTCACGACCTGTTACAGACTCGAGTCGGAATAAGCTTCAAGATGGAATATAGAGAACTTCAGCAAGCTTCAGTTTTGCTAATTCACACGTGTGTGTGTGTGTGTGTGTGTGTGTGTGTATGTGTGTGTGTGTGTGTGTGTGTGTGTGTGTATATATATATATATATATATATATATATATATATATATATAATTTAGAGTTGTCAATTTAATCTAAAACAAAATGAATGAGGTGCTCCCTTGGTTATGGAATGATCTCCCATGGGAGATCATTGCCTGGTCCCGTTGTTGTTGTTGTTGTTGTTGTTGTTGTTGTTAACATTTAATTAGATTTGGACTTTTAGGTACTTTACCTTTCCTAATCTGTGATATACATTCTATCTGTTCTTCCAATATATTGGGTTTGAATAGCCTCCAAGAGTACTGAAATTATTGGACCTCCCTCCTGTTTAGAAGTTCCCTATTGTAGAACTAAATATAGCCATGTTGAACTTTCTGAGCAACTTCCCTCTTACATATATGTTTCATTTAATAGCACTATGGTCACTGTTTGACAAGCACATTTTTAAAGAAATGTATATTAAAGAGATGCATATTTTAACATGTACACTGGGCTGCAGTTCTTAATGTTTGATTGGTGACTTTCCTGGGAAGGTGGAGAGCATTCCTAAAAGCACGAATCTGGGCACTGTTATGTCTCCTGTTAGAATGTAAACACCTGAGTGGGCTTCTGTTAGGAGAACATGCCTCATTTGTTTGTTTGTTTGTTATATTTATATGCCACCTTTTCCTCTAAGGAGCCCAGGACAACTTACATGATCCTCCTCTTCCCCATTTTATCCTCAAGACAACTTTGTGAGGTAAGTTAGGCTGGGCCTGTGACTGGCCCAAAGTCGCCTAGGCAGCTTAATGGCAGAGTGGGAACTTGAACCTGGATCTCGCCAGTCTCAGTCTAGCTCTCTAACCACTACACCACACTGACTGTCTTTTAGATGCATTATTGCTTGCAACTTCATAATGGCCTAGATTAGATGATACTTGTTCCTGATCTGATATATGTAGAGTTTACAATCTGATCATTGAATGAACATGCATGAATAATACACACGGTACAGAGAATGGTTGCCAATTTTTTTAACCTGTCTCGTATCATTTTCCAAACAAGGGCTGAAAATTCTTACATGGCATGTATTAAAGATCTCACAGTTTAATAATCCCAGAATATGTGCTTTTTACATGCTAATGTAATCTTTTCCCATTGCCATTTGCTTCTCTTCTATACAGATTTTTATACCTTAATTCAGGAAGGATTCCCCCCCAACCCCCAACATTTAACTCCCTTCTCTTTTTGTCAAAATCATTTTTGTGGAAAATCATTAAAAAAAAAAAAAGGTAAGGAGAGTGTGTAAATGTTACAAAGCTGTATTTGTGAAGCAGGCAGTGGCTCTGACTATTAAAGTAAAGTTAATGCAATTTCATCCATTGCAGGCATCTGAGATGTTGCCTGCAGCTATACAACCTTGGGATGTGGTCTTGTCACATCTCATAAACTAAGCAGAACTGGGCCTAGTCTTTCTTTGTGTGATATTCAGGGAAGACTGGTGGATTAGATTTCAGTGGGGTAGAGATTGTATTCTGGGTTTTAGTTACAACTGGGGCTGTGCTCCGCTTCGCTTTGGAGCGTAGAAGCAATAGCGAGGCAGCCTGATTCGCCTCCAACAAAGGTGGAGATGAAGCAGGTCGGGGGCTGCGTATCGAGGCGAAGAAGATCGAGACCAAGCAGATCCTTCACCTTGATCCGGAGCTCCAAAAAAAAGGTAAGTGGGGGCTTACCTGGCACTGCCACAGTCCTTGCGGTGATGGTGGCAGAGCCAGGTAAGGGGGCAGAGGGGAGGGGGCTTACCTGCCTTTGTTGTGGTCTGGTGGCGGCTTCAACTGAAGCTGAGGCTCAAACCGGAAGACCGGGCCACAACCGCGGCCTGCCCTTCCGCTTTGAGCCTTGGCCTCAGGTGAAGCTGCTAGAGGAGGGAGGGGGTCCTTTCCTGGTGCTGGCGCCGCCACCACAGTCCATGCAGCACCAGCGCTGGAGCCAGGTAAGTGGGCAGGGTCTTACCTGAGTCCGTTACGTTCTGGCAGCGGCTTCGACTGAGCCTGAGGACTCAAATCGGAAGACCAGGCTGTGGCTGTGGCCTGGTCTTCCTGTTTGAGTCCTCGGGTTCAGTTGAAGCAGCCTCTGGACCATGACGGAACCAGGTAAAGGGGGAGGAGGGAGGGTGGCCTTACCTGGTGCTGGCGCCACCACTGTGGAGTTCCGATTTGGATCTGGAGCTCCGCAGCGGAGCAGAGCGGACCATAGGGGATCGATGCAGGGTGGAGTGGACCCGATCTGAAAGTTGCGGATCAGAGGTGGAGCAGATTGGGGGGGGGTCTATGCACAGCCCTAGTTACAACCAACCAGAAGTCTAAAGGGGCTATCTAAGATGCTGGACCCTCTCCCCAAAATGGGTCCAGCACCTTAGCTAGCTCCTTTAGACTTCTGGCTGCTTGTAACTAAAGCCTAGAATGGAATCTCTACCCCACTGAAATTGGATCCACTACCCTTCACTGGTGATAGTTATTCTATGGAGATCAACTAGAGGGTCAGGCTGGGGCATGTACATCATTCAGGATAAATTGAAGGGGAAATTACATTATAAAAGACATCTAATATTTATTTGAGTGCCAGTGCAATTCTATCCATGAATGAGCATACAACTGCCACCAACTCCCCTTGCACCAGCCTTTTGGGCTGGTGTGACACACTGACACAACACTGGGGAATTAGAGCAGCCTTCCCCAACCTAGCGCCCAATCTAGATGTTTGGGCCAACTCCCACCAGCCCCAGCCAGCATGATCAATGTTAGTCCAAAACATCTGGATGGTTGAGGAAGGCTGAGTTAGAACATGGCAAAGGAGAAAGGGGGCAAGGGAAGGTGGAGTGGCTGTTTCCAAGGCCCTTCATGGATCTTGGAAGTATAATGCCAAAAGAAGCTCTGTCCTTCTCACCCAAACTTGGAGCCATAGACAGAGGCAGGGAGAAAATCTCTGCCATTCTCCCCAAATCCAGGGTTGCATGAAGGCTAGGGGCATGGCTATACCTACCGGTGGAGGGGGGGGATCTCATAATATGGTGATCATGAGATCCTCCCCCTCAGTCCACATGTGGCACGTGACATCCCAGGAGGAAGAGGATGTCGCACCTGCCATTTTGGATTTTTCTTTTTTATCAAAAATGAGTGCTTGAGCGCTCCATCAAAAATGTCAGATTTTTTAAAAATCCCTCTCTTTCCCTCCCACCCTCCTCACGAGGAGCTGGGAAGAAACTGGGAAGGCTGCCCACACATCCCACAGTCTTGGTACGATCCCGAGACTGTGGGAAAAGTCGGGATTAAAGCCATCCCGCTTATCCTGGGGAAAGGGAGGGATCATCCCTCCCTGTCCCCTGGATCCCCTGTGCATTATGTGGATGCACAGGGATGATCCCAGGGTGATCCCCAGGATAAGCCCTCATCTAGACATACCCAAGGACTTGTCATGCTCCCCAGACAAGCCCCAACCCACCATAACAAGAGTGGCAACCAGAATTAGACCTCCCTGTATGTTACTAATGATTATATTTCCAATGCCCCTTATAGGAGTAACAAACATCCATCAAGAATCCCTTCTGCAACACAGGCTGCAGCAAGTGTGAAAGCCTGCACAGGTAAGAGGAGGAAAGGGAAGACTATGCCTCTAAGCAGGATATTAATGTTCACTTTCCACCCAAAGCCACAAGCAAAGAGAGAAGTGTATAAAGGACTTAGTCAACTATGGACACAGAATCCCTATTCAGGTGTTATGCCTGAACAGGGAAAAGCAACACATACAGGGTATCTGGGAACATGCACTGGTCTCATTCCCAATGCCCACATTCACACCCATTCCACTCCCTCCCAGACTTCCCACATTGACTGTGTTTGTTTCTACGTGTATTCACTTAAACAGGAATAGAAGCCTCCACACAGTTGGGATCTTGGTTTATCATGGAAGCGTTTAAACATTCAAGTGTATAATGTTGGAATCCTCATTCAGACATTCCTATCCAATGAAGGAAAGTCAAGGTCTGAGAGCATGGGGCTAGCATGAATGAGGACACTGAGGTCATGGCCAGTACTCAGGGCCCCGAGTGCACTACAGACATTGCTATTCCTTGAACAGAGCTAGAGTGTCTCCCGTTTCTTCCCCTGTAATTAGAAAAAAATATAGTTGCTGGGAGAGCATCAACTAGTTCAGCTGCTTACACTTCTGTAAGCTCTGACATGCTGGCAACCTTCTTCACTGCCCAAATATAAAAAGGAGCCCTTCTGGAGCACACCACTCTGTTTTCAAAGTACACTGGCTGGTCTCTCATTAAAGGACAGGTTTGTGATGTTAAATGCCACCACACACACATGTGAGGACAGAGGAGATGTGTGTGTGTGGGGGGGGGGGGATGGACAGTTCACTTAGGGCTCCATCACACCTATTTCCCTCCCCCTCTGGTTTGTCTCTGCGTTTTTTACCTCTATTTCATTAGCGCATCAAGGGGTCTTGATGTGCACATGTGGGTTTTTACTTGTTTGCTCTTCTACTTCACTTCACCCCTTCTCCTTCCTCCTCCAGTTCATTAGTTGTGGTACTCTGATGGGCGTGGGCTCTTCCCCACCTTGCTCTGGCTTTGTTATCTAGCAATTACTTTTAAGGTTTCATCTGGGCTCCATTTCTGTGTGCAATGATGGGGGTGGGCAGTTGAAGCAAAAGTCCATTCAACTTCCTAACAAGTCCCTACAATGACCATGCTGGAGGAGAATGGCCCTCCCCTCCCCTTTCATCATCAAGACTCCATTAGCACACACACCCAACAAAGGAAAAAGCAAGAGGGGAAAATAATCCAGACTTTCCCGCACCAAAATAAAACATAACGAGGAGGGGAAGGGGCGAGATGAGTGCAGGACAGGGACGACGTCATATCAGTACCACGCTTCAAAACCACATATCAGGAATGGTGAGTGTGCGCTAAATCACTGGTGTGATGGAGATCTTAAACACCCACTCTTGCTGTTTCTTTTGACTATCCATCCAGCCTTCCTGTTAAAAAGATGACTGCAACATTTCTATGCAAATGTTCTAATGCTCCTGCAAATTCTTGTACAATAAAACCATTAAGATGATGTAAAACAAAGAATTAAGAATTAATAAGACTAATTGTGATTATAGTAAGATGCCAGGACTAATTGGAAAAGGTGTTTGATCAAAAACATAACTATCATTTTTTTTCTTTTCAAATGTTGTGTGTGTGTGTGCATGTGTGTGTGTACATTCCCTATAATGAATTTAAATGTGTAAAGAACCGAGGAGCAATGTTCGGAAAAATTATGCATGCTATTGTTTTGTTGGAACAGAAGTAGAATTAATTGCACATTTATTTAAACAATCAGTCATTTTCTGTTGCGCTCCCACACTCACTATGCGAAGCTCTGATCTGGATTAATCTTTATATAATAACAATGTCCTTGCAGGAGTTACATAAATAAGCAACAATAGCAAAGACAATTAGTCACTGTAGTTAACAATTTTCATCCCACATGTACCGCTTGACTAAAAGCCCTTTATCTGGAAAACTAGAGGGGGAATTTGGCATCTATGGTCTCAGCAGTGGCCTTATGAAGCCCTCATTTCTAGTACCAGCTTGGGGCCCTTTTCCATGATACCACAGCAGGAGATGCTCCATTTGAACTTTGAGAAGGTGGCCATACCAGCAGCACCAATCAGGTGAAACCAGTCCACCCAATTGTTGCTTATGCCCAGGGCTGGCGATAGACCTACAACCTTGGGTAGTTGCCAGAGCCCCATCCCCCTGGCAGCAGGGACCATCTCTGACACCTGGGTCCCCTTTATTTATTTATTTTGGCACAGTGCTCTGAGCAGCACCACAAAGCCAATTCTAGCAGCCATTTTGATTCCCCCCCCCCCCGCCCCTGATGCAGTATTACTCTGTGGCATGGTGGGAAATTGAAGTGGTGGTCATCAGCCACCTCATGCTGCTGCTTCCATCCTGCTAGGTAAGCCTGCCATGGTCTACCAACATGCGCTTTGCCCAGGGATCCCTCAACCATGGAGCCAACCCTGGCTAACCCTTCCTAGCCTGGCAAGAATTGGTGGGAATGATCTATGTGATCCTTCCCACAAATTCTTGCCCATGTGGCATCAGCCTTGCAAACCTTACCATGGCAGTATGGGAGGAACACTTGGAAAAGCAGTTCCTGTACTGCTGCAGTATGGTATGAAGGGACATAATTTAAGGGTGCACAAATTTATAGTTGCTGCCATATGCTGGGCTTTATTGCATTAATTTCTTGGTACTTAGGTGGCAGGAGGAGATGGAGCATAGTTCTATATGTTCATGTATCATAGACAATTCAGTAAGGAGGGTCTACAAGCCACAGTATGACACAGGAGCAAGTTCAGAAGCAGTCAAGCATTGCTTTTTATTTATTTATTTTTAATGGGAAACTGCAGATTGCAGGAGTAAAATTATCCACCCACAACTTTCCATCTTTATGTAACCTTTAAAAAAAAATAAAGATGAGTTTTCGTCCAGAGAAGGGAGGTTTGTGGTTTTTTAAAAAATATATGTTTATTTTTAATTTTTTTGCTGTAGGAAGAAAAAGACTGTCTGGGGTCCTCAGGAAACCAGCTGGCCTTTATTTTTATGAACTGGAGATGCATAGCTGCACATTATCAAAGTAAAGGAAAACAGATCCTACACAAATGCAAACAGGTGGAATTTTGCATTGGTGGAGTATCAACAGAATGGTTGGGGGGGGGAATAAAAAATCCTAAAAATCAAGGCATGAATAGATGCCTTGAATAGATGCCTTGGCATGGCTAAATCCATCCTTAGGAGCTATCAAGTTTCAATTCTTTATCTTTAAAAATTATGCAGATGTAAGCATTTTGGTTAGCTACAGATGTCAATATCAAAGCTACCCCTCACCCCACTCAGCCTCTACCAAATATGGAGATGTTCAATTAAGAAACACACACACACACACACACACACACACACACACACACACCATTGATTCCTAAAAAAACTGTCAGATAATTTAGGAGACATTAGAAGCTCTGATTGGGTGCAGTAAATTGTGCAGTTTCAGGCTGCCATATTATTGTATTTCCCCATGGGGAAACATATATATATATATATATATATATATATATATATATATTGCAGTGGGAAGGAGAACTTAGGGGGGTGGGTGGGAGATTTTGCCAGCATAGTAGCGATACAGATAAAAAGCCACATGAGCTGAAGTAGCGCAGCAACACACAAATGTGAAAGTTCCCAGTGCTTGATTCACTAAGGAAACAGAGGTGGAAACCGCAGACTCAAACTAGGTTGGGTGGGGAGTAGATGTGATGGAGCCCTTTGACAGAACTAAAAGGTGATCAGGACCTTGTAGAAATAGGCTCACTTCCCAATAAGCTTGCATGTTTCATGACTCCAAGGAAAACATTATGAAAGACATTTTTGGATATTACTATCTCATCAGAAACACATTTTTAAGTTGTACAATCAAATAGTCCTTGTGTTGCTAATTAAAATTCAGTGGTGAATACCTTTAATCATCAGCTGCATTGAAAATTCTTACTTTGCTTTTCTGCTTTTATTCTGGCAATAAAGTGCTGAAGAGCTCATCAGCCTTGGAAGGAAGATGGCAATTCTTCTCATGTATATTACCATTAAACTGATAAATAGGCAAGGGACCATATAGTTATCTGTATTAACACTGCAGCCTCTGTCACTATTAAGAACACTTAGCAGGAGATTGAGCTGAGAAACACAAATGGGTAAAAGAAAACAAAAGGAAAGATGTCAGCGACCACTTTCTTAAGTCCACCTCTTTTTCTCCCATTGCTCACTTAGCTGTCACCTTAAATCACTTCTCTTCAAATGGTTCTTTGACTCACTTGGTTGCTTTTTTTAAAAAAAGTGGAGATAATTGAGTGTGTTCATTCTGTAGACAATTAACAGCCTTATTTGCTTTCCCTTTGTTGGATTGTCATTGTAGTTGGAGCCTGCTTTGAATATAAGATGCAGATGTTGTTCCTTTATCTATCATGATCACAAGATTTTAAAGTTGGAAGATAGCAGATAAAGCCGTCTTCTGCAAGGAGACTTGAAGACCATTGGAGACACATCAAGAATTCACTGTAAGTAATCAGTAGGGTCTCCAGCAAAGGAGATTGTTACCTTGTCGTGGTGCTGGAGCTTGAGCACCTCAAGGATGCCATGAGCTAAACCGTGAAGGGACACCCAAGACGGGAAGGTCATGGCAGAGAGGTCAGACTAAATACGATCCCTGGGGAAGGTAATGGCAACCCACCCCAGTACTCTTGCCATGAAAACTAAATGGATCAGTACAACCAGAGATATGTCGGTATACCATCAGAAGATAGGACCCCCAGGTCGGAAGATGGTCAAAATGCTACTGGGGAGGAACAGAGGATAAGTTCAACTAGCCCCAGACGTGATGACGCAGCTAGCTCAAAGCCAAAAGGATGGCTAGCGGCTGACGGTGCTGGTGGTGAACAACGAATCCGATGTTCTAAAGGTCAACACACCATAGGAACCTGGAATGTAAGATCTATGAGCCAGGGCAAATTGGACGTGGTTATTGGCGAGATGTCAAGATTAAATACAGATATATTGGGTGTCAGCGAACTGAAATGGACCGGAATGGGCCACTTCACATCAGATCAGTTCCAGATCTACTACTGTGGACAAGAGGATCACAGAAGAAACGGAGTAACCTTCATAATTAATAATAAAGTGGCTAAAGCAGTGCTTGGATACAATCCAAAAAACAATAGAATGATCTCAATTCGAATTCAGGGTAAGCCATTTAACATCACAGTGATCCAAATATATGCCCCAACCACAGATGCTGAAGAAGCAGAAGTAGATCAGTTCTATGAGGATCTGCAGCACCTACTGGATAATACACCAAAAAGAGATGTTATTTTCGTTACAGGAGACTGGAACGCTAAGGTGGGCAGTCAAATGACATCTGGAATTACAGGTAAGCATGGTCTAGGAGAACAAAATGAAGCGGGACATAGGCTGATAGAATTCTGCCAGGACAACTCACTGTGCATAACAAACACTCTCTTCCAACAACCAAAAAGACGGCTTTATACATGGACTTCACCAGATGGCTGACACCGAAATCAGATTGACTACATCCTTTGCAGCCAAAGGTGGCGGACATCTATACAGACAGTAAAAACAAGACCTGGAGCTGACTGTAGTTCAGATCACAAACTTCTTATTGCACAATTTAGAATCAAACTAAAGAGAATAGGGAAGACCCACAGATCAGTTAGATATGAGCTCACTAATATTCCTAATGAATATGCAGTGGAAGTGAAGAACAGATTTAAGGGACTAGATTTAGTAGATAGGGTCCCGGAAGAACTAGGGACAGAAGTTCGCAACATTGTCCAAGAGGTGGCAACAAAAACGTCCCAAAGAAAAAGAAAACCAAGAAGGCAAGATGGCTGTCTGCTGAGACACTGGAAGTAGCCCAAGAAAGAAGGAAAGCAAAAGGCAACAGTGATAGGGGGAGATATGCCCAATTAAATGCAAAATTCCAGAGGTAAGCCAGAAGAGATAAGGAATTATTTTTAAACAAGCAATGTGCGGAAGTGGAAGAAGACAATAGAATAGGAAGGACAAGAGACCTCTTCAAGAAAATTAGAAAAATCGGAGATAAATTCCAGGCAAAAATGGGTATGATCAAAAACAAAGATGGCAAGGACCTAACAGAAACAGAAGAGATCAAGAAAAGGTGGCAAGAATATACGGAAGATCTGTATAGGAAGGATAATAATATCGGGGATAGCTCAGACGGTGTGGTCAGTGAGTTAGAGCCAGACATCCTGAAGAGTGAGGTCGAATGGGCCTTAAGAAGCATTGCTAATAACAAGGCAGCAGGAGACGACGGTATCCCAGCTGAACTGTTTAAAATATTGCAAGATGATGCTGTGAAGGTGATGCATGCCATATGCCAGCAAATCTGGAAAACACAAGAATGGCCATCAGACTGGAAAAAATCAACTTATATCCCCATACCAAAAAAGGGAAACACTAAAGAATGTTCCAACTATCGTACAGTGGCACTTATTTCACATGCAGGAAGGTAATGCTCAAGATCCTGCAAGGTAGACTCCAGCAATTCATGGAGCAAGAATTGCCAGATGTACAAGCTGGGTTTAGAAAAGGCAGAGGAACTAGAGACCAAATTGCCAATATCCGCTGGATAACGGAGAAAGCCAGGGAGTTCCAGAAAAACATCTATTTCTGTTTTATCAACTATTCTAAAGCCTTTGACTGTGTGGATCATAACAAACTGTGGCAAGTTCTTGGTGGTATGGGGATACCAAGTCATCTTGTCTGCCTCCTGAGGAATCTGTATAACGAACAAGTAGCAACGGTAAGAACAGACCACGGAACAACGGACTGGTTTAAGATTGGGAAAGGAGTATGGCAGGGTTGTATATTCTCACCTTACCTATTCAACTTGCATGCAGAACATATCATGCGACGTGCTGGGCTGGACGAATCCAAGGCTGGAGTTAAAATTGCAGGAAGAAACATTAACAACCTCAGATATGCAGATGACACCACTTTGATGGCTGAAAGCGAGGAGGAGCTGAGGAGCCTTATGACAAAGGTGAAAGAAGAAAGTGCAAAAGCCGGGCTGCAGTTAAACCTCAAAAAAACCAAGATTATGGCAACTAGCTTGATTGATAACTGGCAAATAGAGGGAGAAAACGTGGAGGCAGTGACAGACTTTGTATTTCTGGGTGCAAAGATTACTGAAGACGCTGACTGCAGCCAGGAAATCAGAAGACGTTTACTTCTTGGGAGGAGAGCAATGACAAATCTTGATAAAATAGTTAAGAGCAGAGACACCACACTGACAACAAAGGTCCGCATAGTTAAAGCAATGGTATTCCCCGTAGTAACCTATGGCTGCGAGAGCTGGACCATAAGGAAGGCTGAGCGAAGGAAGATAGATGTTTTTGAACTGTGGAGTTGGAGGAAAATTCTGAGAGTGCCTTAGACTGCAAGAAGATCAAACCAGTCCATACTCCAGGAAATAAAGCCAGACTGCTCACTTGAAGGAATGGTATTAAAGGCAAAACTGAAGTACTTTGGCCACATAATGAGAAGACAGGATACCCTGGAGAAGAGGCTGATGCTAGGGAAAGTGGAAGGCAAAAGGAAGAGGGGCTGACCAAGGGCAAGATGGATGGATGATATTCTGGAGGTGACAGGCTTGACCTTGGGGAAGCCGACAGAAAGCTCTGGCGTGGGCTGGTCCATGAAGTCACGAAGAGTCGGAAACGACTGAACGAATAAACAACAAAATCAGTAGGGTGAGGGGAGGATGCTGGGCAGTTCAAAACTGACCTGTGAGATCATTAGAGGTGGGTCAGCTGAATACAGGATTCTTTGCCCAAGGGCCCCTCAAATCTGGAGAAGGCCCTATATCAAACTTCCTTCTGTGTGCTGGACCTCCTGAGCATCTCCTTAAGGATCTCTTGACTCTTTAAGAGTCCCACCTTCCTTCTTTTGCCTTCCCATTCCCAGCAATGTGGGATTTAGGCTGTAGATGTGGAGTAAGTGACTCTAGATACTTTAGGTTTAACACAACAGTTTACTTGAATATTAAAACAACCAAATTAAAATAAAGGTATTTAATCAATAGAGATGAGTAACACAGAAGGCATTAAAAGAAAATATAAGTTACAAAAGTGAAAATTCTTTTACCCTAGCTGCATTTATGTCTTCAGGCTGCTTCTTCCTGCTCTTTCCTGGCAAACTTTAACCCAACTGTTCATTTTAATGATTCTGGTTATAGTTAATCAAGATCTGCTTTGGTACATACACCACCATGGATTCCATGATGTCCACCAGGGGGTAGCTACTGCAACAGTGCTCAAAGGATTGCCCCCATCTAGGCATATTCCAAAACCCCATGGGGATTTGAAGGACAGGGGATGTCTGCACAAGAAAGGATGTGCCAAATTCTCAACAATAAAACAAGCACAGTGCATACCTCTCTGACATTTGGGTGGAGAATGGTCATGCAATGCATGCTCATATATAATTCCATGTGTGCCTTGGAGCTCTCCTTCATTTCTCAGAGTAACACAGTGATCCTGTATCAGGTGAGGAGATACCTTTTACTTTGATAAAATCCAAACCTCGAGAAAAGCTGCGCCTGTAGAACAATTGTGGAAGCAGTCATACTGGATTATGCACTCTGTAAAAAATTCTCCCATTCAAGTGTAGATTTGCTTTGATTCTTTTAAAAATAACATTAGCAATTAAACTATTGCTCCAATAATTTCCACATATTTCCAAGTGTAATATAAAAACAGGGAATTAAAAGGCATCTTTAATCATGGTAACAGACCTTTCTTCTACTTCCCCAAATGATATATACAATGGAGAAGATGATATAGCCTTTTTTTTTTTACTAGCTAATAGTTTCTCTCCTACAGCCATTTTTAACAAATCTGATTAGAGTGTACCATGGGGCATATATATATTTTCTTTGTGGTGTGGAACACTCTAGAGCTAATCTCTTTTCTTTTTTCCTTTCCCAAACGTTTAAAATGTTCTTCAAGTTTCCTTCTGTCCATCATTTCAATTTCTGCTAGACTCTTATCCCATTAATTTCTGGGATGATAGCTGGTCCTTTGAAATGATTAAGTGTGTGTGTGTGCAAGAGAGAGAGGGGAGGTTGTATGGCGCTGTTTCTGTATGCTATAGTCTGCTGGCACATAGATGAGTCCCATAAGATATTATTTCAGAACAAAGTTAACAATACTTGGGGGCAGGGGAAAGTAGGGGAGAATATGAGAGAAATGGGACTGATTCTTTTGAGATCGAATTTGGCAACTCATCTAAAGGTGCAAATAGAAAAGCACCGAGATTCCTCACTCAGAAGCAAAGTGCACACAAATCTTTATTCCATTTCTCTGTGAATGCAGCAGGTTGTTCACATAGTTTGATGGTGTTGTGTGATCTTCCATTATTTATAGTGTTATGCCAAAAATTCTGATTGTTCCATTTTCGGTATTTCTGGCAAAACAGGCTGGTAGCGGTGATGTCCTGTTTCTCAGAACGCTCTTACTTTCAATGGGAGGCAAATGACGAGGCTTGCTAAGTAATCCACAAAGCTTTTATTAAGCAATAAACGTCTCTTCTACCTGAATAGAGTCTAGCCTCTTGGAAGCGTCCCCCTAGGCAAAACTATGCAAACTAAGCAAGACAATTGTCCCTTCAAGAAGAATAAGAAGGTACTTCTCAATCGCCCATAACTTCAGAGCATAACTGAATGGCAGGTTCTGGTGTAATCTCTCGGACCTTCTCACGCCTTCCTTTTGTGCCGTGGGTTTCAGCTTCCGGCGGACCCTAGCATCAGCTAGGTTGTCGGGACGCTCACCCCCAGAAGAAAACTCACTTTCCACTGAGTGTGTAGGATTTGGCCTTGAGGAGATAAGCTCTGGAGAGGGCTGACTCCCAGCTGGGGAATCGCCCATGAGAGCTTCCTCCCC
The DNA here is from genome assembly GCF_023053635.1 of Elgaria multicarinata webbii. Taxonomy (NCBI): domain Eukaryota; kingdom Metazoa; phylum Chordata; class Lepidosauria; order Squamata; family Anguidae; genus Elgaria; species Elgaria multicarinata. Next base: position 71,877,609 of record NC_086172.1, on the reverse strand, counting down.
CACTGGTACAGGCTGATTGGTGTCTGGCGCTGCGTCTTCTAGTTCTGAATCTGATTCTGATTGATTACCTGAAACATCTTCTCCCAAAACAGGGGCAGTAGGGTTAGACATGACAGGTGAGAATTTTGGAGAATTTTCTCCTTGGGGACAGGGTTTCCACATAACTTTTAAGTGTAGGCAGTTGTTGAGGGATCTTCTCTCTCTCTCTCTCTCTCTCTCTCTCTCTCTCTCTCTCTCTCTCTCTCTCTCTCTCTCCCTCCCTCCCCCTCTCCCCCCCCAGCACTTACAGGAGACCAGGAGCTCTTCCTAAATGCCTATTGAGAAGGCAAAGTCACATGGTCTCCAATACACATTCACTAAGAGCTGCTGTGGCCCTTCCCTAAACAACTGGCTGCACTTTAAAAGGTATGTGGAAACCCTGTAATCCTCCCCAAGGAGAAAATTCTCTGAAATTCTCCCCCTCCTTGCGAAAGAGGCAGGAAAAAAAAAGATGCCTCTTTTGCAGGGAGAGAAAAAACGTTCTTGAAAAATAGTGGGCAGGATTTGGCACACTATTCTGCACCCCTGTTGTAATTATTTACAACAGGGGTGCTGAACCCCTTTCAGCTTGAGGGCCAAATTCCATTCCGGAGAAGCTTTCAAGAGCTGAATTCTAATAGCAAATGAGAAAAAGGGGGCAAAAATACCAGCCTATTTTAGCGTAAAACTCTTACTGACAGGAGCTAAGCCATAGGAGAGGCATTTCCAACTTTTAGAAGGAGAGTGAAATGGGGTGAAATGATGGGAAACCACCAAATGATTGGTGGTAAGGAAAGAGGCATGGTCAGGGGAAGGGGCGTGAACACCTGGGGAATCCCAATGGCCATATTAAGATTCCAGGAAGACTGGGTTTGGCTCCCAGGTTCTGTTTCCCACATTTACAGCCATGTTAAGAGTTTTACAAAGGAACACATTTCTTAAACACATGCTGCTCAGGCATACTGGCACACTAGTTGAGCTCACTCTAGTGCCCTTCAGTTGTTTTGAATTACAACTCCCATCAGCCCCAGCCAGCTTTTTACTCAGGCATGTGGGAAGAGGGAGCAGGCATACAGATCCCTTGCCCTTCCCTTTAAAACAGTTAGCAGGTGGTATTTTAACCTATTCTAGAAGGCTCCCAGTGTGCCAATTCAGCTGTTTAGCACATGTCCCTTTGAATTTGGCCATTGCACTGTTGATTATAATTAGATTAGCCACTTCTTAATTCCTCCTGGCCCACCAGCATGCCCATTTTTTCCTCTCCCCAACTTTGTCCTAAATTCTGACACTGATTTCAGAATAGCAGCCACTGCAGACCTTTTCTTTGGGAGGGGGAAAGAGGGAAGAATCTCCTGTATCCTAGAGCCCTTCAGATAATTAGGTGCCATAGGATCGGGGCCTAACTGTAGAGTTAGAAAACAGATGAGTAAATGCCACATTTTCATTACATACCCTTCTTTTACTATAGGGAGAAGAGAGGCCAGAGAGTGTAGAAAGTAGTAGGATTGGTGATTGACATTCTTGGTTATAATGACCTTAGGTAGCTTTGCAAGGCTGTGAAAACATGAGAGAGGCCCTGACAGTTAGAGTAAGCCATCCTGGGCTAGTTAGACCAACTGTCTGACTCACTGGGCAATTTCATCTCTCTCTCTCTCTCTCTCTCTCTCTCTCTCTCTCTCTCTCTCTCTCTCTCTGTGTGTGTGTGTGTGTGTGTGTGTGTGTTTGTGTGTTTCTTTTTTCTAGAAACTTTCCACTTTCTCACTTTGTACAAAAATCTGTGCTAAAATTTCCCTGTGACAGGGAATTTGCTTTTCTGGCAATGCTGCATCTAAGTGACATGAGGTCAAAAATGATGTAGTCCCCACTATGTTGACAAATGACATATTGATTCATTCGGTCTGTCAAAGTAGTAAATAACATCATCTGTGATTTGTCATTCATTCCTGGTCTACTGTTCTCCCTTGGAATTTCATTTCATAGGAGCAATAGCCCATGACAACAAAAACATGGATAAAATCTCTCACAATTTGTTTTCTGATTATCAGAACCTTACAGTCATGCTTTGTTATTGTTGGATGTTTAATAAGTGTTCATATTATTGTGGACAGTGCTCCTGAAATATGAGCAATGCTTACACTTTACTTAGGATCTCTTGATTTTGGTCTGGTAATTGTGTTGAGGAAAGATTGTGTAAAAATTGTCCCTACCTTTTTTAAAACAAAACAAACACCATTCATACTATAATGGTTTTACTCTCTGTTGTTCCATCAAATGTCACCAGGCAGCAGCCATTCCATCAAGGTGCAGCTGAGGGAGGTGGGTAGCTCCTCTTTTTTCCCCACCCCAATTCCTGTGCCCCCAAATAGGGTGGAGAATTTCAAGAGGCCAGATGCATACAGCTCTGCTTTCTCCTCTCTTCATCTTCCCCTCCCCCACTTCCCATTTCCTCAGTTTATAAGCCTGTGAGCCGGGCCTGCCGTGTTTATCGGTTGTTGCATAAGCCATTCTGAAAGTCTTGTCAGTTGAAGAGCATGGTGAAAATACTCTAAATCAATCAATCATTTGAAATTTTCAAAATAAATAAATAAAAGCTACTTGGTGTCACCATCATGGATGATAGCACTAGGGGTGTATGAGAATTTTGTTTCAGTTTGCAAATCACTTGAAAATTGGGGCTATGCACAGCCCCCTTGACTTGCCTTGGAGGCCAATTCTGAGCATCTGAAGCAGCCCTGATTCAACTTGGAGTGCCTCAGAAATGCGCCAGCCTACTTCAGATTCAGTTTCAAATTTGGTCAGCTGTTGCGGTTTCCCAAACATGAGGCCAAACAGCAGTCCATAGGTCTGCCGTCCCCTCCCACTTGTCCCCTTTCCCTCCAACTCACCCCCCCTCAACTACTTCCCTCTGCCTGCTGGGCTTACCAGAAGCCTCTGCTCATGCTGGCAAACCACATGTCCTCCTGGAGAGCTGCCATCTCTAAGGAAGATTTTGGCTCTGCCTTCTGTAGATTTGTGCAAAATGAACAGTGCTTATAAACATGAGTGCAAATCAAGGAGACATGAGCAGTGAGCTGATGTTCAGAGATTTTGGTGACCTCAGACCTCAAACATTGCTCATTCACCATCCCTAGATATCACAATGCTGAGTGGCAATGTGATGGGGTCTAAATTAATGTTTTTGAATAAGTCAGATTGTTTCCCAATTTGGGGTGAAATAGCTTCCAAGCCAAGCTGTGTGTTGAAAGTAATGATCCAATAGTGTTTTTATCACTTTTCAAAATCAGGAGAGTTCCACCTTAACAATCTAGTCAGCTCCTCCAGAAGGGACAGAGCTGCTCACACTTACAGGTCTTCTCAACCTACATACTGCTTTATCTGGTTTCAGCTACTAGCTGAGTCAACATGTTTCTAGGAGTAGAGATGTCCATCCAACAAAGCTCACTCTGAGCTATCCATGGTCCTGATAGCATTGCCCTTTATTGCTGTCCTAGTTTTATTGTTGCTTTTATTGCCAGTTTACTGTGTTTTTTGTTTTTATTGCTTTTAACATTTTAACTGTTTTGATATATTTTATAGCTTTAAGCTGCCTTGAGAAGACTTCTCCACTGAAGGGCAGCCAAGAAATATTTTAAATAAACAAATATTTATACAAGAGGGCTTCTGTTTTTGCCTAGCTTGTGGTGCCTGATGCATTTACCTCCACCTGACTCTATATACCTGACCCAATGTCACTTGCCTTGACCTGGCCATTTGATATAGACTGGATCTCCTTGCCTAGGTAGGTCTGTTCCTGTCAAACGACGTTGGCTTCCCCTGTGAGTCTCAGGTAACCACAGAATGGGACAGAGATATAGGCAGGAGTAGGTGTCTTAGTGATACAGCAAGACTTTCTAGTTTTAGCCCTAGTGAGGGTGGGCACCACTAGGGATTTGCTACATGCAGCCAAACTCTTGGGAAAAACTGCCCACCCCAACTGCCCCCGCCCCCATGCAGGGTTGGATCTAGATTTAGGCACATATAACTGGGAAAGTGGAAGCACACTTCCCCTCCCCTGAAAGCATCCCCTCAAGAACCCTGAAAGAGTCACCCAAAGGGGCAGAGGACCCTGCTGAAGGGGGTGGGCCATGGTTTGGTGGAGAGCGGTTCCTGGTAAAAATAAAAAATAAAAAATCCATGAGCCCAGCCCTTTTTATTTATTTTCATTATTTTTTATTATTGCATTATATCCTGCCTTTTTTCCCCTCCTTAAGGAACCCAAGGCATACATAATCCTCCTCTTCTCCATTTTATTCTCACAACAACAACCCTGTGAGGTAGCTTGGGCTAGAAGTCTGTGACTGGCCCAAAGTCACCCAATGAGGTTCATGGCCAAGTGGAGACTAGAGCCTGTATCTTTTGACTCCCAATCCAACACTCTGACCACTACACCACACTGCCTCTCTAATCAGAAAGCAGATCCTGGATCAAAACCTCAATGTCCTACAAATATTTCCTTTACTCCAAGGCCTTGCTGGGCCCAGACTGACTTGCCCCTGTTCTCTTCCCCAAATTCTAGCATTGCCCCTCTGAAGTAAGCAAGACTTGTTATACAGACATGCTGGCATGGTAATTTGAATCTATTAAAATTGCTAGCAGCTAGCAGCAGAGGAATATTAAATTACTATAATGTTCATAAGCATAAATGCTACATACAAAGAGAGGAGGAGGGAGGGAGAGAAGGATTGGCTTGTAAAAGCTATTTGCTAGAGCTCCTGAAATTCCAATTTGTTGTCTAGTAACCAAGAAACTTTTAATATGTTCAGAACCTCTGGAATTTTACTAGTACATAAGGCTTAATTTATCCCTCTGTTTGTAATAAATAATCATAAAGTGATTTTTATATTGTTATATCATATTTTTAAAACATTAACAGATAAACTTTGGTAATAGACAACATGAACCCTATCATATACTCCATCAAAGAGGATTCCTACAGCACAATCCTATGAATGTCTGCTCAGATGTAAGTCCCATTAAGTTCAGTGGGGCTTACTTCCTGGTAGAAATGGGCATATCTGTCAATTTTGGTATCTCCATTTTCCATTTTCTACATCTTTCAACTAAGCTGCTGAAAGCTTGGCAAACTCATACTGCCAGATGGATTTCTCTGAATCTCTAATTGGAATACCCCCTTTCCCCCCTCTCCAATGATGATATCCTGAGTTCAAGGAAGCAGTCAGCATGGTTCCCTCTGTGTTAGCTATGAAAACGAGGTGCCTGGGGTCGGAGAAGGCTATCAGTGGCTACTAGTCCTGATGGTTGTATGCTATCTCCAGTATTCAAGGAAGTAAGCCTGTGTACACCAGTTGCTGGGGAACATGGTTGGGAGGGTGCTGTTGCACCATGTCCTGCTTTGTTGGCCCCTGGTCAATAGCTGGTTGGCCATGGTGTGAACAGGGCGCTGCACTAGATGGGCCCTTGGTCTGATCCGGCAGGGCACTTCTTACGTTCTTATGATCTCCAATTCCCCCTTCCTAGGCTGGAGTGCTGTCTCTGAACTCGGAAGGAGTTTTCTGAACTATCTTTTGGTCCCTGGGATGCTTGCCGAGGAACAATAGGATTGCTTTCTTAATATACTGTACATCTAAAAGCTCCTGACATGGATCACAGCCAATAATAATAATAATAATAATAATAATAATAATAATAATAATAATAATGTCACATCTTTGTTATCAAAAAGAAGTTTGAGAGATAAAGAATTTGAATTATTCTGGACTCGCTTTGACCATCTTTCTAAGATGTAGGAATTTTACAAGCCAGCATGGGCTCAGTTCAGTGCACACATTGGTCACGAGCACATCTGATCTCCATATAAAAAGGACCCTCTCCCGATGTGTTTCTCATTCTCAAAATAGACAAGAATGTGTGTGTGCCAGATCCACCCACTTGTCTCACACCCATGCACAGCAGGGTGGGTGGGGGAGTGCAATTAAGTTTCCGAAGCATTTTAAATGTCAGCCAGAAATAACAAGAGTGACAATGCCTTTGAGAAAAAGATGTGCTGTTTCCCCCTCCCTCCACTATTTTCTATAAAACAAAGTGAGTTGATATTGTTCATACTGCAGGCTTCTGTGAAATGTGTGCAAACAGCGATAGGCTTACTTAGCCATGCAAAGAAAAGTTGTGTGATGGTTGATTGTGTCCAATTATCAACTCAATTGTTAAATGGTGAGGTCTCTGAATCAACAAGCTCTGGTGGAGCTGAATAAGAAAGATTTCCCCACCACATTAGTGATTTGCTGTCTTACAATTCTCATTATCTGTATTATCAAAGTCTGAGGAAAAGAGTGGTGTGTTAAATGGAGAATACAGGTGAGTAATGTATGCAACATGCCAAGTATAGGAGCATTCTTATATGTATAGTAATGTACACACAGAACCTACGTAAGGGCTATTGCTTAGCTCATAAATTTCAGTAGACAACCAATTCTGCACACATATATCTCTTTCTGCCCATGGAAGTGCTGCGCCCACCTAAGTATGGATTGTAGAATGTTCTATGCGCATGTGCCCCAAAATGCCACATTCACATACTTTCATGTGTAATATGTGCAGCAGCAGGCACACTGGTAGGACCATAATCCCACCAGAAATAAGAAGAGGCAAGAAGCCATTCACATCTAAACCAATAATATCCAAACACTGCTGAATAGTTTTGCCACAAGTGGAAGGCCTTGTGCATTGAGAGAGAGAGAGAGAGAGGTGTTCTTCCCACTTGTATAGTGACGGATGCTCTGGTTTTCTCTGTGCAGTAGGATCTCATGTTGGGTTACATAAGCCTTTTCCACCAAGCAGCAGGTGTTCATGTGGGTTTATGAATTCATTTTTCCCTGTGTGCATGCCGCTCATAGTTACAATTCCACTAGGAGTTTGCAGGTGCACTTTCAGCCATGTTTGCTTGGAAATTATGACTTGCATTCATGGCTTTGAAACCTATGGTTAGTTCTGTGTGTTCCATATGTGTCACAGCAGGGATACAAAAGTCTCTGCATTGGTTTTTCTTTGTTATGTTTTTGTTTTCTTTATATTGATTTGCAAAATGCATTAACATTAGAATTGCCAAAGCAACTCAAATAAGTTCCATAAAATGGTTCTAAAATGCAAATTTCAGCCAGTCAGTATGTTTTTATATCTTTTTTTTTTTTTAGTGGAAATAATTTACGGAGTCCCATACCTTTGATCTTATTTGTATGGCTTGGATTTTGCATGCATATGCCAGCATGGTGTCAAAAAGGTTCTTATCAAGTGAGTCTGAAAGATTATTTTTTGTCAGATGGGTAAGCTTTTACAATTCTACTGCTAACGTTTCCTGCAGCAAGATTTACCTTCATGTTAAGAGATATTAATATTTAAATTAGATTCACACTCCCCACCCCCGTTTTTTGTATCTTAGATATAGGGCTACATGAGAAATTTGTTTCAGTTTATTTTTTTAATTTATTTTCTGGACCTAAAACAGACTTGGATGCAATCTGCAGTCAAGGTCCATACATTTCCAAGCTTGCAGGGTGATTTGCAGACCCTCGTACCCACCCGATGCATTTGACAGCATGTGGATATGTCAAAATTAGTAAATTTCAAAAATGTGCACAAAGACACTGTAATCATGTGAGAAGAATGCATACATTTCCAAAATATGCACAATTGACTCATAGATTTTTGGCCGGGGGGGGGGGGGAAATGAACAGAAATATCCATGGATTTTCATGTAAAAAGAAAACCTCACCCGATGCACGCAATCTGATGTGGACTTAAGTTGGAACGAGCTTCGAGATGGAATTGGAGGAACATTGGTGAGCTCAAGTTTTTCTGATTTGCATATCTCTGCTCTACAAGTTTATTTTATTATGGGTATTTCCCCACTCTTCCTCCACATAGTTCATGTAGAGTACATGGTTCAACACTGCCCACCCACATCTTTTCAAAACCCCTGAAAGGTAGGTTAGGCTGAAAGACTGCAACTGGCCCAGGGTCACCACATGCGTGTTGTAGCTGTGTGGGGTTTTTGAACAAGAGTCTCCCAAGTTAAATCCAACATACTAACCTTGGGGTCTCAAGGTGGTGTCTGTGGGACCAGTACATCCACAGACACCTCCCTTGGTACCTTCCAAGTCCCCTGCCCCTCTCATTTTTAAAAAAATTTAGTTTGTTAGTTTTACCACAGACAATTGCACAGTGAATCACCTACTTTGAAGCCACCACCAACTTCATTTCTTCTCCCCAGAATGTCTATGACCCTACATGGGCCCAGAGGCTGTAAAATGAGTGTTTTGGGACTGCCTTCACTCACTTTGGCAGCCATTTTGTGAATGACTCCTCCTTCACTCCCTCCACTGCCAAGGCACAGTTCTATTGCAATAGGGCTCATGACATGTTCTCAAAATACTAAATGTGCCTACAACGAGCCCCAAAAGGTCGGGGACCCCTGCTCTAATCACTACAGGATGCTGCCTCAAGTACTAGACTCTCCCTGCTATTAACGAAATAGAACAATAGAACAATAGAACCAGAAATGAAAATGCAGTTACATTTCAGCAGGGAAAGGGGAAGGACATGGAAAAGAAAGTGTCACTTGACACAGGAAGGGAAGGGGGGAAATGCCTGGGGCATAGGGGAAAGCTGGCTCAGGTTGATGAGGCATGACAGACCCATGGAAGACAGAAACAAACCAGTGAGCCCTTGGGGATTTCACGAACTTGAGAAAGCTCTGATCATTATGCATTGGGGGTGGGGGGATGAAGATATGTCAGCCCTCTTGCCTTTTGTGATACTACCTGGGTCAGGCTTCCCCCAATCTGGCATTCTCTAGGTGTTTGGGGCTACAGTTCCTACAGTTCTTGACCACTGGCCATGCTTTCTGAGGCTGATAGGAGTTGAAGTAGACCACACCAGGCTGGGGAAGGGTGACAGCTACAGGGGATGCATAATTTGGTTATATGGGAAGTGGGGAGGGCATGCAGATTTTATTAAGGACCCCTCTTTCCTGTCCTCCCAATTTGAGCTCTGCCTTTACCTGGTGTGATTTTATTTGTGGGTGGGTGGGTTTAAAAAGCACTACAGAGCTACCATTTCTATTGCTGGTAGAAAACATGTCAGTAGATGGCAGCTCAATAGTGTGTAGCTTTAGATTAAAGGGTTTAAAAAGTGAGCCTATGCAGATTGTTGCTGTTGTGCACTGGAAAGGGTTTTACTTCAGTGCAGCCATTCACTAACCTCTTAACACCGTCCCTGGATAGCCTCTTCTGTGTGCTATTATAACTGCCTGTTGTGTAAGGGGGGAAATGGTTGTCTCTCTCCACCATATAATTCCAGGAAAGTTATGTAACAATTTGGAGAACACTTATTTCCAATTAGGTGAAGGGATTGTGAGCAGTCATCTCCTAGCACTGAATGTGAAGGTAGGAGGGAGGCAAGTAAAATATCCATGTGTGGGTAAGAAATAATTTTTGCCTGCAGTGACAATGATCTGGATGCTTGAGGGTCTTCCCCAACCATCAAAAAGATAATAGATGCTGTGAGCTATTACAGCAGGGATCCCTAACGGTGCTCGTGAAGCGCTCCACTCCCTGTCCCTTTCGAACATTTCTTTTTAATAAAAATAACAGCCATGAAAAACATCAGGGTGCCAGTTCTCTTTCCTGTTCCTGCACCTGCTGCAAATCAGCTTTTGGCAGGCAGGCAGAGATGGAAAGAGTTACTTCTGGTCCTTCCCAAACTTCCAACCCCATGGGCCTTTCCCCTCACCCCCTCTCTCTTTCTCTCTCCACTTTCAGTTTCTAGTCCCACTATTTCTCTCCCAACATCCCCGTTCCTTGCTATTTCTTTCTCTTCCCTGTCCCTAACTTTCTTCTTTCTCTCCCTTTCTGGCCCCTAGCCTCGCTCTTTTTCTTCCTTCCACCCATTTACCTTGCTATTTTCTCTTCCCTCCCAGCCCATAGTTTCACTATTTCTCTCCCACCTCTTTATCACATGATTTCTCCCCCTTCAGACTTGCTTTCTCTCCCCTCTCCCCTTTTGCCTTACTATTTCCCCCTCCCTCCCTCCCGACGTCTAATATCACTATTTCTCCCCAGCACTAGCACTTCTTTAGTTCACTTTTCACTAGCCATGCTCTCACAGCAGCCAGTGACTGTTGACATCCCCCATGGGAGCCATTTTGTGGTGGAGCCCACAGCTGTTTCTCAAATTCCAAAATGTCCCCACAGGTTAAAAAAAAAAAAGCTTGGAGGAACCCTGTGTTATAGCGTCCAAAAGGACTCTCAGAATTCACTGATCTCTTTGTGGTCAGAGAAATTGGCCAGACCATTACTGACCAGAAATTATCCAACAGTCCATCAAGGGTGGCACTCACCATTAGCCAGTAGCACAACTTTTTCTCTTCCCATGGGACAGCCTAGCCAGCAACCTTCACAATACCCCTGGACCTAGCGTCATCCCAGGACATTGGGGGCAGGGGAAATGTATCAGAATTTTTCTCAGAGAAATGTCTTCTGAGAAATTTTAGCTCAGCTGTATGAGTGTATAAGCCTGTTGGGAGGAAAGGTTACTTGGGTTCCATCTCTCCCATACAGTGCTGATGGATCCATTCATTTGCCTGGAGCAAATCATGCAAACACCACCTGGGGGGCGGGGGTGTAGGTTCTTTTCCTTTCCTCCTACAGCAGCCTCCTGAATGGGTGAGGGCAAATGCAGGATACAATTCATGCACAGGAACCTGTTTCAATTTATGACTCATCTTTGTGGGATCAGTGAGTCTATGTCCTTAGCTAGACCTAAGGTTTATCCCAGGATCATCCCGGGGTCATCCCTGTTCATGTAAATGACAGGGGATCCTGGGATAAACCTTAGGTCTAGCTAAGGCCTATGTGTAATGGATTATCCCCCTCAACTAAAAAATGAATTTAATTCCTTGGCTTCCAGCCTTCTGCTTTACATCAATTGGCCAATGATATCTGAAAATTAGAAGTAGTTTGTCACAAATAGACTTCTGCAGATACAAGGCCCTTTTCTTCATTTCCTCCCTCCTTCAATCCCCTGCACCTTCCCAAAATGTGCTTCAGAGGGTCCCCAACTCCCCAGAACAGATTCTGATGGCAGCTGAAAGGGAGACAGGGGAATAGCCCCCTCCTAAGTTCCACTGATTTAATTGGATTCTACCCCAAGTATGGGTTCCTTTTCTGTTCCATTAACAAATCTACCAGCTTGCACAGCACAGGTAACATTCGCCCCATTAAAATATGCCATTAACTAAGCCAGCTGGCGATCACTCCTTTGCTAGATTTTGATATTAAATCCAACATATTCCTGGCTGCAGGAAAGACTATACAAAAGGTACAGTTGGTGGGTTTTGAATTAATATGCAACCAGAGAACATTGGTTACTGGAAAACTTAAAACTGTAACCAATAAAAAAAATACACATAAAACAATAATATTTCGAGGAGCATCCAACTGCCTCCAAGGGCAATGTGGGAAAAAGAAGTCCCTTGTGGTTGTTAAGATGACTGATGAAGCTATTTAGTTAGAGACTCTGGGTCTCAGTTGAGTTGCATCTCAAGATGGACACATCAGTCTCTTTCTGGTCCATTTTATTTTGCATGTGTTCATTCATACATTTGTTCTGTCCCATTTCTGAAATCTGTACCTTTTTTAAAAAAAAAAATTGCCTGAAAATTTGTATTTAAATATTCAGAGGGAGCTAGTGTATCCACTACCATCTTTGCTGCTGCTGCCCCTTCTCCTCCCCCAGGTAATGCTTGTGGGTCTTTGGTGGGAGCAGGAGAAAGAGGAGATGGTGGAGGTGGACAATCAGGTCAGCAGTATGCCACAAGCAGCCTCCTGTTCTCCTTACAAATGCACGTAGGCATCCCAACAGGGCATTCACACATGCTCCAATGCTCATGCCATTCCTAATGCAGAACCCCCCCCCCCCCCAATGCATGGGAATTTTGACTGGATTCAGTTTGATTAGAATTTGCTGTTTTTGCACCATCAAATATGAACACAACTTCAAGAGCGTTTTGTGTTCAGGCAAAGCCCGCATGTTCCTGAACTTGCATTAAAAAAATGTTGAGTTCAAGAACTGTGCACTTTTAAAAATGCACCTTTTTAAAAACCAACCAACCACATTTTCATGCGTTAGTCTATAAGGGGAAGTGCATTCCTGGGTGTCCACTTCAAAAAATGTCCACCAAAATGTGCACTTTTCCCATTCAAATGAAAAGAAAAACAGATTTCTTCCCTACGCAATAATGAAGATTCCTTAATGGTTCTAATGTTTCCTGTTATTACTGCTGGTTTATTCATTTTATTCATTTGGGTGCTTTTATGTAATTTATATAATCCTATACAATAAAAGAAGACCTTTGCCCTTATAGGTGGCCCTGAAGTATTTTAACTAACTAAATAAGTGAAGTACAATATTGTACCCATACTCATAAACTGAAATTTGTAAGCAAAATTTATAAAAATGAGAAACCAGACTGAACACATTTTTTAAAAAAAAAAGTAGATATGATATCACAAGTTATTTTCTCCCTCTTCTTAACAAACCTTGCAACCACATCTACTCATACAGGTTTCTCTTCGCAAGATCAAGAGATAATTCCCTAAGGCCAGAGAGACAAAAGAGATCTATTCCAACATGAAACTAAAAGAATTCATTTTATCCGCCTTCCTGTTTCATGAAACAGAGACAAAGCCCTTAACCCTTCTTGTGAGAGGAATACAAAGTTCTGTATTACTTGAGGTGTGAATGAGGAACAACAAAACAACGGGGAATGAGGGGCGGGCAAGACGTCCTTATTGTGATCACAGTTCAGCTTCCAGGTTCTTTGACAGGATCAAGAAGAGGGATTCTGTGGGAAACTGAACCCTGCCTCTCCATTTTCTCTGACATATTCCCCCAACTCAGAGGCACATTATTCCCATTCTTGCCCCTTAATCAGAGATTATTCCCTTCCTTGTATATTACAGCCAAATGAAAGAGTATTCATAGAATCATAGAATTGTGGAGTTGGAAGAGAATGCAAGGATCATTTAGTCCAACCCTCTGCAATGTGCAGGGAACCATCCATGAGAGGTGGGCTGTCCAGCCTCTTCTTAAAAATGATGGAGATGGAGAACCTACAACCTCTATAGTAGGGGTGTGCAAAGTGGGTAACCGGTATGTTCTTGTATATTATGAACAGAAATGCTCACAGCTCTCTCAGTTTTAAAGATGAACTCATGAAAATTGGCACTGTGACAGCTTTTAAAGAGGGCTTTAGGCAAGCCAATTGTGGAGCGGATCCTTCCATGCAGTGATTTATAGGGAATATTTTAAGACTGAACTCAAATGTCCTCTCAGGCACTGCTCATGCCTTGATGTGCATGGCAAGAGAGAGGAAACGAAGCAGCGGGAAGTGCTTAGTGCAATAATAATTAAGTAAATATAAGTTAATAAAATGCCACAACAGCAGCACAAAGCTTGCTTTTCCTCAGAGAGGACAAGAGTCTTGCTGGACAAGGAGAAGGATGAGGTACCCCTCCCTCACTGTCTGTTGGGCATTGGAGCGAGTTGAGTCAAGGCAACAACAGCTCTACGCATGACTTGGAGAAGGATGATGACAAGGACAAGGACACCCCCTCCTGCACTGGAAGCTGAGCCAGGCAACAGAAGTAATAGTTTAACTGAAAAACAGCCTGCCTGACTCAGGTGTAAAAGTTTACTCACTCAGTCCAGCAGCACTTTCACACTGTGGCTGACTTCTATGAGTCCAAGCAGATCCTTCTCTAAACCTCACTTTGCAAACAAACACCCCCTAATCTCACTAATTGGCATTCCCTCCCCAAAACACTGTGATTGGAAAACAGAACAGGGAGGGAGAATGTTGTGGCAATTCCTAATTGGTTAGCCACAGATGTCAATTTCAATTGTCAAAATTACCCCATCCTATCACCCCATGTTCTAGGAGGTTTTCAATTAGGCACATCACACACAAAAAACAGTAGGATAATTCTGGAGATGTTAGAAGCTCCAATTGGGCATGTCTCTGCTCTGAAATTATTTGATGGGTTTAGAAGCAGCCAATCTCCCCACTGGAAAATCAAATGCTCCACGGATATTCATGGTTACCAGTTAATTACAGGGTGGAGAGCACACCCCTACTCCGTAGATAGACTGTTTCACTGTTGTACAGGTCTTACTGTCAGGAAGTTTTTCCTTCTATTTAATCAAAATCTAGGTGGGTGAAACTTATACCCATTATTTGGGGTCCTAATTTCTGTGGCAATGGAAAATAGTTCTTGACCATCTTCCTTGTGGTACCCTTTTCTGTACATGAACACTGCTAACATGTCTCCCTGCAGTCTTCTTTTCTCCAGACTGAACATCCCAAGTTCCCTCAGCTTGTGCTCGTAGGGCATGTATTCAAATCCCTGTTCTATGCTATAGTTTAGTTCAGGGTGGGGAGGCAGAATAAATTTGATTAGAATGAGTGACTTTAAGGCAGCCTTCCCCAACCTGGTTCTCTCCAGATGTGTTGGGCTCCAGCTCCCATCATTCTCAGCCAATGGCATGGCCTTTGGTCATGTCGCTTACTCAGAATGGTAGGAGTTGCAGTCCAATATATCTGGAAGCCACCAGACTGGTGAAGGCAGAGTTAAAAGGAAAGCTGTAAGATGGCAATATTACCCAAATGTTCATTTTGATAGTCTAAAGGATGTCTGTAGGAAACATTTGTAATTATCTGGAACTCCAAATTTATCCTATTTGGAGGATGCCTTGGTGCTCATTCTCATAGAGACTCTTCCCTGCCACCTTCACACGATCACTGCTATTGAAAAACCACACATTTTCATTATTCAAGGTCTTTACATTTAAAGAAAAGGCAATTAAGACCAGAATATAGAAGATTAAGGAATTTTTCACAGGCTTAAAGCAATTGGATTTGAAATGTGAATGCAAAACCTGCACTGTGATGCAAATGAACATTCTGGCCAAATGCTTCTGTGCTTCCTCTTCTGCTTTTCTCTTCTGCTCTAACACCCACCCAACATTAACATCAACTATGCACAAGAGGGACTGCAAGGCAATTTTGGCCTTCTGTGTGCACTTGTTTTGTTTTGAAGATGCTCTTTCCACTGCAAGGCTGTTTGCACTTCAGCGGAGAACAAATGATAACAGAGCTACGGTGACCCAATCCCTCTTCAGAAGGCAACAGATGTCATTAGATAATTCTGGTTCCCATGATTACAATGGGGGGGGGAGAGCTTTGAAAGGGGGGAGAACCTGAGACCAGTAGAGCATGACATCTCCTGGAAGGGAGATGCTATCCATGTGTTGTGGGAGGCAGTTAAAATCCCTATGCTTAGAAGAGAGCAGGGTTTGTTCTCTAAATCTTTTTAGAGAATATCTAGAGAGAAGCACCAAATTGCTAACAGAAATAATGGAGAAGAAAAATAATGGTAGCTCACTCAGTTGACATCACCAGATATAATAACAATATGTACAGGAAAGGGACAGACACCTCCAAACTATGTACTGCCTCAAGAGCTCCTATGTGTTTACTGGAGGTTCGTAGGCTTGCCCACATAGCTGGAATCCTTCCTTTTAATCCCATGTGCAACTCTGAGCCCTTTCACAAGTGAAGAGCCTTCATCTCCAGTAATACACATTTGCAGCTTGCCAGATGCAAAAGAAGAGTGAATTGGAACAACCAACCAATTGTTTTCATGGAGAAGCCACCATTTCTTTCTATCTTCTGTGGATCTGGCTGTTCTTACATCAGTTGTGTGAATGCTTGACTGTGTTTCTCGTTACAGTGTACCATAGTCTAGATCAATCTGGTGTTTGAAAATCTTTAGGACATGGTGAATCATGACTTCGGATAGGTGGCGTTCATTGAAAGGAGCAGCTTGGTAGCCCCAAATGGTGAATGACTCCATTCTAACGCTGCTATGTTTCTCCTTGCATTTTATTTTTACTCCAGTCTTTACAACTTTTATGATACAAAGCTGAAGTAGATTATGGTCTCTGTGGGGAAAAATATGGGAATATTTTTACCTGAAATTGAAACAATTACAGTAAAAGTTCTAGCACTCATTTGGGCCTAAGAGTCCCAGAGCACATAGAAATTATTACAAGGTGTTTCAAAGATGTTTCCCTCCCTCCCAACATCTATTTTGCTTAATTGCTTCCTATGTACTCCTGCTCTGTAGGAATGTGTGTAAATGATTCCAAAACAGGAAGATGTTATTTATCCTTTAGGCATTAAAGATTCTAATTACTCTCCAGCTATCCTCATCCACAAAGCATTTTTATTTATGGCACTTTCCTTTAAATGATCAAACATTTATTGCTTAATGGTTTGCTAAATGTGTGGACAGCAAAGTTCTGATGAAAGCTCCCTGTAGAAGAATAAGTTAAGAATAGAAAAATAGCATGCTATTAGTACTGGGGAGTTGCATCCCAGTGTGGATCAAATATATAAATCAGGAAGACAGAGCACCAGCATTTATTATGTTTTGAAATATTCTAACTACCCAAATGTGTGTGTGTGTGTGTGTGTGTGTGTGTGTGTGTGTGTGAGAGAGAGAGAGAGAGAGAGAGAGAGAGAGAGAGAGAGAGAGAGAGAGAGAGAGAGATCACAGTTACATTTTATTATTCATTCTGTTTTAGCACGCTTGCAGCGCAACCCTAGACCTGCTTACTCAGGAATAAGCCAAATTGACTCCTAAGTAAATGTGCATAGGAATATGCTGTTAGAGTCTAGCGAAGTACAGTTTTCTCAGGTTTTAAATTTAATGCACTGTTTGTTCCTGAAGACTTGATTAAAGAAGGGACTCCTCCCACCTGCTGGAGACTGAGTACATCTTAAGCAGCTGGCCTTCTGGGGTGGGGTGGACATGTGGAGAAAGAAAATGAAGAATATAAATTAAAGGTTGGTTTAGGAACATGAGGGTGGTGGAATCCTAGAAAACAAGAAGCGTCATTCCATGAGAATGAGTTTGCTCAGTGTATTTTGTTCTAGGGCAGGAGTGGATGACTTGTGGTTATCCACATGTTTTGTCATTCATCATCCTTTATCACTGGCTTTGTTGGCCAGAGGTGATGGGAGCTGGAGGCCAAAATATCTGGAGGGCCACAGGTTGCGTACCCCCATTCTACAGGGATGATCATTTATTGCAGGACTAGAATATGGAGAGATGAGGCCTTCCCCTACCATTTGGCAGAGTGAGGCCCTAGCTAGACCTAAGGTTCATCCTGGGGTCATCCCTGCCTGCTCCCGGGATCTCCTGTGTGTCATTTACATGAACAGGGATGATCCTGGGATAAACCTTAGGTCTAGCTAAGGCCTGTGAGGCAGTCACCTCAGGAGCTGCTGTTTGATGTCATGAACAGGCAACACATTGTTAGCTGCTGTTGAATTGTATTTCTACTCCCAGGGATTCCCAGGCACTTGTGGGATTCTCTGCCTCAGGTGCCAAAATAACTTCAAAACAACAAAAGCAAGACAAGATCACACAGGTGTCAGAATGTATTGTGCCAAATTGCCCAAGATTTCAGAGTCAGCCTCCTTCCTCTGAGGCTCTGAACTAGACATAGCACATTCACCATACTCTGAAAAAAAATACACTGGTACCTCTGTGTATCACTTTTGTAGTCTTTTGGTTACTTTTGGTGCTTCCCTGTTCTTCAGAACACTGGAGCTTTCACTCAAGTAAGTCCATGTATGATGGCAGCCTGTTGCATGTTTTAATTTGCATTTAATTTTTCACTAAACACACACAAAGTAAAAATAACTTCCCCATTTCATTCTACTTTGCTTGGGATTGTTGTTGTACTGCATTGGCTGCAACAGACACTGGCCCTATTTACACAGTCATGGGGAAGGGAACTGCAGGGAGGGGAAAGAAAACTGATGTGCTTGCCCCTCACATGACCACAGAACCACACAAAGCAGTGTTTTCCCCTTATCATCCACACAGCATGGTTGCCCTGTTGTCCTCCACAGCAATGGCTGTTTGTGGGGGCGGACGCAAGAAATAAGAGACGACACAGCATATTGGATTTAAACTGGGCCACTTTTATTCAAGATCTGCAAAGGGTTCCTGTCGGGCATCCAATCAAGCCTGCAAGCAGACCTTCTATGCGGAGGGGCGAGCTTTCTTGGCACAGCGGGTGGCGCTCTACTTCTCGCCGCCCGGCTGTCCATCCCCTGATGGGGTAGGGAGACCTTCCCTTGTCACCCCCAACCCATGCCCCTTGGGCTCAAGGTGGGTGAGAGAGGTCAGCCTCATAGATGGTCCTTATCCCCCAGCCCGGCCACAGGGCTCAACACTGGGAGCCCTCGGGAATCACCTATCACTGTAACAGCGCCTGTGAATGCTCGCCATTCAGTTTCCTCTGGATGCCCGTCCCTACCTGCCATGAATTAGATATGACCAAATTAGATCGCAGCCAGATTCACCTAGTTATGCTCCCAGACTGTCTTACAGTGTGGAGTAGGCGAAACAACTCACATCCAATTCAGAATGTGAGCAAAAAATTCCTACTCGGCTCCCTAATAGCAACCAGCTAGCTCACACTGTCTACAGGGAGGGAGCCGCGGAAGCAAGGAAGAGGGTCTCCCAGGGGTAAGTGACCAGCTTATATCTGGTCAAGTCCCCTCCCAGTCCAAAGAGGCGTGAATTCCTGCCCAATGCAGGATGGCTCGTCTCCCACTTGCTCCGCCCACAAATCCCTCCCCATGCCTAGGCTTTGCCTGGCACGGCAGAATGGGCATTATCCCAGAGTTGCACTGGATGTTCCAACATTTGTTATAGAGTTTAGCCATGTGTGCTACAGTGTCACCTGAAGGGTGGTTTTTGTTTTTGCATTTTTATACCACCCAATAGCCAAAGCTCTCTGGATGGTTTACAAAAATTAAAACCATAAAAAGATTCAAAATATAAACAAACAGTATATAAGGATAATATAAAACAATATATAATGACACAACCAGGATAAAAATCAAGCAGCACTGCAGAATTTAATACAGATTTAAAATACAAATTTAAAACAGCAAAGTTAAAATTAAGTTGTTAGACTGTTAAAATGCTGCAAAAATAAAAAGGTCTTCACCTGGCATCTAAACAATTATAGTGTAGGTGCCTGGCAAACCTCTTTAGGGAGCTGATTCCACAGCTGGAGTGCCACAGAAGAGAAGGCCCTCCTCCAGATAGCAACCTGCCTCTGGATGCTCTAGGCAGCCATCTGCATGGTCACAGCTTTTTTGCAACAGAACACCAGGTGCACCCCACACATAGTAAGCCACCCCAGGACCCCTTATCCCCACTGCAGAGACTAGATACCTGGGGTGGGTACTTTACTAACATGCTAATCTTATGTAGGTCACTCCCAAATGCAACCCACGGTTAGTGTTACATGTGAACCCAGCCTCTGAGTGAAGAGAGTAACTAAGATGGAAAGTAATGAAACAAGTAAAGGTCAAAGTACAGGCAAGCAGTCAGATACGTGGGAGCAGGCTAAAGGAGGAGCATTCAACATAGCAGGAAGAGGTCAAAACTCAGGCAACCAGAAACAGAATCAAGAAAGAGTCCAAGGATTAGTAGCACAGAGCATCAATCCCAGGAAAAGTCTAGAAGCAATAAGAGCTGGAACAATGATGTTGTTTCTAGCAATGGCTAGAGAAAGTGAAGGCTTTTAGCACCAAAGCTTTGCTGAGCCTCACCTAGGGCTCAGCTGCAGTATATTAGAGCTCTCTGGTGAGAGCCCTACTTATGAAGAGTCATTTTCTCTTGAGGAGTCCTTCCTTGCAGTTGGGCAGTTGTTCTTACAGGAGTGCTGCTGATTAGCCTCTTAAGGTGACAACACTCTCTGGAACCGGTGTGTGTGTGTATGTGTGTCTCAGCTTCTATTTCTGAAGCAGAGTTCCCCTCTTCCTGAGGGCATTTAATGCATCATCCATCTCTGTGAGTTCTAGTTCCTCAGATAAGGAGGAAGAGTCCTCTAGCAGGGGCATGGCAGCTATGGCTGACATAGGAATGGACGACCCACATCTGTATTTCTATGGGAGTGGACGCTGCATGATTTTATTGGAGAATACAGTGCTATATGAAATACTGTGTGGACCCACTTTCAACTAGCTGCAAAAAGGCTATTGCTTAGCAGAAGCAAAGTGTGGATGACTGAGGGAGAAAAACAACAATACAGAACCATTTATTGTAAAAATGCTATAAAATGCAATAAATAAATAAACACCAGTAACATTTAGTACATGATTTTTTTTTTGCAAAATGAGCAAGTAATAGTAGTAATAAGAGTGGCTCCCATGCTGATCCCAAACACTGAAAGCATCAGGGTTGGATTAAATATTATGCTAAGTAGGGAATATATGGATTGTGTTTTGTGGATTGTCAATTCCTGTTGACGGTATCAGATTTTTAATTTTTATTTTAGTTTCTGAATTTGCTTAAATTTGAATGTGTGAAAATGCGCATGCCCCCCCCCATTGTGCAAATTCCCCCAAATGTGTATTTTCATGCTTTAGCCTATGGGGGGAAATGGACATTTTTGGCCATTTTTTCTTATTATGTGTTTTTCTTTGGAAATTTTCCACAAAATTCCCAAAGGAGAAGTCTATCAGAAACTATTACCCATAATAACTAAATAGACAATCTCTGTTCAGAAGCAGGTCATTTATTTATTTAATGCTATTTATGAATCACTTACATTAACAGATATTTCTAGGCAATATAGAAATCAATACAGTATCAGATCATTATTATATACTACATATTATTATTATTGCAAACAGAAGGCAAGATTGCTTTCCTGGGAATACTTGTTGGGGAAAATATGTTATCAAGAGGTGATGAGAACTTAGAAGAGTTTGTGCCTAACTAATTTGTAGTGGTAGGGAATGATAGAGTGGACACTATGATTCTAAAGGCCCTATTCTGAGCCAAAAGGGGACCTCCAAAATTTTGGGCACCATCAGGAGGGTATTTCCCGAAGAGTACAGCAACTGAGTGGGTCAGTAGAAGATCAGGGGATCTCTTAAGTAACCTGGTCCTGTTTAGAATTTTGTAAAGAAGTACCCAGATGAAAAGTCTGGCCCTGTGCCATAAAGGCAGACAGTGCAGTTTCCTCAGCATAGGTGTAATATGCTGGTGATCAGCTGTTCCTGTCACCAACCAGGCTATAGCATTCTGAACCAACTGCAGCATCCAGACCAACCTTAAAGGCATCCCTATGTAAAGTGCATTGCAGCAATCCAATTTTGAGGTTACCAAAACAGGAACAACAGTGGTCAAGTTATCCCTGTCCAGAATTTGGTGGTAGGTTTCTTACCCACCAGAGTTGGTAAAACCAATGAATATTGACTAGAAGGTGTTGGGGATAGATCATAGTGGAGGACTGCTAATGACCTTTTTGTGTTCTTCACAGAGGCGTCTGTGTGGAAATAAAATGTTGGACTAGATGGACCTTTGCTCTGCTCCAACAGGGTTCTTCTTCTGCTCTTCTTATATAGGTTAGAGAGAGAAGGAGGTGGAATACAGATACAATTTATACATAGGTTCACCATCCATATCAAATCACCATGGGAATCACTTTACACCATTGTGCATTCTTAATATGTTGGAAAATCTCATATTGGAAGATATGCCCTGATGCACAAAAGAAACAAACCAAACCAAACCTAGTGACTTCTCCTCTGGGATTGTTTCTGATCACTTTCAGTAATGTTCAATTACAGCATTTCTGCTGAACTCAATGGCATTTCTCCTGTTTTCCTCACTGATGGAATAGAAATGTGAATATAGCCTTTGGAGGATGTGTACATTTTATTGCCTATAACACTATTTATTATGCAATAACTTGAGAAATCCTACCACTAGTTCCTGTTAAGCACCTTCAGCCTAACCTGCAATTGCCGTTCCTTTAATTAATCCTTAAATGATAATTATATCCTTGGCAAAGCACCAAGTCAGAATCAAAGCAACTCAGAGTGTTTTGCATTAAAGTTCCCCCCTACAGATGTGCTCCTGTTCCCTTATCACTAGCTGCTCAGGAAGGCTGAAAGCTGCACTTCTGAAAAAGGCATAGTTCTGGAAGCAGTTTGGGAATGGGTAGAATGAGTGGGGGAATCAAGAGGATTAGTTCAACGTTAAATACGTTTTCATTATTATTATTATTATTATTATTATTATTATTATTATTATTATTATTATTTATTTATATAGCACCATCAATGTACATGTTTTCAGGGGAAGGAAAAGGTGCATCCAGCATTCTTTAGGAGAGTGAGTATTGCCAGCATTAAATTATGCTAACTCAGAGTAGAAACCAAATAAGAATTTAAGAAAGATGAGCAGCAGCATTAAATGGGGGCAGCGAACCCAATACACATGAAGGAACAGACAGATTAAAAGGGAATGAAAGCTTTCACTGTGAAAGGCTCGTCCAGATCAGAGGCTGCCAGAAGATAAACTATGGTCCATTGTTGGACCACTGGCCAATTTCTGGTGGACCATTTTGTAGGCCAAAACATCTGGGATCCTTGCAAACAATGCTGGACTAGGCATTTGAAACTTGTTAGGCATTTCTTATATTTAAGAGTACATGTTTAGGATGTGTTGTGCACAACAAAGGGGGAATTGCAGAAACTGTAAGAACTGGAGGGAATATGGGAGAAATTGTTGCTATGCTGTTTCCCCAGCTCCTTCTGATTATTTTCAATGTGAATTTTTAGCAGTTATTTTTACTCCATCTGTCTCTGAATTTCTCATAAAGATGGAATTCCAGTGTACTTATAATAGCAACGTCCTCCTTCTCTTGATTGCTCCTCAGTGAGAGCAGCTAGGTAGTGTTGAATCATAGAATTGTTGAGTTGGATCAGACCACAAGGATCATCTAGTTCAACTCCCTGCAATGTGCAGGAAAACCAATTAAACCGTCCATGGGAAGTGGCGGTGTCCAGCCTCTTTTTAAAAACTTCCAGAGACAGAGAACCCACAACCTTTGAAGGCAGTCTGTTCCATTGTTGTACAGATCTTACCATCAGGAAGTTTTTCCTTATATTTAATTGGAATCTAGGTAGCTGAAACTTATACCTTCACCTGCATACACTGTCTCTTCCAAACTTTTATTGCTTTCACAAGAATCCCTTGCTCTGGAATTGAAAACCTTTGTCCATTTACTTTTTATAGATTCTATACAAAGATGTTGCCAAATTATTGCATTCCAGTGTTTATTTAATATTTATTTAACTCCAAGTGCAATTGCCACACAAGTCTGTTTTAGGTGAAGAGGGCTTCTCAGGGTTCCCATGCCTTTAATTAAGAGTTTCTTGTTCTCCTTCCCATCAAGTACAGTAGTATGACTACTGATAAATTGCTTGTTAATTGTGGCTTGAATAATATCTCTTAATTGACAATTACTGAAATTTTATATTGTTGCAGGAGAGGGGAGGAAATTAGTAATTAATCTCTCCGTTCCCCTACGGGAACCGAAACAGTGAATGATTCCACTGTTGTGATGGAGAGGAAGAAATAAAAGGGCAGAACCCACAACCAGGAATTTTAAAATTAATGTCACAAAGGATTTCTGCTGAACAGAGCTATTTTTCTGAATAGAGATAGGAGACAAAGTAGTTTTGTTCACACATTAATGTGAATTTACCAAATTTTACAGTTACAAAACTATACACGACATTTGAAATTCACATGTCTTTGAACTTTGTGATTGAGTTCTCATATATGTACAAAAACAAATTCGTGGATAAGGGGCAAGTGCATATAAAAATGCATGCACTAATGAAAATAATGTTAAAAACATTATATAAATGACACTTGCTTGCAAAAATGCATATAAAATGACATATATAACTGTGTCCGTTGGGAGAAATGCACACCAAATGTATACAAAATTTCTTTCAAACCTTTTAAAATAAATAAACAAACAAAGAAAACTGATGTGGAAATCAGATGGACCAAGCTTAATATCGGAAAAATAAAAAGCTGAGAGAAATTGCAACTGACAGATTTATTCATCCCTACTTCTGAATAAACATTACAAGATCCTGCCCATGGGACTGGCATTGCTGGATGATACTGTACTATATTAAGTGTTATGCACAATCGCCATTTCAATTCTTCTTCCAGCTGATTGATGAAAAGCAGTGTCTTGGCTGCACTACAGTAGGCTGGCAATCTGAAAAGGAGGACAGGGCTCCAGTATCTTTAACAGTTGCACAGAAAAAGGGAATTTCAGCTGGTGTCATTTGTATGCATGCAGAACCTGGTGAAATTCCCTCCTCATCACAACTGTTAAAGCTGCAGGAGCCCTGCCCTCTTGACCAGATACAAAAGAGGGCAGGGCTCCTGCAGCTTTAACTGATGTGATGAAAAGGAAATTCACCAGGGGCTGCATGCATACAAATGAAACCTGCTGAAATTCCTTTTCCTGTACAACTGTTAAAGAAACAGGAGCCCTGTCCATCTCTCCAGATGGTCACCCTACACTAAAAGGCTCCAGTGTGGAAGCAACCACAATGTTTTTTGAAAGGACATTAAAAAGTGAGGGCTGGCTGGCCTGTGACAGGGATGCCAGCAGCCACCACTTAGACCATTTATGCCTGTAATTTTGTGTTAATGGCCAACTGCCAAAATGGAGATTTTACAGACAACGACGACCCCTCTTTTACACAAAATGGTGGTGTACAAAGGGATCAACAGGCTACACGCTGCTCATTGGGCACTTGCGGAACACCCGGCAGCTCACAGCATGCAGCGCGCAAGGTCAGGTGGCCAGCAGGGATCCTGCAAGCAGCATGCAGGGTGGGCAAAGGTGAGTTTGCCCATCCCTAGTTATGTGTGCATAGTTAGGTGTCCCAGTGAGCACCCTAGTTGCTGTATTCTGCACTAGCTGCATCTTCTGAACCATTCACAAGTGCAACCCCACATAGAGTGCACTGCGGTAGTCTAATTGTGAGGTTACCAGTGCATGGATCACCGTGGTTAGGCTATCCCTATCCAGGAATACGCATAGTTGGCAGCATAGTTGGCACACCAACTGATGTTGGTAATGAGCGCTCCAGGCCACCGAGGCCACCTGGGCCTCCAATGACGGAGATGATTTAAGAGCACTCACAAACTCTGGACCTGCTCCTTCAAAGGGAATGCAACACCATCCAAAAGAGGCAAACACCCCAATTCCCAGACGTGGGAATTGCCAGTCTAAAAAGCTCTCTGTCGTCAGTTGATCGGCCATAATGCAAGCCATAACTGCATCCAGGCACCAGTTCAGAATGTGCACGGCGTCTCCTGATTCAGCTGTCACAGAGAAATAGAACTGGGTGGGTCAGCATACTGGTGACACCTTATGTATGTGTTATGTATGTAATATTGCATTTATATCCCACCTTTTTTCCTCCAAGGAACCCAAGGCGGTGTACATAATCCTCCTCCATATAGTGTTGTTTTTATATTTTTGATGGTTTTAAATTTTGTATACTTTTTAATGTTCACCGTTTTTAACTTTTGTAAATCGCCCAGAGAGCTTCAGTTATGGGGTGGTATATACATAAATATAATAAATAAATAAATAAATAAATTTTATCCTCACAACAACAACCCTGTGAGGTGGGTTGGCTGAGAGTTTGTGACTGGACCAAAGTCACCCAGGGGGTTTCCATGACCGAGTGGGGACTAGAACCCAGATTTCCCGACTCCCGCTCTGACACTTTAGCCACTACACCACACCTTGCCCCAAATCTCCTGATGACTGCTCCCATTGGCTTTATATAGATTATCATATTATATTTGACGTTTTGGCCAGTCCAAGCCTGGTTTAAAGATAAAGAACTGTCAGAAAGAAGAGCAGGGGCCTTGAAGTTGCTCCTCAACACCGCCTGGACAGTGGAATGAGCAAGACACACAGGTTACCTGGTCATAGGGAGAGGCGGGTAAATATATATATATATATATATATATATATATATATATATATATATATATATATATATTCAATAAACAAAAAACCTGCAGTTTATAAAACAACGTTAAGGACGTACACTTTTCCACCAAGCACCAAAAAGTGGGGAAATTGGGAGTTAAGGCTCACCAGCCTTAACGCCACATCCTCCCTAAGGAGGCAGAAAGTACCAGTGAAATTCTCATTCTGCCAAAGCAGATAAACCATGAGGACAGGATGGAGAATAGGATATGCAGAGGTGACTGTGGGGTTGTGGAAAACTGATGACAAACAACTTAGAGCCACCTACTTCTTTTTCTGTTTAGAGCAGCCCTTCCCCAACCTGGTGCCCTCCAAAGGTGTTGGACTGCGACGACGGAGCAGGTAAGAAACCCCCCCCTCCGCCTGGCCCTGCTGCCAGGTAAGCCCCAACCCACTAACGTGCTCCATTGTCACTGGGCCCGGGCTTGAAGTGAGCACCCTGGTCCACCCAGAAGCTCAATTCAAGCTTGGGCCCGGTGACGACGAACAGGTAAGAACCCCCCCTTCCGCCTGGTCCCTTACCTGGACCCACTGCCGCTGCTGTGCGAACAGCGGCTCTGGCTCCAGGCAAGCCCCCAGCCCAGCCCACCCAGTGAACTCGGTGGCAAAGAGCACCTTTTATCAGCTTAGGCTGATATACCAACTGCACCCTTATCTGGACAGAGATAGCCTAGCTACAGTTATCCATGCTCTGATAACCTCTCGTTTGGATTACTGCAATGCGTTATACGTGGGGCTGCCTTTGAAAACAGTCCAGAAACTTCAGCTGGTACAAAACAGGGCAGCACGGTTACTAACAGGGACTGGCCGACGAGACCACATCACACCAGTCCTTTTCCAGCTTCATTGGCTGCCAGTCCAGGTCCGGGCCCGATTCAAAGTGCTGGTATTAACATTTAAAGCCCTAAACAGCTTGGGGCCAGGCTATCTGAAGGAACGCCTCCTCCCGTATGTACCTGCCCGGACCCTAAGGTCATCCTCAGGGGTCCTTCTCCGCGAGCCCCTGCCAAAGGAAGTGAGGCAGGTGGCTAACAGGAGGAGGGCCTTCTCTGCTGTGGCACCCCGGCTGTGGAATGAGCTCCCTAAGGTGGTTCGCTTGGCACCTACATTATATTCTTTTAGACGCCAGGTGAAGACCTTTTTATTCTCCCAGCATTTTAACAGTCTATAAATAAATTTTAACTTGGTGTTTTAAATTTGTAATTTTGCATTGCTGCTGTTTTTATCTGGTTGAGCTTTTAAATTGTATTTTATATTATGGTTTTATACTGTTGTTTTATACTTTGAATGTTTTTAATTTTTGTGAACCGCCCAGAGAGCTCTGGCTATTGGGCGGTATGGAAATGTAATTAATAAATAATTAACTAATAAATAAATGTCCTTTTGGGGGGTAGTGCAGGTGTTCTGTGAGTGTGTGTGTGTGTTGTTGTTGTTGTTTTGGCAATTCACAAGAGACCATCCCGGCTACACCACTGGTTTTGAGAAGAAAGTCACACAATTAATGTAGTCACACATCGGCCTTAATGAACATTTATTTATTTTTATTTACTTACTAGCTGTACCCTGCCACGTGTTGCTGTGGCTCAGTCTGGTTAAATGGAAAAGAAAGAAAAGAGAAAGCGCATGTTTCTAATATATTTAATTTCACAATGCTTGTGGGTATACAATATTTTTTGTTGTTCCATTGTCTGTGAAGATATAGAGATTGTCTGGTTTGCCGACTCTAGAACACGCAACATATAATTGTCCATGTGAGAAGCAATCCGTGTGTAGATCTAAACCGCACAATTCTAAAGATTGGCCCTGAGCTTTCTTGATGGTGATTGCAAACGCCAATCGAATTGGGAATTGCAATCTCTTAAATTGAAATGGCATATCTGTTGGAATCATAGGAATGCGAGGAATGAGGACATCTTCACCTTTGAAAGGTCCTGTCAAGATTGTTCCTTCTATGACGTTGTTCAGTAATTTTTTTACTGCAAGCCGCGTGCCGTTGCAAAGTTTTGGCTGGTTGATATTTCGCAACATGATAATTGGCATGCCGATTTTCAATTGCAGTACGTGCGGTGGCATCCCTGGCAGATCGAGTGAATTCAAAAATTCTGTTGGATAATTAACCGCTTCATCTGCTTCCACAACAGTGTCAACGGACTTGTATGTGACTGCCTCGCTTTGAATGTTAGATTGAATAATATCGTTAAGTTCGTAGACGTCTTTGTTCTTGGCCGCAAGAATAACTCGTTCACTCAGCCAATCATGATTCTTATAATTGGTTTGAATATTGGGAAATACTTTTTGAACCAATTTTTCTTTTGACGTCACTAAATTGCAGAAGTTATGAGGCAATGAAATTCGTCCTGAGGTCAGATCAACCGGCACCTTTCCGTTCCCAATTTCCAGCAATTGACGTGAGAATATCTCAGCTGATCGATCGTTTTGCAGCTGGACACGCATATTTGTAGTTAATTTTAACATCTTTATGTGTCGCCACAAAGTAGAGTATTTCAGGCAAGCATTTATTTCGTCCGCTGGTGTCGATCGAGGAATTACAGGTAATGTTTGCCTGAAATCTCCTGCAAGCAATATTAATGAGTTCCGAAATGGTCTGATGTTTCCACGCAAATCTTGCAATGATTGATCAAGAGCCTTGAGCGATTTTTTGTGTGCCATTGTGCATTCATCCCAAACAATAAGTTTGCATTTTTGCAATACTTTTCCCATGCCGGATGCTTTGGAAATGTTTCACGTGGGAGTTTCAATGAATTGCATGTTCAATGGCAATTTCAAAGCGGGATGAGCAGTTCTTCCACCTGACAGAAGTGTTGCAGCTATTCCGGACGATGCAAGAGCTAAGGCTTTGTCATTTTGGGATCGAATTGCTGCCAGAATCAATGTAATTAGGAACGTTTTACCAGTTCCTCCTGGCGCATCTTAGAAGATTTCTCCAACCCTGTTATTGACAGTTTGCATTATTTGATCGTAAATGCCATTTTGCTCAAATGTTAGCTTAGGAATATTTGATTACACATACGACAAAAGATCACCCGTGTTGTAATTTTGTTCACAACGCATTCTACATTGAACGAAGCACGCGTCATTTTGACATAACGTGAAGAAAGCAGTTAACGTTGTAGCCAGTGGATTCAGGGCTATTTGTTGCACATTTGCAGCTGTGAAATAAATGTGTTGTTCATTTTCTAGATGTACTGCTAAGTGAACAACAGCTGGACTTCGTTCATGTATGGGAAATGAAAGAATTCGCCATATAGCTTCATTGCTGCTTATGTATCTTCCAGCCTGACCAGCATGTGTTCCTTTTACGTCCAACAGATGGCACTGTTTTTCAAAAAAGCATGTTTTTACCTGTCACAGGTGTGACATCTATATAATATAGGTATATAAAAACACGCGCGTATTCGAATGCAACGTTGTGTCAAAATTTCAAAGCAATCGGTGAAGAACTTTCGGAGATTTTAGATTAAAAAGAATGTTTTTACCTGTCACAGGTGTGGTGAGGAGGTTAGTGGGTTTTGGCCCCTCTGCTAGGCCAGAATCTCCTGGCAGTTACCTTTCTTCAGAACTTGGAACTTCCATAGAAGGCCGAAGTTCCGAGAAACATCGCTAGATGGCGACAAATAGGAGAGAACATGGAAATAGGAGAGAAGGCAGAGGCAGTGGATTGGCCTACTGGTTGGTGATGTCACAATGACTTCTCTCCTATTTGCATAAGTGGCTTGGAGGAGGCCTCTGGGCTTTTATATACCCTATTTCTTCGATTCTAAGACACACTTTTGTCCCCATCTATAATATAGTTACATAAAAGCACGCATGTATTCGAATGCAACGTTGTGTCAAAATTTCAAAGCAATAGGTGAAGAACTTTCGGAGATGTTAGATTAGGAACAAACGAACATTTACATTTTTATTTATATAGATGATGATGATGATGATGATGATGATGATGATGATGATTTTCATTTTTATACCGCCCAATAGCTGAAGCTCTCTGGGCGGTTCACAAAAATTAAAACCATGAAGAGCATAAAAAACAACCAAAAATCTAAAAACACAAATACAAAATACAATATAAAAAGCACGATCAGGATAAAACCACACAGCAAAAATTGATATAGGTTAAAATATGAGATTAAAACAGCAGAGTTTAAATTTAAGTTAAATTGTTAAAACACTGAGAAAATAAAAAGGTCTTCAGCTGGAGATGAAAGGAAAACAGTGTAGGCGCCAGGCGGACCTCTCTGGGGAGCTCGTTCCACAGCCGGGGTGCCACAGCAGAGAAAGCCCTCCTCCTAGTAGCCACCTGCCTCACTTCCTTAGGCAGGGGCTCATGGAGAAGGACCCTTGTGGATGATCTTAAGGTCCGGACACATATGGGAGGAGGCGTTCCTTCAAATAACCTGGCCCCAAAACGTTTAGGGCTTTGAATGTTGTTATCCAATGGTATGATAGTTGCAAACCCACCCACCCCCCAAAACCCACACATTTTGTTCTGCCTATCCCATTCAGCGAAATGGGTTTGTACTGGAATGTCTTACTTGCCCAAAATGTTGGTTCCTGGAGTCCCACTGTACCAGCCTTGTTTCTAGATTTTGGCCTTGTAGCTTTGTTCATCTCTCACTTAATTTGTCCCCCCCTCCCTTATGGTGCTTCATTGCCAGCTGCTAGGCCTTCAACTCCTAGCTCTCCCTTTGCCTCTCATTTGAGGGACTGGTATTCATTTCTGTCTCCAGGCTAGGCATGTAAAAATAAGTGGATTCAGCCACTTTGCTTATCTTCACACTGCAGAAACTTTTTTGTTTTGTCAATCCCAAAGATAGGCTATGGAGGAGCAGAGCACAGAAGCAGAGGCTGAAAGATCTTTGGGGTCATGGTATGATGATTAGATTCCTACAGCCTGCATCATGATAGATTAGTGTGGAGGCAGCCCCCAAGGGAAAGCAAATGCAAATCAGCACATTACAATTCAATGGATCACAATAAGTGGCAGACAACTTGGACTGAAATGCACATATACAAAAGGCAGAGCAAGTTACTGAAAATTTCCCTGGGTCTGTCTTAGAGCTCCAACATTGCTTGCCAATATCCATCTTAGTTTTGCAGCTATAGTGAAACCTGCCATTTCCTGGTGTGTGCAGGAGAAGCAGCAGGATAAAAACGCCCACTGAATGGGCCATGTGGTCCTTGTTTACTTTCTCTTTCTTCCCCCCCCCCACCCCCGGCATAAAAAAGAGGAAGTATTGTGGGACAGAAGCAGGGGGAAAGTGGTGGTAGGAACAGCACCATGTACATTGATGGTGCTATATAAATAAATAAATAATAATAATAATAATAAGTGTTCCCCCCTCCCCGTCTGTTAATGCTTCAAGGAGCAAATGTCCCAGGGACAGAGGGTGGGGACAATCAGAGTTTGCCCATGAACAGAAAAAAAATGCACCCCCTCCTGAAAAATAGATACATAGTCTATGACCATTTCATAAATATTGATGGAAATAAATCCAGGTTCTGTTCCAGTTCAAAGAAGAAGCTTCTTTTTTCTAAAATTCAGGCTAACTCTGCATTTATTTTACTGCCAGTAATCACTGGAAAGCTTTAGCAAGGACTGTTTTGTTTTATAAAGCATCCCAGATTAGGAAACCCGTTTGTGCACTTTGCTGTTTTGCAGGAACTATTTTGCAAGAGCCAGATTGTTGCAGTCACTTACAAGGCTTAGGGTTGCTGCTAGGATTTTGGCAACTTTTATTAAACCCATTTATACTTTTCTACATCATATGTAAATAAGAGGTTTTTTTTATTTTAAAAATCCTAAATTTGTTTGGAATAGTGCAAACATTAGAGGGATGTTTATTTTTTTCTTCTCAGTAGCAATGATTTTTGGCAAACGTCTTCAGAAAAGCTTGTGTGTGTGTGTGTATATATATATATGTTTGTGGAGGGAGGTGGGGATGGCTGCTTCTCTGCAGTCTTTAAACAGACAGTATTTCTGTAAGTAAAGCTGCTTGCGGAGGATTTGTGACTTGTATTAATCTTGCATGCAAATGGAGGCAGGATATCGCTGCTAGGGATGCAAGTTCTCTTCTTTCTGAGAATATATTAGAAAGTTTAAGGGCCATATCCTTCCAGTATACAACAGCACAAAACAACAACTTTCTGCTAGGGCTGTGCTCTGCTTCTCTTCGATTCGGAGAAGCAGTAGCGAGGCGCCCTGATTCGCCTCCGGAAAAAGCGGAGGCGAAGAGAGTCGGGGGGGCTGTGGATCGAGGTGAAGAGGATCGCCTCAATCCGGAGCTCCGGATGCAGGTAAGGGGAGGGGAGGGGGACTCATCTGGCGCTGCTGCCACAGTCCCTGCGGCAATGGCGGCAGAGCCTGGTAAGGGGGCAGGGAGGAGGGAGGCTTACCTGCATCCGTCGCGGGCTTCAATTGAGGCCCCGGTTGAAGCTGGAAGTGAAGGCCGAGGCCTCTTCTGGCTTCAACAAGGGCCTCAATTGAAGCCCGTGACAGAGGAAGGTAAGGGGGCAGGGGCCTGGCCTACCTGGCGCCACCGGCGGCGCCATCCATGCAACGGCGCCGGTGCCAGGTAAGGGAGCAGGGAGGAGGAACGCTTACCTTCCTCCGTCGCGGGCTTCAATTGAGGCCCCGGTTGAAGCTGGAAGAGAAGGCCGAGGCCCCTTCCAGCATCAGGCCAGGGCCTCAATTGAATCCCACGACGACAGACACAGGGAAGGGGTTGGGGGGTGGCTTACTTGGCAGTGGCACCGCCACCACTGTCCATGTGGTGACGGTGGTGAAGCCGGAACTCGCTCCACAGAACGGAGCGGGGGACGGGCGGTTCGGCCCGAAGAGGATCAGGCCCGATCCAGATTTTCTGGATCGGGCCATGAAGCGGATTGGGGTGGCGTGGGGGTCCATGCACAGCCCTACTTTCTGCCTGGAGGAATCTTCTTGTGACTGCCCTGAACAACAAGTAAAATGTACCAGGTAAAGCGCCTGCAGAATGGCTATAATGTGGCCTTCATCTGCATCAAATGGGCCTGCACAGGAGCAATGCAAGCCAGTACCTCTACATGATTTAAAGTTAAATTGAAGAATGCAACAAATATGAATGGACAAATCAGACCATTCCTGGTCCATGTCTCTATTGCTTATGTTCCCTGCCCTCTTTTGGCAGGGAACTGCAGTCAAGAGGGCAAGGCTCCTGCAGTTTAACTGTTGTGATAAAGAGGGTATTTCACCAGGTGCTGCATGCAAACAAATAACATCTTCTGCAATTCCCTTTTCTGAACAAGTTTTAAAGATACTGTAGCCCTATACCCCTTTCCACATGGCCACCCTATGACAGAAACTGCATTTGGTCCAGAATTCAGGAGCATGGATGTTAGTGGGCACACATCCATTGGGACCTGTCCTGCTACATCTGCACTGATAGTTATGTGTCTCATCTAGGGTGGAGGCAGAGCTGATGTTGAGAAGAGAAAGGGCCATCTCAGTAGCTTCATCAATGTTGTGGAAGACGTTGCCCTTGGAACCAAGGATGGTCTCCTTTCTGGATGACATTTCTCTTCTGGCAGTTTCTGCCTTCTGAGTGTTTTGTTTAAAAGTTGTTTTACCAACGTTCTCTGCCCCTATTTTCCCTCGCTCACAGTAATTGGTGAATTCCTTTAATAAATGTTTTAAACCAATTTGTGCTTGAAAAGAAGAGCTAGATTGTCTGCTTAAAGTACTAAAAGCACCCACATTTCTGGAAGTTTCAGTGTATGAAATTCAGGGAAGTTAAGACATGGAGAGAGATCACTGATGGACAGATTAAACGAAAGAGAAGTTAAAATAAACTTCTGTTTAACTCCTCTGGATGACTTTATAGAATTTGAAAGATAATTCTGCATGGAATTTGTATGTAGGTTTCTTTTTTAAAATTTTAATTTTATTTTAGATACGTGAGTGGCAAAAGGAAGCCAAGTTCTATCAAAGGTGTCAGAATTAGTATGTCCCTTTGTCATACTGTAAGTAATTTGTAAATTAGCTTTTCCACCAGGGTAGTGTTTCATGTATTTCTATTGCTTCTGTATTCTTATTGTAGTCTAAATGTATGCTTTTGTATTATATGGTAGATTACAATTATTGTAAGCTGCTCTTAGTCATGCCTGGACACCAAAAGGGCAGGATATATGACTTAATAGCATCCAGTGGGTGGGTGAAGGGGGTGATAATGTTCCAAATCACAGAAGGAGAATTTAACCATTTCCATCCCTGCTGTAGTCCTGAGGAATATCCCTCCTCTTAAGCTATTTCCTTTTAAAGGAAATCCCCAGTGGGGGATTTCCCTCTGCTAAAATACCAGCTTCAGAGAAAGGATTTTCCTTAATACCACAGGAGAAAAGGTTACATTTCCCCTCCATTCTTGCCATGGTCCCCACCCCCCACAAGCTGATGCTGTTGGCATTTTTAAAAAAACTCCTGCATGTTAAATGTAAAGATGCATTTAATGTGGAATTTGGCCCTATCAGCCAATCTTGTGCATGTTTACACCACATAAATCCCAATGCCTTGAATTTATTCCCAAATTAAACTCATATTTGCAGTTCATCTTGTGTGTAGCACACTAGGGTCTGATTGCTGCAATACCATAAATTTCAATCTACCCACCTACTGATCTGAATCAAAACTGGAGCAATTTTACCATTTCTAGGTGAGAAAGTAATGTGAATGACTCTGTATGTGCATTGGGATATTTGTCAGACAACCCAGAGTTTACTTGTCCTAAACCTTCATTCCCAAACAACAGGATCCCATTCTTTGGCTGAACTCTCCACCACGACTTTTGAGGAGAGGATTGCATCTACAGACAGATGAGCTGAGACACACCAAAGCTGACTGCTTCCTTATTAAGGAAAGCTAATTCAATGAAAGCATTCAGCCTCAGTCAGATGCAGATTCATCTCATCAAGATAGATGAGGAATATAAGCTTTCATCTGGGGTGAACATTAGAGTCAACCTGGCATAAACAATCTTATGATTTGCCACGATTAAATGAAAATGAAACGAAACACCCCCTGACTTGCAGTGAGATGAAGAAGATTTTATTTTGGTATGGGTTAGGTTTGGTTTCTTTGCTTTCTATTTTCAGCTCTGAAATCTAGCGTAGCAGACTTGGGAACTGTCTTCCCGGTGCTGAGATGGCACTGTTCTGCTGCCAAATCCCTTGATATCACTGGTGTGGGGGGGCAGCAAGTTATACAGATGAAGGAAGGCAGCATGGGCTTTCTGGCAGCCATTAGGCTCACTGATCCCACCCCCTCCCATCGCCTTCTGCCCAGGAATGCCCCCAGAGCAACTTCCGAGTGAGGACAAACAGGGAAGAGCTGCATTGAACTCACGCAGGTGTGCACAAAGGGTGTGCTGGGTGTGTCTCAAGCAATAAGCATCTCCTCAACCCTCTCCTCACCTCCAATGGCATTCCCACAGTCAGGCAAGTGGAACTCGTAGTAGGGCATCAGTGTCTACAGTGTTTAATCAATAAATGGATAAAAATGATGTCCTTTATGACTGAGTATTCAATAAATATTCACTTTTTTAAAAATCCTGGCTGCACATCCGAATGAAATGTGCTGCGCACGCCTATGTGACCTCACATGGGCAGGAAAAGTCGGGGTAAAGAGCACAGACAATTCCAGAGTGCCTTGGAAACTTCTTTTCTCCCACAGAAAGATATGCAGGCTTAAGATGCACACCAGGTCCATGCATCAGATGATGGGGGAGGTGTCCAAGCTGCTCCCTTGGGTATTTCCAGGAAGTGTTTAAAACATGTCTACATCCTCCCATTAGTGTCCCTCTAATAGTTAAGGGTGTTGCTATTCAAGATCTGCATGCAACTGAAAACAATCCAACTATTAAATAAAATAAAAATAATTTTTTAAAAAACAGGCGGCTCAAATTCATAAACCATGCAATGTGTGTACAGAGAAAGGCACAAACTGCCAGTTAGCATCCCTGCCTGCTATGACAGGCAGTTATGATAATCATAATATAGTAATCACTGTTGCTGTTCTTATCAGCAGTCCCCCACTCTGCAAATTTCCTACTAATTAATCTCCAAAGGAGCATTTTAAAATAAAAGCAACAAATG
The DNA here is from genome assembly GCF_023053635.1 of Elgaria multicarinata webbii. Classification (NCBI taxonomy): domain Eukaryota; kingdom Metazoa; phylum Chordata; class Lepidosauria; order Squamata; family Anguidae; genus Elgaria; species Elgaria multicarinata. Next base: position 71,841,408 of record NC_086172.1, on the reverse strand, counting down.
GACAATATTGTTAACATACAATCAAAACAATAATAAAGTTCTGTAAAGCCAAGCCATACAGTAAACCTAGCAGCAAACAGATTAGAGACTTTTAAACACACTCACAACCACACATTACATAAAATAATGTCTGACTTCTCATGTAACATGGGTATGGTAGTACTCAGTGACTTCAAAGTATTAAAGCAAGACCAATTCGTTGAGACCCCATGAAATAACTTCTTCTTAGCTCTTTATATTACTACAAGACCATGCTAGATGAAATCCAACCTCCAATTATGGCATCAGTGGAAGGAATGAAGTAATCTTCAAGGGAACATTTCTGTCTAGCACTTAGTTCACACAGAGGATAGCCAGGGACTAAGCAACAATAGAGAATAAAATTGCTATGTCTTCAAGGCTCTTCTATAAAGAGAAAAAAATATATATCCTCAAGTGAGGGTCATAGAAGAACAATGGAAGAGGGGGAGAGAATGATGTGGATAATCTTTATGCTCTTTTCATTACTTGCAAAGTATCATTATATTTGGCAATAGCAAACGTGTTCTCCAGGTATGGCTCCTTGGAAATGGCACCATCCAAACACAAAAATGAGGCCTCAGCAGGCTTTGAGGAAAACCCAGGTTTTTAGAAGTTAGAACTTGTGCATGCATGGCACCATTTCAGCCACATAAGGAGCTTTAGGTGTTGGGGGGATCTAAAACTGGCGGGGAAGACCTCCCAAATAACGACCGAGGATGCTCAATGGACACCAAATGGTGTTTGAGGGTGCTTCCAGATCAAGGTCTTCTAGGTACTGTGCACCTATTCTGTGTTTCCCTCCTTAACAGATTTTTTTTCCTGGTTAAAAAAAGAGAGGGAAGAAACAGTAGGAAAGCACGGGGAAATTATAAATGGAAGCTGCGTCTAAACCTCCTTTAAAATTCCATGTCTGAGGCAGGGTGATTGCAGAATAAAGGCCTTGTCTGGAACCACCCTGGCATCTCTTGGAAGGGGGCATTGCTGAATGCAAGCACATTGCGCACTGCCACACCAAGTTGTTACCCCTTGCTTCCCTCCTTAATTTGGGCATCACTGCCAATACCTGCACTTTGTAAAAGACCTTTAGCAACTTCACTGCTGAAATCTTGTATGCAGTATTGAAATTGCCACAAGTTGCCTCATGGCCATTACCCAGAGCCATTTAATCTTCCCACAACAACAATGTAAAGAAATATCACCAGTGAATCCACCTGGGTTTCAGTCAGAAACAGCCAGAGCTCTAAAGGAACTATCGAAGGTGCTGAACTTATTTCGGGGATTGGATTCATTACCTTAGATAGCTCCTTTAGAGTTCTGGCTGGTTCTGTCTGAAACACAGAATGGATTCACAGCTCCACAAAATAAGAGCCACCAGCCTCCTCTGATCTGATCAGGCAAAGAGGAGCCACTCTGCAGAGATTCCATGAAAGAGAGGCAGAGATGTGTTTGCTTTTCCTTCTAAGATTTGTATTAGACTTGGCAGGATTTTATTCCCTCTCACAGTAGAACTTAAGGAACATGTACCACTGGTTAGACAGCCTTTAAACAATGAAAATTGTATGAGGGATTTATATATATTTATATATATCTTGGACATCATCCAGAGCTATGAGATCTTTTAGTGGAGGGGGGGGGGAGAGAATCATAGATGCTTTTGTTTCTGTATTTTGAGCCTTTAAGTGAGATTTGAGGTTATGCACTCAGGCATGAGATGTAAAGCTGTTTGAAACAGAGAACTGGAATTCATGCCTCCAGGTGGTGAGACCTGACGTCTTGTGAGTGAAACACAGGCTTTGCCTGAGAAGAAAGCAAACCAAAAGTGAATCATTATTTCACAGCCTTTCGAAGACGTAGAAAAGACAAAAGACTGCATCGGCAAGAGAGAGTCCCAAAGGTCTACTAGAGGTTGCGCACCTGCAAGCCCTTTTGGGTTCCATCCTTCGCTAGGGATGGCTGAGAAATTTGTTTCAGCTTGGTTTTGATTGGGATTGATTTACCCACTTTGCACCTTCTGGACTGAACATGAACTTGGACGGAATCCGGGGTCAAAGTCCATACATTTTCGAGCTGTAAAAAAATAATTTCTCAGCCATCCCTAATTTTCAAAAAGAGAGCGAGGTGCCACTATGTAGGTGTTGTTAAGAGTCCCAGGCATAAGGAATAACAGAACTGTTAACTGGTACTGTTATATTTCAGCTCCGATGCAATATGATACTTAAAAGCACTACATATAAATTCCCTACATTTGTAAATATAGCCAATATGCTAATTGTGGAAAAAGCCCAGTTGGAGCTTTCTGCATTCTCCATTTATCTTGTCTTCTCTTCTCCTTGATTCCGTAGGAAAATGTCATGCATATATTTGTGGGACAATTTATTCCACAAGCTTCATTTATTTACATTCTAACAAATGCCGTCTAATCAGTCTGGTTGTTGCATTAGTTTGCTTTCCCCAAAAGAGAGCTGCATTAACTCTTGACAAATGGCATTTCAGCCTCTGACATTCATCACTTCAATTAGTTTTAAGTGGATTTGAGTAAATATGTGATTAAATTAGAGCAAATCCTGGGTAAAAGCTTGTTTTCCATCCTATATTTTACACTGTAATTAGGTAAGATAGCAAGGCATTTATCATCATGTCTATGCAAACCATTCCTAAGAGCTGCCAGAAAGCTGCTATAGGATAAGAACATGGATCTAGTTTGGAAATCATGCCTTCATTTGAACAGGACTCAGGCTCCATCTACACCAAGCAGGATATTGCACAATGAAAGCAGTATATAAAAGGCAGAAGCCACACCAAGCAGGATATAGTGGTTTGAAAGTAGTATATGGTATGTGTCCATGGGCCCCAACAATTGTCAGTGCACTTCTATACTGCTATAAAGCAGTAGTGTGGCTCCTGCCTTTTATATACTACTTTCATAGTACAGTATCCTGCTTGGTGTAGATGAGACCTCAGACATGCCATACATAGGCATGAGACATTATGTACAGCACATGTGGGCAGTAGATCTCTAGATGCTTTGGACTTCAACTCCCAGCATTCCTGATTGTTAGACATGTTGGGAGAGGCGTCTGGGAGTTGAAGTCTGTAACAGCTGGAGATCTACTTTTTGCCAATGCTGGTATACAGAACAAAAGAAAAGTAGATTCTATTGAAGCCATGTAGACACATTGCACTCTTGTAAAGTTTATCACAGGGATAAATCACTAATAGAAGCTAAACATCTTGCTGTGAGGGCCTATCACTAAGGGTGAGTATAGGCATATATGGTTTTAGCAGTGAGCCCACTGTGGAAGTATATTCGCTGCATTTTTGGCACATATACAACTTTCTCCTGCAAATCAAACTGGGAAAAGAAACTTCTTCTGTTGTTGTTTTCAAGCAGAAGCTGGATTTGCATGCCATTGTTTTGCAGACCTTTGTGTCATTCATGAAGCTGCCTCTCCTAACTCCATTGAGTGGTTTTTAAAGTGTATAAGAAAAGCACAGTATATATATATATTAAAAAAGTATTAAACACTTGAGCAGATAACTATGCATGGTGCTTGCAAAATCAAATCAAATGGGTCAGCTGCCTGAAGCATGGGGGGAAGGGAGAACAAGAAGCACTCAGAATTTGATTTGGAGTCAAGGTGCAGGATGCAAAACTCACTCTGTAGCAGAAAAACCCACTTCTCTTTCTATGTATGTCTCTATGCACCCCACAAGATGCCTTGGGTCCCTTCAAGATTAACTACTCTGCACCAAGGCTTTTTTGAAAGAAAGAAAAAGTGAACTGTACAGTGAAATGTGATGGTAATTCATATGCATAGTGTATGGCAGAGCTACACACCTGTGCATTTTCCGCGTGTGTGTGTCTGTGCACATGCTTTGTTGCTTAGAGTCACATTCCATGTCATTTTGGGCGCAACCCTATGCATGTTTAGACAGGAAAAAAATCCTACAACTCCCAGCATCCGTCCAGCCAGCCATGGTGGGAATTGTGGATGTTATTCTGTTTAAACATGCATAGGATTGCATCCTTAGAAACCTACATAAAGTGGCAGAAAATCTTCAGAACTCATCATTTGATAGCATTAATGCAGAACACTGTTATAAGTAGTGCTGGTCTGAAAATTTTGACCATTCCATTTTCTGCATTTTGTGGGGGGAAATGAAAAAATGCAAACATATGCATATGCAAACATTCAATAGAAACTGAATAAAACCTACCAAGTTTATATGAGATGAATATTTTTTCAGCTATAAGCAAGTCAAACAGTGCTGTGTTTGATGGTGGAAATCAACTTTATCCCATAAGAACACCTGAATCAAGTGTTTTGTAAATCATCGAAGAATCCACCCAATTCATTACAGCATTATATTCTGGGGTTACAATTCTATTTTGCTGTTGGGACCACAAATACAGTCATTTGCCATTTAGTAATCCAGGCAGTTTGTGGGTTGAGGGGAGTGGCACAATGATGGCAAAAGTTGCTGCTGCCCTTTTGTGATCCTTGAGTCCCATATTACTTTTCAATTTGCAGACATGGCTGTGGGCTTTGCTAAGGATGGATTAGTAAAAGGGAAGAATGAACCTGACAATTTTGGTTTCTGTCACTTTCTCATTTTTCTAATCTTACATTTGGTTCCTCCCCAACTTTAAGAATATTTCCAGTCTTAAATTCGGTTCATGCTAGGTTATCTGAAAGACTGTATTCTCCCTTACAAGCCTGCCTGTCCTCTGAGATCTTCAGGGGAGGCCCTTCTCTTGGTCACACCACATCACTGGCACATGGGGAGGGATATACACTAGTACATGAAATGTTGTTTTTACAGTAATTGAATGTTTTGTTTTTGAACGATTTAAAATGTAGTAGTTTTTAAAACATTTTCTTACTTTTCTCTTTCCGTGGGAATGCATTCCTTTTGGCCACACTAAGAAAACAAATCTGTTTGTTCTCCCCCCCCCCCCCCTTTCTGCCAATTTCCCCTCCCACTTCCTCTTCTCTCCACCAGCAAACAAACCAGGAAGCAGCCTCTCAAAACTGACACTAAAAAATGTCTGCAAAACATTGGGGGGAAAAAAGGGCTCCAACTTTGGGCACGGAAATTACATAAACATGTAATTTGGAATGTGATTGGCTAATTAAGAACTACAGGAAACCCATTTAATACGATGAAATTGGCCACACCATACCAAATAGAATGACTTATTTTAGAGAAGTTCAAAATAAAAACCGGAGAACAGACAACAATAAAACATCTCAAACTGAACGTCATGTGGCCAAATACTACCAAACGCACACTTAAAAACGGTAAGACACGTTCTAACTTGACTAGTGTAGATCCCTTCCTGGTGAAAATGTAGGAGAGGGCCTTCTCAGTGGCTTCCCCAGGGTTCTGGAACTCCCTTCCCAGGGAAGCTAGACTGGCTAGCTTGGTGTGCTTCTGGAGGCAGGCTAAAACTTTTTTGTTCCAGCATGCCTTTGGGGAGTAGTCTGGACCTTTGTTTATGCATTGTTTATGTATTGGATTTTTTTAAAAAAATATTGTTTATATTTTAAATGTTGTAAATGTTTTAATATTGTAGCATGTTTAATTATACGTTTAATTCTTGTACATCTCTATCTATATGTTTTAACTGTACATGTTTTAATTTGTAAAGCTGCTTTGAGTCCCAGTATTGGGGAAAAGGTGGAATATAATTATAATCATCATCATCATCATCATCTTGACTTTTTTTTAAGGAAGTTTGCATGGAATTCCCTATGCTTTTTTTTTAGACATTACTCCTAATACATGTGCTTTTGTATGGAATTTTGCCTAATATACTTTTTTTTGCAAGCAGTTTCCCTAATGTATTTCTGAACTGTAATATATACATTTGTGTGCAGCTTCTCTAATAGCAACCAACGAGTGCCAAAGGCACACAACTACTATAGTAATATACAATATACTAATTACTAAAAAAAGGGTGAACACTTATATCAAGCAAAGGTTTATATAACATAATAAACAACCATAAACGGTCATAATACACATTAGAATAATGATATACAATTGTAAAAATGAGAACTCAATGAATTCCCCCCCCCCCCCATCTCTAGGAAGGACTGTTCATTGGCAGAAAGAAATACAGTGTGAATTTGACCTTACTTATGAAGTAAACTGCTTCAGGCTTTGCTAAACCATTTAAGATAATCCTACTCAAAAAACAAAGAATGAAGCAATATCTTTATTAGGTCAGCTATGTTCAAAATACAATCTATGAGCTTTAGAGATACCAAATTCTTCTTGAGGATAACTGTTCAAAAGTCATCTAAGTGTTATTGATGATGATAATAACAATAATAATAATAATAATTCTAAATATCCACTCTGATGTTAACTCCATAAAGTTCAGTTGTTGTTTTTTAAACAGCAGAAAGATTTAAACAAGGACCATGTTAATTGAATTATAAACCATCTGGCCTTATTGGGAAAAAATTCAGGTTATGCAATTCTCCAGGGTGCAAAGAATTAGGAAAAGGGGGGGGAAAACACCTAAGGCACCTTGCCATCTCAAGTACATATAGACAATGCAGGATTCTTTGCAAGTTAGTGAGCAGTTCTGTCTTATAAAAAGAAAAATACTTACACAAAGGTAGTCTGAAAGGATGTGCAGTATTGCTCTCTTTATTGCTCAAAGAGGTCAGTGAAGTCCTCTTTGGTCAGGGGTCTCTTATTTGAAAATCCCCATAACAGAATCACTCTAGAAGTATTGATTGATTGATTGATTGCAGTTCATACCACCCAGTAGCTGAAGCTCTCTGACAGTTCACAAAAGTTAAAACCATCAAATACAATTCAAAGTATAAAACAAAGAACAGTATAATATAAAAGTGCAATATAAAAGCACAACCACGATAAAACCAAGCAGCAATGCAGAGGTTTATACAGCAAAGTTAAAAGGCAAAGATGATAAACTGTTAAACTACTGGGAAAATAAAAAGGTCTTCAACTGGCATTGAAAACAATATAACGTAGGTGCCAGGTGAACCTCTCTAGGGGGCTCATTCCACAACCGGGGTGCCATAGCAGAGAAGGCTCTTCCCCTGGTAGCCACCTGCCATGAGCCACCTTTGGCAGGGGCTCATGGAGAAGGACCCCTGAGGATGATCTTAGGGTCTGGGCAGGTACATATGGGAGGAGGCATTCATTCAGATAACCTGTCCCCAAGCTGTTTAGGGCTTTGAATGTTAATACCAGCAGTTTGAATTGGGGCTGGAGCTGGACTGGCAGCCAGTGAAGCTTGAAATGGACTGGCATAATGTGGTCTTTTTGGACAGCCCCTGCTAACAGTCTTGCTGCCCTGTTTTGTACCAGCGGAGGTTTCCAGAAGTAGTAATCAAAAATGTCAGGGGACGTTTAGAGCTGGGTTTTGTTTTTGTTTTTAACTTTTCTCAATGGGAGGGAGATATACTATGCCAGCTCCAGGACTAGGAGGCATGTCAAGGTAATGGGAGAGCTTTAGATCATACAGAGATATATCCTTCCCCAGTCCACCCACAGAACACCTCATTTTTGCAGTTTGTAATGGTGGAGAAACAATGACAATTAACCTTCACCACCTCCATGTGGAACGGCTGCCCAGGTTGGACCTCCTTCATCCATGGACTTTGTTTTCTGTGGGCTACATCCTAAGACTGCTGAGACTCCCTCCAAGGGATCACAAGATTTAGGATTGCCTAAACAATGATTTACCAGGGAGAAGTACCCGAAGATAAGGTCTGTCCCTGGAAAACAGGGACAACTGGAATACAGGGTACTGGCTTGTGAAGACTATACCATGTGCTCCTTCTGCACATTTACCAGCAATAAGTACCAGAAAATAGAACGTGTCCCTGGTACAGTGAAGACTAGCCTGTGAGGACTGTTCCACATGCTCTTTCTGAGCATTTGAATTACTCAAGCTGCATTCAGTATTCAAAGAACATTCTCTTTTGCTGCTGTGATTTCTGTCAGCCGAAACCATTTCAGAGACACTCCTCTGATCAGATAACCTTGACACTGCTTCTCTTTTAAGAAGACAACAATAACAACAACAGAATGTGGCATGTTTTATACTTTTGAAAACTCAACTGCCTTTTACTGTATGTTTGTTTCAAAGTTTGCTCCTAAAAGTTGCTGCCCTTGACAGTCACAGCTGTCCATATGAGCTTAGTAATTTATGGCATATACAACTGGATAAAAAATTATAATAAAACAAAAGCAAAAAAGCAAAACAACCCCCTCCCCCTCGTAAGGTTCAGGTTCCTATGTCTGCCTTTCCCAAGACTGCAAGATATAAATATACATAGAAAATTTAGGTGGAATATGGTAATAAAAAGTCAGATCGTGACTCCTGTACTTAGTACATGAAAGAAGGAGAAGAACATCTAATATGTATGGAAATTTCTATATTAAACTGGAAAGTTTTATTTATTGATCTGCTGATAGAATCCTTATGATTAGTGCAAGAGTGAGCAAACAGAAATATAATACTGAGCACAAAACATCCTTTTGAAAGGGCTTTCAAGGATCAGGTATGTCACCTGTTTCTGGCCGGCTTTGCTCCCCAGAGTGTGTCACCTCACCTCTGCTCTGCCCTTCACAACACCATCGGAGTCACCATTTGTGATCCTATATTATGTTACAGTTTATTTCTGCAACCCTGGCAGGGTGATGAAGTGTCCATCCCAGAGGCCTCCAATGCCCCTACCCTCCAAGAAGCTCTGGATTTATCCATTTTAAATTACAAAAACAACAATCATGTAAATTATGTTGTGTCAAGAGCCCCGTGCACATGATATAACCAACAGCTGGGTTCAGGACGCATACTGCATTTGCTAGGGCTGTTCTCAATCTCTCCACAGATTGATCAGGTCTTCTGCAAGCAGCCTGTATGTGTAGGCTCTACACATCCATTCTGTAGCCTCCATTAATGTGTATAGAATCAATGCAGAAGATTCAATCAAGGCCCTTCCTAGACCTGCCGGCTTATGCCGGCAGGGAGGCGGGGCCGAGGCGCGCTGACGTTGGCGCGCCTCCCCCAGGCTACCAGACGGCGGACGCGTAGCGACGTCGCGTCCCTGCTGGCGTCCGCCATTTTTTTTTTTTTTTTTTAAAGGGGCCGGGTGCGGCCCGAAGACGGCGGACAAGGTAAGTGGGGTTTTTTTTGTTTTTTTTACGGGGGGGGGGGGGGCGAAGGATCACAGGGTGGGTGGCAGGGTGGGTGGCATGGGGGGAGGCCGGGTGCGATCGCGCCGCACGCCGCCCGAGCCCGGGCAATGCCTGGCATGGGGCGGCATTGCCCAGGCGGTGCGCGGCGCGATCGCACCCGCCCTCCCCCCGTACCACCCACCCTGCCACCCACCCTGTGATCCTTCAGGGCCCCCCCCCCGCCGATGTGCCCGGTCCGCGCTGTGCCCGGTCCGTGGCTTTTCGCGGCTCCTCGTAAGCGAGGAGCCGCGAAAAGCCGCGGAACTCTCCATACTTCCCCCAGCCCCGGCCTGAGGCCGGAGCTGGGGAAAAGGCGCGCCATAAGCAACTTCGCTTATGGCGCGTAAGACCAGGCCTCAGCGCGGCCTGTCTCCAGATTCCCCTGTGCGTCATCTGGACGCACAGCAGGGAAGCCGGGACAGAATGCGCGCTAAGGCCTCGTCTAGGAAGGCCCCAACACTTGGAAATTGGGACCATGTGACTTCTCCTTCCATGAACTGTTTATCCTTAGTTTTTGTCTTACCTGCATAGGGCAAATGAGTAGTCTAGGGCCACTCATTGGGATTCATGGCAGAGATCCAGGCCTGCCTTGCCTGAGTCCAAGGCCTTAGCTTAGGGTGACCATATGAAAAAGAGGACAGGGCTCCTGTATCTTTAACAATTGCATAGAAAAGGGAATTTCAGCAGGTGTCATTTGTATATATGGAGAACCTGGTGAAATTCCCTCTTCATCACAACAGTTAAAGCTGCAGGAGCTATACTAGAGTGACCAGATTTAAAAGAGGGCAGGGCACCTATAGCTTTAACTGTTGTGATGAAGAGGAAATTTCACCAGGTTCCCCATATATACGAATGACACCTGCTGAAATTTCCTTTTCAATACAACTGTTAAAGATACAGGTGTTGGATCCTGGAATGGATCCTGGTTATGTTTTCCATTGATTTGTTAATTGCTGAAGATCTGGAGGAACAGAAGACTCAGCAGAAACTTAAAAGTCAACTCTACACCTGGACATTGAGTGTCATAATTGAATAATTGTCTAACTGATTGTCTTCAATTAAGGGTTGCAAGGAGTTGCATCATTGTACAGGTTGTCTATAAAAGTAAATGTATTTTCAAGTTCCTGTTTAACTTCCATGTCCCTCATGTGAGCTGTATTGACTGACCGTTTGTAAGTATTTGTATCTGTACTGCCATAACTAAATTATATATTTATTTGCCAGTAAAAAGGTTTATTTTAACCTATACAAATCTCTGTCTTAATTCACGTCTTTGCTGACTTCGCTGAGAACCACTGTAATCTCTGCTAGTCTCTGTAGGGCCCAGACAGAGACTTAACACAAAAGGTTATATGCCAGAAACCCAGTCTGTGCAATAACTAAACAGCTTCTAAAGCCATAACTCAACAACAGGAGACCTGTCCTCCTTTTCATATGGTCACCCTACCTTAGCTAGACCTACCTGATAGTCCGTGATGGAGGAAGAAAGATCTCGCATTGTGATTAACGCAAGATCCCTCCTCGATTTACACGCGATGTGTGACGACTTCAGGAAAAGAGGCGTCACGCCCGCCATTTTTAATTTTTAAAGGAAGAGGAGTGCAGAAACGCTCATGCGCTAAAGGTAGGTGCTTTTTAAAAACATAATTACATTTCCCCGCTCCCCCACCCTATCCCCAATGGGTGCAGCTCCTGGCTCCGCGTGAGGTATTGCGCGGAGCCGTGTCAAACCGTGGCAATGGGCCACACATTCCACGGTCTTAGGCTCAGCCCAAGACTATGGAAAAACCGGGCCCAAAGGGAAGTGCTCATCCCAGGGCAAGGGAGGGATGATCCCCTGTGGGTTATGTGGATGCACAGGGACGATCCTGGGGTTCGCCTCATGATAAAGCCTGGTCTAACTAAGGCCCAACACTCTAATGACTAGAGTCACCTGCTCCAGGCAGCACCAGCATCATGAAGTGGAGACAAAGACAGGGAATTGGTGTCTGAATAGCGGAACAAGACATTTACCCTAATGAATGGGGCAACACAATGGCCTTAGCTAGACACACAGGATATCCCGAGAGCAGGCAGGGATGACCCTGAGATGATCCCGGGATAAACCTTAGGTCTAGCTAAGACCAATTTCTTGGGAAAACACCAAATATGGCTGTGCAACTATAAAAAGCCTATATCTTGAGCAGGCCTGTCAACTCACCATCTATGGGAAGAAGACACACAATTTTATTGGTTGTCTTTCTCCAATCATTTCAAATAGAATCTCCAGATTTAGCTTTTTGTTAATTTCAAAAAGCTTTTTGTTAGTTGTTTTATACTGTTGTTTTTATGTTTTTGACGGTTTAAAATTTTGTATACTTTTTAACATTCACTGTTTTTAACTTTTGTAAACCGCCCATAGAGCTCCGGCTATGGGGCGGTATATAAATGTAATAAAAATGTTGTTTTACACTTTGAATGGTTTTAATTTTTGTGAACCACCCAGAGAGCTCCAGCTATTGGGCGGTATAGAAATGTAATAAATAAAAATAAATAAATAAATAAATGTTTCCTTCTACCCAGACCCCCAGACAGGACCTGCCCCTGGGTTGAGGTGGACTTCAGCAAAGTGTCACCCTGTGGCATCTCCACCAACCACCATATTGGATTTACCTCCAATCAGGGCTGGCATCAAGGGTAGGCATAGACATGTACTACCTAGGGCCCTAATCCCAGCAGCGGCCTACTGGCAAAATCCCTCTGAATTTGATCCTCATCTTCACCACTGCAACCTGCTTGTTCATTTGCCTCTCCCTCTGGCCCATATAGCAGTCATGGTGTGAAGGAGAAGGAGCAGATGCCACTGCCTACTTCTTCACTGGCTTTCTCCGCCTGTGTCAAGCAAGTCAGTGATAACTATGATGAGAAGGAGGAGGAGCAATAGCAGCTGGTGACAATGGCTGTGAGAATGTAGACTCATGAAGGAAGGATGCCCACTGATGGTGTCTTGCCCAAGAGCTTTCAAAAACCTGGCGCCAGTGCTGTCTCCAGTGTGCCAAATGTTGGGTCATTCCACATTATTCTAGGTTGGTGCCATTTCTCCGCCTTCTCCCCCCCAAAACATGTCACCCAGTACGTTCTTCTGGATGCAGCCAAATCCATCATCCCATCCCACCCCTCACACGCAGTAGTCTGGAATGAGTTTAAGGCAAGTTAAAAAAGATGGCTGAAAGCCATTTGGGGCCAGAGCACTGAAATATTAGTTAAGGTCCATTAAAAAGAATGCAAAAGGCGGACATCAGGGGTGTGCCCTTCCTGAATCCTTGAGCCCAAGCATCTACCCAAATATGATGGCATCTAGCCTGTCCCTGGACAGTGCACAGACTGGAGCTGGAATGATCAGCTTTTTTTGTTGCAAGTTGTGATAGCCTCACCAGGTGCAATGTAACATCTCCAGTGCAACACAAGCCCACTCAGCTCAGGAATCAGCTACCTAGGGAGGTTGTGGGCTCTCCCGCACTAGAGGCCTTCAAGATGCAGCTGGACAACCATCTGTCAGGGATGCTTTAGGGTGGATTCCTGCATTGAGCAGGGGGTTGGACTCGATGGCTTTGTAGGCCCCTTCCAACTCTGCTATTCTATGATTCTGTGATTCAAGGGTGGCTTTGCCAGAGAGGGAAGAGTTATGCTGAAATCTTTTCCTCCTATATTTTAAATTTTAACATCTCGAGTTCTTGATCTCCCAAACATGAAGAAGTTTGGAAACTTTGGTAAATCCTTATGAAAAACAAGCTGAAATGAAATTCTCACCTATCTGCACTACACAAATTCAGATAGAACCATGTCATACCTGCCTGCCATGTAGCTGTTAAAGAAGAGGAGCCTATCAGAAAAAAAGGTGGCAACTCCACTTCAGTACCTAATATTAGGGCTCTGCACGGACCACCCCGAACCACTTCATGGCCCGATGTGCAACTTTCAGATCAGGCTGATCCGCTTCAGGCCAATCCAACCCTGCCCCACTCTGCTCCGTGGAGCGAGATCTGGAGGGGCGGAGTGACATTTTGTCCCCTTCCCTACTTACTTGCCTCTGTGGCGGGTGGCGGAGGCAGGTAAATGGGGAAGGGGGTGCAAAATAGGGGCCGAATAAGCCCCCTCCATGGCATGCTCTTCCAGCTTGAGGCCTGGCCCTCAGTTGAAGCCGGCACCGGACCGCAACGGAGGCAGATAAGTCCCCTGCCCCCTTACTTGGCTCCACCACCATTGCTGCACAGACTGCGGCGGCGGCGGCAGAGCCAGGTAAGCCCCATCCCCACACTTACCTGCCTCCATCGCAGTCAAACACAGGCTTCAACTGAGGCCCAGGCCTCAAAGCGGAAGCAGGCTGCGGCCTGCTTCCGCTTTAAGGCCTGGGCCTCAGTTGAAGCCTGCGCCGGACCGCGACAGACACAGGTAAGCCCCCCTGCCCCCTTACATGGCGCCACCGCCACCAGGTGAACCCCTCCCCCCCACCTGTGTTCGGAGCTCCAGATGGAGGTGAACCAGTTCACCTCAATCCGCAGCTCCTCCAACCCAATCCAGATCTGCCTTTGGCGGAGGTGGATCGGATCACTCCAAATTCACGATCCGAATTGGAGCGAAGCACAGCCCTACCTAATATGGCTGAATACAGAGATTCAAGCAGTCTTTTAAGAGCTGAAAAACATTGGTGTCAACAGATGGACTACTTTCTCCCACATTCAATGTTTTTAATCACAACCCCACCCCGTCGCCCAGAATATGGAGTGCTTTGTAAATTTTGGTAAATTCTTACCAAAGTCGAATTGAAATGAAACCATCAACTATTCCTATCCTGTGTGCCATGTGCAAAAATAGTAGGATTGAGCTCTTGTCCTGGATTTAAAAAATAATAATAATGGCAGAAATGCTCCTTATATGAATAGCAGGCATTTTGTATTCCTCACAAATTATAATCGAGTAATCTAATTTCTAATTTTGTACAACAACAACAACAACAACACTCTCCCTGCCCTAATAATTCCCTAATCTATGAAATGATGAACACCCTTCATTTGGGAGCAAGCAAAGGGGAGGGGTGGGGACGGGGACGGAACCCGTCTAAATGTGAGCATCACTCTACAAACTGGGGGAGGGGGAGTATTTTTTTAATTATTATTATTTACAGCTGGCTTCACTGAATTATTTTCAACATTGCCAAAGGAGGATAATTGATTGCCATAGATATAAATCACCAAAGCTCGAATGCCTTTCAAAATGAATTATTTAGTTCACTTTGCTTGCCTGGAAGACACCTAAGTAGTAAGTAATACAGATTTCCCCCCCTTCTTTGCCTCCATTTCTTCCTCCCCTAACACACACCACCCTTGTGTTTCACTGGCAATTACAGTAGCTCACACAGAAATGCTTTTTCAATTGGGTTTTTATCTCCAAGCTTTGAAACCTGCAAAAGATTTGAAAGAAAAATGAAGGCGTTTTAGGCTTCCTCATGCAAATCTCTCTCCTATTGTACAGAATCCTCCCTCTGTGTTTACTGGAATAAAGGCACACACACAATAATGATTTAAAGAAAGGCTGGAATAAATTATTCCATTCCTCCACTCCCTTTCTGGCAGTGTCTGAAGGAATGACCAGCAGAGATTTAAGGAAACTTCAAGTGCCTCAGGCCAAGAGAGATAAATGAGCCCTGCATTTTGCCTATCATAATAATATGTCTGCCTTGAGAGTCTAATGGCAAAATGTATTTTCAGATGGATTGTTCCATTCAGGAATTCCTACAGTCTGGTCTGCGACTGCAGCACAATGAGATAGTAAAGCCTGGAGGAGGTAGAATAGAATGGACTGGACCACTTCAGATTGCAGGTGAAGGGGGTTGAAATAGCATCTTCCATTTACAAAAATCTTTCCTGCCCCCACAAAGAGAAACTTGTATAAGCGGGGAGAAATGTTCTAGCAAACCCCACTCTCTGCTGTGCTACAGCTTCTTCAGACAAGTGTTTTATAGCACACTTGTTAATGGCCACTTATGGTTGCTTGTGGGTCATTTTGATGATGCAATGATCCTCCTGTGCATCTCCTGCTCATCTCCCACTCGTTCCAATAATAATAATAATAATAATAATAATAATAATAATAATAATAATAATAATAATTTATTTCAAGTAGAAAGGTCTACTTGAATGACTGATCTTCTGTGAGCATCATCAGATGAGCGTTTTATTGCACACTCATTACTCTCCTCTTACAGATGTTCGTGGGCCCTATCGACAACAACATCCACCTCCCATGCATCTCCCACTCCTTCTAGCCTTCTTTTCATTACAAAACAGACCCCTTTAAATCTGTTTTTTTAAAAAAAAAAATGTAATATGCCACCATTTCTTGATGTGTGCAGGAAAAGCAGCATGATAAAAACAGCCACTGAATGGGTCACGTGGTCTTTGTTTACTTTCTCTTTCTTCCCCTTTGTAAGGAAATAGGAGATATCATAGGACAGAAATGGGGATGAAAGCGATGGCAAGGAAACATGATTTCCCTGGTCTGATGACGCTCTGTATCTGGAGGTGAGAACCAGACTGTCAGAGACAAAACACCAGATTAACAGTGGAATCCTATGGATGTCTCTCAAAAATAAGCCTCACTAACTTGTTTTACACCCAGGTAAGTGAGTATAAGGTTGCTACTTAATAGTCATAGGTAATGTCTCTGCCTCATATAGACACAGATCTGCTGTTTGAAAACTAGCAGATCAAAGTTGAGTCTTTGGACTGATGTGCTAGTTTCATATATTGCTGTTTGTTTGTTTCTTAGTTTGCTTAAACATTCCAATATTCAATTTCCCACCAGCAGTCTGAAGGAACGGATACATCCATCTCCCATGGCTGCTGATGCTGTAGGTTTCTCTTACCTCCAGCTATAATCTTGGGAAGACTTTCACCCTTCAGCTCTGCATAATTTCCCTAACTCTCATTATTTTTATTGCATTTCTTCAGGCATTTTCATGAAGCCTCACCTTTTTGCTTCCATGAGGGCTTCTGTTACAACCCACTTGTCCAAAGAGAAATCTCTACATATGCCAACATTTCAAAAAGTAGCAGATCTCTGCAGTTTCCCAAAAATAATACTATTATTTATTATCTTGTGTATTCCCAATCTTTTTCAAACGATTGTGGTGGTGGTGAGCTCACAGCAATATTTGTAGGATACTAGGGTGAAAGACTGTGATCTCAAAGAAATCTATGGAGTTTTCTTCTATGCACAACCGACTTCCATGTTATTGCTCATCCTGTGCCACAGAGTGGTGATAAGCAAGGTAGCAAGGCCCATGGCAAGTAAGGATGGCGTGGGTGCCCAACTGGGTCCAGAAATCCGATGGACTCATAAGAACATAAGAAGAGCCATGCTGCATCAGGCCAAGGGTCCATCTAGTCTGGTGGTCTGTTCACACAGTGGCCAACCAGCTGTTGACTACAAACCCACATGCAGAACATGAGTACAACAGCACCCTCCCACCCATTTTCCCCAGCTGCTGGTGCACACAGGCTTTTTGCCTCGAATACTCTCGGGAGCCCGGCCTCCCGGACTGCACTCACTGAGCTGCTGCTGCTTACCAAACCTGGTCCAATGGCAGCAGGATATGCAAGTGGCCAGCCGCTCTATCTCCCTGAGTCACCATATTATATAAAAATGGCGACTCAGGTATTTCCAGGGCTTCCCTCTCATCCTCCTCTTGACCCGCCAGCATTGTTGCCACTGTGGTAGCTGGGATGGAAGAGAAAAAGAAGAGCTCCCTTCTCCTCTTCCAATCCTGGCTGCATAGTAGCAGCAGCAGTGGTGGGGCAGGAGGGGGATGAGAGGGGCTTCCCCATCCCCTAACAAAGTCACCAATATGCATATATTGGTAGCTGATTTAAAGAACGAATGGCCCGCTGCACTTTCCAGATGCTTGTTGGCTGTTCCGCAGCTTGCACAACTCAGCTTGTGTGGGCATGCAGTGAGGGCAGTTTGGCAGGCACCTGCACCAACCAGACGGAGGTGAGTCTGTCCATCCCTAGTGTCAAAGGTAGGTATAGCTGAGCACCTACTGAGAGCCCTCATCTCAGCAAGGGCCCACAAAGAAACCCCCCTGCCGGACTTGCTCCTCTTTTTCACCACTGCAACCCGCTTGCTTGACTGCCCCTTCCTCTGGCCTAGACAACAGTGGTGGTGAGAAGGTGGAGCAGTAAATGCCACTGCCGCCATACTAAGTCATTGACTTTCTGCCTAAGCAAGCAAATAGTAGCAATGATGAGAGAGAGGGTGAGAACCAGTAGCAGCTGGTGACAATGGTGGGGAGGAAGTACACTCATTGAGGGAGGCCACTTGTCTTGTCCAAGTGCCCTCAAAAACCTGGAGGCAGCACTGCTAGGTGGTGATCCTACAGACAGAAAGCGTTGCCCCTCACCCACTTTCCTGATAAAGTCTCCCTTGTTTTCAATACCTGAATGATGATGAGAAATTCAGCAGGTACCACTTCCCCCATCACTCCAGCTCATGATCATAAAACCTGCATGTGTTGGATTTCTCACTGCCACGCAGTTGTTAAAAGCACAGACATTTCTGGGAGGAAAAGAGATAAGATCTCTATAGATAAGCAAAAGCAGGCAGTTTTGAGAGACCAAGGTGCCTAAAGTAACAATATCTGTAAGAAAAGCATATGAAATCACATTTATTTATTCAGTTATTTTTATCCTGCATTTCGTCAAAATGCCTAGAAGGTGGTTCACAGTCTAAAATCATTTAAAAATACATTTAAAAATACATCACATAAAAAAAGAAACTGAACCAAAGCCAAATGCAGAAACAAAGTATGAAACTAATCCATACACACCGGAGAAGAACATAAACCAGCACACTGAAATTCATCTTGGTCTTTGAAAGAGAGCTATCTTAACCAGGTGTCAAAATGTCAATATGGAAGGGGCAGAATGTGCCTCACCTGAGGGAGGATTTCAAAGTATCAGCATCACTGTCAAAAACAACCTGGAGGGACCCTGAGTGGACATCTGAGGAAGATCTCAAGATATGAAATGGTTCCCCCCTAGTATTCGAGAGGCATCAACTGTCAGATGTTTAGGTGAGGGTAGAGGGCTTTCGACTTCTTAAATCTCCTCCTCCTAAATTGCCATGGTGCTGATCCAGTTTGGGTCCACATGCATTTACACAGAATTTCAGGAACATTTCTAGTTAATCTTTTATCTGAGGAAGGACGCAGCAGTAGAGAGTCGCCCTGGCTTTGAGGAGCAGCCAATGAGGATTTTTTTTAAGAGTTAAAGAAATAAAGGAAATAAAAACCTCAGCTACCTTGTCCTAATAAGTAGGGTGAGCCCACCCCAGTCCAGTTCAATCGAAAATTTCTTAGAAATTTCTTCTGCCCTGTCAAAACCAATACAACTGGAAAAAAACTTTGTCTTTTTGAATTTTGTACTATTAAAGTATTGTACTTCCCATAGACCTTAAATTCTTGTTTGCAATGGATGATGTATATTTATAGTTTATAGCCCAGCGTTGCCAGTTGGTTTGGACTGAGCCTTACCCTTATCCTTCTACGTATGCCTGGATCCATGTAGAGTGGAGATACCAAAGTGTAAGCTACAGTCGTTGAAATCTCTCTCTGTGTGGAATTACTCTGTGCTTATTCCTGAAACTGTCTTGATTTCAAGACCGGATGAAACCTATGTGTTTGTCATGTTTTGTTTAGGTCTTCCTTTGGAACCCTTATCTTGAATTGCCTGAGATGGAATATGCCAGGAATGTTTCGAGCTCTGTTTTCCGAGCCATATTGCAACAGTGAAAACAAGGCAGGATCTACATTACTGCTTTATGATGGTTTACAACAGTATTGACAACTGTTGGGGCTCAAGACACATTCCATGTACTAGGGCTGTGCACAGACCCCCAATTTGCTTTGGATCCTGATTTGGTCCTTCCATATTTGATCTGCTTCATTTTGGACTGATTTGGAACTGGTCCACTTCGCATTGGATCCGAATTGAGGCCGTAGCTAGACCTATGGTTTATCCCAGGATTGTCCTGGGGTCAAACCTGTTCATCTAAGTGCCACACATGGCATCCAGCGCTTAGGCAGGGATGAACTCAGGATGATCCTGGGATAAACCTTAGGTCTAGCTACGGCTTGAGTTTTTTGGTAAAGGAGGTAGGAATTGGGTTACGCTATTAAAAAACAACAACTCTCAACTGAGCAAATCTCTAACACATTCATATTGAAGATCTATTATTACTTTTGCTGTGTACCCTCATCCCACCATAGTTTCTGACCATGAGTTTTCAAGTTTTGATTAGTTGATGCTGGTAGTTCCAATGCCAATGGGGTAGTGAATGCACTCTGGGTTTCAGTCAGAAACAGTCAGAACTTTAAAGAAGCTATCCAAGGGGTCATCTACACCATGCAGGATATTGCACTATGAAAGCGATATATGAGGCAGGAGCCACACTAAGCAGGATATAGTGCTATGAAATCAGAATATGGTATATGTCAATGGAGCAGTATACAGTAGCAGTATGAAAGTGTTATATGGTATGTAATAATGGGACCCAACAGTTGTCAGTGCACTTCAATACCACTATAAAGCAGTAGTGTGGCTCCTGCCTGAGATTCAGATTACCAAATTATTCAGATTTCTCATTTTCCAATAGACTTGCATTGGAAAAAAGAAACACCTATAACTTTTTATAGTTATAAAAAGCCCCTTCCAACTCTGCTATTCTATGATTCTATCAACCATCTGTCGGGGATACTTTAGGGTGGATTCCTGCACTGAGCAGGGGGTTGGACTCGATGGTCTTGTAGGCCCCTTCCAACTCTGCTATTCTATGATTCTATGATGTTTCATTTTTCATGATACAAACATGAAATTTGGAGAACTTATAGATGCTGTGAAGGTGCTCATGTCTAACAAATTCCAGAAATATTGATGTAGTGGTATTTGTGTAATCAACTGGTAAAAACGCTTTTTTCAGGGGAAAAGGAGGAAGGGGAAGGATTGGAACAAACACACTAAATACTAACAACTAAATATTTTTTTAATATAAATTTTGTATTTTTTTTAAAAAAAATGACAAGCAAAAAGAGAAATAGAGGCAAGAGATAACAGTGATATAACAGGGAAAGCTCAAGAAAGATCCAAGTACCAAAGCCCTAAAACACACACCAACAAACCTAAGCTACCCAGCCTCAAACACCCTACTTCTACCAAGTCTAACCCACAATGAGCAAGGATGAAGGAAGCTCAATGTCCTGATTGTCCTTAAGCCCACCTCTACCATTGTGATTGGAGGCTGCTGGATTGAATTGGGAGACTTCAGGAGGATTGGGGGATGAAGCTGTCACTCAACAGCCAATTTCTCCCTCCATATTCCTCCCCCCTCCCTACTCTGACAAAAAAGTGTTACAAGCACAGTCTGCACTTGATAAAACGATCCAAATCAATCTGAATAAATTTGGACCATGCTGATTCGCTTTGGACCAGGTTTGATTAGCTTTAGATCTGTTTCAAGGCCCTCCAAATCACCCCATTTCCCCTTGGATTCGAGATTTGGATCTGAGGCAATGCATAGCCTTACCATATACCATTTTCAAACTGCTTTCAAAGTGTTATATCCTAGGGTGACCAAATGAAAAGGAGGACAGGGTTCCTGTATCTTTAACAGTTGTATTGAAAAGGACATTTCAGTAGGTGTCATTTGCATATATGGGGAACCTGGTGAAATTTCCTCTTCATCACAACAGTTAAAGCTGACCTGCCCTCGTTTAAATCTGGTCACTCTAGTATAGCTCCTGCAGCTTTAACTGTTGTGATGAAGACGGAATTTCATTAGGTTCTCCATATATACAAATGATACCTGCTGAAATTCCCTTTTCTATGCAACTGTTAAAGATAAAGGAGCCCTGTCCTCCTTTTCATATGGTCACCCTATACATATCCTGCTTGGTGATGGATAGGTGGTATGGTTACAGTTATTAGCTTTGGATGGTTTTGGAATTACTTGTGGAGCCTATAACTAATGTTACCAACTCTATGATTTCTGAAGAATATAACCACTAAGGTTTTACCATGGAATTTGCTCCAATAAAAGAGTCTCACTGATTCAGGGTGTCATGTGTTAGAACACCAGAGTGTTTACCTAAAGGATCAGGGCCATGACAACCTGCGTACTTACTTAAAGGTGGGCTGTATCCCCAAACAACATTACTTCCATCTTTGCTCACACAAGAAATGACATGTGATTAACGGCCACAACTTTATTTAACTTATAAAGATCTGCTATGAGCAGCAACTTATTAGCAATACCTAACTTCAGTGTGGCATCCTGCACTTATAGAGTACTTTCTACCTTAGTAGAGTGATTCCACCTTGGCTCCAAGCACTGGATTGGTCAACTAATCTATCCATGACTTTGTTCACCTTAAAGGTGTGCCAATGAGGCAGCTGACTCCTTCTTCTCACCCTAGCTGGACAGAGCACAAGGGTAGCTCCCTTCCCATATCTTCTCAAGCCAGTGAGTAGGAAGAGGTAGGTTAGATAACCAAACCTTCACTATCAAGATTCTATGGTCTGCCCACCAAGGTAGCTCAAAACCCCTCCTTTTGCACTCCTGATTGTAGGAGGGAGCTATTATGCTTCCATTTAATCATTCCTCAGTACTGAGTAGAAAGGGAAAGAGGTACTGGAAGGGAAAAATAAATAAGATGATGCAAATATCCTCTTCCCTTGGAGGTCCTTCTCCTTGGACAGCCTGCTGGTTCCCCCCATCAGTAACAAAGATGCTCACCCTTTCTGCCTCCAAAATAGAAGTGGTCAATCTGGTCAAGTCCTATGGTGGGCTAAGAACTGACCTAAAATAGAAGTAATAAATAAGTAAATAAATAATAACATGGTATTTAGGATTCTTCCAAATTCCAGGCAGATAAAATTGGATCCCCACAGTGGATTACTGAAATCTGTCACAGGCTTCAGTAAGCCTTACTGGATTCTTCTAGATGTTAACTATTGTGTGCAGCCATTATTGTACTAATGAGGACCTTACTGCCTGCCCCAGTCAAACCATGGGAGTAAATAACTGTGTCAAGGAAATCAAATCTGTGCAATGGAGGCCACATCCTGTGGAGAAGCCCTGTATGCTTCCATAATGTTCAGGACATTCAGGCTCATGATGCTCTTGGAAATAACAGTTTTCATTAATGACTGAATATAAATTCCAGATTTAAAACACTCCAGTTTCTGTGTACAGTGCATTTTCTCCTTTGATGTATAAAAGTATGCACGTTTTGGGTTAGGGTAACCATATATCCTAGGTTTTTTTTTAGAACACTTCACTATTTGAAGAGCTGTCCAGTCTAAGTTCAAGCAAAGAACAACACCTATTAACAACACCTGGACAGCAGACTGAGCAGGCACACAGCTCACCTGGTCCAACTCTGAGCCACAGTGGTGAGATGTCTTGTATTTCTGTTTAAATTATAGTAATGATTTCCAACTTTGCATCTATCCATATGTGCAAAATGTATGCAATTCTGGGTGGTATTATTATTATTATTATTATTATTATTATTATTATTATTATTATTATTATTATTATGCATTTCCTATTTTTGTGGGAGGGGGGATGTGCAAGTGACCATCCTACTTCAGATGTGTATTAAAGATATGTGACACTCCTTTGATCTTAACAATATCTAATATTAGGTATTGTTAAATATCACACTTACCCTGAGATTCTTCTTATTAATTTGTTTTAAAGTTGCATGCAATTTTTAGTTCGTTGACAGTGCATCTCTTTCCCACTTCATTATTGAAATAGATATCCCACCACTCCAAGTCCCTTAAAAGGTGGTGAAAAAGTAATAGAGGGCCTCTCGAAAAATCTCTTTTTGATTGCTGATACTGTGCAGAAAAATAACCTGGGAGGGGGAGTATTCATTGCATCTTTTCTACTCCATGTCTATAAATTGTGTTTTCAAAGGCTGGGTTTTCTTTTAAATTCCCAAAGGGATTCATATCCAATTTCATGCATGTTATCATTTCTAGCTACAAAGCATTATATAAACCGAGATTCACGTGTTAAAATAACAATGAAAGAACAGCAAGAGAATTTTGCTTTTAAAGCCATTATCAGCCGATGTACATGTTTACCCCCAAACTTTATCTCGACAAGCTAATAGAGTATCACAGCGTGCTTTTTACTTTGAGCACATATTTTAAATGGAGGTATTGTGCTCATTTGCAAGAAAATGAGATCCATTTTGCTTTTCCCCACCCACCAGTAGCATATTAGAATATATTTGAAAGTTAATGTACATGGAGCTTAATTAATGCTGGAATCTTCTACTCACTTACCTGGAAGTAAATTAAATTCAATTTAATTCAATGGTGTTTAATTCTGAGTAGACATATATCAGTCTGCATTATTAATATATGGATTGATACTAAATAGGCATTAGGGCATTTAAGGGAAGAAGTAGCTCAACCCTCTCACTCTACATATATGAGCCAAGTTAGCCAAATGGGGATTCCTTTCCCTGAGCCCCCCCCCCAAAAAAAAATGTGCCAAGTGTTGAGAACCCTTTCTTTTGGTGCTTCCATGTGCTCACCAATGATGCTACTTGTATGCAGCCCAGCCATTGTCACCAATTCCGCTTTTTAGGCCAGGGGAACCTGTGGACCTCCAAATGTCTTGGACTACAACTCCCATCTTCTCCAGCCAACATGGTTTTATAACACATCTAGAGAACATCAGGTTTGGCTAGCCTTAAAGTTGCAAAGATGAACTTGAAAGTGTCTGGGGAAATGTCTGGGGCAAGTTCCCATCAGAGGGAGGATTGATGTGGGTTGTATGACACGTGGCCTGCAACCCTACTTTCTAACCTGACCAAGTAAACTTCAGCTTCTCCACTGCAAATCTGCCCTGGAGGATTTCAGCTGGAAGTTAGGTAACTTCGTTAGTCAGAATGTTTTCTGTTTCTTTTTCTACATTCCCCAATGGATCATCTCTTTTCCTAAATACATTTTATCATTTAATAATTGTTTGTTTTGCCATGAGTATTCTGAAACTCTTGCCTAATTAGACAAAAACTCCCACCATGCAAAATACATATTTTAATTTATTAAAGAAGAGAGACCAACAGTTGTTGGGAAAGTCCCTAAAATTAAAAAGGGAGGTATGCTCAGAACTAGATCAGTGCTATGCTGACTGTGGTGGAACTGCAGCTCCTTATTTTCCATCTGATATTTAAGCATTCGCACATATGTGCAGACATGCATACACACACACATGCACACACACCACCAAGAGATTCAGCAGTGGCAGATATACCCCATATTTGCAGCCAGTGCAAAATCCATCCAGTCTATTTGCGATCAATGTAAAAAGTCACCTCAGAGCAGAATGCCTCTGAATACCAGTTTCTGGGGAATAGTTTGTGGAATTCCCATAAGTATCTAACTGGTCACTCAGGTAACAGAGTGCTGGACTAGATAGGCTGTGGGTTCAGCACAACTCATATTTCATTCCGACCAGTGTGTGGGTAACGCACAATAATCTATAGAATCATGCCAATGAGTATGCTCACATCCTTAACTTTGCTTTATTATAATAGAACAAACCTACACTACTTGAACTCCTTTCCCCCACAGGGCTACTACCACCAGCTGCCCAGTGGGGAAGATTCTAGGAGAGAGAGGGAAGGCAAAGAAGACCACCTCAGGTGCCTGCTCCAGCTGCACTTTCCCATCTCCCTCACCCCTCAGGGCCATTGCCACCAACTACCCTGTGGGAAGGATTCTTAAGCATTAGAACATAAGAAGAGCCATGCTGGAACAGACCAAGGGTACATCTAATCCAGCAATCTGCTCACACAGTGGCCAAACAGCTTTCCGTGAGAAACCCACAATCAGGACATAAGTGCAACAGCACCCTCCCACCCATGTTCCGCAGCAACTGATGTACATAGGTATACTGTCTCTGATACTGGAGTTAGCATATAGCCATCAGGTCTAATAGCAATTGATGGTCCTGTTCTTCATGAATTTGTCCAACAAATTTCATAGCTATGTGTTGTGTGAAGAAGTACTTCCTTTTACCTGACCTGAATCACCCACCAGTCATCTTCATTCGATGACCCTGAGTTCTAGTAATACGAGAGGAGAAAGATGTCTCCCTGTCCATTTTCTCCACACCGTGCATAATTTTGTACACCTCTGTCATGTCTCTCCTTACTTACCTCTTTTCAAAGATAAACAGTCCCAGATGTTGTAACCTTTCCTTATCATGGAGTTGCTCCAGTGCCTTGATAATTTTAGTCACCCTTTTATGCACTTTTTCCAAGTCTGCAATATCCTTTTTAAAGATGCAATCACCAGAGCTGTACACAGTAGTCAGTGTGTGGTCGCACCATAGATTTGTGTAAGGTTATTACACTTTAATATTGCTTATTGTGTTTGATGGATTCAGAGGGAGGTGGAAATCTTCCACTGTGGAAAGTTGCACCAGTGACACTGACTGTCATCAGAATAACTCTGAAGTAAGATACTCTGCTATCTCCAGGAGCCTCTGTTTTCATGGTCTCCTACAAATCAAATAATCCTGATTTTGATTAAAAGTGGTTTCACTCAAAAATAAATCTGTATTTGATAATATTTGGAATGCATGAATAATAAATGTGGAGGGGTTGGAGAAAAAAATCCTGTTTCAGATGAGTAGGTTTACTTTCTGGGTTTGACTTCTGTCATTTTATTTGAATATATGAAGCTGCATTCCTCTAACCCAGCCTTCCCCAAGCTGATGGCATCCAGATAGGTTGGGCTGCAATTCCCATCAGCCGCAACCAGTAGAATAGTCATGGATGATGGGAATTGGTATTCTAGAACATCTGGAGAACACCACTTTGGAGAAAACTGGTCTAAGTGATACTGTTGGTTCTCAAAGGCAGAGGCTCGTGGACAGAGGTCTTTCTCAGCCCTATATATACTGAGTGCCCAGAGTGGCGACAGTTGAAAGTGGGGCTGTTGATACCAGTCGTGAAAAAGTGGGGATGGCTTCGTACTCTACTGCCCCCAGGGTCTGTAACTGGAGAACCTATAAGTGGAGATTGAACTTGTCTAGGGTGGCCATCTGGAGAGAAGGACAGGGCTCCTATATCTTGATCCTATATTGAGCTTTTATATTGTATTTTATAGTATGGTTTTATACTGTTGTTTTATACTTTGAATATTTTAAATTTTTGTGAACCCCCCCATAGAGCTCCAGCTATTGGGCGGTATAGAAATGTAATAAATAAATAAATAAATAAATATCTTCAACAGTTACATAGAAAAGGGATTTCGGCAGGTCTTATTTGTATGCATGCAGCACCTGGTGAAATTCCCTCTTCATCACAACAGTTAAAGCTGCAGGAGCCCTGCCATTTTCTGTAGAGTGACCAGATACAAAAGAGGGCAGGGCACCTGCAATTTTAACTATTGTGACGAAGAGGCAATTTCACCAGGTGCTGCATACATACAAATGACTCCTGCTGAAATTCCCTTTTCTGTTAAAGATACAGAAGCACTGTCCTCCTTTCCAGTTGGTCACCCTAAACTTGTCACCCTGCATAAACTATGTGCTTTACAACTCAGGTTTCACTCCTCGTTTCAACAAGTACATCAACTTCCTGCTTTAATATATACAACACTGAGTAATCTTGAGTAATTATTATGTATAGGTCTCTATAATCCGATTGAAAATGTTGATTGAAAATGGTAGGTCAGCACTTATATTGGAAGTACCGCGGGTATGGCTGAAATGTTTTCATACATCACTATGGTTTAATCTCTTTTTACAATAATCTCTTTTTTATATAATAGACTGGAGTGTATCGATCACAATCAAAGCCCTTCAAATTACACAGAAATTAAATGAAACTATTGGCACCCAGACATGCATCAATATGGCTCTTCCCAAATTATTTCATTAGCTCATCCATCATCCTGCCAAAAAAAGCCCTATTGATCTCTTGAGGTTATTTACTGTTGTTTTATAACAGGATGGAATTTTCATTGCTATCGCTGTGCTCAGAATTTGATGTTATACACTTTGGGAAGCAGTAGAACATTGCTGAAGTTGGGCAGTTCTTCAAAAATAGTGGGTGGCAATTGGCTCAGAGGCAGGGATGTGAACATTGGTGGAATTCAAAGGTTGTCGACAATCTCCGATTTCCATCTCTGCACTTGTCCTGATTGTGCCCATATAAGATTGCATGCTTTTTCTCCTTATTCACACATCTGTGCATATTTTGATATATATTTTTCCAAAGGTATGGACTTTTGGGACACATTTTAAAAAGCATGCACTTTTCTCCCATTGATTGAAGCATGTCAATAATATGCATTTTTCAAAAGGACACACATTTTTCATGCATACTTTTAAAATGTACACATTATTGAACACACTTTCTTTTGTTAGGAAAACACATTGCAAGCTGAGAAATGTGTGGCCTTTGATGTCAGATTGTGTTTGACCCCATATTCAAGGTTGGGAGGTGCAAACTGTGGGGGGTAATCTGAACTAAAAGAAACTGAAATAAATTTCTCACACATTCCTAGTTTGCAGTCAACCTGGGCTAAAGTCTGTGGATCTATATCAGTGTGTGAATTTCTTTTGCTTTACAACTTTCTCTTGTTGAACTGTTGTTATTTTGTTGTACTCATTGTTTCTGATATGATTGACCTTCACCCTTCCTACACCTTAGGGTGTAGAAGGACACAGGGGAGATGATCCTGGGATTTCCAGCTTCCAGGATCGTCACCCTGCATTCAGATGGCTGTGCAATGCCCCAGAAATGTAGAGGGACATCCCAGGACCGCTGGAAGAATTGGGTTTTCCCAGGGTTTCTTTATCCCTGGGAAAACCCATGACCATCCCCCCCTGCCCCCCGGGACTCCCTGTGTGTTATTTGGATGTACAGGGAGCACCCAGGGGCAACCTCGGGAGAAAGGACAGTGTAGAAATTGCCCTAGAAAAATGTTGAGAAATGACTAACAGTGGAAATTGGTATAGGATGGTCCTCCAATCCATTGCTCTATTATGACTTTGGGGTAAGTTCATTGCTATATGACACTTATATCCTGCATCTCCCCAAGAATAGCTGCTGGTGAATGGCAGTTGAAGGAGGAGGAACCTTCACAGGAGAGGTCTTTCAGCAGGGCTAGTGGAATGGATCTATTTCCCATCTCATCTCCCTCTGGCAGGAGATGATAGCTCTCTCTCTCTCCTTAACAAATATCCATCTGTGTCTGTAGTAACCTTGATGATAATAATGAAACAGATCACATCATATTGGCCTGGACTCAGAGCACCCACGAATGGAAACTCTATTCATGAGACACTTTGGCTGGTGGTTAAGGAGTGATGATTTTTTGCCAATTCCTTCCTTCCTTCCTTCCTTCCTTCCTTCCTTCCTTCCTTCCTTCCTTCCTTCCATTTTATATTGCCCAATAGCTCAGAACTCTAAAATACAGTACGATATAACATACAGCCCCTGGAGATGTTCCAGAAGGTTGGGGAACCCTCTGGAACAGTGTGTGCAATGGTGATGGGAGCTTCAGAGGGAAGGAGGATCACCCCAAAATTGTCATCCTCTCTTCTTGCAACCAGATCCTCCACTGGATAGTCACCCATTTTATAAATGAAAGGAGCTCTTCCATTCACAAAAGGGACACTCTGTATAAGGTAAGTTATCTCTCATTTACTGTTTGCATCGACACACAACTCATAAGAAATGGCTGTTGATTGCCCGTACAAAGGGGACCAGGAACAGGTCTACACTTTGTGTCAAATCATTACAAATATTGAATAAAAAGTGGGATATAACACTATGAGCTCCATCAGACAAGTGTTTTATTGCACGCTTGTTACTGGGCACTCACAGATTTTTGCGGGTCCCTCTAATGACGACATCTGCCTCCTGCCCCTTCTAGCCTTCTTCGCACCAAAAAAGCATCCCAGTAAGTCAGACTTATTTTTAAAGATGGAAGTTGCCACTATTTCCTGTTGTGTGCAGGAGAAGCAGTGTGATCAAAGAGCCCACTGAATGGGCCATGTGCAAGTTGTTTACTTCCTGTTTCAGAAGAAGTAGTAATGAGGGACAAATGCATGGGTGGAGAAGCGAGGGTAAGCAAAGACAATTTCACCCCCTGTGATGACGCTCTGTGAAACCAGTATATGGAATGTGGATTTTAGCCCAACAGTTATCCATGTGGCTGTGTCATCAACTTTTTTTTGGGGGGGGGGGGTCCTAGATTTTCCTTCCTAGGAAAAAGAACTGATTCCTTTTCTTTTTGTAAGAGTTCTCTTTCTATTCAACCCATTATTTGGATTTTAAGGAAAGATTAATCATATTGAGAAAAAATGTGACACAAAGGCGCAATTTACCTCTAATTGCTTCAGATCAGAACAATGTGTTCTTGCCAGAAAAATTAAATGCATCACATTTGCAAAGCTGTTTATGCCATGTGTGAATTATTTAGGATAGGTTTCATTATAGCTATTAATATGCATGGCACTGCTTCACGATGTGAAACTGATCAAGTTTGGAATGGGGAAACTCTGCTCTTGTTATTTTTTTCATATTGCACAGCATTTTTCACCCTCTTAAAACCCTTCAATCAAATCTCAGTGCTTTATCTTGGGCTAAGTTCATATTCCCAAGACGCAATCACGCCTGTGAAATTTAATTTGTATGCACACTGCCCTTGTCACATGCATCCCACTTGATGTGGCATACTTCCTCCCCCCCCCCAGCACAAACACTTGGATCTATTGCTTTGTTTAGGCTGATTATTTGTCTGAGTGATGCAAGGGGCATGAGCAAAACTGGAGCAGAGACAATACAGGAGCCTGAATGTGTCATTTAGATAGAATTGGCTGATGAGATCAGAACGAGAGACTTAGGGTTGGATCCAGTATGGGTCTCCATTGACTAACTTCCATTGATTTCAATGGGTCTACTCTAAATTTGACTGTATCCGGTTCCAACCCATTGGGCAGTATCTAAAGGGGAATTTACACCCTGCCAATTCTTTTGTGCCCGCCAATTCCGTTGTGCAAGCAGGACCCACTGCTTGCACGAGAGAGATTTAACACTTTCGAAAAGAAGCACAGAAAAAAGCAGAAATGCTTATCTTTGGATCAGGTTAGGTCAGCAGAGTTCCCTTAGGCGAACTCCACGGACCTGCCCTATTCGAGAAACAAGTGTTTTCACTCATTTCCAGTTGCCCCCAGAAGCATTAAAGTTCTGTTCAGCAAGCAGTGGGTACCGCTTGTGAATGGGAATTGATGGGGTGCAGGAGAATCAGTGGGGACATAAATGCCCCATTGGATACTGCCCATGATGGACAGAAAATATCTCTTATCTTTCGGCTGGCTGACATCCCCTTCTGGATAGTCCTTAGCCCATGCATGGCAAGTGTATTGCACTTAGGGCTGCAATGAATTTTCTCTTAAAAATGTATTGACATAAAAAGGTAGGTGGTTGAAGGCTGAAACATGTGTGGTGTGAAAATGTTCACGAACCTCTCTTTGCTTACTTTCCCCATGTCACTGCTTGTTCACATAGCTGATTTTTTCTCTGATGATGAAGTCAAAGCAAAGTGATACCAATGTTTCCATTCTCCCCCTCTCTCTAAATGGGCAAACACTCTAACGCTCCCCCCCCTTTTTGGGGTCTTTTGCAAACCTCCAGAGGGGGAAATCACTGTAATTGGGAGGAGGATGCACTGTGACCAATGTTGGACTAAGGGGACCTATGTTCAAACTGGAATGATAAGAAGTATGCAGGAAAATGACAAGAAGTTGCAGCAGCTCTTTGGGCAAGGGCAGTGTCTATTCCCGGTTAGCTTTAAGATGTCCCCTGCCTAGATGGCCATTTCTATTTGCTTTTTGCACTTAGGCAGGGCTCCCAAGCTTTTGTTTATTTATTTGTTTCCCACCTCTCAACTTTGCACCTACACAAGTACAAAGCAGAGCACCTCCATTTCTGCCCCCTCAACCACTCCTTCGCACCTCTGCAACACGGCGTCTGGAGATAATGTGGCCAAGACAAACGGTATTCACAGCATTTGCAAAAATTGCTGTTACCAATAAACTGTCAGCAATGGCTACTTCCAAAGCCTCACATCTGCGCAGGTTTTACACTACTGCTTTATAACAATATTGAAGTGCACTGACAACTGTTGGGGGCCAGGGCACAGAGCTTCTTCAGACAGGGGAGAAATCATGTTTTCCTCCCATCGTTTGCCTTGTGCTAGTTTCCCACAGTAGGGATGAGCAGCTTCCTCTTCCTTCACACGCTGAAGAAAGGGGGAGTAAATGAAATGGCAGCACATTTCACTGTAGGAAGAAAAATCAGATTTTCCAGGGTCTTTTTTTTATGGGAAAATGACCAGAAGGAGCAGGAGGCATGTGGAAGGCAGATGGGATCATGAAAAGGACATGTGAAAATCCATGAGTGCCTAGTAATGAGGCCTTCCTGTGTCATCCCACCCCAGCTGCAAAACACCAGGTCAGGTGAGTTGGCCTCACTGGTGACCTTTATCCTGCCATGGGGCTGCAAAACACTTAGTGGAAGGCCTCAGGCATCACCTGTCACCAAAACAGTGCCTCAGAATGATCACTATCCCTGTTCCCACCCCTACTAGCCTGGAACCAAATGTGACAAATTAACCTAACAGCAGAACACAATCAATTTTCCTAAAGACATTCTCTCCCCACTTACAGCATGAAGAAGGCAAATAGACACATAGTCCAGGCCAATCCAACTATGCACCAAAAAATTATACTTGGCCCCCAATAGGGCAACCAGAGGAAACCCACACTGCATACAGGGAGGTAGCCATGATGAGAAGAGGCCAGGAAGCTGGGCACAGCCAGCTTGTATAACCTTGGCCACCCTGCCCCCAGCCGGTGGCACAACCCAATCACCCCAATGGCAATCATGTACATCTCTTCCTTCTCCCCCTGCCTGCAAGAACCTCCCTGCAGCCAGGCGAACTGGACTTGGGGGAAGGGCATTTATCAAATCCTTTGTTACCAAATCCTTTTTTACCTAGCAATGTTCTGAGAAATGATTTTAAAAAGTCAAGACTTTCCATCTACGAAAGTAAAACCATGATTTGTATGTAGCTTGCCCTTGTTAACTTACATATTAGATGAACTGCTCTTGAGTTTCTGATTCACTTCTATCAAATCTTGTAAATCAGAATAACCCAGAATATATTAGGTGTTAATAAACATATAAAAATAACCAATAGGCTGTAGTTAAGGAAATGCTTGATGTTTGATGACAAGATCACATTAATAAATCCTGAGTCTTATCCTTCCTTGAGTTTATTAATAACAATTTGACTTGTGTATAACATGATTGCTCTGAAACAGGAACTTCAGTTGGGCTTAAACATTGGTTATGAGGTTAAGGTAAATGGAAGGCAACTCTACTCCATCACAAAGAATTTACGCTCACATAAAATCTGGTGCCTGTCAAAGTGATAAATTGGTTTTCTTGTTATCTTCCCATCTGTATTGTTTTCTAGTCAGATTCCTATCAAACACTGAGACTTCCTATCAAACACCCAAGATAACACTGTGAAAACTGAAGCTACAGTCATCTTCCTTTTACTTCTCTTTTCCAGGTGAAAAAGAGGAAAGGGTGCAAGATACTTGTCAAATGAGACTTGATTTTGTTCTTTACCAAGACAGTCCTACAGCTATAGCTCAAATTGGTCTGGCTGTACACATAAAGCTAATAGTCTTCTTCACAGTATGGAGAAGCCATTTTCTGTGATCTCTTTGGACGCTCATCTTTTGAAAGGCAGGATCAGCTGACTTGGGAGCTATACCCTTTGATCAGAAAACCTCTCTGGGAAACCCGATCAGCTCCATATGTTAGGGCAGGGGTGTTGAACTTCTTTTAGCCCAAGGGCTGACTTCAATTTCAAAGAAACTCTTGGAGGGCACTTTCCCACAGTGGGTGAGGGCAGAAGCAAAAGGGAGCAAGGTGAGGACAAACGGCGGGACCAAAAAATGCCATCATACTTTAGCTTAAAGCTCTGGCTGGCAGCAACCAAGCTTTAAGAGAGGAATTTTAAGATGTTTTTAGAATGTTTTTAGGATGTTTTAACAATGTATATTATGTTGTAATTCAGTTTTATGTATTTTATCATTTACTGTTGTTCCCCGCCTTGATCAAAATGGAGAGCCGGTAAGAAATAATAATAATTTATTTATTTATTTATTTATTTATTTATTATTATTATTAATAATAATAATAATAATAATAATAATTTTGACCTTTTAGAATGGGGAAAATGTGCAAACATCAGGGAACCACCAAATGATTGGCACTCAGGGGAAAGGGGGTGGAGACTTCTGGGGAACCCCAGATTGGGACTCTACATGAGCTGGATTTGGCCCACGGTCCTAGGGTTCAACCCCCCTGTTTTAGAGTGTATGGATTATGTTTCCCCAGTGGTAAAAAGAACATACTGTACATGTCCAATGACACTCTTTTTCATTGTGGGTCACATTTCTGAGCATTCAGTCCTATCATTGTAAACAAGCTCTAGAATACAACTTCTATGAAATTAGTTTCGCCCCCATCCTGTATATTTTTTCCTGTCATAGAAATTGACACTGTTTTACGTGCATCTCAGATCATACTTGTTATGACACTATGAAATATCTGGGTTCAGCACTGATTAGCTATAGAAATCTTAAAAGAAGTGTAACCACAAACACAAGTTGAAAACGTTAGAATGTGCCATATATATATATATATATATATATATATATATATATATATATCTCCACGGGCAAGAGGAGTTGTTTTTGATGGGAACATCTATTCTGAATAAAGTTCAGAATCCTGGGGTGGGAAATATCATTATCCAGAAAACTGGCTCAACGGAACAGGGGGGATGCTTGCCTGACTTGCTGCATCCTGAGTTGGGCAGGTGTGGGGGTCCATGGACTTCCATCCAGGGGGCCAAGCCAGCAAGAAATCATTGAGCCTTGACTCCCAACTGGATGCTCATGACATCCCTATGCCCAACAACATCAACCCAGCACAATGACTGACCATGCTCAGTAGCAACAGTAACCAGAAAGAAAACCATAAAACAGGGGAGGGGGAGGGGAATAGAAGAGGGAATGGATGGAATCCTGAACAGGAACCATTTCCGGTAGGAGGATGGAAGACACCACATGTTCTTGAAGATCCTTTCTCTTACCATCATAAAATTAGTTATTTGCTAAGGTGGCACACAACCATTTAAATCACGGATGGACAACTTGTGGCCTTCCAGATGTTTTGGCCTACAACTCCCATCAGCTCTAGTCCACATAGCCAATGATGAGGAATCATGGAAGTTACAAGCCAAAATATCTGGAGGGTCATAACTTGCCCATACCTGTTTTAAATCAAGCTGACATTGCTGCTCTTAGTCTCCACAAAAGGACAGGATTTGGCCTTCCATTCCCCCTAAAACCCTGTAAGCTGGCTATCACTCAACAGATCTGAAGAACAAGAAGAAAGAAGGGAAAAATTGAATTGCACTCACTATTGACATTCAGATTAGCAAAGCACAAAAATATGTGTGAAGCTTGTGCTATTAATATTAATAATAATAATAATACAAAAAAACATTGCGAGGCTTTGTGTTAATCTTACATTATTTGCCTCCTAGCAGCACAATGAAGATTCTGCATATTTAATAAGGGTACCAAAGGAAGTTAAATTGAATGAACAATAAAAGGGAGAGTGGGGAGGGGGGGAAGCCCTATCATTTGAAGAAGTCGGAATAGCTGGATCTTGGGACTGCAAATGACATTTTTACATTAGCTCAAATGCCACTATGAATTGAAAGTATGAGAATGAAGAAGCCATGTTCTATAGAACCAGGCAGATGTAAATCCGTCTTCCCCTCCATGAAATTATATTAAAAAGGTCATCCCCCTACATACAAAAATGCTGTCTTGATTGCACTAATGCGCTTCCGATTTGGAATAAGCGCTTGAATACCACCAGACAGGAAGCACACATATTCTATAATTAAAAAAGAGTGGTGACGGGGTGGAGTGGGGGGGGTCTGTGATTTACTGAGGAAAGTACAAGGCACAGCTTGCCAAGCAAATGCAGTTTATTCAAGAATAAGGGAAGATCTACACCGGACAGCAGGGGAAGTATGGCAGTATTAAAATGTCCCCGGTACTGTGTAAAGATGTTATATGGGAGCAACTAGATTATTCTTTACCTTCTCCATGTTGCCTCATGTAACTCCTTTGAGTAAAGTCAGTACCGCAGAAAAAGATAACAGTGTTGCTGGGTGCAGCATTTTGCTAAAAGAAATGACCCCCCCCCTCCATTCTGTTCATTCCGCAAAATGAAATTAAGCGGGGCATGAGTATGGTGCATATCAATGGCATTGTTATTGGATGAGTTTTGAATATTACAGCCAAAACTTTGGGAAAGAAAAGACAGAGAAAACTTTGTTTTGAATTATTTGGAGAGAGAGAAATGAATTATATAAAATAGGAGAACAGCGGTGCGAGATGACCTTTCCTTGTATCCATCTTTTACATTACATGATCCGTCTTCCTTCGTGACTTGTTAGTTTTCAAGTCTGAGACTTCTTGTCTTGCCTTTTTAACCTTCTCTGTTATTAGCACATCTTGTTCTCCATACAGAGCTTATTAAACTAACATCTTGATCCACAACTGCATTTCTGTTGCATGTATTGTAACCCCCCTGTCCACTGGTTTGAACATTTTCACTAATAAAATGAAAAGCAAAAGAGATGTGTGTGTGTGTGTGCGCGCACACACACACATGGAAAATTCCCAAAGTTGCATAAACTAAATACTTTTCTTGTTTATATAAAATATTAGAATAATGTTATCTATTATTTATGAAAATGATATGTTTGGTATTATGTTCAGTATAATGTGTTCTGCACATCTGGTTATTTTCCCCTTTCGTTAATTTGTTTTGTTTTACAACTTCATGCCAAAATGAAGCTTCAATGTCTTCTATAAGAACTGCTTTGGTCCTCCCTATGACCAGCAAAGAATTTAAATGGATATTGTCTGTTTTTGTTTGTATTTTATGCTTTTTATGGTTTTAAATTTTGCATATTTCTTTTCAATGTTCACTGTTTTTAACTTTTGTAAACCGCTCAGAGAGCTTCGGCTATGGGGCGGTATATAAATGTAAATAATAATAATAATAATAATAATAATAATAATAATAATGTTGATTTCAGAATTCAACTTTTCTTGGCACATAATTTGGATGTATTTATTCATTGCCATAAGTGAAGCATGGCTCTGTCCACAGAAGCAATTGCTTTAACTATTAAGGCTGGATGGATCTCTAAAATGAGATGATCAACCAGTGGCTTTTCTGTGCTATATTGAGGTCAAATGCAGCATTGGCAAGGGTCAAGGAAACAGCAGCAGCCAGGTTTGCCTGATGCTGCTGTTCAACCACTCAGTTGGCAACCTTCTCTAAAAGGAGCAGGCTAGTGACTTCTTGTTCAAGTCTTAGAACCAAAGCGGATCATACTAAATGGAGTAAACCTACAGTAGGATTGAATGAATCTGTCAACTTCGGTTTCTCTCAGTTTCTCAGTTTTCAAGTCTTGTGTTCAGTTTGTCCCAAACTTTGAGATTTTTTTTTTTTAAAAAAAATTGCATGATGATTCATACACATTTTTGTATTTCTCAGAATGTACATATTTCTGCTACACAATTTTGCCAAATATACATATTTCTTGCAAGAAATTTCCTCAACGTAATGCATTGTTTTAAATTATTTTCACAAATATATACAAATGTGTGCATTTTCTCCTAATATTTTGTATGCATTTTCTGATGGGAAAAACTTCACTGCAAAATTTGGAGGAGTGCAAATTTCCAAATTATGTTCATTTGCATTAAAATATGAATTAAATTAATTTCTTTCCCATCCCTAACTTACAGTTTAGCCCGCTGGTGAGGTGTTTGTGTATGCTGTTTATTCCTGTCTTCCCAGGAAGATAGATAATTCTTAAGCACCAGAGACAATTCAAGCAATAGACAACAGCTCAGGAAGTTCCATTTTCATTTTCTGCAGTCTTCCTTCCTTCTTTCCTTCCTTCCTTCCTTTAGTATTCCAGTATAAACCCAAAGCCAAGCAACACAACCAATTTTTCTGTGCTGTTTTCTTTAATTGAACAAAACCAATCCATTTGATTTGCCTTACATCAAAGACATACATTCTCTTTTAACCAGATCAGACCAGCCAGTATTTGCAGATCTCCAAAGCTGTATTAGTGTAAATCCATCCAAAAATACATCATAAAGTGCTTTATTATTCCAATTGTCTATAATTCCCTTTATGTGGTTTTAGCCATCTGATCTGAGCAAAGCAAAACAATCACTTTGTTGAAATTCAGCTACTTTAAAATGTTTTCTATTGTTGACATCTCTGCAGCTCTTCTTATAGAACCATTGCCCACCATATAAACATCTGAACACACACAGTATAGTAATATATTTAAGCTTATTAGACACATAGAAACAAGGAATTTGGGGGGTGTTTCACAGAAACAATAAACCACACAAATCTTTCCAGCCGTCACCAGGCTCACTCCTACAAACCAACAAATATAATCTATATTTCACAAGCAATTATGGTTGGCCATCTATTATTGAGTGAAGAGAAAAACATCACATAATCTATTTTGTATTTGTCTAAAGAACTTGAAGTTTCACTCTAAATTATTGTTGTTTATTCGTTCAGTCGCTTCCGACTCTTCGTGACTTCATGGACCAGCCCACGCCAGAGCTTTCTGTCGGCCATCGCCACCTCTAGCTCCCCCAAGGTCGAGTCCGTCACCTCCAGAATATCATCCATCCATCTTGCCCTTGGTCGGCCCCTCTTCCTTTTGCCTTCCACTTTCCCTAGCATCAGCCTCTTCTCCAGGGTATCCTGTCTTCTCATTATGTGGCCAAAGTACTTCAGTTTTGCCTTTAACACCATTCCCTCAAGTGAGCAGTCGGGCTTTATTTCCTGGAGTATGGACTGGTTTGATCTTCTTGCAGTCCAAGGCACTCTCAGAATTTTCCTCCAACACCAAAGTTCTAAAGCATCTATCTTCCTTCGCTCAGCCTTCCTTATGGTCCAGCTCTAAACCTTATGGTTCACTCTAAATGTTTCATAATAAAATAAACACATGGGTTGCTTTTGAGGTTTTCAGTCCTACTCTGAAGTGAAGTGAGTTTTCCCCAAACTTGATGCAAAGTGGGCTGATCCTGAAGGTTCTTATGATATTGGAGCAATTGTCAAGGCACTGATGTGCACTAACAGTACCAGCAGGGAGTGCTCTGAAAGTGCATTTTAGGGTCATTGAAAGTTGCCTCAATACAAGTTTTTCAGAGCATTTCTATTTTCTCTGTGAAAGTCAGTGGAGACAGTACTGTCTGCACTGACTTTCATTGGGGAGGGAGAATAAGGTCTGCACCCACAAAACAAAGAATACTAACTAGTTCCTGGCATAATGCAAGTAGTGTATACACACACCTTGTGGAACACGCTGTTACATTGACTAAAGCCCTATTCAGGCATGATCCCTGAACAGGGTAAACTTTGGCCAGATCTACACCCAGTAGGACATGGCACTTTGAAAATGGCTTGAAAACTGTATATGATGTGTGTCCTGGGCCCCAACAGTTGCCAATACCATTATGAACTATTTTAAAGCAGTAGTGTAGATCATGCCTAACTCATGTACGAGGGCTAAGGCTATGCACATGGCTATGCACACCACCCCTGTGTTGAATTTGGAAGTCTTCAACAGGCTTCTCCTTGCATTTTCTTGAACATGAGAAAACAACCCCATGTAAACAGAGATCTTGCTTTATCAGCATTCTGAATTGTGCAAAGGGTTCTATTTGTGTTGTGATCACAATAGAAGTAAGGAATAGATTGAGGCATCTGAAAATTTCCAGCATTCTCAAACCTCTTTGCATAACAATGGTAGGCCACTCCTTGTGTACCTTGTAGAACAAGTACAGCACATACATCATTCCCCTCCTGCCTTGGTTTCTCGCAAACTACTGATTGATTCATCTTCAGGGGTAAAATGGAGAAAATAGGAGA
Source organism: Elgaria multicarinata webbii (assembly GCF_023053635.1). NCBI lineage: Eukaryota > Metazoa > Chordata > Lepidosauria > Squamata > Anguidae > Elgaria > Elgaria multicarinata. The sequence goes on along the minus strand of NC_086172.1, from coordinate 71,801,936 downwards.
GACGTTGCTAGTGACACCACGCCTCTGGACATGAAATTATATAACATAAAACCAACAGAAAGACTGAACACACTGGAAGGGTGCCTGCCCCTTTGTATGGATATGAGCATAGTACCAATCTTTCATTTGATGACAGATAAGGGAGAAAAATTGGCTACTTGCAGAGATGTGTGGACCCTTGAATGTAATTTTAAAATATACGGATGTCTGTTTCCAACAGTAGCCAACAATAGGCCTCTGTCAGGCCTTCGCCTGTCATTTGACCCTATCAAGTTAATCAGAGGTCCCTCTAGCCATGCTTCTCCATGATACACACAGTATACATTAAACAATACTTTATTTAGAAAGCAGAAGTGAAACACAGTAGGCTTTATAAGGCCTTCTGTACAATCCAAATATCGCTTGGATTGTATAGAAGTCCTTTGCAGTGTCCTATGCTTCATCATCAATAATACATCATCACTGTAAAATCATGATGCAGTGCCAATGTTGCAGAGAGATACTAGGCTGCACCATTAGGCTTTGGTAGATGACTTGTTAGCGAGGAGCATTTGCTGAACACTATTCCTAAACACAGCTTCCCAAACTGCAGAGCTATTCATCTTATGTCTGACATGGAAAACTTGATAGTTCTTCTTTAAAGAGGTTGCTCCAAACCCTCATTCTTTCCTTTCGTTTGTGTTTAAAAGTCAGCACCTGCAGGAAAGACCCTCTAACCTGTCTGCTAATCCCTGGAAACCTGGTAGTAGAAGTAAAATGCATGTTATCTATGAGAATGTGATCGATGAAATGTCAAAAAGCTCTGTTGCTTCTCAGCAGTTATTGACCTACTGGGTGAAAGGGAATGTTTTCCACGTATCTCTTCACCCTTCTTTCACAGAGGCAGGATGCTTTAGGTTTCATCTTCACAGATCATAAGCATAAGTTGTCAAGCTCTCTGCATAAATTCAGAGCTGTTTAAAACTGCCTAAGAAATGTTGCTAATCTCATCAAAATCCCTTGAGTTTCCTTCAGAATGCCTAAAGGCATTTAAGGCTGCACTCCTATGCACACTCACTTAGATCAAGGGCCTTGCTAGACCTATCTGAAAATCCGGGCATGTGGAGGGGCCAGCCCGTGCTACAAGCAGTGCGGGCTGTCGCTCCTATCCACACATGAGATGTGACGGGCTCCAGGAAAGCCCCGTCGCGTCCGCCATTTTGTTGTAGACTTAAAGGGTCAGGTGCGCAGGAGCGCACCACCGGCAAAGGTAAGGGGTTTTTTTTTAAAAAAGAAATGGTTCCCTGCTCCCCCCTGCCCCCGATTTCTCCACCCTGGCTGTGATTCCCCCCCTGCGATCCCCATTTCCCCCCCGCGATCCCCGCTTCCCCCCCGAGATCCCCGGTTTCCCCCTGCGTGATCTCCATATCCCCCCCGTGATCTCTGCTTTCCCCCCGTGATCTCCCCACCCCCGATCTCTTCCCCTGCCCCAATGGGCCCAGCGCTCCTGTGGAGCACTGTGCCCCATCCGCTGCTTTCCCCAGCTACTTGCGAGCAATTGTGGTTGCTGGGAAAAGCGGTGGACCGGTCTACATGCCCACGGTCTCGGGCTCAGCCCAAGACCGTGGGAAATACTGGGCCACAATCGGTGCCAGTTATCCCAGGCCAAGGGAGGGTTACCCCTGCCTGAGCCCGGGATCCCCTGTGCATCATCTGGATGCACAGGGGTGGGCCCGGGGCTTGCACCAGGCTAACCCATCATCTAGCAAGGCCCCAAGTCTCATTGGATTAATTGTGGCTTACTCCTGAGTTGATATGTATAGGTTTGCACTGTAACCCAATTCCTCCAAACTTGTAGCTTTATCACATCAGGGTTATACTGTGCAATCACTGCGAATTGCGTGAAAAGGACTCCAAAGTTTTCCAGCTTATAATCTGTTTTTATTGTGAAGTACTCCAAAGTTTTCCAGTTTATAATCTGCTTTGACTGTGAAGTAGTCCCAGGCATCCTGCTTTAATTGTGCTTTAAAGCCAAAAGACTTGACCTATTTTGGTACTACTTTTGGAGCGAATCATTTGTTGTTTTCCGAGTGGCCCTTAATTTGTTTAATAGTTCACCTGGTCTCTAGTATTGGTGCCCATCTCATGCCTTAACCTCCTTTACCAGCTACTAGGAAGTTTTAAAGCATTTTAATTTAATTGGGAACAGTGCGAAAGGGCAGCTTGTGGAACTCTTAGTTATAGTGGCAGGAAGTACCTTAGGCCCTGAGATATAAGAATGTGCTCTAGATAAGAAATCCCAGTGAAGGATCAATTCCCCATAGGTGGTGGCAGTGCTGGGGAGAGAAAATCCCCATAGGTTGTTATGCCAAAACATCAGTTTTAAGACAAAAAAACCCGGAAATACAGTTGGATACATCCATTAATTAGCAATTGGTAACAAGAAGGAATTCATTTCTTCCTAGATGAAAAGATAACACAAGCAGCTACTTCAGTCTAAAACCTGGACCCTCTGTGCTGTGTTGTTTCCGAAAAGGATTCTCTTGGAGGGGATGGACAGAATTAAGCCCTCTGTAACCTTTTTCTAGTGACTACTGATGAGTAAGTTTAAAAAACTAAACTGACAATCATGTAGTTACAGCAGGCCAGAGATTCCTTGTGAAGTATCTTTTGCTTACCCTGGCACCTGAGAGTTCAGTAGATCTCATTGAGTAATCCCTTCAAGTTCTCCACCTCCTTATGTTATTGAAATATAGCAAACTATAGTACTTTGGATTTTTGGCATTTGGTTCTCAGCGGGAGAGGCACAGCAGGCTGCCGGGTTTTATTTATTCTTTTATGTTCCCCTCTAAGAAATGGCTTTTTCTGGAAGTGATGATTTAGTGCTTGCAATTCCTGCTAAATTCTGTAGGAGCATCAGAGAACAAGAATTCAGCCAAAGCAAAGAAGGATGGAAAAATGCAAACAAGAATTCAGAAAGAAAGAAAGAAAGAAAGAAAGAAAGAAAGAAAGAAAGAAAGAAAGAAAATAAGTCATGGGCACATCCACCAGAGTTTACTCTCCACCCACTCTCAAGGGACCTGGAAGAGTTTGATGGGTTTGATTGATTTTTCTCTCCCTGCTCATTTGCTACTCCATGTTGTTATTTTTTTCACCATGTTTATGATATTTATTTATTTTTAAATTGTTGCCATTATATTTGTATCCTGCCCTTTTTCCTCTGAGGAACCCAAGGCAGCTTACATGACCCTCCTCTTCTCAATTTTATCCCCACAACAACAACCTGCTTTTAAAGCGCTTTAAAGCTCTTTGAAAATGTTTTGAAAACTGTATATGCAGTGTGTCCTGGGCCCAAACAGTTCTCAAAACTGTTATAAAGCGCTGCGTGACTGGGTCAAAGTCACCCAATGAGCTTCATCTCTTGAGTGGGGACTTGAACCTGGATCTCTTGAGACACATGCCACAGCTAGTCCTAAGGTTTATCCTGGGATCATCCAGGGTTCGCCCCTGCCTGAGCACTGGATCCCCTGTGTGTCACCTAGATGAACAGGTTTGACCCCTGGACGATCCAGGGATATACCTTAGGTCTAGCTATGGCCACAGCCCAAAACTCTAACCACTACGCCAAACTGGCCTGCTTGTTTATTTATTTACATTTACATGTCATCAAAGTTGTATACTACAGTAACAATCAAAGCTTGCAACTATAAAAATATACATTATAATCATGCAGAAGCAATGGCTTGTGCCACCACTTAGCTGAGTGGTAAATGTGTTAAAAGTACAGTATATATGAGTGCTGGGCCAAAACCTGCCCCCTATTTTTTGGGAAGTTTCTCTCTCCCTGTGAAAGAGTCATTGTTTTTTCTGCCACTTTCACAGAACGGGGCAAATTCAGATAATTTTCTCCAAGGGGAGGGGGGACAGGGTTTCCATATACCTTTTTAAAGCTTAGCCAGTTGCTAAGCTTTAAAAAGGTTTTTAAAAACAGCAACAGTACCCTCTTCCTCCAGCATTTCGATGAGCCCAGCAGTTCTAAGTGAATGCCTCTTGGAGATCATGTGACCTTCTCCTCTCCAATAAGCATCCAATAAGCACTCCTGGGCTCCTGAAAATGTGGGAGTGTTTCTAAAAAACAACAAAAGAAAGACAGAAAGAAGACCGCTCAACAACTAGTTACACTTAAAAAGTTATATGGAAAACCTGTTCCCCTCCAGAAGGAGAAAATTCTCCAAAATTCTCACCTTTCCCAGCCTCTATTTGCTTGAGTTTTCATTCCCCACCCTCCATAAAATGCTGGAAATGGAATGGTCGAAATTTTCAGCACAGCACTAGTATATACCACTGCTGGATGCTTTGGTCTTTGCATTGTCTCAAAAGTTGATCACGCACAAGACCATGCACATAAGCTATAGTTTCCTATTGTACATCAGGTTTCTTGAACCTGGTATCCTCCAGAAATATTGGATTACAACTCCCCTACCACCACCATCCCCAGCCAGTATGACCACTGGTTTACTTACATTTAAAGTAAACAGACAGAAGCCTACAGAGATGCAGATGGGACAGATTTGAGTATCAGAGTAGATTGCCCCAAGGATCCATACATACTACTCATTGTACAGCTGCCATCTTTTATTTTCAGGACAGACTTTGCCTCACATGGCAAATCTTTTGCCTGAACCGTTCATGGGGAGAGCATTCTGCCCACAAGGTGCACCACTGCCGAAGTTTTCTAATGTGGGTTGAGCAGTGGCATGCCACAAGGCAGCTTATGCTCACAACCAGCAATTCAGAGAATGCATTTGTCATGTGCACGACCAGCCAAGGGCAAACACACAAATGATCAGCCAAGGGCAAACTTGCAGTCTTATTAGGCCCTGAATGGCTGAAGGAGACGTATGAGGACAGCAGATGGAGAGAAAGTTGGGTGTTCTCATCCCCACCCCAGCCCCCACCGCTACATATCATATGCTGTCCATTTGGAAGTTAGACAGGGAATTAGATGAAGCAGAGGGCTGAGCTGCTCTGGCAGTCGCATCTTCTTGTGTCTGCTTCTTCTGGTTCCCTGCCTCTTCCAGGCTTGAAAAAGCAAGCTGCACTAAAAACATTCAAAATAACGTATGGGAAGGAGTCTGACCTTCAGAAGAAGGTTGATTTCATCTCACATTTGAGTTTCTGGAAGGAGGGCTGTACATGTGGGTGTCTTGTTTTAACTGAACCTGCTCACCTGTCACTATTCATTCCTCGCACTCATGAATCTTTGTAAGCCAGGGTACAATGCCACTTTCCAAGCAAGAAGGGTAGATCTGCATATCTCTACATGACAAGTTGCGTCGGGCTGTTCTGCCTCTTCCGTCAGAGCTGGAGATGTAACTGTTCCCATGTAAGGTTAGCAATTCCCGGCAGGCATGGAATACAGAAATCGTATGTCTGTTCGGATCTCTTTCTGTTTGCATCTTGCTTGTTGAAAAAAGGAGAAGATACAGGGGAAACGGCAGCAGTGAGCAAATACAAAACCAACCTCATCAGTTCATAATACATTCTTAAAGTGCCAGGAGAAATAGAGAGGCTGGGGAAACTGTGCCACCACAGGGGAAATCACACACACACAGGTTTATTCAGTCAATGCTTTTCTTTTTTTAAGGGTTATTTCCTACTAAATATTGCCACAACGGAAAATGGTGATTGGACATTAAAAAATAAAAGGTTATATAGTGAACAACACCAATAACAAAAAAACTGTGAAAACCCACTTTAAAAAACCTAAAGAAGTATGAATGGCACAAGTCAATAAAACTTAGAGATTGCTAAACCCCATTCCTTTGTTTAAGTGTGACTTAAGGGGAGTATGCAAGAACACCCCTCCCCACCATGTACACATTCATGAACACATGAAGGAGGTGGTAGGATTGCATCTACTGGGCATACTGTCTTTGTGCCAACACAACTGTCGACACTGGTTGTGCATTCTACACCAGTATGAAAGGACTATTTTGCATGCAGATGTGTGTACATAGGGCTCCTACTATCAGCAGAAATCCTTGGCAATTAGGGTTCCTGCTTGTGCAGAGGGGTGCTATATGCTGTCTTCTGTACACACATATGCAGGGGCCTTTCTGTGGTAGCATCCCAGTTAGGAAATTCCCTTCCAGGAAAATTGGATTTACACCATCCCTGATGGTAGCAAAACGCATTCAGGTGGCTGGAAAAAAGCATTCACATGGATGGCAAAAGCATTTTTATTCCACTGGCTCATAACAGTTTGAGATCAAAATATCCTGCTCTTCTGTTTTAATACTGTTGTCATTTCAATTGTTGGAAGGTTGTTGTTGTTTGTATTTTGTTTCATAAACCACCTTAGGGGCCCTTATTTGGGCTGAATGGCCATATGTATAATAATAAAAAATGCAATTTAGAGCCCTTACATACACTGAGGTGTGTGTGTGTGTGTAAGTAAGCATGGCTGATGAGCTTGATCATGCTTACACTTCACATGTTCATTAACACTGCTTTAAAGCGCTTTAAAGTGCTTTATAACAGTTTTGACAACTGTATATGGAGTGTGTCCTGGGCCCCAACAGTTGTCAAAACAGTTATAAAGCACTTTAAAGCAGTAGTGTAGATCCTGCCCTATTGGATACCCCCTTAGTTACAACTAACATTTGATAGGTTGTTACTGAACATCTTTTCAGATAATGTATTCCAAGCAAAATATTTTTTGAATAGCTGAAGAGTTCTGCGATATCAAGAACAATCTCTGTATATTATCCAATATATTGGAAGCAAGTAAAGAGTCAAGAAAGATTTGAGAGGCTGCAGATGCTTTTAAAATATATTGCCCATTAAGGAACTAAAATAATAATATTTAACATTGAACTTGTATCCACTATTGCTTCTCCGTCTGGGTCTACCCCACTACCAAGAATGTTCTTGGGAACTGTGGATGGTATACTTATAAAACTCTAGTTCCATCAAAGGTTAGGACTTCATACAACCTCTAGGTTAAGTTCATTGCAGCTATTCACTAAAGAACATTTTACTCACAACTAGACTTGTGTATGATGTATGCAAGCAATAGAAACATCTTAATTGTTCTATATGTAGTTTCACCAACGTATTAAGCAGTTCGCCACATCAACTGGTGGTTAGAATGAGCTGGCCAAAAATAAGCTACTCTCATTCATTGTCTTCCCTGTTGAATATTTGGGTCCAAACTGAGTGAAGAACATACATTTGTTATTTTACTCAAAAGGCTAGATTCAAAAGGTGTACATAACTGGGTAATGACACTTTCAGAAGGAGTATGTGTAAGGTTATGTTGATGGGAAACTTGTTATCAAAGTACTTCCCAATGGAAATATATTTGTGGAAAAAGAGGATATCATATATTACCCAATGACAAGTTTCCCTATGTTTGAAGGAATGAAAGTTATGTCAGGACCCATCCTTGTGATTATTATGCTACCAGAGAAACTAACTTTCCATATGAGACCTTTTAAACATGCTGTTTGTTCAGAGTTCACAGGCAGAATTCTGGTTTTGCAGTAAGTGTTGGGCTTCAATACGTCTCAGTGTGCCGGAGAAGCACTGCACTGCATAATAAATCTGTAAGATCTTGAACACCAACCCAGGCCTTGGAAAACTCGGCAATGTGTGTTACATTCTTCCAAGAGTTGCATTCATTAGGAAGAAGGGCAGAGCAAATGGGCAAGAAAAGAAAAGCAAGTCTGCTCTGCATTACATCTCTCTCTCTCTCTCTCTCTCTCTCTCTCTCTCTCATACCTCATTTAGAATGGCAGCAACTGATTGCTTTGCCTTTCTAGGCAGGTGGTCTCCGGAGAAAGCAAAGAACGAAGTGTGGAGTTTTCTAAAAGAGCAGCAAGATTGCAATCGTTAGCTCACACGATTCCCCTTGCCGAGTGTCACTGTAAGCAAGAAAGAACAACAAAAGACAAAGAGAAAGAAATTGAGCTCAGAGCTGGCGCACTCATCTTATCTTTCAGATACCGCTTGCAGTTATCTCTCCTGACACACCTGCTCTGTATACATGCCTCTCCTCACCCTGGCCTTCGCTTTCTGCCTGTCTTCATTACAGTGTTGAAATATCTTTCTCCTTGCTGCCTACAACCCAAGCTGTGGATATCTGGGATGTTCTGGGGCTAAATTAGCTGAGTTGTTTGTATTACTGTCCTGGGGGTGACCCAGCTACTCAGACTCATCAAACATATTTCGTTTGCCAGCTCTTTGCACTCAAAGCATGCTAGAGAACAATTTATATGTCTAAATTGCAATGATGTATTTGTTGGGGATAATAACACAGAAACGAAATTAATTCCATTCGGAGTTTTCCTTTCGGCTGAGATTGGGCAAGGCTGGATAAATAGGTTCTCTGTCTAACCCTTTCAGCGGTGGCAGTGGTTTAAATCTCCAAGAGTTCAATAATGTTTTCTTTTTCTTTACTTTACTGTTTTTAACTGTTTCATTGGACTAATTTTTGATGCATTGCAATTTGCAAGTTTTGGTAATAGCTGAAGGGGAAGTGAGCTGGGGAAAGGAAAGTCCTTTGATAACAGGAGGCTGATATTCTGATAATGGACTCATGCTTGTTAACTTGATGGAGTGATGTCTGTAATCCAAACCTGTGAAGTTTGTGACCCATCCTGTCATGACTATTTGGGCAGAATCAGGCAGGCAACACCATTAGGGAGGCCATATCAAGATCCTGTGGGGCTATCCATATGTGGTAGGTGGGCTGCATTAATTCTCCTTGTGTTCCCATGTTGTCCTGGCCTGATGCAATCTTTGGTTTCTACCTTTTGATAGAATTACTCATAGTGCCCTGCATTAAGGTAGCTACTACTGTGCCTTTCCCCACTGTTATTATATTGTACTCATCTTTAGAAATCTCCCTAGCTTACATGAGACTCCCAGTGGTGTCCCTTCTGGGCGGTGATTAAGTCCCTTAGCTCCAACAGTGCTACAGCACTGGCTGAGGTATAACAGCTCTTAACTGTTGCAGATTTTTTTAGAAAGCTTCTTCTGGTCCATGTAAGCAGGGCATTTTTGACAGGATATTGCACTGGGTTTTTCCCCATTATAATGCCACTATAACTCATCTCCATTTGTCTGTGATGGATGGGGATTATGGGGAATGTCATCTAACACATCTGGAAAACACCAGTATGGGGAAGGCTAGCTTGGAATCACAGCTAGCCATACATACCCTCTTTTTTGGTAATGAAATGGGAAGCCATCCAAGGTCAATACCAGATTGTGCTACCATCTCTTTGGAGCAGGGGTGGGCACCTCCTGGACTTCCAGATGTTGCTGAACAGCCCTAGCCAGCATAACCAGTGGTGAGGCATGATGGGAGTTCAAGTCCAACAATAGTGGGAGGGCCACAAGTAGCCCACCCCTGCTTCATGGAATTCATTTTAAGGCATCCCACTGGAGTCATATTCTCTCATTTTTTTCACATTCCTGGACAATAGAATACTTTTGAATTAGCAAGATGACAAAGTATTGCACATATGCAAGTGTCACACACGATGGTGGAGGAAAGAACCCATCATTTTAATCTGTACTGAAACAATGGATTCATGGAGGAAAAAGAATGAACCACACTGTTTGAAATGTCAAACACATTAATACAGACTCATTTGAGACTGAATGCTAATTTATATTTATTACCAATGCACATGATGTGGCAGGAGCAGGTAATAAGCACTGAGTGGAAAATGTACAGCAAATAATTTGTTACTGTTCAAAATCTGGTGAAAAATATATATGAGGAACCAGTGTGGATTAAGCTTAATGGAACAGGAAGGTTTGTGCTTGAACCAACTTGATAAAGTTATGAAGCTTCTAACTAAAGAGGTTTTTCTGGCAGCAGGAATACATCTATTCCCTTGCTTATGAAATGTTCTAAGGATATAAATTGGCCTGTTATAGCTGAGGGTTGGACAAGAAGGTTGTGAGCTTTATTTAAGTCTTCACTGTAGTATGGGGAGACCAGGAAGGGGCTACATATAATTTCTCCTCTCTCCTGAATTTTGGAGGATGTCAGGGTCCCGTCCCCCCGATATCAAGCTCATGACTTCTAATAAGTGATGCCACGGCTAGTATAGTTTAGTGGCTAAGGGTTCAAGTTCATTTTCTACCTTTCTTATGTAAGCTGCTTGCTCCAAGCCTCACTTCTCTACCTTTAAAATGAGAATAACTGTGAGCAAAGTTCTAGACTGTGCACCATAGAGGTTTATACAGCATTGGCAGCTATATAAAATTGACAAAATCTGTCAGTTTTGCTTTCCTGCACATTCAGTTTTTCTTTTTTATTCTCAAGTTCTTTCTGACCTGTTTGTGAAGAAATGTGCTAATTTGTTCTTATCAAAAGTGAACCAAATAAAATTCTCATCCACCTGTGCTGGCTGAATTCAATAGCTATTCCCAGCATAGAGAGGATCATGTTGTACATTTCTGCTGTATCACTGTTAAAGCCGAGGGGCCTGTGAGAAAGAGGAAATGATAACCCAAATCCAGTGCCACAAACATGGTTGAATAAAGACGTAGGGTTTCAAACCGATACTTCTAAGAGCACTCAAAGCCCTCCTATGGACAAATCTCTCCGTTTCACTTTCTTCCACATTCAATTTTCTACATTGTCCAGTTCTTTCCATTTCGTTTGTGAAGAAATTCGTGGAATTTGGGAAGTTCTTAAACAACAAACCAAACAAAATGGTCACTCATCCATATCTCCAGCTTGCCCAAAACAATCATTCCTTTGTTTCATTTCTTCCATTGCTGTTTCCATCCTTTGCCAATTGGAAACCAATCCAATATTGCACCTTGTGATAGTGGTTTGCAGAGTATCACTGCATGCCCCTGCCTCAACAATGCTTTGGTTTGTATCCTTACATTCAGTGTAACAACTCGGTTGATCAAGCACCTGCCTTGTCGTCGCTGTGCAAGCAATTGTCTCAGAGATGATTGCAGAGTGGGGCAATACACCTCCATCCCAGATCAAGTTTTCACTTATCTCGCAAGAAGGAGAACTTAAAAATTAAATGGATGGGGAGAAAGGGACCTGGCAAACAAAACAAAAACTGCACCTCATCATTCTTTTCTTTCTTATCCTCACTGCTCCGAATGCGCCCTCCCTCCACCCCACCAAAACAAAAATTACAAATGCGTCCCAGGCTTTGACAGATATAAATTAGGCAACACTTTATTTTAGTATCACCCCTCATAAACTTTCTTTCAGGATGTTTAAATTGCCATTCTCTGTATATTAAATCCCCCTCCCTCAATAAAGTGAAATACAACTTTGTGCATTCCTTTTATTGCAGATTTGTTTATCTCTATGAGGAATGGGGGACTATTTTGCCAAGATCATTAATTTTATGATGCTTGTGTTTCCAAAAGAAGTGCAGCAAGCTATTTAGGTTGTTGTATTAATGCCTAGCAATGCCCAAGCTATAAAGCTTAAACTTTAAGTGTGTTTACTATTCTCCTCCAAATATAATTCATGGCTCAGAACAGATCTTTATGTCAGGCGTGTATATATTCTCCTGTGGTTGCATTTGATAGATATTATTTTTCCCAGTGAATCTGCATACACCTCCAGATATCTGACACTTTGCTTATTGTTCTATAAAAGTGATACTAAATTCAATAAAGACAGTCAGGAGTCACACTGTTGGTACATGGAAGGGCAATGATTCTCAGGCCTTTTGGAGAACGGGCCACTGTGTGCCTGGAAAACATCAGGTGTTTGATGAAGATGGACTAGCACAACACCTTGGCAAATTGAATTCTGGAGGCTAACTCAAATGGCTGAAAAAACAGTAAGGTCTAGTGGCAAGACTTATGAACTTGGTAGTCATAAAAGGAAGCTTCTCATAATTTGAAGGAAGGTTCCATGCCAGTGTAGTGGGAATTGTATTTTTGTGAGGGTGTTCATCAATGGTCACGGCTGTGCTCACAAGGGCTACTCTGCCGCGCCCGGCATAGCCTGGGCATGGGGAAGCACATTGCGGGTGGGGTGGGAAGAAGAGGCAGTGTGGACACCAGCCATTGGCTGGTGGCTCGCGCCAACGGAGGAGGGGAGGGGCAGCGAGCTGGAAAAATGGCTCGTTACCTTTCCCTCATCCTCTTTGCTAAAGTGGCTGCCGAGATCAGTGGATCGATCGGCAGCGTGCAGAGAGAGCGGCGCGGAGGGCGAGGCTCACCCGAAGACGTCGCGTCTTTCCCGGGCGTCTTCCTCAAACGAAGGAAGCCTCGTTGCTTTTGTATTCGGCCGAAAGGCCCAGGTTTGGCAGGGAGACCAGACGGTTCTCCCTGCATTCCCCCCTCTTTTTTTCCCCCCTCTCTTCTCTTTTTCTCTCCTCGCCTGCTGCAGCGGGTTACCCCTTTATAATTGCTGCATAGGCGTGGGGGTTGGGGGCGTGGTCGCGACTAGCACGTCCTGCGCTACCGCGCCTGTGGGGGCGCGGGGAGTAGCCAGGCCTCATCCCAGCAATTATAATTGAAGTGGCTAGGCCTGTGTGGGTGTGTCTGTTCATGGGCAGCGTGTTATAGTGCTTCAGAAAGTTGGACTGGGACCCAGGGGATCCTGGTTCTAGTCCCCTCTTGGCCAAAACAGCTGTTATAGATGATGATGATGATGATGATGATGATGATGATGATTATTGAAACTACCTTGCAAATTTAATTGCTTCATTGGCCAGAACAGGCCATTGCTGGCGCCTTTTGTGTAACTGGGCGAGGTAGGGCTCGTTGGCCCTTATTGAAGCCTACACAATCTTGCTATTTTTCCTTCTTCGTGGGCTTATATTTGTTTATTGCATACTTTGTGGTAGTGATCTGGGCACAGTTTACTAACTATAATGCCACCCAAAAACGGTGTTGGTGGTAAAAAAGGTAAGGGCAAAGCACCACGCCCACCCTCAAAACGCACCAGACCGCCCATGGATTCGTCATCTGAAGACAGTGATTCCCCTGATCTTATGGAAATTTTAAACAGAATTCAAGCTGCGGAGCAGGATAGAGGGATATATTCGCCCATTACTGCTACCCCTGTTACTCAAACTAAGAGGGTAAAAGGCAGATCTTCCACCAGGCAGCTAACACAATGTAAATTTTGGTCATCCATTACAGCACGCTTGGATGTAATTGAGGTATCCCCCAGCGCAGTTTCTTCAGTCTCACAAGCTACTCCTCCAGGACAGACTTCTGATGGTCAAGCCTTAACACAAACATCAACTCCTGCTGAGTCAACACCTGTTATCAGTGGCATCCTTCCAACAGTGGGATCTCCTTCTAACGCAGCCCAAGGTGAGAGCACGATTTCTCCATCTACTGCACCGCCACTTGGCCTTAACACCCCATTGGGTTTTCTCCAGTGGCTGTCCAGTATGGATTGGTCTTCACTTCAACCAAACACAATTAACACATTAGGCACACAACCATCACAAGCCTCTCCTTCTGGTCCCTCAGCAAGTTCTACTAGTGAACCAACTAGTGCAAATGCAGCTCAAGCAGTGGTCAGTCCTAACCCTGTCTCCTCAGCTTCTAGCCTTACTCCAGCATCAGTGGCTCAGAGTCCTGCCAGGGCAGATGCTTCCACTGTGGACACTACGGGGCCTCAACCCAATTTACAAGTTTCTAGTGCTATCACCACTCCCAAGGCCAATGAGGGCAGTAGCAATATAGAACCTTCTACGGCTGGAGCTTGCGCTAACGTCTGGCAGGGTTCTAATGAACTTACAGCTGCCAAACAGGATAACCCTTTGCAACCAGCTAAGGATCCTTATGCAGGTTTAGAAGCACATACTATCCCTACATCCAACACGGCTGCCCCATTAGGTTACCATTTACTTCCTGCCACTAGAGAAAAGATTATTAAAGGGGAATATGTCGATGTATTCACTTTGTTGTTCAGGGAACCTGAGATTAAGGATAGGGACAAATCTAATGATAAGGATTACGAACGTATCCGTCGTAAGAAAGTTATCAGGAATTGGGCCAATTGGTTACCCGGCTTCCTGATTTACATGGGAATCACTTTACAGAAATTTCCTGAACAAGGTGTTTTTTTTACAAAATACCTTGATATGATTTACAGGGCTTATGTAGAATACAAAGGAGGGGCATGGCTAGCATACGACGAATCTTTCCGTATGAAAGCTGCCCTCGACCCTTCTCTGTGCTGGGACATGAAGGACCATGATTTATGGCTCCAATTCATGACTCCAGCGAAGCCTGGTTTTGCTGAAAGAGCAGACAGTGGCCATTTACTATCCAAGCAACAACCCACTACACCTTCTGGGTCTGCGGGGCAGGCGGTTCAACACCATTTGCTTTGCTGGGAATTTTCATCAAAAGGGAGCTGTTCCCACACTCAGTGCAGATATAAACACGAGTGCCCGAGATGTGGGGGACATTATTCCCTCACCAGCTGCACTCAGAATAGGGGAAGGAGGAATTACAATACAGACAACCAGGCTAATAAGAAACAGGGTGGTCAACAACACCCTCCCAAAGGGCCCCAGTCTGGTCAAGCTTGACCCACTGAGGCATCTCCTTTCTCGTTATCCAAAGCGACAAGATGCAGTTTATTTGTTGGAAGGTTTTTCCCAAGGTTTTAGGATACCTTATGTTGGCCCTCGTTTTTCTTCATTTGTTAAAAACCAGAAGTCAATAGCTGCAATGGAGGAACTGGTTGACCAAAAAATCAATAAGGAAATTGAAGCAGGTAGAGTGCTTGGCCCTTTCAATTCTCCACCCATCCAAAATTTACGTATCTCCCCCTTGGGAATAGTGCCAAAGAAAACACCCGGAGAATTCAGATTAATACAAAACTTGTCTGCCCCTAGGGGCAGGTCAGTTAATGATGCTATACCTGAACATCTTTGTTCTGTTAAGTATGCCCCTTTTGATGTAGCCATTGATATAGTGCGTAATCAAGGACCCAGTGCTTTGATGGGCAAGTGCGACATCAAATCAGCATTTCGCATTTTGCCCATCAACCCCTCTGATTTTGACCTTTTAGGTTTTCAATTTAGAGGCCTATATTTCATCGAAAGGGCGTTGCCAATGGGCTGTGCTATTTCCTGCACCATATTTGAGCGCTTCAGTTCCTTCCTCCAATGGGCTTTGGAGGATAGAACTGGGCTGGGGGCTGTAACTCATTACTTAGATGATTTTTTCTTTTCGGGTCCTGCTGGATCTTCTCAGTGTGCACACCTTATGCAAGAATTCCAAGCGTTAACCGACGAACTTGGGGTGCCACTGGCGCAGGAAAAAACTGAAGGGCTGCTCACTTCTATTAAATACCTTGGAATCGAACTCGATTCCATATCCCAAATGTGTAGGTTACTCACTGATAAGTTGGTGGACTTAAAAAACAGATTACTCTTTGTTTGTGGGCTTAAGAAGGTCACCTTGGTTCAGCTTCAGGAATTATTAGGTCACCTTAACTTTGCTTGCAAAGTTGTAGCCCCAGGCAGGGCTTTTGTCCGATGCTTATGCGATGCCATGAAGGGCCTTTCTCACCCACAGCATCGCGTATATGTCACTAACAACATCCGTGACGATCTGAAGGTCTGGTTAACTTTCCTGAATGACTTCAATGGAATTTCATTCTGGAGGAAAGTTCTACTTTTGGAAAGCGAGCTGCAGATTCATTCGGATGCTGTGGGCGCAGTTGGCTTTAGGGTTATTTGGAGGGACAAATGGTGTGCCGAAACATGGCCAGAGGACTGGAAGGCTGCAGGCATTTGCAAAGACCTAACATTCTTGGAATTTTTCCCAATTTACGTGGCAATCCACCTATGGGCAGGGGAGCTCGCGAACTCTGTTGTCCACTTTTGGTGTGACAATTTAGCCACTGTTCATGTGATCAATTCATTATCTTCCCATAATGCTCGAGTCATGAACCTAGTCAGGGCATTTACATTACACTGTCTTCAGCATAACATTCTGTTCCACGCCGGTCACATCCCGGGCCTGGACAACTCCTTAGCTGATGCCCTGTCACATCAGCAGGTCTCAAGATTTTGACAACTAGCCCCTTGGGCAGGACAAAGCCAGAAGATATGCCGAACAGTTTGTGGGAAATTGGCAGGACGAAATAGAAACAACAATATGGCAGTCTGTTGCCCCCAGCACCCAGTCAGCTTACCAAAAGACAGGTAGAGAATTTCAATTATTTAGGGATAATTTACATCTCCCTCAAACATGGCCTATTCCAGTGGATCACATGTTACAGTTTTGTATATCCGAAAGGAAAAAAGGGAGGGCTTCCAGAACAATTAGTGAAAAGTTAGCGGTCCTGGCATTTTTGGCAAAATCCAAGGGAGGAGCAGACACTTCCAATGATTTCCATATCAGGAAAACTTTAAAAGGTCGGTCCAGGGTCAGACCTGCTCCTCCAGACAAAAGAACCCCTTTGTCCCCGGAAATCTTGTTAGGATTACACGCTATCTGGCCTTCCCTTTGCTCTTCCAATTTTGAAGCTAAGTTGTTTCATGCCACTGCTCTCACAGCCTTTTTGGGAGCCTTTTGCATATCTGAATTGGTAGCTGCTGGAAAAAGCAATACCTCTAGAAGGGCTCTTCAGCTGACTGATCTGCAGTTGTCGCAGCAAGGGGTAATTTTGCAACTCAGAAGGTCAAAAACTGACCAGATTGCCTTGTTCCCTGCTCTCAAGAAAGAGTTATGTCCAGTATTGGCTATTAGTTTATTTATCGAGCTTAGAGGACGCAGCCCAGGATATTTGTTCTGTCACCAGGATGGGGTTCCACTTACAAAACACCAATTTTGGACAGTCACCAAGAAGGCTCTGACCTCCATGGGTTTAGGAGATTATCAATTCGGCACACACTCATTCAGGATTGGAGCGGCCTCTACCGCTGCTGCTGTTGGTTTCTCGGCTAACCAAATTCAACAAGTTGGCAGGTGGCAGTCTGGTGCTTACCGTTATTATGTTCGTCAGTTGCCAAAGGGAACCGTTGTTCCGGTACCAAGTTAATGGCCTTTATTTGTTTCCCTAGATCTACCGAGGGGACAGACTCCGCTGTGTGTGTTAATCTGTGGCCATAGTTTTATCTTCTGGGCCGGACGAAGGGCCTCCCGATCGAGCTTGGGAACTCAGCTCCGATCAAGCAATATTGCCAGCATCCAATGGTTGGGAAGGTGTGGCATGCGCTGGGAGCACCTTATGGTCACACTTTTGCAATGGTGTGAAGTTAACCCTCCGCCTCAGGTGTTGGTGGTACATCTTGGAGGCAACGATCTAGGGTTATTGAAGGGAAAAGTCCTGATTCTCCAGGCATCTAGAGACTTCCAGTCCATTCGACAGCAGTGGCCTGGAATCCTCATAGTTTGGTCTTGCATCATTCCTAGGTTAAACTGGAAATGGGCTACCGACCCACGTGCTATTGAACGTGCACGTCGTAAAGTAAACGGGGAGATTTATAAAGGTTTACTGAGTCATGGGGATGTTAGCATTCATCATCCCCATATCAGAATGACGTGGAGGGAGCTTTACAGGGCCGATGGGGTCCACTTGTCGGACCTCGGCAACTATTTGTTCTTGATGGATCTGCGTAGGGGTTTGCACAAAGCAATTTTAGCCAGGTGGGGTGTTGGTAGTGACTAAGCAATAGTCTTGCCACTCCCAGTGGTGGGTAGGCGGGCACCTGAGGTTTGTTAACGTCGGTAAGCATTCCAAGGCACCAAATGGTGAAGGATAACACCTGAGGTTCAGCAGCTCCCAGCCCAGCGGTACTGCTGCTGAAACAAGGGTTATCCTTGAGGCCAACCTTTCTCACCCACTCACAGCCCGGCGGCAGGAGGAGGGGTGACACCGGAAGGCCTACCACCCCAAAAGGGGGAGCTAAGGGGTGGCGAAGGTTACATGCCACCCCTGGGGCTCGGAATGTCTTGCCCTAGTTAGTGACAGCTTATGCCGTGATAGGCTGATGCTCGCTTAGGTTTCCCTAACCAGATCCATCAAATAAATGTTGGCCCTTGTTTAAACCCAGCTATGTTGTGTCGCCTCTTTATTTCCACACTACACTTCCCGCAAAGGCCAGATCTACACCAAGCAGGATATGACACAACGGTTTGAAAACTGTATATAGAGCGTATCCTGGGACCAACAGTTGTCACTACTGTTATAAACTGTTTTAAAGCAGTAGTGTAGATCCTGCCTAGCTACAGACAAATCTATCAGTTTCAGTTTGCAGATGGAAGGTGAAATAATCAGATGAGACAAGAAGTGTGATTTAAATAGGGCCACATTTATTTATGAATATCTGCAAAGGAAGATGGAGGCCTAGCCGGGCATCCTATCTTGGCCAACGTCTTGGCCAGTTTCTCCCCATTTCTCATTTTTCTGATCTTAGATTCCATTTGTCCCAAACTTTGAGGTTGGGTCTCCCCCCGCCTCCTATTTTTTAAAATGCCTGCATGGTTGATTGTACGCATTTTGTGTGCATTTCTTCTGACACATGTATTTTGTAGGCAGTTTTGCCTCATATACACATTTTCTCTATTATAATGCATTCTGAATGTTACTTTCAATTATATAAGCATTCTTTTTGCACTGTTATCTAATATACCTATTTTGAGCTTTTTTTCTTTCTTTAAATTAAAAAAAAATCCAGAGAATTGCAGATTTCAATGGATAACTGAGGTCTGCTTTGCACATTTGATTCAAAAGTGTGAAATTTAGTGGGGCTTCCTGGTATCCTTGAGCCCCAGGACCTCTCGTGTGAGATCCAGATTTAAGCTAGACGAACTGTGCTGGTATAAGTGGAGTTCTTACACCCTCTTCCCATGGCAGCTCCTGCATGCCCCTGAAAATGCTTTGCCTAAGAGAGTCAAGAGGCCCTGCTGAATGGGGTCAGGTGTGGTGCTTGAGGAGGGCAGATCTCCAAAGCTGAGTGGAGAGACCTTCCATGAGTAGAGCCCTCCTTCTTGTGCATGGCCCCTTTCTTTCATGGATGGCTGTTCCTAGCTCCAACCCCTCTTATTTAGAATTAAAGACAGGCAAACCACTGCATTTCTTTATTTGCTTTCCGAAGCATTTTTACCCCAATGTTCAGTCAAAAAGATGCCAAGAGCAGCTTACATAAGGGCAATAAAAACCAAGATGGTTCCTGCCCAAAAGGAAAACGGCATGAGGAGAGGAGAGGTGGGGCAACATCATGTACTAGTTCTTACATTTGTCATGTTCTTATAATAACCAAATGGAATGGAAACCCAATGGAGCAGAGTCAATGGAATGGCTGATTCTCATTTTTTTCCTTCTGCTGCAGTCTGATGGAATCATAGAATAGTGGAGTTGGAAGGCCATTGAGTCTTATTTGTTATTTATTTATTTACAATATTTATATGCCGCTCCCCATTCAAAATTTCAGAGCGGTGTACAAGATAAAATAAAATAAAAACAGAATAAAACACTTTAAAATAGATTTTAAAAGAAGCAAAATGTACAGTGAACCATGGTGGGTCATTAAGGAACGGCTTCCTGGAATAATAATGTTTTCAGGAGGCAGAGAAAGTAATACAAAGTTGGCACTTGCCTGACCTCCAGAGGCAGGAAATTCCAGAGGAAGGGGGCTACCACGTTGAAAGCTCTTCCCCTGGTGGACTCCAATCGGAGGATAGGTCTTAATGTAGGAATCCACCTTAAAGAATGGATGTTGCTAGATGACACTTAAGGGAAGGAGGAGAGAGAGAGAGAGGGGTGTGTTAATCTCCTCTTCAGTGAGATTATTCAGTGAGGTAATATATTGGTGTTACATATTTTCATGTGACCAGGAACAACCTCACTGCTCTTTTAGAATGCATGAATGCATGACTATGTTCTAAGTATAAGCAGAAGGGCATATATATTCTGTATGGTGAGAATCTTCCAGAAAATTAAACCCTGGCAGGATCTCCAATTTAGCTGAAGCCTCTCTGTGGAGTACTTAGCATAATGTTCAAGCTAGACACTACACAATTTAGCTGGGTTTCAGGCTCAGGAGGCCAATGAATCGCTATCAAGTAGCTCACCACAGCTTGTGCTTCCTGTTTGGAGGTTAATAAGGTTTCTACCTGAGGACTGTTTCCAAGGCCCTGATGTTTTGCTCTTTACTAAAAGCTAGTCTTAGCTATGAAACCTGTTCTCAGCTGAATATTAGACTAGGGGATGTGTTTGGTTTTTGGGATGTGTGGGGGTGGGTGGGTGGGAAATATTGTTATCATTATTTTATGCAGCCCCATCATTGTGGAGTTGCTTAAGAAAGAAGACATGTGTGTAGCTGTGAGGAGTGAAAGAATAAAAGGAAAATCACATGCAGGGGTGTGAGTGCAGAAAAATAAAATAAGGCATGTCTGTGGAGAGCTTTGAAGCTATGGACATGTAAGCCTCATCACATCTAGGTCAAATGTGCAGCTTCCGTCGCTGCTTCTGTCACTGCTCCCATGCCGCTTCTTGAAAACAGGAAGTAATTAGCCCCATTCAGTCCAGTAGGAGAGAGCAGCACCTGGACTTAATGAGGAGGGTTTTTTGTAGCACAATAATGGCCAGAAGGGGTAGAAGATGGGCGAGGGGCAGACGACGTCATGTGAGTAATTCGCGAGTGCCTAGTAACGAGCGTGCAGTAAAACGCTCGTCAGATGGAGCTCTGTGACCTTGCTCTAAACTCGAGCCGAGGGGCGGTCCAGGCAGGTGGTGAAAACTGATTAGTCACTGGAAGCTGAAGAGGGCACGGGGGCAGGCTCTGGTACCTGGATGGCTGAAAGAACGCTCTGCATTCTGTATTATGCAATGCCATACTGCAGCAGCAAAACCGCAGAATTTAGCAACAGAATGGAGCCAAAACGATGCTGTGAAGGCAAGCTCATGGTGTTAGTGCTGGATGTAAGGCTATCAAGGGTTACTAGAGCGACTGGGTTCATGAGGGCTGGACATGGGAGGGGGGCTGCTGCCCTAACGGACCCAGTTGGATGCTTGCAACAACCCTACTACCTGCGATATCAGAGGCAGTATGTCTACATATACCAGTTGTTGGGGAACATGGATGGGAGGTTACTGTTTCACTTAAGTCCTGTTGGTGGGTTTCCCATGGGGTGCAGGTTGGCCACTGTGCGAACAGAATGCTTGACCAAATGGACCCTTGTTCTTATGTGGAAGGAGATTAGGGCCAGATCCACACTTTGTGTCAAATCATTACTATCCCATCATTTATTTATTTATTTATTTATTTATTACATTTCTATACCGCCCTACAGCCGGAGCTCTCTGGGCGGTTCACAAAAATTAAAACCATTCAAAGTATAAAACAACAGTATAAAACCATAATATAAAATACAATATTATATATCCCTCTTGCATATTTATACCTCATAGGACACACCACGACATTTGTTGCAATATTTTGGATAACATGGAATGAAAAAGGAGAAAATTACACTATGAAAGCAATATATGGAATGTGAAATGTGCCCCAACAGTTAGCAGTGCCCTAGATGTAGCCTATGACTCAGGAATTTGTGTAGGACCAGAAAACCAATTTAGAGGGTATCCTCCACCCATGTACAATTTGCTTGGAAGGGGAGAAGGACCATCCTTTTTGTCACTAGCCCTAAAGTGATGCACCCCACTGGTCCTGCCACCAGCAGTTGTACATGCAAAGACACTCCCACATTGTCATGACCCCCAATTATATAGGTGGCATGTGGATAACGGGAGTTGTATTCCACACATCTAGAAGGCACCAGGTTGGGAAAAGTCTGGCATATGCTCTCTTTTTGTACATGTCCTGCTCAACATGCAGATGTCATGGTGAGGTCCTTCAGGTGCCCTCTCCTTCTCTTCCACACATAACATATACATGTCAAAGATGCCAGGGCTCTACTGGTATTCATATACCATATTGGAAATTCAAATCAAAATACTAGTCCCTTCACCAAGGTCTCATTTGTGGACTCAACATAACTCTCTCTCTCTCTCTCTCTCACACACACACACACACGCACACACACGCACAGAGAGAGAGAGATTGAGATTATACAGTAAGCAATGGCATGAATAAGATGCTACTCCTCTCTCCATCATCATTATATTGTAAATTTATACCTGTCAGCAAAAGTGTGATCTTGTTTTTCCCCTCAGAGCACTGTGCATTGTTTATTGTTTTTCTGAATAGATTGTTTCCGGTTTTAGTTGAGTCTTTCTTTCATTCTGAAAAGGATCAAAAAAGAAATAAAAAAGTCAGGGCTACGTTGTGGGCAGCAGTCTGTGGTGAGCCAGGAACCAGAAGGGGTGGACAAGCCAGTAGCCAGGACTGAGAACTAAGTCACAACCAAAGGGCAAATCACATGGCAGAACTGAGGAACAAACCAGAAGCTGGGACTGAAGCCCAAACCAAAGGATCCAGGGACATACAGGAGCTCAGGAGATCTTGTGGCTTCAGCAAGGCTTAACTGGAAGAAGAAGTTCTTTAATAGTCATTCCTATTAAGAAGGAGCCAATGGCCAGCTTCACTAGATGGGGCCTCCATGCTGGCCATTACCTGAGGATACTAAACTGCCTAGGCAGATGCTGCAACATGCAGTTCAGTAACTCACCACATGGAACAGCCACAAACAAACTTAAAAGTTCCTAGTTTGTAGAAAGGCAGCTCCTGACAAAACATAGAAAGGTAGGAAAAGGAAGGAAGGAAGGAAGGAAGGAAGGAAGGAAGGAAGGAAGAAGAAAGAATAGTCTATTCTAATTCAATCTTTCTATCAAGAAATTAAACAAAAACAATGACAAAATAGCAGTTTTATTGGAAAATTAGGATGTTGGAGAAAAGTCCAGGAGGACCATCCCTGTGGGCTTTTTGGCATCAGGGGAAGATATTTCTTGACCTTAATTCAACCCAGGTTTTGAATTTCCTCATGTATTCTGGGCCTCTTGCTTTTAACATCTTTGTGTTTTAAGTTTGGAATTCTGTGAGTCTTCTTTTGTTATATTTCATGTTGCTTTTAACTTTATAGTTATATGCTTTATTCTGTATTTTAATTTTTTTTATATGTGTCTGTTGTAAGCCACCCAGATAATGTCATGTTACAGGGTTGCATACAAATGTTTTAAATACAAATGTACACAAAACATTTGACTGAGGGTTAGGTCTTGATTGCCATGAGATGTCACTTAAAAGAAGAATACACTTAGATTTTTTAAAGAAAATAAGCAAAGGACTGGCACAATCTTGAGTGGATTTTGTTTTAAAGAATGTGTTTATACCCTTGTTTATTTCTTTATCTTATGGTATTTACATTAGGGCTGTGCATGGACCCCCTGATCCACTCCACTCCCAATCCACAAATTGCGGATCGGGCCCGCTACGCCCCGCCTCGATCCGCCTAGGGTCTGCTCCGCCCCGCTGCGGAGCTCCGGCTCTGAATAGGAGCTCTGCAGCAGTGGGGGGCGGCACCAGGTAAGGCCCCCCCTCCCTCCTCCCCCTTACCTGCGTCCATCCCGGCCCGTCGCCAGCTTCATTAGAGTCTACGGCTCAACCGGGAACTGTAGGCCTTGCTTGCGGCCTACACTTCTGGGTTAAGCCGCCGGCTCTAGTGAAGCCGGCGACGGGCCACTATGGACTAGGTAAGACCCCCTGCCCCCTTACTTGGCTCTGCCGCTGTCGCCGCATGGGCGGTGGCGGCAGCAGCAGGGCCAAGTAAACCCCCATTACCTTTTTTGCAGAGGTCCGGATCGAGGCGAAGGATCCGCCTTCATCTCGATCCGTTCTTATTTATTTATTTATTTATTTATTTATTACATTTTTATACCGCCCAATAGCCGAAGCTCTCTGGGAGGTTCACAAACACAGGCATTGCCCGGGCAAGCGCCGTGTGGCTGCTTGCTCGGGCGGCACGCGGCGTGATCTCACCCGCCCTCCCCGTGCCACCCACCCTGCCATCCTTCGCCCTCCCCTCCCCTCTCTTTCCCCCCCGCCGATGGGCACAGCGCTCCTATGAGCGCTGTGCCAGGCAGGTCCGCGGCTTTTCGCGGCTCCTCGCAAGTAAGCGAGGAGCTGCGAAAAGCCGCGGAAGTCACCACACTTCCCCCAGCCCCAGCCTGAGGCTGGAGCTGGGGAAAAAGCGTGCCATAAGCGCATTGGCTTATGGCGCGTTAGACCAGGCCTCAGCATGGCCTGCCTCCGGATTCCCCTGTGCGTCATCTGGACGCACAGCAGGGAAACCGGGTCAGAAGGCGCGCTAAGGCCTCGTCTAGTAACGCCCTTGGTTTCAAATGTTTTCTTTTAGTAGCAAAACATTCAAAGCCCTGTGTCTGATGGATAAATCAATCAGTTTCCCTTTCTCGCACATTCATTTTTTCTCAAGTTCTTTCCTTTCTATTTAAGAAGAAATTTATGAGTTTTGTTAAATTCTCATTTAAAAAAGAACCAAACAAAATTCTCACCCATCCCTAATCATGACCATGTCCCACTGAAATCTACAAAACAAATCAGGGCTTGATCTTCACTATTGCTTTATAGTGGTATTGAAGTGCACTGAAAACTGTTGGAGCACAATCCACATCCCATATACTGCTTTCATAGTGTTATTTCCTTCTTTTTATTCCACATTCCTAATGATTTGACACAAGTTATAGATCTGTCCAAAGTCTCAAATTACAAATCCCATTTTGATGTTACTTAATTGTGACTTTTTTAAAAAATCTGGATCAAGGCCACTAGGATTTGAACCAAGACTTTAAAAAACATCAGACCCTTATTTATAGTCCTTCTGGTCATGTTCAATAAAATACTATTTACTCAGTCATGAATAATTATATGGACTTGACCTTTCAAAAGAAAATGAAAAACAGTTCTTTTTATCACCCACCTCTTTTATGCCAGTAGTTAAGTTGAGTTTGGAAGCTTATAAGAGCATTATGCAGATCCAAGAGAATCTTGACAATTAACCTTTCAAGGGAACTATGTAGAAGCAATGCCCAGAGATGCGAAACAGGAACAGTTTAATATGATTTATTCCATCTGGGATGTGGGAAGTAACCAAGGTAGTATCTTGTCACTGTAAAAACATCAACTGTCATAGACAGCCCTGCCTTTGCTTTGTTCCAAATCTACAATGTTTCTGAGTGTAGGTTTTAGCATTTTGATTCCTGAGAAATACAGGCAGATATATCAGTTTGGTATGACATAATGTATAACTTCAAAATGTGAGCACTGACTTGAGCTCCACAGAGAAAAGGCATAATGTAAATTAGGGCTGTGCTCTGCTTCTCCTCGGACCGGAGAAGAAGAAGCGGATCGGGGTGCTTCGCCTCCCCTTAAGGCAGAGGCGAAGAGGATCGGGGGAGCATCGGAGCATCGCAGAACACCGCGGAGCATCGCGCGGTCTCACCCGCCCTCCCCCGTGCCACCCACCCTGCCATCCCATCCTTCGCCCCCCCCCCCCCCGTAAAAATAACCAAAACAACCGGACTTACCAGTCTGACGTCTTCGGGCCGCACCCGGCCCCTTTAACAACAACAACAACAAAATGGTGGACACCGCAGGGACACGACGTCCCTGCGCGTTGTGCGTCTGGAAGCCTGGGGGAGGCGCGCTAACGTTAGCGCGCCTTGGCCCTGCCTCCCTGCCGGCGTAAGCCGGCAGGTCTAGCAAAGTCCCTAATGTATTCAAACCTGTCTGTTGAGCTGAGCTAGGATTGTCACCTCTTTTCCTTACAGGTTTGACATCTTTAACAGCTATAGGACAGTTAAATTCAACCTAGTCATTTACACGCTGGGAATACCTATTGAATTTGAGCTGTGCATAGTGGTGAAAAAATCATTTTGGATAGTTTTGGATTAGAATTTACCAAAATTCACAAATATCTTCATTTTCAGGGTGGAAATAATTTGAAGTTTAATTCATATGCAGGAAAAAGTGGATCTGTCCACTTGCCACAGCTAAGTTTTCTGGATTGCGGCTACAGAAAATAGGTAGGGTGTTGTTTTTTTAATATTATTATTTTTAGAACTCAGATCCTATTGATTTCCATGATCCTCATCCTTGTGCATATTTTATTACTGATAAACAATAGGTTAAATTTCAGTAGTGACTTAGAAGAAGAACTTTTGAGAGTTCTATACAGATGGGGGAATGGGGTCACCGCCATTATCACCTACATGTGTACAGCTGTATATGCCCTTCAGACCTTCTTCTGAATGTGTGTAGAGCAGGGCTGGGAGAGGAAACACGGGCACATAGATGTTGGATGTGGGATCAACAGGTATAGCCTACTTCCCATGTATTCACTATACACATAAAGCACTTCTTTGAAGAGGGCTGCAGTGACCTGCAAATGTCCCTATGGGCTCAGCATATATGTGGGGTTGAAACACATTACAACACAGAGGGTTTGCTAGCTCAGAATTGTAATATTGGTAACATTGGCATGAGAAAACGACTCCTGTAACTTTACTGTGTAAAAAGCACTCAGACAGGCGCAAAAGGGAGAGAGCAATTCAAGAAAGAAGCAAGATGTAGTGGTGTATGTCGTGGGACAATTGTGCAGGAATGTGGTGTAAATAATAATAATAAAAATAATAATAATAGCAGCCATAAAAAGGCAAAAAGGCAAACCCAGAGGCCTAATTCTCATTGAGATTATAGAACTGTGTTTGTTTGTATCAGAGCGTACAAGTTGGCCAAAGCTCCTTTATGGCACAGAATGAAAGAAAGAAAGTAAGAAAGAAAGAAAGAAGAAACTTGTCTACCAATGTGCCTGTGGAGAATGTTTTAATATTGGCTGCCCTCTAAATAAGTCAGTAGCAAAGTAGAGGCTTCTGAAGATATAACCTGAGTGGATATTTCTATAAAGGCATTTCTTTCTGATATCTTTGTGCTAGTGTATGGATGAGAGTCTATTTTCAGTGAACCAGGCAGGCTAAAAGAGTCTTTTTAATAGCGCTCTGAAGATCATTCCAAAGAGACTTATAACCTTCATAAAGCTGAAGAAGGACAAACACTGTTGCTTTAAAACCCCTTTAGGAATTGAGCATTTTTTATTCTCCATCCCCACCCCAGGCAGATATAGTAAATCCCCTTCCCTTAGAAAGAGTCTTAGATAAACCTCTCCTGTGTACGTAAGATAGATAGTTACACAGATAACAGATAGGCAAATAGATAAATAAATAAATAAGCATACTGTAGTTATAGATAATAGGGCCTCATATTTAAAGGTACTGAGCGATTTAACTGTATTGCTATTGCTCTAAGGGCTGGTTCTTACAAAATATACTGCTCTACATTGCTGTATGGCAAAACGTAGATGCAATACTAGCCCTGTTCAAGCATTCACATGAACTTAGAAGAGCTAAAAGTGTATAGATGCTGGTCCCATCCCCAATGTCCTTGAGGGTTGCTGAGCTCTGCCTGCTCATTTCCTGGCCTCCCTGTGTTGAGCAGAGAGGTCTGAAGAGGTGTTCACCTCATTTTCATTTCAATATAAGCTCTCTAATCATTGTTGGGTGGCTGGGTCTGAGAGCCTCAATTTATATTCCCCACAAGGCACCTGATTTAACATCACTCCTGAACATTGTGAAAAATCAAAATGGTGGCACCCAGATTACCTCAATAGCATTGTGGGAAATTTAGCTGGTGACTCACAACAATCTCTCACTGGTCAGAGCATTGCTGCTGTCTATGACTTCTGCTATCAAGTAAATCCTCCAGACACATTAACATAGGGGGAAGGGGATTGTTGTAGAATTTTTCCCACTGGAAATAACTCTGCTGACAAACCTGGAGCCAATCCTATAACTGATACTAAATGACTGAAACCAATGGACATAGATTGCATTACATATCATTACCAGAGGTAATGGCATTCACAAATGACTAATATCAGCAATCAGAAATAACAAAAAGACACGTAAAACGCCCCAAAAGGTATAAAATAACCTACCCAAAGAGCCACAGTGCTATGTAAATACATTACAATAAAGGGGAATGGAATAAACCAATATAAGGTGCGATGTGTATTTATGAGTGTTTCATTAAGTGCAATGACACCTATGGCCTCGTATCGTAATCCTAATTGCAAGATCACCTTTCTTGCCCTTTCTCAATGGCTGGTGAGTTGGTTGGGACAATTTGGTGATATTAGGGCTTCATAATGCTTTTGTGCTATGAACCTTGATCGGGCGCACATGCGACATAACTCCTAATGTGCAATGTACCTCCATTGGGACCCATCAATCCAGCAATTTCCCCAGCTTTAAAGCCATGTCTTTTGTAGAGTAAAATAAAGCTTGACAAGCAGCTCTGCTAGTTATCGCAGGGATGAATGTGAAACAGCAGCTGTTTGGGTAAATGAGGGATGTTCTCATCCTTAACCCAAAGCAAGCAGCAAGAAATCTCACCAAAGATCTATTATTAGACCCAGGGTCACCCTTACCCTCCTGCCTGTAGACATGAAATTCACCGTTGTGAAAGGCTCATGTTGAGAATGAATGTCCATCCAGAAGGCATCCATTTGCCCTGCTGCCATATCGATAGCCCCACGAGATAAAACGTTGTATTGTGTGCTGTGATGTAGTACTTGAATAAAAAGAGAGAGGCCTTTCAGGTGCAGCAGGGAATGTTCCTGCTTCATTAGAGATGAATCTGTGCTTGCTAACACTGCGCACATAAGCTGAATGGAGCAGGCAAAAATGCCGGCTCTGCTGAAACAGCTGCAAACTCTTCCATCAGCATTGGCATCTAGCAGATGATTATAGCTTTGTGCACCTAGTTGAGTTTATGAACCACCCACTGTCTCCCTGAAATGCCCCTTGACCTCAGGTAGGCCCACAGAGAGGCAGGAACACATGGGGTGGCCGGGGTGGGGGGAAGGTGCCATTCAGCATATGTGGGGTCAGGCCCTCAGAGCAAGGTGTGTTGGCAGAGTGCAAATGCTGGGCTCAAAACAAAGTGATCTACACAGGAAAAAAATGGGCAAGGTTGGGATTTAGCTGCTGCCAATGCACTTTTATTTCTGAATTTGAAGTGTTGGATTTCAATAATATGCCAAAGCGCCTTAAACTGTATACCTAGATCCTTCATTGCCTTTAGACAATCAAGACTCAGCTTGGATGGTCCCGGAAATAGCAGTCTGTACCTTCATGAGAATTTTCTGGATGTCCTTTCCAGATGTTTGTTTTCTTAAGAAAAATATTGCAAAGGAACATTTGCCTTATTTCATTTGTATGCTGCTTTCAAACAACAACAACAACAACAACAACGGCAACAGCAGCATTTCACCATGAACCAATGTTCTGCTCCTTTTTGTTATATAGGGATGAGCAACAGGAAAATAGTGTTGCATTAGCACCCACGGATGGTGTGTGTGTGTGTGTGTGTTTCATTTTGAAGAGTTCTAGCTATTTTCCTGTGAGCTTTTAAAAGAAAGATGTGTTATCATACAATGAGGCACTTGAATGGTCTTTTTCAGAGATACGTTTCAGAAGGATTGAAAAGCTCTTCACTCAAAGCCATCGTTCACAATGCAGGCTGGATTCCCCCATTGCTCAGGTCAAAAGCATGATTCTGAGCAATTCATGCTTGCTTTTGGGCTTTCTCATCTGACATTCAAAGGGGCCTTTCTTTTTTCTTTTTTAATTAGCAAGAGCTAATTAGAAAGGTAACATTCCTGGACTGTTGTGAAAGCGATAATGGTCCATGGATAAGGGCAAATAAAAGGTAAGTTCATTAAGGTTTAAGAGAGTTAATGAGTGTGAATTAAACCAGTTACAAGGATTGTGTAGGAGTTTCTATTTCTTTCTACTACAAAGTGAAGATAATGAACCAAAGGCAAAATATACCCACCCTGAGGTTTGGGAGGGGGTAAAATCTTTAGATTTTCCTCATGTGGAAAATGCTTCCATCAGGCCCTTGAAATTTTAGATGCCTTTTTTGTAACATTTCCAACTCCAGATGATGATGATGATGATGATGATGATGATGATGATGGTGTTGGTGTTGGTGTGGACTTAACACATATCAGTTTGCCAGGCTGTTTTATTTTCCTGCATTTATTTACATTTAACCAATCCATACCCTATTCAATTGGTCTAGGGTAGCTCTAACATGTTGTGTGTGCATTTGGTGCCATTCATCCAGTGAGTTTTGCTTTGTGATATTAATGTTTCAGATTCCATTCTGCAGACAACTGTCTTGAGAATGCAATGCAATGCAATGCAAGCTTGTATGGAGGTGGAAGCAGCACAATTGACAAAAATAAAAGGGCAGGTTTGTTGGGTACAGTTCCAATCTCCTTGGCATGGATGCCGGAAGCCTAGTGTTGCCTTTCTCCATGGCACTTCCTAGGTTTTGAATTTAGTGGTGCATTTCTTGTCTGGGAGCTATTGTCTTGTATGCACTGCTTTGTGAATGTGTTTGAACCTGCTCAAAGGTTGGATTATGACTCCTTAAAAATAAATAATATTACAATCAGTGGATATAATTAAATAGGGGGTGCACAAGCCCAGAGGTTTGAGAACTCCTCCTTTGGCAAAGAATACCTGAAAGAACAAATACAGTAGCTTACCTGAAGATATACCTTCTCTGACCTACTTTATACACTTGGCCTTTCATCATTGTATCACAGCCACAATAAGTACCTTTGGTACTGCACTTCTCCTGGGGAGGCCTATCAAAAAGCCTCCCACAGAGCTCTCAGAAGTCCTGTAAGACTTGGCACTGTGTGTTCCCACCTTCCATTCTCAGGATGTCCAGATTAACCACTGGAGAGCAGAGGCAGTAAAGGAGCCTGCATTCATTGCTCCAATGTGCATCTCACTGACCACTGCTGAGAAGGGAAGGCAGTGAAGTGAGCACATTTAAGGCTTGCAGCATTAAAAAGTCATTTTCATTATCACTAATGCACTGGGGGAGAGAAAGTCCTCCGTCTCACAGGCTTTAGAAGAGAGCTGTGCCAAATTGGATTTGCCTGTGGGAAGCAGCAGGAAATGCACCAGAACCATAACACTGTTCTTGGATCCGTTTGCTCCTTTTGAACTCCCATTTTTTTAGAACATTGCCTTTCCATTTACCATACTGGTTGAGGTGCCAACAGCACTTTTGACCTACATCTCTCTCACTGACACTTCCCAATCTTCTTTCTGCACTATTATATGAGTGCTGTGTGCTCCTTAATGGATTGGGGTGGGATGGGGGGATGGACAAAAACAACGAGAATGTATTTGTTGCTATACCAATTTACCTGTGCAGCAGGTATGATTGAATTCCTATTATTTCTAAGTAAACATGCACTGTCTTGAATAGGACTGAGTCCTTTTTCTAATCTGTATCCCTTCAACTGTAGATGGAGTTCACTTACCTGCCTGCTCTTCTATGCAAAAATTAAACCAAAATACTCCATCATCTAGAAAGCTAGATGTCAGGGAGAAGACAATGCTGGAACCTGAGAGATTCGTTTAGGGTGCAATCCTATGCATGTTTAGACAGAAAAAAAATCCTACAGTTCCCAGCATGCCCCAGCTAGCCATGCTGGCTGGAGAATGCTGGGAGGTGTATTATTTTTGTCTGGTTAAATATGCATAGAGAATTGCACCCTCAGTCATTTCAGTCACCAACTGCAGTATTGAAGAGGTACATGTTTGCCATTGCAGTGAGAACTGGACCAGAAGCTCTTTTCATTAACCCCAAGTGTGAAGCGATATGAGTCAGACTAGAGGTGAGCTGAAAAATTGGGACAGCTTTTTTTTTTTAACCACTACTGGGTGGGGCAAAAACAAAGATTGTATGTGTGAGGAAGAGGAGGGAAGTCATTTTCCCCCAAATGTCTGCCCATATATGTGTTGCTACTTACCTTTCTACCAAGTGGCCAAGGGTTTTCTGTTTTTTTATTGCTTTAAACTTTTGTTTTAAAGCCATGCACCATTTACAGCATCACTCGGCTGTCCACAACTTCCTACTCGAATCCCTTGGGAAGAGCACCATGTCACTTCACAATGTGTTGCTCCCGAGGCATTCTGGGAAGTGCAACCAGCAGGAAGTGCTGTGAGGCTCTCTCCATAGCTTCCAACCAGCAGGAAGTGCTGTGAGGCTCTCTCCATAGCTTCCAACCAGCAGGAAGTGCTGTGAGGTTCTCTCCATAGCTTCCAACCAGCTGTACTGTCTGGAATGTCTTGGGAGCAATGTGACATCACATCACAGGGCAATTGTTCGTTTGTTTTTAAAATTAAAAACAACAGAAAAATGGCAGAAAACTATCAGTTGCTTTGTAAGGATATGTAAGGAAACTGAAATCCCATACACACACTCAGGTCTCCGTGCTACTGTATTACATAATGACAAGGTTTGACAGGAACAGCTATCCACAGACAAAAGGAAGTTTATTTTCACTTTCAAAACCAGTACTTTCATGTTGGCCAGAGACTGTAGCTTGGGTGTAGGCAGGTGTTGACTCCACACAAATCTCCTTTCATGGAATTACCTATAGCATTTTGGGAAATAAGTGCACTGCAGGGAAGGGCCATCAACCAGCACACCCAAGGTTGGGGCTACTTTGGGCTTTGGGACTGACTTTTGTCATCCACATCATGAACCACTTCCCCCTTGGCTTCTCAGCTGTCAGTCTGGGTATTTCATGTTGTCAAAAGGCTCTTCTCCACAGTTGCCTAGTCCCTGCATTCTTAACAACAAAAACAGAAGCTTGATAAAATTGTGCTTTGTTTTCCAACCAAGGCCAGACCGACACCTTGCGTAATATCAACACAATCCCATCATAGTAACGCTACAGCCCTCTTGCACATTTATACTTCGTAGTACACAGAGAGACATCTGTTGCAGTATTTTGGATAATACAGAATAAAAAGCAGGAAATAATGCTAGAAAAGCAGCAGATGGAATGGGTGATGTGCCCCATTTTATCAGTACCGATAAAAAGCACTAGTTTGGATCTAGCCCTATTCTCTGTGTGCTCCCCATCCTTACTGCTGTCTGTATACCTGCTGCAGAGCACATTGATTGGATGAAGCCGTTGTTGTTGTTGTTGTTGTCATCAAAAAAGCATATCATCTGAGCTGAGTAGGAAGAAGTCATTGTGTGTGCACGCGCATGTGAATGTGTGTTCATGCTCGTGTGTGTGTGTGTGTGTGTGTGTGTGTGTGTGTGTGTGTTCATGCCTGTGTTTTTACTGTCCTCCTGGGTGAAATTAGGAATGGGAAAAACTTTTAAAGAAAGTATTCTGAGAGGTTTCTAGATAATCAATCATGCTGTTGTTTCTGGAGCCAGGTGGAACAGTTAAGCAAAAGTAATTAAGTCAAAGAAAACAAGTTAGTAATGCAAATATACAGAGAAACGTTATATTGGTGTTGGCTGAGATTCTAAGCAAAGACTGCTGAAAGGAAGGTGTTTAAAAAATAATAAGCACAAAAAGGGAAATAGAAAGAAGTGTTTCTTCTCTCTGCCCCCAGCTCTTCCTCATGAAGTCTCTCCATCAGTTTCCATCCATCACCCACCCACCATGCATCCAGTATAAAACATTTTACTAATGCAATTAGCCAAGTCTTGCATGTAATCAGCACATTTGGGCTGTTGCTAGACGAGGACTTAGCCCGGTGCGAGGCCCGGGCTCCCTGCTGTGCGTGCAGATGACGCACAGGGGATCCCGGGGTCAGGCCAGGCTAAATCCTCCCTTGACCCGGGATAACTGGATCCGCTTGTGGCCTGGTTTTTCCATAGCCTGGGGCTGAGCCTGGGGCTGCGGAAGGTCTAGCTACTTCCATGGCTTTTCCTGGCTGCTCGCTTACTCACGAGTAGCTGGGAGAAGCCGCACACTGGGCACAGCACTCCATAGGGGGAAAGAGCGGACCAGGCAGGAGAGATGGGGGGAAGAGCGAAGCCAGGGTGGGGAGATCATGGACGGGGGAGGGGCACGGAGGGGGCATCGGACATGGCAGGCGGGTGATTGGGTGGGCATGGTGAGCGGGCTGGCGAGCGGGCGGGGGGGGGCATCAGACATGGCGGATGGGGGGGAAGAAGAACGGGGCCAGGTCAAGGAGATTGGGGATGGGTAAGTGAGCGGGGGCCAGGGCAAGGAGATCGAGGACGGGTGAGTGAGTGGGGGGTGGACATGGCGAGCGGGGAGAGGATGGGCGAGCAAGCCGGCAGGGGGGCATCAGGCATTGTGGGGGGGATCAGGGGCAGGGGGAGCGGGAAACCCTTAATTTTTTTAAAAAAAATGCCTTACCTTTCTGTTGGTGTGCTCCTGCTCACATGGCCCCTTTAATTAAAAAAAATGGCAGCCGCAACGGGGCTTTACCTTATCCCGTCGCATGTTACATCTAGCTAGGGGCGATGGCCCGTGCTAGCTGCAGCGTGGCCTCGCCCCGACTCCCCACCGGATTGTCAGGTAGGTCTAGCAAGGCCCTTGGTGGCAGCCAGTCGTGTTCTCTCCATTTTACAGATATGAGATTCTGAAGGTGTTGGAATTATTTTTGTTTCCTGCAGTAGAATGCTGGTATGGGGAAAACAAGCAAGGGAGGATAACATATTCTATTGGGTTTGGGAGAAGGAAAAAAAGTAAATATTACCATTATTTTGGAAGTTATGTCAATGTTTTAGTCTACGAACTACTTCAGCTACGGTAAAAAATAGGGATGTGCTCCGATTCTAATCGGACCGGTGAATTAGAAGCGGAGCGGGGGGCTTCGCCTGCCCTTAAGGTGGAGGCGAAAAGGATTGGGGGGCTGGCAGAGCGTGGCGAAAATGATCGAGGTGAAGGCGGATCCTTCGCCACGATCCGGAGCTCCGCCGGAAAGGTGAGTGGGGTTTACTGGGCCCTGCTGCTGTCGCTGTCGCCCATGAGCCGACGGCGGCAGGGCCCGGTAACCCCCCTGCCCTCCTCTCCCTTACCTGCATCCATCCGTGGTCCTTCGGCTTCTTCAACTGAGCCCACAGTTCAACCAGGAAGTCTGGGCCGCTTGCGGCCCAGACTTCCTGGTTGAACTGCGGGCTCAATTGAAGAAGCCGATGGACCGCGGATGGACGCAGGTAAGGCCCCTCTCCCCCTTGGTCCCTTACCGGGCTCTGCCGCCGTCGCCGTCAGCTTGTACCTTGGCGTGCATGTGTATACCTGGATAAGCTATCATGGTGCCAAGTTTGAGGTTTCTAAAGTGCAAATTGATGGAGCTATCGAAAGGGGTGTGAATGGGGTGCCCGATTTTCATACATTCCCCCAAAATCAGGGGATGATGGGACTGCCTTGAGTCTGGGCGTGCGTGTGTATCCCTGGATAAGCTATCATGGTGGTGAGTTTGAGGTTTTTAACGTGCAAATTGACGGAGCTATGGAAAGGGGTGTGAATGGGGTGCCCGATTTTCATAAATTCTCAAAAAATCAGGGGATGATGGGATTGCCTTGAGTCTTGGCGTGCGTGTGTATACATCCATGAGGTGTCATGGTGCCAAACTTGAGGTTCCTAACTTTAACAGAAAAAAAGATGTATACTTTCTTAGCTTAATGCAAGCCTATGGGGGGGAAACGGAGTTCCGATCCGGATCCGGAGCTCCGCAGCGGAGCGGAGCGGACATAGGCGGAGCGGGGGCGGGGCGGAGCGGCCCAATCCACAAATCGCGGATCTGGAAGAGAAGCGGAGCGGGGGGTCCGTGCACACCCCTAGTAAAAAACTTGTTTGTTTCTCCAACTCTTTCTGGGGAGAGTCTATAGACTTCTGAAGATCTCCAGAGTCCTTTTACCTAGGTCAGCCATCCCTATCATAGTGTGCACCTGCTGTGTGTTGGACACTACAACTAAGATGTCAGAGAAATTCACAATAGATTCAAATGACTTTGGATTTCTATTAATCTAACCTGTGGATTCCAGTGTGGACCAGAACCTTCCAAATCATGCATATTCCATGGACTTGTGGACCTTTTTTATTTTTTAACTTTCTAGAGTTGTATGGAAATTGACTTATTCAAAAGTACGGTTGTGACTGGAAAATACACTAATATATGCACCATTCTTTTTTAAAAATACACACATTTTATACATCCCTGATCTCTTCTCAGCCTCTGCTGCATAGCACTATTTCTTATGCACTCTGCTCATTGATTGTACACTGAGCTAAGAAAAATATGCAAAACATTAAATACCAGCAGACATTACATAAATTGTGGTGGAAGTTCTTGCATACTTTTCTGAAGGAGGGAAAATATCTGATTCCGTTGATGGGCAGACAGCAGAACAAAAGATGCCTGACAATCCATGAAACACAGTAGGAACAGATTAAACAAAATACAGACATTTGTGACTACAATTCCCATCATCCCCAGTCAACATGGCCAATGGCCAACACATCTGGTCCAACACATCTGGAGGCACCAGCTTGCAGAAGGGTGGTCTAGATTGATAGACAATTGGGTTTCACATTTAGAATAATAGAATAGTAGAGTTGGAAGGGGCCTATAAGGTCATCGAGTCCAATCCCCTGCTCAACGCAGGAATCCATTTTAAAGCATCCCTGATAAATGGCTGTCCAGATGCATCTTGAAGGCCTCTAGTGTGGGAGAGCCCACGACCTCCCTAGCGAATTGGTTCCATTGTTGTACTGCACTAACAGTCAGAAAGATTTTTCTGATGTCCAGCTGGAATCTGGCTTCCTGTAACTTGAGCCCATTATTTCATGTCCTGCACTCTGGGATGATAGAGAAGAGATCCTTGTCCAACTCTTTGTGACAACCTTTTCAAGTATTTGAAGAGTGCTATCATATCTCCCTTCAGTCTTCTCTTCTTAAGGCTAAACATGCCTAGAGATTGTCATCAAATAGCATCATTCTCTTTCTACATCTAACATATCCTTCTCCAACCTGCTGCCCTCCAGATATTTTGGTCTACATCTCCCAGTATTCCTGACCATTGATTGACCATGTTGGCTGGGGCTGATGTGAGTGGAAGTAAAAAACAGCTGGAGGGCACCAGAATGGGGAAGTGTGATCTAACAAATAGTATATTCTCCCCATCATCACAGCCATGTCCTGTCTCCCAAGAGATATGTATTCCTAAACATTTGCCTAGTTGTTCCCATCAGTCCATGAAATGATGCAGTTCTGTGTGGGCCTCTGGTCAAATGACAGCCAGAGCAAATGCTAAAGACAGAGGAAGTGATTGAGGAGTCTTAAGCTTGAGGCATTTTTGTTTCTCTTTTAATAAACCATTGGCTTCTCACAAATCAGCAATTCAGGATGACCAGTGCAGATGAAAACCCTAAATAAGGAAGTCTATGGGGAACAAAAAGTTTGTTATTGTGAGAATGCCGATAAACGAATCAGATAGTAGCTACTAGGTTTAGATCTAGATCCCCTGGGAGAACAGTATTAATAGCAAGAGAGACTTGTTCTGGAGCAAACACCCTTATTGGCATGGTAACCTGCGTCACTTTGATTATTTGGTTGAGAAAAATATAAGCAGTTAATTAATGCTTTGGGGATTTGATGGGTTAGGGATGGCAGGGGGCAGGAGAGAGCAGTAGGCCCTTTCATGTAGTGGAAAAAGACAATCATTTGAGATCGAAAAAAGGGTTTTATTTTATTTTATCTGAAATATTTGGCAAGGAAAACACAACTTGATTTGAAACAGAACGGAAACAAACAGATGTAGTATTCCTTTCATTCAAATGAACGATCTCAATGATTCAAACCAACTGTTTTATACAACAAAACAGAAGCCACCAATACCAGGATTTAGAGAGAGAGAGCCATTTATGTCCCATATTCAAAGTAACTCCTATTGAATACAATTTAAATTCTATGTTCCTGTGATATTCTTTCTCCCTGTTTCTTTTTTAAGATGGAAGTTGGCCAAAGGCCAAAGTTACCACAAATGTTAAAACACACATATATGTTCATGCATTTTTTAAAACATTTTATAACATTTTATCTATTCTTTTGAATATGACACACTTTTATATTCTGTGTATAACTTTTGTGTATGTAATTGGTTAAAACTTGTATTTGGTTGCCTTCAATAAATTGATTGACTAACCACAAGATGTAGTGATGACCATCAATTTGGATGGCTTTAAAAGAGGAATAGACAAATTCATGCCATGGATAATGGGTACTAGTCATGATGGCTACATAGCAATGGGTACTAGTCATGATGGCTTCATGGCATGCTGCGCCCAGTATCATAGGTGGTATGCCAACTTACACCAGTTGCTGAGCAACACAAGTGTGAGGCACCCATGATCTACTTTTGGGTTTCCCACAGGCAGCTGGTTGGCCAATGTGTGAATAAAATGCTGGACTAGATAGACCTTCGGTCTGATTCATCATGGCTGTTCTTATTTTCTTAAAGTTACCAGGCATGGTCTGAAATACTTTTAAGTAGTTTTGTCTGTGTAGCTAAGCTGGTCTGAAACTGTTTAATACCTAGATACAGATAGTATGAAATATGGACAGAAATTATATGAATTCTCTAAACAGCTTAGGACCTGGCTATCTAAGGGACAACTTGTCTCAATGACCCTGTTCAGACAACACACTAAGCCATGGTAGTTAAGCATTTTGAGCTAAACATTATGACTTAGTGTGTCATATGAATCATGACTTAGCATGTTGTGTGAACCATTTCTAACTATGGTGGATACATAAACATGGTTTAAACATGCTCACTAAACATTTGCTGCAAAGGAGTTAGCAACCTAACCATGGCTTATGAACATCTCCAGTTATTAAGATCAGCAAGAGAGGATTCTCTTGAGGTCACCATTTATGTATTTATTTATTTTATTATTTATTTTATTACATTTATATACCACCTCCCAGCCGAAGCTCTCTGGGCGGTTTACAACAATTAAACCATTACCCACGGAGGCTCATTTGTTGGCCATGTTGAAAGGGCTTCTTTCTGTTAAAGAATGTGTGGACTAGTACAGAACAGTTATATAAAATAGCATTGATGTACTTTTAAGAAACAATTTCCTATTTGTTGAGCTTAGAGAATGTTGGGCCTCAGAACGTGTTGGAAGCTAGTGTTGTAGGAGAGAAAAGTCCCTCCTGGTTCATAGTTCAACTGAGATCCAAAGACCAATGATTAATCTCAGCTGGGGTAAAAGGCAAGTGCACAAGTGATTCCAGGTTCAAAAGTACGCACAAATCCCAAACAAAAGGACTGGCTGCAATACATATAGAGTTTCAAGCTGGCTAGCATGTGATGTTCACTTGACCAATCGGGGTCGTCTATTTTATTCAACCCCATGGCAAATATGTTAGACAAAGAACATTCCTAAGCTGTTACTAGGGGTCAGTGTAGATGTTCCTAAAGGGTTGCTATGGAGATGGAGCTAAAAGCTACCGTCTCAAGGTTATGAGGCAGAGGTAGAGAAATCAACAACAATAATGCTAGATTTGAAAATCCACAACACTAGCAAACTTGTAGTTTTTGTTGTTTCTCCTGTTCTCTTTCCTTTGCTTTATTCATTAATTTACTATTTTTTTTCTAACCTACCCTATATCAATAAACCACACAATAATTGTGTGATGTACACACACACTAGGGTGACCATATGACTGGATTTGCCCGGATTTGTCTGGGTTTTTAACGGCAAATCCGGGAGGGGGAAGGGCAATCCGGATTTTTTTCCAAAGAGTAGCTCTAATGGGAATTAACAAAAATGCTTATAACTCCGTCATTTTTTAAGATAAAGACATGAAACTTGGCACAGTGGTAGCTCTTAGGAAGGGCTTTAGTCATCCCAAATTTGAAACAGATCCGTTCATCCATTGATTTTTTAGGAATTTTTTTAAAATTGAGGTTTTAAAATTATTATTTTTTAAATCGTCGTTTTTAAAGATAAAGAGATAAAACTTTGTACCATGAAAGGATTTAGGTAGAGCTTTAGCCACACCAAATTTGAAACAGATCTGTTCATCCATTGATTTTTTAGGATTTTTTTTTTAAAAAATTAAAAAACCCATTTGCTTTGTTCCAAGTTTCCTATTGTGAAATTAATAGCCACAGAAGAAGTTACCAGAAGATGTTTTACTTTAGCATCCTATGAGAGCGGTAGCTTAAAATGAGACAGAGGCCTTAGCTAGCCCGGAGGTTATCCTGGGCTGATACCCAGGATCGCCCCTGTGTGTCCAGACGATGCACAGGGGATCTCGGGATCAGGGAGTAATCATCCCTCCCTGGCTCCGGGATAAAGCCCTACACTTTGGGGCCAGTTTTTACCGTGGTCTCGGGCTGAGCCCGAGACCATGAGCGTGTGGCCCATTTCTGTGGCTTTTCTTGGCTCCACGCGATTACTCGCTGGGAGCCGCACATGGGGCTAGGGTGGGGAGAGCGGGGAAATCATTTTTAAAAACAACAACAACAACCCCTACCTTTAGTCACTCCAACGCTGGTGTGCAACCAGCCCTTTAAAAAATAAAAAATGGCGGGTGCGAGGTCTCCCTGCTTGAGACAAGATCTTGCATTATTCACAATGCGAGGTCTCCCCTCCTATCCCCCGGATTTTCAAGTAGGTCTAGCAAAGGCCGGAGTGTAATTAAGAGGGTGCTTTCTGCACCTAGTGACCTCTTCTTTAGTATCTGTTGGAGATTTTTGAATGAAACTTTTCTGTTCTTACAACAGTTAGATGTGTCCTTTCTGAGAAATGTAGAAAATCCTAATTCCTTCAGTGATTCATTTTAGAATTATACAACTGAAGGGCTGGAAGAGATCTTAATAGATTGTGGTGTACACATCTCCATTTTGACAACTGATCTAAACAGCAACTACAGAGAAGTAGGGTTTATCAAGGGGAAAAATTATGGAACAGCAGCAGTTCGGCAATGAAACAGCTTGCCAGATGAAATTTTTGAAATTCCTTCTGTAGGCTAAAATCAGATTCGCACATGCATACGCTTGATTCAAATCAATTTCCTGTTACTTAATGACTTAGCATTTTAATACTTGCAATTGAACATGTGGATTTGCAGCAGTGAAATGCATTTAATTCAGGGACAGAGAACCAGTGATGCTTGAGTTTGTTGCAATTCTTGCTCATTTGTGGCCTGTCTTTCTTTTCTTTTGAATGGGAGAACTGCACATTTCCACGTGCGTTTTTCATATGTGCACATCACCCCCATTGATTAAAGAGTGAAAATGCATGCGTGTGTGTGTGTGTGTGTGTGTGTGTGAAAAATGTGCATTTTAAAGTGCTATGTATTTTCACACTTTGATCAATGGGGTGGGGGTGGGCAAAGTGTGCACTTTTGAACATGAACACAAGTTTGGGAATGTGCAAGATTTTTCTGAAAAATGCAGCCCCATACCTATTCATGGTTGTGAATGAGATACATTCATCAGCAAAATTCTTGTACATTCCTAATTAAATTGCATGTGATAACAGAGGATGGGGAATTGCTAAGGGCTAGTTTACATTCAAACATGCATTATAACAGAGGGTGGGCAGAAAGTAACTCTCCAGATATTTTGGACTTCAACTCCCAGCATTCCTGACCATTTGTCATGTTGGCAGGGGCTTCTGGGAGTTGGAGTCCAAAATATCTGGAGCACCACCTTCTGCCAACCCCTGCATTGTACAACTGTGTTTCTCAGAATTTGATGACTGGCAGCTGAATGCCTCAACTTAAAAACATGGGATCTGTTCGGATGTGCAAGTTCTAGCTGGGATATTGCAATTGTGATGGATCATTCAGCCATACAAATCCCTTTTCTGATTGGATGACGAACCACCATTACAATTCTAATACCTACAAGTCTCCATGGAAGTTTTAGTTATCTAGTGATGACCATGCAGTCTGACTATGTGGATGTGATGGCATGCTTAGCTGCAAATGCAGTTCTGTGTGTGCTGCTGACATGAGCATTTGTAGGAAGTAAGATGCTTAACCCTCCCCTCTCCATAGCTGACCCCCATCATCTCTTCCCTTAGCTTCTTTTTCGCACTTATCTTAGAATGATGTCTGAGAACTCCAGCTAGAGAATAAGCAGCTAGGGGAAGGAGTTGCAGAAGAAAATAAGAGGATGGAGAAAGGTTAAGCAGGCTTCACTTCTGCCACCACACCTACCCTACAAGTACAAAGCCACCAATATGTCATTGCCTTGTATATCAAAAGCAAAGGCCAGGTTGGGAATTCCATAAACACATCATTCCTCTTTATAGTTCATCGCTACAAGGCAGGGATTTGGGCCTGATAGCTCTAAAGGGCAGTTCCAGCCCATCGACTGCCACGTGATTGCTTATTGAGTGAAATTAGCTATAATGAGCTTTTTGTTTATTTGCTTGCTTTCAGCTAGATCTGCCGAAAGTATTTGGCGATAATGAGTGTTGTTATTAGGATTATTCTGACATGGGGCCATAAAGATGACAGAGTGAATTGGGGATAACTGGGAAATGTCATAAAGGAGGTGGAGATGACAGGTGTTCTCCTCTAGATAAATGTATTGATGCTAAACCAGCAGCTCAACCTGAACTCTTCAGGCACACTCATGGCTGTATAATAAATAGAATGTATGGTGAAGTCAACTGAACAAATAGAAGTCACAGCCAACCTTTCTGGAAGGAAAGAACATGGTTTTGATAAATGAAGGAAGACGGTTGCCACAGATGTGCTTCTAATGGTCATGTTGTGTGTGGTTCAATGAAATCAGTCTGGCATCTGCTTAGTTTTGCAAATGTTTTGTACATGATTGACTGATGCTTTATGAGTGTGCTGCTGTATTAGTTAAGCTTTCTTATTGCCTGACATGTCAAAGATGATCTTGCAGTCAGTATTCCTGAGTGCTAATGATAAACACCCTGTTTTATCATATCCTCCTAAAAGAGAATAATGTAAATGTGACTCAAATGGGTTAAGGCAGACAAGGTGAGGTGGGGTGCTTATAAATTGTGGCAGATTGTACAGCTACTCATGCACGTTTCTCTGGGCGAACATCCAGATTCAAAACGAATCTTGCATAATTCCATATTGTATTGGTGAACATTACTTGGTCCTAATGAAGGTATTGTTTTGCTGTCTAAGCAATATAGTTCAATGTTTCAGTGTCATGCATCTTCAAGGCTGCATTGAGAACGCATTCAAATCTCAGCATCCAGTTTGTAGCAACTAACTTTGTATCTGTTGAGAATCTGCATTCATTTGTGCATTTTGGAATTAGGAATATATAGGAAGCTTCTTTATACTGAATCAGACCATTGGTCCATCTAGCTGAG
Organism: Elgaria multicarinata webbii; assembly: GCF_023053635.1. Taxonomy (NCBI): domain Eukaryota; kingdom Metazoa; phylum Chordata; class Lepidosauria; order Squamata; family Anguidae; genus Elgaria; species Elgaria multicarinata. The sequence continues at coordinate 71,758,727 of NC_086172.1, read as the reverse complement.
TATTGTTGACCGTGACTGGCAGCATCTCTCCCGGGTTTCAGGTAGGGATGGGTGAACTCACCAATGTCTGATTTGTCTGATGAGTTTCCTTGGATGCTTGGCTCAGCCTGATGAGTGCTCGGCAGCTATCTGCCCTTGCTCCGGAAATTGCATATCCCCCCCTGTACTGCATAAATAGGGATGTTACAGATACCATTTATGCAATGGGGGAAATGTGCAATTTCCAGAGCCTCCAGTGTTGCGCCCAATGGAGGCCCAGGATGAGGGTGGGCAACTGTTGAGCCAGGTCTCGCAGGTGCTCAAACATGGGTTGCAAATGCATTGGGGATGCCCATCTGGGTCCATAGAGGGGGATTCAGGGGAATCTGTCAGACTCAGTTGAGTGCCCATGACATCCATTGTTTCAGGCAGGAGTTTTTCCAGTCCTAACTAGGGATGCATCTTGGGACCTTCCATATGCAAAGCATGTGCTCTACCACTGAGCTACACCCCTTCTCCCTGCAGTTCCCACCCTCTATTCTCATTTACACATACAGGGATGTGTCGAGAGGTGGGCAGCCAATAAGGAAGGTTTAACTGAAATATCCGCATGCAAGTGACTATGTGCTTCTGAAAGAGAACAGTATAGACCATTCAGAATTACACAAGTCCATAGAGTATACCAGTTTTATCTCCCACTATGGCAGTGAAAACTATACCAGAGCGAACACTAGTGTAATATGGTGGTGAATATGTCCTCCCCTAAGAATTACTAGCAGAAAAGCAGAAAGCAAAATAATAACTGTAGGGTAGAAAAACTTATGGAAACACAATTGAGGCATTGGGGAACTGTCTGTGCTAAATGTGTGAGGAGGGCAAGCCTGCTACCCCCCTTCAGTCATCATCTCCATGGAAACAGGACACTCTCCTCTTCAGAGAGTCACCTTCACATGTCGAGGGCAATGAAAGTGTCTGAGGAGGGCTGAAGCATTCCCCCTTCTCACTTGTTCCCAAACACCTGGGCAGGACTAATAGTCAATCCTAGAAAGTCCCTAGTAACTCTGTTGTTATCTTCTATTGACTGCACTGTGCATCTGTAGTGGCCCCTCACTACGGATATATAAGAAATTTTCCATTCATTTTTGTTTAAGGTTTACCAAGTTCACACCTTCCAGGCTTAACACAGACTTGAATGTAACCTGCAGTTGAAGACTGCACATTTCTGAGCTTGCAATGTGATATATGGGCTGCCAAAAATGTGTTCAACCACACACATATTTTTGAAAAAAATGCACAAATATATGCTTTAATCAGTGGGAGAAGAATGCATGCATTTCAAAGTTGCGTACAATTGATGCGTACATTTGGAAAAACATGCACAAAATTATGCATGGATTTTCATGTTAAAATCCAAAAAAAACAAAAAAAAACCCCACCAAAGCCCACAATCTGATATGAACTCAAGTTGGACGAGCCTCGAAATGGAGTTCAGAAAACATTGGTGAGCTTGGATTTTGCTGATTCACACATTGCTTACTGTCCAAAGACTCCAAATCCTGTGCTGCAGTGAAATTTACTTTTGGCATCTTTACTGAATGCAAAGTGCTTTTGCTGCATACATTCATGATAGAAGCTTCAAAGCTTGTTTTCTCCACAAAACAACAATACCTGTTGTGTTTTACAATATTAACTTTAAAATACTTTTGCATCAAGTCAGCACACTGTATATTCTTTATATTGTCTTCCTCACTATATTGCAGAATGCGCAATATTCTCAAATTCTTTCATGATCAAGATCCATTTAACTTTACAGCTATGACCCAACACAGTGTTACTTACAGCTCAGGCCAAACCATGTTTACTTAGATGTATTAGGAGCACAGCCTTATGCAAACTGATTTCAGATGTTGATGCTGTCTTAAAAGTTGAAAAGAGAAAGCTGGATGAATTATTTGTATGTATAGACTGTTAAGGGACTTTATATTTGCTATAAATGGCTATTTTTGTACCAGGGTAAAAGAGAAGTGCTTGGTTTGGAAAAATTGTCTTTCTTGTTTATTTTAATGTATTTTGAGATGCCCATTTTATATAAAAAATCAATAAAAGAATTAATACAAAATCACAGATTTTAATGGGGGTGAAGTACATGTAACACTGACTCTGTGCAGGTGACACGCTAAGCCATGGTGGTTAAGCATTTTTAGGTAAACATTATGGCTTAGTATGTCACGTGCCGTGAACCATTCCTGACTATGGTGGCTACATAACCACAGTTTAAACATGGTCATTAACCATTTCCTGCAAAATAGTTAGTCGCCTAGCCATGCCTTAGTGTGTTGTCTGAACAGGCCCACTGTGTTGGATGGTGTCCGAAATGTTTATTAGCTCCCTCTCATTCTTAAAGTCTCTGAATCCTACGCAGCAGCGAGACTGCAACTATGCGTTTAAGTTCAATTACAAAGTATAAAACCAGACATGTTGCTAATTGTGTGAATACAATTAATTTGCATGTTGTAGTTATGTAACAAGTAGCTTGAGGAAAGCCAGAGCAGCCTTGGAACCATGAGGGGTGGGTTGGGGGGTGCTGGATTCTCTCCCCCACCACACATACACACACTCAACATAAAGAGTGCTACATACTGCTACATGCATTTCAGGGGAAGCCTCCTTTACATCAATGAAAGCTTCCCTTGAAATGCAAGTAGCAGCTTCAGAGAGAAAGCTGTTTGTCACAACCATGTGTGTTTGAAAGAGAGAGAGAGAGAGAGAGAGAGAGAGAGAGGGAGACACAGACAGACAGACAGACAGACAGACATCCCCACATTGCAGGGCTCCAAAGTTGCTCAGTCATAGGATGCTATTTGCATAACAATATAGTTATAACAAAACAGGACTGCTATCTGCATACCACTATTTGCTCTGATAATTTTGTGAGGTGTTTTGAGGATAAAACCACTTAGCTCCAATGTTTACAGTAACTAGTGAAGTGTGCGATGCTTCACAGGATCCAGTTTCAGTTTTTGAGGCCTGAAGAAGAAAATTCACCACAGAAAAGTAACTGTGCTTTCTATGATGTCCTTTCTTTGCCCTTTTTGCCCATCCTGGATTATTTAGGCTAGCTGTGTACATCCAGAGAGTGGATCTACCCTGGGTTGGCTGGGTAGATCCAGGGAGTGGAGACACAATGGAGTGGTAGAGGGAGGCAATGATGTGTCCACTCCTGAAAAAGCCCTCCCTGGATCCAGAGGTTTATATTAACTACCCGTCAGTCACTACTACTCTGTTTTGGGGCAAAGGAGCTTGAGAAGGTTGTGGCTGGGCGGCTGCAGATGTTCTTGGAGGATGCTGATTATCTTGGCCCATTTCAGTCTGGAACACACTGGTGTTGAAGCAATTCCACTAGCTACCTGTTAGCTACTGAGTCAAGTATAAGATCTTGCTGCTGGTTTATGAAGTACTGAACAATGTGGGGACAGATTATCCGGCTGTGATTGAAGATGGCTTTGCTGGTTGTACTGCAAACTGAAGATTGCCATCTATTATTATTATTATTATTATTATTATTATTATTGTTGTTGTTGTTGTTGTTGTTGTTGTTGTTGTTGTTGTTGTTGTTATTTTACAATATTTATTAGGGGTGAGTGCTCAGCCCTGGAATTATCTGATAACCGTGAAATCCGCAGACCGTTCAATCTTCCAGAGCAGAGATTGGCTGCTTCCAAACTCATCTAATACTCTCAGAGTGGAGATGTGCCCAATTGGAGCTTCTAAAGTCTCCGGAATTAACCTGCTCTCTCTCTCTCTGTGTGTGTGTGTGTGTGTGTGTGTCCATATTTGGAAGATGCTGAGTGGGGAGAGGGGTAGCTTTCATATTGACTCCTGTGGCTAGCCAATAGGAATAGCCACAGAGATGTTCTCCTCCAATCACAGTGTTCAGAGAAGTGGGAAACACTAACTGGTGGCTGCTGAGAGGGAGCACATTTCTGCTCGGACTCATAGAAGTCAATCATACACATTTCCACAGTGTGAAAGTGCATTGGGCTGGCTGGTGAGTGTGAAAGCTTGGCAGGCTTTTTATTTCAGTGGCTGGATGCAGGGCGGTTCTGTCCAATAGATCTGGAGGGCACCAGGTTGGAAAAGGCTGGAGTGGGGAATTTTAAAAAAATAAATCCTAAAAAATCAAGGCAGAAACTGATCTAATTCAAACATGGTGGAGCTAAAGCTCTTCGTAAGAGCTATCACCTTGCCATGTTTCATCTCTTTATCTATAAAAAATATGCAGCTGTAAGCATTTTATTAATTTCCATTTAAAAAATCCTGAATCAAAGCATGAACCAATGTGATTAAACCTTCGTGGGGCTAAAGCTCTCTTTAAGAGCTATCACTGTGCCAAGTTTTATCTCTTTATCTTTAAAAATGAGGGATCTGTAAGCATTTCTGTTAATACCAGTTACCCAAATACTGAACAGTTCTTTGAGGGTAATTCAACAAGGCAGAGAGAGAGGAGGGGCTCCAAAATTCAGGCAGAGAATCACCTCTACGGAGCTCCAGATCGGATTTCGAGGTAGAGAAGATGCACTTTGCACACCCCTAATATTTATATACCACTCAATTATCTAACACAGGTTCCAGAGCGGTGAACATAGGTATAAATAGTAAAAGAAAGAAGATATAAAAAGGAAATTAAAATTGTTCAATTTAAAAACAAAGGAACCAGAAAAAAAACCCCAGTGTCTAGTCAGTTGAGGAAGGATTCTTGAAACACAATTGTTTTCAGGAGGTGCCAGAAGCAGCCTAGTGTTGGCACCTGCCTGACCTCCAGGGGCAGAGAGTTCCACAGAGAAGAGGTCACTACACTAAAGACCCTTCTCCTGGTGGACTCCAATCAGGCCATAGGTCCATGTGGAACCAGCAGGAGCATGCCCTCTTGCAACCTTAGTGATCAGGCAGATTGGTAAGGGAGAAGGCACCCTCTCAAGACTGCAGCAACCCAGAAATGGGCCTCCACTGTGGTGGCATCCACTTTAGGAAATGATTTCCCCTCCCCCAGTATTTGGGAGGCACCAACCCTGGAGTGCTTTAGGCATCACTGAAAGACCCATCTCTTTATGCAAGCCTTCCCTGATTGATTGTACTGCTCAGTTCGCTTGATAATTATGGAACTGTGAGAACTTGGCTTTAATGTATTTACAAATGTTTTAGTTCAATGCATTTTTACGTATTTCTTATAAACCACTGAGAAATATTTTTTTAAAAATGGTAAGTGGTATAGCAATCTACTGAATAAATAAATGAATAACAAAAGTGTGCACGCTAATTGTATTCCCACGATGAAATGTTACATGTCGCTTGTCCTGCGCTAATTGCTCAAGGTCTAGGTTATCACTGTGCATTTCATGTTTGTGCTTTTCACATTTGCATGATAGTGAAAGTATGTAACCATGAATTTTCATTGCGTATAAGAAGGTGGTAAGGAAAAGCAGGTGGATGTGTCAGATTCGGAGTCATAGAGTTTAGATCAGCAATTGTTCTTTGCTCCAGGAGGTACCTTGCAATCAAAACCCAAGCAGATCTTCAGACGTGACTTTCATCAAGTGGACACATTTGCCCTCATACACTTCAGAGGCAGGTGCTGCAAACCATGATTAGTTACTGGAGTCCAGGATGCTGTGCAGTGATCAAATACCCTGTGACAGCACTTTTAGCAATGTTTGAAATCAATAAATCTGAGTTGTGGGAGCTTCACATTTTATTACTGTCCACAACATTGCTCCTGTTTGTAGGAATTAATCGCCTAAAAGAACAGAATGAAGCCACTTTTCAGGTTTAGCGCTTCTCTCCTCCCCGCCCTCCACTGTCCATTTATATAATAAAAAGAATCATAGCATGAGGCTCTTGTCTTCCACACAAAATCATACAAAAGGCTCTCTTTATTAAATATACATTATTTACAGTTTAAGACTTTCTTTTGTACAACAATAACCATAGAAAACAAACAAACAAAAAAGCTAAGGCTAATTTTTTTTGTTTTGTTTTGTTTTAATCCCCATACACAGTATTAAGACATGATACATGGTCTACAAAACTGACTTGGACTGAGGTTACATCCTAGGGGATTCTATCTTGAAAAGCAAACAGTGGAAGAAGAGTTAGTTGGATTATCATGTTGGTTTCATATAGTTTACTGTAACTGAAAGACTATCTTATATGTTAAGCTTATTTTTAATGTGCTTTTTAGCATGGATTTAGACATTCAGAGAAAGAGAGGAAACAGGAAACATAACTGTCACGCAATTCCTGTTCCTTGTGCTTTTCCATACCATCGGAAAACCACAACTTATATATGTCATACTGCCGTGAGAAGTGCAGACCACTCTCAAGAAGAGGTTAGCTTGCATATCTCACAAACAGGACAATGATGGTCTGTGTTAGATAATATTAAGAAGAGCGTGGAGCAGGAAGCAGGAAGTACTTACACTTCCTGTTTCCCTGGCTTTGATTTAATGCCCAAAGTGACTTGTGTTTTTACTATAGGTTTAGATTATGTTTGTGGTTACTTTACTGAAATATGATTATAGGAAATAAGAAAAAAATCAAAGCTGGGGAATATATTTGGAATTCAATACCAATTTTACATTAAAATCAGATGTAATCTAGACAAAGAAGACACCCTTGAAATCCCCAGTACAGCAGACACTAGCAAAATATAATATGGCAGACTTTCAACCACCAGTCCGGGTTAGATATATTGTTTATTGGATTTAGGGACTAGTATAAGTATGGATCTAAACTTGTAGATTTTTTTAGCTATACTAGAGAAAATTAAGCCAGAAAAGAATTCTGCTGCCCTTCCGTATTAGGCATAGCCAGGACATATGAGGGCAAGATACAGATTTAAAACAAAGCAAAACTTAGCAAATCCTTGACTTTTAGTATCCAATTGCATGATTCTGCATAATATTAATTCATTCCTATTATCGCTAGTCAGCCTATATAAGCAGTTGGAACTAAGAAAATAAGTCCCCAAATTAATTTATAGATACCACTCCAGGATTACAATTTTTTTCACAAGTTCTCAAACCACATAACTGGCTTGAGCTCTATTTATCTCAGCTACACAATCAATAGCATAAGGTTTCATGACATGAACCCATTGTGGTATTGAACCGAAAAGTCTGTCTATGGTCCAAACTAGATCCAGTGGTATATTTAGAATTATAGACAAAGAACAGACACACAATGTTGTGCTTCCACAAAGCTTGGTGCCTAAAATGCTTTCATCTCGAAGTGCTCCATCAATTACATCAAAATTCTCAAGGATTGTTTATGGCCTTATTAAAAAGAATCTACGGTAGCTTTTTTCCATAGCTGTATCCTATGTTTCTCTGTTAACAGTTAGATGATGTAGGCTACATACTACAGAGGTAGCAAGTCCCATTGAACTTAGCAGGAGTTACTTCTGAGGATTGCATTGCACATCAAGTGGGATTGCTATGATCACATACAGCCTACATTGGCATCAGCAAAACATCAGTGGTAGCATGTCTCTGTTTGCCAGATACTAAGATCAAACAAGAGGAGATGGTTGTTATCACCATCATACCCTGCTTGCAACCTTTCCAAAGATATCTGGCTGGCCACTGTTAAATACAAGATGCTAGACTAGATGGACTTTTACATTCACATGTTGTTAATGTACAAATTGAGCCTAACACTCTCAAATTGTTCTTAGGCTAAGCAAACTCCAGTTTGCCCATTTCCCAAAATATTTAAGGAAGGGTCTTTGGACTTCAGGTTAGCTTTAAATCCTCAAGCAAGATACTCTAGATACCAATGAGATGATAGAAGAATGACTTCTGAACTAGCATAAGCAGGTGTAACTAAACTCTTCTATTGGTGAAAATTGATGCATTGAATTCATGGAGATCTCTTATATGCACACACACGCATGCACACACAGGATCAATCCCCAAACTAGCAAAGAGTCTGTGATCTCAACATTGCCACCATTCTTAGTTTGCATCGAGTACCTAAGAAGATCAGAGGCAAGATGAGAAAACTTCAAATCTGCATGCAACTTCTTAACCTATCTAAGATAATAAAACCCTTAGGCAGGTAAGACCAGTATTTTGAAATGTCATTCAGAGCATAGTATAACAGTGAACCAGGCTATTTCCACATTGCATTTAGACAGATGTCCCTTAGTCCAGGAGCCCCACCACTGTCCAACTGCTTTCTAACTGGAATGCCTATCCTGATCCAAGTTTTATTTACTTACTTACTTGACTGTAAGCAGCTGTCAGGGCTAGAACTAGAGAGCAATGACACCATGTAAAAATGCCTGGTCTAGTGAACAGCCAGGGATACAGGTCAGAGCATTTCCTTGGGAAGGAAGCCCCAGCCCGGAATGGTTCCAGTCCAGTGGCACTGTAGAGCCAGAGCTCACAGGACCTTTTAATTAGCAGGGATGATGATGTCATCTGCCCCCTTTCCCCAGAGCTCCATGTTCCTTACCTGCAATTTTCACAATGGCTGGGGAAAAGGCAGATTTCCCCAACAATAGAGTGTTTTGACCTATGCAAAGTATTTTGCAGAGGTTTAGTTTGAATGGGCAATTAAGAAGATCCATTAGATTTACAAAACACCTGGTCCTGGCAGAGAAGAAACCTGCAAGAACTGTTTTCTTAACTTTGAGATAAAATGTTTCTTCCTGGAACTGAGAAAACAAATTCCTGGAAAACCTTTGCTAGGATGTGTGCATGCCTATAGTACATGCATATAATATGTATATGCATATGCATATACATATGAAGATATGGGTCAATACAGTTGTCAGTTTCCTTGGACTCTCCTTGGGGTGCATGATTCACCAGCGGGTTCCACCACCCACCCAAATTAGCCATTAGCTCTCCTCAGCAGGGAGGGCTATAAAGGCTTCATATCCAGTCCACTTTGCCATGTTGGGAAAGGCTGCATTAATGGAAGGTAGCTCTCTGTGCCTTTTGACGAGGGCCTCATTAACCAGATTAATATTAAGAACCCTTAATAAGAAGAACCCTGTTGAATCAGACCAATCAGATCAAAGGCTTTTCTAATCCAACATTCTATTTAAACAGTGGCCAACCAGCTGCAGTGTGGCAAGCCCTCAAGTCCGACATGAGTGGAATGGCGGTCTCCTGCTAATTTTCACCAGCAATCATGACTAGAAGCACTGAAAGCTTTGCTAGTTGGATTAATGACTCCTCACTCCTTTCCATAATACTCATAGACATATGTCAGTTTAACATACAGAAAAATATCAAGAAATGGAATCTTGGTTATTTTATGACAAAATGTTAATTAAGTAGGCTGATTTTAAGTATTGTCACATCTTAACACTGTGTCTACTCTCTAGAGCAGGAATGGGTTGATTTTCCCCTCCCAGCCACCAGGGGCCTCACCCCACCCTTGGTGAATTTGCCTCCACCAAATTTTGGAACTGGGCTAGAGTTTGTTAACCATTCCTCCACCCCATTGAAAAGGTGTACTCACACACACACACACACACACCCTATTTGCTTCAAAGGAGAAAACATACAGGCACAATATGGGAAGTAAGTAATAGTAACAAACACAATCCAACTCAGAAGTAAATCTCACTGTGTTCATGAGGGCTTCCTCTTAGGGAAGTGTTCATAGGATTGCAGCCTTCACTGGTTTATCGGTTTAATGCCTACATGCCACAGGCCTTCATTCAAGTTAAAAGGAAAAAGGGAACCCTAGATAGGCCGACATGTATTATAACAACACCCCGAAATGCCAACCCTTACTTCTGAACTCTTTGTAGAATCAGAACAATTTAAAAGAACAAATGTCTAATTTACAAATTACAGTAGTTTCACCGGTGGGTGTGCTCTTTTATATTTTGATTGGTTCCCTCTCTTCTTTGTTTATTTTTGTTTTCTGCAAAATTAACAAAGGACAAACTTAAGTAAACACTGAAATAAACTGATCCTTCTGTGCCTTTTTCACAATGAACAAGAGGAAAAGAAATAATTCAACCCTTTTATCCCTGTGGCTGGAAGTGCATAATAAATTCTGCAGTTTTCCCTAGGTGGTAAATTTTGGAATTAAACCTTGCAGTTATAAAAACCAATTGGCTTTAAAAAAATCAAATAAAGACAAGAAGATTGACCCACTTCACAATAATTGTCATGAAATTTCTTTGTGTACATGAGTGGGAACTGGGTCAAGCCGAAAGTCTCAAAGGAATTTAACTTATGCATAGGCTCCATGCCCTGATCCTGTGGCAGATTCATATGTTCAAATACATCAGTTTTGTTCATGATGTAGTAATTAATTGGTTATCCTTGACTTGATACTGACCAATAGGGATGACTTAGTGGATGAAGCGGCAGTTACGGGAACTCTGGGGGAAAGGGGCCACGTCATACTTGAATTCTTGATTTTAAAGGAAGCAAAAGCTGAGTGTTGCCATACACGTACTCTAGGTTTTAGGAAAGCTGATTTTAATAAACTCAGAACTATGATAAGTAAGGTCCAATGGCAAGTGGTCCTAATAAGAAGGAGTCCAAGATGGGTGGGACTTTTTAAAAAAGCAAAATTTGAAGACACAATTACAAACAATTCCAACAAAGAAAAAAGAAAGAAGACAACAGAAGAAACCAATGTGGCTCCACAAAAAGTTTAGAGGTGACCTGAAAATAAAAAAGAACAGTGGAAGGAAGGTCAGGTGATAAAAGAAGAGTACAGACAGGTAGTACAGAAGTGCAGGAATGGCATCAGGAAGGCTAAAGCTGAGAATGAGCTGAGACTAGCAAGGGATGCTAAAAGCAACAAGAAAACTTTCTTAACATTTTAGCTGCTGCTGCTGTTTTACATTGTTTTGAGATGGGGGTCTGTTTTAATTGTTTTATTCATTTGACATATTGTATTGCTTATTTTTGTGTAAATTGCTTTGTTAGGGTTTACTTTAACAGGTGATGTATAAATATATTAAATAAACTTATATCTCAGGCTTAATCACCTACCCAGGTTTTGGCAGTGGATACCACTATATTGTTTCTAAAAGATGAATTAAGTGCACAACACTAGGATGTGGTTTTATAATAATGCCCTTGAAAAACCTTTTCTTCCTTGAACAAGCCTGGGCAGGATAAGAAAAAGCCATGTACTCCCTGGCCACTTCAATCAGCCTAAATTCCTCTGAACTGATTTAAAGGTTCTTCAGATGATTTAAGTTCTTTCGATTAAGGGAAGCATCTCAAAAGTACATGAAGGCTGACAAGGCGAAATGGGATGTCTGAGAGCTTCACATAGCGTATAAGGCATTTGTTTTGTTTGGTGTTGAAGGAATGTCCCGTTTTATGACCAGACTGTAAAACACAATTTAGTCCAACTTTTGGCCCACCCAAGAATTCATCTACACCTTATAAACCTTTCCAGAGGAACAATTTTATCCAGAGACCATTTGAACTAACTTACTTAGATATCTGGACCACAGTCCCACACATTATGAAGCATGCTGGAATCAATGGGTGTTAGCATGGACAATTCTGTTGGATTATGGGACAGGCTTCTTGAATCAAAGCTTTGATTTTCTAATTTTAGCATTATCTACATCTTTGCTCAGGTACAAAGCAGATGTCTGGGGTTACTAAGGTTGCAGTCTGCAAGACATTTAATTCAGGCAAGCCACAAAACAAACAAATAAAAATCAATGGGACAGTTTGGGATTAAATGAGTTTTGGAATGACATATGCTGATTGTACGCACAGTGGAGTTTTTCTGCTGGCTCAACAAGGAAGGAAGTTATTTTTGCCAGTTCCCCTCCTCCTATATCCCCTGGTCCAGTGGGTTGGGGGATCCACTGAATAGTGGGGTGTGTGGTCCTGTGGGGTGCAAATGTAGGGGGGAACAATATAAATTGCCACCCTGCCCCTTTCTGTCAGTGGGAATATTCTGAACAGAACACCACTTGGGTATAGTCTTGCTGGCAGAATTAATTCTCTGGATCTGACCCAATGATGTTTTCATCTGAAGTTGTACTATTGCAGCCTAAGACTTCAGCCTAATTGGATACAGCAGTAAAACTATATCAAATAATTCTACCCTATAACTTTTTTTCTTCACCCCCCCCTTAATTTTTAACTAGACAGTTGCAAAATAAGTCAGTTTCTTCTCCCATAGACATAGCTGGGTGAGATATTGTGCTGCCTGAGGCAAAGGACAGGATGATGCCCCCTCTCATTCCATGTACAGAAGTTGATCAGACTTCTAGCTGAATCTTACTTTAACACTGCTGAAAGGACAGTATTCCCCCACTGAACCTGTGGGAAGCAGGGTAGGTCACATGACACACACAGCTCTGGCGTCAAACATCTCCCTGCTGCCCCCAGTTACCTTCTGCCTCTCTACCTAGTGGTAGGGGGCTGGCCCTGCCCAGGGACCATACTGTAGTGGGGTAAGTGTGGAATTGCTCTTCAGATAGATGAGGGCATCAGGCAAATTTAAAGTTGTGTAGTAACATCAGGCCCAATCCTTTCTGATGCCAGTGATCAAATTCTTGTTGATGAGAGGGCGAGATCTCTTTTAACTATGAAAGTCACTTGTATCTCTTGTATTAGCCCATGGAATGACCAAATGTAACCTACAAACTAGCAAACAAGAAATATACTGCCTTTTTAATGAAATAGGAAGCTCAATCTATAAGCCAACTAAGTGAAACTAAAGGTACTAAGATTTATACTGATTTTATTACATTGATTTCAATGAGGCTAATTAAACTTAAATCCAAGCATTTCTGCTTAACTGGTTGTGTATTGGGCTGTAAGTGTCTTTCCTACAAAAGAAAAATTCCAATTAACAACACAAAGTGCACCATTGTATAGTGAGCCAATTAAGATAAGAAGGTAGACTAGCAAAACCCAGTCACATTTAGCAGTGTCTCTAAATCGGAGAGCATAAAATCTCTTTCCCTTAGAAACCTGGATAGAAATTCAGCCTTATTTGTGCATTCAGACTCTCTAAAAGTAAGTCCATCAAAAGTTAGCTAAGGATTCCAAAGACTGGATTAGCGGACATGCTTACTGGGAGGTAAACCCCACTGTGCTCCATGGGGTTGCATTGCAGCAACAAGCTCTGTCACTGATCTATACATGCTCATTAAAAGGTCTGCAGTGAGTCTCCAGATACAGAACGAACAATACACACAGAAAGGGGGTGGTAAATGCTGCTGCTGCTTTCCAACTCCACTCCTGCAGACTCATTACATGCAGGTGAATGTGTGTAAGAATCAGTTCTCTTTAAGAGAATAAAGAGAGAGGATGGGATGGAGAAAAACTCCAAGAATGTTGCAAATTCTGGGGTGGGGTGGGGTGGGGTGGGGGAAGGATTTGAAATAATTTTGTGCTTGAAACCCTGAAGCCTTATCTAACACTGAGCATGTATGGTCTCCTACTTTGGATCCAGCCAGTGGGTGAGGGTGTATTTATGTACAGTATGTGACTGTGTATAACTGTTTTATTTTTGTGTTGTTGTTTTTTAAAAAGTGCAAGTGAGAGCCAGTGGTATAGTGCTTCGAGTGCTGGACTGGCACTTGGGAGATCCAGGCGATCCAGGTTCTAGTCCCCACTTGGCCACAAAGCTTGTTGTGAGGATAAAATGGAGGAGGTCCATGCACCCTGCCTTGGGGTTCTTGAAAGAGGAAAAATGCAGGATATAGACATAAAAAAATAAAATAAAAAAAATATGTTTAGCAAGCTAATGGATGAAGGTTAGCAAGGTTTTGTTGTTGTTAAAAGAAAGAATCTTCTGCAAGACTCAGACCCCTCCCTATATCAGTAGCCAGCTCAGGCTTCTCATTTACTTGAATAATGAAAGGACCCGGCTCTGCTTTCTTGCCAGACCCTCTATTTTTATCCCATTAGTGTATCTGCTTGGGGCTACATTTGCTACACTTTAGACTGACTTTTATATTGAGGGGAAGAAAAGCAGATGTAACAGAGCAAATGGGTGATTTATAACAGCTGTGTTGAATAAGGGGGAAAGATGGCACAATAATTTATAGGGGGGGGGAAGTTATTGGAATAAAAATGTGAATTTCACTTCCTCCCCCTTTCCCTTTTCAGAACGCAATTAAACATGTTACGAATGAATGGCTCCCTGTTAGTGAAATCTTATAAAATAAGATGACTCAGCCAAAGAACAGTCAGAATTATGAGAGGAAAATATGGAGTCCCTAGACAGGGAAAAAACTCATTAATTCTGGGATTTGTTTGGGCCACTCCTGCTACCTTTTACTTTCTCCCCTCCCCAATTATTAGAGCACAATTAAAAGAGGGATAGCAGGAGGGACGTTCCCCTGTTGATTCCATTCAGAATTATTCCTGTCATCTTCAAAGAATCTTCTAATAATCAAAGAAAAGATTGAGGGGAGACATGATAGCACTCTTCAAATACTTAAAAGGTTGTCACACAGAGGAGGGCCAGGATCTCTTCTTGATCCTGCCAGAGTGCAGGACACAGAATAATGGGCTCAAGTTAAAGGAAGCCAGATTCCAGCTGGACATCAGGAAAAACTTCCTGACTGTTAGAGCAGTACGACAATGGAATCAGTTACCTACGGAGGTTGTGGGCTCTCCCACACTAGAGGCCTTCAAGAGGCAGCTGGGCAACCAGCTGTCAGGTATGCTTTAGGTTGGATTCCTGCATTGAGCAGGAGGTTGGACTCGATGGCCTTATAGGACGAAGCTGACATGGTGCACCATCATATAGACATGCCAGCTTTATTAATTGGGTGATGGTGCACCCCATTCCCTTTACCTGCACATGCAAAAGCCATTTGTATCAATCTTATTCCTGGGGCTCAGTTGTCATTATTTAGAAGCCAGCAAGAAGCCAACAAAATTAAGGATGGATGGGGAAGAATTTTCCCATGTGTACTGTGCTGAAATCTTTCCCCAAATTTCCCATGTATTTTCTTCCCCCCACAAAAGAGCCTTTCATTTTTCTGCATCATAATCAGGATGTTTTCATATTTTGTTTTAGATGTCTTTGATTGTGTTTCTTTTTTCTGTGTTTCTTCCCCCCCACCTCCTATTATATCTCTCTTCTTCATTCTGCAGCCTCTCTGGCTACCCACATTTCTAGTTCTATTGGACAAGTTACTCTATGACATCTTCACTTGTCCTTTAACTGAAGTGTGGGATGTCAAAGTGGCTGCATAGTGCCAGTGGGATAATTGTGCAATGAAAGACAGGACAGTCATAGCCCTCAGCCACCTTGTAAGGAACAGGTATTTAATTGAAATTTTCTTTTTTCCTTGATTTTTTTTAAAAAACAAGTTATTTTATGTCTAATTGGTCAGGAAAATGCAGAAGAGGTTTTCAACACAGCACAAGTTTCCACTACTGCAGCTTGCTAGCCTACAACATTTCCTAGGGTGGGAAGTGGGGATGGAGGGTGGAAACCTGAAATTCTCATTTGTACTTAATACCTAGTCCTGATTAGGCAAAGGGTTGACATCTGGCTGTGTACATTCCTTGGGACAAGTACCTGCGCCATGGCAAGCTACTAAATGCTCTGTGGGCATTCAAACAATCATCAGCCGAGTTCCAAAATGTAATGTAGGTAAGAGCACACTTTTCTTTGCAAAACCAGACAAGTATACCCACACCCACACCCACCACACAAAACCCCAAATTATAATGTACTCAGCTTAAATTGTCCAGAAGAGCCCTAGCTAGAATGCAAAAAATGAAATGGGTCAAAAATATTAACAGAAGAGGGAAATTGACAGTGGTCTTGGTATAGTCCCTGAAGTTCTACCTTGTGTGTGAAATTACATGTTATTAAATTATGTTATTAAATTGGAAAGGGGTGTCCTTGATAAAAATTCCTTGTGCCTTCTGCATATATTTAAAGGTGGTTTGGAGGTTCATTATCCTAATCTCTGGAATTGGCTGACACTTATAATACATGCACAGCGATGCTTGATCCCAGCAATTGTAAGGCTTGCCTCCAAATCATGTTTAGGTGTCAATTCTAAGCAGCACTACTAACATTTTTTGTTTAAGTTAAGAATGTCTGAATATCTGGCACATTTTTTTAAAAAAAACATTGAAAATGGAAGATGTTTGCTCCTAGTGTTATATGTGCCACTATCAATTTTAGTTAACCCTATCAGATGGGGGTTACAATGGAGAAATGTGTTTGGAGTAATGCTGGGCTGAAAATGCTCACAGGATCATTTGCTTCCTGAGAGAATGTGTGGGGTGGATGAGATGGAGACTTGTAGGGGGGCCTAACAGAGACTAGATGACTTAGGCCCTGTTCAGAAGACACCTTAAACCATACCTTTAACCACAGTGGTTAAGCCAGAAAACCAGGCCGTGTTCAGAAGACACCCTAATCCATGGCTTTAACCACAGTGAATTAGGCCTTTTGCTTTATTCACTGTGGTTAAAGCCATGGTTTAGGGTGTCTTCTGAACACAGCCTGGCTTTCTGGCTTAACCACTGTAGTTAAAGCCATGGTTTAGGGTGTCTTCTGAACACAGCCTGGCTTTCTGGCTTAACCACTGTAGTTAAAGCCATGGTTTAAGGTGTCTTCTGAACGCGGCCATCGATTTTAAGTAGGGATGTTGGAGAAATCTACCACAGATTCAAATGGGGTGGGATTTCTATGAATCTGACCTGCAGAATATGCAGTGCATTGGCTTTTTCTGAACTATGGGGATTTGTGGACCTGTTCTTTTTTATTTTTTGAGGGGGGGAGGTATGCAAATTTGCACCTGCCTTTATGCACATTAGTGCAAGTGTGCATTAGCATTAATGCAGTCTTGCGCAAGTGGAGCAAAATTCTCATACAGCCATGGAAAAAAATCTGATTCTGTCAATGTATAGGCGATGGAAGAAAAGACACCTAACAATCTGCGAAACACAGATGGAATGGACTTAACAAAATCCAGACATCCCTACATTTAAGTGGTAGTGGAGCTGCAATAAGCAGTAGCCCACTGGCATTCCTCACTGAAAAGAGAATGGCCCAATGGGAATGATGCTGCATTATCTCAGAATGTCATTCCCAGGAACATTCTTGGTGTACACATAAAAAAAAGACATAGCTCATTCTCACTTGGTCATTCTGTTTGAAATGAGGAATGCCAACAGACTGCTGCTTATTGCAGCTCTGCAGCTGCCTGAAGTGGAGTCAAACTCCCCCCACCCTATAAAAGTAAGACTACAACCTCCTGTTGTCTCATCTCTGTTCCCAAAAGCCTACACCACCCCTGAAAAATATTGCAATTTCATCCACCCACAAAAGTTTGCCCCAGACCTAATTTGGAACACTGTTTTCATCAAGGGTGCTACATTAAAAAGAATAAAGGGGAATCTTCCAGTCACAAAAGTTACAATAAAATGGTAAGGGGAAAGAAAAGGGGGTCAAACGAAAAGTCATTCCAGATCCTCAGCTTGAAAAAATCATCACAGCACCACAAACATGAAACGGAATTATTATGCTAGTTTTCAAAACAAAGGATTTGACTCCTCTTAAACATTTTTAATGATATAATTTGGTCTTATTCTTTCCCACTACCTTGTTGCAATAGCTGAGATGCTACATAGTTAGCTTGTACACTTTACCTCTAGTATATATCACTCAGGTCCGACATAAAATGGTGAATTAAATGAGTCCAGAAAGCAACATTTCAGAAATCCAGGAAATCAACAATCAACCATGCACATTATGAGGAACTCAGGTGAAACCCACGGCTGCTTGAGCTGTTAGGTGTTAACTGTGCTGTGTTTGGGAAAGAGACTGAGGCGCTGGAGCTGCTGTCACTTTCTTCTGTGCAAAGTGGGTTCTTTCCAAAAAGGTGGGGGAATTCCAAAGAGATGGATGGGTTAAAAAATAACAATAATCAGTATCGTAATCAAAGAAATGCCAAAGTGTAACAAGGAGCTGGAGAGTCCACTAGATGAAGTATTCTCGTTTGCACTCGCTCACTGTGTTCTGCAAGTCAACGTCAGCCTTAAAAGAACTGTCAAGGTGCTCTGGATATTCCTTTTCCTTTGTCTGGCTGCTCCGATGCGTCTGTTTGTGCTGGTAAAGAAATCTGCTCATAATGGCCACAATGCAAAAGATGATAAAGATCACCACTGCTATAACACCTGAGGAAGAGGTGAAAAGAGACACAAGTGTAAAGGGAAGAACAGAGTGAGGACTAGGTATGGGTGAATCGGTCCACTTTAATTTCCATTTCGCCAGACGTAAATTTGGTTAATCTCAAACATTGAACATTTCTCTGGTTTTAATTTCAGTTTGTCCTGAACTTTGAGAATTGTTTTTAAAAGAGCTTGCAGGATAATTCATAAGCATTTTTTATGCACATTTGTCCGAATATCTGCATTTTAATGTATTTCTACATAATAACATTTTTCCTAATATGCATTTTTGAACATAATTTCCCCTAATACGCACATTTTTGTATGGTTTTTTTGAATGAAGAACGCCACTGGAAAATTGGGAGATGTGCAAATTTTGAACAACTGAATTTTGTTTTGCATAGCAGTTCAAAAGATAACTTATGGAACAAATTTCACCTCGTCCCCAGTGAGGTGAATAGATTTCACTTAGTAATGAATTGCATCATGCTCTGAAGGGTGGGATACAAATGTTTTAAATAAATAAATAAAACTTTTGTAGCACTTGAAATCAGCTTTATTTGGTCCTTCGGTCTGGTTTCATTACTGCACTAGCCAATTCTGGTTGCACCATTGCAGCAAATAGTGTCGACTTGATACAAAGCCATAGTCATTGTGAAACATTTTGCTGGGGTTTTACCAGACAGAGCTGTATCCAATGGTGCCTATCGATCAGCAGAATGGATATCACTGACAGAATGGATTAACCCTTACAGCCATCCACATCCCACATGCCCTCCAATTTGGCTCCAATTCGGGTTAGAGAGGTTAAGGGAAATGAAGGGGAAGGGGAAATTCCATTGTGTTTGCTCACATGATATTGGACGTAGCCCAAAACCTCTTCTGCCAGAAGAAAGAGGCCTTTCATGCTTCTAAAGTTATCCAGCTGCAAGTGGGTGGTTAACCCACTGGATTGGGATAGGCAAATCTAATGGATATGGTGCTAATTTAATTATGTTCCCTTGGGTATTGTAAATCATCTTGCTTAATTATGAAGACCAATGGGTCATAAAATTTGATTACTCTTTACTTAACAGTGCTTTGAGACAAAGCAGATGATACTTCAAGAAAACTGTTCTCATTTTAAATGGCTAAACTTGTAGTTATCTTCTTGGGTCTATCCTGTAGCGCATAAATCAAATTGAAACAATATTCTAAGGTTTGGCGCAGACCATAGATTGATATAATTTCATTATAATTGCATTTCTTATTTCAGTTTCAATCCCTTTCCTGATAAATGTTCTTTTTAATAATTTTGAACACTGAGGTTGTAATCCTGGGGTCTCTGGGGGTGTCCCAGTGACCATAGTATAGATTGGATCTCCCCCTCTGAAGGTGGATAAGAAAGGTCCATCCTTGGAGGAAGAGATGTGACTTCAGAAGCTCCCTTTTCTAAATCTCATGGAAATATGTGAGGTCCAAAGTTGAGAGAGGCACAAGGGGGGGGATGGTGTATATTGGGAGGTCCCTGGAGCTGGAACATATAATTTCCCTCCCATCAGTTCCAGAAGGTAATATAATAGTAGCAGGCAAAGAAAACAGAAACAGCCATCTTAGAGAAGAGTTTCTTGCTCAGCTTTTAAAAAATAGGTTACCTCCAATGACAGCTGAATCACTCCTTACAGTATTGGTGAGTGGCTCTTTCTCATCTGCCTTCCCAAATGGATCTGCAATTAATGAAGAATACAAAGATCATTTGCATATCCAATGTGTTCCTGTAAGCATCTTACTCTTGCAAACCAGGCACCAAAGATACCCTTTTGGTAACAGAGAGTAAGGTAAGCAGAAACAGCTAGCTGTATCCTCACCTTCAAGTTGTCCTTCTTAGGCTGTCTAAAAAAGACAGCTACCCTAAGCTCAACATTTATTTCAGAATAATTAAAGGTAAGATTCTTAGTGAGGCATGCAAATATTTGGAATTTCTGGGAACAAAGCAAACCACCAGACCATCAGCACCATATTTTCCATAAATGTTATAATGTGTAACTATAAAAATGACAAAAAACGCAACACCATAGTAGAAGAGAAAGGAAATGCAAGAGTTTAAAAAAGTTGTGTCACTTTATTGCACATATATACAATTATGATTTAGGTGGATTAGAAGTTTCCATGTTGCAGTTCTGTGCACACTTACCAGGGAGTAAGGCCTATTGAATGCAATGAGACATACTTATGAATAGACATGAATAGGATTACACTGCTAGATAATCAAATGTTTGGATAAACATGAATGCTTTTATATTGCAGTTTTAGACTTTTGTATTTTTTATTGTTTTATGTTGTACTTTGTGGTTTTAATTTTTGAGAGCTTCTGCTATTGGGCAGTATAGAAATGTAATAGATGATAAATAAATAAATAAATAAATAAATAAATAAATAAATACTTTTTTT
Source organism: Elgaria multicarinata webbii (assembly GCF_023053635.1). NCBI lineage: Eukaryota > Metazoa > Chordata > Lepidosauria > Squamata > Anguidae > Elgaria > Elgaria multicarinata. The sequence continues at coordinate 71,738,151 of NC_086172.1, read as the reverse complement.
CTCCACTGACATGTTCTTGAATACCTAACAATTTCATAAAATTGATGGCTGAATAGCAAGTAGTTTTACTGTAAATTGCCTTGCCACATAATGAATTATGCTGGCTTAGCCAGGAACATGATGGTGTTATTCCTCGCTTTGTGATGAAACACTTTGGTTGTAAAATGTGGCATGTTTATCTTGCTCAATATGATTATATTATAACTTTCCAAGTTCAGATGGTGACACAAAATTATCCTGTTCAGACAACCTCCTAAGCCATGGTCGTTAAGCATTTTGAGCTAAACATTATGGCTTAGCGTGTCACGTGAATCATTCCTAACCATGGTGGCTACATAACCATTGTTTAAACATGCTCACTATTTCCTGAAAAAGGGTTAGTGGCCACTTCTTCTGATACTCCTGCTCCTCCTGCCTTCCCACCATCCACCTTGTGCACCCTTCCAAACGACCACTTTTGCTGGCTGCCAGCCACCTAGCCTTCGCTTCTGCTGCAAATGCACTGCTGCTGCTGCTGCTGCTTAACTCAGAGAGAGGAAGCAGGAAGTTGGCAGATTGAGAGAGAGGTCTGCCAACTTCTTGCTTCCTGAGTGCAGAAGAGGTGAGCAGTGACTGAGTGGTGGAAGGAGGTGACTGTCAGGGCAAGGTGGTGGGGTCCTAGTAGGCGTCACATCACTGCCCGCTGGTGGGTGGAATACCAAAAATGTGCAGGCATTTGGGGGTAGTTTTTGCTCTAGAAAAAGCATTTAAAAACTTTGAGCACTATCTTACACTGTCTGTGCACTAGCGGGACCCATGGCGACTCCAACAACTGTTCTTAAGGTAATGGGAAACAAGTGGAAAAAATTGTCCCTGAAAAAGTTCCAGGTCAGTGGAGCTCACAGAAGAGAGCCCCTCTGAGCTGTCCTGATCCAAAAATGAGTGCTTCTGTTTATTTCAAGGCTTGCTTTAGGCAGTGCTAACTCCTCGTTGCACTAGCAATGGGTCCCACTGATGCAACATAGTGAGTGGAAGCGAAGGAGCAGTAATGAATACTGCCCATTGCTCGGTGAGATGAGGTTACCTGAGCTAAAAAAAATAATGCATGATATATAAAACATTATTTTCAGGTGCTTTTAATATTGCTTCCCTTGGGTTTTATGCAGTTATGTATATACATTTATAAATGTGTGCCATTTTGATGATGATGATAATGATTAGAAAAGCAACTCTCAAGTGTGTGGGTGGGTGTGAACACACACACATATTTCAGAATTGAGGCCAACAGGCCTTAGTGTTTCCTAAAATTATTATTTACTCAATTAGAAATCAGATTAGGGAAGCATACAGAGGTTTTTGCTGCAGAGAAGCAGATGGCAAGTGATGGAAGAAGCTTCCCCAGCAGGGCCCTTGCAAATTCTGAAATCAAGGGAAACAACGGGTTTACTGAAGTCATAGTGGGATGCCCTCTTTTTTTAATATAAATGTAGATCATAATACGAAGACAAAATTGTACTGAAGGTTATCTTTACAGATGGAAAGTGTATGATATTTCGAAGACTGTTCTAACTTCAATAATATGTATATGTTGCTGTATGATACATTTTGCAGATGTGTAGGGTATGTTATTGAAATACACATGTCTACCCTCCAAATCATTAGCAAATAAAAGTGTGGGTCTTTCATATAGCTCCATTTGCTGTCCTTTTGGAGTTTTATTCCTGCAGTGTCAGGAATGTGTGATGTGCGAGATGGACCTCTGAAGGAAACCATGCACCACCATTGTGTTGTGATCAAAGGGAGGGGAGAAAGCCCTCACATACCAGTAATCATTGAGAAATAAGTGGAGATATGTCTAAGATACTTTTTCTAATTTGTCAAAAAGACATTGTCATGCCAACTGATTTTTTTTCTTTACAGTGTCTTTTTTGTTCATCATCAAGAGTATTAGCAAGCAAGAGTAGGCTTGCATTAGCATGTGCACGTATTTGTGTGTGAGAAAGAGAGCACACAATTTATTTACACATACCCAGAAAAAGCACTTAAGGATAGTGCCAGTTGATATTAACAAGAAATGCTTTCTCTGTAAGTCACAGCAGGACAATCTAGCCACAAAAAGAGAGCATCATTCACCATTGAGTGATCATAATTTATTTTCGCTTTGTAGGGGATGTTAACGTCATCTCTTGTTTTCTGCATATATCTTGGTACAAGGCAGGATGAAGTGGGGGTCTGATGCAAATGTTGTTGGAACAGTGTTGGAACAAAAGAATCTAGGATGGATTCTTAAATTGAGAATCTGGACATGCCAGTATTTCAGGACATGGAGCTGGGGATAATAACACAAGATGGATGCTAGATTTTCATATTTAGAGCATCATCAGACAAGCGTTTTATTGCACGCTTGCTACTGCCCACTTATGGATCACACATCCTTTAGACACTGGTGGCCGCCTCCCACACACCTCCTGCTCCTTCTGCTCATTTTTCCTTTGCATCCCTTTTAATCCATCTTTTTTTTTTTAAAGGAACATGCCACCATTTCCTGCTGTGTGCAGGCAAAGCGGCATAATATAAATGGCCCCTGAATGGGCCATGAGTGGTCATTGCTGCTTCCTCTTTCTCTCCCCATGTAAAGAGACCATCACTATTGTGGGAAAGCAGCAGGAGGCCATAGCGACGGTAGGGAAACTCAAAAATCCACCCATCTGATGATGCTGTTATATATGCAATTCATATTCTATACAATTGAGGCAGGCTTTATAGGATAGTTGAGTTGTTTTTAGTGGCCTTTGAGTTTGTTCTGTTCTTGTCTCTTGTCCTGTCTGGTTTTAAAGAGAGTCGTATTACTTGCTAATGATGATCCCAGCAGTTCATTTCTCGCCTGTAGTCATTAAATAGCCCCTTGGGTATCTTAAGTGCTTTGTATGTTAGGAAGAAGAAGAACACACTGTGGAGCTAGTATTATTTTTATCATAGATTGGAAGCGCAGAACTGGCGGCTCATAGGCAGGAGCCTCCTGCAGAATTGCCATTCATGGGAAATATGTCCATGTGCCGTTGACGGCTCAAGGAGCAAACTGGTGATACCAGTCAGAAATAGGTTTATTATATGTAACTAGCAAAATGTCAGTCAAATAAAATGTGTATCAAAATGTGGCCCAGGAAGAACGGAGATTTTGCTAGGGATGGATGAGAAATTTGCATTGTCAAGGTTGACAATGTTTTTGTTTTTTAATGGATTTATCTGACCAAGTTGTGTGCAGTTTGCAGTAGGAAATCTTACATTTCTGGGCTTGCAATGCATTCCACAAAAGAAAGAGTTGCATCCGACCACATGTATGCATTTGAAAATGCACACAAACACAGTTTAGTTAATGGGGGTATGTGTCCAGTAATGCATTCATTTGAAAAAATGCACATAAAATATGTATGGATATTTTTCTTTAACTCCACCATGACCACTACAATCATCACACTCTCACACACACACACACATACACACACAAAAAAAAAATCTGCATGGAACCAGTATAGAACCGACTTGAAGATAGGAAATGGAAAAATGGATTTCAACAGTGCCCATCTCTACTCCTTGCATAATGCAGTTTGGGGGAAGGTTCTCCAACTGTTTAGGAGGTAATTTCTTCTGTTTGCCATAGCTCAGTTGTCTAATAAAAAGCAGAGCTATTGAAGAGAGGTATTACAAAGTAAACTTTCTGTAAAATTGTTGAACATACCTGATGAAGAATATATTGTAGTTGCTGTATTTGCATCAACTTCAACCAAAGATCTGCAGTTTGATTCGGACAAAGAACCCAGGACTGTCACAGGTGCTATACTGGGATGCCGCAAAGCAGCTTTCAGTGGAGCTATGTGGTTGTACTGGACAGATGACATACATCCTACAAATCCAAAGGAATTTGCTTTGGAGACTTCCAGATCTAGACCCTGACTATCTGTAAAATATAAAGCAAAAGAAGGCTGTTTGACCTGTCCTTCTTTATACAAATTAAAGAGCATTTCAGATTAATTTCCTTCCATTTAACTTAGGGGTAGGTAACATGTAGCCCTCCAGATATTTTGGCTTACAGCTCCTATCAGCCCTAGCCAGCATAGCTCATGATGAGGAATGATGGGAATTGTAGGCCAAAACATCTGGAGGGCCACAGTTGTCCACCACTCATTGGCCAGCTTCTAACTCAATCATTTCCATACAATCTTAAATCCATGTATCAATGCATGGCATAAAGTTACCATTGCATTTTTTAAGTATAAATTAAGAGGGACTCTGGCTAGGTTCTAGGGAAAATAAACAATGAAAGTCAATGTGGTCCATAAAGAAAGACTGGGATTTGGGGGCAGTTTCCTGGGCAGTTCACAAAAAGTTAAAACTCAAAAGCACAACTTAAAGAGGTCCTTTACTCTTTGACAGTCATCACCTTTGCTCAGAGAAATATAGTATCTGAACTTTCTCCTAGGAAAAAAATGAGAACAAAAATGTCAACATTAAACATAATGTGCACCATAAATAATGTTCCCAGTTCCCAAAGTTAAGGCACTAAAATTAGCGAACATATCCTAAGAATTCTGCAACTAACAAATTATATATTTGATCAGATGAGTGTTTTATTGCACGCTTGTTACTGAGCTCTCACAGATTTTTGTGGGTCCTATTCACGTCATCATCTGTGTCCTGTGTGCTTCCTGCCCCTTCTAGCCTTCCTCAGGTGACCAAAAAAAAAAAAAAAAAAAAAGTCTCTGGTAAGTCTGACTTGGTTTTTGAGATGGAACCTGCTGCTATCCAATGCAGTGTGCAGGAGAAGCAACATGATGAAAATGGCCCACTGAATGGGCCATGTACACATTGTTTACTTCCTCTTTCGAAAGTGGAAGTATTATTTATTTATTTATTTATTTACGTTTATATCCCACCTTTTTTCCTCCAAGGAACCCAAGGTGGCGTACATCCTCCTCCTCCTCTCCATTTTATCCTCACAACAACAACCCTGTGAGGTAAGCTGGGCTGAAAGTCTGTGACCGGCCCAAAGTGACCCAGTGGGTTTCCATGGCCGAGTGGGCACTAGAACCTGGATCTCCTGACTCCCAGTCCGACACTGTAGCCACTACACCACACTGGCTCTCACAATGAGGGACAAAAGTGTGTGCAGGTGGAGAAGCAACTGTAAGGAAACACAATTTCCCCCCATGTGATGAGGCTCTAAATGTAATGCATTCTGGGATTTATTTATTTATATATTGCCTTTCTGCCAAAAATGACACTCAGTGCAGCTTACAATCACTAATAAAACTCAATAATAACAATAATAATAACAACAAATGTGTTAACCACAATCAAAAACACTTAAAAGCATAACAATTACAGAATAAAAACAGCCTCCAATGCAACAGACCTTCTTACACACCAAAGAGCCACTTGAACAAAGCAATTGTTGCCTGCTGTCAAAAGGACAGCAGGGAGGGAGTGAACCCAGCCACTCTCAATAGAGAGTTCCACAGCCAGGGAGTAGCTGCCGAGAAGGCCCTCTTTTGTGTGGTCACCAAACACACTTCTGAAGGCAGCAATCTCAAAAGAAGGGCTTCTCCAGAAGATTTTAAGAACTGGGCAGGCAGAGGAGGCAGTTTTTAAGATATTAGATTTTCCTCTTGTCACTTGTCATCTGTTGACCCTGAACTGAAAGACTGGGTTTTTTCATTAACTGTTGGTTTTTTGTATGGTTCTTCTGATGACTTCAACTGTTATTGTCTGCTGATTCATGGCTATGCCCCTGATTGTGTTATTAAGTCTCTCTCTCTCTCTCCCCCCCCCGCCTCTTTCTCTCTGTGTGTGTGTTTAAGACAGCAAAAATACGGTGGGTGGGGAGCCTATACTCTCTTGAAAGATTTGGGGAAAAGGAAATACTCTTTAAAATCAAGCTGTAAATATCAACACCATCCTTGTTTGAAAATAAAACAATTCCCTTAAAGTACATTTTCTTCTTGTTTCTGTTGTGCAGTATTCAGCTGACTTGTTTTTGGCCTTTTAAAAAAAGCTCTTACAGCACCATAAGCCTTACAAACACGCCCAGCATAGCTTGGGCGTGGTGAGGTCGTTGAGGGTGGGGGTGGCACGACGAGCATGGAGGTCATCCATTGGATGTCCCCTCATCAGGCCACCAAGGAGGGGAGGGGTCCCCACGCTTATTTAAGGGGAGAAAACTTACCCTCCCCTCCTCCTTCTTTCAAAGCGGCTCCCTCCCGCCCTTCCCTGTAGGTAGTGTGGTTTATCGGTTGTCACTAGGAGGCCAAGTAGGAATTTTTTACTTATTACCTACTGTTAAGGTCATACGTTTTTTCACCTACTAGACTAAGGTGTAATAAATAGGTTAATTGGCGTTCTGTTTTGGTCACATTGGTTGGCAGGGAAGTGGACATCTCCATGTGGTTAGGGCTGGTGAGCATTCCACAGCACCTAGCGGTGATGGGTAAACACCTGAGGCTCAACAGCTACGAACCCTATGGTCCAGCTGGAGAGATAAGGGTTACCCTTGAGACCGACCCTTCTCACTCACCCGCACACTTACATCACGTGGAGGGGTGACACCGGAAGGTCTCCCACCTCGAAAGGGGGAGCCAAAGGGTGGCAGAACATTTCGTGCCACCCTCTGGACAGGAATGTTTCGCCCACGAGAATACGGATTCATTCCGTTATAGAGGAGATGCCTGCTTAGGTTACCCTTCTGCAGTTGTGTTCAATAAATGTGGCCCAGTTCTAACCCAAACTATTGTGTCGCCTCATTATTTCCACACTCCACTCACCGCAACCTCTGCCTGTTTACTCTAAAGTAAATCCAGTACTGTTCAATGGAGCATAGGATTATTTTACCCTTAATCCAGGATGGGAAACCTATGGGCCACAGCCCACAAGCATTTCTCACCTGGCCTGCAAAATTTTATATTTCCTTATTACTCTCTGATAAGATTCCCTATATTACCAATAAAGTAGCTAAATTTTGTGCGATTGCAATAACATGCCGTACCTTTTTAGCCCCTGAGTGTACTCTGTGATTTTAGATGGATTTGTTGATATAATTGTTTTGAACTCTGACTTTCTAGATGTTGGTAGTTTTAATGTGTTAACATATTTTGTATAGAGTGTTTGTTAAATGTACTGTTGGTATTGGTCAATGACCGTAATAAAATATATTCATTCATTCACCTGGTCTTCCAGCTTCTTCACCAGGCCCCACCATCTCTTCCTCAGGAAAAGCTTTTATCCCCAATCAGCAGCTGAGGGAAGATAACAGCTTGTAGAGGAGATGGGGCAAGACATGGGGAGGAAGCTGTTGGGTGATTCAGTCCTGCTTACTTTTGATGCTTGTCCTGCTTATTTGGGGTAGATATGGAAAGGTTTGATAATTTGGATGCTACTTGAAAATGCTGATGAGTGATTCAGTTCTGCTTACTTGTGAGTAGACATGCAGAGGCTTGGTATTTGGGATGCAATTGGAAAGTGCTACTGACTTATTCAATCTTGCTCACTTCAGAGTAGGCTTTAAATTAGTATGAGTCCCATTTTGGCCCCACCCACACTGCCTTTGGCTCTTCCCATAGATATAACGTCACCCCTGAACCTTTCTCAAATTGGAATTTAACAGTTAGGTATACGAGTTGTGACAATATTTAACAGAAGAAAAGTGTGATCCTTAATCACTTCTCAGGTGAATCAAATGGCATGTGTAATGCACAAAGAAGTGTAGGGAAATTAAAAGCCAATTTTAAAAAAATATCTTTGGGAGGTTATTGTGTAAGATAACTAATAAATATAAGAGGATGTTTACTGTTGCTAGTTGCAAAGCTCCAGTAACAAAGTTCCCAACTAAGACCAAGATAATACAATTATCACAGAGATTCCAAAGCCACTGACCTTTCCCTTTTTTAATAACCCACTGCAGGATGTTTAATAACCATAAGTTTCCAGGAGGCTGTGTTTTACATGTTCATTCAAATTCAGCAACTCCAGCATCATGATGCCCTATAAGAGAATACCAAAGGCAAAGAGGGGGAAATACCACCTCCTAAGATGTCATATTCATTTTCTTCTACACCCTGGGGCTTTGGAAAGCATGAATCACTTACAGACCTGTTGACCTCATTGCCCTTGTGTAATCACAATACACGCCAGCTGGATATTGAGCCACTGGAGGCCCATATGGAACCCACTTTCTCAACACACATAAACACACACACACAGTCTGATGACATCTCAAAGACCTACAGCTTTATTTGTCATCCACTTTTTATTGTGTTTTTTTTTAATAATCTCAAGTTGCAATAAATCCATTTGTCTTCAAGGTGCCACAACACTGTGTATATGTTTTTTGTTTTGTTTTTTTGCTTTTGAGAGAGAGAGAGAGAGAGAGAGATTGTAGAGCTGAATTTAGAGAGAGAGCTGAATTTTCTGATACACTAAACTGAATTGACAGGCATGTGAATTTTAATATACCAGTTTTAAACTATGTCAATGGCCCCGTACTCCATTTTAGCCTTTGAAGTTCAGGAACATGAAGGAAGATGTATGTTGCATTAGATTGAGAAGAACTTTAAATATGGTTGTGTATGTTTGATGGTTTATTTATTCTTTTATTCATTTATTACATTTATATCCAACCTTTTTTCCTCCAGGGAACCCAAGGTGGTGTACTCCCCATGTTATCCTCACAACAACAACCCTGTGAGGTAGGTTGGGCTGAGAGTCTGTGACTAGCCCAAAGTCACCCAGTAGGTTTCCATGGCTGACTAGAACCCAGATCTCCCGACTTCCAGTCGAACACCTTAGCCACTACACCACACTGGCTCTCTCACACTGGTTTGTTTTCTCCTCTGCTGTACTTTCTCACATAAAGTTCCAATCAGTCTCATAAGGTGATTTTTAAAAATATTTTTGACCAGTTAACAAAATTGAAACAATGCTTATGTCTCTGCCTTCTAGGTAGGAAGTGATTGCTAGCAGTTCCTAGATTGAGTCAAAGTTGCTAAATCAACTACAGGATTCTTGGAGGATTAAGAAAGACAAGAATCATATACCAATTAAGCCTTTCCCACCCCTGACTGGAGTGACCCTGACTGGGATTGTTGTCCTTACACTGCTGATCATCTGGGCTATGGGGAATAGTTGGTGGGTCTCCCCAGGGCTTGGCAGGCCACATGGAGAGCAGCAGATGACATATGCGGTTTTTTGTTTGCCCACCGCCAGATAATCAACAGCACCTGAGCTGGACTGCTACTACCATCTCGTGACTTTACATTTTTTCCAAGCCTGCCTAGAAGCTCTGGAACAGTGTATGAAATCAGACAAGAAGCTCTTCCAACAGCTCCTTATACAGAAAGCTCAGAATCTCCAATGCTAACAGTACGCTCAGTATATCCCCTTAATTCAAATTAATAATATAATAACAAGATTTCCTTTCATACTGTCCTTTCAAATTGATGGCTGCAATCGTAGCCTGGCTCAGTCACAAATTAGATGGTAGAGAGAAGCATAGTAATTAGCAATGAATTTCTGCACCAGAGCACACAAGCGAGGCAGAAAATCACCCTCAGGCGTACAAGTTTCCGAGCACTGCCACTAAACATAAAACTGGGTCCTTGGGGCTCTGTGGAAAGTGAGTCTGCAGTTAGAAAACACTGGCCATATTTTTCTTCACCATGTGTGGAGAACAAACTCAACATTCAGATGTTGAGGTTGTGCCTCATTCTTTAAAGGTGAGTCCAGACCATCGGCTTTTTAAGCAAACTGTTACCAGAGATCTTTGTGCAAGGAGGTGGCACAATTGCACCATGTTCCATGATTTATCTCTGTTTTAATGACATTCCTTTTTTTCCCTTGTTAAAGCTTATGCCTCCAAAAGGAGTTAATTTTTTCATAATTCTTAAAATATTTGTTAGAGAGTACACAAAACCCATGAACCTCTAGTGTAAGAGGCAGTTTTCCTGGAAAAAAGATATAGCTAAAAGATATAGCTAAGTTATATGTTATTTTGATAGAGGAAAGATCTCCAACATATTGTCAATGTTCATATCTTAGCACACAAGTGGAAAAAATTACCATGAGTACCGCAATAGGAACGAAGGAAAGAAGAACAACAGCTAGGAAATCACCCCAATATGGGCCAAGATTTATGGAGGAGCCATACTCATTAGTAGAGTACATGCTTTGCATGCAGAAAATCCCAGGTTCGTTGCGAGCGACGCCTTAGTTTACCCGAGCTCTGGCATCTGAGTCGTTATTTCCTTTCTTCGTCTTCTTCCATCCGCAATGCAATTCTCAAGATTTCTTTATCCAATTTCCCAAAATTTGTGTTTTTTTAAAACGTGTGCAAGTGTGCACATATTCATTTGCACAAATGTGCATTTACCCACCCACCCCAAATTTGTGTTTTCTATGGTGGAAAATGCATATTTCCAGATAGAGCAACTAAAGAATCCTACCTGAAAGCCTGGATAGCCATTGCCAGCCAGTGTCAACAGTACTGGGCTAGATGGACCAATGGTCTGACCTAGCAAAAGGCAGCTTCCTTTATTCCTAGTTCTACCTCCTGGATCCAGATATACAGAACCAAAACTATCTTCTCCCCTTAATAACTGAAGGATATATGGCATACAGGCTTAAGCAATAAAAGTTCTAGGTCAGCTTTATAAGATCCAACATGCCATGCTCTCCTCAATCCTATGTATATTTACTGAGAAAAAGACCACTGAGTTTAAGAAGAGAGCAAAGGATTTTAAACTCAGAGTGTGGTTTTTTTTGAACTTTTTTAAAAAATTAATTGCAAATATACATGTTGATAGAGGGAAGCAAGCAAGAAGGCTTTCAGAAAGGCGTTCTAGTCTGAAAGCCATATCTGATTCCCGGAGCAAGTGCAGCAGTCATTGCTACTATTACTAAGAAACCATTCTTCTTGGAGCAAGTTCAAAATGGTCTTTCACCCTCTCTTGGCACACCCATTCAGGCAGGGCTTTTTAAGTAGGCATACATCACATTCCAGCCATTTGGGAGTGCTGATGTTTAGCTTTGAAAACCATCAGTAGAGACCAAGCCCCAACAAGTTACCAAAAAGTAGAATTCCTTGGAACAGTAAAGTATCACATCCCAAGTAAAGAATTTGGCTTTTATCACATATAATCAGTGCTTTAGAACAAACTCTTGATGACATTCTCCTGAGTATAAGTCACACATTCTTACACTAATTTTGCCCACACATTTTTAAACATCCTGAAAGACTGTATTTTAAAGTCTAAAACACGCAATGGGACATGACCATTTTTGTTCAGTCTCAAAAGCCATCTACTCTACCCTTCAAAGCAACACAACCACGCCCATATTATTTTCATTTTTAATCAGGGCTCACAATGTGGACTATTGTAATAAGAAAAGACTTGATTGATGCAACATAATGGTGAGCAACGAATGCCAAACAAAGGAATACAAGATTCTTTTGATAGCAGACAGCTGCAATTGAGAGAGCAACGGCTTCATCTAAAAATAAAGCTAGAAGAGAGAATCTCAGGGGGACAGAAGGCGGAGACTTTGCAACCTTCTATTTCGACAACCCTCCCTAAAGGGATCCTATAGATACTCTCTGGAGTGTAACATAAGACACAGCAATTAAGTAATATTACCGTGCAAACTCTATTTCTGAAAATAGTAGCAGTCTCCAAAGAGGGATGTAGAATGTTTTTCTCTCAACACGAAGTGGCTCCCCCGCCCTTACACAGACACACAGACACACTCACTCAGCTCATTCTGAGAACAATGTGGAACTGGGCCATGTAGGAGGAACCAATAGTTCTAACTAAAGGCTAGTATGAATTGTACAATTCTTAGGTTTCAGAACTATTAGCTCATAATAGCTTGTGTTCAGAATATGTGCTCAAACCTCCCAGTAGTAGGATGGCCGCTTGTACATTGTCAAATAAGAGGACAAAAGAGGAACCAGATCTGCACAAATTCTACATATGGTGATTTGTAGGTAGAGATACAAATTTAGAAATAATAATTATAATTGAATTAGAAAAACAATACATTTCACCATCATGAGGAAGACTGACCAAGTGACCTGTGTGCCTGCTCAGTCTGTTGTCCAGGTGGATGGGCAACTTCAAGGCCTCTGCTCTCCCTCCTTAGGGTTCTTTGTCTTTGAAGCAGACTTGGACTGGACAGCCCACCAAATAGAGGACACCTTCAAATAGAGAACTGTCTTCTGCCAGCTGTCCAAAATAGACAACTGTCCTCTGTAAACTAGCACATCTGACCATCCTACCCAGCAGCCCAGTTTCAGATGGATTTCACCACAGAAACCCCTCAATCTCCTGACATATTCACACAAAGAGATCCCCAAGTAGACCACCTTCCCTTTTTCAATCAGGAACATTTCGTACTCACAGAAAACTGTTCAGACTGAACACATGGTGAGAGCAGTGGGAAATTGGGATCTTGCTGGCCCTGCCATTTCCCACTCCAATGCTTTGTTGGCTCCACAACTTGGTATGAGTTGGCAATAGCACATAACACATATTCTAATGTACAGACCTCCTGTACGGCAAGGTCCGTAAGGATGCAGTCCTATCAATTGTGCCCTCAGTGATTGGAAGACCATGAACTTGGAGGCGTCCAATCATCCAATGCAGAGCAGAAGGAGCGGCAGAGGTTATATTCACCTCCCCATTGCCATCCTCCTGCCCTGCAGTTTATTTCAGATGGGAACCCTAATCAGTGAGGGTTTCAGGATAACTCATACACTGGCCTCCCTGCCCACCGGAATGCCCCCTTTTCTTCTTGTTTCTAAGGTCAGAGACAGTGCTCCAACCTCAGAAGGGGGAGTTGGAGATCTCCTCCCTCCCTTGCAGTTGACTCAAAAAGAACCACATCAGCTGCTTTTCAGAGCAGCTGATGTGGTTCTTTTTGAGTCAACTGCAAGGGAGGGAGGAGATCTCCAACTCCCCCTTCTGAGGTTGGAGCACTGTCTCTGACCTTAGAAAGGAGAATCCCAACAATCCTATGGTCAGGTGTCTTTTGTTCCATCTTTTGCTCATTGATGGAATCCAACTTTTTGTAGGAGAATTTTGTTCATATACAAATGTACATTTGTGCTCATGGGCATTAGTGCTAATGTACAAGTGCTCATTTGTAAAAATCTCTCCCTGCAACATTTTTTTAAAAACACAACAACAGCGTTCCACAAGTCTGCAGAATCTGCATGACTCAGAAAAAGCCAGTCCACTGTGACATCCCCAGGTTAGATTTACAGAAATCTAATCTCATTTGAATCCATTGTGGATTTCTCCCATATCCCTAGTTAAAGTGCAACAAAATTCCTTGTATCCAAACTTTGGTGACCACTGTGAACATGGGAGTGAGAGAGTCTGAAAACAAGAAGCCACAACACTTTAAGCGCTAACAAGCATTTAACAATTCATCTTTTAAAGACAGGGCACATGTGAGGTCATACATGGAGGTGGAAAATAGATCTTTAGAGACAACAGAACTGTATGAATTCATAAGGTCAAGGATAACTATGACAAGCAAATTTGACATTTTCTAGAAGACTACAGGCAATAACCTTTTGTCAGACATATAATTAGACCAAGTTTTAGTGGGTTGGATCCAGGATCTTTGTTTCACCAGCAGAAGGATAATGCTTGAGGAATGGGATTCTGCTGGTGGAATGGGATTCTGTATACTCTCCCTACAATGTGCACTCCAAATCTTCTCTGGAGGGTCCCTCTAGATTGGAAGAGGACTGCAGAGGGAGAGAAGAGGATGTAGAAGTCCTGTTCACCCAGTACTGTTTGTAAAAGTTTATAACAGTTAGTGCACACTGCCAGGGTTTAGGACAGAATGCAAGAAGATACCATAGTTTAAATATGCATGATGTGTATGCATGAAACCAGGGATTAGAGCAGTAGTACCAAGGTACAGAGCAATGATCTTAAATTAGAAGTTACAATAAAGGTATAAATATCCAAATCCAAACCAAGAGAAATCTATTGCAAAGTCAGTCCGACATCCACTGAAATTATGGAGTAAAGAGCACAAGATTATGTTCATTAACCTCCCTTCCTCTTCCAATATTTTGTGTTGGATTGTGTCCTCAATACTGTTTGATCATTACCACAATCTATTCCCTAATGGATGATGCTCTAAAGTCACATCATGTGAGGCTGCCTGACGCCCTACAGATGGTTTAGACTTCAAATTCCATCAGCCTAAGCCAGCAGGATCAACAGTCAAGAATCCTGGGAGTTGTAGTCCAAGGCATCTGGAGGTCATTGAGGTGCAGGGGGAAAGACCGGCTTAGACTACAGGTGGGGTAAACTTTCTGGACTTGAGGGGGTTTCAGAAATGCCCCATGAAACTAGGACTTTTTTTACAGCTCCCTCATACTGCTTATTTCTTTTCCCAAACCACTCAACTAGTTAAAGGTTGAAAAGGCAATAGTACAGGCTGCCTGCACCAGCAGGAATGAAATACAACGTTAATAAGGGATATTATAAGAAAGAACCACAAAATGCTAAGGGATCACATGTGTACTTCAAACCTTCATCCATGTAATGAGAGACTAGGGCTACAAGATCAAAATCAAGGGCAGCCACCAAATAGTGAGGACACCAATTTAAAAATCAATACATGGTCTTTTGAATAAGGAAAGTACTTCTTCGGGAACTCTGCTATGCAATTTTAAAATGTGTTATTTCATCAAAACTGTTATTTCGGAGAGTTACGGTCATGTTTAAACATCAACCAGCAAAATATATGATAGGTGGGTTGTTTTACACTTTTATGTTTTACATACATTCACCGCTGTAATGAATTTGCCAGGCACTTCCAGGACAAAATCTTTGACATCCGTCAGGACTTAGACTCCAGTGTTATAGCAGTTGAATCTAGTGAGGTGTCCAGAGCGCAGGCTTGTCCTGTTTTCTTGGATGAGTTTCAGTTGGTACAGCTCAAGGATGTGGACAAGGTGCTTGTCCGCGCAACCACCTCTGCTCTGGATCCTTGCCCCTCTTGGCTAATAAAAGCTAGCAGGGATGGAACAGCCGGCTGGGCCAAGGAGGTGATTAATGCCTCTCTACGAGAGGGAGTGGTCCCAGACCATCTGAAAGAGGCGGTAGTGAGACCACTCCTGAAGAAAACTTCCTTGGACCTGGAAAATCTTAGTAATTACAGGCTGGTAGCAAATATTCCATTCCTGGGCAAGGTCCTTTGGGGGGGGCGTTGCGGGCCAGCTCCAGACACTCTTGGATGAGACTGATTATCTGGATTCATTTCAGTCGGGCTTCAGGCCTGGTTTTGGCACGGAAACAGCCTTGGTCGCCCTGTATGATGACCTATGTCGGGAGAAAGACAGGAGAGGGAGTGTGACTCTGTTGATTCTCCTCAACCTCTCAGCGGCTTTTGATACCATTGACCATGGTATCCTTCTGGGATGAGTCGCTGAGCTGGGAGTGGGAGGTACTGCTCTGCAGTGGTTCCGCTCTTATTTGGCAGGTCGGATACAGAAGATGGTGCTTGGGGAACATTACTCGGCCCCGTGGACTCTCATGTATGGGATCCCACAGGGGTCGGTTTTGTCCCCCATGATGTTTAACATTTACATGAAGCCGCTGGGTGTGGTCATCCGGAGCTTTGGAGTGTGCTGTCATCAGTATGCTGATGACACGCAGCTCTATTTCTCCTTTTCATCTTCAGCAGGAGAGGCTATGGATGTGTTGAACCGGTGCCTGGCTGCGACAATGGACTGGATGAGGGCTAATCAACTGAAACTCAATCCAGACAAGACTGATATGCTGTTAGTAGGTGACTCCACTGACAGGATGGGTGTTTGTGTGTTCTACCGGTTCTGGATGGGATTGCACTCACCCTAAAGGAGCAGGTTCATAGCTTGGGGGTTCTTTTAGATCCATCATTGCCACTTGAGGCTCAGGTGACCTCAGTGGCACGGAGTGCCTTCTACAAACTCCGGTTGGTGGCCCAGCTACGCCCCTATCTAGACAGGGATAACCTGGCTTCAGTTGTCCATGCTCTCGTAACCTCCAAGTTAGATTACTGCAATGCACTCTACGTAGGGCTGCCTTTGAAGATGGTTCAGAAGCTGCAGCTTGTGCAAAATGCAGTGGCCAGATTGATTTCGGGAACCAGAAGGTTCGACCATATAACACCTGCTCTGGTCCGCTTGCACTGGCTGCCTGTATGTTTCCGAGCCCAATTCAAGGTGCTGGTTTTGACCTATAAAGCCTTACACGGCTTGGGACCACAATACCTGATGGAATGCCTCTCCCAACATGAATATACCCAGTCACTACATTCAACATCTAAGGTCCTCCTCCTGGTGCCTACTCCGAGAGAGGCTCGGAGTGTGGCAACGAGGGACAGGGCCTTTTCGGTGGTGGCCCCCAGACTGCTCGGCTGGCACCAACGCTGCTATCTTTCCGGCGCCAGGTTAAGACTTTCCTCTTTGCCCAGGCATATGGCGGCACATCTTAATCACCCACATGTTTAGTTTTTTTTTTTTTTGATGGTTTTTAATGATTTATGTGTGTATGTTCTGTGTTTTAGAATTTTAAATTTTGTATACTCGTTTTATCTTAACTTTAGAATTTCTGTAAACCGCCCAGAGAGCCCTGGCTTTGGGAGCGGTATATAAGTGCAATAAATAAATAAATAAATAAATATTCCAGCTAGGGGAGGATGGATTTTCCACAGAGTTTTCTTTTTCTTTTTCTCTTTTAGGGGAGTGTAGCCTTCTGTAGTTTGGCAGTGTTGCATGCTCCACATAGCTTCTGGTTTTCTTTTAGAATTTCTATTTTTAATTTCTGAACTGGTTTGTGTGTGGTTCCCTCTGATTCATTCATTTAACTTTTCCCTTGCAGGTAAGCTATGTGCATGAGCGACTGTGCACATCAAAAGTGCCCCGTTTTATTTAATGGAAAATCCAGTAGTTTAATTTAAGCTCCTTTACCACCTTTAAGAATTCCCAGTTGAGTAACACATACAGACGGAAAAGAGACTGCCTGCAAGCCATGTAATTAATTCCATCGAAAGGCTAGACCAGTTTCATAGTTTTACCCTGATACAGATAAGGAGATCCGCATCTCGATGTTGTATTCAAGAGCAGCTATAGATTTTAAAGCACTGAACAATGTCTGCCTGTTAGCTTCAGTTAAATGGAGCCTTCAGCTAATATATCAAGTGGTCTGAATATACAAGGAAAGGTGCTGGAGCATGCACATACTTGCATGATTAAATAAAAGGGGGAAATTGCTTGGATATGTTATCATGTGTGCACTACAGGGTCTATTTCTTTTTATACATTGCATCACTTGCAAACCATACTGGAAGGCCTTGTGCGCCTTCTTGTAGAAGTATAGCTGGATTACCATTACCCAGGATGGAAATACATCTGAGTAACCACTGGATTTTATATTTCCAAATGGGGGGATCCAACATTTCCCCCTTCTGTCTTCCCAGCAACCCTAGGGGCTTCTCCAGGCCCAACTTTTCCACCTTCACCTGATATGCAGAGCCTAATTTGAATGTCTGCTGAGCCCTCCTCCATCACCTCACTTTAGGACTCTGCAGATACTGTGACTTCACCATCAAGACAGGGGTTTTGCTTTCCATTTTATTAATTCATTCATTCATTAACTAAACGTAACTCATTAAGTGTAGCTGTGGAATAGGAGCAGGTAATTGACTGTCTTAAAATCCAGAATGAAATTCAAAGGAAAGGAATATCAGGAGCACCCTAATTCTAGCTAGTGGCTAGAAAGACAAGGAGAGATAAGCAGAGGGGGTGCTCCAGCCTAGCAAGATTTGGTGGCTTCTTGTAAGAGCGCTGGAAAGGCCAGTCCAGATAGGTTTGCCTGGCATCTACTTCATGGACTTTTAGGTTCCAAGTAAAGACTTTTTTTAAAAAAATGATCCAAGACTTTTTAGGGTGTTTCAAAGGCTTCTTTCTTTCTTTACTATTTTTACACAACCTCTTAGAATTTACCATTTTAGAACCTGCCTATGCTGCGGGATTTTTATGGTAGTGCTTGATTGTATTGGTATTTGTATGTTTACCATTTAATGCTTTATTTTAATTTTTGAGGTACACAGTTTTATTTGCTCTGCTTATTTGCTCAGTTTTATTTATCGGCACTCAGAAGCAGTGCAGATAAATAAATAAATGGCTATGTTGTCTTTAATTCACCAATGAATTTATATAGGGTTTATGGTGCTTTACAGAGTAAAAGTGAACAGACTCCTGCCCCGAAGGAGCTCCAAAGCTAGTATTTGATACATATTCAATTAGAGATCAATCCTGCGGCTCCCAGATGGTGTCTGTGGAGCCATAGGATGCCCCAGCTCTCCTCCATGCTGTAGACAACACCAGCTATGACTGCAGAGGAGGAGATCCAGCATGGATATTGTCCCTACCACTGGATAAAGCACCAAGGCTCCTCCTCTTCTGAGGTAACTGTTGCAATCTGAGAAGAGGAAGGGAAGGGTAGAAAGGGGGTCACGAGGACACAGATCTGTCAAATCCACAAGTCTCTCCATTCCGAGCCCTAAAACGGTAGGTGAACTACATGGACCTCTGAACCATCTAGGTCAAAATACATTGGGAGAAACAGAAGGCTAAAAAGCCCCTGTTGTTCCTTCCACCTTGCTAGGTAGGCCTTCAGATAGACGGAGCCCTCCATCTATCAAACGTCAGTCCTTTAGGCTTGTCCTATCAAGCACCAGTCCTTCAGGATCTTAGTCAATGAAGAAAAAAAGAAAGGACTGAGGTAGAGCAGTCAGGGAACAAACAAACAAACCAAAAACCAAAGAGAAGAACATGAGAGATGATTTTTGCAAAGGAGTGAGAGTCCCAGTTGGTCCAGAGATCTTCATTTGGGTTTCTGTTTAGGTATCATTTCATTTTCTCCATTTCCTTGAGTGGCAGGGCTTCTGATACTTTCTATAATATTTGTTGATTCACACACATAGAAGTTAGACAGGGAAAGGAGGAAGATACACAGCAGTATTTGTCTTTAAAGCAACATCAGACCGCATTCAAGAAAAAGTTCAACCACACACACACAAATACACTACCTCTTCTTGACAGCTACCTCCAAAAGTTTACATTTCTTTCTTTTGTTTAGTAAAAAAAAATGAACAAAAAGACCTCTTTTTTTGAGCCCCTATCCAAACAGGTGGAATGGGGGTTTGGTATACTATTAACCACCAAAGAACATTAATCAAGAATATTCTGCTATCAATCTGTACAAAAACTCAGGGAGTGGCTGTTTTGCATATCCAAGGAGCATGCCTGCAGCTGTATCACACACACTGTGCATTGTGTAGGTTCAAAATTAAAATAATAAAATAACTTAATCTAAATAGATAATCATTCTAAGAAAGAGTTTCATCCCCCCACCCCCTGAAAGTTAATATTGGTCAGGCTCTGAAAAATAAGGCAGAGAGTTCACTTGTTATGAAATGTCCTGTGAAAATCTTGAGGAACACACAGCACATGCACCCTGTACTTTTAAACATTGTAATGTGAATTGGGGGCACTTATAAAAATATCCCTCACCGGAAAATTTAAGAAAGGTGAATGAATTCAAACACAAAATAGAATTGGAGTCCTTCTGATGTTACACTGATATTTAACTGTGATACCGTAGAAATTTTAACAGTGAGGTTTTTTTGCAATAATTATTTGTCTCCGATAAAGTTGGCAATCAAAACAACATCCCTACAGGAGGTGTCACCCCAAGGTAAGCAAAACACAGAATTATTTTTTGCATGTTTTTTAAGGTTACTGGCCACAGTGAGATGGATTAAGGATGTTGCCGAACCTAACACAATACATATATTTTGAAGATTCACAAGTCCACAGGTAGGACCAGTCCATTTTGAAGATGGTCCTAGAAGAAAAAAATCAACAATTCCTAACAAAGAATGTTCAAAACATAGGGACAAAGGAGATGAATTATCGCTGAACCTTTTTCACAGCCTTTCTGATTTTGTCTGCAAGAAACAAGGGGCTTTGCTAGACCTGCTGGCTTACGCCGGCAGGGAGGCGGGGCCAAGGGGCGCTAACGTTAGCGCGCCTCGCCCAGGCTTCCAGACGGCGGAGCCACAGGGAGGACGCAAGCCCTGCGGCGTCCGCCATTTTTTTTGTTTTTTGTTTAAAGGGGCTGCGGGTGGCCCGAAGACTCCGGGAAGGTAAGTGGCTTTTTTATTTTATTTTTAAAAACGGGGGGGGGGGGGAGAATGGGAGGGTGGGTGCGATCGCGCCGCCGCCGCCCGAGCAAGCAGCCGAGCAGCGCTTGCCCGGGCAATGCCCGGGATGGGGCGGCATTGCCCGGGCAAGCGCCGCTCGGCTGCTTGCTCGGGCGGTGGCGGTGCGATTGCACCCGCCCTCCCCCCGTGCCACCCACCCTCCCATCCTTCGCCCTCCCCTGTCTTCCCCCCCCCGCCGATGGGCACAGCACTCCTATGAGCGCTGTGCCAGGTTCGCGGATTTTCGTGGCTCCTCGCGAGTAAGCGAGGAGCCGCGAAAAGCCGTGGAAGTCTCCACACTTCCCCCAGCCCCGGCCTGAGGCCGGAGCTGGGGAAAAAGCACGCCATAAGCGACTTAGCTTATGGCGCGCTAGACCAGGCCTCACTGCGGCCTGCCGCCGGATTCCCCTGTACGTCAATCGGACGCACAGCAGGGAAACCAGGTTGGAAGGCGCGCTAAGGCCTGGTCTAGCAAGGCCCAAGCACTTCTCCAGATATCCTTGCAATGTTGTTATTGTTGTTGTTGTTGTTATGATTGCAATGGCTTTTTAACAAAAGTATTGGGGACTGAAATTTTGTCTGCCGCAGTGTGTGTGTGTGTGTGTGTTTGTTGAGATGGGATGGAGGAGTGTTTAATTCCTTCCTGCTGAGCCATTTCTCCACTTAAAATCCCTACAGCTGTTTTCCCATACCATAAGAACATAAGTGCCATGCTGGATCAGACCAAGGGTCCACCTAGTCTAGCACTCTGTTCACAAAGTGGTCAACCAGCTATCGACCAGGTACCAACAAGGCAGGACATGGTGCAATAGCATCCTCTCACCCATGTTTCCCAGCAACTGGTGCACAAAGGTTTACTGCCTTGAATACTGGAGACAGCACACAACCATCAGGGCTGGTAGACATTAATAGCCTTCACCTCCAGGAATTTATCCAACCCCCTATTAAAGCCATCCAAATTGGTGGCCATCACTACATCTTGTGGTAGTGAGTTCCATAATTTAACTATGTGTGTGAAGAACTACTTCCTCTTATTTGTCCTCAATCTCCCACCAATCAGATTCATGGGATGATCCCAGTTCTAGTATTTTGAGAGAGGGAGAAAAATGTCTCCCTATCCACATTCTCCATAGTTGCATAACTTTGTAAACTTCTATCATGTCTCCCCTTAGCCTCCTTTTTTCCAAGTTAAACAACCCCAGTTGATGTAACCTTCCCTCATAGAGGAGATGCTCCAGCCCCTTAATCATTTTAGTTTCACTTTTCTTTACTTTTTCCAGCTCTATAATATCCTTTTTTAGGTGTGGTAACCAGTGTGTGGTCACACCATAGATTTGTATAAAGGCAGTAAGATACTCTCAGTTTTATTCTCAATTCCTTTTCTTATAATGCCTAACATGGAGTTTGCCTTTTTTACAGCGGCTGCACACTGGGTGGACATTTTCATCAAGCTGTCCACCACAGTCCCAAGATCTCTTTCTTGTTTGGTCACCGCCAGCTCAGATCCCATTAGGTTATACTTGAAGTTGGGTTTTTTGGCCCCAATGTGCATCACCTTACACTTGCTTACATTGAACCACATCTGCCATTTGGACGCCCAATCTCCCAGCTTGGAAAGAACCTTTTGGAGCTCAACACAATCCCTTTGTTTTTTAACAACTTTAAATAGTTTGGTGTCTTCAGCAAACTTCACTCCTAATTCCAGATCATTTATGAACAAATTGAAAAGGTTTGGTCCCAATACCAGTCCCTGTGGGACCCCACTATTTACTTCCCTCCATTGGGAGAATTGACCATTTATTCCTACTCTCTGTTTTCTGTTCTCTAACCAGTTACTGATTCAAGAGGACCTCTCCTCTTATTCCATGACTACTATGTTTTTTCAGGAGTCTTTGGTGGGGGAGTTTATCAAAAGCAGTCTAAGTAAACAATGTCTACAGGATCACCCCTGTCTACATGTTTGTTGACACTCTCAAAGAATTCTAGTAGATTAGTGAGACAGGACTTGCCATTGTGGAAGCCATGCTGGTTCTTCGTCAGCAGGACCTGGCCTTCTATATGCATACTAATTTTGTCTTTAATAATGCTTTCAAACAAGTTACCTGGAACAGATGTCAAGCTAAACAACCTGTAATTTCTCGGATCCCCCACCCCTGGATTCCTTTTTAAAAATTGGTGTTACATTGGCCGTCTTCCAGTCCTCTGGTACAAAGGTTGAGCTTAGGGACATGTTGGATATTTTTGTGAGGAGGTCTGCAATTTCATATTTGAGTTCTTTGAGAACTCTACCATCTGGGCCTGGTGATTTATTTACTTTCAATTTGTCAATAAGGTGGAGAACTTCATCTTTAGTCACCACTATTTGCCTCACCACCAAGGAGAATCCCACAACTGAATGAAGATGGGTGAATTTTTGACCAGTTTATCCGTTATGATCTAGTATGCAAAATCTCATGCCACAATATATGTGTTAACCTGCAGTCCTATGCACACATACATAGGAATAAAAACCATTTAACCCAGTTGGGTCTACTTTGAAACATGCATGTTAAAGTCTTTGACGTGTTCCAAGTCTCTTTGCTTTTTTGTTATTATTATCATTATGCTTCTCACCTAAGCTGGGCTATAACAAGAGTCCTAAATAAATGATTAAATATCTGTCTACCTTGTGGGCTGGTACTTGGAAGAAAATGTCAACAAGCTACTGTGTTGTTGTTGTTTTCAGAGTCACAACTCTGCTGCCCAGCACAACTCCCAAACTCTGCTAGCCCTTCCCAATTCTGCCACCTTGTATGCTACTGCTCTGCATCACCTTTCAACACATCCTTCTTTTTCCTATACAGATATGATCTCAAAGGGTACTTCCAGGTGTTAGGATCCTAGTGCTAACATTCAAAATGTACTGTGCAGCTATTCCATCTTTTCTTCCTTACTAGTTTTCATTTTTGATTTTATGGTAACAAAAAAAAAAGAGAGGGGTGGGACATCACCGGAGGGCTATAAATTGAAGACAATGTAGTTTTGATGCCCCCTCCCTGCCCCCCCCAAATAATGAATAAGGTAGGGCAATCACACACACACACACACACACACACACACGCACGCACAAACGGCTCCTCAGAAAGCCCCCTGAAACTGTCTGTGTTAAGCATGCTGTCAGGTGCCTTTTGTCCTGTAATCTGCCCATCAACAGAATTGGATTTTTTTTTCAGTTCCAAAATTTGTGCAAATGTGAATTTGTGCAAATTCTCCCAAATGTGTAAATTCTCTCAAATGTGCCGTTTTTATGCTTTAGCTTATAGGGAAAATGCACTTTTTTGGCTGTTTTTTTTTCCTTAAAAAATAATATTTTTATGTATTTTTTATGACAAAATTTGCACAAAATTCCCAAAGGTTAGGAAAATGGTCCGTAAGTCCGCAGACTTCACCTGACAGGGGAAAAACTGGTCTGCAGCAGAATGCATGGGTCAGCTTAATACAAATCTGAACTTATTCAGTTCCATTGGAGATTTCTTTGACATGACTAAAGGAGAGCCAGATATAGCTCCTGTCACTAGATATATCCAAGGTGTAAGCAACATTATGAGACAGAGTGAAAACAAAAGCAAGACCATATGTATCCAGAATAATACACTGAATGGAAGAGCATAGGGTAGTCATCTACAAATGAACAAACCATCACCAATGCCTACCTGTGACTTTCCCTAAGGACAGAGATTTGATGGCCCTGAAGTCAGCCTCTGAAGAAAAGTTGTGCTTGACTTTGAGAACCTGGTCAATCTGAAAGAGAAGAGAAGGGCCAATAAAAGTAATTGCATTATTATGGCATGTAGAGAAAGCCCTGGAGTTTCTATAGCACAAGCCTTGTTGCCGAAACCCAAATAATAACTTCCCCTGCTGGAGTTCTGCTTCCATGGACAGCAAAAAGTGCCTTAATTCTACAGAAAAGGCTAAAAGATATGGCAAAATGTCTTTACAGCAGGATTTTGAAGAAACCTTCCTTACAGGAAACTTTATATAATATCTGGTAAGTGCTTTGGCCCCCACAGTCAATCCACCTAGATTAAGCTCTGATTGCAATAAATAAACAAGCGAAGAGATGAACTCTGGTTAGATGCTTCCCATCCAGGGTTAGCACTATTCTGGGATAGGTATAAAGGGTGATATCAGTTTGACATGTGATAGAGTGGCATAATAATTGCCACTCTATGTCATTTATCTGTACATTCATTTGTCTGTACATTCAAGAAAGTTGAATGTACAGACAAAGCTAGTATATCCAATGTATAACTTTGCTTATAAGGTTAATGCCATTTATTTGCCTGTGCTAGGGATCATAAGGAAGCTGCTACTTTGCTGTCTCATGATTGAATTTGATCTGGACTTAAGCTATTTGATGATGCATTATAGGATATTTTTTTTTTAAAAAAATAATTTTGTAGTTGTACATTTCTACATTCTACAGTACACTCAATGCTTCACAGAAAGCAGGGGATACATACAAACACACACACACACACACACACGATACATATGCATAATTATTATTTTATGACTCAGATCTTCATTAAAGTTCTATCAGACATTCATTTTTGCTTGTGTCAAAGGAAGGAATCATTAGAATAATATGCAATTAGTTCCACTGATTACAATTTCATTAATTTGTAATTCAGGGAACTAGGGTGCAGGCATTTTATTTTTGGGAAATTTATTTATTACATTTATATCCTGCCTTTTTTCCTCCAAAGAACCCAGCATACTTAATACTCCTCCTCTCCATTTTATCCTCACAACAACAACTCTGTAAGGTAGGCTGGGCTGAGAATCTGTTACTGGCCTAAAGTCACCTAGTGAGCTTCCATGGCTGAGTGGGGACTAGAACCCGGGTCTTCCTATTCCCAGTCCAGCAGTCTAGCTACTACACCACACTGACTCTGAAATGTGTTCAAAGTCATTAGCGCAAACCTGAACAGAATTCTTATGTAATTAATTGTGTTCCATTCGCTAGGACCACGATTCTTCAAGTACAATGCGACCTTTGTATGGCAACATGAATAGTTCCTAAGAAAGGTTCAAGCAGGATGTGACACTTTGAAAACATTTTGAAGACTGTATAGGGAGTGTGTCCTGGGCCCCAAAAGATGTCACTACTGTTATAAACCGTTATAAAGCAGTAGTGTAGATTCTGCCCAAGTAGTGCTGTGCTGAAAATTTATTCCACATTCTTTCCAACCCTTCTCATTTAGTTTGAAGGAAAAGAAATTGCTTTTGAAAACATTTTTTAAAGAGGAAGAAAATTTAAGTGAAATTCTTGTGGTTGCGGTGAGGATTCTCACACTACTTTAGTTACAAGGTAGCCAAACAGCATGTGTATGTGGTGTGTGTGTGTGTGTAGCCTCTCTTTCATTGTATGATCATCTCTCAGGCAGCCTGCAGCCTGCTCAGCTTTCTGTGCTTCAATGAAAGCCCAGGGGAAGACATCATACATTCCCCATGACACCATTTCAGCCCAGGAAGTTCAGGAGGCTGCAGAATGATTAAGAGATGTATAATAGGGAAACAGCAGCAGCAGCAACAAACAAACAGACCACACACACACACACACACACAGCACCCTTAGCCACCTCTCACCTATAGGGCAAGCTCAAAAACACCACCAGGAGAAATTCTAAAGCACCCGGAAATTGAGGTAGAAAAATGCAAATCTCTTTCTTCCGGAAATCGGAGGACAGATTTTGGCACACAACATAAATTCCCCCAGCTTGTGTCTGCTTTAAATAAGCTATTGGGTTCATTGTACCTGCCTTTCGTGCATTCCAGGCCACTAGTAATATAAGCTATTCTACTTGCACTGATAAATGGTACCGGGAATGAATGATACCAATCTTTATTTTATTTCTTGCTGGGGTTTTTTTTTTAAAAAAATATTATTTTGTTCTTCCTTTAGGCCCTTCTTGTATTTGTAACCATGTCATGCAGTGTAGTCCTGTTTGCTCCTTTTTCTATTGATCTGCAACGCTCCAAACCTGGTCAAGACCAAGCTTTGTAGTCTCTTTGGCTTTGCTCTGCCTTAGTTATATTTCAAACCATGTGCCTCGAGCCTTGTCTGTTCCTTGTTATGAGGAAGTTACAGAATACCTTGATTATCAAACCTCCTAGGCTTTCATCCAATTTCACAGGTGAAGGGAGATGGAAAGAAGCAGTGTTTTTCCCAACCCCACTTCCCTTCCTCTTTATCTACATCCTCCCATCGATCATGGAGGCTGGTTTTAGGCACTGGCCTGCATTTCCAGAACTGGCCTTGACACCTGTTTTCATCTTTTCGGGGTGGTGGTGGTGGTGGTAATGGACATCAGTAATATCATTTCTCCCCTTCGGTCCTGGAGCTGCCCGTAGGAGAGCGAGGAATGACATTGTGCATCACTTCTGTGAGGACTGTGTTAGTGGTCATCAGAGTACTCAGTGTCATAGGTGGGAACAGTCTTTGCTTACACAAGTTAGTAGGGCTGTGTAAATCCGGGCCTCAGATTCAAATACTTGAATCATGATGGCCATTTTATGATGGATCTGTCATTTTATGATTGATCCACCATTTTAATGCAGAACGCTATGCAGTGCCTGAGAGGGCTGTACTTACCGGGGCCCAGGAATGGAGAGCTGCCATTGCCTGCTCCTCTGTGCCATCACCCGCTGCTGGCAAGATCAGTCTCCTCCCCTGTGAGATTGGCCAGAAGTTGGTGAACTTGCAGAGGAGGAACCCAATGTCACCAGCAGTGGGTGATGGCACAGAGAAGCCGGAGATCTTGCGGAGGATGAGGCCTATTTCACCAGCAGCGGGCAACAGCACAGAGGAGTGGGTGATGGCTGCAGCAAGTACACATATGTTCCAGGGCCCTGATAAGTATAGCCTTCCTGGGAGTTGTAGGCTATATGGGGGCCTAGGGCTCTGCATTGAAATGGCAGATCCATCATAAAATGGCCATCATGATTCAAATATTCGAATCTGAGGACCAGATTTACACAGCCCTACAAGTTAGCACTTTTATCCATAGGAAAGATAGACAGCGATTATTTACCTATATGAGAGATGTAAAGGAAAACTCTCAGAGACAATATTGTAGTTGGGCTAAACATATCTTTAGCAATTTCAGGGTTAGGGGCCAAACCAGCCCTCCCCAGCCTAGGTCCTTCCAGGTGTTTTGAACTAAAACTTCCATCAACTCACCTAGCATGGCCAAACATGGGATGATGGGAGTTGTAGGCCAAAACATTTGAAGGAGCTTTCACTGGGAAATACTATGCCAAAGCTATTCCTGAAGTGAAAAAGATATCCCTCCTGTAAGAAGTCCATTCCATGTTTTTCGAAGCAGTTCTAGTTTACCATAATCTGGAACAGTTTTCTGACATGGATTTTCTTTAGGACTCAAGTTCTTTCTCTGAAAGTTAGATGATGAAAGATGCTAGTAGGCTTCAATCTAAGTGCCTGATTGATACTAAAGTTGTTGAAATAAAGCCATGCCCTGCTTATTAAACTACTGCATTGTCATCACTTTCTTGGGTCTCTGGAGAATCTTACAGACGTACCCACCCCTGGCCTAGCTTGTTTGCAGCCTGTTTGCTTTGAATTTCATGTCACAGGATGTGGTCTAAACTAGGATCATACGATACTGCAGAATGCAGGTCTGAGTTTAATCTGGATGGGAGACCATTTGGAATTGTATGAACATTATCTTGCATCCTATGTAAGAAAGTCAGGGAATAAATGAATGAATGAATGAATGACAAACCTGCTGCAGTCATGCTAGAGCAAGGGTGGGGTGGCCACATGGTGACAGACATGTGCATGTGCATATACAGGCACACACTTAGCTGGACTGGAGAAGGGCAGAAGAGAGAATGCACACTTCCTACCCTGCCAAACATGGCTGGAAGGGCAGGACGGGATTCTCTTTAAAGTCTTCCACCCTCTGGCATAACTGATCAAGACTGCTGTTTTGCAGATGCTGTTAGCAGTAGGGAAACCATGGTCTGGTAGCTGCTGATCAGCTGGGTACCTGGAAACAGTTGATGGGGCTCTCTGAGTCCCATACAAAGTGGCTAAGGGACAGATGGAGCCTGCAGGCTGTCCACCTGTGTGCAAGAGTTTGACAGAATGGTGAGAAAGCGTTAGATAAAATATTGGGAATTACTCTTTAAAAACAAAGAAGAGCATCAAATATCCTGCTGCTTTGCTCATTGAAGGCAGTGAAATTAAGGAACAGTTGGCAGTAAAAGGTAGTGTGAAAATTAGTTACCTGAATAGTCAGCTCTCTTCCATCTCTATTTATCTTCACATGGTGTAGCTCCCAGTTAGCAAAGTTTCCAGAATCAATTGTGAAAATAAGGGATCTGTCCTTACTCAGTCTGTATCGGACTTGCAAGCTTCCTTAAAAAAAGAAAGGAAAAAGAGAGAAACATTTTGATCTTTAAAAAAGCACCGTTAATTACAATTATTTAATGCATAGGTATGAAGAAGCAGGGAACAAATACAGAGATAAAAGACACACTCAAATAGAAAAAAGGGGCATTTTGCTTTTAGTGGAAGAAATAGAGTTCTGTGTGCACCAGATCAGTCAAATCAAAGATCTGTCTTGAAGATCCTCTAATGGATCTATGTCCCTACCAAACTCCCTCTTAATACAATAGAACCACAGACTTGGAAGGTAGCATGCAAAACCATTCAGACAAGAGCCCTCACAGATCATCCTGTGAATTCCATGCATCTTCAGGATAGTGTGCTGCAAAGGAAGAACAGAACAGGTAGAAGTAAAGTGACCCAAGTGGCAAGAGACTTTAGGGCAAGGAATATATTTACAACATTAAAGTCAAGTTTGATCATTCAAGTCTAGAGCCGTTTGGCCATTATGGTATGAGGAGGGGGGAAAAAGGTTGTTGCACCAAATGCGGTGATAATTCAGTGCTGCACAATCTCATATTGGTGAAGTACTTCTATGGCATATTTACAAATGATAGTTTTGCTACAGACATCTTAACAAGAAAATCATGATTTGTTCAGACAGACAGAAAGAAAAGTGAACATTACACTGATTATTATATTAGCTGTTCAGAAACATTGAAGCAATTCCTTTGATATTTTTTTCACCTCTAAAAACACACCCAAACCAATATTCAAGGGGATAGCAGAATTTCAAGGACAGAAGAAATGTAAAAAGTAGCAGTCGATATGGTACTTTTCTACAGGCCAGCTTCCACCCCCACTTATATTTATTTATTTGTTACGTTTCTTATACTGCCCAATAGCTGAAGCTGTCTGGGCTGTTCACAACAATTAAAACCATAAATACAACACAATAAAATACAACATGAATGTTTTGAAGAATTAAAACTGTAGAATAAAACCAAGGTAAAAACCAACAGCAGTGTAAATATTTAATAATCCGATAACAGATTTAAAAACAATAGAAACCGCAAGACTAAAGTGTCTGGGAAAATAAGGAGGTCTTCCAGAAAGGCTTGCCCAGCACTGAAAAGTCCACAACATAGGTGCCAGGTGAGCCTCTCTGGGGAAGACATTCTACAACATGCCTCCCCAGAGGGGTGCCACAGTGGAAAAAGGCCCCCTCCTCAATAGCTACTTATCTCACATCATCTGGTGGGGGCACTTAGAGAAGGGCCACTGAAGATGATCTTAGGGTCCAGGCAGGTATATACGGGAGGAGACTGTAATCTGGCCCTCAGCTGTTTAGGACTTTGAATGGTAATGCCAACACTTTGAATCTGAATATTACATGAAAGATTATTCAGACATTTGATCCCCCACTTGCAAAATGAAGTCACTACAATGTGATTTTGCTAACATGTAGACTACACTACAAAGCTGCAAAAGGTAGGTAAAGTGATGGCATTGATCAGATTCATATGATCACAGCAAGGGAAATAAGCCATGATGGATTAATTCTTTTGCTGTGTGTGCCAGTCGCATGCCAGTGGAATCTGCATAATTACTGTCACTAGCATGTGTTGCTGGGTGCCATGGCATCTTGGAATGGATAGCAACCCTTAAGTAAGCCATAAGCAGATGTTGGTCTACTGCCCACTCCAAGCAAGCTATGCAGCTCAGGTCAGGATGACGTGACAAGCCATGGTAAAACAGGTGCTCACAGGCACTCGGCATACCGCAACCTCCATAGCTATATTAAGCCATGGTGGACTCTTGTGTTGTGTTGACTGGCCCACTGTATTGGTAAATATGCCTTGACTTGTGAGTTGGGCTTGCAGTGAAGCCTACGGCCAACTTCACACTAGGATTCATTGTTATATAAAGTTGCAATCCCATTTAAACCATCATTCAAACCACTATTAATAAGATTCTTTGAGCTATCTTAAAACAAAATGTAGGGGGAAGAATCCCTTTCAGAATCTAATTGTTTCATTTAAATATGTGACAGAAAGAGAAATATATACAAAAGAACTCTTTTTTTGTATTCTTGCATTTAGATTTTCTAGCTGATTGGAGTTCTATATCACATTATGTCTCGAATAAGAATATGGGTACAACTTATTTTATTTAAATTTCTGTATCATTTCTGCCTCATAATTGCAATTAAAGCAATCACCACATTATGGTTCTGGGAGCTTTATTACAGTCATGGGTTGCTTTGTCATCCTGCCTTTTGGTTTTGTATATCTCAGCACACATGCAAGACACAGAATGTTGTTTAAGCTATGTCTTACTGCCAAGTTATTAGCCAGCCACTTTCATTGAATCACTAGCAGCTTATTTTGCAGTTCTTCTAATTAAATATGTAATCAAGGACTGTATTCCAAGATTATCAAACCAGGGTCAGTCAACAGGCAGGTTGATTGTGGCCTGCAAATAAGCTTAATCTGGCAGCTGGGAAACTCCATCAAATTTTAACAAATGTAAGGTAAATATTCTACCCACAGTTTCATGCAGACATTGAAAATCTCCACAGATTAATGTTCCACCTCTCTTTGAGTTTTGAATTCTAATCACAGACAATACTTGCTCACAGAAGAAATGAGCTATTGTGTGAATTTCAGTTACATTTTATTTTATTGCTTTCTTGTGTGTATTCTAGATAGAATGTCAGAGAAATCCATTTAGGGGTGGAGTCTGGTGGGATTCCTAGGCTCAGCTCCTTCCTCCAGACTTTATTTCGGTTCCCACACTGGCACACTTCAGCAAGTTGGGGCAATTTGCAGATTTTCCTGGAATTTTGCACATTTTTAAGGTTCTGTAATTTGCATGCATTTCTATTTTTCTATTTCCCCCCTTTTGTTGTGAATTTAACAAAATAACAAAAAATAATGAAAAAGAAAAACAAAGAAATATTACATACATGGGAATATCATCATTTCCCCCATCAGATATACCATAAAAATAAATAAATAAATAAAAACAGGGAGAGTTACACATAGGTTTCAAAGAAAGCAGACCAAATATCCATGTACATCCACTTTCAAGTGGTGTTGATATAACACCCGTTCAAATGTTGATAGCATTATTAAGTCCTCAGTCCACTGCATTATGGGACCCGAGCATTTATCCTTTTGATGTGATAGTATAAGTCTTTTAGCGGTCATAAGGGCTCTGAAAATCCATTTGCGCTGACCCTGTGTTAACTTCCAAGAAGCCTGTAGGTAGTTTAGGAGGACATGCACATTGTTCCATATTAAAGATTGTTTCAGTACAATTTGTATGCATTTCTGAGCAATTTGTGCAAGTTATGGCTGAATTTGCATGATTTGCCCAAATCTGGCTGTAATCTGCTCAAATTCAGCCATAACTTGCACAAATTTGGCTGTCATTTGTGCAACATAAACTGTAAAATGTGCAACATCAGCCGTAATTTGCACAAATTGTAGAACCTTTACCCAAAAATGCACACTTCAGAACTCCATCAAGCCAGAAAAGAAATGAATTTCCCAGTGATGGACATCCCTAGTTCTAGAAAAGCAATGAATCACTAATTTGTCCTTTGGTCCACTACTAAG
Source organism: Elgaria multicarinata webbii (assembly GCF_023053635.1). Taxonomy (NCBI): domain Eukaryota; kingdom Metazoa; phylum Chordata; class Lepidosauria; order Squamata; family Anguidae; genus Elgaria; species Elgaria multicarinata. The sequence goes on along the minus strand of NC_086172.1, from coordinate 71,705,832 downwards.
TGTGTCACAACCAGTCTAGCTCACTTAGGCACTTTGTAAAAATTGACTTATGGTTAATTTCTGTCACTTGAGACATGTGCACTTCTGTTTTAATTCTCAATTATTACATCAAGGAGCTCCTGCTGTGATAATGAGCTAAAATCCACTTCTAGTAATCCGTGAAAGAAAGAGAAAGGAGAAAATCTACCATAATGGAACTACAGTTCACCTATGCAGTAAAGATTGGCAAGCAGAGTGGGAAGTCGTCATGCATATAGAGAGTATTTTCTTCCTGGATGAGCATAGAGTACCTCCAGCTTTGAAATATATCTATAAACCCTTTGAAATGAAGGGCAATTCCCCAGGCCATGTTAGTTAGGAGATGGGTTGGTAAGCTAGGAAAAGCTGTGTCAAATCACATGATTATTAAAAAAAAATGCAGGAAAGCTATAAGATATACTATAAACTGAAGGGAGCAGCCCAGTGAGCCATGTTGTGAAAATCACCTTAAAATTATTCTTAAATATCAGTGCATTTGGACATCGACCGTAGATGATACATTATCCAAACTACAATTTCCCCTTGAACTTCATAAAAGAAGCCTGTTAGAACACAGATTGGGGATTAAATAGCTATTTTGGGGCTAACATCTTGTTTTTTCCCTTTGAATGACAGTCCTGTCTTGCCCATACTATATCACGAAGTGCTTCTGAAACACCCATCAGTTTAAAAAGAAATCAGCCATGTGGCATGGAGGCTGCTCTCCAAAAAACATGTCCAACAACAGGGTATTCCAAAATATGTCCACCCAGAAAGGTGACCACATACATATTGCCCCCCTACCCCAGAAAGGAATTGTATCACCCCAAAAGAGAACAAAAAAGTCTGCCCTCTGAAACATAGGACACATGGCCACCTTTCCACCCATTGACTCTTAGGTAAGTGCGTATTGCAGGCCAAATCTGCCTTGGGTGCATGGAATAGTTGCACTATTCTTTGCATCTAGACAAAAGCTTACAGTAATAAATGTCCTATGTTTCTTGTAAAACATACACATATACATAAAGTTCCATAGGGCAACAACTTCTGAATAAGCTAGACACAGTAGGTATATTACTAGGTATGTGCTCCGCTCCAATTAGAAGCGCAGAAGCAGGAGCGAATTGGCCTGCTCCGCCTTGCCCAGAGGCGGAGTAGAAGCGGACCGCGGACCCCTAGAAGCAAGGCGAAGAGAAGCGCCCATTTTTCGGAGCTCCTCTTTCAGGCGGACCGCTCCGATCGCCATCTTGAAACATTTCGCCCATAGGATTGCATTGCGGAAAAGAAAGGGGGATAACTGTGTTGTTTTTGAAGCTATCATTCTGAAAATTCTTGTGCTCAGAGAGTCGTGGATGGGGGTCATTTTGAGACTACTCTCAGCTCTCTGCGTGGTGCAGGTCGCGCGCTAGAATTTTAAAAAAAACCGGCGGGAAATACCTTTTTCGAAGGGCTGAGGGGCAGAGTCAACTCCCGGTCATGATCACATGATCCCAAAGTTGGAGGAGGGGATAGGCAAAACGGGTAACTTGGGATTCTGGGAAACTTCTCTTTCTTAGTCTGAACGGACTTTTCCCAGTGTTTTTTAAAACAGTAGCCCCACCAAATGCACAAACCCAACCTGAAATCATATACTAAGCCAATAATAAGAGATAGAAACACAGCACTGCTACCCACCCTAACTTTGGGGAACAACTGAAAAGATGTGGTGCAAGGGGATGAGCTCCCCTAGGGCATCTCATTGTGGACGTGCCCCCACTCTCTCCTGTACTTGGAAGGCCATCAGAGCCTTCCAAAGAGAGTAACCCAGTGGAGCAATGCCTATCATGAGTTGAAGTGACAGTTCTACTTCTCTTAGTGGTGGAGCGATGCCTATCATGAGTTGAAGTGAGCGTTTACTTCTTAGTGGTGGAGCAATGTCTTTCATGAGTTGAACTGACAGCGTTGCTTCTTAAAAGACTGGTCACTAGAACCAGTCAAATTGGCAGCTGCTTCCCCCTCCCCCGGGCACGTCCCCCTATTACTGGTAAAAGACAGATATAGCCTTTTTTTAAAAGTTCTTCTTGTTGTTTATTCAGCAACACTGCTGCTTTTAATTCCATGCCTCCTTTGTTTATTTATTTATTTATTTATTCCATTTTATATGCATTACTGGCTTATCCTTGGCTCACTTCCTTATGCCCCCAGAAATGTCTGCTGCCTGCCTGCCTTCCCTCCCTCCTTCCCTGCCCACCTCGCAGGGATGTTGTGTGTGTCTGGCTTTGACTCAGGGGAGAACTCCTTCCTGCGCTCAAGTTAGACTTTTGGAAGTTCCAAATCCATTTTTCAAGTGTGGAAGAAGATTTCATAGGTTTATCTGTACTCCCCAATTCATGGCATGTTGGGATTTCCTTTGAAATGGCCCCATTGAGATGTCTGCAGGTTTAAGCCCCGCCAAAAATCAGGGGATGATGGGACTGCCTTGAGTCTTGGTGTGCGTGTATCCCTGGATAAGCTTTCATGGTGGCGAGTTTGAGATTTTTAACGTGCAAATTGACAGAGCTATGGAAAGGGGTGTGAATGGGGTGTTGGATTTCCATAAATTCCCCAAAAATCAGGGGATGATGGGACTGCCTTGAGTCTGGGCGTGCATATGTATCCCTGGACAAGCTATCATGGTGGTGAGTTTGAGATTTTTAACGTGCAAATTGACGGAGCTATGGAAAGGGGTGTGAATGGGGTGCCCGATTTTCATAAATTCCCCCAAAATCAGGGGATGATGTGACTGCCTTGAGTCTTAGCATGCATATGTATCCCTGGATAAGCTTTCATGGTGGTGAGTTTGAGATTTTTAACGTGCAAATTGACGGAGCTATGAAAAGGGGGGTGAATGGGGTGTTGGATTTTCATAAATTCCCCCAAAATCAGGGGATGATGGGACTGCCTTGAGTCCTGGCGTGTATATGTATCCCTGGACAAGCTATCATGGCGGCAAGTTTGAGATTTTTAACGTGTAAATTGACGGAGCTATGGAAAGGGGTGTGAATGGGGTGCCCGATTTTCATAAATTCCCCAAAAATCAGGGGATGATGGGACTGCCTTGAGTCTGGGCATGCGTATGTATCCCTGGACAAGCTATCATGGTGCCAAGTTTGAGATTTTTAACGTGCAAATTGACGGAGCTATGGAAAGGGGTGTGAATGGGGTGCCCGATTTTCATAAATTCCCCAAAAATCAGGGGATGATGGGATTGCCTTGAGTCTTGGCGTGTGTGTGTATACCCCCATGAGGTGTCATGGTGCCAAACTTGAGGTTTCTAACTTTCACAGAAAAAAGTTGTATACTTTTTTAGCTTAATGCAAGCCTATGGGGGGGGGGGAAATGGAGCTCTGATCCGGATCCGGAGCTCCGAGCGGAGCGGAGTGGACATAGGCGGAGCGGGGGCAGGGCGGAGCAGGCCAATCCGCAAATCGCAGATCTGGAAGAGGAGCGGAGCGGGGGGTCCGTGCACACCCCTATATATTACTTCAGTGGTGTGGGAGCCTCTCTTCCATATTGCTGGGATAATGGGAGAGGCCTGGGACCACATGGGAGGAGCCCACACTCCTTCCCATGCCAATTGCATATCTGTTGATATGGGTCAGGAGTAGATCTGCACAGTAGCTCCTCCTGCTTGATGACAGGCTTTTCACAATTAGGGATAGATTATACTTTCCCTTTCTCCCACTTTTGATTTTTTTAAAAAACTATCTTGAATACCTCCCTTTCTGTATATAAAGAAATCTGCAAAATTTAGTAAATTCTGATCCAAAATGAAATCTCACCCATCTGCACTAGCATATTCAGTATAGCTACTCCTAGCACAGAGAAGACCATGCTGTTCCTGCCTGCCATGTAGGTGTCAAACACGAGGAGCCTATTTAAAAAATAAAAATAATAAAAAAGTGGCAAGCCAAATTCAGCACCACAAACATGGCTGAATACCTGAAGATTCAAACTGAGACTTTTAAGAGCAATGCCCAATGTCAAGTTTCATTTTAGTGATATTAAATCAATTTCCCCCTAAAATTTTCATTGCTTGATTTTATGTTGGAGCCAACTACATCACTGGCTCGATGCACAATGCCAGAACTATGAGCCCTGAATTCAAATTCCCTGCTATTGGATTTCAGCTTTAGGTTTCCATTATTTTGCGTGCTCTGCAAATGAGTGATAATAGCTCAACCAGTACTTGGTCATTTTGCTTAGCACTGAACTCAGGCAAACCATAATGCATCTACATATGTCGTGGTGCCGTTCTAGCTCTATCAGCTACTCTAAAAATCTTGGCATTTGATGTGCCTAGAAACCTCTGATTGTTTGTATTTGGCTACTTGCTCAGGAGTTGTAGAGCCATTTGCTTTGCTGTCTGACTTGCTTGTGAAACAACCAATTCTGAACAACCAAATGCAAACCATAGCATAAGTCTCTTCTGATTTAACTGCAAAAAATCTATTTAATTTCAGTGGAACTGGACATACTAAGCTCTAGAACACTACTATCCAATTATTTCCCCAAATAGGACTTCTATAAGCCTGTTATCATTTAGGGATGTTGTAGTCTGTAAGGGGTTTTCATGTTGTCAATCATCTGCAATATATTTAATGTCTGTACAAATCTAAAATTTCTCATTTCCTAACACTTGGGGCTATATTTAAAAAGATAGGCTAAACCAGAAAACATGCACTCAGCTGCAATGATTGGGGGGGGGGAACCCATTCAGCATAGTTTATAATAATTCTAAACTATACACACAAATAGTTTAATAGGACTACCTTCTAATGTAGTTGTGTGGGATATTCATTAATAGTAAAATGTGCAGGGCATGGGTGGTGTGTGTATAACAGTTTTTTATGATTTAGCGTCTTTGACTTCTGTCTTGTTGGGAAATCATCCTTTATTATTTTTTCTTTGGTGCTCCTCTTATGGACCAAACAGCTTCCATAAGAGGAAAGGAAGCATTTACAAGTAGCCAGAAGGACAGCTGATGCAAAACCACAATAGAAAGCAATGAAATCCCACAGCTCATGCAAGAGCCCAGAATTGTAAAATTTAGCTGTAAAATCAAACTGTGTTCTGAAAGGGATTTTCATGACACCCCATGTGGTATAGTGTTGCACTGGCACTCAGAAGATCTGGGTTCTAGTCCCCACTGGGCCATTAAAGCTCACTGGGTGACTTTGGGCCAGTCACAGACGCTCAGATCAAAGTCACCCAGGGTGGTTGATGGGAGGATAAAATGGAGAGGAGGAGGATTATGTTTGCTGCCTTGCATTCCTTCGAGGAAAAAAAGGTGGGATATAGATGTAAAAAATAAACAAATAAATAAAGTTCCAGTGATTTCTTGCTGATTGATTCAGTTTTACCCCGCCTCTCAAATTAATAGGCTTGAGGTAGATTACAACAAATTTAAATGACAGTAAGATATAATTAATTGCAGATACAAAGGTTATCCCTTATGGGCATGGGATCTTAGATGCAATAGGCAATAGAGAGACTCATCTAGATTCACAAAGAAACAGCTATGCAGATCAGGTGTCACCAACAAACTGAACTGGAGAAACATGTACAGAAAATCTGTATGCTGCTCTGTTTTGGTTAGGTGGACAGTGGGGTTGGGAGAGCATGGGATGATATGCCAGCTGCGTCCCTTCCTAGAGTTGGAAGACCTAAAGACCTAAAGATGGTAACTTCGAGGCTTGACTTCTGCAATGTGTTCTACATAGGGCTACCTTTGTGCCTAGTCCGGAAACTTCCAACTAGTTCAAAATATGGCAGCCAGGTGGGTCACCGGTACACCTAGGGATGACCACATTACACCAGTCTTAAAATCTCTTCACTGGCTGCCAATTAGTTTCCGGGCGAAGTATGAAGTGTTGGTAATCACCTTTAAAGCCCTACATGGTTTGGGTCCAGGCTACCTGCGGGATCGCTTTCTCCCGTACAATCTGCCCCGCACACTCAGGTCCTCTGGGAAGAATTTACTCCAGCCAACAAAAACAAGACTGACAACTATTACCCAGAGGACCTTTTCTTCTGCCGCTCCCAGTTTGTGGAATGGCTTGCCGGGAGAGATTCGTCAACTTAACAGTCTTCCAGAATTTAATAAAGCCATAAAGACTGATCTCTTCTGGCAGGCCTACCCAGCTGAATTTTAAGATGCCTTTTTTTTTTAATGGTGTGCTGTTTATTATGCACTGGTTTTAAATATTTGAATTAGTTGTATGTATTTTATGGTGTTTTTATTTGAGTTGTACCCCACCTCAATCCAAAGGGAGAGGTGGGTTGTTGTTGTTGTTGTTGTTATTGTTATTGTTGTTGTTGTTATTATTATTATTATTGTGATGCACAGCTTTCTCTTAGAGTGCCCAAATAGCTAGGGAGAGGAAGAGGAAGAGGAAGAGGAAGGAGAAGGAGGAGGAGAAGAAGAAGAGGAAGGAGAAGGAGGAGGAGGAGGAGGAGGAGAAGAAGAAGAAGAAGAAGAAGAAGAAGAAGAAGAAGAAGAAGAAGAAGAAGAAGAAGAAGAAGAAGAAGAAGAAGAAGAAGAAGAAGAAGAAACAACCACCACCCTTGGCATACCACTGTGACACTACAATTCCCAACATCAAGTCTTTTAGTAGCTTATTAAAAGAGTGACCACACTTTCTCATCACATCATCACACATGTGCGAGGGATTGTTAAAGAGGAGAAAATAATTAGGGAAGGTGTTGATTGAAGAAGGAAAGATAACATTAGTGAGGCAATTAATAACACTGTGTACTCCATATGTGCTATTAAAAATGTGCACAGAGAGTCTTTTAGCAGTGATTTATTGTGGATAGGACCTCGAAGAGCGAGAACATGGGTGTGCTAATTCTAGATCATGTTGTGCTCGACATGGCCAGTTATTATCAGCTCCATTCAATGTAAATTATGTCCCTGGATGACCGCTGAGCCCTGGTGCTGCAGTGTAGCTTCTTTAGCACTTGGATATTTAAAAATCTGGAGTGCCTCTTTGTATGGGAACAGCTGGTGGGGAAACCTGCTCTTCAATTATCCACCCATTCCCTGGAGTCTCCTGAACTGTACATGTACTCTTCAGAGAGAGTAGAGTACCAATGTGGAATAGTGGAACCTGAGACTTCAAATTTGTTTGTTTATTCATTCATTTATTTTGAAGAACGGGAGGAAAATACATTGCCCCCCTCTAAGCAAATTAAGATGAGATTTCACTGTGTATGATTGTGTGCAGGGGTTGGGGGGATGGTGTTATTGTTTCTCAGAGACTCAGGGCAGATTCAGAAACCTCTTTACAGTAGACCTTAGGGATGGGAGAGCTGCACATCTGAATACTTGGGAACCGTAGATTTCACCCATGATTCAAAGGAGCCCCACTCTGAAGTTTAGGTTTGGTTCACAAGGGGTTTAGAATCAGTCCATGCACCAACTCTAGTACCTGTTGCTCTAGCACTTCTTTCCTTTTCCTACTAACAATGTTAGAGGATATCGGGTTGGGGCTTTTGCTCTGCAATTTGTCACCAGATATTACTTTTAAATCATGATAAGATGGATGGGAATCACCCATCAGTAGGTAGTTAAGCATATGCTCTTACTGAACAACCATTTTGTATGAATGAAAGCAGGGGTGCTAATTGACGCTTCATTGTTGTGATTGTAAAATCAATCAATCAATAAAATGAGGACTTCCCCAGTTTGAATAAGCTGGAATACAGAAATATATCTGATCCTGTTGTGTCGGGAATGATGTTCTAGAAGCAACCCTTTACTGAAAACAGGGGTGCAGAACCTCTTTCAGCCTAAGGGCCAAATTCTATTTTGGAGAAGCCCTTCAAGTGGTCAGTGGGGGGGAAGGGGGCAAAGGCAAAATGAACTAAAATACCCCAAATCATGGAATGTTTTTGGCTTAAAGCTCGTACTGCCAGTAAATAAACTTTAGAAGCATTTCAAGATTTTAGAATGGTGGAACAGCTGCACAAACCCTGGGAATCCACCAAACGTTGGTGGTTGAGGGGAATGGATGGGACCATGTGGAATGGGGTGGAGGCTTTTGGGGACTCCCAGAGGGATGGATATGGCCTCCAAGCTTGAGGTTCTGTCCCCTGGGCCCTGACTTCAAAACTTGACTTTAAAAAACAAACAAACAGAACACCCACCTCTGCCAGTGGAAACTTTTACAAATCCGGTCCCAAACATGCTGGGGGGACTTAAATTTTACAGTCTGTCAAGATGTATAACAAAGATTAATGAACAACAATGAGTTGCCCCTAACATGCCGTAATTGCCTCTTTTACGCACACAATCAGGATCACAGTAATAGTGTAAAAGGGTCAACTCTCCTCCCTTCCACCATTCTTTAAAAGGAATATGTTACATGTCTTACAAACAGAGTACTCCAGAGATGTATTTCATTATGCTTTGAACAGATCTCTTTGCAGCACTGGCTAAAACCAGGCCTTTAAAGAAACTTTCGTAACATGAAGACAAATGACCTGCCATAGCTCATCTGTTGTTTGGGATGTATATGAAGAAGGGGCGGGGGGGGGGGGGTAAAGTCATATCCTGACTGTCCTCTCCTGCCTATGACTAATAAAGTGAGCTATAGAGAGACCCCCTAGCTGAAGATGATAGTTAACTGGGTTTTTATTCCAGATGGCATATGGGGATAGTGCTGTGCAGCCAGGTTGCGCTGTGCAGATTAGTTACAAACCACTTGAATTGCCTTCTCCTCTATCTATAATCCAATCAAAATCTCTTGGCTGCTTGGTTTGGGTCTCTTTTGCATCTGTTGGCCCTTCACTAACCCAACTGTGCCCTAAATGAGAAAAAGTCTCAATGAATTCAGTTAATGAATAAGGCACCTTTAAGCTCTGTAGCATCTGTATAGCAGATACAGGTATCTGCCAGGTGAGGGCCCTGACTGAGGGATGGTTGGCTCATTCACACCCAATTTGCATACTCAGGGGTTCAGAATGCTAACTACTAAAATTAGAAATGCTCCAAAAGTTTGATGCACCTTTTTCCTGCCCCTGGAGTTTGCACATTTTTTTCAGGACTTCACATGTAAATCCTCAGCAAGGGCTATTTTTCGTTTTAACATCAGCAGCTACAGTTGAACATTATAAACATGCCTCTACTGATGATAATAAATGTAATTAATGCATACCTAGTTCTTAATGCCTGAACAGTGAGAGCCAGTGCAGGCATAACACTCCTGTTTGCTCGACTATGAGACAACATAGACATTACTAATGCATGTCCAGCAGCAACAGCTTTCCCCCCTCATTTTTGTGGGGGGTAGGAGGTGCTTTAATTATTTAGGGTGCCCATATGAAAAGGAGGACAGGGCTCCTGTATCTTTAACAGTTGCATAGAAAAGGGAATTTCAGCAGGTGTCATTTGTATATCTGGAGAACCTGGTGAAATTCCCTCTTCATCACCACAGTTAAAGATGCAGGAGCTATACTAGAGTGACCAGATTTAAAAGAGGGCAGGGCACCTGCAGCTTTAACTGTCGTGTTGAAGAGGAAATTTCACCAGGTTCCCCATATATACAAATGACACCTGCTGAAATTCCCTTTTCTATGCAACTGTTAAAGATACAGGAGCCTGTCCTCCTTTTCATATGGGCACCCTATTTAATTGGCCCCTGTGCCTACTCTACAGTAAACATGAAAAGAAGACACAGTTGCTAAGCATGCATTTACAGTAAAGTCTGTTTATTTATTTATTGCACTTGTATTCCACCCAATTGCTGAAGCTCTCTGGGTGGTTCACAGAAATTCACAATCAGGAGTGCTCTGCAGAATCATGAGCCTTCATCTCCCAGCACTTCTATTCTAGAGTACAAATCCTCCAGCCCCATATCACTTAACTGAGAGTAAGGGCCATTGAATGCAATGGGCTTGCTACGCAGTAGGCATGTATAGGATTGCATGTCTAGTAGATATGTATAGGAGTGCATTGGAATCAAGAACAGCATAGCCATGATAAAGGTTGATGAGAGATTCACCTTAAGCATATTGGAAATCAGGAACTGAATCAAAGTTCAAATGTTGATCAAGTGGGAACTGTGGTTAGTTTTAACTGTAATTAACAATAGAGCATATGCAATCCTTAACCACTGTTTAGGCTAGCAAAGGAAGAACAAAGGAGATTCACATTCTGCAAGAGTGAGGCAGGTCACTATGAGTCCCATGCCCCAGTCACTGTACTTCTCATGGGACAGAAGACCTCAGCCTAAACCTCTAATGAGAAATTGTGCAACCTGACTAGAGTCGGGTTGGGGCTAATGTTCAGTGGTAGAATTTGATTAAGGATTATTTGCCATGGCCACCATATACCTTCACATTTTGGATCCCATGAAGAATATTGGTTTTACCAGGTAAGTAGTTCTCTCAATGCACTGGCCCTGATCCAAAAATAGTTACACACAACTAATAATGTGAAGGGGGAAAGTGCATCCTTCCCCAACCGGGTGCTCTCCAGAAGTTTTGACTACAACTCCCATCAGCTCCAGCCAGCATGGTCAGGAATGCTGTAAGTTGTAGTTCAGAATATCTGGAGGGCACTAGGTTGGGAAAAACTGCTACAGTGTCCTGTGCAAATAAGGATGCATTCATACTTAGAGGGATGGGAATGTGCATGTACACCTTTTAGATTTTCTATTCTATGTTGTTAATTGCTTTAAAAATAGGTAGTTACTTAGAGCTTTCAGAAAGTTGTGAGTAATGAATGAATGAATGAATGAATGAATGGTGCTATGCCAAAAAAATTGACCATTCCATTTTTGGCACTTCTTGGGAAGTGAAAAAAAAGAAAGAAAACTCAGGTAAAAGAGGCTGAGAGATGTGAGTATTTTGGTGAATTTTCTACTTGGGGAGGGGGACATGGTTTCCACATACCTTTTTAAATGTAGGCAGTTGTTGAGGGTCTTCTTCTTCTTCTTTTTTTTTAATCACCCCTGGCATTTTCAAGAGCCCAAGAGCTCTTCCTGAATGCTTATTGTAGAGGGCAAGGTCACATGGTCTCCAATAGGTATTCACTAAGAACTGCTGGGCTCTTCCAAATGCCGAGGGGAAAGGGGAATTGAACCTAAAAAAATAGGAAGAAAGCCTCTCAGCAATTGGCTACACTTTTAAAAAAAGGTATGTTGAAACCCTGTCCCCCTTACCCAATGATAAAGTTCTCCAATTCCCCCCACACCTGTGAAAGAGGCAGAAAAAATAATGCCTCTTTTGCAGGGAGAGAGGAAGTTCTGAAAACGGGGTAGGATTCGGCCCCCTGTTATGGATGAATGACAAGGTGGAAGGTTATCCCCAGACACGGCCTCCTCTTTGCAATGACACTAATCTTTTTTCCATACCAACTCCAGGAAAAAAAATGTAGCCAAATTATTTCTAGCCAATACTTATTTTAACATTTTTTAAAAAATAAAACAACAACCTTCTTCTTCCAATGACTAGAACTGAGTTTCCTTTGACCACTTGTATCATTATAATATTTATGGAAAGATCTCTTTTGTTTTACTAATGCTGTGCACTATTTTAGAAGGATTCACAGTTTAGCTGGTCTTGCCTAGATTGTGTCCAAATTAGGCTTGGAAGTTTGGATTGGGAACACCATCTCTCTCTCTGTCAGTTGCATGAGATGATGCATGGGTGTTAGGTTGAAAGATGTCCTACATTTTGAAACACTTCCTATATTTCATAATGCAAGCCAACCTCTGCCCCCCCTCCTTCCGTTATGTCTTCATCAGTTTTGCACTCACCAAAAAACAAATGGATATCACATTTGCACCAAGGCTATTCCAGATTACCTCTTCAACCAATCTATTATGTGATGATGGGTTATTGCTGAATGGATATAGGTGACACCAGTATAGCACTAACAGAAAGCAAGGTTACTTTCCTGGAAAAAGGACCTTCAGCTGAGAAGCTCTCTAAAAATAAATAAAAGCTACGCTACTTTTAGCTTTGCTCTCCATTTGCACCCAGGCAATGAAACACACCTATATTGAATGAGGACAAAACATGTAGTTTCCATGATGCTTCAATCATCTGCAAATATCCCAGGTGAACTAGTAATAACTTTCATCATCACCTTTACCATTACCATATATATTACTATTCATAGGGCATGACCGCCCTGGGATCATCTCTGTGCGTCAACATGATGCACAGGGGATCTTGGGGGCAGGAAGGGATGATCCCTCCATTTCTCTGGGATAATCGGGATGCCTTTTAGCCTGATTTTTCCCATGGTCTTGGGACCCGGTCGTCCCAGTTTCGTCCCGGCTCCTTGCAAGTAAATGCAAGGAGCCGGGCATGGGGCACGGAGCTCTTCAGGTGCTCCATGCCCATTGGGGATGGGGAGGGGAGCAGGGTTTAGGCTTTAAAAAAAAACTTTTAATTTTCACTGGAGCTTGAGTGAGCTCCAGCTCTTCTGGCTGTAAAATAAAATGGCTGCCACAATGGGCACGATGCCTGGGATGTCGCGTGGCCCATGTGGACTGAGGAGGAGGATCTTGTAATCAGCATATCGCGAGATCCTCCCCGTCCCCTCTCTGGCGTAGACATACCCTTCATCTGCTTGGTATTATAACAGCTAGCATAAACTAGAAGCGTATGGAGAAACCACTGTATCAGAAGGCTACTCTTAATTAAAATAACTTCAGCTTAAGAAAAAATAGTGCAAAGATAAAATAGATAAAGTCATGAGGAAATGACAGACATTTTGTGGAAGAAATGTTGACAATGCAACTTATAGCATGATAGTTATACTAAAAGTGACTTTGAAATAGCTTTTTTTTCTAAAAGCTAAACTTGTCTGAATATTTGCAGCATAGGCTGAATATGTTGAATTTTACTGTTGAAATGACCCAATTACTGATGAAAAGCCTTGCCTGACTTTTGCAAGCTTCACAAATAAGTATCTCATGAACATTTATATGGTGAACATTCAAAAAAGAAAAGTCATCAAGAGTCTTCACTCCAAACAAACCAGTAAATATTCTCATTAGTTCATCTGATATGGTTTCGCCATTTGTAAGGTTTCAGATCTTCCCCAGCTGCTTTAGTTGCTTTTCTATACTGCCTGACCTTTGGAGTAAGCATATAGAAGGGAAGGTCCTGCTAAAGAAGAATCAACATGGCTTCCGCAAAGGCAAGTCCTGTCTCACTAATCTACTAGAATTCTTTGAGAGTGTCAACTAACATGTAGACAGGGGTGATCTGGTGGACATTGTTTGCTTGGACTTCCAAAAGGCTTTTGATAAAGTCCCCCACCAAAGACTCCTGAACAAACGTAGCAGTCATGGAATAAGAGGAGAGGTCCTCTTATGGATCAGTAACTGGTTAGAGAATGGAAAAAACAGAGTAGGAATAAATAGTCAATTCTCCCGATGGAGGGGAGTAAATAGTGGGGTCCTACAAGGATCGTATTGGGACCAATTCTTTTCATTTTACTCATAAATGATCTGGAATTAAGAGTGAGCAGTGAAGTGGCCAAGTTTGCCGATGACACCAAATTAATTAAGGTTGTAAAAACAAAAAAGGGATTGTGAAGAGCTCCAAAGGGATCTCTCTAAGTTGGGAGTGTGAGGCCGCTGTAAAGAAGGCAAACTCCATGTTAGGCATTATAAGAAAAGGAATTGAGAGTAAAACTGCCAGTATCATACTGCCATTATACAAATTTATGGTGCAACCACACTTAGAATACTGTGTACAGTTCTGGTCACTACACCTAAAGGATATTATAGAGCTGGAAAAAGTGAAGAAAAGGGCAACTAAAATGATTATAGGGCTGGAGCATCTCCCCTATGAGGGAAAGTTGCATCAACTGGGATTGTTTAGTTTGGAAAAAAGGAGGCTAAGGGGAGACATGATGGAGGTGTACACAATTATGCATGGTATGGAGAATGTGGATTGGGAGACATTTTCCTCCCTCTCTCAAAATACTAGAACCCAGGGTCATCCCACGAAGCTGATTGGTAGGAGATCCAGGACAAATAGGAGGAAGTACTTTTCACACAGCACTTAGTGAAATTATGGAACTCACTACACAAGATGTATTGATGGCCACCAATTTGGATGGCTTTAAAAGGGGGTTGGATAAATTCCTGGAGGTAAAGGCTATCAATGGCTACTAGTCCTGGTGGTTGTGTACTGCCTCTCCAGTATTTGAGGCAGTAATCCTGTGTGCACCAGTTGCTGTGGAACATGGGTAGGAGGGTGCTGTTTCGCCATGTCCTGCCTTGTTGGCCCTTGGATGATGGCTGGTTGGCCTCTGTGTGAACAGAGTGCTGGACTAGATGGACCCTTGGTCTGATCCAGCAGGGCCCTTCTTATGTTGTTCTGAGGGGGTATGCTGCCAGCAGCACCACTTTTTTTTTAAAAAAAAAAAAACCAACAACACACATTTTTTCTAGTGCTGCACACTTTTTTACCAAAAAGATGTGATAAAGCTGCTGTACAAATATATATATATTATATTATATATTTAAAAGTCCAAAAATGATAATTGTAAAGATAATGTAAAGAAGAGTCAGCAAAATGGAAGACCATACACAAGGCTTATGTTCATAACTTGAACTGGAAATAAAGGCAATGGAATAGTCAACTTTTCCTCCACCTGCATACAAATACAAAAGATAGTAGGGCCACTACCTTTTTCTCTGGCATGGCCAATGAATATTCAAGCATGCAGTGACTGTAACGATGGGTACACGTTCAACAGTTGTGTCGTGGTCATACTTGCCTAAAAAAAGATGTCACGTAACCAGTTAAAGGTGCCCTTGACAAACTTTCTAATATTAGTAGCTTATGCATTACTCATTGTTTGGTTTGGGTCCAGATTACCTATGGGATCGCCTTCTCCCATACAATCTGCCCCACACACTCAGGTCATCTGGGAAGAATTTACACCAGTCAGCCAAAACTAGGCTGACAACCGTTACCCACAGGACCTTCTTCTCTTCTGCCATGCCCAGACTGTGGAATGGCCGGCCAGGAGAGATTTGCCAACTTAACAGTCTTCCAGAATTTAAGAAATCCATAAAGACTGATCTCTTCCATCAGGCCTACCCAGTCAAATTTTAAGATGTCTGGCTGTTGTTTTAATAATGTATTCGTTTTATATGTTATTAATCAGTTTTATATAATGTATAGTATTTTTGGATTTGAGGTTGTTCCCCGCCTCGATCCAGGGGGAGAGGTAGATAAGACATACTTTTTTTTTTTATGATGATGATGATGATGATGATCGTCATCATCATCATCATCATCATTATTGTAATATTAATTAAAGTGCAATTTGTTTGGGCCTGAGAATGGTCTGAAGCTGAGTAAGCCTAAACGTAAAGACAGCTTGGATATCAACAAATCAGTTCTAGCCATTTTTTCATCTCCACCAGGAGCAGGTCTTTTGTAAAGCTATGGGGCCTTAACGGTCCATTGAAAACCAAGCCAAAATACTTTGAATTACAATGAGGAACAATATATTATTGCTGGGAAATTTAATTTCTTCCCGGCTAGTGTGAGCATTGCAGCTAAGTCCAGAGGAATAGGGAGGTCTGCAGAGAGTAGCAGGTGAAGTCTGCACTCCTGCTAATAAAATGTCCTGGTGTTGAGCCCCTGTGAGACCTGGCTCCACTATACCATTGAATACAACCAAAATAAAGAAACAATAATTAGTGATATCATGGCAAACTGCCAAGCTCAGACTACAATTCTATACACACATACCTGGGAGTAATCCCCACTGACATGTACAGGTTTGCTCTGCCAGTGACCAATGCATATAAGAACTCCTTAAATCCCATTCATTTTCTATGGCCCGGTTCAGAAGACACCTTATGCCATGGCCCTAGCTATGGTGAATGTGGCCTTTTGCTTTATTCACCATGGTTAAAGCCATGGTTTAAGGTGTCTTCTGAACACGACCTGGCTTTCTGGCTTAAGCACCACGGTTAAAGCTGTGGTTTAAGGAGTCTTCTGAACGGGGCCTATCTATATTAGTTCTGTTGCAGGGGGGAATAGTGTCAGAGGGCTACTGCACAAATTGTTGTGCATGGAACTCAGAGAGAGAAAAATAACTTCGGGGATTGTACACAAAAGCTGCAAAGACCAGAGATGAAATGAAACTGATATAGTTTCTCTGTCTAGTAAGTCCCCAGCAAAGTCTTATTTGTAGAGGTGAAATTGACCAAGAGTTGCTCTTCAGATTCATGTCTGCAGTACACAGGCTTCTCCTGACTTCTCCTATGAAGCCTTTACATTGCGGACTAGATAATGTCCAATATTTTCCTTAAGATTGCAAATTGCACAATGAACTGTGGTGAAATGGATAAGCTCCCCATTGCCACCGCTGGAGCAAATAAGCTTCTCACTCACTACAGTGGTAAAAACCCATCATTTAATTTTACTTCTACAGTGAATGAGTTGGATGAGTTTCAGTTATTGAGGCCCGAGGATGTGGACAAGGTGCTTGGCCTAGTCCGGTCGACCACCTGTGTGTTTGACCCTTGCCCCTCGTGGCTCATTACATCAAATAACGAGGGGATCGCCGGCTGGGTCCAGGAGGTTGTAAATGCCTCCTTGAGAGAGGGAGTGGTGCCGGCCTCTTTAAAAGAGGCGACAATTAGACCACTCCTGAAGAAGCCTAATCTGGACCCAGAAGATGTTAACAACTACAGGCCGGTGGCTAATATCCCTTTCCTGGGCAAGGTGCTTGAGCGGGTGGTTGCAGGACAACTCCAGGCACTCTTGAATGAAACAGATTATCTAGATCCATTTCAATCGGGTTTCAGGCCTGGTTTTGGAACGGAAACTGCCTTGGTCACCCTGTGGGATGACCTCTGTCGGGAGAGAGACAGGGGGAGTGCGACCCTGTTGGTTCTCCTGGACCTCTCAGCGGCCTTCGATACCATCGACCATGGTATCCTTCTGGATAGGTTGTCTGAGCTGGGAGTTGGAGGTACTGCATTGCAGTGGTTCCGCTCCTACTTGGATGGCCGATTCCAGAAGGTGGTGCTGGGGGATTATTGCTCTGTGCCGTGGCTCCTAAGCCATGGGGTTCCGCAGGGCTCTATTTTATCCCCTATGCTGTTTAACATATACATGAAGCCGCTGGGGGAGGTTATCCGGAGATGTGGACTGAGGTGTCATCAATATGCGGATGATACCCAGCTCTACCTTTCCTTTTCATCAAACCCAGGTGAGGCAGTGACTGTTCTGAACCAGTGCCTGGGCACGGTAATGGACTGGATGAGGGCTAACAAACTGAGACTCAATCCAGACAAGACGGAGGTACTGTTAGCGGGTGGTTCATTTGTCCAGCGAGGTGATGTTTGCCCTGTCCTGGACGGGGTTGCACTCTCCCTAAAGGATCGGGTCCGTAGTTTGGGGGTGCTCTTCGATCCAGAACTGTCACTTGAGGCACAGGTGAACTCAGTGGCAAAGAGCACCTTTTATCAGCTTAGGCTGATATACCAACTGCACCCTTATCTGGACAGTGATAGCCTAGCTACAGTTATCCATGCTCTGATAACCTCTCGTTTGGATTACTGCAATGCGTTATACGTGGGGCTGCCTTTGAAAACGGTCCGGAAGCTTCAGCTGGTACAAAACAGGGCAGCCCGTTTATTAACAGGGACTGGCCGGCGAGATCACATTACGCCAGTCCTTTTACAACTTCATTGGCTGCCAGTCCAGGTCCGGGCCCGATTCAAAGTGCTGGTATTGACATTTAAAGCCCTAAACGGTTTGGGGCCAGGTTATTTGAAGGAACGCCTCCTCCCATATGTACCTACCCGGACCTTAAGATCATCTACAGGGGCCCTTCTCCGTGAGCCCCTGCCAAAGGAAGTGAGGCAGGTGGCTACTAGGAGGAGGGCTTTCTACGCTGTGGCACCCCGGTTGTGAAATGAGCTCCCCAGAGAGGTCCGCCTAGCTCCTACACTGTACTCCTTTCGTCGCCAGCTGAAGACCTTTTTATTCACTCAGTATTTTAACACTTAATTTTAACTCAAATTTAAATTATACTGTTTTAACTCTGTATTTTAACCTTATATCAATTGTGCTGCGTGGTTTTATCCTGGTTGTGCTTTTTATATTGTATTTTGTATTTGTATTTTTAACTTGTTGGTTGTTTTATGATGGTTTTAATTTTTGTGAACCGCCCAGAGAGCTTCGGCTATTGGGCGGTATAAAAATGTAATAAATAAATAAATAAATAAATAAGTGAATGGGAATTGTCCAGTCTCTCTGCAAAAGTGGAGAGAAAACTTATCGGTTTCACCACTGCTCTATGAAGCTGGGATGCAATTGACCAGCAGCTGGGTATGTAATCATTTGCATAATGGGGAAGGGGGAAGCTATTTGGGGGATGGGGTGAGCATACATGTGCATACATACAAAACAGTTGATCAGAAATTCTTTGGATATTCAAGATTTGCCATGGATATCCAACACAATTAGTTGGGTGGAACAGCAGAAAAATCCACGAAAATAAAGGGGTAAAATCAACATACCCCTAATCAGATTAAAATGGGTAATGAATTACAAAAGTGAGGCAAAATTAATTCAAGAGAACTTTGAAAGGTAGCTAGACAGGAATGTGAGATGTCAAAGAATTTAAAATAAATGAATAAATATTTATGAACCCTCCTCTTGTGCACTCAGATATCTGATTAAACACTGCACATCTGGAGATTTCACCCAATTGGATTAGGACATAATTTCATAAGGTGGGCATGTTTGGATGCTCAGCAGACTTCTTGTCCTGTGAAGCAAATTAATAAAACGCAATTGATGCTGATACATGCATACACCCCATTTCTATGTGGTGAGACTGTCAGAGGTCCCAGCACTTATACAGGATTCAATTTTGTTAGAATGGTTTCCGTGGAAACCTATGGTGTTTCTTTGATATAAGGTTTATTTACCTATATTATATGTCAGCTGGACAGAAGAAGAGGGTTCCAAGCATTAGCACTCCAACAGAATCCTTTATCCCATTGCATGTTGAAGGGGAGCCTGTAGAACCATAGGATTTCCCACAGAGTGCAAAGTCAGCTCTCTGCCTCCATTTCAGATCCAGTTTCAGCACACACTGGCTTCTTGCCACACACACAAAACTCACTCACTGCCTACCTTCATCTAGTGGGGAAAGAAAGATGAGTTATGTCCACCCTAAACCTATGCTTTCCTAGGCCATGCAAGCTCCCGTTGAAAACATCACCAAATTGTTACTGGCTACCAACAGTCCTTTTAGAGGTATCATCTCAATGCACCAACACTAATAGCTCCATTTACAGAAATCTTAGGAGACAAGGATTAAATAGTTGGAAGGAATCCTGAATCTCTTCGCAGTCATAGGCACTGGGGCTGGAAGGACCCCAGAAAGGTCATTCAGTCCAGTCTCCAACGCATAACAATGCCATTCATTGCTGAGTGAAAATCAGAGCATCGTTCAGCTTCAGCAATATGGTCATTCAGGGAATGTCATGTGTGCATGGAGTTGAATGCGAAATCGAGGAGTGAAAAGTAAAACTGATGAGTCAAATAATAAAAATGTATGAAAGCTGATGGCACTACCCATAGCAGCTGAGCACCATATCCCCTTTAATTCAGAATTGTGTTCTTACAGAGTTCTAATGAAACTACGTTACATCCACACTTACCATTCTTGGAGAGAATAACAGCCAAATAGTCATGAGAGGATATGTTGATGTAGAACAAGAGGCTTGGTGCATGGGCTGTCAGGAAGGTAAAGGCAATGGTCTCCTTGGATGTAGAGGTGTCTGCATAAATGGCAGAGGATGCAGAGCTCGCATTTTTGGTCACAGGATAAGGCTCCTGGAAGATGTAGGTAATGGAAGTGCCAGCTTCAAAAAGTGCAGAAACCTCTAAAAATACAACAACAAAACAGCATAAGAAAAGCTCTGCTGGATTAGACCAAAAGCTGATTCTGTCCAGCAAGCCATTTTCCACAGTGGCCAACCAGATGCCCAAGGGAAGACCACAAGCAGGACATATGAAAGATATTTTTGAAATGGAAGCATCAGAAGAGGGTTGGAGTCAGCACACTAAACCCAAAATCACTGGGGATGTTGAGACTTGGATTTTTAGGATGAACATTGGAACGTGTGACACTGGAAATTCCATTTCGCTGAAGCCCAATGGGATTTCACAGTGTTTCTGTTCCAATAAGCAGTGGCAGACTGTTTTGGATCCCCCCCACCAATTTTGGAAATGTATTTTTTTGCACACCTTAAATAAATAGACACATTTTTTCTGAGTCTTGTGATTTGCACAAAAAGGTATGTGCATATTTTAATTATGATTTTTTTGGTCTTTAGATTTGCACAAAAAAATAATATATATATATATGTCTTCACATTTGCACAATGGGATTGTGTGATTTGTTGTTGTTGTTGTTGTTGTTGTTGTTGTTATTATTATTATTATTATTATTATTATTATTCAGGATTTGTGCATTGTCCAGCCCTTCCAAGAGAAATGGGGGATCATCAAAGTGGAGTATGAAACTGACAAGTTTTTTGACCAGTATGGAATATGGCTCTGCTGGGCTAAACTAAGTATTATGTGGTGAGGATGAAACTGACAGGGATATTTACAGTGGGAATACATAGCCAACAGATTTACTTGTGAAAGACCACTGATTAAAAAAAAAGTTTTTTAAAAAATATGACCTATTTGCACAAATTTAAAGACACTAACCTCCAAAAGCCCAAGACTCCATTTGTGTAAATTGCCACTGCCATTAAAAAAAATAATCCAAAATCTGCATACTGGATTGACTTGTTATAGATCAGGTTGACACCAGCAAAGAGAAATAGAATGAAATCCACCAGGTCCAAAATGGTAAAATCCATCAAGATTAGTTAAGTAAGTGTGTGTGTGTGTGTGTGTGTGTGTGTGTGTGTGTGTGTGTTTTTGCTCACACAAGAAGAACAGCAGGAAAAGAACAAAATATAGACAAAATATAGAAGCCAGCCCCAAGTAAATTCTGAAGTCACTCTACGGAGGCATCTTTATGGAACCTTTATGTCTTGTTGCTTTAATGCCAAACCAGATGAACAAAATACATCTGTCCCCAAATAAGGAACAATATGGCACTATTCAACCCTGCACGAGCATAAAACATGACACTGAACATACAGTCAAGCTGTTGTTGTTCTGCAGTTGTCCAATGGATTATTTAGATGGGCAGGGGACCAGCCTGCTTTGAAGAATTAGAGGGATGATTTGAGGTATCAGTTCCACTGCAGGAAATGATGAGTCAGAACAAAGTGGACACTGGACAGGTGGGTTCATGAATGAAGACAAAATCCCAGATGGAAGGTGCTTTACAGTCAAAGCTTATAGAAATATTATCTAGGGTTCTCATTGTTTGGATGACTGAGAATTAGCAGCAGCATTTTCAAATATTTAAAAGCAGCATAACGTATTGATTGCAAAAACATTGGAAGGAGCAACAGAAGTGATCTTTGCGTGCCTTTTGCTATCCAAGAGTCCCTACCGGATCCATGTACACTCCAGATTTCAACAGTGGCAATTACTATGAAAAGAAAATATTTACTAATGTGGCTCATTTCTATAAATGTTACTTGGTTGGCTTTTGATTGCAAAGTTCAGTAATGTTTAACATTACAATCTAAGAACCTACTGTAATTCTCTCTCTCTCTCTTTCTCTCTCTCTTCACATACACACAGAGAGAGCATTTTCCATCTCCCCTCTACAGACAGGATTTGAGTATTTTATTGTTTTATACTGTATGCTTTTATCTGTATGCTGCCCTGGGATCTTAATGATATAGGGTGGGATACAAATGTTTTAAATAAATAAATTTGATGCAGCCGAAGCTCCACTGAATTCAGTGAAAATACAGCAGGTTTACAACAAGTAGGTTCTGCCCTCCTCTCACTTGCCTAAAAATATGACATTTGTATGCAAGAGCAGCGACTAGAATTGAAATGTGCCAACTGATCCTGGCTGTGATTTTAAGATAGAGGAAGATTACAGGGGATTATCAAGACATCCCCCAAAGAACTTTTTCATCTAAAGCATGTGTTCTTCTCCCTCTCTCTGTATAGGCAACATCTGTTGAGAAATGGCTAAGAGCCCATTGTCTTCAGTCTGCAGAAAACCATTTTCCTTTTTTCTATCTCATTTTACTTACAATTATCTGAATACTGAATATTGATTTCCTAGGCTGCTCCCAAGGTGAATGATAAGATGAATCTCCATCTCACAGCGTTGTCCTATTTGAGCTTGGCAAATAATTAGAGCTTGATGGAGTGTTCTGCCGAAGCCTGGAGTTCAATGATACATGGGATTTTGAACAATCCAAATAATTCATGTGTGACCCAGGTCTGAAATTTTAGGGTGATTGGAACAGACTGTGTAGCTTCTCTTATTTGGGACTCTGGAATTTAGTTATTTATTGTCCTGCAAGTTATTATGCATGTGAGGAAGCTGGGTGAGGAAAGGGGCAAAAAAATCCCCATTAAACAAAATGGGGTAAGTGTAAATATTTATGTAAGTATTTATGATTCTATAGATAGCCTTTCAAAATTCTCTATTCTATTTGTGCCAGAGAAAATAAGGGGAGGACATTTAGCTTAATTTCTCCAGGAGGAGGAGAAGAACACGTGGAGTTTCATGGTGGTAGGATCCACTATTGGCAGTGGAAGTAGCACTGCTTTGTACTGTTTTCTTACAGTTCAGCAGCAACTGTGTTGGCAGCCTGGTCACCATTTTGTATCATCCACAATGTCCCAGACCTAGTCCAGAACTACATCAAGCAGGATATAGCACTATGAAAGCGGTATATGGTCTGTGTCAATGGGCCCCAACAGTTTTCAGTGCACTTCAATAGTGCTATAAAGCAGTAGTGAGGCTCCTGCCTTTTATATACTGCTTTCATAGTGCAATGCCCTGCTTGGTGTAGATTAAGCCCTAGTAAAAGGGCATGAGAGGGAGGATCCAACACACACACACACACACACACAAATATGGTGGAGAAAATCCTACAAACTTGCCTTATTTTCTAGGGACAATGTGAGAAAAAAAATGTATAGTGATATATATATTTAAAACATGGTAAGTGATACATAAATCCAATAAATCAGTAAGGAAGAAAAACTGCTGGTTTTTATTTTAAATGTCTTCTGAGGAATTTCAGCTCAAGTTTAAACATTTAAGCAACAGATTCAATGTCAAGACCAAATTCATTAATTCAATAAAATCAAGATAAAAAAGCAGCAACAATAATAACATAACAGCACAATGAGTGATAAAAATGTGGAGTGAGCAATAAAATTCTAGAACATCTTGAAAGGGTTAAAAAGCTTGGGGAATTGAAACAAACAACCATCTTAGCATGATACTGAAATGGCAATAGGATGGATGGGCATTCAAAGGCAGGGTGCCATCCATGGGTATCCACAGGAATGGTTAATGCATGCACATAGTGCACAACACTACAAAGCACATGTGCATTTCCTTCTGTGTGTGCTTTGTTACTTAGGCCCCGTGCAGACAACACACATGCATTCCCTTAACCGTTTTGTGGTTAAGCAGCATGGTTTAGTGTGTTGTCTGAACGGGGCCTATGTGTCACATTCCATCACTTTTAGAAGCCTACACAGAGTAGTAGAAGATCCTGGGAATGATACAGCACTAATGCAGAACAGGGTTATATTCAAGAAGCATCATGATCGCCAACAAAACTTTATTTGCAGCAAAGGACAGAAAAGAAAAGACCATAGGATCAAGAGGGGGAAAAGCCCCAAATGCACAGCCATAGCACAGCTGCCTTACAAATATTATATTGTATATTTTGTGGCATCACACCCTCCTCATAACAGTGACAACTTCACATGACTTGTCTTGGAATGGTTTCCTTCAGCTTGGAAACACTGGTGAAGACTCTCTAGAGCAGCCTACACCAACCTAGTGCACTCAGGATGTTTTGGACTACAGCTCCCAGCATTCCTGATTGTTGGCCATGCTGGCTGGGGCTGATGGGCATTGAAGTCCAAAACAGCTACAGGGCACCAGTTTGGGGAAGGCGGTTGTAGAGAATAGTAGTCCCATCTTTGGGTAGGGAGTGTTTTCACAGTGGGAAGAAAAATAGGTATGCTTGATCGGAGTTTAGGGTCATTAGATGCTAGAGGAGCCTGGTCACGCGTTTCTTTCTATTGTTATCAGCCACTTTTTACATCAGCTAGCAGTACACTTTTCGCATTGCTTGAATTTCAAACTGCAGCAATCTTTTACTGGCATCCCTTTTGTTGTTGTTGTTGCAAACCTTCTTAAGGAATTATCTGCATATTTTTCCACATAAAGAATTTTTAAAAATTCCAATCCACCTGTGAACAGACTCTGAAACAAACAACCCTGCACAATCCACAAATACACATGGGATGGGTTTCACAAAATCTGGACAGGCATAGCTCCATTACATAAATAAATGAAATACACAACTGATGAGTGTGAAAACAGGAAACGCAAAGTATTTCCAGTAGAGGCTGGTGGCACCAATGCCAATGGGGCAGTAAATCTGCTCCAGGTTTCAGTCCTAGCCAGTCAGAACTCTACAGGGACTATCCAAGCTACAGTGCTGATCATTTCAGCCTCCTGGTGGTGGTGGTTTTTTAAAACCCTCTGTTGCTACATTATTAAGAGAATGAAAATAAGTTTCATATTCTGGGCCATAACTATCCCACCCCCAGTATTAGTTCTGAACTCCAAATCTGCATTCTAGAAATGGATGTCATGCATTTTAACCTCCTTGATAGCAAATGACTTCTATGTAACCATTCCAAAATTAAACAATTATACCTGAATTTTTAATTATAAAAAAATTGCCAAGAGGTTTTAATAATTGGAAAGTGGCATTAAAAATCAACATTTCTCCACAATACAGTAATAGCTTCCAGTTCAATTATTTCACATGATGAATTCTGATCAAGTTTAGCTTTATGGGAAGGGGGGAAATCTATGATTCCATTACATGGCCATACCTTCTTTACAGAATGGTCCTTCATATGGAGAATTGGTGCAGTCACAGAAGTAGCCATTGAACTTCTCCACACATTTCCCTCCATTGCGGCAAAGGCTACCATAAGTGCTACAGTGTCCAGGGCAGCCAGGTTTGACCCCAGGGGTCACCTTGGCTCTCTCTTCAAGGTCAAGCTTCTGCCCATTCAGCTGAAGAGAGCGAATACAGCCCATAAAACCTTGCTGTCTAGAAGCAGTTGCCCCTGTATACGGGAGAGAGAAAGTAGATAAAACTTGCATTTCAACCACTCACCCTTGACCAAAGTAAAAGCCTCATTCAAGGTTTTCTCAGAATGCGCAGTGAGAAGCCAGTTCAGAAATGGTAAAATATAGTCCCCAGTGATGATCCCCATTAATGTGTGTGAGCACTCGTGCTAGGGGAGCATGAAGGGCACATGTAACCATAACTTCATATATCTAGTGGGCTGCCCTTTCAGCAGTCTGGTGAGAGTCCAACTTGCAGTGGCAATATGCAGTGGAGGCAACTGCTAAGAATGAAGTTAATGAGTTAAAAGCCATCATGAGCTCTGACTTTGGAGGATTAATAAATTTGTTCTAAGGCTCATCATCTTAGAGCTGCTTCCTACATTCCAAATTAAGAACTGAGCAGTATTCTTGCAAGTCTCTACAAGTATGAAATAGCCATAATAAGGATTTGGAAGCACTCATGCCGTAGCCAGAACTAATCACATTCTCTTTTCCATGTTTTATTTTCAGGCCCTGGAGTGACTTCCTTGTGATATCTGTTCTGTTAAGTTATAACAGGTAGGGGTAGCCTAGTCACTCGTAGCCCTTGGTTTAATCGTTACTATATCCAAAGATTTCAGTTGAAGACCTTGGAGAGCTCCTTATATCTTCATTGGTAGATACAATTTACATTTTGCAAGCGTGCGGTAGATACCTGAGGGTATCTAGGGATTGGGGAGAAATTCGTTCAGTTCACAATTTAATGTGACTTTACTTAATGTTCCCTTTTCAAAACACTACATGTACTGAAAGTCATTTAAGCTTTGAATTTTGCACTTCTCTGAATTTTGCCATGTAGTTCTCTATTTATTTATTTTTTAAAAAAATGCATACAAAATGTATATGTTAGGGGAAATAACATTCAGAAATCCACTGTATTTGGAAAATTGTTTGGAAAAACACTTTAAAATTATGCTCTAGGAGAAATGTGCACAATAATGCTCATGAATTTTCATACAAACATTTTAAATAATGATCAATATCCAGGATTAGTGCACTTAAGACAGAGAAATTCTCAAAGTTCAAGGTGAAGATTAGAAAAATGACAAAAAGGAGAAACCAAGATTGATATATTCATCCCTACTGTGATCTTACCAGAAGAGGTTTTACAAGATATGACCTTACTAAAAGAGACATTACCAAAAGAAACTTGACCTCATGTGACCTTAACTAAGATGAGCTTCCATAAGTAAGTCTGCTACCATTTTCCCTGTAAGCCCCAAACCTGAGTGTATCAAGATAAAATTAGCTTCAGGCCAGAACTACACCAAGCAGGATATAACACTTTGAAAATGGTTTGAAAACTGTATATGGAGTGTGTCCTGGGCCCTAACAGTTGTCACTACTGTTATAAACCATTTTAAAGTAGTGTAGATCCTGCCTCAGTCTTCCTTCCCAAGCTAGAAATTCATCACCTTGTTGAATTGTGGCAGACATCAGCTAAGTTTATATCACTTCATTTCAGTGCAAAAGACAAGTCCACACAAAAATCTGTAAGTATTTTTGTTTGCATATGTATCACTTTTCCATATTGTATATATGTTACACACGTTTTGCAAGTCATTTCCCCTGAAAATAAAGTGCATTCTGTAATATATGCATTTTTACACATATGTATTTTAGTTACTGGATTGCAAAATTTGGAAAAGGATAAATATCAGCATGTAACTTCCTTCCAGTTCATGTGCGAGTTCAGGAAGAGCAAATTTAGTAACAAATTTCTCACGCATCCTTATAGATTACCCTGAGCAAAGAATAGTAGGTCAACCACTACTTCTTCTTTGCAAGCTTATGGCGCAAGGAACCAATGTAAATATCTGATAATCAAAAGCATGCCCATCTACCTTAGATCAATGGACATCAATAAGCACCAGCTGACAGTCCCTACCTACAAATAACGGGTTATTCAGCTGCAGTCGGAAGTGTCCTTCAGCAGGTGCTTCCACAATCTTCTTTGGAAGGTTGTCCACCTGGAGAGAGGTTTCCTTGAGATTCCGCTCAGCATGCAAATAATGCCACTGGTTGTCATTCAGGGACTTTGGAGACCAGACGATGACTTCAACCGGACCATTTCCAACATTTACTGTGAAGGTGATCACTTTAGGGGCTGTAAACAATAAAGACTATGAGTATATCATGTTAATGGAAAATTGTATCTATTGAAGATCATTATTATTTATTTTGCCAATAAACAATCTTTTGGTATGCTTCACGTCCACTCTCCCATATGAAACATTGTTTGTAAATTGGGTCACCTCTCAGTGGTCAAATATTGGCATTTTCTGAACATTATTATTATTATTATTTATTTATTTATTTATATAGCACCATCAATGTACATGGTGCTGTACAGAGTAAAACAGTAAATAGCAAGACCCTGCCGCATAGGCTTACATTCTAATAAAACCATAATAAAACAATAAGGAGGGGAAGAGAATGCAAACAGGCACAGGGTAGGGTAACCAGGCACTGGGTAGGGTAAAACTAACAGTATAAAGTCAACTTTAGCATGGTGTATGGGGTGTGTGTGCGTGATGCAATGTTCCTTCCACTTCTCTTTACAATTTCCTGATTCATTACTTATGGGAACCAATTTAACTAAAAGAATAACATTGGGGGCTGCTTGTATGAAGAAAAAGAGAACTTCACACAGATTGGGAGGCCCACAATATAATCCAGGAAGGATGCTACTGTTTCCAGATTTCTCAAAGTTGAAGAAAGCATGGAGTTAAAGTGGCCTTGCAAATATAAATGACTGTTGAAGGGTGGTGCAGAAAGAACATTAAGGCAGGGTTTATATTTTCAGAGATATGAATAACTTGTTGAGAACATTTCTTAACAAACATTTGCAAGAACATATTCAAAACTAGAGGACTTTCAAACAATGTGAGGGCCTAACATATCTTCTAATTTGTTGTTGAAATCAACCCCATTTGTGCCTTTTTAGAAAAAACGTTGGAATGTTCCTCTTTTTATAAGAGCCCACTTCTTATTCTGACAAAAGTCAGCAAGGTTCTCTCCCTGTTTTAAAGGGAAGCAGAATCAAACTATGAGGATTATTATAGTATGATTGTTGCATAGAACATTCTGCTATTGAATCACTGACAAGCTGGAACCCGCACAACCCGACTTGGCAAAAACTCAACACAAAGGAGGAAGGTTATGGAGTTTTCGTATTCTGTGTTCAACAAAGCCAATCTTAAAAGTCAGTTAAGGGAGATAGTTGAACCCTCGGTAGCACGCTGTGACGAGTTTGCACGGCACTTTGAAGATAAAGTCGCTCAGATTCGTCATGAATTGGACACCACACTTAATGCAGCTCCACTAGTAGAGGCGTTCAGAGCGCCGTCCGGTTCAGTTTTATTGGATGAGTTTCAGTTAGTGAGGCCTGAGGATGTGGACAAGGTGCTTGGCCTAGTCCGGTTGACCACCTGTGTGCTTGCCCCTTGCCCCTCATGGCTCATTACACCAAATAAGGAGGGGATCCAGGAGGTTGTAAATGCCTCCTTGAGAGAGGGAGTGGTGCCGGCCTCTTTAAAAGAGGCAGTAATTAGATCACTCCTGAAGAAGCCTAACCTGGACCCGGAGGATGTTAACAACTACAGGCCGGTGGCTAATATCCCCTTCCTGGGCAAGGTGCTTGAGCAGGTGGTTGCAGGACAACTCCAGGCACTCTTGAATGAAACGGATTATCTAGATCCATTTCAATCGGGTTTCAGGCCTGGTTTTGGAACGGGAACTGCCTTGGTCGCCCTGTGGGATGACTTCTGTCGGGAGAGAGACAGGGGGAGTGTGACCCTGTTGGTTCTCCTGGACCTCTCAGCAGCCTTCGATACCATCGACCATGGTATCCTTCTGGATAGGTTGTCTGAGCTGGGAGTTGGAGGTACTGCTTTGCAGTGGTTCCACTCCTACTTGGATGGCTGATTCCAGAAGGTGGTGCTGGGGGATTATTGCTCTGTGCCGTGGCTCCTAAGCCATGGGGTTCCACAGGGCTCTATACTATCCCCTATGCTGTTTAACATATACATGAAGCCGCTGGGGGAGGTTATCCGGAGATGTGGACTGAGGTGTCATCAATATGCGGATGATACCTAGCTCTACCTTTCCTTTTCATCAAACCCAGGTGAGGCAGTGGCTGTTCTGAACCAGTGCCTGGGCACGGTAACGGACTGGATGAGGGCTAATAAACTGAAACTCAATCCAGACAAGATGGAGGTACTGTTAGTGGGTGGCTCATCTGTCCAGCAAGGTGATGTTTGCCCTGTCCTGGAAGGGGTTGTACTCCCCCTGAAGGATCGGGTCCGTAGTTTGGGGGTGCTCTTGGATCCAGAACTGTCACTTGAGGCACAGGTGAACTCAGTGGCAAAGAGCACCTTTTATCAGCTTAGGCTGCACCCTTATCTGGACAGAGATAGCCTAGCTACAGTGATCCATGCTCTGATAACCTCTCGTTTGGATTACTGCAATGCGTTATACGTGGGGCTGCCTTTGAAAACGGTCCAGAAACTTCAACTGGTACAAAACAGGGCAGCACGTTTACTAACAGGGACTGGCTGACGAGACCACATCACGCCAGTCCTTTTCCAGCTTCATTGGCTGCCAGTCCAGGTCTGGGCCCGATTCAAAGTGCTGGTATTAACATTTAAAGCCCTAAACAGCTTGGGGCCAGGTTATCTGAAGGAACGCCTCCTCCCGTATGTACCTGCCCGGACCCTAAGGTCATCCTCAGGGGTCCTTTTCCGTGAGCCCCTGCCAAAGGAAGTGAGGGCAGGTGGCTACCAGGAGGAGGGCCTTCTCTGCTGTGGCACCCCGGCTGTGGAATGAGCTCCCTAAGGAGGTTCGCTTGGCACCTACATTATATGCTATTAGACGCCACATGAAGACCTTATTATTCTCCCAGCATTTTAACAGTCTATAAATAAATGTTAACTTGGTGTTTTAAATTTGTAATTTTGCATTGCTGCTGTTTTTATCTGGTTGAGCTTTTATATTGTATTTTATACTATGGTTTTATACTGTTGTTTTATACTTTGAATGTTTTTAATTTTTGTGAACCGCCCAGAGAGCTCCGGCTATTGGGTGGTATAGAAATGTAATAAATAAATAAAAAAATAAATAAGATGTGTTCCAATGTGGAACAGATTTTTTGAGGCTCACAGAAATAAATAAAACTGAGGAACTAAACTGAAAAGCAAAACAAACAAGCAATTAAACAACAACAACATCAACAAAACAGAACATCACTTCTTCATAAAGAGTGGACTTCTTTGAAATACACCAGGACTTGTTTTGTATTCTTATTAATATGCCTCTTCTTCACAGTAGTTATCAATCACATCATTTATAGGCCATTTGTTCCAAGTCAGTGGGGGCATAAACCATGTTTGAGGGTTCAGGCCCTGAGAGATAATAGTCTTGGCAAGATCAGATTTAGGGTAGAATCAGATACAGAGCAGAGTTAATAAGGGCACAGCTCCGGGAAGACAAGAGCAGACTGGCTGCAGGCACTCACAGTGGGAACTTAAGTCAGCAATAACGAAGTCCAAAACAGACAATGCTCAATTGGACACAGACAAACACCTTGGGGCAGAAGCTCTGACCGCTATCCTTGCAACCTTTTTCTGTTTCCTGGAGAGGGCATAGGGCTGTTGATTGCAATGAGCTTAAGCATTCCAAGTCCTATTTCTGATCATGCCACACATACACCTGTAGCAGCTGATTTGTGGACTGAACTCAAAATATGACCTTCTTGCTTCAAAGTTCATTTGGCCTAAAATGCTCCTAATAAGACACTCGCATTCTAATGGAAAGTTTCCCCACATTTTTCAGCAGCTGATCCTTTTCTCTCTCTCATCAAAGTGAATGCTAAACTATCATCTTGATAGATTGCATTATTTTGACATCATCTCATAGCGCTGCTTTTTTTAAAAAATGGCCCTTGAGAATGAAATACAGCACACTGATGTGTCAACCAAATAGGACTTTGATGTGCAATTAACACTAAACCATACCTCATTACCTAGTGATAATGCACCACAGCATTTACCATGGGTTTAATGAATCAAAGAGCCTTGGGGCCTTATTTTATTAAATTTTATGTTGAAGTTATTATAACCATATTATAAAAATGATGGCACTTCATTCCACGTTTGTTCAGCCTGATGGAATCTGGAACAGAAGGACCTTATTTCACTCCAAAGCCACAGCACTACCCCCCTCCATTAATAGGCTAACCCAGCAGAATAAAAGATAAGTTAAAACTACCAATTAGTTTGTTCTTTAATACGCTGGGCAGTAATTACAATTCAGTCCCAGAGTGAAGCTGTGTGATTGACAAGCCACAAAAGAAACATAATGACCCTCTGCGTGCTTTGGATCTCTCTCTCTCTCTCTCTCTTCCTGTTGCTTTGCATGCCAACTACTTTCTAATGGAATATTGCATAAGTACTATTTACCATCAGCCAAGAGCATCTAATACCAGGAGAGGCAAGCAACTGATATCTGATATCATATACCACCCTTGGAAAGCAGCCATTTTGTGTGTTGCTGCAGATGACAGACAACGGCAACAACATGGATGTATGGATTTTCTTAAATCCGTTCTGTCTGTGTTTTCTGGATTGTCAGGTGTCTTTCATTCTGTTATGTATTCATTGGTGGAATTTGATATTTTGTGCAAGGATTTTATTCATTTGCAAGTGTGATTAGCGCTAATGCACATTTTACATGCCTGTACAGATTCACATTTTCACACATCCACCACCATCCCAAAAAAACCCCTAAAACAAAAAACAAACAAACAAACAAAAAAACTGGGCTGCAAATCTGAGGAATCTATGTAACTCAGCAAAAGCTGCTTCACTCCAGAATCCTCAGGTCAGATTCATAGAAATTCAAACTCATTTGAATCCATTGCATAATTCTCCAAGATTCCTAGGCAATAACACAGCAGAGCTAGTACTGGACTCAATAACTTTATTTTCTCTTCACTATGGAGTTTTGAAGCATTGAACATATGCCCCATTACCATCCTATAGAATAATCTGTCACTTCACACGTAGTTCTTCTAAACAGCTAAAGAAGACAATTCCTGAGAAACCATACAACCACTACCCACAGACACCACTTCTGACATGCCTACCTCCCAATCTTTTATTACTACTGCAACTGGTAATATTCTGGCACAGGGAGTAGGGAACAACTGTGTATGAAATTAGGGCCAGTGAATGCTCCATGGTCCATCATAAGCATCTTAAAGTACATATTTGACCAATTTACTTGGTCTCTGATGATGATCAGGAGTGGACCCATACATACATTGTGCATACTCTCTCTCTCTCTCTCTCTCTCTCACACACACACACACAGAGAGAGAGAGAGAGAGAGAGAGAGAGAGAGAGAGAGATATTTTTTTTATAAAGCATCACCTTTTTCCCCCCCCGACAGAAAATTCTACTCACAGATGTTTGCCTCTATCCACATTAATCTTCCATTTCTTCTGTAGGTGAAAGAATATTAAAATTTGGTACACAGCAAGAAGAACCCCAGTTCACACAGACCATACCTGAGTTGGTTCTTGGTGCTGACAGCTGCATATTTTTTAATCATTCTCAATTTTTACTTATCCAACCCAATCTTGATAGCCATAGAATATTTTCCAAGGTCCCAAGCTTTCCAGTTCTGGAAGCTGAACTCCAGCCTATGATTCTATGATTCTTTTCAAGACCTTCTTTGAAATCTCACTAGAAACTGTATGGCCCCCATTCCCTGCTCAAATGTACAGAATGAGCAATGCACCTAAATTGTAATGTATGTACTCACAGCTTATTTCAAGTCGGATGAAGTCTCTCATGCCCAGATTTTCCAAGAAGACCCCAGACATAGCAGTTGTTTTGAAAAAGAAAGAAATGTCCGCAGTGAACTCTGCATGGAAGGTGGGGAAAAGAAGGTACGAGGCCTCGGTGTTGAATGAAGCTGCATTCCAGAACTGTCCTGCAAATAGTAACACCCTTCTCTATAGTTAATCATAAGCAGATAGTGAGCAAAACTGCAAAAGCACATCATTTTAGCAGGTCATAAACAGAGAAAAAAAAGAAAGGAAAACAGCAGCATGAAACTGAGAAAAAACACCACACACACATGCACACACACTTTGTTGTACTACCTTTGCACAAGACAGGCAACAACTCACATTCTGTCTACAAACCCATCACAAACCCAGCTGTCTAAACAGTGGTGCAGCTAAGTGGGAGGAGAGGGGGAAAGTGGGAGGCAAGGGAAGTCCTACGGACTCCCTTTTGGCCTTCTGACCAGCCCAGGAAACTGCAACAGCTGACCTGCTTCAGAATTGTAACCGAATCCGAAGTGGGCCGGGGCAGTTCTGTGGAAGTGGGGCCAATTTGGAAGCTCTTAAATGGCCTCCAGGGGGAATCAGGGGGGCCTGAGCACAGCCCTAGTATGCATCTCAATACTACTTGCTAGGAAGCACAAATACATGGTGCTATTCTCCTCATGTCCTGCCTGTAAAATAGATAGGTCTTTTGGCCTGGTGCAACAGGGCTCTTCTCATGTTCTTCAGTCAAAACTCCAGTTTATTTAAAAATATGGCAAATGCTTTCTTCTTTAAATGATGTCCAATATGTTCCTGGAAACAAATTGGACACAAAAAATATGAGAGAGAGAGAGAGACTGACTCAGATACCTTTTGTTAAGGTTCGATAGTGAAAGACAATAATTCCACCATGTAAATGATAGGGTGGTGTGGTGTCGTTCTAACCTTCAAAATATCAAAACGGTTTGATCAATCATTCTGAAATGTTCCTGTGCCAAGAAGAAGTGTCCATTGTCTATACCCTGAAAGTTTTAGAATGACTTGTGAAATGTTGAGAGAAAAAGAGTAGTTTAAAAACAAAACAAAAAAAACCCACCCTCCCTCTTGTCAAAAGTGACTTCAAAACATTGTTGACAACCATTTTGTAGTCACACTTCCTGAAGAGACCAGAGGGTTTTCACTTGAAACAATGATGGCTTTCTATTCTTGTATTAGAGTTGGTGGGGAACATTGTTGTTGTTGTTGTTGTTGTTTTTTGAAGTTCCATTTCATTTAGTATTTGAAATAAGCTTTGTTTAGTTATTTGTTTGTTTGTTTTTAACATGTGATGCTAGTCAATGGGACCAAACATCAGTCTGGGCATACTGAATACCATGCTCTCTCTCCCTCTCCCAGCACAGCTGTTTTGGAATGTTGAGGGGAATTGTTAATAGCTGAGAAGACAAAAGAGAAGATGGTGCAGTTTGGCTGGTTGGTGGGAAGGTGAATCTGCTAGGAAAGGTAGGTTGGTGGGGAGCCCCCCCCCCCCACACACACACACATTCAGATGAGAAAGTAGTGGACAAGGAGGACTCTCCTCACACACCAATATCCCAGCAGTTTCAATCCACCCCGCCTAGCTTGCCAAACCATCCACCAAACAGAATACTTGAGTTCTGCTGAAGGGAATAAGGTTCATTGGTTAGAGTGATACTGCTGTGTGCGCCTTGAATTCTTCAGAGTGATAAAAGCGGGGAGGTGACCACTTCAGGTGCTGCCAGGAAACACATGCAGAATTCAACTGGGAAAGGTGGTAATTCAATTGCTGTATGAGATGTTTGGGATAAAGGAGGGGAATATCTGCCTGTGCTGATCGGAGCAGGAACAATTCCTTGAGTTCTACTGAAGGAATTAAGGTACAGAGGTTAGAGCAACAATGTTGTGTGAGCCTTGAGTCATAGGGAGGGAGGGATGAATGTGGGGGCTCACTTCAGTTGACTCCCAGAAACACAGGCAGACATTGTACTGGGAAGATGATTGCCTGATCTCTGCATGAGATGTTTCAGATAAGGTAGATGGACATCTGCCAGGACTGATAGTTGCTGGGGAGACTCCTTGAGTTCAATTGAAGGCAGTAAGTACAGTGGCTAAAGTCATGTATGTTTACTTAAAAGGAAATCCAATGTGTTTTGAGTGGCTTACTCACATGGAACTTTAGTTCTGGAATAGTGGAATACTAACAGGGAACTTGGTGTGTCTAATTTCCTTTATCAGGACGTTTTAAGTTTATTTTGCTTGGGAAAAAGTGAGATCAGAAGATAAAAATCTAAGATGTATATAGACTGTTTCCTACTTGTTTGTTATTTTGTGAGAATGTGTGTGTGGGAGGGGCAGGATTACTACATATTAAACTCTGCAGTTGGGGACGCAAGGAAACTTCTAGGCTGGAGCCAGTGATAGCTTAGAAAAGTGTCATTATTAAGTCATTTGTTACCATGGCAACTAACAGAGTTCCATTGTTCCTGGTTGACAAAAGGGATGGGATAGGGTTAAAATAGAAAAACAAGCCACTGTGTTTATTGGTAAAATGATAAAATTAACCATCCCTTCCCTCAACCTATCCACAAAGTCTTAAGAATTTTGCATTCCCTAAAGAGAGGGGAAATCAAGGCAAATGTCAACTAACCAAGGTAGTTGTTTTTTTAAGTCTATTTTTCTAAGTCTATGTTTTCAGTCTGTGCTTCGGTCAGAAGTAGTAGGGCAACAGGAAGAAGATAGTTTGGCCAACTTTTTTTCTTTTTTCTTTTTTAAAGCAAACATGTTTTTCCCCCCTCACAGTGTACCTCTGAATGTGCAGTTTGTAAAAATAAGCATAGTGGCAGCAGGCATGACAGAGCTTCAAGAACTCTGTAAGTTTCTCAAATCTACCCAAGAAACTCTTCACCTGAACGTCAAAAGTAACAAATATGGACCCCCAGTTTTGCATTGCTGAGAATCTGGATGACAAAGTAAAAGGGCCTTCTTTGCCCAGTCCACCCTGTTTTCCAGAAGCTCCAGGCCTCCCACGCTACCAAACAACTGTTTGACAGGCTGCTGGAGGCAATTCTGCTAGGAAATAGGCACATGAGGTGGGCCCTCTTTTTACACCAGTTTCCAAGTAGATTCAATCCTCAAACCACCACCCTGCCATACAGCTGTTTGGTGGGCTGGTGAGAGTAGGTAACTGTGGTATAAGATTAACCAAGCAATCCTAGATACCACTACTCAGAAGCAATTCTCATTAAGTTCAATGGGGCTCACTTCCAAATAAGTAGATATAAGGCACAGCTAGACCTAAGGTTTATCCTGGGATCATCCAGGTTTTGCCCCTGCCTGAGCACTGGATCCCCTGTGTGTCACCTAGATGAACAGGTTTGACCTCTGGACGATCCAGGGATAAACCTTAGGTCTAGCTATGGCCATAGACCCTGTTCAGAAAACACCTTAAACCATGGCTTTTACCACAGTGGTTAAGCCAGAAAGCCAGGCTGTGTTCAGAAGACACCTTAAACTATGGCTTTAACCATGGTGAATAAAGCAAAAGGACTTATTCGCTGTGGTTAAGCCATGGTTTAAGGTGTCTTCTGAACACAACCTAGCTTTCTGGCTTAACCACCATGGTTAAAGCCTTGGTTTAAGGTGTCTTCTGAAGGGGCCCATAGTATTGAAGAGAAGAAGATGGCCCTAAGTTGTTCATCATTAATTTTCCACAACCCCACAATCTTCTCTGCATATCATATACTCCATCCTGTCTACATGGTTTATCTGCTTTGATAGATAAAGCCTCTTTCTGCCTCTTTACAGAGGATGTGGCATTAAGACTTGTGGGCTTTTGCTCACAATTTCCCTACTTTTTGCTGCTGGGTTGAAAACTGTACAGCCTTAAACTTAATCATTATTATAATAAACCATAGGCTTTTGGTTTATTGAATACACAATACACACACACATCTTTATCAGCCCATGCATAAGGATACTGAAAAGAGCTGATACTCACTATCTCCATAGCAACGCAAAGGGCCAATTCTCCAGGCAGCTTCAGAATTGGGTCTATTTGTGTCAGTGATGACTATCTGGTTCACAGGTAAGTGTTCTTTGAAGGATAGGAAGCCAGTATCATTAGTCCTGGATATGAACGTACACACACAGAGAGATAAAAGGCACATGAGTAAGAGTTGAACCCCCTTAGTTAATTAATAAAAATTAATAAATAACAATATTTATAAACCATTTCTCATTTTAAACAAATCCTGAAGCACTTTACAAAAGAATAAAAACCAACTGACTGACTAACTAACTAACAACAACAAACCAAAAATGACCACAGCCAGACAGCCACACGCACACGTGCACAATATTACCATAAGGCTGGTACAAAGGTAGCTCATGGTTGGGGGAAAGCCAAAGTAAAAAGATATATTTTCAATAATTGCATAAAAGATGCCACCAGTGAGGCCTGATGCACTTCAGAGGGGAGGTAATTCCACAGGATGGGTGGCACTGCAGAAAAGGCCTGTCTCCATGTCACCGCTAGGTGGAAATCTGTACACCACAGCAGGGACTACAGGGCAAACTTTGAAAATCATAATCACCTGAGAGGTTGGTATAGGCGGAGACATTCCTTGAGAAATCTTGGTCCTGAGTTATATAGAGTTTTATATAATAATTGCTAGGCTATCCCCATTCTGGGAATGGATGCAACTGACATCCCAGGCTAAGCTTGTAGTAGGCATTCCTAGCTTCAGAGGTCATTTGGACCTCCAGCAAAAGTGATTAACCAGGAGCATGCCCAAACTGCAAAGCTATTCCTTCAGGTGGAGTAAAACCCCACCCAGAGCTTATAAAAGATTAAGCCACATCTTATTAGGACTGAGCTTCAGTTTATTGGTCCACATCTAGCCCACTGTATGTTCAAGCATAGATCTAAATTGTGAATGGCCTCTCCTGATTCAGATGTAATAGAGAAATAGGGTTGGGTGCCATCAGCTTACTGGTGGCACCTCGCCCCACATTCCCTAATGATTGTACCCAGTGGTTTCATATAGATAATAAACAGCATTAGAGGCAATATGATACCTTGAGGCACCCCACAGCAAGACTGTTAGGGGACCAACATACAGTCACCCTATTCTCTAGAACCTCCCCTGTAGATAGGCATGGAACCAATGCAAAACAATGTCCTCAACACCCAGTTCACAGTGGCAATCCAGGAGGATACCATGATCGATGATATCACAAACTGTCATGAGATCAAGTAAGAGTAATAGAATCACACTCCCTCAGTCCCTCTCTCAATAAATGTCATCCATCAGGACATCTCAGTTCCAGTTCTGATCTATAACCAGCCTGGAACCCAGACTGAAAAGGGTTAGACAATCAGTTTGATTTCTCTCATCATGTTGTGCCATATTGTAAAAAGCAAGAATTCTCTGCCTGTGACAAACATTGGTAGGGTTAGAATTCAAAAGAGGTGAGTCTGTGATAACCTATGTGTAGCGATCCTGAGAATAAGGGATCAATACATACAGAGTTTCCTTAGCCTAGAGAAGAAGCAGACAGTTTTGTCCCCATTTGCCAGGAACAAGACACCCCTTCAGCAAGGATGGGACATGTCATTGTGCTGGTTGTTGCTAAAGTGGTTGCACAGTATTGGTCCGTAAGACATCTAACGCTCAAGCCATGCTACTACATATGAATATAACTCAACACCTTGAACTGTCCTTAGAAACAAACATTGAAATTATGTTAACTTCACACTCCAGCTTTTAACATGCTGTACCAGCTGAAACTTTTAAATGGTTTTCAAGGGTAGCCAAAGAGATTAGTCCAATTTTGAAGATCGCTGATGTAGGACCTTTCTGTGAAATCAATTGAAGCATGGACCAATTGCATTTCATTCTTTGCACACTGCTTGTGAGAGTCCCTTTCAATGGCAATTGTGTGTAATACCATATCCACATATAATAAATGGCAAGTGGAAAATATATGCAGTGGCACAGATGTTTTGCTGCTTGACATTTTTAGAAATATCTGCAAGCTGGAAGAAATCCATGTACCTGCATTGTACACAGAGAAGGAAAGGGGGAGTGCTCATTCTTTCAAAGAATTAAGATAAATAAGTAGTTTAATATAACATAACAAAGTAATATTAGGCCAATGCTGAGGAGAGTTAGTGAGGGGCTTCTTGCTGGAGCTTGCTATGTTTACGAAAAGGCTGTAGTTTTGGTGGAGCACAATGAATGATTAAAAATAAATAAATCAAAAGGCTGTCAACATCAAGGGCCATGGTGTGGGAAGCTGTATCACTCCTCAGAAATCAAATTGCAAAAAATAAAGTCTGTAGAATGAACAGCCAGTCCGGTGAGAATGTAACACTTTCTTCCCAAGTATGAGAAATGCATATCCCTGCAATAGAGGTGCAACCTTGAGTTAATATGTGAAGAGCATGTTGTCGAAGTGAGAAATAAATGTGAGTTTATTATACAATAAAATATTTATGTCAGAAGTTCCTTAGAGGACCTTATACTCCTTAATGTTATCCTGTATAATCTTCTGTAACGTGGCATGTCTAATCTGGCATTCAGAACTGGATTTGCAAACTTTAAAAGTGCGCATGGAATTTGAGTGAAAGTTCAGTACCCACTCAGGTTTTGATGCATCTGGGAATCCAGAAGAAAACAAAATATGTGATTATAGTGCTCAAGCATTCCCCCACCCACCCATAAATTAATTAGATACAAGGACCTCATGGGTGTGAACTAGGAAGTGGCATGGGGGAAACAGTCAACATTATTCCAAGAAAGAAAAAGGGAATGAATGAATGTGGCAAGTATATACTGTAAGCTTAGAAGGCAGCAGATGTAGGATTCAGTTTCATGATATTTGAGTGGTCGTGTCAAGGTCTTTCACATTTGAATTTCATGGTTTCAGATTAAGATTTCAGAATATTATTATTGAATGCTTTCCTGAAGATGGTGTATAAGGGATTTCCAGGCAGTATCACATACAGGCATTGACCAGACCCAGATTTGCTTAGCTTCAACAAGATTGCTGTATCATGTGCCAGGACATGATTTCTGTATCATTTCTGTGTAAAAGATATAGAATTGCCCACTCTACTTAAATGTAACTCATGACATGTTTCTAATGTTACCCATTAGTTTAGATACGCATTGAGCAATTGGATTATATGATACTCTAAGGCAAAGTTATAAAGTGACAAGTAAGAAACTGAGCAGCAACATCGTGGAAATATTTTTCATGTTTCTATGTAGTAATACCCAGGGTGGGGTGGGGATCAAACTCTTGTATTCCAAGATCCTGCACTAATATAAACTGGACATACCTTTAGCTAGAATATTCAGTCTTCCTTCTCCACCCACCAACAGATGGTAGGACAGTGGTGTCATTAAATATAATTTCATCCCTTATGGCACCCCTATTGGTATGTCTTCTATTTTTACGTTAATGAAACCTCTAGTGGGTAGGTAAGCTCAGTGGCATAGATATTTAATGGGATTTGTGATAGATACAGTGTACTTGGGAAAAATGTGCCATCAGCATATGTCGACAGCTATGAAAATGGGAAACAAGCCAATGGAACTAATTCCAGATCTAGAAAGTTTGAGACTAGCACAGTGTAGATGATTAAACATGCAATGGAAGGCAGATTAATTAATTTCTTCCTTGCACACTGTAACCAGGCAAGTTTAAGAAAGTTCAGCAAGCAGTACAGTAAACAAGATGCTGCAGGCAATAATGTAATAGTGATGCTGGAAGATAACAGCATTAAAGGCACACTTACTAAGTGAGCTCAATAATCTTTGTCATCCAATGCTCAATACTTCTTCTAGCTCAATAATCCTTCTAGCCCCATGTCTGTTGCTTCTGACAGAGGGCAATACAAAAATGCTAGAGAGAGTCTAGGGAAAGGATGGTTGTTTATTTAATTCATTACACACCTTGGAGTTCTGAGTGGGAAAAGGGCGGTTTGTAATGGAATCAATTCTAATATAATAGTAAAACTTCTGAACAACTCTACCTTATAGGAAGACTAGGGAAGCACAATTCAAAGGGCAGGCAACATGCAGCCAGAAGCAGGACTATCTGCAGCAATGGGGAAGCTCCCATTGGCACCAAGAGTACATATCAGTATGCTCTGAGTAGGGGTAGACAAATCCATCGAATGTGGTTTCTCTCCATTTCTCATTTTTCCAATTGTACCTTCAGTTCATTCCATTTCCAATTCAGCTTGAGATTTTTAAAAAAACAACATAGGCACAAAAACGTGTAGACATTTGGGTGTGCATTTCTCCTAATACATTTAAGAACATAATTTTACCCAGTATACTCATTCCCCCAATACGTTAAATGTTATAGTCATTAATACACACAATATTGTGTTTGTTTTCCTCTAATATATACATTTTGTATCCATTTTATATTGGAGAATGTCACTGCAAAATTCGGCGAAGTGTAAATTTTGAAGGATAACTGGA
The DNA here is from genome assembly GCF_023053635.1 of Elgaria multicarinata webbii. Taxonomy (NCBI): domain Eukaryota; kingdom Metazoa; phylum Chordata; class Lepidosauria; order Squamata; family Anguidae; genus Elgaria; species Elgaria multicarinata. The sequence continues at coordinate 71,664,116 of NC_086172.1, read as the reverse complement.
TTAGTTTGTGTAAGTGCTTTGCTGGAGAGAACTAGTTATAATTACAGAGATGTGCATCAAAATAGAGATCCACATGTACTACTGTAAGCATGGAGATATTCATTCATTTCATTGAAGGAGGCCATTTTGAATTCTAGGTAGGAGAGCTGGCCAAAACCCAAAGACGTACACATTCCCCCAAAAGATGTTCAAAGAGGTCTGCCTGGCGCCTACACTGTACTCCTTTCGTCACCAGCTGAAGACCTTTTATTCTCCCAGTATTTTAACACTTAATTTTAACTTAAATTTAAATTTTACTGTTTTAACTCTGTATTTTAATTTTATATCATATTTGCTGCGTGGTTTTTATTCTGGTTGTGCTTTTTATATTGTGTTGTGTATTTGTGCTTTTAACCTGTTGGTTGTCTTATTATGATTTTATTTTTTGTGAACCGCCCAGAGAGCTTCGGCTATTGGGCGGTATAGAAATGTAATAAATAAATAATAAATAAATAAATGTTCATCCATGGCTCTTGGTTTATTTCTGGGGAATAGAAATTCTACACAGTTGAGAGATGATGATTAAGAGTGCCTCTTTAACAGTTCTTAGTGTTCTAAAATACATGGATGGTAAACTTTAAAGGGAGCTCTTGGTCAAACTATACACCTGAAAAGGATACAGGGTTGTATGCAGCCTTTTAATATAACTTTTCTGTCTGAGGCCCAAAATAGACATCACTTTAAATCAGTATCTAGAAAGTATGCCCCCCCTCCTCATTTTTTACTTTAGAATAGGTGCAGGGGTCAAATCTACATCTTAACCCCCCTCCCATTCCCATGGTAAGGTCCCCTGCACCTACTCTAGAGGGTTGCTTGTTTTTTTTTTTTTGTTTTTTTTTTTTAAATGTTACTGCTAGAAATGGATTTTCAAGTAATATTTGTTTGGGCCTGAAGTTAATATTGGCACCATAATTTTCTGGCACTCATAATGAAGACACACACACACACACAAACACACACACCAGGATTTGCTTCCATCCTATTCAATTCCACTGAACTTACACAAGTTCACCTATTATCTTTCATTAATATTCATCATATGTTTCCATATGTTAAATTGAAACCAGGGTAAATTTCCATAGTTACCATTCTTCTTTGTCTGCATCACAGTTACAAAAGTATCTGAGGTCCAAGCAGCTTTCTTCCAATCCACATGCACATTGCTGGTCTCCTGGAAGAGACCCTCCCCAGTAAGGATGTTTTTCATTGGCACGACCAACCCACCAAACAAATGGCATTCCATCTGGGGAAACAAATAGAGAAGAACTATCATGAGAAATGTGAATTAGTTAGACAAATCAGAAACAGACATAGGAAGGGTAACCTCATACTTGTTACATCTGGACTGGAATATCATTCTGTATCTTTTTTTAAAAAAAAAAAAAATTGGAGTTCAGCATTCATCTTTTCAATCCAGCATATTCAACAGTATCTAATTTTTGTAAGTTCTGATATTAACTGAGGACAATGTCCAACAGGGCTGCTCCATCTCTGGTGTTTCCATCATGCGTGCAGGGTCCATTGCTCATACAACGAGACTTTGGTGATTTTAAAAATAACCCCAGAAATTAGGAGAAACACTTGTTTCAGATGGGGACAGGGCAGTGGAGCTCCCTTCTGGAGCTGCCCCTTTCCAGAAATGAGCATTTTTGCTCATTTTTGCTCACTTCAGGTTATTTTTAGAAGTGTCAAAAGTGCCATTGCACAAGCAGTGGGTCCTGCAAGTGCACAAGCACAATTGGAGACTACCCACTGAGTGGACAACTTCAAATAGAAGTTATTTGAAAATCATAAACCTAAAAATATATTAAATTAAATATGTTGTTAAATTATCCTTTAAAATGGTAAAGATTTTCCCTGAGGGGTATACAGCCATTTAATCCTGAGACCAGTTTATGGAAGAGCTTAGAGATTTTGTAAATATTTGCAAGGCAGGAGTTTCAAATACAATTATTCATTCTTAGAAACCCATACGATGGCAATAATTGCACATTTTTGCAATTATCAGTGGAAAATTCCAGACGGTTTCGTTAACGACATTGACAACAGTGCATTACGCTGACAAAGGTTTTCTCCGTACCTGTACACTGGATGGAGAGGAAAACACCCTGGGGCATATGCAGAATGTCCTTTCCTCAGTGATAAACAGTAGCATAGTGGTAAATATTGATGTGCAGGAGCTCATGACGGTGTGTTTATACACCTCTCCCCCCCAAATACCCAAATTGATAGGATCAGCATTGCTTAGGGTGACCATATTTGGGAAACCAAAAAAGAGGACACCTAGTGTGTGTGGGGGGAAGCAGCTTTCTGAGTCCTGCAGAAAGTACGTTATTCCCCCGCCACCTTAAAGAACCCGATTGGAGTGGAGGAGGGGAAAGGATTTCATTCTGCACCACCACCATCCACTCCAATTGGGGCCTTTTCTATAATGTCCACGAATGACCCACTTTCCCCTTTAAGACCTCAATTGGAGCTTGGGGTGGGGGAATGATGTGCCTCAAGAAAGCATGTCATTCCCTCCTGCCATGCTAATGGCAGCCTTAAAGGGGAAGGTGTGTCATTCCAGGACATTATTGAAAATTATAGAAAATCCCCCCTGACACCATGGAAAGAACAAAACCCAGGACAAAGTAAATCCAATTTCTGAAAATGGGGTGTAGGATTTTCAAAAATCCCCCCCCCCCAAATCAGTGGAGGCTCAGATTTGCTTCAAACTGGGCATGAATGTGGATACATGGATAAGCTCTCATGGTGCTGATTTTGAAATTTCTAACATTAACAGAAAAAAGTTATAGGCTTTTGAATTTCAATGCAAGTCTATGGGGGAAAACACGGAGCTGCGATCTGGATCCGGAGCTCTGCAGCAGAGCAGAGCGGATCATACGCGGATCAACATGGAGCGGAGTGGACCCAATCCGGAAGTTGTAGATTGGGATCTGGAGCAGATGGGGGGCGGGGTCTGTACACAGCCCTAGTATTACCTGCCTCAGGCGCTAGTACTTATGGGATACCCATTTCTATAACAGGATTTAAATGAGCTTTATCACACCAGGGTTATACTGTGCAATCACTGTGAATTGTGTGCAAAGAACTTTGAAGTTTTCTAGTTTATAATCTGCTTTGACTGTGAAGTAGTCCCATGCATCCTGTTTTAATTGTGCTTCAAAGGCAAAAGACCTGACCTATTTTGGTACTACTTTTGGAGCGAATCATTTGTTGTTTTCTGAGCGGCCACTGGGGGTGCAGGAGCAGGATTTGATATGTTTAAAGAAAAATTAAACAAATTCTTACATCTGCATAAGTTTTAAAGATAAAGACATCAAAATTGGCACAGTAATAGATATTAAGGAGAGTTTTAAGCACACCAAATTTGAATCAGATTGGGTCATCCATTGATTTTTTATGATTTTTTACATTTCCCCCCTTAAACCCATTTCTTGGTATTTTATTTATTACATTTTTATACTGCCCAATAGCTGAAGCTCTCTGGGCAGTTCACAAAAATTATGCAAATGGTCTTAGGAGCGCTGCCATCCGGGATGTGATTTAGCTAGCAACAACAACAACAACAACGGCAGCTAAACACTGTAGGGGATAATTAGAGGGAAACAGGTACGTGGGATGAAGCTAAATGTCTCTCAGGAAGAAAACAGTCATGGTTTAAATATACCAGCAATAAGGCTTAAGGCTGCCAAAGGAGAGAGATTGGGAAAGAAGGAAGGGAGGAAGGAAGGAAGGAATCCCAAAATCATTTGGTAAGGAATGGCCTACAATGATAGAACTATATTTTGGTATTAACTTCTTAACCTTTTATCAGTTATAAAGGTAGACAGAAGTACAGCTTAGCCTTAAGTTGTGGAATATTCAAACAGCAACATTAACAACAACTTTGGCATGAAAAAACAAATGATATTTAGTGCAGATTTTAGCTCTTTACTTAAAATATTAGCAACAGCTAATTACATTACATATGGGTATAAGAAGAAATAAAAAATCTTGAAACATGAAAGGAGGTTAATTATGAAGTACAGTGGAGTAATTAAGATGAGCTTGAGAAAAACTGTGCAAAGTCAGCTTTGCCTTGCTCCATTGCTTTTCTACTGACTTTAGACTTTTCCACTGCAAACTATTCTAAAAACCAATGAAACGAACAGTACAATCCTATGGATGTTTACTCAGATGTAAATCCCACTTGAGTGTAATGGGGCTTGCACCCAGGTAAGTGGTTATAGGACTGCAGTGTAAGAGAACCATTTTCAGCTCATCATAAATTAGGAGAAATAAACTTTGTCCAATGCCCAAGGCTGCTCATTATAAAAACAGAAAGTACGACAATATGAATTCCCCTAGCATATATCCTCTGATTTTGCATTTTTTCTAGTTTGTGCATACAACATGGGATGTTAATGTATATTATTATAAATATATTCTTTATGAGCGCAAAAGATTACAGCGGAAAAGGTACCTCCTGGTAGTTCCTCTCTTTGCCACTCAAAAACAGTCATCCGGCTAAGCATGATACTGAGAACTATAACTTTAACTATAACCACTTGTGTAGGTAATAAGCCCCACCACCATTTTAAAGTGTTTTCCTAACACTTTGACTCCAACATATCAGTTTACCTTAACAGGTGAGCTAGTGCAAGACTGGTTAAATTGGTTGCAAGAACATGTACATTTTCCTTTAATGGTATGAACAAGAAGAGCAGTCCCTGCACAATATTCATGAGGTGTGGGGCCTCTGGAATGTGGAAATGCCATATTTTCTACTTGATTCCTAACTCAATCAAGCTTCATGAGTCACCTATTGAGTGGCTACCCAGAGCCCTAAAGAAGAGAGGCATCATATGGGAAAAATGGGGAAACTCACCATAAGAACAAATTAGTGCCCATTAACATCAGTAATCCACAGCCAAAAGATGAAGATACCATAAAAGGATCTTTATTAATTAAACACCTTGGTTGGGGAACTTTTTTGGGGGGAGGCAAGGCTAATAAAGAAGCTGGTATACAACATCCTCCATATCAAACTGTCAGTTATGTTTTTCATGGAACTTGCAGGCACATCCAAGTGTATTTAGGATTAGCAATCTAATTTAACTGACAATGTAAATAGATGTGACAGAAGTTATCTGTCTAATTAAAAATGTGCTAATTTAACGGAAGACAATATTTAGCTTTAAAATGCAACTTTGTGTGGCTATTAGGAAATAATGGTGAACATTAATCAAAGTCAAGCTGCATATTATTGCTTCTTGGATAGGATCATTAAGCTAGAGCACAGACATATGATAAACAACCACCATCGGGGTATTAGGAACTAACAGTTTTATAATATCTTCTCTGTGTTTGACTATATCTATTTTATTGTACTAAACAAACCAAAAGATTTATGAAAGTCTCCCAAAGTGGCACACTTGCCAAAGCTTGAGTCATTTAAAACCAGGCTAAATAGAGAACTTCCTAATACACTGGAGGGAACAATCTGACAAGGGATAGGGAATAGTCTTCTATGGTCTAATATATCTTTTAAAGTATCTCTTGTAGCATCTGATTCTGCCACTAAGAAATGAAATAGTGTTTCACTTGAACTGCAATGAGAGGAGGAATGAGGGCCATATCGACACTTGTATATGTTCAACAACAACAACAAAACGTTTAGCACATGCTTCAGAAGGATTTAATCATGCTATTACTGGTGTATAATCACTTAGCATGCTGTTCAGAAGGGATATAATTATATTGTGATGCTTTTTTTTTAAAAAAAAAAAAATCCACAGTGTGCCCTCATACATGGCCACTTTAGCTGGACCAAAAGAAAACACCCAGGGGGGAAATGACTATGCTCATAGACTACCTGCCAATGCCAAGTGGATTGTAGTTCACAAACATTAATGCTTTAACAAATGTGTTGGTCTTTAAAGACTGTCATGGCTACTGTGGCGATACCACCTTTCTGTCCCTTAGGTATGTCTAAGTGCGGAATGTTTGACTGAGAGGGTGTGGCTGATGATCCTGTGAGAGAGGGAGAGGGACCAATATAAATAGGTTGGCTGAGGAGATTGGTTAGGGGAGTTAAGGAAGTTAGAGTTTGTTTAGTTTGGAGTGTTCAGTGGTTTGGAGCGTGAATGCAGATAAGATTTTAAGAGACTTAAGATTACTGTTTTGATTAGAACCAGTAGATTAAGCAGGTTAACTTGCATTTAAAGTAACTAAGATCTGTTGAACAAAAATAAACATTTTATTTTGTTTTGTTACCTCAAACCACGTGTCTGCTTGGCTTTATCATTACATACACAGTAAAACCTTTCCAGATTCTAGCCTTTACCCTCTCATATGTTTTACCCTACCCTCAGGTTGTTCAAGTGGTAGTGCTTGGCTTGAGAAGGGTGTGCTAGGCAAGGCCTTCGGTACAAGGTCGGTGCTGTCACAGCTACCTAGCTCAAAACTGCATACACCAGCTGTTGCTGGGTTGTGTTTGTTTTTACATAAGATATCATAAGCATGACCTCGTGGGTTAGTTCAAGACTTAGTCATACTTGAAGTAGACCTATTGTATTCAACGGAACTTAAGTTAGTCAGGATGAACTTAAGTCCCATTCATTTCAATGATTTTAGTATAAGCATTACTAAAGGTGTAACCCACCCAATGACTGCCCTATATGTGTGGGGAGAAAATAATGATTGTGGATAATATATCTCTGATGTTAATGTTTCTCAACAATCCTTGATTCCTGCATTGTTTTACTAAAGTAATAAGGTATCTGCGCTAGGTTGGGGTGGCTGCTCTCTGCCTAGAAACTTGAAGGAGGCTCTTAGATAACAGTACATTTATATTTAGAAGGATAAGAATGGAAAGGCAAACCTTTATACATCTTTTTTAATACTTCATCTGATTTATCCACATGTTTTTTCTTTATGTAAGATCTCTAGGGATGTATGAAAATTTCATTTTGCTTTGTGTTCTACTTAAATTGGTTCTGGCCACAACTTTGAATGAGAACATAAACATAAGCACACTTTTATCTGGAAAAGCTTGCATGTTCCTGAACTTGTATTTGCATTTAAAATTGTACACTTTATACATGTGCACTTTCTAAAATGCACACTTCTGTGAACATATTTCAAAAGTATTCACTCTCCCCACTGATTAAAGTGTAAAAATGCCTTTTAAAAAATAATAAAATAAAATAAAAACAAAATAAAAGGTGGGAGAAAGCAAAACTGATGGATTCATCGATTTAGGCAGAGGGATTTGAGTGCTTAACTCTTAAAAAATTACTTTTCAAGCATGTCTGTGGTGCAGAATTAGGATTACCACCTTTTTCTGGCAGGCCTTTCCTCTTTAATGGCAGGCAGATACAACATGATCCTCTCCATGCTAGGAATACCGGTACCTATTGAATTTGGTCAGTGCAGATGGATGAGAAGAAGTTACCAATATTTGTGAATTTCTTCATAAACAGGATGGAAAAAATGTGTGAAAGAGAAAATCAAATGAGGAAGAAAGAAATCCAACAGTTTCATCCATCCCAATTGCACACTGCCTTGAAATCCTAGAGAGGATCATAGAATCATAGAATCATAGAATAGCAGTTGGAAGGGGCCTACAAGGCCATCGAGTCCAACCTTCATATTTATATGAAGGGCAATATAAAATAATTTATAACATAAATAAACAAAATATATAATATAATGATTTTTAACTTTTTTATTGCGAACATCAACAAATAGAACAAAAAATACATCATGAAAATGGAAAAAACACCATACATTGTGTATATAGAATTATCATCATTTCCCTTGTATATATATATATAATATAATACAATGATATGCATGAGCACCTACAGTGGTGCACCACAGAATAGCATAGGGTTCCTTATATGTTTGTATGGTATAATTCTAAGAACCCTTCTGCAAGAATAAATTCCTCTGAAATCAATGCAATTCACTCACCTCAAAGAAATATGCTCTGGGTTGGAGTACTGGTCATGCACAGTACTTGGTGTAAGAAAAAGAGATCATAATGTGGCTCTTATTATCTACAGTAATAATATCCATAGTTATCCCATTCTTCTCACACATTTATTCTCCATTTTATAGCATGGGAATAAATTCAAAAGAAACAAATATCCCACTTTCCACTAAAAGCTCTGAGATGTATGGTTCTATTGGAGTAACAAATTAAGTTCTGCAAACCAACCATGGCCTTGCAGAGCAGGAATTTAACTTTACGTGTCCATGAATAAAAACCCACTCATAGCAAAGCACTACAGCTCCTTGATTCAATGTTCATATTATTTTCTGTAACACATTTATTTGGTCCAAAAATAGCGGACGGAAACCAATTGTACAAATAAGCACATTAGAGATGATATATTTCTCCCCTCTCCTGTTCTATAAGACAGAGAATTCACTCATAATAGACACATTATGGGTTTTATTACAGGCACAACAAGAAAAAGAGAGAACTGAGCTGAGGAAGGAGAGAGAGTTTTTTTAAAAGAAGGAGAAGGAGAAGGAGAAGGAGAAGGAGAAGGAGAAGGAGAAGGAGAAGGAGAAGGAGAAGGAGAAGAAGAAGAAGAAGAAGAAGAAGAAGAAGAAGAAGAAGAAGAAGAAGAAGAAGAAGAAGAAGAAGAAGAAGAAGAAGAAGAAAGCTGATACAAAACAGAAGCAAAACAGTTATGGAGATTTCATTTCTGCACAAGCTATATAACTGTCAATCTCCCTTCCCCCAAATACAGTTTGACAGAAGATATTTAACTGTTAACCCCCACTGTCTTTATTTACCTCATGTAGTAGACGTGATGTGACAAGGGAGATGTGTGGCTGCTACCACAAGAGAGAGAAAGAGAGAGCAGCCCTGTGTCCCTTTCTCCCTTGTAAAAGAAAAGGTCTATCATCAATGTCTTTGTCCTTGTAAACCATAGCTAAGGAAGAGCTGCTTTGTTGGGAAAGCCAAGGTGCATTGGTTGTATCACATGTTCTTACTTAATAGATATTATGAGGGAAAGGAAGAGGTATGGGGTTACTATTTTGGCATCAGCAATGTATTTCTTTAAATTTTCTTTTTATTGATTTAAGCTATGTATGCCCTGTCTTTCATTATAGAGGGGGGAAATGATTCCCTATCATCACTTCTCCACTCCCACTCTTCTCACACAAAACTTCCTCTTTCTCCCCAGAAAAAGAAAGAGGAAGTAAACAAAGACCATGTGGCCCATTCATGGGCCGTTTCTATCGCACCGCTTATTCTGCACACAGCAGGAAATGGCGGCACATTCCGTTTCCTCAAAAAAAGTTGGATTAAAAAGGGCCCATTTTGTGATGGAAAAAAGGCAAGGAGAAGGAGGCATGTGGGAGGCAAACATTGTCATCTAAATGACGCATGAAAAACCATCAGTCGTCCATAGTGAGCATGCAATAAAATGCTCGCCTGATGAACTGTTTAATCTGCCCTCATTTATTAGGCTAACAAAATCCCTAAAAGACCAACATTTACATCTCCAGGAAAGCAATAGCTGCAACAGTAATGGGATGCAGTCCTCTCAACTCTGGACAAGTGAGTCCAATTCATTTTAGCCCTTTTCAGGCTTTCATGATGCTCATGCAATGAGGGAGAATGGAAACAAGCTTGCTGTGCCACCAGCAGCAGCACTGTCCTCATCTCCCTCCACAAATTAGAGGGGAACATCTGTAGCAGGGAGCCTCTTCTGCTTTTGTAGGAGCCTCGTGCAATTAGAGCCCTGGTTTCCAGGGTTATAAGGCCAAAACTACATGGTATGTTAATCACATAGCATGTAGCTGATCCTGACAGTGATATCTGCTTTAGTATAATTACATATAGTCCCAATTCAGATGGGGACCAGCTGAGAGAAGAGTAAACCTTCCCTTCATTTTCTGCTCAAAATTTCAACCAACCAACCACCCATGGGGGATGGGAGAGGGTGTTTGAGTTTAAAAAGAGAGAGAAAAGCCTCCATTGACTCCATGGAGACTTATTAAAATGTTTTAACATCCAGCTGCAAAAAAAAAGAGGGGGAGAATTTCAGGGGGAAATGGGTGGGCGAGGTGTAATCATCCTCTCCTGGTGCACATGAGTCCCAATCCAAACTGGGGCCATGTGCAGTTACACTAAAGTAAATAAAACTATCAGACTCAGTAATCATATTGTTTAAAGACACAATCCAAAGCCTGTTTAGACAGACTTCATGGTTAGCTGGGGAATGCTTTGAGTTGTAGGACTTTTTTTTAAAGTCTAAATAGACATTGGATTGCACCCTAATCAGGAAGGGTAGAGAAGGACCATGGTCAGGCATTTGCCTCCAATTTCTGGAGAGCAATGAGGACCGTAACAGTGGGAATGTCAAGCTAGTGTGTTTGTCCCCACTCTCCATTGCATGAGTAATTTGAACAGTGGAGGCTGGTGGCTCTGATTTTGATGAGTTGTGAATCCATTCAGGGTTTTAGTCAGAACCAGCCAGAACTCTAAAGGAGCTATCCAAAGTGCTGAACCCTATCTCCCAAATAAGATCAGAACCTTATATAACTACTTTAGAGTTCTGGCTGTTTCTGACTGAAACCCAGAGTGGATTTACAGCCCCACCAAAAAACAAGCTACCAGCCTCCATTGAATTTGAATGTCCCAATTGCTCTCTGTTCTAAATGGTAGATAGGTAATGATCCATGTGGGAGGTTCCCAATCCAACCCAACCCAACCTGAAGTGCTTAGGATGTGGTGTACCAAGATATATGAAGCATCTTTTTCTCAGGATTGCAGAGAGGCATGACTTGGCTGCATAATAGGCAGATATGCTCATGAAAATGTTTGAGAATGGTATGCTATCTAATACTGAACTAATATATTTGAAAGGCTTCATAAAATAATATGTTTATTATTACTATTTACAAATGCCACCCTGTGCGTGGTATGATTAGTGTTCATACTCAAGGCTATATGTGTTTTTCAATGACTGCTTGATTTCACTGTTTATACTGAGAATATAAATCTGGCATGGCTTACATGGAATCATTCTGAATTTAGATAGTAATAAGCAAAAACATAAGTCTGCTGTTAGCTTTTAATGCTGCCATGTTAGATTTAAATGGGAAATCTATACTTTTAGTAGTGCTATATTCAGAGTATTTGTCAAGATTTGTTCACATGATTCTCCAGAGAGTCTTCTGTTGCTGTTTCAGACAGTGAAAGTAATATGAGAGAAACTGAATCTAGTATTGCATTCTAAGCCACTTCAATAACTCGTCACCATAACACTCATAGGCACCTAAGGACTCTTGGGGCCTTCCTAGACGAGGCCTTAGCGCGCATTCTGTCCCGGCTTCCCTGCTGTGCGTCCAGATGACGCACAGGGGAATCCGCAGACAGGCCGCGCTGAAGCCTCGTCTTACCCGCCATAAGCGAAGTCGCTTATGGTGCGCCTTTTCCCCAGCTCCGGCCTCAGGCCGGAGCTGGGGAAAGTGTGGAGAGTTCCGCGGCTTTTCGCGGCTCCTCGCTTACTCGCGAGGAGCCGCGAAAAGCCACGGACCTGGCACGATGCGCTGTGCCCATCGTGCCAGGAGGTGGGTGATCCGGGGGGGGGGAGATGGCAGAGGGCGACGAAGGAGATGGGGGGGGGGCGGAGGGCGACGAAGGAGATGGTGGGGGGGCCGGAGGGCGACGAAGGAGATGGTGGGGGGGGGCGGAGGGCGACGAAGGAGATGGTGGGGGGGGCGGAGGGCGACGAAGGAGATGGTGGGGGGGGGCGGAGGGCGACGAAGGAGATGGTGGGGGGGGGCGGAGGGCGACGAAGGAGATGGTGGGGGGGGCGGAGGGCGACGAAGGAGATGGTGGGGGGGGCGGAGGGCGACGAAGGAGATGGTGGGGGGGGGCGGAGGGCGACGAAGGAGATGGTGGGGGGGCGGAGGGCGACGAAGGAGATGGTGGGGGGGCGGATGGGGGGGATTAAATTAAAAAAAACTCATGGACGGGCGGCACGGGCATCGGGGACAGGGAAGACGAGCGGGGAAAGAGTGGGCAGGGAGGCATTGGGGATGGCAGGGGGGATCAGGAGCGGGGGGGGGGGTTATTTTTTTTTTAAAAAAGGCACTTACCTTGTCCGGCGGCTTCGGGCCCACATGGCCCCTTTAAAAAAAAAAAAACATGGCCGACGCTGCAGGGCTTCCGTCGTCCCTGCGCGTTGTGCGTCTAGGAGGCTGGGCGGCGCGCGTTAAAGTTTGCACGCCGTCGCCCCGCCTCCCTGCCGGCTTATCCCGGCAGGTCTAGCAAGGCCCTTGGTCAATAGGTACAAGTAAATTAAAGATCTTTTCCATGGATGCAGAAAATAAATGTATTTTATATTCCTTATTATATATGGGGCATATACTGAATCAGTTCCTTCTGATATACACAGTCTGCAGTTTCAATCCTGAGAGATTTATGAACCCCATCATGGGGGAAAGGATAGCCAACAGAGATGGGTCCCAATGGTAGCACAACATGATTACTGATATTATTTTCATTTCTTTCCTGTCTTACTACTGTTAGAAGTCCCGGTATTGAAGGAATCTTTGCTGCAGCTCCTTTTCACACCAGGATCGCTCCAGTTTCCAGAAAGAATGGTGTCAGCAGGGAAAGGAGCCATGTCACGGCCATTGTCCCATTACTGGAGTGTGTGTATGGATGCCACTCCCGTCAACTGCTCCCTTGCCACTAAAGATAATGTTAAAAGGCAATCTAAGTGTTGATAGAAGAGTGACTTATTTCAGCATGTGTGTGTCTGTGAAAGAGGTGTTCCAAAAGCTGGGAAATTGGTAGCCTGTGGTGTGGAAAAAATGGAGTAGCCATAGATTTGCATATGGAACAAAATACCTAATGTTAATCTTTAAAGCTGTCCTAAAGCTAACTTGCAGTTGTAGGATAGGGCGGGAAAGGTCTAACATGAAAACTGCTCTGGGTGAAGATGCTTTTTGATTTAATTGTAGATACGGGAAGTAATAAATTGCAGAACCTTCCTATTCTGTGTATCCCCCTGGTAGGAAAATGTCCTTGTGCCACTATGAAAATAATTTATTTTCAGACTCATGCTGAAAAATGTAATTCTTTCAGACGCCAGGTGAAGACCTTTTTATTCTCTCAGCATTTCAACAGTCTAGAAACTTAATTTTAACTTTGCTGTTTTAAATTTGTATTTCTGCACTGCTGCTGATTTTATTCTGGTTGTGCTTTTATATTGTATTTTATATTATGCTTTTATACTGTTTGTTTTATACTTTGAATGGTTTTAATTTTTGTGAACTGCCCAGAGAGCTTCAGCTATTGGGTGATATAAAAATGCAATAAATAAATAAAATAAAAATCATTATGATCAGATCCTGGTAACACTATATCCCTCTTCTGCATTTATACCTTGTAAGATACAATGACATTTGTTGTGGTATTTTGGATAATGTGGAATAAAAAGCAGGAAATAACACTATGGCCATGGTATATGGCATGTGTAATATGCCCTAACAGTTATCAGTGTACTTCAATACAGCTATAAAGCAGGAGTTTACATCTAGGTCAGGTGCCCCTAGTAGTGTTGAATTGTTGGATAACTACAACTCCTATCATCCTCAGTTAGCAGGGCTATTGTCTAACTGTACTTCTGATTAACAGAGAATGCAGAAAAACACTACAACTCTTGCTAGATTCGTACACTTCAGCCAAAGGCTTGCTGTTTTATACACACGTTTCAAGAACAGAGAAAGGAGAAAAGGAAAAAAAGAAGGAAGAAGAAAGAAACCAGCAAACAATAGTAGGCTGTTTGCACTGTTTAAGAAATTGTAGGACATGTCAGTATCAAAAATAGCAGAAGAACATTTTGAAGCGCACTGTAGGAGAAATATCAGAAGGATCAAGGATCCTTTTCTGGAGGGTCTAATAAGATAGAAGCCACAGTGAAATTAAACTTTCAAGGGTTTGCCATGATTGAAATATGTGAAACACCACTTATTTATCCTTACTGAAGCAAAACACAACCACCACCAAAATGGATAGGAATGTCTGAAGCATTGCTCTATTTAGAGCTCCAAGGCCTTGAAATTCTCCTGCAGATTCTCTTGGCAGGACTTGAGGGAGCTGCATGGATTTGTATGAACACTTTTCAAGACCTAGGGTTTTCCTTTTTATATTTTTACACATCCCATAGTTTTGCCTTGCTACTCAAGTGATAATGCCACTGACAGACATGTACAGCTATCCTGTCCCATAGATTGAGGGTAACTTACATTTTGGAAGTACCTTCCAATTCACAGTAATTCAGTTCAGGCCCTCCGCATAAAGACCCAGACATGGTCTGTCAACTGCCCCATTACTGTTTACTCCTCAGGATAATATTGACATCACTGGTTTTAAAAGCAATGGCTCCATTCAGAAGACACCTTAAACCATGGCTTCAACCACTGTGGTTGAGCCAGAAAGTCAGGCTGTGTTCAGAAGACACCTTAAATCACAGCTTTAACCATGGTGAATAAAGCGAAAGGCCTTATTTGCTGTGGTTAAAGCCATGTTTTAAGATGTCTTCTTAACACAGCCTGGCTTTCTGGCTTAACCACCATAGTTAAAGCCATGGTTTAAGGTGTCTTCTGAATGGGCCCATAGTCAGCACCTTTAAACTCCCCTGTCAAATATGATTACCTACTGGACCTCCCATTCATCAAACCCCATCCCTCATGCATTCTAGTGCCCCTCAGGCTTCAGATCAATCCCACTTACCCCAGTAATCATCAGACCTCTCTGCAATTTAATTCCTTCCCCATTCAAAACCTAGCAACTTTGCCTCACAAGAGCAATGTTCCTCAAATGGCCACAGAGCTGCTATAAACAGTGGTGGCTGCTCTTGCCCCAGTTCATCTTGTCTGCTATTTGCTTTTGGCAATATTTTCCTTGTGAACATGTGGGGGAGGAGTGCACTGTTGGAGTGCTTGCAAGGGCTGGCAAAAAGGGGAGTGGTTTCAGTGACACCTCTTCCCTAACTCCCCCAGACCCCAAGAACTCCACAACTGCACTGTTGACTTCTTCTTTTCTCCCAAACTTATCTGGTGGGCAGACAGGTAAGGGGCCAGCAACAGTAGCAGTGGTAGTAAAGCCTCTTTTTCTCCACCTCCCACTTACCTTTCACTTACTATCATTTTCAGCATCAGAAAGAGGAGGGCAAAGAGCAAAAGATAATGGGAGGAATGGGAAGGAAGGGGAGAAAGAGGGGGAGGCTCCTGTCTCAGCACATCCACCAACAAAGGAAAAACAATCCAGATTTTAGTCATTCTAGGAAAAGATGGAAACGGCTGGGGAAGAAGTAGTGCGTGAGCAGGACAGGCACAGTGTCATGTGAGTACCATGCTGCAAATCAGCACACCAGGCATGGCGAAAGTGCACTAAATCGCTGGCGTGATGGAGCTCAGAGAGTTTTTATTGTTTTTATTCCACATTCATAAAGATTTGACACAAGGTGTCAAAGCCACTTTGAGAGCCTTTTTGGCTAAAGGGCGGGATAAAAAAGCTAAAATAAATAAATAAATAAATAAATAAATAAATAAATAAATAAATCTGGATTCAGTCTAACAAGGAAATTTGTGCAAATTAGAAAATTTGTGCAAATCAAGTACGAGACAAACACAAGTACGTGTTCAACAATTTGCAAATATTTCTGGTGGTCACCTGCTCATGCTCGGGGCTTCAACATCATGTTCACATGATGTTTGAGAAAAAAAATGAAATCCCCATAACATCTCTAGTCTCATGGTTTCCTGCCACCCATCCAGCACAACCTTTAATTCCCCCACCCGGTGACATAAACAAACCTCCCACACATCCAGTGCAAGTCTCCTTCCATTCTCTCCACTAATCTGCTTGACCTCCGCTGCTCCTGCAGGAGCACGTAGGTGGGAGATGGTCTTTGCCCCTTCCCTACTCTGACACTCGGCATGTTGTACAGCAGAACTATAGTCTTCCCAAAGACTACTAACATCCGTAGGGCCTGATCAGACAACACGGTAAGCCACAGTTAGGCTGCGAACCCTTTTGCAGCAAAGGGTTAGTGAGCGTGTTTAAACCATGGTTATGTAGCTGCCATGGTTAGGAATGGTTCATATGTCACACTAAGTCATGGTTCACATGACATGCTATGCCATAATGTTTAGGTCAAAATGCTTAACCACCATGACTTAGTGTGTCATCTGAACAGGTTCATAATAGCCCTTGCTAAACTTTAAATAGCAGGTATATTTGTGCTCAGCACATTGCATAGTGACATTCAAGTAAGGGAACAGAAGGAAAAAGAACTTAGAGGAGTGTGGGTATGTGGGAGGTGTTTGGGGCACTGGCTACATAAGAGGATGAGGGGTCATGACGTTCATCTCATATTTTAGATGAACATTATGAGCTTCTGACATTTTTACTTCCAAGGCAGGAAGTACAAGTTTCGGTGACATCTTTAGTCTCAATTTACAGTACTAAAAGTCCCATTTCTCCATTCAATTTGCCACTCGCCTTCTTCCCTCAAAATTGCTCTTAGGCAAACAGATGGATGGCAAATGCCTATTACCTGCTCTTCCCTCCTGCTGCTTACCTGCCTGTAGTTAATGCTGTTCTGAGACTGGCAGTCTCCATATTGTTTGGCTGTGTTTCACTAGCCACAGCAAAATTGTATTTGAGGAAGAGAAGAGTAAACTACTAATTCAAATTCATGTCCTTCAAGCTCTGCCCTCTTCCACTCACCTTCTGAGTATATTGAATTGGTAGTTCTCCACCTGCATCTTTGCATGCTGCAAAAGACCACTCTATCAAAGAAGCAGGAGAAGAAAGCAAGGATATTTTGTTTCCCATTTCACCTGCACTTACAGGATGAATTCTTCCTACCCACAAACAAACAAACACAATAGATGGGGAATGAGTGGGTTCCTTTTTAACCCCTTAAATAATATTGTATTTTTAAAAAAATTCAATGGAATAACAGAAACAGAAACCTGTGCCCCCCAAAAGTTAAATAAATACATAAATAAATATTCACTTCTGCATTCTGATGGCATGGAACATTCTTCAGATCCACAATTATCTGTTTGACTGGGTTCCCATGAGACAATAAACCACAGTGGCTTGTGAGCCTTAATAGTTTTACTGTGGCTGACAGTGATGTGTGAACTTGGAGTGCAAGATTCAGCTTTGTTTGTAAACTATGCACAAGCCACTCTGAGAAACCATGGCTTTTGTTGGGTGGTTGAAGGTGGCTTGTTCTCAGGGTGGCTTGTCAAGACA
This sequence comes from Elgaria multicarinata webbii, assembly GCF_023053635.1. Classification (NCBI taxonomy): domain Eukaryota; kingdom Metazoa; phylum Chordata; class Lepidosauria; order Squamata; family Anguidae; genus Elgaria; species Elgaria multicarinata. The sequence goes on along the minus strand of NC_086172.1, from coordinate 71,646,778 downwards.
TTTGAACCCAGCAGTGTGGCTTGTCCCAAGTAGCTAGAGAGCCGCCTTGCAAAATAAGAAAAGGAGAAAAAAGCCCATGCTGCTCCTCACAAACTCTCCAGGACTGCCTCCATCCTTCATCCCCCCTCACCAGTGATGGGACATTAGACGGACTGTAACTTCATCACCACCTTTTTCCCCCTCAGTGGTTGAAGTACACAAGTAGGATCATAAAGAAAATAATAATAATAATAATAATAATAATAATAATAATAATAATAATTATTCCTGGCCCTTCACAAGTGCACAAGTGCACAGATTCGCCTGTTCACCTTGTCAATTTGTATGTTACAGCTGGCAAGGGAATCGTCAAAGTGGAATAGGTAATATATTAGGAAACTGATGTTAAGATTGCACATTAGCTGATCTATGTTCACTTGTGTAGGGCCAGGTAAAAAAAAATACTAAGAGAAAGTACAAACCCACTGTGCAATTCAGAAGCACTGAAAAAGAAAAAGAAAATGTGAGTGAAGTAATTGCTCTGGAAAAGGAGCACTGACAATAGGGGTGGCAATAACTCCCACTTGGCAATGCCATCCTCTCACTATTACACCTTGAAATACTTGTCAGTGTCTTCCCCCTTTTTGACACTTCCTCATGTCCTGATGAAGTCCACAAATTGGATTATTTGCTCCCCTTCCCCATTGTAACTCTTTTTCGGAGCAATTACTCCTGGGATTACTATACTTCATTGCATCTGAGCAAATCTCCACCAAAGTTGTTTTGTAAGAAGCCATGCCAAGCCACCATGCCTCCATCATCTGTTGGGAATGATGTGGGTTGTTCAGTGAGTCCTAAATCCACTATGGCTTATCTTTCAGGGTGCCTAAGTATGATGTGTGATCCAGCTATTTCTGTTATAAGTAAAGCCACCAGCAATTTTGCACCCACTAACCATGCCCAGAACAATAAACCATTGCAAATGAAAGGCCAGCACCATCAACGAAGTAGGGACCTACCTACCCTTGTTTGTGCCGTAACAAAGGAAACTACTTTTGGTGAGTCACCAAAAGCGTTAATACCTCTCATTAAACTTCTTTATTGTCTAATGTGTTAAAATACATTAAAGAGCAACTGTAAATAAATAATTGCTGATTCAACACAGCTGTCAGCCTCTGAGTAATTCCAGCACTGGAAAAGTTACAATTAATGTCAGTAGTTAATGTTCTAAGTGGTGGAAAGGGGAATCATGCTGCAATAAACAAATGCAGTCAATTACAACTTAAGGGCATATACAAACTACTGCACTGTGGTGGCTCAGCTGTCCCGTTCACAACCTGCAATTATGTCTCTGTTGGTCAAAGCAGCAGGGATGTCATTTGTCATCCCAGGGTGCACTCAAGGGCTGCGTGAATGTGCAGTTTGGAAAAATGCAGCCGTAGCAGAACATATGTATAGGCAGCACCATGAAATGAACTGGCTATAAGCCAGCATAGTCAGATACAGGGGAGGAGGAAGCCATGAGAACAGAAATGAGAAAATTCATAGAATATTGTACCCAGCAGACTCTCAGAAATTCATCTGGACCAATTTTAAAGGCCAGCATGGCAATAACCTGTCTTCTTTATGGAGCATCTTAATCAGCTTTGAAATGTTTTCCTTACCAAGTGAATAATGAATTTTCTCACCCCCAACTCTTCTACTTACTGTGCTTTATTGTTCCTTACCTCCCATCTTTAAAATAAGCCACAGAAATATCCCATATGCACACATACAGGGGTGAATTCTGTCTGCAATGCACTAGATGGAATCTGAACTTTATCTTTGAGGTTTTTTACATGTCTCATGAGTTAGTGTTGACATCATTTTAATGCTTGTAGAATAATTAACTCCGATTTATAGCAGTTTGTAATTCATTCAAGATGTCCTACACTGATTCCTTTTCAGAACCTGGTTGTTCCACTAGCATAGGCAAGCCCATTTCATGTAGGATGCTTCAGTTTTCACCAAAAAACAGAGCATGCTTATATTCAAATTGTTTTTTTAAAAAAGAAAAAGAAAAGAAAGAATTATGCAAGGCATGATGGTAGAGCCATAGGCCATAAGGACTTGATCTACCATATGTTTGCTATGGAGCAAACTACATCAAACTATAGCATTTTTGGAGAAACGCACTGGAATAATGTTCTTTGCAATCCCGCCCCCTGCTGATTAATTTCTTCTTCAGACTTATTGCATTCTCGTGACAGGCCACTTATGGTTCTTTGCAGGACATTTTTATGGCACAGTGATCCTACTTCTTCTGCTCTTTTTCCCATCACAAAATAAGACCCAGAAAATCCAGTGTTTTCTTGGCCAATGCGATACTTGCCACAATTTCCTGCTGTGTGCAGGAGGAGCTGCGCAATAAAAATGCCCACAGAATGGGCCACATGGCCTTTGCTTGCTTCCTCTTCCTTCCCCATGAGAAGAAAGAGGAAGCTGCTCATCCCTATTGTGGGACAGAAACAGGATGCAAAGTGATGGTAGAGAAGTGTGATTTCCCCCCATCTGTTAGTTTTACCCTACCCTGTGCCTGCTTACCCTACCCTGTGCCTGTTTGCATTCTCTTCCCCTCCTTATTGTTTCATTATGATTTTATTAGAATGTAAGCCTATGCGGCAGAGTCTTGCTATTTACTGTTTTACTCTGTACAGCACCATGTACATTGATGGTGCTATATAAATAATAATAATAATAATAATAATAATAATAATAATAATAATAATGATGATCGTCTAAGATAAAGCAGAGGTTACTACTACAGTATGTAGGTTCAGCTATGTGATAAAACAAACAGAATCAGTGCTATTGGAGGAAGTGACAGGCAGTTCCTGCATTTTCAAGGTTCCTCTGACAAGAGAGATAAGTAGCCTTAAGTACACAGCTTTGAATTTAGGTGAAATATATTGATGGCTCTGAAACAGCTGGTCCACTAAACATTCTCATGTAAACATCTGTTCACATTCATGTATACAAAAGAGACTATCAGCAGGGAAGTCTCATAAGACTGCTTCGGACATTACATTTTTGTACTCAAAACTTAATGGATAAACAGACAGCATTATGTTTCAGTGGGACACATGTGCATTTCCTTCAATACATATGTGGTCTGGCATCCCGTCTGTGTGCAGCTTCTGAGAAAAACCCACAATTCATATGCAGCCAAGGCAAACTTATCCCAAAAGAAACTGCAATTTGCTATCTGGATTCTGAATTCCTCTGCTAGAATCTAGGATGAAACCTCTCTGTTATTCTGAGTTCTCATTTTGTATGAAGTGCTACATGAACACAGATCTCCTTTTTGCCCACCAGCCAGCCACTCAGGGCTCCATAACTGCCCTCCTAACCACTCTTCTTTGAAATGCTGCATTCACACACTTGTAACAAGCACATCTGTCTTCAGAGAAAGCATTTCAGTCCAGCAGCACTTCCTGGAATGTCCATGTAATGTGTCCTGGTTGTGGTCACATGACTATTCCAAGAAGTGTCTGACAGGCTGAAACACTACCTCTGGAGTCAACCGTGCTGCTAAAATCATGAAAGGAGCTTTTCTAAAGTAGTAAGTACTTTAGAAAAGCTCCTTTCTGGTTAAAACAATGGGTGGAGCCATGTAGGCACTCGCAATTAATCTCAATTTGAAAAACAAAGTTAGTTGAATAGCCAAGCTCAATACACATACAACAAGCATTAAAGATATAGCATATTAGACTTACCAGTCATCTAGTTTCGAGCTTTGCTGGTCTCACTATTCTTATGCATTCTCTTCTGATAGAATCTTTGCAAACATATTTTGCACAAAGAATGAATGTAAGGGGGCAGCAACACATTAGCACATTCTGAACCTCAATCTATGCATATCAGTTGTAGGGTCTGAAAACTCTTCTGAGCATTTGTGAACACTGCCTGAGTTTTGTGTGCATATAACAGGACATACTGAGGTCTTTTCAGACCTTAAAATGAATTTTCATAGGTGTGTGTGTGTGTGTAGATAGCTTACAGCCACAATGCTGCATTGTACTGTACATACAAAGGGTTAGATCCAGACTTAGTTCCATTGAAATCATGACTAATTTATACCATTCATTTCAATGGGGACTAAGTACAATGAAGTTCATATGACTCCCACAGTATGTGTGAAAAGGGTAGTTCACAGGTGACACGGCACAGTACACAAACTATTTTGTACATGGGATAATATTGGCTTCCAAATACAAAACACAACGTATGAAGTAGCTGTTTAGCTCAGGTAAGTCCTTCACAGTCCTCTCTGGGAACTTCTTGGAATATTGGCAAGGGGTATTATCACATCCTGTAAACTATTTTTTCAAATGTCTCAACTTCTGTTCAGGAGAAGATTCAAGGTAGAGAACTAAGGCAAAAGTATGTTGAAAATAAGTATTTATTTCCTCTATCTTTCCTTCCTTCCTCTTCCTCTTTAGTCAAGACTTTAAGAGCTCCTTCAGATGGGGACGGGGAATTGTGTTTCCCTCCCAGTGCTTTGAATCATGCTTCTGTAATGAGCAGCTTCCTCTTTCTTCAGACGCTAAAGAAAGAGACAGTAACAAAGACCATGTGGCCCATTCAGTGGGCATCCCCTCACCCCGCACTGGTTATCATGCATACAGCAGGAAATAGCGGCACTTTTCACTCCCCCCCCACAAAAAAGTTGGATTTTCTGGGGTCTACTTTGTAATGCAAAGAAGACCAGAAGGAATGGGAGATGCATGGAAGGTGGATGGCACAGACAAAAGGTCCTGTGAAAAACCGTGAGCTGCCAGTAACGGCTGTGCAATAAAACACTCATCTGATGACACTTTAAGCAACCTATTCTGCAATAGGAAGGTGTTTTGAGTAGGGGTGTGCACGGACCCCCCGCTCCGCTTCTCTTCCAGATCCGCGATTTGCAGATCGGGCCGCTCCGCTCCGCCCCTGCTCCGCCTATGTCTGCTTCGCTCCGCTGCGGGGATCTGGATCCGAATCGGAGCTCTGTTTCCCCCCCATAGGCTTGCATTGAAAGCTAAAAAAGTATACAACTTTTTTCTGTTAAAGTTAGAAACCTCAAGTTTGGCACCATGACACCTCATAGAGGTATACACAAGCACGCCAAGTTTCAAGCCAATCCCATCATCCCCTGATTTTTGGGGAATTTTTGAAAATCGGGCACCCCATTCACACCCCTTTCGATAGCTCCATCAATTTGCACGTTAGAAACCTCAAACTCGGCACCATGATAGCTTATCCAGGGATACACATGCACGCCAAGACTCAAGGCAATTCCATCATCCCCTGATATTTGGCGGTGCTCTAACCTCTAACGCACCACCCATAACCCCAATTCACACCCCTTTCGATAGCTCTGTCAATTTGCACGTCAGAAACCTCACCTTTGGTCCCATGACAGCTTATCCATGTGTCCACATGGATGCCAAGTTTCAAGCCAATCCCATCATCCGCTGATTTTTGGGGAATTTTTGAAAATTGGGCACCCCATTCACACCCCTTTCGATAGCTCCGTCAATTTGCATGTTAGAAACCTCAAACTCAGCACCATGATAGCTTATCCAGGGATACACATGCATGCCAAGACTCAAGGCAATCCCATCATCCCCTGATTTTTGGTGGGGCTCTAACCTTTTAACTCACCCCAAATCAAGTCCCATTTTACAACTATGTCAATTTGCATGTTAGAAACCTCACCTTTGGTCCCATGACAGCTTACCCATGTGTCCACATGGACGCCAAGTTTCAAGCCAATCCCATCATCCCCGGATTTTGGGGGAATTTATGAAAGTTATTATTATTATTATTATTATTATTATTATTTATTTATTTATATAGCACCATCAATGTACATGGTGCTATACAGAGTAAACAGTAAATAGCAAGACCCTGCCGCATAGGCTTACAATCTAATAAAATCATAGTAGAACAATAAGGAGGGGAAGAGAATGCAAACAGGCACAGGGTAGGGTAAAACTAACAGTATAAAGTCCGAACAACAAGTCAGACACCCCAGTATCTGCAGACAGCTCAATGGGCCCATTTCAAAGGAAATCCCAACATGCCATGAATTGGGGAGTAGAGATAAACCTAAATATGAATCTTCTTCCACACTTGAAAAATTGATTTGGAACTTGAGAACAGGAAGGACTTCTCCCCTGAGTCAAAGCAAGACACACAAAAACCATCCCTGCGAGGTGGGCAGGGGAGGAGGGAGGGAAGGCAGGCAGGCAGCAGACATTTCTGGGGGCACAAGGAAGTGAGCCAAGGATAGTTTCAAAGCCAGTAATGCATATAAAATAGAATAAATAAATAAATAAACAAACAAAGGAGGGGTGGAATTAAAAGCAGCAGTGTTGCTGAATAAACAACAAGGTTTTTTTTAAAAAAGGGTATATCTGTCTTTTACCAGTAAGAGGGGAGTGGACGTGCCCAAGAGGAGGGAGAATCATCTGCCAATTTGACTGGTCCTGTCTAGGTACAAGTCTTTAAGAAGCAAATGATCACTTCAACTCATGATAGGCATTCCCTGATTTACCTTTGGAGGGCTCTGATGTCCCTCCAAGGACAGGAGAGTGCACAGGGCACGTCCATGCCCTAGGGGAGCTCATCCCCTTGCACCACATCTATTCAGTTGTTCCCCAGAGTTAGGGTGGGTAGCAGTGCTGTGCTTTTTCTATCACTTATTATTGGCTTAGTATATGTTTTCAGGTTGTGTTTGTGCATTTGGTGGGGCTACTGTTTTAAAAAACACTGGGAAAAGTCCGTTCAGACTAAGAAAGAGAAGTTCCCAGAATCCCAAGTTACCCGTTTTGCCTATCCCCTCCTCCAACTTTGGGATCATGTGATCATGACCGGGAGTTGACTCTGCCCCTCAGCACTTCGAAAAAGGTATTTTCCCCCTGTTTTACCCGATTTTTCCAAAAATTCTATCAAGCGAACCGCAGCACGCAGAGAGCTGAGAGTAGGCTCAAAATGACCCCCAGCCACGACTCTCTAAGCACAAGAAGTTTCAGAAAGATAGCTTTAAAAACAACACAGTTATCCCCTATTCTTTTCCGCAATGCAATCCTATGGGCAAAATTTTTCAAAATGGCGATCGGATCGGTCCACAAAAAGAGAAGCGCTCCGCGTATGGGCGCTTCTCTTCGCTGTGCTTCTATGGGTCCCCGGTCCGCTTCTACTCCGCCTCTGGGCAAGGCGGAGCAGGCCAATTCACTTCTGATTCTCCGCTTCTAATCGGAGCGGAGCACATCCCTAGTTTTGAGTTTGTCCGGTCCTCTTCCATACCTTGGGTTACCAAGTTTACCTTCAAATTTATGCTGTGTGTTGTATTGGCATCAAGAGAAGGAGAACTGTGGTTGCCCTATGCCTCATTAGATACACAATTCACCCACACCATCTCAAATTCCGCTGAACATTCCCTTTAGAGCAAATAAAGCAGGTAAACTCAAAACCAACAAAATGTCAGCTCTTTAAATTCAGACACTTAAACAAAGGCACCTGATGGATTAACCACTGTCTCCTAAAACATCCTAAAAAATGCAATCCAAAGAGATTTCCTTTGGCCATTCACAGCTTATCACAAAGTCAAAGGGAGAGAGCTAAGGTTACTGTTTTCTCTGTAATGATACAATATGCTGAAAGAGCTTGTTATTCCCCAGACTTGCAACTTTACCGTGGTTTTAATACTCAGTTAAGGTCAACATATGTCAAGCCAGCTTGGTCTTCTCTAGCATCATTTTACCTTTCATTTGAAACTGCCTTAGGCACCGTACTCTAACGCAGTTTAGCGAGTCTTTTTAAAAAGATGGTCTGCCAGTCCAGGCAAAAAGTTGTCTGTCAAAAGAGCTGTGCTGTGTTCTAGGCTCCACTTTAAACATACACACACATGTACCTATCTTACTTGAACTCTACATAGCCTCACGTTTGAGGACACACACACACACACACACACACACACACACACACACATCTCGCTTGCAAACTTGCAAAGGCTCTATTGATAGTGATTCCAGCACACCATAAGCTTGTTCCCTCTTGATGCCTGTCATGACAAGTTTTATAGGTCAGTCATAAGGAAGAATTTATGGCAATGGCTTGTAACAATTTAGTAGGCAGTCAAGCAAAATTTCTCCAGGATCAAATGCCCACAACTCTTCAAGCATTCATGACGACCAGTTTAATTAACAGTAATGGCTATTTTGCTTTAAAGTATCCTGGCTTTGCTGCCCAAATGTCAGTGGCACTCTGCACTTTTGCTTTTTAAAAAAGCAGTATTTGTTTCCTCACTGCCATATGCCAGGGCACCATCGAATCGTGGTGGCAAATTTAGTGGCACAGCCATAGTGGGAACAATGAATGCACACAAAAATGCCTGGGGGTGGGGGTGGGCCACTGCAACACAGCAAGGTAAGTGATAGAGGGAACATTGCGGCACTGCAATGGATGGGTAGGAGGGGAATGCTCTCCTCCTGCTCTTCTGCCATTGCACACCACTGTCGTCTCTCTCTCCTGGGGTCAACTCTGATGGAGAGAGGGGTGGGGGGACGATGGTTGCATGGCAGCAGTGGTGATTGGCAAGAGGGTGAGAGGGGAGCGCCATGGGTAATAGCGCTCCTGTCCAACCCTCTGCCAGTGTCGCTACCATGTGAAGGGCAAAAATCACCAGCTGGCCCGACTCAGCAAGAGCTGTGTTGGGCCAGCTGGTGGATGTCAGGTCAGAGCCTGGGGTGGGGCAAACCGGTGAAAGTTCACCAAGCTCCACCCCCCAAATGGATTCCTTTGACTCCCCTAGCTTAAGCTCGGATGCCCACTGCAACCCTATCTGGAGAGAGAGGGCCCTGCCTTGGTCATTTTGGTTCTGGTGACTTCCAGTCTGGACAATCATAATGCAGTCTACATGGGGATGCCTTTGGAGACAGTTCATGAACTTCAGCTGGTGCAGAACTCAGCTGCCAAGATATTAATGGCAGCGGGGCAGTCTACTGTGTGACACCAATACTGTGCTAGCTGCACTGGATACCAGTGTGTCCTCTAAGCCTGATTTAAAGTGCTGTTTTCAGTCTTCAAAGCCTTCAATAGTTTGGGCCAAAGTTCATTGAAGAACTGCCTTCTCCTGCAATGGTCTGACCATACTCTGTGATCATCAACAGTGACTCATTGACAAAGACAGTTAGATGCATGAGTACAAGGGCCTTGTTAGTGGTGGTGCCATGCCTCTGGAATTAGCTTCCATCAGGCCCCTTTCTTGCAGGTCTTCAGGAAGGCTCTGAAGACCCATATGTTTTTGTTGGCCTTTTCATAGTTCATAGACTGCAGATTTTATTGGTGATATCTGTTTTTATAAATGTTTTAGTTGCATATTTATGTATTGCAATTTATGGTATTTGTTTATGGCTGTTTTCTACTGTTTTTATTTTGTACTTTGCCTTGGGAGGGTTCTACCATTAAAGGTGGCCTAAACATCATTTTAAATACAACAAAATAAATAAATCACCTGTTTTCTCCACTGTACATTTCATATCTTGCAAATCCACATTGAGAATGTTTATGATTGAATGAATTCCCAGTTTCTCAAGAACATTGTAAGTCAAATCCAAGTGACCCTTGCTTGTCCAGTTGTAGGCAGATAATGTCTAAATGCTATGCCAACTATGATGATGATAATGCTGATTAAAAAGAGTGAAGCAATTATTTCCTACATCTTAGAAATGATGCATCCAATGACATTACCCAAGCTGGCATTGGTCTTTTGTTCACTTTGACAGGAGAGTATAAAACTATCATCTCATGTTTCGTTTAATGGAAAACAGGAAGACAATGGCTGGAAGGAGAAGAAAGCCAGCATGTTGTCCTTTTGTATTAAACTAGTACAAAGGGTGTAAAGCATTTTAATACTGCTTTGAATGTACAAATGTCATTTTCTTTGTCACCTAACTAGTGTTGCAGTTAAGGAATCATAATTGTCCTTTGGCTATTATCTTAAATACACGAGGAATGAATTTGAATGTTTTCACCACATTATATCGGGGACATTTTTTATAGCTAATTTCTGGGTCTGTGAATTATTCATAATACACTTCAAACTGGCTCTCTTGGATAAGGTAATTGACCTTGTCTGTATGAAGCACCAACTGCCTTGCTCTGGGATAATTAAATCTGTGATGTGGTCCATTATTTAATGAGAATGTCTTTTCATTAGCTTAGATGATATATTATTGCTTAAACTGGTCACCTAATTCTGCAATTAGGACCTACACATTTTCACAGTTTTGCAAAGGGCTACATTCACTATAGCAACATCGTTGTGATACACAGCAGCATGGGACACCCCTGTTGAATAGGGTTGCCAAATGTATAAGCACCAACAAATTTAAATTCTAATGCAAGAATAACCTCGACAACTAACTAAGTACAGTGGGCTGCCTTCTGGAATCCAGACTCTTGTGTTTGCGCCTCCCTTACAGCTCATCTAGTCAGTTAGTTCCTACATTCCAGGTTGGATGTCATTATGATCAACAGTGGGCAAAACCAGGCATCTCTTTTCCAGAGGACAAATTAATAAATAAAAAAGTTAAATGAGATAAATTGTCAGGGATCATGTTTTTGGAAAGACATTATCTTCTTTTGGAAACATCAAGTGCAGTTGTCTCTGACATGATTTCGCTGGTGATTACGCTGACACGGAGAGGTGGTGATTCCTCAGTCAATAAAACTTTTATCTATTTAGCAGAGACTTTTATCATCTTGCCGGGAATCTTCATTAGTCTCAGTCCCAGAGAAGCAATTTCTAATTTCTGAATCTGAATTTCTGAAGGTGTGTGTATACAATAAATATACACACACCAAGCAAGAATTGTATACTGTGCTTTAGAGCTGATGGTGTACCAGAATGCCTGTGGACAAGGGTTTTAATACAGAGTAGCATTTGACAAATCTAAGGGTTCCTTCACAGAAAAGGCTGCAGTCCAGCACACGTCCTTGATTCGCCTGCAACCCCCCACACCAACTCCCATGGTATCCCCAATGGCCCTCTATGCTAGAAGATGGGGGGCTGCAGGGGGAAGAATCCTGGAAAATTATTCTCCTTCCAAACCAGAGTGGTCTATAAGTGGCACTCTATTCATGGGATCTCTGGATCCATCCCAGGACATTGATCCTGGGTGTTTCTAACTAGAACAGCCAGCCATATTGGTGCCATCTAAGTTTCATTGTTTCATTTTCTTGTGATTTATATTGGTTAGGCAAACTTTGATTTTAAAAAATCATATCTATGTTTTAGTATTGAAATTATTGAAACATTAGTGTGGTGTAGAGAGCCAATGTGGTGTAGTGGCTAAAGTGTTGGACTGGGAGTCGGGAGATCCGGGTTCTAGTCCTCACTGAGCCATGAAAGCTCACTGGGTGACTTTGGGCCAGTCACATACACTCAGCCCAACCCACCTCACAGGGTTGTTGTTGTGAGGATAAAATGGAGAGCCGAACAATACATTTCCATGCCTTGGCCAGGAGCGTGTGGCAGTCAGAGAACTACAGCTCCCACATAGTTCCACAGTGTGTAGGAGAAAAACGCAAAGGTGGGGATGGAGGGAGGGCCTTGGGCTTTGCGAACTGAGCCCATGCTCAGAATGGACATGTTGGCAGCAGGGATAGTGGTGGAGGTGGCAGTGTACACTCTGAGGTGGCAGAGTAGGGAAAGAAGTGGCCCTTAGGAAAAGCCAAGTTTTAAAATTTGGGGAAGAGGGAAGGAGGAGGAGAAGCAAATGTTGTTCAGCTGTGACAGGTGTGAGGAAGCGAGAACCAAAAGTCCTCAGTGGTTTTGAAGGAAGGTAACCTCCATGAAGCTTCTGCAGGACTGACAAAGTGGGATTCAAGGAACAGTACGTTTCGCCCTCAGACTACTAGTGCTCATGGCGACATGGGTTTTACACTAGTCCAGGAAGAAGGCGTCATAAAAAAAAAAAGGATAAGGAAGGTATGCCGATCCTATACTCTTCTCTCACCTTCCCCACATTTTACATAGCAATCATTTCAATTGATGATAGCAAAGAAGTATAATTTATATACCCTTTTGCAAGCAATTGATGCTAATTCTAATTAGGGTGGCCACTTATAAATTGCCAGAAAAGAGAAAAATGCATCACCGAGAAAGAACCGAAGAGGGCATCAATTTGCATAAAAATGCATATGCTAATGTATATGTAAAGATGTAAATTTAGAAATAATGGCTTTGATTGTAATAGAAATACAGTCCATCTCACCAAAATGGAGCTGATTGTAACCAGGTGATTTGTCTGCCTGTCTGTTCAGTTTGCTCCCTGGGTGCTAACTCTTGATGGGCACCAGTTCTTATGTTCTTTACTTTAAAACTGGAAATGGGCAGGAGAACCTTTCAAATAAAGGACACCTTCAAGCAGAGGATGGTCCTCTGGCATCCCTTTAAACAGAGAAATATAAAAGAGGCCACACTAAGATACAGGAAATTTTCTCATTCTACAAATCCCTCTGAAGGTCTGGCTTCATCAGTAAAGACAACTTGTCAGAGCAGCATTTAATTTAGTAATACAAAGTGGAAGAGGGGAGGAGAAAGAACGTTCAACCCAGGAACCATGATCACCTTTGCAATTCCATCAGCAAACTGCCACAGCTAACATTATGGCCTCATTAACTGACACAGGCTGAATAGAAAGAAAAATTGGGGGGAAGGGTTAGCTACTGCAGACAAAACCACCAAAAGCTCTTTTGCATGCACTATTAATGCCAACGTGCTGGAGCTTGTTAATTGAATGCATAATTTTTAACCTTTAGGTAAACTGTCAGGTTTAGAGAAGTAAGGATGAGAAATTAAACACTGTGGAGAGAGGGAGGCAGGCACACACAATGTGATCAGGTGGGTTTTCTGTGCAGAAAGTAAATAGACAGACAGCTGGCAGGAAGAATTCCTCAGGCCTTGGGTCTGGCTAGTACCTTGATATGATGTGGAACATCCAAAACCTTCTGCATTCTCAAGACTACACTAATAGTAGATAACTTTGTGGCAACCTGATCTGAAATTTTTAAAACAAATATGTCTTAAGATCTGTAAATTGAACCAGTGTGCTGTATTGGTTAGAGGAAGAAGGCAGGATGCAGAAAACCCAAGTTTAAATCTTAGGGCCTCTTTTCTAATATGTGACAAAGAGGCAGTAGAATAACTCAACTAAACTGTGTGCAATCTCACATCAGTAGAATGCTGAGGGGGGCAGGATTGCAGCTCAGATGTGATAATGAATTGGTCAGGAAATACCTAGATACTTTAAATGAATTCCGGTCTTTGGGATCAAATAAACTGCATCCTAGGTACACAATGAACTTGTTAAGGCACTCTCAGAACTTCATTCTAATCTTTGAGAAATCCTGGAGAACAGGAGAGATGCCACAGGAGTGGAAAAAAGCAAAAGTTATCCTAGCCTTCAACAAAGGGGGAAACAAGGATCTAGGGAACTACACATGAGGCAGTCTGACTTGGATAACAAGGAAAATACCAGAACAGATTATAAAGGAGTCAATTTATAACGATTTTGAGAACAATGTAGTGATTAGAAATCAGCATGGATTTTTCAATAATAAATCCAGCCAGATTCTCTCTCTCCCGTCCTCCCTCCCTCCTTCTAATCAGATTAAACCAGATCAAAAACAAATCCTGCCAGAATAATCATACACACACACACACACACACACACACACACACACACACACACACGGGTGGTGGATTTATCTTGATCTGACAAAGTCACCCATGGTATTTTGGTTAGCAAACTGGTTAAATGTGGCCAAGATTATAATTTTGACAGGTAGGTACAGAGCTGGTTGGAAATGTGTACCCAAAGAGTGTTCATCAGTAGTTTTTCACCAAACTGGAAGGAGGTTTTTAGTGGGGTGCTGCAGGGCTCTGTCCTGAATCCACTGCTCTTCAACATTTTTTTATCAGTGAAATAGATTAAGAGGTGAAGGTAATATTTATCAAATTTATGGATGATACATAACTGAGAAAGATGACTAACATTTCAGAAGACAGGAATAAAATTCAAAATGACTTTGACGGAATGGAAAATCAGGCTGAAACTAACAAAATGCATTCAATGGAGACCAATGCAAAGTTCTGTCTTTAGGCAAAAATAAATAAAATGCACAGATGTAGCATGGAGGACAACTCACTTGCTAGCTGTATATGTGAAAGGATCTGGTGATTGTAGTTGATCACAAACTGAACGCAATTCAGCAGTGTGATGTGGCTGCAAAAGAGGCGGATATGACTCTAGGTTCTACTAATACAATCATAATTTTCAAATTATGGAGCCAGTTATTTAGGAAGGTGAGCTCTCTCTCATTGGAGGTCTTCAAGCCAAGGCTGGAGAGTCTTCTGTTGAGGTTGCTGTAGCTCTAGTTTTCCTTTATTAAGTGGGGTGGGGGTGGGGGTGGAATAGAATGCCTACAAGGTCCCTTCCAACTCTATGATTCAATGAATCTATCAATATTCCACACATGAGGTAATGACTGCACAGAATTCCACTGTATTATACTTTCTGTAGAAACAAAGTAGACAAACTACCAAACACACATCTGCTGCCAGAAATGGCAGCTGCACATCTTGCTCCCTGTCTCCAACATTTAATAGAACTTGCTCATGTCCTGACATCATCACATGTTTTCCCCTCCCCCATCAGTGGCAACCAATTAAAAAAATGTCAGAAAACCCCTGCTCTGGATCAGACCAAAATCTAGTCCTGTATTCTCTGCCCTCAGTGGTCAACCAGATGCCTATGAGAAGCCCACAAGCAGGGCATGAGCACAACAGTACCTCCCACTTGTGTTCTCCAGCATCTGATGTTGAGAGCTATGCTGCCTCTGATAATGGAGATAGCATATAGCCATCAGAACTAGTAGCCATTGATATGTCGTATCCTCCATGAATTTATCTAATACCTTTTTTTAAAGCTGTTCAAGTCAGTGACCATCACTACATGTTGTGGTAGCGAATTCCACAGTCTGACCATGTGCTGCCTGAAGAAGTACTTCGTTTTATCTGTCTTGACTCTCCCACCATTCAGTTTCATTGGATGGCACCAGGTTCTGCATCATAAGAAAGGGAGAGAGAAAATTCTCCCTGTCCACTTTCTCCACACCATGCATAATTTTATATACCTCTAACATGTGTCCCACCCACCCTTACTCTCCTTTTTTCTAAGTTAAAAAGCCCCAATCTTCCCTCACAGAAGAGTTGCTCCAGCTCCTTTATCATTTTGATGTCAAGTGGGAGCAGGGAAGCAATCTCTGTTGTGACATCAGAATTAGGTAAGATTGATTAATCGTTCGAAAGGTGGTGGGGAAAGGAGCTACACTTCACTGCCATTTTTGGTGGCAGTTTCATGTTTAGTACGGCCGTCCATTATGCCCTCATCCAGTATGGGCCTCACTTTTTCAAGTCATTACCTTATTATTTACCCTGTAAGCACCATTTAAATCCTTTGGGTAGAAAAGCAGCCTAAAAATGCTAATATAATTAATAAGTAGTATCTCAGATGAAACTAGCCACAACAGTTTCAGTTTTGTTTGTATCAAACCCAATTCATATTTTCATGAAATGTTTAATACTCTTTCAAATGTTCTGTGAACTTTGAATGACGTGTGAATGATGGGAAAGTTCTCCTTTTGGGACTTCTCTGGGACACAGTTTCTTCTGAGTTTCTTTGTACCCTTCCTACTAGCTGCATAGTTTCTTCAGAAATCTGTGTTTAATCATCATCATCATCATCATCATCATCATCATCATCATAATTCTACCTTGTTGAAAGAACAAGTTTCAACACAAAAAGCAAAATTCTTATAAATGGATAAAATCCCCATTGATTTCTGTGGCTTTGGGGTCAAGCCCTATCAGCAGTCATTGTGCTTCTTTAAGCAATGCTATTTCTTGGCCTTTTACTTCCTTCACAAATAATTCATGGCAGGATATTGTAACACCTCAGCAGAAGAAAACATCTGATATGCTCAAAACTGAGTTTTATATTGTTTTTTGGGGTGGGTGGGGGGTGGGGAAGGCTACAATTCCCTACATGAGAACGTACATTTTGAGAGGATATTTTGCTACAGGATGAAGTAAACATAATCTAGTGGGAACTAAATGCGGGGGGTAGGAGAAAAATATATATTATATACCTGTTCTGCCACAGCTTCAAAGTGTGATTGATCATGACCTTATTATAAGCAGACATATTCATCAAACAACCAGGGGGTGATAAGAATGAGCCTGCTGGGCACAGCCCTTCCACGACAACATACTTGCTGGCCACATCCACTGGCAACTGTGTTCAGTTTTAGTGAGAAAATTGCCCTACAGGGGTAGTGTTCATCAACCTCATTGGGAAACCTGGCCAATCAAGGTACCCAATCAGATGGAGATACTGTATATGTGTCAGGGACCTGAGGAAGATGTACTATTCGAGACCCCTGCCATTTTCTCCCTACAAGGGCTCATACATCTAGGCCAGACCTATACCTATCAATACGATCCCACCACGCTGACGCTATATCACTCTTGAACATTTATACCTTGTAGGGCACACAATGTTGCAGTATTGTGGAGAATATGAATAAAAAGTGGGAAATAATGCCAGAAAAGTGGGATATGGAATGCCTGATATGCCCCAGCAGTTATCAGTGCACTTCAATAATGATAGAAAGCACTAGTGATAGACCAAGCCCTAGAGATCATAGAATCATAGAATAGCAGAGCTGGAAGGGGCCTACAAGGCCATCGAGTCCAACCCCCTGCTCAATGCAGGAATCTACCCTAAAGCATATCTGACAGATGGTTGTCCAGCTGCCTCTTGAATGCCTCTATTGTGGGAGAGCCCACAACCTCCCTAGGTAACTGGTTTCATTGTTGTACTGCTCTAACCGTCAGGAAGTTTTTCCTGATGTCCAGCCGGAATCTGGCTTCCTGTAACTTGAGCCCATTATTCCTTGTCCTGCACTCTGGGATGATCAAGAAGAGATCCTGGCCCTCCTCTGTGTGACAACCTTTTAAGTATTTGAAGTATTTTACTTTCTCCCACTTCCACACTTTTAAAATCTCAAATTTTCCTAACCATGAGGAACTTTGTACATTTTCGTTAATTCTTAGAAATAATGAACCAAAATAAAATTCTCATCCATCTCCACCAACCAAATTCAATGGGTAAAGCTATTCCCAGCACAGAATGAACCTGCTGACCATATAGCAGTTAAAGATGAGGAGCCCATCATAAAAGAGAGGTGGCAACCCAAATTCAACACTAACATGGTTGAATGTACAGGGATTTTAAACCCAGACTTTTAAGAAATCGGCATGCCAAGGCCTGGAACTGGATGGATAAATCTGTCAGTTTTGGTTTCTTCTACATTCATTTTTTTTAAAAAAAAGTATTTTCTTTTTATAGCTTCGGCTATTGGGCGGTATAAAAATGTAATAAAATAAATAAATAAATAAATAAATAAATATCCCAAATATGGAGAACTTTGCAAATTCTGGTAATTCTAGTCATTCAATTCTCCCCCATACTTATGTTGGGCTATGGTGAATAATGTGGTAAGGCCAAAGCAGGGGTCAAAAGTACATCCACCACTTGAGCCAAATGGTGACTTCGCTTCATAGGGCCCAGGGCAAATTGCCTGTTTTTATTTAATTTTTAATTTTGCAATTTATGTACAAAATGTATGTACATTCAAAAAATTCCACTAAGCAGCTTCAACAATTGTGGGTTTTGCTACCAATTAATGAAAAAGGTAAACTTCAAGAATAACGCATTACTAAATCAAGACTAAGCTACAACAGAAATATTCGTAGCATATAATCATGGAGTTGGAAGGGGCCATTTAGGCCATCAGTCCAATCCCCTGCTCAGCCCAGGAATCCAGTTTAAAGCATCTTTGCCTGAAGACCTCTCGCAACATAGAACTCATCACCTCCCTAGGCAGTTGGTTCCATTGTATGACTGCTCTGACCCTTAGGACAGTTTTCCTGATGCTCAACCGAAATCTGCCTTCCTGTGAGTTAAAACTGTTATTTCATATCCAACAATTGTGGATAACAGAGAACAAGATACGGCCCTCTTCTGTGTGACAAACTCTTCAGATACTTGAAAAGTGACATCTTATTCTCTCTCAGTGCTCTTCTCAAGGCTAAACATACTCTTTCCACATAGGACTTCATTTGTAATGCCTTGATTATGTTTGTTGCCCTTTTCTGAACTCATTCCAATTTATCTGAATCCTTCTTAAAGTGTGGCAACCATAATTGGTCACGGGATTTGAGGTAGGGATGTCACGAATGCCCAACTGAGTCTGGGAATCAGACGGATTCCCCTGAGACCTCACACACCCCGGACCCAGCCAGGCGCATTTGGTGTGAGCGTGGACAGATGCTCGAGTGCTTGCAAGGCCCCTATGAGTGCTTGGCAGCTGCCCACCCTCACTCACAAAATTGTGCACTTTCCTCCTTTTACTCACTGGGCATTCTGTGAATGAAGCTAGGGGTTTGCAGCTGGGGTCATACTGACCAGGGCAAAACGTGGTCAGTATGACTCCAGCAGCAAACCATCTGTCAGATATGCTTTAGGGTGGATTCCTGCAATGAGCAGGGGGTTGGACTCAATGGCCTTATAGGCCCCATCCAACTTTACTATTCTATGATTCTATGATTCTATGTGGTAGTGGTGGGGAAATAATAAATACACCATGTTAAGGGTTAGCATATTTTCCTTCCCTTGTCAGATGCACAGTAGGATCCAAACTTGTCCTCAGTTTGCCCCCAGACACAGCCCTTCTTCTCTCCATTACTGTGGTGGAGGAGGGTCAAGAGGGGCCTTTTTGCTGCTACAATGAAGAAGCCTCCAGGAGCAAAATGGACACCTGTGGACACCCCCCTCTCTACCTGCAGAGATGGAGATCTGCAATCTCCTATGTCCCACCCAGGGACCCTATAATTGCATCCTAAATTGCTACCATAAATGCAAAGCTGAACTGCACATTTAAATGAACCAAAAGACTAACTAATACTTAGAGATTTATTTATTTTTGGCTTGGCAGGAGGGGGATGAGAAAGATTGTCCTTGGTGCTACTGTTACTATGTAGTGCACTCCTGCTTTTAGGATGGAAAAGCCCATGGCTAAATGTTTCTCGATTAAGGTTTCAATCCGCCTTGAATCAAAGGGTTTTGGAACAAACTCAAAACTCCAAAGCTCTTCCTTGTTTTCATCCTCCAATCTGCCTAGTCTTGCAGACATTAAACAAAAGATCTCTAAGGGATTTTTTTTTAAAGACCTATTTTGTTTCAGACCAACAAAGGCTTTCCAGCTCCTTGGCAGGATTCAATCAGATCATTCAAAATCATTTTGGAAAAAATATATGAAATGAAATGACATAAAATCTGTGTATTGTGTTTTTAGATACTTCATCAAAGTCACATAAACTTTTCACAAAGTGCTGCAAGGCATTTCATGTGCACTTGTACTCTCTTCCCTCAGTCCCTCAAACATTTAAAAGAAGACAGAAAAAGAGATGAAAAGTGTATTTTTTTAAAGAAATTTTGCATATCTTTATTTATAAAAGGTCTCCAAGTCACCCAATACTGAAACAGGGGGGCAATCCACAACAGGGCTGATAAGTGTTTGCATCTGTCCAAACATTATTTGATCTAGAATATTTTGTTTTTCTCCAGAGAAGAAAGAAAATTATTTTACCGTAGCAGTTATGAATGTCTTGGACAAGCTTTACATAATAAAAATAATTATGCTTTACACTTAATTTCTCAAGAGAAATGAAATCAGTCCTGAATTATGTAGGGATGACTGTTTTTTATTTTTATTCTGTAACCAGTGTCTCTTTCTTTACACAAATTTCATGGATAAACTACTCATCATGTTCTATTTAATATCCCATAATCATTCATTCTATAGTATCGTGGTATCTTAAAACTGGGAACTAAACTTCATATTTAAAAATACACTTAAAAATATTTACTGAAATGATAAATGAAAAACAGAAATTTGACACTTCTATCTGTATACTCAAAGAAACCCTGTGCACACACACAGAGACAGACAGACAGACACACACACACACACTTCACGAAAATGCTCCTAACTGTCCTTAACAAGAATCCACACATCAGGCTCTTCCTACGTCATTAAAAGTTCCCAGCATTGAAATGTTTTCAGAAGGGGCCAAAACTGCATTCACATTCACTAAATACCAACCCACAATCAGTATGTTATGGCTACATGAAGTGTAACCCTAACCCTAACCCTGTCCCCCAAATTATCCCTAAATTTATTTTACAAACAAATAATTTTAAAAAATCAATTTGCAATTTTGTCTTTAAAGGGCCTGCAAACCAGATGAACTGCCCCTTAGTTTTGGGCAGTCCCACCCTCTCTATGAACCTTTACGTTGACTATGGGCCTGCAGGTACCTTCCTTAATTTGAATGGGCCAGTTGCATCCAGCTCTTTCCCCTTTCCTATTCTGCAGAGGACGAGGAGAAGGAGGATTGTGATATGTAGGGGAACATTCTACTGAACATTATTAACACACACTAATCTGCACTGGCCATCATTCCTCTTCAAGTTGCAAGACTAACACAAAGCAATGTGTCTCTAACTAACCATCACCTAAAGCTATGACTGAGGAGGAAGAAGAAATGAAGGAAATGGTTGCTGACACACCTTTAGGGCTTTTATGAGCCAGCCTTTCAGATTTGAAAGGGGGTTCCACATTGGAAGGTTCCCAGGGGTATAATGCCCTTTCAGGCTACAAAGAGACTCAGCCCCATCCAGAGGCCTCATTGGCTTCCTTTACCTGGCTATTAAGACTGAGTGATTCTAGTGATGGATTTATTTCTCCCAGGCATTTTAACAGCATTTAACAACGTTAAGTTTGTTTTTAATGGACCCCAGGATTGTTTTTAAATGGATACTGTTGTTTTATACTGTTTTTATGTTTTTTAAATCTTTGTATACTTTTAATGTTTACTATTTTTAATTGTTGTAAACCGCCCAGAGAGCTTCGGCTGTGGGGCGGTATATAAATGTAATAAAATAAATAAATAAATAAATAAATTTTGTATGTATTTTTTTAAGGGGGGGAAACCACTATGAAGAATGTGTTCAGTTCATACCCATTTCTGAGTAAGGTGGATTGGAAAATCCATTAAAAAAATTCCAAAAGAGGAGATTCCTCACACATCCATAGGCTTGGTCTTTGTCTAGGCAACACTCATCTTCAGACACGTCTACCTAGCTACTAGCATTTACTTTTCTATTTGTATAAGCTTGCTCTGTCTCAGGATTGGACCTAGGCTCCCTAGTTTGGGTTCTGACTCTGATTCACAGTCAAAGGTGGATCTAGAAGCCCAGCCAGGACAGGGGAAGAATTTCCCCAGGTCTCTCCGGGAGTCAGCAAAAAACCTTCCAAAGGGCTTATTGAGCAGGATGGAGCCTGGTCTCTGTCAGAAGGGGAGGAAGCAAAGGAATTGACAAATGCTGGAATCCGCTGCTGAGTTAAGCAAGCAGAGCTGAGAGGAGATGGTTGATGTTCCGCCGGATTGGCTGCCTGTCAGAAGTTGGGTCAGGAGGATTGTCCCTTGAAGGGAGGAGCCCAGATAAAGCCTGTCCAGCATGATGGGAGATCCACCCATTATTTGAAAGGCATCTGCCCTCTTTGTAGTAGCTCCATTAACAAAGCCCTATTTAGCTAGTTAGGCCAAAAAGACAGCTCGCAATGTTTGTAGACACTACAGGTGTAAAGAGGTGCCATTGAGTGAACTAAAGAGTTTGTGGGTTTCACAATGAGCCTCAGTTGCTCAGTGGGAGGGTTTGGAATCCCTGAAACTCTGTTCACATCCACATACATGCTTTCTCCTGGATTTCCCTTAGGTTCCTGTCCTGCCTTCTACCAGGCTGGCTTGGCAGAAGAAGGCTCATCACAAGAGGCTAGCATATGGATGGCAAAAATGAACCAGCTGCCTCTCACTGCAATGCCCTTCACCCTCCTCCATGAACAGATCTGATTTGTAGAAGTGTCAGTCTCACGAAGATGCAATCATGCATTTTCATTATCATGCCTAGTTCAGTAGGGGATGCATGAGAATTTCATTTTGCTGGAAAAACATGTGAGTAGGGATGCCGTGGTTTGGGGCTCGAAGCTCGATGATTTCTCAACGGCTCGCCCCCACTCACCCCAGATTGAAATCCATGGACCACCATGCTTGCCTGACTTGGCACAAGCCAAGTCGAATAAATCTAATGGGCTCCACTCCTTTCCAAGCGACAAAATGGCACCTCAGCCTATTTCTCAAAGGGCCTTTTGCTCAATGGTGGCCATAAAGAGGCCCATTTATTCTCCCCCCTCAAATTACAGGTGTTAATAATACACCTGCAGTTTTGCCTAAATCACCCCTTTACAGCTGCCATTTATATAAAAGAGCCCTTTATAAAACACACACACCTGAACCACTATTTTTATGCAAAATGACAACTCAGTGAGGGAGCAAGAGGCCATGTGCTGCTTGCCATGTGCCCATGGACCACCTGTTAGCTCAGTACATGCAGTGAGCTGGGTCTGGAAGCCAGCAGGGGTCTGGCACACAGCACTGATAGAAGTGAGGCTATCTATCCCTAGTCCTGTGTTTGAATTGCCAAATGCGACTGTGAGCATGTGTCAACCAACAATATTTGTAAATTGTCAAACATGTGCTTGAAATCATTTTGTTTCCAATTCCCAGTTCAATCTGCGTGAATTCCCTAATTTGCACAAATCTCCTCTGCTTTAGCCTATTGTAAAAAGTCGCAGAAATTAGGAAATATGTGCAGATTTGGGGAAACTTGTATAAATCTCCCATTTGATTGCTGCTCAGTGTGCACAAGGTACCCATTGGTGAATTGCAAATGGGAACGGGAATCAGGCATGAGACAAGGTGTGAGACAATGTTCAGAAAAGCCTGGCGATCTCCAACATCATTCATTCCCCCATCCCCATAGGGAGGAGAACAAATGTCTCAATATTGTGTTGGTTGCATTTGGTTGTGCATAGAAGCCATAACCTCCCTAGCAGTTAGAAAGGACAGGAGCAAGTAGAACAGGGGTCAGGTGTAGGACACTCCTGCACCCTGTCCTAATTAAAACCAGTGCAAGTCCCTCTCCTTGCCCCCAATTTCTACATAAATATGCGATTCTCCTGTTAGTTCTCCTAGTCACAGCATAACTATACCTCTAATACACTGCAATCCCCCTTTATTGGGTATGAAACTAGCACCTTCAATTCATACTGTCCTAAAAATACAGTGAGTACTCTTTCTCTAAAAATACAGTGAGTACTCTTTCTCTGTATGACTATTTTTAAGATGGCTAAACCAAAGAAAACCATCAAATCTCAAGTCAAGATGCTTTCTCATTTTGACAGATTCCCCCCACACACTACCTATCTCTCCTCCCCTGCCCCATCCCCATACATTTGGACTGTGGGTTGGTTGTACATAAGGAAAGAGGATTTCCATGTATAGTCAAAGTCTTTAGATTTATTTGCTTTGAGCTGTCTTCCACATTTATTTTCTGTGTATATGCTGTCACCAGCTACTCCATATATCAAACTCTGCAATTTCAGGACTTCCTCCAAATCACCTTCTTCTTGAGAGCATTCTTAAAAGCCTCCCCAGTTTTATACACATTTAGAGTTGCCATTAATGAGTTGAAGAACGAGCAACATCTGTTTCTTTGGCAATGCTCTTACAAATCTAGTCTTTAAAACATTGAGAAAATATTTCCTTGAGGAATATGATCCTTGTGAATTTCGACACAAACTGACCCGACTGGCATTAATATGTAAATTGGAACTTACTTAGTTATTCACTGACTTCTCACTTCCTCAATGTTCCAATGAAGTTCTTGGTTAAAACATTATATCAAGAGACATTTAAAATGCACACTTGGAAAACCATTGCAGGGATATTTGCCATTTCTAAGAGGCTGGCACATGTCATGTTTCAGGTGAATAAACTGGGTGGGTGGGTGGCGATTGTGCAAAAGCAGCCTTTACATCTTAAGGGTATTCCAAAAAGGACATCCTTGTGCCCCTATGTTCCTTGTTTTGAAAATGGCAGGCAAACAAGAGATGGCTCTAGGTAAGGAATCTGCAAAGTTTCAGTAGGACAGATGTAGTG
Organism: Elgaria multicarinata webbii; assembly: GCF_023053635.1. NCBI lineage: Eukaryota > Metazoa > Chordata > Lepidosauria > Squamata > Anguidae > Elgaria > Elgaria multicarinata. The sequence continues at coordinate 71,622,519 of NC_086172.1, read as the reverse complement.
CTTTGTGTGGAAGGGGAGTTCTCAAATTTTAGGGAGGCATAAATGATTCACTTCTTCCCTCCCTCCCTCCATCTCTGTGTGTGTGGGATTTGTATGAAAATAGTGCACATCGTAGTGGTGTCCCCAAGCAAGAAATCTGCAAAGTTTCAGAAGGCTAGGGACTTATTGACTGGGAACTGTTTTAAGGCATTTTCATAGTGAAGCATGGTGTTGGAAGGATGGGCCATCTCACAGTCCCATCCTTGGCACGCCCCATCACAGCTATGTAATTCACATCTCTCCTCCAAAGCACAGTGATTGAAGAGCCCCTGGTAAAATGTGCCCTGGGATTAAAAGGTGGACTCAATAGCCTCACCTCGCCCATCATCAGTGTTTAGAGAAAAAAAATCAGTATACTGTTGAGTTTTGTGTTTGTATTTTGTGATTCTGTGTTTCTACAAGTGTATATCATTATTCTAATGTGTACTATGACTGTTTATGGTTGTTTATTATGTTATATAAACTTTTGTTTGATATAAGCATTCACCCCCTTTTTTAGTATGTTTTAGTATATTGTATATTACTATAGTAGTTGTGTGCCTTTGGCACTCGTTGGTTGCTAATTTGTAAATGCATCATGGTAAGTACACTGAACCTCAGAGATGGAGCTACTCAGCACTTTTAACAAGTTTAGATCATGTCTCGATGGGGCTACTGGACCTCTGTCATTCAATTATTTAATATGAGTGAAACAAATGGAGGAAACAGTGTACCCTGGCATCCTAAGAACGTGTTCTCAACAGAAACAAAACTGACAACCTTTTCTTATGCAGGAGAAAAGAAAGGCCTTGTACAAATTTGTAGAAAAAAATGAACTCTCTTTTTGAATGAAAAATACAATATATAGATATAGACATATTTTGGTCCATATATATTGTTTCAATTTGATTAAATTGTGAGTAGTTAATGTGAATGAGAACACTTTGAAAAACAATAAAATAAACCATGGAGAATGGCTTCGGAAGTTGGTTCTATATTGGACAAATTGATAGAACTGCAGTATAAATTTGAAGTTATCAATTTGTTTCACATCCAGCAATGCAGAAAGTGGCAAGCAGGTATAGGCCAACAGTGACAAGCTGATCAGGCTTTTCGTGAGCCATTCCTACAGCAGCAGGCCAGACCCAACGCCAAGCGAGAGGAAGCACAGAAAATGAACAGAGGCCTTAAGAATAGCATCACAGAAAGGCAGGCAATGTGAGTGAAGCAAAACAGAAGACTGGAAAATGGCCAAAGAGGTGACAAAGAGAACACAGATTAGAACAGTAGTGCAGAACCTTTTGCTGTCCCTTTTGGGGTCCCAATCCAGCCCTTTTGGGGTCTCCACATGGTCAGCCCTCCTTTTCCCCAACCACTGATTGTTTGGTGGTTCCCTAGCTTTTGTGCAACCTCTCCTCACCCATTCTAAAAGTTTAACACACCTCTCCTCTTAGTTACTGGCAGTAAGAGCTTCACATTAATTTGGGGTGGCCATTTGGTCCTGGCTCTTTTGCCTTCAGCTTCACCCACTGAGACCTTCTCTGAAATAGAATTCAAGGCTAGGGCTGAAAGAGATTCAATATACCTGGGTTGAACCTGAGAATTGGTGCGAGAATACACCATTGTGAAATATATATCCAAATTAAGTGTAAAGAGAGCAGATGTAATAGGAAGACGGCAACCCAGGAGGAGAAGAATGAGGGAAAGGACAGAATGAAGTCAGCTGTAAGTGAAGAATGTCCTAGACTCCCGTTCTCCTCTGCCCACACTTCTCTGCTCATGACATGCCTCAATCTAAATACCTTGGTCTAATACCCTGCAGTGTAGGATATGGAGGGTTTTAGATATATGCATACGGGTTGCTAGATGGATTTTTAAGGCCATCCAAACTATGATTCAGTTGTGTTGAATGGTCAGTTTTGTCTTCTAAAGAAACAGTTATAAGATGCAAGTGCTTCCTCTTAATTTCATTTGCATCACACTGCTGTAAGCATAACCTCTCTTTTCCTCCTTTGATGATACATGTGCTTCCATGATTCTTTTCCAGGATGCTTTAAATACAAAATGGCTTTTAAAAAAAGTGGAGAAGTGTCGATGTTGCCACACCAACATTTGGAATATGTGATGAAACATAATGGATAAAAGCCTCCTAGTCAATCATTCTCAAAATGAAGATTCTAATTAGCTAAGTAATAATTACACTGTAGAAGGTACACATGACACTCATCAGCCACTCTCAGAACATAGGAGGGCATAGTCCCTGTTGTTTGATATGACAATGCCAGATACAATGGCAATTGATATATCTGGGATGATAACATGGAAATTATCTTTTGAAGTAGACACCAAAGCAACAGATAAAAGCACGTTTGACATATTGTTATTGTTATTTGTGCTTTCACATCACTTCAAGTTGCATTCATGATAAAAGTTGGATGGAATTTTCTCCTGTGAGTTATATGACTGAGGACTAAATTCATTGGCAAGCAAAGAAAGAAGTGGAAAATGTTGCTGGAGTTAAAGCACAAATAAATACCTTACACCCATGCCCGGTGAGCCTGGGCATGGGGAGGGCATTGTGGGTGGGGGCAAAGGAATTAGGCATGGAGGTTCACCCTTGGTAGGCCCCACATAATGCCAACAGGATGGGGGGATGATGACAGGGCAGCTATATAGTTGTGTTGACCCCTCCCTATGTCTTCTTTGTCTCACAGTTCCTTCCCTCCCTGCCTGTAGCCAGTGTGGGCTTGCTGACTGCCCGTTTGTGGGCTAAGTAGGATTATTTTGCTCACAATATAAAATTATTATGAGGTTTTTTCACCTATTTCACACTGTAAGACAGGCTTGGAATATTAAATGGGGTTAATTTGGCATTAAATAATCGTTCTGGTCACATTTGGCAGTATGCAGGTATGTACGGGCATCTGGAGCAGGATTAAGATTGGTGAGCATCTGAGGCACTGTTCAGGTGACTGGTAATGCCTGAGGCTCCCAGCTCTGAGGCCACAACAGGTGAGATAAGGGTTACTTTTGGGGTGGCCCTTCCTCACCCACTTGTAGCTACGCAGCATGAGGGTGTGTGTGTGAAAACAGAAAGCCTTCCTACCCCTAAAGGGGAAAGACTGTGGAGTGGTGAAATAGAAACACCACAACACAGTCTACGAATGCTTGCCTAATACATTAATAGCCAGCAAACAGGCAGTGAATAGGATGCCTGCTTAAGCCTTCCCCTTTCTGCAGATCATTCAATAAATGTGACCCTATTTTTATATCCATAATTTTGTCTCATCACATTATTCTGCGCCCTCCACTTCCGCAACACTTTGAGTGTCACACCTTCATTTGCAGTCACCCTTAAGACCTCAGAGCAAACAAAAAAGGCCACAAAATTACCTGAAGTGAAGAAATAGTTCTAATTTCAGCTGGCAATTATTATAGCATTAGATTTAAAATTTATGATATCAAACTTTCCATAAATATTTCCACTTTTGTCTTGAAGACATAATTCTTGTCTTTTTATTCTTTCTTCCAAGTGCTAATTATGTGCTAATTAGTACTAATTGTGATGACTGTTTATAATCTGGCAACTTCTTAACTAATAACTGAAACTCTGTTGCCACCTACAATTACTAGGTGTTCTGCACTGTTGATTAGTTAGAATGTGCTTTTATTCTATCTTCAGCCAATATTAACAACCTGAAGACCACATACAGCTTAAAGCAGAGATCTGATTGCATAGGAAGATTGTCAAGTATTTCTGCTGCATCTGTGAACTTTACAGTCAAGAATATCTAAGTTTTCAGTTTCTTAAGGCAAACTGCTTGACCTCATAGTTCAGGAATATTTTAGAAAAATAATGTCATTGTGTGCTACATGCCCTCTGAAAAGCAAGGGTTGGTTGGTTGCTTTGTTTACGGGAAAGTATAATTACACCTCCTTCCCCATGCCTCAATCTTAGGGAATGTTAAATGTTTAGGAAAATTCCTGAGAGGCTACCTGAATATACCTCATATTATATAGTGGACATGTTCAGATGACACACTAAGTCATGGTTAGGCCACTATCCCTGTTGCAGCAAACGGCTACTTAGCATATTTAATTCATGGTTATGTAGCCACCATAGTTAGGATTGGTTCATATGACAAACTAAGTCATGGTTCATACAACATGCTAAGCCACAATGTTTAGCTCAAACTGCTTAACTACCATGGCTTAATGTGCCATCTGAACATGGTCAATTTATATTAAATGTTTCACAAAGCAATTCTAACCCCCAGATTTGGAGGGGGGATTAGGATGGCGTGGACATGCCATCCCATTTGCAGAGAGGAGCTAGATTAACTCTGACTGTCCTAGAAGCCCAGTCCACCTTTCCCCCAGCTATGCCAGTCTGGAGCTGTTGTAGCAAATTCAATGGGAGGGATTCTGTAATGAAAAGGTCAACTGGGCTTAAATGTCCTGCAACCCCATCCCCAAACTCTTCCACCTTGGCCAATGTGAGCCAACAAGGCTCGGGAGGTGATGATAGATCCACTGCTTTCCTCCTCCCTGATCCCACTTAGGATTGTCCTGTTAGTTCCCAATTTTAGAATAAAAATAGCATAGATTATAGTGCAAACTGTTTGTTTTAAAAAATAAACCAACCTAATATATATAAAAAAGAAAATACATGTTTATGTCAATTGTATTTAATGACAAGTATAAATCAGGTGGGGGGGGGGGATGTATAAGAATTTCAAATCAGGTTTCAAATCATCCAAACTTGGCCCAATCATCACCCCAAATACAAATGTAAACCGGACCCTTCACTAACCTGGTGCCCTCCAAAGGTGTTGGACTATAACTCCCATCAGTGCAAGCCAGTATGTCTCATTGTTAGGCTAGCTGCTAGCTGTGATTCATGCACTGATTACCAGAGGAGGTATGAACAGTTGGGATTCGTACCAGTGACAAATTGGGAATGGTACCAGTGACCAATGATGTAGCATCCCTTGTTAACGCTGATAAGCAGCCCAAAATAACTATTTCTCCATCCTGATTCTGAGAAAAGAAAATGACCAGATAATGAATTACCAAACATTCAGTCCAGGCCAGCTGAATAGATTTTAGACTGGTCATTGGGCCCTCATTGTATAATGAAAGCAAGCCCTGGTGAGAGATATTACTGAGAATTTCCTCTCCTTTCCAGCACAATAATCCTACAATTAACAACTTGCTTACTCTGTGTGTGTCTCTGTGTGTGTTCTTTTATTCTTCATTTGATGATTCCTGCTGCTTGATTTTCAGTTCAATCCAAGTTATGTCTACCCAGAAGTAAATTCTGTTGCATGCAATGAGTCTCACTTCCATGCACTAATTTGAAAGGGTGTGTGGATTTTATTCTAGTTGTCTCTGGAAGTGCTAAGGGACCATGGCTTTTTGTGAATGAAGGGTTTAAGCTTCCTTTCCCATCCCAATTTCTTTTTTTAAAAAAATCCCATGTATTTGATTTTTAAAGAATGTTTATTCCTTGAGTCCTTATCTGACTTCATAGTGTGAGGGAGCCACTAATGGAGCCTCGAAACTCATCAGAAGGGAGGGGGAGGGGTGCAGGAGAAGAGCCCCATTGCACTAGGAAAGTGGGTGGGCAAGAGGAACATTTCCAGGAAAGTTTTCCTCTTCTTTGCCCACCCCACTCTGGCAATCCAGCCTGACTGGGAATCACAATATGAGTATATACTGCTCAGGCTCTTTTTAGCTACGATGGGTTTTAATGTTGATAACTGGGGAGAAAGATACACATTTGTGTGTGTAGGGAGAGGTTTGGGGCTGGGGAGTCTTAACATGAAAGAAAAGCATTACCATTATTATTATTATTATTATTATTATTATTATTATTAAAAACTTTACAATTTGGGAAAACATTTGAGTGCTCTTCTATTTTGTCAAGGCTAGGACATGTAGTTTGTCAAGATATAGGAGGTATCCACCTGTTTTTTGACTGCCTGGGGTTGGTTGTAGCACTTGTCACCCTGGCCAAGTTCTGAAAGCAAATGGAAAGCTAATGTATCCTCTGCATCATTTCCATCCCATAGAAATAAAGCTCCCACCCACACTCTTTCTTTAGTAAAAGTCTGTAATCCAATGCTTGGGTGCAGGATCCTCCTCATTAAGAATGGGACACTTCTGTTGGTTTAGAATGCAATGCTAAAGTTTTAGTGTTGGGCTAATAATGCATGCTCCCTCAGAAGCAAGTCCTACCAATTTCAAAAGACAGAGTGTCTCAAAGTGCCTCCCTCCTTCCCTGGCATGTGTGCAAAGTTTGTGTGTGTGTGTATTATTTTCAGTTTGAAATGTAAAACCTCTAAACAGGGTTCCTCTAGCAGGAACATGAAACACATACACACACACACACACACACACACACACACACACAGAGTAAGCAAGCTGTTAATTGTAGGATTATTGTGCTGGAAAGGAGAGGAAATTCTCAGTAACTTCTCTCACTCCCCCCCTTCCAAGGTTCCAGGCAGTTTTAAAAAGGCTACAATCTCCTACACACTTACCTGGAAGTAAGACCATTACACTCAGTGGAACTTACTTCTGAGAAGACACTGATGATTCTAATAAGGAAATGTCTGTGCTAGAGGAAGCAGGCAGCCATTTCATTTTCAATATTCTAATCTATCTGAGGCAGGAGGGAGGGGGGAGTGATGTTACTGAGCATGTGTCCCCCTATCCCTGAAGGAGGCCTCTGTATTCATTCTAATAGGATGAATAAATACTAATTAAAAATCAACTGAAGGGATTTTTAAAAAAAGAAAAGCCATTCCACCAAGTATAATGATGGTATACTTCTTTATAATAAGTATAAAGAAGACACCACCACTGGATTAATGGGTAAGGGGCTGAATATTCCAAATTTCATGGATAAAATAATCGCAAGCCAAAATTATCAGAACCATTTTGATTCAGAGAGGGGTTATTTCTTTTTCTTTTGTACTTTAAACTGGCCTTCTTCCATCAATCTTTCACCAATATTCTTGAGAATTTTCAGGGTATGTAAAACCAACTATTCTTTCTGGCATCTGTAAACTTCAGGAAGATTGGTGAAATATTTTAAATTTTATGAATGTTAGAATGACCAACTCCAGTTACCCCTTTATAATGGGAGAATCCTTTATCTACTCTCCGGCCTTAACTACAGGGATACTGCTGTGTCCCTGTAAATAACGGCAGAGATTTGGAGATAGCATTTTTTTCCTTACTTAACGGATCAGTGCAACGATGCGTTCTAATCATGGATGCATACTGCCCAAGGGTTTCTCTTTCATTTTTAAAGGCCTCTTACATGCAACACAGGACAAGCTGTCTCAGAAACCTTGCAATTTCCACAGTTCACACAGCTTATTATGTGTAAGCTCCATATCTTACTAAATTCCATTGCCTTGGGCTAAACAATAAAAGCTCAGGATAACAAATGTCAAATATAATTAAAAATGAAAGAGAGAGGATAACAACAACAACAAATGCATTGCGGGAGGAAGACTGACCACATTTCAAATGTTCTGGTTGTGTTGTCATAAAGTGCAGCCCTCTCTCTGGATCATCAACTGAACATGAGCTACAAATACGTACTTATGAAGTGGTAAGCTACAGATATTGACTAACCCTTTCCAAATGTTCAGTAAATACATTCAATAAACACATGGGGGATGGAACTGGTATCATGCCTTAAGTCCCTGCTTCCAAATTCACACATTCATCTGAGGCCAGATCTACACCAAGCAGGACAAGACACTTTTAAAATGTTTAAACTGTATATGGAGTGTGTCCTGGGCCCCAACAGTTGTCACTGTTTTAAACTACCACATTCCCCTTTGTGATACCATGTTACCCAGTACAGAGAGTTGGCTGGGCCAGTAACTAAGAGGTTGAAGAGGTTGGAGAGCTGTTATGTGTAGTGGAGGCAGCCAGGAAAGAAAGACATCTGCGTTGTGGCAGCAGTAAAGGTAGAAGGAGGAGGAACTGGATTAGCTGGTTTGCTTCCTTCCCCTCCCTTTGATGGTGCCATTGCATTCTGTCATGGGCCCAGTACAAATAACTGCTGTTACTGGAGTGTGGTTTTGCTTTTACCTGTGCTGGTTCCAGTTTATCAAGGGCCCATGGGCAAGAGAGATACAATAGGCCCCTACCCTCAGTGGGCCTGATCAGACAACACATTAAGCCATGGTTAGGCCGCTAACCTTTTTGCAGTAAATTGTTAGTGAGTGTGTTTAAACTGTGGTTATTTAGCCACCATGGGTAGGAATGGTTCAAATGGCATGCTAAGCCATAATATTTAGCTCAAAAGGCTTAATCGCCATGGCTTAGTGTGTCATCTGAACATGGCTAAGGATTCTACCTTCTCATTGATATTCTCAGCCGCTGGTATTGCTCTTCACCCTGTTTCTCATCACTTGCTTGCTTCACAAGCAGAGTGCCAGTAAGCAAGTGACAGGGGCAGCTACTTAACACACCTACAGCGATGGAAAGTAGCAATTAACCATCAACCCTATTTATTTACAAATATATATAAAATATAAAATAAACTGATGCATAACACTTGCACGGTCATCTGTGGCAAACTTGCTGCCTAATAAACTGTGTGTGAAGAGTACTCCTAATACAACAATTCTTTTATATAATATTTTTTTCAATGTATAATGTACATAGAACACAATCACAGTTTTTTGGCACAATTTAAACACAATTTTTTTTTGACACAATATAGTGCTGGCTATGACATCAGCATGGAACCTAGACATATATTTTTAATGGGAGGTTATATTTATTATTTTCTAGTTCTTATCATATTTATTATTTTCTAATTCTTGTCAGCATTGTAGATTTTATTTATTGACAGGTCTCCGCGGTTTGTTTTCCTGTTTTTGTTAAGAACTTCGTCGGAACAAATGCCACGACGAGTCGGCTGAAAACCGTAAATTATTGTATGGTCAATATCTTCAAAGATTATCATGGTGTAAACACCTCCAAATGTGTCTGCTTGTAGCCTGAAAAAACACGAAAATAATAAATATAACCTCCCATTATAAATATATGCCTAGGTTCCATGCTGATGTCATAGCCAGTACTATATTGTGTAAAAAAAAAAAATTGTGTTTAAATTGTGCCAAAAAACTGTGATTGTGTTCTATGTACATTATACATTGAAAAAAATATTATAAAAAAGAATTGTTGTATTAGGAGTACTCTTCACACACAGTTTATTAGGCAACTAGTTTGCCACAGATGACCGTGCAAGTGTTATGCATCAGTTTATTATATATATATATATATATATATATATATATGGATGTATGTGTGTGTGTGTAAATAAATGGGGTTGATGGTTAATTGTTACTTTCCATCGCTGTAGGTGTGTTACGTAGTTGTGTGCCTTGGGCACTCTATATGTATTGAATCATTTACACTACTGCCTTCTTTTGTTGAATGAGGGGCAGCTACTTCTCCTTACCACCACGACTGTTTGGGCCAGAACTAGAGGCAGGGGAACAAGCAAGTTGCAATGGCGAAGCAGAGGACCAAGTCCAGGCGACTTGTCACTGGGGTGTAGGACCTTGACTGGCACCCACAAGTGCATCCTGTCAGGATTCTAAGCTCTCCTACTGAAATGTCAGGTCACAGAGGTTTGCTGTGCAAAACACAAAGTCCTTATTCAGTAAAAGACACCTCTTCACACCTGTAGTGACTGTGAAGGCTAGGAGCCATCCTCTAAGCCTAATTAGCCAAATAAAGCAAGCCAGTTGCCTATCAACTAAATGGACAGTTTCCCAACGTGTCCAACAGGCTTTTACTGGACTCCTTCTTCAAGAAAGGTCCTCTTGATCTAACTTCTGACATGTATCTAGTCTGGCAGACTGCCTCTCACTTCCTCTCAACTCCACAAGCTTGACCTTGCAGCAGACCCTGGGACCTGTCAATTCCAGTGCTCCCTCCCCCTCCAACAAAGGCTGTGATCCCAAAGGTAGGGGAGATGATCTCTGAACCTGGGCCTCTGGTTTGATAAGCTCCTGGGAAAATTCCTCTTTGAATCTGGAGAGCCTTGGGGAATTTCTTCCCCTGCTCCCAGGGTGACTTCTAGTTCAGCCTCTGAGTCTGACTCAGCATCTGAAACCAAGCCAGGGAGCCCAGGCTCCATCTTGACATCTACCCTTAATGCCAGCCCTGGCTTCTGCAGTCCAGCCACACATGGTGGCACTCTCCTTCCTATCAAAGGGAAATATTTGGTGCAGCATCCATTTATATGTGTCTGGGAAAGCAAGGAGGCACTTCACTTTCTGCTCTACTTTTTTTTTACTAACTGGGGTAGCAATGTGTCTGCTATGCAATCAATAACAGTTAAGAGGAAAATATTTCACTTTATGGCACTTACTTGGGGTGTTGAGCAGACGTGACTTCTTGCAGTGGTAAGCTGCCTCCTGTTCACAGTATTCAGCACTATCTATCATTGCCTCCAGCTGCTCCATGCTGCCGTTGTAGTTGAAGTTCATGCTGAATGGCTTCCCAGGATCAGCCCCATGGACTCGAGTCAGCTCAGTGTTGTTGTGCTGGACCACAGTCCAGATCTTATCTTCTGTTAAGTGAAATGAGATGGAAAAGAACTGAGCAAGCTGGGAAAACTCAAAAGCATCTCAAGTCTGATGCATTTCTCCATTATATCCAGGAGCATCAGAACAAAGAGCGCTGGAACGGATGCCTTTTGATCAAGTGCTAAGTCAAATACAGGACGAATCCAGAAGTTGTCATTTTTAAGCCAAGGTACCAAGTGGAAGCTGAGAATGAAGCAGGCTTATCTGCCCCTAGACATGACCTAGTAGTAATCTAGATGCTGTACAATTGCAGCTGAGACTGATCAGGCAGGAAAATGGGGGTGGGGGAATAGAATGCTAGAATTACTTGCAGAAAGTCCTAGTTGATACTCTCCTGATTCAGAGTTTATGCTGTGTTTTCACACTTTCTGGGCCTGTACAGGTCAACAAGGTACACAGGCCATTTGTACAACCAGATAACTGACATCACTGGATGAAAATGAGCACTGTTGTCCCAGCACTCCCCCAGAACAGCACTCAAAACTCCTAGACACAAAGGAGAAGTCTTTGCCTACCTCTGCTATTAAGTGGTAACCTTGAAGATCCATGCATGATGGAAAGGCAAAATTGTACTTCAGTTTTAGTGCAGTGTAAAAAATAGTCTGTTTTCTCATTTTAGAGGCAAAACAGAAGAGCTCTTCCCCTTCAGCTACTGGCTTCTTGACCAAGCTGAAGGGGAAGAAAAAAGTGATATAGAATGATGAGCACTCTCCAGTGAAAGAAAGAAGAAAGAAAAGTGTTGTGCTTTTTCACAAAGTGAGAAAGGTGTTTACCCTTGAGGAACGAAAAGGAAAAGAACAGCTATATATTGATGGTCAGCGATTAAATTGGCTACAGGTTTGAGGGCTGATCTAAGATACAGAATACAGTTTAATCACATCCCCCATTAAACTCCCATGCTACCCCCAGTGTATTTATGGTGAGCAGCTTCTCAAATAATGAGACCAGCGCATATCGGTCTTGACAGTGGTGGAGGGAGCAGACGGAGCAATTTCAAGAAATATATTACTTTCTCTATTTAGAGCATTCTTCTTGACACAAATGAGAACATAAGAGCTGTGCTGAATGGAACCCAAGGCTTATCTAGTCTAGCATCAGGTTTCCAAAAATGGCCAATCAGAGTCCACAGGGAGAGCATGAGGTTAACAGCTCTCTGCAACTGCTATATTTTAGAGGCATTCTGCCTCTGGTCCTAGGCTGCCCCCTCTTGAAAGACAAATGCCTGATACCTGAAAGAGGCCCAAACATGGGACCCAACATTAAAGGGGCAAAGACCATCTGTAAATGTTTAGTTAATTGAAATTGCATGGGCTTAAAACTCTCCTGTCATTAAGCTATATATGTATCCGCAAGTTGTATCAGGCCAAAAGAGATCAACTTAAAACAAGCTGGATTCCAACTGTGCCACATAAAGCAAAAAACTAAATGTCCATAGCTCAAGCAGGTGAAACTAGGCCCAGGACAATCATTGAATCCATGGCAGAGGACTCTAAACCCATTCAAAGCAGATCACTCAAGGCTTCAGATTAATTGAATCCATACTGCCCAGAGAGCTTCGGCTATTGGGCGGTATAAAAATGCAATAAATAAATAAATAAATAAAATACCGAGCTCAAAATTTATACGAGAGCGGTAACTCAGGGAAGTGATACAACTCTTGTTTATACATACACTTCCTCCAATATTCACATACACACATACATTGAGAAATCTCTCCAGCCCATTTTTTCATACACATGCTAATTCACATATCATGCATATCTCACCCTTCTTCTCATTCATATACAGGTGATCACGCTCCACATATTCTCTCATTTATCAATCATTCACTTATGCACACATCTATGCATTCCATCTTCTCCCATTCTCTCTCTCTCTCTCTCTCTCACTCACTCTCTCTCACACACACACACACAGAGACATCTGAAGAGGGAAAAGTGAAAGAAATTGGGGGAGCTAGTTGATAGTGCAGAGCTCCCTCCTCTACCCCACCCCACCGCAAGAAGCATCAAAACTTCGATTCAAGACTCTCATCATCAAAATGATGGCAACCTTTTCACTCATGACAGGCCGCTCTCTTATTAGATCCGCCTCCTGTGAATGTTTGCCAGTTCTTGTTATTTTCTACTGTTATTATTACAGCCGCATTAGGCTTTCTCCATATGAGATCTGAATCCCGACGTACAAAGTCTTCTTTCTAACCTTCCGCCTTCCACACTCAATTAGGTCTTTTTTTGGCAATGCAAATGTAATACAAGTTGCACATTTCAAGTTTAGAATGAAAATCTGGCCTGGTGATTGCCAGTATTTTTCTATAATTGGGTTTCAAGAGGGAATGAGGGAGGGGACAAAGCAAATGTATTCTAACTTTTAAAAGTCGTTTGCTAATCTACTAAAGTGCCTCTGACAACATTCCACATTTTACCAGTGGGTGTTGTAGCTTGCTGTGCCACTTGAAAGTCCCTTGCTGAGTTTTCCTCTTTAAGTTATAGATATTTGCCACCCTGCATATCACTAAAGTTGCTCATAAAATGTTCTTAAAAGAAAAAAAGCAAAAGCAAAACAAAACCAGCCACCCACAGTAAATCAGTTGGATAACACACTTGCTCTGGGTCAAATGGATCTACTGATGGGTATAAATGATCATTCTCTTTCACTCCCAACATGGATGGTCTTAAGAGAGAGAGAGAAAATCATTCAGAGGAGACTGCACCCTATGTTTTATATAATCATCTAATATAAAGCCAAACTTCCTGCCAAAGCAGCCAAAGAAAAGGAGAGGGAGGAATGGCATGAAAAGAATGCTTTTTAAATTAGCTGATTTCACATATCCCCTCCCAAAGGTCACTGACAGATACAACAACAACAACAACGGAAGGGTGCAGGGGAGAGAGAAATACCCAAGTTTGAAGGATAAATCTATATTTGTAATGCACTTTCTTTCCAAAAGTCTGCCTCAATTGTACATTGACTGTAGCTTTCACTGCACAAAAATTAGCTCAGCGTTGGAGTGGCCTCAGAATATTCACTTACAGCACAGTTCTAGGCATGTCTACTCAGGAGTAAGACCCACTGAGTTCAGGATTGCAGTGTAAGTAGGAATATGCAGGGCTGGATAAACTTAACAACAACAAGAAGAAGATTCTACACCAAGGGGTTTTCTACACCAAGCTTTTACCCTGCACCTTTACTGGGGCTTCTGCTTCCAGAATCCTTGCATGATTAAGATTGGCTCTTTTATATGTGCTTTTCCCCCAGAGGTTTTCTTTCTCTGCAAGTTCTATATATTTAATCATACAGCCACTAGACGGCACTGTGGTGTATTTATGATATAGTGGGATTCTGGAAATTCACCAGCTGTTGGGGTGCTTTAAAGCATGATAAAAAAAAAATATTATCACATTCCCCTGTTAAAAATAAAGCCACTACAATGGCCAGAATGCATAAGAGACACCCTGGAGGTTGACAATGTCATGTAATGGACCTACAAAAGAATGTGATTGGCCTGTCCCAAGTGCACAATAAAATCCTCATGTAGAGAAGCCCCATGGCAAGCTGGATTCTGTGCTCTGTGTATAATTTAATGCAGATTTTTAAAAAATGCATAATGTTCTTATTTTGCCTAATTAGTCAGTCTGGTTTTACTAGGCATGGAAGCTGGCAAAGAACTTTGCTGGTCCCTGCACCCCTCTATTGCCGAGACATCTCCTTTTCCCTCTCCAGCTTCTGAAACTACACGCCTTTTTGCAGCGAACAAGGACAAAAAGAAGTTGTTGGCATTGCTGCTGTAGTTGGCATACATAAAGGACCCACTTACACAACTTTAAAGATGTTAACGCTTTAAAGTTGTGTTAATGGGGTCTTTATGGATGCCATTTCTGCAACTTTAGAAATATGCAATTTTTGGAGCTGTCATTGTTGTGCATAATGGCAGGTCTGGATGAGGGTGGGCTGCTGCTGGGTGGTCACCAAGCCTTGGGGGTGCTCGAAGAGTTGGAAAGCAAACACCATGGCTCAGCAAGCTGGGTCCAGGGGCGGGCACAGGGGAGTCCACCAGATTCTTGGACCCAGTTGGGCACCTGCAACATCCATAGTTTTAGAGTGTTATGTTTCAGGAATGCATTCACTGGTTCTAATGTTAGACCTATATTATTCAATTCAAATTAAGGACATTGACCAATTGGAAGCAAAAGAGTAGAGTAATTCAAGCCTTATCAAAGTTGGTTCAAGAGCAGGAAAAGTGGTCTGGTGAAACAGGTTTTAGACGACAACAGCAGAGGAGCAATCCAATGGAATAACCATTGACTGCACAATCCTCCGTACACTACTGCTTTATAACAGTTTATATCGGTCTTGACAACTGTCGGGGTGCATGACACACACTCCATACATCATTTTCAAACTGCTTTCAAAGTGTTATATCCTGCTTTGTGTAGATCTGCCCCTATCAATGTCTATTTAGGAATAAGTCCCAGTGAACTCAATAAAGGTTACTCCTAGGTAAGCAGGTATAGGGTTGCAGCCTAAGTGTGGAAAGGTGTGGAGAAGGGAATCAGTACACAGCAGCAATATAAAGCATGCACAAGGATGGCAAAATCAATGCAAGGACAGTGTGACATAAATAGACCAGATTGGGGTTATGCAATGTTTTACGCAATGGGAAATTCTGGGGAATGGCATGTAAGCATCCTGACTCATAATACCTAATGGAGATCTGGGCACTTGAGAATGTGACATCCATATTCAAATGGGAATTTGAACTGTGGTTGGTGAAAAGAGTTGGTTTCTTTTCTTATTTCCTCAAAGGACTATGACCTCCTCTGTCCGCTTGGAGATACAACCCAAACCTCAGCAAGGGTTGGATGTTTCTTTCTGGAAGAATTAACTGGCTATTCTGGGATTGCAGGTTGAATTGTATGCTTTCTTGTGCTGCATCTCTGCCTTAGAAATAATGGTGCAAGGCGCACAGGCTTTGAGTCACAGGGTATGTATACAAGCCTTGATTTCTTTCCTCCTTTCAATAAACACGGAAGAACATTAGCACATTTATGTCCCATTTTTTTCCTCTCTCCATTGACTTTAATTAATTAGGTCTCCCTAGATTTGCAAGTGTGCAGAGAGGATGAAGAAACAGCTCTCCACACAAGGCTTCTCATCACCCTCCCCAACACACTCAGCTTTATTATTTCATTACACTCTTGGATAAGTTTCAAGCCAGGCTCAGGTAAAACAGTTGAAGGACAACTAATGCTCCTTGTATTGCATTAACCCGGAAAAGTTAAATTAAGCCAGCAAAAGCCAAATATCCTAAGTGCTTGTTAAATTGTTCTGTAATGCATAGGTCACGATGCTTAAATTCCAAGATACTTCTGCGGCTTTATGTCTTAGCAGCTATTTAATGGTCCAATTTATTTTTAAAAAAGTTGTGCCCTGAGGGATGGGCCTAAAGTATACATTTTGTATATTTCTTACATATTCCAAGCCAGTTTCTTACATTATGCGTTGCCTGGGGGAAACAGGGGCAAAGAAATGCTTGTCTTTTCTTTACCTGGCCTAGTTTCTTCTTCCTGCTTTAAGCTGATGGGCTTCCCTACCCCCACTTCATTGCATTCACAGCATGAGTGAAGAATGACACTTTTTTCAAGGAACTAGCTGCTTTCTGCATTTGAAGCTCACATGGTGTGTGATAAAACGCTGTCTTTCAAAAATACCAAAACCGCTCTCGTCAGTAAACATACATAGCTTAAGACAGTACAGACCCAAAACCTGGGAGCAAACACTAAATACTGCCAAGCTGTCATTGTGTTTGCCACTAACTCCCCTGGATGTCCAAATGCCTGTGAATTCCCAGAGGAACCTTAAAGCCTGGGGGGGGGGGAGGAGGTCTATACAAGGTCCCATTGGCTCTCTTACATGCAGCAATGTCTCCAGTGCTGTTCTCTCAATCGATGGGGCAGTCCTGCCTTGAGTGGTATGGAACTCCCAGAAGGTGGGCAGGCAAAAGTTGCTTGGAGGACTAGGTGGGGATTTTCTGTCTTCATCGGTCAAGGCACATGAGTGAGTTAAATGTCATGTAGTAAATTATTCTAATTGGATTTATGGGAGTGGCTTATTCCACATCCTCAACTACTAGTTTAGGGAGGGATTGGGCAAATAATAACAAAAACCAGGAAATTCTGCCTGGCAGAAAAGTCTGTGCACAGAATACCAGTTTAAGTAAATATATGGATCTCATGAACTTGCTCTACCAAACTTGTAGGCATGGGAGCACATAGAAGTGAAGGAAAACCATACACATACCAAACAATCTCAGCATAGATGAGAACATGCATACTCCCTAAAACAGCAAGAGACCTTAAGTCCTTTCACAGGTTCATCATAGTTCTGAATAGCCTGCTTTGGCATTAACAGCATATAAATTAAACTGGGCAAGAGAGTGAGAATTTTGTCCTTCCTTTCAACTCCAGGAGTTCTCTTCTAGTTCCCATTTTTCATCCGTCTTGTTTGAAATATCCCTATGGGGAATGATTTGCTCCTGGAAACAAAATCATTTTCCTGTGATTTAGACTGTTTGTCACCAAACAAGATTATTCAGACTGATTAAATTTCAAACAAGCAAAACATATGGTAAATGCTACAGGAGCAAGATGGAAAGTTGCTCTGAAAATTGTTACAATGCATCTGTTCCACAGTGTTGCCCAAATTTTAAAGTCATAGAATCATAGAATAGTAGAATTTGAAGGGGCCTATAAGGCCATCAAGTCCAACCCCCTGCTCATTGCAGAAATCTACCTTAAAGCAAACCTGACAGATGGCTGTCCAGCTGCTTCTTGAATGCCTCTAGTTTGGGAGAGCCGACAACCTCCCTAGACAATTGGTTCCATTGTCTTTCTGCTCTAACAGAAAGTTTTTCCTGATCTGCAGCTGGCTTCCTGTAACTTTAGCCCATTATTCCATGTCCTGCACCCTTGGAGGATCGAAAAGAGATCCTGGCCCTCCTGTGACAACTTTTCAAGTATTTGAAGTATTCAAGTATCATGTCTCCCCTCAATCTTCTCTTCTCCAGACTAAACATGCCTAGTTCTTTCAGTCTCTTCTCATAGGTCTTTGTTTCAAGACCACTGATCATCTTCATTGCCCTCCTCTGAACATGCTCCAGCTTGTCTACATCCTTCGTGAAGTGTGGTGCCGAAAACTGGACACAATACTCAAGATGAGGCCTAACCAGGGCTGAATAGAGGGGAACCAGTACCTCGTGCGATTTAGAAGCTATACTTCTATTAATGCAGCCCAAACTAGCATTTGCTTTTTTTGCGGCTACATCACACTGTTGGCTCATATTCAACTTGCGATCTACAACAATTACAAGATCCTACTCATTTGTAGTATTGCTGAGCCAAGTATCACCCATCTTGTAACTGTGCATTTGTCCTTTTTCCTAGGCGTAGAACTTGGCATTTGTCTCTATTAAATTTCATTCTGTTGTTTTCAGCCCAGCACTCCAGCCTGTCAAGATCACTTTGAAGTTTGTTTCTGTCTTCCAGGGTATTAGGTACCCCACCTAATTTTGTGTCATCTACAAATTTGATAAGCATTCCCTGCACCTTCTCATCCAAACCATTAATAAAAATGTTGACGTGCACTGGGCCCAGGACTGAGCCCTTCACTACCCCAATTGTTACCTCCCCCAATTTGAGAAGGTACCATTGATAAGCACTCTTTGAGTCTGATTCTGTAGCCAACTGTGGATCCACCTAATAGTTGTTCCATCTAGCCCACTTTTAGCTAGTTTGCTATTCAGAATGTCATGGGGCACTTTGTCAAAAGCTTTGCTGAAGTCAAGATATATTATGTCCATAGCATTCCCACAGTGCACAAGGGAGGTTACCTAATCAAAAAATGAGATCAGATTAGTCTGACAGGATTTCTTCTTGACAAATCCATGCTGGTTTCTAGTAATCACTGCATTGTTTTCAAGGTCCTTACAGATTGATTTCTTCATAATCTGCTCCAAAATTTTCCCAGGGATGGATGTCAGACTGACTGCTCTGTAGTTCCCAGGTTCCTCCTTTTTGCCCTTTTTGAAGATAGGGACATTAGCCCTCCTCCATCTGGCACTTCACCCGGCTTCCATGATTTCGCAAAGATAATAGACAGCGGTTCTGAGAGTTCTTCCGCCAGCTCCTTTAGTACTCTAGGATGCAGCTCATCAGGCCCTGGAGATTTGAACTCATTCAAAGAAATTAGGTGTTCCTTGACCATTTGTTTATCAATCTCAAACTGCAAACCTGCCCCTTCAGCTTGTACTTAATTTTTTTGTTTGTTTTCAGGTCATAGACCTGCTTCTTTGGAGAAGACTGAGCCAAAGTAGGAATTGAGCACTTCAGCCTTTTTCTTTGTTGTCTGTTATCAATTTACCATCCTCATTTAGCAGTTGAACCACCATTTCTTTCCTCTGTCTTTTACTACTCACGTATCTGAAGAAAGCCTTTTTATTGCTTTTAGCATCCCTCGCTAGTCTCAGCTCATTATCAGCTTTAGCCTTCCTGACTCCATTTCGGTACTTCTGTGCTACCTGTCTGTACTCTTCTTTTGTGGCCTGGCCTTCCTTCCACTTCCTAGATGTATCCTTTTTTGTTTTCAGGTCTTCTCTAAGTTTTTTTCTGAAGCCATATTGGTTTCTACTGTTGTCTTCTATCTTTTTTCCTTGTTGGAATTGTTTGTAACTATGCCTTTAAAATTTCCTTTTTAAAAAACTCCCACCCATCTTGGACTCCTTTTCTCATTAGGGCTACTTGCCATGGGACCTTACTTATCACAGTTCTATTAAAATCAGCTTTCCTAAAATCCAGAGTATATGTATGGCTACACTCAGCTTTTGCTTCCTTTAAAATCGAGAATTCAAGTATGACATGGTCGCTTTCCCCCAGAGTTCCCATAACTACCACTTCATCCACTAAGTCATCCCTATTGGTCAGTATCAAGTCAAGGATAGCCCATCCTCTAGTTCCTTCCTCCACTTTCTGTAGTAGAAAGTTGTCACCTACACATGTCAGGAATTTCTTGGAAGGGCCACTTTTGGCAGAATCTCCCAACAGATATTGGGGTAATTGAAGTTCCCCATCACTACTACATCACACTTCCTTGAAACACTAACAATTTGCTTTTCAAAAGTTTCATCCTTGTCTTCTCCTTGATCGGGTGGTCGGTAATAGACTCCAACTATCATGTTCCTTTTATTCCTTGCCCCATTTATTTTAATCCAGATGCTCTTGATGGGGCTCCCAGGCTCATCCTCCTGTATTTCTGTGCAGGGATAAGTATTTTTAACATATAGTGCAACACTGCCTCCCTTTCATTTTTTTTCTGTTCTTTTTGAACAAGTTATATCCCTCAATTGCTATCTTCCAGTCATAGGAGTCATACCACCAAGTTTCAGTTATATCGATCAAGTCGTATTTTCCTTCATGTATTAAGAATTCAAGTTCATTCTGTTTGCTTCCCATACTCTGGGCATTAGTATATAGACATCGAAGATGTCTTTATAGTCTGGCTTAATTCCTACTTTGTTGTGGACACTATTTTGGGCACTATTGGAGCTGTTCTCTGTGTTTTGGTGCATGGGCCTTCATCCATTGTTGCCTTGAAGTTTACATCTCCTGTAAACTTGAAATTTAAGTCCTTAAACATGCTACTCTGTTATAGTAGTAATCCACAATCTAGCATCAAGACAGTCTGTACTTCGAGGTGTCTGTAGGGGGAAATAGAAGAAGTCCAGAACCCCATGGTCCCAACTTAACTCATCCTGAATTGCTCACTTTTCCCATGTAGTTTAAGACAGTGTCTTACTTTTGATCTTTTTGTCCCCTTATGCTGTTCATTCCATGGCACACACACACACACACACACACACACACTCATACACACACACACAGATAGATAATCCCTTTAAATGGACTACTTGGGCAAATGATACAGCAGACAGTGGAAGAGCTGTACTGATGTTGCACTTAATGAAAAAGTCAGAGTAAGTCTTTGACTTTTTCAATCTGCAGCTTTGCAGGAAAGCCCTGTGGTGGCTGCGAAGCTGCACCTGTGTTGCATAACTGGCACAGTTCAGATCCATAGCCACCACGGGGCTTTCCCCACATATAGACAGCCCCCAAGGGAATGCAATATTTGGTTGTTTAAAATGAGTGAAATGGAAAATGAGCTCTTCTCATGTCTCTAAACTGCACCTTTAGATTTGTCAGATATGGAGTTCAGTCACCTTGGGAAACTGCACTTCCCCCCTCCCCATGCCAATGTGGGCCTTAAAGGTCCTATTAACACAAAGTAAATTGTGCACTGCCCGCCCCCCGCTGCTTTAATGGCAGCCCCCATTAATGCTGCAAGCCTGGGTGGGTGGTTGCTGAGTGCTCAAGAACCTCACAGCCTGGCTTGTGGAGGCAGGCATCAGCAGTGGCAAGGTGAGCACTTGTCAATTTCGCCCATCCCCCCTCTCTCTCTCTCTCTCTCTCTCTCTCTCTCTCTCTCTCTTTCTTTCTTTTACTAAAAGTAAATGCAAATGACAAATCTGGGGTACCCTAGAATTGAAAGTCGGGTTCTTGTTGTTGCTGTTGTCCTCTATTGTGGTCCTGACTGGTGGATGTGGGGGAGGGGCATACCTGCAATTTACACCACTAAATGTGATCTGTTTGTTTCTATGAATAACTTTTTGACAATATAAATTACTCTCTCTCTCTCTCTCCCTCTCTCTCTCTCTCTCTCTCTCACACACACACACACACACACAGAGAGAGAGAGAGAGAGAGAGAGAGAGAGAGATCCAGATTGAGACCACTGTGGGGTGTGTGCGCGAAGGCTTAAAGCCCCACTACTCTCCACAGCAAATTTCCAATCCAGATCAGTTCTTCATCAATATATTGCCCCAATATGGAATTTGCCACTTAAGTATTTTTCTT
The DNA here is from genome assembly GCF_023053635.1 of Elgaria multicarinata webbii. Classification (NCBI taxonomy): domain Eukaryota; kingdom Metazoa; phylum Chordata; class Lepidosauria; order Squamata; family Anguidae; genus Elgaria; species Elgaria multicarinata. The sequence goes on along the minus strand of NC_086172.1, from coordinate 71,600,906 downwards.
CTGACCATAAAATATCCTTCCTAGTAGATACCTGTCCACACCATTCCCATGGCACACTCTGGCAATACAGCCATGTTTTACACATTGCTACATTGTGTGGATAATTTCTTCCCCTCTTGGGAAAAAAGGGGGAATAGAGCTGCTATTGGCACTATAATCTTATGAATAGAAAGATCAGGTTCCAAGATGTGAAAGCAAAAGACCCTCCTCATGGTTAGGAGTCCGTTATTCTCTATGGTGTTTTCCAGATAGATTTTTTGGGTGGGGGTGGGGCACTAGCCTTGGCAGTAACAGAAAATGATTTTCATTGTTCCAGCTCCCAGCCTTTTCAAAGACAACAACAACAAGCCTTTCAATAATGGATAAATACCTGGACAAGTTAAAATTAAGCATTGATCTTGTCATACCAACTTCTAAGTGTTATTGATTTCTTGGCCTGGGGTCTGAGCACAAAGAGAGAGAGAGAGAAGAAGAAGAAGAAGCCTGAAACACCAGGAGAAACAAAGTAGGGGAATGGCTTTGGATATTGTAACCTAATCAGTCAGACACTGAGGTTAAAACATAGTCCCCTTGGGGTGTGTGAAGGGCTCATTCGAAACAATCATCAGTATATAGTTTCAGCTTAGCAAGCCAGTACATGCCATGGCGTGAACAACTATGGATTTAGTGCTGAAGAAAATGATCAGTAGTTGTGACCATTTTAGTAGTTGTTTATGTTGTGATGTAGTTTGTATAGTTTGTATTGTTGTTTTACCTTTCCTTATGTGTTTTGTTTATGTGAAAAATTAATAAAAGTAGTAATTAAATAATAATAATAATAATATCAGTAGCACCCCTGAAGCTTTTAAGAAAGAGGGAGCAATCCATATTCAGATAGGAAGCCTAAGGCTCAGAGGTTCATCAGACAAGCATTTTATCGAATGCATGCTTCTGCCCACTTACGGATGTGTCTGTGTCCTTTAGGGGACCTCCTGCTCCTTCCACTCATTTTTTGGTAGCAAAATAGACTCCTTTTAATCTGACCTTTCTAAAAATAAATAAAAGAATGGAATGTGCTGCAATCTCCTGCTATATGCAGGAAAAGGGGCATGATAAAAACAGCCTCTGAATGGGGCATGTGGTCTTTACTTACTTCCTCTTTCCCCTCCGGAAAGAATGAAGAAGTGCAGAGAAGTGAAGGTAAGGGAACATGATTTTCCCCCATGTGATGATGCTTTCAGTTCCCATATAAACTGAGAGCAAACATGTTTTCCAACCCAGTTGCTTGCGGCTCTGCCTGCATGGCTTTCCTGCATTTCAAATCTCTATTACACATTTTGGGGTACACATGAAGGGCTCAATCCAATCTACCATGGGCGTAGCATCTGCACATGAAGCTATCTCCACAGGGTATAAGAAGTGTTCTGTGTTCTCCTCTTCACTGTAGCACACGGACCCTCAGTTGACCAGGCATTACCAGAAATGTAAGGCTCATGCACACTTCCCATATCCCCATCCTACACTTGCCCTCTGCTCCTCTGAGGAATGCAAGCTGGTGGCATCCCAATTTGGGATGTGCACACACATATGCACACACAAATACACCTACCACACAATAGCTTGCATGCATCTATGTACATGAGAAGCAAGGGAAACAGGACTTTCTTATACCCTAGGTCAGGGATTGGGGAGCTCTGCTGTGGTTTGGGGCTGTGGAATTCAGCCCCCAAGAGCCTTTTCAAAATGGAGTCCGGCTCTTGGGACAAAAATAAAAATAAAAATGTTTCCCAATCCTGCTCTGGAGATATTTTCCTGTCCATGGTGGCCTGGATCAAGCCCCAACTGTTGTGCATCCTCTTGCAAATAAATAAATAAATAAAAATTAAAAAGAGATGAATGAAGTGACCCAAATCTTTTCTGAAATCAGTGGGCTAAAGCCTTTCATTGTGCATCTGATGGGGGGGGGGGATGGCATCTAAAATTCAGGGGTAGAGAAAAGAAACATGGTGGTGGGGTGAAGAGAGAGAGAACAGAAAGAAAATGATAGAAGGTTGATTCATCATATTCACTGTTCAACCCCCCCCACCTTTTATGCACAAAAACAATAGCCGATAGTTTGAACGTATTCTGTTTTGAAGAACAGATGTAGAAGGAATTTGAAATTACTGAAACATATCAGGTTCCAGTCTTTTATCCTGATTTTGTAAAGACTGAACTTCTGTTTTCACAGACACATAAATATTTTTTACACCTGAATTAAAACATTCTTAATAATTAATAGGTAAGTGTTTAATTCATGTACAATGATTGCCTAATTAACTCAGAATGAAAATTTAATTTGAGAGAAATAGAAGAAGCTGAAGCAGAAGCAGAAGAAGAAGAAGAAGAAGGGCCTTTTCTGCCCATGATATTATAAAATAGTGAAGAGGAATTCAATCCCCCTGAATTCCAATTTAATTTAGTATAATGTCTAAAATTAATTGTGGAATTGGAACATGTGCATTCTGTCTTAGCTTTCAGATGCTTCACTTCATTTACATCTTCCCTTCAGCCATGTAACCAATGTGCATGAGTGCACTGGGATAAAACAATGCAAGAAAGCAATATCAATGTTACCATATGCATGAGTGCAGCAGCAGCAGCAACAACAACAACATGTGTGATGTTTATTAATGGTGTGCACAGGCATTCTTGTAAGAACATAAGAAGAGCCATGCTGGATCAGACCAAGGGTCTATTTAGTCCAACATTCTGTCCACACCATGGCCAACCAGTTGTCCACGGGAAACCGAACAAGGACATGAGTTCAACAGTACCCTCCCGCCCATGTTCCCCATGATGACATTCTATTGGTCATGAAACAAACAAAAAGGAGGCCTCCTCTGAAGATCTTAAAAGTCAACCAATTTAAATAGGAAAAGACTGTCTGCTAGGTCTCCTGGTCCTGAGATACTTAGGGCTTTGTATGTCAACAACAACAACAAATGTAAACATGACTCAGTAGCTAATAGCCAGCCAGATTTCTCACACAGGAGCTTCATCACAACATGTATCAGTTCTGCTTATCTCTGCCTTACACCCCTTGCAAATATTATCATACAGGCACAGAACAAGCAGACACAGAGCGTCATCACACAGGTGGAAATTGTGTTTCATTACTGTTGCTTCTCCGCCTCTGTGTTTGTTCTTCATTACTTCCTTTTTCTTCCCAGAAAGGAAAGAGAAAGTAAACATAGACCACGTGGCCCATTCAGGGGTCATTTTTATTGCACTGCTTTTCCTCCACACAGCAGGAGATCGTGACACATTCCATTTTTTAAAAAAGAAGTCAGATTAAAAGGGGTCTATTTTGCAATGGAAAAATAAGCAGGAGGAGCGGGGTGGGGATGGGGGCACAGGACATCCATAACTGGGCAGTAGTGAGCATGCAATAAAACACTCGTCTGATGATGCCCACAGTAAATGATGATGACTGAGTTGTGCTTCTAGCTGCACATGTGAAATGTGCTGCAATCCATATGCCCCAGATGACCTATGAGCTTATGGTTTTCCAGTAGGATAAAGTTCAGTGACTGCATTTTACTCATTATAGTAACTCCTTCTCTTTTACTTAACATTAAAAGTCCCCTAAGACTGTGCCAATTTTGACATCAGCTGAACAAATCACCCCTGTTTTCCTCCTTCAGCTTATTTCATGGGCACACAAAGATGAAACCAATTTTCGGCCATATATTTTATCCCAAAAGGAAATATAGCCCAGTGCTAAACGCAGACATGAATCTTACCAGTTATATTGCAGTAGACTAAGAGTGGTGGCAGCGGACCGCTTGCGTCAGAATCAATGTGGTAGAAGCCAGATGTTTTCCCTTGGTGCCGATAGGCTTCACATGACTGCTCATAAATAGCTGAAAAGAAGAGAAGTACATATTTACAGTACACACACTGAAAAAGAGTATTCCAGGTAGTTTGGAGTCAATTTAGTGCTGTGTAGCAACTGCCTGTCTCACTGCATGATGGCTGCATCTATGTGGAGAGCTGGTAATCTTTGGCGGAAGGCTAAGGAGTAAAGCTGACCTTCGCTACCTCCATGCTACTGTGGGTTAGCTAGCAAGGGCACGGTAACTGCGTGGCCAGTGGGTATAGAAAACTGCCTTCCCACATGGAAGCAACTGTTGCACAATGAGATTATAAGTAACCAGAAAGCAGTGCTGTGTCATCTGAAACCACCCACAGATTTCTCTGTTTAAGTGAAAGTAAGCTCAAGAGTCTTTTCTCAGACTTTGTTTGCCAGATGTTCCTTGGCAATCTCTCCCCCCCCCCAATTTTATACTCACAGTCAGAGCTTGTGTTGCTTTCATCCATTAAGGGTGCAATCTTATGTACGTTTAGACAGAAATAAGTCCTATAACTCCCAGCATCCCATATTTATTGTTTTATACTTATGTTTTTATCTGTACGCCACTCTGAGATCTTAATGATATAGGGCGGGATAAAAATGTTTTAAATAATAAATAAATAATAAATAATAATAGCTGGCTGGCAGATGCTGGGAGTTGTAGGACTTATTTCTGTCTAAACATACGTCAGATTGTGCCCTAAACATACGTCAGATTGTGCCCTAAGTCATTGTGCTATCTCTCAATATGTCTGATTTTTCTGTCTGCCTGTCTCTCGCATGTATAATATTGAACAAGATCATTGCATTTGAAAAAGGGGGAGATGGGGAAAAGCTATTAAGGGTGCAATCCTATGCCTGTTTAAACAGAAAAAAAGTCCTACAACTTTTATAGTTGTAGATGCATGCAAAAGTCCTTCCGAGTTATGTTGAGGCATGCTGGAAGTTGTAGGACTTTTTTTTCTGTCTAAACAGGCATAGGATTGCACCCTATAGGGACTAAGTTGGAGCTCTCAGTGGGATAAATTATTCGAATACAGGTTTCAGAGTGTTTGATATTCAAGTGGCATTAGAACTGTAGACTCCATAGAAAGGCTTGGAAAAGGGTCTTTCTTTTTTTGCTTCAGGTATTCAAATGTGAAATTTAATGACCTTCCACCTGGTTTTTATGCATATTTTATGCATATATTATGCACTCAAATACATATTTGAGGCATTATATAATACAAGCTGTCTGCCTTCATTCTTGGATTCTATGGGCCTGTGCAGACAACAATGGTTAGGCCTCTTACAATTTTGCAGCAAATACTTAGTGAGCATGTTTAAACCATGGTTATGTAGCCACCAAGTTCACACAACACACTAAGCCATAATGTTTAACCACAGTGGCTGAGCATGTCGTCTATAGACCCTAAACAGTGTCAATATGTTGACTCTTTTCATCAATTCTGAACTCACATTTTGCCTACCTATATTTCTATAGATACTCCTTTTATTCCACTTTAGTAAGGTGGATTCAGCTGTTACCATAATACATTAATTTGTGTTCATTAGCCATAACAGCTTGCTTACTGTGGTTGTTTTTTCTTTCTTTTTAGCTAAGTGCTACACTGCCACACTCAGCCAATTGATCAAGATATTTTTTTCCCCTTCCTAGGAGGCAGGAATATTTTGGAAACATTTTGCAAGCATGCAAACAAACACAGATGTTTGTCCTTTGTATTAAAAGAATCAGTTTATTGGTGCTACTGATAACATATAGCAATGGAATTAGAGGTTATTATTATTGGCTGTTCCAAGGTCAAATTTGTACTTATTGCCCTGCAGCCATCTGTATACATTTAATATCTAACAGACACGATCATGGTCAGAAGACTTATTCAATAAAGGTATTCATATCAGACACGATAGAACACTACTGTATGTACAAGTTTAGTAGAATCAGACAGAATGAGACTTGGGGAGCATTGTAAGAACCCCATTGATTTTGCTTCTGGCTCTGAAACTCTGCAGGGATTCCAACCCTCTCCACCTATCAAAGACATGCAATTAACAGATTAAGTACTTAATGAGATTGTTATGAGGAGGAGGGGAAGCTTTGATTTGAGTTGTAATTTTGATTTAGACAAGATGTTTTTATACACGTATTCCCAGCTTTTACTCTTGCAACATTCTGGGAGAACATAAATCCCTCGGGGCAAGCTATGTTACATTTCTTAACAGCTTTCTTTCTGTGTAACTGAAGCGAATAGGGGTTCCCCCCTCCCAAATCTGTTATTAAATCTAAATAGCACTGGTTAAAGAATTTAGCAATTAATAGACCTGTTTTTCACCAACCAATTAATGACTTTACAGTTTAATGTAGTACTGTATAGCAAAACCCTTGATGTTTTGAGGCTGCATTAATGAAGAAAACTATGTTGCCTGACTGAGCGGTTGGGCCAATTCATTCACATTCAGGAAAAGTGTGTTAAGTACGAGCATGGTGCAGATCAGTTCTATTTATTTATTTATTTATTAAATTTTTATACCACCTCATAGCTGAAGCTCTCTGGGCAGGTTACAAAAGTTAAAAACTGTGAACATTAAAAAGTACACAAAATTGTAAACCATCAAAACTATAAAAAACGACAGTATCAAACAACAGTATCCATTTAAACAACAACAGTGTTTTGTGTAAGCATTGAGCTGAATTAAAGGATGACCGTTAGTGACAGTTGATCCCACCTTAGCTCGCATGAGCCTTGGGTCAGACATAAGCTGAACTACTTCCTCCAGAATAGGAAAATAACATTGTTTATTCCAAATCCAAATCCAGAGCAGGCCCATGAAGTTCAAAACCTTGTTCATCACCCCACCTATCACAAGGACCTAATCTACACCAAGCAGGATATTGCACTATGAAAGTGATATATAAGAGGCAGGAGCCACACCAAGCAGGATATAGCAACATGAAAGCAGCATGAAAGTAGTATATGGTATGTGTCAATGGGCTCCAATTATTGTCAATGCACTTCAATACTGCTATAAAGCAGTAGTGTGGCTCCTGCTTTCTATATACCACTTTCATACCACTTTCACAGTGCAATTTCCTGCTTGGTGTAGATGAGCCCCCTATCTCCAAACTACACTTCCATTTCCCTTTATATGTTATACAGGGACTGTTCAGATGATACAGTAAGCCCTGGTTAGGCCGCTAACCATTTCACAGCAAATGGTTAGTGAGTGTGTTTGAACCATGGCTATAAAGTCATCATGGTTAGGAATAGCTCACACGACATGCTAAGTCATGGTTCACGTGACACGCTGAACTGTAATTTTTAGCTCAAAATGCTTAATCACCATGGCTTAGTATGTCATCTGAACAGGATCATAGTGGTTGTCTTGATGGAGGGATTGGTAGTTTGGCAACATCAGAGATGTGGAAAGAGGGAGGTCTCTACCACCCCTAACCAGTGCCTGACATTCTATGTAGAGGCACTCACTATGACATTCCTTATAGCCATGCCCCCAAGCAGAGTCTAAACATTCAGGCCACAGCTAGACCTAAGGTTTATCCTGGGATCATCCAGGGTTCACCTCTGCCTGAGCAATGGATCCCCTGTGTGTCACCTAGATGAACAGGTTTGACCCCTGGATGATCCAGGGATAAACCTTAGGTCTAGCTGTGGCCCTAGTCACCTCATTTGATCCCTATCAACAAACCAGTTCTAGTGTCTTCACCAGGAGAGGTTCTTTATAAAGCTAATGGGTTTCTACATTGCCCACAGAAGACCAAGCCACCCCAAAGCACTGTACATTACAACAAGGAAAATATAATGTGGCCGGGAAAATTCATTTCTTCCCAGCTACTATGAGAATTATAGCAAAGCTCAGAGGGAATAGCAAAGTTTGAAGACATAGGGTAGGAGATGACATAAGTGTCCCTGCTAATAAAAAAGCTTTGGTATTGCAGCTCTGGGAACCCTGGCTCCACTACACCAGTGGATAGGCCTAATGGCCTCATGGCCGTTGGGAAATGTAAGGGCTTTGGAGGCCTCAGATCCTATGTGCTCCTGCATAGTGTGCCAATCATCAGAGAAGCAAGTTAAAGATATAGCTGCCTGGACTGCTGTTGCCCTTGCCAGCACAGCTGATAAGTAGAGTTTAAAGGGAAGGGAGATGGGTTTGGGAAATCAGGTGAAAGAGTTGGCTGAAAGTGAGAGGGGATTGAGGTTGGCTGGATGGGAGGCAGACTAGAGGGGAATTCTGCTGGAGAAGAAGTTAGGGCCTATAACACTTGGCTCTCTGAGAAGAGCATTATCAGCTCCTGGAAGCCAATTGCAAGCCTAAGACAAAACAGTTTGCATCTCTAATTAATTAATTCTGTCTGCAAATGACTTTGTCTGGGGCTCTTCTTAAAGCGAAAAGGTGGTATAAAATGATTTTATAAACACATAAAATAAATTAGGTGGAGTGGGAGTGTGTGCAAAAAGGATCACCATTTTGATGTGGGGGCAGCAAAGTGACATCTTAAGTTCACAAGATGGCAAATGGTGGGTCTCAGAGATAGAATTCCTTCCTTCCTTCCTTCCAGCCACTCTCTCTCTCTGTTTGCTCCTGCCTCTTTAGAAGAGGGCAAAGTCTTGATCCCTGCTGCTCCAGTTAAGTGTATATAGGATTCCAACCTCAGTGAAAGTAATACTAATTGAGAGGGTTTTACCCTTAAAGGTGGCCTAAGTGTAGTTTTAAGTAAATAATCTTGGAAACAAGCCCATAGAGGAGAATTGTCTATGTTGCTAGAGGTGGGATTCTAGGGATAATGGTGAGACATAACATGAATCAGTAATGTTAAAAGTTTGGAGAATTTGTTCTCCACACAACTTGGAGAATCAAGGAAAATTAGTGACATTCAGTTCCACCTCCTCACTTGAAGAAACTTCAGATATACTGTGTCTGAACAGCAGGAAAAAGAAGGAATATGGTTACATTTAGCATGTAAATATATTCTTCCCCTCCATGTAAGGACAAATGTGTAGGGAAAACCTCCAGTGACACATACACAACTGCTTACTGAGGCAAAGCATTCATTCATCTTGGATCGGGTGTACGAAAGCCAGGAAACCACCAAATGTTGGGGGGGGGGAGTGAATGGAGAAACCTTTAGGTTTCCTTTAGGGGAAATCTGGGAGGCCAGACCGGGATCACAGAAGAGCTGTATTTGGTCCCCGGGTCTCAGGTTTCCTGCCCCTGATCTACATCACCATAGTGAACATCAATGTAACAGGCAGCACACCCCCAGGGTTAAGACAGAAGGGTTTGAACTAAGAGTCTTCTTTGAACTGAGAACCTTCTGTTTGCAAAGCATGTGCTCTGCCACTGAGGTGTGGCTCCTGCATATACAGACCTGGAATCCACATCAGACAGACAATGGTTGGAAATATGTGAGAGTAACCATGGTAGCTAAAACTCTCCTCTTAAAGTTCATGTATTGAGTTCTTCACTACAGGACAATGTACATTTGGACTTAGGGCCTTGCACTGTGCATTAACAGATACAGGGCAGGAAAGTCTTGAAAGAAATAAGATACGTTGGGTTGGATGATGGGGATGTTTTTAGAAGCTGCGCTCCACCACTAACCTTTTAATATTTTTTCCAATTACCCGGGCCAAATCTACACCTTATGTCATAGCAATACAATCCCATCATGGTGACACTATATCCCTCTTGCACATTTATACCTCCTAGTACACACAACAACATCTGTTGTGGTATTTTGGACACTGCAGAATAAAAAGTGTGATGTAAAGCTAGAAAAGTGGTGTGCAGAATGCCTAATTATCATTTAACAGTGCACTTCAATATTGATAAAAAGCACTAGTGTAGATCTAACCCATGTTTCCTGGAGCAAGCATAGATTTTCTCTGAAGTAACAAGAAAAGTTGCAAAGCCCCAATCATTAGTAATGAAGGCAGATGGTATTATGGAGAATCTATGCCAACAAAAGGATCCACAAACTGATAGGGGGGAAAATCCACATCCTGAAAAGCAAAGCAAAGTGTCACATACATACCAGGCTTAAAATGACACCACACTCTCCCAGAGTAAACAGGGGTGTTTTTAAGGAGAAAAAAATACAGATGAAATGGAGGAAGAGATTTCCTTTTCATGTTTTTGAATATTCTCACCCACAAAACATTACATTTTGGGCCATACTTTGCCTCCTTTTTTAATTTCTGTTCTTTCTGCTTCCTTGATTAGTTCTCTGGCAGCATATAGCATAACATCCTATGACTATATGATACCCACAGGCGGAGAGAACGTACATTTCAGTATGTTTTATTCAGAGCCATTCAGAAAGAGCATGTGGTACATTCCACAGATGGCAATACCCCCTTCAGCATATATGTGGGGAATTGCCATGAGAAAAGCTACCCCAAACCCCTTCTTCAAAACAAACAAACCTCTCTTTGCATGTGGAGGTGAGTATGGTACTATGTACAATTTCTGTATGTTTGAATTGGCTTTCAGTGTGTGTGTGTGTGTGTGTGTGTGTGTGTGTGTGTGTGTGTATCCATGTCCTAATGTTCATGCATATTCCCAACTGGGTTATTGTTGATTTTAATTGTGATGGGTGTGTGTGATTCTTCAGCTTACTTCACTAGAGAAGTTTGAATAATACAATATAAGATGTATAGCTGCAGCCATGTAACTGACACAACACTAGGAAAGATATGGTAAGAAAGGAGTAAGAAACAACATGTAAGAAATCAAAATGTCAGGCAGCAGGAAAGGCAAGAACATATGGAGAAGACAGAAATATTCTGCAAGGGTGACAATTTCTCAGCATCACCAGCTTTTAGTATCATTTTGTATTTTACTTTTTTGTATTGTTAAGTTTTTGTGTGCTTACCTATGCATTTGTAAAGTTGATATGACCGTGACGGTTGAAACAACAAATAAACAAACAGCATCACCAGCTCAGTAGTTATTCCTATCCAATAAGCATTGGTCATTAAGATGTCATTTGCACAATAAGTCAGGTGTATTAATTTTTTTAAAAAATGTGTGGGACTAGATGCCTGCTCGCCATTATTTCCAAGACTGAACTTTTCAATTCTCTTCCCAAGAATTCCTCTCCTTGTACACTCTCCGTTTCCAGTCATGATGTCACCATCCACCTTGTTGATTAGGTGCAAAGTTGGATTTATCTTTAATTCCTCCTTTTTCTCCTTGGCCCACCATCAAGTCATGCTACTTCTCCCAAGAGGACACTCCAAAGATACAACCCTGCCTCTGTGATCCCTCAGAGAAAACTCCAGTCAACACTTTGGTCAATTCCCATGGACTATTTCAGACTCCCCCTCTGTGGCTCCTGAATGTCACACCCCAGCCTTGTCACTTCTGTCCAGAGCTTTGCCATTATTATTTATTTATTTATTTATTTATTTATTTATATAGCGCCATTATTAGATTGTAAGCCTATGCGGCAGAGTCTTGCTATTTACTGTTTTACTCTGTACAGCACCATGTACATTGATGGTGCTATATAAATAAATAATAATAATAATAATAATAATAATAATAATAATAATAATAGCAAGACCCTGCCGCATAAGCTTACATTCTAATAAAATCATAATAAAACAATAAGGAGGGGAAGAGAATGCACCAAACAGGCACAGGGTAGAGTAAAACTAACAGTATAAAAGTCAGAACAAAATCAAGTTTTAAAAGCTTTTGGAAAAAGAAAAGTTTTTAGCTGAGCTTTAAAAGCTGCGATTGAACTTGTAGTTCTCAAATGTTCTGGAAGAGCGTTCCAGGCGTAAGGGGCAGCAGAAGAAAATGGACGGAGCCGAGCAAGGGAAGTAGAGACCCTTGGGCAGGTGATAAACATGGCATCAGAGGAGCGAAGAGCACGAGCGGGGCAATAGTGTGAGATGAGAGAGGAAAGATAGGAAGGAGCTAGACCGTGAAAAGCTTTGTAGGTCAACAGGAGAAGTTTATATTGGATTCTGAAGTGAATTGGAAGCCAATGAAGAGATTTCAGAAGTGGAGTAACATGGTCAGAGCGGCGAGCCAAGAAGATGATCTTAGCAGCAGAGTGGTGAACAGAAACCAACAAACTGATGTGAGAAGAAGGAAAGCCAGTGAGAAGAAGGTTGCAGTAGTCCAACAGAGAAATAACCAATGCATGAACAAGAATCTTGGCAGAAGAGACAGACAAAAATGATCGAATCCTGGCTATATTATACAGGAAAAAATGACAGGATTTAGCTACTGTCTCAATATGAGGAATAAAGGAGAGTGAGGAATCAAATATAAAGCCAAGACTACGAGCGTCCTTGACTGGAGTAAGTGTAACATTATTGACAGTAAGAGAGAATGAGAGATGAGGAGAAGGTTTAGGAGGAAAAACAAGCAATTCAGTCTTTGCCATATTAAGTTTCAAACGACGGTGAAGCAACCAAGCTGAGATATCTGAAAGACATGCCGAGATACGTTCCATATCGTTCACCTCATCTATATTGTTCAACTCTCTGTCCCCTGTTCAAAGACCTTCCTGCCCTCGTCCCTTTATTTCTCTGCCCTCCTATCCTGATCTATCTCTTTCCATGATTGTTACTCTCTAAGCTCCACCACTTTCATTTTCTCTCTCCAGCTGTCATGATTCTCCTCCCAGGCTGGCACTTTCTGGGAGGAGGATAGCAGCCTATTCAGGCTTCCCTGAATAGCTCTTTCTGGGAGGGGTGGTTTTCCTATATAACTCTTTTATTGTGTGCTCATCATACCCTACTCATAGTTGTTATGGGTTCTTTAGACAATGTTGTGACCCTCCAGATTTTCCTCTGGGTCTACAGAGAACTTTCGGTGAGGGTTTTTGTGGTTTGGTTTGTTTTTAGAACAGGGAAAATGTGACATTTAATTGTAAATAAGAAAGAAGCTGCTTTTTTCACTTGGGTATATGTGCTATTCTGCTATATCATGCTGCCACCTACAGGATATCGACCAGAAAAGCAGGAAAGGACACAGTCTTTGCGTAGTGTTTGGATCTCAGTTCTGTGACAAAACCAAAAGTAGATACAGCAGATTAACACTCAACTCACAGCTACATTTAGAAAAAATTGGTGGAGAGAGAGATACTGCCTAGAGGAGATAGCAGCCACTGCCTACTGCTAGGAACTCTCTGTTTCTCTGAGGAAGAGAGAGTAGTCATGGGCTGCCCTGAGTAAGTCCACCGGCTGCCCACATGTTCTCTCTCTCTCTCTCTCTCTCTCTCTCTCTCTCTCTCTCTCCCCCTTTACACAAGAAAGAAACAGAATGAGCAATTTTTTTTAAAAAAAAAAACACTGACAAAGCCAATGCCTATCCTGAAACATTAATTTCCCCACCTCCTCAAAAAATAAATTGAAATACCATCCCCATTTCTCTGAGCTTAAATAAGATGATGAAACAGGGAGGGCCATTTTAGTTCAGCCTTAAGTGTGTAAATAAGGAGAAATATTAAAAACAAAGGTTCATTTGCAAAACTGTCTTGATTTTCATATTTTACCAGTATTTATTTATTTATTCAATAGGTACTACTGAACTGGCAAACCACCTTGGGGTGGTTTACAATATAGTTACATGACTTCCTCTTTTAAGCTGTGGTAGAGGACTGCATCTCCCAATTACCGCCATGTTTGGAAACTGAAAGGAATTGGTCTTTGAAAAATCTAGGAGCTGTCTTCACAGCGCCAGGTTGGTGCTCCTTCCCTCCAAAACCTCACAGTTTCCCACTCCTGAAGTCACCTTCAACCAGGCACCAATCACTGTCCGCCTTCCGCCAGGCAACACCTCTACATTGGCCCTGGAGCAATGTCTGGCAGCAGAAGAGCCATACTGATGTCACTCTGATTGAAAAAAATTGAGATGTCCCTGACTTTTTCAATCCACAACTTCGCGGGAAAGCCCTGTGGTGGCTGCGAAGCTGCGTCTGTGTCGCATAACTGACACAGTGCAGATCCGCAGCCACTACGGGTTTTCCCACACACACACATATAGACAGCCCCCCAGTGACTCTATTAATGTGCACATTTTTATTCATAGTGGAGCTGAGCCTAGAATCAGAATGAAGAACTGACTGCGAAAGAACTTGGAGTTCGGTTCCAGCTAAAAACTTTTCTTTTTCCTAAAGCTTTTAAAACTTGATTTTGTTCTGACTTTTATACTGTTAGTTTTACTCTACCCTGTGCCTGTTTGGTGCATTCTCTTCCCCTTCTTATTGTTTTATTATGATTTTATTAGAATGTAAGCCTATGTGGCAGGGTTTTGCTATTTTATTGTTTTACTCTGTACAGCACCATGTACATTGATGGCGCTATATAAATAAATAAATAAATAAATAAATAAATAATAATAATAGATACCCTCCTTATTCCAAGGAAGACTTCGGATACATAACGCTGTCCTCCAACAGACTGTGACCACCATGTCAAGGTTTTCTATAAGCAACTACTGGCTTCCCCAGATGGAGAATTCCCCACTGTGATGTCACTGACAGCTGTTATCAATCTGATATGACAGGCATTATTCAGCATCTTTGGAATAATGGCTGTTGGATGAAAATGTTTCACGTACCAACAAACAAAGCAATAAGGAGAGGAAGGAAGACTTCTCCCTCTCCTCTCATCGCTCTAACAGCACAAGCGTTAAGAGGCAGGCAGTGAACTTAACAGAAGTGACTGTCATGCTCGCCCTCATAATACAATTGTCATGTTAAATGCCAAAAAGAAATGAAATCTGCGCTATTGAAAAACTGACTTTGACAGGCCCCGATGTTGACAGACTAATAAAGTCCCTGCTGCGATGTTCTGGGATGACAGATGGCTCATTTTCTTCTCGTTAAAAATACATATTTACTGATATGGTACTTTAAAAAAAAAATAGCATAGTGCTTTTGTGTGTGTGCAAATATAAGCTTTTAAAAATCCTGAATATTAGAACATAAAGTTATATTGCATTATATCCTTCCCAAGGGGCAGCTGTGTTATTCTGATACAGAAAACGCATAGGAGGGTTTTGTGACACCTTGAACATGAACAGATTTATTGTGGCGAAGCTGCCGTGAGTTATGCCAGGAGAGTGCACACTCTCATGAGTTCATTTAGAATGTCATTGTGGACTGTGGTGGAGGTGGGAAAGGCTGCCAATCCTAAAATTTGCCTTCCTTTCCTTTTTGGGGTTCACAGCAAAAGGCATCTTGGTGGGAAAGAGTTCATTTCCCTCACTTCCTGTGTAATGCGAGCTAACAAAGAGGAACATTGAGGACAAAGAGAGAAGGGCACAAGAAAAACTCAGCCTTCATGTTCACTGCATCAAGATTCTCCCATGGGGGTGTGAGAATGAGATAAATCTATGGATTCACAAATCTGAAGTTAGCTGAAAGATATAAACGTATACCTGCCTGGCACCCCAGCTGTGGAACACCCTGGCCAGCAAGATTGGCTTGTTGCCAACCTTGCATTTCTTTGGGTGCCAAGCAAAGGCCTTTTTATTTTCCCAGGCTTTTCTGACTGACAATCTTTTAGCAGTTTATAGATCTTTTGGATGTCTGTAGAGATTTAAGGTCTGTGTGTATGGGGGGGGGGGGGGATTGTATTTGGTGTTGCTGTGAACTTTGCTGTATTAATGTTATCCTCTGCTTCTGGTTTTATTCTGTATGAGATTTTGTGGCATTATGGTTTTTATGGTTGTATTTAATTTTTACTGTAAGCTGCTCAGCCTCAGGGGTCTTATGGTACATCATGTAACAGAATACAAATATCAGGTTAGTCCTACATAGAGTAGGTGCACTGAAATAAATGCAACTTAAGTTTGTCAGAACTAACTTAAGTCCCATTCATTTCAATGGGTCTACTCTACATAAGACTAACATTGAATACTACCACAAATAAAATAAAACATTATTTTCAAGAGAGATACAAAAAACATGTTTGGGAGGGGAATGTCTAATATTTTACACTTCCAAGACAGACCCACACATTCAAAACTCAAATGTTGCCAGAGAGAGAAGAGAAAGAACAGATTTCATAGTATTTGAAGATCCTTGTTTGGATTCACATTGACATTTTAAAACCCATGGTGACCAAAGCCATCTATTTTGATTTCCGTGTTTAATAGTGCACAGATCCTGCTAGCACATAATATAAATCTCAGATAGAAAAAAGGCAAAGGAGGAAAAGATTCTGAAAAGGAAGTCACAAAATTTATTAAAGCATAATGCATTTTTTTTTAAAAAAAATGTTTTTGTTGTTTCTTTTTCAGGGACAATCTAAAACTAATGATAGAAATGTTTAAGGACAAAAATATAAATACTCAATCTGTACGCAACAAATTTAAAGATAAAATCCATTGCATTCTCATGCCCTCCCTCTTCATTTCTATAGATTGAATGGATATATGAGTGTGTGTGTGTGTGTGATCAAGGGCTTGTCTTGACAAGGGGAAAGCCCCAGGATGGATCCGCAGTGATGCCAGGTAATTTATATTTATTTATTTATTTACAATATTTATATACCACTCCCAATTGAAAATTTCAGAGTGGTGTACAAGATAAGATAAAATAAAAGCAGAATAAAACACTTTAAAATAGATTTTAAAGGAAGCAAAATGTACAGTGATCATATACAAAATGTATATGATGCTGCTGCCATCACGGAGCCATCACAGGGCATTCTCCTGAAGCTCCAATTTTAAAAAGTCGGGGACTTACACTCTCCTGTTTCCTGTGAGCAAGGCGCAGACATGCATTTGCTGTCAGTCGCCTTGCTCCAGTGTTGCACTGGAGGCATGCCCCGGACAATTGGAGGCATGGCCCGGAGGGGGCAGATCAGTGAGCTGAATAGCTGCTGAACTGCATCTGCACTTCACCAGTGTGGCAGAAGGGCGCTCACACCAGAGAAGTGCATAAATATACAAAATAGGTAAAAATAAGATTTTTTGGAACAACAGCAACAACACTGGGGGACATGTGGGATGCAGCAGTGTGCCTGTGCAGTGACACCTCAGTGCCTCTCTGGTGTGGCAGAAGGGCATCCATGCCGGAGAAGTGCATAAATGCAAAAAAGGGGGGAAAGGTGTTGTGGGTTTTTTAGAAAAAGTGGGAGATGGACGTGCCGTGGCACCTGTGCAATGTTGCGCAGTCGCATAGGGCTGCATGGGCATGGTGGCATAGGCATGGTGGCAGCAGCAGCTCCTTTGCCTGCAAACACCGAACTTGCGCTCCTTGCCAAGGAGACAACTGGCAGGAGCACAAGTGCGGGATAGTGGGGGGGCTCGAGGCGCAAATATGACCTCTATATGACACCCCCCAAGAGAGAACAAAAAGAATGTTTTCTTTTCTCTTTTTCGGGATGCAGAATATGTTCACAGATTTCCACAATCCCCCATTCAGTGATATAGCTGACATTTGGATGTATCTTTTTCACACAGAACCTGTGTGAAAGCTGAGCTCCAAAAAAATAAAATAAAATAATCCACATATGCTGTATTGATTTTGAATAAAGGGTGATGGGAAACAAAACCGGCAGAGCACAGCTGGCTCAGCATCAGTTGTCAGTGTGAGAAATTCCAAAATTACTCAAGAGCAAAAGAAATAGAAGTATTCAAAAAAAGCGCTCTCTCTCTCTCTCTCTCTCTCTCTCTGTGTGTGTGTGTGTGTGTGTAACAGGGGGAGGTCTTAAGGCAACAATCTTATTCATACTGAACTGGGGAAGTCTTAGTGAACTCAATAAGACTTACTTCTGAGTAGACATGCATAAGATTGTATACCTTTCGGTGTCACAACTTATCTTACCAGGGCATCCCATATTTTCTAGTACTGTGGACATACAAAACCAAGGAAACCTCATGACCCTTTGCAAAACAGAATCTACATTTTACATACAGATGTATAGATCTATACTACTGCTTTACAGCAGTATTGAAGTGCACTGATAACTGTTGGGGCAGAATCCACATTCTGCTTTCACAGTGTTATAACCTGCTTTTTATTCCACATTTGTAATGATTTGACACAAGGAGCCCATCAGACAGGGTAAAGTCGTGTTTCTGACCATCACTTTGGCTCCTGCTTTTATCCCACAATAGCGATGAGCAGCTTCCTTTTCCTCCACATGGGGAAGAAAGAGGAAGCAATCAACGACCACATGGCTAATTCAGCGGGCGTTTTTATCACTATAGTAAAAAAAAATTGGATTTTCTCTGTCTTATTTTATGATGAAAAAAGACCAGAAGGAGCAGGAGACATGCGGGAGGCAGATGGCATTGTCAAAAGCCCCCATGAACTTCTGTGAGTGTCCAGTAACAAGCATGCTATAAAACACTCGTCTGCTCAAGCTGCAGATCTGGCCACAGTGAGAGAAAGACACATATCATCACGCACACAGCATGGTCAAAAGGTCACTTTAGCAGCAAATAATTCAAGACTAAGTAAGCCTAAGGCCAGCTCTACCTATTGTAGTTCAAAACGCCTTGCTTGATTTAGCAACAGTTGGTTGGTTCCAGCAGTGCTGGGAGTGAGTGCAACCTCTGTTGTGGTTTCCTGGCTAAAATACTCAGTCATGGACTCTGAGGATGATAGTAGCATGACTTGCTCAGGCTGGGGAGGTGGTGGCAAGATGTGTTGTTGTTCCTTGGGCTTCTGGGGTAGTTGGACCATTCAGGATTAGTGCTCCACTCCATCTCCTCAGAGTCCATGGCCGTTTCTACACCTGCCTTTTCCCCCAGGATCATCCCGGGATCATCCCTGTGGATCCAAGTGACACACAGGGGATCCCGGGAGCAGACAGGGATGATCCCTCCATTTTCCTGGGATATTCCTTAGGTGTAGAAAGGGCCCATAACTTCGTTCCCTGAACCTGGGAACTCAGACCTCAGGCCTATTCCACAACTGAAGAGCCTCTGCAAGATTGCTTCCAGTAACATCCAGTAGGGTAAATAGGAGGATGACAATTTGGGCAGGATTTTGTGGAAGCACCATCTCTGTGAACTTCGGCCTGTTATAGTGAATGGACTCATGGCTACTGCAATCATGCAAATTGTAGTGGTTTCATGTACAATCCTATGCAGATTACATGCATGAAATAAACTACCTCCCTTCACCCTGAAAATGAGCATGCCAAAGAGATGAGTCTTTCTTTTTAACATGCTGCAAAACAATGGGGGGATACTTAAAGACATCTGCACCCCTTTTTAAAAGTGGAGAAGGTCCAGAGATGCATCCAGTGGACATCCAAATCCAAAGCCTACACATCCCTTGGATTTCAACTTATGCTTGTCTGCCATAAGTACCCTTTGGTTCATATCCCAGGTAACAGTAGGATGTATTTATGTATGTATGTATGTATGTATTTACTATATTTATAGGCACTAGCAGAGGGACTGCAGTGTATATGGCGGAAATTCTACCATGACCAAGCAACAAAGAAAGAAAACTACCTTCATATTCTGAGTTCTCTTTCTCTAACGATACCAAGTGTGTTGTGAGCACTTCATTTATACCACCCCTACTTAAATTGGTACTTCACAACTGACTAAAAGGCATATGTGCTTAAAAAACCTAATAGGCTATATATTACAGCCAGTAAAACAGTTCATTCAATTATGCAATTATTGTCTGTCTACTGTCCTAAGCTTCTTCTCACAGCAGTCAAGTGTCCCATTATGAAGAGACATTATTACGAAACAGTAGATGAAAAGGTATTTGTTTGCACTGTTATATTGCTAAACAAAGTAACAGTTACAAAGTAACACATACTATTCTTAAATAAAACACACTATTGGCTGCTCCTTGGGAAACGTTTTTATTTTAACAATCGGAAGATTCACAGATGCAGCTGGTCCAAGCCAAAGAAATGTGTATTAGATACATGTGTAACTTCTTTCAGAACAATTAGATTTCTGTTGTGTGGAAACAATCAAAACATCCCCATCAAAAATATTCCCGTTCAGAACTGTAATTGTGGTAAGGAACAAGTTTTTGCCTGTGTTTTTTTAAAAAATGAAGTATTTTAATCTTTTAAAGGACACTTAACACAGTAGAAAGTTCAGAATATTGCTACATTTAAGTATTTTATTTCAATGTGGAGCCAAAATGAATGTTGAAATGTTGACATTTCCTGTGGGATGGAGTTTCCATTTATAGAACAACTTTAATATTCTGCATATGAGATATTGGAAATTGCCTGACACTTCTTTCCCCGCTTTTTTTCTGTAAGGAACATCCCTCTGGCAGCAAAGAAAGCTTGTTAAGAGATATTTCTTGTATGTACAAGATTTAGCATGTACTGAGTCAAATATCAGGAATTGTAGTAACTTTGTTAAATATCTCATAGCAAGATGTTTGGACCTGTTGATATCTTTCAGAACTTAAGGGCAAAGCTATGTGTTAAACCACTGAAAGATTATAATATATAGGGGAGAAGGTATGGTTAGTAGGAAGAGTGAATTGGGCGGGTGGGAGGAGGATGAAAAAGCAAGGTGTCTCAGGAAATAAGAGCTACAAAGATGACTTTATGGAAATATAAAGTATAGGATGGGGGTGAGAAGAACAAAATGCATCCAAGGTGCATTGCCCTCCCCCTTAAAACTGATAAGGAAAACTAGAGCTGTATGTAAATGACTTCTTGAAATTTTCCACCCTATTTGTGGGCAGAGAAATTGGAGGGCACTTTTTCTTTTTTACTGAATTTCTCCAGGGGGAGATAAAATTCTCTAACAGTTTCTCACAGGTAGGGCTCACCAATGGTAGGAATTGTAGCACAGCCTCTTTCTTCTTTTGCCTGAGGGTTTTGTCTGGGGGAGGGTTTTGCTGCCCCTATAAGGGGCAACAGCATCCATGGGTATCCACGGGAATGGACAAGGGGGGCAATTACTCCCCCCAGATGAACCATAATGTCCAGTTTCCCAGCTTTCCATATTTAAAAAAGTGCAGCACATCTTAGCCCTCATAGAATCCAAGATATGAGTTCAAACATGCAACCACTGTTCTGCCCATTTCACTTGTCTGGAACTCACTTGCTCCTGTCTTTCAATGCTTTAGCCAATGAAGCCATAGCAGTGATTAAAGTACATACCCATTGTCTGGGTGTGTTTTAACCACATTTAAAATAAATACATAAATAAAAATTAGCCTCTCAATGTGTGCCAATAAAGTCCATCATTATTATACTCCTGTTGCAGGAGGCAGGGCTGTGGCAGAGGAACTGTGGGTTAAACCAGCCCTGCAAGGTAGGGCATCTTCTGAGGTGGGTGAGTAGGGTAGAATATGACAACTTTGCAGTGTAGTCCAATGTTGCTATCCAGTCTCCTGGTGTGTTTTTGTTTTAGGGAAATGCAAATAGGGCTGTGAAGTTGATTTAGCATCAATGCAATATATTTAGGGCTAGAGTGGGTAGTAGTTGTGATGTACATAACTTTAAGAGAACCTGCCATTTTTCACTCTTGCAAAAGGCCTAAGTGAAGCCAGTCCTCATAGCTCTCTTGGTGCAGGCCTTGAATGGGACAGTGTGTCATGCAGCTCCTTGGAAGTTAATATTATTTTCATGTATTGTGCTACTAAACAACCTTTTTTAAGGTACCTTTATGTATTGTGCATTGCCTCCAGAGCAGCCCATAGGACTAGACTGCAGGTCACTCACTACAATATTAACCATGCTGTTCAGGCCTGTAATGCCCCTTGGCCTAAGAGACATTACAGGGAGCTACAGGAATAATTGAGGGTTTCAGAAGCATGGAGAAAGACATTGTCTGAACACCTGGGCCATTGCTAGACCAGGCGTTAGCGCGGTGTGAGGCCCGGTTTCCCTCCTGTGCATCCAGATGACGCACAGGGGATTCCGGGGTCAGGCCGCGCTAAAACCTGCCTTAAGCCGGCATAAGCGGATTCGCTTATGGCCCAGTTTTTCCGGGGCTGCGGAACCTCTAGCTTGAGAAACAAGCTAGAATTCAAATTTCTCAGAGGCCAGGTATACCTATCTTGGTAGGTTCTCTGATACTATCCAGGCTTTTTAAAATAGCATTTTCTGGTGGTATCAAGGCTTTTGAAAAATGTTCAATCGTACACAAAATGTGCAGTTCAGGAAAGAATATATAATTTTAAAAGAACATCGATGAAGTTCAAAATTCATACCATGGAAAAGATGTATTATTAACTGATGTAAAAAGTGGCAAATAAAGACATGTGAATAGTTGTCTTGGGCTGGAGCTGCTCAAGGGTCCCCAAGGAGTCAAAACCAAGGAAAGTTTTTAGGCCAATCCACAAAGCTTTATTGCAAACAATTAACACTTCTGTAACACAAACTAGGCACCTTTATGGGAAAATCCCCCCTAGGCAATGCTATACAAACTAAGCAAAACAATTGACCATTCAAAGGACAGAAAAGGCTTTTCAAATGTCCCAAGCTTCAAGGTGGAGGAAGGAGCGTAGACGCTTTCTCACGCAATCTCTCTGACTGTCTCTTTGCTGCTAATCTCGCTGAACATTTTAACTTCCAGCGATTCCTAGCATCTAGTAATGTTTTGGAATGTTCACCCCCAGAAGTTGACTCCCTGTCTCCTGAGAGCATAAGATCTGGCCTTGAGGAGACAGACTCTGGGAGGGGCACATTCGCAGCTGGAGCCCCTTCCATGTAAACTTCCTCCCCCACTAGCTCGGCATCTTCTGAATCAGAATCTGTTTCTGATTGATTTCCTGCATCACCTGCTCCCAACACTGGAGCACTGGGGGCATACATGACATCAGTCTTGAACGTTAAGCCCTGATCCAGCATATCCACTTGACACTGCCTAAAGCCTCCACTGCAGTAAAATGGTCCACAACGTTAAAAATTAGAGTAGGAGTGGGCAACTTGTAGCCCTCTAGATCTTTCACCCTACAACTCAAATTAGCCCTAGCCAGCAGAGCCAATGGTGAAGAATTTTTGGGAGTTGTAGACCAAAACATCTGGAGGGCCATAAGTTAAAGACTCTACCAATTCTGAGCTTTTCTTCTTCTTATCTAACAGGAAAAAAAATGCAACAACAACAAAGGATCAAGCAGAAAAATAGACCTAACCACTGGCTTTAACTATGTTAATTCACATGTACATATAATATCATATAATGTTAACTATGTTAATTCACATGTACATATAATACCCCCTCCTCAGGTGGTTCAGAGAACTTTTGCATGTTGGGAAAATGGAGCCAACAGAATAGTTCAGGAAAAGAAGAAAAGAATGAATTCTTCAGAGAGAGACCTCGGAGACAATAAAACTGAATGTCCCAGTTTAGGTTTCCAGCAGGTTTTGCAGAATAGCAGTAGCTATTCCTAGCACCACAGCACTGAATTTTCCTTCTGCATTGGGAGGACAGATTCATAAAAAGAGAGTGTACTTTGGAGGTAGCAAAAATTGAATTGTGGTGATCTTCCCTTTCAAAGTATTACTTTGAAAGAAACATGCCTCTGTTTGTAATAAAACAAAATTGCCTTGCCATGCGAAAGTTCAGGCCTAAAACATTCTAACCTTGGTCTCGTTCAAACACAGCTATCCACAGATTGCTTT
The DNA here is from genome assembly GCF_023053635.1 of Elgaria multicarinata webbii. Taxonomy (NCBI): domain Eukaryota; kingdom Metazoa; phylum Chordata; class Lepidosauria; order Squamata; family Anguidae; genus Elgaria; species Elgaria multicarinata. The sequence continues at coordinate 71,577,467 of NC_086172.1, read as the reverse complement.
CACAATGAAAGACAAAAATACTTTGCTAAATCATAATACTTTTTTTTTTTTAGGGTGAGACACGGTTCATGCAGCATAGAAAGTGGGAAACAGCCATTAATTCTGAGAAATGCATTAAATGACTATGGCCTTAGCTAGACCGGGCTTTATCACTGGGCAAACCCCAGGATCGTCCCTGTGCGTCCACATGACGCACAGGGGATCCCAGGATCAGGGAGGGATCATCCCTCCCTTGCCCTGGGATAGAGCCCTCCACTTTGGGCCTGCTTTTTCCGTGGTCTCAGGCTGAGCCCAAGACCGTGGAACATGTGGCCTGTTGCCGCGGTTTGACCCAGCTCCGTATGATTCCTTGCGCAGAGCCGGGAGTGCTGCGCCCATCGGGGCTAAGGTGGGGGGAGCGGGGAAATGAAGTTATTTTTTTAAGAAGCACCTACCTTTAGCGCACAAGCGTTTGTGCGCTCCTCTTCCTTTAAAAATTTAAAAATGGCTGGCAAGACACCTCTCTTCCTGAGGTTGTTGTGCCTTACCCGTAAACGGAGGAGGAATCTCGCATTAATCGCAAAGCGAGATCTTCCCTCCTCCGTCACGGACTATCAGGTAGGTCTAGCTAAGGCTATAGTCTAGAAATATGCCTATTTAATTCAAATATTTGAATGAGAAGTTTTTTCACCTATTTCTGCCAAGCTTTTGTTGACGACCAAATTTTGCGTAACTTTTTCCGGGCTTGGAGAAAAGACAGTAGAGGTCTGAAACTTTTAACACTTACACATGTGCATGGCAAGTCAGCAGAACACCATTGCAAAGAAATGGGACATGCAAGTGGCCATTTCCATATTGAGAGAAAAGCCTTCTAGTATATTGCTCAGTCCTCACAAACTGCTAGTCTATCTGGAGTCTTGCTACCTTCGCAAGCACAGCACGCCTCTTCCTTCAGATCAAGCAGCCCATTGGCGGCAACACCAGTACAGAGCACTCCGTAAGAGTACAAGAAGATCCCTGCTGGATTGGAGCAAGGGTCCATTTGGGGTCCATTCTCTTTTCAACAGTGGCCAGCCAGAAGCTACCTGGAAGCTCAGAAAGCAAGGCGTGGAGACAAAAGCTTTCCCTACTGGCTGTGCTCCAGTAACTGGTTATTATGCCCCAATAGCTGGCACGTTGAACTGCAGCCAAAGTAGGCAGGGTTTGCAAAGCGAATGGGGTTTAAATCAAGGCTGGGCTCTGCCTGAATAGGCAAAGGTCCTCATGTGGCGCTCAGAATAGAGGTCCCTCACACTGCTTTAACAGCTCTCCATGGTCTGCTTGGGTTTCCACCACAATGCATAATTTGTTGTCATCTTCAAACCCGGCTATAGCTCTGCTAAGTACCCTGGCTTCACATCATTTAGGCACAACATTATGGGAAATAGTGCCAGTCCCAATATAGATTGCTGGGGGGACCCCACCCCATCACTTCTCTCCACCGTGACAACTGCCTGTTTATTCCTTCCCTCTGTTTCCTGTTCTTTATCCAGTAATAGACCCATAGATGGATCCATGGGAAGAGGAAAGATTCCACTTCTTTGCCCACTGCTATAGCTAAGGAAAGTTTACACAATGGAGACAGAGGTGAATGGTGCAATCCTATGCATACCAACTTCTGAATAAGTGCCACTGAACCAAGTGAGATTTGTTTCTAACTTGCGTAGGACGGGGCAGCAAGCTAAACTACGTAACATTCCATTTCTCACAAAACACCATTCATATCACGGAATGGATTGCTGTTCTGCTACCCCCATGTTCCTTTGTCACGTTTTTCTCTACACAACCATCCTTCACAATGCGATCTACTTACAGTTATGGCAGGTCGTTCCCATGTAACCAGTTTCACTACAATCACAGTAGAACGTCATCCAGGACTGGGAGCATTTTCCTCCATGTTCACAGTAGTTTGGCAAACACCTGCAGGGGGAAGAGTTCAACCAAAAGGGCTAAATCTTGTTCTAACCAGATTACATAGGCAGTGAAATATATGCAACATACTGCCCTGCACCTCTCTTCCCTAGACCTCTGTGTTTCCCAGGGCTCCAAATACTGGAACATAGAGGGACACCATTGCGTATTAGTATTATTCTCCTCAGCTCTCTGCTTAGCTTGAAACAAAAGCCTTCAGAAGAATAGCTTGTACTGAATAGAAGGAATTCAGAAAGGAGCCCAGATAAATACCGAAAACCAGGGGTGGCAGCAGAGGTGAGGTAGGGTGGGGGTGAGGCTTTGCTTCTCTTCTGTGTCTAGGCAACACAAATGCATGCTTTATGCTAGTCCCAGATAAAGAGAACAAATACCAGATGAAAATACCTGTCTAAGCAACACAAAAACCTTCTTTCAGCAAGGCCTTTTAATATCACCCATTTGAGTTGCCAGTCTAAGGATCTAGCTGTATTTGCTCAATGAAAACATAAACCATACATGAATTAAGAGATCATTAAAAAACAGATTATGAATTGCATATTCTATCCTCTTGCCTTCACCCATCTCCCCCTAAGCTTTGTTGCCAAGTGCTTGTGAAATGAAGAATGCAACATAAGCAGCATGAAACATGGGGGAGCTGTTAAAAGAAGAAAGAATGGTGGGTGGTGGACCCAACCACAACTTCCCCAGGAAATTCAATACAAGGTCTTAGTTATCGGAACATAATTTCAGGACCAACTCCATTGATACTCTGAATTTTACTGTTGGGAAATTAAAACAGAATTAACCCAATTATTTTAAAGCCTCGCTTTTAGAGGTTTCCCCCCCCCCCTACACTGTGTATTTATTATGGTCTTGTCATTCCCTACACATGGTTGTTTATGGGTTCTTTAGATCACATCATGACCCTCCAATTTTGCTTCTGTTTTTTAACCAGCATTTTCAGCAAGTTGTTTTAGAGCAGGAAAAATGCAGTATTGGTCTTTTCTACACAAGGCTGTTAATCTACTGTATTTACTTTCATTTTCATCACAGAATTGAGATCTAAGTACTACACAAGGAATGTTTCCTTTCCTGCTTTTCCACTTCATAACCTCTAGGTGGCACTGTGATATATCAGAATAACACAAATACACACATGGAAAAGCATTTTCTTCCACTTTCACAACCACATTTCCCCGTCTCTAACAAAAACTCATTGAAAGTGCTCTTTAAAACAGAAGTGAAACTGGAGGGTCATGATATCATCTAAAGAACCTGTAAACAATCATGAGTAGGGAATGATGAGTACATACTAATCCCTTATTTAGAAAAGCATCTTATTTGTGACAGTGAAAGAACATGCCCAGCATAACCTTCAGCAAATAAGGACTTAGATCAGACATCCCAAACCTGGAACCCTCTAGATGAGCTGGATTGCAATTCCCATTAGGGAGAGGTGGGGAGAGGAAAGAATCCTGCCTGAAATAGACCAAGGGTTTGACTCAGTATAAGGCCGCTTCCTATGTTCCTAAGTAGGGGTGGGCAAAATTAGTGAATGCTTGGCCTGCAAGTACTCACCCCACAGGCGCTGGCCCACTGAGGCCTTTGCTAGACCTACCTCAAAATCCGGGCATGAGGAGGGGCGAGCCCGCCATGCAAGTATTGTGGGCTGTCGCTCTAATCCACACGTCAGGCGTGACATTTTCTTTTTGGTTTAAAGGGGCTGCTGCGCATGAACGCTGGAGCAGCAAGGGTGAGGTGTGTGTGTGTGTGTATGTATACACTCCCCCAACCTGCCCTGATCTTTTTTTAAAAAAAACCTCACCCTTGCCACTCCAGCGTTCATGCACAGCGGCCCCTTTAAACCAAAAAGAAAATGTCGGGCACGACGGGGCTTTCCTTCCCCTTGTCACACCTGATGTGTGGATTAGAGCGACAGCCCGCAATACTAGCATCGCAGGCTCGCCCCTCCTCACGCCTGGATTTTGAGGTAGGTCTAGCAAAGGCCTCAGTGGGCCAGCGCCTGTGGGGTGAGTACTTGCAGTGGTGCCCGGGGCAAGGGAGGGTTCATCCCTGCCTGAGCCCAGGATCCGCTGTGCGTCATCTGGATGCACAGGGGCAATCTCGAGTATCAGCCCGGGATAACCCCTCATCTAGATAAGGCCTGTGTTAATGGTCACCACCATTAACACGGGAGGGAAATGCACACTTTCTGGAGCCTCTGGAAAGCGTGCATTTCCCCACTGCCATGCTTATGGCACCCTTGCATTAAGAGGGCCTTTAGAGTGGGAGTGGGGGTCAGTGTGCTTTCCACCAGAGCCTCCGGAAAGTGTGCATTTCCCCTGCTGCATTAATGGCGGATGCAGGGGGAAAGTGTGCAATCCTGGGATCCAGGTCAGACACACACCTGAGCGCTTGTGTGTGTGTGTGTGTGTGTGTGTGGGAATGCAAATGTGCTCTACTTAGGGATATTTGAGACGTTTTTTATCTGGATTCATTCAGTGCACACCTTCCAAATTGAACACGTACTCTCTCGGATGCTGTCTGCGGTTGAAGTCCGTACATTTTGCAATGTGATTTGCAGACCAACAACAACAATAAATGTATTCGACAGCATGAAGAAATGTGTGCTTTTGAAAAATATGCACAAATACAGTTTAATCAATGGGAGAAGAATGTGTACATTTCAAAGATGCACACAACAGATGGGTAAATTTGGAAAAATAAACATGAAAAAATGCAAACAGAATCCCCCCCAAAACACCCCACCCAAAGCTCACAATCTGATGCGGACTCAAAATGAGCTTCAAGATGGAATTTAGAGAACTTCACTGAGCTTGAGTGTTGCTGATTCACACATCTCTAATTACTATGCAGATTTTCTGTACATTCCCTTTGCACACTGACTCATCTTCACAATCAGCAACCCTGTTTTGTTCAGGATTCCAAAATGTGCATGCAGAGCATACATTTGCCCAGTTTGTGCATGGGCAAAGACGGTAATATCACGGTAATGAATGCATGTCATTGTGGAGTGTGCTATCTGTATCCACTTTAAAGGTCTGGAAAAAAATCATCTCCATCATCCAACAAGAAGGTTGATGCATCGGATCCATTGCCTTGCTCACTTTGGCTTGAGACAGACAATAGTTTCTTCCAGAGTATTGTGTTAGAACCATCACTGAATATTGTCTTTGATTTCTTTCAGTTCATTCTGTTTTCATATCTGTTAGAACAGATTTTGAAAGTTTTTGAAGCTCTACCAATGCCTGCCCACTCTCTCCCACTTTCTGCAAATCCTGCCTGGCCAGAGGCAACAGAGCTGATGAATAAATGTTCACTTCATAGGATGCAATGGTCCTATGATGCCATCTACACATTTGCCTCTATGAAAAAGCTCTTTACAGCTTTGGTTATTTGTGATCTATACCTATTAGTAGAACCAGTTTATATACAGAAATGTACAGAATACAATGCCTTGTGACTGAATGCTGAACAGACCATCTATTCTATGTTAACCATTTATAGATTGCATTCATCTTTACTTCTCTACATCAGAGGGCTGGTCAACCTCTTTTGGTCCTAAGACCAGATTGTGCCCTGCCCCCCATGACCGAACTAAGGGCTATTCTGACTTATGTGAAATGGGAACCATTCACTAGTAAATGAACAAAACAAATACCTTCTCTTACTGTCTGGGCTGGCCTACCCATTAAGCAGTCTGAGTCACTCGCATCAGGTGGCAGAGTGGTGAGGAGCAGCAAACTGCATTGTGCTGTACCGCACCACTCCACTCCCCCTCCAATAGGAGGACCTATTTGCCACAGCAAGAGAGCAGTTTGTAGGATTCTCTAGAGCAGTGGTCTTTAACTGGTCCAGGCCCAGAACCCAACTTGGACACCCAACCTAGAACATGGGACCCATTTTCACAATTTTCTCTATACCAACATGATGGCAACTGCTTTGCTGCGACCCGTCAGGAGTGATCTCACCAGTTGAAGACCACTGCTCTAGAGCAGCTGCCTATCTTCTCTTTCCCTCACTGAAGAAGAAACAGCCATGCAGTTCTCACAAGAGCTCGCCCAGGTCTCATGAGACCCCTGTGAACAGCCATGGGAGCCCCATGAGGTCTCAAGAAGCCCAGGCGAGACCCCCCACGACCACTTCTTTCAACTCCATGGCTCTCCATAAAGCCAATGTGGCAGCAAGTAAGGAAGGCACAGGAAGGGGATGGGGTTGTGGGGGTGCAATGCACCAGTGCCAGCAGTGCACCTTCTTTCTCACCTCAGGCAGTAAGAGACCTTGCAACATGCCTGCTTACTATCACCATTTCTCCTTCATTTTCCAGCAAGGATTTTATTTTTCCTTTCTTTCTAGCTTCTCAGCTGGTATAAAGAAGTATAGAAATGAGCATTAATTTGCATTGGCTGAGCATTTGGCCTTGGATTCTTTTTTATTTGTTTTTGCCCATACCTGCCAAGTATGATGATATGCTTCTCATTTGAGATCTGAGGTTGTAAAACCTTTGGGTAGCCATACAGATTAATGTTTATGCCTGTGGCTGGGGGAAAGGATAATTTAACACATGAGCAGCAAACACCTGAAGCTTACAGGACACCTGCAGCAGCTGCGACATCATATCCAGTAAGCCTATGCGGCAGGGTCTTGCTATTTACTGTGTAATCTGTACAGCACCATGTACATTGATGGTGCTATATAAATAAATAAATAAATAATAATAATACAGTATTTCACCCCAATAGTTTTCATATACACTTGTACAAATTTGGAGCCTTAATACACCTTGATTGGTTTTTTTCACTGAAAGTTCACTGAAAAGATAGCTTTTTATGAGGCAGTCCGATTCTCACCCATCACACAACATACCACAACATAGCTTTTTTGCTAAGAGTTTTTGAAGTACTCTCTTTGGAGCCAAAAATAACCAGTGGGGGAGTGGGGAGAGATGTCATCATCCAGTTCAATTGGAATCTTAACCCCAAAAAAGAAAAGAAAAATGGTCCATGTCCTGAAAGTATATAAGGCATAGGCCATGTCTACATCAGCCATTTATCCCGGGATCAACCCGGGATCATCCCTGTGCATCCAAATGACACTCAGGGGATCCTAGGAGCAGGCAGAGACAATCCCTCCATTTTCCTGGGATAATCCTTAGGTGTAGAAAGGGCCATAGAGGTATCTAACAAGGAATAACCAATGGCACCCAAAACTAGGAACTCTGTTAAATGTTGAAATTCACTCTGGATATGAGGATTCCGTTTTGTGCTGGGCCCTATCTGGGCCAAAAAACAGGATATAAATAAAATGTTAAAATAAATCATACACCAATAATAATTAATGGTACTTTGAGCACAGAGAGGCTCTAGCACTTCAATCCTTGCTGTTCATTCACTGTGATTTCTGCTGCATCACAGGATGAATGATATTACCCACCCTTGATGTCCTACATATCTCTGCACTTGTGTACTGACGTCTATATGGCCTGAGGATGACCACCCCCAACCCATCCTCAGCTTCACTACATATGCATAGAGGCCATTCTGCCTTCCATATTGAAACTCAGACTGGATTGCAGGCAGCTTGTAGTTTTAGAGGACTGGAATTAATTAATTAACTAATTAATTTGTAGTACTTGTTATCGCTGTTTAGCAGGACCAACAGAGTTACTGTAGGAGTACCCACTTGACTGCTGGAAGGTGCTATCATCTGGATTGAGCTGAGTAGAGGGAAAAGATTCAGATGCAAGCAATGACCCAGCTGAAGACCAGGAAGAGGAGGGGCTGGCAATTATCCATAAGACTCTCAGTCTCCTCTGGTCCTTTGCAGGGTTAACAGCTCTTGTTGAGTCTTTGTGTCCAGCTCCTTGATCATCATGGACAAGATCCTTCCAGAGAGTTTTTTTTGTAGCTAACTAAATTATGTCCTCCTTAACTAAATTAGTTAATCACTGGTATGCCTAATGAGTGTTCTCAACTTCTCACCCAACACAACTCTACTTCTACAGCAGTGTCTTAGTAGAAGAGAGGATGCATGGGGGGTGGGGGAAACAAAGCCCTTGCCTTGACCCAGAATATTATTCCTCTTTCCTTCCATGGGATTATCAGAGAAAGTGGCTTCCTGTTGCAGATCTTTCTCCAGCTTGTTCTGGCTTGATTGCCTAATTTTGCAGTGTCCTTGCTCTTGACAAATAATAAACAAACTCTTGCCAGATAATTATCACAGAAGTAGTTCTCAGCTCTCCAAGAGCTGGCAATGTCGTTTCTCAGTTTTATTATGCCTCCCTGTCAGACACACTCTAGGAACAATCAGATAGGGAAACCCAACACGCACGTGCGTGCGTGCACACACACACACACACACACACACACACACACACATATATATATATATATATATATATATATATATATATATGAGTTAACAGAGAAGTAGAACAGGCCTACTTTTCAAACAACATAATAAAATCAGGCCATTGCAAAATAAAAATGATCTTGGCTAGAAATTAGGCATTTCTTTCTCTTTCATTACAGTTTTTCTGAGAGTTCTGTTCTGCATCTAATATATTTGTTGCATTACTGTTATTGTTATTACTACAACAGGAAACCATTATCATGGTTGATTGCTCAATGTGGTTTTTAGATATATGTTGCCTTTGTGTTGTATGTTTCTACGGTTTTAAATTTTGTATAAAGTCTTGAATATTTTAATGTTTAGTAAACCACCTAGAGAGTTTCAGCTGTGGGGCTGTATAGAACTGTATGTTGTTGTTGTTGCCATCATGTCTGACACACATTTACTTTACCGACCACCATTTCATTGCAACCTTGATGATTTCTAGCCTGGCTTGTAGATTGTTATCTTACTTCATATTTGTTTTGATACACCAGTAATCACCAAGGTAGAACTTTGCCCTATCTTGTTTGGAGGAGGCTGACTATTCAGTCTCAGTGCACAAAAAAGCAGAAGAAGAGCTCAGCTAGACCAGGTTAGGACCCTGCCTTCGTGGCACCATGATGGCAATGCTCTATTGCCAAACCCAACAGTATCACTCCTGCAAGGTGTGAATAATCTTAACAGGAGAAGGCAGCATGGGGTTTAGGATACTTTTAGGATGTGTTTTAACAGTGTATACTATGTTTTAATTAGTATTTTGTGCTTGCTGTTGTTCCCCGTGGGTAAGAAATATATTATTATTATTATTATTATTATTATTATTATTATTATTATTATTATTATTATTATTTCTGGCTGCCAGTTGGCTTGCCAGGCAAGCCCCCTGCCCTTGCCCAGATTCTGGCAACCAATCAGAGGTCGCCTTCCACCTGGGAATGCCCCCAGTGTGACACTAGAACAAGGTCAGACAGCAGAACAGCTATAATGATCTCGCGCTGATGGGAAAAGTCGGGGTAAGACCCTGACTTTTCCAATGCGCAGCTTTGCAGGGAAAACCCGCAGTGGCTGCTGCATCATATAACAAACACAACAGCACCATGCAGCAACTGTGGGGCTTTAAAAACATGTAAACAGCCCCTAGATCTATATAGTTCAGCTTCCTGTTTCCTGTAGAGGACAACCAGATGTCAAGCAACACATGAGCACCATCTCCCTTTCTCAATGTTGTTCCCCAGCAACTAGTGTTCAGCAGAACAAAGGTAGGGCTCAGTGAAAATGTTATCCTGAAAAATGGGGACAGGGAAGTAGAATTCACTGAATATTCTCTGGGGAGAAGGTTACTTCTCTAACGATTTAAAATAATAATCTCAGATTCCCACCCCCTAAAATTCTCTTCTAAGAATTTTCAACTGATTTAACACCAACTATATTGTTAGTTCATGCAGTGGATAAAGGAAGAATGGAAGGAGAAGGAGCCAAGCACATTGCTTCACTACCTTGAAATATATTGTCATGGATCCACACTTGCACCTGAAATTCATTCTACACCCTATTTGTAGGTGGTGAAATAGTGTGGGGCATTTCGACAAATATTCCCTGCTCCTTCCTCAAAATTCTCCAACAGTTTGGGGAAACCAGAGAAATAAAATTCTCAGAGAATTTTTCAGAGAATTCTTTTCTGACCAATTTTGGCTCAGCTTTAGTCCAAGGTAGGGATAGGAGAATCAGCAAAGATTGACTTGCTGGGGTTCTCCAAGTTCCACCTTGAAGTTCAGACTGCTTCGTTTCCATTCCCAATTACAAGCTTTGATGTTGTCGCTGTTTAAATTTGTTGGTGTTGTTGTATGCATTTGGGTACACTTTTTTAAAAAAAGTGTGTACTGAAATTTGCACTCCTCTTCCATTGACCAAACTGTGTGCACCTTTTCCCAAAGTACACATTTTTATTGAAACAGCATCATAAGCGCAGAAAAGTGTGAGCTTTGTTCTCAAAATGCACTCAATTTTGCATTTGGGGGTACAAATGACGCAAGTTCTGGTCACAAACCATCCGAAATGAAATTATTGTACATCCCTAATCAAAGGTTTTGCCCCTGTTTATCTCCTATAAGCAGCATCTGAGGTAGCAGGATTGGGAAACTCTTCTAGCTAAGCCATTGAAGGTGAAGCTGCCAGTCAGAATAAACAATACTGGTCTAGATGTACGAATGGTCTGAATCATATAAGACAACACCATATGTTTGTAAATTGCCCAGAGTGCTTTGGCTAGGGGGTGATATAGAAATATAATAAGGAATAATAAATAAACTTTGTGTCCATCCCTCAAGCTTCCCTGACAACTGAGGCCACGTCAGTTTGTTTGGTAGCATCAGAACCATGCCTGACTCATTGGAATCCAAGCCACAGATCAGAAGTGAGTGGTTATGTGAACAGGGGTGATCTCCAAGGATCAGATATTAAGCACAGTTAAAAATAAGGGAAGGCTGCAAAGAAGTATCCTGTTTGACAACTTTTTTCTAGCTCACTGCAGGTTAATTATTTCAGGGCAAAGTCAATATTAAATATTCGCTTCTCCAGTCTCAGCAAGGGAATTTGATTTCACTATAAAACAAATAAAGTTGAAACACATGGGGCATAATTAGAGAGAAAATTCTCTCACTTCCGTGGCCAGTTTTATTTAAAGAAAAGAAATTAATAATCTGAGCTGTATTCCACAAATGAAATGTTGGAGAAGAGCTGGCATGTGCAAAAACAACCCTCTGCTTTCATTTCCCCCTCTTCCTTCCTTCCTTTATTTATTTATTTTAGCCAGCAATAGCATCTAATTTCCCTGTGGTCTATTTTCTGTAATACAACACATGCAAGCAATACAACATTTGAGCGGGGAAAAGGAGAAAAAAAAATCCAGTTAAGTTGGAAATTAAATTTCAAAGCAGAAAGCAAGGCAGGCAGGCAGGCAGCACGGAGATCCAGGCCCGCAGCAAGCAAAACCATAGATTAAAAGTCAGCTCTGATTAGCAGTCGCCGTATTCAAATTAAGCCAATTCTTTTAAAATATGTTTGGGAAGTGGCTGTAATGGAAGAAGTGGAGGAACGATTGACAGCAGGAGCCGAAATATAATGATGGGTGGACTTACTGTTAGTTGGGGAAGTCAGTTAATGAGTAGAATCAGAGATAGTTGGGGAGCCAGAAGACATTACGATAAAGAGAGACAGTTGGTAAGATGACAGAGAGAAATAGTTGAGTTGCACTGTACATAGGGCTACCTTTGTGCCTAGTCCAGAAACTTCAACTAGTTCAAAATATGGCAGCCAGGTTGGTCACCAGTACACCTAGGGGGGACCATATTGCACCAATTTTAAAATTACTTCACTGGCTGCCAATTAGTTTCCAGGTGAAGTATAAAGTGTTAGTTATTACCTTTAAAGCCCTACATGGTTTGAGTCCAGGTGACCCACGGGATCGCCTTTTCCCATACAATCCGCCCCACACACTCACGTCCTCTGGGAAGAATATACTTCAGCTACCAAAGACTAGATTAACAACTGTTACCCAGAGGACCTTCTCTTCTGCTGCTCCCAGACTGTGGAATGGCCTGCCGGAGGAGACTCGTCAACTTAACAGTCTTTCTGAATTTAAAAAAGCTTTAAAGACTGATCTCTTCCGGTAGGCATACCCAGACAAATATTAAGATGTCTGGCTGTTATTTTAATAACATATTAGTTTTATATGTTTTTAATCAGTTTTATGTATTTTATAGTATTTTTGTATTTGATGTTGTTCTACACCTCGATTCAGAGGGAGTGGCGGGTAAGAAATACATTTTTATTATTATTATTATTATTATTATTATTATTATTGTTGTTGTTGTTGTTGACTTATAAATAGGGATGCTGTGAGCACCCGACTGCGTCAAAAGATTAACAAACTCCCCCCCCCCCCCCCGGGATCCCGTCGGGTGCATTTGGCACAAGCAGAGACCCATGTCTGAGTGCTTGCGAGGCCCTTAGAAGCAGTCGGCAGCTGCCTACCCTCACTGCTGAAATTGCACACATCCCCCCTGTGTCTATGACAAGAGCGCTCATGCCTTTACGCTTGCATAAATGGGGACTTTATGGCTGTCATTGATGCAGTGGGGAGCAGCACACAATTTGGGCAGTGAGGGTGGACGGCTGCCAAACGTTCTCTGGGCCAAGCCTCCAAAGGAGTTCACGCCACCTGACAAGCAGAAGGCAGGGCAGTGGGGATTACGGAGCAAGCGTCCACCAAATCAGATGCAGGTGAGTGCACCCACCCCTAGAAGTGGGAGCAGTCAGGGTTAGTTGGTTAGAAGACATGGAGAGGAATTAAGTGAGATCAGAGATATCAAGTAAGTTTATAGAAGCTTATGTATTATTATTTTCTGGATGTGTTTATGTTCAACAAATAAATTAATTAAATAAATAAATAAAGGTCTAATGTTTTAACTACCTGTGTTCTGGTCTGCGTGGACTGAAAGACTGGCATATATCAGCCCAAGTACTGGATTTGATATACACTGTTAAATACATAAAACAGAGTCCTACTGCTCTCTGTAAATCAGTAGGTGGTGGCAGCAGGTGGACCAGCTGAGTGATTTTTCCAGGGTCTTCAAGAAGCCAAGGCATTGGAAGGTCCCCCAAGAAATGTGTGAGGCTTTCCTGAAGTCATGCCTTTCTATGAAGACATGAGAGGAGAGTACATACAGTAAGGTGTGCTGCTTATTCTCACATGCTTTGACTGCTAAGTTCTCCCTGAAACTGGGGATCAGATGGATATAATCAGGGTTAGACAAAACAGATTTATCAAGGCATGTTATGCACCTAATGAATGTATAAAGTTAGGGGATTATCAGCATGTCTTGCCTTTAAAATCCCAGTCGTCACATCCTAATTTCGCATATTATAAGTTTTAGACCTTCTCTCTTGCACAGCTATCTCGGTTTGAATGTGAAGGTAAGCACCAGCTGTGCGTGAGGTCAAAAGGAGGCCAAAATCAAGCCAGTGTCACATTTAGAAAGGCACATGGGATTCCATTGCCATGCTTCTTCAACCTACACTGGTGCCTCCATCAATTGGTATGCCAGGTGGGGATAACTGCAGGAGATCTGAAGTCTGTGCTGTATGCATGGCCAATATAATTTTTAATGGGGGTGTCCTGCAACATTAACACACTTCATTTCAGTTCTCCCAAACTTCAGATTTAGCACCTAACTACTACAGTGGAAGAAACACTCATGTAGATGTGCCCTCAGCATATGAGGAGATCATACTCCAGTGGCACTGTTTAGTTGCAACATTTGAACTTAACAGCTTTCTCTTCAATTGTGTCAATTAGGGCTTTGCTAGACCTACCTTAAAATCCGGTGGTGAGGAGGGGCCAGCCCGTGCTAGAAGTAGCGCAGGCTGTCACTCCTTTCCACACGTCAGACGCGATGGGGTAAAGGAAAGCCCCGCCGCATGCTCCATTTTGTTTGAGCCTTAAAGGGCTGGGTACGCAGGAGCACACCAGCAGCAAAGGTAGGGTGTTTTTTTTAAATTAAAAAAAGGTTCCCTGCCCCCCCGCCCCTGATTTCCCCACCCTGGCCACGATTCCCCCCGCGATTTCCAGTTTCTGCCCCCCCCCACGATCTCTGATTCCCCCCATCCCCCATGGCTCCGATTCCCCCCTATCTCCCCACCCTGCCCTGATGGCCACAGCTCTCCTGTGGAGCGCTGCGCACCGTCCGCCACTTTTCCCAGGTACTCGCTAGTAACTACAGTAGCCGGGGAAAGTGGCAGACCAGTCTATATGCCCTCGGTCTCGGGCTCAGCCCGAGACCGTGGGAAATACCAGGCCACAAGCGGTGACGGTTACCCCGGGGCCAGGGAGGTTTGACCCCTGCCTGAGCCTGGGATCCCCTGTGCATTATCTGGACACACAGGGACGAGCCTGGGCCTCGCTCCGGTCTAACCCCTCGTCTAGCAAAGGCCTTAGTTGCAGTCTAAGAGAAGCCGTGATGATATTGCATGGGGAAGTAATGCAGAAGAAGAATGCAACATGTTTAATACTGTGTCGTGCTTCCTATCTTTCCCAGCCAGAACCAGGTCAGGACAACTGATTTCAGTGTATGAAGTAACGTCACCTTGGGAAATGTAACTGAGCCACTCCCCTGGTGTATGCTATTGAGAGTTAGTTGAGATTACCACCAAAAAGAAGCAGGATGAAGATTTTTTTTTCTCATTCTTCCCCTTCTGAAAATACCCCTTCCCCATTTGTATCCCATATACAGAACTTTGCCTTATCTCCAGCATGTCAAGGCTTAATATTCAACAGGTGGAGTTTGGTGATGTCAGGTGCTGGTGGTGTCATGGCTTGTTGATTTCACAGGCTTGTAAATTCTTGAAAGATAAAAATCGGCTATGTGGGAGAATGGCCCAGTAGTAAAGGGGCAGAGTCTAGTGGCAAAGAGGTGGAGCTAGAGATGTGCAAAGATCCAGAAAAGGGGGAAATATGGAAAACATCAATGGGTTCCACCCTGACTTGTTCCAGATTAACATGATAATAATTTGGAATGGACAATGAAATGTTGTAATGTATCTTGAGCTGCTGAGAGAAGAATTTGAGGCTCACAGGGTGGGAATGGGAGGGAGGTTTCAGGGTGGGAGAGAGGAAAAAGGACACATTTTCCTCCTTTCCCACCCTCCTGAAACCTCCACTTACTGAGCTATATAGTCCCAAATATCTTATGTTTGGAGCCTACTGTTGACTCTGAACCTGAGAACTCTATTACTATATGGAAAGGAAGTTGTTTTGGAGAGTGGAAAACGATATCCCTGGTTACAATCTCAGGCAGACATTAAGAACGACAGAAGATGAGAGGGAAAGGCAAGGATAGGAAGAAATGAATGGGGGAAATGAAATTATATGTGGGTTTTTTACAGCTGTGAATGTGCATGCACTTGAACTCAGATTTATGGAATTAGTTTATAAGGTTACTTAAGTTTTTAATGCTACAGGAGAAGATGGACTATATTTCATCAGCCATGTTAAAACACGAAACATCCGTCACTTTTTTCCCTATCTGCAGCCTTTGATCTTTGGATTTGATATCAATGATGGTAAACTAATAGGAAAGTACTGCAAGTTCCTGAGCCATCCTACCATTTTGTCCTTGTATGTTTTCATTTATTTGCCATTAATTGATTCCACCTAGATTTCCGCAGAGACCATGATGATAGTGTCCATCACCCAGTAATCTACCAAGGGCGTTGCTAGACCTACCGGGTGTTCCGTCGTTGAGGAGCGGTGAAAGCGGCTTTTCCCGTTCAGCCGTGACGCCTCATGCTCCACACCTGCCTTCGATTTGTGGCGGAAGTTTGCGCCGGTTGTGCTGCTGCCGCCGCGAGAACGGTTGCGCAGCCACACCGGCCTGATTGCCGCGGCTTTTTTTTTCGCTCGCTGCACGGTTTGCGCACGTCCGAAAGACCGCAAACTTGCGCAGCCGTCAGCGATGCCGCCGCCGGCCCTGGCGGCGGCAGCGGCGGCAGTGCCAGTGCCAGCTGAAGTGCTGCTGGTGCTGTTGAGGGTCAACATTGATGCGCTCACTTCCTGATGGGGGTCGTGGCGGGTGTCATATGACCCGAGGTCAATCGTCTGCATGGCCACTCTGTGCCTACATCTCCCATCATGCCTCTGAGGTGTCGGCGGCGATGATCGCCTCTGTGCCCTGTGCCCCATCCCAAGGAGCCAACCCACATCTGGCCGTAGCCATGGCAGCAGCCCACAAACAGCTCTGCCCTCTACCAGCCTGGTACCCACACTAACAGGCAGCGTACAGCACCGCCATTATGCGGCCACGGTAGCTGCCCACCGCAAGGAGTCACCAGCCACTTTTCCGGTCCTCCGGTCCTGCGCAAACTGTCACTGGGGAAATAAAAAAAAAAAGCCGCTCCGCCGCGCTGCCCCAGCTGGCGGACTGCGCGCAAATGGCGGAGGTGGCTTGACCGAAGCCGCTGACCACTCCCCCTTAGCACGCCTTTTCCTGACCAGTGCCGACCGCAGTGACCTCACATCCTCCCACACGTACTCCGAATTACCGCGGGACAGCAGGAAAAGGCGCCCTAAAACTCACTTTTTTAAAGTCGGGAGAAAGAGGCTTCACCGCGGGATAACGGCGGATCCTCGTGAACGTCATCTGGAAGCCTCGACGTGACTGCGGAAGGTAACGCGCGCTAGAGCCTCGTCTAGTAACGCCCCAAGTCTCTCTGAAACCTTCTGAAATTGCTTTTGTAAACTTTGTGCCTATCCATAGATCCTCTGCTGCTTAAAATATCTGCTACATGTTCATCAAAGTCATCCATGTGCTGGCAAGAACTTCACTATCCTTATTGTGGTTTCTGGTAGGAAACGAAGAGATAAAATTTGTCTCCACTGAAAAGGCTGGAGCACCTATTCATCTGTTTTATCAGGAAAACAGCAATAGTACCAAGATTTGCTGCAGAAGAATTTCAAAACTTTTACAAGGTATTTTTAGGAGGTTTTTAGTGGTAAACAATCAGAATGCTTTCCAAAGAGGTGGAAGTGACACACATGAATTTCAGAACAAATGTGATGCTGAAGTACAGAATGACTGATTCTAGGGGTGAGTTCTCTCATTACACTAAATATGTGGTGAGTGCCTCTAGGTGTATTCATGTGGAAGCTTCCTGCACACTTCTGGTTCAATGCTTTAATGGAAAACTGGAAGTACAGACAACAGGTACACCATTGCGGTATGACTTTTGTTTCTTTTCCTAGTGCAGACTTCAGCATCTGTGTTCACTTTTACAAGCAGCCAGAAAAGGTGAATAGCCCAAGGCATTCTTCTTGGAGGTGAATAGAAACGCTTGCAGCCTTTACAAATTCTGATACAAACTGACCTGATCTGGACTAATGTGGGATCAGAATGAAACTATATATCAAATTAAACACTTCTGTGAAGGTGGTATGATACAGCTCAGCTTTAAAAACATATCAACATATTTTTTATAGATAAAATACACTGAGAGAGCAATACTATGGCCCCTAGACATTGCCTGGGTGGTCATACAATAGTGGAGTGTTGGGACCCTCCTCCCTCAGCCATGCAGAAAAACTACACCGGCTGCCTCTAACATCAGAAAATTGGCTTCAGAAAGGGCAAACAGGGCATTCCAGTGGGCGATGAAGAGACTGAAAAGCCCAGTATATGCATGATTCTGAGCCTCTTCCACCCTCCTTCCCTCCCCTTCCGAAGTGCCATCACTGGACAGGCACAAAAGCCCATGTAGCAAAAACTGCAATGATCAGAGGCCAGGGAGGTGAAGATCACCTCCGCTGCTCCTCCTACTCTGCCAGCTTCAGTCCAGCAAGGCACTGGATACACAGAAGCTTCTGAGATTGGAGGCTTCCATCTCACAAGGGTGTAACCCATAGGATCTTGGGTTGTTGTTGTTGTTGTTGTTGTTGATTAATATGGAAACCAGACAAAATTGAATGATAGGTGAACAAATGTATATGTAAAATGGACTGATCTGTTTATCCCCAGAGGCGAAGTAAACATAACTCAGCATCAGAGGACCAGAATAAGTCAGTGAGGGTTAGATGGTAATATATCCTGAACTCAAAACAGTGTTTAACAACTAAGGCCTAATCTACACCAAGCAGGATATAGCAGTATGAAAGCGGCATATGGTATGTGTCAATGGGCCCCAACAGTTGTCAGTGCACTTCAATACCGCTGTGAAGCAGTAGTGTGGCGCCTGCCTTTTATATACCACTTTCATAGTGCAATATCCTGTTTGGTGTAGATTAGGCCTAAGTTTCAGTAGGGATTTTTGTTGTTAGTGGAGGAGTAGATACAAGGTGAGAGACGCTGAGCTCCTTCAACAACTATCTGAGGAATTTGTCTCATGCCACATTTTTACCATGCACACACTAATTAAAATATAAAGTACAACAGAGACAAACACATATGTGTGTTTAACCAAAAGGGTTTGTGGGCTTCTGTTATGTCGGTAGGTGATCAGCCGGGATATATTATCATCCTGCATTTGGTTTTTATCCCCACCCCACCCCTGAAATCTCTGAGAAAGCTCATAAAAATGCCAGGTTTTCTTAGCCGAGTTTTCTCATTGCTTGTTTTGTTGTTTATTCATTCAGTCGCTTCCGACTCTTCGTGACTTCATGGACCAGCCCACGCCAGAGCTTTCTGTCGGCTGTCGCCACCCCCAGCTTCCCCAAGGTCAAGTCTGTCACCTCCAGAATATCATCCATCCATCTTGCCCTTGGTCGGCCCCTCTTCCTTTTCCCTCCACTTTCCCTAGCATCAGCCTCTTCTCCAGGGTATCCTGTCTTCTCATTATATGGCCAAAGTACTTCAGTTTTGCCTTTAATACCATTCCCTCAAGTGAGCAGTCTGGCTTTATTTCCTGGAGTATGGACTGGTTTGATCTTCTTGCAGTCCACGGCACTCTCAGAATTTTCCTCCAACACCACAGTTCTAAAGCATCTATCTTCCTTCGCTCAGCTTTCCTTATGGTCCAGCTCTCGCAGCCATAGGTTACTACGGGGAATACCATTGCTTTAACTATGCGGACCTTTGTTGTCAGTGTGGTGTCTCTGCTCTTAACTATTTTATCAAGATTTGTCATTGCTCTCCTCCCAAGAAGTAAACGTCTTCTGATTTCCTGGCTGCAGTCAGCGTCTGCAGTAATCTTTGCGCCCAGAAATACAAAGTCTGTCACTGCCTCCACGTTTTCTCCCTCTATTTGCCAGTTATCAATCAAGCTGGTTGCCATAATCTTGGTTTTTTTGAGGTTTAACTGCAACCCAGCTTTTGCACTTTCTTCTTTCACCTTCGTCATAAGGCTCCTCCGCTCCTCCTCACTTTCAGCCATCAATGTGGTGTCATCTGCATATCTGAGATTGTTAATGTTTCTTCCTGTGATTTTAACTCCAGCCTTGGATTTGTCAAGCCCAGCATGTCGCATGATGTGTTCTGCATACAAGTTGAATGGGTAAGGTGAGAGTATACAACCCTGCTGTACTCCTTTCCCAATCTTAAACCAGTCCATTGTTCCGTGGTCTGTTCTTACCGTTGCTACTTGTTCGTTATACAGATTCCTCAGGAGGCAGACAAGATGACTTGGTATCCCCATACCACCAAGAACTTGCCACAGTTTGTTATGATCCACACAGTCAAAGGCTTTAGAATAGTAAAAAAAACAGAAATAGATGTTTTTCTGGAACTCCCTGGCTTTCTCCATTATCCAGCGGATATTGGCAATTTGGTCTCTAGTTCCTCTGCCTTTTCTAAACCCAGCTTGTACATCTGGCAATTCTCGCTCCATGAATTGCTGGAGTCTACCTTGCAGGATCTTGAGCATTACCTTGCTGGCATGTGAAATAAGTGCCACTGTCCGATAGTTTGAACATTCTTTAGTGTTTCCCTTTTTTGGTATGGGGATATAAGTTGATTTTTTCCAGTCTGATGGCCATTCTTGTGTTTTCCAATTTTGCTGGCATATGGCATGCATCACCTTGACAGCATCATCTTGCAATATTTTAAACAGTTCAGCTGGGATACCGTCGTCTCCTGCTGTCTTGTTATTAGCAATGCTTCTTAAGGCCCATTCAACCTCACTCTTCAGGATGTCTGGCTCTAACTCACTGACCACACAGTCTGAGTAATCCCTGATATTATTATCCTTCCTATACAGATCTTCCGTATATTCTTGCCACCTTTTCTTGATCTCTTCTGTTTCTGTTAGGTCCTTGCCATCTTTGTTTTTGATCATACCCATTTTTGCCTGGAATTTACCTCTGATGTTTCTAATTTTCTGGAAGAGGGCTCTTGTCCTTGCTATTCTATTGTCTTCTTCCTCTTCTGCACATTGCTTGTTTAAAAATAATTCCTTATCTCTTCTGGCTAGGTTAATTGAATTAATACCCTAGTTTAGATCTTTAATGAAGTAGTGTCCTGGTTTATTCTAATTATTTCCCTTTTTCTTCTTTCTGGTATATGGGGATAATCACTTTACAGAAGCAACATTTCATTACCCAGCTCTGAAAACTCTCCTCAACTCTCCTACTCCACCCCTGCATCCATCCCCAAACAATTGGGAATTTAGATTTCAAACTAAAAACAGAAAAGGTCAATTTTAAAATTTCAGTATATATTTTATGAGATGATTTCAAGGCAAAGATTCACCTCCAATTTACACCCACTCACCCCAAAAAACCTTTAAAACCTGTAATATAGATGCTTCTCAGAAATGGTGCAAATTGGTAAGTAAATGTTTGTGAGCTAAAAATTACTAGCTCACAAACATTTACTACTCCACCATGCCACACTTGGCTATCTTTCAGAGCAATCCTATGGCCCCTAGGCAGTTTTGGAGGGTCCATAGGTTGCTGCAGGACTTCCCCTCCAAGGGTGTAGACAGAGTTACAACCTCAGGGGAGGAGATTCAACTGTAAATCTCTCTCCCTAGGGCCCTCCCAGATGCTATGGAAAGCCTTGCAGCAGCTCCCTCTCCTGAAGTCTGACCTCATGAAGGGGTAGAAGAAGGAGGAGGAGAAGTATGCTGGTGCCCGGGGTGGAGATAGGCCATGGATCTGCTGAGTCCAACAGCCTCTTGGCTCCTGTCCTTGACCCCAGAAGGGGTGGAGGGTTAGATGGGACCAAAGGCCTTCTCCTCCATTATGGATTTTTATGTTAGAAATGCTCAGAGGCCCATCTAACATATAAAGCCATTTCAGTTGACTGGGAAGTAAACATAGCTTTTATCATTCCTTCTGCCCTGCTGGCAAGTAAGGGTGTGTGGGAAATTAATTTCTGTTTGCAAATCATGGAGACATGTCCGGTTCACAATCCCAAATGCAAGCAAAAGCACTTTCCCTCCTGATTTTGTGATCATGTTCGGAAATACTTATCCCCCTCCCCTTCACTTTTAAAGCAAATTTAAATGCTCACTTAAAAAAAAGGGTTTTCATTCTTCAGTCAATGGTGGGAAAGCATGCACTTTTGGAAAATGTGCACAAAAATGTGCACGTTCCCCATTTGAATGAGCTGAAAAACAGGTCAAAACCAAAACAGGAGTGAGCTGAAATGAGCTTTGAAGAGATTTTCAGAGAGCTCAAAAATCACCAGTTTTCCTCTCCCTACTGGCAAGAGCCCAGCATGGCATTGGACATTCAGAGGGCTCTGCCATCTATCCTGTATTTGTGTGACCTAAAAGAAAATAAGAACTGGGGCCAGATCTACACCAGGCAGGATATAACACTTCTAAATTGGTTTGAAAATGGTATCTGGAGTGTGTCCTGGGCCCAAACAGTTGCCAATACTGCTATAACCCATGATAAAGCAGTAGTGTAGATCCTGCCAAGTTTCGTAAAGCTTCTATTTGGGTTAGTCACTTGAAGACAGTCCTCCCCCAACACCAGTAATGAGCAGAATGGTGGGGAGAATGATCACCTGGAGCAATGAACGATGGTGATCCGGATTCCTGCTCTGTGGATATGGAGCCACAGAGCTACAATATGCAACCATAAATAATCCATTTAAACATAAGTGCTTTAAGGAGATGGCATGTTTTGATGACTCAAACAACATCTCCCCCTCCCACCTTTAAAACTTTAAAGCTATCAAATACAAAACTTTAAAGCTATTCAAATACAAATTTGAAGATTGGGCATCAAATACATCCTTGCAAAAATCTGCACTTGGACTAAATTTGCATACTCCATCTCCCACAAACTGAGATGCAGAGAAAGGGAGTTTCTTGATCAATTTACTGTTTCCTGGATCTTCACCATGGTACTTCTTATTAGCCACTCTATTATATCTAATATCAGTAATGTTGCTGGGTTAGAATTTTCAGTTATAACGAACTGTAGTTATAAGCCACTTGGGTGAAAGAAAACAAAACACAAGAAAAGGAGAGAGAGAATAATTACCTGTCTTTGATGCCACAGAGATCAATGTGCAAATCACTAAAATTCCCCAGGGAACCTTGCTGAACTAAAACGAGGTCCTTGGGCTGGTTATCAATAAAGATGAGTCTCATGCAGCCTTGGAAAGCCGTAATGGGATTTAAACATTTCGAATCGGTAAAATTGTCAGGGCACCCTGTGGGGCGAAGAGGGGAGAAAACCATGAGATGTAGAATACTTAAATGATAATTTATTTCCTTAGGAATTCAACAATGGAAGGTCTAATTATTCCTAGTGTTTTCATTGCCTGCTTGATATGAACATTTGAATTACAAATTCTCTCTCTCTCTCTCTCTCTCTCTCTCTCTCTCTCTCTCTCTCTCTCTCTCTCTCTCTATATATATATATATATATACACACACACACACACTCATACACATGCAGAAAGAGAAAAAGTAAACAGGCAAAAATAGTGTTTAAATGCAGATGCTTGGACAAGTTTCATGTTTTTGTGTGTCCCTTACTAAAAATAAGAAGTGCAATCCAAGCCCAGTAAAAGGCTTGCCACTGTTTTTAGTTGAATGTTTGTGGATTAGACCTGCAGGACACAACGCATCACAAACATCTACACAAACCCCATTCAGGATGTGCCAGTCTATTTGTTCATCTAGTAATGTGTTCTCCAGCTTTCTGGAACCTGGTGACCTACAGGGATTTTGGACTACAGCTTCCAGCATTCATAACCATTGGCCATGCTGGCTGGGGATGGTGGGAATTGGTCCAAAACATCTGGAGGGCACCAGATTAGGGAAGGCTAATCTACTTTGACTTCCTATAATCACAGACAGACAAGGGTCTTTCCTTGATACTTTCAGTTGGAGATGCCATTGACTGAACTTCAGACCTTCTACATGTACTGAGCTATAGACCCATCCATTGAAATAAAAAACAATTAAACAAGAAACATACCCTGCCATAGCAACTGTCCTTGATCCTTTGAGGAGACTACACCCCACCCTAAGACATATAGCAAAAATGGTATATGTCTTAGGATGTTATCCATACCATCTTCATCAGTTACTCACATGGGATCCATACAGTCCTACTCATGGTCTTAAGCAGAGCAGACACATTCATAGTGACATTACAGTTTAGGAATACACATAAAACTACAAAAGAAAGCCTTATCCTGTTGTCCACTCTTCTACAAAAATGGACAAATGGACAAATCAACAAAAATAGTTCTCTGCATCAATGAAATATGCAGCAAGCGGGAAATGGAAGGGGTGATGGGGAGAAATGCATGTTTTGGGGAGTTTTGAGTGGGGAGTACAATACAAGAACAAGTAGCAGACAGAAGTGTCCATTAAATCACTGTTCATAAATAGATGATACGATGACCTGTCAAAACAGAATGCTAGAATAAGAAGAATCTAAACTACAGCAGCCTTTGCCTCAAATATACTAAAATGCCCAGTTGTACCTAACTCTAAAACTAGAGACAACTAGCTAAACCGATAGCAGCTGTTTATGGTGGCCCACCAGAGACAGCAATACTACAAACGAGAAGGATCTTGGAATTGTTGTAGATTGCAAGCTGAATATGAGCCAACAGTGTGATATGGCTGCAAGAAAGGCAAATGCTATTTTGGGCTGCATTAATAGAAGTATAGCTTCCAAATCACGTGAGGTACTGGTTCCTCTCTATTCAGCCCTGGTTAGGCCTCATCTAGTTGCGTCCAGTTCTGGGCTCCACAATTCAAGAAGGACGCAGACAAGCTGGAGCGTGTTCAGAGGAGGGCAACCAGGATGATCAGGGGTCTGGAAACAAAGCCCTATGAAGAGAGACTGAAAGAACTGGGCATGTTTAGCCTGGAGAAGAGAAGATTGAGGGGAGACATGATAGCACTCTTCAAATACTTGAAAGGTCACACAGAGGAGGGCCAGGATCTCTTCTCGATCCTCCCAGAATGCAGGACACGGAATAATGGACTCAAGTTAAAGGAAGCCAGATTCCAGCTGGACATCAGGAAAAACTTCCTGACTGTTAGAGCAGTGCAACAATGGAATCAGTTACCTAGGGAGGTTGTGGGCTCTCCCACACTAGAGGCCTTCAACAGGCAGCTGGACAAGCATCTGTCGGGGATGCTTTAGGGTGGATTCCTGCATTGAGCAGGGGGTTGGACTCGATGGCCTTGTAGGCCCCTTCCAACTCTGCTATTCTATGATTCTATGACTATAACCTTCCTGTTTTTGCTGGGTGTTGGGACTGCAAAAACAGGGGGTTTGTCCTAATATGTGCCTGGTTCACTGGATTGTATCAGCCCACTCGAGTATCAATTAAAGAACACTTCAGCACTTCAACAAACATGCTGAAACAGGAACAAAAATAAGGAATCTGTATGCCTGGCTATGCCAAGGAATGACTGATAACTAGTACAATTAGTTAATAATAGTAGTGAAGCAACAGCTGGCAGGTGTTCATGCACTGGCTTCCTGCCACCTGCTGATAAGGTATGACCTAGAAACCCTATGTCACCTTTTTCCAATATGGTGCTTGAATTGCACTGAGCTTTATGCCAGCTTGCTGGGAGTTATGTCAGCAGCTGGGCTAAAACTACTGTTATGCTTAGGGACAATCGTAGAGGGAAAATGAAAATGTCATCCAATAGCACTGAACACCCTGGATATAATCAAAGAGCACAGAATAAACTCTCTGAAATATCAGGGGTGCAAAGATCAAACCAAAATGAAGTCTTTAATACCACCACATCCTGAAAGAAGGTGCTAACAGAAACACCATCATGTATACAGGCACTCAGCACAGCCAAACTGTGTTAAATTGAGACAAATGTCCTCCTAACCTTCCTAGTGTAGTACCAAAAGATGGGATCAAGACATATTGTTAGAATGACGTTTAAAAGCAAACATTCATGCAGAGCAAAATTTCAGTGATCTACATTATACACCTATGAGAAATGCTTTTTTTACTTGTTGGAAACCCCAATTCTAAGATCCCAAATATTCCACTCAAACCAACAAAAATGCCTACACACCATTCCCCCCTTGCTGCCTGTGTTTGTTTCTAGAGGAAAATAAGATTTAAGTTTGCAAGAACTTTATGTGGCTTAAACAGAATCAGAATACAGAAAGCCTATGTAGTGTGTGTGTGTGTGTGTGTGTGTGTGTGTGTGTGTGTATGTGTATGTGTGTGTGTGTGTTTTCATATGGGTGCTTAAGGGCTCAGTTGTATGCATGTTTTGACAGAAATAAGTCCTACAACTCCCAGCGTCCCACAGCCATTCATATAGGATGTATTTCTGTCTCAACTCACATAGGATTGTGCCCTAAATAGTCGCCCCCTTTCCTTGATTTAATCCTAGGAGCTTTGAATAACCCTGTTAAGCTTCTAACTTGATTTATTTCTAAAGAGCTTTTAATTAAAATGAGAAACCAAGCATTCATAGTTATAAAGAAAACTTTGAAAATGCCAAGCCTTAGTGTTCAAAACTTAGCAAAGAACTTAGATTGCATATCCATTTTGAAGTGCGTACACTGAAAAGTATTTCATGTTTAAATGAAGATAGGGTTGTTGTGTTTCTGAGTTGATCATATTTATGGGACAGCTAGAGAACTAATCCATGGTACCACCTTTCTTCCCCATATAGGGGATCAGTATTGTCAAAGGTAAGGGTCCCAGGAACTTAAAGCTCCATCCGATGAGTGTTTTATTGCATGCTCTTTACTTGGCACTCACAAGACGGGGAGAGGGAATTGCCATGGCATGGCCCCAATCCAGACCTTCACCCCATAGCTGCTATTTGCTTCCTGGAATAAAGCTGTCATGGGTGCCAAGAGTTATATTTCCTGTCCCCACACTCCACTTCCCTGATTGGGCCTCCCCCACAGCTGCCATTTAGCAAATGTAAAATAAGCACAGAATTCCTCATTATGTACGTAATGCAACATATGGCTTGGTACAAAAATAAAGTGGGACTCTAATGTTTTTAAAAATGTATCCTTGAGGAAGGATTGCCTCAAAATGGAAGTGCTGATCTGCTTAGAATTCATGTGCAGGAGGAAAACACACGGCAGAAAAAGGAGAGGTATTTTTTTTCTCTTCTCCTTTTCTTTTGGGTGTGTGTGTGTGTGTGTGTCCTCTTCCCCCTACAGAACACAAGTGCTATGGAATGTGGTGGGTGAGAGACTCTGGGAAGGCCAACATTATTGGGGAGGCTTGTGGCACAACCCAAGAGTGACTGATGGCTCCTTGGATTGGCTGTTTCAGCCCCTGCCCCAATCTCTGGCAAAGATATGGGATCTCTTCTATCAGAAGACACCCTCTCCTACCTTGCTAAACACCCTCCCCATTTTCCACCTTCAGCATTTTATTATTTTATCTTTTATTACATTTTTATACTGCCCATCAGCTGAAGTTGTCTGGGCAGTGCACAACCAAAAAACATAAAGTACAAGTATAAATTTAAACATTAGAAGTTAAAAAGGCAATATAAAACCAGCTAAGTTAAAATTCAGGGGAAGCTTGTGTGAAAAGGTATATTTTCAAGAAAATTTAAAAGATGTTATGTTTTCTGCCTCCCGAACTGCACAAGGGAGGGTTTTCTAGAGGGTGGGTGCTGCGACAGAGAAGGCTTGCCACCAAGGTTCTTCATGGCGGCACTCCTTTCATTTCGGAATGGCCAGCAGAGCCTCCTCTGAGGATTGTAGTTGTCATCTGGGTGTATATAAAGGAAGGCGGTCCGCTAGGAATGCTGGTCCCAAGTTATTTAGGGCTTTGTAGAACAACATAAACTTGTATGGGGCTTGGTAGCTAACAGGCAGCCAGTGCAGTTCTTTTAACACAGATTTTATATGAGCAGCTCTAGGTGTCCCTGTGAGCACCCTGTGTTCTGTGTTCTGCACTAGCCACAGCTTCTGAACCACACACATGGGTAACCCCACACAGAGTGCATTACAGTGGTAAGGCTATCTCTATCAAGAAGTGGGCATAGTTGGCGTACCAATCGAAGTTGGTAATGGGCACTCCGGGACACCGAGGTCACCTGAGCCTCCAGTGACAAAGATGGATCCAGGAGCACCCCAAACTATGGACCTGCTCCATCAGAGGGAGTACAACCTCTTCCAGAACAGGTACCCACCCCAATTCCCGGACCTGGGAACCACCAACCCACAAGGTCTCTGCCTTATCAGGAATCAGCTTCAGTTTGTTGGCCCTCATCCAAGCCATAACTGTTCAGAATGTGCATGGCCTCTCCCGATTCAGATGTTAGAGAGAAATAGAGCTGAGTGTCATCAGCATACTGGTGTCACCTTGCCCCAAATCTCCTAATGACCACTCCCAATGGCTGCATATAGATATTAAATAACATTGGGGAAAGGATGGTGCTCTGTGGTATCCCACAGTTCAACTGCCATGGAGCAGAAGTACATTCCCCCAATGCTATTTTCTGGAACTGACCCCACAAGTATGAGCTGATCCACTGTAAATCAGTGCATCCAATCCCCAACTCATGGAGGTGTTCCAGGAGGATAGCGTGGTCAATGGTATCAAAAGCTGCTGATAGATCAAAGAGTAGTAACAGGGCCACACTCCCCTTGTCCCTCTCCCGAAGAAGATCATCCATCAGGGCGACCAAGGCTGATTCCATCCCAAAACCAGGCCTGAAACCAGACTGGAATGGATCCAGAATAATCAGTTTCATCCAAGAGAGCCTGCAGATGAGACACCAGCACTCTCTCAAGCACCTTACTAAAAATGGGGTATTGACAACTGGACGATAGTTGCTATAGATCAGGGCTGGCACTATCATTAGACAAGGTGAGGTGGCTGCAGATGCTGGAAGGGGCAGCAATGTGTTTAAGGACAGAGTTGTGTGTACCAGGAGGTTTGCCCTGCATCTCCTAACTCCTAACTTGGCCTACAGATCTGAGGTGCACTGAAGGACATCATGTCAAAGTCAGATACTTCTGGAGATGGAATGCAGTGAGAGCATTAACCTATCATTTGCCTCAAGCAGCAAAATGTCTTTGGCTTGGTATAGATAGGTGGATGGACTCAATGAAGAGCAGTACATCATCTCTTCTGCTCTTCCTCCTTCACACACAATACTCACTCAGTGAAGAAAGGCAGAGTGAATATTGTTTAAAGAAATTATGGGGCGCAATCTAGAGAAGTTTAGCTATGATTAATTCTCACTGAAAGCAATGAAACCTAGGCACAACTCTTTAGTTTTCTACCATTGACTTCATCTGGATCTCAATGGGTCAAGGTGTCATCCACAATATAATTATTCTCATCTTCCCTCAACTTTCCCAACACCTCATTCATTTCATCCTCAACAGGCTGAATACAAAACTGACACAGTGTGTGTGTGTGTGTGTGTGTGTGTGTGTGTGTGTGTGTGTATGTATAGGGGATATTTTGTTTTGTTTTTTTCCATATATTGCAACTGTTTATTTCCTTATATATTTTGACAGCTAAAACCCCAAAGCATTTTGCTTCTCAGTCTGTCAGGAGGCAATGCAATAAAATTGTTTACCAACAGAACACATTAAAACAAAAGTGTAATAGTTTTTTAAAATGCGGCAACAACACAGTCCGATTCCTTGTGTTCAGCCATTGTTAATGCAATGCAAACCAACTTACCTCCAAAATAGTAGCTGTGCCCTGAATAAATCTGCGAAACAGTGGTTGCATGAACAGCAGATGCTACATCATTATCTAGAGTTAGGGTGATGCGATGTCTTCTAGCATTGATGTTAACTGAGTGCCATAGGCCATCATATAGATTGCTGCCTGGGAAACAAACAGCGCATAAATCAGATAAACCAATCACATGGGACAAGAAGGAAGAAGAGGAGGAGGTGATGCTTGTGAATAATTATTGTACTTCGGGGAAATAACAAAACAGGCAGGCAGGTGATGCCAAGGGGGGAAAACATAACAGGTATAAACAACTTAACATTGATGAAACCTGGTCCCAGAGCTAGTGCACCACATGCACACATGGAGCTGCTGTGTATACCAACTTCCCCATTCAGTTCAGTGGAGGACCACTAAACTAAATGAGGAAGCTCTTGTGGTGGAGACCTGCTGTGGAGACACTGGGGCTGTTTTCACAGGATTTTTCCTGTGGCTTGGCTGCATTGTGAGACCCTTTCTGGTACATGATATCGTGGCCAACATGCTCCAAACAAGCCACTTCCACCTGGAAAAGCTGCAGTACTGGAGAGTCCTTTTATTCCATTCTTTTTAGTTGAAGTGGCTTGATCAGCAATGTGCCCCCATGCCTTCAAATCCGATCCAGGGTGTGCCTGTGACCTGGCTGTGATGTGGGCTTCCCCTTCCCCTTCTCCCATTCACTCCTTTAACATTCCAATTGAAAGACGTCTATGCGCTTCCTGCATTCATTAACTCCAGAACTTTGTTAATTTGCTTCTCTGATGTGTTGTTAGGTCCAGAGGTGACTAGCTCCAGAGATGCAAAAGGACTGTGTTAATTCACTTCTGTGATGTGGAGTTAATTCTGGATCTGTAGAGCTCCAGAGTTGTAAAGATACTCTATGTACCTGCCCAGACCGTGAGCCCCTGCCGAAGGAAGTGAGGTAGGTGGCTACCACGAAGATGGCCTTCTCTGCTGTGGCTCCCCAGCTGTGGAATGAGCTCCCTAGAGGGTTCTGCTGGCACCTACATTATACTCTTTTTGATGCCAGGTGAAGAGCATTTCTATTTTCCCAGTATTTTAACAGTTTACCACCTTAGTCTTTTAACTTTGCTGTTTTAAATCTGTATTTTAAATCTGTATAAACCTCTGCATTGCTTCTCAGTGGGCAGGATCTACACTACTGCTTATAACGGTTTATAAGGGTTATAACAACTGTTCAGGCCCAGGACACATTATATATATATACCATTTTCATACTGTTTTAAAAGTGTTATATCCTGCTTGGTGTAGATCGGCCCATGGTGTTAGCTCTGGAGCTGCACAGCTCCAGAGCTGAGAGCTGTGTTATAACTGGGTTCTCTGATGTAGGACTGGTGTGATATTTTTTGGAGTGGGGTTTATTTGTGCCAGCAGAGTGCTCCCATAGGGAGCCAGTATTGTAGGTTAGTTGCTCCCCATTCCATTCATTAAACTGTAATGGCAGGGGAAACCTGGAGCCTCTCTCTGGAGGCTGTTGGTTCCACTCTGCTCTCCCAGCCCACTGGAAGTATGACATTTCTGGCACTGAAAAGTCAGGTTATAGGGACAGGTGGCTCTGCTGGGTAACAATGATAGAGCAGAGCCAATGTCAGCATACTGCAGAGAATAACAACAATGTGCGCTCTCCTCATGCTCGTGAAGATGAGGCCACTGAAAGTCCTGTGTCCCCCTTTCTGACACCAAGGAATTGCTGAATTTGAGGCTTGTGTCTGCTATATCCCAGTCCATAGTCAAGACCAATCCTGAGCAGATATCTCTCATAAAAGGTTATTTTGCACACCATGATTATTTTATGTATAATCTCATCATTCACAGAAACTTGATATCACATGGGATGACCCAGTTCTGAGCATCAAATCTATGGTTTTAAAGGTTCTGAGTAGGTGGATTTTGCCTGGAATTGTGAACATCATGAACTTTCATAGCATCTGTGATTTAGAAGGCGTCTGATTTATTTTCCAACTGTATCATGTTGACTTTGGCACACCAGTCCTAATTCTAACTCGTATCTTTACATAAGTAGTTAACTGCTTTCAATTGAAATTATTTCTAAGGAAATGCATAAAGGATTATTGCTGAGGCAGGGTGTTTTGTTGCTGTTATTGTTGTTTTGGTGAGAGTGTCTGTGTGAATTCCAGTTGTTTAAATGTGTAGGTTTTATGAAGAAGAACTATTTGTCAAGCAAATCATATGGAAATCAAAAAGTATGTCTCTGCTTTTTATGGAAGTCAAGGATGCTCACCACAGCACAGACAGTGAAGTGTGAAGCCCCTGAAGTAGCCTACAGGGCATAGGTCAGAAACTCTCCTGAGCCTGCCAGAAGTTCCCATGGCTCAAACTGGCAGCCACTTAGTTTGTGTATGGCTTCTCCATATGATGAGCCACTGAACTGTGTGTTACAACATCTGCTTAGGCAGTTTAGTATCCTCAGCCCCAAGACTAACCCCATCTACCCAGTCTGGCTAACTGTTAGGTCCTTCTGATCAGGAAGAATGAGAAGAAAACTTCCTGTTCCAGTTAACCCTTATTTGAAAAACAAGGTTTTCCGGAGCTGTGGTATGTTCCAGTGTCCTTTAGTTTGTCCTTCAGTCCTGACTTATCCTTTAGTCTAGGATTTGCCATGTGTCCTACTTTACAGAGGACATTTTTTCTGTATTGGAGAGCTGATAGAGGTCATTCCTCTATATGAAGATGTCTTCTATCCGATGGGCTCCCTGATCCAAGTCTGGTTTAAGGTAAAATAACCATAACAAGGGAGAGAACAGCAGGGGTCTTGATGTAGCCCACCCTAGCAATGGGATGAAAATCCACCTGGGCCCGCAAGGGCAGTGGCCATCCCCCATGTGAATGAGTGACCAGGTCACTCATGGGCCCTGACAGATAGCCTGGTGGGGTTTTGCCCCAACTTTTCCAAAGGACAAAGGGGGTGCATGTCTGGGCAGGACTCCGCTTGGTCATTTATTTATTTATTTATTACATTTCTATACTGCCCAATAGCTGGAGGTCATGCATGCACCCTTCCCCCTCCCCCGCTGCATTAATGGTGGCCGCCATTTACATAGCAGGGAAAATATGCAATTTCCCCAAGGCTGGGAAAATAGCATATTTTCTCCCTCCACTCTAGTCCCTCTAGTCCCAGTTCTACAGTCCCTATCCCTTCCACAATCGGCACCTGGGCAACAGACTGAGCAAGCACACAGTTCAACTGGTCACTCACATCTCCACTATGTTGAGATGTACTGTACTTCTATATGCATTATTTATTTATTATTTATCTTATTTACATCCCACTCCTCAGCCAAAAAAGGCTCCCGAGTTACTAGAGTTACTATTTCTAAATTTTCATCTATACATATATATTTCAATATGGAAATGCTATGCAAATTATCTTCTTTTGTCCTCTTCTGTTGGTGATGCATTTCTTCTTCTTCTTCTTCTTCTTCTTCTTCTTCTTCTTCTTCTTCTTCTTCTGGCAATGCATACATGGACACCCTCCTGCAGTCCTGTCTACTTTGCTTGTCCTTGACTCCTGACTCACCACAAATGGTGAGTCAGGAGCCATGGACAAGGCTTGAGAGAGCCTTGGGACCAATCCCTGTGCCATCCCTTAGCTTGCCTGATCAAGAGCTCCTCCCAATAGAGCTCAAGCACAAGAAGGTTCCTTGTACACATTCTCTTTAAGCCCCCCTCCCCTCCCCCATGTTCACAGGCCAGATGTCTGTAGGAAAAGCTCGGGAACAGTGCTAAAACAGAACTGCTACAACCGTAACATTCTGAAACATGGAGGTTCTTCTCAAAGATAAGAAAAGTGAAAACAAAACTAAAATTTCATTTTTGGCTCAGTTCTAGTTAGGACTGCAGTCAGAGATCTGTGGCACCTCAAAGACTAATTTTTTGGACGACAAATTTGCTTCATTTGATGCAACTTTCATAGAAATGCTTGTCCTGCAATAAGTGCTAACAGTGTCACAGGACATAGTTTGGTATTTTTGCTGTGATGGAATGTCATGCTTACTCTTCTGGAATGTAACAATTTAGTGGATTTTTTTGCTGCTTCTTGTCTTTTGAATTGCCTTCTCGGCATCCAGTGACCTTCAGACTAATATCCAGCCAAAGGCTAGTTGTCATATCAACCACAAAGCAGCGTGTTGTTAAGATTGTTTCCCCCCTTCTCACTAGAATTGGCAGAAAAACCAAAAGATGGTTCTTCTCAGCTTGGGTTCCCCAATTATGTGTCCCCTTGAAAGAAATGATGCTATTTCTCTGCTCTGGTTCAGGTCCTCATTTAATAACACTAGGAACAAAGATGAGAAGAAAAAGTGTTTCTGGGAGACATGTCATACCTGCACTGATGGCCACATATTTCTCTGCTGCCTTCCGTATGATGAGCGCTATCTTGCCATGCTGGAGATATAACAGGAGTGAGCCAGAATCTTCTGACAGCTCAGTGGACAGGAGCAGGCCATCCTCATTCCACGTTCGAAACTGGAAGCTGACTGACAGGCCATCAAGCTGGGGAGTGCCTGGTAACAGCAAGTAACTGCTGTTGGAGCTGTCGAAGGTGATGGGAGTGATTTGTGGTTCTGAGCAGGCAAAAGTCACGTTACCCTGGAAAGTAATAAGAAGTGGAGAGGGAGAGGACACAACAGACAACAATCAAGCTGTTTCTCCATTCAGCTTCCCTGAACACCCTGCCACTATCACAACCGTAGGGCAACAATATAATGTACCTTTAGGATTGTAACTGTATATACACACACATTAGTACAGTAGATAAAGAATGAGGTTTCCCAGTTTCGTAAACACGAGTTCCTTGCTGTGATACTGTCACACTTTCCAATACACCCAAGAATGAGTGATCCACCGCTGTTTTAAATAGGGACAGGACTGCCTTCACAGATTCGTGCTCTGAGCCAAGGAAATGTGGACTTTAGACTTCTAGGGTAGGGATGTATGAGAAATTAGTTTCAGTTCATTTCTGATCAGAATTTACCCAATTTGCATCTTCCTGACTGAATATGGACTCGGATGCAATCTGCAATCAAAGCCTGGACATTTCCGGGCTTACAATATAATGGGTGGACCAAGAAAAATGTTTTCGACAACATGCGTACATCTGAAAAAAAACCACATGCATGATAATGTGTGTATGTTTAGAAAATGTATTAAAATATGCTTTCATCAATGGGAGAAGAATGTGTACATTCCAAAGATGTGCACAATTGATGTGTACATTTGGGGGGGAAAATACAGACTAAAATATGCATGGGTTTTCATGCAAAAGGAAAAATGAATAAATCTTGCAATTCAACATGGACTTGAGCATGAATGAGCTTCAAGATGGAATTTGGAGAAATTCACCAAGCTTGACTTTTCCTGATTCACATGTCCTTATTCTCAGGGAAGAGCGGATGGATGTCACATACAGGGGCATCAATGTGTCTCGCCTCTTAGAGAGCAAAATGAGCAAGGGGGAGGGGGAAAACATTTTTGGCTCCAAGGAATTTGCAACCTATGATCTAAGATTGAAAGTCAGAAGGTGTGTGGCTCCAGGTTTAAAGCAGCAACTTGGTAACGTCTCATTAAGCACATATTTGGTATCATATTTTAGAATTACTGCGTTTATTTGTTTTTAAATATTTTGATTGCCTGGATGAAAGCCAGGTAAATCTTGCCTAATCTTCTCATTCTCTCAATAAAAATTCATGGGCAGCATCTATACTGCTAGTCAGTTTGCACTATCAACATACCACTAGGATAAGTGAGCCAATAGGGTAAGTGGACTGGCAGCATCAGATACACAACTGTCAGTCTAACTCAACAACAGTCCTGCCTTAGTCAGGGATGTGCATTCCCAGATTCCTCCTGAACTCCCACACAATCAGTGGGGCAGGATGATCATTGCATTGAGGAGATGCATCCGACCTCAACTGTACATGCAGAACTTCCTTGCTGGACTGGGATGAAAATATTCTTCCTCTTGTTTGTTTTTTCCAAATTTTATTTTATTTTGAATTTTTTTAAATTTAACATTCTATTTCCTCCCCCACCCCCTACATGCGATAGTCCAAGCATTCAGTAATTATAATAAATCAAGGCAGAATAATACAAAATACATTATTCACATGAACCAGAGAGACCGATATGCTATAGGCAGAGTGTTATGAAATTGAGTGTTACCAACATACATAATAAATTGATACCAATCCATAGTGGTTGTATCGTGTTCCCTACTTCCTTTTGCCAATTGTAACTTGTTTGTTAATTTTCAGATAAGGCAATCTTCCAAACCCGAGTCCACCAGACATCCAATGAAACTCCTCTTAGGTCCTTCCAAAATTGAGCAATGACCAGTCTGGCTGCCGCCAATAAAAATCCAGCCAATGGCTTAAAGTAACAATTTTTATTTTTCCCCAGAAATAGTCCTAAAAGTGCCAACTTTGCTGTTCTCTCCACTTGCTGTCCAAGTATCTTATCAATTTCACCAAAGACTTCAGTCCAAAACTTTGCCACTTTTACCCAGGACCACCACATATGCTGGGTGGTAGCTGGTTCCTTACATCCCCTCCAAAACGAACAGGGGTCATGTACCATTTTTGAAGAACCTTCAAAGCTTGTTCCCTCATATTAATAGATACTGCTTTAAATGGAATTTTTTTCCAGCATTGAGTTCCATAATGCATCTTCTGTTTCTATTTCCCAGTCCACTTTCCATATCTGTTTTAAACTATTCTTCCTCTTGTAATGACCACCCCTTATTTCCACTCCAAAAACCAACTTCTAAATTAGACTGGTTTCTGAAGGCATTAACTGTAGTAGGCCGGATTCTGCCATTTCTTTTCAAGTAAATTATTTCCAGAGCACTTCTATTGAAGTGAGTGGGGGCATCCCTGCAGCTTTTAGCCTAACTATTGATATCAAAATAATTTTAGATCGAAATGCTCTCTTGCATGATAGCTAGAGCCCCAGTCTCTTTGTTCTTCATAATTCCACTGTAGTTTATTCAACCAAGTCATATAACAAGCAATTAACAATAGAGGAAGAGACACACATTCATGTCTTTTTCAAACCCGCTTGTTTTTGAACCAAGGCACTTTGTGAAATATCAAGTGAAATCTGATAAACCCATTCAAGTGAAAGGCTTTCTCAGTGGTACAGCCTTCTTATTATCAGGGAGATCACATTCTAAAAGTATCATTAGAATGAACAGTAGATGACTGATGTGTTGGAAATTATTTGGTGCTTGGGGATTCCCTTATTGAAAAACTAGGACAAGATGATGAAATGGCTTCTTATCATTTTCAATAACTTCTTAAAATTCTTGGTTGACAGCAGAAATTAAACAAAGTTTTGGAAAGGGATTGGATTTGATGCTAGATGAAACAAAAGCTTCAATGGGATCTCTCTCTCTCTCTCTCTCTCTCTCTCCCCGTGTGTGTGCGTGTGTGTGTGTGTTTCTAGATTACAAGACAAAGAATATCGGAACAAGAAATAGGTGCATTTCAATGAGTTCTGTTTTGAATGGTTTCTTATCTGTAACACCTCTAGAAGGATCAGAACAGGAAAGTAGATTTGAAAACTAAACCAAAAAGCAAATACAATTATGACTGCCTCCTTGTTTCATCTGAAGAGAAGATGCCACTGGCACAGTTTTACCTTATAATGATCAGATGCTAGCTAATATTCAGATAAGATTGCTAGATGCCACTTATTGAATGTGATAGTTGTTTAGTGGAAAGATTTCCTTTTGTTCTAATACTTTCAGCTCTTTAGAACATGAGATTCACTCCATATGTCAGAACAAGTAGAACTCTGTTAAAGTTCATCTAACAGATGGGCAAATTTCTACAATTTTTTTTCTGTGGGAAGTGATAGGACAGTTGATTTCAACCACGGGATGTTCCCCAAGCATCAGGACCATTTAATTGCCAACCTGGCTACTGTGCAATAAGGTGTAAATTATAACATATCACTGATAATGATTTGCATACCCATAGCCCTCTTAATTTATTATTTATTTTATTTACAATATTTATATACCGCTCCGTATCTAAAATATATTCCAGAACAGTGAACATAGGAATAAAACAGTAAAAAGATTAAAATATTAAAACAACAAATTAAAATTGATCAATTTAAAACAAAGTACCAATAAAATCAGTGGCTGGTCAGTTGAGGAACGCTTCCTGGAAAAGAGTTGTTTTCAGGAGGTGCTGGAAGCAGCACAGTGTTGCCGCCTGCCTGACCTCCAGGGGCAGGGAGTTCCAAAGAGAAGGGGCCACCACACTAAAGACTCATCTCCTGGTGGACTCCAATCGGGCCAAAGGTCCATGTGGAACCAGCAGGAACATGCCCTCCAATGACCTCAGTGACCAGGCAGGTTGGTAAGGGAGAAAGCGCTCTCTCAGGTAACCACACTGACCTGACACTCTTAATTGGGTTTGCTCCCTTAAGAAATTGGAGTCCTTTTGAAATTGAAGAAATAGTGGGAATGAAAATAGAACAAACACCAAAAATTGCATTACTGTCACTATTTGAAGATTTAAAATGTGGAAAAGAAATTAAAGAATTGATATCGAGTTTGCTGACTGCAGCACGATTGATGGTAGCTAGGAACTGGAAGATTCAGGGGGAATATTCTATTGAAGAATGGTATAGAGAAGTTTGGGATATAGCTATTAATGATAAATTGACTTGTAATATTAAGTGGAGGAATGGTATAACTAAAATAAATGAGTTTGAAGGAATTTGGAAACAGTTCCTAATATTTGTGTTTTCTAAGGGAAGTGGGAAACCGCCAGCGGAAGAAAGTATGAGATTTTGGAAGCAGGAATAGATCCCGAGGTGGGGGGTGCACTTATATGTTAAGAATGATTATATTGTATGATAGGATAGGTTATAGTTAATATTTACTCAATATATATGTATTCAACATTTATTCAAAATGTATGTAGTATGTTGTGTTGTTGTTTCTTTTTTGTAAGATGTTTTAATTTGTGGTAAATAAAATTAAAAAAAAAAGAAAGAAAGAAATTGGAGTCTTGTAGCTGACTACTCTGTAGTCATTCCAGGTTTGTTCCAGAAGCCTTTAGGACTAAAGCATCAAGCACATCAAGCATATCCTTCTGTCCTGTAGCTTTTATAATCAGGCCCGCCATCTTATGATTACCCCATTGTTGAGCAAACTGTCCAGAACTTCAGGCAAATTTTATGTTAAGTTTCTGTTGGAAGATAAGTCTTCAAGTGTAACTTTGGCTGTTGCTAAATTTCTTACAGTGGCGGCCAAGATTAGAGCTCTTTGTGTATTAGACTAAAGTTGATAATAGCTCTAATTGTATGATTTCATGTCTGATTCTTGTGTTTGGTTGTTTGTTGTTTGTTTGTTTTCTTTTTATGGATCTATAGATCGCAATAAAGAAAGTAAGTAAGAATCAAGCACATTTAGATCAACCAGTTCATTAATTTTATTTATTAATAAGTTCAAATATTACTACTAGGTCTCCTTTAAGGGCAGGAGCTTTCCCAAGGTTGCTTACAATAAAATAGATTATTACAGTAATAAAACAGCATGGGTTTAATGAAAACAACAAACCTCGCTAGTACATGTTTCCTCATAGCAGCCTCCCTCATTCATATGCATAATCAAACATGACAGCAGCACATGGTTTGGCCTGTATTAGGCCAGCCTATAGTTTTGCCAGCTTGTTCTTCCACTTTGGGGGCACCTTATGGGCTGCATGCTTGTACATGCAGGAGGTAGAAACACCAGGACCATTTGGGGTGGGTGGGAATAGGGCAGTCACCTTGGGCACCAAATTCTTGGGTGCCAAAATGACCCCCCCCAAAGATGGCAGTGGTGCTACAGCTCCTCCCCTATGCTGGCTGCCCACCCATGAGCCCCTTATGCTTTATCCTTATGCTTATGCTTTATCCTTCTTTTCTTTGGGTGACATATTTCCAACACTACTGAGTATACTTGCATAACTATAAAGAAGACGGATGTGACTGTCTGAACATATACGGTAAATTTGGCTGCTTTTGTGTAACTGAATCAATATGGTAGTGGCCGCTGGCCATGCTGACCAGCCATCTTCTTTTTCACCAGACTTCTCACTGATTCAATAGATGGGATTTTCAGGATGGAGGGTGAAGACCACTTGAAAAATTAGATCAGGTATTAGCTCATCCCTAGAGCCTTCCCTGAAACAGTTGATATTCCAGCTGAACCCACTTAAATTGAAAATCAAACTTTTCCTTGGCTACAAAATACGCTAAGAGAAAGCAGAAGATCAGACATGCCTAGCTGCTAAAAAACTCAATCTAGCGCTCATCTGGCATTTGAGAACTCCATCGAGTCTAATATTTCCAGCCTGATTAACGATTCCTTTAACAGGTACTGAAATCTACTCCAAAGGGGCTTCTGCTGCTTTTATTACAATTTGAACTTCCTAAATTTGGACAATTAAAGGGAGACATTTAATGTTTCCTTGGTAGATACTGTCCTGACCCTCATCCACTCAGGCAAGAGTTCTGCCACTATCTATTTTCGGGAGTGACAAGGTAAGCAAGGGAATTTGTCTTTGTTGCAAACAGATCATTGTAGGAACAATCAAAGCAGAAACAAGTTGTTTAGTTAAAATCATTAGAAGAGAAGCAGGGCACATTTGGATCAGGTCTTTGCATACGATATCTCCTTCATAAACAAATGTGGTGGGAGGGGAATGTGTTCTAAAGGAAAAACACCATCCATCATAAATCTTCATTACCCACTTAGCAAAACCCGGAGGAAATCCTGTAGAGTCTGACAATATGAGATCTCAGCAATCATACTGAGACCAGGTGTGTGGACTGCATGAATGAGCAAAGCCAAGTTGTCAATTTCTGGACGATTCTGCTGATTTAATCAAATGCAGATAAGTATTTTCTCTGAAGGAAGTTGAAGTTCGGGTGTGCAGGTGATGAGCATAATTGGAATTTCAGAAACAAACCCAAGAGACATAATATAGGGTAGTATCTAATGTTAGTCTTATGTAGAGGAGACCCATTGAAATGAATGGAACTTATGACAAGTTTCATTCATTTCAATGGGGCAGGATCTACACTAGTGCTTTATAATGGTTTATAACAGTTTTGACAACTGTTCAGGCCCAGGACACATTCTGAATACCGTTTTCAAAGTGTTATATCCTGCTTGGTTTAGATCCGGCCTGGGTCTTCTCTAAAGTAGAACTAACATTGACACTACCCACTACCATTCATCCCAGTACCTCTTCCTATGCTGTTTGATTTAACACCTGTGCAAGTGCTGAGGGTGCTTTTTGAACCAAACAGTCTGAAACTTATTGATTTACTTATTCATATCCCACCTTTTTTTCCTCCTTAAGGAACTCAAGGTAGTATCCATAAACTTTCTCATCTCCATTTTATCTTCATAACAACCACCCTGTGAGGTAGGTTGGCTGGGAGTCTGTGATTGACCCAAAGTCACCCAGTGAGCATCCATGACTGAGTGGGGACTTGAACCCAGATCTCTTGACTCCCAATCCAACATTCTAACCACTACACCACATTGGCTCCCTTCAGCTTCTTGCATTTAACCTTGGTCTTTAGGAATGAAGGCTACATCAAAGCAGAAACAAGTTGTTTAGTTAAAATCATTAGAAGAGAAGCAGGGCACATTTGGAGCAGGTCTTTGCATACGATATCTCCTTCATAAACAAATGTGGTGGGAGGGGAATGTGTTCTAAAGGAAAAACACCATCCATCATAAATCTTCATTACCCACTTAGCAAAACCTGGGGTGAGGGGGGTGCTGGACTGTATGAATAGTTGGGGTAGAATGGTGTTACATCCCAAACCATAATTGGGATGTAACAGAAATTCTCCATTAAGCATCCCTGTATTTCAAGATACAGATTGACCATTCCTGTTTCCCCTTTCTTTGGGTTGCTTCTTACAGTACGTTTTCTTTTTTACTCTGGTATGGATACAGAATACATAGATACTGAGACAGTTATGAAGGGGGCCTTACAGGTATAAATATCATTTAATGGATTAATAAATCTCTGGGAGCAGTGGCCCAGGCCTTTCCTGAGCTAGATCTACACTAGTGGTTTGCTTGTTTTTATCAGCACTGAAGTGCACTGTTAACTGTTGGGGCATGTTAGGTATCCCGTATGCCGCTTTTCTGGTGTTATTTCCTGCATTTGATATCGGTATTATCTAAAATACCACAACGGATGTCATATTGTGTGCTACAAGACATAAATGTGCAAGAGGGGTAT
Source organism: Elgaria multicarinata webbii (assembly GCF_023053635.1). Taxonomy (NCBI): domain Eukaryota; kingdom Metazoa; phylum Chordata; class Lepidosauria; order Squamata; family Anguidae; genus Elgaria; species Elgaria multicarinata. The sequence goes on along the minus strand of NC_086172.1, from coordinate 71,536,162 downwards.
AGGACCACTGTGATGGGATTGTATCAATATGACAAGAGGTTCAGATCTGGCCCTGGCCTCTACTTGCTTAAGCTTTGAAAGCAAAGGCCAGAATTAATATGCAAAAGCACCCTGTCATTGAAGTAATGCACAAGCACTTTGTACTCAGAATTTGAACATCAGTACAGAACCACTTCATAAGGAGTGGCCATTAATGTAGGAAAGCAGGCAAAAAAGCAGGGTGGGGAGGAAACTACAGCATGCTGATTATGAGAAACTGATTCAGGGATCATTTTCTCCCTTACTTTGAAAGGATAATCCTGAGAGGAAGAAAATAATCCCCATAAAGAAGCTGTTTCCTTGCTTGATGGGTCAAAACAAGAGCTCATATTTGATGGAGGAGGGAGGAGGTGAAGTCATCCATGGTCATCAAGGAGCTGAGGTGCTCATACTTAAATTCCTTTCTTTGAAAACTTATGCCCCTGCACAAAAAAGTATCAGATAACAAAAAGAAAAGTGCTCAACAGAGTGAAATTCCATCCCTTTGAGAGACTTGGAAGATCATATGCTTGGCTAAGCAATTCTGAATTTTCTTTATCTGAGTCTCCTAAGCTTTTAGGTCACTGGCCAGCAGTGCAACAAAAGATTTTACCGTTGCAGTAACTGAGCATTATCACTTCATTACCTGGTCCAGTAGCTGAGATGTGACTGCAGAGGACAGCAGCAGCCAATTTAAAAAATCATCCATCATTCTACTAAGAAATGGTAGGTAAAAACAGAAAAAAGGAATCATAGACAAACACAATATAGATCATTTGATATTTCCCTCTTTTGAATGGAGGCGAAAGCAGAACTGAATCTGGTCTTTCAAATTCACCTTCCCAAAGAGGACAAGAGACAGATAGGACAGCTGAAAATGGTGAATATGAACAAATGCAAATTGGCACTTCATGCCCAGTCAGGAGTATAATAATATGAAGCTTATCAGGCCTTATTCTATGGAGCAAAGTATTTTAAAACATACATTAAAACACATCAGTTTCCACATTAAAAGTGGTTAACTATTTGCTCTAGAATTTTCATTGTCCTCTGTTTTTATTTCTGAAAATTCAGCCTTTCACAATTTCTTCCTTTGAAACCTTTGAGCATCAAACTATACTTTCAAATATCACAAAACCCATCCAAATTGAACATACATTCTCCATCTTGCTGATCTACTTTGAGCTGGCTGAACTGAAAATACCTGCTCATCATTCCCTAGGAATGGATGAATTGGTCAAGTTTTGCTTTCTCCCACATTCAATTAAAAAACAAACAAAAAGTTCTCTCCAGCTCAAAAATGAAGGAAGGTGGAAATTTTGGCAAACTCTTATCAAAAATGAATTGAAACTGAACTCTCAGCCACCTCCACTGGCAAAATTCAATAGAGGACCATGTTGTACCTGCCAGCAATATGGCTGTTGAAGAGGAGGAGCCTGTCAGAAAAGGAGGTGGCAACCCCAATTCAGCACCACAAATGTGGTTGAATAGACAGAAAAAACTGTCAGAGAGAGGTCAGTGCTGCAGTAGAAAGGGAAGAAATGTCTGCAAACATTCCATAGTTTAATTCAAATTGCATTAAACATACATTAACATCACATTTTGTACAATCCATGGATGGCTCATTCTTTGTTTCCTTTCTTTCCTTTTTTAAAACTCTGGTTTAAGGACTTCCCTTTCTGGACCAGAAGATTCTTAGTTCTCTGTAGTATGGTGGGCTAGGAAGAAGTTCAAGCTTTTGTTTTTGAGTCTGAGAGGGCAATGTGTCTAATTCTAAAAGCCTGGATCTAAACATCTGCACAGTAGTTCCAAAGATAGCCAGGATGTGCTTCTCAAACATCCCATCCCCATTCCTGCCCCACGTGTACACATACCTCCTGGTAAATGTCTCTTTGAAACTGTGAAGAGTTTTATTGTTAAAGACCCTTTGTGGTATGGGATTGAGGTCTGTGATTCAAATCAAACTGGCCATTCCCAAGCCATTGGGTGCACTTCAAGTAGCTCTTTTGATTGTGGCCATTGAGGGCTGGTCTACAGATGCAACAAAGGGTATGTCTAGACAGGGCAATATCCTGGGGATCACCCCAGGATCATCCCTGTGCATCCATGTGATGCACAGGGGATCCCAGGGGCAGGGAGGGATGATCCCTCCTGTGCCCCAGGATATGGCCCTACAGTTTAATTCATGTTTTTTCCATGGTCTTGGGTTCATCTGAGACCGTGGGACGTGTGGGCACCCACCCTGTTTTCATCCCGACTCATCGCAAGTAACTGTGAGGAGCCGGGAGCCAAGCACGGAGCTCCTCAGGAGCTCTGTGCCCATCGGGGGTGGGGTGGGGTGGGGGGAGCAGGAGGGTTTTTCTTTTTTTAGAAACACTTACATTTTGTGAAGGAGCACTCCTGCACTCTGTTCCAATTTTTTTAAAATGGCGGGCGCAATGACCTCTTCCTCCCGGGACATCGTGCGCACGTGTAGACGAGGGGGACGATCTCGTGATCATAAAATCGTGAGATAATACCCCTCCACCCACCTCATCTGGACATGCCCAAAGAATGAGTAGACAGTACTACTATAGATTGCACATGGAAGATGACGTGTTTAAATGTTCCCAACATTGAACCACAGCAATAACAACAAACTGCAATGAGTTAGCACTTCAAGAATAAAAGTTGCATTCCAGCAACTTGATAGTTTTCTACCTGTAGGAAATTCTGTTTTGTTTTTGTAATGCCAGTGAACATTTAAAGCCAGGATGCTTAAGAGTGGTAGAGCCAATTCTACCATCTTGGAACTTTTTGTACCATTTTCTGAATGTATGATACTGGGACACTTTTGGGTTTGATGCATTTCTTACCTATCCTGGCTGATGGCCACTGATGAAACTCTCTCTCAGCATCTGGTCAGCAAAGTATATCACTATTACCTCAAGACAAAGCTGGTTACATCTTAGGTTTGTGTGCTCTCTAACGACTCCAGAAAATATTTTTTTCAGAATTCTTGTTAAAGAAAAATATATATCTTTCTGGCCTATAAAATAAAGGGGAAGGTAAAGAACTCCTTTTTGTACTACTGATTTGCTTTGATAGTAATAATGTTATTAAGATCAAAGCTACTCAATAGTTCCTTAAACAATGAGATTAACATCTAAGCAAGATTTAAAGTAGTTCAAAGCACTTTGCAGATGTAATGTATTCAGAAAAAGAGAATGAATTAGCTTCCATTCACCTTTCACTGGGATGTTTTCTTTATTTTCTTGATACGACCATTTTGACATATATCCCAAGACAGCCCTTTTGTTGCTTCAATAACCCCTGTTATTCTGAATTGTCACTCCCACATTCTGCAGAGCCATCTGACGTTGAAGATGTCTCAAATCCACATGAAAGGAAAATACACACGAAGGAAAACAAAAAGTCCTTTCATTTTACTATCAGATCACACCGCCATCTGAGGCATTCTATGGCATTTAGAAATTCAAGCCCAATATACAGATAAATATTATTTCAACTCAGCTGAATGCCAAGGGTTTTTATTTTTATTAAAAAAAAGTTGATAAGTCTTAAGGATATGATGGTGATAGTGGAGCATACTGCAGAACACCTGAACGTAGGGCGGTAATGGTGCTGCACAAATATTGCAAGGGTTATAGACAGATACTTCTTTATGGACTTCTTTATGGATTTCTATGGGCTGCTCTCATTTCCGCCTCTAAGAAGAGGAGGAGGAGGAGGAGGAGGAAGAGGAAGAGGAGTTGTTAAAACTGAAAGTTCAGGCAATGGAAGTTCAGGTTAATGTTATTCTAATTTTCTATCTTTGTGCAAACGACTCAGGCTCAAACAGAGAGAGAGAGAAAGCCAGGGTGCTCTTGTTGGTATTCCATTCACTTTAAGGCATCTGGATTACTACACTTAGCAGGGGGTTAGACTACATGTCCCAAATGGCTCTTTCCAACTCTATGATTCTATGAAACTAAAATAAAGAAATAAAGAAATAAAAGCCTTACCCAAGGCCAGCACCCAAAGCAGAGTATGGCAGTGATCAGCCCTCAAAGGCTTTCTGAAAAGGAAAGGTTTCCCACCACCTTCAAAAGGATAGCAGGGAAGAAGCTGTGAATCTCTCTTTCAGAAGATTTCCACTCCTGGTGGATGTTATTCTAGTCTCTCCATGAAATAGAAACTAGAGCAAGATCTCATCTCATCGGCCTGCTTCAGACAACATGCTAAACCATGCTGCTTAACCACAAAATCGTTAAGGGAGGATGCATTAAGGTTAATGCATTCCCTTAACCATTTTGTGGTTAAGCAGCATGGTTTAGTGTGTTGTCTAAACCAGCCCATCATCTCAAATGCTTGGGGAAGAAGGCAAGAGGCATTCCTTGAGATAACCTGGAGATTATACCCCTGCTCAGGCATTGTGCTTCTGTGATTAATCAACATGCAATGGAGAAAAATGAAGATGATCATGCTAGGAAAGCCAACATCCCTATCACCCTGTAAGAATTGGTGGCGAACATCTGCAGTGAAGGCTCACCACACAATGTAGAACTCTGAGCTGTGTGACTTGGGGCTTGTCTTGATGAGGGGAAAGCCCTGGGGTAGATCCACAGTGGTGGCTGGTCATTTACATTAGGGATGTGCTCCGCTTCTCCTCGAACCGGAGAAGCAGGAGTGGAGCGTGGTGCTTCGCCTGCCCTTAAGGTGGAGGCGAAGAGGACTGGGGGGCCGGTGGAGCGTGGCGAAGAGGATCGAGGTGAAGGCGGATCCTTCGCCTCGATCTGGAGCTCCACCAGAAAGGTAAGTGGGGTTTACCGGGCCCTGCCGCTGTCGCTGTCGCCCATGCGGCGAAAGTGGCAGGGCCCGGTAAACCCCCCCTCCTCTCCCTTACCTGCCTCCATCCACGGTCCCTTGGCTTCTTCAATTGAGCCCGTGGTTCAACCAGGAAGTCCGGGCCGCACTTGTGGCCCAGACTTCCTGGTTGAACCGTGGGCTCAATTGAAGAAGCCGAGGGACTGCAGAAGGAGGCAGGTAAGGCCCCCCTCCCCCTTGGTCCCTTACATGGCTCTGCCGCTGTCGCCGCATGGGCGGCGACGGCAGCAGGGCCCGGTAACCCCCCCCCACGCTCCTCTCCCGGCCTTACCTGGCACCACTCCCCTCCACTGTGGAGCTCTGATTTGGAGCCGGAGCTCCGCGGCGAAGAGGAGCGGAGTATGGGCGGAGCGAAGCGGAGCGAAGCGGGCTGATCCGAAATTTTGGGATCAGCCCGTGGGGCAGAGCGGGGGGTCCGTGCACACCCCTAATTTACATGATGCAGCAGCCATTGTGGAGCCATCCCAGGGCATTCCCCCGAAGCTCTGCTTTTAAAGAGTTGGGGACTTACCCCAACTTTTTCCTTTGAGCAACTTGCAGATGCCATCTGTTGCCTTGCTCTGGTGTTATAGCAGCAGCATGGCTTGGCCAATGATGAACCCTGAATGGTCACTTGTTGTTGTTCCCTGCCTTGATCCAATCAGAGAGGCGGGTAAGAAATAAATTATTATTATTATTGTTGTTGTTGTTGTTGTTGTTGTTAGCCTGGACAGGGGGAGGGGGAGGGCCAGTGAGGTGATGGCACCTGGACTGCCTCCATGGGCCAGTGGAGCATCGCAATTAAATAAAAAGTTTTTTAAAAATAAAAAAAAACAAGTCAGGTGTGGACACGCTGGGACAGGGGGTAGGGGACAGCCCAGCAAACAGAATGGCCACCGGGCTGTCTCGGCAGGTCAGCAGGGCTGTGCATTACAACAAAAAGATTAACAAATATTAAATAAAATAGAGTGAGGAGCAGACTCCTGCCTCCATGACTGCTTTCTCTTCAGCAGCGGGGAGGAGGAGGGAAACAATGGGGCAGGAACGGGGTGCGAGGAGTGGTGGCAGCCTCGTGAGGTTTCAAACCCTGCATTGGCACTCTTTTCCATGGGGATTACATGGGAGGAGTGCAAGTGTGGGATGTTGGATCACGAGGCCCCAACGCGACCTCATATAGACATGGCCCTGGTGAAGCCTATTTCTCGACCATTCTGCTATTTAATGAAGTGTGGTGGATAGCTATTTTATATGAAGGAAGTTGGAATTTGTGAATGCAGGTGATGAGGATAATTTCAGATACAAACCCCAGCAACATAAACATAACCATTCAACTCCTATGCTGCTAGATTTCACATCTGAGAGAGTACTGAGGGTGCCTTCCTGAACCAGTCAGTCTGGATCTTTTCTTCTTGTACTAATCTGCGTGGGTCCATACATGTCGAATCAAGAGTAATAAACACATGAGGAGGATGCTACCTCTGCCTCCCCAGCACTCTCCATGAGTTGGATGCAAAAATATGCAGTGGATCCTGCATGATCTAGAAGCCTAGCAAATTATGTGTCTACATCATGAGGGGAAGCTATGCAAGTTGAAAAGGCTCCCTGCCTCAGGTGTAAGCCATATGGCAAGGCGTTTTGTATTTTGTTTTATTTTGTTCTGTACAGCACCATGAAAATTGATGGTGCTATATAAATAAATATTAATAATAAAGGTGTTATCTCTCCAAGGCATGGAGGGCAATGGTGTTTGTGACAAAGGGGACAGAGCTAGTCTCTCCCCTCACAAATGGATTTTTCACTGAAATAGAACATTTGAATAGGGCTAAATTTATTTAGCATCAATTTGGAAGCATAAACCTATTTTTCATACAACGTATGATGGAGTCGGAATCCTTCCAGGCCTACATGGTTATATTAATGATTACATAATGCAGTCTCTGCAAGTTCAGTCATAGGGTAATAAGAAGCTCTTTGGGTTTGCATTTCCTTGAATCTTCATGCTGGGAGGGTCCAACTTGCAAATTGCCCATAGCTCTTTCAAATTTAAAATGGTGACTTTGCAAGCACTGTATCTGGACTCATCAAGCCAACCTTGGAAGCAGCATGATACAATAAGCTGTGCTTCCACATAGAGCTTCCCTAGGGCTACTCCAGGTGGTAATAATTTATGGGATCAGCAGTGTTGTTTCAGCAGTTCCAGACCCTGAAGCTCAGACAGGTGATGAGATATGCTGGGTCCTGCTGCTGGCCCACACAGCTGGTAACAGTGCAGATTATGCAACCTCAAAAACTATTTTCTTGTGTTCATCTTAAGGAATCATGCAGAAGAAGTGGCACTTGCTTTCTCTGTGACACATCCAAAGGTCTGGTTGTGTTCTCTGTTGTGCTGGACCAGCAATGCAAAACTCCAAGATCTTGGCATTAGTATACAAAGGAATAGCTAACCAGACAAGTTCCAGGTCAATCAATGTGTAAGCCTGTTGCAGCAAAAACAAGAGTATCCTTGGTATTTTTCAGTGTCTTGTCACCATTCCTCCCTTGAAAAGTATCACATTAATTACGGCACTCTAACAAATGTATGTTGACCAGGGTACAATACTATCAAATGTCTGCTATATTTCCATCCACTGTTTCCTGATGTATCAGGAAAGCAGTGTGTAAATGGATTTCCAGGGCTTATAGTTTCATGAATTTCACACTTGTTGGGACAACTAGATATGGAGCCACAGGAGATGCATGCTCACACTGAGAAACTGTGCAGTGTTTGACTGACTCAAGGATTTCAAACCATTATAGAGCACAAAGGGGAACAGTAGAAGAATATCCAGTCTGGAATAATGGCCTTTTATGAGACCTGCAACCTCAACCTACTGCTGAGGCCAAAGGACAATGGCCTAAGGATGGGACTAAAACTCAGATCACATTTTATAACTCTCTCTCTTCTCTCTTCTTTTATAACTGGTCTCTTCTGAATTCTGGTGCATCTCCATTGGACATTGACTTTCCCCAACACTCATCTTGAGAGCAGAGCAAGAACAATTGCCTCATCCACTGGCCAGCAGTCTGAGAGCCACTGGGGAGATGCATTTCCTGCATCTCAGGATGAACATCATGGAAAGGGGGATACCAGCCTGGCCACTTCCATTGGCCAGAAAAGAAGTAAGTGTACGGAGCTTCCTTCCCTCCCTTCCTCCTTCCCTGCCAGAAATAACATTCAGCTCCAACTGACCATTGTCCTGGGACTGTAGAGCTGAAGGGCAACAGGCCCCGGATTCATCAATCAGCCAGAGGACCAAGGGCTATTGGGAGGCAGCACCCACAACTCCAAGGCAAGGGAACATCAAGGCAAGGCAAGACCAACTTAGCCAGAGAAGGAACAGTGGCAAGGAGATTGCTATACCCTTCTCTGCCAGAAAGATCACACATATGGACATTGTACTAAGCACTAGTGCTTGGGTTTGTTTTTTGCCTTCTCCCATCCAACCCTTTTTCCATTTATGTTGTAAAGTTGAGCTGCTCTGGGAGTCCTTTTTGGCGGAAGAGCTTGGTTAAAATGATAGCAATAACAATAATAAATAAATAGGTACCCACAATTTAAGAACATAAGCAGTGCTCTGCTGGATCAGACCGAGGGTCCATCTAGTCCAGCACTCTGTTCACACAGTGGCCAACCAGCCATCAGCCAGGGACCAACAAGGCAGGACATGGTGTGACAGCACCCTCCCACCCATGTTCCTGACTGCTGCTCATATGCTATGGGTTTAACATAAATGATCTCATATATCCAGATTAATATTAGCAAATTTACCTGAGCATTGCAAATGGCAGCAGTTTTATCCAGGCCCAAAGGCATTCCAAGGCAGCAACACCCATAGCACCTGGCTTAGTCTTGCTGGAAAATTAACTATGAAAGGAAGTGTCAGGGAGAATTCTAGCAAATTTAAATTGCAATTGTACACACTAACTGTATGTCGTGCGATGGAGAACCTGGGGCAGAAAAGGCAGGTCCAATCCATGGAACAAGACTTTTCATACTAATTTTCAAGCTGGTCTTTTTATATGCACACTGTTAGCAGTAGTGATGGACCTTGTCTATATTTTTCCTTTTACATCAGCTTCCCTAAAATGTCAAACTTAAAGCAGGATCTCTGAAGCTTTGAAATGTACACCCATGTCTTTCAATAACTCTTAGCTTTGCCCCAGCCTTCAAGAGCATCCTTTGAAGAAGCAAATTTTATGCATGAGTTGTCTAACATAAGAGCATTTGCTTGATAGGTAAGCAGTACCTGTCAACAAAAGCAACAATTCAAGAAAAGAAGAAGTCAGCAAAGAAAATATGCATCGAGTCCTTACCACAGTGTAGATCTGTGGCTTCCGTCTTTTTGCCAGGTCAATGATATTGACTCCGTTGTAATAAAGGTTCTCAATACAGCCGTGAAAATTTTTCTTCAGAAATGTTCCTGGTTTTCCGGGGACAGGGATTCCTCCAAAGCTGAGCTTTAGGGCAAAAACAAATTCAACATTTGTTTTAATGTAAGAGCGTAAGAAGAGCCATGCTGCATCAGACCAAGGGTTCATCTAGTCCAGCCTTCTGTTCACACAGTGGACAACCAGCTGTCAACCAGAAACCCACAAGCAGAACACAGGTGCACCAACACCATCCTGCCCATGTTCCCTAGCAACTGGTCTACATAGGCTTTCTGCCTCTGCTACTGGAGGTAGCACATAACCATGAGGACTAGTAGCCATTGATAGCCTTCTCCTCCAGGAATTTATCTACCACCCCCTTAAAGCCATCCAAATTGGTGGTCATCGCTACATCTTGTGCTAGTGAATGCACTTAAATATCTAACAATTTAAAACTTCAATTTCTAATGGCCACAAGATAGTGGGTGGAAAACAGAGCTCCTGCTTGTAAGTACACAGGAAGAGACAGACACCCAAACAAATAGAATTGGGTGCCCAATTCTGATGGCCGTCCATTGTCAAAGATGAATTGTTATTATCTTCAGACTGGAGGAATAAATCCAAGAGAGAAAGACATTGCACTGCCAGCCACACTTCATTTGTTTATTGTTCACCTTGACTGCAAACTAATTCAGTTTCAGGAAGACATTTGGCTGATCATCACTATGCCTGCTAGTGATGGCTTGAAAGACGTCCTCTTGCTCGATTAGGAAACAGGCCAGGAATTAAAAAGAACAACATTGGACGATGCTTGGAGGGGGGGGAGTTGTGGGGGGAGTGTTTTACATTTTTTTTCTCAGAGTTCTAAATTTGCTTGTAATTGCTGCCTCCAATCCTTTGTGAGCCCCAAAGCCTCCTTATCTGGCAGCTGTACTGGCTGCATTTTTGTACTAGCATCAGGCACTTGGGGGAAAACTACATGTCTCAGTTTGCCTGTTGCTGCTGTTGTAATAGCATTCATTCCAGTTTCAGGCTAAAGGAGGAGGGAGAGACTACTTTCTCTCTCACTGAAGCAACTGTTGGGAAGGAGAAATGGAAGAGACTTCCATCTCTCCCACTGCAGCAGGGAGGGGGAGAGACCTCTGTCTTTCTCACAGCAGCAGGAGCCACATAATGGTAGCAACATGAGTATATGGAGAGAAGATCATCACAATATGAGCCAGAGAAAAATGAGGGAGGGAAAATTGGGCCAGACCAAAGCAGGGCTGATTCATATTCCAAATCAAATAATAAAGAAGTTTGGCAATCTCATTAGAATGAACTAGGGTACCTGGAAGCATTCAGGGTACATATCAGGTACCATCTTAGAGGTATCTGAACCATCTTCAAAGTACCTCCACATCTAATGCATTTTAGTAGTATAACCTGGAGGTTACCAGAGAATGGACAACTGAGCACGGCCATTTCTGACCACACATGGTCACACTTGGCACACTAAACTAAATAGATTAAAGCTGGTCCGTGCTACAGAGGCAACTTTCACCACCAGTGACAAAGATGGGTAAGCAGCAGTCCCAAACTGCTCACCAATTCCTTTAGAGGGTGTGCAACCCTCACCCAGCACATGGTAAACACTCCCAACCTCGACAGACAAACCACCCACTATCAGCACTCCAGCATGCCTGGACTGAGTTTTAGTTTATTGGCCTTCATATAGGCCAGTAGTGCTCAAACATTGGTTCAGCTCTCCTACTGCCTCACCAGCATTTGATGAAAATGGAGAAATAGTGTTGGGCGTCAACCATAGAGGGATGTCACTTCACCCTCCAGATGGCCTCGCTGAATGGTTTCATGACATCTACACATTAAAAAACACGGGGGACAAGACTGAGCCCTGTGGGACTCTAGCAGCCAAGAATCAGTCCCCCAACACCACCTTCTGGAATTAGTCATCCAGGTGAGACCAACCTATCAAAAGAGATACCTATCAACTCCATAGCCTATCAAGAACATGTATGGTGCTTCTATATTGCTTGATAACATCTCTATGTGGTTTACATGCTAAACTATTAAATTTTGTATTAAACTACTCTATAAAGAATTATGAGTACAATAAAAATAAATAAATAAACAAACGACATAAATAAATAAAACAATAATAAAAAAAACCAATGGAAAAAAAATCAGATAGAGCAGCATCATGATATCAGCCAGAAAAGGTTTGACTAATCACCTGTGAGATACTATGGTTGTTGGCCATTGAGGGGTCCAGGCAAATTAATAGTCTTACCCCATCCCCTGGTCTTTCTCCAAGGATAGGTCATTCATCAAGGCAACTACAACAGGTTTTGTGCCAAAACCTGAAACCTGACTAAAATTGATCTGAGAAGGCCACCATTGTTGGGAGGGAAAGCCACTAAAACTTTTTTTGTTTCAAGTACCTCTGAACTGTGACAGTATGTATATTCATGCATAGTTTTAAGATTCACATTATTGGCAGGAGAAATTGTATTTAAAGTCCAATTCTTTTTTCTGGAGCTCATTATTAATACTTTTTTTTTTTTTTTGCTTCAGACACTTTTCTGCCTCTGCTCTTTCTTATTTTGTTCTTTAAAGTCTCCAGCTCTGGGATTTAAATCTGGATTTCAAAAAATCAGGGCAATCAATATCAATTATACTGCAGCATTATTGGAGAAACAGTTTCCCAGTGATCAGTAATATTTTTAATTACCCAACTAATTGTTTTATTTTCCTTAGCTAGGTCTTAAATCCCTTAAGTGTACTAAGATAAACTTTCATTAGACTACAGTAGTGCTCAGGTGAAGCAATGGAGACATTAAAACGGAAGAACAAATCTGGGTAGTGTCTGGACTGGTGGAGAGGATCATTAGGCATAAATTGGCTTAAAGCAATCATAGGATGAAACTGATTTATATTCATCTTGGATCTTAAATCATAGAAGTTCATGGGAGGGATTATACGAGGTAAATTAGGAATAGGGAAATCAGTCTATTTCTGGTCCACATCATTTTCACATATGTTCACCAATAAATCTCCCCCCAAATCCTTTTTCTGCATTAATCTTCATTAAAAAATAATAATCAGCATATGGATTTCTAAAAGTATTCTTTCTCAGAATATACGTTTCTAAACATACGCATTTTGAGTAAATTTTTGCGCTGAGCTGAGCAAGGTGGCTGTATCATCATGTGCTTTCAGAGCACGCCCATGGACACATCTTTGCTATCCCTTCTCCCCCATGTTTGTGTGACCTCTTTAATAGCTTCTTTGTATGTTTCATTTTAGGAGGGGGAAAGTTCTACCTTCATGGCAGAAAACATGATTATTTTTTTAATACTGATGCTTTGCTATGCTGGTGTACAATAAGATATTATAGATAAATCCTGAATAGTTATTTTATTAGCGGCAACAAACTCAATTGAAACTATGCTCAAATCAATCCCTCACCTGAACACAACTTCTAAGATGAACATAACATATGCCAATGTTTCGCTGCTTTGCTAGTATGGAGAAGAAAGCCCAAGCCAATAACAAAATAATTGAAAAGAGCCCATTTCACTTAAACTCACGAAAATGAGAACACAGTTGAGACTTTGGCTATGGGGCAGTATACAAATGCAAATAATAATAATAATAATAATAATAATAATAATAATAATATAGAAAAGGGGGAATAGGAGAACCCATTATTCTAGCTTTCTGAAAGGTTGTGTAACAAGGAAAGCTAATCACACACAGTAGTAGCAACTCTAATGTTGACTTCAAGCCATGTTTAAATGAGGGCATTGTTACACTTCTAAGGCCGGATCTACACTACTGCTTTAAAGCGCTTTATAACAGTTTTGATAACTGTTGGGCCCCAGGACACACTCCATATACAGTTGTCAAAACTGTTATAAAGCACTTTAAAGCAGTAGTGTAGATACGGCCTAACAAATGTTTAAATGAGGGCATTGTTACCCTTCTAAACACTGCATCTGGTTTGGTTCATGGCTGTTCTTTATTACTGCCAAAAGTTATAAACAGATCTCTCCCCTTTTTGTTGCATGGGGAAGGTGTGAAGAAGGTGCTTTCTTCACATTTGGCTACAATGTATAGGGAAGAGCTGGAAAATAATAATCATAATACCATGTTGAGCCAAGCCCCTGTAATTTGCCCTTGCTGAGCCATCTGTTCCTAAATTAAGAGCGAACAGAGAAAGGATTTCAACAATGACTGACATCAGCATGTGGGTCAGTATCCAAACTTGGGATACAGAGCTGACTGCGCTTGCTTAACACTGCACTGACAAACGCTGGCAAAACCTATGCAGTGACAACGACACAACAGGAGTGGCAGCAGAATTATGAAGCTGCCAGGGAAGGGGTAGCAAAAGAGAAAAGCCAGCACTCTATGGTATTAAGTTGTACATGCAGTTGAACTTCATCAGACATAGAGGCTTGACAGACATGAGCAACCCAATGCAACTCAGGAAGGGTGATTCTGCAGCTCTAAGTAGTGTATTAAAGATACTAGACTAGGTAAGACACCAGTCTTTCTACTTGTACTACTTATTTTACTTAGAATATACTGTAGTACTTATACTACTTATACTAAACTTATTGTATACTTATACTGTAACATAGTGGTTAAATTCATTAATACTTTGTAACTTCTCTAGAGTATTGTGCATGCATGTGTGCCAAAAAGTTTTCATTTGCTGTCACCCACATAGTGGCTTCTGAACATGGGTGAAAGGGCTTTGAATAGTACCCATGTGACAGTGTAAATAATTATTTCATTAATGGATCCTGGCAGGAGGGATATTTGATAAAATGATATTACTGCTATTGCTCATAAAGCCGGTGTGGACCTTAATGGCTGATTCTGTGCAATATTTCTCCCAAGTTCCTATGATAGCATTCATGACACAAAAGGCCACACGCACACACCTCGTAATCAATGTTCAAGTCATCTGAGTCTCCCTTAGTCCGGAAATGCTGCATGTGCTTGTCCACTGTGAAGTTCACTTGCTTGTTGGATCGCTCAATGAGAACTGAATGCCAGTGCCGGTCATCTAGGAGGCTGCCCAAGGTGACGGAGGTGTGGCTGTTACTGAAACGGAGCTTGGCATCTCCTGCAAAGGCAGTCAAAAGGCATGGTTGTGACCCACAGATTCTTCGTCTGTAGCACTAACTGTCTCTACAATGGATAGTAGCAGGCCTGTAGCCAGGGGTGGGCTTGGGAGGGCTGCCCCCACCCCAAATTTTCTGTGCTCCCCCTAAATACTTTTGCAACCATTTTTTTTTAAAGTGCAGCTTACAATTTGTCTTTAAAAGGCATGCAAATCAGATGAATTGACCCCTACTTTTTGCCAGCCTCCTCAGAACTTTTAGTCTGGCTACAGGCCTGGTAAGTAGCTAATATTCCTCCCCAGGCTTGTTCCTTCCAGGTTTCACAAGGAATTATTTTCCTAGCCATAAATGAGTGATCACCTTGAATCTACTCTTCCAAGTGTTGTTACTCTCTCTCTCTCTTTTCCATCATCCAACAGAGGGGAATGAGTTGGGTGCTCCAGAGAAACAGCCAGGAGGCTGCCTCCTCAGCATTTGCTGCTTGAGGCAGTTGCCTCACTCCACCTAATGGTAAGGCCAGTCCTGGTGATTGACGAATGTGGCTGCCTTGCATCTACAATAAAACATAAGCCAGTCTGGATGATAGTACAAAAGAGGAATATTTTTTCTCTCTGTTATTTAAATGCAAACTAAAAAGGGAGCTATTTCATGGGCTCTTTGCACTACCAGTCTATACATTAGAAATCTTGTACCTGGTCAAGAAGATGATGGCACACCAAATGTGGAATGCTTTCCCCAGGGAGATATGGGGCTCATCTACACCAAGCAGGATATTCCACTGTGAAAGTGGTATATAAAAGGCAGGAGCCACACTACGGCTTTACAGCAGTATTGAAGTGCACTGACAACTGTTGCAGCCCATGACAAATCCCATATACTGCTTTCATACCATTTTCATAGTGTTATATCCTGCTTGGTGTAGATGTGTCCTTGGCCCCAACCATTGTCAGTGCACTTCAGTACCACTATAAAGCAGTAGTGTAGATCCTACAGTGCACTTCAATACTGCTGTAAAGCAGTACTGTGGCTCCTGCCTTTCACATACCACTTTCATATCGCTTTCATAGTGGAATATCTTGCTTGGTGTAGATGAAACCATGCTCGCCTGGCACCTATCTTTTTTAAAAAAGTGTCTTTCTCTTAATGCCAAGCTGAACTATGCAGAAGGACCCATCTGTGAAGACTAACATCAGAAATTGTTTCTTGCTATATTCATTGATAAGACAAGGGGCATAAGAGAAACAGGGAAGGTATGGGTGGCATGAAATTAATGTACTACTGCATGATTGCAACTTTCCCCCATATTCAGCACTCCTATTTCTAATGAGTATGGGGTACTGCTATTCCAAAGAGTTGTTAGAGGAAAACCTAAATGCAGAATAAATCTAAAAGATTTACTTCCAACTCTTAACTTGAATCTGCCACAATAGTCCTTACGATTGGGTATCTGCAACCAGTCCAGACATTTGGTTTCTGAATGGTACTGAAATATAATGTTTTTTACATATGTCATGGCAGTATTAGAAGAATTGTTGCATTGCCTGTTACCCAGTTCTAAAGAGCAGTTGAGTCTGTAACACTTAAGCTCGCCATCTGGATTAATTGAAAATCTGCAATGTATAAATGTATCAGATGTATTGCAACCAAGTGCAATACAGTCTAATTATTCCTGGCATTTCAAGCCTTTACACACTGTGGGTTTTATTTTAATTTTAATGAGAACATTGTTATCTAAGCAAATTCAGAGTGAAAAACAGAAGGAACAAGAATTGTAATATTTTTGGAATGTCATTGAGGAAATCTGAAAAGGAAATAAGATTTAAATATGATCCAGTTTCAACCTTCAATACAGTGGAAGAATAAATAACTCTGCAATTCACCAACTAAATATTTGTAGAGTTATTTATTTAGGATATTTGTATCCCCAACTTTGTTCTAAAATAGTGATTAAGTTGCCTTAAATAAATTAAAGTCCACACTACCTTGTGCAATAAATAAACACTACAAATAAACACTACAACCAAAAAAATAAGTAGCCAAAATCAGTAAAAACATTATAGCAGGAGTGAATCACACAAATTAAAAAAACATGGGTGAATGGAGTAGACATCAGGCTGCTCCACCCACCAGACTCTGGGAACCATTTTATTTCCCATGCTTAGGACATGCAAGTAGATTGGTATGAAAGAAGGACCCCTTCAGGTATCCCAGCCTTAAATCACGTAGGATTTTATAGGCCAACCCAGGAGTTTGAATTGTACTCAGAAACAAATAGGCCGCCAGTGTAGATCTTGAAAAACTGGCAAGGGATGATAAACATGGCAGGTCCCCATAAACTGGCCACTGCATCCTGAACCAGTTGAAGTTTCCAAACACTTCTAGAGGAATTCACATTTCACCAAAATCTGGAATGCAGTTCGATGTCAAAATCCATACTTTTTTTGATGTTTGTGTTGCAGTTTGCAAAAAAAGGGGGGAAAGGTATATGTTTGAAAAAGTGTGTGCAAAAAAGTGCACATTTGAAACAATCTGTTAAAAATGCACATATTTTGGTAAAATATACACAAAATTGCTGTATTCAATGGAAAAATAACTTGCAAAAATGTGTACATTTGAAAAAAAATGTGTACAAAAAAAATCATATGAGGTTTTGTGCAGGCTATTTTTAAAAAAATATTTATGTAATGCATTAACAGAAATGTAATTCTGCCGCACCTGGCATAGCCGGGGCGCAGGGAGACCAATTGCGGGGCAGGTGGAATAAAGTAGCGTAGCTGTCAGCAACTGGCTGGCAAATCACACCACCGAGGAGGGGAGGAGACTATGAGGCTAATTAAAGGCTCATGCTCCTTCCCTCCTCCTCTTGTTCGAAAGCAGCTCCCTCCCTTCCTCCCAGTAGGCAGTACGGGCTTGCTGGTTGCCCGTTCAAGGGGCCAAGTAGGAATTTTTTGCTCATAATCTGAATTGGTTATGAGTTTTTTCAGCTACTTCATACTGTAAGACAGTTGTGAAGTATTAAATAGGTTAATTCAAATAATTTGGTCACATTTATTGGCAGGTAGGTGGGCATCTGAGGTTAGATAAGGTCGGTGAGGATTTCATGTCACCAAATGGTAAGGGATAATGCCTGAGGCTCAGCTGCTCCAAGCCCTGAGTCCAGCTACTGAAATTAGGGTTACCTTTGAGGCCAACCTTTCTCACCCACTCAGAGTCTGGCGGCATGAGGAGGGTGACAACGGAAGGCCCACCACCCCAAAAGGAGGAGCCAGGGGGTGACGACGACAAAGATGCCACCCACCTGGCTCAGAGTGTCTCACCCTGATTACCAACGGCTTAATGCTGTGTCAATTGGATGCTCGCTTAGGTTTCCCTTTGCAGATCCATTCAAATAAATGTTGGCCCTTAAACCCAACATACTTGTGTCGCCTCTTTATTTACACACTACACCTTCCCACAATGGAATGAATGTAGCTTAAAACCTGAGTGAAATTGAGCTTGAGAGATTTGCCATCCCTTAACTTCTTTCCGATGCAGCCTCCCACATTTCAGTCCTCTAGCTTTGAAGTTGGATAACTGTGGCCAGTTAACTTCTTTCAAGAAGGAGGTGCAGGTGGCGAAACAACTGAAGTTGTTGAAAGGTAGTTCCTGCTGTAGGTACCACTTGCACATCCAGCAGCAAAACCGAATCTAGACGCCCCTGCCCCCCAACCTGTGAATCAGAGTTTTAACGGGGAGTACAACCTCATCTAGAACATGTCAAAAACTGAAAGCCATCTGGAGCAGGCTGATCTGAAGCACATGCCTAACAAGCAATAAGTTCAAAGTGTATAGACAAAGAAGGTTACGAATGGAAGGCTAGCGGGCACTGAAGAACTCTATAACACCTACTACCCCACAGTTAAACTATAGAATGCACTACCACTAGTGATCACAACCAATTTGATTGGCTTTAAAAGGGGAGTGGACAAATTCATGGACAACATCAATGGCTACTAGTCCTGATGACTCTATGCTACCTCCCGGATCAGAGGCTGTATGTGTATGTATAGCATTCTCTGGGTAACATGAGTGGAAGAACGCTGTTCCACTCATGTCCTATTTGTGGGTTTTCTGTTGACAGCTGTGTGAAAAGAATACTGGACAAGATGGACCTCAGTCTGATCCAGCATGATTCTTCTTATGTTGTTATTCTATCTGCCTCCTATATATTTTTTTCTGATCTGAGTCCAGCCCTTGTCTGCTGTCACAACCTGTGCTGCCTTTGTCCCAAGTCTTTCCCTTCACACAGGCACAAATAGACACATGTCCACACATCCTCCTGGCCCACCCCAACACAGACAAAATCACACACAGACACACCTTCCGTCTTCTCTCTCACACACACAACACACACAGTTGACACACACATGCCACATGCAAACACAGGGTTTTCCCTTCCACCCCGGCCCCCAATGAGAACTAAACAGAACACAAAAACGGGTCCATGTTTCACATGGAAATAACAAATTGAATAGTGCCATTAATGAGTAGGTCAATTTTTTAAAAAAAATTGTCCTGAAGCTCAATGTCATTCTAACACCATATATATATATATATATATATATATATATATATATACACATACACACACACACACACACACACACACACACACACACTGATTGTTTGCCAGATGATGTACTTGTATCTAAGAGAAATGCAGCAGGGAGCAAAAATAATTCATATATTAAATTCCCAAACAGAAGGCTGTGTGTGGTGGGACAACCAAGAGCTCGCTGGGAGGTGATGATGAAAACAACAATAATTTGCATAGTTCCTTTCCATGAAATCCTATGTATTGTTTACTTCGATGGATTTTAGAATAGCTTCCATGGAGTGATCAAAATGCTTTACTTAAGTGAGAAAAGTGATAGAGTTACAAAGCTGAAAAATGATCTGTGATGAGGAGGTACAGTGGAAATACAGAGGGTGCATATAGTTTGAATAAAACTTGCAAAATACTGTGTATGTGTTTTGTGATAAAACAAATGAAATGTTTCATTTTACATTTACTTGGTAGAGAATTTTGGGAGGCCATTTTCATTCATCCCTATTGTTACTGGTGAAACTGTACAGAGATACATCTACTGAGATGGAAAAGAGTTGGTGAAAGGCTATGTAATATTAATTCATGAGGCTATAGAGAACTTTGAAAAAGGCTGTAAGAGAATGAAGAACATAAAATAAGGAACTTCACAATACCCACTAAGATCAAAGTTGGGACGCTGAAATGTAGTAGCACAAGGATAGGGTGGGGGTGGGGGTGGAGGATAGAGGGGTTTTGTTTGTTTTTAATGGATTTACACGTTCTGCTCTTCTTGGAAATGAATGTGAAAATGGACACAATTTGCAGTCATAAACCCATACATGCCCAGGCTTGAGGTGCATTCCATGAAGGAAAACAACATGTTTGATAACATGCTCACATTTGAAAAACTCACTGTGTACTTTTCTAAAATGTGCATTAACATGTTTGGTCAATGGGGCATGCACCAATATCAATGTGTCCATTTGAAAAATGCACACAAAAATATGTATGCAGTTTGTTTTTGTTTGTTTTTTTAAACTGCATGGACCAGGCGTGGAATGGACTTGGAGCAGGAGAAAGGAGGAAATTCCCAGAAACATAATTGGATTGACTTCCAACACTTTCCCTACCACTGATTGGCTTTCCCCATAGGTCAACATCCCTTCATAGGATAAAATTTCCCCAATCCCTGCTTTCTGCACTGATCTGTGGGTAGGTCCCAGTGAATTTGTGGGATTTACATCTCAGTAGACATGCACAGTTTTGCACTGCATACGGCCTCTCTGTTTTTAAAATCAGTAGGTTAGCCTGAAAATTGTGCCTAAAAAGCAGACTCACTAATTCTGTCAAAGAGCTCAGTGTTTAATGTTCCATTTAGCAATTGATATTTTGCATTTGTAATACACTAATCTCCTTAGGTAAGAAATAATAGACATCATTTCTGATTTTTTTTTAAGTAACAAAGAAGGAGATTAGTTGAGGACAAAGCTGGTTAATGGATTTATGTAACAACAAGGAGAAAGCTCTGGAAAATTGTCACGTGCATTTTAAACAAACATAATTAATCAGAAAAGGAAAGACGAAAGAAGGGAAAGGGGAAAGAAAAAAGGTCTCATTTTAATGCTTTTAGCTCAGTCTCCTCAGATGAAAATAACATTTAGTTAAATTTAGCACATAACCACAGAATATTTCTAAGCACAGAATATGATGTCACTTCATTTAGCATAGAATTAGATGCTACTTCATTTCAACCTAGACGAAATCAGGTTGGGCAAAAACATGGATCTTTGACTAATTTCTGTTAGGCCACATAGTGCCAGATGAGTGTTGAGATTTTTGCAAAGGATGCTGGATGAAGTGGGAAATTGCTGATGTTTTTAAGATACAGTGCATACTCAGGATACTTACATGGTCTAGATATGCCTTTGCTGTTGCATGTGAACTCTTCTTTTATAAATTTAAGACACATATCAGAATTCCATGGGAATTCTAGTAAAATAAAAAGTGGGTAACAAGTTAGCCTGTAGAAGACTAGATTAGATGCAGGTGAAAAAAGAGAATTAAGGTGCAATCCTATGCATCTTTAGAGCACAAAAAACACACCTGCTGCCTAAACATGCATAGGATTGCATGTTTAATTATTCTTTCTTTTTGTTTAAGAGCTAAGGCTTCAATAATAAAAATGATAAAAGATTTGCACCCCAAATCTGCTCTCCACACAGCTCATATATTTTATAAACCAGTAGATATTACTAAACCTATCACAAGTCCAGTATTCTTTCTGTACAAGACAACTGACACCTTACACTTCTTGCCACTTGAGAAAGTGGTGGACAGGAAAGTTGGAAAGAAGTTTTCCTTGCAGCAAACCACCATGTTCCATTCCAATGTTGGCACCAACAGGGGGCCTTTTTTCAGGAGGCCTTATTACCTGGTAGTTTTATCATGGTTTTGGTCCAAGCCACGGGCATTTTGACATTGAGAGCTGAACACTGGAGGTTCTAGGAGTGTGCATTTACAAAAGCTCACACTATGGCAGAGCTGAACATTTGAACATTTGGCTCAAGTATGTACAGGACTCCAATGAGGGGTGAAACTCTCCCCCCTCTTTTGCATTTTGGGAATGGGGTGAAATTCTTGAGGGCAGGGATTGGAAATTTCACTGCTGCTCTCTTGGTTTCTTCTTCCTGCTGGCCAAAATCTTTAATTTTCTAAAATAAACCCAGAATGATGCTACATCATGATGCAACATCAATCCGAGCTGCCATTTTTAACCCAGAATGAATCTCAGAACAACGGTATATTGTGACAAAGCATCATTCTGGAGACATTATTAAGAGCTAAAGATGGCAACCAGCAACAGTGAGGAACCAGAAAGGAAGCCAGTTGTACCTCTCTCTCCACCCTTGAAGTCAACCCATCCCTCCAAATAGCTGAAATACACCCCACTTTCATTACTCATGAATGGGGCAGTATCATGGTGGTGGGAAAGTATTTTAGCTTAAACCTACTTCTATGGATATTGTAGAAGAATATGCACTATCAATTTTTTGGAGAACATGCCATATGGCAGAGGTGAAAAACTTGTCGCACTGCACTGATGGGAGTTGTAGGCCCCAGATTGCCCCCTTCTGTCATATGATGATATTGGGGGCAAATGGTAGTAAATATGAGAAGCACTCTGGTTATCCGTCAAGAGCACAATTATAGAATTAGCTAACGAGAAATCACACATGGAAAAACAGATACTAATTATCAAGCTTTGGGTTCCTTAGATGCCTGACATGCTTGGCTATTTGGTTTTAAAGGATGTTGTGTTTTGACAGGTTTTAAAGGATGTTGTGTTTTGAATTAAGTAGAACATGCTTGATAAAATGCTGTAGAACTGACCTGAATTCTTGCTAGAAATTGAAAGGAAGCTGAAATATCCCTTTGGGAGATCTGTGTTCCGTCCTATCTTCTATATTAATATTTTTGTGTAGTAGTTAATGTGTTGGACTAGGATTTAGGAGACCTGGGTTCTATTCCCCCCTCATCCATGAAGATCACTATGGCCATTCTATACCTGCCTTTTTTCCTGGGGTCATCCCTGTGCATCCAAATGACACAAAGGGGATCCTAGGAGCAGGCAGGGATGATCCCTCCATTTCCCTGGGATAATTCTTAGGTGTAGAAAGGACCTATGTGACTTTGGGTCTGTCACTCAGCCTCATCTACCTCACAGGGTTGTTGTGAGGATAAAATAGAGACAAGGGTTATGTACTCTACCTTGGGCTCCTTGAAGGAAAGGCAGAATATAAATGTCACATGTAACATAAAGTGATGATGATGATGATTTCTTAGATAGACTCTAAACTACATACAATTTTACATTGCATTTGAGAAGTGTTATCCCCTAGATTGTGGATGATGGATAGCTCAGCATAGTGTTCAGCTTGTAAAGAAGGTTTCTGCACTAGTTCTCTGTGTTAAGTTGTGAACTTAAGAACATGAGAAGAGCCATGCTGGATCAAATCATCAGCCCTATCTAGTCCAGCATTCTGTTCCCATGGTGGCCAACCAAATTTATTTATTTATTTTATTTATTACATTTCTATACCGCCCAATAGCCGGAGCTCTCTGGGTGGTTCACAAATGCCACTGGGAAGCCCAGAATCAGGACAGGAGTGCAATAGCCCTCTCCTGCTGTCATTCCCCAACAACTGGCATACTACCTCTTATTCTGGAGGTAATATATAGCTATCATGACTAGTAATCATTGATAGTTTAATTATCCGTGAATTTGTCTAATCTCCTTTTAAAGCCATCCAAATTGATGGCTATCACTAGATTTTGCAGTGGCAAATTCCATAGTTTAACTATTTGCTGTATGAAGAAGTACTCCTTTTTATCTGTCCTGAATCTCCCACCAATCATCTTTAGGGGATGACCTTGGATCCTAATATTACACGAGAGCGAGAAAAATGTCTCCACATCCACTTTCTCCATACCATGCATAATTCTGTTCACCTCTATCATGCTTTCCTTTACTTTGTTTCTCTCTCTAAGCTAAACAGTCTCAGATGTTGCAAACTTTCCTCACAGGGGCATTGCTTCAGCTACTTGATAATTTTGCTTGTCCATTTCTGCACCTTTTCCAGCTCTACAATATCTTTTGGGAGGTTTGTTGACCAGAACTGTACACTGTATTCCACGTGCAGTCACACTGTAGATAAAATTGTTGTTTATTCGTTCAGTCGCTTCCGACTCTTCGTGACTTCATGGACCAGCCCACGCCAGAGCTTTCTGTTGGCTGTTGCCACCCCCAGCTCCCCCAAGGTCAAGTCTGTCACCTCCAGAATATCATCCATCCATCTTGCCCTTGGTCGGCCCCTCTTCCTTTTGCCTTCCACTTTCCCTAGCATCAGCCTCTTCTCCAGGGTATCCTGTCTTCTCATTATGTGGCCAAAATACTTCAGTTTTGCCTTTAATACCATTCCCTCAAGTGAGCAATCTGGCTTTATTTCCTGGAGTATGGACTGGTTTGATCTTCTTGCAGTCCATGGCACTCTAAGAATTTTCCTCCAACACCTCAGTTCAAAAGCATCTATCTTCCTTCGCTCAGCCTTCCTTATGGTCCAGCTCTCGCAGCCATAGGTTACTACTGGGAATACCATTGCTTTAACTATGCGGACCTTTGTTGTCAGTGTGGTGTCTCTGCTCTTAACTATTTTATCAAGATTTGTCATTGCTCTCCTCCCAAGAAGTAAACGTCTTCTGATTTCCTGGCTGCTGTCAGCATCTGCAGTAATCTTTGTGCCCAGAAATACAAAGTCTGTCACTGCCTCCACGTTTTCTCCCTCTATTAGCCAGTTATCAATCAAGCTGGTTGCCATAATCTTGGTTTTTTTGAGGTTTAACTGCAACCCAGCTTTTGCACTTTCTTCTTTCACCTTCGTCATAAGGCTCCTCAGCTCCTCCTCGCTTTCAGCCATCAAAGTGGTGTCATCTGCATATCTGAGATTGTTAATGTTTCTTCTTGCAATTTTAACTCCAGCCTTGGATTCGTCAAGCCCAACACGTCGCATGATGTGTTCTGCATACAAGTTGAATAGGTAAGGTGAGAGTATACAACCCTGCCGTACTCCTTTCCCAATCTTAAACCAGTCCGTTGTTCCGTGGTCTGTTCTTACCGTTGCTACTTGTTCGTTATACAGATTCCTCAGGAGGCAAACAAGATGACTATTTAGCATTTATTTTTGATTCCACTTCTAATTATGTCCAACTTGGAAGTTGACTTTTTCATAGTAACCACTTACTGGGTCAGTATTTTCATCAAGCTGGAATAGCTTGATGAAATAGCTTCTCTGCTGTGGCACCCCGGCTGTGGAATGAGCTCCCTAAGGAGGTTCGCTTGGCACCTACATTATATTCTTTTAGACCCCCAGCTGAAGCCCTTTTTATTTTCTCAGTATTTTAACAGGCTATAAATTAATTTTAACTTGGTGTTTTAAATTTGTATTTTAAATTTGTATTTTTGCATTGCTGCTCTTTTTATCTGGTTGAGCTTTTATATTGTATTTTATATTATGTTTTTATACTGTTTTATACTTGAATTGTCTTAATTTTGTAAACCGCCCAGAGAACTTTGGCTATTGGGCAGTATAGAAATGCAATAAATAAATAAAAATAAATAAATAGCTACTATTTCGTACTAGGGGTACTTTCTCTCATATCGAGGTCCTGATGTCATTTTCTATTACTATGCTGTGGTAATTCAAAAGGCCCATTCAGAATGAGCCTGTTATATTTGCCTCAGTATTTTGCTTAATGTGAAATTTCAAGTCAAGCCATAAGGTTCCTATTTCAGTGAAACACCTGAAGAATTTGATGGGAAGTAATAAGAGAAGAGTAGTGAAATTCCTCAGGGAGTGAGTTACACATGTTTCTTAAGTCACACTGACCAGGACAGAAGGTGTGTGTGTGGGGGGGGGACTTTTCTTTGTTTTTTTAATGTTTTGTTGTCCATGGTTGATCTTTTGATATATTAGGAAAATGTTCACAAAAAATGTGTATACTAGTGAAAATAATGCTCAAAAATGCATTATATTAGCTAAAGTTGCATAAGAAATACATATAATTATGTATTTACACGATGCACACACATTTCTATCCTAAGTGTTTTTAACCATTCTCAAAGTTTAGAACAAATGGCACTTAAGCCTTGGAAAATTAGAAATGGAAATAACCCAAAATTTAGAGATTAGTATATCCCTAAAAATAACTGTACGAGATCCATGGTGTATTGGGGAAACAGAAGGACTTTTGGTACAGTACCAGAAGAGTAGTGGAGCTTTCCAGCCCCCAAATGAGGAGGCTTCCAGTGGCAGACCTTCTCTTACATAAGCAGACCTTCTTCTCCATATGCAGGACAATGGCAGGCGCCATTAATTTAACTCAAAGAAAAAAGCTTTAGACCAGAATTTCAAAGCTTGTGAACTGCCAAGCTAAATGAAGCCAAACTAGCCATAAGCAGTGGCCCACCAAGGCTTGATAAAACTCCTGGTTTCGTTTCCTTGCTAGTCAGCAAAGGTAGGAGTGGCTGGTGGGATACATTTGGCTTTATGCATCACCAGTCATGTAGGTGTGTCAAGAATTCACTCATCTAAAAATACATCTTGAGGAATATCATGAATCTATTATGAGATAACCTATGTAGCTTGCCCTTATGTAAGATACGTGTCTGCTGATGGGAAAAGCCTTATGAGAATACTACTTTGTAATAGGGCTTAGTTCATTATTTCAAAATCCTTCTCTTAAGGGAACACTACCTTGGTTCATGCCATGCCTTATTACCAATCTGCTTAATGCTCTTTTGCCACCCACTATCTTCCTCCTACTTACCAGCTGCCCCACATTTATTCTGTCATTTTTGTAGTTCATCTGTTTACAGGGAAACACAGCAGTATTTCCCTGTGTTAAGGATGATCAGTAAAAAAAGCATTCCACCATGTTAAAAGGCGTTATTGGGGGTGGTCATTCTAGCATCCTAAAATGGAAAATATTTCACCAATCTTTCTGAAATGGAGTCCTGCCAGAGAGAAATGCTGGTTTTATATACCCTGCGCGTTTCAAGAAGATTGGTGAAATATTGAGGGCAGGATGTTCACTTTAAATGACAAAAGGGGGGAAACCTCTCTGTTTCAAACTGACACAGAAATGCTTCCGGGGTGGCAACCATTTTTTTGCATAGTAAAAGCTCAAAATTGGGAGCCTTACCATGCAATCCATTAGTAGGATTGTGTTCCCCTATCCTCCCCATTGATGGAATGGCCTTTCTTTTTTCAAAAAGTCCATTCCATCAATTTTTAATTATTTTTTTAAAAATCCTATGTTTCCCTATAGGGAATCTGATAAGGCAACGCATGCGCCTCAGATCAGATTCCCTGGAGGGAGGGGGGGAGAAGAAGGGAGAGTGCGGCCCGTGCCCAGCCATGAGACATCAGGTAAGTGGGGGTGGGGGGCTTGCCTGGAGACACTGCTGCAGTTTGTGCAGTGGCGGGGCCAGGTAGGGGGCCAGACGGGAGGGGGGTTTCTTATTACCTGCTCCGGCGGCGACGGAGAAGGTAAGTGAAGTGGGGTGGGTGGGTGGGCATGGGGTGGGTGGGTTGCCTAGAGCCGCCACCACCACCGCAGTTTGTGCAGCGGCGGCGGCGGGTCCAGGTAGGGGGCCAGGCGGGAGGGGGGTTCTTACCTTCTCTGTTGTCGCTGGGCCCAGGCTTGAATCAAGCCCCCGGGTCCAACCGGAAGCAAGGCCACAAGTGCAGCCTTGCTTCCTGGTTGACCAGGGGGCTTGATTTATGTCCGCGCCGGCCACCACGGAGCAGGTAAGTGGGGTGGGAGGGCTTTCCTAGATCCGCTGCTGCCGCCGCTGCCATATGTGCGGTGGCGGCGGCAGAGCCAGGTAGGGGGACAGGTCCGGGGGGGTTTCTTACCTGTACTGTGGCGGCCGTCGCAGGCTTAAATTGAGCCCCCTGGTCAAACCAGAAGCAGGGCCGCATTTGCAGCCTTGCTTTCTGGTTGACCAGGGGGCTCGATTTAAGCCCGTGATGGCCGCCACGGAGTAGGTAAGTGGGGTGGGCTGGGCTTGCCTGGATCTGCCACTGCCATCTGTGCGGCGGTGGCAGAGCCAGGTAGGGGGACAGGCCAGGGGGGGAGCAGGTTCTTACCTGTTCCGTGGAGGCCGGCATGGGCTTAAATCGAGCCCCCTGGTCAACCAGGAAGCAAGGCTGCACCTTGCAAGTTTCTTGCGGCCTTGCTTCCTGGTTGACCAGGGGGCTCGATTTAAGCCCACACCGGCCACCACGGAACAGGTAAGTGGGGGGGGGGGGCTTACCTGGATCCGCTGTCGCCACAGTCTAGGGAAGGGCTGCTCTAAACAAAACAAGAAGTAGGTGGCTCTAAGTTGTTCCTCATCAGTTTTCTACAACCCCACAGTCACCTGTGCATATCCTATTCTCCATCCTGTCTTCATGGTTTATCTGCTTTGGGAGAATGAGAATTTCACTGGTACTTTCTGCCTCCTTAGGGAGGATGTGGTGTTAAGGCTTGTGTGCCTTAATTCCCAATTTCCCTGCTTTTTGGTGCTTGGTTGAAAACTACATCCTTAACGTTGTTTTGTAAACTGTAGTTTTTTTGTTTATTGAATTATATACATAGATGAGAATATCTGTCTATCTAGTTATATCTATATATATTCTCATTGGGGAGTGTGGTGTGTGTGTGGTGTCACACATCACACATTTGGATATTCTGATGTTGTTAGACCACCTCTTTACAGAGTCTAACAGTTGAATAGTGATCTCTGATTATGGGAATTCTGTATAAGAGAATAGTAATAATGCTTATCAAATAATTTTCTGAGATGAGAAAACCACTGTAGAAGAGAAAATCCTTGATTTATTTCTGAAGTACGAGAGCATAGGTCAGGGATTAGCATGCGATACTGAATTTTAAGATTTAGCCAGAAGAGACTAACTTCCTCTTATCAGATGCTAATGAACAACTACAGGAAGTTTACATTCCAAAAGGAGAGACCCCACCCCCCCCACCCCCAAGTATGAAGAAAATGGGTGGAGGGATTCCCCTTTTCTCTCCCCCCCCTTCTCAGGATCCATTGTTGTCTTTTTGCTTCACATGAACTCACTATATACTGCAGACTTGTACTCTAGTCTTTCTTCTTCTTTCGCTTGATTGCTCACCAATAGCTGAATGCAGTATATATAGCTAACACACCTCACCCAAGATGGGGGTTCAATTACAGGGAATCAAAGACCTGTTTTCTGCATGGACAGAGATGACCCAGCATGGAGGAGAGTTGCAACAGCTGTGAAATGAATCCTTGAAGTGGACAGATGGGCTAGGATACACTGCAGCTCTAAAATGATCATCTGAGAAAAGAATTATTTTCTAACCAGAGAGGGGGAGGGGGAGGGGGGGCTGATAAGAGAAAACTATAGCAGACATCACAATTGAATTCTTTTGCCTTAAAGGGCAAGGAACAAAAACAATATAACAAACAAATAGTTATTTTAATTGATTAGCAATTTTGCTCTAAACAGAGCAATCTGTTCATTAATTAATAAAAATAAATAAGAGTAAGGCCCTGTTCAGAAGACACCTTAAACCACAGCTTTAACCATGGTAAATATTGCTTTTTTTTTTTTTTTTTAACAATGGCCCTGTTCAGACAACACACTAAACCATGCTGAGGCTGCTAACCCTTTTGAAGCAAATGGTTAGTGAGCGTGTTTAAACTATGGTTATGTAGCCACCATGGTTAGGAATGGTTCACACAACATGCTAAGTCATGACATGCTAAGCCATAATGTTTAGCTCAAAGTGCTTAACCACTGTGGCTTAGTGTGTCATCTGAACAGTGTTCCTGACTCTGAGCGTATTTAATGAGGATCTCTGGGTCAGTAAACAAACTGAACCACCAATTAGGGCTATGCTCTTATATCCAGAGGGGAAAGAAGGTTTTACACAAAGAGAATTGAGATCAGTTGAACTGCACAACCTATCCTGTTTCGGCCTCTGACCAAATTGCAGAGCTGGGAATAGGGTAAATATTAGCTTCCATGTAGCTTGTAGAGATTAGTTAGAAGCTAGGTAAGTGGCCTTGGACATTTTAGCAAAGGGGTCAGTATACATGCTTCCTAAGACTGACAAGTTGAGCACTACGTTTAGTGGAAAGCTGAGACATTAAATAAATGAATGAATATTGTGACTCCAGGAGGGGATCTACACTAGTATATGAAACGTTGTTTTTACAGTCATTGAACGTTTTGTTTTTGAATGATTTAAAATGTAGCAGTTTTAAAACGTTTACTTACTTTTCTCTTTCTGTGGGAATGCATTCCTTTTGGCCACACTAAGAAAAGAAATACATTTGTTCTTTTTCCCCATCTGCCAATTTCCCCTCCCACTTCCTCTTCTCTTCGAGATCCTCCACTGGCAAACAATCCAGCAATTAGCCTCCCAAAAGTGAAACTAAAAACGTCTTCCAAAAATAGGCTTGAAAGAAAAAAATAGCTCCAACTTTGGGCATGGAAATTACATAAACATGCCCCCAGGAATGCGATTGGCTAATTAAGAACTACAGGAAACCCATTTAATTAGATGAAATCGGCCACATCATACCAAATAGAACAACTTATTTCAGAGAAGTTCAAACTAAAAAACAGAGAACAGAGAACAATAAAACGTCACAAACTGGAAGTCATGTCGCGAAATACTACCAAGCGCACACTTAATGATAGTAAGACACGTTTTAACTTGACTAGTGTAGATCCCCTCCAGGAGTGGGATCAAGCCACTGCCATAGATGAGAAGTCGTGGCAGGCAAGCTAATACCTATGCCATTTGGAATGGCACCAGTGGAAATGGATTCATTTAAGAATGTTTGGCAGAATATTGAAATTCATGCATTTTCATTTTGGGATCATCCCAAACCAAGGTCTGCCATGTCCTTAATGATGGCATTGTGAGTACAACGAAGACTAAAAGTCTTCCTGCCTTCCCAAGCCCTTCACTCCACTTCCTTCCTAGAGTTGTATAATCTTAACACTCTTAGGTCATCCTGGGCAGAAGGTTATATATGACAGAACCTTGTTAGCCAAGAGTTAGGCACAGTTGAATTTTAAGATGCCTTTTAATAATGTGCTGTTTTTAATAATGTATTAATTTTAAATGTTTTAATTATATGTATTTTATGGCATTTGCATTTGTGTTGTACCCTGGCACGATCAGGAGGGAGAGGTGGATATATATATATATATATATATATATATTATTATTATTAAAATGCTCTGAAGGCAAGGACAGAGTGAGATGAAACTTACTCCACATGAAACACAAAAATAATCTGGTGTTGTGTCAGTTACTGAGAAGTCCACTTGCCCTGCTATTTTGGAGGTATACTAGGGAGAGGTGAAATCCCCCAAGCCCTGTTTGCACGAGGGCTGTGCACGGACCCCCCCAAACCACTTCGTGGCCCGATCCGGAACTTTTAGATTGGGCCTGAACTGCTTTGGATCAATCTGACCCTCCCCCGCTCCACTCTGCAGAGCTAGATCCAGAGCAGTGGATCGAGATTTTGCCCCCCCTTCCCTACTTACTTGCCTCTGCAGTGGGCGGTGGAGGCAGGTAAGTGGTGAAGGGGGACAAAATGGGGGCCAAATAAGGCCCCTTACCACCTTACCTGGCTCTGCTGCGGTGGGCGGAGCCAGGTAAGCCCCCCTACCCCCACTTACCTGCCTCCATTGTGGTCCGGTGCCAGCTTCAACTGAGGCCCAGGCCTCAAAGCGGAAGTAGGCCATGGCCTCCTTCCTCTTTGAGGCCTGGGCCTAGGTTGAAGCCTGCACCAGATTGGGTCTCTGCACTCCGGATTTGTGATCCAAATCAGAGCAGAGCACAGCCCTAGTTTGCACTCTGCTCATCAGACTCCCACCGGTTGCCCCAACCCAGCATACATGTGGAGCAAGCTGCCAGATTGTCCATGGGTGCCTGATGAGAACTTGTGTCTTTTTTTCTTTGTCCATGAGCTGCAATTTGTGAAAATTAATGACTAGGAATATTTACGCAAATTGCAATTTGTGCAAAACTGTGAATAGTGCAATTTATGTTAAAATACTGGCGTGAAGGACGATTTACGCTTGCGATTTTAAGCAACTTAAGCCATTTATGGTCACAATTTCGTGCAAAACGTAATTTCGTTAAATCCTCCAGCCACAAATGTGTGCAAAGCTGTATTTGCACGAATCAGGAATTGCGCAACCCCCACCCCCACCCCAAAGTGGGAAAATGCAAGCTTCCCCAACTCAGTGCGTGCAGGGTGCTGAGCTGGCAAAACCTCACTGAGCTCTACCCCAAAACGGATTGCTCCAACATCGCTAACCTCACGTACATTGACTATAAAATCTCCATTTTGTCCCAGAAAGCTGGCTAAGCAAGTACCTATGATCTGCCAGGACACAAGCGCCACTAATGCTCTGTGGATGTTCACAGTAATCAGAACTTTCCGGTGCAGAGCACACACCCCTATTACAAAACTATAAAAAATAAAAAATAATATAATATAGAAAACATTAAAGAGCCAGCATTGCAATTAACAAGCAGAACAACAAATTAAACATTAAATGCTTCTCTAGTAGCTGCTCATTGAACCATTGTGGGTAATGGCACACAGAGAGCATCATCAGATGGAGGGATCGTGTTTCCCTGCTGCTGTCCCACAATAGTGATGAACAGCTTCCTCTTTCATCATAGCAATGACCACGTGGCCCATTCAGTGGACATTTTTATTGCGCTGCTTTTCCTGTACTCAGAAGTCAGTGGCAACAAGTTTCACTCCCCCCCCCCCCAAAAAAAAAGTTTTACTGGGGTCTTATTTTGTTGCGGCAAAAAGACCAGAAGGAGCAGGAGATGTGCTGGAGTCATCAAAATGACCCGCAAAGAACTGTGAGTGCCCAGTAACTAGAGCGCGATAAAACTCTCATCTGATGATGCTTAGAGAAAAGCTCTCAAAGACTATCTTTGCAATCGAGCAGGAACATATGGAAGAAGGCACTCCTTAAGCAAATTAGACCCTGCACCCCTTCCCTACCTACTCACTTCTTCCCTACATCCACATCTGTTATTTTTCTGTTGGTTCAGTCTGGGCTCCTAAAGAAAACACAGCCTTGTGATTCCCTTCAAACTCTCCAAGAAAAAGCCTTAGAATGTTCTACATTCCAGAGAGCAGTGCTACCCCATATTCCCCATTGCACCAAAGGACAACCCTGAACCTGGGAATGAGATCCACTGTATTTCAACCCTCCTTTTTATTTCCCTCTTTCTCTGGAATAGGTAAATCTTGGTGTTTTAATCTTTCTCTCCCTTTCTAGTTCTTCCCTATCATCTCTACATTCAACCCTTGGTGCTGTTCAATCCCAAATCACTAAATCCATTGCATTAGGCCTCCAACCCCACCTGTCATTTCCCTAACACTCTCCTGATTCCCTGCAGAGGGTTTGGAAAATTCCCTGTAGTTTCCTTGTCTGTTTTTACCTAGCTGGGAGTCCAAGCTGAGATGGATTTTTTTCTCCATTCTGTAACAAGAGTCAAGCGTCTGGATATTCTTGTATATTTTGTTATAAAACGTATTCTTTGTTTCAAATCTTTATCAGTAAGGTTTCCCTGGTTTAAGTGTAAAGCACAATCACAACACACCTCATATCTTGGCTCAAGATCAATTATTATTTGAACTAGTAAATGCTAGTTTCACTGTGCTTATCCTGTTTTGAAAATGAATGGTGCTTAAATTGTATTTCCAAAAGAACAGAAATTAACAAAACCTAAATAAAATCACCACATTTTCCGACAGGCTATCAGCATAACAAGCTATTTTTATTGGTTTGCAGTAATCAACATGTACTGAAGCAGACAATGCATGAAAGCAGCTACAGAGATTGAAAATGATACACATTTCTAAGCAAATTAACCTACATCAAAGTGAAAGCACACTGCCTATGGCTTTAGAAGAAGTGAGCAGGTAAAGAGGAATGTGGAAGGCACAGCCAAGCTAAGTCAAATGCAATCAGGGCCTCCTTACAAATTAATGTCAGGCAAGCAGCATGGCTGAAAGTAAACACCTCTGAGGCTGTAATCCCAGACCCACTTACCTGGGAGTGCATCCCCATTGCAATCAACAAGACTTGCTTTTGAGTTGTCATATATAGGCTTGCGCTGTAAATGGACGATCCAGCACAAACACAAGCACATTTGAGGCTGCAATCTTAATTATACCTATTAGGGATTCAATCCCATACTTCTGAGAAAATTTGCTTAGGATTGCACTGCATGTCCTAAATCCCACTGAATAAGAACAGGGTCTCAGGATTCAATCATACAGCAAGTCATTTGTGCTTCCAAGACTGCAGTGCAATTAACACTGAAAACAGTATTGACATTGATAGAATCAGAGGCTTAAGTGTTCACAATGCATAGAATCAGTCAGTACATCTTACTGACTTGCGTGGGATCCTAACTACACACAACAATCAGGCAAAGAATTGCAATCCAAGATCTTTTTATCTTAATGGATAAAGTACATAGTTTGGTGATAACTTGTTCAAGCCTTATTGAAAGTAACGGATTGGCCAAAAGATTGCATGTAAGCGGCAAATGCTAATTCTATGTAGTTAACATAACATGCATATTATTTTCCCGAGCATGATCAGATACCAAATACAGCTGGTCAACAGCACACCTAAAAACTACTCCACTAGCAGTGATATTAGTATGTACTAGCATCTTTTACTACCAAATCTTCAAAAATGCAGAATGCAGATCATGCAGAGAGTCTACACATGAAAAGCTTGTACAGCATCAAGCGCTGGGTATAGATTTGTTCATGTGCAGATGAACAAGACTGAAGACGTAACCCTTCAGATTGCTGGACCATACTAGAAAACCCACCTTGAAATAAAAATGTGTCATAACAAAACAATATATATATATGTATCCATGCCATTATATTACTCCCTTTTCTATTATTATTATTATTATTATTATTATTATTATTATTATTATTATTATTATTATTATTATTATTATTATTATAGATTGACTTTAGTGCCTGCAGACTAAAGGAAACCACCACCACCACCACCTTGGGACAAGATATACTGAAATGTCTGAACATACCCAAGTTGATGTGCAAAGAAAGCTTCCCATTCTGCAGCTCCAGTGTGATGTAGTCTCCACGCTGCCCTTCTCCATGAAACAGGACCCCATCTCCCTGCATGCTCTTGAACTTCAGGGAAACAACATCTTTGAAGGTACTCATCAATTTTTGGTTGAATCTGTAGAGGAGGGAGCTCCTCCCATCAAAGTCAGCAATATCAGATTCTACAGCGGAAAGAAAGCAGATAGACATTAAGCAGAAGGCACACACAGAGAGAGAGCTGTATTTCATATCAATATCAAGCAAGTACCTCTAATTTTGTTTTGTTTTTTGCTTTCTTCAGGGTAAGAGATGGGTGCATTTGATATTTTACCAAGAATATAATTCTCTGTGTGGATGAAGTTTGTCCGGTACAACATGGGAAAGTAACTCTAACCTTACCTTACTGTTGCATGAATTACTTACTGTTGCATGAATTACTGAGCTCATACAAAGGGAAAGGTGGGTAATAAATAAAATTATCATCATCATCATCATCATTATCATCATTATTAACACAACATAATAGTGAGTTGTTAATGTGCAGTGGCTCACTGCAAAAATTCAGACAGACCTTGTCATGTCTCCATGTGAACCTTTCCTTTGTAATTTTGAAACTTGTAGAAGAGTGAACCTCATACACACAAGCAGCTCTCTGTAATGATAACTGGTGCCACTTCAGTCTTCTCCATTTAGCAGCTATAAAGTGTACATTAGGCTAGGATGACCATATGGCAAGGAGGACAGGGCTCCTGTATTTCAATACAGTTATATTGAAAAGGGCATTTCAGCAGGTGCCATTTGTATGCATGCAGCACCTGGTGAATTTTCCCCTTCATCGCAACAGTTAAAGCAGCAGGAGCCCTGCCTTCTTTTGTATCTGATCTAGCTAGGCAGGGTTTCTGCCACTTAAACTGTTGTGATGAAGGGGGGATTTCACCAGGTGCTGCATGCATACAAATGGCACCTGCTGAAATGCCCTTTTCAAAACAATTGTTAAAAACACAGAAGCCCTGTCGTCCTTTTCATATGGTCACCCTAGATTAGGCTTCAACTTTTGGGAATTCAATAGGATACAAAACCTCAATATTATGGAGTGCCTTATTAACTTTATCTGGTGAATCCTAGCAAGTTACACAACAGCAGTCTAAATGGTGCAATATATATTTTGATACTACATGCCTAGTGGGCCAAATCTGTGAATCCTTAGGGATTTGTTATAAATATTCTTGAACGTGTCCTCTAAGCACTCCATCAGATGGGGGGGAAATCACGGTCCTTTACCCTCGCTTCTCCTACACTGCTTTTGTTGCTCAATAATTCCTCTTTCTCACAGAGAAGAAAGAGGAAGTGAACAACGTGCACGTGGCGCATTCAGTGGACCACTTTTATCGAACCACTTCTCCTGCACAAGCAGGAGATAGTGGCAAGTTCCGTCTCTAAAAATAAATTGGACTTACTGGGTATTTTTTTACGTTATGGGAGGAAAGCTAGAAGGGGCGGGAAACAAATGGAAGGCAGACAACATCGTGAAAAGGACCTGTGAGTGCCCAGTAATGAGCATGCAATAAAATGCTTGTCTGATGACACTTTAAATTCCATGCCAACCCAGCATATTTTGCAACCTGAAGCAGAGCCCCATTCTATGAAGCAGTGTTGCACATCCCGACACCAATTCCTACCTTCATCTATCTCCCCCTCATGGTGCTGCCTGAAACAGGTTGTTTTACACTGCAGTATAGGAATGGCCATCTATGTTCTGCTTAGAAACAATGCTCTCATTTATATCTTTTTTCGCTCTGTCTTCTTGTTCTTTTTAAGATGCAATTACGATATTGACTGATACAATCTTTGTGCTTGTTACATTGTATTAAATCTTCAGATGCTCATTCTGTATTAGTTTTCTCTTCACATAAACTTCTTCCCTCTCCCCAGTGAACCAGCAAAAGAAAAGTGATTAATTGGTGGGTGGTTATTCCAAAGCAAGGGGTCCAGCAAAGGTGGAAACAATTCCCCTAATACTTGCAGCCAAATGAATTGTGCTTTTTTTGCTTGTTTGTTTTTTGCATCATACCCACAGATTCTAGTGGGAGTTGTCATTTCTGTTTAGGCATTTCACTTAAGGCTGAGAGAGGATTTTAGTAAACAGATTTCAGTTCAATAAAGGTTAATGCCAACAATCTGTCACACTGGGTGGTAAACTCA
This sequence comes from Elgaria multicarinata webbii, assembly GCF_023053635.1. Taxonomy (NCBI): domain Eukaryota; kingdom Metazoa; phylum Chordata; class Lepidosauria; order Squamata; family Anguidae; genus Elgaria; species Elgaria multicarinata. The sequence continues at coordinate 71,499,240 of NC_086172.1, read as the reverse complement.
GGGGTAGTGAGAAAATTGCAAATGGCACACAGAAATATAATGTCTGCCTAATAACAAGACAGGGAACAGCTAACTATGGAAAATGATCCAAACTTGGGGGTGGGGGAATCTCCATACCAGAATGGGGATATAGACATTTTAACAGTTCACTGTTACTTGACAACAACATATTTTGCACATCCGAGTCCATGTCATCAGCAGAGCAGCAGTATCATTGGGGTGGGCCGGATGTCTGCTGTACTGAAGACATGAAATATGTGGGGGAATGAAGAACCCTGTATAAAACAACCACAGGGCACCTATAAAGCTAACACTCTGAGAAGTCAAAGTCATTGATGAAGGTTTGCATGACCACAAAATTATTGTCTTCTACTTAAACAGAGTAAAAGTTGTATACATGTAAAAATCATGCACTTGACAGGAAACAGAGTTCAAAAAAGGTAAATCCATAGCTACAGAGACCATTGACTCTCATTAAGGGGCTCTGCATCTCAGATTTCTGAAGGCAAAGAAAAAAGGTAGGGGAGAGGTCATGGGAGCATTTAGACAAAGCATTCAGAAAGATAGGTTAGCAAATGTGACCTTCTAGCAGGGTCTATGTTTGCCAGCTGGCCAGCCATGCCCTCTCCAGAATAATATAAGCTCTAGAGAGCCAGATAGAGGCAGCTGGGAAAAGCCACGGAACTAGCTAGACCTTCCGTGTGGAAAAACCAGGCTGCAAGTGGATCCAGTTATCCCAGGTCAAGGAAGGGTTTAGCCCGGCCTGACCCTGGGATCCCCTTGTGCATCATCTGCATGCACAGCATGGAGCCCAGGCCTCGAACCGGGCTAAACCCTCATCTAGGAAGGCCCTTAATGGGGGTATTTAAGAGAATCAGTAAATCAAAGACACACACACAGAGACTATAGGATATACAAAGGCAACATAAAACATGTCACTGAAAGTTTCTTTAAAAAATAATCTCAGGCTTTTAAAGGTCTTTGCCTGTGCTCAAAAGACATCAGGGTGTGAAAAGACACCATCACAGCATTCCTGGGGAGAGCATCCCATTAATGGGGTATCCCATTTGAAAAACCTCTTTCTCCTCTTGCTATACACCTCACTACAGACACTGGGGCACCTGAAGAAGGTCCTCTGAAGAGAACCTTGGTCCATGGGAAGATTCACGTGGGAGTATGTGCTCCTCTAGGAACCCAGATACCAAGCTGTGTAAGTTGTGGACAGCAACGTATATATCTCCAAACTCTAGAACATTTCTATCTCATGGTAGTAGTTGCCAATCTTTGTCTAAGGGTGCTTCCAAACGAGACGTTTACTGTGCACTCAGAGTGCCTCATTCATGGAATTTTACAGGGGGTCCAAATGTCAACATCTTCCATTTGTAGTCTTCCTGTGTTTTCCCACTGCTTCTTCCATCTTTTTTTGATATCAGGAAAAAAATGTATGTTAAGGGAGAACAAAAGAAGCTGCACATTATCTTTTGGGTATTAGTGATAGAAGCACCAAGGATTGCCTACTCTTGAACTAAGATATTTTACTAATGTTTTCTTTTTCTAAAGTAGCTGCATTGTATGACCCACAAGACATGTAATATGATTCCTGCAATATCTCAGAGGAAGCTGAGATGGTGCTCTCCCATAATACTGCTCATTGATATCCCCCAAAAAATGCTAAGCTGAGGAACCAATTAGGTTGCTTCCTTGTTCAGTCAGCCCAATCCCGGAAGTTATTTTATTCATTTTATCTTAATCTCTGGGTTATCAAGACTTGAACTATCCCTTCTTTCAGTCCATAAGCATTTCTCCACAGTACATTAATTTTATTTCATGGCATGAAAGACAGTGAAAGAGAGAGGGGAAAAGAGGTGGTATAAGAGAGGCTTGCACAATCATTTTCTCAAAAAAGCAGAATATCAAAATTTTATTCTCTGCAGCTCAGCCCCCCACAAGGTAGAATCAGAGTAAGAGTTTGCTGGAATCATTGGATTACAATGTTCTCCCGACCCCCCAGCAACTTCTTCCTAGCCAGTTATCAGAATTTATTCTGGATTGTGCTGATGCCTTTTAGACCATTACCTACTTGTGGAATACAATCAGCATTTGAAGTGTGGCCATAAATCTTGCTCTATTTTTTTTTTTTAAGGAAAAAAAATACTACCACCAGTCAGCACAATTTGCTAGTGATAAGCTAACAAGCCCTTTTTGAAATATAAAGATAACCCATTTCCCTTCTTGGCATCCCAAGCAATCAATGTGCCATTTGTCTCCACATGTCTCCTGATATAATTCTGTTTGTTTGTCATGTCATCATGATCAGACTGCTGTTTGGGACTAGGTAGTAAATAATCTCCACGCTTGTAATATACATATACATATATATATATATATATATATATATATATATGTATATAAAAATATATATATATATAGTCTTATTGACCATTGTTATTGTTGTTGTTGTTGTTGTTGTTATTTGCTTTAATGCAGAGTGAAAAGTGCCCATCCCTGCATTCTCTCTCTCAATAAGCCTTGGAACGTATGGGTTTCAAGCTGAGTGAAGTTCAGTTGCAAAGGGGAAAGCTGCTAGCTTCTGGGGTAAAGGTGATGGGAGGAGAAAATGCTTGCTCCAAGCTTTTCTGCCAAGGGTAATGATGGGGGATATTGGCTTCTTGATATTCTGCAACGGGTAGCAAACCCTAGAAAGAACAACTATTATTTATTTATTTATTTATTATTTATTTATTTATTACATTTATATATAGCTGGAGCTCTCTGGGCGGTTCACAAAAATTAATTTACAATCTAGCTTGAAAGTTAAGCTCAGATGGGGAGAGAGAGAGAGAGAGAGAGAGAGAGAGAGAGAGAGAGAGAGAGAGAGAGAGACCACACATGCTGGCCCATTCCTGTCATCGTGTCCCCTGCCAGCCAAGTCCCTATGCAAGCCTTCCCCAGCCTGGTTCCGTCCAGATGTTTTCGACTTTAATTCCTATCAACCCTAGCCAGCATGGCCAATAGCCTGCTGAATGTGAGTGGGCGATCTCTGCACTTGGGAACCTTGTGTGATCAGGCTTCCCAGTCCCAGGGAGAGCATCCTCACAGCATTCAGCAGGTTTCCTAATTGCAGGCATTTAGGGGTGAGTTTTGAACCTGCAGGGTCTGTGACAGCAGGGGCACGCTAGTAGTACAGACCCCCCCCTCTCTCCTCAAGCTATCTTAATCATATGGAGAGTATAACATCTGAATAATGAAGAAAAATTAACAATGGAATGAACATGAGCATAGCAATATTGCTCTGGACCTATGTCTCACCCATTCTAAGACTACTGAGAGCATCACCACCATCATCACCATCATCACCACCATCACCATCACCATCACATTATTTACGTGCATAGCACTCTACAAATAACAGATGTTCAATCAATAGACTTCTTGAGGGGACAGGAATATTTTCTCCCAAGCATTTTCAAGTAGCCCCAATTTATTTTCTATTTTAATTTAATTTTCTGTTTTACCATGTAGGCAACTTCTCCCTGACTTTCCTCTCCTTTGTTCCATACTTGTCATCTGATTAAAGCATTTAAGCAGATTAATTATATGGCTTGCACCAGCCAATTGATTAATCGACTAATTTTGAATCAATTTACATACTATAAAACCTTCTATTTAGGAACCATGTTTTGTATCACGCAAACTTGGGTGCAATCTTATGCATACTTAGAAAAAAAGTCCTATAACTCCCAGCATTCCCCAACCAACACAGCTGGCTGGGCCATGCTGGGAACGGTAGGGCCTTTTCTGTCTAAACATGCATAGAATTGTGTTATTACATTGTAACAGAGTCTGCTATTTATTAAAAATGTGAAGGACAATTCAATAAATCTCAGTCTGTCTGGAAGTACTATTTTTCACAACAGAGAATTCCACCAGGTGTAGCTATAAAGAGAAGAGAACCCAAAGGGAAAAGCAGGCTGCTAGCCAGGTTAAGCTTCCGTTGGGGAATTAAAGAACCCTGAGAGGCCAGGAAAAGGAGAACCCTCATCATAGCATTCAGAGATAAGAACATTCAGGCTGAGAGATAAGGCACTCAGTTGATTGAGATGGAGAAGCTGTAGTGTGTGTGTGGGGGGAATGGAAGATATTGAGGAGTCAGTGGTGCATCAATTCCTCTCCCCATATCCAGAGTGCCTGTTGGTTAAGCTGATGGGGGGGGGGTAGCTATGCTGGTTCCCAGGGTTAAGACTGTTAATTCTGTGCTTCAGCTGGTAGATAAATGCCTTGGCAGAATCTCAAGGTTACATACTTGTTGATTGGAATGGCTGAGAAGAATGTTACCTTCTGGGCTGGCAGCGTGCCCATTATTAGGGCCAGGGTCCCCCCACCCCACCTCCTGGTAGAATGTATGAAGTCATGAGACCACGTCCAGAATGGGGTAGATCAAGGAGACAGTATATGATTCCCTGAGACCCTCCGAATTCAGAACCTCTCCTTGGGTGTAGTCGACAGGGACCATAGTCCAGGCCTTTTGGAGCCATTTACCACTGTTCTTATCTGCTTTGCTCATTTTAAGATTGGAATAAGTCTTCCCAATGATTGAAGGAACACATGCATTTGAATGCATTGTCTTCTTCTTTTTAAAGCTAAATAAATGACTTTCCTTCACCCATTGGTGTGTTCATTTTCTCTGAATATCCAAAGAGAATCGTTGCCTATTGACAAAACAATTGGCAAAACAGCAGCTTGGGAGACTACACTGATCCCCACATGAGAACAGGACAATCTGTTCTAATATAGATAGATAGATAGATAGATAGATAGATAGATAGATAGATAGTATGGACTATTGTTTGTAGTTATTGGTACATTTCATAATTATATAGGGCTTCTTTAAAATGAGAAGAGGGTGTGCTTGATGAAACACATGCTGTGATTTTACCCTTGGTGTGCTAATGAGACACTTAACTCACAGCCCTGTTCTCCTGGCTTTCCTCCTAAACAAACGGTAAGTTCTTGGCAGTCACCCAACTGTTCTAATTAATTCACAATCAGGTTCCCTTTTATTCCCTTGTCCAGCTCATCACTTTTCATTTTCTTCTAATGCACTTGAGATAAAATGCCAGCAGACTTTCAAACATCTTTGGAAAAGGGGGGGTCCCATGGTGCTTGTAGACCATACTAGGCCCAAGTCCATAATTTCATAACTGAAATAGCATTTTTCTCTAGACAGAATAGGAGACTATTCTGTTATAAAGTCATAAAGTCTTCTTGAGACTGTACCACCATGGAATGCTTACAGATATTTGTGTATTTTAACTGGGGATGGGTGAAAAGTTAGTTTCAGTTCAGTTTTGATAAGAGTTTGCAAAAATTTGCAAGCTTCTTCATATTTAGGACAAAAAGAAGGGGAGCTTTTTTAAAAGAAAGAAAGAAAAAGAAATGTGGAAGATACTTAAACTGACAGCTTCATCTGGTTAGAGTATTTTACCGTTTACTGTTGTTCCCTGCCTTGATCAAAATGGATAGGCGGGTAAGAAATACATTGTTGTTGTTGTTGTTGTTGTTGTTGTTGTTGTTATTATTATTGTGCTTTGCTCTTAACAGTCTGTGTTTGAATCTCTATGTTTGTGGGGCTGGATTCAAATTACTACCCCCCTTTTTTCTGGTAGGCTTGTAACCTTTATGGCAGGAAGGTACATCGTGATCCTGTCCATGCGTGGAATAGCTATACCTATTGAATTTGACCAGTGCAGATGGGTGACTATTTAGTTTCAGTTTGCATTTGATAAGAATTTACCATATGAAGAATTTCTTCATATCCAGTAGAGAAAGAACTTGTAATTTAAAAACTTCAAATGTGGGGAAAGCAAAACTGACAGATTCATCTATCTTTAATTTCAATGAGATATTTGAATATGAAAAGCTAACCATTGGGTGGATAGCTATTCAGGAAGTTTATGTGGAACTTATGGAGATTTCTGCATACACTTCCTGAATAGGCTCTAATCTTGCATTAGTAACATTGCATCAGTTACCAAACCCACACAAAAGGACCAAGGTTTGAACTCAGGCTGGTATATAAAATTACCATAGCCCCCAATCCAATCTGCTATCCATTAGACTCTCAATAGTTTTAAATACTGGATGTATTTTTCAGAAGGAGTATGGGCTACATCCTGGGCAAGATATTAGATTAAAAATCATATTTACAGTGGGAACTATGAACTGAGACGGTACTAAAAATCATGTGTAGAACTTAGGAACTAGATAGATTTGGAAGGATGGGAGGGGAGAAAGACAGACCTAAATGGCTTGAGATTTGGTGAGAAGTTGCCTATTGACAAAACAATGTGTTAATAGGCAACCTCTCTTCTTGCTGGTACATTTGAATCAAGTCTTAATTTGTGCCAAAGATTTGCACCTAGAATCTGGGTTAGATCTACGCTACTGCTCTATAAGGGTACTAAAGCACATTGATAATTGTTGGGGCACATAACACTATGAAAGCTGTATATGAATGTGTAATTTCCTGCTTTTTATTCCACATTATCCAAAACACTGCAACGAATGCCATTGTGTATCCTACATGGTAGAAATATGCAAGACGGATATAGTGTTACTGTGATGGGATCATAATGATTTGACACAAGGGGCATGTCTACATGGGGCGATACCCCAGGGATCTTCCTAGGATCATCCCTTTGTGTCCACATGATGCACAGGGCATCCCAGGAACAGGAAGGGACAATCCCTCCCTTGCCCCAGGATATTGCCCTACCCTTTAATTCCAATTTTTCCCATGGTCTCGGGATGATCCCTGGGATATACTCCTTGCCTTAGCATGGAAAATGGCCTAATGCATAGAAGGTGGCCTCTTCCTGTTGAGCTGATCACACCTCAGCTGAGGAGCTTGGCCGACATACATAAACACAATATGAGGGTGGTTAAGAAGCCACAGTGCCTTGTGAACTACTCCAAACATGGAAGTCACACGCTGGAAGATTTCCCTAAGTACCTTCTTCTCTAGGCATGGTTTGTCATGACATCCGAACCTGGCAAGGTGGGTGGCTGGGGTCGATTGTAGGTTGCTGTGTGATTCTTAACCAGCCCACCTCTCACTGGGTTTGGACATCACAACAACTCACTTCTGGCAAGAGTAATTAGGAAAATTAGACAGCATGTACAGGAGTGGTGAGCTAGCTCTTTCACACTCATTTTTCCAATCACACAGCCACTCAAAGTAGAAATCAGGATCCCAGCAAGTTCTCAGTGGGCTCTGCTGACTGAGCTATTGAAAGATGTTGCCTCATCAGGGAGCTGAAGCCATCTGAGGGCTGATAAAGGCAAGCATGGCCTGCTCTATATTAGGGCCCACCTCGTTTCTTAAATGGCCCTTGCTTGATTCTGAATCCTTTGGCATCTGTGAGGTCTAGGAGACGGAGGGGTTGCTGGGAAAGCATATTTTTAATTAGAGGGTGGTGCTTTCCTTTGACCAGAAAGATTTGGGAGAAAGTATGGAAGGTTTTCCTGCAGGGAAAGTGGCAAGGAGGTTGTCCACATATGAGTGTGCCTTTGAGCGCTGTGGGAGTCTAGGGTCAGGGGCTATGATATAGTGTATATAGCAAAGATCTTCTCTTGTACATTGTTTATACTATTTGACCCAATGTTTCTGACAATACTCATGAACAATATAGGAGACAAAATACCTATGAATTCTGAACTTTGATTATTTATTTTCCCAATGTGATCCAACTCAGTATTCTCCCAAATAAATGATCTTGCTGTTTTTTGAAGTGTTTATTGGGCATTTTTTCATTAAAGATCCTGCTTCCACAATATGTATGTATACCATGAAATTAAGTTGCTTGCTTGTTAGGGAAAATTAATTCATATTTGTGGAATAAAACTATTGCAATAAGAACTTGTATGTATGATTTTTTTTTTAAGTCATGACTGGATTATATTTAAAGGCAATCATAGACACATGATCCTCCATTATTAAATATTTATTTAAAGGTGGCTTTCCCATGTGTAGAAACAAAAATAAACTTTAAAAATGGTTGTTGATATTATAATTCTGCACCGGAATTACAGATTCCATTTTTAAGTGGGTACCTAAAAAAAATAAGACATGAAAAGAGCTCAAGCAGCTATGTTAAAATCATCATCATCATCATCATCATCATCATCATCATCATCATCATCCATATATTACATATGTAACTCAACTGATGCTTGGAGTGCCTACAGCTTCCTATTGAGTCTACAGCTGGTGACAACCAAGTTGGAGCTGTGTGCAATAGTTTTGCAACAGAGGTGTCTTCCTGGCAGGTTTACCATATGCTACCCATAAATTCAGTAGAAAGGTGACATTTCTGACATAGCATAAGAAACACTTACTGTATGTACACCCAAAAACGTCAACCCGCAGGCCTATTTTCCCGGTTGGGTTCCACGTCAGAGGAATGAAGCGCACAAAGCGAGCTTTAACAGAGTGCAGAAACTTGTGCTGTACAATGCTGTCGGCATTGGTGTTCCCTTGGAAGACCTGCAAAGGAAAAGTACCCTGGATGAAGCTTAGATCAATTTAATTTTGTTAGCAGATAGAAAACACATGACTTGTTTTAACTCAGTAAAGAAACACAGTTGATACTTGGGTCAGGTATAACTACCATCCATAGCTTCTGAGCACATAACGAGTTTACATCCTATTTGTTTTTATAGCATTAGAATTAAAAACCCAGGATTCCTGACCATTTGCTATGCTGTCTGGGGCTAATGGGAGTTGAAGTCAAAAAATATTTGGAGAGCACCAGATTGGGTGGGGAGGGGGTGATCTAAGCACTATGCTTCTGTTAAAGTAGCCTAAATTTGTACTACCTTTAAATCCTATAAAACGTTTACAGAATATGCTCAATTCTACAAACTAAAACCAAGGCTAGATCTATACTACTGCTTTAGAACAGTACTGAAGTGTACTGACAAGTGTTGTGGCCCATGACACACTCCATATACCATTTTCAAACCACTTTCATCGTGTTCTAACCTTTGGTGTTGATCTGGCCCTGGTCTCATTTTTCTGCCCACACTTCCCATCAAATTTCATTATCTTATTCAAATGGTGGACAAGAGAAATTTAAATTTAGATTTAAATTTATCTAAAGAAGCTGTCCAGATTTTATCCCATGTGTTATTTAGCACACAAATCAGACTGAAATACAAGGAAGGAAAGGCTGTAATTGTGTTTATTAAGGACAACCTGCAGTGGAGCGAAAGATCTACAGAGCTGGCAAGAAAAGAACATGCTCAGTCTCTGTCTTTGGAGTTAATGATTTTACTCAGCCAATACAGCTATCAGAAAAGGTTATCTGGATCCCAGAACAGCAACAGGAGTAAGGTGATGCCATGTATGTGTTTGGACTGATACCGAACTCACTCAAAGACAGGAGAATGAGATTTTATACTGCCCTAGTTCAAGAGGCACCATAGCTGAGGTTGTGACTACATTGGGGGTGTGGAGGAAGCTTAACTATTCTGTGGTTTGGAACTTGATACTGAATTTGGAGGGATGCAAGGTATGGAAGCATTATAACATAGCCAATGAAAGAATGCAATGAAAGAGAAGAAGGCTTTGTAATACAGCTCAATTGCTGGTATTCCTAATTTCATCAAATTTATCTTCCAATTGATGGAATTGATTGACAGTCATTGATAAAAGTGCTGCCTTTATGAACACAGAATGTTGTCCTTAATTATTAAAGGGATGAGTAAATTGCCATTTCTTAATCTGAGTTTACTTTCTGTATGCTGTATGAGTTTTGAAAATGAAATTCAATTTATGCTGGATTGCTTTATCTACTGAAAAATGTCCAAGCACCACATAAAGGGGGCATTCACAAACATAAAGTTTGATGTCTAGGGCATCAGGAAAAACTACCTCATCAGATTTATATAGACATACTCACCCCACATGATATGTGGGAAGGAAAGGGGTAATTGAGGAGAAACATGATAGCACTCTTCGAATACTTGAAAGATTGTCACACAGAGGAGGACCAGGATCTCTTCTCGACCATTCCAGAGAGCAGGATACAGAATAATGGGCTCAAGTTACAAGAAGCCAGATTCCGGCTAGACATCAGGAAAAACTTCCTGACTGCTAAAGCAGGATGACAATGGAACCAATTACCAAGGGAGATTGTGGGTTCTCCCACACTCAAGGCCTTCAAGATGCATCTGGACAGCCATCTCTGCTTGGGGCCAGGCTATCTGAAGGAACACCTCCTCTCGTATGTACCTGCCCAGATCCTAAGGTCATCCTTCTCCACAAGACCCTGCCAAAGGAAGTGAGGCAGGTGGCTACCAGGAGGAGGGCCTTCTCTGCTGTGGCACCCCGGCTGTGGAATGAGCTCCTTCGCTTGGCACCTACGTTATATGCTTTTAGACGCCAGGTGAAGACCTTTTTATTGTCCCAGCATTTTAACAGTCTATAAATAAATTTTAACTTGGTGTTTTAAATTGTAATTTTGCATTGCTGCTGTTTTTATCTGGTTGAGCTTTTATATTGTATTTTATATTATGGTTTTATACTGTTGTTTTATACTTTGAATGTTTTTAACTTTTGTGAACCACCCAGAGAGCTCCGGTTATTGGGCGGTATAGATATGAAATAAATAAATAAATAAATAAATCTGTTAGGGATGCTTTAAGGTGGATTTCTGCATTGAGCCAGGGGTTGGACTCGATGGCCTCATAGGCCCCTTTCAATTCTACTATTCTATGATTCTATGGATAGAATCATAGAATGGCTTGGCCATCAGAGAACATTGCCCTAATAATTTTTGAATTTAGAAGAAAAAGAAAGAATAAACTTGTTGTTCTGGACATCATAAAAAGTTGCCTTAGTGTTGAAATATGACCACATAAAGAAAAAAATGCATTCATAAATCTGGAAACATTTTTAAGAAATCTGATGGGGGTAAGGCAGTATTTTCTAAGCTGTGTTGGCCTTGAATTCCCATCAACTCCAGACAGAATGGGACTGCTGGGATAAGAGAAAGCTAGGAAGGTGGCTTCTGTGGTTTGGAACTTGATACTGAATTTGTGTATGGCCTGGGAATGGAAGATGATGAAAAGGTCTTGGTTGGAGTTAGAAGACTTTGATTCTGTCTAAACATGCATAGGATTCTGCCGTAAGTTAATATTTGTGAAATTTTGAGTGTTAGGTAAAAGAAACAGCATTTTTAGCTTATGAAAAATTGTGTTTGAGACACCACTCTACATCAAAACTTCCCCATCTCTTCTATCTTTGCTACACTGGAAATGAGATAGTTTTTGTTAACAAAAGCTCTTCTGCAGTATATGAGAGGATGATTGCCTCTTTCAATTTGTTGAAGATAAGATGCAAAATATAGATTTTATTACCTAAAATGAAAATGTCAGGTAGATGCATGTGTCTTTAAAGGTTATTTTATTTAGCCCCTCCCCCCAAAATATGCATCATCTTTGCAGCAACCACTGTCCAAATATGATTAAAATATACAATGCAATAAAAAACTAAAAAAAAAAAAGTCAGCATGATAAAGATAGCTCTGAGATATGCTGTCGTGTGTGTGTGTGTGTGTGTGTGTGTGTGTGTGTGTGCGCGTGTGTGTGTGTGGCCGGGGCGGAGTGGTGGGGAGGTTCTGTAGAAGTAACATAAATCTACCATGCTGTTAATTTGATTGTATTTTAACTTGTTCATATCACTTTGACCTATCAAAAGGCGCTATACTGATATTATACAAATAAAGCAAGATTTTGTCCTCCATCTGGAATTACTGTGTCAGGCCAGATCTACACCAAGCAGGATATAGCACTATGAAAGTGGTATATAAAAGGCAGGAGCCACACTACTGCTTTATAGCAGTATTGAAGTGCACTAACAACTGTTGGGGTCCACTGACATGTACCATATACCGCTTTCATAGTGCTATATCCTGCTTGGTGTAGATCTGGCCTCAGTCTTCAGTGTTGCTACTGTCATTTTCACCAGTTGGGAACCAGAACTGGGGGATCCTAATGTTTTAAGCGTCACCCTTTGGCAAAGCAGCAGTAAAAAGGAGACTGAAGTTTGTAGCTATGGACATAAGGGATGGAGGAGGCAGAAGGTTCCCTTAGAACAGTATTTCTGCTCATCAAGGCATAATAAATTAAATCGCAGCATATATCTCAGGCTGATGTTAAGCCTTCTCTCTCACTTGATAGCACAAGCCCCAGGATGGCAAGAAGTGGCATATTTACAAATCTGCACAAGCTGGCTACCATAATGACTATGGTGATTACATTCTCTCCCACTTTATTAGGCAGGTAATGGGGTAGGTTTGAACTGTAAGTGAAAGGAAGCAGTGTTGGCACACAAACATGAATGGCGAGATGGCAGACTGGAGGTTAACTACTTTCCAAGGGAGTTACTTGAAGAGGCAGCTAATGCTTTCTCATCTGCCGAAGCCACAGAGGCAATCTGAACCGAAGGCAAAATAAAGATTAGAGATATCCAGGTGCTCATATCACAGCTGTTCTTGATTTGCATTATTATTGCATTCCTAAGGTAAGAAAGTGCAGATGCAAGACTCTGCCTATGAACGAATAGTCCACTTCAAGCCCGCTAATTGAGGCTGAAATCCTTCACCACTTTGTACACCAGAAAAGACTAATTGTCAACTGTCTCTGCAGAGGCCACCAGTGAGGAAGGAAGCAGCAGCCGGGCACCTCTCCACCGTGCTTGGGTCCAGCTCCAGCTGAGAGCCCCCTCCCTCCTGCTGTCACCTGTAACTGCTGAACTTTCCAACTAAGATTGTAGTGCCTGAATTTGCTTTCCTTTCCCCCCCCTCCTCCTCCCTCCCAATCCCCTTTCCTTTTGTGTCATGTCTTTTAGATTGTAAGCCTGTGGGCAGGGACTGTCAAGAAATACTTTTGTAAGCCGCCGTGAGAGCCTTTTTTGGCTGAATGGCGGCATAAAAATCCTTAAATAAATAAAAAAATAAATAAAAAATAATTACTTTCAAGGAGATTTTATTATTATTATTATTATTATTATTATTATTATTATTATTATTAATTTATTTATATAGCACCATCAATGTACATGGTGCTGTACAGAGTAAAACAGTAAATCGCAAGATTTAGTGCATATGTAAAATGTGTGCATCAAGCAAAAGTTGTGTCTCTTGCAAAATTAACCAAGATGGTCATTTTGCTGCTGATGTGATCAATGACTCTAAAACCACGTCTACAAGCTCTCTACATTTTGTGGAACACTATATTTTGTAGAACACATAATTTTACATTAATAACATGTTCCTAATAACCCCTAAAAGGTTCAAAGCTTTAAAGATAGAATAGGGGTACACTATATTCAATGATCAAAGAACCTTCTGGTTTTAGACCAGAGTTAAATCTATCTTGTATTAGCTCAAAGTCCATGAAGCCAGGAAATTGGAAGGTAAGGCTGATGCCTTAACTGACATGCTCTGTGATCAGTGATCATGCTGTGCAATGTCAGAAATGGTGCTTGTTTACAAATTACCTTCCTTATGGGAGTTGGAATCCGATTGCACAATTTTTCATCCCTGTTCTACATAATCCCATACCAGGTGTCTAGTCCTACTGTGTGATGCTGTGATAGAATGATGGGAACTTACTATTGCATAGACAGATGAAAAAGGAAATGCATATGTTATTATAGCAGCACACCAAGCTCAACTAGAGAGCATGATCCCTGCTCAATGAGTGACATCTTATTCATGGACGATTTGCAGGTGTAACATTTGAAAACTGTATACCACATGGGTGTTGACTTGTATGATGTAGTGGTTAAAGTACCATACTAGGAATGGAGAGACCTATCTTCAAGGTCCCACCCAGCCAGGAAACTCACTGTGTCATGCTGGGCCAGTCACTATCTCTCAGCTTAACCTACCTCAAAGGCTTGATGTAAAGATAAAAGGGGGGGAACCCTTTACACCACTTTGAGCTCCTTCAGGGGAAAGATATAAATGTCTAATAATAATAAAAATCCTGTGGAAATTCTCCTCAACAGCATTCTGTAATCCTAGCACAGGCATGAAGAAACTCAGATACCAATCTGACCCCTCCACCGAATTCCCCAAATGGCCATTCCATCTTCCCTTGGTCCCACCCATTTCCCCCAATCACAGCTCAATGGGTGGTTTCCCAGCTCTTGTCTGCCCCCCTCCCATTCTAAATGTCTCTCCTAAAGTGAAGATACTAGGTTGGCCATATGGAAAGGAGGACAGGGCTCCTGTATCTTTAACAGTTGTGATGAAAATGGAATTTCAGCAAGTGTCATTTGTATGCATGCAGCCCTTGGTGAAATTCCCTCTTCCTCACCAGAGAGAAAGCTGCAGGAGCCCTGCCCTCTTTTATATCCTTTCACTCTAGTAGGGATCCTGCAGCTTTAACTGTTGGGATGAAGAGGGAATGTCACCAGGTGCTGCATGCATACAAATGCCACCTGCTGAAATTTCCTTTTCTATACAACTGTTAAAGGTACAGGATCCCTGCCCTCCTTTCCATATGGTCACCCTAGAAGATATAGGCAGTAAAAGCTTTAAGCTACAGTATGCTGGTATGTTCTGTCATTTTGGCTCAATCCCTTTTCCTTTCAGCCCCACCTATAACAGGAATGCGGCCCCCAAGAGGCCCACCAAAATCAAACTCAGCCCTTGAGCTGAAAGAGCTTTTGCACCCCTGACCTAGTGGCTGCATAGAGAATTTTCACACGTTTCAACCTAACCACATGGTTCGTCATTTCCTGATGATACAGCTGCTGCCCAGAGGCAACACCATCAGACAGACGCTATTTTCAGCAGTGTACATCCATGTCCCGGCCATATACATTGTAGTGAGGCAAGTAGCCCTTTTGCTGACATGATGACAAAAGAGAACTCTGTCTGAGAGAGACTATACCTTGGCTCCCTAGAATTACATCCTAAGCTCTTGCTTGAATACTGACACTGAATCTTTCTGACATCCAATGCAACATTCCTCGGATGACGCAGCACTACTGCAAAATGCCACAAAGCAAATGGTGGGAAGGCTAGACATGAGAACGCTTTTTTGCTTTTATAGATTTGACCTTGCCAAATCCCTTCGATATAATCTATGATTTATCCAGAGTAGATTTTGAAAGTGTTTGACCTCAGTGTTGATGGTCACAATTTGCCATCGCTAGGAATAACTGCTTGGGTTTTGTTGTGATTTCTTATCATCCAAGTAAGTCGTGTTCAATGGTCCATTTCTCATACAGAACTGCGGGCTTTACTATTCCTCAGCTCTATCCTGGTATGATATTCCTGAATATCTAGAATTCCTGAACTGATTTGGTCCTGAAAATGTCTTAATCCTTGACAAAAAGAAGGGTGACAAGAGGCAAATGGGAGACATGACTCCTGTACTTAATATTTGTGTAGAAGAAGGTATTTCTGAATTTTAGCAAATGGATATGTTCTATTTTCTACCCTTCTGCATAGGGATGTAGGATCCATAGCCTTCTCTGATCACTCCACAAGATAGCATTTGAATTGGGTGGGTGGGTGGGTGCGGGGGAAGGCAGTATGGACTGAAAAGTATACATAGAAGTAAAAGTAATCCCAAAGCTATCTTCCATCTTCCTACATTTTTTCCTGCATGGAATTAGGAATAATTGCTACATCTTGGTCTAGAAAATATCTGTTCATGGAGCAGAATGCCTTCCGTGGCAATCATTTATTTATAATGTTCCCTGACATTTTGTGTACACTATTATGATAGGAGAAAATACTTGTCAAATTACCTAATCTATGCCAAGATGAAAATACTCTCCTCCTACCTAAATGCTGTGAAAAATATTAAACTGAAAATATTAAATGCTCTCCCCTCCCCCCACCCCATAGCACTGGGTAATGACTGAGCCTAGGATGCTATTTATAAGATCTGCTTCTATCTGTTGTTAAGAGAGCTGGCAAAATATATGCAGCAATGCAGCTAGTCGGGTTGTTTACTTGCAGCCATACATAAAGTCCTGGGCATCTTAAACATGTGGAAATGGCCTAGTCAACTGGGGAGAATAGTCCATGCTAAGATACTTCCTTCCACATGAGTGCATTTTAATTGCATTATTCATTCAAGCAGAAACTCACCCATCATGAGTTGCTCAATTACATAAATTCTCTGCTTCAAATCTCAAGGAAAATACTAAAAATATTAGTGCTTGCTTGTTGAAATATATAAGCACACAGTTATTTCTGTACTGCCAAACTTTGCAATACTCATCCAGAAGGATTAATTATGTATTTGTGAAGATATCCGGTTGATGGCATTATCACAGGTTTAGCTTAGGCTGCAACCCCAAGCGTATTTACATGGAGGTAAATTGGACTGGATTCAATGGGACTTACTTTCAAATAATCATGGTTAAGAGCATGTTGTCTAATCTTAGAATACAGGCCACATTTATCAGCATATTCCATCTTTGCTTGGTGGTACTCAGGTATACGCTGCCAGATTGAGACTGTGGCCATTGCTAGACAGGGCTGTAATGCGGGTTACATACCTGTATTGTCCTTACAGGTCCACATGACGTTTACCAGGATCCATGTCCATCCTGTGTGGAAACCTGTTTTCCCATGTTTTGTGAAACGGCTTTAAGCCCGGTATTTCCTGTCAGCGTGGGCTAATTTGGATGCGGGCGGCGGAGGTGTGGGACGAAATGAGGTCAGTGCGGTTTCCAGCGAGGTCAGCAATGGTCAGGAAGAAGGTGTGCTAAGGGGAGTGGCCAGCGGTTTCGGACAAACCTCGTCCTCCATTTGCGCCCCGTGTGCAGCTGTGGCAGCAGTGCAGCTGCTTTTTAAAAAATAAACAGGTCCACTTTGCGCACAAATGGGTGAAAGGAAAACTGTCTGGCGATTAGGGGTGTGTGTGTTGTGGATGTATGGGTTATGTGCAGCTAGTTACCCCTGTGTGGGAAACTTTTCGGGAAGGCGGGCATCCAACTTTAATGGGAAGCTGGTGGGCTGTACCCTCCCCATTGTCGCGGTGGGCAGCCACAGGTGCCGTCCTATTGCCTGTGGTGTAGGCTACATGGATGCTGTAAAGGCGAGTGGGAGAATGACGGGCACGGTAGAGGCAGGCAGGGCTGTGTGCCTATTGGTGTGGGTACGCGGCAGCTGGGTGTAAGGGGGCAACAGGCGAGGGTGGGTGGCTATCTTCCATTGGCCACGTGGCGGCAGGCAGAAGGTCAGGGAAGCATCAGCCGAGGGGGAGATTTTCCATAGCTCCCCTCCCTTCGCTATCGCTCCCCACACACAGGCACACACAGGGCCACCTCTCCTTTCCGCATATGCTGCTCGGGCACAATGCGCTTCCGCTGGCGCAGCTGGTTCAGAGCTGCTGCCATGCCTACGCCCAGATGTGGGGTGGCTCCATGGGATGGGGGGGAGGGGCGCAGGACCAGTCATCGCTGGAAACAGGCAGAGGCCAGATGAGAGATGTAGACACAGAGTGCACATGCAGACGACTGTCCTCAGATCACAATACATTTGAAATGGACATACTACAATATGCAGGTTCAGGCGACCACTCCTACTGCAGATGTGAATCATACAGGACTTCTGCCCATGCATAAATGTTGACCATGCTCCTCCTTTGCACCTTCATCACCCCCAAAAGAAAATGACAGCATCTCTGCCTTGTCAAGGTTGCCGCTCAACAACGCCACTCTTTTCCATCCTCCTGCCACTGCTGGCCACGCCCCCTGCGGACCATCCCCCGCTGCCAACTGGTTCCCCTGTGCCCAGCCCAGGGTGGGGGGAATCCAACAGCAGCAGCAGCGGCACTTCAGCTGCCGCCGCCAACCACCGCAGATTGCACTCTTTCACACTTGCGCAAATCGCACTGCAGACAGAACACCCCCCCAAAAAAAACAACAACAATCAGGCTGGTGTGGCTCCACATTCCGTTCTCGACCCGACAGCACCACAACCGCAACAAACTCCCACAATAACCCCCCTCCAATACCGGGATAACCCACACAGCGTGTGGACCTTGGGGCGTCAAACCTATGCCGGAAAACCTGCTTTCACCCAACCTCAAGCACGGAACACTGGTAGGTCTAGCAAGGCCCTGTGTTGTCAGCAGCCAGCTTTCCTCAACATTCCTACTTGGACTTTACAAAATAGTAGGGTAAGTATTTAGTTGGAGAGGGTCTGATTCATGGTACCCAGGCTGGCCTGTTGATAAACCTGGGTATCAAATATGTTACATCTTTATCTTCTGTATCAACACTGATGCTGTCAGTGGCTCAACAATAGTCTGAGCACATAGACTATAGGGATTCAGGTGAAACTCATTTGTGTATTTAAAATGATTTTTAGGCTGCTTTTAAGTGTAGAGCCTTCTCAAGGCAGCACAGAAGATAAAATACATCAATATGCCAAACACATAATACATATTCAATAAAATATTGTTAAAAAATAATAATTAAAAAAGCCAGATAACCTCAATAAAATGTGCAGCCCACAGGTTATGGAAAGGCCACTGAAAATAAGTAGGTCTTCAGAGCCTTCCTAAAGGCCTGCAAAGTTAAGAAAGGGCCTGATGGTCCCATGATGGAGCTGATTCCAGAGGTGTGGGGCCATCCATGAAAAGGCCTACACTAAACAGTCTTTTCATGAGCTGAAACAATTGTGAAGTGGAAGTTCACAATGTCACACGGCAAACCTTGCCACCATCTACTGATTCATGCACAGGCCTAGCCTATTGCACATCTATGCATTTCACAGCTCTGTAAATGGACCTACATTCAAAAGGATGTAGAACTCTTCCATATCATAAGGAATCCTGATTGGCCCAAGGTCCCTCCTTGCATGAAGGAATGCTAAGTATAAATACATCTGTACACAGAACAGCCACTCAACATGAAGCTGGTGGGTAGCATGACTGGCACAGTGGACTGGGCTATCCAACATGATCCAGCAATATGTTATTACAATGTATGAAGGTGTTCCAGTGAACCCCCTATTGTTTTATAGTTAAACAAGAAAAGACAGGTCTCAGCCTGGTAAGTCCTGGGTGGGAGGCTCATGCAAGCAAATGTGAACTTCCTCAATGAGGCATGGGATATAAAGCTGAGATCTAGGGAAACTTACTTGGGAGTAAGCCTCAATGAATTTGGTGGAACTTAGTTCTGAGTAAACATGTATAGGATTAGGCTACTGGAATCAATAAGCAAGCAAGTCTCCATTGAAATCATGCTGCTCATCATCCCTTCCTCTGTTCAGTCTGGGTAACCTCACTCATCACTAGGAAAATGGGCTTACACACCCATAACATGTCTAGAAAAGAGTTGCTTGATAGAAGGCACTACACAACTCTAACTCAAAAGATCCAGGATTCAGAAGTTGAAATCCCCCAGCATCTGGAAGTGCCAAGAAGTTTTCCTGAGACTAAAACAGTGAGAGTCCCAGCAGGATGCTGTGCTGTTTCCTTTTCTTAAACTGAATTGTAAAAGGAGGTCAACTCGACGATTATGTCGATAATAAATTCAGACAGTATGATACAAGTCAGTGTATTTCTGAATAATGGGGAAAACAATGGGGAAAATGAGGTAAATTGTGCTGTTTTCATTTGAACCAGTTTTGTTGATTAAAAAGATGCTATTTTCCTAACTTCAGGCCAGTACTTTGCCATTGTTAGTTGCAGGGATTAGCTTGCTGTTTCCCTTCCATCATATCACTTCTACGACAGCAGAGAACTCAGTCCAGTTTCTTGTCCAATCTTCAGTTTACCTAAATGCTCTTAGGAGGATCAGATGACTAGAGCAATTCTTTCCTTCCTACCTACCTTCCTTTCTTTCCCCACCACTTTCTTTCTTATAAAGAATTTTATTCTACCTGGCTGTGCAATACTGCCATGCTTTCAAAGAATTGGGATGCTTTATTCAATTCTGAGGCTGCCTTTGAGCAGGGGGCATAAATCCCTTAAATATATCTTTTAAAGTATCAGTTCAGAACAGTAAAACATGTTGAGATGCCATAAAACACATTATAACTATTATTAATATTAATGCTACAAGAATATTGCAAAATCTAATATGCCATAAAGGCTAAGCTACAGAAAAATAGTAGCAGTAAAACTGACACACACACACACACACACACACACACCACATCACACCATTTCGCCATCATTGATCTTCAGTGAAATATCTCTCATTCTCTTTAGAAATTAACGTTTCGTCACACAAAGACACACACATTTCCCTGGGACCCTCGTTGTATAGATTAACCTCAGCCACAAATCCAGTAGTAATCAAATTTTCCATGCTTATATTTTGCATAAATCTCATGGATTCTTGCATATACTGGATTAAAATAGTGTGATTAACAATGCAGTGAATATGGTTACCGTCTAGCAGTGGGAAGCCATGCTCAGAGTCATTCTATGTTGTTTAGCATCATCAATACGTTTTTAACCATTAAGAGTTTAACCAGCTAGCATGATGCCTTCCTGCCCTTGGCAATTTGCTAGCTTTGGCCAATGAGGTCACACCAGAGAGGTCTTTCTGTTATTCCATGCTACAGTGATCTCGAATAAAAATTCCGACTTCATTATCTTACTTCGTTTCCACAGGTAACAGTATGACAGCACCTCTATTCAAAGCTGCAAAATGACACGGTAGTGAAGAAAATGGGGCAAGAGGGTCAATTTGATCCCTACCCCCATGTTCTATAGAAGGATATGGGGACTATACATTTCAGCTTAAAGAAATGAAAGCCTGAAAACAAATGAGAACTCAATACCAAATTATCATGGAGAATATTTTTTGATGCCAGAACTCACGATTTCACTCTAGGGTTGTTGTTTCTTTTAATAGGCACAATTTAGCCAGTGTGGCCCTTTTGGAAAACTAGCGAGAGTTACTAACCTTCCTTCTGTAGACAGGGGGATTGGATAATGACACTCAGGCAGCCCAGAGTCTGAGTGGGAACATAGTGGTATTACAGCAAACAACATACCCTATAAAAATCCTGTCTTAAGTACAGAGTATTATATTTAAGACTGAAGTGATTCAATTTAAGATGGCCTGTAGGTACATTTTATTCTCCAGATTGTTTTCCCCCAGCAGTTATTTTAAGCTTTGTTACTTCCTTCAGTCTGTACAGTTTTATTTATGTAACAGGGCATCAACACAGAACTTTGCAAGATGCACCTATCAATAGCTGGCTTCTCAACACAGGAAGTGAGTGGAAGGTGTGTGTTTTTATATATAAAAAAATCAATAACTGCTTTTATAGAAAACACAACCACCCATGCTTAGGTGTGATTTTAACTTGGAGAAGCCTCTCACTCATTTCCCATTACGCTTCTAAACATAAATGAGAGAAATGAATCAAGTGGGACATGAGTCAAGTGGGACATGCAGATGATATTTGGTTTACAGAATGAGAGGAAGGTATAAGACAACAATTTTAGGGAGCATTATAAAAGAAAAAAATCTATATCATTTCAGAAGGCAATAATCTAAGCAAAAACTCATTTAGAAATTGACCATGAGTATCTCTACACGAAGCAAAAATCTCACACCCTTACCACGGCTTCTTCTGGAGCCTTGGCGGGATTTTGATCATTATGAGGCACCGTTGGTGGTGAGAGGTGATGCCTGAAGGCCTCTTGCTGAAGGTTTTGCAGCTCCAGTGGGGGAATTAAGATTTCCTGTGAGGGCATCTCATCTCACACACCTGGAGTTTCATGGCCTGGGTGGATGTGAGAGGGGATGTCTGCCCTCCCCCAAATGGGAAAATCCTGGGAGTGCTGATTCTCTAATCAACATCCAACAGGCCAATAATATTTCACCCAATTACATTGACCAGCTATTGGTGGCATAGAGGAATAGTCACCCAGGGATCCACTTATGCAGATCAGGTTTAATAAATGTGGCCTGATTTTCAATCCACATAGTTGTGTCATCTCTTTATTGTCCCACCTCCTTCACTCATAAAAGGGAGCCACAAAACTTATTATTATTTATTTCATTTGTATACTGCCCCATAGCCGAAGCTCTCTGGGCAGTTTACATAATATTAAGACACTTAAAAACAATATACACAAATTAAAACCCACAGAAACATACAATTTACACATACATTTAAAACCACTATAACAACTTAAAAAACTATAAGCCTGAAAAAACAGACCCAGACTCATTTCATATTGCTAAATGTCTCTGTGTGGGGGGGGAGTTAATAACTCACATTTGTACAGTTGCTGGAAATTCTGGGAAGTGTGAAAAAGTTGAGTAGTGTTAGTTCAACGTTTAAAAGCAAGAGTATTGCATTGTCAAGGGGGACGTATCATCCCCCCCCTTTGATGCACTTACACTGATTGCCTTTCTCTCCACCCCCGCAAAAAAAACCCCACTTTAATTGGTTCTGAAATGTGCTATTGGGTCTCTCCTTTCTCTTGCTATTATTTTTTCCTGGCCCTTCCTTCCTTCCTATTACATTTTGCAACTGTGTGCAAGTTAGCCTATATGCAGTCTTGTCATGTCAATTTCCTTGTATTTTGCCTGTTATATTTCTGTGCTTCCTTTGACAGCTGAAACATACAAAGAAATTGACCAGAAAGACTACACATACAGAGCAGATGAATCTTAGTTCTTGCAAGAGACTGGCAAAAAGAAAAAGAAAAAGAAAAACACAACAATGACCCCATTCACACAATTTTAAAGCAATTTTAAAAAAGGTGAATGAGTAACAGCCCTCATCAGTGGAGGTGCAGTCACTGGCAAGATTGTGAAGAGCAGCATGTTTTGTTTTGTTTTCTGCTCTGTATCTACTTGACAGAATCTATGGCCTTAGCTAGACCTAAGGTTTATCCCATGGTCATCCTTGCTTGCTCCCAGGTTATCCTGTGTGTCATTTACATGAATAGGGAAGCCAGGATGATCCCAGGATAAACCTTAGCTCTAGCTAAGGCCTATGGTTCAGACATCATGACAAGCCACCCAAAGAACAAGCTATCCTCAACAACCCTACAAGCCATGGGCTCTCAAGGTGGGGAGGTGGGAAAACCACCTCACAGAACACCACCAGGAAATGAGTCTTAAATCTGTTTCAAGTAGAACAAAACAAGTTCCCCCCTCTCTTATCTGCAGTAGAATCATTTGATATTTGAAGCTGTTATTGAAGAGGAAAGGATAAATGCTACTACGTTTTTAAAGTGCTCTGCATACATTACATCTATCCCTTCAATGAAACAAACAGGAATGCAGATTATCCCTAGTAAGGATATCCCTGGTCCCATGTAGAAAAGCCTTCAGAATCAATTTGGTGCTGCACCTTTTTCAAGACCCCTAAATTTCTATCCCCATGGTCATTTCTTAGCATTTAGATCACTATGTCGTGTGCTCTTCCTTTCTGCATTCTCTGCTTAGAACATCAAAAGGTAACACTTGCCTTTTTGGATGAGAATTGTGCTTTTAATGGGATGATGATTTCTATTTTGAACTCTTTTTCTTGCCAATTCGAAAACAAGCCAAAGAAAACCTTATGAATGCAGAATGATCCATTAGGGATCCATCACCAATATCTCTACAGATAAATGCAGATAAGCAGTAAAAACTATTTTCTGATTGTCCCCATGTTTTGTTTATTTTAATTTTTATGAACACAGATGGCAACAATCTAAGGACACAATTTATGGAGGGGCATGAGGGACACATTCACATATACACGACAACTGATTGTGATTATTTCTCTGTACACACAAGTATTTCTGGTTATTATGGGGAATAAAAAGCGGTCACAGGAATGTTCTCAAAAATATTTTTCTTTGTTTATATTTTTTTGACAATTCAGTTTTGAATGAATGGAGCAATCCACAGAACATTGGTGTAAATTCTGCTCTCTAAAACTCTTCCTCTTCAACCTAGATATGTCACCCATAAACAAAGTGCTCTGGTGTGCTTCTCAATTGCATTTAACAGGAGAGTTCACAGCCTGCTTTAACATTCTTTGACCAAAGAATTGAGCACTATTAAGGTGTTATGCCTGAATGAGGTACACTGGCAAGTGAAAAAGACATGGGGCTGTTCTCCAGTCCCACTTTTGAAGTTCTGCAGGGAGGTCTGCAGAGAGCTTCTACTTAGGTTCTCTTGAATGCATGTAGAACCCTTTGCATGATCAGGAACCCTCACAAAGCAGGGTCCCTGAAACACTGAGGCTCAGGTAGAAATAAATGCAAGTGGAAGCCCCCTGCAGATTTCTCCACTCAGCTGGAGAGGTCAGGCACACTAGTGACAGAGCTGGCATGTGCAGTCCCACCCACACATGCTAATACACCCTATCCAGGCATAACACATAAAAAAAAATGTGCACACTTTTTTTTAAAAAAAAAATAAACACGGAAAAAGACATGACTTCAAAAATGTGCACAAACTCACTTTAGTCAACAGATGCATGCATACCAAAGTGTACATTAGAAAAATGCACAGAGTTTGGAAAATGTAAACAAAACTGACACAGAACAAGCCTAGTGGTGGAAAAATGTGGACCTGAACAAGATGAAGCTTAACAAATTCAACAATCCCTACTGGAATAAACTTTACTTTCTCCTCCCTGCCTTTAAGTTCTATACACAATATTTGCACATGTCTGCCATTAATTTCATCTTCATTTGTATTATTAATATTAAGATCACCATCATCATGTTTTTAGACAACTTCTATGTGGTCTCCATAAAGTCATGTGATTAATTATGAGTACAGCATCGGTGAGTGCTGTCACCATCTGAAATTGGGCAGATGAAACTGATTGGAGCATAAGGTTGGGTAGAAATATAAGCAGGATAAACAGGACAGTCCCTTAATTACAACAATGGCTTGTAGTAGCTAGTTCAGTGCACTGTTATCGCATGATGCAGTTGCATGCTGATCTCCGAAGTAAATCATCTCCAAATAGCTACTTTGTGGTAAGAATAATGATAATGAGAATACATTGCCACTTTTAGATAATTACTTGATGTGATAAGAGGCAATGATCTGTGGTGGTGATTACAGACTAATGTGGTAACTGTAACAAGTTATGTTTCCCTTTAAATTTGTCATCATACATATTTAGGCTGGAGGCAGACAAATCTTTTTAAAGGAACTGATGTGTTTATTATTTACTCATTCATTTCTATTGTGTACTCATTTCACTTCCCACTTTGATTTCTGGTCATACAAATTGTGCACATTTTTTGAAGTGCTCCAGAAATGTGTGTGTTTGTGGCGGTGGATAGAAGGGTAGTATAAATGTTAGTAGGTATGTATGTGCTCCACAGGCAGTTAGTGACACTGAGGACTTAGCTAGACCTAAGGTTTATCCTGGGGTAGTCCCGAGGTCGTCCCTGCCTGCTCCCGGGATCCCCTGTGTGTCATTTACATGAACAGGGATGACCCCGGACGATCCCGAGATAAACCTTAGCTCTAGCTAAGGCCTGAGAAAGTTCAGAATGTGGGATAAAGTTCAGAATGTGGGTTTTGTTGGAAAACCCAACAAAATTTTAGACTAGTTTTGAACTTTTGTTTGACTCAAGTCCCAACTCGTCTTTCCCCAGTTAGGCTTACTTTGTGATAGTAATAAGAGCTGTTGTTTCCCTGAAACACTATGGTATCACTTACTAAGGACCCAGAGAACTTGAAGATGCTGAAGAGTCTGCAGATTTAGCTTGAATACTGAATGCCAAAGTAGACAACAGATTATGATCAAACAAACACCAAGAGGACAAAGTGGGAAAACAACACCTTTTAATGTGCTGACAAAAGGGCTTATGGTCAGATTGTGGCAGGATCCACACTACAGCTTTATAGCAGTATTGAAGTGCACTGACAACTGCTGGGGCTGATGACACATCTACGCCAAGCAGGATATAACACTATGAAAGAGGTATTATGGAATGTGTCCTGGGCCCCAACAGTTGTCAGTGCACTTCAATACTGCTATAAGGCAGTAGTGTAGATCCAGCCTCCATATACCACTTTCATACCACTTTCAAAGTGAAATATCCTGCTTGGTGTAGATCTGGCCTGTGTTTTGGAACTTGGACATTGTCTTGTGGATGCTTTAATGTCCCTTCAGTTTGACACCACTGATGCTGAACATCCGCACAGCGTATTGCAAATTGATCGATGCAAAATCAAAATGTAATGGCTTTCACACACACTCCCCAAACACAATCCTGCTTATTTTACTGAAGAACACATTGGTTCTTTTCAGGGACCTAGTCTGACATGACCTTAACCTGAAGCATTGCTCATTATACGGTCATATTTTTTTCTTGATACATTTTTCTCTCCACCACCCACATTCACAGCAGCATAAAGAATAAACCAGGCCCAGTACTTTTCATCCATACCATTGTGTTTTTCCCCTTGTTAATTCAATGCAGGCAGCAAACTTCTTCACTTGCAGTCATTAACTGTCTCTGTGACATTTGTGGTCACAGGCACATGCAGTTAAAGAAATGGCACTACAATTAAATAACTACTAACCAGCACAAGCACATTATACAACACACAGAGATGATGTGGATGCTCTTGGTTTCTATTTTAATAAGACCAGCAACAGTGCTGGGTAACAATGAAAGCAATAGGAACATTATAAGCTGGCAGCCAGGTATTAGATGACATATAACAAAATTCACAACCCGGCTCAATGTAATGAATGTGCTAAAGGCAAGCATCTAAAGTGCATTCTTCCTAATACTCTTTGTCTCACCAATTTCATTTTAAAGGCTGTGCAAAGAAGCCAGATTAATTTGCAGTTTTTCAGTACAACAGAGCAGACTTGGGGGTATAATTCACCTTGTTCTGAAGCAAACAGTAACAGAGTAGATTACAGTTCTTGAGCTGCTGCAATCACATGCTCAGTTTGAGTAAGTCTAACGATGGTTCACACACACATTTCTTCATGCAATTCAGTATTCAGAGAATACATGGAAAGGAGGCATGGCATGCTAGATTGCAGATGTGGAATGGCCTAACAAAGGCCAACAGTAGCTGGAACAGAAGCAGGCACTTTACGTCTTCTTTACCGGCTTCTTTACTCTCTCCTAGAATCATGATTTCACCAATGGTTGTATAAATAGTGTTCTGTAGTGGCTTTAGTGACAATGTTTTTATTGAGAATGTAGTGGTCTTCCTCTGTTTTAGTATAGTTTTTAGTTTTCATAGAATCATAGAATAGTAGCATTGGAAGGGGCCTATAAGGCCATCAAGTTCACCCCCTGCTCAATGCAGGAATCTACCTCAAAGCATCCACCTTTATGCTACAGGCATTTATGAATGGATCTTTCTTTATCCTGATGATCTCCATTTTAAAATTGTTTAGATCTGATGTTTTTTCTTCTCATCATCTTCAGAAAACTACAATTGCCATAATGCCTCAGCAGAAGCCACACTATTTAACCATGGGAAATAGGATCTTGCCTTATACTGAGTCACATCCATCTAGTTCAGTGTTGTTGACACTGACTGGCAGGAGCTCTCCAGGGTTTCAGGAAAGCTTCTTTTCTAGCCCTACCTGGACATGCCAGGAATTAAACCTAGAACCTTCTGCATGCAAAGCGTGTATTCCACCACTGAACTACATCTCAACCAAAGTCTTTTCTATACCTGCATCTTAAACTGAATGTTCTGAGTTCCTTCAACTGTTCTCTATATGATTTTGCAATCCTAGTTTCTCATCATCTTTATTGCCACTGTTTCATTGTAGTTCCATGGATTCAATCCTGATTTACGCTGAATCAACTGCACTGGTAGAAGTGGACTTCCTTGCAAACTCCTTTCCATGGCAGCCCACTGAAAATTAGGGATGTCAGAGGAATCAGTCCAGAGGTTGAGCTTGTTGAGCTTCCATCAGCTTGGCCCTCTGGATTTTGGCTTGATTCCCTGCAAGCTGGCCCAACTTGATGCAGATGTAGTTGTGCCAGTTTGTGGATTTTCCTTTTTTTTTTTAAAGAAAAAACGTAAAGAAAAAACATTGTTCAAATAGAAAAGTGCACAACATGAAACTGGAATTTGTGTAATTTGTGTAAATTTCAGCCAGTTTGCAGACATTTCTATTTATGCAATATATATTTTTTTAAAAAATGGAAAGAGTTCCTGGATTTGGTCAAAAAACCTGCAGCTCAACCCACAAATGCCCAATGGGAGTCTGTCAAGTCCCCAAACAGCTGGATTTCACAGGAACAGACACCACTACTGAAAATGCTGCACAGAGAGTCAGGATACCCCACTGAATGGGATGGACTGAGGTGTGTGTGGGGGGGGGGGGGTCCCCAAAATTGGGCAGAGCCTTTTTCCTATGGAAGAACCTTTCCTCTCACAGAAGGCAGAATCTAGATCCAATCCCATATGTTCCTATATTTCTTGAATCCTCAAATGGGTCACCCTCATCAGACCTCATCTCAAATTCTGCACAGCATGGCACTATTTTCTCCTCATGCCTAGAATACTACACTTCCTTCCAGTAGTACTAGACTATAAAATTGTGTATTGAAACTAAACAAAATCAAGACAAAGATTACCTTCTCAAATGAAACAAAGTTGAATCAATCAAATGAGTACAGAGATCAAAATATTACAAATGAAAGTACAGAAGTTCTCGAAGGACATAAATCCAAATTTAAATGTTTCATAAAAGAAGGAAATGTTAACTTTTTTATTTGCAAATTGAAAATGGCCCCCTATTCAGTTGTGCCTTATTGAGGAAACATTTGAAGTACTCTTGGTGCTTTGGTTATTTTACATGGATGATTAATCTGCTTGAAAATTCATAAGGCTACATTCTCAGCCATAGGGATATTCAGCCACCCCCTTTATTAATCTAGAAGGCTTCATCCTCTTATCACTTTGCTGATTTGCTTTCTGTCTCCAGAGGTCTGTAATATATACAAGTATTATCTAAATCCAGAAGCTAAAACTGATTGAATTTTATAGCACTGTGTTATACACCGAGGAAGACAAAACAGCCTGTGAAAGCTGCACTGGGACTTGGGATGAAATTCCCAGAGCTAATTTTTGAGTGTGCTGTTTTCAGCTACTTAATATACAGGTAAATTTGTAGAGAAATGATTCAGACAATAGCAACAGAATGAAAGTGCAAGCTTAATATGTAATTATTTTAAATACCTTAAGAATCTAATTGTTGTGGAGCTAAACCTGGGGACTAAAGTTTCTCAGAGTTACCTTTAGGAAGATGAGACTACATAAAATACTGATACTGGTATATACATACTGCTGCTATGGATCGTCTTGAAGCTAGCCCAGAGCCAGCCCTACCATTAGACAGAAGGAACAGAGGAACTCAGACATGCTTGCTGTCTAGACATGTGTATTGTGTGCTATGCATTTCATTGGTGTTATTCCGACACCTTGGGCATGGCTACATGGGGCCATATCCCAGGGATCACCCCGGGATCACCCCTGTGTGTTCACATGATGCACAGGGGATCCCGGGAGCAGGAAGGGATGAACCCTCCCTTGGCCCAGGGTATCGCCCTACCCTTTTAGCCCACTTTTTCTGTGGTCTCGGGATGATCCCAAGACCACGAAACATGTGGCAGGGCATCGTGGGTTGTCCCGGCTCCTTGTGAGTAACCGCGAGGAGCTGGGACCTATCAGGGGTGGAGTGGTGGGAGCAGGGAATTTAATTTTTTATAAAAAAAGAAACCCAACAACTTACATTTTGCATTCAAGCGCTCGTGCACTCCTTCTCCTTAAAAAAAAAACCCAACCAAAATGGCGGGCACTATGTCGTCTTCCTCCTGGGATGCCGCATGCCGTATGTAGACAGAGGGGGAGATCTCACTATAACCATATCACAAGATCCTCCCCCCCTCCGCCGCGCTAGACCCAGTAGGTCTAGCCAAGGCCTCAGTGCATGGAAAGCTGCTAGGAATGTCATCAAGACTGTGGATGGCCACAGAAGCAAAGGAGCCACAGTGTGTACATGCTTCCATTGACTAGATTAAAGGGAGTTGCTCCCTGTAACAATGGAAACCTGCAAATGCCTGCCTGATGGCCATGCCATCATTTAGCCAACTAACCTACTAGGGTACCTTTGAAATGCCCCCTGTTTAGCAGCCACTCAGTCGGAGCATGTGTAAAGGATTGATCCCCCTTAGGGCAAATATAAGGATGCTCGTGCATCCATACATTCACACATAGACACATACACACACACGTTTCACCCCATATCCCTTTCACATACCACTAACCCAGTACATGCCAAGTTACTCATAAAAGATAAACCCAACAGCTGGTATGGGCCATAGCAGCTGCATGGAGCCTGTATGCCAGGAGAGCAGAAGTTCCAGACTCATGGCAGGGGCTGGTCTTCACACTCAGGCCATACTTGTGAACTTCCAAAGCCATCTGGCCAGCCATTGCTGTAGACAGAATGGTGTTACTAGCTGGGATTTGACCTGATTCAGCAATCCAATTCTTTTCTTCCGGACTCACATTTGATTCTGCCATTTCTCCATGTGTTGCAGCACTTACTTCTTCCAACCATTTGCCTATTTTCCACCCTGAAGAACTGCCCCATGTCAGTTGCTGAAGAGTCCTTATTCAGTGTGTTAATGGCACAGCT
The DNA here is from genome assembly GCF_023053635.1 of Elgaria multicarinata webbii. Lineage (NCBI taxonomy): Eukaryota > Metazoa > Chordata > Lepidosauria > Squamata > Anguidae > Elgaria > Elgaria multicarinata. The sequence goes on along the minus strand of NC_086172.1, from coordinate 71,468,569 downwards.
TGTGGTTGAACAGTTAGTTTATATTTGTGCAGCTCAGCTGTAGGAGGGCACCTTTATATAACCCAAGAAAGGCATTGCCTGAAACAAAGACAGACACTCTGAGAAACAAAATTGCTTCCGTACATTCTCTCATTCCATAGTGAAGTAGATGAAATAAAAAGCCTGGACTAAGTCCAAGCAAGGGATGAAACCAATTATGATAAATAGCTAAATCCATGAACACCTAAGAATCACCTGACTGTAGCATAATTACTTATATGATACCCTTGAGGCTAACGTAAAACATGGCAGTGAAATCATCATTACTTTCATCATCGTAATTATAAATCATCATTGCCATTCTCTTCCCAGTCTTTTCTGAACAAAGTCTCTGGAAATTATTTTCATTTTGCCATGCCTGGCTTCATTCCCATCCAGAATTTATTAATATAGATCTCTAAGTTCCCTGCTAAACTTTCCAACAAATCATTTCTGCATATTTACAGCCCAGTACAGAGATTGAGCAAGGCTACTTGGCTTTAAGCTGGTTGACTGATTTGAAAGGGGCTAGTTTGGAAGAGATTCTTGGCTTGCATGCATATGGTTGAAAAAACCCACAGGAGAGGATCCCATAAAATATTTTATCGAATTTCCATTTGAATTTGGTTTTGCTCTTGTGAACAACATTGAGGTATTTAGATGCCTTACTCTTGGCTTCAATACCTATTTCCTTGTTCCACATATACCCTAGACACTATTACCATCCAGATGTCCTTTCATTATTGTCATAATTCCATCTTGGAATTATCTCTTAATTCCAACATGACATTCAAAGTCATGCTGTACAAACTTTTTCAAATTGGAGACTCCACTTACTGAGGCCTTAGCTAGACCTACCTTTTGTTCTGGGACAGAGGAGGGGAGATTTCACATTGGGATTAACACGAGATCTCACCTGCATTTACATGTAAGGCACAATGACCTCAGGAAGAGAGGCATCGCGCCCACCATTTTTTAAAAAATTCTTAAAGCGACAGCAGTGCACAAACAGTCATGCACAAAGGTAAGTGTTTTTTAAAATTAAAATTAATTTCCCCGCTCCCCCACCCTAACCCTGATGGGCGTAGCGCTCCTGAGGAGCGCTGCACCCCGTGCGCGGCTCCTGGCTCCGTGCGAGTAATCGTATGGAGCGGGGTCAAGCCGTGGAAACAGGCCACACGTTCTGTAGTCTCGGGATCAGCCCTGGACCACAGAAAAAGTGGGTCCAAAGGTGAGGGCTTTATCCCAGGGCAATGAAGGGATGAACCTTCCCTGATCCCAGGATCCCCTGTGCATCATGGGGATGCACAGGGACGATCCCGGGTTCACCCCAGGATATAGCCTGATCTAGCAAAGGCCTGAGTTTCCTTGTGGTGAACCAAAACAACTTGGAGAAAAGTGAATCCAGGCACTTGTTTGCTGGACCCATGCCCATCCTGGCTGGTAAGAGAAGCCAGAGAGGAGCTGGCCAGTTGAGTGGTAGAGATTGTAAATGCTCTTGTGAAAGGAGTATTGTGTTCTAATTCCTCTAAAAGAAGCTATGGCAAGACCTTTGTTAAAGAAAACACCATTGGATCCAACCACTCTGGGTAATTATGGTGGTAATGCAACACCAGACTTTCTTGGATGAAGCTAATAATTTGGATCCTTTTCAAAATAGGTTAAAAACTAGTTTGGCAACAAAAACAGACTTGGAAGTTGACCTATTCCAAGAATGGGACAGGGAGAGTCCATCCCTGTTGGTTCTGCTGGATGGACGTCTCAGCAGCATTCAGTATCATTGATTGTGTTACCCTTCTGGGGCATTTGACCAATATGGGACTTGGGAGTGCTCTTGTACGATGGTTCCAGTTGTATCTGGCTGAATATTCCCAGAAGGTAGCACTGGGGACTGTTGCTGGGCCCCTTGGCTATAGGCCTATGAGAACTTGAATGGCTCTATGTTGTCCCTATGCTTTTTAAGATCTCCATGAAACTTTTGGAGGATGTCAGGAGTTTTGGGCTGCCATCTTATTCAGCAGTATTTCTCTTTTTCAATAGATGCCAAACAAGGAATGAACATTCTGAACTATTGTCCGATACAATGATGGATTGGTTGTGGGCTAACAAGTTGAGGCTCGATGCAAATAAGATGGAGGTTCTGTTAGACAATAGATACAACAATCTGAGATTGGGGGTACAGCCTGTTCTGACCCTCTGAAGGATCAGGTTCACAGCTTGGGGTGCTTCCAGACCTAGCACTGTTTCTGAAAGCTTAGGTGGCTGCTGTAATAAGATTTATTTTGCCTAACTTTTCCTGGTACACAGTTGTGCCCCTTTCCAGAGAAAGTAGATATGGCCACAGTGAGCTATGCCTTAATCACCTCCTGTTTAGATTACTTTGTTTAAATGGAAACTGTTGTTTTATACTGTTGTTTTTATATTTTGATGGTTTTAAATTTTGTATACATTTTAATGTTCACTGTTTTTAACTTTTGTAAACCACCCAGAGAGCTTCGGCAATGGGGCAGTATATAAATTAAATAAACAAATAAATAAATAAATGTATACTGTGTGAGACTGCCCTTGAAGAGTGTTAAGAAAACTGTAGCTGGTGCAAAATGCAGCAGCCAGGTTGCTTTCTTGCATGTGCTTTGTGGGCTCTATAACATCAGAATTATACCAAGTGCCTTTACTTCCATTTTTTTAAAAAAAAATCTAGGCTCAATTCAAGGCCAGGATATCTGAATGATCACTGCTTCCCATATGAACTTCTTCAAGGGAAGTTAGGTTGGAAATTACACAGCACAAGGCCTTTTCTGAGGCAGTACTTTGTGTCTGTGGAATTCCTTCCCTCAGAGGGTCAGAATGGCCCAGTGCTTGCCTGGTTTTAGCAGGCTGTAAAAACTGTTTTGTTACTTCTGGCTTTTGATGGCTTTTAAAGTTCAGTTAATTTGTTATATGGTTTGTTTTAAAGATAGCTTTGTTTTGCTATGTTTTTAATTTGGTCTTTTTTGTATGAATTTCTTTTAAAATTGAAAATTTGGGGGCCCTTCTGGATACAAAAGTGATTAATAAATATCTTAATGTAGAAATAAAGGGAAATGGTGGAATTACATTTGAGTAAAAATAGGTGCATTTGCACCATAGTGATCAACACTTTCACCACTGCAAAGAATTAAAAAATAAATTACATTATTTAAAGCACCTCATTCAGTGAAATTTATCCTAAAATGTCATTCAATGAATACGAAGATTCCTTCTTTGGTGAAATATCTGAGGGATTCTGAGGGAAGCAAATCTATGGTGTGATCACAGTTGGAATATTGTGCATAGTTCTGGTCACCTCACCTCAAAAACGAAATGTAGAGCTGTGGAAGGTGTAGAAAAGGGCAACCAAATCAATCAAGGAGCTTTACAATATTAGAACCACCCAGCTAATGGGTGGTATAGAAATGTAATAAATAAAAATAAAATAAATGTTTGGGCCTTCTTAGCTTACCAAAAAAAAAGGGGGGGATAAGGAGGGAAATGTTAGAGATGTTGATGGGGAGAAGTTTTTTTCTCTTTCTCTCATAATTCTAGAACTAGGTCATCCAATGAAGCTAATTGGTGGGAGATTCAGGAGAGATAAAACGAAGTACTTCTTCACATAATACATAGTTAAATTACGTAATTTTTGTGACCACAACATGTAGTGGTGGCCACCAACTTGGACAGCATAAAAAAAGATAAAACAAATTCATAGAAAATAAGGCTATCAGACTTCTAGTTATTATTATTAGAGAGAAAGAGAAAGATTGAGAGAGAGAGAGAGAGAGAGAGAGAGAGAGAGAGGTTGGTTGGTTGGTTGGTTGGTTGGTTGGTTTGGTATGGAGCAGTTTAGAAGTGTTGTTGTTGTTGTTGTTGTTGTTGTTATTATTATTATTATTGCAGTGTCAGATGCCTCTCAACACAAATTGCTATGTGCATAAGGAGGAGGATGCTACCATGTGCATGTCTTGCTTGTGGACATCCCATAGGCATGGTTGAGCATTGACAGTACAGAACACTCAACTAGATATGACATTTGTCTGATCTAGCAGGTTTCTTCTTTTGATCCAAGCTGGGGATTGCCATATGAAAATGGTTTTTATGGATGCAGCACAGAATCAGTTCACATATGCCACTGCTTATCATCATTTAGAGAAATCAAAGGCAGAGAAATCAAGAACTGCTCATGCATCTCTGAACTAGGACAGAGGCATGCAGTTTTCACACGTAATAACTGTAGCAAAAGCAGCAGCAGCAGCAGCAGCAAACAAAAACTAGCCATGTGTGAAACAAACCATTATTTCTATAATATCAGAATACATTACCAGCAGTGGGGTTGTGGTCTATTGTAATTAGAGCTGTGCACAAATGGCCTCGTGAAATTCTCCACCTTATTTGTGGGCAGAGAAATCGGAAGCTCCAGAGAAGAGGTGGAACTAGAGCTGTGCCAAAATCTGTCCTTCCTGAAACTTTTCTTCCCCCATGAAAGAGGCTCCTGTTGTTCTTCCCCATTCTAAGGGCATTTCATACTTTAATTTGAATTTCTTTTTGGTAATGTTTATGAGCTCACCTAATTACTGCAAGGCAGTGAGGGTGCTATATGTGTGTGCTTTCTTTCTGTTACATACCTTTCCAGGCTGCCTGTGATTTATGATCTGAAAATGCCTTATGGGAGGAATTACCTTATAACACATTCCTTTGAGCTTTAACTGAAGTGCAGGAAGCCAGGGTGGCTACAGGCTGCCAGACAGATTTGTTTCAATCCAGTTTTGATCAGGGTTTACCCTCTTTCTACCTTCTGGATCAAACATGGACTTGGGGCATGTCTACACCTCCCGTGTTCTGGGAGGGAGGGGGAGGATCTGATTATATTCTGCTCATGAGATCCTCCCCTTTGGACAGATACACGCGTGACATCTCAGGAGGAATGAGGGATGTCGTGCCTGCCATTTTATTTAATAGACGATGAGCGCACGTGTACTCCAATGCAAATGTAAGGTTGTTGGTTGTTGTTGTTTTTAAAAAACCCACTCTCGCTCCCCCCACTCCACCCCCGATGGGCACAGAGTGCCTGAAGAGCTCCATGCCCCATGCCCGGTTCCCACCTCCTTGTGTTTACTCATGAGGAGCTGGGATGAAACGGGGACGATCGCCCAAGCTAAAAAAATCCCAGTTATCCTGGGGAAGTGGAGGGATCATCCCTCCTTGCCCCCGGGATCCCCTGTGTGTCATGTGGATGCACAAGGATGATCCCTGGATGATTCCCGGGATAAGGCATGGTGTACGTATGCCCTTGGACACAATTTGTCATCAAAGTCCATACATTTCTGAGCTTGCACTGTGATTTGCCGACCCCAAAAAATGTGGTCGATAGCTTGTGTACATTTGAAAAATACTAATGAAAAAAATGCATAGTTTTAGAAAATGTGCACAAACACAGTTTAATCAGTGGGAGAAGAATGCATATATTTAGAAGAAGTGCACAATTGATGCATACATTTGGGGAAATATGCATGGAAATATGCATGGGTTTTCATAAGAAAAGAGAAAGAAAACAAAGCTCACAATCTGACCAGGTCTCAAACGGAAAGATCTACAAGATGGAAATCGGAGAACTTCAGCAAGCTCAAATTTTGCTGGTTTTCACATCCCTATTGTACAATGAAAGACAGAACTCTCACACGCCCTCCTCTCAACCACTTCAAAACTCAAATAAGCACAAGAACCCCAAACCCAACCCATGAAAATTTATCTGAAATGTTCTTCTCTGAATTTGTTTTTCTTTTGAATGGAATGAAAATAGAAAGAAATAATGAAAGAAGGAAGCACAGCAATAATTGGAATAACCAAGGCTAGATCTACACCAAGCAGGATATGACCCTTTGAAAATGGTTTGCAAACTGTATGTGCAGTGTGTCCTGGACCTCAAAAGTTGTCACTACTGTTATAAACCATTTTAAAGCAGTAGTGTAGATCCTGCCCAAGAAGCCTCTTGGAATGTCCTCCACAGAGGTCTGCCTGATGCATCTTATAATGTCTTTCCAGCTCCAAGTCAGGCCAAGACATTTTTGTTAACTTTCCTAGATTTTTTCAATTATATGGTGGTTTAATACTACTTAAAAAACAAAACAAAAAATCTCTATGGATTTTTATTCCCCTGTATTGTGTTTTTAATTGATCCAGTGTTGCAGAGTTCTTTTCTTCTGCTCTGTTTTTTAAATGTGGTATTTTTGACTCTATTGTTGTGTTTGAGCTACTTCATCTTGTTGCAAGTTTATTGTTGTAGTGATTATTTTAACTTGTTTTGATTTCTACCTTGTAAGCTACCTAGACATCTTCTGTTATACGACAGCCTATAAATACTATGTATGTTAAATATAAACACAAAGCTTATAATTTACACTCAGTATTATTTTGTTTCATTCATGGGTATCCATTTAATTCAAAAGCACTATCTTGAATTATAATTATTTTCCTTTTAAGACTCAAAGATTATGGTGGATTGCAATTAGTGTTTCACAACAATAGAATTGTTTTACACTAGATATCTTACAAGAAGATGGTCAGTCAGCAAAAAATATATAAAAAATGGGGGTGGGACACACACCAATTTGCATCAAATGTGCATATCCTAATTTATTTGTTTATTCATTTAAAATATTTATAGGCCGCCATTCAAGGCAGGAGCACTCCCAAGGCAGCGAACAACATTAAAATGCATATAATAAAATTCTTAATTTAAAAAATGATGCAATGATATAAGCAGCAAAGGTTCCACAAAACAACAAACACCAGCATAGGACAAGACCTAGAACACAATTGCACCTGTAACCCAGTCTGAATCAGTATAATTTAATTAAAAATACAATATATTTATCATAGGGAATGACTATGACCAGGGGGGCTGTGTACCTGTTTAATCTAACTGTTAATGGGTAACTTCAAGCTTTTGCCTTCTTAAGGTTCTTTTTTTAATAACTATACTTAGAGCATATCTACACCTATGGGTGTAGCAGGAGGGAGGAGGGAGGATTGTGGACTTCCCTGCTTCCACAATCCTCCCCAAGCATTTAGACAGCTGTACGACATCCTGGAAGGGAAGAGGGACGTCGTGGCTGCCATTAGTATTATTTTTGAAGAGGAGCCAGTCACATGGAAAAAGATAAAAACAAAACAAAACACTCAAGCCCATCCTCCCTGTGATCCCAGGGATGGCAAAATTGCTGGGGGGTGGGCCATGGGCACAGAGCCTCCCTGCACAACTCTATGCCTGGCCCCACTACTCACGGGGAAGAAGGGACAACCCAGGAGCAGCGACCACAGAAATATCGAAATCCGCAGTCCCAAATACCCTGGGGAAAGTCTCTGGTTGCCCCAGGTTGCCCCCGGGATGACCTAGAGATGGCCCTGAGATATGTGGCAGGTGTAAACATGCCCTTAGATTGGGTAGCCCTTCAGAGTATGCCTTCAAATAGAGGACTGGCACCTGTAAGGTAGGGCACAGCCACCATTCAAAGAGAGCAATGGGGAACCTATTCTTGATTTAGGAAGTGGGGGTGGGGAGTGAGCAACAAGGAACAGGGTGGGGCAACAAGGCACAAAGCTTCCCTTTATAAGAGTGACTAGACAACTATTTCTGTCAAAAGTGACAGCCCACAAAGTGCATCACGATGCAATTTTTTTCATATGACAGCTCCATGAAGGTTATTGTTAGGAGAAAATCTTTACTCATGGGTAATTGTTCAGTTGCATTTTTTATTCAATGCAAGTTAACTTGTCATCTCAAATACTGGTCAGTCCTATTCTCATAGTCAGCGTTGGAATGTTATGGTATGTTATAGTATATGGAGGATGTACAAAGCTACCCCATGAGATTTTAATAATCTTTAAAAAAAAGGTGCAATCCTTTCCAGATGCCCATCATTCTCCAAACTCAGTGGATGTGTACTAGTATAGCCTGCTATATAATTATTAGAAACAAGTAACATCACCATGTTTGTAAACTCCCTAGTTTCCATTGTGGTATATTTTTTCATGGCTTGTTATCTAACTATATTTTTTATAATTACTTTTTATACTTTGTATTATGGATTAGTTATTTTTATCAAATTTTACTAAAGTTTATCTAATGGTAGTGCTATCCTAATTTTGCACTTTACTGGCTCTCTTATACCCATTTTGTTTTGCTTATATTCACTATTATTAGGAGATATCAAACCTAAATGTCTTTCTTATTTTACATTGACCAGAGTAAATATTCTTCAGTTAAACCCAAGGATTTCTTTGTGCCTTTCAACAAAGAGTCCAAATACACAGCTTCTATTGCTCTCAAAATGTTCACATACTGCCTGAGCTTCCTTTCGAGGTTCTGTTAATCATACATTATTTCTTTTCCGTATTCTCCATTTTCTTATCTTTCTGAAAGGTCGCTCACTTTCAGTCCTTCTTTATAGTTTTCATGGTTATTCTCCTTTATTGACACTCGGTCATGAAATACTCTGTTCTAGTCAAGAGATACAGACACTCTCCATTAATATTCAGTCGGTGCATTATACTCAAGGGTAACGAAAATGATGGCATTGAAAATAGGCATTATATTTAAGTTTATCGTCTTCATCAGCAGGAAGGGTCAGATTCAGCAATTTGTATATATAAAAAGGTCTACTTAACCGGGTGTATATATTCGAGTTCCTCGCATGCACGTGTATGCCCATTTTCTTATAACAACCATTCTAATATAACTATGTTTCAGTGGTTGCCTTTTGATTTTAAATGTAGGAACGTTCAGTGAACTTATGCATTTGATATTTCACTCTTTAGCATTGAGGAAATTTATTTGATTTTTTTTCTATCTTCAGCCTTAAGAAGAAGCAGTCTCTCTGCCCTCTGGCAAAAGGAGTCTTTTTTCAGGGGGGTGAATATTTCAGTACAGAGAAATACAACCTTATCATAAAGGTTTGCACTTAAATTTAAATCCATGGCCTGTGCCTAGGTAGGATGGGGGTGTTCAACCCACTGCTTCCTGTGTTTCTGACTCTGACTCATATTCTGTCAAATGTGAGGGTTACAAAAATTGGTAGAGAAAAATGTTTGACATTTAAACAATTTATATTTTAATAATTATTTTTTTTAAAAAAAATTGAGATCTGTCTGATTTCACAAACAACCTAATTTAATGAATGTAAATCCAAACTACAGTTCTGACTTTCCTAGTGTTTGTCGTGTTTATACAAAAAATAATAATTAGCCATGATATGCTATCCTGGATAAAAAGCCGTAGCTACCATCTTTACGTTATAAATAGAAAAATACACATTGAACTCCTCAGAAACACCTTCTAAAGATAGTCTGGAAAAGGCTTCCAAGGGAGATCATGAAGCCTATTTCTCTGCAGGTCTTTAAGAAAGCTCTGAAGTCCCCTGTTTTCGTTGCCCTTCCTGAAATGTCTGGGCTGCTGATTTTATTGGTAAATTCACTTTTTATTTATTTTTACTGGTAATTTCTTTTGATGGATTTTTACTACATTTTAAAGGATTTTTACTGAATCCACTTTGTGTGTTTTTGAGGGGAAAATAATGTTTCCTTACTTTCGCTCTGCTTCCTGCTTCTCTTACGCATTTACAACAAGCTGAATTTCATGGTTGGTTGAGGTGAGCTCTGACTGAGGTGCAAAATTTTGGCTTGGTCTGTCTGAATGATGCATACATCAAATCTCCCTATTCCCCCACTCCATTTCACTTGCTCAAGCCTTTTTACATCATTGCTCACATGTCCAGCATTTTAATATATTTTTCTCCCATGTTTTGATAGGTCCATGCTAGCAACCCAGCCCAGACATTTCTCATTAATCCCAGTTGGAAGAGCGCTAGAGCTATGACAGTCTTCTATTTGAAGGAATGTCAGAGGACAGCTCTCTACTTGAAGGTGTCCTGTTTATGACGGGATAAGTTCATTTTAAAGATAATGCATGAGAAGAAGGGAGAACATGGATTTTGAAGTTTTTTATTTTTTATTTATTTATTTATTACATTTTTATACCGCCCAATAGCCGAAGCTCTCTGGGCAGTTCACAAAAATTAAAACCGTTAGGAACATAATAAAACATCCAACAAGCTAAAAACCCATCAACAGTTAGCACCTGGACAGCAGACTTAGCAGACAGCCAGGTCCCCTGGTCACTGTCTTGCCCACAATGATGAGATACAAATTTAGAAAATAATACCTATTTATATCAATTAACATTAAAAAAAAATGTGCAGCTCTTTCCTCTTTTTCGATGTTGCATTTCCTCTGTTTTGTTGATGTATAAGTGGCCATCCTATTGTGTATGCAGTTTTGCCTTCTATTAAAGTACTCTGGTAAGACTTTACAAGTGAGGGAGCTCTGTGCTCCACTGGGGAGATGTTTTTCTCTTCTCACATATTTTGCTTTCTTCTTCACACACAACACAATTTAAAAACAGCCCTCGCTCTAACTTTCCCTATGCTTTTTGCTAGCCACTGGCAACGTTTTGGGTGGCAAGCATTTGTATATCCTGGAGATAATTAGCCGGTAGGATTGAGCGATGACAAATAGTTTGGGCAGCTATCATCACACCATCCCATATTGTTATACAGAATCTGGGGTCACCCCATGAAACTGATGGGAACAAGATTTAGAACAGATAAAAGGAATTACTTCTTTATACAGCACATAATTAAAGTATGAAATTTACTACCGCAAGATGTAATGATGCCCACAAATTTGGATGGCTTTAAAAGGAGATTAAAATTCATGGAAGGTAAGGCAATTAATGGCTCCTAGTCATGATTATGATATGTTATTTCCAATGCCAGAGGCAGTAGGTACCATATTGTCATCATGACTAGGCAGTATGCCTTTGTATACCAGTTGCTAGAAAACACGAATGGGAGGAGACATTATTGCATTCATGGCCTACTTGTTTTCCATGGGCAGTGTGTTGGCCACTGTGTGAAGAGAATGCTGGACTAGATGGGTCATGGTCTGATTCAGCTGGGTTCTTCTTATGCCCTTATATATGTACTGTGTTAAGATACTAGGTCAGTCTTCTCCAGCATAGTGCCTTCCAGACCTTTTGGATTACAACTCCCTGCATTCCTGACCAATGGGAATGCTGGCCTGGACTAATGGGAGTACAGAACATCTGGTAGGTACCACCACCACCCCCATCTTCACAAGCACAGGAGGAATGGACATTGTCGCTATTCTCTGCAGTATGCTGAAATTGGCTCTGCTCCATCATTGTTACTCAGCAGAGCCAGCCATAACTTACACCTGGAACGCTCTTCCAGAACATTTAAGAACTACAAGTTCAATCGCAGTTTTTAAAGCTCAGCTAAAAACTTTTCTTTTTCCTAAAGCTTTTAAAACTTGATTTTGTTCTGACTTTATACTGCTAGTTTTACCCTACCCTGTGCCTGTTTGGTGCATTCTCTTCCCCTCCTTATTGTTTTATTATGATTTTATTAGAATGTAAGCCTATGCGGCAGGGTCTTGCTATTTACTGTTTTACTCTGTACAGCACCATGTACATTGATGGTGCTATATAAATAAATAAATAATAATAATAATAATACCCAGCTTTTCAGTGCCAGAAAAAAAATGTACTTCTGGGTGGGGAGGGGTGGAGTAAAACCAACGTCATCAATGAGAGAGGCTTGTTACCCTCCAGGCTCCCCTTGCCGCCACTACAGTTTTAAGAATGGGAATGGGAATGGGGAGTAATTAACTCACAATACTGTCTCCCCATGAGAGCACCCCACAGGCACAAATAAGCACCACTCCAAAAAAGTACCACAGCAGCCCCAGTTCTGGAGTTAACACCACAGAGAAGTGAAATAACGCAGTTTCCTGTTTGCAACTCTGGAGCTGCGCAGCTTTGGAATTAACACTACATCAGAGAACCAATGCAACAATAAGGAAGTGCATAAATGTCTCTTAGCAGGAATGCTAAGAAAAGGAGTGAATGGGGGAAGGGGCAGTCCATGTCACAGCCAGGTCACAGGGACACCCTGGATTTAATGTGCAGTCAAGGGTTCACATTGCAGAGCAAGTGCCTAGGAGCTGCTTTAACTAAAAGAATGGAGTATAAGGTCCCTCCATTACTGCAGCTTTTCCAGGAGGAAGCAGCTGCTCAGGAGCATGTTGACCATGACATCATATGCCACAAATGACCTCACAACTAGGGATATCGCAGACACCCAACTAGGTTGGGGAGTCAAATGGATTCCCCAGCATCCATCCCATTGGACCAAGCTGAGCGCTCATGGTGCATTCATGGCAGCCTGATGAGCACCCAGCAGCCATCCATCCAAGGCCTCCATTTTCCAGCACCTCCATTTGGGCCATTACAGTCACCATTTGCACAATTGGGAAAATACATAATTTCTGGAGCCCCCATGGCTCTGGATGAGGGCAGATGGGCTTGTGACATTGTCAGACGCTCGCCAAGACTTGAAAGAAGGTTCTGCGGTGCCATGAGTGGGGGCAACTTTTTGCCATGCTTTCAAAGTATAAAAGTGAAACCACATATGAAACATTTAATAATCCCCCAGCATCTTACATTTATAGCAACTACTGTATGGTTTTATACTGTATTCATTCTAACTTAAGGATGGGTGAATATGGGTGGGCAAAGTCACCTGCCTCCCACTCAGCAGACACTTGCCCTGCTGTCTGCCCCTGTTCATTGAGCCTCACAAGCTTCTTTTGATGCTCAGCTTGGGCCAGCGAGGGCTTGGCAGCCACCTGCCCTTGCTGCCAAAATGGTGCATTTCCCGCCACTGTGTCAATGGCCTGACGGGGTTTGGGTTTTGGGGGAGTCCATCGGACTCCCAGACTCAGTCGTATGCTCATGATAACCCTGTAGGCAAATCTGCCCAATCCAATCTCATTGAGGTTCTCCATTTTCCACTGCTAAGCTTGTTCCATTCCTGTTCCATGTGAACTTTTTCCCTCCCCAGTACGTCTTGCTGAGTTCATTTTTGTGCACATTTTGGACATGGATACATTTTTCTTTGCAAGATGTGTGCATGTTGTCTGATGCCTTTTTGTTTTGTTTTGTTGAGCTCACTGCAAACTCAGAACTATATAGCTTTTCAACTGCAAATTGCATTCAGGTCTGTGTGGTGTGAATTGAGTAGAATCATAGAGTTGGAAGGGGCCTATAAGGCCACTGAGTCCAATCCCAAATCCATTAAAAAGGAAATCCTCAAACAAATAACAAACAAAACCTTGATGGAGCAAATTTCTCATACATCCCTATTCCTGCCCATATACCCCCACAGAAGAAAGTCCCACTGAGATCTCTGAAGGTTACTTTCAGGTTGCAACCTTAAAAGGATAGCAGCTTTAAATGGGAGCTTTAAAAATGAAGAGGAGGCAATAGATTAGTTACCTTTCCCTTTATTTTTAAAGTTGATTAAAGACACTAGAAATTTAGGATGACTCTTGCAAGGATGATGCATTTCACTTCTCCATTGTCAGACGTTTCTTTTTTAAACAACAACAACCACAACAAAAACCCCAAATGCTTCACAATCAAATGACAGACTGCAGGCATGTTGCATTCCAGAGAAGCACTGATGGATTTATTAATTCTGCTGATGCTTCCAATAATGTATTTGCATCACAAGGGGTTTCTTCATTCAAGCCTGCTTTTGCCAACAAGAAAGGAAAAGTTGGGATTAAAATTAATCACAGTAATGACCCTCAAGGTGAATAGATACACTTTTATTTAAAAATTTTAGGCTGCATAAATTTAGACAGTATTGAATGAAAATACTTTTGCTTTGTAGAGGGTGAATATATATAAAAAAGCTGCACTGTCCTTTGTATGAAGCATAATATTTGTATGTATTTAAAAGATATCATCATCTTTAGTTCCTTACTGCCTTATTTTTTTTTCATAGGCAAGAGGGCATATATTAAATATTTTTTCTTATCTCCCTCCTTTGCCTATTTCAGGCAATAGGGAACTGTAATTCAAAAAGTGAAATATTAAAGCAGAGTCTTTGACAGTTGTATAAAAAGGGATCAGATAAAACTTGCTTCCTAATGATAATGAGAACAGTAAATAATTTTAAAGCCCTTTCCACACTGGGGAAAAAAATCATCTGAATAATAAATCCATATTATGCTGAAACCAGCAGATGAAAAATATTGATATACATTTATTCTTTGAAGGTGTTCCCCCACCCTTGAATGGCAAAAAGATGCTATCTCTTCAGCATTCCTCTGTTAGTATCAGGAAGACAAAGTAGTACTTGCTGAATTAATTCTAATTGGAAGTCATCTTGGAAGTATCACTCTTTATTTTATTTTTATTTTTAAAAATACTTCTCATCGGCTCACAAATGCCTTGGTGATTATAACACAGAACAACAAACTTTGGAGATAAAAAATGTAGTGTTTAATCAGTTAAACAGAAAGGGTAACTGTCATTGCTGTTGCAGTGCGAAAGCTGCTCCAGCATTTCCCATGTAGCCCAGGTAATATCAGATGCACAAGGCCATGCGGGAGGAGGCCAAGTACAACTTTCCCCCATTCAAACATTACCTCTGTTTCTAGGAGGGGTGGAGGTAGTTTGGATAGAAATCAAATTGGACCTGTTCAGACAACACACTAATCCATGGTTAGCTTGCCTGGCTTCTGGCCCTTTAAGGCCTCCACTGGTGGCCACCATTAGCATGGACGGTAGGAAATGCCTGTGGAAAATGCATGTCCCCCCTGCACCAATGGGGACCTTAAGGGCCCTCATTGGTACAAGCGGGGGGGGGGGGGAATGTGCATTTTCCAGAGGCTCTGGAAAGTGCACATTTCCCTGGCTGTGTTAATGATGCCTGCCATTATTGCAGCAGGGAGAAAGGGCTGGAAGCTAAGGCAGACCCATGTCCGACATCACTTAGGGAGCTAGAGAACCCTTGGGCATGGGTCCACACTCGCACTGAAGCTCATTTGACACTTGCACCATCCCTACCACTAACCCTTTTGCAGCAAATGTTAAGTGAGCATGTTTAAATCATGGTTATGTAGCTACCATGGTTAGGAATGTTCCACGTGATGTGTGAAAGCCAGAGGCTTACCGTGCAATCCTAGCTCTACTGTGTTCAGTGGGACTGACTACAAGGTAAGTCTGTGTAGGATTGCAACCCTACAGAAGTATGATTTTCAGACGCACCATAACAGAATCGATAAGTTTGGATCCAGATTTAGCTATGCTTCAAGTTGACCTGCTGAAATCAATGGGACTTTTGTTAGACATCAACTTGTGCTATGGTTTTCATTGTGTCTATTCTAAGCATGTCGAAGTCTGGATCCAACCCATTGCAGTTGGGGTGGTGGTGGGAGTAAATACATTAACTACACCAAAGTATACATTACCATGACTCATTCATACATATGTATGATTTCTTCCTCCTATATACATCAGAAATTCTAAGATTCTATTTTAGTAAGGGAATACACGCTCCAATTTTTGCTCAGAAAGGAGAAATGTGGATAGAAACAATCCACAAAACATCTTCAGTGATTTGCTTGACCCATAAACCTTTGTGCTTTTTGTGTGACCCATCACCAAGAGTTTCAGTAAGGGAAAAAAAGTTCACTAGTTTACATGCCTCACTTGCCATGGTTTTGATATGATTATACAACCACTTGCTTGGAAATTCATTATTTATGTTCAGCAGTTTCTGAAGGAGAGAGAGAACATGCTGGGTTATCCTTTAATCTCTAAAAGAGATTAATGCAAAGGAGGATTAACAAAGAAGGGATGTTTAATGTGCTGTGGGAAAAGCTATCCAAGTTACAAAGACATTCCATGGTTTCCCACAGTTTGTCACATTCAAGGCAAAGAGAAGAGGGGAGGAGTCATCTTTGAAATATTTTGGTCATTTCACTACAAATGATGCAGGGGAAAAAGCAGCTCTCAAAGCATTGGCAATATACAGGTCTCAGGGAAATGACTTGGCCCTCAGCTGTACGACCACTAGATTGCATCTCATTATTTTTTTAACCTGCCTTTTCCGTGATTCGCTTCTGCTCAAAGAGCGTTACATTGCAGCAGCCCTCCCTCATCTCAACCCCTCCACCCACTGCCTCCCCTGCCTGTTCTGAGGCATTTGTTTAAGTTACTCTGACACGGGAAGGAATAGATGCAGGCAGGGAGAGGTGTTTATGCAGAAGTAAGTTCCCCCAGTGCATGGGGGGGGGGTACATCTCCACTCCCTCCCACCCCCACTTCTCCAAGGCAGACACTTTTAGTCCCCCAACAATACATTACCATGACGTGATTTAAAAGTCACCAAAGGCACGGTAAATTACAAAAGTTGAGGCAAATCTGCACTTACGAATATGCATATCTTAGGGCATTTAAATTGGCGGAGCAGCAAATTGAGGGCTGCATTATGTGACAAGCAACGGGGAAAGGCGCAGCACAGGCGAGTTACAGAGCCTGTATAGATGTAGCCTTGGCCTTGCACAAATGGGCTATTTTCAGTAATCCACAAGTTTCCATAATGATCACACAATTGCCTAATTCATCATTCTCTTAACTATCAAAATTATACTAACCAGCAAAACAGATCAAACTAACCAACAAAATTTTACTGTGGGAGTAGTTTATGACTTTTAAGGGCAAATGAATACAACACAATAATCCTAATATTTATCTGTAAAATAACAACATTGGCATATAAACCAGTCAGATCTCAAAGCCCAGTCTATAAAAAGCAACAGCTTGAGTATTTTAGAAATAGATGTAGTGGAGAAAGTTTGAAAGCAAGTTTATGTAAATCCTGGAACTACAAACAGAAGAGAATATATGTGAACAGAGAATAAAGTCAACCAAGAGATGAGAACTCAGTGTGACAATACAGCAGGGGTGGGAAACATCTGTCTGCAGCTGTTTTTGGTCTACAACACACATCAGTCCTATTCAGCAAAGCCAATGATGAGAAATCATGGGAGTTGTAGGCCAAAACATCTGGAGGGCCACAGTTTGCCCACCCCTGAAATTCAGGACTCCGTGTGTGTGTGTGTGTGTGTGTGTGTGTCTGGGTGAAGACTGACTTCCTTTGGTGTGTAGCTAGAAACATGCTCTATATTCTCCCACCACCAAAAGCTAAGGGTGGTAATGACAATGAAGAACATCACCTTATCTGTGAGTCCCACATTCTATACTGATTTTTTTTTCCTCTAGCAGTTTTGAGGTCACCACAAGTGCAAGTGGTCTCCTCATGAGAAAGTATGTTCTGCAAGTACACTTCAATTGGTGTGATTGCAGTGGTCCCAAAAATGTTGCAACCACTACAGAAATTACAGCTGAAGACGTGGAGAACCACTGCCTACCCCACATTTCTTTATGGAGTCCATATCTCTGGGAATGATTGGCAGGGATTGGATGCAGTTTGTTGAACCAGCCTCAATGGTAACAGGATAATAGTCAAATAGGTGTATGTTATTATAGAGAAAGGAAGAGTTGCTATAGCCCATGGTTTCCTTGATGTAACACAGGGTTTTAAATTCTGGAAAATGTTCTTAAAAGCCGACGTGTTGATCGAAGGCACAAAGGCATTAGCAGTTCTGAAAAGGGACTTGCAGCCTATCATTTATGCAAGTTTCTCAGCAATGTGTACATCAAAGAGACACTACTGCAGGTAAAGTGTATTCTGAATTATTCAATACTTAAAACACTGAATAAAATCATTTACTTATTCAAGTAATAAGATTGGTGCTTTCTCTCTTCCAATCAATAGTCATCAAGCCTACGTAAAGCTGACATCCGTATTGAAAATATAATTATACGTCTAGTTTGCTGTAAACTACGGCGTCCTTTTGTAACGGATTATTTAAACACAAGGCGGTTTGGAAAATTGGTTTTAAATGGCTAATCTGTTCTATCTTATATCCCAGCTGCAGAATTTACCAACATCATAAATGTAGTCTGAATGAATGCACAGAGATTTATTTGAATTCAACTTGCACAGGGCCAGAATGGTTTTCTCATTAATACTAAAAGGGATTAGAGATGGGTGCACACATTACAATATGCCTCCTCATCGATATATATAAAAAAGCCAGTTCCCATGGTTCCGTCGCTCTCCGTGTGGCCAAGAAACAGAATCCAAGTTAGGAGAAGCAGATGCTACTCTCAGATGTTGGGAACATCTGGAGGCAGGGACCAGACAGAAGCCCTCTTTAGATATTGCACCCATTCAATCAATGTGTGAGTAGAGAGTAAGGTCATGCCAAATTTATATTGTATTTTATATCATGTTTTTATACTGTTTGTTTTATACTTTGAATGGTTTTAATTTTTGTGAACCACCCAGGGAGCTTCAGCTATTGGGCGGTATAAAAATGCAATAAACAAATAAATAAATAAATAGCTCACTCTCTGGTGACTGTGCATGCATACATCACAAACATCTGAAGTAAAGAAGTCTTGTACAGCTGTACATGCAAAGGCTTCACACAACTGGGAGCCCTGTGTGGTCAGGGTTCCTGATCACGTTGAAGCCTTTGCACATACAACGCTAGATGTGAAGGCTTCCCTGCTACAGATGTCCATGAGGATATGTTCACAGAGCCACTCCTTTCTCTTGAAACCCCCGCAGGAAATCCCCACAGCAGAGGGGGGGGGAGGGCTTTCTGGAGATCATTTGGCTTATTGGGCCTGCCCTCTGCCTGGCCTTCCTGCTCTTCCAGTGACACATCAGCAGCTGTCATCCACCCCAGAATGCCCCCAGCTTGACACCGAAGTGAGGTCACATGGTGGAAGGCATGGTGACCTTGCTTCAAAGCAAAAGGTCAAGGTATGTCGGCAACTTTTTAAATGTGCAGCTTCAGGGAAAAGCCCCAGGGTGGCTGTGAGTTGGCAGCTGATGCAGTTTCACTGCACGGCCACTATGAGGCAAATAAGGCATATAGACACACGCCCCTTGCCATATATGTAGATGGTAGTGGGTGAGGCTAGTCAGCATTGCCCTGGGCCGTGCTCACACATTTATTGAACACATGAGCATAATTTCTGAAAACACCACTCCCACTACAATGATATCCCCAAATCCTCCAATTACTTCCTTCCATACCAGGAAATCCTAGCTTGATGCTCACCATACATACAGCCCTCATGGCTGAAGTGCAGTAGCTGAGCTCAAGCAGGAATAACTACATGGATTATTATTTTTCCTGAAGTAGCTTGTGCCAGAGAAGTCATCCAAGGGAAAACAGCGGGGCAGTGCAGCTTCCCCAGAACATCGGGGCGTAGTATGCAACTGTGTCCCTGCCCAAACACTAATGATGTCTCACCAAGCATAAACCGATGCTTTCACAACATGGAGTGCTCTCTTGAATAGCAGGGGAAAGCGATGATTTGTCACCCAAACTTGGTGGCACAGCTTTGGCTACTACTTTTGCTTCTGGCACTAGCAAGCACTCATTACAGTACACAAGTCTTGGTTTAGGCTAGCGCAACATCATCAACACTGGCACTGGGACACCGTTGGATACTACCCTTGATTGGAAACCACAACCTGCCTGGGATCCTTAAAGAAGGAACATACACAGTCCACACATTTTTTCAACTAAGGCTAGGAATGTTCTCAAATTAAACTTTGAACAACAAGAGGGGATAAACTTTAGTTTACCAAGGATGTGAACCACACGCACACCCATTAGGGAGCCAGGCCTGTCCTTTTAGTAGCAAGATTGCCAGACTGCGTATATGTGGAAAAAGCCCTCACAGGGTAGCAGACCCTTGTGTTGCTTCATTGGCACTTCTAGGCTCTTATCTTACTTGAGAAAGTGAAAGGAAGAGATGGATATGGGGAAGGCAATCAGAAAAGGGGGAAATGGAAGAGGGAACTCCTTCAATTTACTCTTGCAGGAACTACCAGCCTATTATGCTATCAATTGGGGGTTGAGTGCTGCTAAGGAGCAAGGGAAAGTTTCTCTTCAGGCAGAAATTTCTGCTATATAAATGATTGCCCCCCTAACATCAGGAAGAAATTTCCGGAAGCGTGAAATCTGGCAAGTCTTTCATCTTTCTCTCTCCTGTGATATCGTGTGGCACAAATCTCTTTCTGGAATGGCTCAAGTACACCTTGCTAAATATATTTGTTATCCTAAGGGCAATACTAGCATGATTTGTATCAGGGAGGTTTTGTTTTGTTTTGTTTTGTTTCTCCTCCTCTTTCTGCTTATGGGTCCTATAATCTGGGTGAGCACAGGCCGTGTTATATTTTACAATGGCTAATCTGTTGAAATTGTGTGTATGTGGAAGATAGTAAATCAGCACCGGGGAGGGGGCAGAGATGGGCTTGATGACCTTCAGCTCTTTGCCAGCCTTAGTATTCTATAATTGTGTTCCCCCTAAGAAACTTATTTTACCATTGTCAGCATTAGTCGAAAATGCAGTTATCTGCAGGCCATCTATTCCCATGGTGAGCAGTAATAGAAATAAGGAATCACACAGTGTTACAGATTCACTTGAAGGTGTAACTTTGACTGGTCTCCTTTCAAGCTTTTTTTATTTTTATAGTGTATAGAATTTTATGGCCTTTTTCCCCCCTCCCTTGATCAGATTTCATTATTCACCTGATAGCATCTAAACTGCTACAATTATAGCATATGCCAGCAAATACAATTGTAAGTAGATACTTTTGGGAATGTTGATTGGGGCATGAGATGCTTAAAGGCATCTGTGATGTTGGGAACATTGCTCAGGACACTGCCTGAGAAAAGCCCATTTTACCTAGTGGTTATAATGGAGAGACTTTGGTTCAAATTCCTGCCCAGCCATGAAGTTCATTAGCCACTCATTGTTATTTTCCTGTCTTCTCTTTCAGCTTATCATATCTCACAGGGTTGTTGTGAGCATAAAAGAGATGAGGAGAATAACATATATCACTCTGAACTCTGTCAAAAGTGGGTAGCATCAAATGCATTCAATTGTTAATACGTGAAGTGCACATGTTTTACCAGTTACTCTGGGGGCGAACACTATAATCAATAGTGCTGTGCTGAATCCTGCCCCCTATTTTTGCAAACCTTTTTCTCTCCCTGTTAAAGAGGCATTGTTTTTCTGCCTCTTTTGCAGGGTGGGGGGATTTCAGAGAATTTTCTCCTTGGGAAGGTGACAGGGATTCCATGTACCTTATAAAAGTGTAGCCGGTTGTTCAGAGGTTTTCTTTTTTTCTTTTTAAAGAAACACCCCCCGCACTTGGATGAGCCCAGCAGTTCCTACTGAATGCCTATTGGAGACCATGTGACCTTCCCTCCTCCAATAAGCATTCAGGAAGAACTCCTGGGTTTCTGCAAGTACTGGGGGTGTTATTTTTATAAATAAATAAATAAATAAATAAATAAATAAATAAATAAATAGAGGACCTCTCAAAACTTTCTACACTTAAAAAGGTATGTAGAAACTCTGTCTGCCTCCCCAAGGAGAACATTGTCTGAAATTCCCACCTCTCCCAGCCTCTTTTACCAGAGTTTTCATCCCCCCCCCAAAAAAAATGCTGAAAATGGAATTATTGAAATTTTCAGCACAGCACAAATAATCAAACCCAGATTTCTCTTGTTCTTTTTGTTTGATCTGGCAAACATTCCATGAAACGAATATGTTGAGTAGCTAACAATCTACCTTTTTAATTGAAACTTGGCATTGTCTGATACCACATGCAGAAATGAGGATTCCCTTGGTCCTGTGGGAATTGGAGTCCACATACTTAATTCAATCACAGGCACCCCTTGCCCAGAAACAGAACTATGGGAACCACGTTTAAGGAATGTCTTTTTCTACTATACATACTTATTTGACAATCTGTCTTGAAGATAGTTTTAGCTATCCTTAGGGGTTTGAGATAAAAACCAAAATGAACTCTTCAATCTCTTGAATACATATCCATAACAGTGGGAGTTGTAAATGCTGGGCCTGTTCAGATGACACGCTAAGCCATGATTAGGCTGCTAACTCTTTTGCAGCAAATGGTTACTGGGTGTGTTTAAACCATGGATATTAGCTACCATGGTTAGGAATGGTTCACATGACACACTAAGCCATAATGGTTAGCTCAAAATGCTTAACCACCAAGGCTTAGTGTGTTGTCTGAACTGGGTCATTTTCTGAGTACATTGTTTAGCACTTAATTGTTTTGTTTGAAGAGTTTCATAAAAGTTCATTTCATTTGGGGTGGGTGGGTTTAGTGTATTATGCCGTTGCTAGACCAGGGTTTAGCCCGGGGCTCACCCCTGTGCATCCAGATGATGCACAGGGGATCCCGGGGTCAGGCAAGGGTAACCCTCGCTTGCCCTGGGGTATTTGGCTACAGTTGTAGCCCGGTATTTCCCGTGGTCTCGGGCTGAGCCTGAGACTGCGAGCGTGTAGACTGGTCTGCCGCTTTTCCCGGCTACCGCAATTACTCATACTGCAGCCATCAGGGCAGAGAGATCAGAGTCAGGGGGGCAGGGAGATCAGAGCCAGGGGGCAGGGAGAGTAGAGCCGGGGGGGGGAGGTCGGGGCAGGGGGGGAGCGGGGAGAACATTTTTTAAAAACAACAACTTACCTTTGCCGCTGGTGCGCTCCTGTGCACCTGGCCCTTTAAACTACAAACAAAATGGCTTTCCTGCAGCCTGTCGCACCTGACGTGTGGATTAGAGCAACAGCCCCCACTACTTCTAGCACAGCCTGGCCCCTCCTCACCACCGGATTATCAGGTAGGTCTCCTTCTTACAATTCAAATAGATCCATGTTTTAAACACTTGGCTATTATTTAGCTATGCTTCCAGGTAGAGGGCTCTTAGTGCTTGGAATCAGAAGGCATGGTGCACCTATTCCAGCTTTTCCTAACCTGGTGCCCTCCACATGTTTTGGATGACAACTCCCAGCATTCCTGATCATTGGCCATGCTGATTGAGGCTGATGGGAGCTGAAGTCCAAAACATCTGGAGAACACCAGGTTGGGGAAAGCTGAACTATTCTGTCTTTTCTTTCTTGGCGGCTTGCCTGAGGTAAGAGAAAGATGGAAGCAGTAGTGGTGGGGAAAGCACAGGAGGTTATGAGTTGAAGATATCACCTGGACTCTCCCATAAAAGTCCATGAATGAGGTAGGGTGATGGTACTATGGAACCCTCCATTGGAAGCACTTGGTAGTTCTGGACAATATTTAAAGATGTATGGATTTTGTGAAATCCATACTGTCTGTGTTTTGCAGGTTGTCAGGCATCTTCCGTTTTGTCATCCACTAATTGCTTGCATCAGATTTTTTTTTTTAAACTGGATGTGTGAGAATTTTGTTCCACTTGCGTAAGTGCATATTAGGGCAAGTAACAATTTGAATAACTCTCCTCACAACGCCCCCCCTTGCCAAAAAAAAAAAACAAAAAAAAAAAACAGTCTGCTAGTCTGTAGAATCCACACAACTCAGAAAAAGCCAGGTCACTGCAAAATCTGCAGGCCAGATTTCATAGAAATCTGAAGTCAATTTAATCTATTTTGGTGAGTGTATTATGATTATGATAATAGTACAGCCATGCATTATTCTCTCCCATGGCTGACAGGCCTCCTGAAAAACAAAGGCAACCCATTTTTTAGAACGGCTTCTAAGGTTTAAAAAAGCTACCCACATTAAAATGTGTATTAAAAAGTGCAGTCAGTCAGAATACAGCTCAGCAGGTAACTTGGATTTGATGAGCCCAACTGGGGCTCCAGACAGGTACTGTGTGAATTACCCTACAGACACATTCAGACTTCATTTTAGTAAGGGGTGGGGCAAATTATCCAAAGCTATTTTGATGGATCTTAGTACATCAATATAGCCCTATCCAGCTGTTCCCCACCCCATGCAATTAGAATACAATTAGAATCACATAAGGAGAGAGCTAGTCCCCCCCACACACACATATTGACTAGGGGTGTGCACGGACCCCCCGCTCCGCTTCACTTGCAGATCCGCCATTTTCCGGATCGGGCCGCTCCGCCCCGCCCCCGCTCCGCCCACTTCCGCTCCGCTCCGCCCGGAGCTCCGGATCCGGATCCGGAGCTCCGTTTCCCCCCCCCCCATAGGCTTGCATTGAAAGCTAAAAAATTATACAACTTTTTTTCTGTTCAAGTTAGAAACCTCATGTTTGGCACCATGACACCTCATGGGGATATACACAAGCACGCCAAGTTTCAAAGCAATCCCATCATCCCCTGATTTTTGGGGAATTTTTGAAAATCGGGCACCCCACACACAACATCCCTGCGAGGTGGGCAGGGGAGGAGGGAGGGAAGGCAGGCAGGCATGCAGCTGGCATTTCTGGGGGCATAAGGAAGTGAGCCAAGGATAAGCCAGTAATGCATATAAAAAGGAATAAATCAATCAATAAACAAAGGAGGGGTGGAATTAAAAGAAGCAGTGTTGCTCAATAAACAGCAAGAAGAATTTTTTTAAAAAGGCTATATCTGTCTTTTACCAGCAATAGGGGGACGTGCCCGGGGGAGGGGGAAGTAGCTGCCAGTTCAAGACAGCCACCAACAGCTCTGAGAAGAAGTAAAACACTCACTTCAACTCATAACAGGCATTGCTCTACCACTGAAAAGTGACCATTCACTTCAACTCATGATAGGCATTGCTCCACCGTTTTACTCTCTTTGGAAGGCTCTAATGGCCTTCCAGTGCAGGAGAGAGTGGGGGCACGTCCACGATGAGATGCCCTAGGGGAGCTCATCCCCTTGCACCACATCGATTCAGTTGTTCACCAAGGTTAGGGTGAGGAGCAGTGCTGTGTTTCTATCTCTTATTCTTGGCTTAGTATATGATTTCAGGTTGTGTTTGTGCATTTGGTGGGGCTACTGTTTTAAAAAACACGGGGAAAAGCCCGTTCAGATGAAGAAAGAGAAGTTTCCCAGAATCCCAAGTTACCTGTTTTGCCTATGCCCTCCTCCAACTTTGGGATCATCATGACCGGGAGCTGACTCTGCCCCTCAGCCCTTTGAAAAAGGTATTTTTCCCGCCGATTTTTTTAAAACTTCTAGCCCGCGACCCGTACGATGCAGAAAGTTGAGAGTGGTCTCAAAATGACCCCCATCCACGACTCTCTGTGCACAAGAATTTTCAGAATGATAGCTTAAACCCCACCCCAGTTATCCCCGATTCTTTCCCTCAATGCAATCCTATGGGCGAAAAGCCGAAAACGCAGTTTGAGCCGCGCGGTTGACCCGATTTTCACAAAAATATAGCCCGCGACCCAGACAACGCAGAGAGGTGAGAGTGGTCTCAAAATGACCCCCATCCACGACTCTCTGTGCACAAGAATTTTCAGAACGATAGCTTAAACCCCCCCCCAGTTATCCCCGATTCTTTCCCTCAATGCAATCCTATGGGCGAAAAGCCGAAAACGCAGTTTGAGCCGCGCGGTTGACCCGATTTTCACAAAAATATAGCCCGCGACCCAGACAACGCAGAGAGGTGAGAGTGGTCTCAAAATGACCCCCATCCACGACTCTCTGTGCACAAGAATTTTCAGAATGATAGCTTCAAAAACAACGTAGTTATGCGCGATTATTTGCCGCAATGCAATCCTATGGCGAAATGTTTTCAAGATGGCGACCGGAGCGCTCCGCCTGAACTCGGAGCTCCGAAAAATGGGCGCTTCTCTTCGCCTTGCTTCTAGGGGGTCCGCGGTCCGCTCCTACTCCGCCTCTGGGTAAGGCGGAGCAGGCCAATCCGCTACTGCTTCTACGCTCCTAATCGGAGCGGAGCACATCCCTAATATTGACATGAAGCCATAACCCTCCATATATTGGAAGCTAACCTCTTCAGCAGAGGCCTTTTCTGATCACATATTCTCCCCGTATGATATAGACCACTAAATGCAGAATCCTAAACACCCTGCATGATTCTACAATGTAAATGTACTTTGCATCCTATAGGGTTAGACCCTCTAAACTAATATTGTTGACATGACACCAATGCATCTTGAGGGACCAAGGAAAGATTTTATAAAACCAGTATTTCAGATCTTTGTGAGCCTCTCATGATTTCTGCCCAAGTAAGACTCCAAGCATAATTTCATTCCCTAAACATTCCATAGTTCTGACCATGTTGACAATACCTATTAATAAAGCATGCTGTTCATTTATCTGGTGCATCTTACATTTCAGTTGATATTAGCTTTATCCCTTCATAGGACCATAAAAACATAGGAATCTGCCTTCTATTGAGTCAGACCATGGGTCAATCTATTTATTTTTATTTATTTATTTTATTGCATTTATATCCCACCTTTTTTCCTCCAAGGAATCCAAGGCGGCATACATAATTCTCCTC
Organism: Elgaria multicarinata webbii; assembly: GCF_023053635.1. Taxonomy (NCBI): domain Eukaryota; kingdom Metazoa; phylum Chordata; class Lepidosauria; order Squamata; family Anguidae; genus Elgaria; species Elgaria multicarinata. The sequence goes on along the minus strand of NC_086172.1, from coordinate 71,442,206 downwards.
CTCCGCTCCATTTTATCCTCACAACAACAACCCTCAGAGGTAGGTTGGTCTGAGTGTCTGTGACTGGCCCAAAGTCACCCAGTGAGCTTCCATGGCTGAGTGGGGACTATAACCTGGATCTCCCAACTCCCAGTCCAACACTTTAGCCACTACACCACACTGGCTCTAGCCCAGTATAGTCAACACTGATGGGCAGCCACTCTCCAGGGTTTCAGCTGGGAGTTTTTCCAGCCCCCCCCCCCGGAGATGGTGGGGATTGAAACTTGGATTCACATTAATTTGCATTAGTGCTAATGTGCGCTTGCACAAGTGCAACAACATTCTTGTCTATCCCTAAAATCCTCCTCCTCCTCCTCCTCCTCATCATCATCATCCAATTCTGCCAATGAGAAGATGATGGAACAAATGATGCATGACAATCTGTGAAACACAGACAAAACAGAGTTAATAAAATCTGTGTATCCCTATAGTCAGACTGAATTCACTTTGAAATTTAGACTTTGAGGAGTTGCCCATCATACAAGATGGTTGAGAATTTGGTTGAGAATCTTCTTCCACATTAACTTAACTGCACATTAAGATCAACAATGGAGGCCCTTTCTCTGGGTGCCAGCCTTGACATAGAACCCATGTTTGGAATGCCCTCCCTTGGGTGAGGATTTTATTTTATTATTATTATTATTATTTGCGGGACTGCGGGAAGCTAGATTAAGACTTTTTGTTCTTTTCCTCAGCCCTTGATTTTGGCTGGGTTGTTTTTTTTTAGTTTCCTACTCTGCTGCTATGATTTTGCTTTTCCTGTCTACTGCTTTTATTTTATTTAATGGCACATGTTACAATATGTGGTCATTAAGATATCTGCTGGTTAGTCAGCTACCCTGGGAGCAGCAGTCTTGAAGGCTGACATATAAACTTTGGAATAAATAAAACAGTACAGAAATGCTTGACCTAAGCCACGGCCTCACTTAACAGTAATGACCCTCTACGGAATTCCTTTCCCATGGCTTCACAATCCATATCACTATAAATGAAATTATTAGAAGAAATTAACAGTCTCTGAGGAGACAACAAAATTACTTATGATCCATTTGAGTATAGTGATAGCTGAAACTGTAACAATACTTGAACTTTACATGGTATTTGTTCATTGTTCAAAGAATTTCATGCACCCTAAATTTAATCCTTACAACAGCACTAAGGCTCAGTAGCATTTTTGTATCTCCTCTTTAGAGATCAAGAAGAGCTGAGTCTAAGAAATTGGCAGCTTGCATAAAGCCACTTAATAAAGTTACGCCCCAGGTGAAATTTGAATAAGAGAATTTCTTGTTCACAGCTGACATTCTTAGCCACTGTGTGATTCGACCTCTTGCCTCGAGATTACCAGATATGGTAGGATATAAATATAATTAATTTAACTCAATTGTGAACACTGCATACATAAACATACTGATCTACAGGTGTCCCAATAGTGCACAACAACGTATCCATTACCAGCCACAATTCACATATACTTCTGTGAAATTCAGCTGTCTCCTACACTGCTGCCATTTTGGTTCTGGTTAAAAACTTATGTAGTTGTGGAAGCTTTGGGAGTAGGTGCTCTGTTTTTCTGTTCATTGTGCTGGTGGATTTATTGTATTTTATTATATATTTGTGATTTTTAGTGTTATGATTTTAATGGTGTTAGCTATCAGATTGTGTTTTACATACAGTAGGTTGTTAGCCACCCTGGGCTCTTTATAAAAGAGGTTGGGATATAAATCAAATACATAAATAAATATTATTTCATACAGTTACAAGAACAGAAGGGGGCTGATTTATGTGAAACAAGAATATTGCCTGTGGGGATCGGTCATATTCATTTTTTAAAAATAAACTAAAAATCAGTACATGGAACCTGGGATTCCACAACTGCCAATTCTCCAAAAACATAAGCTTTGTGATATACAAACTAATACACTAGAGTATGCTTTCTATGTCATCTCTCTCTCTCTCTCTCTCTTGGGTATATAATACTGTGTGAGTTCCTTGAGACTAGAAACAGGCAAGATTCTAGGGCTATGGATTATTCTCCTTGAAATTCCCAACTGTATCCTAATTGAAGCTTGCATCCTATACAGAAAGATGAAGGCCTAAGCTACACCAGCCGTTTATTCTGGAATAATATCAAGATTGTCCATACCGTGCCACATGATGTTCACTTACTCCCATGGTAATCTAGGGATGACCCTTCAGTTATTCAGGAATATCGCAGACTGCTTTTGCCATGAGTTTTTTTGGCTGCTATGCCCCCCTTTCTGAAGCTGTTGCTATTCGGTGTGAGCTCCCAGCTCACCAAACAGCCAACCCTCTGTCAGGGGCATGTTGGGAGCGGGTGGCTGCCATTTTCGGCACATTTTTTGATTGGTTATTGGTGTGTTTTGGCCCTGGCCATTTTTTTGAACACAAACATACTGATGTGCAGGAACACATCTTTGGCATAGTACCTATCCCCCACCTGTGTTTCTTTGTATTTGTGCTGGTGCAGGACTCAGAGGAGGTATTAAAAAAAAAATCCGTACCTCGTACCCATCTGGCCAGTCCCACCCACCTCTCCCGATGCACCTTCGAAAGTGCCATCATGGGGCACACGTCCTCCTGCAATGGCTCTCTTTTACTCTTGGGAAACTTCCCTTGCATGTACCCCATGTGGGACAAATTTGGAAGCTGGAAACCCCATGATCATCCCTCTCCACTCTTGAAAGGGCTCTAAGTGTAGATGAGCCTGAAGAGTGTCATCAGATGGGAGGGAAATTGTATTCCCTCACTGTTGCTTTCCCTCGGCTTCTGCCCCATGATACTTCCTCTTTCTTCACACAGGGAAGAAAGAGGAAGTAAACAATGACTACATCACCCATCCAGTAGCTGTTTTTATCATGCCACTTTTCCTGCACACAGCAGGAAATGATGGCACATTTCATTTTTTTTTTAAAAAAACCCAGCTTTACCAGGATCTATTTTGCGATGGAAAGAAGGAGCAGGAGACACATAAGAGGTGGACATCATTGTCAAAAGGACCTGCAAACATCCATAAATGATGAGTAATGAGCATGTGTTAAAATGCTCATCTGGTGATGCTCATAAAGTTGCAATTGTGCTCTGACAATAGTTCATCCTTCCAATTGACTCTAAGGATTCAGGTTTAGAATGCCACATCTGTCTGGAAGTAATTGATGATTATATGACAACCATTACTCCAAATACGTCAAACCTACCCAGATGATGTCTTCCTCTCTATATTGCTTCCAGTTGCGACCTGTATCACTGAACATTAGAATGTAGCTTGTTGTCCAGTCTGAGCTTCCATACCTTCCTTGAGTAGCAACACCTGTAATTTCCACTCTGTCTCCCAAATCAATCTGGAGCCATTCTTCCCTGCTAGAATCCAATGGGGACCAGCCACCAGCTCCTAGGAGGAAAAGATCAGAGTTTTGCTAAGAATTCCAGAAGAAACTTCACATTCATGTGTGTTGGTGAAACAATGTATACCTGAAGGAAGGCCTGATATTCCTTTTTTTTTTTAGCAAATAATAATATTTAGAAGGTGCTATGAAGAAGAAAATGTTAGCCCAGTAGTCTCTCTTTCCATGATGCTACATTTGTCTCCAATGATGAGAGCCAGTGTGGTGTAGTGGTTAGAGTGCTAGACTGGGACTCAGGAGATTTGGATTCTAGATTTGGCCATGAAGCTCACTGAGTGGTTTTGGTCCAGTGACTGACTTTCAGCCTAAACTGCCTCACAATGCTGTCATGAGGATAAAATGGAGAGGAGGTGAACCATGTAAGCTAGTTTGGCTTCCTTGCAAGAGGAAAAAAGGTCAGGATATAAATGAGTGCTGTGCTGAAAATTCTGAGCCTGTCATTTTTGGCAACTTTGAAGGAGTGGAATGTCAACATGAATGCTTCACTGAAAGAAGCTGGGGAGGGGGAGAATTTCAAAGCTTCTTCTTGCTGGGGAAGGGTTCCAGTGAGAAAATTCTTTGTAGGACGTAGCCGAGGGTTATTTTTCTGTTTTTATGTACTTTTTAAAAAGCCCCATGCAGCCTCAAGCCTCCTAGCAGAGAAGCTTTAGGTGGCAATGCATCCTGGGATGCCCAGGAGACCAGGGAATATCACACAGTCTCCTGAGCATCCAGGAGCTGCTGCCTGGCTAAAAGCCCTGAAAGCTCTAAAAGCCCCCATTCTTGCTCGCAGCAGTGTGGGGCTCTTAGCCTAGAGGCATTTAGCCAGGCAGTAGCTCCTGGATGCTCAGGAGACTGTGAGATGTCACATGGTCTCCTGGGCATTCTAGGAAGCATTGGTAGCTAAAAGCTTTTTTGCTAGGAGGCCCACAATGGTGCAATTTCTTTTAAGTAAAAAAAGAAGTTTGCTCTTCCATCTCCTGCACTTAAAGAGTAAATGGAAACCCTCCCTCCTTGCAACCTAGAAAATTCTTCAAAATTCTCCTCCTTCCTGCAAAAGAAGCAGAATGCCACACCCACCCACACACCCACACCCACACAGCTTCTTCCTCTGGGGGCAAGGGAAGAATTTTGTAAAAGCAGGGGCAGGATTTGCCACAGCACTAATATAAATGTAATACCAAAATAATAAATAAACGATGGCTTATCTTTCCCATTCCACAGGACTTGATTTCACATACAGGGCATACCATGAAAAAATCCCTGTAATCATTCTGCCTAGTAAAAAATGGATGATATTCTCACACCCAGCAATGTTTTGTGAATGGGAACCATTAAAGTAATCATCACTGTCTGTACTGCTTACATTTCAATTCCCTCTGACAAAGCCATTTACATTCCCACTCCCAGACCACCACACAGCATGTCATGTGTATCTGCCAATTTGTGGTTAACACTGTATGCATCTGATGAAGTAGATAACGTCCATGAAAGCTTAGGCCCAAATAAAGGTGATAGCCTTGAAGGTGCCATGAGTCTCTTGGTAGTTTTTGTTGCAACAGAAAATTCAACACTTCTTACCCTGAAAATTAGACATATTCATGGAGGATAAGACCATCACTCGCCACTATTCAATATAGCTATATGATACCTCTCTTATCAGAGGCAGTATGGGCAACATGAACATGAGGGTGCTTGGTGCTCACGCCCTGCTTGTGAACTTCCTATTGTCATCTGGTTGGCCACTGTCGGAACTAAATACTGGACTAGATCATAAGCTTTTCATCTCATCCGGCACAACTCTTCTTGTGTTCTTAATGCAGGGCTCTTAACATTGACACTTAAATAGTGTCCGGGTAGTGCCCAGATTAAATTAGGAAGCAGGGTTTTTGGCTTTAGCAACCAAGAGTTTCATAGTCCAGGGGCTTGTCTTGATGAAGGGTTTGCCCTGGGGTGGATTCAGAGTGTGGTGGCAGGTCATCCACATGACACAGCCACCATTGCGAACCCATCCAGGGGCAAACCCCCGAAGCTCCGCTCTTAAAAAGCCTGTCACTTACTCTGACTTTTTCCTTTCAGCAAGGCACAGCTGTGCATTTGCCATCTGTCTCCTTGCTTCAGAGCTGCATCTGAGGCATGTCTGAGCAGATGGCAAACCCTGATTGGTCACCATCTGCCCAGACAGGGGGGAGGGGTGGACCAGAAAGTTGAATGACACAGGGAGAGGCCAAAACAAAAAGTTTTTTTTAAAAAAAACACGAAGAGGGATGACAGGAGGCACCCATTTCTCCTACAAAACAAAACCCAAAACAAAAACAAAAACCTAAAAACAAAACAAAAACAAACCTTGATGTGAGGAGGTGTGAGGTGCCCATGCCTCCTCCAAAGCAAATAAACACAAAACAAAATGGGGATGCGAGGAGGCATGGGCTACCTGTGCACAGGTGCTCCTCCTCACCTGCAAACCCCTGCACTCGCACTCCTTTGCATGTGGATGATGTGAAGGAGTGCAAATGTGGGAGTTTGAGGGCTCATGGCACTTATGTACCACCATCAAGATAAACCCCAGGATACTTAGGGCTAGGACATACTGTTTTCCTTGTCAGTAGAGGGCAGCGGCCCCAATTATCCATCATCCTTGTTACAGACCAGGCAGAGAGCACTAGGCAAAATGGATGTGTGGGGGCACAGTGGGAGCTCTCTGGCAGCAACACCTGCTTCCACCAATGCGTACCTCCAGCCTCCCTGCTGGATAGGTAGGATTGGGGAGAGGGTTTCTGGGCTGGATGAATAGGTTTGCAGGCAGACCTGAGACTCAGAATTGCGCACTGCACTTATGAGGTATAGAGGAACAGGGCATCCTCCTATGGACATCCCATGGCTGTGGCAGAGAATCCAGGGGCAGAATTGTTCCCCCTTTTCTTCCTTCTTTCCCTCCCCTGCCACATCTTAGCCCACCAGCTTGTCTTCTCATGCATTCCACCCATTTCTGTTTGAACTGTAATTTCAGCATTCTGGCTTCTCCACACAGAAGTCACACTTTACACATGATGGAGTTAAAGGGCCTGTTGGAATCACACACTAATTAAGGATGCTAATTTAACATGTTCAATTTGCATATTAATAGGCTGTATAACCTTCCACCCACCATCCCTCCCCAGACTCTCTGCATTGCAGCTGCCCTCTCTTTCGAAATAGCATTCATTTTTCACACTAGCCTGGGGTGAGGTTTGCTAGCAGTCCTCTGCCTTGGGATTGCAATGGCATTGAGGAGAGATGCCTGTGAAGCTTGCACCTCTCAAAGGAGGGGCAAACATTATGAGGCCCCTGGGTCCTTCTCAGGTTCCAATTAAAATTCAAGACAGAGGGAGGGAAAACCCTCAGCTTAGCTCCTTTTAAGCACCCCCAAATATCCTTTTCTGTTTCACTAAGCAAGACTTAAAGCCAGATCTACACCAAGCAGGATATGACACTTTGAAAATGGTTTGAAAACTGTATATGGAGTGTGTACTGGGCCTCAACTGTTGTCACTACTATTATAAACCATTTTAAAGCAGTCGGGTAGGTTTGCCTTAGAAGGCCAAGGCAGTGGCACACTGTGGCTGTTGGAAGAGAGATCAGCAGAGGGTGGTGGCTCTGATGGGGCCGTGATCTGTTCTTGGTTTCAGTCAGAGCTAGTCAGAACTCTAAAGGCGATATCCAAGGTGCTGAACCTGATTGGGGGATTGGGCTAAACATCTTGCATGGCTCCTTTGGATTTCTGACTGAAAGCCAGAACAGATCCACAGCCCCACTGACATTGGAGCCACCCGACTCAACTGAGAGAGATGGCAGGAGATCAAATCCCTTCCTCTCCTTTCTGGTAGAAAGCCAGACAAAAAGACCCTGAGTAAGGGTTACTGCAACAATGATCCAAGCTAATCCAATGTGAGTGGGGACAGGAGACAGAAGTTGAACATCACTGGATGCTCTGTGCCTGGCCCCACAGGCCTGGCTGAACAACACCATTTTTACTTCATCAAATCCCCAGAAAAGACAAAATCCCAGCCAATGCCTATAGTAATGGTGAGGGTTCGACTCCAGCTGATGGCCTCATAGGAAGTCGCACCCTTCTTGCAGCCATTCCCCACCCCATCCCATAATATTTGGTGTATATACACCTTACAGCACCAATACAGAGCGACCATGCTAGCCGGCTCTGCCTACAAGTATGGTCCTTCAAGGTCATGGCTCCACATACAGTGGTACACACAGCATTGATGGTGGCTCCATCATGGAAGGTTCATTTTGACATGATGGATGCTGATGATGACATGAAAAGTGCTTTCCTAGGGCTCCCTCAGGTTTGAAAATGGAATGTTTTTTGTAGATCTCCAGATTGTGGGGTGGGGGGATATTACCACACGTTTTGAATTCAGGATGTTTTGAAATTTCATCCAATAGCTAATGCTACCATTATGTGCTGAGGAAGACTACAAAAGCAATGCAGTTTTGAGCTGTAGTATTTTACTATCTAAACACACCTACAAGTGAGTAAATTGAATGCATTGGGGCTTACTTCTGAGTAAGTATGCCTAGGGCTGCATTGTCAAATGTTTAAAATGTTTTCCCCCATTTTACTAGATTTCTGACACACCTTCAGCAGGTTAGAAAGAACAATGAAAACCAACTGTCACAAGTACATGTTCACTAATTTTGTTGTGCGAGTGAATTCACTGGGTGCAGGGGGAAACCACAGGTTTTAAAAATACACTGTTGCAAGCCGTCTCGATTTCCTATATGATGTTCAACTCTGCATAAGCAGCCTGAGTGCCAGGTGGTATAAGGGTTGCCAAAGTAAATATTTTTTGTTTTCCTGAACACAATACATGGTGGTGTTCCCCCCACCCACTCACAATTAATGCAAAAGGAGCTGAAGACAGGTTCACATCTGTTCCTAAGAAGCCACACCTCCCCCATCCCACAATTATTTCACTGGATGCCCCCCCTTTTTTAAAATGCAATGAATGTGCATATTTTGGCATGTTTACAGTGCAATGCTTTCTTTCCTGCCATCTGTTCCACCACCCTCTTCTGACATATACACTCCAGGGAGCGTATGTCACTTGTTGAGACCCAGGAAAATGAAAGTTTATTCCTACAGCATCGGCAGTTGCACGGAGATGAAATACTATAGGATCAGGTTAAAAGCCGAAGCAGAGGAGTGCACTGCAGGCATATTTCAATGACTCCACTCTCTTATGAATGGCTGCTCCGTCAATTATGTGTGGCTCTATTGCATCTGCTCTGTTTAGATTCCCTACCATCACCATCAGAAATATCCACAGTGCCCCAGAATCTCTCATAAAGTTAGAAGCATTGGATGATTAATGGAATTGCTATATGATTAGTCGTTTACAGAGACACCTCTATGAGGCCACAACTTCCCCCCTTCTTTTTGTCCATTTTCCATTCATATTCATAGAACTGTATCCAGGCACCAAGACAAGCAATGCTTCCACAGATCCACGCTCATTTCTCTCTACAAGTTGTATTTTGCACATGGTGTGACAAAAGACTCTTGTATGTGACCCTGGCAACAACTTGTAGTTAGAGATGAACGATTGTCTAAAATCCACTCCATCTGTGTTCCAAGGATTGTCAGGTGCCTTTCATTCAGTCATTCACCCATGGATGGAATCAGGTTTTTTTTCAGTTTCTGAATTTGTGCAAATGCAAATTTTGCACAACTTTGCACATGTGCAATGCACAAATCTCCCCCCAAATGTGCAAATTCCCCCTAATGTGCATTTGCACTTTTTAGCCTATTTGGGAGAAATGCATGGTTTTGGTCTTTTTTATTTTTGCATATTTTTCTATGCCAAAGTTTGGGTTTCCCGAAGGTTAGGAAAATGGACCACAAGTCCGTGGACTCCACCTGAACAGGGGGAAAGGCAGTCTGTTGTGGAATCCACAGGTAGGATTCATACAAATCTGAATTTATTTGGTTCCATTGGGGATTTCTTCAGCAACCCTACATATACTACTCGATAAGCCAAGAGACATAGGCCTTAGCTAGACCTACCGTGCTTTTTATATTGTATTTTGTATTCATGTTTTTAAATTGTTGGTTGTTTTATGCTTTTCATGGTTTTAATTTCTGTGAACTGCCCAGAGAGTTTTGGCTGTTGGGCAGTATAAAAATGTAATAAATAAAATAAAATAAATACCGTAAAGTTCAGGGGAGAGAAGGGGAGACCTCGCGTTGTGAATAATGTGAGATCTCATCTCTGTTTACACGTAAGGCGAGACAACCTCAGGAAGAGTGGCATTGTGCCCGCCATTTTTAAATTTTTAAATTTTTAAAGGGGAAGCAGCGCAGGAGAAAAAAATGTGGGATATAAATGTAATAATAATTTTAAAATATAACAATTCAGGGGAATGTTATGCTAACTGCAATGGAACATGGTTGTTTTAGCTATGTCACCAAATTTTGCCCAAAGCAAAGTTCAAGGTGGACTTGAAGGGCCCTGCTTAGTCAAAACATCCAAGGAAATTGTGGAGAAGCTCGAAGAGTATTGTTAAGGCTAGGAAAATTTCTCAGAGGAGTTGCACATATTCCTAGATGCAATTAAGTTTCAGTGATCCAACAGGATTAGAAATGTGTTTCTTAATTAAAATACCAAGCCATGTATCATTCTCAACATTCCCCTCATTTTTTCCTAGATTAAAGATACTGAATTTAGAACACTGATACCAGTGGTGTGTGCTGCTGCTCTTGAGCAAATATCTCTTTTATGTAGCTACTTAAACGAAAAGAGTTTCTTACTTTTGTAATGGATGAGACAATTATTCAGCATAAATTGCTTCATATTGTCCTTTCTCGCTCTCCGATTATCTGGTGTTTCCCTGAGATAGCATTCTTTTAACACTCAAACCAAATACATCAAATCTGAGGGAGAATTTTAAAACATCTTGGGACTGTTCAGACAACTCTTCAGACTCCATGGTTAGTGAAACTGTGGTTTTCTGGGGTTATTACTAACTACAAGTCATGCTGTCACACAACACTTTAAGCCACAGTTAGAGCCACTAATCTTGCTGCAGAAAGTCTGACTGTGGTTAGTAAGTGAGCAGAGTTTAGTAAAATGCATCGCATAAGACCCCTTAAAACCTGCTGCTTAATGAAAAGCTTTAACTAGGCTGTTTTTAGATTTTTTTTTCTGATCCATGTACATGAAAACATGTACCATAAGGCAGTACCATATGTGGAAGTGTGTAAATATTTCAGGACATACGTGACACACACATACTTTCTGCTTCATAGGTAGAGATGAGGGGAAAGAGTTTGATACACAGGCATGTACAAGATCATTTAGAGCACTCCATGATAACCACATATATGCATTTGGTCTATTAATGGTATTACTAATGAGTATTTTCATATGCATTTCATATAAGGTTGAGTCAAAGTGTTCACTTGAATATGGACTTCACATTTTGAGTGGAATTTCTAACTTAAAAGCACCAAAAATTTCCAAATTTAGGCAAAACAAATGACCATCATTTCAGGATGCTTTAAACTGACTTTTTTTTTAAAAAAATATAATTTTAAAATATAATTTTAAAATATAATTTTTAAAATATAATTTTTTTAAAAAAATAATTTTAAAATATAACAATTCAGGAGAATGTTCCACTTCTCAAAAATGTCAAATAAAAAAATAGTTTCAACACTGAGCCAAATTTGACATCTCCGGATTCAGACTCTGATCAAAAGGCATTAATCTGTAATGGAGCTTCTAAGGGTGTGATCCTCTGCATGTTTAAACAGAAAAAAGTCCTACAATTCCCAGCATGTCCCAGTGAGAATGACTGGGTGGAGAGGTGCTGGGAGTTGTAGGACATTTTTCTGTCTAAATGTGCATGGGATTGCGCCTTAAGTGGCTCTTCTGCTTTCTTTTTCTTTTCCACAGGTGCTCTCTCCTGTGCCACCCCAGAAGCCCAGGAGGGATGGCATTTTTAAAAAGAAAATGAACATCTCACCTGCATGCGCACACAACTACAGGCACTACATGAAGCTTAATGAGGCTTGTTCAGTTAGACCCAGAGCATTAATTATTCCTTCCTTTAACAACTCAAGTCTGTAAACTTCTTAAATGCAACCGTTCATTATTTATTCAAAGGCTTATATTATATTGTGCGAAACACTGCACATTTGACTAATAAACCTCTGCTAATGCAGAACTGGGTCAGGCTTGATTTAATGCTTTGTATATCCACCCCCTCTCTTTCCTGTTTGTGTGGATTCTCCAGGCTGCTGCTTTCCTAAATCTGTAAGTATTCCAAAGGTGAATAATATAGAATGTTATAATTTCTACGGTTCATTTAGCTGTATGGAATGCCTTTCGGCAATTATGCTAGTAATGTTCAAAGCCATTGGGAGGAATTCCATGGGCAAATTGGTGTTTGAGATCCCAAGCAGGATGTTTCTGTGGAAGATCCATCTGCTGAAATTGAAACCCACTGGTGGCGGTGTCATTCTAAATCTTTGCCTGTGTACAACTGCATGTACACCCATAGAGGCAAGATGATGACATCACTGCTCTCCAACAGTAGCTACAGACATCTGAGGAAGACAGATTGTGTTTTTTCTGCCCTCCAAGCCTTCAGCTGTAGGGCCCCCAATCTACACAATCCATCAGCTTTGCCCAAAGGGGCTGATTCAACAATTCTGCACCTGTGTAATGGCATGTGGGACATAGTGTGACCTATGGAGGCCAATTCTGTCAATGTTGCTTTCCATCAGTTTCACTCTATTCTCTTTGAGGGTTTTTCTTTAAAAGGTTCACATGAAAATACATACACATTTATGTGTGCATTTCTCCTAATCCATGCTTTTTTGTATGCACATTTGTATGCTTTGAACTGATTTTGTGATGTCTGAAAGTTCTTGGCTCTTAATACACTTGGGACATGCACTCAATAGGCTCAGGGAAGTCAAAGACCAAATAATTTAGAGCATCATTCAAAACAACTTTGATTCCAGAAAATTAGTTTTGGTTTGTCACAGCATGGGTTGTATCAGGTCTTTGCATACTCCCAAAAAACATCAGAAACATGGATGGCAACTAAGTAGTGAGCAGGTGTGGGTGAATATTACACACTCTAGATCACTATCTCAACACATTTGCCAGCTGGTAAGTAAATGCCCAGACCATGAAACCCAGCTTGGAGCAGCACTGTGTTGGACTAATCTGAGCTGATTTTGGCCGTGAGAAGGTGCCCTTTGTGCCATTGGCTGAGCACAGAGCCACCGTTCATCTCCCCCTCCCTCCAGAGCATTGGTTGTCACTCCAATATCCAGGCTGCAGCAATAGTTTCTTTGTGTTCATCCAGGCATAAATGCATTTAAGATAATCACAAAACTAATGTCTGTAGCCAACATGTGGCAATCCTCTCCTGCATGTGAAAGCCCAAGAGTCTACTCCTGTTCCTACTGTTTAACATGAATTCATGACAACATTTTTCTAGCCACTGTATAGAATTTCAAGGTGTTGTAGTTCTCCAGACAGAGGGCTCATACTCCAAAACATGCAAGGAAGATACAGGAAATGGGAGAGATCAAGGATTGACAGGTAAGGAATTCAGGTAGACAGGGGGTGGGGAGTCAGATAGTTGTTGAAGGACACATAAAACATGGCCCATGTGTTCCAAACTTCTGGAAAAGCTTTGCTAATGTCCTGGGTCATTTACTAGATAAAGGAAAGCCACTCAAATAAGAATAAAGACAAACTATAACACTAGTATGGAATCCCAGCAGCTGTCCAGATGAGATGTCCAAAGTATGTAGCATCAGATATAGCTTATAAAGGGTCAACTTTGGATATGTTAAAAGGGAAAAGAAAGGAAGATTTCCATGTATTTGAGTATGTCCTACTGCATAACCAGCTAGAATATGGACTGAATCCTTAATGTTGTTTCAGTGGCATGGGAGCTGATGTACTATGTGTCCTTTTAACATGACTCTCGTATTGTCGGGAGATCCAAGTCAGGTGGGAAGAATAGATAACTTGGTTCCTTCCTCACTAGCATTAACTATGGGCATGTGAGAAGTTGCTGCATTGTTAATGTAGAGCAGTGTGAGAAGAAAACTGTGTGTTCTGGCTTTGCAGTGGCTCCCATGCCATTGAGGATGTAAGAAATTGGTCCTAGGAGGTCCAGAGGAATTTTTACAGATTGAATGTCTGAGGAAAGCAGAACTAGCATATCACTCAGCCATAGCTGATGCCATCCAGATCTGTTGGAGTGCAACTCCCATCTTCCCTAGCTAACATGTTCATTGTTTTTAACTTTTGTAAACCACCCAGAGAGCTTCGGCTATGGGGCGGTATATAAACGTAATAAATAAATAAACAAACAAACATATCAATGGCCATGTTGGCTGGAAATGATGGGAGTTGCAGTCCAACACAACTGGAAGGTGCCCCCTTAGGAAAGGCAGCTATAACTGCTAAAGGGCAAAGGCGTTCTTCAAATTAATTTCAAGAGTGAACTTCTCCCAGTCTCCACTGTGGCTTCCGAAGTTGTCTTGAACTAATGCTACCTGTGTGGGGGTGGGTGGGAGGAGGGAGGCTTCCACTTCAGTTGACTGAAGGCTCTACGTAGAGTGGCTCCAATGAATTATATATCACAGCAATATTATGACTGCTCGGTGATCTTACCATCCCGTCTGATGAGCTTTGCAAAGCTGGGGCTGTGACTGCTGGAGAGCTCGGAGGAGCTGTCAAAGGCTGTCGCGGGTAACGAGAGTACCAGCGGCTCTTCACAATTATCTATAGAACAAGAGAAAGCAGAGAGGCATGAACTACAAAAGAAGTACACCTTTGGCCGATCACTTTTCCTCTTTCAAAGCTTCCATGATCCTCCTGCATGTTGCTTACCAGCTAATGAGCTGTTCCTGGGAGAGACAATGCTGATAATACATTTGTGAACAAATCTGAAGTGGGAAGAGGCAACACTTTCCTCAGCTCATATTAAGGCAAAACATGGCGATGAGCTTTCAACAGATTATTTATTTATGCATTTATTTATTCATTAAATGTATTGAACATGTCATCATATATATATATATATATATATATATATATATGTGTGTGTGTGTGTGTGTGTGTGTGTGTGTGTGTTTAACAACAACAATGTCACAAATAAAATCACAATAGATCTAGAAATATTAGACTAATAAACATGCCAGCATTGTATAAAATCTAGTATCAGTTATATGAAGTAAAACCACATGGCAGAAACTATGATAATAAAACACAAATACACCAAGGGCTTTTCTACACAAGCCTGTTAATCTGCTGTTAGTCTGCTGTATCTACCTTCAGTTTCATCACAGAATTAAGATCCAAGCACTACACAAGAAACTTTCTGCAATTAAATGCCACATTTCACCTGGTATAAATCAATCAATCACTGAAAGTGCTGGTTAGACACAGAAGTAAAACTAGAGGATCATGATACTACCTAAAGAACCAGTAAACAATCATTATTAGGGAATGACAAGCACATGATAAACAGCTCATGTAGAAATGCCCTAGAATAAATTTAAAATACTTTAAGGATGAAATCACATGCATGTTTAGACAGAAATATGTTCTACAACTCCCAGCATCCCCCAGCCAGCCACGCTTTGGGACATTAGGCTGAAATGTCCAAGGTATCATGTTGGCATGATGGAAACTGTAGGCCTTATTTCTTTCTAAACATGCATAAGATTGTGGCCTAATGGACTTGAAAACTGGTGGAAGTTTGTGAAAGTCAGTGATGGACAACAATGAATCTCCCCACCAACTTTATTTCAGGGACAAACTTGTATGTCTGTAATCATTCCAGGAGGTGACTCTTGGCAAAGATATCTCCAATAAACTTTGGGAGATGATTTGAGAATATGAGGCCCAATAGTGCTGCTTGGCTTCCCAAGTGGATGGAGCTTTCCACCAGTACTGTGCCACCAGATGTAGTCTCCTCAGAAGTGCATCTGATGAGGACACTTACATAGGAAAATGGGCCATGGTACTGAGCCCCTGTCTTCAGATTATTCTTAGGCCATGTCTACACCAGCCCAATAGTCCAAGCTAGTCATGGCTGAGTCCCTGTGCATCTAAATGGAACAGGCATGGGTCTTCCTAGGGATAAAACAAATCCTGGGAAAACCCAATTCTTCCTTTATCTTTTTTTTAAAAAAAGGCAGCCACAACTTGCGCAATGTCCCTGATGTCGCACTTCCATTTGGACACCCTGGGACGATCCCAGAACCAGGTAAGTCTGAGATCGCCCCCCTCCCTCTACACCATATGGTCTAGAATGGGCCTTAAGATGACAAAGAAAGAAAACCTTGCAGACTTAAATGCTAGAGTGTAGCCAACTGTGTCTCTCCAACTGCAGAAAGAATACTTTCAGAGGAGCAGATGCCGTCCCCCTGCAGTATCCTCAACCTGCTGGAGTAAATTGGGGGGAGGGGGATGGAGGAAATATGAGTGAAAGGAAGAGAAAATATTGTGGAAGTCCACTCCCACAACACTGGATGTCATCCTCTAAGTTCTGGGTGTCGTGTTGACAAAATTAACATTAAGATAACAGTGTCTCCATGCTGCAATAATTTTATTCCTGTGTTCCACCCAGAATACGGATAGACTCACAGGACTGATAACTGACCTCATTTGAAAAAGGATTCCTGGATGGGTAGTACTGAGTGGTCTGAAAAATGTATATCTCTGTATCTCTTGAACAAGCTTTAAGATGGAATTCAAAAAATGCCTTCCTGTACATTGCAGTCTTCGAAATGTACAGACTTTGACTACAGGCTGCTTACCTAAATGCTTATCTAGTTATGAGGAGGACATTGCAGATGAGAGAGGGGTAGAGATGGGGTGGGAATGCTGTTGATGTACCTACACCGGTGGCACTGGCTGAAGGGAAGGGCTTCTGAGGTGATATTAGCCCATAAGTCCCCTCCCCTTTGCCTTTTTAAATAGCACAGCTCCCTCCCTCACTCCATGTATGTGGTGTGGGTTTTGTTGGTTGCTTTTTGGGGGAGGGGCAGAGTAGGATTTTTTTAGGCTCATTGTCTGATTGGACTGGGCAATGGGTCATTTTGCCTACTCCACAGTACAAGTGAGGTTTGGTGAGGTTTGTTCATAAGTACATTTGGTTCAATCTTGGTTGATTCAGTCACATTCATTGACAAGTATATGCACGTACTTTCAGTGGGGCAGGGTTGGTGAGCATTCTGGGGCACCTTTTCAATGATAGGAAATGCCAGAGGCTTCCCACTCAGGGCTGTTGTGTAACCCAGTTGGAGGATAAGGGTTGCCTTTGAGGTTAATTCACCTCATCCATTCAGAGTTTTGTGGCTCCAGGAGGAGTGGCATGGGAAGGCCTCCAAACCCCAAATGGGGTAGTCCTGAGTAGTGGCCAAATGGGGTAGTCTCACAGATGTCACTCAATAGGTACAGGATGGTTGACCTGATACACTGCTTGGCTAACTGCCAACATAGGTTAGTTGCCTGCTCAGGTGTTCCCCTTTGCAGATCTTGATATCAATGTAAGGGTAGACGGGTCACCCCATGCCTGCCCCATGCACTGAACCCCCTCCACTTACCTGGAGAACAGTGTAGAATGGACCTGCTCCTTCACTGAGCTGCCATAATAACATTTCATTCTTGACTGTAAATGTTTTATTACAGGAGTCTATTTCCATGAACACCTGTTACATTGCATACACTGCTCTTTTACGCTCGCTATTTACGCAAATGGGATATTGAAAGAGTCGATGTATGCAACACTGCCGGTGTTCATGCCTGTAACGTTGTGTATATTGCCCCTTTAACCCTGCCCTTTATGCAAATAGAACTTTTACAGTCAAGAACAGCTTGCCATGAGAACGGGCACTTGCACTCTTGCCCAACTTGGCACACGCCAAGTAGAGCAAGCGGTGGGCTCCACAGACCGGCTTCCTGGAGGACAAGCTAGCAATTTCTCACCAGGGCGTTGAGCCCCAACCCGATGCCCCTGACATCCCTAAATAAATGCAGTCCAGGTTTTATGCCATACATCCATATCTCATCTGTTTATTTTCCACCTCCTTTCACTTGCAACTTCAGCAAGCACAAGTTGTTTGCTTCACACACCCCTAGTGATCAGCAATAGATTTTCCTTTCAAATATTATTATCTTAATATGATTGGGAGATGGAGGGTGGGAATGCAGATCCCTTTGTTTTTATTTGATCTTCTGAAAACATTCCCATGATTGAGTCCAAGTCTTCATTATACTTTTTGACCCACACATTTTTACTATGCAAATGAAGTTACAGACAAAAAGAGGCTTGCTCATTTCTTATTCCATTACCTGCCTACAGTCAGAGAGAGAGAGAGAGAGAGAGAGAGAGAGAGAGATGAGTTTCACTCAAGCATAAACCCACCAATTTTTGTTGAATCTAACTTGGAGGAAAACTTGAGTATGCAATTAATGGAGATATCCTGCAGGTTAGCAAAATCTCAAACTATGCAAGAATCTGCCAGCTCATACAAATATGATGTGCATTCTCTCTCTCTCTCTCTCTCTCTCTCTCTCTCTCTCTCTCTCTCTCTCTCTCTCTCTCATAATGCTACATTATGGTTACAAGAGTCAAGGAATGAAAATCTAATGGCTTTCACAATAACATGAATTCATTGCACATCTTGAATTAGAGCATAGTACTGAGTAGCTGGGATTTTTCTCAAGCAGGGATCTGGTAAGTTATGCCAAGCAACCTTCCAGCAGGTATTATAGTCAAAATTCTTACCACTGCAGTAATCCATAAAGGAACTTATATGTGCTGAGCCTTTGCAGGTTCACCCTTGTGTAACCTGGCCAAACCTGGCCTACCTAAGTCCCTCCATTACCCAGCTCTTCTAGCTGGAGAAAGGGTGGGGTGAGTCAACTCAAGGAAATGACAGCATTTTTACCCTTTATTGTGTATTTGGTTAAGACTTAAGCCATGAACCTGCTACCAGGATTTACAAAGACAACAGATGCTCAAAATGATGTATTTTATCTTAACAACAGATTTTCAATTAACTTGCAGTTCTATCATTTATAACTACAGCCTATGTTACTATGAATACAACAACTTTTATAATTATAGATTTTTTCAGCACTGTTCCCATTCCTCTATTGAAAGGGTCCTCTGCATATTGACAAGCCTACAAAAGTGGTGCCCAGCATCCTAAAGTGAAAACCAAAGCAGACCTTTGTCTACCCCAGCTGGCCTTCTCTCTCCGTTCTGGGGGTGTCTCATAGAACCATAGAATAGTACAGTTGGAAGGGGCCTATAAGGCCATCTCAATGCGGGAATCCACCTTAAAGCAGACCTGACAGATAGTAGTCCAGCTGCCTGAATTCCAGTGTGGGAGAGCCCATGACCTGCCTAGGTAATTGGTTCCATTGTCGTACTTCTCTTACAGTCAGGAAGTTTTTCCTGATGTCCAGCAGGAATCTGGCTTCCTGTAACTTAAGCCCATTATTCTGTGTCCTGCACTCTGGGATGATCGAGAAGAGATCCTGGCCCTTCTCTGTGTAACAACCTTTCAAGTATTTGAAGAGTGCTATCATGTCTACCCTCATTCTTCTCTTCTCCTGGCTAAATATGTCCAGTTCTTTCAGTCTCTCCTCCTAGGGCTTTGTTTCCAGACCCCTGATCATCCTCGTTGCCCTCTGAACACGCTCCAGCCTGTCTGCATCCTTCTTGAAGTGTGGTGCCCAGAAATGGACAAAATACTCAAGATGAGACCTAATCAGTGCCAAATAGAGGGTAACCATTTATCTCTATTAAATTTCACTCTCTTGTTTTCAGCCCAGCACTCCAGCCTTTCAAGATCACTTTGAAGAAGTTTGTTTCTGTCTTCCAGGGTATTAGCTAATAGCTATCCCACCCAATTTTGTGTCATCTACAGATTTGATAAGCATTCTCTGCACATCCTTGCCTAAATCATTAATACAAATGTTGAAGAGCACTGGGCCCAGGACTGAGCCCGACGGTACCCCGCTTGTTACCATTCCCCCAGTTTGAGAAGGTACCATTGATTAGCACTCTTTGGGTCCAATTCTGTAGCCAACTGTGGATCCACCTAACAGTTGTTCCATCTAGCCCACTTTTGGCTGGTTTGTTAATCAGAATATAATGGGGCACTTTTTCAAAAGTTTTGCTGAAGTCAAGATGCTGAAGGTGCTGAGAAGTTCAGATGCATTCTGCTGCTTGGGCCTGCAAATAAATGAGCAGCCATCCCAAACAATGAGCACCAGGCCACAGACTTTCTCCCTTTTATAGGGGTCTCCCTTCTTCTGTCTGGAATGAAGGAAGTGTTTGTTCCCTACTGCTAATAATAGAAAAACACCTTGGGCATACATGTGTTCCATGACCTCTTTGCTCCCACGTGCTATCGTCTAGAACCAACCCAGTTTTCAAATTTTACAAAATAGGCTAGCTTAAAGGGATAGTAACATTGGTAATGTTTGGATAGTCCAATCCACAGTTTCTGGGGGGAAACAGGACATAAGAAGAGCCCTGCTGGATTGGACAAAAGGCCTATCTAATCCAGCATTCTGTTCCTACAGTGATCAACTAAATGCCTATAGTAGGCCCACAAGCAGGACATGAGCACAATATCACCCTCCTGCTTGTGTTTTCTAGCAACCAATATTGAGAAGCCTACTTTCTCTGACTAATGGTGGTAATATATAAACATCATGACCTAGTAGCCTCTCTAAAACTTTTAAAAATATATTACAAAGCTGATCATGTTATCCCAGAACAGACTATGGCCAGATTTCTTTGTGATGTTCTCTCTTTCTACAATTGGCTGAGAACTACAATATTTATCTGGAGTGAATATATATATATATATATATATATATATATATATATGCACATCTTTGAAGTAATTTTTACCTCATAATTACTTTTAATTCTTAGCATCAGCTTCTCCATCTTCAACTGCAATAATAGGGGGTATATGAGCTGGTTCCTCATACATTCATCCAATGTCTGATGAGTTCTCAGGGTTCTATCTGCTAACACTGCTTCCTGCTGCTGACCCTCTCAGCAGCCATGTATCCCACCAGCTGTGAGAGTGAGCAGAGAGAATGAGCCCTACACATGCATAGATGTACATGTGTCATTCCTCCATGTGAGAGGCGATCCTGGAGCACTTAGAGCCCCTTCACATTGCAAATGAAAGTGCAGTGATTGTGTGGGGACTATACCACACGAGCAAATACACCCCTACACAACTGACACCCACTTAATGTTATTTGTAGATGTGTGGTCAACATTTTTATAGAGCTTTTTGCATGTTTTTGTAAATTCAATATTTCTTATACTGTATTCTTTTGAACAGTTTTGCATCTTCATCTATTGATTTGTAAGAAATGTTGAAAGTTATAAATAAAAAGATTGATTTTTTAAATCCTAGATTAATTTTAAAAATATATACATTTTACAGAGGATATTTTTACAGTGGTTAAGTCTTAAGAGTGGAATACAGCTAAATATTCAGATGTGACTCCGCCAGATTAAAGACTAACAAAAGAAAGATTTGGAATCATTCACAATCTTATGGCAGCCTCAAAGGCAATTGCATTAACAGACTGTGAGCTAAAATGGCAAAACCTGGCAACATATGAATTCTAATTGCCATAGTATAATCTGACAGCTTTTTTGAGCCTTTCATTTTCTCTACCCATTTTCTGCCATCCCTCCCTCTCTCTCGACACATATTCACACATTTGTTTTATTTGGAACATTTATATTTTGTATAAAATATCACCATTCTCAAGCAAAAGAAGAAAGGACACCACTAAATAGTCAAAGTGCTTTGACTTCAATATTTTCAGTGCAATCTTATACGTGTCTACTGAGAGGTAAATCTAATTTTTTCCAATGGAGTTTACTCCCCAGTAACTGTGTATAAGATTGCAACCTTATAAAAAGAGAAAATAAATTATGTGCTTTCCTAAAAGTAAAGAAAGCTATACATTCTGGGGAGGGAGGGGATGAGTGATGAAAATTAATAAGTGAGGTAAGGCTCCACAACAAAATGTTGTAGCATATCACTAGTGTGTGTTACCTGAGCCTCTATTCTAACGTGTGTCTTACTTCATGTGCATTTTTAAAGGTTTTGGACATGAAAAAAAGTTTTGGGGCTGTAATCCTATAGCTACTTAACTTTGATAATCCTGTTACAAATGCAAGTTAATGGAACATGAAGCTCCAATGAACTATACTGCAGCACTGTTGTAAGCTTTATCTCCTATCCACACCACCTTCCAATGTGCAATACAGGGACAATGAACTGTATTTGCTTTGGAGTTTGTTTTAGCAGGGGTATTTTTAAAAATATTTCATAATAAATAAAAACTGAGGCCTTTGCTAGACCTAAGGTTTATCCTGGGATCATCCCTGTTCATGTAAATGACACACAGGGGATCCCGGGAGCAGTCAGGGACGACCCCAGGATAAACCTTTGGTCTAGCTAAGGCCTGAATTATAAAAAAGCAGGAACTCTTGTTTTTTCTCCTTTTTTGTTGTTGGGTAGAGGCATTGATTTCCAATCCTGGCTACATAAACATCTTGGATTTCTCCACTGATTTCTATGGGCGTCTTTCACTTTGGTACTCAGAGCATTTAAGAATAGCTTCCGGGCTGAACCATCTTCCGTTACCTATCCAGACAATGAGATTGCTCTTCTCACTGAACTTTTTATATGTATGTGTCTCATCCTTCATCCTCTTTTGTGTATTTCTCTTGGAGGAGGAAAGAGAAAGAAAGAAAGAAAGAAAGAAAGAAAGAAAGAAAGAAAGAAAGAAAGAAAAGGACAACAAAGGAAGAGACATAGAGATATAACTTCTCGACTTCTACTCTCCTCATGACCCCTTTGAACTCCTTGCCATCTTCCTTAGCTTGCCCAATCAGTGGCACTTTGAAGGCACCATGACCATGTTGACCATGACTCTATCTCCACTGGTTCCTCCATCTCCCCAACCATTTTATTCTTTGACTGTATGTTCTGCAGCTACTGAGCACAAGCAGTCCTCATTAGGTTGTTTTGGGGTTTTCTCCTTTTTTCATACTTCTGCAATATTTGGTGTTTCCCTTGTGTCTGTGGTGCTCTTTTTCTGTTCATTTCTGTTGTCTAATATAAAAAGGAACCCAATGAATTATAATGACCAATCTACATTTGTCACATACTAACTGCTTTTTCCCATGTAATGGGGGGAGCAAGCCATGGATTAATGGCCATTCACAATTTGAGCTCCCAAGGAAGACACACATCCTTCCCTTACTTTGCAGGTCAATAGATTTTGTCCTGACTCTGAAATTAGAAAAGAGAAGCTTGAAACAGCCCTCTTCTCCGATATGCTTTAGAGCACAGGTGAGCAACTGTGGGGCATTTTATACACACACCCAGCCCCCATGGACTGCATTTCCACCACAAGTTTATTTAAAACAAACAGTGGTTTGCTCCCAAAATTTTGCTACAGATGTTAAATTTAGCTTGTTTGTAAGCTAAGTTTGACCCTTGCAGTGCTCAGCAGGGCTATGGATGCCATTAAGAAATACATGTCTGCTACCGCATTTGGCAGCACAGGTGGTATGGACTGCATGTGGCCCATCCCTGCTTTAGAGTTTGGAAAGTATGGGCTGGTTCAGTTGATGCTACATAGATCTAATCTCATCATATGTTTGGAGATGTCATTCCACCCCCCCCCCTACTTTCACCTCCACCATCCCCACAGATACAGACTCTAAAAACTCAACAGCTGAAAATGTGTGAAATTGCCAATGGGAAGGATCCACTGCTTGCATCCTGGGAATCTTCTGGAGGCAAGGGATGATACTTTCGAGTCATTGGGATACATCCAACATTATGTTAGTAGAAAAAGTATAAGAGCTGGCATTGTTCCACCAGTACTTGCACAACTACTATCAGAAATAGCATGACTAGAACAAACAACACCTAGTCAACTGAAGCCTTAATGAGTTGTGCAACCCAGTGGGTCATGATTTAAGGAACATTTGTGCTACGCCTTGTACAATGCCTTCTGGAATGATTTATGAAACAGCTTCTACAATAGCCTGTGCAATATATTGTGATATGGCTTGCACAGTAGCTTGCACAAAGAGAAACAAAGTATTGGATTTGACACTTATGCAAGGTAAATACACTGCCTCTTTAAGTGGTAGAAGCTTTGCGCTAGCAGAGTGACATCATTTGATACAATCAATTATTTGTCTGGGTAAATAATGGATTATTTTGAAATCTGTTCTTGGCCATTTTTAAGGCTAAACTCCTGACACCATGGGCAGTATGTAATGGGACAGTTGTGTAAGAAGCCCCTCCCACCTATTCCATTGCACAAGTGGGACTCACCACTTGCACAATGGAGATTTAACACTTCCTATAGAAAGCTCTGAAACAGGTGGAAACACTCATTTGCAGATGTGAAGGGTGAGAAATAATGAGATGAGACACAGAAAAATGGATTAAATATGGGCCACATTTATTTAAATACCTGCAGAAAGGGGGAAGGCCTAAGTGGACATCAACTATTGGCCACTTCACAGGCCACTGTTGGGATCGGGCAAGCTATTCACTGCCTGCCAAGTGGCACCTGGTAATTTGCCACCTCACAGGCTTCCCCTTCCTGGGGTAGGGAGGCCTTCCAGTGTCAACTGCCATCCCCCCAGGCTTCAGGGCTCTGAGTGTTTGAGGAGGGTTGGCCTCAAAGATAACCCTTATCCTGCCAGCTGGTGCCACAATGCTCCAAGTGGTGGGCCTCAGGCATTGCCTAGCTCCACAACAGTACCTGTGAATGCACACCAATTTCAAACTCGCTCCAGATGCTCACTCCTACCTGCCTACAACAAATGTGACCAAACTGAATAACCAAATATAACACCCTGCCTGTGAAGTAGTGTGAAGTAGGTGAAAAAAACTCATAACCAAGTTAGATTATGAGCAAAAATTCCTACTTGGCCTCCAAAAAGAGGACCAGCAAGCCCACACTGTCTACAGTGGAGGGGTATGCAAGCTTATAACCCTGTTCCCTCCCAGCTCCAGTGGCACCTTCACGGAGGTCGCCCATAGTGAACCTCCACGTCTCATCATGCCACCCTCACCCACAATTAGCCCTCCTCCGCCCAGGCATGCCGGGCGTGGGTGAAAGGCATTTCTGGATCAGGACAGGTTGGCAGAGCTCCCTTCTGCAAATTCCGCCAATCTGCCCAGTTTCAGGAACAAATGTCTCCACATTTCCAGTTTTCCACTACAAATGTCTCCACATTTCCACTACATCTCTGTTGTGCAAGCATTTCTCTTTAATTCTGATTGACCAATTTGCAACTAACTGGGTGGAAGGGGAGCAACATGAAACACAATCAAAGAATCAGAAGCAAAAGCTATACAGTAGTGAGTGATTCAGCTTCCAAAGGAACTAGATGTTACTATGGATGAAGAAGGAACTGACATTGCACCTATCTGGCTTTCATTAATGACTCACTTGGATCTTTGCTTCCATCATATCATTTTATTCATTGTTAACATCCTAGTAAATTTTGCAGATAATGCTGTAATCAAACGGCATGCAGGTCTTTGATTGAAACTGTAAATTGTTTCCATACCATTGAAAATATTCATTTTTATTTTAGGTGAGATAAAATCCCTCTTAGCATTGCGTGCTTAATGCCTTCCCTTGTTTTAAAGTCATAAATGTGACATTTTTTCCTACTATGCCTTCAATACTACTTATGAATGTGACAGCTCCACCATCACGACTGGTAATTCCTTTTGTAATGCAATCCAAAAGAAAGAAAAATAACACCAGATTTAATCATGAAAAGAACAGAAAATTAAAATAAATTTTAAAAGCTGTTGTGTCCCTAGCTAACAAGCAAGTGATCAGGCCTTATATTTACTCCTTCCAACAATAACAACACATACTGCTTCAGTTTTGCCACCCTATAATTTTTCTATGAATTGATTGGGGAAAAGAGGAAGATATAACCCTAGTTTCTGGAAATGAAAGCCTCTTCTTTTTCCTCCTGAGGTTGGTTTGCCCACATGAACAGCTGGGAAATCCACCTGCTAGAGCAGAGACATTGCCTGTGGTTTTGGGTACCGTCCCCCACAAGATACAAAAAACTAGAGGTGGTACTAAAAAGCATTCTATTTTTGCTGCTGTAGTGCAAGGAACCTTCAAATATTAACTTGCTAATTGGGCACTTTCTTCAACAGGACTGGTTGTAGCTCAGTGGTAGAGCACACACTTCACATGGTCCCAAGTTCAATCCCTAGTGTCTCCAGTTCGGGCTTGGGAGGGATGTTGGATTCAGGTGAGTTGGGATTTCTTTGAATCCAATCTGTAGATGTCTCAGCAGAGTGGCTTTTCCAGTTGTACAGATTCTACAGACCGTTGTTTGTTTGTTTTTAGTGTTTTGGGGTTGGGGAGGTTACACAAATGTGCATTTGCAAATAGGAACAAAATTCTCATACATCCCTTTTTTTGGGGGGGGGGGGGACGGACCAGATTCCATCAATGAGTGTAAGATGTAACGAAAAATGCCTAACAATCCAAAAACACACACACATGGAATGGAAATAACAAAATCCATACATCCCTAGGGCTGAGAAAGACTCCTGCTTGAAACTCTGGAGAGTCAAAAAACCAGTCAGTCTAGACCACAGGTCTTCAACTGTTCCAGATTTGAGAACAACCTTGGAATCCCATCTTGCAACGTGGGACCGACTTTCACAATTTCACAATTGCCCAACATGGCAGCAACAGCTTTGCCACAACCCATCTGGACTGATCTCTTTACCCATTTTTGGGGTCGTGACCCACCAGTTGAAGACCACTAGTCTGGAAAATACTGAGCTAGTTCGTATAGGGAAACTTCTTATATTTTACACTTTGACACATAGAGTAACTCAATGGATCCACTTATTCAAATAGCATCTCCTGTACTGTCTTATTAGACGCAAATAGTGCAATCCATATGTATGAGCAAGACTGAAAGAGCTAAAAAAAGTCATTAAAAAGCATGCCTTATTTTTATTGATGAGGTGCTCTTGATGTCAGGCATAATAGATAATGGAGCATCAGTCAAGACGAGGGACTGAGAAATCAGGAGACGGATGCATTCACTTGCAAACTGGAGATGTTGTTTAAACCTCATGAAGACAAGAAAAACCCATGAAAGGACTGTAAGATATAAATGGGAGCTGGAATAAATATTCCAAAGAAGACTTCATTTTAGAATAATTACAGGAAGCAAATCTCATGCATTGAAGAGTATTTAAATCACCATTTATTGTGAGTAATATTTAGGGAAGTATGAGAAAGAAATAACTTCCCCCACCACTGATACAATTCACTAATCTTACTGCAATCCTTGTAATTCCACCCCCCACCCCCAAAATATGGATTTTGTTTGTTTGTCTAAATGGGACTCTCTAAAAATACCTCAAATGTCACTCAAATGACAGGATATTTTATTTACTTAATATACCAAAATAATAAAGTACATGAATCCAGGGACTGTTATAAGAGCCACTGCTCTTCACAAGTATGATCTAACCTGGGCATTGGATTAGGTCACCATCTAGATGTGTTGGAGTACAACTCTCAACATGTCCCAGCCAGCCAACACATCTGGAGGGCATCAGCTTAGGGAAGGCTGGTCTAGGGTATCATTGCTACCACCAAAGCTACTCTTTATGGCCAGGTGTTTTGGAAAGGTGGGGGAGCATAGGTCCCACACTATAATCTGATGTGATCCAGAGTAAGGGTTATCATTAGCCAGGTGAGATAAGTCACAGCTTTGTACTTAAAGGTATTGTTCCAGTGGGTATTTGTTCCATGGTCAAGTTGCTTCCTTCAGCAAACTGGCTCAGCTAGCTGCAGACAGAATTCAGAGTCACAGTGGAAATTGGAACATAGTCGGTGTGGGGGTGAATTCAGGAAAATTTATCAAATGCCATCCCCCAAATGGATTTCTCCAACATCCTTAAGGGGAATGGGATGGGATACTTTGAAAGAAGGGCAGATGGAAACCTGAATAGAAGCTCTCCACATTAACTTTGACCCTGTTCAGGTGACACACTAAGCCATGGTGGTTGAGCATTTTGAGCTAAACATTGGTTAGCGGTACGGATGGCACATGTTATCTGAACAGGCCCAGTTTTAATTCCCAGCCAAAAGAATAAACTTTTTAAAGGTGATCCTTCCACAGGCAAGAAATTTGACAGCATAATTAAGTTGTTGAGCTAAATGGTTAATCTAGGAGTCTGACAACTGAGCAACCAGAATGGAGTATGCAGATTTGCAACCAATCCTATTACTGTTTACTGAGAAGAAAAACCTGCTGAGTTCAATAGACTTAATCATTAAGTCAGTTCTCTCATAGTATTGCAGCTTTAGTGTATACTGTGTATACTTAGAAAACCCCTGCCAATTCACCCAATTATCAAACATAGATTTTTCTTATGGTAGGATTTGGGTTTTCCATTTGCAGGATTACGCATTTTTTTTACTGTAGAATTTTAGCCTCAGTGAAGTATGTATCCTTTTTTCTCCTGGAAATTTGTTGCTATTTCATTCTATGTCCCCCAGTTCATATATATTGTGAGAAAGTAACAACAGTATGCTCAGTCAGGATACATCAAAATGCATGGAGTGCTGAACTCCTTCATATAAGTAAAGAAAGATCTTTGGAAGTAGTCCAGACTGTGTGTCCCTCACTGCCAATTGTGCAGATCCCCTCTTGGATGAAACTGTGATCTAGGCACTCATTAGCCAGCTATCATCTCTGTAGAGAACACAAGGCCATCTTTGCATCAGAAATAGATTTTATTGCAGGCTGCCAGCATTTAGATCTCAGGGAACAGCAATAGCAACAGACTGAAACTGGCAAGGGATCTCTGTGTCTCTGAGACCTCAGAGTCTTAGAGACACATGACAGCTCTAGTCAAAGAAAGAAAGGACACTTCCTTGGTTTTCTCGTACAGAGAAGAAACATGAGGTTGGCTTCTGCCCATCACAGGATTGTTTTCTCTTTTTGGTAAATGGTTTTTGCATTTTTAAAGACGCGAACGTTCTCCAAGTACTGAAATTACATGTCCTTGTTCCTCCACACTAGAGCAGGGGTGGTTTTGACTCCACCTCCCTTCGAGGCCAGAATCGGCTTGCAACATTTGCACATTGATGTGGTAGGCCTTTGACCAATAAATGGAGGACAGACTGGCTGGGAAAGGCCTCTCTACCCCTACCCATTTTTCCACTCAGCATGGCAACCACCCACCCAAGGACAGTATGGGATTAACCATTCACCTGTTGGGGCTGAGAAGAAATTTGTTGGGGTGGGGGTGACATCCCCATTTTGGCTCACCTTTTTTTCCTACTTCCTACTGTCACTCTCTGGGTCAGGTTATTATCAACTCATCCAATTAGCCTATATACCTCTTGGACACAACTGGCATGAAGTGTGGGTGGGAATGGAGGTAGGTTTCTTAAATTGGTAAACACCCCAATGCACCTGGTGGATTGTTGTTGTTATTTATTGCATGTGTGTACCACCCCACAGCCGAAGCTCTCTGGGCAGTTCACATAAGGCTGAGGAGCAGTCCCTGATCTACTTCACTGCCAACCAGCTCAAGTGGCCAGTGGTAGGGGACTGCTCTTGGCCCCTTGAGGGATCTCCCATCAAACACTGGTGGGTGTGAATGACAGCAGTCCCTCCTTACTGCATCTACCATTCCAGTTACCCACACTTTATTGGCTTTCAGTTCATTGCAGATCCCATTGCTTAAATGAAGTTGTGGCTTACATACCCATATATATGCTCTGCTGTGTTTTCCATTGGTGGTGGTGGGGTGTGTGGTATGAATTTATGCAGGAAGGATACAACTTCCTCATTTCTCTTAAGCTTAGTTTGGATGATGGCCAGCAGTGCTGTGTGGCAATGCTCCTGTCCTGCTTCCATGGGACTGGACAGACAGACTAAAGCAAAAATCAGAACAAGGGCACTGGTTCCAATGCTGTGGACATCATATATCTTGACTTCAGCAAATCTTTTGACAAAGTACCACATGACATTCTGATTAACAAACTAGCTAAAAGTGGGCTAGATGGAACAACTATTAGGTGGATTCACAGTTGGCTACAGAATCGGACAAAGAGTATTTATCAATGGAACCTTCTCAAACTGGGGAGAGGCAACGAGTGGGGTACCGCAGGGATCAGTCCTGGGCCCAGTGCTTTTCAACATTTTTATTAATGATTTGGATGAGGAGGTGCAGGGAATGCTTATCAAATTTGCAGATGACACAAAATTGGGTGGGATAGCTAATAGCCTGGAAGACAGAAACAAACTTCAAAGTGATCTTGATAGGCTGGAGTGCTGGGCTGAAAACAACAGGATGAAATTTAATAGCGATAAATGCCAAGTTCTACATTTAGGAAATAGAAACCAAAGGCATAGTTACAAGATGGGGGATACTTGGCTCAGCAATACTACAAACGAGAAATGTCTTGGAATTGATGTAGATTGCAAGCTGAATATGAGCCAACAGTGCAATATGGCTGCAAGAAAGGCAAATGCTATTTTGGGCTGCATTAATAGAAGTATAGCTTCCAAATCATGTGAGGTACTGGTTCCTCTCTATTCGGCCCTGGTTAGGCCTCATCTAGAGTATTGCGTCCAGTTCTGGGCTCCACAATTCAAGAAGGATGCAGACAAGCTGGAGCGTGTTCAGAGGAGGGCAACCAGGATAATCAGGGGTCTGGAAACAAAGCCCTATGAAGAGAGACTGAAAGAACTGGGCATGTTTAGCCTGGCGAAGAGAAGATTGAGGGGAGACATGATAGCACTCTTCAAATACTTAAAAGGTTGTCACACAGAGGAGGGCCAGGATCTCTTCTCGATCCTCCCAGAGTGCAGGACACGGAATAACGGGCTCAAGTTACAGGAAGCCAGATTCCAGCTGGACATCAGGAAAAACTTCCTGACTGTTAGAGCAGTACAACAATGAAACCAGTTGCCTAGGGAGGTTGTGGGCTCTCCCATACTAGAGGCATTCAAGAGGCAGCTGGACAAGCATCTGTCAGGGATGCTTTAGGGTGGATTCCTGCATTGAGCAGGGGGTTGGACTCAATGGCCTTGTAGGCCCCTTCCAACTCTGCTATTCTATGATTCTATGACCCTTACTTCCTCAGGTTCACATCCCATAGCATCAGGCCACTGACTTTAACTTCCTCTCTAGTGTCGAATCTTTAGGCTTGTTGCAGACCTATTGTGCCATTAGAAACTGGCAACATAGGAGGCAAAGGGGGGAGGGTAAAGAGAACCCTTTGTTTTACTTTTTATCAAGTTGGAACAATTTAGTATGCTAAACATTGTTTAGATAAGAGGTCTGGTGATGTCTATTTTTAAGCAGGGGACGTTTGTGCCTGATGTCATTAGCAAGCTGTTAATTGTACATTAGCTCCTTTATTTAATTGCACACTGCCTCCTTCAGTGCAAAGTAAACAATTTCAGGAATCAAAAGAGAATTAGAAACACCCATAAACAAATGGGTGAGATTCCTGTGCTCGTGCCATCCGGGTGCCAAGCCTCTCTCGAAACCGTATCACCTAACCCAAAAGCACCGGTTGTGTTTGATGTGAAAGCATCTGGGATGAACAGGAAGTGTGAGTGCCAAGTGCATCCTGTTTTGGAGAAGGACAGAGAATACGTTTTGCATGTAAAAGTCCCATGTTCAGTCTCTAACAAGTGGCCTCTCTGGAGAGGACTGGGAATGCCTCATGGTCAAGGCAGACAGTACTGAACTAGATTGGCCATGGACTGTTCCAGTATAAGGCAGCTTTGTATGCTCACACATTTATGGAAATCATGTCCAAACTGGACCCTTGACTATATCCCCCATATATTCCACACAGGGAGATGCATAAACTGTCTCCATGTTGAGAGCACAATGCTAACGTCAGAATTTGCATGTCTAGGCTCCATGTCCATGAAAGTGTAGCATAATGACTATAGTGTAATCTTTTGGATGGAACAGGTCTTGCTTCTATGATCACTCTATTAATTCTGACCTCCACTTTGCTGTAATGACAATTTTTCCATATACATATATTTGTCAGATAGATTGAAATCCAAGGAGGCCAATGTCTCAATGGGTATCAATCTTTCATCTTTTCCTTGCTAGATATATTTCTTCTTGCACACTGTAAATCTGCACCGCTTGACTCTAAAGCAAGCATTGGAACTAGTGATAAAGACATAAAATGCCATAAGTATTCCATAGACATGTCCATGTGGTATGCGGAGAAATTTTAAAACATCAATAAAGTTTGGACTGCATGCTGAATTTTCGAATTCATCATGGTCAGATGAGCTCCGTTTTCATCTTTCTGTGCTGCTTCACTCACTCTTTCAAATTATGACTGCAGCCGATTAAAAATAGAAGAGGCATACACCAAATGGTGCTTGCTATGTATTTTTTTTTGTTTGGATAGGAATCTTTTCAAATCAAATAACATGCAGAAAGGCACACTGAAAAGCAATTATAATTCGGATGGAGCTTGACTGCTTTCCATAGGGCTGAGAGAGGACGTTGAATTTGCGGGCTGTGAGTGCGGATTAGAAGAGATGAAGGCAGTAGTAAGTGCCCATATACCATTGCATTTAAAATGTAATGTCATTTCATGGGATGATAAGTAATCATTTCATGTCTCAGTAACCTCAAAAAAAGAAGAAGCATTTCTTAAGGGAAAGTCCATTTCCCCCCTAAAAAGAAGGCTGCTCTATGCAAGTGAATACTTTAGATAAGGAGTCAGGCTGGAAGTTAAGAGCTCCATTGTTAAGCAAGGTTAACACTGCTTTGATGTCATTTTTTAAAATATACTTTTTCTTTTTCTTTTTTTAAAAAAAGGCTGTGTTGCTTCCTTAAGGCAGTGTTTTTTGATTCTATTATTCTTTTTATCAGTCGTACAGTGCCACTTTGGGGGAGTTACTGTGGAAGCTGATATAAAGGTCTAATTTCTGTGGCTTCAGTGTGACCTTGTCCATTAAGCTGTCTCTCCTCAGATTCAGTTGAAACCCTTGCAAATGTTGTCCTTTAGGATTGCCATTGCTTGTCGACAATGGAAGAGCAGCTCCCAACAACACTGAATTGCTTTGACGCAGGACAGTATCCAATTTCCTGCACCAAACAAGGCTTTGGATGTTGTCATGACTCTATATCCCTTTTCTTCTTATCCCTTTTGAAGCCCTTAAACACTCCTTTGAAAGTGCTGAGGAGAAAGCGGATATGGTATTAATCTTTGCCTTAGACTTTGCAAAGATGGTATACAGTGTGGCTGACATCACCTGATGCCCTATACAGTATTGGGCCATGATCACTTCCTACTGTCCTTAGGGGCATTTCAAGATACACCTATCTATTTTATTTTATTTTTAAAAAGCTAGGGAAACCATGGCGTTTTGCTCATTCTGAAGTGAAGTTAACTGATTTCTGTTCTCTCTTAGCTGGGGTAAAAGGGTTCTGTACTGAATAGGGTAGGCATTGGGAGAGGAAAGGAATGTGTCTCTTCTGCAGAAACAATATTCCTCATCCAAATTATCTAGACAATTATGTATCACACACCCAAGCTCAATCAGAAGAAATCTGTTGCTGCCCAGCACTTGTGAGCAATAAACCACCAGGAGAATTCAGAGTGAAGGCACTGTGAGAACTTTATTTTCCTTCAGTGAAGACTTCACAGACAAATCTGTTCAATATATGGTGCCATGAAATTATATTAACTATATGATTCCCTGATTGGCTGGGATTCTGTAATAAAGAAAGCCTTTTAGAATTTAAATCAGTAGCACCCAAGCAGCAAATTGAAGGAACAGTGGCTGTCAACAGGTATGAAAGAACTGTGGAAAAGTGAGAAGTTCCAACCCTTCCTTAGGAAACAGAATTTTAGCACTAGTAACCAAGGTGAACAAAAGTCCTGCACAGCACTGGTGGGCATGCTCTTTCATGTGTTTTATGATATATTTTTATTGTATGATTTTATATGCTTTATTGAGCCACTGTAGGCACTGCATGGAGGCAGCGTATATGTCTCAAAACAAATGTGAAAATATTTAATATGTTAACAATGGATCCAAAAGCAGGAGAGTTGAGGTGAGGAGTGTTCAAATGATATGTAAACCATCAAGATTACACAAGGGAGTTGTTGTTTTAGTAAAGATTTCATTCAGTATGATCCACAAAGCATGCTTACTCTGAAGTAAGTCCATCACCAATAAATGTGAATCACAATGTTAGCTTTATGTACCCTGCCAAATATGTCATTGTCAGTTTTGTACAGCTCACTGTACACTAAGTATAAACACACAGATAAAGTAAAAGAGACCAATAATGATTTAGTTACTCTTTGCTGTCTGTAACAAGACAGCCTTATCAACAGTATGACAACCGTTTTTTCCATGTTAGCTTGTTTAACAATTTAACAGGAAGTGCTAAGCAAATACTGCAAAGAACATTTGCAAACAATTGTTCACAGCTGCCTCCAGGCTTTCTTCATCCATATTCATGCTCTTCATACTATGGGAAGGAGGAGTTGTCCCAAAAGTGTACAAGAAGTGAAAATGACCTGTAGCAAAACCTCTCCTGCTAGGACAAAGTGAGATAGGCTAATACATTAGACAGGCTGAAAAAAACAAACCACTTACTTTATTTTGGGGTAAAATTTCACTGAAATGCAGCTTGAATTGTATAGAAGTAGTCTAGAGAAAATGCTAATCACAAATCAGTACTTATCTCTAGTTATTTGTAGGCCATTTGCAATCATCTCTTGATAATTTATACTGTTGTTTTTTATATTTTTGATGGTTTAACATTTTATATACTTTTTAAGGTCCACTGTTTTTAACTTTTGTAAACCGCCCAAAGAGCTTCAGCTATGGGGCAGTATGTAAATTAAATAAATAAATAAATAAATAGAACATTTGTCCCTGCTGTAGACAGGCACAACAACCATCACAGCTCATTGCCTTTTCATCTTCTCTTGCATTTGCAGGATATTCTGTCCTGAGATTTTACCAAAATTCATAAAGTTCTTCACATCTGGTATGGAAATAAAGGGTGATTAAAAGAAAATCAAATGTGAGAGCAACAAAAATTGAAGATTTGTCTATCCTGGCACAGGATCTTAGCTTTTAAAAGTCTGGGATTGCATCCCTACTCAACTAGCTTCAGCTATGGGGTGGCATATAAATGTAATAAATAAATAAATCTTAAAATTGTGCACAGAAAGGTATTGGGCTCTATTATTAGGTGCCTGTTTATATGCTTCATCCAAGTTATCTCTTCCAATTTATCATCCCATAATAGATAGCCATTCATTGTTAGACAAACTTCTAAACCAAAGAAGAATATGTCTCATTCTCAGATGTGATGCTTTATGATATAATTGCAGATCAAGTGCAATTATATAATAAAGCATCACTTTGAGAGCTATTGTTGTTGTTGTTGTTGTTGTTGTTGTTGTTATTATTATTATTATTTCATAGTGCACAATCCTATGCATGCTTAGACTGAAAAAAGTCCTACAACACCCAGCACAGTATGCTGTGAAGCGCGCTAGGGAACGTTGGGATTTGTAGAACTTTTTTCTGTCAAAACATTCTCGGGGGTGGGGGGGGGAGTATATGCAACTTATGGCAAATCTACACAGATTTAAAACTAAAAAATTCATAACAGAGGTTGTCTGAGTGAAAAATACATGCAAATTATTTTATATAACAACTGGGTAATGTAGGGTAATGTAGGGATGTAATGTAGGGATGTCAGAGAAATCCACACTGGAATCAAATGAGTTTGATTTCTATGAATCTGACCAATGGATTCATAGCAGACCAGCTTTTCCAAGTCACAGAGATCATAGAATAGTAGAGTTCGAAGGGTCCCATAAGGCCATCAATCCAACCCCCTGCTCAATGCAGGAATCCACCTTAAAGCATACCTGACAGATGGCTGCTTGCAGTCTTTCTTTCTTTCTTTCTTTCTTTCTTTCTACTTTCTGGAATTTTATGCAAATTTTGTTGTAGAAAAATATTTAAAAAAAAAAATCAGCTGAAAATGACCATTTCTCCCATAGGCTAAATTATGAAAATGCGCATTCTGAGGGAATTTTGTTGGTGATTTATTTATGCATTTTTTGGGGGGTTGCACATTTTCACAAGTTTGAGTTTGCACAAATTCAGGAAATTGTAAAAAATGTAATTCCATCACTGAGTGGACAACAGATTGAAAGGCACCTGACAATCCCTGAAACAAAGACAGAATTGTTTTTACAGAATTCATATTTCCGTCATATAAAATAGAGAGCTGTTATAGTACCATAGCAAAGAGACTGCAGTTTGAATCTCTATTTTGCCATGATTACATAAGGGGGACTTAAGGCAAGCCATTTTCCCTCAGCCCCAGGCTACCATCTGTAATATGGGGATAATGCTGACCTACATTAACTTGGCTGTTGTCAAGCTTTCAACAAAATAATTTATGTTTGAGAAACACTTTGAATAATCTTACATGCTGTATAAACAATGATGATGGCAATGATTAATACTACTAATACACTATGCATATGTGAATTCAGTTGCCTGTAATTGAAACAAGCAAGACATATTGCAGATCAGTTACTGGCAGTTGAAAAGTGACTGGCGTGATGGATTTGCCTTGGAAATCTGTTTCACTGACATAGTAAAGCTTCAGTCTCACATAACTTTGAAGGTGACCAACTGGAGTGTAGGAGCCGTTTCTATTTGAAGGTTTTTAAGGGCAGAACTACATATTTTAACCCTTCATTGATAGCATGGTCAAATGCACCCCAACAGCACTGGGGGGGGGGGAAGCCAACTACAGCCACCATTTTTGTCATCTATCACAATTACATTTATTACATTTATATCCCACCTTTTCTCCGCTTTAAGGAACCCAAATTGGCAAACATATTCCTCCTCCTCTCCATTTTATCCTCACAACAGCAACCTTGTGAGGCAGGTTGGGCTGACAGTCTGTGAGTGGCCTGAAGTCACCCAGTGACTTCCATGGCTGAGTGGGTACTAGAACTTGGATCTCCCAATTACCAGTCCAACACTCTTACCACTACACCACACTGGTTCTCTTACATGTTCCAGGTAGTCCTCAACCATGGCAACTATGTTGGGAAAAACACACAATATTTTTAACTCTTTGTTGTTTAAAATGATTTTAAGGTAGAACCCCACCCTCACCCCATAGCAGCAGGCAAGATAAAAACTATATAAAACTATACAAATACAATAGAAACCAATTAATAAATATTAAATAATATTATATAAAAACAGGTAACACCAATAAAAGCTGCAGCCCACAGGCTGTGGAAGGCCAACAAAAATAGGTGGGCCTTCAGCTTTCAGGGTCAAATTTGTCCCAACTGGAATGGCTGGGACAACTCTAAAACTGTGTGTATAAGGTACTAAGGGTCAAGGTGACTCCACCAAATGGTTTTTTAGAGTAATAAGTTACTTCTCATGTCTCTACAGATGCTTAGCTCAGACCCTGACCAGTTCATTTTCTGTGAGAAAGGGGCATAGAGGATGAAAACCCAATATACAAAAGGCTTACTTCCCTTAACATCACTACAAACAGTATCAGAAGTCAATAGTACCCCATGGGTTTACAAAACCCATTTACAAACCAAATTAGAGCTTTCTGTGTGACCTAGCAAAATGATTTGTTACCCTCAAAAACTATCATTTGCACAAAATTTACTAATTTGGTTTTGGGAGTCATTTTGGCCCCAAGTATAAGCCTCTCCCACAGTAATTGTATTATATATGAAACTTACAACTGGTGAACAATTAGTGCCATTTGGTGGAAGGTAAGGCAGTATGACCCGAAAGGCAGCCTAAAAATATTTTAATTAGGTTACTGTATAAAGAGATGTTAGATACATCTGCAACAGGCCCCAATAAGACTGGATTCGCAAAAATCCTATCTGTGGAGCCCACAGGGGACCAGGGGCATGTCTAGACCTGGCCATATCCTGGGGATCGCCCCAGGATCATCCTTGTGCATCCACATGACATACAGGGGATCCTGGGGGCAGGGAGGGATGATCCTTCCCTTTCCCCGGGATAGCCGGGGTGGCTTTAATCCCAGCTTTTCCTGTGGTCTTGGGATCGTCCTAAGATGGCAGGATATGTGGTCAGCCATCCGGGTTTCTTCCCTGCTCCTTGCGAGTAAATGCATCAGGGTGGGGTGGGGAGTGTGAGGGTTTTTTTGTTTTTGTTTTAAAAATAAACCTTTTCGAAGAAGCACTCGTGCACTCATCTCCAATTTTTTAAAACAATAGTGGCCGTGACGTCCTACGTCCTCCCAGGATGCCGTGTGCTGCATGTAGACTGAGGGGGAGGATCTCATGATCACCATATTGCAAGATCCTCCCCCTCTACACCCCGGGTGTGGACATGCCCCAGCTCTCCTTACCTGTGCCTCCTCTGGATTTCATCCAAGATGTTTTCTCTCTTTAAACAGGGCAAGATATGCTAATTGCAGCGCAATTAGTTGATCTTTGGCTAGCTATGGCTCTAATTAGTCTATTTTATGACACTTGCAGCTGTAAAGCATTTACTTATATGTAAAAAGCCACAATTAGTGTATCTTGACCTGTTTAAAGATGGAAAACACCTGCACAAGTTCTAAAAGACATGGCAGGGTTCTGGGGGCAATCTGAAGAACCTCAAGTGGTCTGGATTTCCCTATAGCAGACCCCCCCTCCAGACCAGATGTTGGGGGATTTGCACATTCCTAACTATATTCCATCCAACACTGCAATTTCTTTCCCACAATTAGAAGTTGTGCCTAGATGTGCAACAATGACAACAAAAAATGAACAAAATGTTTTCTAATGTACTGTTTTGATAACACAGTAGTATTCTTTTTTAAAAAAATAAATCTTAAGGGTTTGCTAGTTTTACTTTACTATGCACACATGTGGTGACATTCATAAAAACATACACACACATGCAAGAAAAACCTAATTCCCATTTACTAGTTCTGTAGAAAATGATACATGTTCAGTTTAATGTGGGGGTTGATGTCATTTACAAGCACAGGAGTTAAATTTAGAATAACTTTGGGACTAATTTGATTTCTTTATTTTCAAAGATGACAAACAGACAGCTTAGCCTTCCTCCCTAATTGCTTGTCATATAGTATAGACAGATCTTTTCTCCCTCTCTCCCCTTCCATGGTGAGTTACTAACTCAAATGCCATGTACATAATTATAACGCTATAGGCTTATCAGTGCATATTAAGCAAAAGAACAAAGAACAGCATTCAGTGTTAGCATCATGCTTTACATGATGTATGTACATTTGTTTATCACCACCTTCTTTGAACTTGTTTTCTCACATTCCCCAAGGTTTATCCATTAGCCTATGTCCCATTTCAAAACATGGCCTCATACATGACTCCTTCCATTGGATAAACAATTAACAAAGCCTAGAGTGAGTCATTAATCTTTTGGTTCATGCACTCCTAAATCTCTGGAGATGCACCAAGAGCTGGCATTTATTTTGAGCTCTTTGAAATGTGAATCATTCCTGCAAACTCCCAGAGCCTTGAAACTCAAAATCTAATTACCTGCAAATGTTTGCACGAGTAAGTATACTATTCAAACATATCCCCCTGCTTGGTAAAGCCTTTTAAAGATCAAAAGACTCCCCTCTTGCCTTGAGGCTTGTCATAGGAAATGCATATTAACTTTTAATACAGTCACATGGTCAAAAGCCATGCACAACATTCCAAAAAGTAAAATGACACCCGCCCCCCTTTATGGGGGAGGTAATCACTGTCAGCGGTGGTACTGTTTGATCAAAGGAACCTGGAAGAGGATCTAATGAGATCCATTGCCAGAATTTTGTTGTGTTTGGCAGCATGGTGCCTGGGTAAAAGAAAAAAAAAGACATTTGCCTGGGCAGCATGCTACAGATCTCCCATCCTTCTTTCCTGTGCTGTCCATGCACAAGTAGAACAGTTTCTTTGTAGCCTGAAAGTAAAATTCAGGACAGATTAAAGAAGGTGTTTCATCACACGTGCATGGTTAAACTATGGAATTCGCTACCATAACACATAATGATAGCCACCAATTTGGATGGCTTTAAAAGGGGGCTGGATTAATTCCTGGAAGAGAAGGTTATCAATGGTTACTAGTTCTGTTGGCTCCAGTATCAGCGGCAGTAAGCCCATGTACACCAGTTGCTGGGGAATATGGATGGGAGGGTGCTGCTGCACTTGTGACCTGCTTGTGGTTTATGGTCAACAGATGGTTGGTCACTGTGTGAACAGAATTCTGGACTAGATGGACCCTTGGTGTAATCCAACATGGCTATTCTTATGTCTTTAACATTTTGTTTTTGCAATATTCATAGCATAGAGAGAGACCGATGGAAGTCTGTTGGCCCATATGACTAGGGTGCCTCAACAACTGATAGATCACTCCACAGCGGGGGAGGAGGAGCACAAAGAAGATCAAATAGAATGGATGAAATAGATATTCTCTTTTTAGTAAGGGTCAAGGAACATTTGTAGGATTGAATATGGCCAGAACTTGACCTGATGTTGTTGTGGAAAAAGGCAAGGCCCTGTTGCTTCCCCCCTCCTCTTCTCATAACATGCAGCTATCGAGACACATGATGTGATGCCACCACAAGTTGCATCTCCCTGTACCTGCTCCATATGATTGGTTGCTATAGTTAGTGTTGCGTTGAAAATTTCTCCCACTTTTTAAAAACAATTCTCATGCTATTTGATAGAAATGTGAAATCAGTTTCAAAAAGAAATACTGCCCCCTCTCTTCTCCCCTTAATTTCTCTGCCCACAAATAGGATGTAGAAGTCTGAGAGGCCATATGTGCACAGCTCTAGCTGTAGTGGGAAAATAGGGCAACATGCAATATATGTGTTTTTGTGAACCCCAGAGAGCTCCGGCTATTGGGTGGTATCAAAATGTAATAAATAAATAAAAATAAAAATAAATAATGATGTCACATCATGTAATCCTTTAATAACACATTAGGAGGAGGACTTTCCATTGTCTTTTCATTTTGGAGCGGTTGGGAAACATGACATGGTTTTCCATTCTGTATGGCAACTTCTCATGATTAGCACTACATTGAAAACCTTAGGAAAAATAAGGAAAAGGCAGTAAGGTATCACTAGGGATACCTAGTGTGGTGGACTACAGCAGAGATGTGTTTTGGTTTTTTCCAATTCCAGAAACATTCCCATTTTGGAACAAACATTTTGGAATATTTGGAATTGGGAAGGAATGCCAAGTTCTGCGAGTTTGTTTCCTCTGAAGTGGTGACTTGCAATGGGAATGTATAGCATTGCATGGGAGTTGGATCCAATTATCTAAGATCATCCATTTTATATGTAGCAGAGTGTACAAAAAAAAAAATCTCCAAAGGAAGGTTCCTCAAAGATGTTATGTCAGTACAACTTGCCTGCTTAGAGCTAATAGAATATTTATTTATTTCTGTCATGACCCCAGGCTAGGATGTCCAGCAGTACTCCAAGGAAGACTCAGTCCAATCAGACAGAATCCTCAGTATCCCCTCATATACTTCCAGATCTGAAATCATAGTCCTTTCAATCTCAGACTTTGAGGACAGCTGCCCTTCAGTTGTCCTTTGGCCATGTTGGAAGCTACGTAAATATCTGAGTTCTATTTAAGGATACAGCTAGCTTACCCACTATATGTTCTGGGCCTACCAACCTTCTTAAAACATCTATTTCTTGCAGAGCCTTCCTGGAACAACCACTGTCCCTCTGAGAAACTGCTCTCCCTGTCAGTAACCGCTATGGTGTGCTGTCCAGGGTCCTGGAAGTTCCTTCCCTTGCTGAAACTCTGCTTAATAGGAGTTAACCCCTCTCTACTTGACACTAAACCATTTGTGATTGTGCATGCTACAGGCTTCTTCCCCTGGACATATAGCCTAGCCAGAACTCTTCCTTTCTTTCCCATTGCATCACAAAGATATCAGAACTGAATGCTTTGGACTAAAAATCAAGTCCTTTGAAATGGCTACACTGAAGCCACATTATAGGATTTCTCACACAGCAAATTATTATTTATAATGATTTTCTGAGTGAAAAATCCTATAAAGTTATGGGATCTGTAAATAAACAGATGCTTTTCTAACTGAAATTGCTATCTTCTCCAACAGGCCCAATCAACTGGCAAAGTCACACAATACACTGCTATACCAAAAGAACCCCACAAGTAAACACATTTCCATATCCAAAACCCTGAGCTCTGTCATATTAATTCAGCAGGAAAGTTCAAAGCAAGGACACTAGTGATGGGCCTTTATAGCTCAATATTCTTATTGTTGTGCATGTTGAACACCAAGAAAGAAACGATACATAATCCCAAATCTGCTGCCAGAGGAGGGGGAGGGGGGATAACAGATTTTCTCCAGAGGAAATACTAGGAATTCAGTCTCAAGTCCTGAACAGGTTCCAGTGCCTGTTTGTTTGTTCTTTGTTAAACAACCCAATGAAATTTATATTACCTAAGGAATTGAACTCTATATTATCTAATGTTAATGATAGAGGTGTCATTGGCTGCTGTTTGTTTCACCCACATTCTTCTGCTCTAACTCCATCCCCTTAGATAAACAGCCTGCTAACAAGGAGGCATTATTTATTTGTTTTATATTTATTTAGCAAACTATATCCTGCCCTTTGTGTGCCCATGCAGCACTGAGAGCATCTCACAACAATTTAAAATCTCAATGCAGTACAAATTCATATGTTCAATAAAAATAGAATACAAATGCCAAGTCAATAAAAAAAATACAGCAGAAGAGACCATAGATAAAAGAACCTTTAAACAAAACAAACACGTAGGGCTTTAACAAACACTTAGGGCTTTGAATTTTGCTGGGAGTAAAAGCTTGAAACCAATACAGGTGTTGCAGGGTAGGTCCCATGGGTGCCTGCTTACTAACATCCTTGCTGCTACATTTGGACCAACTGCAGCTTCCAAAAGCTCTTCAAAAGTCATCTCATGTAGAGTGCAGCATTAGAGTAAACCGATCATGATGTTACTAATGCATGTGTGAATGCAGCCTGATCTGACTTCTGCAGGAACAAGCACAGCTGGTATAGCAGCCTAAGCTGGGCAAAGCCACTCTAGCCTTGGACATCCAGATGCTTCCAGGAGGATGCAAAGCTGCATACAGAAGCAGCCCCAAACTGCAAACCTAATTTTTCAAGGGGAGTACACAATCCCATCCCAAACTAGTTTTTAAGTCCATGTCCCTCCTGAACAAGAACACCTCTGTCTTGGCTGGATAACCTTCAGTTTGTTAGCACTCGTTCAGCACAGGTACCTGTCTAGAATCACAACACCCTTTTATTCAAAGTCTTGGGGAATCCTGCTGATTCAGGAATTGGGCTACAGGACCCCCACAAGTTCTCTGCCAACTCCATCATAATATGCATTTGACTTTCCCCTCCTACCTGTGTTGAGCTGTATTTTTAGACCATACAAATAACAAAGTACAATGGCAGTTCTATTGGCAAGCAGACTTTTACAACACAAGCTTCACAACAGTGGCAGCTGGTGGCTCCGATGTCAGTGGGGCTATGAATCTGCTCTGGCTTTCAGTCAGAATCAGTCAGAATTCTGAAGGAGTTATCCAAAGTGCTGAATGGGTTCAGAAACTTAGATAGCTCCTTTAGAGTTCTGACTGAAAACCAGAGCAGATTCACAACCCCATTGACAACAGAGTCACCAGCCTAAACTGCCTCAGAAAAAGCCTTAGTCATGGAAAGTTGAAGATTTAAAGCCTGGAAAGAGTAAGGGAGAAATTAAACAAGAGCAAACTGGAACAGCTGCCTCCTGTAACCTGTAAAGGGATTTGGGTTTCTTCAGTTCTGCATTTGAATGAGGCAGTATGGATACTTCCAGATTCTAGCTTAGGTATATTAAGCATGATGTTTGGGTTGATGAGGTCATTTACTGCCTAAGGCTTTCAACAATAATAAAGCCACCTCCCAACTGTTCCTGCTGCTTGTCTTGGTTTCAGTGACTTGATTAAGTGTGTTCAGAGTCCAAACTCAGCAAGACTTCTCCCACTGCTGAGCGGGGAAGCATTTCATTTTTCAACCATCTGCTAAAGATTGTGCAACTCTGAAAATCTGCAAGATCCAACCAATGGAGGTTGACATATTGAATGCATACTTTTAAATTCTATCAACCGATCAGAGAAAGGACAAAGAAAATGCCAGGTCCACTGAGGAGACCGCCTTGGCTAGAGCAGCACCTAAGAGACTAAACTGGGGTTGTATTGCAAGACAAGGTGAAATGTTTACAAGGATAGGAAGGTGTGTTCTAGCAGACCAGACTGTTTGTCCATCTAGTCCAGAGGTGGACAAGTGATGCCCTCCAGATGTTTTGACCTTCAACTCCCATGATCCCTATGTTGAATAGAGCTGATAGGAATTGTAGACTAAAACAAGTGGAGGGTGTCCAGTTGCCACCCCTGAGCTAGCCCAATGAACACAGATAGGGAAGGAGAGCAGGAGCTTTGGAAGCTGCTTTCAATACCTGGGTTGGCCCTGACATACCCCCACCCCCATTCACCCAAGGTGAACTTCCAGAAATTCACATTCCCCCAGCTACTGCCCCCCTCCCCTTGCTTCTGGGAGACAGCTGGCATTCCTTGGGGATCTGGATTTAGTCAATTGCTAATACCTACTTTAAATGCCTGGAAATCATACAACTGCACTACCTTTTATTCATGAATGCTTATGCAATCAGAGGCACCACCTTGTTTGTTTCAGGTCTGCCTGCTCCCATGTTCTGTGTTTTGTTTTTGTTTTTTTAGTTGAGTGAAGCATTGTGTACAGTTAGCTTTTAGCATTGAATCATTCCTTGCTCTTTCTAGGAAGATGTCTAGTACAGAGAAATAAAAACAAATTCCATAGGAGCCCAAGTTACAGTCCTAATCCTGCCCTGCAGCTGCTCTATCAAATGAAAGATGCTTCTCCATATTGGTTTTTCTCCCTAGAAGTGGGCACATTTGGCAATCTGAGAAACTGTTGTGGCCACCATTACAAAATGGCTGCTATGGGAGGCATGGGTAGTCACAAGTAACCTGTCCAAACAACTGTGTCCAAGGTGTGTGGGATCTGAGCCGCAACACATTAAACAACTCCTTTGAACCAATAATTCAGTGCAGTGGAAGCTGGTGGCTCTGATGTCATTGTGATGATGGATCGGCTCCAGGTTTCAGTCAGAATCAGCCAGAACTCTAAAGGAGCTGAAACACCTTGGATA
Organism: Elgaria multicarinata webbii; assembly: GCF_023053635.1. NCBI lineage: Eukaryota > Metazoa > Chordata > Lepidosauria > Squamata > Anguidae > Elgaria > Elgaria multicarinata. The sequence goes on along the minus strand of NC_086172.1, from coordinate 71,397,289 downwards.
ACGTTTTTAGAGTTCTGACTGGTTCTGACTAAAACCCGGAGTGGATTCACCACCTCACTGACATCAGAGTCACGAACCTCCACTGGTTCAGTGCCTTTTTCTCCCCCTCCCCCTCTTTTTTTGATTGCCTGGGCATGCTACAGAGGAAAGCATCAATCTGCCATAACTTCATTTCCTAAGAATGTCTCTGAGCCCCAACATGGCGCCCAGAGGCATTCATGGGAAATGAAAATGGCAACAGCTGGAGGTTCTCACTTTCCTTAGAAGTGGTTCCAGCTGCTGGTAAGAAAATGTATTAATTTAAAAAAGAACTGGAAGGGATTGGGCACCTTGGTGGACACCAGGGCCGGATCTACACTATTGCTTTAAAGCGCTTTATAACAGTTTTATAGCATTTTAAAGCAGTTAAAGCGCTTTATAACTGTTATAAAGCGCTTTAAAGCAGTAGTGTAGATCCAGCCCAGGTGTCTGGGGGCATATTGGAGTCCATTAGCACCATGCTGCCTCCCCCTGTCCTATAGACATGTCTGTCCTTAATGCCATATGTTTGTATTATGAGGTTGTAATCTGGAGTGTACAAAGTCTTTGAGGAGAGAAAATCCTATCTCAAAACACATAGCAAGGCTACAATCCTGCACACACTTCCTTGGAAGTAAGTGCCATTGAACTCAATGCAGCTCATTTCCAAATAAACATATGTAGAATCAGGATAAAATGAACGTCAGGTTCCTTCCCAACTGGATCATTGCAGGCAAAACCATACAGAGGCACAATGACATTCAGCACTTTCATCCTCAAGAGCCTTTGCTATGCATATGCTATTGTCACTCTTTTTTGTATTGCCAACGGTAATCCAAGTATTGTAGTTTCTGCACATTTGCAGCATCAGCACTGACAATATCTATCTCCCCAAGGCCTAGTCTGGGGGGTGGGGGAGGAAAAGAAAGAGTCCTTGGTGAACCATCTTTGCATGAAGAACTAAACAAAGGTGTTATTAAAAGATACAGTCCAGCTCCGGAAGAGCTTAACTATGAAAATGAAACAAGAGGAGCTCTGTCTGAAAAAGACAATGACAATAAGAACAGCCTCTAATGGGGTCCAACATTTAGATTTTTCACACAAAAAGGAAACACTAATGGAAAGGAATACATGTATTTCTCAGATGGAATCTGCATTCTCACAGTATTATCCAGGTGTCAGCTTCTAAAGCAGGAAGCACAGTTCTAGCCCAAATGGTAATAAAATGGCTTCACAACTACATATCTTTCAAAAGTCTATGATTTATCAAATGTAGATACCATTCTTGCTCCATTTGATACTATCTTGAAGATATATTTTCTTTTCTTTAAAAATAGGGTACAATCTACCGTGGTATCAATTCATAGTTGTATTTTGTCATTTTAAAGAACTAGTTGATAGGAGTGATTGTAAGGTTAACTATAGCTTGTATAGCTATTTCTTATAGCTGGAGAAAAACTAACCCACATTCAATAGATGAATGGATGGCTAGAATTTGAGCTATGTCCTGTTTTATTAGGTTAACCAACCTGTTGATAGAGGGCTCTGACAATGGAGTCCTCTGCATATCCTATGCACTGCCAGCAAGTGTGAGGCAGGGCAGAAGGAAGGAAGACAGAGGCATTTTCACCTCCCACTTCTCTTTAAAAATAAAATATGTAGGCCAGATGGGCCTCTGAGCCCATCTAGGTAACTTACTTTGTTGTGAGCAGGGATGGTGATGGAGAGACTGTAGGATCCTGCAGATTCTGGGCTCTCCTCTCTCCTCCCCACCCACCAGAACAACCCCCTTTTGACCCCTGAGACCTTATTGCAATGTCAGAAGAGCATCTGTGGCAGACTGCTGCAAAGGGTTGGGGGAATGGCCTGGTGTCACATCTGAACTCCCAAGTTCATATGAATGGCATATGGTCCCTGTGTAGCTTACCCAGGGACCATAAGATTGCTCCACTCATCATTGTTTGTATTATAAACAACAACAACCTTGTCATCATGACTAGTCCATATGCAGGAAGAAGGAAGACCATAGTCCAGAAGTTGTTAAAACCTGCTCTACATTGGCCACCCTGGAAATATGTCATGAACCAGCAGGTTTCAATTTGAGTTTTATCTATGTGATGTTAACATAATGTGCATATATTTCTTTATCAACATAGCAAATGTAAAAATATACTTGGTATTTGTATTGTACTTAAAGAATCTTGGCTTGGGAATTCTTAAGTAGAAAAACATAATAAATTTGGCTTTTCTTTAAAAAAAAGTGAAGTTATTTTTCATCACATGTTGTACAAATTATGATGAAACAACATCATTTACATTTCCCTCTATCCTAATCACTATTTGCAATTGTACTGTAAGTTTAGGGAAATAATCACCATCCATTCAAAGTAAAGCGCCATCAACTCCCATCATTTTTAAGGGAAGAGGCGAGCTATTGTGACAAAATCCCAGTTTGGTTTAAAAGTGTCCGATGTTTGTTTGACTGCAAACTAGTTGACCATATTCTCTTTCAGCTTAATTGCTATATTGTGTGGTTTTATGAAATTAAATGCATATATGTTTTCGGAATATAATTAAAATGGCATAGTATCAATGCTCCACTTTCAGAATTACTCTGAAAATTAAACTGAATGGTTTCAATCAGGATCTTTTTCGCCTTGTTGACAGTACCCTTCAGACAACTAGATGTTAATGGCACTAACTCTTAAAAGCTGCAACAAATCTGAATTTAGGAGTTTAGGGCTTTGAAATTTCAAGGCAAGGCAAAAGAATTCATCAGGTAAAACAAAATTTCTCAGGAAGTTCTGCATGTATATAAGTTGCCACCAACATTTCACCTAAGTGGAACTGGAAGAAATGATGGTTCCTTTAGTCAAAATATCCAATCAATTATCAGGGAACCTCAAAAAGTTTCTATAAAAACAAGCAAAAATTCTCTGTATTCTCTTAATGTATGAACAAAATTAATTAATCCAACTTTTTTCCCATTAGAGAAGTTGTACCTATTCAAGAGCCCACTCACATATTAGGAATAACAACTAACACAATTCATCTGCTCATATGAACAATGTGATATGAGATAAAAGTATTCATTGAAGACACAGCAGAAATGTTGGTAAAACCTTTGGATTTCCAGCATCCAGTGAGCATGATCCAATTCAGGGAAGTTGTTGTTTTAGTTTCTATGGATAACCTTCTTCCCTACTCACACAATCATTTTGGGCTCTGGGTATCTGAAGGAGCATCTCAAGGCCTATGTTCCTCTACGTGCCTTAAGATCAACTGAAGAGGCCTTGCTTTGTATGCTCCCATCACTTATGACGTTCTCATCTGAGAGATGTAAGTCAAGCCAACAATATGCTGCCAGAGTAAAAAACGTTTCAGGTGAAAGGGGGAAATAATGAGAAGATGCAACTTTATATGGTATAAAATTCAGGCCACATTTATTAAAGATCTGCAAAGGGAAACTGTGTGGGCCCTAATCTATGCCAGCCACTAGCTAGGCATTATATCGGGTGAAGCAATCTATGTCTGGAGAGTGGCATCAGATGATCGCTACACCCAGGCCATACCCTTTTGGTGAGGGTAGACAAACCCATGCCACTCCCCCACCCCACCCCAGTTGCACAACACCAGATGGGGTGATGAGAGTCGACCTCACAGGTGGCCTTATCCCTCCAGTGGGGCCACATGACTCTTAGCAGAAGGCCTCAGGTATCACCTGTCACCAAACAACAGTGCCACAGAATGATCACCATCCCTTTCTTCTAAGCGTGCCCGCCCTACCAGCCTGAGCCAAATGCAACTTAACCAGAATCAGAATATTAATTCCTAAAACACTCTCTCCCTACTTACAGTGTGAAGTAGGTGCCAAAAAATCCTACTTGGCCCACAAAAGGGTAACCTGGTAAAACCCATGCTGCATACAGGAAGGGAGGGAGCTGTGATTTGAAGAGCCTGATGGGCTGGACACCACTGCCCTATATAAGTGCGGTCACCCAGCCCCCAGCCATGTGGTGCCAAATATTCCTCAATGGGGAGGGAGAACGTCTCTCCCCCCCCCCACCTGCAACTACCTCCCCGCGGCCAGTGCCAGGACGCAGTGGAAGGGCATTTCACTTTAGGAAGAAAAGAAAAAAAACATTTGTTGGCCTTGGAGAAAATTCTGGTTGGCTAATTGGTGGCTGCCAGTATTTCAACAGTTATGTCTGTATTATTTAGAAGGTATTATAATTAGCATATGGATTTTACATTTGATATTTTATTGCACTTTGTTTTAAGATTTTAAATTAAGTTGTTTTAAAGTTTTGATGTTTAGTGGGGTATAACTTTTAAATAAATATGAAAATAGACCACTCCCATTACCTTTTACTCATACAAACCAGGGCTATCTTCTCATGAATCCCTATCAGGAAAGGAGTTGGCAAACTTATCAGCTGTATAATGCCTAGCCTTTGTCCAAATATCATCAACAAAAAGAATTCTGTAGAAGTTATTATCTGGCCATTCACAAGTTATGAATAAGCTCTATTTTTATTTACCAACTCTGTGCTGATAATTTTAATTCAAGTCCCTCTTCTCATGAAATGTGTCTTGATAATTTACTAGGCAATAAAGCAAATGCATTTTTGAAGTTATTTTTGACTTCTCTTTAGAAAATAGTCACATTGTTGGTTAGATGAAAGGGGAACCATTGCATTCCCAATTTCAAGCATTATTGGCACTTTAGGAAACCAGAAGCAGTAAATAATAATACTTAATGGTGAAGAGGTGTCTGAAAAGTTGAGCTGCAATAACAAAAGCAGGGTGTCACACATCCAGACCCATTCTCACCTAATAAGGGGATGCATGGAGAATAATCTAAAGATGGTTTTGCCAATTGCAAGAGGAATGAACAATGGCCGTGCTTTCTCTCCAACAGCTTTGTGTATAGTCAGCTATTGTAAAATCAGTTCAAAGATACACCACACAGAAGAGTACAACCTGAATAAAGGGAAATCTTGTTTCCAGACAGCATTGTTGTTCAACAGGTTTGTTTCTCTTTACAACTTCATTTAGTTAATAGATAGTCTGACTATAAGCAATGGGGTGGAAAAAGTTTGTAGGCTCCCACACTATTTTGAAGAGATATTGGCAATTTGGGAAGGGAAGAGAAATTTACATTTGTACTGATTTACCTACATGATAAAAAAGCTCACTTTAATAGTCATGAGGAATATGTACTAGCTAGCCTCTAGGAAACTAAGGTAATGAATGGTGATATATTATTAAGCAGATTTATGTTTTTCTGAAGCCCTGGTCCACCACTGACCTTTAATGGACCAAGTTAAGAACATAAGCTCAATAGCCAGGACTTATTTTATTTTATTTATTTATTTATTTATTTATTACATTTCTATACCGCCCAATAGCTGCAGCTCTCTGGGCGGTTCACAAAAATTAAAAACATTCAAAGTATAAAACAACAGTATAAAACCATAATATAAAATACAATATAAAAGCACAAGCAGATAAAAACAGCAGCAATGCAAAATTACAAATTTAAAACACCAAGTTAAAATTTATTTATTGACTGTTAAAATGCTGGGAGAATAAAAAGGTCTTCACCTGGCGTCTAAAAGCATATAATGTAGGTGCCAAGCGAACCTCCTTAGGGAGCTCATTCCACAGCTGGGGTGCCACAGCAGAGAAGGCCCTCCTCCTGTTAGCCACCTGCCTCACTTCCTTTGGCAGGGGCTCGCGGAGAAGGACCCCTGAGGATGACCTTAGGGTCTGGGCAGGTACATACGGGAGGAGGCGTTCCTTAAGATAGCCTGGCCCCAAGCTGTTTAGGGCTTTAAATGTTAATACCAGCACTTTGAATCGGGCCCGGACCTGGGTGGCAGTCAATGAAGCTGGAAAAGGACTGGCGTGATGTGGTCTTGTCGGCCAGTCCCTGTTAGTAACCATGCTACCCTGTTTTGTACCAGTTGAAGTTTCCGGACCGTTTTCAAAGGCAGCCCCACGTATAACACACTGCAGTAATCCAAACGAGAGGTTATCAGAGCATGGATAACTGTAGCTAGGCTATCTCTGTCCCGATAAGGGCGCAGTTGGTATATCAGCCTAAGCTGATAAAAGGTGCTCTTTGCCACTGAGTTCACCTGTGCCTCAAGTGACAGTTCTGGATCCAAGAGCAACCCCAAACTACGGACCCAATCCTTTAGCGAGAGTGCAATCCCATCCAGGACAGGGCAAACATCACCTCGCCGGACAGATGAACCACCCGCTAACAGTACCTGAGACTTCAGTTCTATCTTCCCTCTCAGGTGATTCAATTGTGTTCAGTGGGCAGTTTTGCCTCTGAACACAATTAAGAAGAGCATACCCAGAGATTCTGGTCACAAAAGTCCAGAATCTCCATCAAACCCTGGTTTCTGGGAGAAAGAAATAAGCCTGTTAGCATTGAACAGGCCCTTGTAGATTTCCTTTTAACAACAGGTTGATCTACAGCAAGGTGTTGATGTTTTGCTAAGCACCAACCCAAAAATATGATGAAACAGTTGGTTCAGAATTTTCCTGGTTTCTTTAGCATCAGCAAACATGGAAAGTTTGGTGAGTTGCTAATGGGCTCTGTCTGACTCGGTGGGCTATCATGGTGTGGCTTGCCTCATAAAGCAAAAGGTAGGTGACCATCGTCTTTCAGAGGGAGTTTTCTTGGCCTCCCACAACAAATCCACTCATCCTAGTATCTTATCACCAATCATGGCAACATCTTGTGCTCCAGAATAAGGTGATTTTTACAAACTTGTAGGGGTGTGGGTAGGTGTATCTGCACACACATAGGAGGACAGCTTTCCCAGACTACACTGAGCTATAATGATGACACTAACATAAATTTCTGTATGGTAAATGGACTTGTGGACAGGAGTTTAGTAATGTTAACTGAAAGTGTGTCAAATGTACTGATACATTACATACCCATGACTTGTATCCCCTGAAGACAAGCAACTGCATTGGCTCAGCCTGACCTGTATTTGCCTTTCGCTATTTATCTCTGTATGGTACAAACTTGATACTCTGTCCCATGTGTCAAACAATGGGTGTTATTTTCCCCCCACTACAAAAACGATTATACTATACAATTTTTTAAAAAAGTAACTGCTGCTTGTTTTATTTTTAATGATATATTTAAAGCTGTGTTTTAAAACCACATTTCCACATTTTAGCTGCTTTGGTATTTATCTCATTTGCTAAGCACTATTTTAAACTATTGCTGCTGGTTTTCAATTCTTCAGTTCTCTCGTTGATTTTATTTGCATTTGTTTTTATTATGGATAGGGGCTGCCTATATGATGGTACTTTTCAGTTGGTTCCCTCAAAACCCCACAGCATCACTGTTGCATGGTGGGAATGATAGATTTAGATGGCAGGAGGGAACGCGGGCTCTCTGGCCAAATAACCACAGCATTGCCTGATACTCAGCTCATCTACATGCCCCACTGCCCCTTGCCCAGTCTTCCCACAATTACCCTGTCCATATAGGATTCAACTATATTCTGCCCCTATACACAGTGCAGGATTTACTGGCAATTATTATGGGGAACAGGAGCAGAAATACCAGCAAAGAGAGTCTGCAAACACTATTTAGCACATGCTAAATGCATCTGCCCCCAGCACTGCCCACTTGACTGAACCTGGATTAACAACAACAACAACAACATGGTAAAACCACACTGAGAGAAAGCACAGTTTCAGGGGTAAAAGCCCAATGTGGCTGTGAGTTTCAGGGGTAAAAGCCCAATGTTTCTGTGTCATATAAACAACACAGGGTGAGTGTGCAGCCACAACCGGGTAAGCAGACCATACAGACAGCTCCAGGTCACTCTGAAAGCTTTGGCTATTGGGAGACTCATAAACTGAATAAATAAATAATAATGCCTGATTGGACTGCAAGAGCTAAAGCCATTTCATAAGATTTTACTACTTCACATAATTATTTATAGCAAAGATAGGCCTGTTGTGCAAACTGTTCATATAGGATGGGGGCTACCTTCTTATCACTGAAATCTAAAGGGTTACCAACTGCTTCTCTTAATTCCAATAGGCCACCCAAAGGGGGTATACATGAAAAGCAAATCTCCACAATCACTTGCAAATAGCTAATACTGTAGAAAACCCCATGTGTTTTTATAGTTCTCTCTCCTAACTCACTGGTTGGAAGTTCCCAAGGGTTCTCCATCCCAATTCATCTGGGGGCTGCTCCAGATTTCACTCATTGCTCGAGAAAGTTAGAAAACATGCAGTCCAAAGATTGAACATGAGACTTTAATCTGAGAGATGTGAAATGGAATCTGATAGCTCAGCCACAAGATCACCAAGTGCAAGGCAATCATGTGCAACCCATTTTATCTTATCTTCACTGTCCCAATCCATAAAGCATGCACAATAGTGATCTACCTCAAAAGGTATACTATGATGACAAATCTGATAAGAATTTCTGATGCATCCTGAGTCTTAGAAATAAGGTGGGCTGTGTAATACTTAAAAAAAATCTCTTACTAAAAATAGTGAAGCCATAGCACTCTTTTTTTAAAAATAGTTTTTATTTGAATTTTATTACACATACAATAATCACGTTACATCAACTTAATATACCACAATAATAAAATTAAAAAACTAGATAAAGTAATATAGAACTATCTCGTGCACACCACCACCCCGGGACCCTTATTCTCCTTTCCAAAATTGTAATGTATCCTGCACCGGTTTACTCCCTTTCCCTTTTTCCAGTACAAATTTAACAAATGGACTCCAAACCTCATCAAAGTCATTTCGTTTCAATAATCCTCTCTTATAATACTACACATAAGTTTGTCATTAATAGCTATATCCCAGACTTCTTTGTACCATTCTTCTATTTGATAATCCCTTTGTTCCTTCCAGTTCCTGGCAATTATTAATCTAGCTGCAGTTAATAAATTGTTTATTAATTCTTTACTATTTTGTGTACATTTAACCCCTTCATGTATTGATAACAGTGCTGTCCTTGCCCCTAACTTAACCTTCGATCCCATTATATCATTTATCTCTTTGAAAACCATTTGCCAAAACCTCTGAATAACTTCACAAGTCCACCACATATGGAAATAAGTGCCTTTTTCCTGACAACCTCTCCAACAATATACAGAATACTTTTTATCCATTTGGTGTAGTTTTCCTGGTGTTAAATACCACTTCCATATCAATCTATAATAATTTTCCTTTATTCTTACCGACATAGTCTTTAATAAACGTTGGTTCCATATCTTTTCCCACTCATAACTACTCAACTGTTTTTCCATATCTTGATCCCATATCATTTTGTAATGCTCATGTTGCTCTTCCATTCCCAGCAAAATCTTATATAAAGCACTCATTATACCCTTACTATCTTTCCACCTCCCTCTTCCCTTTGCATGATTAACTTTTCAATCTCTGTACTTTCCCTGCGCTTTAAATTCTCCTTATTCCATTTTTTTTGTCCATAGCACTCTAAACATTTTTTTAAAAAAAACTATATAATGATGAATCTTGACAGAATTAATTATAATTTCTCGGGCATGTTTCTTGTGTGTTCTTCAGTCTCTAGAGACTTGCATAGTCAAGAAATAAATTTACATTCTAGGATCTCATCCAAAGCAAACCAGATGCTCCTAGATCTAAGTCATCAGTATCTGGCTCTATCTATTATTTCCTTATGTGAGGATGAATGTTTTATTTGAGCTATGATTGCATACTAATAAAACAAATTCCTGTAACTTTAGTTCATAAACCCATACCAGGAATTCTAGTACTGTGGGGAAGTTAACCCATTTGTCCTAGGAAACCAAAGCACCTAATCCATGAAATTTAAGAACATAAGAAGAGGCAAGTTGGATCAGACCAAAGGCTTCTCAAGTAGAGATGAGACAATGAGCAATGTATGAACTCGTCAAGCTTCCCCATTTTCCACCTCAATGCTTGTCTAGCCTCATTCTCATGCTCGAAAGCAAGTATCTTTTCTTTTCTTTTCCAAAAAAGTATGCATTTTTGAACATGAAAAATGTGCACTTTTCCACACACATCCCAAATACTGTATGTCCTTTCCCTCCATAGGCTAAACTGTAAAAATGTGAGTTGTGGAAGTGTCCACTTCAGCAAGTGTGCACTTTTGACTGCAAATGCAATCTTGGGTAATTGCAGAAATTACTGAAGAATTACACTCCAGCACGCATTTGTGTTTGGGGTTACAAACACCCAGGTTTGTATGATTTGCAAAGAGGAACTAAATTCTGGTATATTCCTACAATCAAATCCACATTCTCCTCCCACAATGGTCAATAAGAGCACTCGAGGAAGCTCTCTTTCAAGGGGGGGTGGTGGAATTCAGAGAATTTTCTTCTTGGGGAGCGGGACAGAGTTTCCACATATCTTTTTTTAAGTGCAGCCAATTGCTGAGGGCCCTTCTTCCAATTTTTTTAGTTTAAAAAACAAAACTAAAACCCAACAACAGCCCTTTCCTCCAACATTTGAATGGGCCCAGCAGTTCATAGTGAATGCCTATTGGAGACCATGTGACTTCTCCCTCTCCAATAACCACCCAGTAAGCACTCCTGGGCTCCTCAAAATGCCAGAGGTATTTTTTTAAAGAAAAAAAGAAAGAAAATCCCTCAAAAGTATGTGGAAAACCTGTTCCCCTCCCCAAGGAGAAAATTCTCTGAAATTCTCACCTTTTCCATCCTCTTTCGCTTAAGTTTTCATCCCCCCCGCAAAAAAATGCCCAAAATGGAATGGTAAAAATTTTCAGCACAACACTAGTGGGAACTGCCCATCTATTCATCATCCCTGCTCTCTATACTTTAACCTGTTACCAGTCCATAAGAAGACCTCTCTTCTCATCCCATAACTGCTATTTTGTTCAGGAGTCTTTGGTGTGGGACTTTTCACAAAGTCTTCAAAAATCCAGGTAAACAATGTCAACCTAACCACATGCTTACTGAGACACTCAAAGAACTCTAAAAGCTTACTGAGACAGGACTGAACTTTGCAGCAGCCAAGTTCATTCTTTTTCAGCTAGGGTTGTATGACTAATTTGTTTCAGTTTGTTTTGATGAGGATTTACCCAGTTTGCCCCTCCTGGACCTAACACAGACTCATTTGCAATCTGTGGTTGAAGTCCAGACATTCCCAAGTTTGCAATGTGTTTCATGTAGCAAAAAAAGTTATGTTCAACAGCATTTGAAACGTGCACATGTACTTCTGAAAAGTGTGCACAAATACACTTTAGTCAATGGGAGAAGGATGCTTACATTTCACAGATGTGCACTACAGGATTTCAATGTTTTTATTATTTCCAAACACCAGTAAATAAAAAATACTAAAAAACAAAATATAAAACATATAAAGACACACCCACAAAAATGAGATAAAACAAAATCTAACAAACAAGCAAAACACCAAATAAAATTATTTTCATGTGGAATTTTTTTCCCCAGTGCTCACAATCTGATATGGACCTGAGTTGGAATGAGCTTTGAGATGGAATTTGGAGAACTTTGTCAAGCTTAGTTTTGCTGATTCACACATCCCTATAAATATTTCTAGATGGTTGATAATATTATCTTTAATAATGCTTTCCACCAATTTACCCACAACAAATGTTAAGCTAAGCAACCTGTAATTTCCTGGATCTCCTTGGGTATTTTTTTTAAAAAATGGAGTTACACTGGCCATTTTCTGGTCCTCTGTTACAGAGGATGATCTAATAAACATGTTACATAATGAACCTGTTCAGATTACACACGAAGGCCATAGCTAGACCTAAGGTTTATCCCTGGATCGTCCAGGGGTCAAACCTGTTCACCTAGGTGACACACAGGGGATCCAGTGCTCAGGCATGGGTGAACACTGGATGATCCCAGGGTAAACCGTAGGTCTAGCTATGGTTTTAGCCACAGTGATTAAACAGTTTGATTTAAATGTTATGGCATAGTGTGTCATGTGAACCATGACTTACTGTGTCATGTGAACCATTCGTAAGCATGGTGGCTACATAACCATGGTTTAAACATGCTCACTAATCATTTGATGCAAAAGGGTTACTAGCCTAACTATGGCTTAACGTGGTGTCTGAACAGGCCCATTTTTGTTATAAGATCAGCAATTTCACATTTGGGCTCTTTAAGTACTCCATCTGGACCTAGTGATTTGTTTAACTTCAATGTGTCACTAAGGTCTAGAACTACATCTCTTGCTATCATTCTTTGCCTCATTTCCTCAGACTCCCTTCCTGAAATTGTCGGTTCAAGCATGGCTTTCCTCCCTACATCTTCTGTTGTGAAAACAAGCTGAAAATCTCCTTATCCTCCTTTAGCACTCCTTTAACTTCCTTGTCATCCAAAAGCCCAACTTCCCCCCCAGGAGTTTTTTTTACTGTTTCTAATGTATCTAAAGATGTTTTTACTGCTGTGATGTTTTTAGAGATATTCTAAGAAGTGTATTCTACATTTAGATAAGAATCCATAAAGAGCCCTGTAAAGTGAGACAGAGCAATGGTTTCAGCTCATTTTTGAGGAAGAATATAGTTGCTGAAATCAAACCAAGCTTCACTAAGATACATACATTTTAGCCTTCATCCTAAAATATATTGATTTTGCTCCAAACATCCTGAAAATAAAATTCCTGTATTATCTGGATAGTATTTTTGGAGAGCAATGTGGATTTCAACAAAAACAACCACCAACAAAAATAAAAAGCCATTTTCTGGATGGGGAAGAAATTTAATCAGAAATGTCAACCAGCCCAACAGATAATTAAAATTGCATCAACTATTCATATGGATGAATAGCCATGAATTGAATTAGGGTAATGTCTTCACTAATCTATTACTAATGCAAAGTATAGGCTGAGGAATGGAGTAATCATTTGTGATGTATCATTACATTTAGTTTATTGGGATATTATCTCAGTGTCTTATACAATGGCTTATATGGGATGACTCTCTCCTCCCATGAACTAAGAGGAAATGTGGACAGACAGACAAGCACAGACAGAACTTGAATTGATGTCCTTCTAGCACACAGTAATTGTTCCCAAACATATTTGAATGAGATATCACATTCAAAATGCATTATTTACTCACTCACTGTATTGCCATTCCTCTTTACTTTATTTTCCTTGTTTGCATTGAAATGAAATGGATTCCATTCAAATTTCTGAAATCACATCTCTAGGAAGCAGGATGTTGCTGATAGCTACAGAACTCTTTTGCTGACACAACTCCTTTGTTAGGGAATCATCATCATCATCATCATCATCATAATCAATACTTAAACAAAATGTCAAAAATGGGTGCAATTTAGGAAAGAAATAAAAGTCAAAGGGGGTGTCCCCTCACCATCCATTATGTCAGGATTGGGCAACTTTGAAGGATCCAAGAGCCAGTTTTGACCCCACTTGCAAACTGTACGTTTGTCCTGACTGAAACATCCCATTGATTTCAGTGGGTCTACTTTATGACCTGTTTGGATGGTCATCATAGGCTATACAAGTCACAGGGGCTTGTTTAAGCTACAGCACATGCAAGCACATGCTGGACACAATTTGCATAATGACCCGCCTGGCTCTGGCTTGTCATGACATCCAAACCCAGGTTGCATGGTTTGTATGAGGGGGAAACAACCCTCAAACAAGTCATGGGCTGTTGTTGGGTTATTTGAGGGCTTCCTCCTCAAACAAGCCGTAACACGTAGATTTAAATGAGATGCCAAGCCACAGCTGGGTGGATCATAGAATGATAGACTACTAGAATTGGAAGGGGCCTATAAAGCCACCGAGTCCAACCCCCTTCTGCCTTTGAGAAGAAGTTCAAAGGAGAAGAAAATTTCCGAGAATTTCTCATGGGTTGGGTTCTGGGTTCTTGTCCTTAGCTTACTTATGAAGTAGATGAGGAGTGTGCATCTTCTGTCTTTCATTGTACAATCATCTCTTTGGCAACTGACAGCCTCCTTGACTTCCCACACTGCAGTTAAAGCCCAGGGGAAGACATTATGAGGTAATTCCTCGCATAGGATGCTTTCAGATCAGGACATGCAGGCAGCCTGGGAGGCTGCAGAGCAACAGAGAGGTGTAAATAGAAAGAAATGAAATCAAACAACACCCTTGGCCACCTCACAATGATTAGGTGAGCTCAAAAACACCACCAAAAGAAATTTAAAATGCCCACCTGATTGTAAGTCATCGTTCAGGGTTCCTAGTCTGGAAGGAATGCTTACATGCGTACTTGTGCTTATATAGACTATTCTTTGAACCCTTGTGGGCATTAGGAAGAGGAGCAGTGGATGCTGGATGAAAGTATATAGGGTCTCATTCACACACACACACAGAAACACACACTATTATCTTCTGCTAGGGGAAGATCGGCGAAAGAACCTGAGCTGTTCCCACTCGAAGATCCTTCAGACTTTTTGTAGCCTTATAAGCAATAGCCATGAGGTTGTTGTTGTTTTTTTAGTCCATACATGCTCAAAGGGCCTGATATATTTACTGGCATGGAAATAATCTCCTGATGAAGTAAACAGAGTTTGTGTTGCTCTGAAACTAACGTTGGAGGAGGGATGTAAAACAGATGCTCAACACGTAGCTGCTCTTCTCAGTAAATGGACTGAAATGTTTGATAATTGTATCTGCTAATATGTTTGTTAATTACAGGTAACGTGTAGTTTTAAGTAGCTCATTAGGAGAGAATTACACTTATTGGTGAGCAGTTGGGTTATGTGAGAGCCTCCAAATAAACCCAAGTCAAACATTTTAGAAAGAGGATGCATTTTATTGTATGGTTAACTCAAAACACAAATAAAACATCTGCTTGTTTCAGTAGAATGCTGTATGCTGACAGAACAGGTGTGTATACATTGCCAAGCTCATCCAACACAGGTTTGATTAGACAGGGACTATATTTATCCATGGAAATTCACAGCTGATTCACATATTGAGCAGGATAAACAATGACTGGGTTCAGATAACACTAGGCTGACCATATGAAAAGGAGGACAGGGCTCCTGCATCTTTAACAGTTGTATTGAAAAGGAAATTTCAGCCGGTGTCATTTGTACATATGGGGAACCTGGTGAAATTTCCTCTTCATCACAACAGTTAAAGCTGCAGGTGCCCTGCCCTCTTTTAAATCTGGTCACTCTAGTATAGCTCCTGCACTTTAGCTGTTGTGATGAAGAGGGAATTTCACCAGGTTCTTCATATATACAAATGACACCTGCTGAAATTCCCTTTTCTATGCAACTGTTAAAGATACAGGAGCCCTGTCATCCTTTTCATGTGGTCACCCTAGATAACACAATAGCCCACACTCAAGGGTTGAGTGTGGGTTGTCGTTGAAATGTGGGTTGATGTTGAAACATGGATTATCATGTTGCCTGAACCCAGCTGCGCTAACAAACCATGGTGTTTTAACAATGAACAACTCATATTTCAATGACAACCCATACTCAATGCACACTCAGCTCTTGAGTGTGGGTTATCACCATGTCTGGAGCCAGCCAATAACACCTAGTCACTACAGTGGACCAAGTTCTCTATAACATTTTTTTTAATGTGGAGAAGCTGCTTGTTCAAAATTGAAAGCCTTCCCATGTCAAAATTTTCTAACACAAACAAAGTTAGAATATCAAGAAGAAAGTTAGGGTGATGTAGCAGCTTTGTATTGTCATGGAGATGTTGACTCAGAGGAACTTTCCCAGAGTGATTTATACATATAAATGAGGAAGTAAAACTCTCATTCATGTCCTGCTTAGCTTAACCACTTCTCTCTTCCTGTCCACAGCTGAATTCCCAACCATCTCTGAACAAAGAATTTCACTTATTTTAAAGGAATTCTTTTGGTTCTGCTCCAATGCTTCATCGAAAGGAGAATATCCAAATTCACTTTGAATTTCACTTTAGAAAAATCTGGGGATAATGTAGGGATTTGTGCTCCCCTTTTTCCCATCTTACAGTAATGTATTTTGGTCCTCTCAAAATGTCTCACCTGTTTTGCCTTACTAAGTATTTGGGATGAAGTGTTGCCTCAGGCAATCCCAAAAGGTGTCAATAGCCAGGTGATAACAGCCAGCCGGGTCTTGACAAATGTAGAAAAAGTTGAATGAGTGAAGGAAATCTGACGACCACTTTTTCTAAACTCAGTATGCAATAGAAAACATGTAAAGCAGGGGTACAGAAGCATGGGGCATCTCAATCTGGCCCATGCAGCCCCTTGGGGTTCTTATAGAGGGTCTGGTTCAGGCATCAAGCCCCACCACCTGGTGGAAGCCTCTCAGAGGGCCTCCTTCCAATTGCTAAATCTGAGCTGAGATAACAGTGGGGACTCTCCTTCTAGCATGCGCCAGCAGTAGAACCACCACTGTTGCCTCCTATCTCTGACTGGGGACAGCAGTGTGGGGATGTAGGGTGGCAGGCATGGGGATTCATAAGTCCCAGGGAGAGGAGCTTTGCCATGTTGGTGAGACTCCTTCAGTTTTGCTCACCCCCAACCTCCTTTCCATAGTAGAGGGAAGTATAGTTAGAAAAAGTACAGAGATGGGCACAAACGTCCAAATTAACCAAACTTGCATAACTTTTTTTTGTTTTGTTTTAAATTTTTATTTTTTTCCAACAGCACAACTGAGAGAAAATAAACAGCATATTGCTCATTTTGGGACATGCATTTTAGGAGATTTATTGTCTTTATGAAATAAATATAATATGGACATTGACAGATTAGGGATTGCATCCAGATTTATGCTGGATCAACCGAGCTGGTGGAAATTGACTTCTTTGCCCCTTTCTTCCCATAGCAGCCCTTCCATCACCCTGAAAATGTCTCACCGGCTCAGGAGCTATGGTGTTTGAGAGGGAAAAAGGAGTCCTCCAAGTATCAGGTGTGGGGGGGATCTTCCATAAGCAAAGCCCTTCCTTCTGTATAAGGTAGATTCTGGATTCAACTCATTTTTTTAAATTATTTATCTGGGAATATAACAATTGAAACAAATGGCAAAATATAGATTAAAGTTAATATAAGTTATCTGAATGATCTTTCTATTGCATCTATTGTATTCATGCTTACACTGTATTTATTATAGCCTTATAGTGTTGCGTAATGTGTTTTATTACTGACACTGTGGAAATCCTTTCCTTTGTATTGTTAAATAATTAATATATAAATAAAACAAAATAGATTAATGTGGCTAGAGAAAGCAGTGGTGCTATTTAAGGAGAGACTAGAAATATAAACAATGTAAATATAAGTACTATATTCTTTCACAGGACATTCTTGAGGCAATACTATTAGCAGCTAGGGCATTCTTGTCAAGGAAATAGAACAAAAATGTTTTCAGTGACAAGATGTAATTGAATATCTGAATGAGGTGACCATCTGTAGCCAAAAGGGACGATCCATGTCCCTTTTGGCTTCTGTTATAATCTGTTAAATGTGAGAAGTAATTCTGACTTGTTTGCCTTAGGAGGGGATATAAGGATTAATTTCTTCATTGCTAGTATCACTCTGTGGCTATATGAAGTTTGTAGGGGGAAAGTGACAAATCTTGTTTTAAATTGGTCTACTGAGTTTGTCCAGTCCCTGAAACAGGAGGTCTTAAAATCCTCCCTTCACGTGGCTCTCAATGTACCTACACACTTCTGTTCTTCCTCCAGAAAGGTACTTGGTCTATCCCTCATTCCTTTGCCTCCTTCAGACTCTTTGAAAGATCCCTATAGTGGAATAAGTCAGTTAGACTCACATTAATAGGCCCCTGAAAGCACAACACATGGACAGGGAAGACAAATGAGATACATTTAAGTTGGAGTTGGACAGTTTGCCGAGATGGATAGCAGCGGTTTGAAAATGGGAGAGCCAAGCATTTTCTGTTAGCTAAAAGGAGTGAAACAATATTTTTCAGGAGCTTAAAAGGATTGCCATTGAAACAAGTCATTCTTTCTTTTTCTAATTTGGAAACTGAAGCTAAATTCAATCTGTTAAGCATAAGAGCCTTTCATGTTTGATGGGACTCAGGTGGGTTCTCTTCAAGACTTATTGAGATGATAGGGCCAACAGTGCTTGGGAGATTGCTCCCTTTGAGGAGCTGAGCCCTTTGACACACATTAGGGATAGTCTGTTAGGGGCCTGAATATCATAGTTCTGCCATCATAGACCATTACACTATGTGATTCTGTCCAATCTACTTCCCATCAGGGAACAAAAATCACTGGCAGTGCAAGCTACTTGGTGGCAGCTGGATACAGAAACTCCCGCACAACCTAGTCAGGTAGATGGTTTACGACCCGTGACTGAATGTATATTCAGAGTAATGGTGGTGGGATAAACGCATTGATTTCCAGTGAAAATCGGTTTTTAGAGAAGGAAGTAAAAATTGGGTTGAAAGAATAAGTAATCCCTATTTAAAGTTCCATTGGGAAATTTGGAAAAAATATGGAAAGGAGCAACTCTCGAGTATTTCTCCTTTAACACCAGTGATTATGTTAAGGAATTTCCCTGGGAATTTAAAAAATAGTTTGAGTAAAAATCTATTAGAGGAAAATAAAATGAAGTTAAGAGATTGGTTAAGAGGGATGGATACACGTGAGAAAATAGAAGAAGTGTTAAAAGAAAAGAAATTAACTTGGTTAAACTATTGGCAATTGGAATAATGGGCGAAGAATTGGATAAGAGTAAATGGAGATTGTAAAGTGTTGACGAAATATGAGGAATTAATTATTAAAAAAGAAGATGATAAGAGAGAAAACAGAGTGATAAAAGGGTAAACAAGTGAGATTTATAGAATATTGCTTGGGAAAGGGGTGATGGAAGACTCAGGAAAGGTGGTGTGGGAGACAGATTTGAAGGTATAAATAGAGCAGCAGAGTTGGGAAGGATTATGGAGACAAAGAGTGTTAAGGAATATGTCAGTGAGAATAAAAGAGAATTATTATAAAATTGTTTGGAGGTGGTATCTAACTCCTGTGAGATTAAATATGATAAATAAACAGTACTCAGCAAATTGTTGGAGAGGTTGTGGAGGAAAAGGAACATATTTGCATATGTGGTGAGAATGCAAATATGTTCAAAAATTCTGGAAGATGGTGTTTACTGAGATTAAAGGAATTGTAGGTATAAAGCTTGAAGAGACACCAAGAGTGGCATTACTATCACTTTATGATGATGTAAAGTGTATCAAAGAAATTAAAGAATTGATAACTAATTTGCTGACAGCGGCAAGATTAATTGTAGCAAGGAACTGGAAGACTCAAGGAGATTATTGCATTGAAGAATGGTATAAAGAAGTCTGGGATATTACTATTAAGGATAAACTGACATGTAATATTAAAGTAAGAAGAGGTATAGCAAAAACAAATGAATTTGAGGGGATTTGGAGACAGTTCCTTGTATATGTGTTTTCTAAGGGAAGTGGGAAACCGCCTCCAGAAGAGGTTTTAAGGTTTTGGAAATGGGAATGATCCCGAAGGGAAGGGGGAGCACTTTGTTTTCTTTTGTATATGTTTATGGATAAAATTACATATGTTAACAGTTAAATACTCAAGTAATTTGTTATGTATTATATGTTTATGTGTGTGATGTTTATGTTGATGTATTATTATTATTATTTTTTAGTTAGTGTTTAATAAAAATTATATTTTTAAAAAAAAATCGGTTTGATGGTTCCGAGTCTATTTGGAGGATTCTCAGGGGGAAAAAACTTCAAGCTGGGGGAACTCTTCAGCCTTCCCAGCCCTCTGGTATGCCAATTTTCCTTCACCACCCTTTCTTACATGTCCTCAAATTTATAAGGTATTCAATGTAGGATGGGGAAATGACAACCATTTTATTTTTATTTTTGCGATGGCTAGGTCTCCCTCCACTGCCACTTTTCTGCAGTAAAGTCTTCTCAGAATGCCTGAACCCTCTATTATCCATGGGATCTCTGGGAATTTATTTGTTATTTCTCCTGGTAATTTAGTCAGCAATGCAAGTTCTCTGCATGTACAGAAGTCTTCAGTGCAGGGCCATGAGAAACTTCTCAAAACACCCATAGGTTTTGTTTTGTCTTCTTTTTCCTGCTAGCAAATGTGTCAAGAGGAATAAAATAAACCCATAGTTCTCAGAGTTCACAATGGAAAAGCACTTCAGAAATGTACCTTTCTTTTAGCCTTAGCTGCCTTCCTTTTCCCCTCCCTTCCTCCACACACACAACATGTGAGAGATGGGGGAAGGATAAGGAATATGACAAATGTGAGAGCTGGCACTGAGTTATTAAAAGCTAGAGTGACATTCAGAGAATGGAGGGTGGGTTCAGCTTACAATGGTTCAGGGAATTCCAAGCTCCTCAATTTATGAAACTCTTTTTCCTCCTGAATGTGAATGCACATCAAAATGTGCATCCAAATAGTAGAGACTGAAAAGAACATAAGAGCAAGATGGTATCTGCATTTAAATGCATATTCCCACACCTGATCCAATTCACAACCAATGTATGCACATGGTTCCTAAATAGTGAAGTCACCATGGAATGGAAGAACAGAAAATACCAAGGAAATAAAGGATCAGGACCTGCACATCCCTAACACAGTGGCAACACTGAATTTGTCCCAAATCTAATGCCTGGCTCCATTTCCTCCCCCCTCCTCCTTTCTTCTCATGACCATTTTCTGTAAATAATTCAAGCACAGTCCTCTTATCCTAAAGCCAGTGTGGTGCAGTGGTTAGAGTGCTGGACTGGTAATCAGGAGATCCGGGTCTAGTCTCCACTGGGGCATGCATAGGGTGACCATATGAAAAGGAGAACAGGGATCCTGTATCTTTAACAGTTGCATAGAAAAGGGAATTTCAGCAGGTGTCATTTGTATATATGGAGAATCTGGTGAAATTTCCTCTTCATCACAACAGTTAAAACTGCAGGAGCTATACTAGGGTGACCAGATTTAAAAGAGGGCAGGGCACCTGCAGCTTTAACTGCTGTGATGAAGAGGAAATTTCCTCAGATTCCCCATATATACAGATGATACCTGCTGAAATTTTCTTTTCGATACAACTGTTAAAGATGCAGGAGCCCTGTCCTCCTTTTTCATATGGTCACCAAAATGTGGAATGCAAGCTCACTGGGTGACTTTGAGCCAGTCGCAGTCTCTCAGCCTAACCCACCTCACAGGGTTGTTGTTGTGAGGGTAAAATGGAGAGGATGGTGATTATGTACTCTGCCTTGGGTTCCTTGGAGGAAAAGAACCCACAGGATATAAATAGATAATAGACACCAAAGTAACACCAATATACCTTAGGTGGCTGTCTCAAAGTAATATTTATATTGCAAATCCAAGAAAAAGCAGGGTAGTGTCTATCTATCTGAAGCCCAGGTAGCTCAAACAAGTGAGCATTGCTAGAGATGTAGGTAAAAATGAATGTCCTCAGCCATCAGCCAGTTTAGCAATGGAGTAAATTCTTTATGGATCTGGAATAGGCTAACAGGAAATAGACTTCCAAAAGCTTATGCAAACCATGGTGTGTTAGTTTATATTTCCCATTGTAAACAGACCATTCTGATGGTCTTTCAGGTAATGGACACTGCCACGACACAGGCTCTGAACAACAGACCCGGCCGAGGCTACTCCCTGCTCAAGCCAAGCACCACCACTTGGTACGTCTGAGGTGAGGGACAAACACTGCCTTCCTCCAAACTATGTGGAGAAAGGGGTTTAAATGGAGAAGGATTTCAAAAATAAAATAGTATGATGTGAGTTATATGTGCTGAGGTGAATAATTGTCAGAGTGGGTGCTAAATGTATAAACTTCAGATGATAAATGCCAGACAAGTGGGATTTTTGTGGTAGTTAAAACAAAATAATTGAAATTTATTTTAAAAAGTTCACAAGCTTTTGTTTCAAAATAAAACTTTTAAAAACCTTTTTGAAACCTTCCATCCAATCCTTTCACCCATTCTCATACACGCTTTCCTTTCTCTCACACAATAACTTTTGAGCTTTCTTTATTATCAGTATTGTTTAATATATCAACTATGTGCACACTACACTCCAAAGACACCACTCTCTACACTGAACCTCAAATTCTCCAGAACCAATTACTTTAAACCCCAAGAGCTAACACACAGAGAGCCCTAAGAGTACCCAAAAGTCTCTCCCAAATCCCCTCAGTCATTCCCTTATATATCACTCCTCCCCCCTCCCAAGACATTCTAACTCCACCCACTCAGGCCAACATTCTAAAAACTACAGACTTACAAACTACAGACATACATTTGGGAACTGACTTGTGGGGTGTAATGCCACAGATATATTGTCAAAAACTACTTTTCACAAATCAAAATATGTCCTCAGTATACCTGGTATTCTGACTTTGCTGGATTTTCTCCTCAACTTAATTAGGAATGTGAGTATGCCTTCATGGTACTTGTTTTGATTTTCCCCCAAGCGAGAGAATGTCCCATTGTCCTTGTAATTCTTGATTCCACTTTAGTAGCATAGGATGAGATGGATTAGGTCCCTGATGAGCCTTTCATTTGAACAGCCCATAAACTTGCTGAAGCACCACAAGGAGAAACATACAGCACTATACGGGCTTTGGCTTTTATGAATTAGCCAAATTCACCCAGGGAGAATCCAGATAAAACTTCCCATTCTATATATTTATAGTCTAGGTCAGTGGCAGGAAAGGAAATGTAATGTGGACCTGAAAATTCATGGTAATAGCAAGTTGTGTGAGACTATTACCTTCTTTTCAATCCTCTGAATATTTACTTGGAAGTAAGTCTACTTAAATTTAGTAGGGAATACTCCTATCTACTCTTGCTCAACCCTGGCCGATGTTACCATTTTCATGTATTTATTGAATGATATCTTATCCGTATCTTGCCCTTCTTTTCAGGAGCATGGTTTGGCAGGGTGGGCATATGTGAGCTTCATCCTATTTTATCCCTGCATTAACACTTTATGTTAAGTTAGGCCAAGACACAGAGAGTCAGCAGATGAGCGTTTTATAGCACACTCATTACTGAACACTCACAGATTTTCATGGGTCCTTTTCAGGACACCGTCCACCCCTTGGGCATCTCCTGCTCCTTCTGCTCAGTTTTACATCCCCCCAAAAGACCCAGAAAATCCATTTTAATTTGGCTGTAATGAAACTCACCGCCATTTCTGCTGTGTGCAGGAGAAGCAGCGTGAGAAAAATGCCCACTGAATGGTCATTGCTTCCTCTTTCTTACCCATGTGAAGATTGGCCATTCTGCCATGCCCGGCCTTGCCTGAGCGTGGGGAGGCTTTTGTGGGCAGGGGAGATGAGTGAGATGTGCCTTCCAGCTACTGGTAGGGCACATCCAGGCCTTGAGGCGGGGAGGGGATTGGGAGCCCTTAAAAGGTGACTGACCCCTTCTTGCCTCTTCTTTGCTGTGTGGCGGATTGTGGCAGCAGCAGAGCCAGGTAAGCCCAACTTCCTCACTTACCTGGCTCTGTTGCAGTCCAGGTGGTGACTTCAACTAGGGTGACCATATGAAAAGGAGGACAGGGCTCCTGTATCTTTAACAGTTGCAAAGAAAAGGGAATTTCAGCAGGTGTTATTTGTATATATGGAGAACCTGGTGAAATTTCCTCTTTATCATCAATAGACTATTAGTTGTTTTATTATGGTTTTAATTTTTGTGAACCACCCAGAGAGCTTTGGCTATTGGGTGGAATAAAAATGTAATAAATAAATAAAATCACAACAGTTAAAGCTGCAGGTGCCCCGCCCTCTTTTAAATCTGGTCACTCTAGTATAGCTCCTGCAGCTTTAACTGTTGTGATGAAGAGGGAATTTCACCAGGTTCTCCATATATACAAATGACACCTGCTGAAATTCCCTTTTCTATGCAACTGTTAAAGATACAAGAGTCCTGTCCTCCTTTTCATATAGTCACCCTAGTTTCAACTGATGCCCAGGCCTTGAAGCCGCCACCCAGACCGCAACGGACCGAGGTAAGCCCCCCTCCCCACTCACCTGGCTCCTCCACCATCACCATACGGACCACAGCGGCGGCAGACGGGGGAGCCAGGTAAGCTCCTCTCCCCACTTACCTAGCTCCGAAGCTTTGGACCAGTCCGAACTGCTTTGGGCCAATCCGGACCTCCCCTGCTCCGATCCGGAACTGGGCTTCGGAGGTCCAGATCAGCCTGCTCTTCATCCCAGGATCCGTAACGGAGTGGAGCACACCCCTAAATAAATACGTGGCCCCATTTAAACTCAGCTATTGTTGTCTGTCTCATTATTTATCTACCTACGTACCACAAAGAGGGAGCTGTTCATTTCTATTGTGGGACAGGAGCAGGAGGCAAAACGACAGTAGAGAAATGCAATTCCCTCATCCCCTTCTGATGACACTCATAGTGTCAAGTCCCCAGGGATCTTTATGGCTGAAAGGGGAACTTTTCTACATGAGGCATTTATCATGCATTCATATTTCCCTATCCATACTTGTTTACTCATGAATTCTTTTAGACAATATTGTGATGCTCCAGTTTTGCTTCTGTGTCTTATTAGCACCTTAGAGCTGGGAAAATGCAGCATTTAATTATAAAAGTGAAAGAAAATGCTTTATCTACTTGTGCATTTGTGCCATTCCGCTTCACCCAAATGTCATCTTGAAGTTATGTAGTGGAAAAGCAGGAAAGGAAATGATCCTTGTTTCAGTTCTGTGATGGAACCAAATGTAGATACAGTCGATTAATAGCCAACTGACAGCCTCATGTAGAAAAACTCAAGAGGTGAGGGAGTCAGCCTTGGGCGTCTTTTTCCTTGGTGAGGTTTCTAGTGCTCTGGACAAAAAGAAAACCACCCCTCTTCATTCATCTCTGTTCCTGCACCACTACTAGAGATAGAAGCAATCTCTCTCTCTCTACTTCCCATGGGAAAATGAGTGGAAGGAGTAGGAGGCACACGGGAGGCAAACAGTGGCATCTAAAAGACCCATGAAAAAGCATGTGGGCAGTAATAAGCATGCAATAAAATGCTTGTTTGATGATCCTCTAAGAGGAAGAAGGGGAAAGCAGAGCAGGGAAAGTCTAGAACCAGCAGTTTCTTAGTGGTGGGAGTATATCTGCCACCGCTCCAGAATCTTAGATGTGGAGGGGTATATACATGTTGTAAATAAATAAATAAAACATTTCACCATATTTTGGTACTACACCATGCTTAAGCCTGCATACACTTCCTCCATTAATTCCAAGTTGACCAGGAAGTTGTAGTTTGGAAGAGATGGTTCTTGGTCTGTTTTGGATGGGCTGTGGCTAATGGGCAACCAGACAAACACCCCATAGTTCAGCCCTAACTGAAAGTTCATCACAGAATGAAACAAGGGGCCTTGCTAGACCTGCCGGCTAGAGATAGCGCGCGCCGTCACCGGCTTCCAGACGCACGACGGGATGGGGCAAGAGGAAGCCCCGTGGTGTCGGCCATTTTCTTTTAAAGGCACCATGTGCGCCGGAGCTCCGCTGGAGAAGGTAGGTGTTTTTTTTTACAAAAATACCCCCCCCCCCACTTTCCCTGCCCCTGATTCTCCCCCTGCCTGCTCGCTCGTCCTCCCCCATCCACCAGGCCCGAATCCCGTCCCCGATCTTCTCCCCCCCTTGCCAGGCCTGTCCCCGATCTTCTCCCCCCTTGCCAGGCCCATCCCCGACCTTCTCTCCCCCCTTGCCAGGCCCGTCCCTGATCTTCTCCTCCCCCTTGCCAGGCCTGTCCCCGATCTTCTCCCCCCTTCTTGCCATCCCCGATGTCCGGCTTTCCCTCCCTTGCCACCCCCGATGTCTGGCCTTCCCCCTGCCCCTCTCTCCCCCCCTCTCTCCCCTCCCTGGCCCGATGGGCACAGCGCTTGTATGAGTGCTGTGCCCAGTCTGTGGCTTTTCCCGGCTACTTGCGAGTAAGCGAGTAGCCGCAAAACACCACGGACCCTGCTAGGTCAGGGCTGCGGAAAAGCTGGGCCATAAGCGAATTCGCTTATGCTGGCTTAAGGCAGGCTTCAGCGCGGCCTGACCCCGGATTCCCCTGTGCATCATCTGGATGCACAGGAGGGAAACCGGGCCTCACACCGCGCTAACGCCTGGTCTAGCAAGGCCCAAGGTGACGCTGCTTTCTATTTGGGCAATATTTCCAATGAAGGTTTTTTGTTGTTATTGCTGCTGTTATTGTTGCATAAGTTATTAAAAACATATGCCATTTTTTCTTATATAGCTATAATGCCCAACATCAATATGTACAATCTCTATAGATTATTCATATATGATTGATTTGATTTAATTTGATTTGATTTGATTTGTACCCCACCTATCTTCCTAAGAAAACAGCACTTAATGTACTTACAATCAAAAAATAAATTTGATTAAAACAATATTAAAACAGAGTTAAAAACAACAACAGCAAAATAAAAGCAATACTGAATTGGAAACAAAATTCTGTTTATTCAGTCAGTTTGTGCATGTCCTCTCTACTTTCACATGAGTCTGCATAATGGCCAGTGTTTCTGTACATTATTCATTCAACTCACAATCATGGTAACACACACACACACACACACGGACTGGACAGAAAGAGAGAGAGAAAAAATGATAATACACCGATTAATCATTGTCAGAGTGGTGATCATGCCTGATTTTAAAGCCTATTGTTTTGATAAGTTACACAAAATGAATATTAAAAAGAAGCAGAATAGAGGAACATGCTTTAAAACAGACAGATAATGAAAGATGAAAGGATACAATTTCAGGCAGCCCATTGGAAATTAGTTTTACTCAGCTGCACCATATCAGGACTGCCAGGGCTTAATAATTTTCTATCGGGGAAAAGGTTTAAGAAATATAATTACAACAATATCCGTTGGCGCTGATAAGGGCCTCCAAACTGATAGCATCCGCCAAGGAGATCTCTTTTCCCCCCTGCCTGTCTTCTTATGATTACATCCTTGCATTGGATGTGATGCTGAAAGAACATTCTTTGTTGGGCTTCTAATATTTTCAGAAAACAAGGGAAGCAAGAGACTATGCTGTTACAGCTATGTCCAGCAGGGTGCATAGAAGGAGGGATTTGTGGGCGGAGCAGGGAAGAGACATGGCTATCCTGCATTGGCAGGATTTCGTGCCACTAGGGCTAGGAGGGGTTTGGGCCTTTTAAAAGTATGTGTCTCACCCCTCCAAGCCCTCTTGCTTCTGCGGCTCCTTCCCTCCGTCCCTGTAGACAGTGTGAACTACTGGTCGCCAATAGGGGGCCAAGTAGGAATTTTTTGCTCACGTTTTGAATTGGACGTGAGTTGTTTCGCCTACTCCACTGTAAGCCAGCGGGGGAGTATAACTAGGTCAATTTGGCTGCGAGTTAATTTGGTCACCTAATTCTAGGCAGGTAGGGAAGGGCATCCAGAGGGAATGTAATGGTGAGCTTCCAAGGCACTGTTACAGTGATAGGTGACTCCCGAGGGCTCCCAGTGTTGAGCCTTGTGGCCAGGCTGGGGGATAAGGACCACCTTTGAGGCTGACCTCTCTCACCCACCTTGAGCCTGAGGGCATGGGTTGGGGGTGACAAGGGAAGGTCTCCCTACCCCACATAGGGGATGGACAGCAGGGCGGCGAAACTGAGCGCCACCCGCTGGGCCTGGAAGCTCGCCCCTTCACTTAGTAAGGCCTGACGCAGGCCTGGCTGGATGCCCGGTGGGAACCCTTTGCAGAACTTGAATAAATGTGTCCCAGTTTAATTCCAGCACTTGTGTTATCTCTTATTTCTTGCGTCCGTCCCACAACTCATACCTGCTGAAATTTGTAAATCCCAAAATGAATACCATTAAAAATGACTTCATGTTCAAGCATATGGATATTTATTTTCAATCAGTATACACCTAATTATATGTTAGAAGTAAATACACCAGTTTATGCTGGGTGGTGGAAGTTCCTCCCCTGAAATTTCAACTCTGCAGGTTTTATTGAGCTGGATCTCTTTTAAAGCTTATGTTGAGAGATCAACTAATGCAAAAAAAAAAGTTATTTGACAGGAAACTCCCACATAATTTATCCTGGCGTACAATTTGGTAAACCTGGAAGGTAAGGGAGTAAGTCACAAGCTGTGTCATGAAACCTACGTGAAGGGAGGGAAATCTGTACTCTCTATAAGGGATTGCTTTACCATTGGTATATGCTTTAGCTCACGTCTTTGAGGCTTTTTTCCTCCCAGAGTTGCAGGCATCTCTGGCATTGTGCATCTTGTACATCACTGCTCATTGTCTGAGGCTCACTATAGTTCCAATTGTTTATTTTGTTTATTTATTATATTTAGATCCCACCTTTTTCCTGTAAGGGACCCAAGGCAGTGCACATGAACCTCCGCCTCTCCATTTTATCCTCACAACAACCTTTTGAAGTAGGTTGGCCTGAGAATCAGTGATTGGCCAAAATCACTGAGCTTCATGGCTGAATGGAGACTTGAAACTGGGTCTCCCGAGTTCCAGTCGAACGCTCTAACCCCTACGCCACATTGGCTCACTGTATGTTGATCAACTAAGTGAGTTATCAAGTGGTGACACAGTTAAATTGCTACAATCCCCTAAGTACAGAAGGCCTAATCTACACCAAGCAGGATATTGCACCATGAAAACGGTATATAAAAGGCAGGAGCCATACCAAGCAGGATATAGCACCATGAAAGTGGTATGAAAGTAGCATATCGTATGTGTCAATGAGCCCCAGCAGTTGTCAGTCCACTTCAGTACTGTTATAAAGCAGTAGTGTGGCTCTTGCCTTTTATATACTGCTTTCATACCACTTTCATAATCCAATATCTTGCTTGGTGTAGATTAGGCATAGGTTACCCAATGGATTTAACCCTCTTCAGGCTATCAGTTTGAATGCGAGAAGGGCAAAGTGAAAATCCATGGGGGCAAGCCTTGCCCACTCAAGGTCTACATATGTGCTGGATTGTGCCCAACCCCCAGGTGAAATATGACCAGCTCAGTCTGAAAGGGGCTTCCTTTTACACACATAAGATTCCAACACTGGCATAGTAACCCAGATGGACCAGAAGCTCCATCCCCTCTGTCAATAAAGGGTAGTCCCCTTCAGATGGAGGCGAGATCTACGCCTTGGCAGGATCTACACTATTGCTTTAAAATGGTTTATAACAGTAGTGACAACTGTTAGGGCCCAGGGCGCACTCCTTGTACAGTTTCCAAACTGTTTTCAAAGTGTCATATCCTGCTTGGTGTAGATATGGCACTCGTGTCAAATCATTACAAATGTGGAATAAAAAACAGGAAATAACATGATGGAAATGGTATATGGAATGTGGATTATACCCCAAGAGTTCAGTGCACTTCATTTCTGTTATAAAGCAGTAGTGTAGCTTTAGCCTGAGCTGTTCTTGCATCAGGTGGGGACATGACCACCATGCGTGTTGCTAGCCATGACACATTCCTGCTTGCCCCATCAAGTGTTTGGTATACATGGCTTCCAAATGCCTGAATAGGGCTATAGCAGAGACTCAAAAAAGTGTGTGCAATGATTTGGCAGTGTAACATGTTTGCAGTATTCTTGTAGTGGACTGGATTCCCAAATGTGAGGTGTTCAGCCCCTTGACAGCCTGACATCTCCTTCACTCCATTTCCACCCCTCTGGCCAGTCTTGTGTCTAGTCCCTGCATAAACCAAAGTGCTCCTCCAACATTCTGAGTCCATTACGCCATGAACATTGATTCCATTTTAAGGCCATTTCACACATTGGCCAGAAGAGTTTCCATCAAATATATACTTAGGCAGTCCCATTGAATTCTACAAGACTACATCTGAGCAGAAACACATAGAACTGCATCGTCGGTCTCCTTAATAGATTTTTTTTTTTAAAAAAAAAGCACCATGGAAATTCTGTAAAGGGAAGCCACCAATCATAGCTTCCTGAGAGACTGCTTAAGCAATACAGGTTTGTTGCATTCACATTTTCCATATTAAACTATACCTTTAAACAATAGGCCCCATTCAGAAGACACCTTAAACCATGGCTTTAACCACAGTGGTTAAGCCAGAAAGCCAGGCAGTGTTCAGAAGACACCTTAAACTACAGCTTTAACCACAGTGAATAAAGCAAAAAACCTTATTCCCCATGGTTAAAGCCATGGTTTAAGGTGTCTTCTGAACACGGCCTGGCTTTCTGGCTTAACCACTGTGGTTAAAACCATGGTTTAAGGTGTATTCTTAATGGGCCCAGAGTGTATGGAATGGGCTCTTCGTATGTGCACTCTGTACATCAGGATTGTGCAGATATCAAGATTATGGAATCTCTTTATTTTTTTTACCCTGAGATTCAACAACCAAAGCCTAGTGTAAAAGACACACACCTTAGAGTAAATTAAATCTCTGCATCCAGGAATTTTATTTTTGAGTACTAGAACTGAACAGAGGTTCCCACACAAAAATCCACTCTTGCTTGCCCCAAGTTTTTCATTTCAGCAGTACAACTTAGGACAGGTGTGTGTGTGTTTCTTTTTTGTTGTCTCTGCTGCTATTGTTAAACAATTGGGATTCCAAAATCCTTGCTTATCTAATGCAAATAAACCAGAGATCTACCAGTTCACCCAGATCCACCTTTTGCCCACTCATGCAGTATACACACACATTGAGCATACACATACACAACTAATAATAACAAGGAAAAGTAGCATGTTCAGCCAACAACAAAAAGGAAATGTCACAGTATAAATACTGTAAACTCACAGCACATTTCCTCCATCCTCCAAACCTTGCAAATAATATTGACTAACTTTAAGTTTTATCCCGTCTTATCCATGCCAACACGAAATCTGGGACAATTTATAGCATCACTTATAAATGCAGAGACATCTTCTTCATCAGCAATCCTGGCTAGAAATTTGGATTTGGCTGCTTCATTTGCATGGAATAAAACTGTGTTTTTACAGCATAGCTAATGTCTCACAGTTTAATTAGTAATATCATTTCCCCAGGCTGAGAGCTATCAATCACGTTGCGGTTAACTTAAGTTTATAGCTGACTAAATATGGATCCTTTGATTAGTCAGTCTATCACCTCCCTATAAAAAGGTGGAAGGGAATGGAGCTTTAAGAAAATGAGCAATAGTTGAAATTGCCCTCTGAAATTGAGCAGAAAAGTGACTCTTAAGGATCAGTTCCTTTTCAGTATCTTTTGGTTCTCTAATAGCAAATCATGCAGCCCTTTTGCAAGCCCACCTACAATCTAATTGATAGTTGACATTGCTAGCACAACTTAGAGCATGGTCCTATGAATGTTTACTCAGAAGTACATTCCATCATGAAGGTAGCTCAAAATAAATGGGCATAAAGCTGTAACCTTGTACACACTAATGTGAGAGTAAGGGCCTTGCTAGACCAGGGTTTAGCCCGGTGTGATCCAGATGACACACAGGGGATCCCAGGCTCAGGCAGGAGTAACCCTCCCTGGGCCCGGGATAACTGGCACCGGTTGTGGCCCGGTATTTCCTGCGGTCTTGGGCTGAGCCTGAGACTGCGGGCATGTAGCCCATTCTGCCGCTTTTCCCGGCTACTGCATTTACTCGCAAGTAGCCAGGAAAAGCGGAGGGCAGCACGCAGCGCTCCACAGGAGTGCTGCAGCCATCAGGGCAGGGTGGGGAGATGGGGGGGAAAACCGGAGCCAGGGGGGATGGGGGGGAAACCAGAGCCAGGGGGGATGGGGAGGAAACCGGAGCCAGGGGGGATGGGGGGGAAACCAGAGCCAGGGGGGGATAGGCGGGAAACCGGAGCCAGGGGGGATAGGTGGGAAATCGGAGCCAGGGGGATAGGGGGGATCGAAGATCACAGGGGATGGGGGGATCAGAGATTGTGGGGGATGGGGGGATCATGGCTGGGGGGGGGGAATCTGGGGCAGGGGGAGCGGGAAACCTTTTATTTTTAAAAAAAAACCCACCTACCTTTGCCGATGGTGCGCTCCTGCGGACCCGGCCCTTTAAAGAATAAACAAAATGGAGGATGCAACTGGGCTTTCCTGCAGCCCGTCACGTCTGACATCTGGATTGGAGCGATGGCCCGCGCTACTTGTAGCACGGGCTTGCCACTCCTCCAGCACAGATTCCCAGGTAGGTCTAGCAAGGCCCTCAGTTTCATAAAGCTCTGGGACTTACTTCTGAATAAACATGTACATGATTGCACTGCACACTTCTAAGAATCAAACAGTGACTATATAGTTCAAGGATCTCCACAACCATTACTATGCCTTTGGAATTAGATGATGCTAAAATCATAACCAATAATGCAAATTCTGCAGTAGTACATAGTAGGGGTGTGCACGGACCCCCCGCTCCGCTTCACTTGCAGATCCGCCATTTTTCGGAGCGGGTCGCTCCGCCCCGCCCCCGCTCCGCCCACTTCCGCTCCGCTCCGCCCGGAGCTCCGGATCGGATCCGGAGCTCCGTTTTTGCCCCCCCATAGGCTTGCATTGAAAGCTAAAAAAGTAAACAACTTTTTTTCCGTTGAAGTTAGAAACCTCACGTTTGGCACCATGACACCTCATGGGCGTATACACACACACGCCAAGTTTCAAGGCAATCCCATCATCCCCTGATTTTTGGCGAATTTTTGAAAATCGGGCACCCCATTCACACCCCTTGGGATAGCTCCGTCAATTTGCATGTTACAAACCTCAAACTCGGCACCAGGGCAGCTTATCCATGTGTCCACATGCACGCCAAGTTGCAAGCAAATCCCATCATCCCCTGATTTTTGGCGCGGCTCTACCCTCTAACGCACCTCCCATAACCCTAATTCACACCCCTTTAGATAGCTCCGTCAATTTGCACGTTAGAAACCTCAAACTCAGCACCATGATAGCTTATCCACGTGTCCACATGCACGCCAAGTTTCAAGGCAATCCCATCATCCCCTGATTTTTGGGGAATTTATGAAAATCGGGCACCCCATTCACACCCCTTGGGATAGCTCCGTCAATTTGCATGTTAGAAACCTCAAACTCGGCACCAGGAGAGCTTATCCATGTGTCCACATGCACGCCAAGTTGCAAGCAAATCCCATCATCCCCTGATTTTTGGCATGGCTTAACTCACCCCAAATTGTCCCATTCTACAACTACGTCAATTTGCACGTTAGAAACCTCAAACTCAGCACCATGATAGCTTATCCACGTGTCCACATGCACGCCAAGTTTCAAGGCAATCCCATCATCCCCTGATTTTTGGGGAATTTATGAAAATCGGGCACCCCATTCACACCCCTTGGGATAGCTCCGTCAATTTGCATGTTAGAAACCTCAAACTCGGCACCAGGAGAGCTTATCCATGTGTCCACATGCACGCCAAGTTGCAAGCAAATCCCATCATCCCCTGATTTTTGGCGCGGCTTAAACTTTTTAACTCACCCCAAATCAAGTCCCATTCTACAACTACGTCAATTTGCACGTTAGAAACCTATCCTTTGGTCCCATGACAGCTTACCCATGTGTCCCCATGGACACCAAGTTTCAAGGCAATCCCATCATCCCCTGATGTTAGGGGAACTTTTGAAATTTGAACACTCCAGTATGTCAGGGATTTAAAGTTGCAATTGCAGACAGCTCAATGGGGCCAGTTCCAAGGCAATCCCAACATGCCACGAGATAACCCTAAATCTTCTGGCACATTTGAAAAAGGGATTATTGAATTTGATAAAGTCTAAGTGAGCGCAGGAAGGACTTCTCCCCTTAGTCAAAGCAAGACACATACACCATCGCTGCAAGGCGGGAAGGGGAGAATTATTATTATTATTATTATTTATTTATATAGCACCATCAATGGAAAGCAGGCAGGCAGCATGCATTGTAGTGCCGCAAGGATGGCTTGAGCACTAACGCATAGCAAACCAACCCATAAGTGGGCGCAAAGTGAGGCAAAGATGGCTGGTTGTTTCTTTCTAAGCCAGCAGTTACGCCTTGAGGGGCACAGAGGAGGACGATTGGGAGCAAACCAGGCACCAGGCGGGCAGAGAGGCAGGCAGAGTAGGCGAGGAGTCAGTCCTGGCAGATGCCCCACCACAGCAGCACCCCGGGGGAGGCGGGCAGGCAGGCAGGCAGGCTGCGGGCATTTCTGGGGGCACAAGGAAGTGATGGCTGGTTTCTAAGCCAGCATTGCAGTTAGTCACGCATTGCAAACGCAAACCATCCCAGCGAGTCGGTCACCGAGGAGGACAGGCTAGCAGAGGGGCAGGCAGAGTGACATGTCATAGATCTAGTATTGGGGAGGAGTCAGTCCCGGCAGATGCCCCAACACAGTAGCACCCTGGGTGGGCATTGGAAAACGCCATCTTGTGGGTCAATACTTCCCCCACCCCATGTCCTGCAGGGTTGCCTGCCTAACCCTTGTGGGGATGGGAGATGGAGAGCTTAGAGTGGCAGTGCCAGCAGCAGCCTTCGGCTTTCCCCTGGAACCAGTCGCCTTGCCCGCCTCTTTCCCCAGCAAGATCGCCTGGTGCTGCCTATGAAGATGCATCTTCATGCTGCTGGTTCCATAATGCCCTGTCGATGAACCCCTGCTTAGGCTGAGTTTGCAGTGGCGACAGACAGCAAAGCGGGGATCCGCTCCCAACTCAAAGTGGTCCCACACGATGCTTGTCTTTCGTTTCTGTGGTGACACCACCAATTGCCCGCCTGAGCTCTCTGGTGTTGCCATAGAAACAGGGGTGTGGGATGAGACTGGGGAGAGAGCCTCGGCCTGCTGCTGCTCCTCCTCAGCCCCCACATCCTGGAGGCCCACCGCCTCCTCCTCCTCCCCCCCCTCCACTGTGCTGAGGACCTCGTCTAGGTCCATCAGCGGGCTCGTGGGCTGAAAGGAGAATGAAGGAGTTGGGGATACTCCTCCTCCTCTAATGGCACTGCTGCCACGTGCCTCTTGCAAACGGGCACTTTTCCCATTCCCACCCTCAAAAAGAGAACGCCGGGCACAAGTTGCAGAAGAGAGTGGCTCTGCCTGCTGCTTGTCCTGCTTCTGTTTTGGAGCAGTCAGCCAAGGAGTTGCCCGTTTGAGTTTCACAGGAGGAGAGGAAGCCCTGCTGGCAGACTGAGCCTTGCTGCTTTCAGCACGCCTGCTTTCTCTTTTCATGATGACTAACAAAATATTAATACTACTAATACTATGTATAAGGTACTACTAAGAATATGTATAAGAAGAATATAATATGTTTAAATGTAGGGAAATGGGACAAGAACAATAAAATATACTACTACTAATATGTATGAGAATATACTACTAAGAATATCTACAAGAATATAATAATATGTTTTAGAATATTACTAATAAATGTAGGGAAATGGGACAAGAAATGGGACAACCACTACTATAAGAAGAACAAAATATGAATACTACTACTAATATGTATGAGAATGTATACTAATAGACTACTAAGACTATGTCAAAGAATATAATAATAATATGTTTAAGAATAGGGAAATGGTGTGCGTATGCTTTCCCCAAAATGCTCAATCTGTGGCTGCCTGTTGAACTTGACAAAAGCAGCCCACTCCGTCGAAGTTACACAGAGAAGAAAAAGAGAATCCAATTTTTTTGGTATATTTGGTATATAGAAGATAGAAGGAAACACAATCAGGATTTAAGAGAGGGGAGGGGGAAAAAGAACCAACCACTACTATAAGAAGAACAAAATATGAATACTAATATAATATGTATGAGAATATATACTAATGGACTATGTGAAAGAATATAATAAAATATGTTTAAGAATATAAATGTAGGGAAATGGGACAAAAAGTGTGTGTATGCTTTCAAAAGAAAGCTTTCACAAAAGCAGAACAGTCAGGCTTTAATACAGGGAAGGGGGGGGGCAACCAACCCAACCACACACTCCAAAATTCAAAAATAAAGTTTATATTAAATCAAAGTAAGGGGAAAACACAGGGCAAACTAAGCTACAAGTCAGAAAGAAGCAAACAAACACACACACGCGCCAAACTAAACCTATATTAAATTAATCTATCTCCAAAGCAGGAGCACTAGCTAAGTAAGTGTTCCCTCCACGAACGCCAACCCACAAAGAGACACAAAACAGAAAGTTCTCAGGGTGGGTCTGCCTTAGTCCCCCCTCCAACGCTGGGATTGGAGGAGGATGCTTTCTGAGGAGATGAATTCTCATCAGGATTGGGAGTTGAATGTGCCTGTCATCGCTTCCAAAAAAATAATAATAATAAAAAAAAAAAACCCAAACCCCGATTTTTAAAAAAATATTGCACGTGAACCACAGCACGCAGAAAGTTGAGAGTGGTCTCAAAATGACCCCCATCCACGACTCTCTGTGCACAAGAATTTTCAGAACGATAGCTTAAACCCCCCCCCAGTTATCCCCGATTCTTTCCCTCAATGCAATCCTATGGGCGAAAAGCCGAAACGGAGCCCCGCGGTTGACCCTATTTTTAAAAAACTTCTAGCCCGCGACCCGTACGATGCAGAAAGTTGAGAGTGGTCTCAAAATGACCCCCATCCACGACTCTCTGTGCACAAGAATTTTCAGAACGATAGCTTAAACCCCCCCCCAGTTATCCCCGATTCTTTCCCTCAATGCAATCCTATGGGCGAAAAGCCGAAACGCAGTTTGAGCCCCGCGGTTGACCCGATTTTTAAAAAAATATTGCACGTGAACCACAGCACGCAGAGAGGTGAGAGTGGTCTCAAAATGACCCCCATCCACGACTCTCTGTGCACAAGAATTTCCAGAACGATAGCTTCAAAAACAACGTAGTTATGCGCGATTATTTGCCGCAATGCAATCCTATGGCGAAATGTTTTCAAGATGGCGACCGGAGCGCTCCGACTGAACTCGGAGCTCCGAAAAATGGTCGCTTCTCTTCGCCTTGCTTCTAGGGGGTCCGCGGTCCGCTCCTACTCCGCCTCTGGGTAAGGCGGAGCAGGCCAATCCGCTACTGCTTCTACGCTCCTAATCGGAGCGGAGCACATCCCTAGTACATAGAATACCTTTCTTACACCTCGACTGTTTCTATTCTCTCTGTAGTGTAATCTATAGTAAAAGTGTGAGTTCCTTCTCACAGCAAACCTAAATAAATTGGATCTGAAGAACATCCAGGAGTAGGATGCACACAATAACTGTGATACTGCTTTAAAGTTAGATCCTTGAACAACCAGATATGAAGCATACTCTACTGACTGCAGTTCCAGAATTACATTTTAATATGCCCCTACTGAAACCAGAATTCAAGAGTAGTAGAGTGTAGATTATAATGAACCCAACAGAAAAATAAAGTGACAGAATAGGGAAAATTGCTCATCCCTGTTCTCACTGCTTTATTTATTTATTTATATACCGCCCCACAGCCGAAGCTCTCTGGGCAGTTTACAACTCTCTCCCGTTCCCATTTTTCACCACTTCCTGTTCTGCAGAAGCCTGCCATTTTCTGTGGAGTAATGATTTTCTCCAGTCAAAAAGTATTTGTCTGTGGCATTTAGTTCCTCTTATTAAAGATCCTCATATTTCCTATGTTGTGCTACTGTAGTACTTCTTGCAGTCAGTCAGTGTATTGATTAGTATGTTAAAAGGAAGAATCTAATAAAAAGCTTCTAATTGGCAGACAACCTTGTAATCTATAGAAGAAATTGAATTGACCTGGATGGAATTTCTAATGGGGGCATGGACATATTCAGATTTGGGGATGGGGTGTGTGTGATTTGGTAAAGAGATGATATTTCCACCATACAATTGCTAACTCCATTAGCATAATGTCATCACCCTCTTCTGTTGAGACCCCAAGGCAAAAATAGAGGGAAAGGTGTCAGTGAATGTTCCTTCTTCTTACACACACACACCTCCCTAGAAAGTTTGTTGTGGCACCTGCTGTGTCAGCATTGATTTCATTAAACCCCCAAAGTGTAATTCCATCTTCGGCCTGCACTCATTATCATTCATCAAGATTTCTCCTCTTGACAGCCCTTCAGCTGTCGTTTTCATCTCGTGCCACTTCCTTCTTGAGAACCCTTTTCAATTTTCCACATTGCTAATAGAGCCGAAGGCGACAGTAAAAATCATTTGGGTCCGTCGGCAGGATCGATAATTTTATGTGCCATGCATTTCAGAACCTGTCCAGTAACAGACACATATTTATCAGCAGAGGGGCCATATTTAAGCCATCATACACTGTCAAACAAACCCTCCTCCCAACAGAGCTTAAAATTTATTGAACAAACTAGCGGCAAGCTTCACATGCAAAGAATGGCTTGACGCACAGCCCGGATAAAGAGGGCTTGCAATGATTTTTCTGTAAGATGAGCAAAAAGGGGATGATCAATCAAAGTGCTGCCACTTCTTCTGCATCCTTTAGTTACAGCTAAAGGATCCAGGAGGGAAGGTAGTTGCAATCCTATCTGCACTCACACCAACAAAGAGCTTTTATGCATAAGAAAATGGCTATTAATCTGTTATCTCTGCTTTTGGTTTCATCTTGGAATTGAGATCTGAGCACTACAAGAAGAGCATTTCATTTCCTGCTTTTCTGTGACATAACCTCTAGGTGGCACTGTGGTATAGTGCAAATACACATGGGGAAATAGGACTTCCTTTCACTTTCATAATTAAATGCCATGTTTTCTCTGCTGTAAAAGAAAAAGAACTTGTTGAAAGTGTTGGTTAGACATGGAAGAAAAACTAGAGGGTCACAATGTTGTCTAAAGAAATTGTAAACAGCCATTTACAAGGAATGACAAGTGCATGATAAATGCCTTATGTAGAAAAAAACCAAAGTCAATAGCACAATAATAGCTCTAGAAACAAAAGCTAATGTAGCAAAACCATCAGTCCTTAACATTAAATTTGTGCTCCGTCCTATATCAACCATGCAGGGAAGATAGAAATCAATGCATGACAACAATGCAATGCCATGATAGTGTCACCCTACCCTGCTTACAGCTCTTTACAGTCACAAAATGCAAAATCTGGCTGCCAGGGAGAGCCTGCATCCATGATTAGAAGGGCAGCCACTATTGCCTGCAGCCTCACAAGCTGTATTGACTAAAATAGAAGTGTTTAAATTACGCCACCATTTTTCCAGGTAAGATCACATCATTGTTGGACAAAGGAGTGGCCTCTGATCAACCGTAGTATTCTATTACTTACATATCTATTTAATATTTATATTTATTAGATGCCTATAAAACATAGTGCAATAAAAAACCAACACCTACACAAATGTCACCATAGAACTAGAATTATGTAGTAAATTTAGAGGCTGAAATCACCAACAATGTCACAAGGACTGAAATCACAAGAACTGAAAAGGCCTGGGAGAAAGAAAGAAAGAAAAAATGAAAGCAACCTGTGCACTAGGCTGGAGTATTCCATAACCGGGGTGGGGACCACTGAAAATGCCCCCTCTCTCATACTATGCCACCCTCCAAGCTTCCAAATACTTGTGATGAGGGGATTTGAAGAGGGATGCAGCTGTAGATGACGTTAAGAGCCATAGGCATACATAAGAAGAGGTGCTCCATCAGGGCCACATTGTGTCAAGCTTTAAGTCAAAACGAGTCATATTTCTTCTGTGCCATGCCTGAATTCCAACTGAATTCTTGCACTTGCAGACTTACAATGCTGTACTGGTGGCACAAAGGCATTGCTATTCCAGGGTATCTCTCCCTCAACCCACATAATACAATGACCCACCCAGTGGGGATATGATGGTGCTGAAGGAATTATTGAAGGATCACTTGCCACAGTGCTCTGGAAACTTTCATTTTACTGACTTATGAATGTAGAGCAGGGGGAGGTGATTGGAGGAACAAGAACTAGGAACCCAGGCTCCTCAAATAAAATGTTTTGCAATTTGAGTGAACCCTGGAGGAAAGTCTGGGAACCCTGATTCACCAAGCTATACGGCTAAAATAAAATAAAGTAGTAAATTAATAACAATATAATATATATTTGTTGTTGTTGTTGTTGTTGTTGCTGTTGTGATGACGACGACGACGACGACGATGATGATAGAATGCTCTCCCCAGGGAAATTCCCCAGGCATCAACTTTGTTTTCTTTCTGTCACCAGTTAAGACTTTATTATTCTACCAAGCCTTTTAAAACTTTATTATTTTCATTTCTTTTGCAGGTAGGTGTTTTAAACCTTTGTTTGATTTATTTATTACCCTCCCTCCCTCTCTCCCTCCCTCTCCCTCTCCCTCTCTCTCTCTCTCTCTTTAGAGTTCACCATCTCTCATTTTTGTGCATTCTATTGGGATCTCTCTCTCTCTCTTAATCTTTTTGGCTTATGTATTTGCTGCAGTGTTTTTATCATCGTGGTCTTGAACTGTTGTGTTTTATTTTATTGTATGCTTTTATTTGAAAATAATTTGATGACACCTAGAGAAACTGTTTTATAGGCATAAAAAATTGGCCAGCTGAGAGGCGAAAATAGCTGGATGCTTACTTTTCTGGCAACCAGCACAATAACACCCCCCTCAAAAAAGGCCATTTCATTTTGTTGCTGGTCCCCCACTGGTCCCCCACAGACTAAATCCCACCTATGCAGCATTTCTTTAAACTGCTTAAAAGACAGCAGCTTGTGCTGCATCCTTTTGCTGGGCTGGTTCTACATGGGTAGGCAACCAGTGCTGTCCATCTGTTTCAGACTACAACTTTTATCATCTCTGACCATTGGCCATGGTGACTGGGGATGGTGGGAGTTGTAATCCAAAACTTCTGGAGGGCACCAGGTTGTCTACTCCTGTTCTTGAATGTTTTTTTCTGCCCTCCTACCGAAGAACATAGGTAATGTTATACTACCTCTTATACCAGGCCAAGCTATTATTCCATCTTTCCCGTTATTGTCTACTATATGACTAGCTATGTCTCTGCAGTGTTTTGGGAGGACAATGAACTAGTGCAACCTAAATAAAAATGCAATATATTTTATTATGGTGGGGAAGACCAGGTATTCTTGTGCTTGCCTGCGCCTTAGTCTGCTGGTCAAGTGATAACTGTTGATGAGCAACCTTAAGGACTGGTTAGTCTCCTGGCTAGTTATCATTCTTTATATTAAACTGGTTTTGGACCAGATTGCGCTTTAAATTCAGTATGCCATTAAATAGAGGTCTGCCCTTTGTTAGCCCTTGAAACAAAGGACCAACCTTTGCAAAGTAGGGCACTCTGATCTCTCTCTCTCTCTCTCTCTCTCTCTCTCTCTCTCTCTCTCTCTCTCTCTAATAAAATAAAAATAAAACCCCAAAAAAACTCCATGACATGACCTAATTAGTAGTAAAACATTCTTCCCCCCTCCACTCCATTCCTCCCCCTCCCCCCTCCACCTTGTATAACATTTCTGAGATTTGATTAATGGCACATAAATATTATGCATATATGGGGGGGGGAGATTTGTATATGCTGATTATTATCAACCTCCATGCATTCAGAAGAAGGTCTGAACACAGCCTACACATGTACAGCATGTGCGGAGGTTGTGGGTGATCGATCAGAAATCCTGTCATTTTCAGAGAAAGACTGATTATTACACACATTCAGGGCATCTTTACATTTAGGAGAAATCACATTGCTTAACTGGGGCATTTGCTTTGTGCTTATTGGCGCGATTGTTATGGGCTGCTTTACATGGACAGAGAGAGGTGACCATGTGGTTTGAATTGAATATTTCCCCTCTAAGTGTGCTTTGTTCACTTCCATTGAGACTGTGTGTGTCATCTAGTGGCAGAAGATCCTACTTTCCCCCAGGATATTACTACGTTAAATGTGGTTCTTTTCAAGACAGAGTTTGCAACAGATGCTGCAGGAGACATTCTGGCAGTTCACGACGTAATTTAAAAGACCCACAAACTCTTGTGAGTGCCCAATCACAAGGATGCAATAAATCACTCATTTAGAGGGGCAGCAGAGTACACACATTCCAACCTTACACTGAGGATGCTGCTCCCTCTTTTCCACATATGTATATTAATAGACATGTTATGTGAACAGGGCTATATATGCAAACACATCATTTGATGATTTTGTGAACTACCCAGAGAGCTTCGGCTATTGGGCGGTATAAAAATGTAATAAATAAATAAATATTATCTCTACTCAATTATTGTACACCCAGTGAGAGGACTGATTCCACTGAAAATCATTGCATTTGAGGTGATGCTAGGTAACACAAACATTCTGTCTGTGATGTTATATCTGCGACAGCAAATTTACACATTCCACAATATAGTCATTATGCAGTCTACATGCATGTGTGGTGTAGTGGCTAGAGTGTGGGACTGGGAGTTGGGAGATCCAGGTTCTAGTCCCCACTCAGCCATGAAGCTCACTGGATGACTTTGGCCCAGTCACAGAGTCTCAGCCCAACCTACCTCACAGGGTTGTTGTGAGGATAAAATCGAGAGAAGGAGGATTATGTACAACATCTTGGGTTACTTAAAGAGGAAATAAGGTGGGATATAAATGTAATAAAAAGTAATAAATGTGTGAACTGGTTATAAAAAGAGAGGGCAAAAAGATAGTGCAATTTAGGAAATGGGGTATTCTGGAATTGAATGCTAATATTCAGACATTCTATTTTCCTTTAAAGGGATTCTGTCCAAGACTGCAACTGATTGGGATAAAATGTATTTTATTCATACATGTGGTTTATTACAAATGTATTATGAGATTAAAATTATGAAAATTTAATCAGGATGTAGAAAAATTGATTTTGGTTTAGAAGGTATGCTTGTACACATTCAGTGTTAATGAAAATCTTTTAAAATGCAATTCTAATATGTTATGCATCATAGTTAGTAAGATTGAATCCTTCCCCTGTTCACTGCTTTCCAGTCTAATCTGTGTTGACCCCTTTTTTCCTAGCTGGATTCAGAAACAAGACATAAAACTACCTATGAAAAGAAAATGTGTGTGAGAGAGAGAGAGGTTGCAAAGGTAAAATGGAGAGCACTGGAATCTCTATCCCATCTGCTACCACTTCTTCTCTTGCGATCAACACACACAAACACACATACACATGCCCTTTCTACACCACAAGGGTGTAGGGATGCAGGGGAGATGATCCTGGACTTTCCTGCTTCTGGGATTGTTGCCCTGTATCTAAACAGCCACGCTACATCCCAGGCGTTGTGCCCATTGTGGCTGCCATTTTTTTTCTTAAAGAAGAGCTGGAGCGCACTTGAGCTCCAGCGATAAAAAAGGTAAGGGAGGGGGGGGAAAGCCCCAAGCCCTCTCCCCTCACCCATTCCCGATTCCTCCCGGCCTGGCTCCTTCCCTCTACTGACCCCCGCTACTTGCAGGGACAAGGGAAGAAGCCAGGATGGGCGCCCACATGTCCTGCGGTCTCGGGATGATCCTGAGACTGCAGGAAGAATCAGGTTTTCCCAAGGATTATTTATCCCTGGGAAAACCCATGCTCATCCCCCCCCCTTGCCCCTGGGAGTCCCTTTGCGTCATTTGGACGCACAGGGACTTGGCTGTGACCAGCCCAGATTTTCAGGCTGGTGTAGAAATGGCCAAACACACACACACACACACACACACACACACACACACACACACACACAAACACCTGTCCCTGGCAAGGAGCATCTGTGGGACCTTCCTCCATTTACTCAACTTTTGATTATATTGGTACACCATTTCATTACTTTCAATGACTTTGATGCATGCATAATTTATCTCTGTCATATAAGATGATGCATTTGAACACATCGATATGATCACAAATGGATCACAATTGTTCACATGTTGATTGGGCACTGGTGTTTTAAATCCCCCCACAAATTGAAAACAGTACACAAACGTTAACACAATGCTGGACACACAGGGCAGTGATGCCAGCATGACAAGTGCATATGGACTGTTTGTTGACTGGATAATCCATAGCAGTCCCCTGACCTCAGTGGTCTCTAAGCTCCAAGGATGGCTGTCCCTGAATTCACCCCTGTTTACAAATGACCCAAAGCTGGTACATTGTAGCACCTAGAAAGACCCTGGCAGGATCTACACTGCTGTTTTATAATGGTTTATAACAGTATTGACAACAGTTGGGGCCCAGGACACTTTCCACATACTGCTTTCAAACTGCTTTCAAAGTGTTATTTGGTGTAGATCTGCCCCATGAGGGCCATGACAAGTTGTATTTTTAGATGTAAGTTATTTTAAATGTAGATCTAAAATTGCAAGCAATTGCCGTAACAAACAAACAAAAATGTCCCATACAGGTATCCATATAGGGGAGTGATGATTGGCGGCAGCAAGCTGTTGGCTCTTTTATTTGTTATCACTGTGTATTGAGTAAAGTGGCCTGAATTTGGTAGAGAACACCAGACTGGAGGTCACATTTGAAAACGACTAAACTGCAACAGGTCACAATAACACAGTGGGAAAAAGAGGGTTGGAAGGCAGTTGTCTCTCCACACACCGAATTTAAAGCACATCCTGGTTCACTGCATAGCAGGATTTTTCTTGATGAAACAAGGGGGGGAATGAGCAGAAAAGCTTACAATCAAAACCTGAGTGATACAGGCAGATTTGTCTTTGTGGCAGGTAGGAGTCTTGTATAACTCCCTGGAGCAAATAGAGTAAT
Source organism: Elgaria multicarinata webbii (assembly GCF_023053635.1). Classification (NCBI taxonomy): domain Eukaryota; kingdom Metazoa; phylum Chordata; class Lepidosauria; order Squamata; family Anguidae; genus Elgaria; species Elgaria multicarinata. The sequence continues at coordinate 71,352,645 of NC_086172.1, read as the reverse complement.
GAGGTTAGTGATGAAAAATAAGCCACGGTTGAATCACAGAGAAGCATGCAAGGGAGAGAGGGGGGAAGGAGCAAAACAGAACCAGCAATAGCTGTGGGTCATCTAACTGACAACTATGCAATGGCAAACAACAACAACAGCAACAACAACAACAACAACCAAGGCAAAAGAAGCCTCTGGATATTTGCAAGAAGGATGAATCAATAACGGCTAGCTGCAAAGCGCTAGGTCGTTCTTCAGCAAGCTTTCTTCCAATGCCAGTTTAAAGCTCCCCCTGTATCAGTGCAATGCATGGCCTAATGTTAAGCTCCAAAGGACGAACTGATTTCCCAGGGCACCTTGTGTACAACAGCTGGAATGCTAGAACTTTAGAGAAGGGGGTCACAACTCTGAAAAGGTGTCTGTTCAAACAGGCCTGCCTCCCCCCCCCCCCACCTTTCCTTAAAAGTGAAGTTCATGAGACTGGGGGCCTTGCTAGACCTGCCGGGATAAGCCGGCAGGGAGGCGGGGCGACGGCGTGCAAACTTTAACGCGCGCCGCCCAGCCTCCTAGACGCACAACGCGCAGGGACGACGGAAGCCCTGCAGCGCCGGCCATTTTTTAAAACGTTTAAAGGGGCCACGTGCGCCCGAAGACTGCGGAGAAGGTAAGGGTTTTTTATTAGTTAAACCCCCCCCATCCGCTCCTGATCCCTTCCTGATCTTTCTCTCCCTCCATGTCCCGTGTGTCGTCTCCCCTCCTTTTCCCTCCGTGTGTGTGTGTGTGTGTGTGTGTGTCTGTCCTGTGTCATCTCCCCTCCTTTTCCCTCCGTGTGTGTGTGTGTGCGTGTGTGTGTGTGTCTGTCCTGTGTCATCTCCCCTCCTTTTCCCTCCGTGTGTGTGTGTGTGCGTGTGTCCTGTGTCGTCTCCCCTCCTTTTCCCTCCCGGGATCTTCCCAGCCGATGGGCACAGCGCTCAGCGCTGTGGCCAGTCCGCGGCTTTTTGTGGCTACTCGTGAGTAAGCGATTAGCCGCAAAAAGCCACGGAAGTCCCTAGACCTTCCCCAGCTCCGGCCTCAGGCCGGAGCTGGGGAAAAGGCGCGCCATAAGCGACTTCGCTTATGGCGGGTAAGACCAGGCCTCAGCGCGGCCTGTCTCCGGATTCCCCTGTGCGTCATCTGGACGCACAGCAGGGAAGCCGGGACAGAAGGCGCGCTAAGGCCTCGTCTAGGAAGGCCCTGGGTTGGTTCCAGCTTCATTGCTGGTGGCCAAAGTATTCCACTGGATCAGAAGACTCCTATGGACAGAAGGAGCCCAAAATAGAAATCAGAAAGGGACAAAAGTGCTTTGCTTCCAAAGAGAGCTTCTCTAATATCCGTTATATATGGATGGGGCCTGGAACAAATTGTTGTAATGTGAATTGTTCCTGCTCACTGTTTCAAGTCATTTAACCATGGGCTTATCTGCAATACTGTACTCTATTCCCCCTTCCACCCAGCTTTCTGTGCCCCCCTGCAGCATTCTGTCCCCACTGAGCATGCTCAGTCCATATTGGGCTTAGTTATGGGGTCCCCCACCCACATTAGGTTGTTGCTTTTTTTTCTAAAGATCCTTTGTACATTTGCAAACCTTGGGGTTCATCCAAATTTGCTGATACCCCCTCTTCTACATGGGTGGTGCCATTTTGGCTACATATGCAATAGCAATCCTGCCTGAACATCAGAAATAGAGGGAACAAATGGCAACTGTTCAGTGCTTCTGTTCAGATTTCAAGATGCTTCACCCTATCACCCTTCTCCCCTCCCCAAGCTTTCTACCCTTTCTCAACAGTTGAAGTCAACCTTCATAGAATCATAGAATGGAAGGAACCTATAAGGCCATCAAGTCCCTGCTCAATGTAGGAATCCACATTAAAGCATACCTGACAGATAGCTATCCAGCAGGATCTTTAATGCCTCTAGTGTGGGAGAGCCCACTACTTCCCTAGGTAATTGGTTCTATTGTAAAACATCAGAAAGTTTTTCCTGATGTTCCAACAGAATCTGGCTTCCTGAGCCCATTATTCTGTTCTGCACTCTGGGATGATCAAGAAGAGATCCTGACCGTCCCCCATGTGAGAACCTTTCAAGTAGGGCTGTGCACGCCCCCCCCCCCCCCGATCTGCTTCTCTTCCAGATTCGCAACTTCCAGATCGGGTCCGCTCCACTCCACTCCGCCTATATTCCGCTCCGGTTCGCTGCGAAGCTCTGGATCCAGATCGGAGCTCCGCTTCCCCCCCCTCATAGACTTGCATTGAAATCCAAAAAAGCCTACAACTTTTTTCTGTTAACATTAGAAACCTCAAACTTGGCACCATGATAGCTTATCCATGTATACACATGCATGCCAACCCTCAAGCAAATCCAAGCATCCCCTGATTTTGGGGGAAATTTTGAAAATCGGACAACCCATTTTCAGACATGGGATTTACTCCGACATTTTGACAGATAAAAAAACTTTGAAGCAGGGACCCTCACAGATGCCATCTAGATCCACATGCATGCCAAGCCTCAAGTAAATCCAAGCCTCCCCTGATTTTGGGGGAATTTTTGAAAATCGCACACCCCAGTATCTCAGGGATTTAAAGCTGCAGACAGCTCAATGGGGCCATTTCAAAGGAAATCCCAACATGCCATGAATTGAGGAGTAGATAAACCTAGATATGAATTTTCTTCCACACTTGAAAAATTTATTTGGAACTTCAAAAAGTCTAAGTGAGCGCAGGAAGGACTTATCCCCTGAGTCAAAGCAAGACACACACAAACCATCCCTGCGAGGTGGGCACAGAGGAGGAGGACAGGCAGCACTGGGAGCAAGCATGCCAGAGGCTTGTGGGTTGAACCACAAAACCCATCATGTAGTACAGCTGCCAGGCACCAGGAGGGCAGAGAGGCAAGCAGAGATATGCCATAGATCTATGGGGGAGTCAGTCCCAGCAGATACCCCAAAACAACAGCACCCAGGCAGAGGCGGGAAGGCAGGCATGGAGCAGACATTTCTGGGGGCACAAGGAAGTGAGCCAAGGATTGTTTCAAAGCCAGTAATGCAAACCATCCCTGTGAGGCGGGAGCAGCACAGAGAGATGCCTTTTCTTTTGCATCCCATAACTAGGAGGCTAGGAGGATAAGAGTAAAGCTTTGTGATCCTTGCTTCAGTGTTGATTGACTGCATTGTGATGATCACAGCCATTATTAAACAACAACAAAATAATAACGTTAATAATAGCAGTATTAATTAATATTAATAGCAACAACAACAACAACAATAAGGAGTTGAACCACAATGAAAGCCTGCCTGACTTCACTGAAGAGGAAAAGCCAGGAGAGCTTGGGCTATGGGGTGTAAATATAAAATGGAATAAATAAATAAATAAACAAAGGAGGGGTGGAATTAAAAGCAGCAGTGTTTCTGAATAAACAACAACAAGATTTTTTTTTAAAAGGCTATGCCTGTCTTTTACCAGTAAGAGGAAAGTGGATGTGCCCAGGGGGAGGGGGATATGCCAATTTGACTGCCCCTAAGTAAGTACCAGTCTTTAAGAAGCTACCTGACACTTCAACTCATGACAGGCATTAGCTTCTAGAAGTTCTTGATTGTTTAATCTTTGGAGTGTTTGGATGACCCTCCAAGGGCAGGACAGTGTGTGCACTGGGTACGTCCACATGCCCTAGGGGACCTCATCCCCTTGCACCACATCTATTCAGTTGTTCACCGAGGATAGGGTGGGTAGCAGTGCTGTGTTTCCTATCTGTTATTTATTTGCTTAGTATATGATTTCAGGTTGTGTTTGTGCTTTTGGTGGGGCTACTGTTTAAAAAAACACTGGGAAAAGTCCGTTCAGAGACTAAGAAAAGAAGTTTCCCAGTATCCCAAGTTACGAAGTATCCCGTTTTGCCTATCCCCCCCTCCAACTTTGGGATTGGAGGATGCTTCATCAGGTGATCATGACTGGGAGTTGAATGTGCCTCTCAGCACTTCAAAAAGGTACCTCTCCCGCTTTTTTTACCCTATCTTTTAAAAAATTATAGCAAGCAAACCGCACCACACAGAGTGTTGAAAATAGGCTCAAAATGACCCCCACCCACGACTCTCTAAGCACACCAAGTTTCAAATAGATAGCTTGAAAAACAAAAAAGTTATCCACTAATCTTTTCCGCAATGCAATCCTATGGGTGAAAAAATCCAAAATGGTGGACGGAGCGCTCCGCGAAAAGAGGAGCGCTCCACTTATGGTTGCCTCTCTTCGCCATGCTTCTCCAGCCCCCCGATTTGCCTCTCCTCCGCCTCAAGTGGAGGCGGATCACCCCAATTCGCTGTTGCTTCTCCAATTCTAAGCGAAGCCGATCACACCCCTACTTTCAAGTGCTTGAAGAGTGTTATAATGTGTATCCTCAGTCTTCTATTCTCAAGGCTAAACATGCCCAGTTCTTTCAGGCCCTTTCTACACTATAGTTGTAGAAGGAAGGAGAGGGGGTGTTCCCAGACTTACCTGCTTCCGGGATCATCTCCTTCAGTCTAAATGGGCCGTGCAACGTCATGGGCATCATGCCTGTCATGGCCACCATTTTTTTAAAGGGCCAGAGCTGGAGCGCACCTGTGCTCCAGCAAAAATTTAAAGATAAGAAGAAGAAAAAACCAAAAAGTCCCAACCCTGCTCAGGGCGCTAGGCTCCCCACATCCTGGCTCCTTCCCTCTGATGACCCCCGGTACTCAGGGGGAAGAGGGAAGAAGCTGGAACAGGTGCCCACACTGCCCACAGTCCTTAGGATCATCCCAGTACCACATGTAATACAGGGATAACTGAGGTCTCAGTTAGCCCGGGGAAATGAAGGGATCATCCCTCCCTGATCCTGGGATCCCCTGTGAATCATTTGGACACACAGGGATGATCCCGGTATGATTTCTCCAAAAAACAATGGTGTAGAAAGGGCCGCAGTCTCTCCTAATAGGGCTTTGTTTCCAGACCCCTGATCATACTAGTTGCACTCCTCTGAACCCCCTCCAGCTTGTCTGCATCCTTCTTGAAATGTGGTGCTCAGAATACCATTAAGGCAACCTACAAATACCATCATTTAGTACACTTGATATAACCACCATTTTATCTTCAAGGCTTCCTAGGATTTTCATCTCTTCTCTTTTCATTTTGTTTTGTTTTGGCTCTATACCTGAGGCTACTAGCCTAGGTAAAGTGCATTACAAGCTCGTTCTTTATAAACTTACTTTATTTCAGAATTATGCATGACTAAAATATCCTGTGTCTCTCCGTAAGGTCATTACAAGTGCATAGATGTTCACTGTTTTGATGGTATATCAGTCTCTGAAGGGGATCTTTCATCAAGGTAGAACGTGACACATAAGTCTTTGCCCACAGTCACTCGGCCCCTTGGAGTGAAAATCAAGAGGAAGAGATCCATGTCAGATCATCCATTTCAAACATCTGAAAGTTGCCTCATTATTACCATCTGCGCTGCAAAAGCAGCCAGAGGAATGGAATCCCCATTGTGTGTACCTCTCACAATCACAGGGGTGGGCCCTTTGCCCAAAATACCTTAATGAAGTGCCTTACTGTGGATATCATGTACAAGATAATAGCAAGAGCAGGCAGCTTCAATTATGGACTTTTTCTTCAATAGAAAAATGAAATGCCCCTCTTGAGATGTAGAAGGATTGCTTCAAATAGCACCCTGCCACCTTGCTCTGTGTTTTTGTTTCTTTAGTGTTGGAGGGATAACAGATAGGTGGGCAAAGAAATAAGCATTGATCTTTCATGAGCTTGAGTGTCAGTGTTTTTGATCTTGAATCACCACAAGCCCAAGCATCACCAAGAGTGCGTACACAGAGCTTCCCCAAGTAGGGTGAATGAGAAGTCTCTACATCTTTGAACAAGAGCTCTAGGTCTTTCCAAGGAGTCCCTCAGTATGCATTGAGTAATTATACTGTGACTAATGATTTCATTGTTACTCTACCCCATCTTGAGGGTTCTAGTCCAAGAGGTCCAGAATTGGGATCTAAATCTGTCCCTCTCGGGTAGGGATGTTTTGAGAGCCCCATGCAGGGGTGGAGTTCGATGGACTCTCCCCCATCCCCGCTCAGCCTGCTTGACACTGTTCACCAAATGCTGCACAATCAGTGAACACCCCACAGCTGCCAGCTCTTTGATGCAAGCTGCCATTTTTACGCAAGATGGCAACTCCGTAATCTTTGTATTTTTAATGTTGTGAAAATGGCAATGGTAAAGGGTCATTTCTGCAACATTAGAGGTATTAAGGCCCGCTACACCTCTAATGTTGTGTAAATGGCCCTCTGTGGCCACCATTTTGTGCAACATTTAAAGTATGCAAATTATGAAGCTGCCATCTTGCATAAAAATCGCAGCTCGCGTCAAGGAGTGGGTAACTGCAGGACACTCCTGGACTGTTCACTTAGCCCTCCAGGGGCTTGCTTGTCCTGGCGACCAGGAGAGGGTGGCAGCAGCGACTCTGTGAGCACTCTGCCAAGCATGGGCATGGTTGAGTCTATCCATCCCTACTCTGGCTTTCCCAGAAGGTCATGTTCCTTTCCCTCAGCCACCTTTGTGCTGTTTTTTCCCCATTCTAAAAGATTAAAATGTCTCACCTAAGGTTTAATTACTGGCAATGAGAGCTTTAAGTTAAAGTATGCTGGTATTTTGGCCATGCCCACCTTGCCTTCTGCCCTGCCCACCATTGGAATGTGACTTTCAAGAGCTTCTCTGAAATGGAATTCAGCCCTCAGGTTGAAAGAGGTTCAACAACTGTGCTCTAGTCTAACAGCCAACTCTGTTACATATTTCCTCAGACGTCCTACAGAGTTGTTATTTGTGCATAAAATTTCAGCCTAAAACATATAAAATGCATAAAATAAAATGAACAAGAACAGATTGATAGCAATGATAATGTTTGCACATGGTTTTCACCACCAGGAACTTGTTAGGTTCTGAAAGATATAACAGCCTTATTTGGGCATATGCTCGTGGCTCCAAACTTTCAGGGGATTGGCACTGTTTTTAACTAGCAATTAACTTTGGTAAATACCATTGAGGACCAAAATCTGATATTCAAAGCAGTTCACTGTCCAAAGATGTGGCAGCTAAAAGGAAACCAAATGGAGTGGAAATATTGAGTCAATGTGGTTTACTAGGATCTGAAACAGATGAAGAATTTAATGTAAAGAGCACAAAGCCTGAGGATTAAAAAAAAGAAAAAGAAAAGGTCTTGCTTTGTGATATCATCTAAATGTACCTGTTTCTGACTCCTCAGCCCCCTTTCACACTTTATAAGCATGAATATGGTGGCACATGATTCATGGGAAGCAGAACCCTGCTGGGGTATGTCTACATGAAAGGGGTTGCCCTGGGGTGGCTTCGCAGTAGCGCCACGTCATCTACATGATGCAGCCGCCATTGCAAAGCCATCAGGGAGCAAGCCCTGGAAACTCCAATCCAAAAAAGTCAGGCACTTACCCTGACTTTTTCAGCAGTGGAGCCCATGGCGCCCCCTGATTGGTCACCATGGCCATCCCCACACCTCTGGAAAAGTAAAAAACAAAATGGGCGTGGAGAGGAATGGGGCCATTCCTCCCCCATTATTATTTTACTATCTGTATCTCCGCAGCTGTGCAAATACAGATAATAAAAATAAAAATGAGGGGTTAGGAACAGCCAGCCAGAGGGAGAAGAGGAGAAGTGGTTCACCCCGAGTCCCTCCCCTCAACTTGCGCCCTCCCTCTGGCTGCCTGTTCCTCCCCCCAATTTCTTTTTTATTTTTATTATCTTTATCTGTGCAGCTGCGGAGATACAGATAATAAAATAAAAATTTAATGGGGGGTAGGAATGGCCCTGTTCCTCTCCTCCCCCCTCCCTGTGTTTTTGTTTTGTTTTGTTTTTACTTTTAAAGACAGGGGAAGTGTACACCCCTCCCTGCTTGGTGTATACACATTGAACAGAGGCATCCGAAGAGGGAAAGTCTGTCTGTCTGTGAATATTGTGGGGAGGGCGATGGTGTCAGGGCTGAGGAGGCATGTGACACTTGGGGAAGCGTACTGCTCATTAATTGTTTGGAGCCCTGCTCCCGTTATTTATTTCAGACAAGTTTCAATTGTAAAAATATCTCTAGTCCTAACCATTGCAACAGCACTATAGCCCAAAGCTGCTGAAACTATTTAGGGAATAATCCTATACATGTTCAGACAGAAAAAAAGCCCAGCAACTCCCAGCATTCCCCAGTCAGCCATTTTTCTCTGTATAAACATGCATAAGACCGCACCCTGAGTTGTTCTGATTTCACTTACAAGCCATACAAATGAGTTTTGATTGCTTTTGATTTGAAGTTAAGGTTGCATAAATGAATGGGTTGCCACATGAAAAATCATCGTCGTTGGACACACAAAGGTGAACAAAGACCGGGTGAAAAGGTTAACCTCCATCTTCGCCTCATTGCCTGATTTTTATGCTCTGCGTGTTCAAATAAACCCAGCAGTCTTGAATTCCCTCTATAAGCACCAATGGTCAGCTTTCCTCCTTACTGTTTGTTAATTTTAACTGCATGCTTTGAAATGATGGCCTGTGAAGGTTTTTGAGTGACAGCAAACAGTAGTGTTCCATCTCTTGTCTAAGAAGGTTTCTAGTAGGGGTGTGCACAGACCCCCCGCTCCGCTTCACTTGCAGATCCGCCATTTTCCGGATCGGGCCGCTCCGCCCTGCCCCCGCTCCGCCCACTTCCGCTCCGCTCCGCCCGGAGCTCCGGATCCGGATCCGGAGCTCCGTTTCCCCCCCCCATAGGCTTGCATTGAAAGCTAAAAAATTATACAACTTTTTTTCTGTTCAAGTTAGAAACCTCATGTTTGGCACCATGACACCTCATGGGGATATACACACGCACGCCAAGTTTCAAAGCAATCCCATCATCCCCTGATTTTTGGCAAATTTTTGAAAATCGGGCACCCCACACACAACATCCTTGCGAGGTGGGCAGGGGAGGAGGGAGGGAAGGCAGGCAGGCATGCAGCTGGCATTTCTGGGGGCATAAGGAAGTGAGCCAAGGATAAGCCAGTAATGCATATAAAATGGAATAAATCAATCAATAAACAAAGGAGGGGTGGAATTAAAAGCAGCAGTGTTGCTCAATAAACAAGAAGAACTTTTTTTAAAAGGCTATATCTGTCTTTTACCAGCAATAGGGGGACGTTCCCGGGGGAGGGGGAAGTAGCTGCCAGTTCAAGACACTGACAGCCACAGCTCTGAGAAGAAGTAAAACGCTCACTTCGACTCAGAACAGGCATTGCTCCACCACTGAAAAGTGACCATTCACTTCAACTCATGATAGGCATTGCTCCACCGTTTTACTCTCTTTGGAAGGCTCTAATGGCCTTCCAGTGCAGGAGAGAGTGGGGGCACGTCCACGATGAGATGCCCTAGGGGAGCTCATCCCCTTGCACCACATCGATTCAGTTGTTCCCCAAGGTTAGGGTGGGGAGCAGTGCTGTGTTTCTATCTCTTATTCTTGGCTTAGTATATGATTTCAGGTTGTGTTTGTGCATTTGGTGGGGCTACTGTGTTAAAAAACACGGGGAAAAGCCCGTTCAGATGAAGAAAGAGAAGTTTCCCAGAATCCCAAGTTACCTGTTTTGCCTATGCCCTCCTCCAACTTTGGGATCATCATGACCGGGAGCTGACTCTGCCCCTCAGCCCTTTGAAAAAGGTATTTTTCCCGCCGATTTTTTAAAAACGTCTAGCCTGCGACCCGTACGATGCAGAAAGTTGAGAGTGGTCTCAAAATGACCCCCATCCACGACTCTCTGTGCACAAGAATTTCCAGAACGATAGCTTAACCCCCCCCAGTTATCCCCGATTCTTTCCCTCAATGCAATCCTATGGGCGAAAAGCCGAAAACGCAGTTTGAGCCGCGCGGTTGACCCGATTTTCACAAAAATATAGCCCGCGACCCAGACAACGCAGAAAGTTGAGAGTGGTCTCAAAATGACCCCCATCCACGACTCTCTGTGCACAAGAATTTCCAGAACGATAGCTTAAACCCCCCCCAGTTATCCCCGATTCTTTCCCTCAATGCAATCCTATGGGCGAAAAGCCGAAAACGCAGTTTGAGCCGCGCGGTTGACCCGATTTTCACAAAAATATAGCCCGCGACCCAGACAACGCAGAAAGTTGAGAGTGGTCTCAAAATGACCCCCATCCACGACTCTCTGTGCACAAGAATTTCCAGAATGATAGCTTCAAAAACAATGTAGTTATGCGCGATTATTTGCCGCAATGCAATCCTATGGCGAAATGTTTTCAAGATGGCGACCGGAGCGCTCCGCCTGAACTCGGAGCTCCGAAAAATGGGCGCTTCTCTTCGCCTTGCTTCTAGGGGGGTCCGCGGTCCGCTCCTACTCCGCCTCTGGGTAAGGCGGAGCAGGCCAATCCGCTACTGCTTCTACGCTCCTAATCGGAGCGGAGCACATCCCTAGTTTCTAGGCGTTCGAAAATACTAACTGATAAATGTGGTCATTGAAGGAACATTGTAATCCAAACCAGTGAACTTTATTTCTACTGATCTGCAAGGTGGGGTTTTTTTGGGGGGGGGGGGATTAGTAGGAAATCCTGAAGAATTCTACCATCTACTAGCTGTTCACTTTGATTATTATTATTAGTATTATTTATTTATATAGCACCATCAATGTACATGGTGCTGTACAGAGTAAAACAGTAAATAGCAAGACCCTGCCGCATAAGCTTACATTCTAATAAAATCATAGTAAAGCAATAAGGAGGGGAAGAGAATGCAAACCATTTATAATTTCTAAACATATCCAATGATAGATAGATAGGGTTTAGGATTCAACACACACATACATGGTTATATTTATTTATATGACATTGGCATCAAGCTTAAAGCCCCATATATGCTAGAATAATCCTCATATTGCTCAATTTTTATTGTCAAAGTTGAGTGAAATTATCCTGGAATAAAGAATGTGAACAGGGCCAAACAAGTTGGTTCCTCCAAGAAAATGAATAAAAGATTTTTGACAAACATAAACAACGAAGGTAACCCCAAAATTTTGAAGCCACCTCAGGAGGTGAGTTTGAGCCATTATGAAAGCTTTCTTCATAGATGCATTTCCATGCTGGGGAAAACTCCCCTTCATGAATTCCCACCTACTATGAAGGATTAAAGGTCTGGAGTCACTTCCAAAGTGGAAAAAAAATCCTGACTGAACATGCCTGTTTTTAACAAGTTTGGAGCCAGGTTTGAGGTGGGGAAGTTGCCAAATCAGAAAGGTGTTAAATTTATTCATGCACATCATCTCACCATCATTTCATAATTATGTTAATACAAAGAATTCTTGCTCCATATATTTAAAATGTGAAAAGTTAACTGGTGTAACTTTCAGGCATGAGGAATATTTCCTGCATTTTCCCCTCTACATCCTCCTCTCTAATAGCAACGCTTGAAAGAGCGTTTTTCTCCTTTGCTTGGTTCCCTGTGGAATAGACAGCCCTTTGTCCTCTATTAAATATTGAGAACATCATTTATTGAGTAACCCCTGCTCAAGCTGTTTGACTTAAATTATAACCCCACTAGCAAAATCATATTAGAACAGATTGGAGCAAGCCTGCCTTTTAAAACAAAAAAAGGCCAATTTTGTACATATTCAGCCATTTGTGGGATTAACTTTCCTAATGAGTTCTTATGTGCATGCAGGCTTGGTTTGCGCGTGTGTGTGTGTGTGTGAGTGTGTGAGTGTGTGTGTTTTGGTTTGAGATGTGTAGAGCAGAATAAATTATTCATGACTCCCAATGAAATAAACAAAACAAAGCCAAAGAGGGCAGAAGAAAAAAACACCTCACTACAAATTCAGCCCTTTTTCCTGGGCCAGATCTACACCAAGCAGGATATTGCACTATGAAAGGAGTATGAAAGTGGTATATGGCATGTATCATGGGCCCCAATGGTTGTCAGTGCACTTCAGTACTGCTATAAAGTTTTATAGCAGCTCTCCAGGGTTTCATGCAGGAGTTTTTTTCTAGTCCTATTTGGACATGCCTAGGATTAAATCTAGGATCTTCTGTATGGAAAACATTTCCCAGGTGGTCTACCACTGATGACTCCCTCCCCCTGCACAATATGGCACCCATGTACTTCAGGGGGCCACCTTCACAGAAACATATTGAGAATTGCTTTCAGCTATTCACTGCTTTTCCCTGAAATTGGCTTTGATTTTGTAAGTGGTTGTATGAGTTGCCCCTAAGAGGTATTCAAAAGTGTGAGAAATGTAATATCTGGAACACCATATGAGGTGGAGGAAGTTTTTTTTTGTGTGTGTGTGTTTAATGAGCACTGCTTCTATTAGATTAACTTTGGATAAATATGTGAGAGCTTTGGGTCTGAGAGACCACTCAAATGTTCCACTGGGTGTGGAATCTAATTCAACTAATTAATGCACCAGTGCTGATAACACAGGCATCCTCAAATAAACTAGAAATGGGGCTGGTGTATCTACAGTCAATGACCTTTGATACACCCTAGTGCAAATTATTAAAACTTATGGTACCACTTTCCCCATATGTGTACAACGCAGATAAAAGTCTGGAAGAAAACTGAATAAGGCTTTTAAATATTTTATTATATTGGCTTTTTATATAACTTTAAATGCATCTGTGGGTTCACCTTCACCTTCTTTCGGAATTTATCTTTGTGAATTTGTTTCCAGACAAGCTGAGTTATGCCCTAGCAGCCTAGCTTCAGTTCTTGTTATAACTTCTTCTGTTACTCATTTTGAAATGATTTACTCTTGGTTTTGTTTTGTTTTTTGAACTGATCTCTAATGAATGAAAATCCTTTGGGGAATCCTTTTTGAGTGTGCAGAACATCCTATGTCTTGCTGTCTCTCTCTCTCTCTCTCTCTCTCTCTCTCTCTCTCTCTGTGTGTGTGTGTGTGTGTGTGTGTGTGTGTGTGTGTGTGTGTACATACACTAGCTGTCCAGCCCCATGCTCAATGAGGGATCTGCTATGCATGGTGCAAGTACACCATCCCTATAGATGGTTCCTTAAACTATCTGGTGGTGGTGGTGGGGATAATGTTCAGTCCTTAGCCTAATTTGAAAAGTGTTCTACAAGCAGTCAGTTCATTTCTATAGCAAGAGTAATCTTAGGGTGAAAGAAATGGAAAGGAGGACAGGGCTATTGTATCTTTAACAGTAAATAGAAAAGGGAATTTCAGCAGGTGTCATTTGTATGCATGCAGCACCTGGTAGAATTTCCTCTTCATCACAACAGTTAAAGCTGCAGGAGCCCTACCTTCTATTGTATCTGGTCACTCTAGTATAGCTCCTGCAGCTTTAGCTGTTGTGATGAAGAGGGAATTTCACCAGGTGCTGCATGGCTCCAAACATCACCTGCTGAAATTCCCTTTTTTTGTACAACTGTTAAAGATGCAGGAGCCCTGTCCTCCCTTCCATATAGTCACTCTAAGTAATCTGTCCCTTCCCTAGTGACTGTCCACTAGGCATGAACCAAAGGGGGGATAGGAGGAAGGAGAGAGAGAGAGAGAGAGAGAGAGAGAGAGAGAGAGAGAGAGAGAGGGCAAAGAAACAGAGTAACCAGCCACTTTTAGCTCTGGACCTGCCCACTGATGGCTTTAGCTCCACCCACTGCTGACATGTGGCCCTTGACAGATTCCCTGTGAAAGAAGGCAGCCCTTGAGAGAATATAAAGGTGCAAACGGAGCAGATGGCTGTTGTTTGCTGGTCGGCTGCAGGCGCTCAACCAGCAGGTCCACATATGTGGCGTGGGCACCCGACTGCGTCCAGGGGAGGTGGATGCAGGGAGTCCAACAGACTCCCAGACTTGATCCGGCACCCATAACATCCTTACTAAGGCAGCAAGTGAATGAATTAATATCTGTTTGAGGTATTTCAGAGAATGGAGTGGGGACCAGGACCATGTTTGTTGTCATTCTTTGGAAGATATTCTGTAGCATCATGTTCTAGTGGAAACTGCTAATCTGTCCGTTTGCAATCTCCCAGGAAAAGAACCCATGTTTTAGAAGCTGATCACAGAACTATGGCTTAATGTTACAGGTTTGTTCTAACTATCATTAGTTTAAAAACCAGCAGATTAAACCACAGCTTGAACCTGGTTTGTTTCAACAAACAAAATACAGCTCCCTCAGATGTCATGGAGAAACTGTGTTAGTTCTAAAGTTAGTTCTCCTTCTGCAAAGGAGGAGACAGTGACATGATCCCGAGGCTTGTGCAAGACTGTTACTGTAATGCTAAACCATGGTTTAGTGTTACGCCTGACATGCCAAAGCAATGATGAAAATGGCATCTCTGGCTATTTCACCACCAACAGCCCCCTGCAAGCAAATCTATGTGTCTCTACATCAGTGCTTTACACTCCTCAGGACCTTTGGCAGGAATGTGGAGATCAAGGATGGTAGTACATATGTAACCATTACAGTGGGGCAGAGAACTCTCCATGGGCATGACTTTTGGGCTGTCAGTGCTGCAGCAAGCAGAGGGCTTCCTCCATCTTTATGATAAAGAGCAGGCTGAAAAATTGTGGTGTGGTTCTTCTTGTACCATGACATTGTTGAACACCAGCCTGTGCCACTTGGTCCTTGCTTCTCTGCTGGGTGGTATGGTGACGATGATGATAAACTGCTTGGAAAGGACATTGAAAGTAAAAGCATAGCTCAGGGGCTCCTCCATGAACCACTTCATGAACCTCAGTTTCCTGCTGTTATTTTTATCTAACTGCTGTGTTCATAAATTCCAAACATATGAACCTCTATGGGCAGAGCTCTGATAGGCCTGTAGGGAATTTCTTGGTGTGGGCTACTCAGCGTGGGGCCAATTAGAGCTGCTTTTCTTGTCTGAGATGGCCAAGAATGCCCTGCCAAAAGGGAAAGAAAGAGGGGTGAGTGGGGAGAGAGAGGGAGGGAGGGAGAGAAAGCAATTACTGTTTTTTGGGGGGCTTTATGTCTGCTGTTGCTTCCAATCCATTTGCAATAATAATAATAATAAAAAACCCACTGGAAACCATTCAGAGGTCCAGCAAGTCACACTGGTTGGAGGTCCAAGGCCACATGCTTTTCTGTAGCAGTATATAAAGAGGAAATAGAGGCTAGGTGGCAAAACAGGATTCTGAACTCCGCGTGGACCATTTAATGTACATAAAGGAGTCAGGGACATTTGCAGGGCAGAAGTAGGATCCTTAACCCTTTCCCTACCCACTTCTTTCTCTTGCAACCCCTTTTTGCCCAGTCAGGCTCTGAGATGACCAAAAAAAAAAAAAAAATGGCAGCGAAAAATGGGGAGGGATTATGGGGGAAGGGAAGGAGGACTGGGAAGACTACCTTCTTGCCTACCATGTTCCTCCTGAAAATCAAACACACAGAAGCTATATAGACACCACAATTGGAATAACAAGTTGAGACATATGTCACTGGGTTACCTGGGGCTCACCTTATTTAATATAACTTTAATATAATGGGATATGCAACAATTATAACACTGTGCAGGATACTACTAATGCAGGAGCCATCCCATAGCTTCCTGCCTAGAATTAGGGTGAGCTATATCTGTAATAACTGAACACTCCTCAGTGAATACACCTTTTCTGATGTTGGGGGAGTCCCTCCTGAGTCAACCCTACCCCACTATGACTACCAGAACCCTAGATGGGTGAGACAGGTTGTCCTCAAAGGAGTTCCATATCCCAGAAGAGTTCCATACCTACGGGTCTGACAGTCCTGAGTGGCAAATCTTGGGAAACCCATGTTACTTTAAAGATGGAAAAGCACTCAAGGTCCAGTTATTCAACAATGTAGACTCAGATAATGTTGATAGTAGGGATGTGCTTCGCTCCAATTAGAAGCGGAGAATCAGAAGCAAATTGGCCTGCTCCGCCTTGCCCAAAGGCGGAGTAGAAGCGGACCGGGGACCCGTAGAAGCACGACGAAGAGAAGCGCCCATACTCGGAGAGCTTCTCTTTTCGCCGACCGATCTGATCACCATTTTGAAAAATTTTGCCCATAGGATTGCATTGTGGAAAAGAATAGGGGATAACTGTGTTGTTTTTTAAGCTATCTTTCTGAAACTTCTTGTGCTTAGAGAGTCGTGGCTGGGGGTCATTTTGAGCCTACTCTCAGCTCTCTGCGTGCTGCGGTTCGCTTGCTAGAATTTTTGGAAAAATCAGGTAAAAAAGCCAGAAAATGTACCTTTTTCGAAGAGCTGAGGGGCAGAGTCAACTCCCGGTCATGATCACATGATCCCAAAGTTGGAGGGGGGGATAGGCAAAACGGGTAACTTGGGATTCTGGGAACTTCTCTTTCTTAGTCTGAATGGACTTTTCCCAGTGTTTTTTAAAACAGTAGCCCCACCAAATGCACAAACACAACCTGAAATCATATACTAAGCCAATAATAAGAGATAGAAACACAGCACTGCTACCCACCCTAACTTTGGGGAACAACTGAAAAGATGTGGTGCAAGGGGATGAGCTCCCCTAGGGCATGTGGATGTGCCCTGTGCACTCTCCTGTCCTTGGAGGGCCATCAGAGCCCTCCAAAGGTAAATCACTGGAGAGAATGCCTATCATGAGTTGAAGTGATCGTTTGCTTCTTATTAAAGACTGGTACCTAGACAGGACCAGTCAAATTGGCAGATGATTCCCCCTCCCCTTGGGCACGTCCACTCCCCTCTTACTGGTAAAAGACAGATATAGCCTTTTTAAAAAAAATCTTCTTGTTGTTTATTCAGCAACACTGCTGCTTTTAATTTCACCCCTCCTTTGTTTATTTATTTATTTATTTATTCCATTTTATATGCATTACTGGCTTTGAAACTATCCTTGGCTCACTTCCTTGTGCCCCCAGAAATGTCTGCTGCCTGCCTGCCTTCCCTCCCTCCTCCCCTGCCCACCTCGCAGGGATGGTTTTTGTGTGTCTTGCTTTGACTCAGGGGAGAAGTCCTTCCTGTGCTCAAGTTCCAAATCAATTTTTCAAGTGTGGAAGAAGATTCATATTTAGGTTTATCTCTACTCCCCAATTCATGGCATGTTGGGATTTCCTTTGAAATGGGCCCATTGAGCTGTCTGCAGATAGTGGGGTGTCCGACTTTCATAAATTCCCCAAAAATCCGGGGATGATGGGATTGGCTTGAAACTTGGCATCCATGTGGACACATGGGTAAGCTGTCATGGGACCAAAGGTGAGCTTTCTGACATGCAAATTGACATAGTTGTAAAATGGGACTTGATTTGGGGTGAGTTAAAAGGTTAGAGCCCTGCCAAAAATCAGGGGATGATGGGATTACCTTGAGTCTTGGCATGCATATGTATCCCTGGATAAGCTATCATGGTGCCAAGTTTGAGTTTTCTAACGTGAAAATTGACGGAGCTATCAAAAGGGGTGTGAATGGGGTGGCCAATTTTCAAAAATTCCCCCAAAATCAGGGGATGATGGGATTGCATTGAGTCTTGGCATGCGTGTGTATACATCCATGAGGTGTCATGGTGCCAAACTTGAGGTTTCTAACTTGAACAGAAAAAAAGTTGTATAATTTTTTAGCTTTCAATGCAAGCCTATGGGGGAAAAACGGAGCTCCGATCTGGATCCGGAGCTCCACAGTGGAACGGAGTGGACATAGGCGGAGCGGGGGTGGAGTGAAGCGGCCTGATCTGCAAATTGTGGATCTGGAAGAGAAGCGGAGCGGGGGGTCCGTGCACACCCCTAGGTGATAGCTCTAATGGAAAAGTTAGGAACATATATGCAAGGGACATACAACAATGTGCAAGAAGGGGATAATTTCAACATGGCTTGGTGGAATGTTATGATATAGCACAAAGAGGTAAATTGACCCCGACAGTTACATGGTCTTTTATGGAAAGATATATTGTGTTAACAGAGTATAAAATGATAAAGATAAGAAACCAGACAAGGAATACAATTGTATGTAACAAGGGTCAAAATAAACATGTATGGATGTTATTATGGGTGGGCAGAGAGCTTCGGCTATTGGGCGGTATAAAAATCTAATAAATAAATAAATAAATAAATTATTGATATCAAAGATTATTAAGTTATTTAATGCATTGTTAAATTTGAAAAGAAAAAAACACCATCAAAAAGATGCCTCTGAGTGCTGCTAACCCATGTTCTTGCCTTGTTGTTGTTGCTGTTGTTACCAAATGATGCACCTAAAAATTAGATGCCCTGCCCTAATTGTTACAACAACACCAGGTGAACAGAATGGAGTAGGTAAAAAAATGTTGCCTTGTGCCAATCTCCTTAACAGGAAAGAATTAATAAAGAAAGAATTAAATAAATCTGAGTTGGTCCCTAAGCAACCAACTGATCCTACACCTTAACCTTAGGGTGGGCAGGGTGCTAAGACATGCAGCAAAAGAGAGCTAGCTAGGGATGGAGCTTGACTAAAATGATCACGCATTGTCTTCACCTCCGGCCAGCAGCATCAGGATGTAGGGTGTATCTGTGTGGTGCACCCTAAATATGGCCCATTCCTATCCAAGCGGCTGCAAATCATCCTCACCCTCACCCATTTGAGTCATGCCGAAAGTCATGCATTAAGTGGTAAATACAGGATTGGGATACAGGATTGGGAATTCCATATTTGCTACATGATATCTTGTTTTGGCTTTAGATTCTATACCTTGTTTCCAACAAATGTCTTGTTTCCAACAAATGGCTATTGTGGGTGGGGGTGGGAGCCGAGGTGTGGAGGCACGCCATTGGCAGCCTCCCTATGGTACCAACGGAGGTGGAAGGGGGAATCTGAGCCCACATATTGGCTCTCACCCCTCCCTGCCTCCTCCTTTTTGAAGCGCGGCTCCCTCCCTCCGTCCCTGTAGGGAGTGTGGGCTTGCTGGTTGTCCTTTGGGCTGGGGCGCGAGTTGGAATTTTTTGCTCATAAACGTTAATTGATTATGACATTTTTCATCTACTTCACACTGTAAGGCAGGAGAAATAATTAGGTTGATTTGGTGTTTTTTAACAATTTGATCACATATGCTGATA
Organism: Elgaria multicarinata webbii; assembly: GCF_023053635.1. Taxonomy (NCBI): domain Eukaryota; kingdom Metazoa; phylum Chordata; class Lepidosauria; order Squamata; family Anguidae; genus Elgaria; species Elgaria multicarinata. The sequence goes on along the minus strand of NC_086172.1, from coordinate 71,333,567 downwards.
GGCAGGTATGTGCAGGCATCTTGAGCCAGTGAGCATTCAGAGGCATCGTTGCGGTGATCGGTAATGCCTGAGGCTCCCCAGCTGCATGTCCCATGGCCCAGCTGGCAGTCATAAGGATTACCTTTGAGGCCAGCCTTCATCACCCACTCATACCCTTGCGGAATGTCTCCCTACTCCAAAACGGGGAAGCCTGGGAGATGGCGAATGTTTAGACACCACTCTCAGGACATGAATGTTTTGCCCAATAAAACAACGGCATAAGAACGGATTAGAGAAGGTGCCTGCTTAGGTTTACCCTTTCTGCAGATCTATTAATAAATGTGTCTCTGTAAATCCCAATTTATTTATTTATTTATTTATTTATTTAAAACATTTATATCCCACCCTATATCATTAAGATCTCAGGGCAACATACAGATAAAAAGCATACGGTATAAAACAGTAAATATACACACTAAAAAAAAAATTAAACCATGAACCAAGTTAAAACAATATATAATTTAAAAGCAGTAAAATAATTAAAACAGTTAAAACAATGTGCCGTCTTAGTGAATTTAACCATTAAATGCTTTGTTTAAAAGCCATGTCTTGAATGCTGGAGTTAGCACATAACCATCAGGGCTAGTAGTCATTGATAGCCTTTTGCCTCCAGTAATTTATCCAACCCCGTTTTAAAGCCATCCAAATTGGTGGCCATCACTACTTCTTGTGGTAGTGAGTTCCATTATTTAACTATGCACTGTGTGAAGAAGTACTTCCCTTTATTTGTCCTGGAACTCCCACCAATCAGCTTCATGGGATGACTCTGGGTTCTAGTATTTTAAGAGAGGGAGAAAAGTGTCTCTCTATCCGCATTCTCCATACCATCCATAGTTTTGTACACCTCTATCATGTCTCCCCGTAGCCTCCTTTTTTCCAAGGTAAACAATCCCAGTTGATATAACCTTGAGTCCGCCTCGTTATTTCCTACATTCCACATTCCCCACAATGCAAGGATAACACTTGCAGAGAACTGGTGTAGCAAAGTAGCTAAGAGACTGAACTACAAATCCAGAAGTCCCTGATTTGAATCTTGCTTTGCCTTGAATGTACTATGTGATCCTAGGCAAGCCACTCTCTCTTAGCCTCGGTTCCAGCCCCCCCCCCCCCGGCTTATTAAGGTGGAGATAGTAATATTGGCTTACCTTACAGGGTTGTTTGAAGGATTACAATTAGATAATGTACATGAAGCACTTTGAACATATACAAGTATTACCCAAATATTAAGAAAGACTTGAAATTGAAAGTAAGATTGCCATCTTTCTGCTAATAATAACAAATAAAGGGCAAAATCTGTCCTTGAAAGAGAACTAAACTAAACTAAACTAAACAAATCCTAAAAGACTGCAAGCATCACAGTCACTTGTAACAAATTATGTTTTTGTCTCTTCCCCCCTTTAATACAAAATATATTGGCCAAAAATGGAAAAAAACTACTGAACATCTGTCTGTCAGGGCAATTTTGTCATCATGCCTCTGAATTCATGGTCATTATTCTTTTAAAACTGCTTAACAGCCTGGATAGTTAAAAATAAAATATGGCAGTATTTTTGGCATCCACTACCTTCTCTGGGTTCTATATTGCACCATTGTCATCACTTAAAACTCAATCAATTCTACTGAACTGCAGAACAGATGGCAAGACCAGCCCAGAAGAATCTGTGCAGGGCAATTAGAAGATGCAAAGATAACATTAATACAAGGGAATTAATTATCAGTGATATCTACCCACCACTGTATACAGAAACCTGCCTGCTTCTCAGATGCTAGGTAGACATGTTGATTGCTGTGATGATACTCTCTTCTTTAGCAGCCAGGGCCTCTGAGATTTCACTGGGAAAGCAGAGTTTAATTACATGGGGATAAACCCCACTGGGGTTTACTACTTCTGTTGTGAAAGGACCAGATGAAGGGTTTAGAAAAAGGGTTGTTCTTCTAAAATGCAAACTGACAAACTACACTACAAAACTGGCCCAGAATCACCTTAACCCAAAGGCACCTAAGCTAAATTTTGTGATTGGCAGAAGCACTCAACATAGCTACTTCAATCAAGCAGCTGCCATGTACATTTAAATGTGTATAATCATTCACATTATGATGGTAACTTAGGTCCCAGTGAACTTGATGGAGTTGATGGAGATGAGGTCATATAGCTTCAGATATAGCTTCATGTAACTAGAGCTAAGACAGAACTGAAAAAGGTAGAGAATAGCAGATTTGTTCCCACTCAATTGTTTTGTGAGTCTTGGGATTATTGCTTTCAATCAAAAATGACAGAATTGTTCCTGGAAGCCCCCATTTTGGGCTGATATTGGGATAATAAAATATCCTGAAGCACACTTATTAATGGGAAGCAGGGAGTAATATATTTACTCCCGCATGAACTAAAAATTACAGAGCTCTAGTTGGGTAGCTCCTAGTGCTACCAACCAAAAGGCACTGTCCAGCTCTTCTGGTTTTTTCTTCCTTAATTGATGTTTTGTGATAAGAAAAAAGGATGGAAAATGCAGTGGGAAAACACAGGATCATAACAAACGAAAGATGATGATATCTGGTCCGTCTCCCTACCATAAAATTCATTGAGCTTTGGCTATGGGGTGGTATATCAATGCAATAAATAAATAAATAAATAAAACATGGAGTAAAGAAATCTTCATCTGGAGATAGCCATGGAAACATATTTGTCACCAATTTCAGTGACACTTCAGTGTGTTTAGTGTGGATTGAGGCCATTGTCTCTTAGGTAGAAAAAATACCCTACAATGGACACAGGGAATCTATAGGTTTCTCTACATTAACAGAAAATCCTGCATTTTTCCACATTCTTTGTGGGATTGCAATTGGCTCCATTACACAGGCAGACAGAGGCAACCAGATGGTTTGAACTGAAACCTTCCATTTCAGTTATCTCCTATGTTTTTCATTAGATAGCTTCTCCCACTGGCTGAAATATTGCACTACACTGACATTAGTTGCTACGGTTTGTGCTCATTTTTTAAAATACTTGATTATCTCCTGTGTTTTTTTTGAAGTGGGGTAAACCTGAAAGCCTGCAATGAGGGTCCTGGATGCTGATGACATCATGTAATGGACCCATAAACTTCTGTGAGTGGCCAATTATGAGTGTGCAATAAATCACTGGTGTAGAGAAGCTCTATATATGTTATAACCCTTCTTCTCATGATTGTTCTCTCCTCTTCCATACATCCCAAAGGTTCTGTTCTCTAAGTGTATTTACTAGGGAAGGGGCGAGGATTTCATTTGTTTCATCTTGCCTTTTTTATAACAAAATCTGCACATTTCTCCATAGACAGGATGGTAAACTCTAAGCAGACCTTGGGGACATACATTCCACCCATGCATTACAGGAGCTTCTCATCTCATAACCTCAATAACTGGGCAGGTTGATAAGGGAGAAGGTGTGCTTACAAGTATCCTGACTCCAAGTTGTTTAGGGCTATATAAAATAATAACATAACCTTAAAACTGTCCATGTAGCAAATAGGCAGCAAATTCAAATTCCTCAGTATGTTACATACTGAAAAGGAAGGCACTGTTGCAAGTAAAGTCAACCCAAAAGTGCTGAATTGCACACAACTGGTATAGTTGAACCACTAGGCTCTACTGTTTATGCACAAATCTTATATACATTTGATTACAATTGTAAGTAATTTGCAAGGAATAAAATCCAAATATGGAATGCCTAATGCACAATCAACCTGAAGAACAGACCCAACCACTGAAATGTACACATATTTTAATTTTTGTGAACCGCCCAGAGAGCTTCGGCTATTGGGTAGTATAAAAAAATTATATAAGATTAATACAAAGTTAGAACAGTAAAATTTAAATTTAAGTTAAAAGTAAGTATTAAAATACTGAGAGAATAAAAAGATCTTCAGCTGGCGATGAAAGGAGTACAGTGTAGGCACCAGGCGGACCTCTCTGGGGAGCTCATTATACAGCCGGGGTGCCACAGTGGAGAAAGCCCTCCTCCTAGTAGCCACCTGCCTCACTTCCTTTGGCAGGAGCTCACAGAGAAGGGCCCCTGTAGATAATCTTAACATCCGGGCAGGTACTATTATATCATAGCTTTAGGCATTTACATTTTATTTTATGAGGCATTTTGTGGTTTTAATTGCTGTGAACTGTCAAGATTGCTTGGGCTACTGGGCAGTACAGTAAATAAAATACAGTAACAGATTTAAAACAGAAATTGAAAGACTAAAAATCCTTGGAAAATAAGAAGGTCTTCACCTGGTGCCAGAAAGAGCGCAACATAGGTACCAGGTGAGCCTCTTTGGGAAGCTCATTCCACATCCATCCAGGCTGCCGTAAAAGAAAAGGCCCACTTTTTCATAGCCTCCCACCTCACTTCCTTTGGCAACATATCCTGGAGAAGGACCACTGAGAAGGACCTTGGGGTCTGGGCAGGTATATATGGGAGGAGATAATCCTTCAGGTAACCTTCCCCCAACCCATTTAGTACTTTGAATGTTAATACCAGCACTTTAAATTGGGCTTGGAAAGCCACTGCCAATGGAAAAGCAGTGGCATAATATGATTGAGTTGGCCATTTCCTGATAAATATCTTGCAACCCTATTTTGGACCAGTTGAAGGTTCCAAACCATTTTCAAATATAGTCCCATATACAACATGCTTCCATGTATGGATTTGGTGATACCTGTCATACCACATAGGATGCTGATTCAGAGGGCACCACGGGTTTATCAGGAGGGGATTGTTTCCAAAAGGGGTATGCTGAAAAGATCCAATGCATAGGTGGAAGGACCATATACTTTTCTGACTCCAAGTCATGGTTTTGACTCTTTCTCCTCAATCTGCACAAACACCCCTTGTTTTATGATCCATTGGAGGCTGAAATTTCTTTCCCCATTTGTTATTATTTTGATTTTTCTAGAATAGCAAACAATGCCTCTAAGTGCACAAAATTTACTATGAAAACATTAAATGCTTTGTGCAGATAAAAACTGTGTATATGTGTGCACCACAGCCTACCACCCACCCAAAATCCACAGGAACAGCTGACAAAGCACTGAAAGAAAATGTGTGTGTGATGGCACCTGTGGAAAATAATGAATAGGGCCAAAGCTTTAGAGCTGCAAAAGAGGGCTCTCCTAGCAAGCTTATATTTTACAGCATTCAGTAGTGTGTGCATCTATTGCATCTATTTTCCACTAATTGGTATCCTGAGGAGAAATCTCATTGCTGCTGTAGTTATTTAATAAAGTGTTGTGATGAAGCAAGCCTGAGGTATTTCTGGAACTACATTAGAATGAAGTAACTGTAGAGTCTATCACAATATCCATTGACCTCTTCTCATATCCTGTAGCTGTGATTATAATGTTGAGATGTTTTCCTAGTAACCATATCATACATTAATCAAGCAGATAAGCAATCAAAGACATCGCTTCATAATTCAGTGCCAAAAATAATGGAGTCAGAGGATAGTGCATGTGCTAATGCGTGATAAGGAACAGAAATCTTCATTTAAATTCAATAAAGATAGTCCTTGCAGAAACAGATGTGGTGAATCTGTCTTGGGGGGAAAACACTTTACTAAAGATACTCCTTATTCTGCAAGAAACTCAGGTACCAAACATGTACCTATGGTACACTATGATCTGGACTGACATGGGGCTAATCTATTAGGAGTCTGGTAAATCCCACCTTAGTGCTGAGGTTGGATCTAGGTGACCTTCTTCTGATCCATTTCAATCCTATGATTCTCCATGTCTTCTACACTGCCAAGAGTTCAATTTTCCAACTAGGAAGTTTAACTTCTATCCATTCCAATTCACCCCCTGGTAAACTAGGACTTTTCCAAGGTAAGATGATCAACATTTGCATCGATAGAGAAAGATAGGTAAATGTAGCTAGACCTTTGGATATGGACTGCATTATTTATTAAAATATTAGAATACATGCTGTATTTTTGAAACACAGTGTTTGTTCCATGGAAATTGTTATCATCCAATGTCACACTGAGAATTGTGTTAAAATTGGATATTAAACTGACTCTCAAAGCATCTCTGATTTATATAACACAAATTCAAAGTCTTACTGCATCTGGCAATTTACATATGTAAAGTTCCTTCATGGATCACCAAACCTGGCATCTTTCTTTGTAATTAAGGCTTACCCAAGAGTAAGACCCATTGAACATAAAACATTTTATTTCTGAGTAGACATGCATAGCATTGCCCTGTTGGGATTTCAATTATATCATTGATGGTTGCACTCCTATTCATATTTACTTGAGAGCAAGTTCCATTGAACACACTTGGACTTACTGCCAAGTAAACATGCATAGCTGTGAAGTCACTAAGCCCCACTTACTCCAAAGGAATCTTTTGCATATCTGTTAAGCCAATACTAGAGAAAATAAGAGTACTGTACTCCTTGTATATGACCAACTCATTAACTATTGATAGAATATATTACAAATGATGAATTGAAGTGAACATCTGAAGAAAGATTACAAAAGGTGACAATTTAGGTATCCAACGAATGAAAAATGTTTAAATTTGATTTAAATTGGAAATAACTATCTTATTTGAGCTAGATTTTGACCAATGTGCCAAGAGCTGTTTTACTGAAAGCTAAAAACTTTTCATAATGGCTGAAGTGTGTGCTCACATCTGTCAAATCATTCTAAAGGACTTAGACGAGAGGGAGAAGTGTGCAGCAGTTTCTATTTCCTGGACTTAACTGAGCTCCTGGGAAAGAACATCCAGATTAATTCATTGCTTAATGAATAAGTAAAAATGGTACAGTGTAATAAAATGATTGATCATTGTGCTTTATAAAGATTGAGTCCCAAATATTTAGGGAGCAGTTTGCGTGTTCAATGGGAATGTTTATCGGCGCTGGGAAATTAAAGTGTCACCCATGAAATAGTAAAACTCATTACCACAGAGTTTTATTTTAAAAGATACGAATTAACTTTATTACCAGACTGGTAATAGCATGCCTTCTTGGTTAAATCGCCTTCCATTTACCATTCCTGAACATTATTAAACCATATTAACCATAGTGTTATTAGAAATAGGAAAAAGGTTTACTCCCTGCTTAGTGTTTTTACTCATTACAATCAAACCTGAAGGCGCACCCACTAAGAGGGCTGTTACTGATTTGTGATGCTTATTGCATTTGCCTTTTTCTATTTATTTAAAGTATTCTGTTGCTTCAGCTGTGTAGACATGTGAAATATCATTCTTTTAGCCCACCAGCCCTTAAGGGATGGAATCAAAAAGGCAAGAGTGACCTCTAGTGTTCAAAAAGCCCATTAGGACTCAAGAAACAACTAGTTTTTTTTCCATCACTGCAAGAAGAATGACATTTCTTTTAAACGTATTCTCACCTCTCTTAATGGCTACAATTTGCCATGAACAACTCATAGATAAGACACATCTCCCAAAATCTACCAAAATGCACCCCTTGAAAACCAACTTTCATAATCTAATTCCAATAGTAATGCCAGCAGGATTTAGACCCTGCACTACTTCTATGGACAATTATGACCTCTGTCACTTCCCATGGCATGGAAGTAGTTGCACAAGCAAATACAAATCTAACAGTATTTTATGAACAACAGGCCTTAAATCCTTTAAACACTGACATTGTTTCTCTTTCACCTTCCAAACCAATGTACTGACAAGTTATTGCTCTCTTTGGCTGCAATTCTCAGTACACTTACTGGGGAGTAAGTCACACTGAGCTCAACAAAGCTTACTTTTGACTCAACATGCTGAGGATTACATGGTTACCCTCATTTGTGCCCAAGGGTCATAGTGACAATAGCTCCATGGCTGCAAGATAAATATTTGAGAAGCTATATACACCTGCTTGGCTTTCTATACCTCTCCATTGCAGCAGCAATGAATGCACACCATAGAATGCCTCATCAAAATAATGATCTAGTAATAGCTAGCACAACTGGTACAACAGCAAAAGCAATCCCAATGACAGCAGCCCCACAACATTTCAGGTGAGGAGAACGTGTGGGGAGGACAGAGGATCTTATGAGGGCTTCTTGTCAAATGGAGAACAGAGGAAGACTGTGGAAGGTGGAAGAGGCCGGAAAACTATAGATGACAAGTAATAGAATCAAATTTGTATCCCTGTTCTTTCCCCCCACTTTCTTTTATCGAAAGCATATCAACCCTTTCCTTTTTTGGATTCGTTTACCCTCAGTTACATATGTTTCAAGTCTAAATGTCAGGCTCTGGTTTCCTACATTCCAGTATGTTGTCAATCTTGGCTTGGGGAAACATGCCTTGTCTGTACCTGAGACAGAAGCTGCAGTTAGTGTTGTGTGAGATTCTGGTCCATGGCTTTCCTAAAAGAACTATCATCAAGATCGCAGTGTTGGGAAGGGGATGCATATACCACGACTGCATGATTCAACAAAATAAAATGGGGGGGGGAGAGTGTAATCCACTTTGGAAAGCAGGTGTGTGTGTGTGTGTGTGTGTGTAGAGTTCTGAATCGTTAGACATTCAGCAGAAGCCATCCACATCCTGCAATAGAGGTGACTGAAGGCATTTCCTTGAGATCCTCAGAGGCATGAAAAATGAAGTCTTAACACAGGAGTATAAATAAACAGCCATTCATCCAAGCACTCAGAAGAAGCCACTTCAATTAAACGAAGCCCAGACACATAGAGTTGTTATTGCCAGGGAAATGATGCTCAGATTTCTCTGCAAGTTCGTAATTCAGGATGGAAAGGGACCTATCACCTTCGTTCCTTCTATAGGGAGACCGATTTGCGGGGGTGGGAAAGAGAAAGCGCTTAAGCTAACTTTATCGGGGTGCAGGGAGGACCTGTGTAGATTGCTTTCAACCCCCTCCACTACTGCTCCACACCCGTCCGCCCCCAGAGCCTCAGTCAAATCGGATAAGCAGGTCGCTGGGAAAACGGGGTCGTGGATACTTACGGTTGGGAGCTGCTAATCCAAGATGCCAGAAACTGAACAGCATCAAAGTCAAAACGCGGAAGAGTTGGGGAATAGGATCCATTTTCTTGTGCAGTCCCTGCCTCCCCTAATCTCCAATTTCAGACCGTGGCTGCTCTGGCTTGGCTTCCCTTCCTTGGCTCATTTACTCCACCCGGCATCCAGGCACTCTTAAGAAATGCTGGAGAGGGAGAGGGAAAGATCCCCCCACCCCTTTCGCCAAATCTCCGTACAAGAGCAGGTCCAAAACGACGTGCGCCCCAACGCCGAAGGCGCACATCGAAGGCAGGTCCTGAATCCACCTCCAGGAACTGCGATTTGGAATTCAGCAAGCTCGAAGCTGGAGAGCTCCTTATAGGAGCGAGGAGCCGAGCCGAGCCCGCTCACTCCACCTCCTGCTCAGCCTCCTCCCCGTCACACCTCCCGCCTGCTAGGGAGGATCCTTTCTCATTACTATGATCAAGCCCTGATGATAAGCTTCGGAGTTACAGTGCAAGTTGGCTGCCCACAGCGCGTCTCTCTCTCTCTCTCTCTCTCTCTCTCTCTCTCTCTCTCCTTATCTAGTGTAAAAGCAGTTCGCAGGAGGAAAAAAATAATGTCACCCAAGAAGAGAAGGCAGGCAGGTAGATTTGCAAATCTCTGTATGATCCTGTCTGCAAAGGAAAAAGAAGGGAGATCGGAAAGGAAAACCCATCATGAATTGCCGTGTTTTTAAAATGATGTTTTTTGTTTGTTTTACAAAAACAAGAAGGGTTCTAGTGGCACCTTGAATGTGTTCAAATTTAGTATGGCATGAGTTCTTTTAGGCAGGTGCCCAATTCATTAGATGTATGAAGAGGACGAGGAAGATGTGGTTTTGAGTTTTCTTTTTTCATTCTGCTATAGATATCTCTCCCTCTCCCTCTCTCATATACGAGAGAGAGAGAGAGAGAGAGAGAGAGACATGGTTCTTTTCTCCAAAAACCCGGCGGTGAGGGGGAGACTACAGAAGACTGTTTTTTCAAGGTGAGATTAAAGGGAAAAGAATGAATGCCTACTGGAAGCAGAGGTAGCCTAAGCTCCCATTGCAAATGTGGAGAAGTGCTTAAAGCAATCTTCTAGAGCCAAGCCATTATATCTGTACAAATCAGATCCCCAGCTGGAAATTGTGACAGTCATTGGAACGAAGTTTCTATTTTACTGATCAATCTGTCCATTTTTCTTGACTCTCAGAAGTGTCAACGTTTTGTGCTATTCTTTAGGAAAGGAGGGAGGGTCAAGGTGAGATTTCTCCCTCTATATCAATGACATGAGATGGGGAATATCGTTGCCTCCCTTACTACGCTCTTTCCTGATCATCCTACCACCCTGCTGCTGTCCTTTCCAGAATATTTAATATTTCCCAAGACTTAACCTCCTTGCTTGGGCTGCTGCTGCTTCAGCCCACATCAATAGCAGGGCTGTATCAAAGGCAGATCAAAATTGCATTAGTGATCCCAAGTTTAATCCTTGAGGAGAGAATTTATTTGGCACATTATAGCCTTTGTTGTGAGTAATTTGCTGGTCCCCGGCCATAACAAACATACTAGAGAGTGGTCAGAAATAATTAGTAAGTTTTTAGATCATTTGCCCACATGTTTATGATGGGTCCATTGAGAGTACAGCTCTAAATAGCTGCCATGCAGAAAGAAAGGGGGGGGCAGCGTGCTTTGGATGTTTTGTGGAAAACTGCTCGCTTAGTGATTAGATAGTCTGGAGAATTAAAAAGCAACAGTAAATGGGATTTTGAGCTTTAAAGGGACAATCAAACAAATGCTAACTCTCCTTTCTAGATGGGATTTAAATAAAATAAAAAATAAAAATGCTGCCAAAGCAATCCCTTAAGAGAACTTCATATAAAAAAAAAGGCGAGAGGGAGTAGGGATCAAACTCCTGTGATAAGTAGGAAGAATAGGGGTCTTTAGTTAACTTTTGGCTAAGTTAAGTTTTTAATGTTTTGAATTGCACAGGAAAGATAAACCGATGGCTTGCAGAAACACCCCCAAGGTGGCAAACATGAGCCTAAATTTTCATTAGAGTACTTGAAATCTCATCATTTCTATGATGATGATGATGATGATGATGATGATGATGATGATAAATAGATATTTTGTATAGAGTGCAATATTGAACACTGCTCCTGCTTATCCACTGATCGTGTTCTGTCAGCAGGACCCACTAACGGGGCAACAGGAAAGGGACAAGCTAGCAGAACTCCTCTGACCTGTTCCTTTCTGGAACAGAGCATTTCAGCTCGTTTCTGGTTGCTACAGGAAGTGCCAATTTCCCATTGCACTGGTGGTGGGTCATCTTGGCACATGGGCAGCTCTGGATACTGCCCCCACATCACCAACCTACATGGCATCTTACAGAGTGGCAGAAAAGAACAATGGTTCTCACCTCCAAAGACCTTTATGACGTCAACTTCAACAGTGGGTGAGAACACAGGGAGTGTAAAGGAAAGTAACACTGGCAAGAGTACCAGGGAAAGACTAACACAAATGCAGCTCCTCGTATGGCTTTTTCACTCACTGAAATATGTCAGGACGGCATGGGATGACAACTGCTTGCCATGACTCTGAACCCATGTTGGGAGCATATGCAACTGTATATATGGGTAGGGGCTCTTTTTACACATTCAGGGTATGTCTACACCAGCCCTATATCCAGGGGTCATCCCTGGATCATCCCTGTATGTCCAACCCAGGATGACCAGGGACTTTCCCCAGGATGTCTGGGACTGCAGAAGACCCAATTTTTCCCAGGACCATCCTGAGGAGCACGGGCCATGTGGCCACTGCTCCCAGGTCATCCCTTCCTCCCTGCAAGTAGTGGGGCTCTTACAATGGGCACAGAGCTGCATGGGGGCAGTCCATGCCCATCAGGGATGGGAAGCAGGTTAGTGTGTTTTTTTAACTCACTTTTGCCAAGGAGCGCAAAAGGAAAAAATGGTGTCCACAACATCCCTATTTCCTTCTGAGATGATCGAAACAGGTTGATCGAAAGGTGTTATAGAAGAGGTGGGCTTTGGAGGAATGACTTAATAACAGATTAGTGCAGGGATGGGGAATGTTGTTGGACTGCACTAAGCTGGTTAGGGCTGAAGGGATTTGCAGTCCACCAACATCTGGAGGGACACACATTCCTGAACCCTGGTTAGGGTAAAAGCAAACAAACCCAAATTGTACACTGATAATCTCTAGACCAACCCTCCATGAATTGACAACGTTGTCTTCATAGGTTACGTTTTCTGTGCTCATCAAGCAGAGAACAATCTAAAAAATATTATAAATAAATAATTATTTCCTCAAACATCCACCCATTATGGACCATGTGGACATAATCCCAAGTAAGTGTGCATAGGACAGCAACCTTCAACCTTCTTAAACATGTGCATTGTGTCCACAAGCCAGCCCTAGTTAAGCATTTCGAAGTCTAGTTGGTTTCAGTAGAAGAAAGTTAAGTGCATACTTAACTCTCCCATCAACATAAGTGGGGCTTCAAAATATTTAATGCTGGCAGGATGTTGACATGTGCATCTATCTTTGCTATAATAATAGAAAAGAAACAAACAAGAGTTGCCTGTTTCTTTGTTCCTTTAGAGACAATAAAGAATACAAATTAGACCTGTCATACAGTGTGGAATGCTCCTGTTCAGGATACTCCATTCCATTCTCTGTACTTCCACAAATCTTGGTGTTCCATTGAGGCTGCAGACAACTCCTGCTTGGGTGCCATTTCAGATGGTGCCATTTTTTTGGCTACGCAAGGACTGGCACTCAAAGAATTTGCTAATAATATACAAGTGGAACATGCAACAAAATGTTGTGGTGTGGAGTGGGGCTGATACGTCCCTCTTGTGCATGGGTGGTTCTGTTTTGGCTGCATAAGCAAGGGCACTCATAGCCTGAGTATCAGAAATAGAAGGAACAAATGGGGAGCTGAAGCAAAATGTTGCAGAGGGCTTTTAGAGTCCTGTATCTTGTAAGTTTATTTTCCTTGTTTTTACAATAATAGTGACTAACCTTTTTATATGCTTTTTAATTAATACAAATAGGGTACTTTAAGAAGAAGGAAAACACTTCAAAGGGAGGGGAAGGTCTCAGATGGACACCCAGGCCTCTACAGCTTTTCAGGCAGGGCATATTTGAAAGGTCATTCGCTATTGCAAATCTGCAGCTTAGAATCCTTGTGAGATCTTATCATGTGCTATCTTTCAGGCGAGGGGGAAGGAAGAAAGAGCATGATGGGCAGCTGCAAACAGAGGAGGAGGAGGAGGATTGTGGGTGCCAGCAAAACCTCTCCCATCCTTTTCTGAGTCCTGAGATAGAGAAGAAGCTGTTCTCTTTGTGGTGGTGGTGGGCGGGGGGAGAAGCAGCTAGCAGGGCAAAATCCACAAGACTTCAAGGAAATGTAACATATTTCCCCACCACTACCATGACTTGCAAGCTGAGAACAACCATTTCAGAACAGAATAAGGTGCACATATACCTCACACATGTGCACATGTCTACCTATAGGCACACATATGCTTATACACATTGTGTGTGGAAGGGGGCATTCTCCACAGTGATTTTCTCCACTCTTTTCTACTTCTGCATAACTGAGAGCATGCAGAGACCACCCTCTTTTTCATGGAGGTTTGTGGCAACATAACCAATGCTATTCTCCTCTGAAAACGATGATGATTACCAGGGCCAAGCCTACCATTAGGCAGAGCAACACAGCTATCCCAGGCAGCACATTTTTTTTTAGCATTATGAAAAGGCAGTCAATTGTTTCTTATTAAATGGATTTTTAATTGCCAAGGTAAGGGAGGAGAATACGAGGGATTTTCTACCTCAGGTTGCAGAATAACGTGGCTGGGCTTGAGTACTAAGCACCTGGAGTTGATATAGGGGGAGGGGGAGAGGTGGCGGCACAATTTGCTCCTCTGCCTCAGGCAACAAAATGTCTTGGGCTGGCCCTAAGGATTACTGTTCTGTGGTCCCAGTCAGTGAAGTCCTGGGCATTGTGTCAGGTTTCCAAGAGGACTGGCTGATGTTGGGGCAAGAAACCACCCATTCTGTGCCTGGCCATAAGGAGCCCTGTCCTGTGAATGAATTGTTGTCCTAGGGTGTCATCAGATGAGTGTTTTATTGCACCCTACTACTGCCCACTTACAGAAGTCCATGCGTCCTTTAGACAACATCCGCCTCCTGCTCCTTCCATTCATTTTCTGACTTTTTTTTAAAAAAATGGAATGTGCTGTGATCAACTGCTGTGTGCAGGAAAAGCAGCATGATGTAAATGCCCCCTGAATGGGCCACATAGTCTTTGTTTACTTCCTCTTTCATCTTTCCGAAGAAAGAGGAAGTAATGAAGGACAAAAGCAAGAGTGGAGAAGTGACATTAAGGAAACACAATCCCCCCCCCCCATGTGATGATGTAAACTAAGTAAACTAAGAGGATGGAGTATTAAGGTGGACTTAAATACAACCTTCCCTGCTAAAGCATTAATTCTGCTATCCAGCATGTTTGGATGGGAGAGATGGAGGACTGGGTTTTTGAACTGCCACTACTCTCTGAGCTCAAGACAGTCTGCCAAGATAAGGGAAGCTGCCACATGTTGACTGAGGTGGCTGTTTAACATTACTTGGGTTTGGAAAACATAGATTCCAATTTTCTGCCCATATGGCAGAGTGCATGAATATGAATACATCCTACTTTCCCTCCCCTTTGTTTGGAAGCCTGGTAATTTTCCAAACATGGTATTGTAAAATGTCGTACAATGTGACTATTTTATTTATTTATTTCATTTCTATACTGACCAATAGTGGATGCTCCCTGGGCGGTTCACAAAAATTTAAACCATAAGATACCTCATAAAATATAATAGAGAATCTTAGAATGACAATATAAAACCACAATATAAAAGTTGAACCAGAATAAAGCTGAGCAGCAATGAAGAGTTTTAAAATACTGAATTTAAATACAGATTTAAAACAGCATAGTTAAATGACTAGGATTGTAAAATGCTAAAACGCTGGGAAAATAGAAAGGTCTTCACCTGGCACCGAAAGGAGTACAATGTAGGTGTCAGGCAAACCTCTCTAGGGAACTCATTCCACAGCTGGGGTGCCACAGCAGAATAGTACTCCTAATGGCTTGGGGCCAGGGAGGTATGGCAATTTGGGGTGGGGTGTCATTTTTTACTTTGCATTTGAAAAGTGCACTTTTTCCTTTTTTCTTTTTAAAGTGCACTAGTCTATGGGAGGAAGTGAACAATTTGGGTGCACACATTTTTAAAAAAGTGAACCAATGTGTGCACTTTTTCAGTCTGCAAAGAAAAAAAACAAGCTCATCTTCATGAATGGGAATGTGATGAGATGAGCGCCGAGGTGAAAATAGGAGACTGTCAATGAGCTCAGTCCTCATTGATTCTCCCGTCCCTAATCTGAAGGACTGTGTCATCGTATATGAGCTGCCCAGCATTTGGAAACTTCAGCAGAGAGCCTGTTGCCTGTCCTATCACAAAGAGAAGTGTGATTGGTGAGGACATAAGGCAGGGCCTTTTCTGTAACAGCACCTCATGAAACTCCCTCTGCCCATACCTACTGAGATTTAGACAGCCAGTAAAAACAGCACTGTTTTTACTTGGCTTCCGCCGAGCTCTCCGCCCCGGGTGGGCCCGGGTGGCTCTTTCGCTGGCAACAGGAGGCCAGTGGGCAGGTGGGCGGCGCCAAGGACGCAGCCGATTCCCCAGTGAAGCTGCTGGGCCCGGCAACTCTTCACCCCGTCCCCGCGAGGGGCGATGCGGGGCTGCCTCCTCCTCCTCCTCCTCTGCCTCTTCTTGGAACGCTTAAGGTACTGTCTACAGCATCGATTTCGGGGCGCACTGCAGGCGCACTCCAGGTGCCCCGAAGACTCTGTGTAGACAGGCCCCAGGCCTTTAGCTTTTCAAATTGTATGTGGTCCATTTTTAAAGACTGTTTTTTAATGTGTGTGTTGTTTGGTTTGTTTTTTATGTTGTGATTTTATTTTTCATACAACGCTTTGAGAGTCCCAGTAAGCAGGAAAAGCAGTATGCAATTACATATAACCCACATAAGTCTCCTCCCTTTTTTTTCTTCCTGTTATGGGTGCAAGGGCTTTTTTAGACTTAGTCTGAGATCCTTGTGAAAGAAAAGAGAACTGAAATCCACAGGTGTGCTGCTGCTTCCACATGGAAGTTGCACAATTTATTTACAATGTCACACCATAACATCTGCAAATCCTTGCCTACCAATTCGCAGGAGAGGCCACCGTCTCTTCTGCTAGAATATCTCTGGATCCAATCCAGCATCATTTCCTCATGGTTGAGTGTTGTTTGTTGTTTCCTTTGACTATAATTATCTAACATTGGACTAGGTTCAGAATCTCAGGTAAGACAAATGATCAAAACAGCTGTAGGATCTTATAGCAGGGGTTTAAACGGAAAACAGAGCAAACAAAAAATCCCTCTTGGGTTGCTTAGAAAAATAACATTGAATCTCCGTTTTGTTGTGTTCATTCATTAAATGGAACTTGAGACAGGAATAACCTAGATAGAAAGATTTTAAAAAAATGTTTCCAAAGATAATTAAGGTCTTACTGAAGTAGGGGAGGAAATGCTAGCCACTCACCTTCTTCACTATATATGTGTGAGATTAGGGAATAGAGAACTCGTGGGGGACTCACCCTCTGTGTTTGCTGAGTCCTGATCATCCAGCTCTGTTCCACAGAGATGGGGTGGATGAGTGCTCAGGAGGCTGCATGAGCCTCCTGAGCTCTTAGCAAAGTGCACTTTCTGGGGCCTCTGGAAAGTGTGTAATTGCCCCAGCATACTATTAGTGTGCCCGGGGGGATTTCACACTTTCTGGAGGCTCCGGAGAGTGTGCTTTGCCTTCCCCCCCCCCACATGTGCCAATCGGGGCCTTAAAGACACTCTTAATGCAAAGTTAAGAGGGCCTTTAAGGCCTCAATTGGCAATGGTGGTGGCGGGGAATGAGATTTCCCAAAGCTGGGGAAATTGCATATTTTCTCCCTCCACTAGAGTGGAGCTTGAGGAAATTGCATATTTCTCCCAACTACATTAATGGAGGCCACCTTTAATACAGCAGGTGAGAAGGCAATGGTTGCAGGTCAGGATGGAACCACGCCTGGTTGCTCTTGAAGGCTTGAGAGCAGTCAGGTGCAGGCCTGTCCTTGGGTGTGTCTGCCTGGGCCTGTGAGGGCCAGTTGTGGGGGCACCCACTGTTCTCCCAGGCTCAGGCAGATTTTCACCCAAACTCTATGTGACATACATTTAACTTACTCACCTGTTGCCCTGTCACTGTCCTCATTGCTCTCCATGTGTTCAAGAGAGAGAGAGAGAGAGAGAGAGAGAGAGAGAGAGAGATTGATCTGCAAGTCTGCAGAATCCATGCAACTCAGAAAAGGCTAGTCTGCACTGGAATCCACAGGTCAGATTCACCAAAATCTGAACTCATTTGAATATACAATAAGGATTTATCTGGCATCCCTAGCATTGGCAGCTTTTCTGTTTGTGCAGGCTCTCTGCATGATTTAGAACCCTGATTTCTTCCCAACTCTTGGAAGGCAATGAGAACAGCAGTGGAGGAGGAGAAGCTAGTGCACTTGTCTCCTTCATTGCATGAGTAAATTGAACATCAGAATAGGATTAGAGAGAGAACAAGAAAAAATTTCCCCACCTTTCTCTGTATGGCATAATGGACAGGTGGTATGGAGTAGGGCAGCCTTCTCCAACCAGATGCCCTCCAGATATTTTGAACATCAGCTCCCAGCATCCCCAGCCAGCATAGACAATGGTTAGAAGTGGTGGGAGTTGTAGTCCAAAATGTCTGGAGAGCTCCAGATTGGGGAAAGCTGGAGTACAGCCAGGTTGGTGGTGGAAGACTGGAGGGAAATAATATCTGAAAAACAAGTAGAGGTAATTCTAGCTATTGTACAGATGATGATGATGATTTATTACATTTATATACCACCCCATAGCCAAAGCTCTCTGGGCAGTTTACAAAGCTACCAGTGGCTGAATTAAGAAAAGTTAATCCTTCACCTTTTCTGCTTCATTCCCTATCACGTAATACACTAAAATAAAAACGGCCTCAAACAAAGAGCAAGCGGGCCCTCAATGCATGACCCATGAAGTTCTCAACGGAAAAGTCAGTACTGCAGTCCTAGTTGGCACTGAATGATTTTTGCAGCCAATGTATCTGGCAAGATATTCTGTACTGGATAAGAAAGGGCAGCCAGCTATTACATGTTCAATTGTTTCTGATTTATCTCTGCATTTTCTGCAAGTGTCTGTATTTGTGGCCTTTGTTATATATCTTGGAGAGTTATTGGTAGCAATTACAGTGGGTTGGATGCAGATTTAAGCAGAATCAACTGTGGTGGTGGAAGTGGATTTTCCCTGCCCCTCTTTCCCAAAGCAGCCTCTTCAGCCCCTTGAAAAATGCATGGACAGTCAGGAGACACTGTTGCATGGAGTGAGCTGTGGGGTGTGTATGAGGGAGGGGATCCCAAAAAAATCAGGTGGAGAGGTCTTTCTCAAATGGAATCCTTCCTCTCACAGAAGGGAGATCCTGGATCCAATCCATAGTCTTGAACACCAGTGATAAGAGTTTCCCTTTTAGCTTTATATTTTACTTGCTTTTAGGCCTTTTACTGATGAGGTTATATCTATATTTTCTTTGTCAAAAGTTCCTGGATACTCCCAATGTAGGAACTTGATTTTCCATATTTCATTTCTTTATTTTATTTATATCGAGACTGGGTGGAAGGATTAATTGAGGTTCCTATGCATGTCTAACCAGAAGTAAGTCCCACTGACAGCATCTCTGCATGAGTGATTCATTGCACATTCATGATTGACCACTGACAGAACTTTGTGTGTCCTTTACATCATTCCTGCACTAGGTAATCTCGCTAAAAACAACAACAGAGGTAATGAGAGTATTTAAAATAATTGTTGATTAATTCTGCCACTAGATGGTGCTGTTTCATTGAACTTTATGGAGCATTGCCCAAAGGGGAAGTTTTTAATTACAAATCATATGGTTGTCATTGGTCACCATCTAAAGGAGCCTGTAGTGAACATGGAATGATCCAAGACAGAAAAGGCTTAGTAAAGATGTGTGTTTCCCCCCTTTATTTAGAGACACCCTGAATGCAATAGGACTTATTCCCAGGAAAGTGAATATAGGATTGCAGCATTACAGAGCAATTCTACCACTGGGTAGGAAGGAGATCCTAAGGTGGAGGCACCATCTAATCCAAAACCTTGCCAGTCTTGTGCTGGCAAGGAGGAAGGGAGGGGTGAGCACCATCTTTCTTTCTTTTAGCTTTTCCATTTAAAATGATTCCACCGGGAAGCAAATGAACTATGCCAGCCCACAGTTCTTCCCCCACTGGGAGGGCTTTGGATCATGGGCATGCACAGCTTTTCCTGGAATACCCACAAAACACCTACAGAATGTCTCTATTTTGTGTTTTCTGATGTCATAATTCCAGTGTCAGACTTTCCCACTGCTTCACCGAGGAAGCTTGCAAGATCAAGTAGCCTTCTTCAAGGTGCACAGAGGGAAAGATCCTTGAAGAGAACCTCAGAGAGATCCCTGTGTACACTGAGACATACCCTGGGGCAGGGGGGGACATCATAGGATTGTAGCCTTAGAGAGGTAAAAAAAATTGGGCATTAGCCCGAGCACTGCTTGGAAAACTAGGTGATGATTTCAGAATGTTTAGATAATTTTTCACAATGCACATATTCCCTGTCTTCTTGATCTTTTGGTATGTTTGGGCTTTCCTTTCCACTGAGCTATGTGGAAAATGCAGTCTCATGAGTGTTCTGGTGAATTCATCAAGTTCATCAGCATGCAAACATTTCATATAGCCATGACACAAATCAGACCTGGGGTTGCCAAGATGTTAATTGATCTTAGCTATGAGAAAATACAAAAATGAGCACACACACAAAAATAGCCTAGATGTATTACCCATACAGTCAACACAGAAAGTTGCTCTATGTTTAGCCACAGCTTTGTCCTCTGGAGCCTTTGCAGGTTTAATAATCAGCAAAATACATGTGCTCCGCCACTTTGTTTTGCTCGTTCTGTCCCATATATTTCAATTCTACCACCAGGAGATAGCGATGCTTTAGAGCGTAATTTCAATTTATTACTGCATTTTGGGGTTTTTATAAAATGGTGGATTCCCGCTTGAAAATGGTGGGAGAGGCATCAGGGGATGATGTCATTTTGAAAAGGTCCCTCATCCATGTAACGAGGACTCCTGATCACACTTCACTCGTGTAGGGTTCTTCACTGCAGAGAGTCCACTCCTGTCTTGTGGGAGTGGGTGGAGGACAGTACAGCTCTATTTCCTGTAATTATCTCATGCCCCCTTTATGCAATGTGTATGCTTCTATAGCAGCATTTTCTAGTCTCTTTTTTCAGCTTTCTGTTGAACTTCTTTCAACAGGTATTATCTACGTTCTTCTGTTGTTTACATGTTTGACTCTTATGGCACCATGAGATAAGTGCTCCATTTCAATTTCTGCTTCTGTGTATTAGGGTGATCCATAAGTGATGTTATAAAATTACTTTTACTAGGTTTGGTATTAAAGCTTTTTTTCATTACACAGTTAATGAAAAATGCTTCCCTGTGAAAATTCATGTATACTGTAATTTTTCCAATCCCCGTTTTGAGGACTATTAACATTGCACCTTAATTCATTCTTTTTCAACATCAAACCTACAGCTTCATTAACTGTGGCAGCACCACAATCTACTGCTAGATGAATTCTTTCAATTCCTGAAGTATCCATGGTAGAGATTATATGACAGCTATATCACACTGTTGGCTCATATTCAGCTTGTGATGTACAACAATTCCTTCTCGTTTGTAGTATTGCTGAGACAAGATGGGGAATAATTGGATTAGCAATATTATTATTATTATTATTATTTATTTATATAGCACCATCAATGTACATGGTGCTGTACAGAGTAAATACTATGGACAAGAAGGATCTTGGAATTGTTGTAGATCACAAGCTGAATATGAGCCAACAGTGTGATGTAGCTGCAAAAAAGGAAAAAGAGAAGCAAATGCTATTCTATGACACCCTCTTTTTATATCTTACTATTTCTGACATTTCTAGATGGACATGATGGGCTTTGCCAAGTCATGCTGTCTTTTACAAATTTAGAAATTTCCTGACAATTGAGCATGTTTTAAGTATGACTGCTTCCTGGATGTTGGTGTGGATATATTTTGGTAGGACCAGTTTCTGACGGTTTTCTGATGCGATCCTGGTGACTGATGAGACTAATGGAATAATTGTCATCTTTTCCTGTTGCCATAGTGCTTTGACTTCCATGGCTAGTGGTGTATATTTCTCTCTCTTTTCCTCTTCCTTTTCTACAACATTTTTGTCATTAGGTATTCCTATGTCAATGAAATACATGTGTTTTTCTTTTTTGTCTATGACCATTATTTCTGGTTGGTTGCAAGGTATTATCTTGTCTGTATTATCAATACTTAACAAGTATTATCTTGTTCTGTCCCAGGATATTTTATGACCTGCATTTTCCAAGGTTGTTTTGGGTGAGTATGTGGTGTAGGTTGTTTGATGAGGTTGAATTTGATGGTCAGTTTGTTGTTAGTGAATTATTTTTGCAGCTGTATTATATCTGTCCATATAGTCCATTCTTGTCAGAATTTTGCATCCTTCTGTTACATGGTCTATTGTTTCTTGGAATTGATGGCATTTCCTACATAAATATGTTGTTACATGTTATGTTTTATGATACATTTTTGGTAGTTCTTGCTTGCTATAACTTGATCCTGTATAGCTATTAGAAATCCTTCTGTGTCTGGAAATAGCTCACCCTTCCTGAGACATTCATATGATTGTACTTCATTTATTTGTGAGTTCTATTTTACGTTGTAGTGCTTCCCATGTAGTGCTTTTTTTGCCCATTTTTCCCCTCTGCGAGTGTGAACTGTTGTGTTTGGTCCTTGTTTTGTAGTCCTAGGTTGAGTGGGGTGTAGATTTTATCTGCTTTTACTATGGTTTTATGAATGGGGGTGTTTTTAGTGTGAAAGAATGTTTTGAGTGATTTTATCCATTTAGCATGACTTGTGTTAATGTCCAGCAGGCCTCTTCCTCCTTCCTTCCTGCTGATTGTTATTCTTTCAATGCATGAATGGGGATGGAGCATGCAGTCTTTCATGCATTCAGTGTGATTAATAGTAGTAGTAGTAGTAGTAGTAGTAGTAGTAATAGTAAGTAGTAATAGTAGTAGCCATCATGCTGCCAAAGGCTAGATCTATGCCAAGCAGGATATTACACTATGAAAGTAGTATGAAAGCAGTATATAAGAGGCAGGAACCACACTACTGCTTTATTATAGCAGCATTGAAGTGCACTGACAACTGTTGGGGCCCATTGACACATACTACATACCACTTTCATACCGCCTTCATAGTGCTATATCCTGCTTGGTGTGGCTCCTGCCTCTTATATACCACTTTCTTACTGGTATATCCTGCTTGGTGTAGCTCTGGCCTTAGTCCCACATGTTTATGGGGGATCCAGATGATGTTTTACTCATTTTACTTATGACCCTCCCATGTTTTCTTTCTACTTCTTCTCTCTTTTTCCTTAACACATGAATTTTGTTAAAAAGAAAGAAGACGCCACAGCTGAGCAACACATTCTGCTTATTATTGTTAGAACCTCTCCTCACACCACCCCTTTTTGGAAGCACCCAATGACTCAAAGGAATGTTCAAAAGATTGTAATGCATGATGAGACAGTCTTCATGTGGTGTCCGTTAAACCAAAGCCCAACCTATCACTGACATTGCTGAAGATATATGGCTAGTTTTTGTATGAATGTATTACATATCTATACCCCCCAATAGCCGAAGCATGAACGTTCACATATAAATGTTAATCACTTGATGACTATAGCAACATCAGGTTCCTTGCATGTGTGAATGAACAACAGGAGGTAAACCTCATAGGTAGAACTTTCATATGCAAGCTGTGAGTCCTCAAGCGTAGTAATATAACATAAAGAAATCAAGTGATGTGCATGCAAGTGTCAATCAGCCCAATGGTTCTCTTGTACCAGATGTTGTCTTTGCCTGTGCAGATTTGCAGTGAGCAGGACATAAACCTTCTCTAGTCTATTTGTTCTGCATTCAGTAGACTTTTCTGGCCCACAGGGTCTGGGTCAACCATAACGCAAGTGGGGCTTTCAGTCCATTTTGGCTGTGCAGGTGGCCAGATGTATATTGGATCATGTTTCAGTTGCAGCTTCATTTTAAGCCCATATATGTGACTGAATTGTTCAAAACAGAGAATCATAGAATCATAGAACAGCAGAGTTGGAAGGGGCCTACAAGGCCATCGGGTCCAACCCCCTGCTCAATGCAGGAATCCACCCTAAAGTATCCCTGACAGATGGTTGTCCAGCTGCCTCTTGAAGGCCTCTAGTGTGGGAGAGCCCCAACCTCCGTAAGTAACTGATTCCATTGTCATACTGCTCTAACAGTCAGGAAGTTTTTCCTGATGTCCAGCCGGAATCTGGCTTCCTTTAACTTGAGCCTGTTATTCCGTGTCCTGCACTCTGGGAGGATCGAGAAGAGATCCTGGCCCTCCTCTGTGTGACAACCTTTTAAGTATTTGAAGAGCGCTATCATGCCTCCCCTCAATCTTCTCTTCTCCAGGCTAAACATGCCCAGTTCTTTCAGTCTCTCTGAAAAAACATTGATGGAAAACTATTGAAAAGTACTCTGTGAAGGAGGAAAAACAATTTATATGCACAGAAATAAACTGTAAATTGTGGCAAAATAAACTTTAGCATATGGTAGAGAAGACTATGATAGTATAGCCAAACAGAAAAGGAGAAAGAGGCCAGGCAGAGGAGACCAGTGGGGATGCTGTGGGATCCATTAAAGGCACAGTCTTGGGCCTGCTTAGACAAAGGAATGGATCAACAAGTTCAAAAACACAGGAAAAATATGGGCTATACTTCCAGATGGGACTTATTCCCAAGCAAGTATGTAGAGGATAGGAGCTACTGACACATGCTACACATGGGCTAGTGCTGCCTACACCATTTCACTTATAATAAGCTATTCTATTCCCAACGTGCAGCTACAGCAGATGGTTACACAAGATGCAACATGCTGTTCATTTGGGGACTGAGTTTCTGCCATATGTACTCCCCCCTGTCCGCCCTCCCCACACACTTTCTTCTGCGTCATCCTTTAAAACACACACACACACACACACACACACACACGTCCTCATACTGGATATGTTGGGGGCAAACTAATACAAGTGTCCCTGAAAGGAGATGGATACTCCAATTTGATTTTTTCAGATTGGAAAACCCTGTTCATTTCTGCTCCAGTCAAATCTGAATAATGCAATTGGTGCAAGGGGAAATATTCAGTGAATGCCAAGAAGTTAAGCAATTCCTTAGCTGAAATTAGCATATGTATTGTGGGGGGTTCTATCATTTTCTGAATGTCAGGAATTAAAAACAACAACATCATTGGATATTAGTTGTGGTTAAATTGGGAAAACTATTCTCCTAACTTACTAACAGTCAGAGCAGGCCGACAATGGAACCAACTGCCTACGGAGGAGGCAGACTGTTAGTTGCTGGAGGTATTCAAGCAGATTGGACAGGCACCTGTAAAGGATACTTTAAACTGGACTCTTGCACTGAGAAGGGGGTTGAACTTGATGGCATAAATTATCCCTTCCAACTCTCTGAATCTAATAGAACAGCATCAAGGACACCTGAGTTAGTGAACCACAAATTCCTAAAATAATATAGCTTCCCAAGGTGCAGAAGCAAATTGTCAATGCCATTCTCTTCAACAATTCTTACTAACAGTATGATCCTAAGTAAGTCCTATTGAACTCAATGGGACTTACTGCCAAGTAAGTGTATATAGAAGACTTCCTCAACCTGTTGCCTTCCAGATGTTTTGGATTTCAACTCCCATCAGCCCCAAACAATATGGCCAATGGCCAGGAATCCTGGGAGCTGTAGTGCAGAACATCTGGAGAACCGCAGGTAGGGAAGACAGGTGCATCGGATTGCAGACTAAAGCTCACTGGCGGCCATCTCCACCTTCTTTTTGTATTGTGGACATCAGAACACATTATTGGTATGTTAAAAGCAACAACACACATTTTGTGTTTTATTTTAAAACTTAAGTATGACGAGTCTTGCTTTGCAAGGGTTGGTCTAGCTCAGGTGGCTTGTTGGTATAGACTGGGTTAAGAGCTGAGCGGCATGGGCTTATCTACACAACATGCAAAAACTGGTGTCAGACCAAACTTTGCCTTTTCTGAGGAATCTTGGGAATTCTAGTTGTTTATGTGAGGGTACGCATGTGGACAGTATTTAAAAACCTCTGACAGGTCATTCTCAACACCCTCACCAGACTATACTTTCTTTCAAAGGCCACAAGAGAAAAAAAATGGTATATATAAAAAAAATCTTATAGTGTAGCTACCTAGGTATAAACTACCAGGCTTATCATGTGTCAAAATATGGCACTTAATATTCCCTATGCTGCTTTTTTCCAGCTAAGTGCCAGCAAAGTGGTTATTTATATCAACTGCCCATGAAATGTATCCTTATGAATTGTAAGTTTTAATATTGCTTATAGTGGCTTTTATTAACACATTGTTGTCTTACTTGTAAATAGGGATGCTGGAGAAATTCAAGACAGACTAAAATGAGTTCAAATTACTAAGAATCCATTGTAGACTGTGGACTTTCTGGATTTCTTTTTTAACTTTCCCAAAATGTATGCAAATGTATCTGCAGGAAAATGTGCAAGTTTCTCCTTAGACATATGCCATGCTGGAAAATATATGCAGGGAGAAGTTTAATGGTATGGGGGACAATACATTAAATGTTACATACTAACATCAATTATGTAAATTGTTGCAAACTTTCTTACAGAATTATTTACGTATTTTCCTGCATAATGGGAGGGGGAATTCAAATTCATCTCTGAGTGGATGCTGACATGAATAACACTGTAAAATCCACAAAACATCTATGAGATGGATTTCACAAAATCCGGACATCCCTACTTGTAAGCACGAAGGATGTTTATCCTGAATTGTGGGATATAAATAATTGTATAAGTATAATAAGTAACTAATAAATAAATACAGACAGACAGACGGACAGACAGACATGGAACAATGCAAATATATGGTTATTTACATGGAACAACAACTTTTACAGTACAATTGCTTTCAGCAATCTTCTGTCCATTGCTTCTTAAACATAGGTCTGAATGAGAAGTTCAGGGTGAAAATCAAGTAGCTTTTTGTTGAGAGTTTAAAAGAGGGAAATGGTTAGGGCCATCATAGCAACAGGGGGTGCTTTCTGAAGGGAAAAAAGGGGGGAAATTGTTGTCTGAACAGCCATTATAAGAGAAAAATGGTACACTCTTTCTAGTTATAAGAAATCTTAGAGAAGGCTAGACCTTGTAGACCTGTATGTACCTTATTAGTTTTCTTCCGATACCTTTTATTTTACTAGTGTGTTCCAACATTGTTCTATTGTCCCTGTGCTCATGCAACACTGGAGGATTTTTATGGTCCCTGGGACCCCTGCTGTGCAAATACTTAAATACACAAAGCCACCAGTGGTAGCGTGTATGCGCGTGTGTTTGTGTGTTTGTTTGTATGTGTTTGTATATGTGTGCGTGCGTGTGCTTTGTGTGCGTATGGTTTTTTAAATCAGTTAATAAGGAGACTCTTTTCTATGTTAGACGTAGAACTGCATTTTTTTTTTAAAAAAAAGTTGAATTTCATTTGGAGTGGCACATCCACCTTCTCACCAGGTGGTGATGAAAAGCAGGCATCTCAGTAGCAGGGTCTAATGTTGTTTCTGCACATGTTGGATTTTCTCTTTGTTGGAGTCAGCATGGGGCTTTTCTGAAGCATGTCTGTAGCCTGGAGAGCTGGAAGAGCAACACTTTTAGGTGGTTGTTGTTGTTGTTTTCACCTCATTGTAAACAAGCGCAAGCACAATTGCAGTTATAAAATATAACTCAGTAGTTTCATCCCGATCTCCAGAAACATGGTCACAGAAATGGCATCTCACAGAGCTGTTGTCTCACAGAAAATATTTCCAGTCCTGTTTTGCTTAGAGATAATAGCTGGATAATAGTGTTGTGTTGTCTTTACTTACCCCCTTCCTTCTACTTTTGTGTCATTCTTTTTTCTTTTTTTTTTCTATTTTCCTGTTTTTTCCTGCTTGCTTTTGAGCTCATCCAACTGTGATTTTTTTTTGGGGGGGGGGGTCATTTCTTTTCTACTGTAAAATTTATCAGAAAAGCAAAGATTGTCCCTCCTCAAGCTCTTCAGCTTTGCCCTTCCACATTATGAAGTGTGTCCAGAAACTGGTTTATTTGGACATCAATGGCTTAATTCCATTATCATGTTTGCTATGAAATTTGCTTACTTCGAATATAATGCTCAAAGCAGAGATGCAGGACATCCTAATGCCTGCTGAAATCTGTGTGCTGCTGAGATGTCCCCTGAGCACTGTCTGTGGTGATATCTGTGAGTTTCCTTCTCTGGGCATTTTGTTAGAAGCTGAAGATACACCTGAAACCAGATCTTCCTGTAAGCATCCGAATTGCCTGTCAGATATACGGTTTCCTGTCATACCACTGAAATTGCCAGTGGCCCCTATCACTGTAACTGAAACAAAAGGGATTTGGTGTGATTTTGTTTGTCAGACAAAAGGGCCCCTTTGCAGGATCTTTTTCTCCTTAGCCGTTCTTTGATCTTGTACCTATTTTGACAGCTTCTGTGAACATGCTCTCTCTGAGTTAATGTCTAGCTCCTTTGGACAAGCCATGTTTCTGCTCTTTATTTATCATTCATTATATTTCCTAGTTTTTCCTGTATCCATTTCCTGTATTGACAGAAAGTTCTCACTCTCTCTAAACTTGCCTGCCTTTTTTACAAAAAGACCATTCATTTTGATGGACTTAAGCAAGTTCAAATGCCGTTAGATTGAGACCACTTGATGAACCCATTTATAAAAATATGAATAGGGTAATGAACAAGGTATACATATCAAAGCCATAAAGCCCGCCATGTCTCTTTGCCTTACCAATAAGAGGCTTTGACCTGAGGCTTGGCTTACACATGCAGCCAAATAATGCAGTAGAATCCTTATGTGGAAGAGGGGACTGTACCACTTCAGGCAGTATGTTTTGTATGTTTTCCCATGTAGGGAGAGAAAAAGAACCCTTCATTAAAAGTTGCATGTGCCAGGGACAAAAGGCTGTAGCTCAGTTCATTCTTGGGTTGCTAGTTTTTTGCTTGCAGGGAGGTGGGTTCTTTCTGTAAGGAAACTTTTTAAAATGTGATTTTAGAAAAAGGTTGTATAGTAAATTACACCAGCTCAGGGGTTAGGGTTAGGGAAGACTCTATCATCACATCTTATCTCATCCAGTTACATATGTAGAACAGATAGGTCTGTTGCATGCTCTGAATTCTGGCTCTTTTTGCCAGTGTGTCTTCCCTTGGCTGATGTTCTGTGTCATGTTGAAAATTTCTCCCACATTTTTTGTCCATTCTCATTCAATTTGATAGAAAAGACATTGCTTTTGAAAAGAAATCCAAAGGACGAGAAAATTTCAGAGATATTGTCATGGGTGGGGTTGGTAGTTCTTGCACTTACTTATAAAGGGCAGAGGAGTGTGTATGAGTGTCCTGTCTTTGATTGTACAATCATCTCTCCAGCAGCCTCCTTGGCTTCCCATACTTCAGTTAAAGCCCAGGGAGAAACATCATGAGGTAATTCTTCCCATATGCCTTTTTCAGAGCAAGAAGTGCAGGCAGCCTGGGAGGCTGCAGAGCAATGGAAAGATGTGTAAATAGAAAGAAAAACAAACAGCACCTTTTGCCAACTCATATTAATATACCACTCAAATAAATTCAAAATAAATTATGAAAAGATAGCTGGGTCTGCAAGCTTCCATTTTAATTCCCCCGATGTCCCAAGTGTAATGCTCCTCAGGGCATTGTAGAAAATTAAAATGGTAGCTCCCAACCAACTTGAAGAACTCCTGCTACCACCAAGTAAGCCTAAAGAGAAACATCAACCCAAGGTATTCTCTGAAGGGTGCTTTGCACAGAGTTCTCACAAACATTGAGCACGATACATTTGTGATTGTTGTAGATAGGCTTGGGAGACTACTTAGGTCAGTAGTGATGCAGCCCTGTCCTTGCCATGCATTCACTGTGACTCCATGATTCAATTTTTAAAATGAGCATTGATCAAGATAGCTATAAACAGTCTTAGTTCTGATTGGAGAGGAGCAGATGTTCCCTGCTCCATCTCCATTTATAATTGTTCTGTGAGCTGATTCTTTTTCCCTACTGTTTTCTGGTTTTATTTGGAGATTTATGAGATATATATATGGAATTGATGCATGCAGAGTTTGCTGGTTTTCAGCTTACAACTCCTCACCATCCCTGCTTAGACGTTTCTGATTCATATGACCACATATGTATGGCATGCAAAAACCAAAAACATCTTCATGAAATTACACAATTTGTACCTGCTTGAATCCAGGAGTGGTGAACTTGTATCTCTCCAAATGATGTTGCACTGCAACTCTCATCACACCTGACCATTGACCATGCTGGCTGGGTCTAATGGAAGTAGAGTCCAACAACAACATCTAGAGTGCCACAGATTCTCCTCCACCCTTGCTTTAAGCTGTGGGCACATTTGCTTGTGTCCTTTAGTAAACTTAGGAAAAGAGAAAGAGAGATATAAAGAGAGAGATTGAAACTGTGCACAGTGGTCTGAACGAAGTCTAGAAGAAAACAGGAAAGCAACTCACTAATACACTGGTGCTGCTCCTAAAACAAGAATAAATGAATTGGGCCCCTTCAGACCATTTCTGGTGCTTCTCAAAGTGAAGCAGGCCTCCCTCTGAAGCAGCCAGAACTGAACCTGGAGCCCACATGAGGCTTTGTTTGAGCTTCAGACTGGCAGACAGTATATCTCCAAGATAGTATCATTTGATTTTATTACTCTAAGGCCCTTTCTACACCGAAAAGTTATCCCAGGAAAATGGAGGGATCACCCCTGCCTGCTCCTGGGATCCCCAGTGTGGCATTTCGATGCACAGGAATGATACCGGGATGATCCCTGGATATAGGGCTGGTGTAGACATGCCCTAACATGCTGATTATGAGTGGGGGAGGATTGTTGACTGACAGACCCATCTTTTAATCATAGGGCACATTTAACTGTGCTTTGGGGGTGGAATTGTGACTACTTGGCCCTGTTCAGAAGACACCTTTTTTGTTAACAAAACTGCTTTAACCACTGTGGCTTAAGGTGTCTTATGAACAGGGCTCTTGTGAATTACATAAAACAGGATGTGCCTTCAGGGGCAGATCCACACAGAGGCTTCGGGACACCCTGAAGGCGCTTTAGGGCGCCCCGAAATCGATGATGTACACCCTACCTTAACCGTTCCAAGAAGAGGCAGCGGAGGAGGAGGAGGCGGTGGCCCTGCATCCCCCCTCACGGGGACGGGATGAAGAGTTGCTGCGTCCGGCGGCTTCGCCGGGGAATCAGCTGCCGCCCACCTACCCGCCGGCCTCCTTTTGCCGGTGAAAGAGCCACCCAGGTCATAGAGCTCAGCAGAAGAAGCTGGCGGCTTATTATTATTTATTTATTTATTTATTTATTTATTTATTTATTTATTTATATAGCACCATCAATGTACATGGTGCTGTACAGAGTAAAACAGTAAATAGCAAGACCCTGCCGCATAGGCTTACATTCTAATAAAGTCATAGTAAAGCAATAAGGAGGGGGAGAGAATGCAAACAGGCACTGGGGAGGGTAAACAGGCACAGGGTAGGGAAAAACTAACAGTATAACTAACAGTCTAAAGTCCGAGTAACATCAAGTTTTAAAAGCTTTAGGGAAAAGAAAAGTTTTTAGCTGAGCTTTAAAAGCTGAGATTGAACTTGTAGATCTCAGATGTTCTGGGAGAGCATTCCAGGCGTAAGGGGCAGCAGAAGAGAATGGACGAAGCCGAGCAAGGGAAGTAGAGACCCTTGGGCAGGCAAGAAACATGGCACCAGAGGAGCGAAGAGCACGAACGGGGCAATAGTGTGAGATGAGAGAGGAGAGATAGGGCGGAGCTAGACCGTGAAAAGCTTTGAAGGTCAACAAGAGAAGTTTATATTGGATTCTTCCGCCGAGCTCTCCGACCCGGGTGGGCCCGGGTGGCTCTTTCGCCGGCAAAAGGAGGCCAGCGGGTAGGTGGGCGGCAGCTGATTCCCCAGCGAAGCCGCCGGGCTCAGCAACTCTTCATCCCGTCCCCGTGAGGGGTGATGCGGGGCCTCCTCCTCCTCCTCCTCCTCCTCCTCCTCCTCTTCTTGGAACGGTTAAGGTAGGGTGTACATCATCAATTTCAGGGCACCCTAAAGCGCCTTCAGGGCATCCCGAAGCCTCTGTGTGGATCTGCCCCTGGTTCCCCTGCTCTTTTAGCATTGCTTTCAACAAGTGAAGAGCTTTGGTGCGCTGTAGGTGGTAGATCGGTTTTTTTATGGTTTCTTCCTCATTCCTGATTCTGATGGTCCTTTATCCTTCCCAGATTATCTGCAGTCCTTCTCCTACCCTGCAACATCTGTTTTATTGCCTGATCCTTGCTGCTAAATCTTTTCCCACTAGCTGCACTCCCCTCTCTCTTAAGACTTAGAAGTTAATAATCCATCCCTCTATTAGTGGGGAAACAAAACTTTACTTTTGTTTTGAATTCAGTTCCTATTTGTTCCTTGTCCTTCGGTTCTTTCTGTTTTGTCCAGATTTCCAGTTAGTTCTTCTTACTGTTTTACAAGCGCAATATCAGTGATCTGTTATGAAGGCAGTGCAGGTGGGATCTCTCTCTCTCTCTCTGTGTACGTGTCAATAACTGAATGCACACACAGTGTTGTGTGACCTCATTACTTGTTAACCTAAGTATGGTTTCTAATAAAGTTATTTTTAACATATCACAATTATGAAACCAGCTTGTGGTATGGGCAAGACATGTGTCAGCAACTGTATGGCTCAGGTTCAATACCTGAGCAGGCAGCCTCCATATCTGCCCAAATAGAATTGGGCTATTTTCCAAAGCATCAAACCGGGATCCAATTGAATCTAGCTCACATAAAGGTGTGGAGAATTATGCAAGCATCCCTAGCCCTGACTGGCCTTATTTAACATTTTCATTATGAAGGAGCAAGAAAAGCATCTGAGGTTGCAGGGATTGATTTATGACAGGCTATAAACACACACACAAATGTATATGATTTGGCTGAGCAATAGCTCATGTCACACCAGCACTCTGGGTGTGATTCTCATGTGAGACAGATCTACGATATGCTGATCCCTGTTCCAAGGATCCAGCTCTTGCCAGTTGCTGCCCCCAACATAATTGAGGCAGTTCTAAGAACTTCTCTAAACTAGAACTGGTAATGACGGATGGAGTGGAATGGAGTGGTGAACTGTCTGTCAGTGCATACAGGCAATGCACAAAACTCTTTGCTTTGTCCTGGAGATTGTTGTTGTTTGTTGTTTAAGATCCATAAGAAATATTGCATGGCTATGGAACAAATCCTGAAAATCTCTAGAAATATGTACTCCAAATGATAAAAAATATGGCACTTTAAAATCAAAATATTTCATTATTGGAAGGGATTGCCTAACTGTCTTTATAACAACAAAATCATAAATATGAGTATTGAAGTGCAGCGACAACTGTTGGGGCCCAATGACACATACCATATACCGCTTTCATGCCACTTTCATAGTGCAATATCCTGCTTGGTGTAGATGTGTTATGGGCCCCAACAGTCATCAGTGCACTTCAGTACCACTATAAAGCAGTAGCGTGGCTTCTGCCTGTGATATACTGCTTTCATACAGATTTTATAGTGGAATATCCTGCTTGGTGTAAATGGGCCCTATTCCTCACTAGAGAAAGTAGGTTAAGCCTTTCCCCCATTCCCAAGATATTTTCCTAAAGAAAATCAAATGGCTTTGCTAGACCTACCTTGGAATCCGTGCAGGAGGAGGGGTGAGCCCGTGCTGCAAGTAGCGTGGGCCGTCGCCCCTGTCTACACATAAGACGCGATGGGCTGCAGGAAGGACCTGTCATGTCCACCATTTTTTTTTTAGATTTAAAGAGACATGTGCGCAGGAGCGCACCAACGATAAAGGTAAGTTGTTGTTGTTTAAAAAAGGGTTCCTCACTCCCCCCTTGGCTCCAATGTTCCCCCATCTCCCCATGGCTCCATTTCCTCCCCATCTCCTCCTGGCTCCATTTCCCCCCCGCCCACGATCTCCGTTTGCCCCCCGCCCATGATCCCCTGCCCGCGGTCTCTGTTTCCTCCCCTGCCAGTGATCACCCACCCACGATCTCTGTTTTCCCTCCATCCCCCCTAGCTTTGATTCCCCCATCCCCCTGGCTCCAACTCCCCCCATCCCCCTGGCTCTGATTCCCTCCCCATTCCCCTTGACTCCGATTCCCCCCCCCATCTCCCCACCCTGCCCTGATGGCCGCAGCGCTCCTGTGGAGCACGGAGCGCCGTCTGCCACTTTTCCTGGCTACTTGTGAGTAAATCCAGTAGCCTGGAAAAGTGGCAGAATGGGTTACATGCCCACGGTCTTGGGCTCAGCCCGAGACCACAGGAAATACCTGGCCACAAGTGGTACCAGTTACCCCGGGGCCTGGGAGGTTTGACCCCTGTTAGAGCCCGGGATCCCCTGTACGTCATCTGGATGCACAGGGATGAGCCCAGGCCTTGCACCAGGCTAACCCTTCATCTAGCAAAGGTCAAAGTTTGTATTTGCCCCATGGGGCAAGACCTACTCATACCATACTAATACAATTCTGCCATACAAACCCATTGATAACATAGAGCAATGTTTTAAGGAAAGGAGCTCATTTTCACAGAGAACATATTATGGAGGTAAAGATTTAACCATATTCCCCTAACGTCATGGTCCTGATCCGCCCCCCATCCCAGACACCCATATCAATGAGATAAAAAGCATCTGATATATCCCCCTAAAAGGGGGGTGGGGTAGAGGCAACAATATTTGCAATCCTCCCTCACTATTAAGCGTAAGTGGAATGCCCCCACCCCAATAATTTTTAACCCCAAGTTTTCTGGCTTCTTCAGTGTCTCAGTCATTTTGCCAGTGTAGGAACCCCCAAAGTTGTTTTGAATTTCAGTTTAGGTGAAAATTGATAGAGATTATATTCTACAGGACTGCTTTCTCTAACCTGGTTTCCTCCCAATATGTTGGACTACAAGTACCATCATACCCACTAATTGCTATGCTGGCTGGGGATGATGGGACTTGTGGTCCAACACATGTGGCACACCAGTTTGGAGAAGACTGAAATGGGATTTGTATCCTCCTCATAACCATATAATGCATAAGCTGATTGTTTTGAGAAGTGACAGAAGCATATGGAACAGTGTCATGGTGCCAAAGTTTCAACTTTTTGAGTTTCAGGGTGGGAGGGGTCATTACAGAAAATATATGTCTTGGGGTGCTCCAGGTTCAGTCTTTGGCTTCTCAGGCCTTAGCTAGACCTAAGGTTTATCCCGGGATCATCCTGGGGTTATCCCTGTTCATGTAAATGACACACTGGGGATCCCGGGAGCAGGCAGGGACGACACCGGGACGATCCCGGGATAAATTTTAGGTCTAGCTAAGGCCTCAGTATCAGGGCTTTCTGCTTCATACCCTGGAAAGGTGAAGGCTGTTGTCAGACTAGACCAGACTGAGGGGGAGTCTACACCAGCCATTTATTGCAGGATTGTATCGTCATCGTCACTAACGGAGCACATGACGTTCACCTGCGCCCGCGGTGATCTCGGCTCCACCTCTCTCTTTTACAGGAATATCCCTGACTGTTTTTGTCACAGTTTTTCCAGCTCTCTCGCATCCATTCCGAAGAACATTTGTGGTGTGCTCTTCACTTGCGAGGTCATTGCTGTTTGCTGTGAGTTCTGGGCTCAGCAAACAGCCAATTATCTGTGAGGGGTGTGTGCATGGGTATTGGCTTGTTTCACCATCAAGTTTTTTTTTTAAATTCAAATATATCTCTGTGCAGGAGCACATATTCAACAGAGTTTCTATTCCCCCATGTGTTGCTGCATGTCTGCATTCTTGCCCATCCCTCATGAGTATTTTTTTTAAAAAAAATCCTGTGCCCCACAGCCATCTCTCTAGCCCCACCCACTTCTACCAATATACATGTGCAAGTGCTGTAATGGGGCACACATGCTCCCGCAACAGTACTCCTCTAATTGCGGTACAGATCAGTCATGTGTGCCCTGTGAGGGGCGATCGTGGAAGTGGGGAACCTTTGGACCATGCCTCTTCCATTGTGAAAGGGCTGCAGGTGTAGATTAGCCTTTTGTCAATGGTTGGACTCAGTATATGGTGGCTTTGTATGTTGGGTGGGAAAGCTGCAGCCCTCCAGATGTTGTTGGACTGCAACTTCCATCAGCCCCAGCCAGCATGGGAACTGTAGTCCCACAACATCTAGAAGCCCATGAGTTTCCCCATCTCTGTTTTAGTCCAATCAGCAAAGCTTCAGTAAAGTTTTAAGCAACATTTGAAACAGGTTGTAAAGTCAGAGACATTTTGTGACACCTGTATGACACCCCCTAATTTGCAAAAATACAACCCATTATAACCAAGCCCCATTATAACCAAGAGTTATGGACAAAAGTTTACAGTGAAGCACTTGCCCATGTTTTTCTAGGATGAAGGCCTAGCACAATATAAAGTAGAAAGCCTAATTCTATTCCACGTCATATTATGATGAAACCAGAGGAATTTAGGAGACTGGGAAGTGAGAGGAATGGGTGAAAAACTTCAAATTATGCAGATTTTGCAGATCTTGATAGATGTAAAAACTAATCAGAAATGTAATGATCAGAAGACCTAAATCAATGTTTCGGCTGTTTTTCATTTTCTTCTTTGATAACAACACACAATTAAGAGATCTTATCTTCTTACATAGCCACACTAAAAACCCATCTCATTTGATCTTCTCTTCCTCCTCCTTTCCTTTAAACAGCATGACAAATAACAGCATTCTGATACAGAAAAGGACAGAAGAAAGAGTGATGTATTTTTTTCTAAAATGAAATGCTTGATCAAGAGGCAGCTGCATCTACAAATTATTAACCCTTCTGTTTCCCTTTTCTGCACACACATTACGTACCATAACCTAATTAAGTCACATTTCAGTCCCATAAATATCAAACGACCTACAAATTCATGGACACAGATAATATCAAGTTCTCATTTCCAAACATAGCCAAGTCAAGGATTTAGGAAACTGTTGATCAGATTGTATGTCTAAAGCAGAAATCACCCCCCTCCTGTCTTCATTTAGAACAGAAACAATGCAGTGCTTGAGGCTGAAAACACACCTCAACCCCCTCCCCAAACAAGCAGTTCAAACATTGTTTAGTAGGGATATATGAGGATTTTTTTATGTTTGCAAAACATGTGAAAATGTCTCATTCACAACCCTGAATGCGAGCAGATCACCGAAAATGTTTGCAAATGACTAAACTTGTGTTCTCACATGAAAAAAAGTGCATTTTTAAAAAATGTGTATTTATTAAATGCACATTTTAACACATTGCACAGGGTGGGTGTGCATTTTCAATGCGCTTTATAAAAAAAAATGTACCTGACAATTGATGCCATTCACTTCACTGCCCAAAGGGGGCAAGGACTGCAATACCATTGTCCAAGGTCTAAAATTATCTAGCTGCAACACAGTTCTGAGCACCACACTTCAAGAAGCATGCAGACAAGGATGATCAGGGCTCTGGAAACAAAGCCCTATGAGGAGAGACTGAAAGAACTGGGCATGTTTAGCCTGGAGAAGAGAAGATTGAGGAGAGACGTGATAACACTCTTCAAATACTTGAAAGGTTGTCACACAGAGGAGGGCCAGGATCTCTTCCCGATCATCCCAGAGTGCTGGACATGGACTAATGGGCTCAAGTAACAGGAAGCCAGATTCCGGCTGGACATCAGGCAAAATGTCCTGACTGTTAGAGCAGTACAACAATGGAACCAGTTACCTAGGGGGGTCGTGGGCTCTCCCACACTAGAGGCCTTCAAGAGGCAGCTGGACAACCATCTGTCAGGGATGCTTTAAGGTGGATTCCTGCATTGAGTAGAGGGTTGGACTCGACAGCCTTAGAGGCCCCTGCCAACTCTACTATTCTATGATTCTATGCCAGAAATATTCTCAGCTTCTGGAAGCTCTTTCACCACAGTGCCCAACAGCATGATATGGAAACTATCCGAGTGCATATCTTAGAAACTGAGGGCCTTGCTAGACCTACCGGGTGTTCCGTGGTTGAGGAGGGGTGAAACCGGATTTTCCTGTTTAGGTGTGACGCCTCATGGTCCACACCTTTTGTGGATTATCCCAGTATTGGAGAGGGGTGGTTGCGGGAGTTTGCGCCGGTTGTGCTGCTGTCGGGTCGAGCACGGGTTGCGCAGCCACACCGGCCTGATTTCCGGGGGGGGGGTTCTCCCGCCGCACGATTTGCGCAAGTGCGAAAGAGCGCAAACTGCGTAGATTGGCGGCAGCGGCGGCTGAAGTGGCTCTGCTGCTGTTGTTCCATGCTGTTGTTCCATGCTGTTGTTCCATGCTGTTGTTCCATGCTGCCCCCCCTCAGGCTGGGCACAGGGGAGCCATTTGGGATTGGGGGATGACCCACAGGGGGCGTGGCCAGCGGTGGCAGGAGGATGGGAATGAGTGGCATTGTTGAGCGGCAACATTGACATGGCAGGGATGTTGCCATTTGCTTTTGGGGGTGATGACAGGCGTACTGTGATCCGAGGACAGCCATCTGCATGGGAACTCTGCGCCTACACATCCCATCACGCCTCTGAGTTTTGCCGGTGATGACTGGCCCTGTGCCCTTCCCCTCCCATCCCAACATCCTTCGCACCACATGTATTCAATAAAATGCATTCAAACTGCACGACGTCTAGTCTTCCTGAGTCTACCCAGAAGGGCAAACCCTGCTCATTGGCATCGTTAGCAGAAAGAAGGGGGGGCTCGTCAGTTTCCGCACCAGCGGAGGTCCGAAACCGGTGTCAGCAGCCTGCCACCATCACTCCCCGCCCCAGCAAATGCAGTCGGTAGGATAGGGGGTGTATTGACACAGTGCAAAGGGGCCCCAGGGCAGGTCCCCCCCCTGGGCTGACAGTTCCCTGACCTTCCGTCTGCCACTGCGTGGCTGATGGAAGATGGCCGCCCACCCTCGCTTGTTGCCCCCTTACAGCCAGCTGCCGCGTACCCACACCAATAGGCACACAGCCCTGCATGCCTCTAGTGCCCATCATTCCCCGCTCGCCTTTACATCTTCCGCACAGCGTAAACCACCGGCATTAGAATGGTACCTGTGGCTGCCCACCGCGACGGGTCACCAACTTCCCATTACAGTTGGATGCCCGCCTTCCCGAAAAGTGACCCACACAGAGGTACCGAGCTGCACATAAGCCACATATCCACCACACACACCCAACCACTCAGCAGACACTTTTTCGATCCTCCGTTCGTGAGCAAAGCAGACCTGTTTGGTTACAAAAAAAGCCGCCGCGCCGCTGCCACAGCTGCGCATGGGGCGCAAACGGCGGAGGAGTTTGGCCGAAGGCGCTGACCACTCCCCTTAGCATGCCTTTTCCTGACCAGTGCTGACCTCGCTGGAAACTGCGCTGACCTCATTTCATCCCACACCTCCACCTCCCGTATCCAAATTAGCGCGCACCGACAGGAAAAGCCGCGCTTAAAGCCGTTTCATAAAACACGGGAAAACAGAGGTTTCACCACAGGATGAACACGGATCCTGGTGAACGTCATGTGAATCTGTTTAGACGACGACGGTATGTAACGCGCGCTACAGCCCCGTCTAGCAACGGCCTGAGTGATTCACCTCTAACTGTGATCTGAGCTTCTCTGCGAAAACACCCCTGCCTTCAACAGTAGCCCGGTAGGCTTCTAAGTAGTACTGAACAATATTCCAATTTACCATCCTTCAGGCTTGCTGGTTAGCCTTGGCCTTGCCTCCAATTCCCAGTGTTGTCACTAGGATCCTGATACTTCATGCACTATGTGAAATGGTGCTTACCATTACTGCCTTTCTTCCTGCATACTGATCACTGGACCTACCTGGTGATGCATCTTATTCTCAAGCACACCTCCATTACTGGACAGGCGATTCTCCTGAGACCTTTGGTCTTGAGGAGGAAACCCTCTCTTCATACTTGGCCATTGAATGGCATATTGCTATGCCACGTTTAAACAATAGCAAACAGTCAATCTTGGATTTCCTGAATCAGGTGGATGAATCAGACCCATAGGTGGGACTTCATGCCCTGTGAAAAATATGGAACTAAAACAGATTGACCCAGAGAACATTAGTTAGTGGTTGGATTTAAAATATAATAAATAAGTAAATATTGGTCAAAACAACTGGTGTCCTCCAGATGTGTTGGGGCTACAACTCAATCAAAACTTTTAGTCTGACACATATGGAGGGCACCAGGTTGGGGAAGTCTGAAACAGTGAAACAATGGATTTAATGTTTTGTACAGGGCTCAGCACTGGTGCTCCAGATATCATGGGGATCAAAATAACATTGTTGTCATGTTCATATCACTACTCTTTGAGAGCAAAAATCCCCATGAATTCTCATTGGGAGCACCAGACAAATTGGGTTGTCCCACCCTCAAAGATTTATTAAAACAATTGGATTTCAGAGTACTCATGGAGATCAGTACATAAGTCCTGAGCTTGACAGCTTCTCGGCTATTGTTCTGAATGAATGGCAGATTGACCTTAGCTATCAACACAGAATCTTTACTCATGACTTTATCTTCTCTGGTTTATGGTAGCCTAAGGCAGGTGATGTGAGACAGCAGATAAGTAGAATGCCAGCAGTGTTTGAGTCATGCCAATACGACTGATAGGAGAATAGATCTTTTTTAAAAGGCTTATGGTGCAATGTAGTAATGGCAAACATAAATAAATGACATAAATCCTTCTTTTCTAGCCTTTCCCAACCTATTTAGGAAATACAGTAGAAATATTAATTTCATTCTGCAATTCTATGCACACTCAATTTCTATGGCTGTACAAATGGGACTGCATTCAAGGCCCTCATCAAGAGTATTCTTTCACTGGGAGACTACTGAGAAGAATGTAAGTTGATCAGCCTGCTTTGTTATGTTGCCTTCCCTAATTATTATTATTATTATTATTATTATTATTATTATTATTATTATTTATTTATATAGCACCATCAATGTACATGGTGCTGTACAGAGTAAAACAGTAAATAGCAAGACCCTGCCGCATAGGCTTACAATCTGACAATTCTAGGGCATAATATTTTCTTCTTTCAGCTGTGACCAGGATAATTTCTTGGGGGCAGTAAAGAATTTTTTGCCATTAGGTTTTGGTAGTTTGAGTTTTAAAGATACTACCAAAACCTGAGTGGTGCCCTGAACCTAGGCCAGGGATAAGCAACCCTCTGGGCTACAGGTGGGAACATTTGACAATTTGAGGAAAAAGTCCTGGGCACTACCACAAAATGGGTGCACTACTGCAGAGGAAAGAATTGGCCTGCAGCCATCTGCCATCTTCATTTCCTAAGAATGTCCTCACCTGTAGCCCAGAGATATTCCGGGGGGAGGGGGGAGAGATGGGAGCAGCTGACAGGCTTTGTTTTGCTTTGAAGTAATTTCCAAGTGCTGATAAGAAATTGTTATTTTGTTTTTAAAAAGTGGGAAGGGTAAGGCACCTCAGTGGGCACCAAGAAAAGTAGTTGTGAGCATACCCCATTGCCCACACCTGACCTAGGACAACTGGTGTCCACAACGCCATGTGATCGTTCCAAAGTGAAAGCAACAATGTTGTAATAAAAACCTAAGTGGAGGGCAGGGTGGGAGAATCAAATTAGTTTTACATTTTACCTTGAAAATATTTGTTGAATGAAGATGTCTCCGTAAATCCCACTACCAGTGGCTATTAATGGCTGTAGTGATAATCTGCCATAAGTTCCTTGAGAACCTCCACCTAGGTACCTTTTTTTAAATTCAAGATCCATTTAGTTCTGGTGGCTTTATATTTACTTCTCATCCTGCATACTGATAAAGCAAACATCTTTGCCTGCAGTTTTGAATGTGATTAAAATTATACTTTAAAAAAACCCCACAAACACCCCTCCCCCCCAGGGAATAGAGATGTGACACCTGAATTACATTATTAACACGTCCTAAAGCAAACCACTCATCATTGCTTCCAAAGGATTATCTGTGAGTCCCCTCACTGTCATTTTCCTTTTGTTCTGATTGTGGAAAGATGATGGGAACACACGAGGAAGCAGAATGTAGGCAATTAATGCTCCTACCTGCAATTTATTGACAATACGAGTCAGGAATGGAGCCTGGGGCCCCATTTCAGCAAGGGGGTAAAAAATATTTCAGTTCCTGTGTGGATGGCAGGGAGGAGAAAGATTCCCAGCAAAGGTGTCAAGGGCTGCTCTGGAATATATTCATGATGCTATTGCAGAAAGCAGGGTATTTTTAAGCAGTGTTGTGATTATTTTTAATAACGCATAACCATAGCAATCATGTTATTGTGAAGGGATGTCTGCCTCTAGCATATATCCTTAATACATAGGCCAATGTAATCTTCTACAGCAATAAAAGAGGATGCGTGTGCGTGTATGTATGTGTCAGCCTGTGTGTTTGTCGGTGCCATAGCTCCAAGACCATTAAAACTAGATATCTGAAACTTGCCGTGTGGAGTTTTGCGGTTGAGTCAGTTTGAAACCAGGGGGGAGTAGTCTGAGGTATATGGCCACACCCTCTGCCTTGTTTTATGGCAGCACCCCGCAGGGGAAGTGAATTGCCAGAACTCTCCCTTGGGGGACTGTCAGGGTGCACCAGGGCAGCGACCATGCCTTGGGATGCCAGCAGCGTAGCTCCTCAGATGGGAGGAGGGTGTCTTCACTGTGCTGCTTTGTCACTCCTTCCCAGTAAAACCCCATGGTATCGCTGCTGTGGGATGGAGGGGGAAATCGCCACACCAGGAGGGGAGTGCAAGCTTTCTGGCAGACATTCAGCTCATTGAGTCCACCAACCCCCCACCATCTTCCCGGCTTTCAGAAACCTATCAGCATTCACACACACACACACACACACACACACACACACACACACACACACACACAATGCCAAAGAGAGGTCAAATGGCAGAAGGACCATGGTGACCTCGCTTCATATGAAACAGCATAACTGCTGCAGCGCCACTGCACAGCCACCGTGGGGCAAATAAGCCATATAGGCAACCCCAGGATTTGCTTGAAGATATCACTGTATCAAACTAAGAGCTATTCCAACCCAGATGAATCTGGTTCCATACTCTAGTTGTTTATAAAAATACTTGAACGGTTGTCACACTCTGACACTTGAGAATGACATGGCCTTAAGTGAGCTGAAGGTTGAAACCCTTTCTGTTCCCACAGTACACTGTGGTTTATTTTTATTTATTTTAATCCTCTCTCTATATATATGCAGGGTAAAATTTAAGATTAGAACTTTGTCTTCTCCTCACTATGCAGTCCCCCTTGCTCCCCATTCTGCTCTGGGGGTTCCTTCAACTCTCTGGCTGCAGGAGGGAGGGGGAAATTAACCCTCCCGGTTCTGCTGATGGAGCAACTCTCATCAGTGGGATACCATCCATGTTTAAATGTGGATTTTCACTCAAGGTATATATTTGGATGTATATTTTGATAAGTTTGAACTTCCAGGAGCTGCATTGCAAAACCCAGAGGACAAATGTTGTTGAGGAGCTAAGTTCAGATCTGCACATTAGCCTGAGAGATATGGATCAAGTTATTTCATATTGGAATTTGGAGAGAGCTAATTCCTCAAACATCCCTAACTAGGAGAGGAAGCAGGAATGTTACAACTAGTTATTTTGACCAATATTTATTTATATATTTATTATTTTTTAAATCTAACCAATAACTAACGTTCTCAGGGTGGATCTGTTTGCCATATTCATCCACCTTATTCAGGAAATGTAAGACTGACTGTTTGCTGTTGTTCCTGATACTTCATGTACTATCTTAGACATGTGAAAGGGTGCTTGCCATTACTGCTTACCTTCCTGCATGCTGATCACTGGACCTACCTGGTGATGAAATTTATTCTCTAGCATACCTCTATTACTGGACAGAGATTCCCCTGGGACCGTTGGTCTTGAACACGAAACCCTATCTTCATACTTGGCCATTGCATGGAATATTGTTATGCCACCTTTAAACAAGAACAACTGTCAGACATGGATTTCCTGAATCAAGTGGATGAATAATGACCATCAACTATACCGGCTGGAAATGATGAGAGTGCTGGAAATTATGTACAGTCCATCTCATCTAAAGGACATCAGGGTGGAAAGGGCTGATTGAAATATATCTACCATTTTTGGTAGCAAGACAAGAGCGTGGATTATTTCTGTATCAGTTTAACAACTTAATATGCATCTGTATGATTGGTGAAGTCTGCTTTCAGGACATTTGAGAAGCCTTTCTTCACAAATGTCCTGGGGGAAAAAAAAGAATGTAATAGGGGGGATCCAGGACAAATTTCACCACCACCCCTTTTTCCTGTTTGTAAGATCAACTTGCCACTGTTTTCTTTCTATATAAACATATGTATTTAAATCTTGCTTGTATAGACCAAGCTTGTTTACTTGAAACATTTCTATCCAGACCTTCCAGGTACTGATTTAAACATTCAGATCTGATACAAAGCTAATCTATATGCTTAACAAAACACAGAGGCCGTAGCTAGACCTAAGGTTTATCCCAGGATTGTCCTGGGGTCAAACCTGTACATCTAAGTGCCACACAGGGCATCCAGCTCTCAGGTAGGGATGAACCCAGGATGATCCTGGGTTAAACCTTAGGTCTAGCTACTGCCAGAGTATAAAACACTAAGAGGACTGACCACTTTGGTATGCATGTGAGGAATCACATCTTTAAATGCCCTCCCATAATGGCAACATTAAAAATAAAATAAAATTATAACATCAGGGGGAAGGCTAGAACCCTTCTCCATGATACGGCTAGGTTTCTACATCTGCATATCACAAAACGTTTCAATACTTCCATTATCAACTCTAATGTACAAAGTT
Organism: Elgaria multicarinata webbii; assembly: GCF_023053635.1. NCBI lineage: Eukaryota > Metazoa > Chordata > Lepidosauria > Squamata > Anguidae > Elgaria > Elgaria multicarinata. Next base: position 71,289,150 of record NC_086172.1, on the reverse strand, counting down.
TCATTGTTGAATAGTGGGGAAATGACCTTTTGATGAGTCATTTTGACTAGATTTATTTAACCCAAGGAACTGCAGTCATGAGAAAAATATTGTTCTTCATGGATGCTAGGCTACCATATCCTTCCAAACAGAAACAAACAAACAAACAAAAACACACTGAAATGTGACTCAATCCATATGCCTTCCATTCTAGATCCTTCCCATTTAAAATCTTCATTGGATTTTTTTAAAAATCAACAACAAATCATCTCAATTATACATATTGCACTCATGCATGATGGGCAAACTCCCTCTACTTTATCATATAATAATTTGTAGCATGGCAGGAACACCTAGTAATTTAGTATTAAGGATCACTTCTCTGATATTGTTCAGATAATTGCTATTATCTCCTTTATCATCCTCTATGTGCCATGAATTCTTCACTGTATTGTTAGATTAGTAATACTCTTTCTCCCGCCCCCCCCCCCCCAATTCAAAAGCTCATTTTGTGTTGTTCTTATTGTTGGGTCTTATTTCATTTTCTCATCTCAGTTATTCTTTCACTTCTGAAATCACCTTCAGCAAATGATCTTCATGGGAGGAGAGACTTGCTATTGCCATTGCTCTTTGGCAGCTATCAATGAGGTTGGGCCTCATTTTTCTTTTGTCCTCATCCTGCCAGAGTCCTCCAGGGGGCTCAACACCATATAAAGGCAGAGAAGAAACAATGTATGGGCTCATCAATTCTTATTGGATAGATCTTTTGAGAGCTGGATAGTGGGATTCTCCGTCTTGGAGGTACTTAAGCAGAGGCTAGATAGCCATCTCTCAGGGATACTGTAGATATACCCTGCATTGCAGATCCTGCACTGAGAAGCAGAGCATTGGACTAGATCAGGGCTACAGAACCTCTTTCAACCTGAGGACCAAGTTCTATTTTGGAGAAGCTCTTGGGGGGCTGCATTCCAATGGTGGGTGGGGCCAAAGGCAAAATTGGGTGGGGCCAAAATGCCAGAAAATGCCAGCATAGTTAATTTTAAAGCACTTACATCCAGTAACTTAGAAGTAGCATGTCAAAGTTTTATAATGGGGGAGGTGAACTGCGTAAAAGCCAGGAAACCACCGAAGTGGGAAAGGGGGTGGAGCCAAGGAAGGGGTGGGGCTTCTGGGGATCCCTAAAGGGCCATATCCAAAGTACATTCAGCTTGTACGATTCTTTGATTCTCTATGATGGATTGAAACATTCTGTACATAAGGGGCCAGGCAGATACAATGTAAAAGAAAAAGAACTTACATCCCATAGAGAGTGCCAAGAGACCATAGAATCATAGAATAGTAGTTCGAAGGGGCCTATAAGGCTAACGAATCCAACCCCTTGCTCAATGCAAGAATCCACCTTAAAGCATACCTGACAGTTGGTTGTCCAGCTGCCTCTTGAATGCCTCTAGTGTGGGAGAGCCCATGACCTCCCTAGGTAATTGGTTCTATTGTCGTACTGCGCTAACAGTCAGGAAGTTTTTCCTAATGTCCAGCCGGATTACAGATTCCTGTAACTTGAGCCCATTATTCCATGTTCTGCACTCTGAGATGATCAAGAAGAGATCCTGGTCTTCCTCTGTGTGACAACCTTTCAAGTATCTGAAGAGTGCTTTCAGGTATCTGAAGAGTGCTATCATGAGAGCCAGTGTGGTGTATTGGCTAAGGTGTTGGACTGGGAGTTGGGAGATCTGGGTTCTAGTCCCCAGTCAGCCATGGAAACCCATTGGGTGACTTTGGGCCAGTCACAAACTCTCAGAAAAATCTACGTCACAGGTTGTGAGGATAAAATGGAGAGGAGGAGGAGGAGGAGGATGTATGCCACCTTGGGTTCATTGGAAGAAAAATAGGTGGGATATAAATGCAATAATAAATAAAAATAAAATAAATGTCTCCCCTCAAACTTCTCTTCTCCAGGCTAACCATCCTCACAACTGAACGGAACCAATACAGATTGGCTTATCCTTGTGCCCATATCACTCTATTCCTTGTCCACACCACTGCTAGTCCTTCTTCCTTACTTTCTAGCTGGGGAAAGTTAAGAAAGCCCTCACAACCTGAGATGCAAGATGGGCAAGATGGCCCAATGCAGTTATCCAGAGGTGGGGCAGATATTAACTCTCGCCATTTATGGAAGCAGCAGTGGATTCTATGTTGTGCTTTCCTGACAGTTCAGTCGTGAAAGAACTACAGTCGAAGACTGCACCATATCCCTTTGCTTTAATATTATGTCTATCTTCATCTTCAGAGTGTGAGCTGTGAAACAAGACATCCCTGATTCCCAGCGTCTTTCTCCAGAGCTTCACCAGTAAAACAAGACCTTGTTTAGCAATGTAGGTGCTCAGTATATGTAGATTTAACATGGGATGTTGCCTCAGCAATATACAATTAGATCATATTACTACTTTAGCACACATTCCTAAAAACAAAAAGGAAAGCATATAAGAAGGAAAAAGAGCTAAGAACGTTTAAAGATAAAGGGCAGTATCAAAGACTGCCCATGGGCTAGCAAGACCTGCTGCTAAAGCAATGGGAATAAGTAGTTCCTGAAACAAGCAGTGACGCTCATTTCCGGAAGGCCGCAGGTCAGTGGAGCTCTGCTTAGCTACTCCGTTTCAATAACCCCTACTTTCCAGGGGTTAGTTTTGGAACTGCTCATTCCTGTTACGCAAGTGGCCAGTTCTGCTCACACAAGAGAACCAACGGAGGTGAAATGGCAGTAGAGGATACTGCTCAAACATTCAAATTAGACAGATAAGCTGTCAGTATTATGTACCTTTTCTGTTTTTTTAAAAAATCTTTTAGTACATCTTAACAGTGTTTCCAAATCATGAAACATTCATACTTTATAAAGTACAGATTTTCTTTTTCTTTCCCCCCTCTTTTTTTTTTAACATCCTGATGTTTCATAATCTGACATCCCTGATGTCTGAAGACTTGTCTTTATTGGCTGCTGAGAGTTGATTTGCACAACCATTTGGTGCGCTCTCTTTCTCTCAAAGACAAACAAAACCTGTTTTAGTTTTGATTTCAGAGGAAGAAGAAAGATTGCTGAAAGGGAATGGAACACCTAAAGCTCTGGCCATTCACGGAGTATAGGTCTAGCTCTTCGTTCACCTGCTGATCTTTTCAGTGCTAACCTACTCATAAGGTGAGTTTAACCCCAGATCATTTGTATAACCCATCTGCTGCATGGCCTAATTCTGCCATTCTGGCTCTACATAATCCTTTTGGTCTGCCGGGGCATAACATCATTATGTACTGCCAGAAACTGCAGCTTCAAGAAAAGACGACTGACAGATATATCTTTGCTCCACTGGAATTATTTCTCTCATTAGCCTCCCATTTGATTAGGACACTGTGTAGAACTCTCCTCATTATCTGAATAATCAACTGTATTTAACAGTTTTGATGCCCAACAGAAGAATCTATCATTTTGTTTGCCCCCTCCCCAAAAAAAACCAAACCTTGAATTACCACATTACTGCAACGCTTCAGTTTAAAATGAAGAAACTTATTGCTGCCTGATTAAATAGGTTTCGGTTCTAAATGTTTAATTCATTTCTCTAATGAAAAAATTAGAGCTTGCAAGGCTCCAGATTTAGAATTTTTTTTTCTCCCTCTGAAATGAGGTTAGGCTTTCTGTTTTGTGAGGGCAAAAGAATCTCTGTTACTTCATTAATCTAGCTGATTCACTTACTGCACAACACGTAAGTAACAGCTTGTTAAGTGCTGAAATAGAGTCAGGATTCACCTACAGTTGAAAGGAAAAAGAGCAAGTCTGAAGGAGACAGGACAGCACATTTTACCTTCTCCTCCTCCACCCTGGACATAAGTTGCAAGTCGTAAACAATGGCTTGCAAAGATGCAGCTCTGACACTTTTTGTTTTTGTTTTTAATTAGTAAAGATGCTGAAGTCATTTGCCACCACCTCATAACTTCCTGTTCATTCTGAATTTCCCCCAGCAACAATGTATCATTCCCTGTTGTAATGTTGTATTTTAGGGAGGTTTTGTCCTGAATGGGTAATTAGGGCCTGTTAATTTTACAAAGGATCAGCTCCTGGTAAAGATGAAAATGGATAGAACAGGTTTGTTGATAAAAATCTACAAAGCTGCCTGAAATGTTGGGCCTAATCTACACCAAGCAGGATATTGCACAATGAAAGCAGTATATAAGAGGCAGGAGCCACACTACTGCTTTAGAGCGATATTGAAGTGCACTGGCAACTGTTGGGTCCCATTGACAGATACCATATAACACTTTCATAGCACTTTGTAGTGCTATATCCTGCTTGTTGTGGCTCCTGCCTGTTATATATTGCTTTCATACCACTTTCATAGTGCAATATCTTGAGAAGAAGAAGAGGTTTAATATTAAGATTTGACCATCACCTGTCAAAGGTTTCTCTTCCTCAAAGCAGAGAAATTATCTCTCTGTCTCTACATCAAGAGCCTGGATCTTGATTCTTCAGCCTCCTCTTGGTGCAGGTCAGCTATACTTACCTGTTGAAATAAGCAATAGCCATTGGTTAAAACTGACTGTATGGAGGGTGGAATTACTTGTTGAAAAGCCACTTAATAGTAAGTGCATGTAGGGAGTTGAAGTGCTGGTTTTGGTTTCATTTTTGCCTACTTTATTTGTCTGTTTTAGTTGTAAGAAGAAGATGCCTGTTAATATTAAGTAAAGCTTGCTGTTGTCTTCTGATTCAAGTGCGGTCAAACAAAACCTAGGCCTTAGCTAGACCTAAGGTTTATCCCGGGATCATCCCGGGGTCATCCCTGCCTGCTCCCGGGATCCCCTGTGTGTCATTTACATTAACAGGGATGACCCCAGGACGATCCTGGGATAAACCTTAGGTTTATTAACAGGGATGACCCCAGGACGATCCTTAGATAAAGCCCTACTCTACAATAATTTTTTTCATTGTAAAAAATGTCACTTTATTTATGTTACAAGACTTAGTAAAGCCATGGCTATGGAAAGTCCAGTACGTATGTTGATAAAAGAGTCATCTACTTCAAAAAATGTGGGACAAAAATGTGGGACAACCTTATACACTTTTATGGATATAAACTTATTAATTGTTTATTGGACACATTGAGAGCCTGCCGGTTCTTGAATACAGGCCGTCGCCATGGGTGGCAGCGAGTGGCAGGGGACACCTGCACAGAAGCGTTCGCCCTGCGAGATGGAAATCGCTGCATATACCGTTACTCATTTACATGCATACACTTAATTCACCAGTGCAATTCACCAGCTTACCAGGTAAACTCTGGGAGAACCTTTGAGCCATGCAACAGAGCATCTGAGTGCACTGAGATCCATGGAAGGTCTCTTTGATTTCCTCAAAGGGAGCATGGACTCAAAAGCAGTTATAGAGTACAGGCTAGGAGTATAAAGATGATGCATAAATAGTTAAACTTCGTCTTACTAAAACCATAGATTGGGAACACTTTGGGGCATGCAGGATACCTGAAGTGGAGTAGGAATTGCTGATTTGAAAATAAAACTCAGGAAACAGTGCTTTATTCTCATGATGTCTGTATGCTTTTCAGATGCGGCCAGATATGTCTTCTACTGATTCTTTCAACCTCTGGTGTTGGTTTAGTACCAGGGATTTTTGCATGCAGCAGCAGGCTGCAAACAACTTAGCATGGAAATCTGTATTCTCACATGTGATTTGATTAGTGGGCATGCAAGTGAAGGAATGCAGGGGAGGCTGAAGTTTGAAAAGTCTGAGAAACACTAGCGGCTTAGGGTGATCAGGATGCAATTACTCTTTCATACATCACCATCTCTTGGTGATCCTTCCCCAACTATCAGGAGAGGCAGGAATTTGTTTCCTCCCAGTTAGCATGTTGTTTTCCTCTGTTCTAGCCTCATTGTCTGCGTATCTACCAATGCTGACATTTAGGGGCTGACCATTGCATTGCTGCAGTTGCTGGAACATCTCACTTCCTGATTGACGATGCTGTCCAAATGCACAGCTTTTCTTTCTGGTTTAGAATGGCCTAGAGATCTGTGAGAAATTTGCTTCAACAAGGTTTACCTGAATATTGACCTGAACCCAACGTGCTGACAGAACTTCATATGTTCCCAAGGCAAACTTGTGAAGCATGCAGCAATAAATAAATAAATAAATAGTGATCAGCAACAGCTGGGCATTTGGGAATCTGCACATTTCCAAAATGTGCACAAAGAAGGTTTGGGGACTAATATTTAGCCAGCGGCTGCATGCTTTCAACATGTTTTTGTTTGTTTGTTTAAAAACGTAAGCATGGCAAGGTTGTGCGGAAAGAGCGTGACCTAAAAAACCACAGAAAATCTCGGCAAGCCTGAGCATGACAGATCGAGACATCCCTAGACTGGACAGCACTTCTTCACTCCACAGATGGTGTGTAATGTGTCTTGGATGTCACCTGCTAACTATGGATATCTGAAAATGCTCTGGGATAAAAGGGGAGTCTTTTAAATGGAAGGAATTAATTGAGCAATATGAACTGTTCTGAACTGTTCCATTTGGCACAGGAAAGGCAAGAAACAATGCTGTATTTAATAGGAAGGAATTTCACTTTGGCTGTAATGTGCCTAACATTACCAGAGCTATATGTAATCCTAGACTTGTCCTGCTGTGTAATTCCATCTAATGCTGGAGGAAAATTAGCAAATGAAAGCACCTTTCTTATTTGCATATTAAGTCAGGAAATGAAACCAAAGGTTCTTCACTTACCAAGAGCAGAAAAATTACTTAGGGAAGTAAAAATTAAAAATAAAAAAGTTACCGGACAACAATTTACCAGCTTTAAAAAGAGGGCCTGATTATTCAAGTGGGGTTGGAATTGTCTCCCTTGTACATCTGACATGTTATTTTAGGATTTGTTATGCAGATTGTACTTGGAGGCTGAAATCTACTTTCTGCGTAATCTCCTGCCTTCTCTTTTGTTCCCATTAAGCAGATAGAAGAAGGAGATTTCATACAGCCTTTACTTTTCTCATTTGACACATTTCTGTAAATTTTGTGCACACAGATTCTTAGTAATAGCTTGGGGAAAATATCTGGATGTAATTGGACAGATGAGAAAAATAAAGTGAAACTGGGACCTCAGCTATTTTGAATGTCCAGCTGTCAAAGTCTCTTTTAAAGGGAACTGAAAGCATTTTGGTCAGTTTAATTAAGGCCTTTGTCTAAAGAAGTTTCTGGCTATCTTAACAGGATTTTGTTGTTTTCTTTTCTTATGGAAGACTAGAAATGTGAACAAATAACCAAAGCAGACCTTAAATGACACCTGCTACTTTTTAAATTCAATTTTGGAGAGGGAAAGTAAATGAACATCTATAATTTTTAATGTTTGAAAAACATTTTAATGTTAGTACTTTACAAGATTTAATGTCAGCAGTGCTATTATATGCTTTGTTTTATCTCTCTCTCTCCCCCTTCCTCCATACAAATAGATGTATTAGTCGAGCCTGGTGGCTCCAATGTCAGTGAGGTGGAGAATCCACTCCAGGTTTCAGTCAGAACTCTAAAGGAGCTATCCAAGGTGTGAAGTTCTGATTGAAACCTGGAGCAGATGAACCACCTCACTGACATTGGAGCCATAGCCTCCACTAAGGCCTTAGCTAGACCTAAGGATTATCCCAGGCAAATGGAGGAGTGGTCCCTGCCTGTTCCCAGGATCCCCTGTGGATGCACAGGGATGATTCCGGAATGATCCCGGGATATAGGCATGGTCTAGCCATGGCCTAAGACATATTGATAAAAGTTAAGTTTCGTTCAGGTGTTCCTTAACTGTGTAAGGCTAAATGCATGAGGATATGCCTCCTCTACATATGCCTCCTAGGCCCAACCTGGACAAATGAGGCAGAAGGATACCACGTTCTATGGTATTGAAAAGCCACTGAAAGGTCCAGGAGAACAATCAGGTGGCACCAATGCTGTCTATCCCCTATTCATCTGCCAAGGTGGTGTTTCTGTCACATAACCATGTCTAAAACTGGATAGAAATGGCTCTAAGTAATCCATATTACTTAGGTCACTATTACTAAGTAATACAATATTACTTAACTCTTGTAAACCACCCAGAGAGCTTCGGCTATGGGGTGGTATGTAAATGTAATAAATAAATAAAATATTACCCAGTACTGTTCATGATCTATTCTCTCTCTTTCTCTCTTTCTGCTGCCTTAAGTGCTCCAGTGCCTTGAGCCAGTGGTTCCTGACAGAACAGGCTTCTCTCTTCATCACCTTTCCAGTGAGATGGGGCTCCAGGGGGTGGGGGGAGCCTTAGTGGGCTGTATGGTGATGTGTTGCATTTGTTGGGCTGGGAATATGAAGTCCATACATTTTATTTCTGTGCATTCCTTACATGGGAATATATTAACAGGCATCCAAGGGTGGTATATGACAGGCCAACATCTATCCTAAGTCCTAAAATGAAATTGAAGGATCAAAATTAAGAATTCAGAGTAACACATTATTCGCAAACCCCTTTTTTAGTTCTACTATGGAAGATCTAGTACAAATGTTACTGCTAAGATTTTAAATGAGGTTTGGAAATGAAAGGAAACAAATGATTTACACTGAATAGGACAAGTGCTCAGAAGTGGAAAGGGTGTATGACCTGAAACATACTGTAACAGAGGCATGTCAACATTCAGAAGGAGCCATAGCTCAGTGGTAGAGCACCTGCTTTGCATGCAAAAGGTCCCAGGGTCAATCCCCAGGATCTCCAGGTAGGGTTGGAAAAACTCCTGCCTGAAACCGGGAAGAGCTGCTGCCAGTCAGTGTCAACATTACTGGACTAGGTGGACCAATGCTCTGACTCAGTCTAAGGAAGCTTCCTGTATTCATATATTCCTAATCATTAATCTAAAAAGAAAAGAAAAAGACAGCTATTTTTCTGTTAGTAGGGCGCAAAGAAATATGGAACTAATGATTTGGGAGGGGTGGGTGGGAATCCTAAACATTTTGTTTCATCTGAAATTTAGTGGATGTGGGGGGCCAGACAGAATTAGGGAGGAAATGTAGGGTATAATCCCTTCCATCCTCAAGCACAAATCCATCTACAGGTGGGGATTAGCACAGGGTGCAGTGGAGCCCACTTCACTCAATCACATCCTTGGCTCTGATTGAATGAACACATATAGATCACATTGTAGTGACTGTTACACAGAATTGGAAACCCTCTTGTATAATAATCTAAGCACAGGTTCTTATTGGCAGTTCTTCTGGAGGCTGCCTGGAAGTTCAAAATTGAGGTTAGAAGGGCTTCTAGGTAGCGTTGTGTTTAATCTGCTCCATCTGTGTTTTGTGGATTGTCCAGCATCATCCGCTCCATCATCCGCTCATTGAAGATTTGCATTTTCCCCTCTTCAGAAAAAAGTATACACACACAAAATCTGCCACAATGTACAGAACATTTGCTAGGATACAATATTTTTCTTAGCTCACCTTAAATCAAAAAGCACACAACAATGTCTGCTACTAAGTAGAGGCTGAAGACAGATCAGAGGTGTATAAAATGTTGTTATTTAAACACACACACACACACACACACACACACACACACACACACACACCAGGGTATATATTAGCATATTTTACAGCAAATTTCATACTTTTGTATGACCAAATTCTGTACTATTACATAAAGTAAAACAATAACAACACCCAATTCACAACTCCATGGAATCTGCACAGCTTGGAAAACCCAGTCCTCTCCTCTGCAGATTCCAGTTACATAGAAATCCGGTCATTTCTATCTATTGAGGATTTCACCACCCCTACTTCTAAGTGATCATCACATACCTCTTTCATTCCATAGCTGGTTTGTTAAAGAACATGTAGGTAACCTCCATCTGGATGTGTTATTACTACCAGAAGCTGTGATGGTAGTATAGGCTAAAAGAAGTATGCAGAAAGAGTCCAAAGAACCCAATGTGGCCCGTTCTTTAGGCCTAGCTTAACTCTATCTCTCTGTGTGGTTTTACATCATGTAATATTTATAGGTTAAGGCACGAATTCTGAGTGCTTTGTTCACATTTGGTAGTACATTTCTGAAATACTAGAATCTTAATCCTACTCCTAAAATCTCAGCCTTTGCTGTAGGTTTTATTTCAGGCTGGAAAAAGTCTAGTTCTTCCTGTGTGTTGTTTTAAGTTGGAGACTGCCATTGCCGCAGACAAATTGAACTGACTGAGCTCCACGTAGTAGGTTGCTACTCTTAGCTTAACACTGGAGCTAATGACAAGACCTGTTAAATACATGCATTAATAAATTCAAAACACAGAAATTGCAACTTAATTAGAGCAGAAGAGAAACAGTTTCTAGAATCTGTATTATTAAAGGGGAGAGGGAGAATACCTCCAGAGGAAGCAATGAGATTTTGGAAACATGAATAAGATCCCGTGGTTGGGGGGAGCTCTTTTATGTTAAGTATGATTATGTTAAGAGAATTAAATTGGAATATATGTTTATCAAATGTTTACTTTATATTATTGTGTATTATGTAGTATAGTTTTATATTGTGTTGATGTATTGTTTTGATCTATTAATTTATTTATTTATTTAAAAAAAAGATAGAGCAGAGGAGAAATAACCCCTTGAAAGAATAGCACAGGGTAAAACTATACATAAGCAGTTTTGTGACCTTTTCTGTCACCTGTGATGTTAGGCTATCCTCCTCCTCCTCTTCCTCCTCCTCCTCCTCCTCCAGTTCTATGAATTAATTGGATGACTATGCTGTTCATTTGCAGATTTCCATTCTTATTCCATTGGAAGATTATACTACAACAGTTGTGTGTATGAGATAAATTAAATATTTACTGTCTCAAATTAGTAGTTGTGCTGAAACAGGCAATTCACAGTAGGACTCATGCTGCCCACACACGGCTGGTATGGCTTTGCCTTTTGTCTGCTGAAGTAGAAAGAAGACAGCACTGCAGGCCTATCTCTGTGTTCTCTTCCTCCTCCTGAATGTGCCAGCCAGTTGCAGCAGCCCTAATGGTTAACCAGGCCAGATCTACACAAGCAGAATACAACACTTCGAAAACTGTTTGAAAACAGTACATGCAATGTGACCTGGGCCCAAACAGTTGTCAATACTAATTAGTGTGACCAACTGTCAGGATTTCCCTGGATTTGTCCTAGTTTTTGTTCTATCCAGGGTGTCAGGGAGGATTTTCTGTAATTTTCTATAATGTCCAGGAATGACACACTTTCCCCTTTAAGGCATACGTTAGCATGGTGGCACATCATTCCTCTCCACTGCTCCAATTGGGGGAAAATGTGTCATCTCCAGCCATTATCGAAAAGGCTCCAATTGCAGCTGTGGGGTGGGTGGGTGCGAATGACATGCTTTCACCACCCCTGCTCCAATCAAGGCCTTTAAGGCCCCGATTGGAGTGGAGGACTGGAGGAGGCAAAAGTGTGCTTTCCGACGCCTCCAGAAAAGTCATCATTCCCCCACCTCCATGCTAATGGTGGCTGCCATTAGCATGGCAGAGGGGAATGATGTGCTTCTGGAGGCCCCAGAAAGCATGCTGGGTATCCTCTTTTTTGGTTTTCTAAATTTAGTCACTGTAGAGCTTTATCACACCAACATTATACTGTACAATCACTGTGAATTGCATGCAAAGGACTCAGAAGTTTTCCACCTTATAATCTGCTTTGATTGTGAAGTACTCCCATGCATCCTGCCTTAATTGTGCAATAAAACAAAAAGATTTGCCGTATTTAGCCCCTACTTTTTGAGCGTATGTTCCGAGCCGCTGCTGAGGCGCAGGAGCAGAATTTTAAAGAAATGCTTACATATGCATAAGCTTTAAAGATAAAGACACCAAAATTGGCACGGTAATAGATATTCGGGAGAGCTTTAAGCATACCAAATTTGAATTGAATTGGGTCATCCATTGATTTTTAATGATTTTTTTACATTCCCCCCCCCTTAAACTCACTTCCTGGTATGCAAAGGATCGCTGTCACCCAGTAGCAAAAACAACAACAACCACAAAAGCTTAGCACTACGGGAATAATCTGAGGGAAGCAGGTACGTGGGATGAAGCTAGTAGTCAATGCTGTTATAAATCATTATAAAGCAGTAGATTCTGCCATGGTGTAACCAAGGAAAGGGGGCTTTGGGGACTATGGGCCACATTCCCTCATGTGCAATTTGTCAAGGGTTTCATGCCACTGGTGGGTCTGGCTGAAGCCCTGGGCAAAAGTGGGTTTGGCCACACACACACCCCTCTCTCTCATGAAATAGTGTTTTGCAAAGCTTTGCCACCTCCAGTTTAGGGAAATGTAATTCTTTCAGTCTAATATTACCATTGTCTTTTATGCAGTATTTTCATTAATTGAGGCCATTTATTATGAGACAGGATCACAGATGCCAGGTCAGGAGCTGTGGCTACTTTTCATAATGCCAGTGGTGGAAAGCAATCACACCGGAGATTTCTTCATGAATCCAAGAGCTTCCCCTAAGTGAATGGCATAACTCAGCCAGAAATATATAGAGCCATAATGCCTAAAAATAATGTATGTGGCTGTCAGACCTGAGGAACCAAAGTCTTCTCCTGGGAGGCAGTTTGAAGAAGGAACTTCGGAAATCACAGGTTTGATCAATAGCCCCACAATTAAGCATTTCCAAACAAAGCAGAAACGGGGAAGCCACTGGGTAAAGAATCAGCCTCAAAGCATTTCACAACAGCCCAATGCTGTGGGGTGCCAAACAGAAAGGAAAGCTGCTTTAAAATAGCTCATTTTGTGGGAGGAACATCATGCATTCAGGCTACTTGAATCCTGTTGAAATCACTGGGATATAAATAGAGCTGCGCTGATTACTCATTTTGATTTTTGGTTGGAAACTGGCAGATCCTTTTCCCACCCTCTTCACCTCATAAAAATCTAGTTGATGCAAATTTTAAAATTTTCTCAATTCTACTTGCTGCTCATTTTTCTCTGTGCTGCTTCTTCCTGGATTATTCATGTGTGTGATTTCCCCCAACCAGGAGTCATGCATTGATGGGATTACACAGCAATGGCAAGTAAGGTCAGCCTGGTGTAGAAGAGTTGGATTGGAACTGGGGGGAGCCAGGTTTAAATCTCCATTTAGCATTGACCCCTCACTGGCTGACCTTATGCCAATCATACAGGCTTGTTGAGAGGATAAAATAGGGTTGGGATGGGGAACCAGCCATGACAGTCTGAGTTCCATGGAAGATAGGTGCGATGTGAATGGAACGAATGAATGAATAGAAGTAGTTTGTACAGTGGAGGGCAGTTGGGGACTATTTTGATGTATATAGTAATACTTATTCACTTATCTATTTAAACTAGTGTATTATGGGTGTCTTTTTAGTGATGTGTCTGAGAAACATGACATTATATTTGAAAATCACATACATAGGGTTGGATCCAGACTTTGTCATACTTAAAGGAGACCTTGCTTTTTTTTAAAAAAAAGATCTTCAGGAGAGGCCACCACTTGCAGAGGCACATTGAGGGGCATGCAAGAGAGGGCCTTTTAATTAGACTGGGGGGGGGGCAGGCACAATCAGGGAATTCAGGGAAGGTGTGCATTCTGTGGCCCTATGATGGTGACAGGTGATCTCTGAGGACCTCCTGCTGAGGGTTTTATGGCCCCAGTGGGGGGTTAAGGGTTACCTGTGAGGCCAACTCACTTCACCCACTTGGGTTTTACGGCCTGGGAGGGATGTCACAGGAAGGCCTCCCCTCCCCAAAAGGGGCAGTGACACATGCCACTGAATAGGATTGGAATGATTTCACCCAATAACAGCCCAGCTAGTTGCTGGCTGAGTTAAGCTGCCCGCCCAGTTAGTCCTTTGCTGATTTATTCAATAATTTGAATAAATGTGGCCCAATTTTATACCATACTTTCATGTTTCATCTCTTTATTTCAACTCATACACTCACAATGGACATGGCAAATCTCTCATAGCCAAGTTCAATACTCTGCTCCCTGGCTCTTCTTGGGCAGATCTAGTGAGCTCTGTAAAGAGTGTGTATGATTGTGCTTAATGTACCTGGATTCGCCACTCCTCCTCCTCCTCCTCCAACAGCAGTAGCTCCCTAGTTTACATTAAAAGTAAGGATGCATGAAGAATCCTTTCCTAGAGAGTCTGATATGACCTGACCTGATCCAGTCCAACTGGACCAATGTTTGAACCAGAACTATCTTAGTGATCCACTTGCTTTTTCAGTACCAAAATATTCTGAATTTCTGAATCACTTATCAGAAGGGATGCATCAGCATTTCATTTCATTTCACAGAACATTTGAACTTGTCCCATTCATAATCCTGAACGTAAATGAGAGCATTTTTGTTTTCAGGAAAATGTTCATAAATTTACAAATTTGGGATTGAGTTTGGGATAAAAAATGTGCATTTGGGGGGGGGGGGGGAAAGGCACTTTAAAATGTGCATTTACATATATTCACACTTCAGTCAATGGGGAGAAGTGGGCACTTTTGAAAAACCTGCATGAAAGCGTGCCCTTCTCCTGTTAAAATCCACACTGTCCCCATTCAAACAAATGAAAAAAACACTGGTCACAAATGAGAAGGCGAGTGAGATGAACTAAGCGACTGAGTGGAGTTTGGAGAGTATAGGTGAATCCTGACCATCCCTAGTTCTCCTATCCCTCATTCTCTGCTCAAAATACATACCAAAAATAGAAATAACATGCATATGTTGAAAGAAAATATGTTTTAAATATGTATTTAAATGTGGATTTTTGTGTAGTTTTTTTAAGTATATTAATGTGGAAACAGGATATAATAGATGGCTGAACGCATAGTATATTACTGGGAACAGAATAATTTGCCCATCCTTAGTTCAAGGTCTAGTGAGTTTTTAAGCTAGTTTTTTTTTCAAATAGTGTACAGAACTGTTATTGGTGTGTGGGGGGTACCCTCCGAAGCCCCCTTGTCCATGCAGAACGCTCTTCTAGCTCTGAGCCATTTTCCCTTTCCCTCTATGTGGTTGTTAGAGGGGTTGTTTATTTCTATGTATCTCTCTGATGTTCCAAAGGAACAAGCACTGGTAGATACCTTTCTTTCGTTGCTTTTTTTCTTTGTGCCCAAAGTTACAAGAGGGTGGGAAATGCAATTTGTTCTGTGGTAGTTCTCCAAAGGAGAGAACAGAAGTGTGTGGAAGCTGCAGTGATGGACAAGTGGCTTTTAATCTTCCCAGCAGACACTTTCCTTCAAAGCCATTGTGGTGTCCTTGACCTGGCTTTCAAAACATAGATGGTCCTTAATCATCAAAGTTCCCAATGATGGGGGGGGGGGGGAAATACCAGACAAAGGCATTTTAAAAAAACACCATGGTTTTTAACTAAGAAGAGGCTTTTAAGGGGCCCAGAGAGCCCCTGTGATTATGTCATTGCTTCACTGGTGTCACCATTTTGCTCTCTCAGCAGCTGAGAACAGTTAGAAACACAATGAAAATGTGTCTTCTCTGAGTTTCATGCTGTTGTATACACACAAAGGAGCAACATGGAATTCAAAAAGGTCCTTCTCTTCTCTATTGTTACTTTTTATGCTTTAAGATTTATTTATGTTTTTTTTTTAATCTTTTCACAGTTGTATGACTCAAAGAAGTAGGATGTGTTTGTATATGTGTGTATGTTTGTGTGTCCCCTAGAGTGGATCAATTTCAAAACAAGCTCGAGCAAAAAGCTTCGTTTCAAGGGCAGTTATCCTTTTCCATGTCTTAAGGGCAGTGACACCTCAGCTGGGAGCTGTGTTCAAGCATTGTGCTGACAAGGAATAAGTAGTTTCCTCAGTAATCACCTCTTAACAACAGGCAGGTGGGCTTACTGAAGATATGGATACAATGCATAATCATAAACTGCCAACCCACATGCAGCTCTCATGTCCTACACAGAAAGTAGCAATGGTCCCGCAGCTCCTCTCCTTTACTTAAATGGCCCCTTTCCCTCAAGATAGTGCAGGCTGGAGAACAAGCCCATTTAAAAGATTTTGTGATGTATGTGCATTCATCAAATGCTTGCAGGTCATGAAAATCTTTAACAAGTTTGTGAATATCATTGCAGGCAACCTCAGCATGAAAATTAGCCACAGTGGAAACATTGAGCTGCTGCTGTTAGTTTGATAAACACCCAGTGAAGGCAAGGCTGTCTTCTGGTAGTTTGCCATCACCTTCAGAAGGAGGCATCTAAGGTGGTTCACAAAGTAAAACTGGATAAGTTCTGCTCATGATGTAAACCAGGGATGAGCAACCTGTGGCCCTCCAGATGTTTTGGCCCACAACTTCCATCAACCCCAGCCAGCATAGGTAATGGTGAGGGATGATGAGAATTGTAGAGAAAACATCTGGAGGGCCACAAGTTGCCACACCTGATGTAAACCAATTATGCTCCATGCATCTAGGGTACAACATTGTTGCACAAATGAACCCCTTCTCCTCTGTTAGCTACAGGTCTACGGCTACAGGCCTACAGCAGGTAGCTTATGTGATTGAGTTCACTTGCACTAAATAGTATACTCAATTATATATATAAAAAAACACCTACTGGTTTAAGGCAAGGGTTAAGGCTATCTCATGTTGCCTCAAACTATAGAAAGCAAGGAAATTGGAAGCTACCTTAATTGATGTGCCCCGTAATCGATGATGATGATGATGATGATGATGATGATGATGTGTAATGTCACAAATTGTGCTTGCCTGCCTCTAGAGCTGTGTGCAAATGACTTTTTAAGTTCTTCACCCTATTGATGGGCCAAGAAATGGGGTGGTGGGAGAGAAATTCTCAACTGTTTCTCACAGGTAGGGCTCAGCCAGGATTGTTGTAGCACAGCTTCTTTTCCCCCCGCCCCAAGGGTTTATAGTTTGTTTGTTTGTTTGTTTTAATCATTGGATCTCCTGGTTTTGAAAAGGAAATTTATAATTTCAGTGTTATTAGCCTTTCCCCAAAGTATCTGAATTGCCTTTCTTGCAAGTTTATCCACATGATAAAAGGGATCATAAGTACTTAACTAATGGTAATCATAATTTCATTTCAAGAATCAGCATTCTAAAATTTGGGGGAGAACTTCTATAGATAGATGAGACTGTTCTCTATACCTTCTGTCACCTTTGATTTAGAACAGAGAAGGGCGTTTCTGCCGCGCTCGGCAAAGCCTGAGCGCGGGGAAGAGGTTGTGTGTGTGCGTGGGTGGTGACGAGGCGTGTCCATCCATGCCGTGATGGACATATCTTGGGCCAGGTGGGGAGGGGCGAGTGGGCTATATCGGTTAGCCTAACCCCTCACTCCACCTCTTTTGCTGCGCGGCTCCCTCCCTCCCTCCCTGTAAACAGTGTGGGCTTACTGGTTGCCTTGTTGGGGACCAAGTAGGAATTTTTTACTCATATACTGAATTGTACATGAGTTTTTTCGCCTACTTCATACTGTAAGACAGCGAGGGAGTATAAATAGGTTGATTTGCTAATTTGGTCACTTGAATTTGCGCTAGGTACGGGCATCCATAGGGGTTATAATTTGGTGAGCATCTACTGGCGCTCTTTACAGCGATTGGTAGGTTTGAGGCTCCCAGTTTTGAGCCCAGCGGCCTAGCTTGGGAGATAGGACCTACCTTTGGGGCCAACCCTACTCACCCACTCTGAACCGGGCGGTCTGAGCTGGGGGTGACAAAGGAAGGTCCCCCAACCCCGTCAGGGGAGGCCCGTGGAGAGACGCTAGGCGTAGCGCCTGGCTGCGGGCAGGAATGTCTCGCCCGATCAAAGCGGCCTGGCAACAGGCCTAATGGATGCCCGATAGGTTGCAACCCCCTCTTGCAGATAGTTAAATAAACAAGTGGCCCTGTTTAAACCCAGCTATGTTGTCTGCCTCGTTATTTACCCACCTACACTACACAACCGAAAATGAACATATGAAAGACATTTGTTCGTTCATACATTTAGCTGAGCTTATGCAATTTGTACCTCCTGGAACTGAACATGAATCCAGAATTCGAGGTTGGAAAACTGCATATTTAAAGCTTGCGTGATCCAGTTCACAAAGAGTTTCTTCAAAACGTATGTATATTTTTGTGGGGGGGGGGAATCACATGAAAAATGCGCACATTTGAAACATGCACAAAAATACACTTTAGTTAATGGAAGAAAATGGATACTTTTCCAAATGCTCACCAAAAATGCATACAGTACATTTAGAAAAATGTATGTGGAGATACGTATGAATTTCCATGTGACAGAAGAAGAAAAGCTCATAATGTACTCAAGTTGGAACAAGCTTCAAGGTAGAAACCAGAGAACTAACAAGCTTGGGTTTTGCTGATTTTCACATTCTGAGCCTAAACTCAGATCTCTGTGCCTATCATGGACCAGGACCCCAAATCATAATTCTCAGGATATACTGAGCCCTTGTCCTCTGATGAGGTTCCAAAATTAATGGTTCAAGGAGATGACTCAGTCACAGACAGACATCACAAAGCTTCCACCTCCCTGGGACCAAGTACAACAGAAAGATCCCAGGAGTCACCTTTTCTGCACCCAGAAGAGATCACTTTTCTGTCCCCAGACTCTAAAGATTTGGACCATGAGGATGCTAGTGTAGGGCGCACCACAAGGCACCATCCTATCCCCAATGCTGTTTAACATCTACATGAAACCGCTGAGAGAGATCATCTGGAGGCATGACAGCCCAGATAGATGTGACGGCCAGGAATGCCGACTATCAGCTTCTGCTGATACGCCAGCTGCGCCCCTTCCTAGAGTTAGAAGACCTAAAGATGGTAGTCCATGCACTGGTAACTTTGAGGCTTGACTTCTGCAATATGTTGTGCATATGGCTACCTTTGTGCCTAGTCTGGAAAGTTCAATTTGTTCAAAGTATGGTAGCCAGGTTGGTCACCTAAGGATGACCATATTACACCAGCTCTAAAATCACTTCACTGGCTGCCAATTAGTTTAAAGGTGAAGTATAAAATGTTGGTTATTACCTTTAAAGCCCTACATGGTTTGGTCCAGCTTACCTGCGGGATCGCTTCTCCAGTACAATCCACCCCACACTTAGGTCCTCTGGGAAGAATTTACTACATTCAGCCAAAACTAGGCTGACAACTGTTACCAAGAGGACCTTCTCTTCTGTCACTCCCAGACTGTGAAATGGCCTGCTGGGACAGATTCATCAATTTAATAGTCTTTTCGAATTCAAGACTGATCTCTTCGGGCAGGCCTACCCAGTCAAATTTTAAGATATTTGACTGTTATTTTAATATTGTATCAGTTTTATATGTTTTTAATCAGTTTTATGTGTTTTATGGTATTTTTATCTAATGTTGTTCCCCACCTCGATCCAGAGGGAGAGGCAGGTAAGAAATAATTTGTTGTTGTTGTTGTTGTTGTTGTTGTTGTACCCTAGTGACTCCCATGCTGTCACAGCTTGAGATTTCTAAAACAGGCCAGGTCCCTTTAAAGGAACAAGCTTCAGTCACTATGGAGGTTGGGCCAACAAATCTAAATTTAGCTACATTTTTATTTCAGTCTCAGTCTTGTTCTGCTCCTTGTTGGAGCAACGTATAGACAACCCTGTCTAGGTTCCATCCTCAGCACCACATGATCTTTCTGTCTTGCTTTTTGAGAAACTGGACCTATAAGGTTTGTGCTGAAAATCTGATCCATAACAGATTCCTGCAACCCTCTGTTATGTAACACAGAGCACCATCAGAACCTGAAATGGTACAGTGTGCCTCTCTCAATTTCTGTTCATTTCTGTCTCAAACTGCAGTCTCTATTCAGCTAGAGTCTCCTGGATCACCTCATCCTTAGCTGGCCTGCCCTCTTCTCTGATCCTATTTTTCTTTTTCCTATTCAGATTATTCTCCAAATTGGTCCAGTATCAAGAAGCAGTTGTCTAACTGTAGTAAGGTCAAGAGAAACCCAGACCACCTGCATGACCAGCCTGGGTCCCCTGGGTCTCATTGGAGCAGTAGGAAGTGATATGGAGCCTGGGTGACAGGTAAATTATTTTGAGGAACAGATTTATGAAGAGTTGGGCTAAGGGAAAGGAACAGGTTATTAAATCTCAACTGCACATTCCTTTTGGTTTAAAAATAAGGCTCCCAGACTCCATTTCATATGTGACCCAAGAAAACCAACATGGAGGAGAACGGCGGAGGAATTTGTTCTAATGCCATAGCTGTGATCATTTGTACAGTAGGCTGACACAGACAGGGTCTCTTAATCTGCCCATTGTGAAGCTTTCCTACAGAATTTGTTCACATGAGTTATGAGGTAATTCAGAAGTTATGTACTTTCAGCCCGTTAAACACCTCCCCAACGATTCAACTACTGTTTCCTTTGATATTAATATACCCATTTTATGGTTAGATCAATATTGAGCACAGGCTAAAATAAAGCCAAGCAAGAGTTTTAAGGTTCATCTTCCATATTGATGACAGTGATGGGTTCAGACTGGCTGTACCTATATTTTATATTGGGGCAGGGTCGAGCACTGTCCATTCTTTAACAGCAGTGATATTTCTTTGCAAGAAAACAGAAACAATAACTCAGTCCATTAACTATCTCAGAGGGAACAGGCTGCTAGACTTTCTTGTAGATAAATATAAAAAGTATTGTATATGTGTGTATGTCTGAAGGATGCTATTTATTTATCACATTTGTATACTGGCCAATAGCCAAAACTCTCTGGGTAGTTCATAACAATTAAAACAATGAAATACAACACTAACAAAATGCAATATAATAGTTTAAATAAACACAAAAATATAACTTAGCGGCAGTGCAAAGATTTAAAATACAGTAAGAGATTTAAAACAACAGAATTTGAAAGACTAGAGTACATGGGAGAATAAAAAGTCTTCACGTGGTACTGAAAAGTCCACAGCATAGATGCCAGGTGAACCTCTCTGGGAAACTCATTCCACATCTGGGGTACCACAGCAGAAAAGCCCACCTTCCTAGGAGCTACTCACCTCACTTCCTTTAGTGGTGCGCTGAAGAGAATCCTAGGGCCCAGGCAGGTATATATGGAAGGAGATGATCCTTCAGATAACCTGGACCCAACCCATTTAGGGCTTTGAATGTTAATACCAGCACTTTGAACTGGGAACAAAAATAGAGGCATGAAGGCAAAAGGTTAGAATCAGGCATGGAGATAGAGAGAAACCTAGAACTAAAGGTTCATTTGCTTGGGTACCCCAAGGGTAAAGGTCTTCAAGGTGGCCACACTGTGGAAGCTTTAAGGAAGTGCTGCTCAGTGTGGTGGATCGTGCAGTGTACACTGGGCGTCCCCTAGTCATTTGTGGGTTTTAAAATGGGTTCCCCTCCATTTATTTATACACAAGTTATGTAGCTTGTGAGGTAAATTATTTACATGTAAATGAATCATAGGTCCTTCAGAGTTAATCAAACTTGAATGGATTCTCAACGGCTAAAGAATCATGGCTCTTTGCCTACGCTTGTGCTCATGCTTCCTTATCTTTACAATACAGATGGTTTACATCTCAGCCTCACACCTCAACTTCTAATGTTAAAATTTCTTTTTCAGCAAGTGATTTAACAGTAGGAAAATGCTGTGTGTTTTTATTGTAGGTAACTCACAATCACCTGCCTGTTTAACTAATGACTGAATCACAGTGGGAGTGCAGCAAGTTGTTGCAAATAATAAGCACACGTCTCAAGCAAATATGAAACCCAATGAGAAATTCTTCAAGATTACTAGAGAATATAAGCCAATTTGCCAGCTGGAATAAATCAACATACCTTCTGGAAAGCAATTAGAGGCAGACTGACTAACACCAGCTGAGAATATAGCCCAGGAAATGTATTTAAACTCCGGAATGAAGAAACAAATATGGTGGAATATGGCACTGGGAAAAATACTAGGGGGTGGTTTAAAAAAGGAAAGGAACTTTTCGTGCAAGCACTTGAGTCACTGCTGACTCCTAGAGGGACGCCTGCTTTCGCTGACGTTTTCTTGGCAGACTTTGTAGCGGGGTGGTTTGCCATTGCCTTCCCCAGTCACAGTTACCTTTCCCCCAGCTAGCTGGGTACTCATTTTACTGACCTCAGAAGGATGGAAGGCTGAGTCGACCTGAGCCGGCTGCATGAGAACCAGCTTCCACTGGGATCGAACTCAGGCCATGGGGAGAGTTTCGGCTGCAGTAACTGCCACTTACCAGTCTGTGCCACACAAGTAAATAACTTACACATGGTAGCCAGACTGTTAGTAAATAACTTACACATGGTAGCCAGACTGCCTCCAGTGACTTAGCCATGTGGAGGATTTCTGGTGGCAATTCACATGAGTATGCCATCTAAAATATATTCTACCATGTTCGTGGAGCTCATTATTAGACAGTGGCAGGTGTATCCATGGCCATAAGATTCCAGTCCACTTCAGTCAAAAAGAGAAATGCTGCCACCCCCTATGAAGCCCTGACTCAGTGTTGGATGCAACTTTATGTCACCAACGCGAGTGCATTGCATTACTTTTCTTATAGAAATGAATGGCAGCCATCAACTTATATCAGCAAATATATACGATGTACTTATGCCGATGCCTTGGGGGTAAGGGCCAACCTGTCACCTGCTCCTGTTAATAATGATTCTAGTATATTGATGAAGGTATTAAACCCTATTTATTTTAGTTCCATAGAACTCACTGGGAGCCATTGATTTGTGTGGAAATTTGCTGTCCTTGTGGACACAGTGCAAAATCTGATATCTGCTCCTCTCCTCAGTCCAGTGATTCTAATGCTGAGACATAAGGCAAGGTTTTCTTTTACCTTGGAAACACTGGATCAGTCCGGAGAGATATTATTTCAATGTTCCTCCTGCAAAACACTGGGATTGGAGTGTCCTGGTAAAACCATTCACTGTGATTAGAAACTAGAACTATCAATTACAGATGACAACCCTTCCTCTCCTCCCTATGCTGATGTTTTCCTTAGATGGAGAGTTTGGAGGAAAATGTAGACATCTTCTGGGTCTTTCTGGTTTGGGATTCAGCTGAATCCAAAGTATGCCTCTAATCAATGAGGAGACTGAGGCTTAAATTTCATCCTTACAGAAGTCTTTTGACTAGCTCTATTTTCTGTTGCATGTGTAGACTAGGCCTTGCAATATTTCACCATGTTCTCTAATCTGAGCATTGGAAGCCAATAACAAGTGGTTCATGATGGTGGGTAGATAAGTGACTTCGCTACATATTAGAATTTGGAAACTGGGAAAGGGGCAGCAGCCAGTAGTCTTTCAATACCTGAAACCTGCTTGTCCCCAACAAGCTTGAGAGCTGCTAACCAAACTAAGCATCCCCAGTAGTATAATCATAGGCACAAAATGGCTGTTTAGATGCTGATTGTTCCATGATGCTTCAATATCTCTTTGGCTCTATGCCTTGCTTTAAGTACAACTCTGCACAAATCGAGAGCAGCAATACAGAGTTAGGGAAGCAACAGCTGAACCATGGAGAATTTGTTTCAAGGTAGAAACAACTTAGCAACATAATCATCTGTCTTTTTACAATGTTTACAATGCCAGAGGTTTGTTGATTTGTCTCAGCACTTATTTCTGCAATACTAAATTTGATTAGAATGAACTTTCCCTCCGGGTACATTGGCAAACCATAAAGCAGATCTACACTGAAACCCATTATAAAATCAAAATCTATAAATAAGTGGAGAGTTGCACAACAATGCAGTGCAAGGCACACTGAGCATTTTATTATTCAATATGTCTTTTTGCTACTGGCATATCTATTTAATTTTGAGAGATACACACTTTTCTAAACTCAGAAAGCATTTAATAACTTGTAATTTGTAGCAACTTTTGCATGAACAAATATTCAGAGGTGGTGTGAAAAGAGCTGAGGTCTTTCCAAGGAACAAAAACCAAAGAGCAAGCAAATGGAGGTGGGGTGAGGAATCTAAGTGGCATCATCATAATTTCACAATTTAGATAGAAAGGGTTTTCAAAAGTGATGCCAGAAAATTGACCGGACAAAATTGGCAGCAGGAAGTCCAACTTTACAATGTTAAATATATAGCCAGCAATTATTTATTTTTTTGGCCACATATCGCTGCCCATTGGGGAACTAGAAGCTCAGAAGCTATACATGACATGCCTGATCCACTTGCTCCACAAAGGGACTCAAGTGTGTACATAAATCTGTACACATGCATGAGCTTGAATCAGGAAATGTTCCATGAACAAAATGGAAGCTCAGTCAATGTTCATTCTTGTAAGCCTGCCATTGTTACAGTTCTTTGATGGAGATGCCATGAGACTTAAATGTCATGGTCATAATTTGCATTATACACACCCTTTCCTGCAATGAGTGCATTGAACATACATGGGCTTATCCCATTTTATCTCAATAACCATCCTGGGAAGCAGGATGGGTTGAGAGAGGATGGATTGGCTAAAGCCATGCCATTAGCTTCATGGATTAGGGGAAAAAAATGAAACCCAATCTCTCTAGGACAACTATCAAACTATAATCACTATGTACAACACACTCATTTTATTTTGGAGGATTTCTTTCTTTCTTTTTTTAGTAAAAGTATGCTGTAAGTAGAGATTGGAGTAAAATTTGTTCAGTTTGCATTTTAATTTTACTACAAACATATCTAAGATTGCACTTTTGAACCAGAATGTGAACCTAAAATCTTTTGAACCAATATGCGAATTTTCATGATAATTACTTCTCCAAATTTTATAATAAAGTTTTCCCATCAAAAATGCATACATAAAATGCATATGTTAGGGGGAAATGCATACATTCATGAAAAATATTTAAATGCGCTATATTAGAAAAATATTTGCAACAAATGTCTGTATTCAGCAACGCTGCAAACAAAAATGCAAATATTAGTGAAAAAATAACATTAACATACATTAGATTAGGAAAACTGCTTGCAAAGGTGTGTATATTTGGCAAGATTGCATACAAAAATACATGTATGAGAAAAATACGTATGAAAAAATTCTCAAAGATTGGAATAAGCTGGACTTGAGGCTGGAAAACTGAGAAACTGAGAGAAACTAAAATGGACAGATTCATCCCTCTCTAGGTCTAACTGATAGATATTATAAGCAGTTGCTTTAGGGCTGGCTTCAGGCATGCATTTGCCAGACTGAAATCTATTTTTAATGCATTTTTCTGAAGTACGTAATCGTAATACATTCTGGACCTATGCTTGAATGACATACTATTCAAAAGGAGCCCATTCAGCACAACACATTCCAGAAGAAGCCCTCTGACATGGCAAATGTACATCAATCATCTATTAGATGATATCTCCAGGTTTTATCCAGAATACGCAACTGGCCTATGTATGTCACATTACACATGGGGAGGTGCATTGTGCTACTAATGAACAACAGAAAATGCCAGAAATATCCTTCAAGTTTAAGTTAGGCCAGGTGAAAGGGACTAAAGTTCTGTCTATATGCTGCTATCACAATTATTCAAAGTATTAACTCAGTGTCCTTATCTCAAGAGGCAAACTCACATAAGTTACCCCAATTCAACTTGGTGGTTTGAAATTGGGTACCAATTGCAGGAACTCCTCCTTGCTAGGAAGGTGGATAAGAGAAATATCTTGTTTCTGCTACTGGAGAGATAATATTGCCTTTCCTGTCTCCTTCGTATGCCAACATAGACTTCTGTGTATCATTCACACACTTAGCACAAGCAGCCCAAATTTTCCTTTATCCTCTTCTAATTTATCTTCAGACATATGATGTCAGCCTTGGATTAATTACACTGTTGCAATTTAGGGTGCTCTTCTCATCTATGAATCAACTCACACAATATGGGCTAGAGTAGGCCAGGGAGGAAGAGAGCACTCAAATGTGGAAACACATCCTATCCCCATGCATCCAGGTAGTACAATGGGACCCCAATGAGCACTGAGATGTGGATACACATGCATGCTCAAGATGTTCATTTACGTCTGCAACAGCTGCATGTGAGCAAGGAATCAAGGTGTAGATGTTCCACATTAAATGACCAGCAGAGCAGATCAATCCTGACTTATGTGCTCAAAGAGTGTAGTGTAGTGGTGCTAAAGCTCTGGTCTGGGAACTAAATTTGGCCAACTCGAGGTCCCAAACTGGCCCTCAAATGTTTCCCCAGACCCCATGTTATGGGGTGGCTCCTGTGGCTTCTTGGCTTTTGTGAGATTTCTTACCCGTTCCAAGAGGTTGGAATGCCTCTCCTACGGCTTAATAACTGGTAGTAAGAGTTTTAAGCTAAAATACATTGATAATTTCCTTCCACCTCTTTTGCCTTTGGCCCCAACCACCACTGGAATGGTGGCAGGGAGCCTCTCCAAAACTAAGTTCGATACTCGGGCTGAAAGATGTTTAACCCCTCCTTCTGTAGTGTTTTACCTAAACAAGAGAATCGGACTCAAGCCAAAGCTATTCAATGCAAGAACATCTTTTCCAAGAACACTCCTTACTTCACCTTGCAATTCTTCCCCCGGCTCAACCTGCTGAGCTATAAGGCTAAAAACAAAGTTGATATGCTAAGCACTAAATTTGTAATTCCTAATTAACTCATTTTGATAAGCGAGAACAAGTAGGTCTATCAGCAGCTCATCATCCTCCATGGAGAGTTTTAAATATCAAGCTTTTGGATTATCGCCACTTGACAAATTAAAATTTAGATTGTTCCCATCTTTTCCTTGCTTAATCACTCCGTTGATTGTGTTCCTTTTTCTTAGGCTGATTAAACCCCAGTTTTACCCTCGCCCTCCCCCGCCTCTATCCCAAATACACTGATTATTATAAG
Source organism: Elgaria multicarinata webbii (assembly GCF_023053635.1). Taxonomy (NCBI): domain Eukaryota; kingdom Metazoa; phylum Chordata; class Lepidosauria; order Squamata; family Anguidae; genus Elgaria; species Elgaria multicarinata. Next base: position 71,262,321 of record NC_086172.1, on the reverse strand, counting down.
TTGATGTTTCTTTAGATTACAAAATGTTTTGACTTGTAAATAAATCTGTTTTTCTAACATTGACTTATTTCCCTAATGGCTAAGATAAGTGGGGTCTTGCTATTTGCAGCAAATTATTTCTAAACTGATGGTCAGCCTTACAAGCCAGGGAAAGTCAAAATAACACCCCCTTGAAGTTTTATTCCCTTAAGAGTGATTGCTACTTAACTAAAGGTGGTCCACATATGCAAAGGAAACAGAGAGTTGGATGAAAATATCAGAGGCTACTACTAGTTTACTGAAAAACAGCTAAGTCTTGGGCTGTTCTTTACATTGCATTCCTAAATTTTATTTTTGATCTCCTTGAATAACCATGGGTTCCCCTGAACCCATCCAAAAGAGCTAGAGGTGTGCTCTGCTCCGATTAGAATCAGAGAATCAGAAGCGAATTGGCTTGCTCCACCTTGCCCAGAGGCAGAGTAGAAGCGGACCGCGGACCCTTAGAAGCACGGTGAAGAGAAGCGCCCATAGGCGGAGTGCTTCTCTTTTTGCGGCGCGATCCAATCACCGTTTTGGAAAATTTTGCCCATAGGATTGCGTTGCGGAAAAGAATAGGGGATAACGGTGTTGTTTTTGAAGCTATCTTTCTGAAAATTCTTGTGCTTAAAGAGTCGTGGCTGGGGGTCATTTTGAGCCTACTCTCAGCTCTCTGCGTGCTGCGGTTCGCTTGCTATATTTTTTAAAAAAATTGGGTAAAAAACCCGGGAGATTTACCTTTTTGAAGTGCTGAGGGGCAGAGTCAACTCCCGGTCATGATCACATGATCCCAAAGTTGGAGGAGGGGATAGGCAAAACGGGATACTTGGGATACTGGGAACTTCTCTTTCTTAGTCTGAACGGACTTTTCCCAGTGTTTTTTAAAACAGTAGCCCCACCAAATGCACAAACACAACCTGAAATCATATACTAAGCAAATAAATAACAGATAGGAAACACAGCACTGCTACCCACCCTAACCATGGTGAACAACTGAATAGATGTGGTGCAAGGGGATGAGCTCCCCTAGGGCATGTGGACGTGCCCAGTGCACTCCTTGGAGGGTCATCAGAGCCCTCCAAAGAGTAACCAGTGGAGAAGCAATGCCTATCATGAGTTGAAGTGTAAGTTTGCTTCTTAAAGAGTGGTCCCTAGACAGGGACAGTCAAATTGGCATTATTTCCCCCTCCCCCTGGGCACGTCCACTTCCCTCTAACTGGTAAAAGACAGATATAGCCTTTTTTAAAAAAATCTTCTTGTTGTTTATTCAGCAACACTGCTGCTTTTAATTCCACCCCTCCTTTATTTATTTATTTATTTATTTATTTATTTATTTATTTATTCCATTTTATATTATTTACACCCCATAGCCCAAGCTCTCCTGGCTTTTCCTCTTCAGTGAAGTCAGGCAGGCTTTCATTGTGGTTCAACTCCTTGTTGTTGTTGTTGTTGTTGTTGTTGTTGTTGTTGTTGTTGTTGCTATTAATATTAATTAGTACTGCTATTAACATTATTATTTTGTTGTTTAGTAATGGCTGTGATCACAGTACAGTCAATCAACTCTGAAGCAAGGATCACAAAGCTTTACTCTTATCCTCCTAGCCTCCTAGTTAGTTATGGGATGCAAAAGAAAAGGCATCTCTCTGTGCTGCTCCCACCTCACAGGGATGGTTTGCATTACTGGCTTTGAAACTATCCTTGGCTCACTTCCTTATGCCCCCAGAAATGTCTGCTGCCCTGCCTTCCCTCCCTCCTCCCCTGCCCGCCTCGCAGGGATGCTTTGTGTGTGTCTTGCTTTGACTCAGGGGATAAGTCCTTCCTGCACTCACTTAGACTTTTTGAAGTTCCAAATCAATTTTTCAAGTGTGGAAGAAGATTCATATAGGTTTATCTCTACTCCCCAATTCATGGCATGTTGGGATTTCCTTTGAAATGGCCCCATTGAGCTGTCTGCAGCTTTAAATCCCTGAGATACTGGGGTGTCCGATTTTCATAAATTCTCCAAAAATCAGGGGATGATGGGATTGGCTTGAGTCTCGGCATGCATGTGTATCCATGGATAATCTATCATGGTGCCGAGTTTGAGGTTTCTAACGTGAAAATTGACGGAGATATTGAAAGGGGTGTGAATTGGGGTTATGGGTGGTGCATTAGAGGTTTAAGCCCTGCCAAAAATCAGGGGATGATGGGATTTGCTTGAAACTTGGCATGAATGTGGATCTAGATGGCATCTGTGAGGCTGCCCACTTCAATTTTTTTATCTGTCAAAATGTCAGAGAACAGTCCATGTCTGAAAATGGGGTGTCCGATTTTCATAAATTCCCCCAAAATCAGGGAAATATGGGATTAGCTTGAGTCTCGGCATGCATGTGTATCCATGGAAAATCTATCAAGGTGCCAAGATTGAGATTTCTAACATGAAAATTGACAGAGATATCGAAAGGGGTGTGAATTTGGGGTTATGGGTGGTGCGTTAGAGGTTAAAGCCCCACCAAAAATCAGGGGATGATGGGATTGGCTTGAAACTTGGCATGATTGTGGATCTAGAAGGCATCTGTGTGGGTGCCCACTTCCAATTTTTTTATCTGTGTGGGTGCCCACTTCCAAATTGTCGGAGAACAGTCCATGTCTGAAAATGGGGTGTCCGATTTTCATAAATTCCCCAAAAATCAGGGGACACTTGGATTGGCTTGAGTCTTGGCATGCATATGTATACATCCATGAGGTGTCATGGTGCCAAACTTGAGGTTTCTAACTTTAACAGAAAAAAAGTTGTAGACTTTTTTGGATTTCAATGCAAGCCTATGGGGGGGAAAGCGGAGCTCCGATCCGGGTCCGGAGCTCCACAGCGGAGCGGAGCGGACTATAGGCAGAGCGGGGCGGAGCAAAGTGGCCCGATCCGCAAATTGCGGTTCTGGAAGAGAAGCGGATCGGGGGGTCCATGCACACCCCTAAAAAGAGCCATGTTCAATCATCGCCATGCAGGGCTGCATACTGCATTTCCTAACACTGGGTGCTGAACTGTGGCTGTGATTATGCGGCAGGGGGACAGACTTTTCAGCTGCCACTGCCTCTGCCACTATTGAAGAAGAAAGAGACCTAGAGGCTGTCTAAATGCACAGAAAGCCACAGGGTGGGTGCGCAGTGGCGCTGCGTTGATTATACAATGCAACAGACACCCTGCACCCACCCTGTGGCTTTCTGGTGAATCTGTGAAGAAAAAAAAGTCAGGGACGAGTACAGCACGTCTGCCATCTACCCAGACTCTGGAGTCATGGCGGAGGCATGGCTGGGCTGATGAGGACCCCTGATTGGTTGCCATCCATTCAGGCAGAGGGCAAGGGGTGGGCCCAGTGAGCCGAATGGCTGCCAGAAAGTCTGTGCTGCCTCCTCCAGACTGCTTTCATCAAGATTACTCACTGTCACCCCGCACCAGCAATACTGTGGTGTTTGGCAGCAGAACAGCACCAACTCGGCGCCATGAAGACAGCCCCCTAGTTTGCATTTATACAAGCATTGCAAAGCTAAGCCTGTGCAAATGGTGCCCAAATGAGCCCTCTATCCCAAGAATGATTGATCACCCCCAGAATGCAATACAAGGATCTCTGGCCTCATTGTCCTATAGTGCCTTTCACCTGCCTTGGCTGGTTCATCAGCTGCACCCGTTTCTGGACAGGGATAGTCTGACCGCAGTGATCCATGTTTGGTAATCTCTTGGTTGGATTACTGCAATATGTTAAATGTGGGGCTGCCCTCAAACACAATGCAGAAACTTCAGCTGGTGCAGAATACAGCAGCCAAGCTTTTGACTGGCAGGGCAAGGTTTATGCACATCATGGCTATTCTAAACAAACTTCATATGCTCCTTGTGTGCACACAATTCAAAGTGCTGGTACTTTAAAGCCCTAAATACTATCTGCATTTGGTTCAGGATTTGGTCAAATCTAAAGCACACCCAAAGCACATCCCTAGTTTATACCTTTAAAAAATAACAAGAATTTATTTATTTATTTATTTATTTATTACATTTAGCCAGAGCTCTCTGGGCGGTTCACAAAAATTAAAAAAGAAAGAAGAATATGAGACACCTGGGAAAGAAAGGCCGCAGATTGGTATGGGAACAGGTGCTCCTCCATATGAGTTCCACTCAGACAGAGCAGGAGAAAGCACTGATATCTTATCAGCTGCTAAGCAGAGATAAGAGAGTTTCTCTCCATGGTAGAGTAGGTGGAGCAAGAGGAAGAAACTGTTGGGCCATCTTGCCCATAAATTCAAAAAGCCCAAGGAAAATTGCAGCGAGGGGTTCTGAGTGTTTGAATGTTAATTAAGGGAGAGATTCTACTTTTGATGTATTAAATCCAATGCAAATGTAAGCCAAGAGACTTGCAGCAAACAGCAAAATGCCTGCTTAAAAGAAAGAAAGGAGGACTAGTGAATGTGCGAGTAGGGTTGTAGGCAGTTGCGGGCTTTCACCACGGCTGCATGAAGACATTTCGCTGCATGAGTCAGAAGAGCAAATGGGATGGTGTCTTCCATCCCAAAGCCAAAGTCCATAGCTCCTGAGGCAGGCCAAGGGATTTTGGCACTTGAGGCAGAAAATCTGAGAAGAGCCTCTCCCTTGGAGTCAAATATGTAATAAAAATCAGTTTAAGAGCAACAATCTCCTGCTCTTTCATGGGATTCACAATCAGCTGATGGACAGGAGCCTAGTTTCTTTTGCTCTGTCTGCTATCTCTCTCCATTTACTCTGTATAGAGAGTTGAATTTGATTTTTTTTTAAAAAAAAGAAAACTATTTTAAATATAGACCACTCTTTAGCCAATCTTATGAAATTTCTTTAATTTCCCTCAGCATTCCACAGATCCTTTAAAATTCCTGCCAAAGTTTCTCTTTTTTAAAAAAGTTTAAGTTTTCTTAAAAAACAAAACAAAACAGATGTTGACATTTTAGTGGAAACTCTTCTACTGAAGCAAATGTGCCCTCTGTCCCAGGCAGCTACTGACTGGTATGGCCGTGTCCTAATCTTCATGCTTGCAATTCTACTCCTTTGAAATATAAATTCACCCTAGAGGGGAGAAATGGGAATATCGTCTCTTTAAAGCAACACCTCACATATTCTGCTGCATCTTTGCCTTTGCAATAAATAAATAAATAAATAAATGCCAACATAATCACGCTTTTAAGCAATGCTTGATATTATTCATACAGGTGTGACAGTAGGAATGGCCTTTAAAAAGCTTTTGAAGGATGGTGCCTGTGTTGCTGGCAGACCATTTCTAAGCAAAGTGGCTTTGTTGTTTACTGAGTGGCACCCTGCAGACAACAACAACAACAAAAGCCATCAGAGCTCTTTGCCGCCTTTTTGACCACCTCTGTAGTGTCCCGTCAAAAAAAGAAAAGAAAAAAATAAAGTTGGACACATTTACCCTTATAAAAAATAAAATAAAATAAAATGAGAAACCATCGCAGATGTGGAAGGGACTGAACACTTTTCTCGTCCATCAGACACATGTTTTTTTCCTGTTGATCTGCATCAGTATGGAAACACAGAGCTATTTGATGAAGGGACAATGCCAACACGTTATGGCCTACTGGGTTTCCATTCCCAAAGGGAAGGGAAATCCACACTCAAAATCATGGAGATCTTATTCCAGTCTATCTGCTACAGAGATGATGACGATGATGATGATGATGATGATTTACATACCACCCTTCATTGTATTTGTATTTCTTGGTGGTGTATAATCAAAATGTATATCAGAATATAAAATACAATAACAAAATAGCAAATACTGTATTTCATTCCAAGACCATTTCCTATTTAGACTTCACCATGCCCCTTATCTGACAACTCAAAAGGATGCAAGCCCCTTCCCCTAACCACCCCATGAATCTCAAATCCCCTTTGCTGGCTGGTACAGGAGAAGAACTGAGTGTTGTTGTTTCTGCACAGAAACTCTCTATTTTCCTCCTTCCTGCTCTCCCCTCCCTCCCTGGCACCTGGAAGATGGAATGCTGCTATGCCAGCTTCCCATGCACCAGAGATGCTGGAAAGTGCCCTTCCCCCATGTCCTGGCACATGGCCGTAAGGAGGCTATTGCAGGCATGGGGGAGAAGAGTTGTGCTTGCCCACCACTGGGTGGGTGTTGGGCACCAGCAGCGGGGGTGTGTGCACCTATATAAGGTGGCCGCCCCAGCCCTCAAGGCTCTTCAAATCATGGCTCCCTCCCTCACTATATGCAGTGTGGGTTTTACCTGGTCACCCTGTGGGGGACTGAGTAGGAATTTTTGGCACATGGCCTGCTTGGCCTGGGCTGTGTGTCTTTTCACCTACTTCACACTGTAAGAAGGGAGAGAGTATCTTTGGAATTGTAATATTCTGATTCTGGTTAATTTGGTCACATTTGGCTCAGGCTGGTAGGGGTGGGCATGCTTAGAGGAAAGCGATGATGATCATTCTGTGTCACTGTTGTTTGGTGACAGGTGATGCCTGAGGCCTTCCGCTGAGGGTTATGTGGCCCCAGTAGGGGTGGGGAGGGGGAGGGTTACCTGTTAGGCAAGCTCTTGTCACTCCAACTGGTCTTCTGTGTCCTGGGGGGTGAGTGGCATGGTTTGTCTACCCTCCCCAAAAGGGGTATGGCCTGGGTGTGGTGATCGTCTGACGCCATTCTCCAGATTTAGAATGCTTCACCCAATATAACACCAAGCTAGTGGCTGGCATAGACTAGGGCCCGCCCAGTTTCCCTTTGCAGATCATTAAAAAATGTGGTCCAAATTTTATACCATATACAGTTGTCTCTTCTAGTTATTTCCCCCTATTTTGCCCGCAAATGTCATTCCTCCAAGAACTCAAGGACAACTAATTTTGCCTTAGTACCTTTAAAAGGCAATCAGACAAATCTGTGGAGGGAAAAGCTATCAATGGCTACTAGTCATGATGTCTATATATTTCCTCCAGTATCAGAATAGAAATGTGGAGGGAAAGGCACCATAGACCGATGGCAAAGGAGGAAGCAAACTCTGGTACTAAGGACAGAAATAAATGTATTATGCTTACACATTTCGGAGGGATTGCCTCCTTCTTCAGGAGCTGTTTTCTTTTCTTTTTGTATTTCCTGTTCTTCAAGTACAATAATATCTCCTTCTTTCTCGAGTGCAGCAAACACTGTTTTTTGAGCTTTTGTAACTCAGAGGCTGTGTGCTTTTGAATACTAGGTGATTCGGAACAAGAGCGGAGAGTGCTGTTGCACTCATGTCCTGCTTGTGGGCTTCCTGTGGGCATTGGGTTGGCCACTCTACAAAGAGAATACTGGCCGAGATAGGCCTGTGGTTGGTCTTATCCTGCAGATCTCTTCCTCTGTTCTTATGGAAGCAGCAATAGCAGCATCCCAAAACCCAGGCAGGGAAGGAGCAGGGGGAGAGGGGGCAAGAAAAAGAAAGATCTCCCTCTGCTGCAGCCAAATAGATAGAGGGCTTTCGGCGATAGGGGTCTTCTTTGATTGGGATGGTAACTCAAGCCAGAGAAGAACTAGGAGACAGGAATGCAGTTTGGAATACGTTTGTGCATTATTCATATATTCTGAGCCAGGCAATTACATCACTTCTGCTTATTCCTTCATATTACCTTTGTTCGCTGTTAAGAACATGTGCAGCAGTTATTCTTAGCTTTATGAATTCTGCACCCACTTAAGACTTGATTTTTAAATGTGTTTCCAAAAGCTTAGGGTGTGTCAAGCAGAAAGAGCAATGCTGTTCCTCCACCTTCCTTTAAAGGATTGCGATACAGGATTGCGATTGGAGCAGGGATGGGGGATCGGTGGGGCTGGAACCCTTCCGAAGTGCTGTTTGAGCACCATTGGAGGGTCTGCCATTGGCAAGGGGTGCTTGCAGTGGCTTGGCTGCAATCATAAACAGGTTCCCACCCCTGCCTTAACATTTGTAGTTGGTTAAATGGAAACAGAACTTTCTTCCAGAATTCCTCAGAGGTTTTTGCACATGCCTAAGGGCCAAACTAGACATTAGTTCATTCATTTATTGTGTATAATGGAGTCACATATCTTGTTTTTACTTTAATTAATTACAGGCATAAGGGAGTCATTCCTATCAGGAATGAAGAACCAGGGAGGGGAGGCTTACCTTGTGCCCCCCTGCCTATTTGGAATGATAACCTTGCATTCTAAGTGTTTCATTTCTAAGCCATCATTTTCATGATTTTCATTCTGATCATGTTGGGAAAGGATAGATAATTCTCTCCTACCCACATGCTGTATGGTAAGGATCACACACGCCTGTAATCACACACGCCTGTAATAATGCCTGTAATTAATTAAAACCATGCACACTATGCATTAAGTGCAATGTGCATTACTAATAACATTAAGGGCCTTCTACTGCTGGCTGGCTAGCATATAGGGGGGGGGGGTTCTGATGGTGTGGCCATTGAAATGATGAATGAAGGAGATATCAAGGTTCATTGGCCAAGACAAAGCAATTGGTCCTCCAGGGTCTGCCTTGAGGAACAGGGCAACCATTTTAATGCTTTGCTTGGTTTAGAAAATCAATGAGGGTGGAACTTGCTTCTGAATAAACAGGCATAGGATTGCACCCATAATGCCCTCATATCAAGGCCTAACTACTCAAAGAGAGAGCTTTGCCTCTTTCTGACTTTATAATGGAAGTATGGTGTTCCTTTAAGTTATTTAAAAGAAAGACTCAGCGATTTTGCCAAATGAAGTTTATTTTAATTAATGCAGAATTAGACTGACTGCTCTGAATTATCAGTGAGAAACAACAGAATTCTATCTTTTCAGGATCTCAAAATATCTAGGTTACAAAATCATGTGTTTTATACAAATAACAGCAAAACAGGGCTAATTGTTGACAACTTGTCCAATTATTTTAATTGCTGGTTTTTTAAAAAAAGCAATTTTGTTTAATATTTGGTTGTAGGAGAAGTATAAAAATAAATTCCCAAACATGGGATTTGTCTCCCCTCCCACTCTTCCCAACCTTTCTGGTCCTTGAATATGAAAATATAGACATGTGTAGAGTTGTTTATTTTAAAAGGAAGGGGAAAAAACTCCTTCCAGTTATGAGAAAGAAAAAGATGCCTGCTGTTTCCCAGAGGGATTTATTTACTAATTTATGATAAATAGATAATGTATGACACAGTGGATAAATTGTTGGATTTGGGCATATGTGTGCAATGCCCTTCTAACCCATAAACACCTTGACTAGACTGCCCAGGTGACATTTCCATTCTGCATGCAGGGATGTATGAGAAATTAGTTTCAGTCTGTTTATAGCTAGAATTTACCCCGTCCGCACCTCTCCAACCTGAATGTAAGTGCAATCAAAGTTCTCACTTTCCTGGGCTTATGATGCTGTTTTGCAGGGGTGTGGTGTGGATGGAATCTGTTTTTTTTTGGGGGGGGGACCCATTCATTAGAAGAATTTGCATGAAAAAAGATGTGTACTTTTTAAAAAGCACACACAAAATTCTTTACACAATGGGAGAAGATTGGATACTTTTCAATGCACATCCAAGTATGTACCCACGTACACGTCGATTTTCAGAAAAGAGAAACTCACAGTCTGATATGGACACAAGTTTGACCAAGCTTCAAGGCAGAACTCAGAGAACCTCAATGTGCTCAGGTTGTGTCACATACCTAGCTTCATGGGATTTTGCATGGGCCATACTAGGGAAGTGCTCCGCTCTGATTAGAAGTGGAGAATCAGAAGCGAATTGGCCTGCTCTGCCTTGCCCAGAGGCAGAGTAGAAGCGGACCAGGGACCTGTAGAAGCACGGCAAAGAGAAGCGCCCATACGCGGAGCGCTTTCGCGGACCGATCCGATCACCATTTTGAAAAATTTCGCCCATAGGATTGCATTGTGGAAAAGAATAGGGGATAACGGTGTTGTTTTTTAAGCTATCTTTCTGAAACTTCTTGTGCTTAGAGAGTCGTGGCTGGGGGTCATTTTGAGCCTACTCTCACCTCTCTGCGTGCTGTGGTTCATTTGCTAGAATTTTTGGAAAAATCGGGTAAAACAGCGGGAAAATGCACCTTTTTCGAAGGGCTGAGGGGCAGAGTCAATTCCCGGTCATGATAACATGGTCCCAAAGTTGGAGGAGGGGATAGGCAGAATGGGTAACTTGGGATTCTGGGAACTTCTCTTTCTTAGTCTGAACGGACTTTTCCCAGTGTTTTTTAAAACAGTAGCCCCACCAAATGCACAAACACAACCTGAAATCATATACTAAGCCAATAATAAGAGATAGAAAACACAGCATTGCTACACACCCTAACTTTGGGGAACAACTGAATAGATGTGGTGCAAGGGGGTGAGCTCCCCTAGGGCATGTGGACGTGCCCAGTGCACTCTCCTGACCTTGGAGGGCCATCAGAGCCCTCCAAAGGTAAATCACTGGAGAGAATGCCTATCATGAGTTGAAGTGATTGTTTGCTTCTTATTAAAGACTGGTACCTAGACAGGACCAGTCAAATTGGCAGATGATTCCCCCTCCCCTTGGGCACGTCCACTCCCCTCTTACTGGTAAAAGACAGATATAGCCTTTTTTAAAAAAACCCTTCTTGTTGTTTATTCAGCAACACTGCTGCTTTTAATTCCACCCCTCCTTTGTTTATTTATTTATTTATTTATTCCATTTTATATGCATTACTGGCTTTGAAACTATCCTTGGCTCACTTCCTTGTGCCCCCAGAAATGTCTGCTGCCTGCCTGCCTTCCCTCCCTCCTCCCCTGCCCACCTCGCAGGGATGGTTTTTGTGTGTCTTGCTTTGACTCAGGGGAGAAGTCCTTCCTGTGCTCAAGTTCCAAATCAATTTTTCAAGTGTAGAAGAAGATTCATATTTAGGTTTATCTCTACTCCCTAATTCATGGCATGTTGGGATTTCCTTTGAAATGGGCCCATTGAGCTGTCTGCAGATACTGGGGTGTCCGACTTTCATAAATTCCCCCAAAATCCGGGGATGATGGGATTGGCTTGAAACTTGGCATCCATGTGGACACATGGTTAAGCTGTCATGGGACCGAAGGTGAGGTTTCTGACATGCAAATTGATGTAGTTGTAAAATGGGACTTGATTTGGGGTGAGTTAAAAGGTTAGAGCCCCGCCAAAAATCAGGGGATGATGGGATTGCCTTGACTCTTGGCATGCATGTGTATCCCCGGATAAGCTCTCATGGTGGTGAGTTTGAGGTTTCTAACATGCAAATTGACGGAGCTATCGAAAGAGCTGTGAATGGGGTGCCCGATTTTCAAAAATTCCCCAAAAATCAGGGGATGATGGGATTAGCTTGAAACTTGGCGTCCATGTGGACACATGGGTAAGCTGTCATGAGACTGAAGGTGAGGTTTCTGACATGCAAATTGACATAGTTGTAAAAAGTGGACTTGATTTGGGGTGAGTTAAAAGGTTAGAGCCCCGCCAAAAATCAGGGGATAATGGGATTGCCTTGAGTCTTGGCGTGCATGTGTATCCCTAGATAAGCTATCATGGTGCCGAGTTTGAGGTTTCTAACGTGCAAATTGACGGAGCTATCGAAAGGGGTGTGAATGGGGTGCCTGATTTTCAAAAAATCCCCAAAAATCAGGGGATGATGGGATTGGCTTGAAACTTGGCATGCGTGTGTATACCTCCATGAGGTGTCATGGTGCTAAACTTGAGGTTTCTAACTTTAACAAAAAAAGTTGTATACTTTTTTAGCTTTCAATGCAAGCCTATGGGGGGTGGGAAACGGAGCTCCGATCCGGATCCGGAGCTCCGCAGCGGAGCGGAGTGGACATAGGCAGAGCGGGGGGTGGAGCGAAGTGGCCCGATCTGCAAATCATGGATCTGGAAGAGAAGTGGAGCGGGGGGTCCGTGCACACCCCTAGGCCATACCATGCTTCAGTTTGCCCATCAGTCATGTGCAGAAAGCATGGCTTCCAGCACTCAGAGTATCAGTGCAGGAATCACAGCTTAGAATTTTGCCAGGGAGATTGGTGTCCCACCACCCTCAACATTCACTTCCACCCTCATTTGTCTTCGCTTCCCCCAATATTTGGGCCAAATTTGTCCTAGCCCTTTAGGGTGCAAGGCAGAATTTGCTTGTCTTTAATGCTCAAAAAGGTAACTAGAAAAATTACATCTTTTCTGCCCTGCACAATGTCTTGCTTAATATTGAAAGGCATTTATGCAAATATGCTCTTTCTTCTGTTGAAACAAGAAGAGATTTTTTAAAATGGTTGTAAAATATTAGGGATAAGTTTGGAATGTCACTTGTGACAATCACTGAATAAAGTCAACCTGAGGTCCTTTGTACCATGTAGGATAAGCTTTCTCCACCTTGATGCCCTCCAGATGTGATGGACTATAGCTCCCAGCATTGCCCAGTCAACCTTGCTGGATTTGGGATGCTAAGAGCTGTGGTCCAACACATCTTGCAAGCACCAGGTTGGGGAAAGGCTGATGTAGGAAGATGTAGCAGGCCATTTCCAATACATTGGAATACTGGGCACATGGAAGGAAACAAAGCCCTATGATGAGAAACTGAAAGTACTGGGCATGTTTAGCCAGGAGAAGAGAAGACTGGGGGGAGACATGATAGCACTCTTCAAATACTTGAAAGGTTGTCACACAGAGGAGGGCCAGGAACTTTTCTCAATCCTCCCAGAGTGCAGGACACGGAATAATGGGCTCACGTGACAGGAAGCCAGATTCCAGCTGGACATCAGGAAAAAAACTTCCTGACTGTTAGAGCAGCATGACAATGGAACCAATTGCCTAGGGAGATTGTGGGCTCTCCCACACTAGAGGCATTCAAGAGGCAGCTGGACAACTATCTGTAAGGTATGCTTTAGGGTGGATTCCTGCATTTAGGGTGGATTCCTGCAAGGGGTAGGACTCAAAAGCCCTATAAGACCTTTCCAACTCTGCTATTCTATGATTCTATGAAAGCACACTAAAGGTATTCTCTGGTTTATTTATTTTTTTATTTATTTAAGGATTTTTATGCCGCCATTCAGCCAAAAAAGGCTCTCACGGCGGCTTACAAAAGTATTTCTTGACAGTCCCTGCCCACAGGCTTACAATCTAAAAGACATGACACAAAAGGAAAGGGGATTGGGAGGGAGGAGGAGGAGGGGGAAAAGGAAAGCAAATTCAGGCACTACAATCTTAGTTGTAATTTGGTTTAATACCAAATGGTTATTAATTATAGGAATTACAGAGCAAACAGATGTGAGATGCATCATCTTCCCCCTTTCCTCAGCCTATATGAACCTGCATTATTAAAAAAAAGTTTCCTCTGACTTAGATAGTCCAGAGATCCCCAGTGCATTTCTTCTTAGCGGTACTTTCCCCTTGCCAATAATTTCTGGACTTTGCTGTAATATTTGATGATCACATTTCATAGAACACCTCTTTGTTGGCATGTTTTCTAATCTAATGAATGGTTTGGTATGCCATGAGAGTGATCTTTATTTTTTTCTGGATGGAAGAACAGCAGCCCCTTCATGTTAACTTTGTCTCCAAGCAACAATAAACCTATGATTATCCAAAGGCGAACCTGGCAAGTGCTGAGACTTCTAAAAAAGCCCATATTGTTGGTGCTGTTTCCTTGACAAGCCTTCTGGGGGGGCGGGGGAGAAAAGAAAAGAAATATTCGCTGACAGCTGGAATTCCTTATCCATGGCATGTTATTGTTTCTAGGGCACATGGAATCTGATTTCATGTATTGCATGAGAGGCAAGGAGGGCTGAAATTGGAATGGATGCAGTTTATTGCCCTTTGCACTGTGGAATATACATGTAAGGCATTTACAGACTTCACACATTATTTTTTGAAAAGGGGTGATGGTGTCCTCATTTCAGGGGTGGGGAGCCCCTAGTGGCCCACTTCCAACATAAGTTAACCCTTGTATTGTTTTAATTTTAATATATTACAGCTAGCTAACACATGTGAGCAGTTGATAAAGTCTCCAGTTTCTTCTGCCGTATTGCTCAGCTGTCCAGTCCCTATTTACACATACCTCCTCTCTGTGTCATTTGGGCAGCTACGTCAAATGCAGCCAGAGGTGACTCTCCTGTGAAGACCTACTATACAGCATGGGATTAAAGTCAATTCCTGCCTCACAGGTAGGAAACCAGAGAGGAATGGAGTGGCAGGTTAAGGAACTGCTTCTCTGTACTTCACTAGGCCCCATTTTTCTGCTGCTACACTTTTATTCCACAGATGTATAACTTCACTAATGCCATTTCATTCAGTGGCATTTGTTGCACTATTTATTAATCTTTCTTTATTAATCTATGGCTTCACACATATTTGATTAGCCTTTAGTTTGCTATAGTGAAGCCCACTGGCACCCCTAGGCATGGCCCCTTCCACAGTGTACCCCTATAGCCCCAAGGGATTGGTCTGCCCACTCCATTCCCTGATGGAGAGCTGCCCAGCAGCAGAAGGGAGGGGAAAGCAATATAACTCAGACTACTCCACCCTTGGCTTCAAACTGTATTGACTATGTGCTGGTTTGGGAAGCCCACCTAGTGACCTGGGATGGTACTGCTGGCTTCAACATTTAAATTAATTACAAATAATAAGATTTTATTATTTAAGGTATATACTTTCACACACACATAAACATGGAGAATTTTCTTCTCCATTATAATCATCTGGATATTGATTCCTCTGCATTAGACTGACAAGCCTTTATGATAGGTCAGCCAATGGAAAGCAAAGTGGATGTGTCAATTCTGCTACCTAGACATCACGTCTGATCAACTGGACATCAAAGGACAACGTTATAAATCAAACCTAGTTTGTGGAAAGTTCAATGATATTTACAGGCTCACAGATTCACAGATATTATAATAGTTGTGTTCCTAAGTTTTAGAAACATACAAAAGGCAATGTGTGCTGAAGTTCTCCAAATTCCATCTAAAAGGTCGTTCTGAGTGACCCAAATCTTGATCAGGTTGAGTGCTTTATTTATTTATTTATTTATTTATTACATTTCTATACCGCCCAATAGCCGGAGCTCTCTGGGTGGTTCACAAAACCGCTCTGGGGCTTTGCTGTTTTTCTTTTCACCAGAAAATCCATGATATGTTCATACATTCCCCCCCCCAAGTGCACGCATCAATTGCGTGCATCTTTCAAATGTATGCATTCTTCACTCAACGATTAAAGCAGATTTAGATGCATTTTTCAAAAGTACACATCTTTTCATGCACATTCTCATGCATATTTTACAAATATATGAATGAACACAGTTTTTGGGGTCCAAACAACACTGCTGAACACAGTTTCTGGGGTCCTTGAATCACGTTGCAGAATCAGAAATGTACAGACTTTGGATTCAGATTGTATCCACAGATTGCATTTTTGTAAGGTCTGAAACTTGTAAACTGGGTAGATGCTGATAAAAAATGAACTGAAACAAATTTCCATACACCCCCTAGCTTTGCTAGAACTCAACTCTCTACAATAGGAAGGGAGGAAGAGGGGAACACATGTATCTTTCTTCCTCGTGTGAATCTGCTAGGAAGAGGAGTGGACTCAGGCCAGCTGATGAAACTTTCATGATCCTAGAATAGAGCATTTTCATGTATGTAATGTCCCTCAATCCCATGCAACAGTTGCATGGTGTTTCAACTAGATATTCAGGACTTCAGTTGTTATGCAAAAAGGGAGAAAAAGAAAAGAAAGGGGTGGGAGGAAACCGGTACTCTAGAAAAGAAATCTCTGTTCTCCTAGCAGTGCGGCTATATCACCATTTATTTATTTTTTAAAAAAGTCTTCATTTGTGTGGATTTTGTGGAATGGGGGTTGGGGTAAGAGGTGATGCCTCCTTTCTAACCTCTTCATCATTTAAATTGAATTTTGTACTGGGGCTATATGTTAGACTGACAGCTGTCTCAGCAGAAAGGTGCGGGAAAAATAGACACATGTGGAAATTAAATTGCTCTTCCACCCTCTGAGGCAATACAAAAATGACCACCAAATTAACCCTCATGGCAAGGGCTCATGAAGAAGGAAGTTGTCAAAAGAAGTTAAAAAAGAATATGTACAAATTAATTTGCAAATTCCAGGACTGAGTTTTGTTACTGTGCTGAAAACGGTAGCCCTGTGTTCTATTTGACCTTGTCGCCGTTTAGAAATAGAGGCGAGCAGGCAGAAAGTGGAAGCAAAGGTGCAACAGGGAAAAGGTTTGGCAGGGATGTAGCAAAACTGGAGATATGAGTACTGTTTCTGTGTCATATAGTGAGGGATCAGACACTTGCATTGAAAGGTCCAAGACTGGGAGGTGTGGCAAACACTTTGTGATAATATAATTCACCATTATAGTATATTACACCATGCCTGAGGCTCCTGCGTAGGTTAGTTGTGTTATACCATATATAATGTGATGGCTCAGCCCAGGAGGCCAAACAGAAGAACTGGGAAGTTTCACTTTCTCATAGAGCAAATGTAATAGCGAGCCTTGCTTGAGCCATTTGAGGAATACTTGCTGTATGATTTATTTATTTATTTATTTGCTCATTCATTCATTCATTCATTCATTCATTCATTCATTCATTTAAAATTAATTTTAGGGCCAATGTTAAGTGTAGAACCCTGTCAAGGGGACTTATTTATTTATTTATTTATTTATTTATTTATTTATTTATTACATTTTTATACCGCCCAATAGCCGAAGCTCTCTGGGCGGTTCACAAGAATAAAACTTACAAGAATAAAACAAACAGTAGAAAACAATGCAAAACCATAAAATCGATCATAAATATTCAAGTTTTAAAATTTGCTAAAAACCCATATTACCAAGAAAACCTGCACCCCAGAGACTATGAAAAGACCAGAGAGGTGGGTCTTCAGAGCTGCTGCTGGCAGGGCAGAACGAGCAATAGAGGCAATTTCCCCCTCTGCATCCTCCTTATATTTAGTTTTCCTCTAGACAGGCCTCTGAGCCCATTTAGAGGAGGCACAGTACCAGGGGCAGGGCTCGAAAGGCCATAGGATACCCTGTATCTTTGCTCCTTCTCTCCTCTCCCCTCCTCACCCCATCCACTGGAATGCCCCCTTTCTGACCTGTATGAGGTCATCTGAGGTTGCTTTTGTGACCTCGAAAAGCAGACACAACTGTTCTTTCCATGATGGCTGTGAAGTGGTGGGGTGTGAGTAGGGATCAGATTTTGGAGTCCCCTCCGAAAGTCATAGCTGTGTCTATTGCCCCAGGAGGGGGAATCCAATCAGAGACCATAAAATTGCTTTTTCTGTACTTTTCAGGGGGGTGGGTGGGATTAGAGCTAACTCTAGTTGGGATGATGGATGGGGAGATTTTGTGAAAGGGGCAGGATAAAATGACCTTTATGACTTGTCTGGAATCATTAGCACAGTTTTGAAAATCACATTAAACAAACACAGTCAGTTCTGTACATTTTTTAGGACATTCATGTTGGTTGCATTCATGTGTTCAGTGTTGTATCTAGTTTAGCCCTTAGCTTCGTGCTTTGATGGGTGCCCTCAGCATGAGTGCAGACTCACACTCAAGCACTTGTGAGGCCCTGATAAGTCCTTGGCAGCCATCCACCCTTGCTGCTGAAATTGCATACTTCCCCCACCACGTCAATGGGCCCTTGGCGGTCTCCATTAATGCAACAGGGGGATTGTGCAATTTCCAGATACTTCATTGTGCGCACAGTGGAGGCTCTGGGAATTGTGCCCTTCCCCTGCTGCTCTAATAGCTGCTGTAAAGACCCCACTGACACAGTGGCTGTAAGTGTGAAATTTAGGCAGTGAGGGCAGCTGTTGAGTGCTCATCAGGCCAAGCCTCAGAAGAAGCTCACATGGCCTTATGAGCAGGAGCAGATGGCAGCAGCGATGGACTGAGTGTCCAACAGGGTGGACGTGGGTGAGTTCACCCACCCCTATTGTGGGACAATGTAAGTGCCTTCCCTTCTTCTTTCACCTGAGGGAGAGCCACATATTCATATTAAGTTTCACTTTGTTAAATATATTGAAGGGAACTCTTTTTGTGGAAGGCAGGATTTTTTACATATCTTATTTCCTTGTGGGTATAATTCCAAATGAGTAGAAAGCTCAGACATTCATATCCTTATGCTTTCAATCTTGGATCAGGTTTTGTGGAGTCCTTGGGGAGTCTATAACTCCAGCTTGGTTTGAGTCATGCACCAGATGTCAGGTTCTGGATTATTTCTGCAGCAATGAAATTCAAAGGGCCAAAGATGACTCCTCGTTTTGGGGGCATCTAACGGCTGCAATCGATTGCTAGGCTATCCATAAGCCAGGTGGATTGCCCACCTTGTCTGATTTTTGTATCTGTCAGCTTCTTCTTCTGGAAGTTGTACATGTCCGTTGCTTTTATTAATTTCAGGAAACTAATCATGTATTGTCCTTGCACCACTGGCAAAAGCGAAGGTGAACTGTCTGTTATAGCCAAAGCTCAATTTATATTCTGATCTTCTCTGAATGTGTCTAGTCCTTGTTGAAACCCAGTTGCGCTGTCAGCTGTCACCACATCCCATAGCAGTGGATTCCAGCTTCCATGGCAGTTGTGCCTGGCTGGAAAAGAATATCTTGCATGTTTAAGTCTTGCTAACCAGCTATGAAATGCTTGTAATATGGGGAATGCTCCCTATCTAGGGAAACATATTTATCAGAATGGCCACCAAACCAGATGGGCAGTGGAACATTTTCCAGGTTTTATGTTTCATTCACTGCATGCAAACATTTGTACACTGTCCTCCGAGCAACTGTTCGGTGAGTCTGAACCAATTCCACAATGTGCTTCAACAGAATGATGGCCGATGGAAGGATCAAAGCTCAGTCACTGGAAGATGGAAATCTTCTCTTTCCCCACATGGTGCCCCACTTCCATAATCTCCAAATTCAATGGGTCATGATGTCACATGGTGGTGACTAAAGAGACAGGAACATATGCTGGGTAGCAAAACTCTGTTCCAGGAACACTGCAGCTTTACAATGAATTAGCACTGCTTATCACCCTTGGCAAAGAAACACATTTCCTTCATAACAATCCATTTATAATAAAGAGGAAAATGAAATAACGTAACAAAACCAATCAACATGCAAATATACACCCATGCTTACAATATATTCAAACTGTTTTAAAACTATTTTGATTCATTTAGGACAGTGGAGAAAGTGAGGGGGAAGGTAGGGAGTGACTGGAGGATCAAATTTCTAGTTTGAAACATGAAAACTTTAGCTCATGAGGCTAACTGGAAAATCCCAATGGAACTCTGTTATGACAGTGACTTAACATGAAAGAACCTGCTAGTATCACAGTGATTTTTTTAGCTGCTATGGCTGTGAAGTGAAGCAGTCAACCTTTTCCCCTAGACGAGAAAACATGGATTCAAGGTCCACTGCAGGTGACATGGCCAAAGTTCATTTTGGCCATGCCTCTGGGTATCCCTCTGTTAATGAGAGAGAAAAAAACCTGCACTCTTACAAGGGTTTCTTCTTCTAGAGTCCACATTTACTACATGCTCCTTTAGACAACATGGTTTTGAGTTGAAAACTTCCCCTCGTGGCAATGCTATTCTGTTAATGGAAACATCTCCATCTACTGGTAGAATTATAGTGTGACATTGGATTTACATGCTGGGGAGATCTCACAATAATTTAAATACTGCATTATCTCTCTCTGTGTGTGTTTTTAAGTGAGATTACAGTGGGGACGTGTGGGAAATGACCCAGATGTTGATGGTATCATTTAAAGGATCTGCAAATGTCTGTGAGTGGCCAAACATGAATGCACAATAAATCACTCATGTAGAGAAGCTCTCTTTCAAGAGAGGAGACATCTTCTGAGTTCAAACCTTGCTATCTAGTTAAAATAATCTAAGGGACAAGAACTAAGAAAAACCTAAAAGCAAAAGGTACATTAAAAATAAAATAAAATAAGCCCTGACCCTGCTCCCCACCCCACCCCCAATGTCCCCAGTCTGGCTCCTTCCCTCTGCTGACCCCTGCTACTTGTGGGGATGAGTAGAAGAAGCTGGGATGGGCACCCACACCACCTATGGTCCTCGGGATCGTCCCAGGACTGCGGGAATAATTGAGTTTTCCCAGGGTTTCCTTAGCCCCGGGAAAACCCGTGCCCATCCTCCCCTGCCTCCAGGAGTCGCTGTGTATCATTTATATGCACAGGGACTCAGCTGTGACCAGCCTGGACTCTCGGGCTGCTGTAGACATTGCCTATGTGTACTATGCTCTATTGCATGTGTTTTTCTTCCAGATTATAGTACTACTTGATCTTTTAAACTTTCCTTCCCAATCCACCCCCATCCCATATCATAAAAAATGGCTTTAGTGCTTAGAATGAACATAGGCATTCACAGGCAGATTAGGTTCTTCTTGAGTTTGCTGACTCTATATATTAATTTACATATAAGAACGCACTATCTGCCACTTAAAGCCTATTTTTGCCTTTCTACCAGACAGTATCTTAGAAAATATACATTCTTAAGACCTCTAAATACCTCATTCTGGGGATTGTTGTAGATAATATGCATTAAATTGGGTTTATGTTTAAATCACTGATCTATTCTCCAGGCAACGTAATAGATTCTTGATAGAGGAGCCAAAATACGAACAATATTACAATGTGTGTGCTTTCCGCCTTCCATTCCTTTTGTATTTTTCCCCTCCTCCCAAGAGTTTATTACTACTTTTTTATGTTCTATTCCAGGTGTTTCCACCATACAGCCATAATATCCTACATCTACTTTAGCCAAGGTACACAATTCAGTGAGGGAGGTGGGCATAATTGACCATGTCAATTATCAGTTTTGGTTTCTCATAGTTTCTCATTTTTCCAACCTTAAATTCAGTTCATTCCAAACTTTTGAATGTTGTCAATCTTAAATTTAATTTGTCTCAAACTTTGTTGTTGTTTTATTAAACAAAATCGCATAAAAATTCATACACATTTTTGTATGCAATTTTCCTAATACAGGAATTTTTATATGGATTTTTGCCCAATATGAACATTATTTATAAACGTATTTTCCCAATATAATTTACTTTGAATGTTATTTTCACCTGTACAGATTTTTCTGCGCACTTTCCTCTTATATAGACATCTTTATATCCATTTGTTTTTAATTTCTCCCCTACTTGAGGCATACCTCTCCACTCAAGTGAAGCTTTTTTGAGAAGTGACCTTTGCTTGCAGACAAATTTATGAACAAATGTCAATATTTTAGTCTTCCTGGACAGAAGGAACCCTGACACTGGAGTAGTGCTACTTTGACCACTATGGGGAAAGGTGGTATCCTGGCCTTTCCACTTTTGTCCACCTCCCCATCAGTTGGAACACCTCAGGCCCTCTGAGGCTGTTTTTTGAAACCTCAGGGTGTTTCTTTCTGTGGTGGTTGAGATGGAGCAGGGGAGGGAGGAGGAAGCAGATTCTGGAGTCCCTCTTCTGAAGTCATAGCAGTGCCTACAGCCTCTGGGATGCTCTCCTGGGACCATAGGATTACTCTCTCCACCACCAAGAACATTAAGAACTCAAGAACTGTTTTGGTGGGTCAGGCTGGTTAGATTAATGAGACTATTTACAGTTTGTGTCAGAGTCACATTCAATTCTTAAATCCATTTCATTTGATTTCCACATTAGACTGAATTATTAAAAAAAAAAAACCTCATATGAAAATTCACACTTATTTTTGGAAGCAATTTCCTTTAACATATGCATTCTTGTGTGCAACATTTCCTAATATAAAGATTTTTTGTTTGCAGTTTTATATGCTGAGAACTGCATCACAAAATTCAGAGAAGTGCACAATCCAAAACTATGGATCCACATATTGGTTCCAATCCACACATATTAGTCTGGGAAATGTGAATTAGGTCCGTCCACTTCAAAATGAGGACCAAACGAAATTCTTCTCATCCCTAAGTCAAGTCCAATTTCATCCAGTCCAGCATTCTCTAACAGTGGTCAGCCATATTATGCCACACATAGGACATAATGGAAATAATAGATGGAGGTGGGAAAGGAGAACAAATGCAGGAACGTAATAGCAGGGAGGAAAAAAGCTAGCCATAGGTAAAAGGCTAAGCAAAGGGTGAAGCAGAGTTGTAGAATTAGAATTGGTTTAAAGGGTTGTGTTGCAAAACAGAGGATAGAGAGGGTTTTCTGAAAACCAAGAGTAGTTGGAATATCTAGGCCTCTAATTGGACCTAATCTTTCTTGCCATTGGTGATGAGTGCAAAGGTTAAGGCTGTGCATGGCGACTAGTCATGATGGCTTTATGCTACCTTCAGCATCAGAGGCAGTATGCCTCTGTACACCACTTGTTAGGGAACATGGGTAGTAGGCTGCCGTTGCACTCATGTCCTGCTTGTGGATTTCCAGTGGACAGCTGGTTGGCCACTGTGTGAACAGAATGTTGTTCTAGATGGACCTAGCAGGGCTCTTCTTAATAGTCTTTTGAAAAATTATCTTCTAAAACCCCAGGGAGCCACTGTCAGTCAGCATTGGTCAGACAGGCTGGTCAAGATTTGTCACTCCAGATGCTTTTGCCTACAATTCTTGTCATTTGTCACCATTAGTTATGCCAGCTAGGTGAGATGGGAGTTGTAGCCAAAACATCTGGAGGGCCACATGTTGATCATCTCTGGTGTAGATAATACCGAGCTAAATGAACCGATGTTCTGACTTGATTTAAGGCAGCTTATGGTCCTAGCGTGCTCTCTCTCTCTCTCTCTCTCTCTCTCTCTCTCTGAATATTGGCTTGCAAGCATCACTTATAACAGTTAAGTATAGATGTGTTATCTTATGACTGCTGGGAGACTGCCTGATACGCAACTGTGTAATCCATTATACATGACTGTATTCCTTAAGTGAAGTTTGCATGTGCTCTGAGATCTTAAAATGTGCATAGGCAAATACTCACACCAAAAGCAAGTCTAAGTGGCAGCATTAGAGGCTTCATGTCATGTATATTAGGTAAGGTAACCTTTGTAGCTCAAAATAGTTACTTCAGAAATCATGATGTATTATAAAAAATGTTTCTCAAGTGCTACTCTATCATGACAGATGACTTGGTATCTTGAAATGAAATCAATGAAATGGCTTGATCATTGTATTCACCAGGTATGACAGAGAGACTTTTAAATGACTCCCTGATACATTATTCATACATTTTATAAATGTGCTGGCATCTCTTTGTTCTGATACATAAATGCATGAGCAATTAATTTAAACTGATGTCAGTCCCCCAGCTCCTGGTAGACATTGCCTTAGTCCCATCACCTTACATTAAACAGTTCAATAGCTTCCAAAGACGTAGAAAGGAAATGACGAATTCACCAAAGTACATACCAATTAAACGTAAATTATTTTACAGAAGACATCAGCATTCTCCAAAAATAATTTTATGTATAATTTACAGGGTCCTTAGGGCAGCTTTTGACACAGAGGACTGCCACAGGAAGATGGAGGCATGCAGATGCAGACAACCGGTAAACAGCATTTAATTCTTTATGCATCTCGTATACATAAACAAATTGGTATGTGTAGATTGGTGTCCTCCAGCTGTTTTTCAAATCCCATTCAGCCTTCATCAAAGATTTAGGGAAGAAAATATTCCAAGCAGAGTGATTCTATCGGGGAAGGTAGAACACTTTTTTTTTCCAATAGTGGTGAAGAACTGACTATTTAGTATTTAGCCAGGTGCTGCTTCAGATTTGAGTCATATTTAAAATGCAAAATATATCTGCTTCTCTAGCATCTTCTTTCAAATCTTTTATAGTCTGCTATCACTTAACACAGTGGCCCCTTAATTAGTCAAGAGCTATAGCCTCAAATAATGTGTCCAGAGAGATTCAGATTGAGAGAGGATAGTGGAAGAATGCCAGTTCAGCAACTTGAGACACTCCGGATTCAGCATTATGCAATGGGATATTCTGTGGCTTCCATCTCAAGCATTTCTCAGTGAGATTGATTACTTCAGTAGACACAGGGCAATATCATTATAGCCCTTAGCATCTGTATTGGTCCTGAATGAACAGGCAATGTTTACTTCTGAGACACTGAGTAGGACTTCCACATAGGAACTAGATCAGCTGGAGAAGACATGGCTGCAGCAGAAAGATATCACCATGCTGAGAGCATTCGCACCTCAGCCCATTTCAGTGGCTGCCACCTGCAAGAACAAGAAAACTCTGAGTGCAATCAAATCTTCTAAGAACAGCTCTGCTGGAACAGACCAAGAGTCCATCAAGTCTTCGACTCTGTACACACAGTGGCCAACCAGCTGTTGACCAAGAACCAACAAGTAGAACATGGGTGCAACAGCACCCGCGTCCTACTTGTGGACATGGGTATTTCACCCGGGCCAACCAACCCAACAATATGGTGGCCCACCACCACCACCACCACCCTAAATTCCACCTACACAAGCACATCGGGTTCTGCTGTGAATTCAAATGCTGCAGAGACAGGGTTTAACGTTATGGACAATCTAACCAAGTAGAGCAGGCTCTCTCCCTTTCCAATCCATGAATGCAGGGGCACTGGTACCTACAGCCCCAGTTATAAATTCTCCAAACCAGTCTAGCACTAATATTCTTAGTATTGAAAAGTAGGCTTCTTTCCTTACCCTGATTTTACACATTGCATTTGCACTTGCATCTGATGTGATAACTAGGGAAGTTTTGTTTTTTTAATTCACACAAATACTTCAGAACAAAACTGTAAAGATCACATCTGCTTTCTGAGGTTGCTGCAGCTGCATGAGAAAAATGTCTGGCTACTGGCTTTCAAGTAACTGTCTGCGTCTTCTGAAAACCTCAGCTTTTCTCCTGGGCGCTAATAAAATATTTGAATTTGTTTTAAATTAAATTACAAAACTATACCATATTATACAAATTCCCTCTGCCATCTCCTTTTTATGAAAAGTCACAGAATGCATTTTCTTGACATCTAAGTGCCTTTAAATTATGAAAGTAATCAGAAAAAACAATTCTATTAAATGAAAAAAGGCCTGTTAGTGCCGGTTTAAAATAGCCTGTTAGTGCTGGTTTATCTGCTAATGGTAAAAACTGCAAAGACATTCTTGGACTTGCAAGTGTTACACTTAAAGACAGAGGGTCAGGGAAGATAAAGATATGTCATGAGGATGATCTGTGAGTTTGGTGGGTGAAGAATGAAGGTGATAAGATTTATGGAGGTTCTGGAAGCTGGTGGAATGCAGGTGAATCTGGAATACTGGCAAACTTTCAAGCTGGTGGAGATGCAGGTGACTGCTGAAGAGTACATGGGCAAAGTTTCAGGTATACTACATTCTTGTCTTAGCAATAGAAACAATCTTTAGAATGGTTTCTCTTACAAGGAAATCGCTAAGCTTTTATGCAATGTCCTTAAATTCATTATGATCTTCTTTTCTTAAGACAGCCCTCAGTGCTCTCTCTCGCTCTCTCCACAAGGCAAACCACTTTTTATTAAGTGGAGCTTCAAAAGAATTTGAGATTCAGATATTAAACAAAAAAATTCCAGAGAGAGTGGACAAGCCACTGAGTGCACTTAAATAAGAATGGTTAGAACAGTCTATTTCTAGTCTACATCAGTTTGGCATTTGTTAATTCATACTCCCATTAATTCCTTTTTCCCCATCAGTCAGTGAGCCTTTTTTTTTTTTAAGTACAAAAATTCACATTTAAATACTAACATTTTCCCACCACCATGAGATACACCTTTTTATGCTTTTTTATCCTAAAATGTACATGTTTCTTTTTCAAGCTGAGAAATTTATTGTGGGCAGAGAAGGGGGAAATTATGAGATGAGACTACTGAATATGGTATCAAATATTCAGTAAATATTTCAATAAATATTCAGATTTATTGAAGATCTGCAAAGGGAAACTGGGCGGGCCCTAAACTACGTCAGCCACTAGCTAGGTGTTTAGATCGGGCAAAGCATTCTATGTCTGGAGAATGGTGTCAGATGATTGCCACCCCCAGGCTATACCCCTTTGGGGGAGGGTAGACCGACTCATGCCACTCATCCCCCGGGCTGCATGACACCGGATGGAGTGACAAGAATCAGCTTCGCAGATGAACTTATCCCCCCACTGGAGCTGCACGACCCTCAGCACTCAGGTATCATCTGTCACCAAACAACAGTGCCACAGAATGATCCCTTTCTTCTAAGCGTGCCTGCCCTACCAGCCACGGGAGGATGGCAAGCCTATTGCTTAGTCGTTCACACACACACCTGCTCGAACTTCTCGCAGGCACTTTTGCAGATCAGACAGGAAAGGTCATTGCCCAAATTGGTCAAATGGACACCATCCTGTCAATAAAGCTCCCTCCTCGTCTTTCATATCTAAAAGCCTATGTACCTTCTGGCAGGCCTGATCCAGGGCCTGCATTTTCCAGCCTTCCATCCAAACCATTCTGGGAATCAGGCAGGGCCACCACATCGCCCAGCAGCAATACACCACCAAATCGTTCCCTCACCTGTGGGGAGCAATGCACCAGCTGCTAATTAAGGATCTTTTTGAGGCGTTCAGTCGGGTTTTCAAGAGATTACGCATGGAATGGAGGTTTGAATGCTCCACACTTTTCCCCACAGTATTAGCCTTATAAATGGTATGTCTTTGACGAAGAAACTCACGAAAACAGGATTTATAAAACTGTAGCCTGTTTAAAAGGTCCATTAACACTGAAGAGACTTATTTGTGACTTTACACTGTAAATTCCTACTGTAACTACATTATATCGTATTGTATTGTAAAGTATTGTATTGTAAATTTCTGTAAACCGCCCAGAGAGCCCTGGCTATGGGAGCGGTATATAAGTTTAATAAATAAATTGTTCATTAGGTTTTGAATTATTGAAGAGACCTATCTGTGTTTCAATACTATTGATTATTATTACAATTGTACAACATTTCAATTGTTTATAACCTTTATGTTATCAGCCAAAGATTGTTTTTGTTACAATAATGTTGAATTTTTGTTCTTGTTATAAAACTTTCCATTTGTTATAACTTGTCACCTCATCTTTGACTTTAACATTAATACTACAGTAGTTGTGTGCCTTGTGCACTATTTTGTCTGTATCCTGTTTGTATTTATACATTATACAATAGCCTTCTCTATTTATACATTAAGGTGGATTCCTGCATTGAGCAGGGGGTTGTACTCAATGACCTAATAGGCCCCTTCCAATTCCACTATTCTATGGATCAATGATTCTTGATCTCTCCCCTTGCCCTTTCTCAGGGGGCATAGCTGTATACTATAGATTAGGTGTGGCGAGTATTACACCAAAGACAAGGTGTAACCAGAAAACTCACAGCCCCATGGGCATCCAGGTCACCAATAAGGTGCCCTTACTCTTTCACCATAGGACATTACCCTATTCTGGGTCATACCATTGATCCATCTTAGCCCAGTATTGCCCAAGGGTTGAACTGGGGGGAGAGGAGAGCCTGCCCAGACTGGTTCCCTCTCCCAGACCCACTTGCCCAAGAAAGGCTGCATTGGCCTCTCTGTACAAACCCATGGGCCGACAGGGCTGCTGCTGCACCAGTCAACAGCCAGCCGGGCACCAGGGAGAGATGCAAGCAGCCCACACAGCCCTGCTTGCTGCCTCCAATTCCTCTCCCGAGGTTCTCCATATTGACCAAAGAAGCGCCTCGTCGCTCGAGCTGCTGCTGCAAGAGCACTCGTTCATTCATTCCCTCCTGCAGCAGCTACAATGAGAAGAGCACCCACATGCAGGAGGGCAAGCAAGGCCACCGCCCATCGCCACCCATGTGTTTCCCAGTGCGGCTGCAGCCATGCATCCTCCGAGCTCCACAGCTGTGCTTTGGAGAGCCTGAATGGCTGGCCATGGCCGCCTTAATATATGAGCAGCCACCCCGCCCCAACTGCTGGCACCCAACTCCCAACGAATGAGGAGAGAGCATGTCTCTTCTCCCCCATGCCTGCAAAAGCCTACCCACAGCCATGTACTAGGACATGGGAGATGGGCATTTGTAAAATTTGGAGAAGCTGGACATGCAAAAACGGAAAGATTCCTGCATTTTGATCCACATTTTTGTCGAGGGAATGTGCATCAGGTCAGTTTACTTAAACCAAATGAAATTCTCCAGCATCTTTAATCTAAAGAATGCGGACCTATGTGAAAAAGATGTGTGGCTGCCTCCTTGGAGAACCACCCCACCCTTCCAAGATGGGCAGGATCTACACGACTGCTTTAAAATGCTTTATAACAGTAGTGACAACTGTTAGGGCCCAGGGCACACTCCATATCCAGTATTCAAAGCATTATCAAAGTGTCATATCCTGCTTGGTCCCTAAACCTGGTCACTAAACCTCATTACAATGGCTTTCCATTGGGAAAGAAAGGAATCCATTTCCATTAAGCTGCCATTAAAGCAACATTTTGGCATTGAAATGGGGGGGAATTGACTTTATTTGGGCTAAAGCTAATGAGTCTGCTCAAATGTTACTTCATAGATCATGGAGTATGAATAGTTTCCCCATACCCCAACAACTGCTGAGACTAAAGATGTCATTGGCTGAGCGATCATACAAGCTTCCCCTTACCTTTGATTCCTTGTGATTGCCTATCACCGCTGATCTGCAAGATTTTTTCTTCTTCTTGTTTGGTTAATCTATAATTCCTCCTGGAGAAAGGATGCTCTGGAAGAATTCATTCCCTAAACCTGAAAACAGTAGTTTGATGAGACAGTACACTAAGGCCATAGCTAGACCTAAGGTTTATCCCTGGATCTTCCAGGGGTCAAACCTTTTCATCTAGGTAACACACAGGGGATCCAGTGCTCAGGCAGGGGAGAACCCTGGATGATCCCAGGATAAACCTTAGGTCTAGCTGTGGCCTGAATCACTTAATGACTGAATCACTTCATCTCTTTAAGGAGTTGCAATTCACTTAGTTTTTCATAGATATTTTATACATTGTCTGTTAGACTAAGATTTGTGGGGGTCCTCTTTCTTTCTTTCTTTCTTTCTTTCTTTCTTTCTTTTTTTCTTTTTAATTCTCAGCAGAAAAAGTCCTTCCTGACAAAGAATATGGAAAGGGATAGGGCTCTGCGGCTTGCTCTTAAAAAAATGTTAGTATTTTGCTCATCATCTATTCTTTTGTTATACAAAATGTAAAATAAGCTGCTCATTTCCTTTCAGCTGAATAAAAAGCTTTTCTCATTCTTGGAAATGTTGGTTTGGATTCAGATTTACATTGGATCAACTGAGCTGGAGGAAATGCATTCCACCACTTGTTTTGACAGTAGTCCCTCCAGCTCCTGAAAAATGGTACGCAGAGTCAGAAGACCAGGTTGAATGGGGTGAGCTATGGTGTGCATCTGGGATGAATATGTCAAAAATTAAGCAGAGAGACCTTCTGAAAATTGGGGCCCTTACATTCAAGAAAGGCCCCTTCCTCTCATGGAAGGTAGATCCCAATTCCAAACCTTTGGGCCTGTTTAGAGGATACCTTAAACCCCGCTAGTTAAGGCTTTTGGTTAAGCAGCAGGGTTAAGATGTTTTGTTCAATGCATTTTGCTAAGCCCTACTCACTCACTAACCACAGTCAGACTGTCTACAGTAGGGTTAGTGCTTCTAACTCTGGCTTAAAGTGTTTTGTGCAACAGCACGGCTTGTGGTTAGTGCTAACCCTAGAGAACCACAGTTTTGCTATCTGAACAGGCCCTGTCTTAACCAGCCAATCTCTCTTTTATTGTGGGGAAATTGCAGGAAGATTTTTATTTGTTTGTTCTTTAGTCCATAGCTTTCTCAGAAAAAAAGGGGACTTCTCAAAGACTTCACTTCTGTTTTCATATGGGCTTGAACTGAAGGCCATGGCCTGTTCTACTTGTATAAGATCTGATAGTCACAGGCCAATTCTTCCTTTTAGGCTGCAATCCTATACACCAGGGCAGGGAAACCGCCAAATGTTGGAAGACTACAACTCCTATCATGCCTGACCATTGGCTGGGGCCAATGGGGACTAATATCCAACTATATCTGGAGTGTCAAAGGTTCTCCACCCCTGCTATACACACTGACCTGAGAGTGAGTCCTGTTGAACTCACTGGGGCTTGCTTTTGAGTAGACATGTACTAATTTTAATCCAATGCCACCTCCTTTTAACTAGGGGAAAATGGTGCTGAAGCAAACAAGAGCGACTCCCCTTTCCCTACCCTGAAAAGGAAACAAAAGTGGGCTAAAAGTTGTAGCTCTATTTAAACTTCTAATCCAAGCTCTTAAGGAGATTTCCAAATTCATCAAATGCAATGAATGAGTATTATGTATATACTTGTAAATTATTGCACACCACTCTGAAATCCAAAAAGGATGGAGAGCATCCCTAATAAAGACATGTCTCAGTTCTAACACAATTTCAACTTTTTCACATCGAGCAATATAGTTCATGCAATATTTTAATATGGAGTGTATTAATATTACAGATAGGTGAAAAATAATTCCACACTTGTGAAATTGCCTGCTTGTCGGCTGCCTGCAAAACAATTGGCAACATCTGAGATAATGTAACACCTTCCAACAATGAGTCCATATTATTATTATTATTATTATTATTTATTTATATAGCACCATCAATGTACATGGTGCTGTACAGAGTAAAACAGTAAATAGCAAGACTCTGCCGCATAGGCTTACAATCTAATAAAATCATAGTAAAACAATAAGGAGGGGAAGAGAATGCCAACAGGTACAGGGAAGGGTAAGCAGGCACAGGGTAGGGAAAAACTAACAGTAGAAAGTAACAGTAGAAGTCTGCACAACATCAAGTTTTAAAAGCTTTAGGAAAAAGAAAAGTTTTTAGTTGAGCTTTAAAAGCTGTGGTTGAACTTGTAGTTCTCAAATGTTCTGGAAGAGCGTTCCAGGCGTAAGGGGCAGCAGACGAAAATGGACGAAGCCGAGCAAGGGAAGTAGAGAGAAAACCTTTCTGCAATGGAAAACAATAAATAGTACAAAGGTATGATGCACTCAGTACAAACAACATATTACAGAAATCTGAATCCAATATAGGCATTCAATTTACCTTACACTAACAGGCTTATAGGTAGGGTGGACAAAAGCCTTGCTTCAGCCCATCCCTTCAAACCGGGCCATGTAAGCCTCTGCTGAGCACTCGAAAGGCTCACAAGTGCTCGACAGCTGCCAGCTCTGGCTGCCAGCCCTTTCCCCCAACTGCATTAACGGCACTTTCCCATTAACACAGGGGAGGGGAATGCACAATTTCCAGAGCCTCTGGAAAGTGTGTGTGTGTGTGTGTGTGTGTGTGTGTGTGTGTCCCTGTGCCAATAGGTGCCTTAAAGGCCCTATTAATGCAAGGATAAAGGTTTATCTTTTCATTAATAAGGCCTTTAAGGCTCTCATTGGTGCAGGGGGGAGGGAAACCTGATTTATGGAGCCTCTGGAAATTGTGCACTCCCCCCTGCTGGTTAATGGGAAAGTGCCAGAAGCTAGGGCAGACCCATACCCAAGGGCCTACTGGGGGCTTCTGAACACTCAGGTGTGGATCCACATGTCCGACTGGGTCTGCAATAGCTGATTGCGGGTGGGTGGGTAATCCACTTCCTTCACAGACCCAGTCAGATGCTCATGTCATCTGTATTGATAGGCAAATTTGGGAGTGGTTAACAGTGGGGCAGTGCTTTGTGCGTAATGTAGCCCTGCCTTCTGGTGTCCATGAGGAGCATGCAGCAGCTAGGGTGCTCACTGGGACGCCTAGCTCTGCCCACCTAAAACCAGTGTTAAAAGAACTGCCCTGGCTGCCTGTTAACTACCAAGCCATGTCATGCAATTATCCTATAAAGCCCTAAACAACTTGGGACCAGGATACCTAGCAGACTGCCTTCCCTTATATACACCCAGGCAACATTTATGATCTTCAGAGGAGGCCCTGCTAGTCATCCCAACGTGAAGGGAATGTCTCCATGAAGAACCTCAATGGCACACCAACCCTCTGGAAAGCCCTCCCTCATGTGGCTTGGGAGACGGAAAATTAATAACTTTTAAGTGTCTCTTAAACCATATCTTTTAAAACATGCCTTCCTTAGACTGTAATTTAATCTGGTTTTAGGTGATTTTAAAGTTTTAAACTGGATTTTATGGTTTTCGTTGTAAACTGCCCAGAGAGCTTAGGCTGTTGG
Organism: Elgaria multicarinata webbii; assembly: GCF_023053635.1. Lineage (NCBI taxonomy): Eukaryota > Metazoa > Chordata > Lepidosauria > Squamata > Anguidae > Elgaria > Elgaria multicarinata. The sequence goes on along the minus strand of NC_086172.1, from coordinate 71,230,098 downwards.
GCAGTATAATTATGTAATAAATAAATAAATAAATAAATAAATAAATAAATAAATAAATAAATAGTATACATGCATTCATGAATATATCCTTTAAGAGAACTTGTAACCTTGGCAATAATGCAGCTTGACAGAAGTGTCCCAAGGATACACACAGACAGACGTTTCTTCAAAAATGGGAAATTTGATTAAGCACACATAAATAATTATTTCTTATTAGCTGGCTGACAAAAGTTACTTATACAAGCTTTATGATCGATTCAATCAATTCAGACTACAAATAAGAATATGCAGCACAAATAGTCACAATTGTGAAATGGATAGTGTGAACATTCTTGCACCAGTTTGAATGGTGAGGTAATTAACTTTACATTCCACTTGGATGTTAAATCCAGGGCTGTGATGCAAGAATTAATAGACCACAGACATGTGTGGATTGTCAAGATTGAACAAGGGTGGCGTGTGGTTCTGGGGAGATTGCAGAGATTGTGTCCTGTAGCTGAAGCTGGAGCATATTGAAATGCCTGCGGTCTCAGCAAGGAAAAAGGAAACTTATACTGTTTTAAGAAAGGCTTCAAAGGGCCAATAGGAAATAAGTCCAAACCTGACAATAAAACAAAAAAGAAAGAGGAAGACTCTCAAATAAAGTCAATAGCAGCTTTGGACCTCTGGCAAAAGGTGAGGATGATTCATTGGAAAAGCCATCAAGCATCTGAAAAGGGTGAGTTAGGATGTGCAAAGCCAATCAAGGCAGCACTGTCGCTAAAGCTAATCAAGACTGTGATATTTCCCCAAATTGGGGGAAATTCCCAGTTGGTGATTGAGTCATACCAATGAGGGAAATCCCACTGGAAGGCTGGGATATGGCTGCATATTGATAATCCAATTATTCCCCACTTACCCAGGGCCCCCCTGATCATGTGCTGTTTGATTTGAGCGACTTTGCCAAATTTAGCCTTGGATCCATGATTCACTATTGCTTTGCCACTGGCAATATCACGTGGCCTTTGCTTTGCTCTGAGCTCAGTCTCTTAAAGTGACACTCTAAGGGAGTGTTGGCTATTGGGCGGTATAAAAATGTAATAATAATAAATAAATAAGGGCATGTCTACAACAGCCCTGTATCCTAGGATTGTCCCCGGATCATTCCTGTGCATCCAGATGCTGGATCCTGTGAGAAGGCAGAGAAGATCCCTCCATTTTCCTGGAATAACCCTTAGATGTAGAAAGGGCCTACGGTCACCAAATGTTTAGGGGGCTGGTTGTGCCTGCTCTGCTGCTGAGCCAACAATTAAGCACCTTTAAAAATCCACAACATTTAATCAGTTGCATAGGAAATGCATCATGCTAGAGGTGAGTCAAAGTTTTGCAAGTTTCAGTTTTCATAGCAACATTTGTATCTTCGATGAGAGACAACAACTTTCTTTCTTTCTTTTTTTTGAACAGCCAAGTCAGTCACAAAAATTGAACATGTTTCCATTGTTGTTGTTTTTCAAAGCCTTGGCTATTAATCACTGTCGATGCAGAGCCGTGCAACACTCCCCACTCATCACACCCACACCTTGACATCAAAGTGTTCCCCCAGCAAAGGGTATAGTCTCTGAGCTAGTCCACAGAAAGGTTGCACCTGATCAATGGGAACAAGGGTACTGTACAATCCATGAGCTTATCTCATGAAGCCCCCACAGTCCAACAGAGTTAAAGCTTAGGCAGAATCCTTTTATATAGTCCATTTAAGCCTTTCTCAATCTCGAGTGATTGTACACAGGGCTGGAATGGAGATAGGGCAGGACTTCTATCAGAGGAAGTAGAGATACTAGGGCAGTGAGAGAATGGCACTCTCTACTCACCTAACATTTGTTAGTGTGCTGGAATTGCATTCATGTTTTTCAAAAAGTAAAATAAATAAATAAAAGTATCCTAATTTTGTTTTGTCTTTCACACTGTCAGGAAATTTGTGCCTTCCTTCAGGCAATAGTACCATTATTCACAGAGATCACGCCGATCCCTTCCTTTATTATCTCAGCCTCCAATAAGGAAATTGATTAGACAATCAAGGTAAAGCCATACATGATTTATATTGGAAAATAGAATTTTTAAGCCATCCTCTAAGCTTTGCACACACACCCATATACTGAGTCTCAAAAGACTGCAAAATAGCTATGGAACAATTTGTTGGGCTTCATAATAAAGTTCACAGCATAAGCTGTGTAGATGTAAAATGACAAATTTAACTGCATTTATATTAAAGCAATTTTCTGCCCATCAGAGAGATGAGCAAATTAATATGCAAACCATTAACTTACATCCAGATGCACTGTGCACCACTACTGAAATAGGGTTTTTTATGTTATCGCTTACATTTTATTGCTTTCTCAAAGGGAAATACTTAGAAAAATTACAATCACTGCATTTAGAGGAGGATCATTAAGAGAAAATATACTTTCAAGAAAATCATCCATGAATTATGGAGAAGTCACGTTCGCAATCACTTGAGTTCTACTTTTTTAAAAAAAGAAAAGAAAAGAAACTATATTGTTTGTTTTTCCTCTGTACCATCTATATCGCACTTACAACTTCAGTACTTGAATATTTACAATTCTAATTGTGAAGCCAAATATTAGTCCAAAAGTTCTGCATCTCAGGTTTGTAAATGTGCTCTAGGTTTTGTGGTGCACTGCAAGGACACATTGCATGAACAGTGTTGTATGTTTGAATAAGACTGATCTACATGTCTGTGCAGTCGTGAATCTACTCTGGGCTTCAGCCAGAATCACTCTAAATGAGCTATCCAAGATGCTGAGCCTATTTTGGGAATAAGGTTCAACACATTGGATAGCTCCTTTATAGTTCTGACTGGTTCTGATTGAAACCCAGAGCGGGTTCACTATCCCATGACATCGGAGCATTATCCTCCACTGTTAGTTCTGCCTCTGACATTGTATGTGATATTTAGCTTCTCCCTCAAACATCTACAAGACTGCCAGTGTGGTGTAGTGGTTAGAGTCGGGAGATCTGGGTGCTAGCCCCCACTCAACCACAGAAGCTCACTGGATGACTTTGGCCAGTCAAAGTCACTCAACCCAATCTACCTCACAGGATTGTTGTTGTAAGAATAAAATAGAGAGGAGGATTATGTGTGCTGCCTTGGGTTCCTTAAGGCCAGGGTATAAGTGAAATAAATAAACAATACAAGGCAAATGTTTGGAATGGGGAGGTTGTCACACATAAATCTATTGGTGTGGAGGTTTTGAGCCAAGCTGGAACACCAATATGGTGGGCTTCCGGCTCTTATGGAAGCTGTACATACAAAGGCTTCCTCCGTATACATCAGGGCTAGGAAATCTCTTTCAGCCTGAGGGCCAAATCACAATTTGGAGAAAAAGCTGGGTGGGAGGCATTCCTGTGGTGGGAGGGGCCAAAGGCAAGAGGTGCAGGGTCAAAATACCAAAATACCAGCATATTTTAGCTTGAAGCTTTACTGCCAGTAACTAAACCTTAGGGGAGGCACATCAACCTTCTAGAAAGGGGTGGGGGAAGCAAATGCACAAAAGCCAGGAAACTGCTGAATGATTGGTGGTTGGGGACAAGGGGTGGGGCCTAGGCCTGAAGTTTCCCACCCCTGATGTAGTCATCCACACTGGAGGAGGGACCAAATAGCACAAATGACATTGGCGGAGGTACTTGACATGGCGTTGATGTAAGTAGCATTAATAATGCTTGAATAGGGCTAAAGCCAAAATCCTGCCAAGCAGCTTGTCAGGAGGAGACGTGGAGTGTTGGATCCAGCCCCCTCCACCTCCCACTCTGCTGCCAAGCAGCTGACGATCAGTGGGATGCTAGTTTCTTTTACCAGGGACAGTTTGTTCAGGGCAAATAAAGGTGTCACTGTAACTGATGATTAAAAAGGAGTTTTTAAAAGGAGCTAAAAGAACAGCAATGCTTGTGAGAAATGTTTGGAGGAGAGCCAGCCTGACCTTCTCTTTTTGAGATTCACTACCTTGGCCCTAGCATGTTATAAAGCAAGATTATTGATTTGGATCCAGGGTTCCCGTGAGAGGAAATCTGCTCATTGGATGCTTCCACTGGTGAAAATTAGGGGACGTGCCATACTAGAAAGTACAAATCTCTCAGTTTCCCTTCCTCACACATTTGAATTTTTAAATTTCAAGTTCTTTCCGTCCAGTTTATGACAAAATTTGCAAATTTGATTAAGTTCTTATTAAGCAACAAACAAAATTCTCATATGTTTGCCCTGGCCAAATTCAAATAAGTACAGCTTATTCCTGGCATATCAAGGATCAGGTTGTTATTTACCTGTCAGGTAGCTGTTAAAGATGAAGAGCCTGTCAGAAGTAAAAAATAAATAAATAAGTGGCAATCCTAATTAAGCACTAGTCTAAATCCAAAACTCTAACCACAACACCACAATGCCCTGTGTAACAAGGGGTTAGGCAAAGATCTAACCCCTTCTTCCTTGTTAGAAGGAACACGGGATTAGACCTTTGCCTTGCTTACTGTTAGAAGGAAATGTAGTGAAAATATTACAATGAAAAAAGCAGTTCTGGTTTTCAGATTAAGGCATTGAACTAATCTAAACACAGTCTTCAAATTAAAATTAGGGGGTTGGCGTTGTTGTCTTTAAAAAGCTTGATAAAGCATCATTTCCTGCCAATAAAGTTCACAATTTCATTACCTACTCTGTGCATTAAGTGTGTGTGTGTGTGTGTGTGTGTGTGTGTGTGTGTTTGTGTCCAGGTATTTGTATAAGAGTCCTTTGCTTTTGAGCAGCTTTGTACTTTGTTCTTCACATCTCTAACTAAGAATTATTTTGTGATAAAGTTATCTAAGCTTCCTCATCATTAACTCCCTTAAATTATAGTGTCTGAAGATGTTTATATGGATTAGCTAAGTAATCTAGTATGAAGCGCAAACTGCAAACCAAAGTGAAATTGAGTTCCCAACTGACTGGGGAAAGTAATTAATGATTTAACTGCACAACTGTTAGCGGATCTATAATGCAACTTAAAAGCTAATTGAGAACTGAACAGCCTGAGGAGAGAGAGAAGCCGAGGGAAGCCACAGTGCTCTTTGAATAGCATTTGGTCAGCTGGCTGTCAAGTGCAGTCAGAGAGCCGTCTGCCTGGGTGGCTTGGATGAGGCAGAGAGAGATGCACAGCAAAAAGCCCTTCCATTCTTTAAAGCCGTTTTTGATTGTTTATGGCCAGGCAATGAAAGAAGCCCTTTCATGGTACAGCTCTGACTCACAGAGGTTATTTTTTCAGGCCACTTTTGCAGTCCACCCCGCTGCCTCCGTGCCACTTGCGGTCAATGCTCTTTCCTTTGCATCAGAACCAAGACTGGCAAAGCACCAGCAAAAAGTGAGTCAGGAAATGTATTCCTCTCACCACTTTATATCCAGGTTTTCTTAATTGGTCCCAACAGACTACTTCTGCTTGCTGATTTCCTCCATTGGCAGCCGGTAGTCACCTTAGGGGAAGAAGAAAAAATCCTCCCTCTTACCTGGGGGGAAATGCCAAGTGAGTGGCTCTTATTGGAATTCTGATTCATCAACCCCTCCAAAAAGACATCTGCGCATTATGGCCTCTAGGGCAGAATTTGAACTTTGTGACAATCTCAGTCTTGCCTCTTCTCTTCTCTTCCTTCTATTTCCTAAAGATATCCCTTCTAGTTCTGGAGAGACAGAAGGAGGGTGGGGGGAGAGCAAGAACACTATGGTAGTGTTCTCAGAAATAACAGCCATTGGAAACCATGTGGGGTTCTATTGGTAACTGTGGAGATGTCCATTACTGGTACTTCTATCAGGGCCAAAGTCTTCCCAACGCAGTATGCAGAAAGAGTTAAAACATAAAATACAGACAAAGCAATCCATAACAATGATAAAACTAAAGCCACAGTCTAAAAACACCTTCTAGTCCAACACAGCCAATCTACTAAAATAATTTGAAAACTGAGACAGCAACAATATATACAACAAAACGATAGAGCTGCATCACACCTACTTTTTTAAACCAGTTTTCATCCGCGGTTTCCCCCACCATTTCCTTAGCGAGTCGAGCATTGGGCACTTTCACGTCTGTGCATTGTTACGCTCTTTGAGCTCATGTACCTTTTCACCTCAAGCGCTACTATGTCAGCGAAATCTCCCACCCTGCCCCCTATGTTCTCCTTTCCCCTGCAGTTTTTTAAAAAAAACTTTATTTCTGTCAAACACAATAGTACAGCAGCCTGAAAGTGTGCAATTATTATGGTAAAACAACACACTACACTTTCCCCTAAGATCGTATTAAACAAACTCCAAGGAAGGGAGGCCATTTGTAGGAGGGAGCACATGGGCTGAGACTGTTGCTGCCCCTTGGCTTGGAAAAGGTTTACGGGGAGGAGGGAGGGAACCTTTGTTTTGCTCATTTCAAAGGGTGGGCAGATGTCAGATCCTCTCCCTTGTTCCAAGGTAACAAAAATGCTTACATCTGCATAAGTTTTAAAGACAGAGAACAAACTTGGCATGGTGATTGCACATAAGGAGAGCTTTAGCCAACCCAAGTTTGAATCAGTTTGGTTCATCTCTTGATTTTTTAGGAATTTTAAAATCCCCCCTTAAACCCATTTTCCTGATAGTCCGCCAGTGCGAAGGATTTATGTTCCTTTCCTTTGATCATGCAAAGCTGTGCCTCTCCAATTTCATAAAATAGAGATCGGCTGATTCCCTTACTCAAGAGTAAATGCCATTGATTTCAACTGAATTTACATCCAAGTCATACTAAAATCTCATGTATGCTTACCTTTAAGTAAACCCCATTGAACGGAGAGAGACGTACTTCTGAGTAAACAGAAGTAAGTCCTCAGAAGTAATCATAGGGTTGCAGAGCACTTCTTTCCAATTGGCTGTTTTACTTTAAATAAAAGCTTCTGAGTGACCACACTATTAAAAATCAGTTCTATACTGTTTACTCAGGAGTAAGTCTCTCTCTTCAGTGTGTTTACTCATTGAACTTCTGTTGGCCCAGTCAGCATTCCTTCCAAACTCCTGATAGGTAGGGACACTTGTACATGGTACTTTTCACTTCCACATGGAGGAAATATATATACAAAGATTTATAATGTAAGAAGCTGCCTTATACCAGGAGGGGATCTACACAGTGTCATGAAGGTGCTTGCGTGCGCCTCCAGTGTGCCCCGAAACTCATTGTGTAGATCCTGCCTACCTGGCCAGAAGAGGCGGAGGAGGAGGAGGAGGAGGAGGCAGCCCCGCATCGCCCCTCGCAGGGACGGGGTGAAAAGTTTCCGGGCTCGGCCGCTTCGCTGGGGAGTCCTTGCTGCCACCGCCCACCTCCCCGCCGGCCTCCTGCTGCCGGCAAAAGAACCACCCAGGTTGGAAAGCTCGGCGGAAGAAGCCGCCGCCCCGCCTTCTTCAGCCGAGCTCTCCGACCCGGGTGGCTCTTTCGCCGGCAGCAGGAGGCCAGCGGGGAGGTGGGCAGCGGCGGCAAGGACTCCCCAGCGAAGCCGCCGAGCCTGGAAACCTTTCGCCCCGTCCCCGCGAGGGGCGATGCAGGGCCTCCTCCTCCTCCTCCTCTTCTGGCTAGGTAGGCAGGATCTACACAATGAGTTTCAGGGTGCACTGAAGGTGCACACAAGCACCTTCACGACGCTGTGTAGATCCACCCCTGGTTAGAATATTTGTCTGTCTGTCCTAGTATTATCTACTCTGATTGGCAGAGATGGGGAAGCCCAGTTAGAGGGGCTTCCCCATCTCTCACTATAGGCAGAATCCATGTGGGTGCTTCCACCATGCCAATTCTTTTCTACCCTGGCAATTCCATTGCACAGCACACATACACATACACACACACTTGCACAATGGTGATTTAGCAGTTCCAGGGCAATCCAAAATGCCCAGAAGTGCTCATTTCTGGAAGGAGACAGGTTGGCAGAGCTAGCAAAAGCTCCCTCTCTCAAAATGCTAGAACCCGGGGTCATCCCATGAAGCTGATTGGTGGGAGATTCAGGACAAATGAAAGGAAGTACTTCTTCACACAGCACATAGTTAAATTATGGCATTCGCTAACACAAGATGTAGTGGTGGCCACCAATTTGTAGTGATGGATAAATAACTGGAGGAGAAGACTGTCAATGGCTACTAGCCCTGTTGGTTGTGTGCTATTTCCAGTATTTGAGGCAGTAAGCTGGTGTGCACCAGTTGCTGGAGAACATGGGTGGTGTGCAGTTGCACCATGTCCTGCTTTGTTGGTCCCTGGTCCACAGCTGGTTGGCCACTGTTTGAACAGAGTGCTGGACTAGATGGACCCTCAGTCTGATTCAGCAGGGCTCCTCTTGTGTTCTTAAAAGGGAGCTCCACCGACCTGCCTCCTTCCAGAAATGAGGGTTTTCACTCTTGTCAGGGCTTCCCCTAGGAAGCAATAAATCTCCATTGCATAAGCAGAGGGTCCTATTTTTTAAATTGAATTGGAAGGACCCACTGCTTGCAAAAGGGAATTGACAAGGTGGAAAGGAATTGGTGTGGGCATAAGTGCCCCTTTGTATTCTGCCTTATCTGATTCTTTTAAGTAGAGATGTCAGAGAAGAGATTGAACCTTGGTCCTTCTGCATATGAAGCACGTGCTCTGACCTTCGGATGCTCCCTCCCTGAACATGATGTTTATGTTGGTGCACATGGGAAGCTGTTTGCCATGCTGACTTCAAGCAGGCACAGCGGGAAAGGGGTATAGCAGCAACCATGTTCCAAATCCTAGTTCCATTCTTGGTAACTAAGCATCAGCAAAGGACAGAGGGGGAAACACCATTCAGACATCCATCAATAGTATGGTCCTACAGAGGTCCGGATTGCGACCCAGGAGGGCTGGATTACCCACCCCTCATCGAGACCCACATTCACCTACTAACCACCTACGCGCCTGAAAGAGTTTCATTCTGTTTTCCCTGTTCTTTCTGTAATGGTTCATCAAAACTGCAGTTAAGCTGGATAATAGTTTCTAAACTGCTCAGGGACCCCCCATTGGGATCGAAGAGTAGATGGAAAATGTGAAAAATATGAAAATAACATAAATAAAATATACATCTCCAGTTTGTTTGTTTTTTGATAAAGGAATATGAGTGCTGTTTTTTGAGAAAAAAATAGAGGGTGGGAAATATTTCTAATTTAATTTGAGCTTTACTATACTTATGGAAGGAACAGTGGGATAAAAAAAATGAAGTTGTTTTTTAAAAACACACACACACACACACACATGGTGACAAGTTTAAGTAAGCTGCAGGTGAAGATGAGGGCTTGCCATATGTACTTTAGAATTGGTATTTTGACCTGGTTACTACAATAACTCTTGGATTCAAGGGGGGTTCCACAGCTTTCCTTTGGAAACTCGCAACCTGCTGCTCTCCAAAAACAGCAGGGATAAATCAATGTTAGGTTTGAGAATATAGACACATGAGGTTTCTTAGTTCTCCTTCAGGCCCAACAAAATGCTGGAAGCTTTTCTGAACTCTCTCAAATTTCTGGCACTAAAAATGGGGCAAGGGATGGAGTATTTTATTTTTTTCTTTTGATTTAAACATAATTTAAAAATTCAAGCAAATACTATAGGTGGCAAAAATGTGTAACAAATTAATGCTATGCAAAAAGAGTTAGCAGGTGTGTTTTTTTTAAAAAAAAGAAAAGTATAAAGAAACAAAAAGGAAGGTGTTCAATCTATAAATATCACAACAAACAATCCAATTATCACATAACAATATTTCAGGTTAATATTCCAACGATATAGTCTGCTGATTGGGTGGATCTCCCTTGAGAATAAACCAAGTTGTTTCTTCCTCAGTCTCACTTTCCCTCAGTGATAGGATATGATAGGCAAATGTGATTGGCTATGTAGTGTTGTGACGTTATTGGATAACCCAAAAGCTTAATCCAATAAGGAAAGAAGCAGTAGTTAGAGAAATATATAGCACTGAAGCAGAGGAATCCAGGGGAAATTAATCTTCTCAATTCACCTTAAATTTAGCTTCAAGTGAAATTTTGAGGTAAGCCCTATTGGATGATTATGATGCTTAGGCATCATAAGAGCCAAACATCTGTTGGTCAGGATTATGCATTGTAAAAGAAGTGATGTTACCACAGTTAGTTATTTCCCAGTTGAGATAATATACACCTTGGCAACTCTCTCTATACCAAATTGTTGATGCCTTATGATTTTCAAGAAAGGCTTTTATTCATGTTTCCCCATTAAGGGAGATGTGTACTGTAATAACAAGTGATTGCCACAGCCTTCTATGCTGTGGCACCCCCACTGTGGAATATCCTCCCCATAGAGTTTTAACTGATGCCATTACTGCAATCTTTTCAGCTCTAGGTCAAAATGTTTTCATTCTTTTTATTAGCTCAGGTGTTTTAATTCATGCATGCTGGTAGCATGTTCTAGTTTTTTGATGATGTTAATGGTGGTGATGATGATTGTTTGATTACCAAATTTTATGTGACTAACTTCATCATGTTTGTTTTATTTTGTATGGTTCTTTTACACTCCTGGAAGATAAGGATGGTTTAGAAATATTTTAAACACACAAATAAATAAATGAATGAATAATGCTCACCTTTGGTATTAAGTGAACTGTAAAGTCTTGAGAGTTCAGATTACAATCCAAGATGGGTCCATCCTAGAAGTTTATTAGTCTTAAGAAACCTGTGAGGTACACTGTAAGCTGGTTAGCTTCTACGTGGTACTCTGTGGTTGTGGCCTTGTCTATCTAGTCAATGGTGGGGGTGCTGCTGTTGTACTGATATCCTGCTTGTGGGCTTCTCATTGATGCATATGTTTGGCCACTGTGGGAACAGAATGCTGGGCTAGATAGGTCTTCGATCTGATTCATTATGGCTCTTCTCATGTTTTTAGGAGCATAATTGGGTGTTCTTTAAACTTTTTAAAAGTAGAACTGTGTTGGAAATGGGGGATAAGTGTAAAAATGTATAGCCATGGGTAAGGAGTTGGTAGAAGTTCAGAAAAGTTAATGTCTGTTCTGAAGTATGCAACAAATTTCACCTTCAAGTGAAAATTTGCTGTATGGTTCAATATCTGAGGGATTTTGAGGAAAGCAAAAAAAAAGTTTAATAAATTTTGTGAAATGTATTAGTGGTAGGCTGCCACAGAGATTCATTGAAAGTGATGAACAAGACAAAACACTGAAAGAAATTTAAGCAAAAATTGGGGGAAATACCTGAGCAACATGTTCAAATCAAAGGAGTTCTATACACCCCAAATCTTCTATGGAGAGGCAAATTAGTATTGGTATAGGTCTGTACAATGGAGGAATATTAATACTTTAAAAGTATTGCAATTTTGAATAACCTCCAGTTCATGCATGGTTGTGTTTTCATTGTTTGTTTCCCTGAGAAATGTGATAGGACAAAAGTAAAATTTAGGGGAGGGACTTCTGTTTAAACTTCGTGTTTCTTCTTTGCTTTGAATTAAAATCAATCAACACTTGGTCCCAGCGAGAGAGCTGTCACATTGACTGAGAACTGGCTGAAGGGGCTTAAATGAAGGCAGTAGATAATGGACGATGCATCAGAGCTGAGACAAGGTGTCCATCGGTGTGCGTTGGGGGATTGTTGTTTTGGCTTAGTTTTGTTTAACAGCATAATTAATGATCTAAGAGAGGAAGTAAACAACACATTAATTAAGTCTGCAGATGACACTACATAGAGATATATGGCAAGAGCTGTTAGTGATGAGGAAACCTATTCAAAGGCAGTAGAAATTGGTGGGATGGAATCTCTACATGGAATAAGAAAGAATATAGCTAGAATTGCGAATGTGATATTGCTACAATTCCAGAAATACTCAAAGGATAGGACTGACATCTCTAGACACAGAAGAAGGGTTGCTTTGCTGCCAGATTATTGAGGGCAGTATCCAAAGCAGGAACCAAGGATGAAGGGACCGCTGTTGATTTGTCCTGTTCTGGAAATGCTAGTTATGGGGCAGTTTCCAGGGTTACTCTAGGAAGTGTTAGTTTCTCTTTGCACTAGTGGTTATTCCCACTAGCACAATGGGCTTTGGATACTGCCCTGAAACACAGCTAAATTCTGACAATGAAGGGGAGGGAAGAGTGCAAGGGCTGATCTCTGTTGAGCCTTATACTAAAGTTGCTACTTGATCAAGGTTTCAGAAATCCAAGCTATCTCATAATCACTGTGATCAATGTGTCTACATACTTCTTTGCATGCATGTAAGTTCATTGAAAAGAATTGGCATAAGGAAGTTAGGAGCCATCCTGACTTGAACTAAGATTTATCTCCTTCTGACACAGTTATTTCAATTACACTGTTGATGGCACTGTGGTTGCCAGGAGCTGCCCATTATACCAGGCACTACTGTTACATGAAAAGCAAAGAATGAATGGGTGCCACTGGTTTTAGCAACCTGTAACATGCAGGAGACCCAGTATTTTCATGGAAGGGCTTCTTTCTCTCCCCAACCCCACAAAAGTTTTTGTTTTGTTTTTTTATGTGTCAAGAAAGATTGGGTAAAGGTCTTGAGAGTTATACTTTGCTTCATTTGGCAGAAGTCAAGCCCAGAAACAAAACTTAAATAATATGATAGGGAAACAGCTGTGTATGTAAAAGTGCCACAGGAGTCATATTGACAATGCAACCAAAGCCTAGACCATGCCCAGATAACCAAGCAAATTCCCTCTACCACAAGGGTGGGCAACTTGTAGGTCTTCAGATGTTTTTGGCCTACAACTCCCATTGGCTATGCTGGTTAGGGCAAATGGGAATTGTAGGCTGCAAAGTATGGTGGACCACAAGCTGCCCCCCCCCCAAGCTGCCCCCCCCCCCATCCTCCAGACTGAGGCCCTGGAAATGAACCCACAGTTGTATGCGCTATAATATAGGTTTTCTCTTTATAATATTGAGTGCTTGAACCTTGGTCTTTAAAAATGAAAAAGTACTAAATGATATCATATTTATGGTGTAATCCTATGCACAGAAAAGAGTTCTAGAGCTTCCACCATTCCCCAGATAGCATACTGTAAGCTGTAGGATATCTTGTCCTGTGAAAACATGCATAGGATTATGCTGTTAGTCTTTTCATGCCACAATTTACCACAAAAAAACGTCTGCAACCTGACAACGGGAATATGCGGTCTGATTCTAGGCATACTTAAACAGTAGAGATTTAACACATGTGGTCATCCTTCTTTAGCTTGTATGATGGGCTTATTTCTCTAGACTGACTTAGTTCCCAGTCTTTAAAATCCTACCACATGGGTGCACTTTATTCAATGGCAGATGACATAAAATCAATTTATGTGTAATAAAACAGCCAAGCAAGACTGAGGTGATGTAAAAACACTATGCAAAACAAGAAGATCTTCATGTCTGATTTAACAGATAGACCGACTGAGAAAATCTGAGTAGGACAGGGTCTGGCAACATTTGTAGCCTGGATGTTATCCAGCTGACAGGGGATATCAGGAAAATCATTTGTATCTATTTGCATATCATCATACAACACTGGCTAGGTTGTAATTCTTTGAAAGACATTAAAAGAACATAGGGAATCTTCATGTGCAGTCTGATATGTACGATGAAGGAGGCAAATGAAGGAGGCAACGAGAGTCCATTCCCAGTTGAGACATTTTCTGTGAGAAGAATATAATAAATCTTGTCCCTAATCTTGATGGATTAAATCTTTTTTTGCAATAGAGTGGACATGAGGACATATGAAGGAATCTGGTCATTTGTAACAGCTATCAAGCTTTATGTTTTTCTGGGCAATATGCAATACTCCCCATGCACTTCCGCTGATTATGCTATTTCAGCAGGAACCACCTTCGGTGCAACAGGAAGCTAGTGCTTTCTAGGGCCACCCCAGAAATGAACTGAAACACATGAACTGAAACACAGGACAGGTTCCATTCCAGAAATGGGTGTTTTGGTTCATCTTTAGTTGCTTTACAAAGTCGTTCCACTAGCACATGGGCAGCATTGAATACTGCTCCCTGTCTGATGTATGGGTGCAAAGCAGTTGGGGTTATGAGAACCAGGAACAGTAGGATAAAGAAAAAGGATTATGGCACTGTCTCAGTACAACTCATTGAGTTTCTACACCTGAGCAAAAAATAGGATTCATCTATTTTTTGTCCACCAGATATCAGAAATACAACATGACTGAACACTGATATGAATATGGTATTACATCAACATGTCACTTTTTGGATCCATACTTTGCATCCAGTAGTCCCACAGGAATTAAATGGAATATTCATTTTGAACTCTTTTCTCTGAAACATTTTTCAGTGCCATAGTGTTTAAAAAACAACAGAATTGAGATTTATTGATTGATTTATTGCAGTGTGTGTATATATATACACCACTTACCAGCAAACTATCAAGAAGTTAACAAAAGAGGAGGAGAGATGGGGGGAAAGAGCGGAGCCAGGGTGGGGAGATCGCGGCCGGGGTGGTGGTAGAGTGGGCATCGGACATGGCGAGAGGGTGGCAAGTGGACGAGCAGGCGAGCGGGGGGGGTGAGCGGGGGTGAGCGGGCGGACGAGTGGACGGGCGAGTGGGGGGCTAGCGAGGGGCGAGCAGGGAGCGTGAGCAAGCGGGCGAGTGGGGGGCGAGTAAGTGGGTGAGCAGGTGGGCAAGTAAGCGGGCAAGTGGGGGGCATCAGACATTGTGGGGGAAATTGGGAGCAGGGGGGAGCGGGGAACCCTTTATTTTTTTAAAAAAAATCTTATCTTTTTGTTGGTGCGCTCCTGCGCACATGGCCCCTTTAACTTCTTTAAAAAAATGGAGGACGCGATGGGGCTTTCCTTTCCCTGTTGCGTCTGACGTCTGGATAGGCGCGACGGCCCATGCTAATTATAGCACGGGCTCGCCATGCCTGAAGGCCAGATTCAAAGGTAGGTCTAGCAAGGCCCATTGTTTTGCAAGATTATACCTTTCCCACCAGAAAACTTTTAGCATGATGGGATTAATGACAATCTTTTAAAGTTGGTGCAAAAAATGTAATTCCCCACTTAATCCCTTTTGGATACATTATAATTCAAAATTTAAAAGTAGGTAAACATTGAAGGAAAGGAAAGGAACCTCTCGTGCAAGCACTTGAGTCATTACTGACTCCTAGAGGGATGCCTGCTTTCACTGACGTTTTCTTGGCAGACTTTGTAGTGGGGTGGTTTGCCATTACCTTCCCCAGTCGCAGTTACCTTTCCCCCAGCTAGCTGGGTACTCATTTTACCGCCCTTGGAAGGATGGAAGGCTGAGTCAACCTGAGCCGGCTGCCTGAGAACCAGCTTCCACTGGGATCAAACTCAGGCCATGGGGAGAGTTTCGGCTGCAGTAACTGCTGCTTACCACTCTGCGCCACACAAGGCTCTATAGGTAAACATTGAGCAAAGCCAAATATTTTCCAGATATCTCTCACCAAGGGCATTTAGGGAGGTCCACCAACACAGAGGGACCTTAGAAACCTCTTAACCTTGACTGCTGAAAGGTCCTCAATTGGGTTTTTTTCTCAACACTGGAACTCTGATGACTAAAAGGAGATGACAAACAGGAAGTGTGCTGGGATCTACAGGATCCCAAGCCCTCCTGTTCAATAGGCCCACACCTGGAATGGGACAAAAAAACAAAAACAAGAAAACTCTAAACCAGTCCTGGAGCATGGGAAGAAAAAGATTTTCTTAAATGTTCATAAAAAGCGCCCCAAATAGGGGTGGGGTGGGGATGCTGTACCACCTCCCACCCTGCTAGTGTAAGTTGATACAGCATAGGAAAAGGTGGTTCCTCCACCATGGATTCTCCCTCCCTCTCAGCTCTTGTGCTCTGTTGAGTGCCATTTTTTTTATAGAAAGTCAGGGTACAAATAAAACACAGAAATAAATATTCCCCCCTCCCATGCATTGTGCTTATGGCCTGTCATAGCCTACTCATCCATCAGTGTGCTAAAGCGAGTCTGTTTGCTTCCAGAATACTTAGCTTTAGAGGGGCTCCTATCCCTTGCCCCTTCAAGACAAATTAGCATGAGGGATAGGTTTGGGGATGTCCCCTTCCATTGTGTAAATGATGCTTCAAGGTGCTCATCAACATTCTTTTCCTTCTCCCCACATCCTGAACTGATTCTACCTCCTCGGACCTGTTACAGCTATTTACAATTTGAATATAATCTTCTTAACTGCCCCTCTTCCTCTAATGCAGCGCTGTCCATGGAGCAGGGCAGAGTAGGTGAAAAACACTCTTGAGTGACAACAGTTAATTTGGCCCACACCTTACTGGAAAACCACAAGTGAAAAACTACACTTGTCCTTAACAAAAACAGCACCACTCTGTTCAGTGACTGCAACAGAGTTAAGGAAAACAACATAAATGGCACCAGCAGATACAACTTGATTACTGTGTCGACAAATATGTGTACAAAAAGTTTTATTACATTAAAAGAAAAAGAAACACCTCACAAGGAGGCCAAACACGTTATGACAATTTTGTCTTCCTCAGTGGCCCTTTTCGTTTAAGCCTTGACTTAAATGGAGGATGGGTATTGTAATTTTCCACTTGGTCATTCTCTGTGAATGAAATAAATTTAAGATACCCACATTGGAAACTACTCCCACAATGAATAGTAGATACTGCGACCAAACGTTCCATTGAAAAACATCACCACATCTTACTCGTGCCACTGTGGGCAGTCAACACAGGTTGCACTGTCCCAGGCAGACAGTGAATGCTGAACGTTAAAAGGGTGGGCTTGCCTGGAGCAGGGCAGGGCTGCGTCTGGGTCTGGAATACCCACCTTGAAAATCTTGTTGGCTACCACTACAGATGGCTGAAAATTTTGTTTCAGTTTGGGTCTGAAAAGACTTTAGCAAAATTTGCAAAGTTCTCTATATTTAGGACAAAAAGAATTTGAGATTTTAAGCAATCGGAATATAGGAGAAATGGAAATGGGCAGATTCCTGTGACTTTGTAGGGTGCAAAAAAGTCACAGCACTTACAGTGATGTGTAACAACTTTTTTTTTCTTACATGTATACAACATGACAAGCATTGTTGTTTTTCTTCCCTTTAAAACATGGGGAGCTCAAAAGACTGGCTGCAGCCCACTTTGAAAATATACTCAGAATTCCTCTGGGAACAGTGCTACATGATGTTGTAGCATCATTAACAGGGACATTCCTGGAACAAAAATTGGCTGCTCCCATGAGAACACTGCTACATTATCATGTAGTGTTGTTTGTTTCCTAGAGGGATTTTACGTACATTTTTGAAGCGGACAGTAGCTGGGCTGCTGAACATTTCTAAGATGCTTTTTTGCTTCTTCTTTTTTTTAAGTGAAGGGGCAGGGAAACCTCACCACCTCTTATTAATGTAAAAATAAGAAAATAACACCCACATACCCCGATCAAAACAGCATGACAAACTTCTGGGGGAAATAAATTCATAATGCACCCAACAAACTTGAAGAGCCAATGGAAAAGGAAAACTGGGGGAAGTAAATTGACTTGATGCCATCAATCCAATTGTGTTAGGAAAAAAGTCTTTAGTGACCCTGTAAAAAAGCATGACTAGTGCAATAGGCCTTGTTTAAGGGTGGAAGTGGTGGGAAGTGTGCAATAACTCACATTGCACTGAAGTGATGGAGGAAAAGAGGGAAGGTTACTAGTCCTTTCTAACCCCACCTGCCCATCCAAGCCATTTGCTGGCAAATTCTGGGGCCAATCAAGTACTGGTGCAATGTTTGAAATTGGTGTCAAAACACACAATTGGTTCTCCCCTTCAGCCCCTCGGAGTGGACCAATCCAGTAATAGTCTTCCCTATGTGCCTAGCAACAGCAGTGGAGAGTGCAAATGTGCTTCAGCCTTTTGAAGTCCTTCTTACTACTAGATGGAACCAACTTTGTTATAGAGCTGAGCTCTCCCAGGCCTTAACTAGACCTAGTGGTCTAGCGGGGTGTAGGGGTGAAGATCCCATGATATTTTTATTGGGCACGTCATGACCTCAGAGGGAGAGGCATCGCACCCACCATTTTTTTCTTTTTTTCTTAAAGGGATAGCAGTGCATGAACGCTTGTCCACAAAAGGTAAGTTATTTTTTAAAAAATTACTTCACCCGCTGCCCCCCACCCCACCCCGAGGAACCTTGAGGAGCCGGGACAAACCCGGCCACATGTTCTGCGGTCTTGGGCTCAGCCTGAGACCATGGGAAAAATGGGCCTAACGAAGAGGGTGATATCCCTCCCTGATCCCGGGATCCCCTGTGTGTCATGTGAATGCACAGGGATGTTCCTGGGGATCACTCTGGGATAAAGCCCTGTCTAGCTAAGGCCCCAGTTTACAGATCAGTTTCTTGAGAACAGACAGAGTGGCTCCCAAGAATACAGAGCTTACCTATCCCTGATTTAGGAGGCAAATAAAAGTGGGTGGCATTTTAAAATTAAAGAATTTTTTTTCTACTGAACAGGAGAAAAGGATGAACAACTGTAACAACAGTGTATAATTTTCCCATAATAGGTTTTAGAAAGTAAAGGCAAGAGGGACCCAGTTTGGGGGTGTTGTTGTTTATGTTTGTTTTTAAAAGAAGACTTTGAAAAGGTGGGTTTGAGGAGAAACGGGGAATGGGAAAAGCAAAGAAGTCAGGAGACTTCACCCAGACATTGCAAAATAAAAGTCAAGGCAAATAAGCAAAGCAAAGACCTGGAGGCAAATGAATCACAAGAGCCAATGCCTCAGGCAAGAATTTAGCAAGAGGCAAGATCCAAAAGACTAGATGGGGAAAAGTCTGTGAGAGCTGGAAAGCAAGAACATATGTTTTTGCATTGAATCCAATGACCCAACAGAAGCCAGTGATGCATTTTTAGGAGAGAGGCTTGGCATGGCCAATATTGGGGCGAAAGTAGCTAGTCAAGGGATGCACAGGCACTCATCTATCCCCAGGGGAAAAATAGTCTCAGAATGTATTGGATATTTCTCTTGAATAAGATCCTTCAATAGAGCCCAGAAGAAAAGATGTGTGGGAAATTCATTTCATCAAGGGCTTCAAAGAACTGATTTATCCAATTTGCATCTCTCACACCCTAGCACAGTTTATGGTCAGAAGTCCTTATCTTTCTGAGCTTCCAATGCATTCTGCAAAAAAACAACAACCCACAAATGTGTTTGAGAACATACATACATTTGGGGGAAAACGTATAGAAAATGCATACATTTCCAAAATGTGCACAAACATATTTAGTCAATGAGTGCATGTGCCTCCAAATCTATACAGTGAAAAATGCACAGAAAATGTATACATTGATGTGTACAGGATGATAAACATTTCTGTGTACACATTTCTACATGGATTCTTCCCCCACCCACCAAAAAATAAATAAATCACAGGCTCCTGTGGAAATGAAATGGGATGAGCTTAATCTCAAAAAACTGACTATCTGATGGACAGGTCCACTCATCCTTATATTATATGAAAGCAGCTACTGACTGAGAAGGCCCTCTGTCATATTTCCACCAAACGTGCTTGCAATGGAGGTGGAACAGAAAGAAGGGCTTCTCTTAAATATCTTATACTTAACTGCCAAAATGTAAGAGCTGCTTTTCCATGATGCAATCCCTTGCTGATCCAGGAACTTGTGTGTGAAGAAACAATGACAGCACAGCCAACGATGTGGTTTCTTCCCATGTGAACATCATCTGGCTGCAAGTTCCCAAAGCGCTTCAGGTTCCTATGAATAGGGCTCAAAGTTTAACATCCTTGAACATTTTTATTCTAATGAATGTGTGAAATGCAACTTTCTGGAGTGTGTTTGCTTCAAAGCTTTTCCTTCCTTCCTTCCTTCTCTGTTTAGTTTTTTTTCATGATGGCTTCTAAAAAGTAAATGGATACAACGAAGTTCTGCAAAGCAGATAATTGATAAGATGTATGGTTGTGTCATGATATAATCATATCCTTTTGGTGTACATTCAAGGCTAACGGCCTTTTAGAGAGAAGAGATGCAGTTATTACTACTGAGCACAGTCCCTAGAGAAGTAATCCCATTCTGAACACGGTATAATTGACTTCGTAAGTGGTCAATACCATGAAGCGAAGGGGCCCTAAGCTTTATACCACCCCAGAACCACCCATGTCAGACTTTTAATTAGTAATTTGCATGTCTTCCTTTGGAATGCATGCCCTTTGGATTCAGCTGAGTTTTGTTTCATTCACAAGAGTAACAATCATGTCTTTCAAAGGATTCACTATCCAAACAGAGGGATGACTGGATCGATCACTTGGTAAAGCAATTTGGTCAACTGACCACCTTGATGTACATTGACATAAGGTGGAAATGTTAATGTTTCTAAAGTTGTTAAATGAGCAGTGGAGGGGGTGAAGGAGGACATCCAGTAAGAGAAGCAGGTGAACAATGAAAATTAAGAAACATTTTGCTACTAGGTGACCTGTAAAAAGAATACAAAAAGACCTCTAGGTTGTGAATCTTCTTGAAGGTTGCTTTAATTTTTTTCCAATTCTCCATTCACACACATACACAAACTTGCATATTAGGGATAGTTCAAGTTCACTTATTTTCTCTTTTTTCTCAGTGTTAAGTTGCTTCCACCCCATTTTTTTTGTATCAATTTTCAGGGATCTTTAAAAAAAAAAAGTCACATGAAATTCTATACATATTTCCAAACACATTTCTCAAAACATATGCACTTTTATACATAGATACGTTTTTTGCAACTGTTTTCCCCTAAAATTAAGTGTTTTGTAAGCCTTTTTCCACTATAGGCCACTATAGGCCAGATCTACACCAAGCAAGATATAACACTTTGAAAGTGGTTTGAAAAATGGTATATGGATTGTGTCATGGGTCTTAACAGTTGTCAATACTGTTATAAAATGTTATAAAGCAATAGTATAGATCCTGCCCTATATGCATGTTTGAGTGCACATTTTTGTAATCTATACATATTTGCATACATTCTTTTGTGAGCAGTGAAGGAACCAAAGAAATAAAGACACAGGCACCAGAGCTTGGGATAAACTAGGGCCTCTTTATTTGATGTGGTTTATTCATCACTCCCTGGATCTGCATGTGAAAGTGCGGGAATCTATTTCTACAGGGAATATTTCTACAGGCCACTAGCCTGCCTTACAGGTGAGCCACTCTGCCAAAATCAGGAGTCAGGTAAAACCCAGGCCCTTTCTTAAGCTACACTTCCATATAAGTGTGGGGAGACCACACTGTGTCATCCCTGCCCAGTACGACACAACTCCACGTAGATGAGCCAGGATGGTCCCCAAAGGCAAGTCGTATCCTGACATGAGAGCCACACAGCCCCCAAGGAGCAGGCCTCTGAACTTGCCAGTCACTGTAAAGGTGCCACTGAGTGCTCACCAAACCTATTTTAATATTGTAAAATTAATGCACAACACTGCCCATTCCAAACAACTTATTTACTGGGCCAAATCATGCCCCCTATTTTGGGGTACTTTTTCTCTCCCTGAGAAAGAAGCATTGTTTTTTCTGCCACTTTCACAGGGAGGGGGGGGGGAATTCAGATAATTTTCTCCTTGGGGACTTGGACAGGATTTCCACATACCTTATTTTTTTAAGTGTAGCCAGTTGCTGAGGGGCTTTCTTCATAATTTTTAGGTGTTTAAAAAAAACTAAAAAACACCACTCTTCCCTTGGCATTTGGAAGACCCCAGCAGTTCTGAGTGAGTGGCTATTGGAGACAATATGATCTCACCTTCTCCTGGGCTCCTGAAAATGCTGGGTGGGTGTGGGTGTGTTTAAAAAAAGAGGAAGAAAGCTTTCTCAACAACTGGCTACATTTAAAAAGGTGTGGAAAACCTGTCCACCACCCCAGGAGAAAATTCTCTGAAATTCTTACCTTTCCCAGCTTCTTTTGCCCTAGTTTTCATTCTCCCCCACCCCATGAAATGGTCCAAATTTCTGGCACAGCACTATTATTTACCCACCCTCCTTAAAAAATAATTCCAGTATTAAGTAAGGAAAAAAAAACTGTACACAAAAGCCAATTCATGGCAGCTAAAATCCCTACTTAGCCCTTCTAAAGGAATTGACTGCCTAATCCTATACTAGCTAAAGGGAGGGAAGGAGGGTGGGAGGCTTTAGGCTTTGCCCTGCCCATGCTTCATTCTGCATGTGTACCATGCACATGTGCAGCGTCTTTCCTGCTCCTTCCTGCCCGCAAATGCCATCCTCTGCCCAAGATGTGCCGGCTGGGCAGGAAGTGGGCTTATTTCTGAACTACACCATAACATTCTGAAAAGTGCAAATATAATCACTTTTAACTGTGTTTCAGTTCATATGAATGTTCTAGAACTATGAATTTGGTTAAAAAAAAATGAAAGCAAGAATTAAGAGAACATTACCAGAGGTGAAGCACCAATTTAGCAGACTTAGCAGACAGGTAGCTATTTGCATAGTTCCATAGTTCCTTGGGAACAACTCTCTTTAATCTGATCCAGAGAAGAAATGCAGATAAAGTCCTTCTGGCCCTGCTGCAATCATCTAGGCCATTATTTTCATTCCTGCCAACCTTCCAAGGCTCCGGCCTTAGCTAGACCTAAGGTTTATTCCAGGATCGTCCCAAGGTTGTCCCTGCCTGCTCCTGGGATCCCCTGTGTGTCATTTACATGAACAGGGATGACCCCGGGATGATCCAGGGATAAACCTTAGGTCCATCTTTGCTTCCTTCTCTCACATGAAATGGATTTTTGAGCCATTGGGAAAAATCTCCATTCTCCACCACTTGAGCCCAACTTGTACCAAAATACTTCAACAATGATGACTCTGGATGATTTTTACCTTTATGTAACTGAGAGACATGGCTGGCTTATCAGTGTGAGCTGCCTGGTTTGATTTATTATTCCTTGATCTAATATATACAGTTCTGGTGGAATGCACCTTCTCCATTCGCGACCTGTTGCACAGTTTGATCTGGATGATCACTGACAATTATTCTACATCAAAAGATAATAAGTGGGAAAGAAATGGTAGAAAATAGAGTCTCTTTCCTTGGTGTGAGCAATTGGTTGATTCAACATATTTATGGGGGTCTAACCTCATAAAAAAGGTTGAGAAAACATAAACTGCACACTTGAAAACCCTATTCTTTGCAGGGTTTTAAACTGATGCAGCAGGCAAGACTAATGTCACTGGATAAGGTATCTCTGTGACTCTGAAAAGAAATATCCTGTTTTGCAGCAACAGGCAGCAAATATATATGTTTGATTTTATTTACTGATTTATTTATTTTGCCATAAGTTAGATGGCATATGAGATGTGACTGTACATAATCACTGTGATTAAAGACTGGTAAAAGGATGACATTTCCCTTCTGCTGTTTTAATGCCTGTTTCTGTATGGTTTCAAGAGAACCAGGAACTGAAAAATCACCAGGGGTTAAGGGATCTGGGATAAATGGATGTGATTTTTCTTTACCTTCCCTAATCCTGAAGCTTTGATGTGGATTTGCAGCTCCACACAAATAGAAGCTGTCCAAGTCACCTAACTGTCAAGGAAAGTTCTTCATGCTCTGTGGAACTGTGCATTCAAAGGTCCAGTTTGCATGTAATGCTAAAACATGGTGCAGCATTCCTATGGTTTAGCATTACAGAAATGAGCCACAGCAATCCTCTGGCTAACACACTCCTCACTCCCTCTCATTGTGGCTGCAAAGAGGTAATCTAAACCTTGTGTTTCCACTTTATATTAGTCACAATTTAGTATTAAGTCCAAAACCTAAACTGTGGTTAATTTCAATTATGCTATAGAAAACCAGCCAGCTTCATAAACTATGATTTGATGTTGGCTTGTTTCTTTCCATTAACCATAGTTATGATCAAGCATAGTTTGTGTGCGTGTGACAATACAAGTTACAGACAATGATAAAAATGGATGCAAACACTCTTTGTGGCAGAGGAGTGGGAGGGGAATACATGAGTATAAGCCTCATCTAGTCACATTCTCTTAGGACTAAGCTAACATTGGCCTTAGCTAGACCGGGCTTTATCACAGGGCGAACACCGGGATCATCCCTGTGCGTCCACATGACGCACAGGGGATCCCGGGATCATGGATGGATCATCCCTCCCTTGCCCTGGGATAGAGCCCTCCCCTTTGGGCCTGCTTTTTCCGCTGTCTTGGGCTGAGCCCGAGACCGCAGAACATGTGGCCCGTTGCCACGGCTTGACCTGGCTCCGCGCAATTCCTCACCAGGAGCCACGCATGGGGTGCAGCACTCCTCAGGAGCGCTGTGCCCATCGGGGGTAGGGTGGGGGGAGTGGGGAAATTAAGTTATTTTTTTTTTAAAAAAAACTACCTTTAGCGCATGAGCGTTCTTGAGCTTCGTCTTCTTTTTTTTAAAAAAAGGCAGGCGCAACACCTCTCTTCCTGAGGTTGTCGCTGCTCAAGTGTAAATGCAGGAAGGATCTTGTGTTAATCACAACACGAGATCTTCCCTCCTCTGTTGTGGACTATCAGGTAGGTCTAGCTAAGGCCCTTATGTCTGAACCAGCCCAAAGTGTTTCTAGTCTTGATGCAAATGGGGCTGCCCTTGCTCACTGGGTGATCTGTGTCTATAATGGAGCCCTACATGGCTGCGGAATGAGATTTTAGCCACTATCTCTATGTCTTACTTGACTGTTAGTTGTTGTATCCATCCCACCACCACAAGCATCATCATTGCATCATCAATGTACATACACTTTACAAGAGTAGAAGAGGACAGGTTTGTGCTCAGTGGCTATTAGTGTTTAATTCAATAGAAGAAAGATAACTGGAGAATGTATGGGTGTGGAGGAGGAAAGGTAATAGAAGGAATATGAATTTTGTTCACCTGAGTGCAGGGTTATTACAAAGCATTAATGGAAATGGTGGGCATAGAGGAGGGATTTGAAGAAAGGTGATTTCACACAGGTGTTCTGGGAAGCCGTTCAAAGCACAGGCACAAGTGTGAGATTGCACTGAAAATGTTCCACCCACCAATCTTAGAATTTTTTTTAAAAAAAATTAAAAAATAATATATAATATGATTAACCTCGTTCTTTTTTTACAGCTGTCTTATCAACAACAATATGGCATTTATGTACCTGGAAAATTGCCTTATTTTCTCAGCTGATGTGAATATTTAATTGCAGTAATTAAACTGGTGTTGTTTCAAAGAGTATTGGCTGTTATACAGGAGGAATCAGGGGACATGGGTGTGTAGCAACTTTCACAGGTGCCTAAAACCATTCGCTACCTGCAAATGGAAACTTTGCAAAAAAAGTAGAACAAACAAAACGAAAACCAAGGCAAATGAGGAATTCATGTTTTTGTCTAGAGCCAGAACAAATATGCTCCCACAATTCATCTCAAAATTATCCTTTGATGACAAATATTCTCCTGGTGTTATTTGAGGGCTTGGATATTTGCCAAATGTTCAATAATTTTATTTGTCTTTCAATTATTTCAGTTCAATATTTGATACCTGACAGTTGATATTTTGAAGACTTTGGTGGATGACAATGGGCCTGTTGAGACGACGCTGAGGGCTCTGTGGTTAGCTTAACCATGTTTCTCTGTGGCTAGCACTAACCACAAGTCATATGCTTGCACACGACACTGTTAATCCTGTCCAGTACCCAGTTTCCTTAATCACACACTAGCCACAAAGCATTTAGATGAGTGCCTGAGTCTTTTGAATGCTCCACCCCATATCCCATCAGTCCTTGCACTAATAGAGCTGGCACTTGCACGATTTAAGCTATTTGGGCTACTCTGTGCTGCTAGCCCTATGATTTCAGCCCCTTAACCACAGGTGTCAGACGACACCTTAAGCCAAAGTTAGTGCTACTACTAACCCTGCTGCAGAACAAAACCTGAGGAAAGCCTTTGGAGAAAGTACAGGCCAAAATGAGTTAGGCTTCATGAAAATAAATTATTTGCATCTTGAGAACCTGTTTCTCTGTTTTCTGACTACTTTCTTTGCTGAACTGATATCTCTGTGCTTGACTTATGCCTGTTAATTGACTTGCCTTTGGATTAAGGTAATATGCCCTAAAGATGAATTGGACCCAGCCAAAGCATGACGTGCACAGTAGGGCTGTGCACAGTCCCCATGACTTGCCTTGGAGACCTTTTCAGAGCCTCCAAAACAGCCCCAATTCCTCCCAGGGTGCTTTGCGGGGGGTACCCACCTCACCTTGGTGCTGAACCAAGATTCCCTCTCTCCCCCAAAGCAACTTGGCCTTGCAGGTTCCTGGGTGCCAGCTGTGCAGCCGGCACCGAAGAAAGCTGGGACCAAAGCAGACCAGGAATCCATGGGATTACTGACTTCCCCTTCCCCACTCACAGTCCCCTTCCCCCCTTCCCAGCCTCCTCACCCCCTTCCCCCTCCAACCCAGAGCCGCACCAACCCAGAGTGTTGATGGAACTTACCTTTAAATCACATTCTTTTCCCAGAGAGCTGAACCACAATTTTAAGTTAAGATCATGGTGGCTCTCTGTTTTTACTATATCTGTGGCTGATAACTATGGCAGTCATAAAGAGGAATGGCGGTGGTGGTTGGAAGTTACAATGGAGGGTCAGAAAGGTGGGGAGGGAGAGGGATGTAAGGCTAGTGAATCCAATGGCCTTGCACCAGCTTTTCTGAGTGGGCAGGATGGTGGGAGGAGCAGCCCAGACATGCCCCCAAGGTACTGTTCTGCTTTGGTCTCGGGGCACATTGGGCTGACCTGGTACTGCCTCAGATCTGGGCCAATTCAGCCCACCTCGGCTCAGATTTGGGGATTTGTTCCAAGGCAGTACACAGCCCAAACACGCACCAATCTGGGAGGTGGAATTAAATAAAACTTGCTGGTTTGACACCAAAATGTGTCAATTTTAGTGTTTCCTAGACATTCTGTAGCTGCTACAAGATTTGAGTCTTCTAAATAACCTTAATTTCCTGAATTTAATCTTCAGGCAAAGTTTTATTGCGAAAAAAAGAGCTACAATAACAAACTGGGAGGTCAGATCCAGTCCCTCCAGCAAGTTGTGTTTTGTGCTACAGAGCACTGATGGGCAGATACCACTTGAAATAAATGATCCGCCTCTTCTCTAACCTTTGTACTTTCTGACTAGCACAAATAGATGAAATTAAATGTTTTGTGAGCTTTGCTAACAATGTGCCTTGGGGTGGCAAGCTTGAACAGGCAAAGATAAATAGGGAAAAGAGCAAGGTTTCCATCCGAAATGTGAATGTTTAGGAAAAGAACTGTATAAAAATTCATTTCAAAGGAAGGAGTTAAATTGTTATCTTGTAGGTCCTGATGGCAGCATCTTTGTACTGCTGTGTTGTGCTAGCATCAGCCAATTTTCACACAATTTAGGGCACATACAGTTCACACACACAGCTGGGCAATATGAAGCTAAACCAGAAACATGAGAAATATTGGGATTGGGGGGAGTAGGACAATAATTTATTTATTTATTTATTTATTACATTTTTATACCACCCAATAGCCAAAGCTCTCTGGGCAGTTCACAAATAATGATGATGATGATGATGATGATGATGATGATGATGATAATGTTGATGATAAAAAAAATGATGCTATGCCTGATACATTGGGGAATGAGCTCCCTAAGGAGGTTTGCTTGGCACCTACATTATATTCTTTTAGACGCCAGGTGAAGACCTTTTTATTTTCCCAATATTTTAACAGTCTATAAATTAATTTTAACTTTGCTGTTTTAAATTTGTATTTTTGCATTGCTGCTGTTTTTATCTTGGTTGTGCTTTTTTATTGTATTTTATATTATGGTTTTATACTATCGTTTTGTTTTGAATTATCTTAAATTTGTAAACCTCCCAGAGAGCTTTGGCTATTGGGCGGTATAGAAATGCAATAAATAAATAAATAAATAAATAAATAAATAAATTAAAGCATACATGGCCCATACATGCTCAACAGTTATCCACCTTACAAAGAGAAAGAAAAAAAGATACTGACTTGTCTGGATACAATATAGGGGGGCTTCCACACACAGTCTTCGGGGCACCCCGAAAGCGCTTCAGGGCGCCCCGAAACTCCTAGTGTAGCTACCTGGTCAGAAGAGACGGAGGAAGAGGCGGTGGCGGCAAAAAGTTCCCAGGGCTTGGTGGCTTCTCTGGTGACTCCTTGCCGCCGAGCCCAACTCCCCGCCGGCCTCCTCCTGCTGCGGCAAAAGAGCCACCCGGGTTGGAGAGCTCGGCGGAAGAGCCCGCCTTCTTCCGCCGAGCTCTCCAACCCGGGTGGCTCTTTCGCCGGCAGTAGGAGGCCGGCGGGGAGTTGGGCTCGGCGGCAAGGAAGCCGCTGAGCCCTGGGAACTTTTTGCTGCCACCGCTGCCTCTTCCTCCGTCTCTTCTGACCAGGTAGCTACACTAGGAGTTTCGGGGCGCCCTGAAGCACTTTTGGGGTGTCCCAAACTCTGTGTTTGGAAGCCCCCTAGGTTGCATGACAGACTGCATCAGCTGCATGGGTATACGGTGCACAGACGCACTGCATGCTTTTAAACTAAACCAGTCAAAGCTGACTGGAGTGTTGGGTTTCTGCTCTTACTTTCAAACTTCCCCTGGTTTTAGCACAATAAATGTATGTGTATCACTGATTTCTTATGTACCACCTATGCATCTTTCTGTAAGATGGAATTTCTCTCACAGAGATATCAGATTTTTGGAATACAAAAGTGTACCTAGGAAAAGTCACACTTCCCCAGATAGTATATCAATTAGGATTGGAACTGCCAACTTAAGTATGGTCATTATACGATTTTGGGTAGATCCATATTATATCACCCATTTGTCACTTCACCAAGTGTAGCGAAATTGTACAGTTTGGATAATACACCAGTAGGTCTGTGTACTATTCGTTTTATTTACAAATGTAGCAGTAAAGCAAAACTAGATCATTAAATGGAAGCAAAGAAGCATTTCTATAAAGCAGCTGGCCCACTATTTATTTATTTATTTATTTATTACATTTCTATACCACCCAATAGCCGGAGCTCTCTGGGCAGTTCACAAAAATTAAAAACATTCAAAGTTTAAAACAGTATAAAACCATACTATAAAATACAATATAAAAGCTCAACCAGATAAAAACAGCAGCAATGCAAAATTACAAATTTAAAACACCAAGTTAAAATTTATTTATAGACTGTTAAAATGCTGGGAGAATAAAAAGGTCTTCACCTGGTGTATAAGGGCATAGAATGTAGGTGCCAAGCGAACCTCCTTAGGGAGCTCATTCCACAGCCGGGGTGCCACAGCAGAGAAGGCCCTCCTCCTGGTAGCCACCTGCCTCATTTCCTTTGGCAGGGGCTCACGGAGAAGGACCCCTGAGGATGACCTTAGGGTCCGGGCAGGTACATACGGGAGGAGGCATTCCTTCAGATAGCCTGGCCCCAAGCCATTTAGGGCTTTAAATGTTAATACCAGCACTTTGAATCGGGCCCGGACCTGGACTGGCAGCCAATGAAGCTGGAAAAGGACTGGCGTGATGTGGTCTCGTCGGCCAGTCCCTGTTAGTAACCGTGCTGCCCTGTTTTGTACCAGTTGAATTTTCCGGACCATTTTCAAAGGCAGCCCCACATATAATGCATTGCAGAAATCCAAATGAGAGGTTATCAGAGCATGGATAACTGTAGCTAGGCTATCTCTGTCCAGATAAGGGTGCAGTTGGTATATCAGCCTAAGCTGATAAAAGGTGCTCTTTGCCACTGAGTTCACCTGTGCCTCAAGTGACAGTTCTGGATCCAAGAGCACCCCCAAACTGATCCTTTAGGGAGAGTGCAACCCCGTCTAGGACACTAAGAACATAGGGCAGCAGTATTCAATGCTGCCACTGTATGCCCACTTGATCTGTTGCATAATTGAACTTATCACTCATACAACAGAAAGCTAGCAGGTCTAAAAACAACCCTGGAAACAAGTGGAACTTCTTGTTTCCAGATGGGGACAGGACTGCAGAGCTGCCTTCTGCAATCTCCACTCACCTGCCCCATTCTGGAAACAAGCATTTCCACTCATTTGGGGTTGTTTTTAGAACCACTAGTTCCCGGTTGCACTGTCGGTGGGTCCTACTGGCACATGGGCTATTGCCAAGAGATTGCCTGAAGAATGTAAGAAGAGCCACGATGAATCAAACCAAAGGCCTATATAATCCTGCATGGCCAACCAGATGATGATGATGATGATAATGATGATGATGGTTACATTTATAAACTGCCCAATAGCCGAAGCTCTCTGAGTGGTTTACAAAGATACCTGTGGGAAGCCCACAAATAGAACATAAATTCTCCTGCTTGTGTTTGCCAGACAATAGCCTTATCCTCCATGAATTTGCCTAATCCCCTTGGAAGGAAGGAAGGAAGGAAGGAAGGAAGGAAGGAAGGAAGGAAGGAATAAAAGAAAGAAAGAAAGAAAGAAAGAAAGAAGTATTCTCTAATCCAGGGAAGGAGGAAATCTAAAATTCATCTCAACACCTCCCAAACTTCTTCCAATCAACACCATAAAAATGAGTTGGCAGGGGGGTGGGGATCCATTTGTGTCCCAAATGTTGTAATCTCTCTGATCCATCACCAATTGATTGCTCTGAAAGCTTCTTCCACTCATCAAGCCCCAACAAAACACTTTTAACTCTTTGACATAAGAGAACAACAACAACAACAACTACTACTACTACTACTACTACTACTACTACAACAACAACAACAACAAAATGAAATGGACATTGAATCAGTATTTGACATTGTTGTGAGCATGGCCACGTGTCCTACTTTACTTTACTTTACTTTACTTTACTTTACTTTACTTTACTTTATTTAAATGCCTGTCAGAGGACAGTCTTCTATTTGAAGGCATCTTTTCTTTGAAGACAGTGGTTCCATCCAAGTCCATTTGAAAGATAAAGAACTGCAAGAAGGGAGACTGGCGGGGCTTTGAAGTTGCCCATCAACAGTTAGCACATGGACAGTGTACTGAGCAAGCACACAGGTTACCTTGTCACAGTCCTAGACTTTTCAACTATATGGTGAGGTACATTATATTTATCTTTAAATTATAAGAAGTATTCCTAACATTGCAGCTATAAATCTAAATTAGCACAGCCTTCCCCAGCCTGGCGCACTCCAGAGGATTTGGACTCTCATCAGCCCCCACCAGCATGGCCAATGGTCAGAAAACTTGGGACTCGTACTCCAAAACATCTGAAAAGGCACCAGGTTGGGAAGGCTGAATTAATGCATGTGCTAATTTCTCGAGATCTGTCTCTTCTTTTTTCCTCTTTTGGAACCATCCTATATAACTCTCTCTCACACACACCCCATTTAACACTAAGCCAATGCAAGCTACAGTTTTTCATCTCTCTACATGCTAAGCAGTCAAGATGAAGCAAGTCTTTGGGAAAAGAGAGTAGGGCTGGAAGGATGGGGGGTGGCTGTTTCTGACAGTTGCCATGTACAAATGCTGCAGGAGTCCCATGGGGATCCGTAACTCAATTTTCCTTCTTTTGAAAAAGCTCTGGGGTCTTCCTTGACATTTTAGTTTCCTGATGGGAAAATAAAATGTTCCTAGCAGCATAAACTCACACTTTTAAATAAGGAAACAGACCCTTTAAAACTGAATGTGACACAAAGGCATTTTATGCAGAGAGCACAGTTCTGAACGAACAATGACAGTGGAGAAGAAATTAGGTACAACACCTCATATTATTTATCACATTCAATTTTTGAGTGGCGCTGCTTGTGGCAGCTGGTGTGCTGGAGGCCTGTAATACCCACGAGAGAGATGTGGCACACAGATACAATCCCATCCACCGCCCTCCCACAAACACTCTCACAGAATTCATAGCCCCGGGACCTGTCAGATGGATGTCCCTATTCCTCAGCATTCTGACCATGCACACAAAAAGGATCAAGACTGACTGAGCAATCTTGCTGGGGTGAAGATTACCCTTGGGGTGTGGGAAGAATAGTTCCCCCACCCAGAACTCATTAGGCAGAGAGTTCCAGGGAGACAGCACACATGCCCAGAGCCATAGCTGCATCCAGAAACCAAGATCTGTAGGGGCTAGCATTTTCTTTTAAGCCATCTGATGCTGCCTCTGAGGTTGCATAGAACATAGAGCCGGCCAAGGTGTCCTTACCAGTGGACATCAAGAGATATTGGAAGCAGAAGAAGACTATGGCTTTTGCTAAACCTAAGGATTATCCCAGGCAAATGGAGGAGTCGTCCCTGCCTGCTCCCGGGATCCCCTATGTGTCATTTGGATGCACAGGGATGATCATGGGACAATCCTGGGATGTAGGCCTGGTCTAGCCATGGCCTTAGTCAGTGATACTATGGCAGTCTATAGCTGCTGAGTGTCTAGCACTGCCCTGCACAGCTCATTGTTATAAGTACCCCATGCCCACAGAGGCTGCTGCTAGCCAATTTTCAATCATGGTGCTGATGTAGTCTCTGAATTCTTCTAAAGGTTCCTCTCAACTAGAGATAAACAAATCTGTTAATTTCAGTTTCTTTCAGTTCCTCATTTTTCTAGTCTCAAATCTGCTTTGTCCTGTTTTCACATCAGTTTGGGAATAGCTCCCCCTGTCCCCCGCCACCAAAAAGTTCTCATGAAAATGTGTGACTTTATTACCCTATTTCTTTGATTCTAAGACACACTTTTCCCCCCATATAAACATCTCTAAAAATGGGGTGCGTCTTAGAATCGCAGGTGTGTCTTAGGGTTTTTTCCTGTTGGTGGTACTGAAATTAGTGTGCATCTTACAATCGATGGCGTCTTACAATTGAAGAAATACAGTATTTATTTATTTATTGCATGTCTGTACTGCCCAATGGCTGAGACTTTTAATGCATATTTCTCCAAAGATACACGTATTTTTTGGTACATAGATATAAATAGTAAATAGACAGATTAGTGGTACCAGGCAAGATGATCTCAGCATTCTGATACAGTATATGGCAGCCTCATGTGTTTATATTCTTATAAGTTCAAGTCCCCTTAAAAAGTAGGGCTATCCCTGTTTTTGTAAAGGGGCTCAAAAAGATTTCTTATAAGATCTATTCACAAGACATATCTGCATCAGTTCATGGAAAGGGGTTGTATCCATTCATTGGCTGATCTCTTCATATCCAGCTGTGTGTCTAAATTAGAGATGCTGAAGAATTCTGCCTGGTCCGCGTGTTTAAGTGAACAGAGCCAATTCACACTTTACAGATTAATTTGCAGATTAGAACACAGTTATCCTTCGGATTCAGCAGCTCTCTGAATTCCACAATCCAGTTCCTGCCTCAAACTTTTTTAATAAATGTGTATTTTAAGAAACGTTACATACAAAACTGTGTATATGAGGGGAAGATACATACCTACTGTGTATGATATGGAACGATGCAAAAGTTGCATTCCAAATAAATGTGAATGTTCGTGCAGCTTTAAAATAAAGTCAGAAATTGGATGGAATGGACTTACATGTGAAAGTGACATGGATCATATATAGAATGATTTGTACATCCCTACTCTAAATAGATCTGATGGACATAGAAGTGTAAAGGATTATGCTCTGCTTGTGCTGTTGGGGACCGTGACTTTTCACAGTTCTCCAAACACATGGAGGGCCCATTTGGATATATCCAAATGGGCCCTCCGTGTGTGTGTGTGTGTGTGTGTGTGTGTGTGTGTGTGTGTATGTGTGTGTGTGTGTGTGTGTGTGTGTTCTCTTTACACTTCTGGCTGAATGTGTGGAAGCTGGGAGCAAGGACAGCCACAGACTCGATCCCAGTCCCTTTCCCCAAGTGTTCATTAAATGTGTGAAAAGGCTTATGACCATTCTTTCATTTGTTTATGCATGAGGCAATTAATAGAGTGATAATGGGAAGGAAATATAATTGATATTCGTCTAAGCTTTGTGCACATGCCCTTGAGCAATCACTCAGTACCTCCAGTGCAATGGCTTTCCCCCCATGAAATCCTTTTTCTCCCTCTGTGCATGTATCCTTAGATAACAGGTCAATGGGAGAATAAATTTGGGTGGTGGAGAAACCCCACTGCATTGAAAATGATCATTAAAACAAATCCCTTCCAAATGTACTCAGAAAATGGCAAGCTTCAGCTTTTGGATATTGTTGGGTTTTTTTTTTTTTTACCCCAGGCTAGCACACAGCTGTACAACTAATCAGAAAGACAAACACTATGAATGTTTTGTGCATTAATGGGCTCATTATTCACAGAGAGATCAGGATCATTATGTTTCCACGAACATGTTTTTGAGACATAGGTTTGAGTGCTCTCACACAAATAGATTTGCAGAGGCAAACCAGGATGAAGCCAGTAAACAGAGAAAGAAACTTATGTAGCACGTTGATAGCATCCCATGGGACAGTCAGTGTTTACGTGTTCAGAGAAATGCCAAAACAGCAATGAAAGTTCCAGCATTTTGGGATTGTTTTGAAGAAGAATAGAACAAATGAACATCTGGGTTTTTCCCTCTGCAAATAATGCTGCTTTGAAAAATTATAGGTTCCTTCTGCATGCTTCCGTGCATCCTCCAGTCATGCAGAAGTCGTTGGAGGCATTTTGCTATTGTAGCATCAAAGACCAGGTGTAGGAAGCAGCAGCCGTTTAACCAGGCCTCTTTCATCCAGAATGTTACATTATTCTACACATGTGTTTTATACTCTCCAGCCCATATGTTGCTGTTTTCCAACCACCTGTTTGGAGATTGCTGCTCACTGAGCATAATTCTTGGTAGTTTTCAGCAAGGGGAGGCAGCTCGATTATCCTCCAGAAGCCTTCTTTCACAGTAATGGATAAGGGGGAAGACTGGATTATCAAATGGGAGTCAAGGGATTGGTTGGAAGTCATTGCTTTGCATAATAGGAGTGCTGGTTTTGCCTAGAACAACAGTGGGTGACTCTTTTTGTCTGTCACAGCCCATGGACTCCCCTTTGCAAAATCAGAGAACAACATACCTGCCTCCACCCCTTGCATCTCCCCCCCACAAATACTGCTCAGTACTGCAGCCTTCAGCCAGTTCATAATGTTACACCGCTGTGTGTGTGTGTGTGTGTGTGTGTGTGTGTGTGTGTTTGTATGTGTGTGTGCAAGCATGTGCACTAGGGACGTCAGAGCAATCTGCAATAGTCTCAAATCACTTTGGATTTC
This sequence comes from Elgaria multicarinata webbii, assembly GCF_023053635.1. NCBI lineage: Eukaryota > Metazoa > Chordata > Lepidosauria > Squamata > Anguidae > Elgaria > Elgaria multicarinata. The sequence goes on along the minus strand of NC_086172.1, from coordinate 71,194,882 downwards.
TATGAATCCGACATGCATATTCCATAGCAGATTGGCTTTTCCTGAATCACGCAAATTCCATGGGCTTGCAGACTGTTTTTTGACTTTGGGAGGAGGGGGATTTTCACTTGCTACTCGAATTAGCCCAAGTAGAATAATATTCTGGTTTTTAAAAAAATTGATTCCATCAATGAGCAGATGATAGAATGTTTATTTATCATAGTAAATGATAAATAAGATTCATAGGGACATAAGAACATAAGAAAAGCCCTGCTGGGAAAAGCCCCAAGGGTCCATCTAGTCCGGCACTCTGTTCACACAGTGGCCAACCAGCTGTCAACCAGGAACCCACAAGCAGGGTATGGTGCAACAGCACCCTCCTGCCCATGTTGTTGTTGTTGTTATTTATATAGCACCATCAGTGTACATGGTGCTATACAGAGTAAAACAATAAAATAGCAAAACCCTGCCACATAGGCTTGCATTCTAATCCAGCAACTGGTGTATATAGGCTTACTGCCTCTGATACTGGACTGTTAATACAGTTTCAGTATAAACAGCACTACTAGAGTGTTGGGTTCTGTCAGCCTTCCCCACCAGGTGCCCTCCAGATATTTTGGACTTCAAGTCTCATGGCCAATGGTCAGGAATGCTGGGAGTTGAATCCAAAATATCTGGAGGGCAGCAGCTTGGGGAAGGCTAGGTGAAGTGTTAGACTGTGTGTATGTGTGTGCGAATGTTGTATGTGTATTTATTTATTTTATTACATTTCTATACTGCCCAATAACCAAAGCCCTCTGGTCAGGTCACAAAAATTAAAACCACAAAGTACAGCATAAAACAATCTAAAACATAAATGCTTAAAACTACAATGTAAAAGTACAATCAGAATAAAACCTAGTAGCAATGCAGAGATTTAAAACAGCAGAGCAAAAAGAGTAGAATGCTAAAACGCCTGGGAAAATAATTAAAAAAAGGGTCTTCACCAGGTGCTGAAAGGAGTACAGCATACAGGTGCAAGGCAAACCTCTCTAGGGAGCTCATTCTATAACCAGGGTGCCACTGCCAAAAAGGCCCTCTTCCTGTAGCCACCCACCTCAATTCCTTTGTGTATAAGAATGTTGTGAGTGTTATGAGAATGGCATGTGTGAGTAGAGGGATGTGACTGGATGTGAACAGTATAAATGTGTGTGTCTATGGGCATGTCCATACAATTCATTTATCCTAGGGTTATCTCTAGGTTGTCCCTGTGTGTCCAAATGATGCACAGGGGATCCCGGGGTCAACTGGGGATGATCAGAGACTTTCCCCAGGACAATTGAAACTGGGGATTTCCCAGTTTTCCTGTGGTCCTGGGACAATCCCACGAATCACAGCCGATGTGGCCAGTGCTCCCAGGTCCTCCCTCTGAGTGGTGGGGCTCCTTAAATAGGCACACAGCTGCACATGGTGAATCCATGCCCATTGGGAGGGGGGAGCAATTTTGCCATCCCCAGGATGGCTGCCAGCGCTTTTGTTTAGTTTTTTTACTTACTTTTTTAGAGGATCGGGGCTACACAATTGCGTGACCAGCTCCTCCTTCCAAACAACAACAACTCTCATCATGCAGGATGTTCCTCTTTCCTTCCGGGATGTCACACTAGTGTATGGACACTGGGGGAGGATTGTGGAAGCTGGAAAGCCCAAGATCCTCCCTCTGAGTGCTGGAAAGCTCATAGGTGTAGACATGCCCTTACTCTGAATGGAGAAGTGTGAAAAGAGGACACTGAGAAGATATTAGAACACCCTCCCCACCCCATTACACTGCACTGGCTCTGCCTGGCGTAGAGAAAGTGTTTGCAGGTGTGGCAATGCGGAAGGAAGACACCGTGATGTTTTGCAACCAACACATGCAGGTCATATTATGAGGGCGGGGGGGGGGGCAGGAAGTCTCATTATGCCCTAGCCAGATTCTCCCCAGCTGACGTCCTATTTCCAGCTGCTGCCCTCAGTGCAGGCATTGCTGGTCAACCATTCAGAACTGGTTAAGAATTTTTTGCTGGTCACTGGCTGGGCAATTGCTTTTTTCACCTACTTTGCACTATCTACACTAAGCAGGATATAACACTTTGAAAATGGTTTGAAAACGTTATATATAATGTGTACCAGGCCTGAACAGTTGTCAAAACTGTTATAAACCATTATAAAGCAGTAGTGTAGATCCCGCCGGGATTTTATTGAAGGTAATTTTGGTCATGTTCTGTTTGCAAGGAAAGGCAGCTAAGGGGTAGGGAAGGTGAGCAGCCTGACGCACCTTTATGGAGATTGGCGTTTCCCAAGGCTTGTTTTTCAGGGCTGTGGGAAAGACGTGGATCAGCTGTGGGGGATAACCCAAATCCTCTTTGCCCAGGCATATGGCATATGGCGGCACATCCTAATTACCCACATGTTTAGTTTTTAATCGGTTTTTAATGCTTTATGTATGTATGTTCTGTGTTTTAGAGTTTTAAATTTTGTATACTTGTTTTTACCTCAATTTTAGAATTTCTGTAAACCTCCCAGAGAGCCCTGGCTATGGGAGCGGTATATAAGTTTAATAAATAAATAAATAAATAAATAAATAAACTCACCCACTTGGAATTGTGGGGGCCTGGGTGTGGGAGGGTGCTATGGGAAGGCCTCCTTTTTCATGCCCACCACTCTCTGAGGCCAGGGTGGCCTCACTCACAGCATGTAACAGGCTAGTTACGTGGTGGAGTAGATAGAGTTTCCCGCACAGACACCCCTTGTAGATATTCTCTTTTACTAAGTGTGATTCTCGTTCAACCCATTACTTGTGTGTCACCTCTTTCTCGCCATCTCTATCTGCAAATTCATCTACATATTTATGCACTTAAGCCCTATTTCCATTTTTCCATATAATAGTAAGGCCATTTTTTAAAAAAAAAGAAAAAGAAAGAACAAAACAAAACAAAACACAATGGCTAGCAGATATAAATTCCAGTTCTCAATGTACCTTGTATTCCTTGTTTTCAAAGTTGGTCTGAAAATATAATAGCAATTTTGTGGCTTGCTTTCACATCATGTCATTATGCTTTAATGTCTTTTTTTTTCCCTTGCTGTTTTTCTCAGTACCGTAGTGATCTTATGGCTGACATTAATGTGCACGAAAAGAGAGAAAGAATAGTGTTATTAGAAGTGGGGCTAGTGTACCATGCAAATCTTTGTGACAAACACTGCCCATAAGCCCCACGAGATGATAAACTGTATGTGGTAAAAGAGGCAAGTGAATACTGTAAGAATATGAACCCACACAAGTGCAGCTGTGAAGCCATTAATGGAGATAGAAATAAATTAAGAGGCATACGCAAGGGATAAACTTCTAATATTTCTAAAATGGCATTTGAAAGAAATCGAGAGTCGATGAAGTGAAGAAATAATTTCTGAAGTACCATATTTTGCTTAATCTATTGTATATTCCTCTGTTTAGTCTTCTGCCATAGCCACACGCAAAGCTATAGAAAAGTATGTTTATAATAATAACAATAATAATAATAATAATAAACAACCACACAGTCCTCTGCATGTCTACTTTGAAGTAAGTCCCACTGGTTTCAATGGGGTGTGCTCCCAGGTAAGTGAGTCTAGGAATGCAGCCTAAGGGCTTGTCTACACCTAAGGGTGCAGAGGGAGGGAGGGAGGGGAGGATCATGGACTTACCTGCTTCTGCGATCCTCCCCCAGCGTCTTGGCAGCCATGCAGTGTCCTGGAAGTAAGAAGAGACATTGCAGACGCCTTTTTTTTTTTTTTGCCAGCAGAGGAGCCACGTGTGGCAAAACAGATGCATTTTTTAAAAAAACCATCCATGCCCCAACCCCCTTGTATCATGTGGATGGCGAAATTGCTACCCCTCATCCCCATGGGCATGGAGCCATTCCGCATGGCTCCATGCCCGTTTCAGGCCCCACGAACATTCAGCACACCAGCCATGGTCCTTGGGATGGTCCCAGGACCACGGAGAAAATCGGCATAAGTGGGCAATCAGTTGTCCTGGGAAAATGGAGGGGTCGGCCCTGCCTGCCCCCAGGATCCCCTGTGCATAAAATGCACAGGGACGATTCAGGGATGACCCTGGGAAAAAGACATGGTGTAGACATGCCCTAAGAATCAGCAATTCAGCAATAAGATCTCATGAAATTATAGAAAAGTAAAGTACTTGATTAATTTGAAAAGCCTGACTATATTTACATAGGGAAGACAGATGTCTGTGTCATGTGCACATTTATACACAAATATGCAGGGAGATAAAATACAATATTGCAGCTAATACCCATTTCACACTCAGTCACATTTCTTGTCACTAATCTCTCCAAGTCCCATTCCAGAGTCAAGTTTACTGCTTCTGCCTTCAAGCCCTGCTTACAGGCTCCCTGGGGACATCTGGGTTTGTCAGCAGCAGCCAGGCATCTCTCCACCGTGCCTGGGTCCAGCTCCAGCTGAGAGCCCCCTCCCTCCTGCTGTCTCCTGTAACTGCTGAACTTTCCAACTAAGATTGTAGTGCCTGAATTTGCTTTCCTTTTCCCCCTCCTCCTCCTCCCTCCCAATCCCCTTTCCTTTTGTGTCGTGTCTTTTAGATTGTAAGCCTGTGGGCAGGGACTGTCAAGAAATACTTTTGTAAGCCGCCATGAGAGCCTTTTTTGGCTGAATGGCGGCATAAAAATACTTAAATAAATAAATAAATAAATAAATTGTGGGAAATAAGAAGCTGGATATGATGGACCTTTGGCCTGATCCAGGAGGGTTTGGGTTTTTTTGTACTTTCTTACATCCTAAAAATTATATCTTGCTTGCACAAAGATTATACAACTTCTGCACACTCAACAACTCATACACACACACACACACACACACACACTGAGAGAGAGAGAGAGAGAGAGAGAGAGAGAGAGAGAGAGAGCCTCTATTCTACTACGTGTAAATATTATGCAAATGAAGCATATTTGGAAAATATTTGCATGAGTTGTTCTCTCATTTGTACTCATTGGCATAACTTATTCTGTTTTTGCTCGCCACTAGTGAGAAGCTATGGAGGGCGCTGAAGTTTCATTCCTCTTGGCCACTGGGAATCTTGTTTAGGCACCCCTCTAGCTTCTGAGATTTTTTAGCAGGCATTGCCCACATACTTTCCAAGCATATCTTCACAACCTTAAGGACTAGATACATTTCCTCTCTCTTCCTCTCTCTCTCTCTCTTTTTAAATGAAAGTTGAGATTCTCAGGAAGCTGACTTCTGCATGCAAAACCATCCCTTACAGGTTGCTAGTTTTGTAGTTAATTTTATTTATATACTGTACTACCCTTCCTCCCAAGGGAGCCCAGAATCGTGCACAACGTAATCAAAATACATCATTTATATAATATTTAAAACATCAAGCATAAAACGACGACGACGAAGAAGAAGAAGAAGAAGAAGAAGAAGAAGAAACCCCAAACATAGCACAACACACACAGTGCAAATTTGTGCAAATTACTACCATAGACCAAAGGAAACTTGTGCAAACCTAACCGGGAATTGGAAACGAGATGAAGGTGAGCACCTGTTTGACCATTTGAGAATATTTTCAGTCAACACATGTGAAACATGCTCACATGTTTTGAGAGCAAACCCAAAATTCTCATGCATCCGTACGTCAAGTACCATACATTCTCATGTGTCAATAACGAATACTCATCCAATATAACAGAAAAAAGTGAAGTCTCTGAAGCTTGCTGTTACATTCCTTATTTCCAAACTGGAGTCTAAGTCAGAATGTAAGAACTTGGGGGAAAGTCATGAACTAGCGAGGGCTCTAATACACTAGATGAACAACACTTGGTCTGACATATTCTGTACACCATTCAGAAAGGCTCAGCTGGATACGCCTACGCACAAGAGCTGTTTAAAGGGAAACTGGTCCTAATACATCTGTGGTATTTCCCCCTAAGTTTTCCTGCCAAAGGTTTTAGTTTTTGCCATTACAGGAACACAACTCCAATTGTCAATTTGTTCACATTGTTTATTACCAAGACTGAATAAGTTTGGCAGAGGTCAGTTGTAAAAATCAGCCAATCGCTTTAATGGAAGTCAGATTGGAGGCTTTGTTCAAAGTGCCAATTCATTTAAAATCATCAAAGCATGATTTGTGTATCTGTGTGTGCAGCCATTTCAAACAGCACTAAAAATGGATGTTGTGCCTTTTCCACCTCAGTGGCTCTCTAAAGCCATCAAAGAATGGAATAATTGGCAAAGAGGTCTTATCGTTTTGATCATACCCTCTTGCAGAAGCCACACGCGTTCATTTCTGTGCCTCCTTGGAAACAGGAAGCCTTCTAGATCAAGAAATTTAAACAAAGGTGGGGAAGCTAGTGCTTTAGAAATCAGAAACTGGATGGAGAACTGAGCCTAGACCAACAAAATGAATTTCAGTGAGATTAATGTCAAGTTCTAAAGGTGCATAAGCAGGTGCATAAATAGTACAAGATGGGCTCAACACCTGGCCTGAAAGCAGTCTATATGAGAAGGGTAGAGGGGTTTCGATAGACTACAAGTTAAAAATGAGCCAGCAGTGTGGTGCAGCAGCTAAAAAGAGCAATGCAATTCTTCCTTGCATCAACAGTATAGTGTCCAAATTGTGAGAAATAATGGTTCTACTCCATTTTGCTTTGGTCAGTCCTCACCCTAGTACTGTGACTACTTCTGAGCACAGCAATTTATGAAGGATATTGACAACCTGGAACAAATGTAGAGGAGGGTAACAAAGATCATGAAGGACTTGTCTCTGAGTGGGGTGTCTCTGAGGTTGGAGGGTATGGATTTTGTTAACTCCATTCTGTCTGCATTTCACAAATTGTCAGCCACCTTTCATTCTGTCATGCACTCATTGAGAAAGTCAGATTTATTCATATGAGAATTTTGTTCGTTTTCAAATCTGCATTTGTGCTAATGCATGCTTAGCATTAATGCACACCTGTGCTACTGTGCATTAGTGTTGATGTGCAGTTGTGTGTATGTGCACTTGCACAAGTATACATTAGTGCAAGTGAACGTTAGTGCTAATACGCATTAGTGCAACTGCATATTTGCAAAAGTGCACATTTGTGCAAATCCCTCCCAAAAGTAAACAAACAAACAAACAAAAAACAGTCCACAAGTCTGCAGGATCTGAAGTATTCAGAGAAAGCCAGGCACCTATGGAATCACCAGGCTGGAGTCATAGAAATCCTAGCTGATTTGAATCTGTTGTGAATTTCTCTGAGGAGATTTCTTTTGAGAGGAAGGTGTCCGGAGGAAGACAACAAAGAAGGTGAAAAGCTTGGAGCCCAGGTTCTATAAGAAAAGATTGATGGAATTGGACATGTGTGTTAGCCAAGTAAAGAAATGTTATGATATATCATTATCATCATTTCTTCCTCACTCGTGGTGATTTTTCTAGATGGACATGTCAGACTTTGCCAAGTCATGCTGTCTTTTACAGATTCAGGAATTTCCTGACAATTGAACATGTGTTAAGTATGACGGCTTTCTGGATGTTGGTGTGGATGTATTTTGGTAGGCCCAGTTTCTGAAGGTTTTCTGTAAAATGTTTTAATGTGATGCCAGTGATGTGACTAATGGAATAATTGTAACCTTTTTGTGTTGCCATAGTTCTTTAACTTCCATCCTCCTCCTCCTCCTCCTCCTCCACAATTGAGTAATTCTGTTTTTCTGCTGTCCCAGACTCTATGGGTAGGGCACAAAGAAATTGCTTCAAATTACAGGTAAACATTAGGAAGACCATCCTGGCAGTATGAACTGTTTGACAGTGAATTTTAATCTGCTAGAAACTTTTAAGCAGTGGCTGGATGGTCATCTATAATGAATGTTGTAGTAGTGGATTTCCTGCATTGGGATAAGTTTGGACCAGGTCAGTGGTCTTCAACTGGTCCAGACTCAGGGCTTTGCTAGACCTACCGGGTGTTCCGTCATTGAGGAGCGGTGAAAGCGGATTTTCCCGTTCAGCCGTGACGCCTCATCATCCACACCTGCCTTCGATTTGTGGCAGAAGTTTGCGCCGGTTGTGCTGCTGCCGCCGCGAGCACAGTTGCGCAGCCACACCGGCCTGATTGCTGTGGCTTTTTTTTTTGCTCGCCGCACGGTTTGTGCAAGTCCGAAAGACCGCAAACTTGCGCAGCCGTCAGCGATGCCGCCGCCGGCCCTGGCGGCGGTGGAGCCGGCAGCAGCAGTGGCAGTGCCAGCTGAAGTACTGCTGGTGCTGTTGAGGGTCAACATTGATGCGCTCACTTCCTGATGGGGGTTGTGGCGGGTGTAATATGACCCGAGGTCAATCGTCTGCATGGGCACTCTGTGCCTACATCTCCCATCATGCCTCTGAGGTGTCGCCGCTGATGACCGCCTCTGTGCCCTCTGCCCCATCCCAAGGAGCCAACCCATATCTGGCCGTAGCCATGGCAGCAGCCCACAAACAGCTCTGCCCTCTGCCAGCCTGGTACCCACACCAACAGGCAGCGTACAGCACCGCCATTATGTGGCCACGGTGGCTGCCCACCGCAAGGAGTCACCAACTTCCCATGAAGGCGGACTGTGGGATGCCCGGCTTTCCAAAAACTGACCCACGCAGAGGTTGCAGTAGAAAAAACAGGCGCACATGCCCCAGCCATCCCCAGCAGCGCACCAGCCACTTTTCCGGTCCTCAGGTCCTGCGCAAACTGTCACTGTGGAAATAATAAAAAAAGCCGCTCCGTCGCGCTGCCCCAGCTGGTGGGCTGGGCGCAAATGGTGGACGCGGCTTGACCGAAGCCGCTGGCCACTCCCGTTAGCACGCCTTTTCCTGACCAGTGCAGACCGCAGTGACCTCACATCCTCCCACACGTACTCCAAATTACCGCGGGCCAGCAGGAAAAGGCGCACCAGAACTCACTTTTTTAAAGCCGAGATAATGAGGCTTTACCGCAGGATAACGGCGGATCCTCATGAATGTCATCTGGAAGCCTCAACGCGACTGCGGAAGGTAACGCGTGCTACAGCCTCGTCTAGTAACGCCCCATGACTCCCAACCTGCAACATGGAACCCACTTCCACAATTTTACAATTGCCCAATTGTATTGTATTTTTCAACTGGAATTTGGACAGCTTTCTATTTAGGAGGGAAGAAAAATGAAAAAAAAGTTATCAAGAAAAGCCTGTGACTCAGCTTGCTAATGCAAGCCAAGACAGTTGGGCAGAAGGGATCAGTCAGGACCCCCAAAAGGCTGGGGATTCAAATGATGGACATCTCTAGAGGTCAGTGGGAAGCAATAGGAGGTAGGAGGAAGAAAGAGAGAGAGAGAGAGAGAGAGAGAGAGAGAGAGAGAGAGAGAGAGAGAGAGAGAGAGAGAGAGAAAGAGAGGTGTGTATGGTGGATGAATGATATGCATGTTTGCGTAGATGTGAATGAATGAATGAATGAATATGTATGGGGTAAGAGAGAGAGGGAGAGAGATCTTTTGCGGGGGTAATTCTGTGAGAGAGGGTGATCAAAACAGAGAGTATTTTGGGGTGATGCTGTGAGCTTGTGTGTCTTGTGAGCACACATGTGTGTTTTTCTGGTGATCTGGGGAGAGAAGGGGTATGCATGCATGTGTGTTCGGGTTGTGATTCTGGTACAGAGGCTGAAAGAGTTGGGGATGGTGGAAGGATGTGTGTTGTTAATTGCCCTTGAATGGATTTGAGTAATGGATTTCAGGGTGGGTGGGTGGGTGGGTTTGATTTTAGTGTGATCTTGTTATGACTTCGGGGGATATCTTATTTTTTAGAGGAATTCATTGAGATTTCAAGACAACTGTTTGAGCAGAAAACACTAGTTCCCAAAGAGTGGTATTGTATTTTGAGGCTCAGACCCCACCACTACAATTAATCCAAGTTCTTGGAGAAATTGCTGGTCTACCAGCCTCACCGGTTTGCCTTCTGTGAAATGGGTGTTTTGCCACACCACCACAGCAGCCATTTTGTGATGGAGTCTGCACTACTTTCTCATAATTCCAAATGTGTCCACATGGGGGGGGGAAGTGGTTGCGGATCTCTCAGTACGGTATTTAAGTGCCATATTACTATGGATATGTGCTATACAAAATTATGTGTGAAACAGCGCACCCTGGCATGATGTCACTGTGAATATATATGATTTGTCCATGAGATAGATACATGAAAGGCTAAGGTACACATCTGGAAATTGTATGATAACATAGCATTTGGGTTTCAGTTACTTTCAGGTTGCTTCTTTTTAGCATCTGCTTGGGATGCTTGAGCTTAAACAGGTTGTGTCATTTTTCATCTTATTGTTACTTAGATTTCATAACATTTATTATAGCTGACTGTTATCTTCAAGCCAACAATTTAAATATAATACCTAGAGAAAATAACCTGTAATTTAGCCTGGTTTTTGCTTAGCTTGTGACATGCAAGATGTTTCTGAACTAAGGAAGCAGAGCTTGACAAACCACCAAATCCTAATCAACAAAACTCCTCATGGTTATTTTTTAATTGCTCCCTACATCAGCTTATTTTCATAACAAAACATTTGACTTTATGCGGGAACAGATGTATTTGTGACTATTTGCACTGAAATATCCACACATTACAGTAAAGCAGCAATTTACAGTTGGCTGAGTCTGTCTTGTCTTTAGCAGACAATTAGTGAACAATGAAGAACTCATTATCTTCTTATTTCATTACAGTCAAGGAAACAAACAATTAAATTCAGCAGTGTAAAAAAAAAGAAGAAAAAAATCCATCCCCAAACAAACATCTTTACTTTCCAGAAGCAGTGGTGCATCTGCTATTTTGGAAGCAGCAGGCTTATGAAACACAGTACAGGAGCAGTGTAGGGATATACACCTTTCTTGAGTGTATGTCCCTTTGACTCTGAAGAAATGAAGAGAGGATTGCAAGATGACAAGAGCAACGAATACAGGCAATTGAATCCAGATGTAGTCATACTTTGAGTAGATCCACTGATATCAATGGGAATTAAGCTAGTCATGACTAAAGTTCCATTGATTTCAATGGGCCTGCTCCAGATATGACTAAATATGATCTAACCCATTTGTTCTTCTAATGCTTAGGCCCTTTCTACACCTAAGGATTATCCCAGGAAAATGGAGGAATCATCCCTGCCTGCTCCCTGGATCCCCTGTGTGTCATTTGCATGCACAGGGATGATCCCGGGACGAACCCTGAAAAAAAGGCAGGTGTAGGAACAGCCACAGTTTCGAAAAATCAGGCCTCATGTGGCTCAAAGCCTCTTAAACCTATGTACAAATGTTTTTAAACTAGAATTTTGGAGTTCATTGTGGTGGTCCATGCAAGGCAGTTACCAAATCCTGATCAAAAGCTTCTGGTGACCATTTTGAAATCCGACAAGATTCTGATGAATTGCGTTCAAGTCATGAACAAGTTCTAGATTTTTATGACTTTCTATCAATTTCTGTGCTGTATGTTATTATGCATTGTATTGTATTCTCTGAGCAGCTTACAATAAAAAGGAATTGGTTTTTTGTGCCACATTATCTACAACTCATGATGTTTTAAACATTTTTCACCAAAACATATGTATATCTGTGATTTTTTTTTTAAAAAAATGTTCCTGCTACATTCTTTATTCTTATACATTTGATATTGTAACCTAAAACAAAAACCATGTATGATTTCCCAAGCATATAAAATACACATGCTTGAAATTTATTTTTAAGCATTCTTAAAACTACGTAATCCATGATGCTGTTGGAGTGTAAACTATATATACATGTTCAAAAAAGTACAGGGCCTTTAATTGAAGGGAGCTATTGACAAATAGAATAAGCAGGGAAATATTATAAGAATGCATATGGTTTGGTGAAAAAACAACATCAAAACTTAATGAGGATGCAGATAGTCCAGCACAAAATATGAAACTTATTAAAATGGCATGGGAGTGGTGCTTTAGTGCAGGTGAGTCCCCAAAAAAGGTACTGCCAGCGTAAGCCTCAACTATCTCCCACTTTAAAAAATGACACCTATTTAGCTAATAGGGGGTCTCTTCGGATGGGCATTTTCTCCTGCGATTTACGGCTTCTTTCTGTTCTGGATTCTTTTCGGGATTTAAAAAGGGTCTTTATACAGCTGGGTGGTGTTGTTTTTTAATGCATAACACTATATGCCATTTGCAAGGATGGGTGGAGCCTGGCAGGATGACATCAGACATCCACCCCTCTGGCGTAGCCCCTCCCCCTCACGTGAAATGAAACACTTTCTCACAAGTTCTACAGTTGTGCAAATGTTTTTTTGTTTTTACTTCACTGTCTTTATTTCTAAAAATGGAAATACATAGGGAAGGGAGAAGGACTGGTATTCCTTTCTGGCTATAATTGTGTGGGCTTCATCGTCTGTACAGTAGGTTGTAATACACAAGCAGGGGTGATATTTCAGGGGAAGGGCCAGATCCCAGAATCTCTTTGGCTAGTGGAAAGGCTTTCACTGACAGGGCAGGGTTTTGACTTGCCTTTGAAGAGCAAGATGTCAAATAACACTTGTGTTGTTGCCGCACTTATTATTGGTTTACACTCAAAAATACAATGCAGTCAAGAAAGAGAGCAACATTCAACAAAAGACACCTTTAAAATAGAGGATGTTGCCGTCAGAGAGGAAGCCAGCATAAAATAAAGAAATCAGGATATAAAAAGAAAACAAGCAGGGAACTTTTCCCTATAAGGTTCAAACAAAGAAAAAAGGGGACATTCATCAAACTACTTTTCTCCTCAAATGAAAGTCCTACCAGGGGGCCATTGACAGGCTTTTACTCTGGGGGGAGAAAAGAAAAGAAAAGAAAATATTTCCAAAAAGGTAGATAAACAAAAGCTAAGACTTCAAAGCAACCACTCCAATACTTCCAACACAAAGTGTTACACCAAAAGAGGTAAAATAGGTGAGCACACAGTTGTAGATACAAGAATGAGAATCGGCCTGGAAGAGAAAAAGCTCAAGCCACACTGAAATGGAAAGAGCAAAATATTTCCAAGTTGAACTGAAAGAAATAAACATCATAAGAACATAAGAAGAGCTATGCTGGATCAGACCAAAGGCATGGCTAGACCAGGGGGGTGGAGGGGGGTGATCTTGCAATATGATGATTGCGAGATCCTCTCCCTCAGTCTACATGTGGCACACGTCATTCTGGGAGGAAGAGGACATCGCGCCGGCCATTTTGTTTCTTTGTTTTTTACCGGAAATGAGCGCAGGAGCACTTCTACGAAAAAGGTGAGTTATTTTATTTTTAAAAAACACCCCCTCCCCCTTCCACCCCCAATGGGCAAAGAGCTCCTAAAGAGCTCCGTGCCCCATGCCCGGTTCCCGGTTCCTCACGGGATGAGCAGGGCTGGTGCCAGACTACTTTATGCCGTAGGCAAGGTGAGCTACTTTCATCCCACCCCACCCCCAAAAATGCCAACTTTGATTTTTAAGCGGCTCTGGGATGGCGGCTTCTGGGCAGAAGTCTGAACGTGGAGCTGCCCCCCCCCCACCCCAGCATCCCTGGCTTCACTTCAGCTGGGCGGGTGTGGGGTGCCATCTCGCCCACCCAGGCCCAACTGTGCCCGGTGCCTCTCTTAGCTTGGTGCTCTAGGCAGCCGCCTGAGTGGCCTCTATAGTAGCACCGGCCCTGGGGATGAGCCTGAGACCATGGGAAAAGACAAGGATCCCCTGTGCATGATATAGACACACAGGGATGATCCCCGGGTGATCCCCAGGATATCAGCAAGTCTAGACATGACCCAAGACTCCATCTAGTCCATCACTCCTTTCCTGCAGTGGCCGATCAGCTGATGAACAGGAACCGCCACAAGCAGGACATGAGTGCAACAGCACACACACACACCACACACACCCATGTTCCTCAAAAACTAGTGTATACTAAGCATGTGCTCTGCTCCGATTAGAAGCGTAGAAGCAGGAGCGAATTGGCCGGCTCCACCTTGCCCAGAGGTGGAGTAGAAGCGGACCGCGGACCCCTAGAAGCAAGGCGAAGAGAAGCACTCATTTTCGGAGCGCTTCTCTTTCCGCGGACCAATCCGATCGCCATTTTGAAAAATTTTGCCCATAGGATTGCATTGCGGAAAAGAATCGGGGATAACTGTGTTGCTTTTTAAGCTATCTTTCTGAAACTTCTTGTGATTAGAGAGTCATGGCTGGGGGTCATTTTGAGCCTACTCTCAGCTCTCTGCATGGTGCGGTTCGCTTGCTAGAATTTTAAAAAAAAACGGCGGGAAAAATACCGTTTCCGAAGGGCTGAGGGGCAGAGTCAACTCCCGGTCATGATCACATGATCCCAAAGTTGGAGGAGGGAATAGGCAAAACGGGTAACTTGGGATTCTGGGAACTTCTCTTTCTTAGTCTGAACGGACTTTTCCCAGTGTTTTTTTAAAACAGTAGCCCCACCAAATGCACAAACACATCCTGAAATCATATACTAAGCCAATAATAAGAGAGCACTGCTACCCACCCTAAATTTGGGGAACAACTGAAAAGATGTGGTGCAAGGGGATGAGCTCCGCTAGGGCATCCCATGTGGACGTGCCCTCACTCTCTCCTGTCCTTGGAGGGCCATCAGAGCCCTCCAAAGAGAGTAACACGGTGGAGCAATGCCTTTCATGAGTTGAAGTGAGAGCTTTGCTTCTTAAAAGACTGGTTCTTAGACAGAACCAGTTAAATTGGCCGATGATTCCCCCTCCCCTGGGCACATCCCCCTCTTACTGGTAAAAGACAGATATAGCCTTTTTAAAAAAGTTCTTCTTGTTGTTTATTCAGCAACACTGCTGCTTTTAATTCCACCCCTCCTTCGTTTATTTATTTATTTATTTCCATTTTATATGCATTACTGGCTTATCCTTGGCTCATTTCCTTATGCCCCCAGAAATGTCTGCTGCCTGCCTGCCTTCCCTCCCTCCTCCCCTGCCCGCCTCGCAGGGATGGTTTGTGTCTGGCTTTGACTCAGGGGAGAAGTCCTTCCTGCGCTCACTTGGAGTTTTGGAAGTTCCAAATCCATTTTTCAAGTGTGGAAGAAGATTCATATTAGGTTGATGATCTCTCCTCCCCAATTCATGGCATTTTGGGATTTCCTTTGAAATGGCCCCATTGAGCTGTCTGCAGGTTTAAGCCCCGCCAAAAATCAGGGGATGATGGGATTGCCTTGTACCTTGGCATGATTGTGGGTCTAGATGGCATCTGTGAGTGTGCCCACTTCCCTTTTTTTTATCTGTCCAAATGTCAGAGAACAGTCCACGTCTGCAAATGGGGTGCCCGATTTTCATAAATTCCCCAAAAATCAGGGGATGATGCGACTGCCTTGAGTCTTGGAGTGCGTGTGTATCCCTGGATAAGCTGTCATGGTGCTGAGTTTGAGGTAACTTTCTAACGTGCAAATTGACGGAGCTATCGAAAGGGGTGTGAATGGGGTGTTGGATTTTCATAAATTCCCCAAAAATCAGGGGATGATGAGACTGCCTTGAGTCTTGGCGTGCATATGTATCCCTGGATAAGCTGTCATGGTGGTGAGTTTGAGGTTTCTAACGTGCAAATTGACGGAGCTATGGAAAGGGGTGTGAATGGGGTGTTGGATTTTCATAAATTCCCCAAAAATCAGGAGATGATGGGACTGCCTTGAGTCTTGGCGTGCATGTGTATCCCTGGGTAAGCTGTCATGGTGGCGAGTTTGAGGTTTCTAACGTGCAAATTGACAGAGCTATCGAAAGGGGTGTGAATGGGGTGTTGGATTTTCATAAATTCCCCAAAAATCAGGGGATGATGGGACTGCCTTGAGTCTTGGCATGCGTGTGTATACATCCATGAGGTGTCATGGTGCCAAACTTGAGGTTTCTAACTTTCACAGAAAAAAAGTTGTATACTTTTTTAGCTTAATGCAAGCCTATGGGGGGGGGGTGAAACGGAGATCCAATCCGGATCCGGAGCTCCGCAGCGGAGCGGAGCGGACATAGGCGGAGCGGGGGTGGAGTGAAGCGGCCCGATCCGCAAATCGCAGATCTGGAAGAGAAGCGGAGCGGGGGGTCCGTGCACCCCCCTAGTGTATACAGGCTTACTGCCTCTGATACTGGAGGTAGCACATACCCTTCAGGACTAGTAGCCATTGATAGCCTTCTCCTCCAGGAATGTATGTGCAAATAGGTTGGATGGCACCGCACGGTGCCATCCAACCTATTTGCAAACTGGAGCCATTTTGCACAAAATAGCGAGGTGCCCTCTTCTGGGAAGAGAATGTTGCAGAAAGGAGCCCTTTATGCAACAATCCCTTACTGGAAAAGAGCAGCCACCAATGATGGCCACTGGAGTCTCCGTCGCCATGTGCCAAACGCTCCTCCTCTCCTCCTTGCAAGGCGGAAAGGATGCACATTTGGTGCAAAACAGCAGCAATGAGGGCGGACTGTTCCCAGGCTCTCGCTGAGCCTCAGGTGAGCTTGGCAACCAGGCTTGTCAGTGCCCCAGCAAGGTAGTCACAATATCCCTAATAGGGACTATATCTCTGTTGGGATTTAGTAGCCAAACAGTGGGGTATTGACATTCTAGTGCCACATTGGGTGGATGGTTATTCATGGTTCGCTGTTTTATTTCTAAACAGATTGCTGGTGATTTAAAGTGCATATGAGGGTTCTCATTTGCACAGAGGGAGCAGCCCTGCACTTCCCCAAAACTTCCTGAGGATTCAATGGTGATCTGCTTTATTTATTTATTTATAACATTTCTATACCACTCAATAGCCGGAGCTCTCTGGGTGGTTCACAAAAATTAAAAACATTCAAAGTATAAAACAACAGTATAAAACCATAGTATAAAATACAATATAAAAGTTAAAATGCTGGGAGAATAAAAAGGTCTTCACCTGGCGTCTAAAAGCATATAATGTAGGTGTCAAGCGAACCTCCTTTAGCCTCGGGGTGCCTGGTTTGACCTGGTGCTATTGTCGTCCGAACCATCTCCCTGTGAGTAGCCATGCATGTCGACAAAAGAAACACTCTAGTGGTGGTTTGAAAGAAACTTTACTTTAGGAATTAGTAACTTTCCATCCTAGGATAGGATGGCACATTTCAGCCATGCGGTCGGCAACCCATGAGGCAGGGAACAACAAGAAGAAGGAAGTAGAGGGAGGAGACAGGAAAGGGAAAAACAAGCATCCCAGCAATCCCTTCCCACCTTGTTCAGGTACACATTAACCCCCTGGCTCCAGGTTCAGTGACCTGTAGCCCAAGTTCTGCTAACAGGTGCCACTCCAGATTTGGGCCGAGGAAGGCCGAATCAGTACACCTCAGATTCGGGGATTCAGCCCAAGGCAGTGCACAACCCATGAAATTGTGCATTTGGGGGAGGATCTGCAGTTTTTCGGGGAGGGTTTGCAGGTTTGGGGTGGTGCACATTTTCTCAAGAATGGATTTGTGCCTTTTGGCAAGTGGGAATTTCAATTAAGGGAATTTGAGAAAAATCCCTGATGAGACTGTATTTAAAGGCCATTAAACTTTAAATACCTAGCACGGAATTGATCTGTACTTTGCAAGCATGAATGCTGTTGCACAGAATTGACCTTTGTTTTTTGGGGTCAATTACAAATTACATTAGGGTCCAGTTGGCCAAATGTGGATAGAAGTATCAAGAGACAAATAAAAATGCAGTAAATAAATGAGTGCATCCACATTTTTTAATGAATAAGTACTTGTGTATTGAGATTCGATGCTCCAACACCCTTCAGCATGAGTACGCCTCAGACAACGGAATGAAAGGCAACTGACAATCTGAGAAGCACAGATGGAACAGTTTTTACAGAACCCATACACACCTAGTTACACACTCCTCTTCCTAGGCAGAGTTGTCTTGCCAAAAAACATGCAAGCCTGCTGAAATCCTTTATAAGGCAACTTCCAATACAGTCACCTATCTGGATTGTGTTGCACATTCAAATAATTGTGGCCCGAGTTCATCACATTTACCTATAGCTTGCCTCTTTATTTCAGGCTCTGCTCATAATCAAAAGTCTCGCAATGTCATTGCTCTAAATCACCTATTATTATTATTATTATTATTATTATTATTATTATTATTATTTATTTATTTATATAGCACCATCAATGTACATGGTGCTGTACAGATTATACACAGTAAATAGCAAGACCCTGCCGCATGAGCTTACAATCTAATAAAGTTGCAGTAAACAATAAGGAGGGAAGGAGAATGCAAACAGGCACAGGGAAGTGTAAACAGGCACCGTTACATATTTAGGTGGCTACATTTGGGAAGCGGTTGATGAGTCTATCATAATAATGGGACCACTGGCTTCTTTTATTCAACTTCACAAGGACCAGCAGTGAAGTGTAAATAGGAAAATCACTATCTCTGGATGCCTGCAATGATAATTTCTTTGACAGTTGCCACGAAGGCAGCTCCAACGCTTTGGCAAAAATAAATGAAAGGCAGGTTTCTCTCAGAAGATAAACATCCAGTTGTAGTTTGGGGGAGATAAAGCCAACAATGTGGGTGTTTAGAAATGTGCCACTTATCACCTGGATGACTAGGAGAAAGGGATAGGAATTAGGGAATCAAGCCCCAAAGTGGAATAAATGTTGAAAGCATATATATATATATATATATATATATATATATATATATATATATAGTGTGTATATGTTTGGTTTATTCTCAGTGAAGACTGTAGCTGAAATGACTCCGTAAATTAACTGCCTGAGATGGTGAAATAACACTTGCTTAATATTCTGTCCCCATCCTTCATGTGTGTATTAGCTGCACTCAGCATTCATGACTTATATTTGTATTATGTTCTCTTCTCGTAAACATCTCTCTCTCTCTCTCTCTCTCTCTCTCATTGTGAACCCATCCTATCATTTCATCAGGAAACGGAATAGAGAAGGAGAAAATTTCATTACAAGTGCTGCAGCTTTGGAGATGAACTGTAGATGACTCTCATTTACCCTCGTACCCTGTTTTCAACTGAGATGAGTTTGGAAATGGAAGCATTTAGGAGGCTTCTTTTAAGAGTAATGGCATGTCGAATAATATAAACTACCAGTTATTGCCAATCTCACTTATAGGAGATTGTATTTTCTATCAGCCCAAACATTTGTCCTGAGCTCATTTGTTACTAGGTGCTCCCTGATACTCCATTTCAGTAGTTGTGGTGAGAAGTTCATAAAAGCGGGATGTTTAAGTCTCTGGAGTCTACTTCTGGCAAAGACTTTGTTCTACTTTTGGAAAAGACTTTATTCTCAGCCAAGTTATAGAATCCTCTCTAAAGCAGCAGCCGAGGCCCTAATCATGCTGAACGGTGTTGGAGCATCGAATCTCAATACACAAGTACTTCTTCTTTCAAAAAACGTAGATGCCCTCATTTATTTAGTGTATTTTTATTTGTCTCCTGATAGTTCTATCCACGTTTTGCCAACTGGACCCTAATGTAATTTGCAATTGACCCTCAAAAGCATAGGTCAATTCCATGCAACAGCATTCATGCTTGCAAAGTACAGATCAATTCAGTGCTAGGTATTTAAAGTTTAATTGCCTTTAAATATGCTCTCATCTCTGTTCACTGATCCAAGATAACAGCAAAAGAAGCTTGCAGTCTGGATAGAGAACTCCTGGGACCCCAGCTGGCCTACTAGCTAGAGGTTTCCCATATCTGTCTTAAAGACTAACAAATTTATTATATCCTAAGCTTTTGTGGACTATAGTCAATCAGGTGCATAAAGTTCTATCCTGTATTACAACACAGACATGTGTGTGTGTCCATGTGTGTGTGTTGTAAACAGTGAGGTTGGATGAAAACGAAATACATAAAGGACAGATAGTGAGCATTATCTTAACAATGCCCATTCACAAAACAATTCTTCAGTGGTAACACAGACATCTTTGCACTAATGAACTGAGTAACTCATGTGGTGTGATAAAATCCTTTGTCCCTGTTCAGGCCACATGAGACAAGAGATGAACTGTTTGCTGTTGAAATCTGACTCTGAAGTTCCTTTGTTCAATAATGACCACCTTAAGGTCAGTGTTGAAGTGTCCTGGGAGACTGAATGAATACTGTCATTCTGATGTCAGATTTGTTTCCATTAATTCGTTTGTGTATTCTTTTGCGTAAGCCTGTTTGTCCTATGTAGCATGCAGTGGCATGCAGTACAACAGTGTTCTTTACTGCAAGGCCTAAGGGCCACTGGCATCTTCTAATCACCTCAACTGTCTCTCTCTCTCTCTCTCTCTCTCTCTCTCTCTCTCTCTCTGCAGCTACTCACGCTCAGCAGTGGTTCTCCAGCTTTGTCTTGTTTTATGCTGCAGCGATCTGGGCTACTGGGGTGGGGGTGGGAGTCACTCGTCAGCTATAAGGTGGCTGGAAGGAGGGGAAGAGGAGACCACAGGAGCAATCTGCCAATGAGCTGTGGTGGTGGGGAGCTGAAGAAGCAAAGAGCAACAGGATTGGTGAGCTGCAGTGGTGCATTGCACAAGTGCTAGAGGTGGAAGGGAAGTTCAATGGGCAGGCAAGGGCCAAGTAAGTCTGTGAGCATTTGATGACCTGGTGACTGACTGATGAGGCCTTGCTTGGACAACATAAAAGTTGATGGGGAGGAGAAACCCAGAAATGCCTCCAGATGAGTCCAGTGCATAGCGTTGTTACTTGACCCAGTGGGAGGGGGGACCCCCCCACCCACAGTCTGGGAAAGCCCCCTAAGTGGCCTGAGTAATGGTGCTTGGAGTCAAACTGGCTCTTATTTGAAAAAATAATGAAGATTATTGCAGTAGTGCATTGCTGTCAGATGATGGCATATATCACATTAGGAGGTGTATGGTATGCTTCCAAGCCCTCCCTCTGAGATGTAAGACAATAAATAGGTCTGCTGTATAATCCACAAAGCTTTATTCAGCAAATAAACATCTCTTCACAACTAAAGGAAGTTAGAATGCTAAGAGCTTTTCTCTAAGCTTAATTAGGCTAAGTAAGTTAGGCAGTTGTCCTTTCAACTAAAAGGGAGAGTTTCCTGCACAGTCCAAGAACTACTTCAGCTCTTTCTTGAGAAGTCTTTGGAGTGTAGCTAGCTAGCTTGGTAGACCACCTCTCACCTGCTTACAACTCCACTCACTTGATTCTGTGGTGGACTTTGGGATCTGTTAACTCTGAAGTCCCCTCTCCCTCCAACAGAGGCTGAGTTCCCAGGGATCGGGGGAGGCTGAGCTCTGAGTCATTGGCATTCTCTCTGATAAGCTCCTGGGAAGATTCCTCCTTGAGTCCTGAACAGTCTTGGAGGATCTGCTTTCCCACTTCCTGTCTTGACTGGTAAATTTCTCCTCCTTCTTAGTCTGCTTGATCTCCTGAAATCTCTTCCCCACACTAGGGAGAATAATGTGTATGTGGCACAACCATAATAAGTACCAAGCATTAAAGCAAGTTTAGAATGTCAGCAGAAAGTTCATTGCCTACACTGAAAGAAAAGCAAGCTGGGGGAGAGAGAAAGCAATTTGTTGCATAAACTGATATAACAACTGGATGTATTTTTGTTTATATTGAGTCCTAGAAAAGTCACATCAAAATGGACTAAGCAAGCTGTAAATCCACACAGATTGTACCAGCTAACCATCTTGAGCCTATGCTTTGCAGCTGAAAGAGGATTATACATTGATTGCTATTCCTGACTTTCCAACACATTAAGGGGATCGGAAAGGGTAGAGTTGTTTTACAGCCAGTGCTATTAACTAGATAGGGATGGACAAATTAGTTCAGATGCACAAATGTGTACTTAGTTAAGGAAATAACTAAAAAAAAATTATCACATATTTCACAATAAGAGGTGTCTGTTTTTAGAAGTGCTGTGCTGAAATTTATTCCACATTATTTTCAACCATTCTCATTCTAATTGCTTTTGAAAATAAATCCAAATGAGAAGTTTGGAGAAATTCTCATGAGTTGGGTTCAGAGTTCTTGTGTCCTGTCTTTCATTGTACATTCATCTTTCTGCACCTTCAATGGAGACAAGGAACTTGCGAGCAGAGAAGGAAGTTTCTGAAATAAACACATGAACAATAGAGCTTGGGATTAAATAGGGCCTCTTTATTTAGACATGGATATTCTCCCCTCCATGAATCTGTGCGTGAACGTGTGGGAATCAGGCTTATTTCTCTTCAGGTGACTAGCCTGTCCCCAGGGTGAGCCACTCAGCTGAAACAGGGGGTCGGGAAAGCTGGCCCCCTTTCCAACCACACTTGTGTGTTTGGAGAGACCGACCCACGTCATCTCCACTCAGGCTGCACAGCTGAGTAGATGAGACAAAGAAGGTCCCCAAAGACAAACCATATCCTGGCATGAAGGCTTCAAAGCCCCGAGGAGCAGGACCTCTGGATTGCCCATCATCATAAAGGTGCGAGAGTGCTCTCTGTCCCTATCCTGACTTCCCAAAATTCCTGCACAACCCTGCCATTTATAATCAACCTATTTATCCTCCATCTCTAAAGGTTGGATCCGGTATAGAGTAGGCAAAAACCTGCCCATTGCTAACAGGCAGGGAAAATTCCTACTCAGCCCCCTCTCCAAAGAGGATGACTGGTTATTCCTATACTGGATTATAGGGAGGGTGGGTGGGACCGAAATCGAAATAGGCCAAGTGCCTCGTGGGGGTGAGCCTTTATAGCCTTGGCTCCACTCCCACCTCATGAGGCAGCACATGTGCAGCTTGTGCTGCGTTTGTTTCTTTTCTGCCTCCTCCCTGCTCGCAACAACTGGCCCCCACCCAAGCCATGCCTGCTGGGCAGTGAACGGACTTCTCTATACATAGGGAAAAACCCACAACCTTACCGGGGTTTTCATCCTCTACAGTCTTTCCACCTTCATGACATGTTTCTTTACATGCAAGCACATAATTTTGAATGGAAAACTTCCCTTCTCAGAAAGGCTCCATTGTGTTTAATGAGACACCACAATCCAGTGGTGGAATTATAGTGCAACACCATATTTACATACTGGGAATATCCCATGATATCCCAGCAATAACTTTAAATACCACATTAACCCCAATCTTTTTAAAAGTGAGTTTACTGGGGGATATTGTGGGAGATATCCTGAGCTTTGATGACATCATGCAATGGACCCACAAACTTCCATGAGTGGCCAGTCATGAACATGCAATAAATCACTCGTTTAGAGAACCTCAAGGTGTATTCACAATCACCACTCATGTACCATTTGGAAAATCATGGGGAATTTGCTGAACCCTAAAGAATGACAACTAGAACTGAGCCAAAATTTCTCTGAATACCTTTTTCTAGAAAATGACCAGATTTTTTCTTTTCTTACTGCTCTAGAAATGGCTACTTTGCAGAATATCCCCAAACTTTCTTCCCTGTTGTCTTTTTCCTCCTCCCCACACAATGCCCATTGGTACCCAAGCTTACTTTAAATTATGGTCACCACATTATAATTGTGTACAAACAGCTTTTCAAAATTCCCCACCCTATTTGTGGACAGAGAAATTGGGGAGACAGAATTTCTCCATGGGGAAGAGAAAAATTACCGACAGTTTCTCAGGGCTGGGACTCACCATTAGCAGTGGTCAATAACACAGCTGCTTTCTTTTCCTAATTTTTTCCCCCTTCCATTGCAAGTGATACCAGCATTAACCTTGCTGGTAGTTAGGGTACCATTTTACAACCTCTATGATGTTTCAGGCCTAGCTTCATTCTTGGGCATTGTGGGTGTGGGGAAGTATGGTGGGTGTCACAAAAATGGAGAATATTAATATAAAATTCTGCCAAGTGACCTTTTGTGGGGGAGAGAAGGAGAAAAAAAATCTAAGAAATTTTGTCAGAATAATGTCTGCTGAGAAATTCTACCTCAGAGCTGAGGTAGAATGCCATGTAAGGTCAACTCCCACTGTCCTCTGATTCAATTGTACCAGATGAATGGGGTGAAGGGAAAGATTAGACGTTCCTAGATTTGCTTAGAGTTATTGAGACATTTGTCTGTCACAGTACTACTCTCCCCATGACATGGAGCATGTGAAAAACTTAAGTGTCTCCCTATTACACAGCAATGCTTCCCCAACCTGTGAGGTCACAGAAACCAAACCAAGATAGCCCTTGTGCACAAATCATGTTCATGTACCAAGGAAGCTCTTTGTATTCCAGTCAACATCAGATTAATCCAGATTAGCACATGTTAAGGGCCTTTCACAAACTCAATGAAAGCCGCTAAAAAGATTTTAAAAAGTGGAATGTTCAGCTCTTTGAGCATATGGCTGAGGATTTTAGTTGCTTCAGGATGAGGTTTTTATCATGCCATTGCCCTGCCTCATTCACAGAATTGTATATCTTCATCTCATAATGACCCCCTATTTTCCCACTGTTGCTTCTGCCTTTTTTTCTTAGAACATTCATTAGGGGCACAATCCTATGACGATTCTCATAAGCCTTTGAACCCAGGAGTTGAGCAGGAGGAATGGAGGAGGGGATCTTTGCTTCCGTGTTCCTCCCACCCTGGATTTTGGATAGATGGGATTTTTTTGCCCAACTAGATAGAGCTCTGCAGAGTGGGAAGGATGTAGGCTGGGGAAGCTTGGAATACATTGTATCCTGTCTTCCCCAGACCCCTCCCTTTATCCCCCTCTCCAAGGTCACCTTTGCCATTCTCACTGCAACGATTGTGGGGAGAGGGAGCATGGACTCCTGGATCTGCGATTGGAGCACTTTCTCTGACCCAGGCATCCACATTTTCCTCCCCACACACACACAACTCCATCTAGGGGCCATAGAATTCCTCCCTATGGGAAATGATGATGATGACGACAATGATGATGATGATGCCATCCCATAGCTGAAACTCTATGGGCAGTTTTACAAAGATAAAAAACCTGAACATTAAAAACCAATATACAAAATTTAAAACCATTAAAACATAAAACAGCTAACATTTAAAACAATTTTTAAAATCTCAGCCAGGCCAAAGGTAGTTCTGGAGTCAGTTAAAACTCTACATATGCTGTTAAATGCCTGGGAGAAAAGAAAAGCTTGACCTGGCACCAAAAAGATAACAATGTTGGTGCCAGGCAGGACTCATTGGGGAGAACGTTCCATAATTTAGTGGGCCAACACAGAGAGGGCCATGTCCCTTGTTGCCATCCTCCAACCTGTACAATGCCTTCTAACCAAGTGGTATGACCCCTCTATCTGGAAGCACCCTTTGATTCACAAAGTACTGATAGTAAGGATAAGGAATGGTAAATAATCCATAGTAATTAATATATAATTAAAACTGTATGATCATGTGTAAATTCTGTTACTGGCAATCTGGGCTGCAGAAGGAGAGAACAACATAGATTCTTTATTTTTTTTTCTGTTTCTCTCAATACACAGTGGAAAGAATTTCTCTCTCCCTCTCTTCCTTCTATGTGGCTTTGTAAAGTTCTGCAACTAAGAGCATGTAGAAGAAATTTCTTGAAATATCTACTACCTGCTAGTAGCTGGCATGAAAGATAATTTAGAACCTTTGAATTTGAAAACCCTGGACATATTAAGAAAGCTGACTTTGGTTTCCAGCCTATCTTATAGTGAATCAAACCAGCTTATTCCTGAAGCACGACACGCTGCAATTCAATTTGTGCTACTTGAAACTGCAAAAGCTCTGGTAAATATTTTATTATCGTTTTTATTATTTTTTTGTAAATGAAGTGCGTAAAGGATCTAAAGAGATTATAGCCATTTCAGTATTTCTATTCCTATTTTATGATGCCTCCCCTCCATGAAACATTAGGTGAAAAATTGTGTAAAATTTATCCGTAATGTGTAATGCCAATGATACAGCACATGAAGCATGCTACCATTTGTGGGTTTCCTTAAGCAAAGTTTATGAAAATGGATTTTGCTATGTATGGGAGTCGATGTTTAGACATTGGCAAGGTATCTGAAGAATATTAAAATCCTTAATCAAAAGACAGTTACTTTCCTTGTAGATTGCAGGCGTCAGACTCTTGCCATCTTTGGATCTGGTTTTTCAAATATAGATAGGCCTAATTAATTGTTAGATTTATCATCAATATCTGAGAATGACTTTTAATTTGTAATCAAGACCGGATGTGATAGACAAATGAAAATTGCCAAGGTAGAGTAATATAACAATGCATTAACATTTCAAGAGTGTCTGAATTACGCCAGGTTCTGAGTATTATTTGAAATATCATTGCTAGATTAAGGATAAACAAGGATAAGAATTACTGCCCAATTAGCAGTAATTGAATATGCATTTAACTGCAGCAACACGAGTAGTTCGTGTTGTACCTGGCCAGCCACAGCATTGATCTTGTAATAAATTATAACCTGACATTTATATTATACAATCAAGGTCTGTCTGGGGACATTTGTCTGCAGAACTATTTTTATAGGGAGGCTCAGTGGAATTTGAAAGACTTTCAGACGGAATCATATAATCCAGAGTTTTGTTTGTTTGATTAGTGCAAATGTAAATCACCCCAAATTATAAACCAACCTGAAAACTATTCTAGGTTTTTCAGGTTGTCACTGAACACAACACAACCCCAACCCCCGCCTACCCACATGCAATAATTTGCAATAAGGATCACAAGTATAACATAGGATCCCAATAGAGCATAGTTAAGTAAACTTCTTCCCCCTCCCTCAGCATGGGAGCTTTCTTCTTATAAGGAAGGGATGCAGAATCTTGGGGCCAGGGGCCAAATCCAGTCCTCCGGAGGTCCAAATCTAGCCCAAATCTAGCCCTTCCCCTGGCCCCATTTGCTGGCCCCAGTCATCAATTGTTCTGTGTTTTCCCAGCTTTTGCAAGTCCCCCCCCATTCCCAAAAGTGTCTCTCCTAAGGCTTAACAATGAGCTGTAAGAGCTTTAAGCCCTGCCCCCTTTGCCTTTGGCCCTGCCCACCATTGGAATGTGGCCCCTGAGAGTGTCACTAATATGTAATTTGGCCCTTGGGCGGAAGAGCTTTTGCACCCCTTGTTCTATGGTGAAAACATGGCATTGATATCTCCTGCTAACTAGGGATAGATGGACTCACTTCTGGCTGGTTGTTGTGAGCACCCACCGAGCTGTCCTCAGTGCCTGCCTTCATGAGCTGAGCCACGTGAGCTGCAGGATGGCCCAATGAGTACCTGGAAAGCCACTTGTCCCCTAACTGAGCCACCAATATGAACATATTGGCAGCTCAGTTACTTCTATAATTTCCAAGTTGCGTAAATGGTCAGCTTAGAGAGGTGATGTCTGGAAACAAAGCCCTATGAGGAGAGACTGAAAGAACTGGGCATGTTTAGCCTGGAGAAGATAAGATTGAGGGTAGACATGCTAGCACTCTTCAAATACTTAAAAGGTTGTCACACTTTTTATCCAGGATCTCTTCTCGATCATCCTAAAGTGCAGGACACGGAATAATGGGCTCAAGTTAGAGGAAGCCTAGATTCTGACTGGATATCAGAAAAACTTCTTGACTGTTAGAGCAGTACGATAATGGAATCAGTTACCTAGGGAGGTTGTGGGCTCTCCCACACTATTATTATTATTATTATTATTATTATTATTATTATTATTATTAATTTATTTATATAGCACCATCAATGTACATGGTGCTGTACAGAGTAAAACAGTAAATAGCAAGACCCTGCCGCATAGGCTTACATTCTAATAAAATCATAATAAAACAATAAGGAGGGGAAGAGAATGCAAACAGGCACAGGATAGGGTAAACAGGCACTGGGTAGGGTAAAACTAACAGTATAAAGTCAGAACAAAATCAAGTTTTAAAAGCTTTAGGAAAAAGAAAAGTTTTTAGCTGAGCTTTAAAAGCTGCGGTTGAACTTGTAGTTCTCAAATGTTCTGGAAGAGCGTTCCAGGCATAAGGGGCAGCAGAAGAAAATGGACGAAGCCGAGCAAGGGAAGTAGAGACCCTTGGGCAGGCGAGAAACATGGCATCAGAGGAGTGAAGAGCATGAGCGGGGCAATAGTGTGAGATGAGAGAGGAGAGATAGGAAGGAGCTAGACAGTGAAGAGCTTTGTAGGTCAACAGGAGAAGTTTATATTGGATTCTGAAGTGAATTGGAAGCCAATGAAGAGATTTCAGCAGTGGAGTAACATGGTCAGAGCGGCGAGCCAAGAAGATGATCTTAGCAGCAGAGTGGTGAACAGAAACCAACGGACTGATGTGAGAAGAAGGAAGGCCAGTGAGAAGAAGGTTGCAGTAGTCCAACCAAGAAATAACCAATGCATGAACAAGCGTCTTGGCAGAAGAGACAGACAAAAATGATCGAATCCTGGCAATATTATACAGGAAAAAACGACAGGATTTAGCTACTGCCTCAATATGAAGAATAAAGGAGAGCGAGGAATCAAATATAAAGCCAAGACTACGAGCTTCCTTGACTGGAATAAGTGTAACATCATTGACAGTAAGAGAGAATGAGAGATGAGGAGAAGGTTTAGGAGGAAAAACAAGCAATTCAGTCTTTGCCATATTAAGTTTCAAATGACGATGAAGCAACCAAGCTGAGATATCTGAGAGACATGCCGAGATACGATCGTGAACATCAGGAGAAAGATCCGGAGAAGAAAGATATAATTGTGTATCATCGGCATACAGATGATATTGGAGGCCATGAGATTGAATAAGATTACCCAAGGGCAACATGTATAAAGAAAACAACAGCGGACCAAGCACCGAGCGGACCAAGCACTAGAGGCCTTCAAGAGGCAGCCGGACAGCCATCTGTCAGGGATGCTTTAAGGTGGATTCCTGCACTGAGTAAGGTGTTGGACTTGACAGCCTTATAGGCCCCTTCCAACTCTACTATTCTATGATTCTTTATATGCAACATTAAATGCGTAAGTGGCAATGGCTGGGCAAGCAAGGTCCAGGGCCCCAGGAGTCCATCAGATTCCAGACCCAATAGAGTGCCCAGCCATCCCTACTGCTAGCTCAGTAAAAATGTGCCTAAATAAGGCTGTCAGAAGCATCATCTGTTTGGAAGCCAGTGAGCCTTTGGAGTGAATTAGGCTGTGGGTGGCCACTTTAATGGTGACTTGTGTAAGCCTTCTTTCACCTTGGGGTGCACCTCACATGTGTACCCTACACTTCTCATCCCCCTTTCATTTATTGCATCTATCTGTTTTGACTTAAGTATAAACCTGTGAGGCCCTACTAACAAAGCATAGCAGTGGATAAATCTGTTAGGCCTTAGCTAGACCTAAGGTTTATCCCAGGATCGTCCCGGGGTCGTCCCTGCCTGCTCTCGGGATCCCCTGTGTGTCATTTACATGAACAGGGATGACCCCGGGACAGTCCTAGGATAAACCTTAGGTCTAGCTAAGGCCTCAGTTTCAATTTCTCCCTTTTAAAAAATAAATAAAAAATCTTTCCATCCCAGATATGAGGAAATTTGTGAATTTGTTAATTCTTACATA
This sequence comes from Elgaria multicarinata webbii, assembly GCF_023053635.1. Lineage (NCBI taxonomy): Eukaryota > Metazoa > Chordata > Lepidosauria > Squamata > Anguidae > Elgaria > Elgaria multicarinata. The sequence goes on along the minus strand of NC_086172.1, from coordinate 71,165,409 downwards.
TATAAAAATAGTACAGCTATCCCAGTGCAGAGAGGACCATGTTGTACCTGCCTGCCATAGAGTTATTAAAGATGAAGAGCCTGACAGAAAAATGATATGGCAGCCCTAGTTAAGTCTAATGTGGTTGACTGCACAGGGAAGCAAACTTTTTTTTTTTTTTTAAAAAAAAAAAAAGCTAATCATTTATAGCTTTTGACCTGGATGAACAAATGTGTCCATTTCACTTTCTCCTGCATGCATTTTTCCCAGTCATTATCTCCTGAATATGGAGAAATTTGTGGATTTTGTTTAATTCTTTTCAAAAACAAACTGAAATGAAATTCTCACCATCCATAATGAAATACCCACTCAGTCCATCAAGGGTGCCGAGTCAGGCAAGGCACGGCTTTTCTCCAAGAGAAGAAGCCTAACATTGCTGTTTGACCCCCAGGGTACCTAGTTAATCCTATACTACCAAAAATCAGCTGAGTTGTCACGTTGTCACTTCACCCACTACTCACTTTGCACATCTCTATTGACTGGCTGACACAAGGCATCACTTTCTCAAGGAGATGGAGTCAGAGGCCTCAGCTAGACCTACCTGCTATTGCGCGACAGAGAGGTGAAGATCTCACAATGTTTTTATCGCCCTCTGTTTACACGTGGTGCATGATGGCCTCGGAAGGAGAGGACGTCACACCCGCCATTTTGTGTTTTTTTAAAGAAACAGAAGATGCGCACGAGCACTCGTGAACAAAAGATAAGTTTTTTAAAAAAATTTCCCGCTCCACCCCCACCCCCGATGGGTGCAGAGCTCCTGAGGAGCTCTGTGCCCCATGCATAGGTCCCAGCTCCTTGCTAGGAACCACAAGAAACTTGGACAAACCACGATGCCCACCCCCAAAGCAGGCCTAAAGTGTAGGGCGATATCCCAGGGCAAGGGAGAGATCATCCCTCCCTGATCCCAGGATCCCCTGTGCGTCATGTGAACGCACAGGGATGATCCCAGGGATCACCCCGGGAATTCGCTCCAACTAGCTAAGGCCAGAGTTCCCCACATCATAAATTGCATGAGAAGGAGCATTGTTAAATGAAAGCATTTGTATGTTCAGTGTCCAGTACAAGTTATATTACTAGGATTGGTTGTCTCATTGTGAATTGGCCACCAGTTATATGGCACACGAAACGTACTCTAGATGAGTCATTCCATTTGAATCAGTCCTTAATGTTTTGAAACTTTTCAGGTCAGTGAGCCACTTTGTATGGTGGGCAGTGAGTGCAAACACCTTTCCCCTGTGTGTATATATTGGATTCCATCCAACATCATCCAATTGGATTACTGCAATGCGTTATACGTGGGGCTGCCTTTGAAAACAGTCCAGAAACTTCATATGATACAAAACAGGGCAGCCCGCCTAATAACAGGGACTGGCCGGCGAGATCATATCACACCAGTCCTTCTACAACTTCATTGGCTGTCAGTCCAGGTCCAGGCTCGATTCAAAGTGCTGGTATTAACATTCAAAGCCCTAAACGGTTTGAGGCCAAGTTATTTGAAGAAACGCCTCCTCCCATATGTGCCTGCCCGGACCTTAAGATCATCCACAGGGGTCCTTCTCCGTGAGCCCCTGCCAAAGGAAGTGAGGCAGGTGGCTACTAGAAGGAGGGCTTTTTCTGCTTTGGCACCCCGGTTGTGGAACGAGCTCCCCAGAGAGGTTCGCTTGGCACCTACATTGTTTTCTTTCTGTCGCCAGCTGAAGACCTTTTTATTTTCTCAGTATTTTAACACCTAATTCAACTTAAATTTAAACTTTGCTGTTTTAATCTCATATTTTAACCTATATTAATTTTTGCTGTGTGGTTTTATTCTGGTTGTGCTTTTTATATTCTTTTTTGTATTTGTGTTTTAAATTTGTTGTTTGTTTTTATGCTCTTCATGGTTTTAATTTTTGTGAACTGCCCAGAGAGCTTCGGCTATTGGGCAGTATAAAAATGTAATAAATAAATAAATCAGGCGGCCCATATCATCATGAGGTGAAGCCCTGCCACCAAGTCCCACCCCTTTCCCCATCATCAACCCCTACTTCCTCCCCAGTGCCCAATTTAGGGACTCTGCCAGTTTTTCCAACTGCCCTGGCCACCCCTTTGAGAAGCAGCTCCTCCAAGAGCCAACTGAGTCACATGCCAGCTTTGCCCACTGCTCCTCATGCCCCTTTGGACAAGTGAACATCACCACTTCTGAGGCTCTGCACGTTGGATGCGACGGCCTGTTTGGAGGGGACATACGGTGAGAAACATCCTTTCACTGCAGCTCTAGAGATTTTTTTAAAAATACATTTCAAATAAGGTCTTTGGGTGTGAACAGGTAGGCCTCGCTCGCCAAGTGTTTGCAGACAGAAATTGACCTTGTATAATTCACCACAGCACGTCAGTAGAAAGGCTAAGTGCAAATCCGGGAAGCATGTCTCTGAGTTCCTCCCCTTCTAAATGCTAGACCACATCCCCTGCTTATCCAAATGGCTCTATCTGCCACATACAGATGGATGCAGAGCCCTTGAAGGTGAGAGATAAGGAAGAAGGAAAGGTTCCCCGAGAGCGGAGGGAGAGAGATGCAAACGATTTGTTTAACTGAAAGCAGGAGTGACATCAAGAGGAACAGGGATGGAAGGGAAGGGGGACTCAGAGGAGGGCAGGCATCTCTTGCAGCACCTGCGCTCATTAGCTCCTGCTAGAGAGACATTATGACAATGTACGTTATAAGATGACATACAGCCTGGAGCACAATAGCTGCCAAAGGATTTGGACTCGGAAATAAATGCACACTGGATTACACTGGTTTATCTCTGACCCATCCCGCCGCTCGCTTCCCGAAAGGAAAGAGAAATCACAAAAGAGGGAGTGAGAGACAGAGGCTCAACAAAATAGGCAAGCTTTACTAAAACCACACAGTACTAAAGAGCTGCCCTAAACACCCATCAAATGCAGTGAGCAGTTTGAAAAATGCCACATTTGCTTATTCATGCGTAAATAAGCAAAATTTGAGCTTGTGAAAGTCCACCTCAAATCTTATTCTGACTTGTGTGTAGATCAGATTGAGAGCTTTGTATTTTTTTTCCTTCACACAAAAAAAGTGTATGATTTCATACACATTTTCCAGATGTACATATCAATTGCATATATTTTTAATGTACACATAGTTACGTACTTTTTTTTTAAAAAAACTATTTTTTGGCTTTAACGTATCAGAACCTGGATTCTGCATTGCAGCCGTGGTTTGTTTAAATTATTGAGGATATTTTGCACCACTGTATTTCTCACTCCTTTCCATGCTTTTTTGAAGAACACATTTTTTATGCACACTGTTTAAATGTATGCATTTTCAACGTGTTGTTGTTGTTGTTGTTATGAGAAACTAGGGTGACCATATGAAAAGGAGGACAGGACTCTTGTATCTTTAACAGTTGCATAAAAAAGGGAATTTCAGCAGGTGCCATTTGTATATATGGAGAACATGGTGAAATTCCCTCTTCATCACAACAGTTAAAGCTGCAGGAGCTATACTAGACTGACCAGATTCAAAAGAGGGCAGGGCACCTGAGGCTTTAACTGTTGTGATGAAGAGGGAATTTCCCCAGGTTCCCCATATATACAAATGACACCTGCTGAAATTTCTTTTTCAATACAACTGTTAAAGATACAGGAGCCCTGTCCTTCTTTTCATATGGTCACCCTAGAGAAACACATTACAAACTTGGAAATGTAAAGACTTTGACCTCAGATTGTGTTCGTGTAGGGTGACCATATGAAAAGGAGAACAGGGCTCCTGTATCTTTAATAGTTGTATTGAAAAGGGAATTTCAGCAGGTGTCATTTGTATATATGGGGAACCTGGTGAAATTTCCTCTTCATCACAACACTTAAAGCTGCAGGTGCCCTGCCCTGCCCTCTTTTAAATCTGGTCACTCTAGTATAGCTCCTGCAGCTTTAACTGTTGTGATGAAGAGGAAATTTCACCAGGTTCTCCATATACACAAATGACACCTGCTGACATTCCCTTTTCTATGAAACTGTATAAGATACAGGAGCCCTGTCCTCCTTTTCATATGGTCACCCTAGAAGTTCATGTCCATGTTTGGTTCCAAGAAGAATATACCAGTTAAATTCTGGTCAGAAATGAGCTGAAACAAATTTCTCATATATCCTTTATCTTTGCTGCAGAGAATGTTTTGATTAGGACTAAAAACACTTTCTTTAACACATCAAACCACATGCTAATGTGCAGATTTGTTGAGAATGAACAGAATAATTCCTCATTTGGCTAAAAGCCTGATAATTAATTAGTTAATAGAGTTTGGTCTGGGCAGTCCTAATTGGTTTTATTATGACTATGATTGTCAACAGCTAAAGCAATAACAACTTTGAATAGAGAGCCCCAACAGTAGGATGAGAGCAGCAATGACAAAATGTGCTAATAGGGTAATGTGAGTGCTGAGAGGAATACCCATTTACTTATCCGTTTACAATCCTCTCATATACTGAAAGCTAAATCACAGATGACATATTGAAGGGGATGTCTTTACGGTGCTGCTTTGGTCGCTTGCGTCTACAAAACCCCACATCATTGCAGTTGTAGAGTGGGAATGGTTAATCGTCATGCAAGGAGGGAGTGCAGACTTTCTGGTGGCCTTTCGGCTTGTCAAGCCTACCCTCTGCCCTGCCTTCCCACGTTCAAAGCAACCTACTGTGGGCGAAGAAATACAGTGGTGCCCTCAGGGCAAAGGAAAAAGTCACATTACATCTGAGACATTTTAAATGTGCAGTTGGGGAAAAAGCCTCGTGGTGGCTGCAAGTTGGTGGCTGCATCAAATAACCAATGCAGTGCCACTGCACAGCCAACTCAGGGTAAATAGGGCATATAGACAGCCCTGAAGAAGGAAAGATAATGTTTTAAAACAGTAACACAACCAAACAAGTCCCATTCAGTTTAATGGGACTTATTCCCAAGTAAGTGATTGTAGCAGCCTTCCCCAACCTGATGCCCTCCAGAGGTGTTGGACTACAACTCCTGTAATTCCCAGTCAGCACGGCCTAATTATGGTGGTGGTAGTGCAACACTTCTGGAATGCATCAGGCTAGGAAGGGTGTAGGACTGCAGTCTACCTCTATGTTTAATTTCCTGTACATTAGCTAGTCTTCACAGGTAAGATTTTGTTCTTTCAAAAGAAGTCAGTTTTAGTGAGTAAAAAATAAGTTCTAAGAATTGTAAGCTTAATCTAAAATTCACCTGTCAAACAAGGGAGAGACAGATTTCCCCCATTCTGTTTCTGAAATCTTTTGCAGTTCTGCTGTCTTCCACTTTTCCACAGATACGTTTAAAACACACACACACAATTTCACAATTGGGGCATGCAGTTTGCTCCACTGCACATTTCACTGTGAATCCCAGTTTGTATACTAATATGTGGTATATGTATCATATTATTAACACTTAGTCCAGAAAGGCAGTTTATAAATATTTGAATAACTACTGCCACAGAAGCCTCCACTCACCATCCTAAAACACCAGTTTTTCCCTACAGTTTCCCCTCTTCCATCCTTAGACACCAAGCCCTGGTCACCACATCATGCTCAGCACCTGTAGTCATTTTAATGAGGGGTGGTTCTGACAGTCAGCCAAACAAGATGTAACCCAGGTCATCTACAGTATGAAAATAATTTCCTGTAGTTTTCTTTAAAAACGTTAATAGCAGCCATTGGGCAGGAGAATTTTGGTATCACTGTGGAGGAGAGTTGGCACCATCATTCTTAAGATTAGAATGTAAGAATACAAGAAGAGCCATACTGGGTCAGAACAAGAGTCCATCTAGTCCAGCACTCTGTTCACACAGTGGCCAGCCAGCTGTCAACCAGGGAACCACAAGCAGAACATGAGTGCAACAGCACTATATTCCCCAGCAACTGGTGTACATAGGCTTACTGCCTCTGACATTGGAAGTAGCACATAGCCATCAAGAGTAGTAGCCATTGATAGCCTTCTCCTCCAGGGATTTATCCAACCCCCTTTTAAAGCCATCCAATTGGTGGTCGTCACTACATCTTGTGGTAGCGAATTCCAGGGTTTAACTATGTGCTGTGTAAAGAAGTACTTCTTTTTATCTATCCTGAATCTCCCACCAGTCAGCTTCATGGGATGAGCCTGGACTCTCCCTATCCACATTCTCCACACCATGCATAATTTTGTACACCTCTATCATGTCTCTTCTTACCCTCCTTTTTTCCAAGCTAAACAATCCCAGCTGTCCACTCTAAAGCTGCTATTTGCCTCCCAGCGCAAACATACGGATACCCAGTATTCCACTGAATGATTTTATATGCTGGGGACAAGTAACGTAGAAGATCTGTGACTGTTAGCATTCCCTTCCTTTAGGCTCCTTGGAGATCTGGCTGACTACTACTAGAAATGCTGTAGGTGGCAGAGGCCTTAGCTAGACCTAAGGTTTATCCTGGGGTCCCGGGGTCGTCCCTGCCTGCTCCCAGGATCCCCTGTGTGTCATGTACATGGACAGGGATGACCCTGGGACAATCCTGGGATAAACCTTAGATCTAGCTAAAGCCAGACACAGTCTGATCTTCTTATAATCTTAACAACATTAACAAAAAGATTTGATTTTCTGGCAAGCAAATAATATAGAATATGCTAGATTTCTCTTGCATAGTAGCTTTAAATAATACAGCATCAGATCTTGAGTGGCTTCCATGCATCATATCCACATATGCCCAAGTTTTTTATGTGAGTTTTTTTCTTTCAACACTTCTCTTCAGCAAACTCCCAAACTGTTATTTAATCCTTCTCCTTTTCTGTCTAAAAATCACATGTTGGGGCTGGGCATAGGAGCTACTAACAGAAAAACCATATCTTATTAAACTATTTACTGGTTTCTTGGAATTCAGTGCAAATCGATTTTTAGAGCCCTTATGACAGCCAAAAGACTGACATTACAACACTGGAAGGATTTTCCGAGCTCTTATGACAGCCAAAAGACTGACATCACAACATTGGAAGGATAAATGTTCCCCTCCCATAATGCAATGGACTGAGGACTTAACAACGCTATAAACATTTGAACAGGTTGTATATAGCTGCCACTCGTGAGAAGATAAATATATGGATATTTGGTTTGATTTTCTTGAAACTTATGCATAATTCCCTTCCTCCCCGCTTTTAAAGAAAGTTGTACTTGATGGAATATTGATATTTCTAAGAACGTAATTTCTTGTTCCTTTTTCATTCTTCCTTTCATGTTTTTTTTCTGTTTTGTTAAATTCAGAATAAAATAATAGTAATAATAATAATAATAATAATAATGATGATGATGATGATGATGCTACAAAAAGTCTGGTGTAGGTGCATACTTGTTATAAATTTTCAGTCCACATATCATGTTATTGGATGAAGGGCATTTCGTTTATACTAACATTTGCACATTATCTTTTCTACCAGTGACTTCAAACTCCCTCTTTGCTATGTAAACAATCTTCAAATAGGATATTGCACTATGAAAGTGGTATGAAAGCAGTATATAAAAGGCAGGAACCACACTACTGCTTTATGGCAGTATTGAAGTGCACTGACAACTGCTGGGGCCCATTGACACATACTATATACCGCTTTCATAGTGCTATATCCTGCTTGGCGTGGCTACTGCCTTTTATATACCACTTTCATACCACTTTCATAGTACAATATCAAGCTTGCTGTAGATTAGGCCATTGACAACGGGTAAGCACATTCCAGTGAGTTACCACTTGGTAAATGCTTTTCTTCATTCACCCTCGGCTGCCTTGAGCTTAATGCCTGCAAAAAGTGATATGATACCATCTGAATCACCCCTGCAATATTATCAGCCATCCAGAATGTGTATTTCCAAAGCAATCTATATTATTGCTGCAGTTACAATATGCAGTTCCTTGGTTTGGATGTCATTGAAGCATAAAATGTAATTAAGCATAAAAGATCATAAAATCATTTCAATTGTGCATGTATTTTTGGATCATTCGAATGAGCTAAATGCAATAGTCTCTATGGCATACTTTGGTTTCTTTACCTACCCCTTTTCATATCTTTTTAAGTACTTCCCCAATCTAATTGTGATGTGCAATGATATGTAATGTTAAGTAATATTTTTTCAAGTTGATACAGATCCACATTTACGGGAAGTAATATTGATGTGTCAGTGAAAGACAGAAACATTAATTCTGAAGAACCTTCTAGAGATAAGCTTATCTTGAGGCCAATGCATGCCTACATTTACATTCTTTAAAGAATGAATGTTATTAAAAAAGAACCATATTAGCTACATTAGTTCAGTGGCAGAACTGAAAACTTTGTAAGGACACTCTGAATTTTGAAGTTCTGAAATAACCATTTGGGTATATATTCAGCTGTTGCACTGAAAAGTTTGAAGTTGTGCAGAGAAGTGTTTGCTAAAACTGAGGCATAGCTTTGGGAGATGGAAGAAATTAGTTGTTTTGTAAATTGATAAGTTCTTACCTAATTTGTGCCTCTCTGACCCAAACATCAAGCTGAATACAATTTGTGAGTTTACAATCCAATTTATGCATGCACCCAAAAATATTCAAAAGATACGTACATGAAAGGTGCATGAAAAATGCATCGATTTGAACAATGCACAGAGATGACCTGTAGTTAATGAGGGGGGAATGCATACTTTTCTAAAATGCACACCAAAAATGTGTACATTTGGGGGGGGGGGGAATCTGTGCAGGGGGTGGGAAGCTCACACTTTTTTTTACATAGCTGAGTTATAACAAGCTTCGAGGTGGAAATCAGAAAACCTCAACAAGCTTAAATTTTGCTGATTTCCATACCTCTATTATAGATAGAGCTTTTAATGATCAGAGGATTAAATTGCTAGATTATACAAATTTTCTTTTGTTTTCTGCATTCTAGCGTTTGCCTATTTACCCCGTTCATTTGGTAGCTGTATTGATACTCAATGGATCTTGCTTCTAAGCTGTGTGTGTTTTTAGGATTACTGTTTAGAGCTGTGTCAAGCTTTCATGGAATGATTCTTGCATTGAATCAGTCCATGAACTTTTTTGTTTCAGCAGGCTTTTGGAACTATACTGGACTTGTGTTAATGCATTGGATCCTCCCCCCCCCCTTTTAACCTGTTACAGTTCTTAAAAATTAAACATGTTTTTAATTTTACTGTAGGTTTAATTCTATTTTAAGTTTTGTGGGAAATAATAATAATAATAATAATAATAATAATAATAATAATAGAAACTTGCTTGTTTTTGAAAATGTAGGGACTTTCATTGAATCAAGAAGCATATTATACACAACCCCACACCCCACACCCCTCCAAAAAACCCTTTTAGCTATCTAGCTGGGCAGTTTTCCAGCCTTAGAGCCAAATAATCCCTTAACTATTTCTGAAGGGACATGCTTGAAGAGGGGACATGCTACCCAAGGAATGCCCAAGTAAGCCAGTCCTAAAAAACGAAGAAAACCTCCAGAGAGCGATATTGTTTGATTGAATGATTGGAATTAGACAGCACTCTTCAACTATATTTATCAGGGCATCTTACAACAGAATGCTTAAAATGTCAGAGAGCAATCCTAACTGGGGAGAGGGAGGGATGGTGGACAGCCTGAAACTCCAAAAGCCCTTTCAGTTTGCTTTGGTGACTGTGTGTGTGTGTGTACACACCGCACACACAGGGAGAGATAGGTTTGCTTTTTGTAATTTCCATTCCAAAGGTTGACACTGATGTAGGTAAAGGGCATGATCCATAAATGTGATGGAAGGAGGAGCAAGGGTGCTTTGGATCCAGCAGATCCAATGCCACTCCTAGCCCACCCTCAGAGAACTCCAATTTAGTGTCTATTGCTGTTGGTTCTTGGTATATAAGGAGACTCCAGGGCAGAAAGGCCACAGTGAAACTCCTCTTCATATGGAGAAGGATACATCTGACCCACTGTAACCACCCCCAGTCATTCTTTGACATGAGTTAGGGTTCCTCTGCAATACATTAAAATAAACCCAAACTAGCAACTTTGTAAAAACAGCATCCAAATAAAACAGGTCAACAAAGGTTAAACAAACTTTGTTTGGACGTCCCTGACAGCTGGACAACCATCTGTCAGGGATACTTTAGGGTGGATTCCTGCATTGAGCCGGGGGCTGGACTCGATGGCCGTGTAGGCCCCTTCCAACTCTGCTATTCTACGATTCAAACAAACAAAGCCCGTGAAAATAAAAGGTCTTCACCTGGCATTGGAAAGACACAAAAGAAGGTATCAGATGAGGTTCTCTGGGGAGAATATTTCAAAGCTAGGGTGCGACCACTAAAAAGGCTCCTTGGTAGTCACACATTGTACCTCAGAAACCCATAGAAGGACCTCTGAATAACATCTTAAAGTACAGGCATGCATATGTGGAACAAAACACATTAAAAACAGAACTCGCTTGTTCAGAATTGTGTTAGGGAAATGCATAAATAACAGAGTTTTTTGATCCAAGTGAAAATAAAAAAATACTCTCAAAATTATGGATTTCTATCATGAAAGAAGCAGACAAAATTGGGTACAATGACAGAGAACACCATCACTATGTGTAGAATTATATTTACATCTTCTAGCAATGAGGTTTATCAGTAGTGCAACATATGGTTGATTAGATTTATTTTAAGATTTATCTTAAAGCATTTAACATTAGAGATTTAACACTAAAGCAATTTGTTTGGTGGGGAGGAACAAAGGCCATGATCCAGCCAATGTAAAACACTGTTAAGTCCCTTTGAGTTCAGTTGGAGAAAATTAAGCACATGATTAATTTGCCCATTGACATCACAGATCTTAAAAGATTGTGCCCATACTTTTTTTTCCATAGGGCAAATTGTTCCTTCGACCAGCACATGCATTTCTGTAGCAAGAAGCTCTTTTCAATAAATGCCATGCCAGAAGGCAGAGCTGAAGACATTATTGCCAAGCCATTGGATTCAGTAAGCAGGCTGCTTAGAGTTGCAGCACGTACAATAAAAAAAATGGATGTTCTTTTTTGTCATGGGGAATTTTCATCAGAAGGAAATCTCTGAATGGTCCTTTAGCTGGTGAGATGAACTAAGATGAACTATAATTTTGACAGATGTGACTTTTAACAAGGAAACAAAAGTGCAATTGTTCACCTTAAAAAATATATCAAAAAATCTCCATCCAGACATCTTTATAACAGGTCTTCTTGTTTGGCTGAAGAAAAACCAGACAGCCAAATAAAATATTCTCCAACTGCAGATTTGTTTACAACGTAAATTAAAAAGAGTAAATATTAAAACAATGCATTTGAAGAATTCAAGTCAAAGACAATAGGGTGCTTGATGGATTTAAAATATTGAGAATGATATTTTTATATGCATCTCTTAGCTTTTGCTGCCTAGTGTTTCTTGGGCATGGGTAGGTGTGTGCACTCATATGTACAGAAAGGTTTGACTGGTCCTTTTAAGAAACACTTGAGCCCTGTGATAATATCCCAGATTTCAATTCATGAATAGCCAAGCAGGATTGTACCCACTAACTCAGTCCCAAGCTCCAAGCCTCGATTGGTTCTTCTGTACAGAGCCTATATGCATTCAAATTCATATTTTAAGAGTGCAGTCCTAGGCATGTTTAGACAGAAAGAAGTCCTACAACTGCAAGCATGCTTCATGTTGCAAGTTGTAGAACTTTTTTCTGTCTAAACTTCTATATGATTGCTCCTAAAAATGTCATTGTGCGGATGGAGAGTGGGTGAGTGGGTAGAATTGGATGGAACTGTTGGTTTTGCCTTCTCCTGTGTTCAAAATGTTAAAAAACCCAAGTTCTCTCCATCCCATTTATGAAGAAATGTGTGGATTCTGGTAAATTCCCATTAAACAATTGACCAAACAAAATTTTCACCCATCCCTACAAGTGGAAGCCAGGCTGCTCTAGCATCCATACACAGGAGGAGAGAAGATTGAGGGGAGACATGATAGCACTCTTCAAATACTTAAAAGGTTGTCACACAGAGGAGGGACAGGATCTCTTCTCGATCATCATGGAATAATGGGCTCAAGTTACAGGAAGTCAGATTCCAGCTGGACATCAGGAAAAACTTCCTGACTGTTAGAGCACTACGACAATGGAACCAGTTACCTAGGGAGGTTGTGGGCTCTCCCACACTAGAGGCATTCAAGAGGCATTCAAGAAGCAGCTGGACAACCATCTGTCAAGTATGCAGTAGGGTGGATTCCTGCATTGAGCAGGAGGTTGGACTCGATGGCCTTTTAGGCCCCTTCCAACTCTACTATTCTGATTCTATAATTCTATGATTATCCCCAAATTTCATATTGTCTACGCAGGGCTTAGTTGCTTTCTCAAAACCTCCTTCAATGGAAATCCTACAAAATGACCAAGATATGCTATCCCTAATAGAAAGGCAGGAAGTGTGTGTGTGCTGGAAAAGGATGTAACAATGGTCTTCTCCAATCAATGCTGCTATCAGAAATAGTAGAATTCTGTAAACAGGCTCTCATGTTTTCAAAAGTGGGTCAAAAATAACATTCATGTCTACTTAGAAACAAGCTTCATTGAGTTTAATGAGGCATCTCCCAGAAAAGTAGGTAGCGGATTACAGGCAACCTACCTAGGACTAAGCCCCAATGAACTCAATGAGACTTACTTTTGGACAGACATGTACAAGATTGTACTGTTAGCATCTTCATTCCTCCATTATTTTTCCTTAACCCCTTCTTCATTTCTCCTCATTAGTCAGTTTATTTATATAAATTGTGTGGAGCCTCTTTCAGCATGAGGTTAGAATTCATTGTCAAGCTCTTGGGGCCACATTTCAGTGGTGGGTGGAGCCAAAGGTAAATGGGTGGGGCTAAAATCCCAAAACTGCCAGCATATTTTAGCTTAAACCTCTTACTGACAGAAACTACGCCTTTAGGAGAGCCACTTCAAGCCTTTGAGAATAGCAAAACAAACAAACAGCACAAAAGTTGGGAAACCACAAACAATCGGGGACGGGTGTGTGTGTGTGTAGCCATTTGAGGAACCTTGGAGGGCCAGAATGGGAGCCCAGGTTTACATTTTGGGGAACAGGCAGAGTTAACCCTTTGTTTTGTACAGTGGACTGCCTTGTTTCCATTGCTTAAGAAGGAACAACAACCGCCACAGATATTGGGGAGGGGGAATGTCCTCAGAGAAGATCGTAAAGTAGGCAGCTGGCCTGGCCTGGCCTGGGAATAAAGACTGCTCCTTCTTCTACTCAATAGATTAAGCTTTGTCTCCTCCTCTTCTCTTCCTCCTCTGCCCCAATTCTCTACTTTTAGGATAATTAATAAGCCCTCTAAATAATACACTACTCTATACATGAAAGATGAGCACTGGAATCAAATCTGTGCTGACAAGACACAGCAGGCTCGTTGAGTTTTAAGGTTTATCCTCATAAATAAAAAGGTTCTTACAGTATTCTTTGTGGGATAAAATGTGGCTTCTTACACCTTGCTTTGAACTGCTTGGATTATCAAATTTAGTACTGGCTTTAGGGATGTCAAAGAAATTTGCAATGGATTCAAATGAGTTCAGATTTATATGAGTCCAACCCACAGATTCCACACTGGACTGTCTTTTCCCAAGTGGTGTGAAGTCTACAGACTTGCAGAATGTTTATTTTTTTAAAAAAAAAACCTCTGCGAATTGTACACAAATTTAGTCAGACTAAGAAGAAACAATAACACTGACTAAAAACGTGTATTTCCCCACATAGGCTAAACTGTGATAATGTGGATTTCGGGGAGATTTGCATGCGCAAACACACACACACACACATACAATATTTTGGTGATATTTGACAAAATTTGCATTAACTAATGTGCCTTAGCGCTAATCCGCAGCAGTTAATGCGGATTAGCACTATTGAGCATTAGTTAATGCGGATTAGTGCTAATGTGCATTAGTGGATGCAGATTAGCGCATTTGTACAGTTGTAAATTAGCACAAGTAGAACAGAATTCTACAAAAAAATTCGATTCCATCAATGATCAGACAATGGAACAAAAGATGCTTAACAATGCATGAAACACAGATAAATGGATGTAACAAAATCCATACATGCCTAGCTGGCAAGGAAGAAACATGATTCTCCCTTGTTCCTGCTGGAGCCATGGCCATCAAGCTTGCTCACATTTCAATTGTGTGTAGCATTTCTCCTTCTTCCCCCAAATATATTTGTCTCAAGATTTTTACTAGGGATTTGCTCCGCTCTGATTAGAACCGGAGAATCAGAAGCGAATTGGCCTGCTCCGCCTTGCCCGGAGGCGGAGTAGAAGCGAACCAGGGTCCTGAAGAAGCATGGCAAAGAGAAGCGGCCATAGGAGAAGCGCTTCTCTTTTCGCAGAGCGCTCCGCCTGCCATTTTGGATAATTTCGCCCATAGGATTGCATTGCGGAACAGAATAGGGGATAACTGTGTTGTTTTTGAAGCTATCTTTCTGAAACTTCTTGTGCTTAGAGAGTCGTGGCTGGGAGTCATTTTGAGCCTACTCTCAGCTTTCTGCGTGGTGCGGTTCGCTTGCTATAATTTTTTTAAAAAAATCGGGTAAAAAAAGCGGGAGAGGGTAAGCGGCGGGGTTTTTTTTTAGCGATGACAGGCACATTCAACTCCCAATCCTGATGAGAATTGATGACCTCATGAAGCATCCTCCAATCCCAGCGTTGGGGGATTGGAGGATGCTTCATGAGTCTAAGGCAGAGCCACCCTGAGAGCTTTCTCCTTTCAGTCTCTTTGTGGGTTGTAGTTCGTGGAGAGAGGAATTAGTTTATAGGTGCTGCTGCTGTGTTTGGAGTTGGAGGAGATTAGATTAGGATTTAGCTTGGGTTGTGTGTGTGTTTGTTTGCTTGTTTCTGACTTTTTGCTTAGTTTGCTCTGTGTTTTTCCCTTACTTTGATTTAATATAAACTTTATTTTTAAATTTTGGAGTGTTTGTTTGGTTGGTTGGTTCCCCCCCCCCCTTAAAGCCTGACTATGTTTCATCTTCCTTCTTTCTTCTATATAAAAAAAAAAAATACAAAAAAATATTCTCTCTCTCTCTCTCTCTCTCTCTCTCTCTCTCTGTGTGTGTGTGTGTGTGTGTATGTGTGTATGTATTACTTGGACTGTGTGTGTGACTGTGTGTTATTGTGTGAGTGTGCTGTGTGCACTGCTTGTGAAGTGCAAAACAGCCAATGCAGTTTGAGCATTTCAAATCCTGTTTGGGCAAAGCATACACACTTGTCCCATTTCCCTAAATACATATTAGTATTAGTATTATATTATTATCATCATGAGAAGAGGGAGCAGGCGCCCACCTCGCAGGGTTGGTTTGCAATGTGTTACTGATGGCTTAGAAAGAAACAAGCCATCCTTTGCTCACTCCTTGCGCCCGCCTTGCAGGGTTGGTTTGCACTTTGCAATGTGTTACTGCTGGCTTAGAAAGAAACAAGCCATCCTTTGCTCACTCCTTGCGTCCGCCTTGCAGGGTTGGTTTGCACTTTGCAATGTGTTACTGCTGGCTTAGAAAGAAACAAGCCATCCTTGCATCACTTCCTTGTGCCCCCAGAAATGTCTGCTGCCTGCCTGCCTGCCTTCCCCCTGGGGTGCTGCTGTGGTGGGGCATATGCCGTGACTGACTACCCCATACTAGATCTATGGCGTATGTCTGCCTGGCTCTCTGTCCGCCTGTCCTCCTCCTCCTCTGTGACCGCCTTGCAGGGATGGTTTACACTTTGCAATGCATGACTTACTGCTGGCTTTGAAACAAACCATCCTTGCTTCATTTCCTTATGCCCCCAGAAATGTCTGCTCCCTGCCTGCCTTCCCTCCCTCCTCCCCTGCCCACCTCGCAGGGATAGTTTGTGTGTGTCTTGCTTTGACTCAGGGGATAAGTCCTTCCTGCGCTCACTTAGACTTTTTGAAGTTCCAAATCAATTTTTCAAGTGTGGAAGAAGATTCATATAGGTTTATCTACTCCCCAAGTCATGGCATGTTGGGATTTCCTTTGAAATGGCCCCATTGAGCTGTCTGCAGCTTTAAATCCCTGAGATACTGGGGTATCTGATTTTCAAAAATTCCCCCAAAATCAGAGGAGGCTTGGATTGGCTTGTGTCTTGGCATGCGTGTGTATACATGCATGAGGTGTCATGGTGCCTAATTTGACATTTCTAACGTGAAAATTGACATAGTTCTAGCATGGGACTTGATTTGGGGTGAGTTAAAAGGTTAAAGTCCCGCCAAAAATCAGGGATGATGGGATTTGCTTGAAACTTGCCATGAATGTGGATCTAGATGGCATCTGTGAGGGTGCCCACTTCAAATTTTTTTATCTGTCAAAATGTCAGAGCAAATCCCATGTTTGAAAATGGGGTGTCCGATTTTCAAAAATTCCCCAAAAATCAGGAGAGGCTTGGATTTGCTTGAGGCTTGGCAAGCTTGTATATACATGGATAAGCTATCATGGCGCCAAGTTTGAGGTTTCTAACATGAAAATTGATGGAGATATCGAAAGGGGTGTGAATTGGGGTTATGGGTGCTGCGTTAGAGGTTAAAGCCCTGCCAAAAATCAGGGGAAGATGGGATTTGCTTGAAACTTGCCATAAATGTGGATCTAGGTGGCATCTGTGAGGTTGCCTGCTTCCAAGTTTTTATCTGTCAAAATGTCAGAGTAAATCCCATGTCTGAAAATGGGGTGTCCGATTTTCAAAAATTCCCTGAAAATCAGGGGATGCTTGGATTTGCTTGAGGCTTGGCATGCATGTGTATACATGGATAAGCTATTATGGTGCCAAGTTTGAGGTTTCTAACATTAACAGGAAAAAGTTGTAGGGTTTTTTGGATTTCAATGCAAGCCTATGGAGGGGGGGGGGGAAAGCGGAGCTCCGATCCGGATCCGGAGCTTTGCAGCGAAGCAAAGCGGACTATAGGCGGAGTGGAGCGGAGTGGAGCGGACCCGATCCGGAAGTTGCGGATCTGGAAGAGAAGCGGATCGGGGGTCCGTGCACACCCCTAATTCTTACAGCTATCCTGGTTCTTCCCCCAACCTAGGGTGACCATATGAAAAGGAGGACAGGGCTCCTGTATCTTTAACAGTGGTATTGAAAAGGGAATTTCAGCAGGTGTCATTTGTATATATGGGGAACCTGGTGAAATTCCCTCTTCATCACAACAGTTAAAGCTGCAGGTGCCCTGCCCTCTTTTAAATCTGGTCATTCTAGTATACCTCCTGCAGCTTTAACTGTTGTGATGAAGAGGGAATTTCACCAGGTTCTCCATATATACAAATGACACCTGCTGAAATTCTCTTTTCAATACAACTGTTAAAGATACAGGAGCCCTGTCCTCCTTTTCATATGGTCACCCTAGTCTAACCATATGGTTCCTGGCGGCCTTATCAGCTTGCCCTTGGGTTTGGTGGTGCTTCTGCTGAATGCCAAGTCAGTCCAAAATAAAATCTCCCTCATCCATGATCTGGTTGTGGATGAGGGGGCTGACCTGGTATGTATCACTGAGACCTGGGTGGGTGAACTGGTAGGGGTTACTCTCACCCAGCTTTGCCCTCCTGGGTACTTGGTGCAGCACCAGCACCAACTTGAGGGCCAGGGAGGGTGGGGTTGCTCTGGCCTATAGAAATACAATCCCCCTCTATAGGCTTCCTGTTCATTCAAGTGCTGGTCTTGAGTGTCTTTATTTTGTGTTGGGTACTTGAGACAGATTAGGGATTCTGCTGGTGTACCACCCACCCCGCTGCCCAGCAGTCTCCTTGCCTGAGCTGATGGCGTTCATCTCAGATCTGGTGTTGAGGACCCCCAGGATGATGGTTCTAGGGGATCTCAAATTCCATGCTGAGGCTCCTGTATCCGGGGTGGCTCAGGATTTCATAGCCACTATGACAACCATGGAGCTGTCTCTACATGTCATTGGCCCAACACATGCAAAACCACTTGATTTGGTTTTCTCATCTGGGCAGGAGGATGGTGATCTGAAAGTGGGAAAATTAACATCTACCCCCTTGTCATGGTCAGATCACTTTCTATTGAGGTTTAGACTTTTGGTAGCCTCTCCCCACTGCAAGGGTGAGGGGCCTGTTAAAATCCCCCCCCCTCAAGACTAATAGACTCCAATGGATTCCAGAGGACTCTGTGGGATTTTCCCACTGGTATGGCTGGTGCTCCTGTCGAAGCCCAGGTTGCTCTGTGGAATGCAGAGATGGTTGACAAGATTGTGCCCAAGCTCCCTCTCCCTGTGAGCAGAACCCTTGATATACACCTGAGCTGAGGGCAATGAAGCAAGAGGGGAGATGGCTAGAACACAGGTGGAGGAAAACTCATGCTGAGTCTGATCAAACACGAGTTAGAGCTCACTATCGAGCCTACTCTGTGGCAGTGAAGGGGGAAAAGAGACAGTTCTTTTCCACCAGCATTGCATCTTCTCAGTGTCATCCAGTGGAGCTTTTCTGGGTGGTTCAAGGCCTGTTACATTCTGGGTCAGGGCAAGAGGTGGTGGAAGCACACTGTGACAAATTTGCATGACACTTTGAAGATAAAGTTGCTCAGATTCATCATCCACTAGTAGAGGCATTCAGAGCACTGTCTGGTCCAGTTTTATTGGATGAGTTTCAGTTATTGAGGCCTGAGGATATGGGCAATGTGCTTGGCCAAGTCTAATCAACCACCTGTGTACTTGACCCTTGCCCTTCATGGATCATTGCATCAAATAAGGAGGGGATCACTGGTTGGGTCCAGGAGGTTGTAAATGCCTCTCTGAGAGAGAGAGTGGTGTCGGCCTCTTTAAAAGAGGTGGTAATCAGACCACTCCTGAAGAAGCCTAACCTGGACCCAGAGGATGTTAAAATTATAGGCCAGTAGCTATTATCCCCTTCCTGGGCAAGGTGCTTGAGCGGGTGGTTGCAGGACAACTCCAGGCACTCTTGAATGAAATGGATTATATAGATATATTTCAATCGGGCTTCAGGCCTGGTTTTGGAATAGAAACTGCCTTGGTTGCCCTGTGAGATGACATTTGCTGGGAGAGGGACAGGGGGAGTGCAACTCTGTTGATTCTCTTGGACCTCTCAACAGCTTTTGATACCATCAGCCAATGTATCCTTCTGGATAGGTTGTCTGGGCTGGGAGTTGGAGGCACTGTTCCAGTGGTTCCACTCCTACTTGGATGGCCGATTCCAGAAGGTGATGCTGGGGGATTATTGCTCTGTGCCAAGGCATTTAGGCCATTGAGTTCCACAGGGCTCTATTTTATCCCCTATGCTGTTTAACATTTACATGAAACTGCTGGGAGAGGTTATCCGGAGATGTGGGTTGAGGTGTCATCAATTCACAGATGAAACCCAGCTCTACCTCTCTTTTTCATCAAACCCACGTGAGGCAGTGGCTGTTCTGAATCAGTGCCTGAGCATGGTAATGGACTGTATGAGAGCCAACAAACTGAAACTCAATCCAGAACTCAGTGGCAAAGAGCACCTTTTATCAGCTTTGGCTGATATACCAACTGTGCCCTTATCTGGACAAAGATAGCCTAGCTACAGTTACCCATGCCCTCATAATCTCTCGTTTGATTACTGCAATGTGTTATACGTGGGGCTGCCTTTGAAAACGGTCCAGAAACTTCAACTGGTACAAAACAGGGCAGCATGTTTACTAACAAGGCTGGCCAATGACACCACATCACACTAGTCCTCTTCCAGCTTCATTGGCTGCCAGTCCAGGTCCAATTCAAAGTGCTGATATTAACATTTAAAGCCCTAAATGACTTGGGGCCAGGCTATCTGAAGGAATGGCTCCTCCCATATGTACCTACCTGGACACTAAGGTCATCCTCAGGGGTCCTTCTCCGTGAGCTCTTACCAAAGGAAGTGAGACAGGTGGCTACTTGAAGGAGGGCCTTCTCTGCTGTGGCACCCCGGCTGTGGAATGAGCTCCCTAACAAGGTTTGCCTGGCACCTACACTATATTCTTTCAGACGCCTAGTGAAAACCTTTTTATTCTCTCAGCATTTTAACAGTCTATAAATTTAATTTTAACTTTGCTGTTTTAAATTTGTATTTTAAATTTGTTTTTCTGCACTGCTGCTGATTTTATCCTGGTTGTGCTTTTATATTGCATTTTAAATAATGCTTTTATACTGTTTGTTTTATACTTTGACTGGTTTTAAGTTTTGTGAACCACTCAGAGAGCTTCAGCTATTGAGCGGTATAAAAATGCAATAAATAAATAAATAAGATCTGATATTCATATAAAGCTTTTATTTTCCCTTTCATCATTACCCAGTTATATGCATTGAAGCTAGGGTAGCCACTGATGTATTACCAAAATGAAGAATTGCATCATCAAAAAAATGTGACACAAATCTGCACAGGTGAAAATTTAGGAATAATTACTATAATTTAAAGAGAAATACAATACATCTCACCATAGTGGAGAAGACTGATCAGGTGACCGGCATGCTAACTCTGGATGGGCAACTTCGAGGGCCTTTCTTTGCTCTGCATTCTCATGGTTCTTTGACTTTACACTGGACTTGGACCAGAAAGCCCATCAAAGGACAACTTCAGGAAGAATCTCCAGCAGAGCTCTTTACAGCTTGTGAATAGTATTTTATTTCCCCCCAGAATGCTTCATTCCAGAGGGTTTTCTAGGAGGAAATTGGCAGCCACCGTGATAGATTGATCAATAAATAAATACAGAAATATATCCTTCCACCTTTGTAAAAATATACAAAGATGGGTTTTTGTTTTTTTCCCTCAGGGTATTTTAACTCCAGTGTTGTTTTTGTACTGTTCCGAAATGTTAACTTACTCTTGTTTGAAGCTGTTAAATGGCTATTTTTAACTTTTGGTTTTTATTCTTTATATTTCTACTTCTTACTGTTCTCTGAACATCCTTGGAAATACAGGTCTAAAGTATGGTTTATAATTGAAGAAAGGAATATCTAAATAAATAATGCATTTAGGCCTTCAGGGGGGAAAGGGCAGTCAGGAGCTATTGATTATTTCCAGAAATTGCACTTGTTTGTAGATTTTTGAAACTACAATTCAGAAAGATTGGGCTCTTTTGTCTTTTAGTAACTAGTATAAAATTTTAATTAAAAAAAACCCACCCCACATTTCCCCCCAACACACACACAAAAATCATCATACAGCTTTCATTCAGATGTATTTCATCCATCCTCTCTCACTTGATAACTTATAAAAATGTAGTTTCCTGAAACTGAAACCATGACAGTTCATTGTGTTTTGAACTTCTCTAGAGACACCAGGTTCAGCAAATTCCCACTCTCATGAGTCCTGTGAGGATTAGATGTGCTGAAAAAAATGCATCTGATCCCTTAAATTGGATTCTTACAGACATAAGCTTTACAAAACGTGTGTAGATGTTTTAAATAAGTATTTAAAGCAACAGACCCAAGAAGTTACATATCCCGAGATCATCACACAACTGGTTGCATCAAGTGGTGTCATTCCACTTATGCAAAGCCTCTACCGCTTGTGGAAATCCCATTTTCATCTTTGCACAAGTACTGAACACAGTACAGTGATTGTGCTTGTGATTGTATGAGAAAGTGTTGCACGAACACTTTCATAACTCATTATGATGTATAGATGATTGCTTGCACTACTTCTTCGACAAGAAATTTTGCAAGTGCTAGTAGAACACAACTGGTAGTGGAACAATGTCACCTCTTGCACATCCTCCGTTACCATTGCATGAGCTATTATAACCCAATGTTGCTTGGTGAAATACGGAAATCAGTAACACTCACCGATTCACTGAGCTCAAGGAAAAGTCTTAGCAATGGAGCATCTCATCCCAGAGGCAAAGCATAAGGTAAAAGAATTTAAGCACATATGTGCATTAAGCATCCATGCAAGTTTAGCAGCAACAGGATAAGAAGGCCAGGGCAGTCCTTCTCTGGTTTCTCCAAATATAGAATGTAGCTTTTCAGGTAAACAAACCAAATATTTTATTTATTATTGCATTTATATCCCAATTTTTTTCTTCCAAGGAACCCAAGGCAGGGTACATAACCCTCCTCTCCATTTTATCCTCACAATAGCAAGGTAGGTTGGGCTGAGACTCTGTGACTGGCCCAAAGTCACCCACTGGGCTTCCATGGCCAAGTGGGGACTAGAACCTGGATCTCCTGACTCCCAGTCCAGCACTCTAGCCACTACACCACACTTGTGTAATAAAAATAATAAAAAACAGCCATGAAGGTTAAATGCCAGCAGGGGTATGGGGGATATGCAGGGCTGGCCTTAGGGGTGGGAAAGCTGGGCAGTCGCCTAGGGCGCCTGGTCCCATAAAACGTCTGGGTAGTCCTGCAAAGGTGACCACATAGCGGGGGCACCAAAGGTAGTCCTGGCTTGGAGTGCTATTTATCCTAAGGCCAGCCCTGGGGAGCTGCCTTTTATTGCACTGTCACAAGTACAACTATATGTTGCACACCCAGATGTAGAGCAGAAAGGGTGTGAGTGTGTGTGTGTGTGTGTGTGTGTGTGTGTGTGTGCCGGATGTATGAGAAATTTGTTTTTGCTCACAAAACATGTGAACATGCAGTGCTTGAACATGAAATTCCAAGTTTGATATGCACAAATTTCCCAATCTGTGCAGATTTCCACAGATTAGGAAATCTGCGCAGTAGACTGAACCAGCCCTGCTTTAGCCTGTGGAAGAAATTTGCACAAATTTGGGAAGATTTACATAAATCCCCCATTTGATCGCTTCCCAATTTGTTCACATTTCCCATCCAAGCAGCAATTGCAAGCATGAACAGGAATCAGGCATTAAATGAGTGTGGAGACAATGTTCAGAGAAGCCTGGTGATCTTGAACATCACATATTTGCCCATCCCTACAAGTGTGTTCGGTGCAATGAGCTCCTGCCCCACAAAGAACCAGTTCATTCCCTTGAAGCCAAGGTTGCTGACCTGGAGAATCTGAGCGAGGCAAAGTCTTCTGCAGATGAGACCTTCAGAGACATGATAGGGACATTCCAATCCCAGAGTGAAAGCTCTTTTGCAGTCATAAAGAATGGCAGTCTGGGAGAAGAAGAGGTATCATCACTCAAAAAGGGATCCTTTCTTTGGGGAACGAACAGGTATCCTCTTGTGCCAAGGGTACGCTGCTAGGAGGAGAGGCTCACGCTAGCCAGATATATGATCATCTAATTAGCCACATTGTGAGCAGAATGCTGGCCTAGATACTGATTCAGCATAGCTCTTCTTATATTCTTTCTTGAATAACCAATGGCTGAAATGTCTGATTGAAGGGCAAATATTAACTCTTGAACATCCCAGCTACATCTTTTGATTCAAGGTGCTTGTGTTCTTAACTGCTTGTGTGATCTTCCCCTGGAGCAACCTGCTGATGATGGTTACAGGTAATTTAGCAGAGCAGAAAGAAGAAGGTGAACATCTGAGCATAACACTGGGGGTACCACTTAATCATTTTGAAACAATCCTACAGGGATGTATGTGTGGCAAATCAACAAGGACAAGATGAGTGCATAAATGCACGCACATGCAAGTTTTACAGAGCGTTAGGTTGTAAGCCTGCAGGCTGTCTAGATGGCCCCTCAGGATAGAGCATAAGAGTGTTACATGTGGGGGAGAGGAAAGGCAGCAGAGAACAAGAAACAATAAGCTGCTCGTTAAGTTCAAGTAGGAGCTGTGGGTCCTGCAATAAACAAGACACTGGGGATGTTACATTGGAGATATCCCAGACCTAGCCCATGGCTAGTCAAGTGGGGGTAGAGGGGGATGATCTCGTGATATGATGACAGTGATATCCTCTCCCTCAGTCTACACATGTCTGCAAAGTCCTGGGAGGAAAAGGACATCACACCCACCATTTCTTTTTCTTTTTCGGGACTGAGCACAGGAGCGCACCTATGAAAATCATGTTTATTTTAAAAAAACCTCCCACTCCCCCACCCCACCCCCGATGGGCACGGAGCTCCTGAGGAGCTCCGTGCCTTGCTCCTGGCTCCTAGCGGTTACTTGCGAGGAGCTGGGACAAAACAAGGATGGGTGCCCACATGTCCCACAGTCTCGAGATCATCCTGAGACCCCAGGAAAAACCGGGACAAAAGTGGTGTCCATTATCCCAGGGCAACAGAGGGATCATTCTTCCCTACCCCTGGGGATCCCCTAGACATGCTCCTAGTCTACTATGACATTGTATTGGGAGAACCTCAGCTTATCTCGAGCCTCTTCCCAGCCATGTCATTATGGACATAGAACAGAACCCCTGGAACAAAGCTACCAAGTGGCATGGGCGCGTGAATGCTTTCTTGTTACAAGGATCAGTCTAGTTCTTGCTGTCGATCCCTTCTCAACAGCAAGAACTAGCCATAAGAGCAATTCTAGCAGTCCAGGTCTACAGATAAGCATAGATGCATTGCTGCACAGAGTCGCTTGGGTCAATGTAGCTACAGCAGCGCTCCGTACATGGCAAATCCACCCTGTCATCCTGAACGTCAGTTCCATTTTTATTATAAAAGTGCAGTGACAAAGACTCTTCTAAAAGTGTATAATAAAGGAAAGTAACTTCCTTGACCATGTTGGGTGAGCTTGCTCTGGGACTCGACAGTTCAATGGAGCCTTCAGGATATTTTACAGAGCAATCAGTCCTGTGCTTGCTTAGTGTCCAGGGCTTAGCTGCTTTATTAAAGCAGGGATGGGCAATATGAGGCCTTCTAGGCATTTTGGAGGGCCTCATATATGACAATGTGCAGAGTGCCCCCAGATGATGTTCCTAGCAAAGGTTCGTCACCTTTCCACCAGTTTAAAAAGGGCGGCGTAGGACTCTTCCAGACCACATGACAGACAGGGGCTTTTGGCCTTTCAGCAATTCTCCTGTCCAAACTGGGTGGCACTGCTTCAATCTTAGTGATCCGTCTGCCATCCCCCTGCCCTTTCTCTATAGAGTTCTCACAGAGAGCTTCTTCTTTCAAGGCCAAAGCCAGAAGGGAAATGGGGAGTAGGGTGACTCCCCCAGGCTCTGATCGGAGAACACTGACAGAGAGAAGCTCACACATATTCTGACATTCCAGAGGCCGAATAGGCCTAAACCCTTCCACACTAGCTAAAAATGACAAGGCCCCACAGCAGTGCTGAAACTAACTATCCTTCACAAGAGTACTGCATCTGGCAGTGGAAAATTAAATAAAAACATGTTTTTCATTGGTTTAGCCAGCTTGGGGGGGGGGGGCAGGAAAGGAAACAAAACAAAATCATAATGAAATTTCCAACCGATTACCTGAATATTTGTTGCCTGTATATTCCAGCTCTCTTGCCCAAAGACTGATATGACTTGATCATTAAGAGATGTTTACTTTTTCTTACAAGGATGACAATAATGATTTGCTTCATGTGTAAAAACCAAAGTCATTAGAAGAAAGAACCCCAAGTGCCCTAAATTTTGCCAGAAATTGCATGTGATTTATAATTAACTGGCTTGTCGAGAGGGACTTTAAGCCCTGTAGTAAAGCTCCATGAAAGGAAATTTATCACACACTGAGAATTATTTCCCCCAGTAGACCTATGAAGGAGGAACAAGGATCATTAGGGACTCAAAATGACTGGGTTGCCTACCTAACAACATCCTTCTGAGGATCATGGAATTGGCCCCATGGGTGAAGAATGAACTTTACATGTTCTTCTAGTCCTCAAGAGATCCTGTTAAAAATTCACTGTAGTTCAAAATGGCCAAGAGGGGGGGAAATACAGATGAGCTGCCTGGAATGGAAGCCCTGAAGGTGTGTTTTTAAAGAACTATTAGATAATAAATTTGAACTTGAGCAGATAAAAAAGCTTAAAATAATATCATTGATCACTATATACATCAGAATGTCATAATTTTCCTGAAGAACATAGGTTTCATGGTTAAAAAAAAAGCTATCATAGAAATTTAAAAAGATTACCTTTGAGATCAGTATACTATGGCATTTATGATCTCAAACTGAGGTTATGATGGTGAATAAGTCATTGGATGTTTCATCCCATGATAGTAGTATTGTAAAGTATTAACCAGTTCTAACAACTAACTCTCAGATCTTCCCCTTATAGTGCATATCTCAGGGAGAAATTACATCTGACATTAAATGTGCCTCTGCATATTAAAAACAAATACACATTTTTTTTGTGGGTGGGGAAGGAGGTGCTAATTATTGGAATCACTGCGGGCACAGACAGATGATTTAACCCTTTCCTGAGGTGCTGAGGGGGAAAAATCATCCTATGAAGCTGCTAATTGCAATGGAAGAAAATCTGTTATTGGAGCCACTCAGTGCTATTTACACCAGCTGGGCTGGGTGGGCCACTTCTTCACCCTGATAAAGGCTTTAGGATGGGAACCAAGTGCCCTGTGAGGAAAAAGGCAGCAGGACTATCTGCTTGGAGGGAGAAAGTTATCATTAGGTGTTGTATTTATTATCTATTTATTTATTTGATTTGTATCCCACCTTTCTGCCAAAAAATGACACTCATGGCAGTTTCAGGCACAATTAAAATTGATTTTAAAATACACTGAAATACAAGAAAAACATAACAATTACAGAATTTGTAAAAAAAATTAAAAGCAGCTCCCAAAGCCCATGTTTGTGGGGACATGCCAGAAAGGCATAAGTAAGTGGGATCCCCAATGAGCTCCTACAACTGGGAGTGCAAGAGCCCGGCAACCACGAAGTGGTTGACAGATAGGGGGAAAGGGGGTGGGGCCGGGGAAAGGGGACATCTGGGGAACTTTGGAGGGCTGGATTTGGTCCATGGTTCTTAGGTGTTGTGTTTCCAAGCATTCCCACTGCAGTGCAAGACAATAAAGAAGTCTGCCAAGTAATCCACAAAACTTTATTCAGCAAATAAACAACTCTTCCCACCTGAAGAGATTCTAAAGACTAGGAACTTTCCTCTAGGCAAAAGCTATGCGAACTAAGCGAGACAATTGTCCTTTCAACAAAAATGAAGCTCTTTTCCTGGAATTCCTTAACTTCAGGGAGGCTCCCTCTGAAGAAACCTTTGGTGAGAAACCTGAAGAAACTTTTGGTGAGAAGCTAGGCAAACGATCTCCTCTCTCCTTCTTTTAGCTCCTCACATTTTACTCTGTGGTGTACTCTGGGATCAGTCAACTCAGAAGTCCCTTCCCCCTCTGAGGATTGATGAGATCTCACAGACTCTGAGTTGTTAACATTTTCACTGATAAGGTCCGGGGAAGATTCATCACTGGCTGGTGACGAGCCTGGGAAAATCTCCTCCCCCACTTCCTGTGGAGATTGGTACATGTCTAGTTCTGTCAGAATCTGATTGATAGCCCGAAACTCCTTCCCCCACAGTAAGGGGAACAGATTTGTTCAAGACATTAGGTTCGGCACACTAGAGATATAGCAATTGCTAAAACCTAGGCTGAGACCACTCAGGTCTGGTACTTGAAACTACTTCAAAATATGGTATCGGGACTCACTGAGCAGACTGCTCAACGATGCCATTATTCCATGTTTAAAAAATGGATAAAGGTCATAGGGATAGAAGTCTACTCCTTCCCTTATTTCTATTGTCCATCAGGATCTGTGGGGCTTGCATATGCCAAATTGCAGATGCATCACTGCTGGAGAGGCATATGCTGGGTTTTTTCTTTTTCTTTTGCTGAGCTGTCAGCAGTACTCTAACAGTCAACAGGGAGCATCTGGTTATGCATAACTTGAATCTATCCTTTGTCTTCATGACAGTTGCAATGCTCTTCATTTTGGTTTTCATGCAGATACGTTTGTTTCAACAGCTTTATAAATATTTCACTCAGGATGAATCCTGCCACGAGTGAGCACGGAGTGATATTGATGGGGATTCCCTCACTTAAAGCCAACAAACAAATAAACAACCACGAGCAGCGCAAAGCGAGTGACATGCAAGCACAAACCTGTCTCTTCTTGAGACAGCTAACAAAACCACACCGTGTGCCTGCAAGCTTTGCTCCACGGCTGTGCTGTCTTGAGCAAATAACTTTAGCTTACAGCTCAGCCCTGTGTTTGCGCTGTGAAAGTTAACACCATAGCTTATATTTTGAGCAAAAATGCTTCCTTCAGTCCTCTTACACTTAAAACATATAACAAAAGGTCTATATGGCTGTTTCTTGCTCTAGGGCTGAGGAAGAACCTATGAAATGCAGCTTAGCAGCACAATCCTAGACATACCTACTCAAAAGTAAGCCCAACTGACATCAATAGGGATTTGTCTCAAGGAAACGGGATATAGGATTTCAGCCTAAGGGACGTTTTCTTCACACATACTCATTCTTTTTGTCCCATCCTGCTGTGTTCAGAGCCCCTGGGATACTGGCTTTAACAGATGTAGAGTTGAATGTTCTAGTATTTATTTATTTATTTATTTATAACATTTCTTGACCCCCTTTCAGGGCAGAAGCCTTCACAATGTGGCTTACAAAAAAAATACATAAAATATTAAAAGCAATAAAATATTTAAAATATTAAAAGCAATAAAACAGCTATTAAAACAATAAAACCAACAATAAAACCAGCAAGAACAAGAAAAGCCATAATAATAGCAATAACAGCAATAACAATGCTCATCATGGTAAAATAAAATGTTTTTAAGGACTTCTTGAGAGCCTGCAAGGAAGGTGCATGGCAGACCTCTGATGAAAGTTTGTTCCAGAGGTTTGGGGCCACCGCAGAGATGGCCCTCTCCTGGGTGGACAACCACTAATTCCCTCACAGGTGGGCCTCTCTTTCTGATTTAAAGTGCAGGCAGGTTGAAATGGGTGAAGGCGGTCCTTATTTCTTTGCATATACCCACAACAAGCAGACTCTTATTATTTTTCTTAGGCCTTTCCTAGACCTACTTGTTGTTCCGGGATAGACAAGGAGAGAGCCTGCGATTCAACTATTGCGGGATCTTGCCCTCGTTTACACGCGAGGTGCGACGACCTCTGGAGGAGAGCCGTCGCGCCCGCCATTTTTCTTTAAATTTTTAAAGGGGAAGCAATGCAGGAGCTCTCCAGCGACTGAAGGGTGAGGTTTGGGGTTTTTTTTGTTTTTTTAAAAAAACTACTTTCCCCTCTCCCCCCACCCTGCCCTCGATGGGCGCAGCAGTGCTGCGCCCTGTGCGCGGCTCCCGGTTACATGCGAGTAATCGCATGAAGTCAGGGAGAAGCCGCTTCAAAGGGCCACATGCACATGGTCTCCACGGGAAAAACCAGGCCCAAAGTGGTGCCCATTATCCCGGGGCCAGGGAGGGTTGATCCCTGCCTGAGCCCCAGATCTCCTGTGCGTCATCTGGATGCACAGGGGCGATCCTGGGTATCAGCCCGGGATAATCCCTTGTCTAGCTAAGGCCTCAGTCTAGTATGAGTCTTGAGATGGACCAACCAATGAGTAATCCATGGCATTCAAAAATACCTACCTGAATCAAGATATGAAGCTGACACAAACATTACACATCCCAGATATGAAACCATCTGGGTGGTTACCAGGAAGAGGGTCTTTTCTGCTGCAGCACCCTGGCTGTGGAATGAGCTCCCTAGAGAGGTTCAGCTGGCACCTACACTGTATTCCTTTCGGCCTTTTTATTTTCCCAGGATTTTAGCATTCTAGTTTTTAGCTCTGCTGTTTTAAATCTATATTTTTAGTCTCTGGACTTAAAATATAAGTTTTATTCCTGTTGTACTTTTATATTGTGGTTTTAAGCATTCATATTTGATATTGTTTTATGCTCTACCTTGTAGTTTTAATTTTTGTGAATCAGCCAGAGAGTTTCGGCTATAGAAATGGCATAGAAATGAAATACATACATAAATATAACATAAATGACAGTCTTTATTGTATAGTACTTCATTTTTAGATGACGGCAACCACCACCGTCATAGCTCTAAAGGCTTTTTGACTGCTCTGATCCCAATTTGGCCCATTGTATTGACCCACAACTTCATCACGACTTATTTTTTATAAACTCCACCCCTTTCTTGATGCATGACTTACTTCATGGATAGTCATTGTGCCATTTGCACTGACACAGCAGTGTTCTGAGATTGTGCAAGGAGAAAAATGGTCAATACTGTATGATTAATCTGATGTATATAGTAACCCACATGCAATATTGATAGGTCCAAAACAACTACAATGGGTTTTGTTTTGTGTTTCAAACCACATATTCAATATCAAAAGTTTAGGTGATTTGAATAATATTTAATAGCATTTCTACAGCCATACAGAACTTTGCTTTTAATTTTGAAAAGGTCTTACTCATCATCAGTTTCCTTCACTTAGAGTGAGTTATACAGGTTTGAAATAAGAAAAAAGGACCAGTAAATTGAGACTGAAACATTGCTGTTAGCTTCGGCCAGATCTACACCATGCAGGATATAACTCTTTGAAAGCGGTTTGAAAATGGTATATGGAGTGTGTCATGCACCCCAACAGTTATCAGTGCACCTCAATACCATTACAAAGCAGTAGTGTAGATCCTGCCCAAGTGGAATATGCTAGGGTGACCATATGGAAAGGAGGACAGGGCTCCTGTATCTTTAACAGTTGTATAGACAAGGGAATTTCAGCAGGTGTCATTTGTATATATGGAGAACCTGGTGAAATTCCCTCTTCATCACAACAGTTAAAGCTGCAGGAGCTATACTAGAGTGACCAGATTTAAAAGGAGGCAGGCCACCTGCAGCTTTAACTGTTGTGATGAAAAGGAAATTTCACCAGGTTCCCCATATATACAAATGACACCTGCTGAAATTCCCTTATCAATACAACTGTTAAAGATACAAGAGCCCTGTCCTCCTTTTCATATGGTCACCCTAGAATATGCAACAAATTTTTGAAGTATATCTTCCTCATTTTCTAGTAGGAGTGTACCTACTTAGTGATCCAGCCAGACTTCTCTCCTTCCAGGATACTATAAGATGTCACAAGCTCAAGCCGGCCATTCTACACACACACACACACACACACACACACACACACACACACACACACACAGAGGTTTTCTGTTTACCTTTTACAACTGAGTAAAAAATAGTAGGGAAAGGGTGCTACTGTGAGGGTCCAATCTCAAGATGCCTTTTTATGGGGGTCAGGGAAGCACAAGGCTTGCTTGCAGTCCTTCACTGTATGTGGTCCTGAAGGTCAAGTGAAAGACATCTTTCATACTAAAGAACTACACTGTACTGAGGTTATTATTTATTTATGAGACTTGTTATCATTTATTTATAAATATATGAGTTTTTTCTTCTTCAGTCTAACCTAGGGTGACCATATGAAAAGGAGGACAGGGCTCCTGTATCTTGAACAGTTGTATTGAAAAGGAAATTTTCAGCAGGTGTCATTTGTACATATGCGGAACCTGGTGAAATTTCCTCTTCATCACAACAGTTAAAGCTGCAGGTGCCCTGCCCTCTTTTAAATCTGGTCACTCTAGTATAGCTCCAGCACCTTTAACTGTTCTGATGAAGAGGGAATTTCACCAGATTCTCCATATATACAAATGACACCTGCTGAAATTCCCTTTTCTATGCAACTGTTAAAGATACAGGAGCCCTGTCCTCCTTTTCATATGGTCACCCTAGTCTAACCACCACATCATGGCCTATATTTTCATGTTAGTAGGGATCATACTGGCCCCCAAAGCAAAGTGGAGAAATTACCAATTTGAGAGATACAGCAACAACTTCTGATGGTGAGAGATGTGTCGCTATTAATTAAAGCAATGGAGCATTTTTGCAGTGTTTGAATCAAGGCCATTGTTGATGAAATTGCATATGAGTAAAAATATACAGGTCAGGTTAACAAAAATGTCACCAGCACCTCCTAATTATCTTTCCAACCTAACCATTATTCTTACCTTTTCTTCTAATTATCTGATTGTGTCACATTGTCTTGGAGAATTCCTAACCTGTATTTTTCTGAATGGCTCAAGTTCCAGACTGCACTAGGATAATAATTCCTACAGTGTAATTGAGAATTGAGAGTCGATTTTGATGGATTCTGCTGCTACTTATACCTGCTACCTTTATCCCTGTGTGACCCTTGAGACTTCCCACCATTGATTCTCATCATACACTCACAAAACAGAGCGCAGAAGGAGAATGAATGTGCTTTTAGATGTGGTTGTTTCACCAGGTGCTTGGAATTTCACCAGGAGCTGTATGCATATAAATGACACCTGCTGAAATTCCCTTTTCTATACAACTGTTAAAGATAGAGGAGCCCAGTTCTCCTTTCCATATAGTCACCCTACATATGGCTATTAAAAAGAGGTGTCAACATGGTTGAATACACAGTGATTCAAACTTTTAGAGCTAAGCACTCAAAGCATGCATAGTGGAGCTGTGAATACTAGTTTTCCAACTGTACTGTAAGAGAAAGCTTTGAATCAGGACCATGGCATCCCAGGAAAAGGCATTAAATCTTTGCCGCACCTATTCCCTGCTCCTGGAATTCCAGCCTCCCACATGGTGCGTGTGTTATTAATTAATTTATTTGCTATACTTCTAATAATGAAATACTGTCCAATAACGGAAGATCTTTGGGCAGTCTACAGTACATTAGAAAGATAAAATAAAAACACTAAAACAAAAATTAAAACTGCCCAGAATAAAAGCAAGATAAAACTAGCAAGCAAAATTAAAACCATCTCAGCACATAAATCCAAATTAAAAACTAGCAACTACTAAAAGGAGTTCTAAAAATGTCTGGGAGGATAGAAAGTTCTTCCCCTGGCACCCCAAAGACCATAATATAGGTGCCAGGAAAGCCTCTCCGGGGAGAGCATTCTGTTCTGAGGAAGGGGCTTTGCAACCAGCCACTTTTTAACTTATCTACATGGGCTGTGTGCCCAGACTGGGAAGACCGCCAGGTACCAGCAAACACACCAAATGAAGAGATAACACTTAATTTGTATTTCTCACACAGTTCAAAACATAAAGAAATAGAACAGTCTTTCTGTGCTTACGCCGAAGTCAAAGCCAGTCCATAAATCCATCCAGTTGTCATAAAGGGTCCGGGAGAGAGGGTCACGACAGTCCACAAAGCCAGTCCGAGTTCCAAAGGGCAGGAGAGAGTCACAGAGTCCAAGAAGTCCGTAGTCCAACCAGTATAGCAGAAACACGACAAGGCCAACGTTTCAAGGTCCAGAGCTTTCTCAGGCAAACCAGATTAAGTCTGACAAGATCCTGGCCTGCGCACTGTTACTTAAATACCCAAGCCCAGAATCACAGCTGTTCCCTGTTTATCTGGCGTTTAGTAGCAATACGCTTGGATCTGCGTAACGCCTCTTTCTCTGCCCTTTGTTGTTTGAACGATGGCACCGGTAAGATGTTTGTTTGCTCTTCCTCTAAGGCTGAGCTGGAGGGAGCCTCTGCTGGCTGCTGCCCAGCCATGCTGGGACTGGGTCCAGCCTGGGGCTCTTCATCCCCAGACTCCTCATTATCAGATACCTCACAGTTTCTAACACATTCCAGCAACAGGGTGTCACCACCAAAATGGTCCTCTCCCTTGGAGCCACCCACCATACCTTATTTGGTGGGGGCACCGGGAGGAGGACCGCAGATGACAAACTTAATGTTGGGATAGGGGAAAATTGGAGGAGATATTCATTTAGGTAACTTTGACCCAAGCTGTTTAGAGCTTTAAAAGTTAAAAGCAGCACTTTGAATTGCGCAATTTGTTCAAATGTCGATTTACGCAAAGTAAAAACAAAAAAGTTCCAAGGTTTGCAGGAAAACCTGCAGCTTGGATCGCAAATGCAAGCTGAGTCAGGGGCGCCAAAAAAATCCGGAGAAGCCAAAAAGAGCTGGATTTCCTGGCAACAAACATCCCTAACCCAGACTTTTACTGAAAGCCCTGGGCCTGGAGAGATGAATCTATTGTTTTCACTTTTCCCCAAATTTGATTTTTAATAAATAAATAAATCTTAAATTCTTTCTATTCCAGACATGATGAAGTGTGTGAACTCTGGTATTTTATCAAAAAACGATTCCTCTCTCATCCCTTCCTAAAAGTTAATCAGGATTGATTCAAAACAATGGCTGCTAAGTGTTGAGTCCTATGCATCAGCTGCAACATAGTTCAAGTTTTTAAGATTGCCAAATAGCTTCTCTTTGTTCTGTTCTCACAAGAACCAGCCACCTGCTCTCATTATCTCTGCAGTCTGTGTAAACTTGGTGTTATGACATAAACATCTAGAACCAGAAATGTGAGTGGGTGGCAAAAAGAAAACTCCTGATAAAGATAAAAAGAGCACAGTGGTGATCATTTGTAAACATTTTAATCCTATTTATAGACTGACTCCCACTATGTGCTCCAAGAACAGAGCATAGGGGATGTATTGAAATTTAAAACATAACTACGTAAATGCTGAGTTTGGTGTGATTTGGCAGACTCCTCGCTCTCCTTTATTCCTCATATTGAGGCAGTAGCTAAATCTTGTCGATTTTTCCTGTATAATATTGCCAGGATTCGATCATTTTTGTCTGTCTCTTCTGCCAAGACGCTTGTTCATGCACTGGTTATTTCACGGTTGGACTACTGCAACCTTCTTCTCTCTGGCCTTCCTTCTTCTCACATCAGTCCGTTGGTTTCTGTTCACCACTCTGCCGCAAAGATCATCTTCTTGGCTCACCACTCTGACCATGTTACTCCGCTTCTGAAATCTCTTCATTGGCTTCCAATTCACTTCAGAATCCAATATAAACTTCTCCTGTTAACCTTCAAAGCTTTTCACGGTCTAGCTCCTTCCTATCTCTCCTCTCTCATCTCACACTATTGCCCCGCTCGTGCTCTTTGCTCCTCTGATGCCATGTTTCTCGCCTGCCCAAGGGCCTCTACTTCCCTTGCTCGGCTCCGTCCATTTTCTTCTGCTGCCCCTTACGCCTGGAACGCTCTTCCAGAACATTTGAGAACTACAAGTTCAATCGCAGCTTTTAAAGCTCAACTAAAAACTTTTCTTTTTCCTAAAGCTTTTAAAACTTGATGTTGTGCAGACTTTATACTGTTAGTTTTACCCTACCCTGTGCCTGCTTACCCTACCCTGTGCCTGTTTGCATTCTCTTCCCCTCCTTATTGTTTCATTATGATTTTATTAGAATGTAAGCCTATGCGGCAGGGTCTTGCTATTTACTGTTTTACTCTGTACAGCACCATGTACATTGATGGTGCTATATAAATAAATAATAATAAATAATAATAAAATGCATAATAAAAAAAAGACTTTCTGAAATTAAAGAGTACCCAAGACATCTAAATCACATAAACCAACATTTCCTAAACTGATATTCTCCAGAACTGCACATGGGGGAATTTCGCTCCAGCACTATGGGGAAACTGCTCTTGGACTGGGCAATCTCACTATAGGGTTTCTTATTTTTAGAAAACACTTATATTTCAGGGCTTAAGGAACGCCCTGCCATTATAACTCAGAGTTCCACACGCTGGCCCATTTGAGCTGTCACCAGTTCTCCTAAAATAGTTTAAAACCTTATTGTAGCTTGGTATAAGAAATTTAGGTGTGAGCTGGGCACCAATGCTAGAAACATGATGAACTATTAAACAAGTTAATTTATTGGAGGGATATTTTGTACGTAAGGAATACTAATATGTACTTTGAGGTATTCAAAAGAATGCTTGTTGGTTCTTCATAAGGACCCAAGAGACACTGTTCCTAATACAAACCTCTTAATGTTCTGGTGTTTGTTTGGGGTTTTTTTTGGGGGGGGGTTTACCTCATAACAAATTCCCTAAACCTCCACACCAGGCAAATACAACTTGTAACCAGTTCCAATTCTTGTGTACAGTCTTTCTCTCACTTTGAAAGTTCCTCCTGTTGTATTTCTGGCTTCTTGGACCATTTATCTGGGTTTTGATGCCTGCTTGTATAATCTTCTTGTGAGATCTTAGGGCAGCCTCCTGACATAACACAGCTACCTGCTCAGTACTCCTGATTTTCACCAGCCCTGTATGGTTATCTCACAGAGAAGGAATAGCTTAATGTTCAGGCTTTAAGTATTCACTTTCTCCTCAGTTTTCTCCTAGTCCTTCTATAACACCACCCACCACCCAGCCCACCTTCTCCCTGTCTGACTAAAAACAACTCCCTAATCATTAACTGTCAACTCGTTAGCTTTCATCTGTCATTTCCCAACTTCTCTTTTCCACCTCACTAGAATCCCCAAAATGGAAATTTACCTGATCCAGGACCCATCTAAAAATATGACAAGCTATCATCTATCACTCCCCCTTCAGAACGTTACCAAGAAGCTACTCCTAAAACAGACCTCAGGCCTACCTCAGGACAGCGGCGGCGGCAAAGGAGGGACTGGGAGGGCAGTGGACAATGTAGACCAGCTTAATTCAATTTTTGGGGGCCATGCCCCGTGGGATGGAAATAGGTCCCAGCCCAGGCCCAATCCAATCGGCTATCCCACAGCTGCATGGGATGGCGCCAGGACTAGGCCCCAGCAGCCCAGGCCCCAATCGGCCATCCCACAGCTGCGTGGGGTGGGATGGTGACTAGGACTCAGCCCAGGCCCCAATCGGCCATGCCACAGCTGTGTGGGATGGCGACTAGGCCCCAGCCCAGGCCCCAATCAGTGTGTGGGTCCTCCTTTCAAGTAAAGGAGAAATAGAATTTGGTTCCAAATCCACAGTTCCAATAAACAGTTAGTAGCCCTAGTAAAGCAAATAACTTTTTGTTAAATCTACAACCATGTTCATTTAGCTAGGAAGTGCTCTTATGTTTTCTAGTGCATGGCAACAAGTATTCTGTACTTTGAAGATATCTTCATCTTTACAATATTTTAACCCTTTCTCACCAAACCATTTCTTGGGATCATATCAAATGTTTCACAGGCATCATGGGCATGAAATGTAAGTCCTGAAAGCCCATCGTGCATCTTGAACCTGAGCCAAATGAGTTTTGGCATAAATATATTGGCCTTTACTGGAAATGAGAGAATGATAATTTTGAAGAAATGGCACTGCAAGAAAAATCCAATTGGGAACACAACTCTGCTATTCGAAGCTAGGAAAAATGGATTTGACAAACAGGATTCTTCCAGCAAGTTACATACACCCGAGGTTTATAGAAAATAGGTTATGATTTCCCATAATTTCTCCATGGTGAATTGTTCTTATCAAGACACTGCTGTGTATTGAAATCAAAATTTTCATAAAACTCATATATTGAAAACTTACATTATCTTTTGCATCTCATTATCTCAATACAGGGAAGTATTTATAAGAGCAACTACAGTACAATACAGGAAAATGTCACATTGGTGTGACATTTCCCCATAAAGCATAACTCATATAAACTTATGAGTAAATATAAGAAGATCAGGAATTCACTAGAGAACATCCATCCTCACTATAGAATGTTTCCTGGTGTTTCTTAAATACTACATTTCTTTGATAAAAGCAGGAAATATCTGAAAAAAGGGAGAAAAATGAAGTCAAACTCCGAGCACATTCTGTATCATTTTATCCCATTTAAAATATATTTGAACATGTTCTCTTAGAATCTAGATGCTGCATTTTCATGATGACTGGAAATGAAATCGGTTCACTAAAACTTCAAAGAAGAGACCAAGAGACAATCTGAAAGAGTAGAAGACTATTCATTTTCCTATCAGGAAGAGCCAGGGTATATAACTTCCTACGGAAAGTGGAAGGAAAATATCAGCTGCTGCGCATTAGTGCTATTATCTTACTGCTATTTCTGAACTGTCATTATTGTTAATTCCTTTTTCTGTCTCCCTCTCTCTCCCTCCCATAGAAATGGTGATAATGGAGTTATATTTTGCACTCAGATGTTTTTGCTTCTTGGACCACTTACAGGAAAGCAGCAGAAAAAAGAAAACAAAATCAAAGTCAAAAAAGGACAAAAAGACATCTAGCCATGCAGAATGTTAATAAATATAAAGTTTTCCCATAAAAATGTAGTCTCCTGGCATTTAAAAAAAAAGGTATAAATTAGAAGAAGTTTTGAATGTATTAATTCCTTCTGAAATGTTACTGGAAAAATAAGCAGATCCTTAAATGTATTTGGAAAAATAAACAGAATGAGACTGCTTCAAGAGAACATAAGATTTCATAATTTACACATATTTGAGAAAGCAGAAATATAAATATTGCTTCACTCAATTTGACTCTAGAATCTCTGTTTTGTTCTGAAGGTTTAAGTGAGGGTTTATGATCAGCCAGGGCAAGATAGCTGTCATACTTATTTATTTACAACATGAATATACCACTCCATGGGGGGATCTACACTACTGCTTTTAAAGCTCTTTGGAAACGTTTTGAAACCTGTATATGCAGTGTGTCCTGGGCCCCAACAGTTGTCAAAACTGTTATAAAGCGCTTTAAAGCAGTAGTGTAGATCCCCCCCCCATATCTAGACAGATTCTAGAGTGTTGAACTATTAACAATAAAAAAATATATAAGAAGAAAAACTCCATATTAAAAATTGTCATTTTAAAAAAACAATACTGATACTACTACAGCTGGTCAAGCAAGGAAGCATTCCTGAAATAAAGATGTTTTCAGGAGGCACCAGAAACAACAGTGTTGGCACCTGTCTGATCTTCAAAAGCTGGGAATCCCATAAAAAGAGGGCCACCACACCGAAGGTTCTTCTCCAGGTGGTCGCCAATCAGACTGTAAATCCATGTGGATACACCAGGAGAATGCCCTCTGATGACCTCAGTAACCAGGCAGGTTGATATTGGAGAAGGTGCACTCTCAAGTATCCTGATCACACATTGTTCAGGGCTTTATACACCTAAACCTGGCCCTGTAGCAAATAGACAGCTAGTGCAGTTCTCTCAGCAAAGTAGTTGCCTGCTGAAAAGGGCCAGCTCCTAAGGATGGGCATACTCAGAGGGCCCTGCCCCATGAGCACTTGCACCTACTGCAAGCATGGTCTGCTCCAACAAGCCAGGCCTCATGTGCCCCTGCCGAACACGTGGGAGATTCATTAACACACACACACACACACACACACACGGAACCCTCAGCAACCACCTGCCCTTTCCCCATATCTGAGCTAATGGCAGCAACCTCGCACCATTAGTGTGGAGAGGGGTAAATTTGCAATTTCCAGAAGCTCTTGAAAGTCCATGTCCTTCTTGCACCAATGGGGGCCTTAAAGACTCTATTAACGCAAGGGTGGCCCTGCGTTAAGAGGCCCTGTAAGGCCCTGATTGGAGCCGTGAGAGGAAAACGAGGAGGGGAAAGCGTACTTTACAGAGCCTCCTGAAAGTGCGGAATTCCCCTGGACCATTAGCATGCCCAGGGGAATTGCATACTTTCTTTGGAAAGCGTGCTTTCCCAGGGTGGACCTGTGCTTGATCACTTGTGGGCCCTCA
This sequence comes from Elgaria multicarinata webbii, assembly GCF_023053635.1. Lineage (NCBI taxonomy): Eukaryota > Metazoa > Chordata > Lepidosauria > Squamata > Anguidae > Elgaria > Elgaria multicarinata. The sequence goes on along the minus strand of NC_086172.1, from coordinate 71,125,960 downwards.
TGCATGTGGGTCCATGCTTGCTCCAGGTGCACCCAACTGGGTTGGAGGAGCAGGATGCAGGGGGGTCCATTGGCCTCTTGGATCCAGTCAGGTGCTTTCAACAACCCTATCAGCTCCTGACAATAACCAAGCTGCTGCATTGTGCACTAGCTCCAGGTTCAGGAGCAGCTTTAGCGGCAGCCCTAAATGCAGTACATTGCAGGAATCCAGTATTGAGCTTACTAGCACCTGTATCACTATGGCCAAGTTTAGGATTGTCTTGAGCACCTGGCTGGGTCTAGGAGTCCGTTTGATCCCCTATGTCTCCTCCTGGACCCAGTCAGGCACTTCTGGCATTACTGCAGACTCTACTTGAGTGGCCGCAAGGCCCAGAGAACGTTCAGAAGCCACCCACCCGTTCGCAATGAAATTGCACTTACCTACCTGCATAAATGGAGGCTGTCATTGATGTAATGGGGGGGGGGGTGCAATTTCCAGAACTTCCGTAAATTATGCACTTCCCCTTGCTCTGCCAATGATGGCCATAAAGGTCCCATTCACACAAGGGTAAATAGACAAATGGAGCAATTTTGGTGTAAAGGGGCAGGCTCCAGGGAGTCACCAAACATTCACTGGGGCAAGACAAGCCTCAGAAGTGGCTCGCACAGCCCAGTGAGTAGGTGTAGATGGCAGCAGTGTTGGGGTGAGTGCCCACCGAGGTGCAGACTGGGGAGTTTGCCCACCCCACCCCTATCCCTGCCTAGCATTGGCTGTAGCTGGTGAACCAGTGGAAGCTGGGAAAAAGCACTCTGATCAACAAGTGTAAAGTGTACAAGGCCACTTCATCTTCAGTGATTGCAATGGATCTAGGAGTAACCCCAGACTATGAACCTGGTCTTTCAAAGGGAGCGCAACCCCATCCAGAACAGGCAATTATCATGTCTCCCAGTCTCAGGATCCACCCACAGGGCTTCTGTCTTGCCAGGATTCAGCTTCAGTTTATTGGGCCTCATCCAGCCCATTACTGAGTCTAGAAATTGATCAAGGATTTGCACAGCCTCACCTGATTCTGATGTCACAGGGAGATAGACCTGTGTGTCTATGATAGCATACTGATGACACTTGGGTTCAAATCCCATAATGACTGTTCCCGGCAGCTTCATTGGGGACAAGAGAGTACCCTGTGGAATGCCATAGCTCATTTGCCAAGGGGCTGAGGAATGGTCACCTGATGTTACCTTCTGAAATCGGCCCTGTGGGTAAGACTGGTACACAATGCCCATCCCAGAGAGTCAAATTGGGAGGATACCATGGTATCAAAGCCGATGAGAGGTCAAGCAGAATTCAGAGTAGACTTCTTCAGGAGTGGTCGGACTACTGCCTTGTACTCTTTACTTTTGTTGATCACTAACCGAATACTATACAACCCTTGATATGCACAAAATAGAGACTCCAGAATCTGAAAATGTCCCTCTGATTGTTAAATCTCTGTTTTACTCAAGATTCCCAATGTAGATTATGAATTGGCCAATTCAGTGCAGAAAAAGCATTTCAGCCATGAAGGACTAACACCATTGGTAAACACATTAGCAGTAGTTGTTAACAGCCATGAAGGATAGGAACTGCAATGTGACTGTCCCTGTCAGGTTTTTCCTACACATAGGCAGAAGGGCTGAAGGAGGAACTTATTTGCCTACAGCGGAATGTACATAGGCTCTCCCTTCAATCTTCTACCAAATATGCGAGATCAGTGGCAGGGATGATGAAATAGTCACATCGGGCCAATGGACATGGTCCTGCTCACCATCCATACGTTTACTAAATGTGTAAAGGGAAACACCTTGAGAGGCCTATAACTGACAGCAGATGTGGCCAAGGAAAGATTTTGTTTTTGTTTTGTCCCCTGAAGAAGTGAGTTTTCAGGAGAAATTGAAGGAGACAATGTCACGGGTTATAAGTATCTAGAAGCTGCCTAAGACTTAAGTTAGGGTGACCATATGAAAACGAGGACAGGGCTCCTGTATCTTTAACAGTTGCATAGAAAAGGGAATTTCCACAAGTGTCATTTGTATATATGGAGAACCTGGTGAAATTCCCTCTTCATCACAACAGTTAAAGGTGCAGGAGCTATACTAGAGTGACCAGATTTAAAAGAGGGCAGGGCACCTGCAGCTTTAACTGGTGTGATGAAGAGGAAATTTCACCAGGTTCCCCAAATATACAAATGACACCTGCTGAAATTTCCTTTTCAATACCACTGTTAAAGATACAGGAGCCCTGTCCTCCTTTTCATATGGTCATCCTACTTAAATTGAGGTACAGAAGAAGTCATAGAGTCAGACATTAGCTATTGCCTCTTCATTCTAGATCTGTCATTCAGTTTTATAGACATTTGAACACATCTTCTTTTCAAGTCCTCATATTAATCAATGCCTGTTCCAGTGTCTGAATGATCATGAGATGTCTGTTTTCCCACTGATTTCATTCTCATTCATATGCATTCTGATGAGCTATCATTTGCTATTGTTCTTCAGTAATCCATTCTCTTTCCTTTCCTTGACAGTATTAATCCCTAGTTAGAACAGCATGATCCAGATGAGTCATTTAAACAAAAAAAGCAAAAGAAAGAAGAAGAAACCCACCATTACATGGCCAGTTCCAGTAGCGGTTAAAATTACAGCCCTGTTCTTCTTTGATTACAATGCCTGACTTGAGAGGCAACGTAGAGAATCCAATGGGAACTATTGCATTAAATTCCAGTAATTGCAACAAGGATTCAGTTTGTTTTCATTTCCCTCGTTCTTGCTATAATTTGTGCTACAAGAATGGGTTTTGTGCAGTACTATTTACTGTGCTGCGTCTGTTTATCTCTGTCAGAATAAGACATCAATATTATGGTCTGTATCCCTCAAGGGCAAAATACAGGACTCAGACAGATTTTTTGAAATTATTTTTTATTAATGTTCATTTCAACAAAACAAAACAAACGAATAAAGAAAAGACAAAAGCGAAAAAAGAAAAAAAGTCCAAAAAAGAAAAGAAAATGTATAGTAGAACTGCATGTATTAAAAGTCTCAGGCCATAGCTAGACGGGGCAATATCCTGCTGATCATCCTGGGATTATCCCTGTGCGTCCAAATGACACACAGGGCATCCTGGGAGCCGGGAGAGATGATCCCTCCCTTGGCTCAGGACATCGCCCTACAGTTGTAGCCCACTTTTTCCATGGTCTTCGGATGATCCTGAGACTGTGGAACGTGTGGCCCAGCGTCACGGTTTGTACTGGCTCCTTGCGAGTAACAGCGAGGACCCAGGACCCAGGCAAAGAGCTCAGCTCTGTGCCCATCAGGGATGGGGTGGGGTGAGCGGGGGAAAGGTTTTTTTTTTTAAAAAAAACTTAGTATTTGCACACAAGCGCTCATGCACTCCGTCCCCTTTAACAAAAAAACCAAAATGCATTTTTATGCAAGCTGTAAAGGGCCATTTCTGCAACATCAGAGTTATAAAAGGGCCCTCTATGCTTCTAATGTTACAGAAATGGCCCTCTACAGCCACTGTTTTGCAGAATAGTAATATACAAAAATTATGGAGCCCCCATCTTGCATAAAAATGGCAGTTCACATTGCTCCACAGTCCCAAACTGCTCTCCATGTCCTCCAGGGAATTTCATGGCCTGTTAAGGGACAGAGTGAGCAGAGGTGAGTCCATCCATCCCTCCTAGCAGTTGAGGTTGCAGCTCATGATGCCATGGGGCATCATAGAATCATAGAATAGCAGAGTTGGAAGGGGCCTACAAGGCCATCGAGTCCAACCCCCTGCTCAATGCAGGAATCCACCCTAAAGCATCCCTGACAGATGGTTGTCCAGCTGCTTCTTGGAGAGCCCACAACCTCCCTAGGTAACTGATTCCATTGTCGTACTGCTCTAACAGTCAGGAAGTTTTTCCTGATGTCCAGCTGGAATCTGGCTTCCTTTAACTTAAAGGAATCTGGCTTCCTTTAACTTGAGCCCGTTATTCCATGCCCTGCACTCTGGGAGGATCGAGAAGAGATCCTGGCCCTCCTCTGTGTGACAACCTTTTAAGTATTTGAAGAGTGCTATCATGTCTCCCCTCAATCTTCTCTTCTCCAGGCTAAACATGCCCAGTTCTTTCAGTCTCTCTTCATAGGGCTTTGTTTCCAGACCCCTGATCATCCTGGTTGCCCTCCTCTGAACACGCTCCAGCTTGTCTGCGTCCTTCTTGAATTATGGAGCCCAGAACTGGACACAATACTCTAGATGAGGCCTAACCAGGGCCGAATAGAGAGGAACCAGTACCTCACGTGATTTGGAAGCTATACTTCTATTAATGCAGCCCAAAATGGCATTGGCCTTTCTTGCAGCCATATCGCACTGTTGGCTCATATTCAGCTTGCGATCTACAACAATTCCAAGATCCTTCTCATTTGTAGTATTGCTGAGCCAAGTATTCCCCATTTTGTAACTGTGCATTTGGTTCCTATTTCCTAGATGTAGAACTTGGCATTTATCCCTATTAAATTTCATTCTGTTGTTTTCAGCCCAGCACTCCAGCCTATCAAGATCACTTTGAAGTTTGTTTCTGTCTTCCAGGGTATTAGCTACCCCACCCAATTTGGTGTCATCTGCAAATTTGATCAGCGTTCCCTGCACCTCCTCGTCCAAATCATTAATAAAAATGTTGAAGAGCACTGGGCCCAGGACCGAGCCCTGCGGCACCCCACTCGTTGCCTCTCCCCAGTTTGAGAAGGTCCCATTGATAAGTACTCTTTGAGTCTGATTCTGTAGCCAACTGTGAATCCACCTAATAGTTGTTCCATCTAGCCCACTTTTAGCTAGTTTGTTAATCAGAATATCATGAGGCACTTTGTCAACACTTGTGAGACTTCCATCAAGATCTAACTTCCTGGATGTCTCACAAGATTTGAGACTCGTGGGAAAGGCTGGACGCATGCATGCAAAACAAAAAGATTCCAGCTATTGGCAGGAGCAGCAGCAGAGGGAGCTCCTTTGAGGCGAGTGGGTCCAGGCCACCTAAAGCAAGAGCAGCAGCACTGGGCGGGGGGTGGGGGGGCGAGGTGGCGCAGTAGTACTGGCAGCAGCAGCAAGAGCACCACAGCCCATGGTGGGCAAAGAAGGAAGGTGAGGAGGAAGAGATCAGCAGCAGCACTTGTGGCTTCCTCCTGCCTGGGCCCACACAGCACCTTCCAACTGCAACATGTGCAGCTTATAGAATCATAGAATAGTAGAGTTGGAAGGAGCCTATAAGGCCATCGAGTCCAACCCCCTGCTCAATGCAGCAATTTAGTGCCTGGGCCTGCTCTGCCCAGGCCAACTCAGTCCCTTCCAGCCACACTGTGCACAGATTAATTTGCTGCTGTGGCCTGCCTAGGCCAGTGCAGCCCCTTCCAGTCATGCTGTGTGTGGCTTAATTTGCTACTAGAGCGTGCTCCATCCAGGCCAGCAATTATTTTACAGTGTGGCTTTGTGGATTACACACACACACACACACACACACACACACACACACACACACCCCTTGTGAAATTCCCTCTTCATCACAACAGGTAAAGTTTCAGGAGCCCTGCCCTCTTTTGTATCTGGTCACGCTTGGAATTGTTCTGTCCCAGCAAGATAATATGAAAGTGCATAGTGTGGCTTGTCTGAATGTGTCTGGATCTCCTAGGCTCTGAAAGGATCTTTCCAGAGACCACCTCCTGGTTGCATGATCCACAAGGCCAGGTTCTGGTGAGTGTATAGTTGTCCTTAACAGGAGGGGATTGCACTTGCTAGAGTAAGGTGAATAGATGTGAAGAGGCTGCAATCCTATATTCATTTATCTGGGAGTAAGCTTTATTGAAATCAATGACACTTGTTTCTGAGGTTTCTTTGGAAATTTTTGGGGGCGGGGGCGGGGAGGTGTCCCTGATTGTGATTTCTGTTCTCTGTATATGGTGGCAGTGTAAATTCAGGAAATATTTCGATAAAAGGAGGGAAAGGTCCTTGTCTAGCATTGTGATAATGGGCATCCGTTCTGGCCTTTCTTCGTACCGCTACAGACCATGTTCTTGTTTACATGGCTAATGATCCAGAGATATAATGATACATTTTTAGATTAGTTTCTTATTGATAAACCAGAACTTGAAACAAGCTAAGAGGTACTAGTGAGAAGAGACTGCAACAAGCCTGTAGTCCATTTTGTTCCATGGCTAATGTTTGCAGGGTAATAGTATTTTATACGCTTTCTGAATGTTAGGTTGCTAGGTTGTTGTACTAGATTTTTGTTCACTTGTTCAGTGGGAGCAGTATGCTGAATCTGTGAGTATGGATATGAGAAAGGTAATGGGGAAAGCATGTTAAATGTCAGGAAAAGAGAGACTACGGTCATCCAGTAAAGGATTTGCAGATAGAAAAGATATTTGAGGGAAGGGGAGATTGTATCACACAAAGTATAGCAAAAGCTTCAAAGTACAGCAAAAGCTACAAAAGTAGGAGTAAGTGAAGTTAATTTCAGATACATTAAATGTCTCACTTGTTCTTTATTTCAGTGATTTTATATGTTATGTAGAACATGTTTGTCTTAATTGTGTTATGTGAAATCAGACTTGTGACCAAGGCCATGTTTGGGTGGGCACATCCCCTTGGGGGCTGGACCTGTTGGTGGGCACGCCCCCTTGGGAGGCGGCCATGTTGTGTTCCATTTTGGTTTCCAAAATACAGTCAGCCTATTCAGCGGTTCACAATAAATTATAAAATATATTTAAATAAGATATTAAAAACACATCATTAAAGGCACAAAATTAAAACAACTACAGTAAAATAATAATAATCAAGGAACAGCAAAATGAAGTGGCATGATTAATTTATTTACAGTCCAGGGAACGCCTTGGTGAAAAGTTGTGTTTTTAGGGGCCATTTAAAAGTCAGAAGGGTTTTCCAGAGGGTGGGCACCATCAGGTTCTTCTTATTGAAACTCCATTCCTTTTGGAATGACCAGCCAGGCAACGTCCCACATTGTCAGCTGTACAAACAGCTGAAAGCTAATGTTTCTAGCCTGTGTGGCTCCTGACATGATCTGAGTGTGCCAACGTTTGGGCTCTGAAGGTTTTGGTACAGACATTTCTTCCCCCATCCCATGGTTAAATATGTCAAAGTATGCATTGGAAATAAAATAGAAAATAAAGCTTGGTGTGACAAGCATGTTCTCATTACAGAATGTGCATATTTCTAGCAGTAAAAATGGGAGCTGTCATTTGGCAGTAGCATCAGCTGAAGTTTTCTTGTTTCGTATCATATGAATGCTGGTTGCAACTGGCTAAAAACACTTTATTACATATCCTCAAGCCTTCTGAGGCCGTTTGCCTGTGCTGATAGTGTGTTTATTCAAGCCGTGTGCTCTTTTATAGGGTCAGACCCACAGACAGTTAATAAAGATTTACTACATTTATATGGTTCTCTTTTATTATCTCCTGAGCTGTGAGGAGTATCCCAGCGGAAGCTGCTGTTGTACTTACATACCTCCAAGCAGGAATATCTTTCTGATATTCTACAGCTGTGGCCAGACTTGAGATTGTGTCAAAAAATAGGGTAAATGCCTGATAAATTAGCCAATTCAAGGTATGACTTCTCCCAGCTATAGTAGTTATTAGTTCTGTACTGAAAATTTCTCCCACATATTTTTCAGCCATTCTCATTCAATTTGATAGGACAGAAATTGCCTTTGAAAAGAAATCCGAAAGAAAAAACAAATTCAGAGAAAATCCTATGGGTTGGGTTTGGGTTCTTGTGCTTGAGTTACTTATGAAATAGCCAAGGAATGTGCATTGTGGAGGGTGCCAAAGAAGGCCAGGCTGTCAACCTAGTTAATGCTATTACCACATGCAGAGCTTGTAGCCTTCTTGGCTTCCAATGCTGCAATTAAAGCCTAGGTAGGAGAAGACATCTTGAAGTACTTCCTCCTATAGGGCTTTTCAAGAAGCACAGGCAGCCTAGAAGGCTGCAAAGCAATAGAGAGATGTGTAAGAGAAAGAAGAGGAAGGAAAAAAGGAAACACATCTACCTTGGTCAGCTTTCAGTTGACTAGGGGCTCGTCTACACGGGCGCTTCTTCCTGCAGTAGCTTCAGAGTGGTGGCAGGTGATCTACATGATGCAGCCACCACTCCGAAGTGATCCAGGGGCAAAGCCCCAATGCTCCACACTAAAGAAGTCGGGCACTTACTCTGACTGTTTTAGCTTGGAGCAAGGCTCCATGCCTGTGCAGAGCCTTGTTAAAAAAATTAATTAATTAAAGGGGGGTTGGAAATCTTGCCAAGGAGGGAGCACCCTGTTCCTCACCCCCTTATCCCCCATATTTAGCTGTAAATCTGATCCTTCGCTTTTACAGTTTTCACACACACACACACACACACGTCAGTCTTATTTTTTAAAACAACAACACTACCCTTAGAAGAGGGTGTGTGGATGCTCCCAGGCACCCCAGACCTGCTGTGTGAGTGCTTGGGTGGGCAGGCGCAGCAGCAGCACTGCCCAGAAGGCCTTAACTGCGCTCCATCTGATGTAGATGGTCAGAGGGAGCATCAAAGTGGCAGTGTTGCGCCTTACACTGCTGCGCGCAGCATTCCCAACATCATCAAGTTGAGGGCTAGGTAAGCCAGGAAACAACCACTAAAAGAAATTCAAACTAAATTAGAGAACACCCTGAGAACGAGGCAGAAAAATGGAAGCCTCTTTCATGCACGTTTAGCTGTGGAATGCTGGGAGTTGTAGAACTTTTTTCTGTTTAACATGCATAGGATTGTGCCCTAAATTGGAAAACGGATTTTGGTGCAGAAGTAGCTGCACCTCTTTCCTGGAGCTCAATACAATATTGCTCCCTTCACACCGGCATTGTGGAGGATGCAAAATGGGAGCCAGGATGCCAGCATAGTTGATGTTATTGCCGTTTGCAGAGGTAGCATAAACATACACACACACACACACACACACACACACACACACACACACACACACACACACCCCCCTAGGGAAAAAGAGAGAGAGAAGCTCTGATACAACCCCTGCTAATGGTGAGCCATACCTGTTAGAAACTGTTGGAAAATTTCTCTGGTCGAGGAGAAATTGAAGGGCCATTTGTGCATAGCTCTAATATTTATTCCAGAATAACATAAATAGATCCATAAATTAAATATTCCCAAAAAAGTTTATTTTTATTATTCTTCCCCCCCCCCTTGGAGTTTTGTAATGGCTAAACAATTAAAGCAAACTGAACAGAAATATATAAATCTATCACGACATACAGAAGAGATCAACAATAGCCCAGGGAGGGAGATAGTTTCTTTTGAGAATTCCAAAGGTTGACTGCTCATAAAGTTGAGAAGGTGCTGGTTTTGTGAGGCTGATATTTAAAATAGAGATTGTTTTGCTTTAAGTGGCCAGGTGAAAAACTTAAATGGCAGGGATTTTCAGCAGTAGCAATCAAAAGACAAGAAGTATTGAATCTCTGGGGAAGGATGGATATGCCAGTTTCAGTTTCTTTCACTTCCTCTTTAGTCTGATCGTACTTAGTTTGGATCATCCTGAATTTAAATGCATGCAAAATATTTTGCCTTATGCACATTTTTAAATAAACAACTAAGCTCATATAACACACTTCTAATTTTTTTTTACTAATACACGTAACAGGCGTGTATTAGTAAAAAAAAAAGTAATAGAAATGTAATAAATAAATAAATAAATAAATAAATAAATAAAAATATTCCCCCATATACTGCATAAAGGATTGAGAAGCCAAGTAACAACCAAGCTGGTCCAGTAGAACAGGGTATTCCCTTGTTTGTCTATTTGTTTGTTAAGCCACATCTCAGCCTTAAAGTTTCACTGGAAAGAAGAAAGAAAGTTTCAGATGGAAAGAAAACCTTCTGAATATACTCTCACTGCAAGGGTGGGAATATAGATTTGAAAGCAGTAAGACACCCAATGCAATGGCAAGAAGGAAAAGCTTCCACTCCTGATTGCAGCAGACATGTCAGGGTTGAGCAACACATGTCCCAGAATAGAAAAAGAATTGATCCCCCACCCAAAAAAACAGATGCTCTTCTCCTGCAAATATTAAATGCCACATTTATTTTTTTTATTTTTTTATTTGAGTTGGAATCATTTCAACTGGTACAACCTTACAAGGAAAAAAAAAAGGCATGAAGAGGCACCAGAAATTTCATGTTCTTTAGAGGCTGATAGCTGCACCCAAATTCTCGAGGCAAAAGTCCTCAAGATACCCATATGTCCCCACATTCTTGTCAGAAACATCTTTTCTTTTTTTGCCCTTTCAAAGACAAGAGAAAAAATCCTCAGCTGTCAGCATCCCTCTGTCCCAAGGAAAACTGGGTCACCAAACATAACATGACCCAAAGCACTGGAGTTTTCCTCCACAAAGGTTGGCCTGTGTGCCAGTCAGAAGACAAGTACATGCATAACTATGAAGTTATGATGGAGAAGGATTATACTATTTTCAAAGATGATTGTGGCTTGAAAGGGGTATTACTGCTTCCATTGCTGCTTCCAGTGCTACAGTAACTTCTAGAAAACAGATTTTGCAAGTGTCTTGGTATTTTGTTTTACCAGAGTCAACAGTGGGGTGCGGGTGGGGGACTGAAATAAAGTCTACCATCCATGGAATTCAAAACGTTTCTCAACCCCCTCAAACTGTTGCCTGTCAACAGCTCTTTGCCAAAAATGGATGAGCGTTTTCCTTAGAGTGCTTATTAAAATTGCTCTGTCTTAATCTCTCCCTCAATTTAGGTATTCCAAATTGCCTAACATGTTTTTGGGGAGCACCAGAGATTTGTTGGGAATCTGGCATTCTACCATGTGATTTCTGAACTTGGTTCAGGTCGTTTGCAGTTTGCTGTAGGTTTCAGTTCATCTTTCTCTTCCTCCTTCTTATAGATTACCATTTATTAAATCATAGCACAAAAAGAAACCATAATTGTACCTGAAGCCTTTTTTGTACTGTCCTGTGCAGTGCAATCCTATGCATCTCTGCTCAGAAGTAAAATCTATTGAATTCAATGGAACTTACTCCCAGGTGAGCGAGTATAAGATTGTAGCCTTGTAGCCTTACAGTTCAGTCCTATACATATCTACTCAAAAGTAAGTCCCACTGAGTTCAAAGTTGCTTGCTCTAAAGTAAGAGGTGTAGGATTGCAGTCTTGATCAATGTATTAATGCAGACTTGTGCACATTGCAAAAAAAGAAAAGGGGGGAAGCCTGCTGCAATGATGTAATCACACAGAGTTTCTTTTCTATTCTCTCTCTTGTGTGTCTGTGTGTGCCGTGATATATTCAATGCACTTATGTCCTGGTGTGCATTATTAATCTGTAAGAAAAGAAGAAGACATGAACTGGAACCTATAGCAAGCTGTTCACATGACAGTTTCAACGTAAATTTTGAACATTCTCCGAGTTAAACTAGAAGATAGGCAGAATGACAGAACAATGATGGAGTGGGAAAATCCACTCTTTCCTCATAGTTACCAGCTTGAAATCACTTCTATTTCCAGAAGTGAGAAACAAAGCAGTTTCATTCACACTTGCCTTTGAGTCCCCCCTGCTGATTGCTGGAAATCACTTTTTCACACTTAAAATTCTCTCTTGCTTGCTTTCTCTTATCTGAAGAAGAAGGAAAGAACGCCACCCAAGCAGCAGGGGATAGTGAGCGACTGTTCAGAGAAGGCAATGAAATTGGTTGTGTGCACGGCTTTGTTAAAGGAGAAAAGCAAACAAGCTGAATGATATAGAGGAAATCTTCCAAAATCCATGGTAGGGCAATGCCTTTATTAGGCCAACCAAAATGTCACAAAAATAGCAAACAAGCTTTTGAGTTCTCTAGTACCCTTTATCAGGCTGGATGGTAAACAGTGCAAGGGTGGGAGGAACAGAGGGGAAGGAAGTGGCTCATGCAGAAGCCACATAGTCTAAATTTAGGGATAAGATGGAAGAGGCTCCATTATTGAGGCTCCATCAGGTGCTATCTACGAATCAGGTTACACTCAGGACTGTCCCTAGAAATGATAGGATAAAGAAAAAAATAGTGGTTGATGCCCCATTTTTGAAAATATAAAACTTTGCTATTACCCAGATTTTGGATTTATCTGTCCTGGCAAGTACAAATAAAAACTCAGAGGGTGCTAGCATAGTGAAAGGCCATCTCCTCAGTGTGGTACCACAATTTGACAAAATTCCACTTTTGCCACAAATTTGTAGTGTTTTCACTGATGGCTTTCCCCTGAGCCCTCCTGTCTCCCAGTATCAGCTGAAGAGAGAACACAACCTCTAGGGGTTAATTGTTGCTTAAGCCCTAGTTATTTGCACTCCATTAGTGAGGTGCAAGATTCCCGTTCTTAGCTGCCATGCTGAATTCCATGAAATGTCTGTGCTCCATTTTGGCTTTTTCTTGGATCATGTTGGTGTCATGAGACAGTCTGCACTTTGCTATGGGTTCCTTCATGACCTTCGCTGTGAAGAATCACAGGCTACAGTTATCCATGCTCTGATAACCTCTCGTTTGGATTACTGCAATGCGTTATACGTGGCGCTGCCTTTGAAAACGGTCCGGAAGCTTCAGCTGGTACAAAACAGGGTAGCCCATTTACTGACAGGGACTGGCCGGTGAGTTCACATTACGCCAGTCCTTTTACAACTTCATTGGCTGCCAGTCCAGGCCCGGGCCCGATTCAAAGTGCTGGTATTGACATTTAAAGCCCTAAACGGTTTGGGGCCAGGTTATTTGAAGGAACACCTCCTCCCATATGTACCTGCCCGGACCTTAAGATCATCTACAGGGGCCCTTCTCCGTGAGCCCCTGCCAAAAGAAGTGAGGCAGGTGGCTACTAGGAGGAGGGCTTTCTCCGCTATGGCACCCCGGTTGTGGAGTGAGCTCCCCAGAGAGGTCCGCCTGGTGCCTACACTGTACTCCTTTCGTCGCCAGCTCAAGACCTTTTTATTCTCTCAGTATTTTAACACTTAATTTTAACTTAAATTTAAATTTTACTGTTCTAACTCTATATTTTAATCTTATTTCAATTTTGCTGCATGGTTTTATCCTGGTTGTGCTTTTTATATTGTATTTTGTAATTCTGCTTTTAACATGTTGGTTGTTTTATTATGGTTTTAATTTTTGTGAACCGCCCAGAGAGCTTCGGCTATTGGGCGGTATAAAAATGTAATAAATAAATAAACAAATAAAAATGTGAGGCATTCACTAAGGCAGGTGTAATCGAATTAAGCCCTTCCACTGATGGAACTGCTTCCAGGAGTAGAATGGGGAAAGTTCCCTCTACCTTGCAGCTCCCGACATACTAGGAGAATGTGTTCCAGAGGCTTGGGAGACCCTGTAGAGCAGGTTCTGGCAGGTGCAGAGGGCTTCAAGGTAGAGTAAAGGTAGAGAAAGAGCCATGGCCCATGAAGGTATCCACCCACAACATCGGATTTTGTCTAGTGTGCATAGTTTTCTGTCCCAAATTGTCACTATAGGTTTCTTTTGGAATCTGAGTGTGATTGTTTTCCCAGGTTTGGCATACCACATGGGCTTACCCATGATGCCATCTGTTATGCCAAAGCTCTTATGTTGTGACTAAGAACGTTCCTACAAATCACCCAGTTGTTCTACTTCCCTTATTTTGTCTATTAAATCACGGTAATGATAAGACCAATGATATCATGAGAATTAGCAAATAAACAAACTGGCATAAAATATACACCCAACCTGTCTATCGTGGCATGTGACACCCGGTGTTGGATTAGCTCAGGTCTCCAAAGACTAAGCTGTGTAACAAATGTCTTTCACAGAACCTTGATTTGTGATTATCAAATCCCTCCAGCTAAGACTGTGTCAATATAGCCTTTCCCCAACAGCAGTTCTGGGAGCTTCCTATGACTATGGGAAGAATTAATTAGCTTGTTAATCAGTGTCTCTCTTCTTGGCATAATGTCCTTTGGCTAAAAGTGAAACCAATAGTTTTAATTATTTTCATCAATAATAATAATAATAATAATAATATTTTTAAATTTCTTTGATCTATTTATTATTATTATTATTTATTTATTTATTTATATAGCACCATCAATGATTTATATCATCATTCTATCATATTGAGATCTTATTGATCTATTTTATTTTTACACTATTTTATTTTTACACTGCTTGGAACTGTATTAGTTATTTCTGCAGAGTGCCTAGAGCTTTTTTCAGAACTATGTAGAAACCAACTAGATAGTTTATTTGGTTGCTCACTCAGCTCATCTGTTTGAACAAACGGCAATAAATGGGGAACATTTGACCCTGATTTCATATGGACACTTTAAAATACATGATAATTTAAAGACATATAAGCAGTGAAGACACTTATCAGAGTGCAATAATTCAGAGCAGGACCAAATTTTGTAACAGAACAGTTTTCAAAAAGATGGGGTTGAATATGGGAAGTAGGGAGAAAACTGAGGAGGGTTTTGTTTTAGTTCCTCAAAATATACTGGGACAACATCATAGGTTGCAGCTGTTAATTATATAGGCAAACATATATATCGAGAGAGAGAGAGGTTGGTGTAAAGTAACACAACAGCAAAGCAACAAGGAGGCTCTGGATCCACTGTGGGTGCAGCCAGCCTTAAGGTAAAATGCATAAGAAAGGTAATTGGATCCATTGTAATACTGCTCTAACAGTCAGGAAGTTTTTCTTGATGTTCAGCTGGAATCTGGTTTACTGTAACTTGAGCCCATTATTCCGTGTCCTGCACTCTTTTCAATCATCCCAGAGTGCAGGACATGGAATAATGGGCTCAAGTTACAGAAGCCAGATTCCAGCAGGACATCAGGAAAAACTTCCTGACTGTTAGAGCAGTACAACAATGGAACCAATTACCCAAGGAAGTGGTAGGCTCTCCCTCACTAGAGGCATTCAAGAGGCAGCTGGACAACTATCTGTCAGAGATGCTTTAGGGTGGATTCCTGCATTGGACTCCTATAGGCCCCTTCCAACTCTACTATTCTATGATTGAAAGAGTAAAAACAGAGTATTAAAACATATATTTTAAGCTAAACATTTTGGCTTCTGATGTGCTGCTAGATGGGTATCAGGAATGGCAGTTTGGAATGCCTGGAAATGAAAGTGCTTTAGGAGAAAAAAACAGAGGTATGATTGCTATAATGCTTAATCTGGAGGGCAATTCATAAGCATTTAACATTTAACAGCACAGCTACTGATGAGGGCAGAAGCTCAAAATTCTAGCTTAAAATATGTATTTTAATACTATGTTGTTAGTCTTTCTATCTTTCATAGACAGAGACACACACAGTTTAGGATCACAATTTTTGTCATTCATTCATCTTGAATGTCTTCTAGAAAATTATAGCATTCCATAATCTAAACAAGCTAATTATTAACCAGTTATTAGGATTTTAATAACTGGCACATCTTGATCAGTCAAGGCTCAGCTATTATCATTTATAACCACACACAAAATGTGATGTGTGTGAGGGTATATTTATGCATTTATTATTTATTTCTATAGTAAGTCATCTTATAGCAGAAAATGTTTCTTGTTGCATTTCCATTTAAATGGGTTCCACCTCTGGATTATAGGATGTATGCATTAAACGTTGATGTGAGGGCCCAGTGTTTGGAAGAATTGTTCTGCATTCCCTGTTATGCATATGGGAATATTTCCTTATAAAACTTGCATAGAAAATATCTTACATGCATTCACATGTATCGCCCCAGTAGGCATTTGTTCGTTTGTGTGTATGCACACAACACCCTTCTCCCCCCCACACACTTACTCTCAGTGTTGTTTCCGCTTTTTCATGCATTATTAAATTAATCATTCTACATCTTAAGAAGTCTGCTGATAAAAGTAGGTAATGGGATTTCAAGAAAGCTGTTAACAGTAATTTAGTTAATTAGAACATCACATATAAAGCCACATTGCCCATAAATTCTGCAATGTAGTAAATGGCAGACCATCTAAGTGTTAGACAAATGAGCAAAGCCTTGCTCTGTCAAAAGGGTTTAAATACCAATGAGTTGATTTTGACCTTTAGTTGAACGGACATGGGCATGTTGATATCGGCAGGATCTACACTACTGCTTTATAATGGTATTGAAGTGCACTGACAATTGTTGGGACCCAGAACACATTGAGCTCCATCAGATGGGGGGAAATCATGCTTGCCTACCATCGCTTCTCTGCCCCTGCTTTCTTTGCTCAATACTTCCTCTTCCTTTCATGGAGAGGAAAGAGGAAGTAAAAAGTACATGTGGCCCATTCAGTGGTCATCTTTATCATGCTGCTTCTCTTGCACACAGCAGGAGATAGCTTCAACTTCTATGTTTAAAAAACAATATGGACTTACCAGGAGCTTTTTTTGTCAAGCAAAGAAGGCTAGAAGGGGTGGGAAGCGCGCAGGAGGCAGATGATGTTGTGAAAGAGACTTACGAAAGAACTTGAGTGCCCAGTAACGAATGTGCAATAAAACACTTGTCTGATGATGCCTGTTTTATATACTTTTTTCAAACCACTTTCAAAGTGTTATTTCCTGCTTGGTGTAGATCTGGCCTCGGTCTCCTTCTTTGAATTGATGGAAAGAGGTGGTCATGGCTTCATGGTGAATTCAAATGGATGAATTGCAAATTGTGCAGTAGATAGGTAGGGACTTCCATTTTATTATCAAAGTAATACAAATTAAGTCTTTGTGTTTTCCTTGCCTAAGTTTCCTGTGTGCTTTGCCTTCTCTTACCTGCTGAGACAAAAAATGAAAATCAGTTTGAATGCAGAGAGATTTTCCTATCACCTCCCACCTGATCTTTTTTAACTGGAGATGCCAGGGATTGGGCCTGGAACTTTCTATAAACAAGGCTATGATATTTCTCCTATTTAAAATATCATTTTGATTAGCGTCTTGCAAAAATCGTTCTGACACATTCAAATTGTATCAAGAATAAGGGTGGATGAATGTGTCACTTTTGGTTTCTTCCAATTTCTCATTTCCAATCTTAAATTTGATTTATCTCAAACTTGAGATTTTTATTTTATTTTTATTTTTTTAGAACACATAAAATGGCTAGTCATTTGGGGGCACATTTGTCTGAATACCTGCATTTCTGAATGCAACTTTGCCTAGCGTACAGATTTTAAAAGCAATTTTCCTAATATAATGCAATTCTGAACATTAGTTTCATTAACACATACAGGTGTCTGTGTGTGCTTTCCCCCAATACCCCCAATTTTGTTCACGTTTTTTGATTGGAACAAAATTTGGATAAATGTGAATTTCAAAAGCTAATATTTTTGTTTGCATATTTTTAAAGTGCGAAAATAAATAAGTTATCATTGAAATGCAAACAGAATGAATTTCTCCCTCAGTCCTTGGCAAGTAATTATGTCTCCTACACACACACACACACTTAAATGAAAAGTTAAAGAAAAATGCAATGTCATTAAAACTTTCTTCTCCAGTGTACTTCACTATGCTTCTATCATATTAAATTGGTATATAAGGCTGAAGGAACCACATTCTATAACCTCAAACCAAAGTTATAGCTGCAACCATTTAAAATAAAAGTGATTGTTACAATCCAGTATGATTGTTATAATTCAGTCACATCACTGAAATGTTCTTGAAGTAAATGGGATTAAAATGGGTATAAGTAGATCTTTGATTGTGCCCTTGCAGTTTATTCTATTAAATTCACTGGCTGCATAATAAGGAATGAAATCAAAAGCTGGAGAATATTGTCAGTTTCCTTTCAGTTCTGTTGCCAAATTGATCCTCTATCCTCACTTGCAAAAGGGTTATGAGCTTTCTAGTAATTTCGAAATGTATCCTATTACCATTATGCATTTCAGAACACATATTCTACACACACACACACACACACACACACACACACACACACACACACACACACCAAAAAGTAATAAATGGCACAGGATTTATTTACTTTTGTGATCTCAGTAAGAGAGCTTATAATATTTATTATGGGTATGCAGAGCAGGTCTGCTCCTCCTTGAAATTCAGGGAGGCGATTCCCCACCCTGATTTTTGGGGTGGCTCTGCCTCCCCGCACCATCGGATTACCCATTAGAGAACTGCTCTTTTGTTGGAAAACCGCTCTATTAGCAGCAATGGGAATTAACAAAATGCATACATCTTCATTGTTTTAAAGATAAACAGATGGAATATGGCACCCTGGTAGCTCTTAAGTAGGGCTTTAATCATGCCAAGTTTAAAGCAGATCTCTTCATTCCTTGATGTTTAGGGTTGTTGTTGTTTTTAAAAAATCCCCCCTCAGCCCCTACCCCCCATACACACATGAAACTGCACAGGACCTTTTATCCTTTACTTTGTTGATGCACATTTGTGCATGTTCAGTTTATAAAAATAGAGATCTGTTCCCTGACTGTTTGCTCTAATGGAGTGAAATGGGGGGGGGGGGGTTGCTCTCCCTATGAGAGGTCAGACAAGAAATATATATATATATACACACACACACACACACAAAGCATATAAACTTGAGTCCTGTCTTCAAAATCGGAGATATACTAGTACTAGCAATTTTTTTCTCTTGCTCCATGAGCTAACAAACAAATAAGTTTCAGGGTGAGGAAAAATGGGTTATATCATTTGCAATCCCTCCCCCTAAGCACTGTGATTGGAGGAGCATCAGGGAGGAGACTGACTATTGGTTAGCCACAGATGTTAATCTCAAAACTTCCCATCTTCCCCCATTGGTGTCTTCCTAATATGGAATTGTGTTCAGTTAGCCATCCATCAACATGAAACGAGCCCTCACCTCGCCTAAAAAACCTTCGGACCTACGGATCCATTCAGGGCTCTGAACAATCTTCTAACTACACCGCGGGTTTCTGAAAGTTTTAAAACTGCCCCCTAACGGCAACATGATTTCAGATGTTTGGTGGAGGTCCAGCACACCCCTGGATTTTTGGTGCAGAGCACACACCCCTAATATTGATTAAGCTCAGTTCTGGCTCTGGGTTTTGGAGGGACTCTGGGCAAGACCCCTCCATGGGCCTCCTCCTTCAATAGGTTTACCTGTTCATTGCCATTGTCACCACCTGTTATTGCTTTTCATCCTCTATGCCATCATTACTACCACTTGCTTGCTTGACAGGAAGAAAATCAGTGAGCAAGTAGGTAGTATAATATTTTGTAAACCACCCAGAGAGCTTTGGCTATTGGGCGGTATAGAAATGCAATAAATAATTAATATACCGCCCAATAGCTGAAGCTCTCTGGGTGGTTTATGCTTTCCTGAAAATCTAAGTTAATTTTTTGTATTTTTCCAAACGTACACATTAAATGTACACAATCTTCTCAATTGATTAAAACATATTTGTGTGCATTTCTCAAAAGTCCACATTTTTTTTCCTGAGCAATTTTCAAATTGACAAAGACAATTATTTTGGTCTGGGAATCACACTGCAAGTTCAGAAATGTACAGACTGTGATCACAGAGTCTATGTTCAGTTTGGAAACTGTGAACAGGGCAAATCCTGTTAAAAATGAATAAAAATAAATTTCTTATACATCCCTATCCTCAGTTAGGTGTGTGTGAATTTTATTAAATCCATTCTGACTGTGTTTCATGGATTTTCAGGTGGTTTGCATTCCATTATGAGCCTCGTGTGGCACAGAGTGGTAAAGCAGCAGTTTCTACAGCTGAAACTCTCTCCATGGCCTGAGTTTGATCCCAGCTGAAACTGGTTTCAGGCAGCCTGCTCAGGTTGACTCAGCCTTCCATCCTCCCGCGGTCGGTAAAATGAGTACCCAGTTAGCTGGGGGAAAGGTAATAACGGCCGGGGAAGGCAACGGCAAACCACTCTGCTATAAGGCCTGCCAAGAAAATGTCAGTGAAAGCTGACGTCCCTCCAAGAGTCAGTAATGACTCAGTGCTTGCACGAGAGGTTCCTTTCCTTCCTTTCCTTTCATTCCATTCTCTAATGGAATCAGATATTTTTAAAGGATGTACAAACAAAACTGGTTTGCAAGTCCATGGAATTTGTTCAACTCAGAAAAAGTGCCCCCCTGGGGAATCCACAGGTCGGCTTCATAGAAATCTACACTTACTTGAATCTACTGCAGATACATCCAACATCTCTAACCTCAGTGCTTTGACCAAACACCTGGAAGAGGCAGTGAGAACAGGGCTCCTGACTAAACAACTGTATGACTTCAAACTGTCTCATACTGAACTGTTGCATTGCCTTGGATCACCTGCCTCATTGTATCCCTATCAATGGGATCTCTCATCATTCTGTTTGTCAGACCTTGTAGTTTTTTCATCTCCGTCAGTCAGGCTTTCCCAACCTGGTGCCTTCCAGATTTCTGGGGATGATGGAAGTTGTAGTCTAACACATTTGGAGGGCACCAGCTTGTGGGATGCTATAGATATTTTTGGGCCTGTCCTTTTCATAACGCTTTCCCCTTTATATTTTCAGCAATAGTTACCAAGTTCTCCATGCCATGCCACTCGCATGGGAAATTGTCGGTAGCCTTATTTACTCTTTTTATAGCAACCTGAAAAATGCCAACAATGCTATTTCTATCATTACCACCCTTTCATTCCATTTCATTAAGCCTTTTGTCTGATCCTAATTCAGTTTTAAATTGTGCACACACACCCCTCATCAGAGCTGAAATGCACATACATCATGGAAAACAAACAGCCTGTCTACATGTCATCTATCCTGCAGGGACAAAACATTGCATTCCTATCCTCACAGTACTTCAGTGCTGTCTTTAATGCTAATAACACATTACATTTTTCCCCTGTCTGGAAAGGCAATGTGGTGGGAACTCTCTGAAGTACAACACAAGCATTTTGTAGATGTCACATTGTGTAACAATCCCAAAACATGTATCTTAGCAGGGAATAATAAAACAGTACTTGCAATGTCAAACCTGGTTGAGATTCTCTTCATTGTTTGTTATAATCTCCATTCTTATCAAAAGATAAATCAATCCATGTGATTATTTAGCTAAATTGGCTTCACAATTAAGGGCAAAACAAATTAACAACTGATTAGCCAGGTCTCTGGAGTCATTATCTCTGTATTATTTTTCTTGCTCTGATAGTTCTGATTAAACTTCTTTCAGCTTGCAGCAGTGTTGTGATATTTATAAGTTTTAATTGTATATGTTTTAAATTTGTAAACCCGCTTTGAGTCAGTATTGGGGAAAAGGTGGGATATAAATAAATAGGAGAAGGAGAATTATTATTATTATTATTATTATTATTATTATTATTATTATTATTGAGGTTTGTATTTAACTGAGGACTTAGCTAGACCTAAGGATTATACCAGGCAAATGGAGGGGTTGTCCCTGCCTGCTTCCGGGATCCCCTGTGTGTCATTTGGATGCCCAGGGATGATCTACTCTTCAGCCTTTACGGCCGGGTAAAAGCTTGGCGCCGAAAGCACCAGGCCCTGCAGGAAGAGGACAATGCTCAGGAAGACTGTCTGGTCTTCCCACCAAACCTGGGGCCTGTTGGCTGAAGAAGGGGCTCGGCGTTGTAGGCAAGTCCTTCCTTGGATACAGCCACTGCTGCCATCGTCGGACTCCTTCCTCGGAGTTGCTCATCTCTTCAGGGCAACGCCCAAATGCGGGAGAAGCTGGAGCACGTCCTCATGCTCCCATGCCATAAAATGAAAGAGAGGCTGAAGGGAGGGCGATCTGCCTTATAAATGATTGCCCCCCCCCCGCCTGCCTCGTGGCCTGATAGTGAGGCAGCCAGTCAGGTGCCTCACCTCTCTTCCCCGCCACCGCATCACCCCGCCCAGG
This sequence comes from Elgaria multicarinata webbii, assembly GCF_023053635.1. Lineage (NCBI taxonomy): Eukaryota > Metazoa > Chordata > Lepidosauria > Squamata > Anguidae > Elgaria > Elgaria multicarinata. The sequence goes on along the minus strand of NC_086172.1, from coordinate 71,104,103 downwards.
CATGGCTGGGTGTGGCTGTAATGACCTATCCCGGGATATAGGCCTAGTTTAGCCATAGCCTGAGATGCATCGTGAGAAGTTAAACCAAATCTTGCCTCTAAAGCATTCCGAACCTATAGGGTTATGCTTCGTATCACAGTTGTGCATAACTATTAATACAAGTACTACCAACTTGCATCATGATAAGCTTCTCAAAAATATCCTGTGGTTTGCAGAAGGGTAAGAGCCTCGTGTGGCGCAGAGCAGTAAAGCGGCAGTTTCTGCATCTGAAACTCTCCCCACGGCCTGAGTTCGATCCCAGCGGAAGCTGGTTTTGGGTCGACTCAGCCTTCCATCCTCCCAAGGTCGGTAAAATGAGTACCCAGTTAGCTGGGGAAAGGTAATAACGGTTGGGGAAGGCAACGGCAAACCACCCCGCTATAAGGCTTGCCAAGAAAATGTCAGCGAAAGCTGGCGTCCCTCCAAGAGTCAATAATGACTCAGTGCTTGCACGAGAGGTTCCTTTCCTTTTCCTTGCAGAAGGATGGGGAGAATTTTAAAAAATGCCTAGATAATATGACATTTGATAAAAGGACTCATGCAACTCAGCCCACTGGCTTTTGAAATATTCCATATCCATTTGAAAATTATTTTTACAATTTCTTCATCTTGCTCCTCTTCAAATCTACAGTCTGTGACTGTCTAAACTATCTTACCAATTGTATAAAGTTATGTAGTGGAAAGGCCTAAAATGAGTTTCCCACAAAATCTTAAAAAGCTCTTATTGCTGTATCTTACGCCACTTAGCCTGGAGGGAGAAAAATCATCTATCAAGTAGAGCTGTGTGCAAATGGCCTCTCAAAACTCTCTCCCTCCCCTCCCCCCCTGTTTGTTGGCAAAGAAACTGTGGGGACCATTTCACCAAATTTCTCCAAGGGGAGGAGAAATTCTCCCACCTTTTTTTAAAGGTGGGGTTCAAATTGTGTCATTTCCCCCATCCACCCAAAGGTTGTTTGTGTGCTGCTACTGTTGCAAGCAGTGGCAGCAGCAACAGTATTGGCAGCCTGGCCAACATATTACATCATTTACAGTGCCCCACAACTAGGGTCATTCTGGAGCATTGTGAGGGAAATGGCAAATTCTGGAGAAAAATCTGTAAACTGGTCTTCATCTTCAGGGGTTGTGGGAGTGGGGTGCTGAGAAAAAGAAGGATCTCAGATTCCACCTCCCCAGAGATAGTCTTCTGAGAAATTTCAGCACAGCTCTTTTATCAACATAAAAGTACCAAGAAAGGCAAAACGCACATGCACATGCACACACACACAAAACCCCTTGGGTTCTTAATTCTAATCCCCTCACTGATTTTACAGTTTCTCAAACCCAAAGTAAGAAATTAGCTCTTTCAGCTGAGTTAATGCAAAGGTGTTAAGCCTGAGCAGTATTTGGATTTAATGTAACTTATCAATGATGTTTAATGGGGATAGGATCAAGTATTCTGCTTTAATTGGTTTGTTGGATCAGATAGTCTAGCTCAGTTGCTCCAAAATAACTCTGGGATGTCTCTGTAAAATTAGAGTTACAGTGATGAAAAAATCAAAGTTGCTTTAAATTATGCACAGAGATAGACTACATGCATTGGGTGACCTTCAGCCTTCCCTTCCCATCTGTAAAGTAGAAATCAATGTCCTTTCTCGGGGGGAATACTTTGCAAATGAATGAGAACATTATTTGTCAAGCAATTTGCACAGGGCCAATCCTATGTGAGCATTAAACAATGTACAACTTAGTGAGAAATCAATGCTTAATCTCTATAAAAATATGTGCCTACGATTAGGCCCATCTGGGAATTGCACCATCTGATAGAGAGGCCCTGATGTGTGGAGGCCCTGCCATTATTAGACAGTGATGAAGAAAAAAACATGTTTAACACCTGTCTGAGCCAAATATACTTTTGTCTACTCATACAATTGAGGGCTATGCCCTAGAACCAGAAACAGATGCTAGGAATGATTATGGCTGAACCCTGGGACACATTACACTCTGCAAAATTCACCAGTTCTCTTCCTTTGGGAATCATACCAACAAATGTTAGTATGATTCTAGCTGACAAAATGAGCTGCTACATAATGTCACATAGAAGATCATTTGTGTATAATTATTAATTTAAATGTATTTCAGATAGACTCCCAAGTGGATGGCTACATTACACTAGTGAAGAATATCATGGGATAGATGGATAGATGGAAAGATAGATAGATAGATAGATAGATAGATAGATAGATAGATAGATAGATAGATAGATATTCTGATCAAAACTAAAAGGGATGAAGGACAATATCACATGATGCAATTTGATTTCAAATTAAGTTTTTGAACTATATGTATGCCAAGTTCTCATGAACAATTCCTACTATTGATTGAACCCTTAGCTTGTTTTGTTTTTCTTTTTATTTCTGCTCTTACTGAAATGTAACTTAAAGTGAGAAAGCAAGATCTAGACTTACTTCTGTTTAAAAATGGGGGAGGGAATGCTGAGATGCAGGTACAGGTGATCTGCTTACAAAATACATTCATGATATCTAGCCAGTTGCAGGGCTTCATTACATTCTAGACACTTACTCATAAGCAGGATGAAATTACTCAGCAGCACTTTCAAATAGCATCCCAAATACCAAGCGTCGGAATGTCTACTCAGAAGTAAGTATGAGCAACCAGAAACTGAAAAAATGTGGCAAACTGTGTACAGTATTCCTTAGAAAATGTAGGGAAAATTCTGCTAATAATGCTTGTTCCGTTTCAGAAATAAGAGTAATACAGAAATCCAAAATAAAGGGGGAAATTTGAATGCAGAAAATCTCAAAGGTATCTCTCCCCGTTAATTTTTGGATGTGGTTTCATAACATCCCTTCTCTGCTATGATAGTTTACTAAAAGCATAACAATGCTATTGCTGACATTGCCACTATTAATACCTCAAATGAATTGAAGATTTCTGCAGCAAAATTAGCCAAATGCTTTTTGTCCACTTCAGGATAAAGCATTATTGAATAATATTTGAATAACAACGACATGCACATGCCATAGATGGTTTTCTTCAAACATTTAATTAGCAAGATTGGATTTGAACACCAAAGTCAATTGCTTGTCTTTTATTCACCATAATCATTTGCAGACTATGTAATGTGAATAATGATAAATCTTTATTATTTTAGCACAACAGCATTGTGCCTCTATGCAGATTATCACAACAATTTTCATGGTGTAATTATGAATGCCCAAGAAAGACAAGTTAAAACTATGGAAAGTGGATTGGAGAACATATTTCCATCCAGTTTCAAGATACGTACTGAGTCTTTGAGTGCACTAAATGCAACATTAGGTCTTGCTATGGGATTTTCCTTTGAGACTCATTGATTGGAAAGAAATGGGGAAGCATGTCCAAATTCCACCTCTTGGTTCATCTCTAAACATAATACTAGCTAATTCAAGTTAGCACTATTTATTTATTTAATCAGTTTATGCACCAGTTAGCATTCTAGGGTGACCATATGAAAAGGAGGACAGGGTTCCTGTATCTTTAACAGTTTTATTGAAAAGGGAATTTCAGCAGGTGGCATTTGTATATATGGAGAAGCTGCCTATTATCTGTACCAGGATCCACACTCAAAAGCACAGAGAGCAAAACACATCATCATCATATGTGCAGCTTCCACAATTCACTGTTACAGTGAAGTAGCTATTCTTCAAAAAACAGACACCAGCATTCTCAAACCTTCTGTTTGGGATGCTTATTTGAAATATCAAATATGTAGTTTTGGTCTCCCAGTAGAAGCCTCCCTCCTCTAGGTGAATCCACAGTTGCTCATTATGCCTTCTGATCTTCTTTATGTCAAAGGCAGTAATTTAAGAGTAGCCAGACATGTATTTTGTTTTGTATACTTTTATCCAGAAAATCAAATATTTAAGGTATTTTCACGGCTGTCACTACCTTGAGCCCTAGAAAGATCTAATGAGAGCTTCTGCTATTGGGCGGTATAAAAATTGCAATAAATAAATATATAAATAAATAATACTTAAAATAAATAATACTTTCAACTCTCCAAATACTTTTTTTAATGCCAACATGGAGCAAATTAAAGAATATTCATGAATATACAAATCCAAGGCATTGTCAAGGGGATATGAATGTGTCATTCTTCGTGGCATGAAAATTATGTGTAATTTTATGTTACATTAGCAATACTGTAAAAAGGTGTTAAATTAGTCAGAATGAACCTCTGAAAATTATACCTAAAAGGTCTGCAGTTGTGCAGGTAGTGCCTAATTTGATTGTGTGGGAAAAATGGAAGGAAGAGGCTAGAAAATGACACAGAGACTTCCAATGGGTTAATAAAGTTTGGCTACAAATTTATTGCTTATAGATGGAATACTATTTAGGAGGGCATAGAGCATGGATCTGTTCATCAGGCAGCCGGCTGGCTGATAGTGGTGAAAGTCAGGAAATCAGGAATTTTGCCTCCCAGTGATGTGATTCCTCTCTTATGCCCCAGATATGTGGCAAACTCACCAGCCCCCATTTTTTGTTAGCCTCGAAGCCACACCCCATGACCCCTTCGAGGAATCCCCAATGTGGGAAGAGAGGAGCCCAATCCTGCTAACGCTAGGCATCCAGTCCAATGCCCAGCATGACACACAATGGCTGGAGAATCTATGCAGAAACCAAACAGAAAATCTGTGATAACTACTGCAGAACCACATGAAATAAATTATATTAGTAATCTTGAAATGAGGAAGGAGAAAACCTTGCACAGTCAGGTCAATTATATCTGCAGGTAAAATTCCTTCCCAGCTCCATTAACCAGTGGCTGACTGAAGCCCATAACATGATGAAAACTTCTCTCATTAGATGTGGATGGGTGGGGAAGTCAAGAAGGCAAAGGCAATGAGCTTTGTCTAGGGGAACCAGATGGAGAAGGCCTTCCCTATAGTTTTGTTGAAGTCCCATCCTCTTTTTTCTGATCAGACCACTGACTGGCTGTCTCTCCAATTCCACCAGCAACTTTCCTCCATCCCCACACCCAGCACCTGCATAACAGAAGCTCCAGTAAGTCAGGAGCCACTAGTTGTGAAGGCAGTGTCTAATTGGATGATAAAGAAAAGGTGGAAGGAGGAGGTGGCATGCCCCCCAAATGGGTGAAAAGTACACCACCCCAGTCTACGCAATGCAGGAATCCAGGGGGGGATCTACACAACTGCTTTTAAAGTGCTTTAAAGCACTTTGAAAATGTTTTGAAAACTGTATATGGAGTGTGTCCTGGGCCCCAACAGTTGTCAAAGCTGTTATAAAGCGCTTTAAAGCAGTAGTGTAGATCCCCCCCCCCGGGTATTCCCTTTCCCATTTTTTTAAACAAACCTTTATCTCAACAGCTGCTGCTTCTATCTGTAAGCAGTAGGGGTGTGCTCTCCACCCCAGAATTATATGGTAACTGCAAACATCCATAGAACATTTGATCTTCCAGAGCGGAGATTGGCCGCTTTCAAACCCATTGATTAATATCAGAGCAGAGATCTGCCCAGTCAGAGCATCTAACATCTCTGAAATTATCCTACTGTTTTTCAGGCATCAATTCTCTCTCTGTGTGTGTGTGTGTGTGTGTGTGTGTGTGTGTGTGTGTGTGTGTGTGTGTCAATTGAATACCTCCATATTTGGAAGATGCTGGGTGGGGTGAAGGGTAGCTTTGATATTGACATCTGTGGCTAACCAATTAGGAATTGCCACAGTGCTGTCCATGATCATGTTCTCCTCCAATCACAGTGTTTGAGAGAGTGGGAAACACTGTCTGCTGGTTCTGGCCATGGGTGGGGGGAGCGTGTTTCTGCTCAGATTCATAGAAGTCAATCATCCACAGTGAAAATGCTGCTGGGCTGGCTGGCATCATGAGTGAATAAGCTTCTACACCTGAGTCAGGCAGGCTCTTTATTTCAGTTAAACTACTACTCCTATTGGCTGGCTCGGCTTCCAGTGCAGTGGGGGGGGGGAGGCTGTCCAATAGATCTGAAGGGCTCCAGGTTGGAGAAGGAAGGGGTAGAAACTTCCAGCAACAGTGGAGCTCTGTATCAGCAAAGTAAACAATAAAAGCTCCCTCCATAAATGTGCAGGGGTGGATTAACGTGTGTGTGTGTTTAAGGGGATAATAGTTTGGGGGGGGATTTAAAAATTCCTAAGAAGTCAAGGCATGAATTGAACTTCTACAAATTTGGCCTGCCTAAATCCCTACTTAAGAGCTATCATCGTGCCAGGTTTCATTTCTTTATCTTTAAAAATAACAGTGTTGTTGTTGTTGTTTTAGAAAATTAAACCATGAACTTTAATTTTTTTCTGAAAAACTCAAGGCTTGAATGGATCTGCTCCAGTTATGGCAAGTCTAAAGACCTACTTAAGAGCTATCACCATGTCAAGTGTCATTTAATTAATTTCCATTGACTAGAGTGGTTATCCAAAAATGGGCGGTTCTCTGACAGGTAATCCGATGGGGCAGAATAAGGGGAGCCACTCCAAAATCAGGGCAGAGAGTTGCCTCAACGGAGCTCTGGCTCGAATTTCCAGGTGGAGAAGACCCACTTTGCAAACCCCTGTAAGCCCTGCTGATATTGAGGGGCTCTAGGCATTGAGGGCCCCCAAGCATCAACAAGTAGCTAATACCTTTCCAGAGCCACCACTGGTAGAGTATGTTTTTGCATATGGCTTATTCAACATAATGAATATCTACAAGTCATAGAACATCATAAAGCTGAAACAATGGGTGGGAAGACGAAAGATTGCTGAGAAAATCCCCTGCTGAGATTTTATTTGGGGTGGGGGGGACAGATTGATAACTTCCTAACTTGCTTTTTAAAAAATTACGAATGGTCTTATATGTATAAAGGAAACTGAATGTATCTGGCAAGTTGTTGAATGTTATTGACTTTTGTCAATATAAGGATTGTTGCCTGTGCAGGGCTGGTGGACCACATGGTGGCATCTGCAACACCGGTATTACTATCAGGTCTGTGCTAAACTAAAGTATCAAAATGGAGGGGGGGGGGAAGAGATAAGAAGCCCCCTGAAGGTGAGTTAATAAAACTGAAAGCCATTCAGAAAAGATAGTTATGCTTCATAGTTCATCTCAAAAACACTGATCTGCAAGGAAGGATTTATGTGAGATTATTTTCAGCTGACGGAGGTCATGTGTAACTAGGAAATATCAAGTATATGACACAAGGAGAGAAAGAAAAAATACAGTGTGCCTGCTAGCTATTATGATTATTCATAAAGGAATTCATTTTCTGTAACTTTCCATTTCTGCACTATGAAGAAAGAAATGGCTAAATTCCCACAGGATTTGCCTCTTGGCAGGAATTTGAAAATTTCATCTGATCTCCTCTTTCCCAGACCGTCTCACTGGGCCTCAGCTAAAACAAAATGGGCAGTATCTCCTTGATCTGTTTTGTGCACCTTAGAGTAGTTCAAGATAAAGGCACCCATTGACGATGTTCACCACGATCACTGCATCGTGCAAAGTGCAAGCCTCTCGTTGAAAGTAAGGATGTATAAGAAATTTGTTTCAGTTTGGTCTGGATCAGGATTTACCCACTTTGCACCTTCTGGACTCAGACACAATCTGAACATGGACTCAGACACAATCTGCTGTCAAAGACCACACATTTCCGATCTTGCAATGAGTACTTTTGACAAGTGCCCACAAACATGATTTAATCTAAGGGAGATGAATGCATACATTTCAAAGGTGTTCCCAGCTTATTCTCCAAGGCAATTCAGGAGTAAAAAAACCAGACCTTTGCCAGTGGAAGCTACAGCAGCACACATGGAGAGGGAAGTTCAATCTTGTCCCCCTTTCCTCTCTTGACACCCTGGCAAGGTGGCCCTTGGAACTGCCATTGCAGCAGCCTTTGGGAAGATGAAAAATCCTAGTGGCAAACAATTGCCCCTTTCTTTCTGGGGTGCTGCATAAGCGTATGCCAGGGCAATAGAAGAAGATAGACCTGCTTTCTCCCTTCTGTCCACTTGTGCCACCACTGCTTGCTGTGTGGCTGTGGGCCAAGTAAGTGATGTGAAAGGAGTGGAGGGTGTTTGGGGGATTGGGACAAGGGATGGGGAGGGCTGGCCTGTTCAGGGTAGTTATGGAAGGAGAGGTTTTAATCAATGCTGGAGGAGAATTCCAGTGCTTGTAAAACTCACCACTCCTTCATGGTGGGCATGCGTGGGACTCAGAAGTTCTTTTCCAAGCCCGGCTCAGGAGAATTTGGCTGGCGTCTCTATGCTGAACCAAACCTGTACTAAAATATGTAGTCCAGAAGTCACAGGGAAGTTTTTGTTGCTGAAACTAGCCTCAAAACGTCAGGGGCTCCATGCCTCTGTGGTAGCATTACCTTGATTTCCTCTGTGAATTGGCCAGATTGTGTGGGAAATAAACCACACCAGCACTACAGTGACCTAGCCTCCCCCCACCCAGAAACATTGCCGTGAGTATGTATTACCACCCAAAAGGAATTCATTCAAATGTTTCCACAGCCCCACCACCACCCATCCAGCACTGATTTGCAGGGGCTATTGCTCAGCTGCAATAATGTTTCAATCAGCCTTAGCTAGCTATGGTTGGAGAGAATAAGCCAGAACTATAGCCTGAAGCTGCTGCACACAAGGTAGCCATGAAGATTCAATCAATGGAATCCAACATTTCATTTTTAATTTTCAATAATTCAGCTTCTTCAGGCAAAGATGTTTGATTTTGCTGTATTCATACAGCCTCTAAAGCTTCCTATTTAAATGGAGGGATTTAAACACTCATACATTGATCCTTTGGATTGGATACTAGGCTGGTTAAAAACACTTATACACAGCTATATCAGCATCGATAAAGAGGCTACAAAGATGGAAAGAGAGAGAGAGAGAAGCAAGCAGTAGAGCTTAGTTGCTCAGAGAAGAAAGGCCCATGACAAGGGATCAATAGGAAACTTTGTGGTAAAGATACTGAAGGAGAGAGAACAGTGGCTGAATGACTGCAAAGGAAACGCTAAAGACTGCACTAAAATGCTGCAGCTCAGACCTTGTGGTAATGGAAGGCAATTAGTACAGGACGTACAGGCTTTAAAATGGTTAATGAGCCTATAGCACTTCTGCTTTAGTGCTCAGAGAGATAGGTGCACTATCTCTGTGAGGCAATTCCAAGAGAAGTGTCTATTTTGGTGCCATGCTTTAAGATCACTGAATATGGTGGCCCCAGAAAAGAATTTATAACAAGGCCCTGCAGTGGTATAGCACAATGCTGCATTTAAAAACCAGCTTGCTGTATCTTTCTTCTTCTATCCTGCTAGCTTTTTCTGGGGGCAGATATTGAATCTGCATGCACTGAGAGTTCTGTTAAGTTACTCTGCCTAGCCCACCTTTTCCCAAAGCTCCACCACACTAGAAAATAGCATAGCAACTTCTAGGATAACTCAACATACTTCAGTCAATCCTATGGGGCACTGTATGAGGACATGCCAGAAAGCTATACTATCAGGTACGGCAGAGCAGGAATTTCTCAGAAGACAGGACCTCTTAAATCAAGATGCAGTTGGGTGGCAAAGGGTCATTGCCATGATTGGGTGGACCCTTGACATGGTGTTGTCAACGCACCAAGAGTGCTACTGCTCCTGCCCCAGAACTACCATTCCCCTGCTGCCACCCTTCCTGGCATTTGTTGCTTGTGTCTGCATCCACTTAGACCCCCCCACCCCCCAATGGCAATTGAACTTGCTCCAGCAGCGAAACACTTCCTTGCGCTAGACAAGCTTACCTTGTAGCCCTGATGGCAGTGTACAATGATGGGAGCCAAGTGACCACATGGTGTCAGACAGCTGCCATGTTTATCTCCCACAATGTAATGTGTGGTACATAGGGTGACCATATTTTGGAAACCAAAAAGGAGCATGGTCGCCCCCCAAGGGGGCGTGTCCAGAACCAAGGGGGCGTGTCCAGAACCAAGGGGGCGTGCATACTCGAACATCCGGTCATATGGTCACCCTAGTGGTACACATGTCACCTTCCTGTACTACTGCCACCTCCACCACTGGGTAAGCCCATTCAGGAGAAGGAGATGTCTTGCAAAGTTGCTGGAAACCCCAAGTACTGCTGGGTAGCAGGACTAAAAGATGTGGTATCAGCTGTGAGGTATTAGTGACTGCAGCTGAAACGGTCCTCCTTGTGAGCAAGCCCCTGACATCTACGTAGACCTTTCCTATGGCTCAGTCTAGCACTCCTTCTGAGATCCTGTCTTTTCATGCAGTATCTTTCCCAAGGGCTTAGAGGTTTCTCTGCCTTTACCTCTGAGGCAGAGTCCTTGTCATCCACAGATGATGTTAGTCATCCTCCTGGTCTACTGGCAGATTTTGAACATTGCTGGTGGCAGCTGGATCCTGTCCTCCAACTCTTCATCCAAGGAGGAGACTCCCAGCACGAGCATGCCAAGAAAAGAAAAATCATCACCACATAAAAATTACAACAGTCCATGTGTAATAATCAGGCTTGTGTGGTGTGTGAGCACCATCCCACTTCTAGCATCCCAAATATTTTAAAAGGGCTTTCTTCTTGCCTATAGATCTCCAGGGATGCACTGCTGACCTAGGCTGGCTAAATAACAAGTCCTTGGTTAGTTCTATTAGAGTAAAGCCACTGAAATGAATTGGACTATTTATTCATGACAAAGTCCATTCATTCCAGCAGGCGCCCCCCAGCTCCCACACTTATCTTTCTTCCCAGCATCTGCACAGGAAGGAGCACAAGTGTGAACTTTCCACTGTGGCACTGAGCACCAGGAGAGAACAAAGCAGATAGAGGAGGAGGAGAGGAATACAGGGATGCCCAAACCACCTCTCCTCCCTCTGACCTCCCTCTGGCTGCCCATTCCTTCCCCCCTCCCCCGGTTTTTAATTTTTATTATCTGTATCTGTGCAGCTTCACAGATACAGATAATAAATAAATAAATAAAAATGGGGGGAGAAGAGGAACAGAGCCTGTTCCTTCCCCCCTCCCTGATTTTTTTATCTGTATCTGCGAAGCTGCACAGATACAGATAATAAAAAATAAAAATGGGGGAATGGGCCCCATTCCTTTCCTCCTCCCCCCATTTTTTATTTTTACAGAGGCACAGGGCCCTTTCCTCTCCTCCCACCGCCCATTTTAATTATTATTTACCACAGGGTATGGGGCTCTCTTGAGCTCCTGGAGGTCTGCCCCCTTCCCAGTCACAGCCAATGGTGACCAATCAGGGGGCACCATCGGCTGTGACACAACTCTGCTGGAAAAAAGTAAGGGTAAGTGCCCGACTTTTTTTCAGAGGAGTTTCCGGGGCTTGCCCCTGGATAGCTTTGCAATGGTGGCTATGTCATGTAGATGACGTGCTGCTACTGCGAAGCCACCCCAGGGCAAACCCTTCATCAAGACAACCTCCAGGTCTACCCTAAGCAGAACTAACATTGGATGCAACCCGAACAATCCTATATCTACCTCTCTGTGGGAAAGCCCCATTGAACTCAATGGAACTTACTTCTGAGCAGATATTTACAGATTTGCATGATTATAAACATCACTTCTTTTGACAAAGTAATTAATTTTGTGGTCATGGAGGAGACCCGACAAAAACCATCTAAACCAGTTCCTCTCCCTGTGCATTGATAGGTGGCATGCTCATTTAAAAAAATTCAGCCTCTAATCTCTGTCAAACATCTGTCTTTAAATCATTCACTTCTGGGGAAAGAAGCCTTGAGTACTAGGTAGATTTCTCTGATGCTTCTAGATCCAAAACCGTCGGTAGTTTCTGTCCCAATTATCCATGGTTGGAAAAGAAACCTTAGCCTGGTCAGACAGTATAAACCTTAGCCTGACCAGTTAAAGCTTGGAGACATCTAAAGAGACAAGTGCTTAAGCTAAAAGGGCTCCTTTACTCTCAAGAAGGCACATCTGTATCCACCTTTGCAACCTTTATGTCCTCATTCAATACAAGCTATGACTAATGTCACTTTCCAGTTCTCTTCAGACCAATCTACTTACCTCAGGAAACTTGGTATTTCCCCTTTCCTTTCTCAGATATTAAAAAATACCTTCAGCTCCCTACCGCGGAGCCCAATCAGATTAAAATAGATCTCCAAGATTGCACTGCTCCTCCAGCCGTAAGGACTAACTAAATATCACTTTCTCTATGGTTTAGTAATGAAGTAACTCAAAATGCTGTTTCCTCCATTATCCCATGTAGATGATGCGCTCAGCTGCCAAGATTGCAAGGGATAATAGACAGTGACATGTAAGTGTGGGCAAAAAAATGGTCCAATTTGAGCTGTCGTTTTGTAGTACTTGAAAACCAATGAATATTATATGACAATATAAGTGTCCCTTCTATGCTTATCACTGACGTTTAGGGTGGTATATGTCAATCACCAGTCCGTGGATTGGACTCTATTCAAGCTGAGAATTGAAAATGTGGGGATTCTTGGGAAAAGGAATATCTTCCAGTATTCAGTCATGCATGGCATTTCACATACATGTAGCATGTGTTCTATTTTAAACTGTGGCAAAAAAAAAAAAATGTTTCTTTCTCCCAAAATCAGGCTGGAATGTCATTTCAATTTTATTCATGAGATTCCTAAGATTTGGTTTCAAGTGACTCTTGAAGTTGGAGGGTGGGAAAATGTTTGGCCTAGATAAGAGAAGGCTGAAGACTGCCAGATATGTTTAGGTGCCACTTTAGGGATACTTCATCTCTGTGGCTATGAATAAAATGTATGGATGTTTGTAGGGGTGACAGAAGAAATTCATTCTCTGATTATTATTATTTTTTAAAAAATGTACACAAAAATGTTTATATCATGGGAAATTGAACACTAAAACACATATGTAATTGAAAATAAAGTTAAAATGAATTATATTAGAAAAGTTAGAAGCAAAAAAAGTGTGTGTGTGTTAGGAAAATACACCTCCCCTCTGTCCCTCTTCCTTTCTCCTGCATACCTGCAACAACAGATCCCCCCAGGGGGGTCTTGCTGTTCCTTCCCTACTCTTTTGGCTCTTTCCACTCGCCCCCAAAGTGGGAGTTGTTCTGCTGCTGCCCAACCATAACAGGAATATGGAGCCACAATCACTCCCTTTCTATTCTCTAAATGAGTCATCTCTCAATCTAAAGCAAAGGCTTAGTCCACATGTCACAGCATTACTCAAAGGCTTAGCCCATTCATTCCAATGAGATGACAGTGCTGCTCTATGACTGCTGCAATGCATGCTGGGAGGTGAAGTTCTCTAAGTGGGTTAAGTGTCTAGGCTTGTATAGAAGATGGCAGATAGCACACAAAATGTCCTGCAATGCTCAGAAATCCAAATCCGAAGCTTGCACAGAGCTAGAGAATGCACACTGAAAAGGCAGGGGTTTTCATGAGTACTAAATAACAACAATAACAACAACAACCCTTAGAGCTCAGGACAAATAGGACTTAATATTAAAAAAATAAGGAAGTGAGAGAAACCAAAACTGACAGATTCATCCATAATGACTTCTTAGTATGTATGTATGGGTTGGTTGGTTGGTTGGTTTTGGAATGGGCGTTTGGGATGTATGTAGGTGCTACTGATATGTTACCCATAATCACTGATTCATGAACTCATGCTAGTTTAAATTCTCTTGTGAGCCATGACCCTTAAATATTGTTGTCTTAGAATCATGTGCTTTACATGGATCCAAAGAACTGCACACACCCGAGGGGTTTGAAGCTTGCATGTCTCATATACAAGACACACCCTGTGACTCATGGCAGACCACAGTAGATACAGAGAGGAAGAGATGGCCTTTCAGAAGGAACCTCAGTATGCTCTTGTCACTTTGGACATTTTGGTGCCATCAACCTAAGATGAATAAGTTGCATAGAAATTTATTATATATCAAATAAATGTTTTAAACATTATTCAAGGACCTGAGCAACGAGGGAATATCAGCTAGTAAAAAATAAAGAACGAACAAGGAAATTGATAGACTCTCCTGCATTTATGCATATTTATTATCTGACTACCAAATAAAACGTTTGTCTGTCACAAGCCAATTGACACTGATTATCAACAACATAATGGCCATTTTGCAGAAAATACAAGTCCTGTGGGAAAACGTGTAGCATGACATTTGTGCTCTGATTCTTGAGTTCCTTTCATGGTTAGGTTTATGTTAGGTTAGCTTTATTTAGACTTTATTTCTTCTGTCATTTCTGCCTCCTTCTGGAAAATGACTGCACATAGTGTGACTAAAGATGTGGAAATGCAAAAATTTGAATGCTTTCAACTGGGTTGAAATGCAAATGCAAATAATTCACTCACACTTATGGGTTACATTTTTTTTCAGAATATGTTCATAATTTATACAGCAAATTCACTGGGATTTATAGAAACACCAAACATCTGGAAATGCTAAACTCCCCCACCCCATTCCTTTCACTTATTTAGAACTTTCAAAGAGCTCAATGGATATTTAAAGCTTCACAATAAACACTGGAAATCCTGATTTTGATATGGATGTTTCCTCAATAACGCAGCTGCCATTATTTGAGGCTCTTTATTTCAGCATCCATGACAGCAGACTGAATTGATAGGGCTCTTTGATTAATGTCATAGGCCAGCAGTGAATGAACTGGCATATTTTAGCAATGTTTTAAAAGCTTTAAAATATTACAGAAATAATTTTCACATTGTACCAGCTTCAACTAGGGTGGCTTCAAAGAAGAAATCCAAAGAGTAGAGAAAAAAAGAGATGAATGGCCTTGGAGAGCGAAAAATGGAAACACTGTAAAAGGATTATTCCTCCATGAGTTCTTAAATCATAAAGATATAGATTTGCAATGTTATGGATAGGAAAGTGGAATGAACATAGAAGGGCAGGGCATGTTTATTATGGAACCTCAGAATGACAAGACTTTATACTTTCTCCTGGACTGACCAGATACCCTAACAAAACCATCTGCTTTGAATGTAGGAATAGTCAGAGGAAGGGCCAGAGCTCAGTAGTAGAGCACAGACAATGCAAGAAGAAGATTCCAGGTTCAATCTCCTCAGAAGCCTTCATTCAGGAGAGTAAGGAACACCTTAGAAAGAGACCTCTGCCTTACTGGCTCCTCTCTCTCTCTCTCTCTCTCTCTCTCTCTCTCTCTGTGTGTGTGTGTGTGTGTGTGTGTGTGTGTGTTATTTCTTGTTCTCATTTTTTCTTCTACCCTGCTCTTAATTTAAGTTTCGGGAAATGTGGGAAAGATAGGACTGAAGGAAATGAGCAATTAAGTATGGCAGTGCTAGGCGATTATGACGTAGTCTGAAATTTAGAAGAAGAGCTCAGGTCATAAAGGCTCTGGTATTCCCAGCCATTTGGGGGGGGGGCATTACTAGGTAGGAAGTCACTGATAGGATAACCATTACTTAGTAATTAGGGCATTGTTGAATATGATGGACCTCAGTTTTAGAGTAGGTATGTACCTCTCACCATCATACACAGAGGGGCCGCTAGCTGTGAGATGGGCATTAGGGGCTGGTGGCTCTGAAGTTAGTGGGGTATTGAATCTTTTCTGGCCTTCAGTCAGAAGTAGTCAGAACTCTGTTCTGACTAAAACCCAGAACAGATTCACCAATTCCATTGACATCAGAGCCACCAGCCTCCACTGGAGTTCGGCCTAAGTAAGTTACTTGCCCCCCGCATGTCATACTGGCCAGCCTACCCTCCTTTTCTAATCAATGGTGGTAATGACAGTGGCTCCTTCTCCTAGTCAACTCCTGCTGTCCCTGCAGAATGCTATTTTAAAAGAAATGTTTCTGTTCCTGTTTTGAGTAGCAGCAGGTTAAACCAACCAGACATGGCCGATGTGGATACTAGAGTGGCACAAAGCTGCTCTTTATGTCACTTCTGCATCCTCATTGACCAAATCCCACCAAAGGCAGCATCTCATTGGTTCAGATAGCTGCTACTCAAATCATAAGAGAAAAAAATGGTGCACCACTAGACTTGCAGCCTCTCCTGGTCAGCTTCTGTGGTGCTTCCTTTTACCAGAGGAGTCAGGCTAGGAGGAGGAGGAGCAAAAACCAATATCCCCATCTTCAAGTGACTGTCTGGGGCCCCACCTGGATGTTGGTCCTTAACCTATTTATTTTATTTATTCATTACATTTTTATACCACCCAATAGCCGAAGCTCTCTGGGTGGTTCACAAAAATTAAAACCATGAAGAACATAATAAAACAAACAACAATCTAAAAACACAAATAAAAAATACAGTATAGAAAGCACAACCAGGATAAAACCACGCAGCAGAAGTTGATAAAAGATTAAAATACAGAATTAAAACAGTAACATTTAAATGTAAGTTAAAATTA
This sequence comes from Elgaria multicarinata webbii, assembly GCF_023053635.1. Lineage (NCBI taxonomy): Eukaryota > Metazoa > Chordata > Lepidosauria > Squamata > Anguidae > Elgaria > Elgaria multicarinata. Next base: position 71,087,700 of record NC_086172.1, on the reverse strand, counting down.
GTTGTTAAAATACTGAGAGAATAAAAAGGTCTTCAACTGGCGATGAAAGGAATACAGTGTAGGTGCCAGGCGGACCTCTCTGGGGAGCTCATTCCACAGCTGGGGTGCCACAGCGGAGAAAGCCCTCCTCCTAGTAGCCACCTGCCTAACTTCCTTTGACAGGGACTCATGGAGAAGGACCCCTGTGGATGATCTTAAGGTCCGGGCAGGCACATATGGGAGGAGGCCTATGTCCCATGGTTTGGCCCTGGCTGCCCTACTGATCGTACACATGCGTTTGATTTCTCACTTCTGAAATACTGATGGCAAAAACTAATGATACAAAGTCTTGCAAACAATCCAAAGCCATCTTTAATACTTCTCATACCATTTTTCCTGGGGTCTTCACACATCCTTACTTCAACTGGTTGTAATTGCATGATGATGATGATGATGATGATGATGATGATGATGATTTAATTTGACAGCTTGGAAAGCTCCTGCCTCACTTGCACTGTGAATCCAAATTGCTCTGTAATGTTTAACTGAGAGGTGCTAACTATGTTAGATATATTTTTCAAATGCATTTTATTCTACCATGATGCTGCAGAGAGAGAGAAAGCAAAAACAAAAACACAGTTGATGCTATTTCATGAAAATATTTAAGTGCCCATTAAAATGTGTCAGACTAGTAGAATAAAATTATGTGAGCTTCCTGTGGCACCTTGCCATGTTATAGCTCTTCCCTGAGAAATGTGTTTTCTCAGAATAGCTTCTATGTTGACTACTGACTGAGCCCTTATTTCACTTCAGCTCACCAGGTGTGCTGTCAACGTGGAAGTCAATTATTCCTATCTTATTCCTATCCTCAGCATTTCCCCAAGCTTCCTCAAGAGGAATCGGTTGTATTCAGTGGCATTGGAGGAGGTAGTGGAGTTTATACATTGCACTAATAAAATGCTTCATATTATTTGAAGTGTAACAATGAACACATATGGTGCCTCCACCTGAGTATAGGCCCCACGTATATTAATGAGGAAGCCAGTGTCAAGTGTTCACTGGCCCTTACAGTATTAGCAAATGTAATTATTGGTATTTTGGAATGAAGTAAACACTTACTCTGGCTCCAAATACCCCATCTTCTCTTTGGTACTCAACTTACACTGAGTCACTGGGGTCATCCGAGGGCCTGCTCCTGGTGGTTCCACATAGATCCATCCTCCGATTGGCATCCACCAGGGGAAGAGCCTTCAGCGTGGTGGCGCCCCTCCTGTGGAATTCCCTGCCTCTGGAGGTCAGGCAGGCGCCAACCTTGTACTCCTTTCGGCACCTCCTGAAAACATCTTTATTCCAAGAAGCCTTTCTTTAACATGCAGCCTTGGATTACTGTTATTGCTTCTTTTAAATATTGTTTTAACTGTTTTTATTTTCATTTTACCTTGTACACCACTCCGAAATTTTTCAATGGGGAGCGGTATATAAATATTCTAAATAAATAAATAAATAAATAAATAACTATACTGAAGATTTTAATTTTTAATTTTACTGTAGTTTTGTTCTCTTACCGCTCACCCCCAGCTGTCCTAATAATAATCCCAAATCTTGAGAATTTTTTCCTGCTAAACTCTATTTTAAGAGATTTTGTTAGGCAACTGAGAAGGTGGTGATATGGGTCTGCTACTTATGATGGCAGCAACATGTGTGTTATACTACCTAGTTCTGCCCTATTAAGCTAGTGGTCAGCAGAAAGCGTCAAGTGTGAAAAGTGCAGATATATAAAATGTGTGATATTTGTGTGATGGAGACTGGTGTCTGCAATGTTAGTGGGTCAATGAATCCCCAAACTAGATTCAGCACCTTGGATAGTTCCTTCACTCACCCTTTTTGCAGTTTTTCTTCTTTTTTATACTCACGAAGAATGTGAAAAACTACATAATGCCAACTCGCTCTTGTATTCCAGAACGCAGACATTTTCATTATTATCTCAGGAAGTCCAAATTATCAAAAATTGCACACACCACCTGACAAGGATTTAGACTCAAAAATTCACCTTACAATCAATAAAAGGCTAGTGCATTTTGACATTGTCAAAGCCAAACAAATCCACAACAAAAAGATTCAGCCACAAGGCTAAAAAAGATGCTCTGTCTCTAGCAAAACATTGCTCCCAGATGAAGCTAATGGTTTCTTTTGTCTACACTTAAAACCCTTGGTGGATCTGTCACATGTTGTAGGAGAGCAGGATGTTCTTGCTAGAGTTAACATGGAGCCAGCACATTTGCTATTATTTTGTATTTATCACAAATAAATCAAACTCTAAAAACACTATTGTAGGTGAGTGGATTTACTAAAATGATTTTAAACAGAAACCATCCAGGCTTGAGAAAGATGCAAACAGCTTTTTGTTCAAATAGGAGAGAAAAAGCAGCACCTCTTTATAGAATCAAATAGACTCTGGAAGCACAAGGCATTTGGGCTGCATCTAGTAGTTCTTTCATATTGTTACAGCGTCAGGTTTATAAGAACTGCTAAGCTATTCAGCTCAATTTGGCCAATAATGCAAACAGAATTCTCTTCTTTCTTTTCTTTCTTTTTTTTCTGGATTTGGATGTACTCCTATACTTTCTAGAACTGTTTAAATCACTGAGGACTTTTAGCTCTTCTCCTGAGTTTTGATTTTGACTAAGATTGTCTCCTGGATTGACTTCTTGACCACCTGTATCTAGAAGAAGACAGAGTTCTCCTCCACCTTAAACGTGATCTGGACCTTGAATACCTTTTGTGAGTGGAGATGGAAGCATGGAATAAAGACACAGACACCAGAGCTTGGGATAAACTAGGGCCTCTTTATTTAAACAAGGGAACTTCACTCCTCTCTGATCTGCATGTGAAAGTGTGGGAATCTATTAGAGCCTTTCTTCAGGCACCTAGCCTGCCATTATGGGTGAGCCACACTCCTGGCCCCTCTCTTATGTGACACTTTGAAAGTGTGGGGAGACCAGCTCGAGTCAGCCCCTCCCGAAGCTGTACAGCTCTGAAAAGGTGAGGCAGGAAGGTCCCCAAAGGCAAACCATATCCTGACACAAGAGATGCACAGCCCCCTGAGGAGCAGGACCTCCGGATATGCTAATCACCAAAAGGCGTCAGAGCGCTCACCGTCCCTATTGTAATAACATGCAAATTCCCGCACACCCTGTCAGTCCAATCCATCTATTTACTCACCCTTCACTAATCATAATTCCAGGCAAAAAAAACCTGTACACAATTGTAAATTAATGGCAGGTAAGATTCTTACTCAGCTCCCTCCCCTTCAAAGGAGGCAACTGGCTAATCCCATACTAGTTAAAGGGAGGGAGGGTGGGAGCCTGAAATGAAATAGGCTGAGATTCACTGGGGCTAGCCTTTTTAGGTTCTGCTCCAGCCACGTCACATGCACCTTGCAGGTGGAACATCCTTCTTCCACTCCTTCCCACCCGCAAAAGCCACCCACCCACCCAAGCCATTCTGGCTGGGCAGGAAGTGGGCTTCTTAATCAACTTTTTAAATCTGGTTCTATGGCAGCAGAATTGAAGGATTCTGCTTCTTGTACTCATTTCATGTGTGTGTTTTTCTATTTCTTTGCTGAGCTGTCTGTTTTCATACTTGGCAAAATGAGGCCAGGAGGTACATGGCTCAGATTTGGTTCCAGTGTGCTCGTAAGGTTTAGTAATTGATCTGCCACATGAAACTGTAAGTTTTAATGCTGCTGTTAATTGTGTGTGTATTCTTGTAAGCCACAGCTGAATCACAAGTTGGAGCTTCTAAACCAGCCAAAGAGACAGCAGCAATCTGAAAGGGTGGATTGGCTAGTTCACTCCCCTCTGACAGGTGGCCTATGACCTACTAGAATTATTTGGGACCCGGAGAGACAAAGCTTAGCGTCACCAGGAATAACTCCTTCTGCATATGGTATGACGATCAATGCTCTGACAATGCATATAGTTGCCATATCAATGTATATAGTTGACAGTCACCACTGCAGAGTCAGGTTCTTGCATCTTTGCATGGAGAAACAGGCAGAGCTGGGGCATTGGGAGGAAGAGTTGTGTTTCCTCATTCCTACTCTGGAAGCCAACAAGAACAGCATGTGTTTGGAGGTACTGTAGCACTCGGGGGGAGACATTAGTGGTCAGGGTCACACTGATGATGATGCTTGGAGCCATTGTGCTGCCTCCTACAAACATATCGACTGGACAGGGGCCCTAGAGAATTGGGTGATACAACTTCTTTCTGGTTTCCATCAACACTTCCCACCAATCTATCATGGAAGAAGTCAAGGAAGAAGGCATCCCGTGTGCACAGTAGCCACTGCCAATCGCTTCATCACCAGCCTGCCCAGCCTGTGATATCCAATCTTACTTCCACACTGTTTCAGAGTAATTTTATTTATGGTTTATGATCACGGGCCAATGTTTTGAAATTAAATTGAGAAGCATTTTGGAAAATGCCAACATCCACTAGGCAACTTTGCAGCAGTCTTATTTGCTATTCATGGATAACATTTTTTTCAAAAGAAGCAGAATCCAGTTCCCCCCCCCCCCTCTTTTGCTCACAAGCTAGATAGTATGCATGTGAAAAAATCTAACTGCACAAAGATGGGAAGGTTTAGTAAAGCTGAAGTTAAAACAAAACAAAACAAAAACAAGAATTAAGATCACTGATAAACAACTTTATTTGCTAATTAAAAACACAACTTCTTCCCTTAACTTCACACTCTCATGTTCTCCCTCTGTATTTGTAGGTACCAAAATGTTATGAGGGAAAGGGAGGTAACTAGCATTAAATACTTGTTTTGTTTTATTGTTTTGCTTTTGCAGATTTTGTTTTCATGCAGTAAAGCAGGTATGGTCAGGGATATGCATATGTCTGGCTATCAATATGTAAGAGTAGTGTTGATATCAGCTATAACAATGAATATTATCCATTTTATTAACCAGTCTAGAGAGCAATCCTATGGCTCTGAGATAGAGGCCTCAACTAGACCTAGCGGTCTAGCGCGATGGAGGAGTGAAGATCCCGCAATATTTTTATCGCGAGATCTCTCCTTCTGTTCACCAACAGCGTTCAATGGCCTCAGAGGGAGAGGCATCGTGCCCACCATTTTTTTAAACGACAAGTGCGCATGAGCGCTCGTGAGCAAAAGTTAAGTCCTTTCTTTAAAAAAACACCACATTATTTCCCCTGCTCCCCCCCACCCCACCCCCAATGGGCGCAGAGCTCCCAGTGTTCTCAAAGACTAACACTGTTGATAGAAACATTTCACTCACACTTTTAGTGCCAAGGCGTGCCACTGTTAAATTTAAGAGAAGCATCCCACATCTCCGTTGCCCAACCACCACCACTCCCAAGTATACACATACATAATATATTTCACTCTGGCTCAGACTTTTCTTTTAGAGCAGAAAAGCAAATTGTTACCTTCTAGAGAGGAAAAGATGTGGGGTATAAATTTTAAAAGCAAAATGAGGGGTCCCTTACATTAGCCTATAATAGTAATGACAGAAGATGGGTGAGTGAGAGACTACGTAACCCCTTGCCATACCCACTAATTGCCCCCATTAGCTTTATTTATTTTTTAAAAAAATGCCCCCTCCCTGTGTCTCAGGGTGTTGGACTGGAACTGGGGAGACCTGGGTTCTTCAAGTCTCTACTTGGCCAGGAAGCTCACCACTGTCAGTGGCTTTGGGCCAGCTACTGACCCTCAACCAAACCTACCTCACATGGTTGCTGTGAGGATAAAATGCAGAGGAGGAGAATCACGTGTGGCCCCTTTGATGCCTTGGAGGAAAAGTTGGGGTATAAATGTGGCAAACAAAGAAATAGGCCCTGTGGGTTTATTGGCAGGGGAGAAACAGGAGATGCAGGGATGTTGAATCTCACCCTGCCTGCGGATGTTCCCCTGCAAATGCTCTCCTGCCTCCCTGCATTCATGTTAATCAGCAGCCACAAGACTGGGAAACATATTGGCCCATGTAACGTGTTGTTCTGCCCCTAGTGCTCAGGCTTAGTATGATCTCAGCCAATGTGTCATGTTGTCTTGCCCTTCCCTTCTGTGTTCAGTGCTCCAGGCATTCATTCAAAATTCCATCCTGTTTCCCTGACTGGAGACTGGCCAACATATCGCCCTAATCCATTCCTGTGAGCCATGGTGAAAATTGCTGACATTCTTCAGACTGGCAGTCCAATTAAAATATATGTGCTGGATTCGCACCTTGTGTAAATAAAGTGTGTCACTGAAGCCACCCATTGGCGGTTCCCCAGGAATGGCATCAAGACTAAGCCTGAGCAAAAGAGAGTGATTTGGTCACAAGCCCAGGTCACTGATTGCTCCTCTGAATGTTGGAGAGCCACAAAATTAAAACTGAAATATTTTATTAATTGATTCAGGATGGCTCTTTCCCAGTAATTATAGCAGAGAGGTGCTGTCAATACAATTTGCTCTCAGTTGTCAGTGCCTTGTCAAGTAGAATGGGTTCAGGTGCACCTAAGATAGTGACTGGCTTGCATGAAGAAATAACATTTAATCCAAAATGAGAGAAAGAGAAATCCTTCCGGACATAGAACTACCAGAAGAAAACAATAAATGAAAGTTCTGATTTTATGTGAGTATTTCCCTCCCTCCCTCCCTCTCGCTCTTTCTCTCTGTATAAAATCAGTTGATCAGTTTACATAAACAGTTGAAATGTTACTTTTCAGAATGATATGTGAACATTTTGTCTCCCATTGATAGGTGCTACTTGTGAAATATGAAAGCTCTCTGCGTGACACATGATTTGTGATAGCTATGTGACAATACCAAGGGTGATATCTTGGTCCGCAATCATCAGACCACTCACTCTAAAATATGTCCACTTATCTCAGTAAGGCCACATCAGAATAAATGTCTTGGCTATGTCATACCTGTATTCATTGTGATACCATCAGCAACTGTGAATTTGTTCACACTATCCATCTTCTCAGCAAATCAGGTTGTGTGGGACGTTAGGAGAGCCATTAGCCATAAGACCACGTTGCCAATGACCCCTTTTCTTTTCTGGCACAGCTGCTGTGCTTTTGGCAGCTGCTCAAAAGGCAGATATTTAGCAATGTTTCCAAATAAGATATTTAGCAATGTTTCCAAATAAATTAAGATTGTAATGAACACACTCAAAATCAGTCGTTTTACCAATGGCCGGTACATTGGGCATGATTTCAGAGAGGGTTGGGGGCTGGAATATTTTAGAAGCATGGAAGTTTTAACCATGGCAGTCACAGCTTTCACTCATTCTTTTCTTTTTTTAAGCAGCTGTAAAGACTCTGGATCTGTTTGTGGTTGTGATGATGCAGCAGAACTATAAGTCAGAGGGCCCCAAGAATCATGCTTGCATCATCCCCAGTTCACTGTGAGGAGGAAACATGAGCATGGCACCCAGAGCTATGCTCATCTCCTCACCACCAAAGTCACCAGGAGAGATGGGATCTTGCCGTGGTAAGCAACCATGTTGGGAACCAGAAATAAAATACAAAAATGGTTGCCTCTAAGTGGATAGTGAATAGTCATTTTGTTTCTGCACTACGAAAAGAGAGAAAGAACCTTTGCCTGTTTAATTTTGACTAGCCACACAGCTTTGAAAACACAGGAACCCTGCTAGAAAAAAGTATCTAGTTGCAATGCTGGCTCACTTGTAATTTAAAGAGGTGCCACTGATTCATTTGCAAACTCCAGGCACTCTTGAATGAAATGGATTATCTAGATCCAGTTCAATTGGGTTTCAGGCCTGGTTTTGGAACGGAAACTGCCTTGGTTGCCCTGTGGGTTGAACTCTGGTCCCCCTGGGAGGGAGGGGGACAGAGAGACAGGGGGAGTGAGACCCTATTGGTTCTCCTGGACCTCTCAGTGGCTTTCGATACCATCGACCATGGTATCCTTCTGGATAGGTTGTCTGAGCTGGGAGTTGGAGGTACTGTGTTGCAGTGGTTCTGCTCCTACTTGGATGGCCAATTCCAGAAGGTGGTGCTGGGGGATTATTGCTATGTGCCATGGCACCTCAGCCATGGGGTTCCACAGGGCTCTATTTTATCCCCTATGTTGTTTAACATATACATGAAGCCGCTGGGGGAGGTTATCCGGAGATGTGGACTGAGGTGTCACCAATATGCGGATGATACCCAGCTCTACCTTTCCTTTTCATCAAATCCAGGTGAGGCAGTGGCTGTTCTGAACCAGTGTCTGGGCATGGTAATGGACTGGATGAGGGCTAACAAACTGAGACTCAATCCAGACAAGACGGAGGTACTGTTAGCGGGTGGATCATCTGTCTGGTAAGGTGATATTTATCCTGTACTGGACAGGGTTGCACTCTCCCTAAAGGAGTGGGTCTGTAGTTTGGGGGTGCTCTTGGATCCAGAACTGTCACTTGAGGCACAGGTGAACTCAGTGGCAAAGAACACCTTTTATCAGCTTAGGCTGATATACCAACTATGCCCTTATCTGGACAGAGATAGCCTAGCTACAGTTATCCATGCTCTGATAACCTCTCGTTTGGGTTACTGCAACGCGTTATACGTGGGGCTGCCTTTGAAAACAGTCTGGAAACTTCAGCTGGTACAAAACAGGGCAGCCCACCTACTAACAGTGACTGGGCGGTGAGATCATATCATGCCAGTCCTTCTACAACTCCATTGGCTGCCAGTCCAGGTCCGGGCCCGATTCAAAGTGCTGGTCTTAACATTCAAAGCCCTAAATGGTTTGGGGCCAGGTTATTTGAAGGAACGCCTCCTCCCATATGTGCCTCCCATATGTACCTTAAGATCATCCATAGGGGGTCCTTCTCCATGAGCCCCTGCCGAAGGAAGTGAGGCAGGTGGCTACTAGAAGGAGGGCTTTCTCTGCTGTGGCACCCCAGCTGTGGAACGAGCTCCCCAGAGAGGTTCGCTTGGCACCTACATTGTTTTCTTTCCATTGCCAGCTGAAGACCTTTTTATTTTCTCAATATTTTAACACCTAAATTAACTTAAATTTAAACTTTGCTGTTTTAATCTCATGTTTTAACTTATATTAATTTTTGCTATCTGGTTTTATTCTGGCTGTACTTTTTATATTGTATTTTGTGTGTGTGTTTTAAATTTGTTGATTGTTTTTATGCTCTTCATGGTTTTAATTTTTGTGAACCGCCCAGAGAGCTTCGGCTATTGGGCGGTATAAAAATGTAATAAATAAATAAATAAATAAAATGTACATGTTATAAAAATGGTTTAGAAACTTCCACATGGTCTGATGTTCTGAAATAACTTGATGCATGCATCATTTCAAGACACCCTGAGTGATTACCAGAAAAGTCTGTAAATGGGCATTTCTACCTCTGTTCCTCAAAGAGGAGAATATTATTTATATGCCAATATGGTCAAGGTACTTCTCCATAGGCATGAGCGATCACCTGCTTGGTTATCCCCTAAAAATCAAATGGCTGCTTGAGTGGTCAAGTCAAACATTCAGAAAACCTCAAGATGAATATTGAAAAGAAAAGCCTCATTCTCCATCTGCAAAGCTCTATGAAGCCCAGGAGATGACTGAGTAGCTGGCTGTCCTTTGCGGCAATAGATCAAGGAGATGGTCACGAGCTACCCTTGACAAGGGTAAGCTCCCACTAACAAATGCTAATGCTTTAAGACTTTAAGCTGGGAGGAGCCTTTAAAGACTAACCAGGGAGAAAATGGGGTCCAACTAGTTCTGCATGGAATATTTTTGAGATGTTTCTGTGATCTGCGTCTGCTACCCCGACACCTCCATGGGAAAAATAATAATACTTGAAGAAAAAAAAAAAGACCACTCTTTTGCTGAAGTAAATTTCTGTCCACACTTGAAACCATTATTTTTCTAATACACTAAGTGGGAGTCGAGATGGAGAAGGAAGGCAAGAGAAAAACATGTAATGAGTCATATCAACCATAATAGCCAGTTCCATTTTGCAACTATAATTCACACACCTGTTAATTTGCTGAGGTAGGTCTTTCCAATTTCTCTCTCCAACTTGCCCTTCTTGGATTCCTCCTCTGACTTAAATCCCATCTATGCTGCTGGTTTGTATTTCACTTCATGTTTCAGAGAACATATAATCGATAGCATACCCCCCTTATTAGTTTTATGTCAAAAAAAAATTGTGAACAAGAAGTTCATTGAATATTGCATTTTGAAAGCACGGCTTGTTGCCTGAGGTATTTTGCAGGCTGATATCCAGGAAAGAAAACACACTTAAAAGGAACGAGCAGCGATGGAAACCCTTCATTTAGAAAATCCATTTGTTCAATTCGCATGTCAAAAACATGAATGGGCAGAGATGTTTCTTTGATAGCTTTGCCCTCCTGTAGTAAAGAGTGTGAAAAACTCAATTCTGAACACACACACACACACACACACACACACACACACACACACACACACTCCTTGCTGAAATTTGGCTAATTACTTCAGAAGTATTCAGCCAAGCAGATGCTTTGCTCAATGTAAATGTGTGCAATCTAAGACGGGACCCATGTTGTGCTCCCGCTGTCAACAAATGTTTGACTTTTTCAGGCTGAAACTACATATAACTTCTACATTATGTATTGAAAATCTGGCTGCTGTTTTCCCTGTGCAATGGCCATCCTTCCACCCAATTCAATGTTACTCAGCCGCTCAGATAGGGACCCAGTTATCTATTTCCAATGGAAACATTGATCTGGAACTGGTCTACAGGGACTTATTTGAGGAAAAAACAGTGGTTGGAGAGAGGAGAGGATTTGACACACCCTCCTTGTCCACCATTTCATTGCAAATCACCCCCTTCTGGCCCAACATACGTCATACTCTCTTCATAATACCTCATAAAGAGATCTGTGGGTTTCAATAGCTTGCACATTTTTTGTGATGTTTTGGTTGGCCAAATTAAGTGATTACACTAATACAGGTTTTGGAATTTCATTGGGAATTTCAACATAACTACCTTTGCTTTTGGGATTACCAGGTTGTGACTCCCATTGAACTTACTTATAGGCCTTACTTATAGTAGACATGCATAGAATTTTGTTGCACATCAAATAAGAATGTTAAATGGTATGTATATTTCTATCCAAGTTGCCTCTTTGTGAAACCAAGGCCTTAGCTAGACCTAAGGTTTATCCCGGGATCGTCCTGAGGTCATCCCTGTTCATGTAAATGGCACACAGGGGATCCCGGGAGCAAGCAGGGACAACCGCGGGACCATCCCAGGATAAACCTTAGGTCTCGCTAAGGCCCAAGAGAAACAAACCAACATATTTATTTGTTCTATTTCTTACATTTATGGCTGGTTGTTTTTTTCTCCACAGAGCTCAAATTAGTTGTCACCCTGCCCTATTTTAACCTCACTATAAATCTGTGAGGCAGATTAGGCTAAGGGATAGTGAGTGACCCTTAAATATTTATAGCTGAGTGGGGATTTGAACTTGAGTCTCCCTGGTCTTACTTTAGGACAGTTCTGAGAGCCTCTAAAGGGTTAAAAGTAATCTTTGTTATATTGGTACCATCTTTGAAGCTGGAATTCTAAAGAACAAATGTTAGGGCCGAAAAAGACTATTTTTAAAATATGCTTTGCAGCTATGCCTTTTTTATTTTACTCTAGAGTATTTGCAGGAGGCCTAATGCAGTTTTAAAAGCACCACTACCCTCCATAGATTTACCAAACCATATCAGGGGCCCTGTACCTACTTTAGAGAAATAATAATTTTAAAAAGCCCAGATTTAGCTGCTGGACACAGATTTAAAGTAAAATCTGTCTTGGCACTTTTTATTATTGCGTTCTTGGTCACTTTAACAAGTCCTTGATAGATCATCAAGAGTGCAATTGGATCCAAATTTCAGAATTGGGCTCAGAATAAAGCAAGGTGTTTTCTGGGATGGGAAGAACAGAAAGTAGCTCAGGTTCCAATCATATGCACATTTACTTGGGAATCTCAATGAACTCAGTGGGGTTTACTTCCAAGTAGGGATGGGCCAGTCTAAATTAAATGCATGGCAATTTTGCATGCGTTCAATTATAAATCTATTCCATCCAATTTCCACATTGACACATGGATTCTTTTTTAAAAAAAAAAATCATACAATTCTGGAAAAAAATAAAGAGTTCCTTAGAATTTTATGAGGTGAACCGAGGGCTGCCTTGAAAGCAACAAGGAAACCTTATTTTTGACTAACAGGTAATAGCTACTTAAAGTGTGTCTTTAAAAGCATGACTGCTGCTGTGTGTTGAAAATGCCATGGACCATTTCCTGGTGCCAAGGGGACCCTGGAGTCAGCCATCATGTTTTTCGGTACAATACTCCTGCAAGGGATGGTACATCATCCCATCACTCCCAGGGGTCTTTGTGACTCCATTTTCAATGTGTGTGTGACCAACCACGCTTTCTAGTCACTTGGAGTGAATATTGTTATTTTTTTCAAGGTAACCTTTAGACCACCTTGTAACATTTGTTGTGGAGAAGGTCCTGAAGTAGAACTTTGTACCAATCCACACATTTACCTGAATTCAAACCAAACTAATGCTTCAACTGTCCCCACTTTCAAGCAAATAAGTGTTGGATTGGGTCATCTGGTTATCAAGCCCTATTATGAGTCAAGCTGAGGAGAGTTTAACCTTCACTAATTTCTTGAAACTTTCTCTGCCAGACCATTCTGGACTTTGTCATTGTCAAATGCTTTTTTATTTCCTGCCAAAATGCCACCACTTTCAGGTAAAAACACACATTTTAATCAGATCCAGAGGAGGAAATAGTTTTGAGCTCTGTGACATCTATGAGAAATTCTTAAATGTTCTCTTCTCTTTTGGGACACAAAAGACTGCTTTTACTTCTCTCAAACACTACTATACAACTGTTCGGTTTTAACTTAACATTCAAATGTATTTTCAACTGTAGCACAAAAGAACACAGTGGTACGAGCTGAGTGTTCCCTAATTCGTTTTTTTTAATAATAATAGAAAGTAAGCCATTGTAATCACGCCTCTTTGAAATTATTTCTTCAAAGGGTGCAAGAAATCTAATAAACTCTTTTCCCCAAAAGCTGTGGGAGGCCTTATACATTCTACATTTATTGCCAGTGCATAATGTTCATGTATCACAGTTGATAAAATTGATCAGTGAACATTAACCTCTTTAACAACTGGAGCCTGGACCTGCAATTTTACTGTGGAGCAGGCCTTCTCATGATATCCATCTGTGTTCCTCCTTCTTCATCTTTTGAAACCACTTGAAATAGTTTTTATTTTCTTGATGCTTGTTAAGAACCTGCTGGTTGATGCTAGTTAAGAACTGTAATACAGATTATAAACTCCATCCGGCGAGCGTTTTATTGTATGCTCGTTACTGGGCACTCACGGAGTTTGCTCAGGCCCCTCACATGAAGTCACCTGCCTCCCGCATGTCTTCTGCCCCTTCAGACCTTCCTTTCGCGACAAAAAAACCCTTGTTAAGTCCGATGTATTTTTAAACATGGAATTGCTGCTCTCTCCTGCTTTGTGCAGGAGAAGCAGTGCCATTAGAACAGCAGACTGAATGGGCCTCGTGCTTGAGGAAGTAACTGAGGAATGAAAACATGGGTGGAGAAGTGACGGTAGGGAGCTGTTCCCTCTCCCCAGTGTGATGGAGCTTTATGATTGTTATTTCCTTTGTTCTTCATTGCTCTCTCAGGTAAGGATCTGATAATGAGCTCCATCACACCTGGGAAAAAAACGCTGGCTACCGTAGGTTCTGCACTCCTGGTTTCATTGCTCAGTTACTTCCTGTTTGAAAACAGGAAGTAAACAATGTGCACGAGGCCCATTCAGTTTGGAGTTGTAATCATGCTGCTTTCTCCACACACAGCAGGAGAGAGCAGCAACTTCCAGTTTTAAAAATGTTTCAGACTTTTTCTGGTTTTCTTGTGGCGCAAGGAAGGCCAGAAGAGGCGGAACATGGGTGGAAGGGTGCTGTTGCACCATGTGCTGCTTATTTGTTTTACTATCTCTGCAAGTGGCAAATGTAGCAATTGTGAAGGCAGGCTGGCCACCATTTTGCATCCTTCACAATGCCCTCGGACTGAACATTATTCCAGGGCATTGTGTGGGGAGGGGGGCATTTGAACATTTGAACATTTACCCACCTCTCCCAACTCCCTGGATGTGTCAAAACTAGATCCTTATGGAACTTTGGCATAGCCTTAATTACTACATAGCTGGGGGTTATATGCCATAGTCCTAATTACTATATAGCTGGGGGTTATACATTACACTTTTTTTTCCTCCTCCAGGGCAGAAGTGAGACATCCCTATAGACAACTATGGCTTTCAATGTGAACCCAGAAGATCCCTCTTCTGTCACTGAGATGAGTTGTTCTTGATTTTCTTTTCTTTTTTAAATCTGTGCCCTGCACATTCCATAAATCCTTGGAAAATCATCATGACATTTAGGGTATTAAAAAAATAAAATAAACTTGTACACCTATGGTGTTTCCTGCCTATGTAGAAACCTTTTTTTTCTTATTTTTGGATAGCCCTGTTTCATTTCCAAACTAATAGACACTCGACCACCCAAGTTCACTATTACAGGGTATTATAGCCTTTCCATGGTAGCATTGGGATGATGCATTCTGAACTTAGTCAAGGATTAATATATCCTTGGTTAATATATCAAGTTCATTCAAATTAGCATGAGACCCCTTAATTATGCCCATGGAATAAGTTAGCACTGTGACTGCCCGGGTGTTAATTGCATTTGTTTTATCCTCAGCTATAAGATCAGTTTTTAATATTTTAAGGCATCTCTGCCTATAGAGATGCCAAGTAAGGGTACTATGAGGATTGTAAAGTTGGAGTGGGTTCTCCAGTTGTTCTGACTGCTCCCAAGTTTCTTGTACGTAGAATTATGATCAAATACAGGTAACATATTAGTGGTTACCAGGTGTTCCTGTTGTGAAGGATCCCTCTCCTTTTATCTTTAATTATGTGGGTAGTTGCACATTTTTCTCAGAGAAATGACATTTTTATATGTTCGTTGAACATTTTTGTAGCTGTTATGAGGCTGTTGAGTCTAGTTGAAGATTCAGCGAATAATTTTATGTTCTCCATATATAAAAGGGGTGTAATTCTAGTTCTTTCTCTGCTTTTTTGTGGTTGGTCAGTACTCAGACATAGATACTTTTAATACAGCTAAGAGGTAATCTTAATTTGATCTTCATGTTATCCAGTTTGATATTAATTTTCAAGTTTGGTATTCCAGCAGCACTATAACAATGGGATTCAATTTGTACTCCTTATATTTTTGAAGCAGCTTAAAGTGTGGCACAACATCAGAGGCCTTGCAGCAGTCAATGCTACTGAGAGATTATATGGCTTGAGGGTGTATATTATTGAAATATACTGTGAAATAATTAATCCAGATTATGTACCACCCTCTGGTGGTAAAGGAAAGAATTCTTTTTTTAACTTTTCCTATTTGGTAGGATTATCACAATCATTTATCACAATGCAATTAGTTTCATTAGACAGAGGTTTGGGGCTGTTTTTATTATTATTTAAAGTGCAAACCTACACGTGTTTAGACTGGGGTGGGGAAGCTTTTTTCCCTGTGTATACATGCATAGGATGGTGCCATTATTACTTACTTTGGGGATTTATTCCTACACTTCAGCAAGTTGCTCCAGTAGGAATTAGAATGAAAGTATAATTTTATGCCTTTTAAACTATTAGTTATTATGCCAGTAAGTTAAAAGATGGGATTTAGCAATGGAATAGGATGCTTCCCAATGGCCCAGTTTCTATTGTGGCACAAGCTTTCCACTCTATATCAGGATAGGTCAATACTGCTGCACTGCTACAATCCCCACTGCTTTGTTTAGTGCACCTGTGGCACAGCAGAGAAATGGGTTGCAAGGAGACACAGGGTTGTTTTCAGAGGCCTTAGCTAGACTTACCTTATAGTCCACAACGGAGGAGGGGAAATCTCGTGTTGTGATTAATGCGAGATCCCTCCTCCGTTTACACGTGAGGTGCAATGACCTCAGGAAGAGAGGCGTCACGCCCGCCATTTTTTATTTTTTAAAGAGGAGTAGTGCACGAACGGTCATGCACTAAAGGTAAGTTGTTTTTTAAATTTTAATTACTTTTCCCACTCCCCCCACCCTAACCCCTATGGGCGCCGCTCCTGGCTCCGTGCAAGTAATCGCACGGAGCTGAGTCAAACAGTAGCAATGGGCCACACGTTCCGCAGTCTCGGGCTCAGCCCGGGATAGCGGAAAAAGTAGTCCCAAAGGGTAGGGTTTTATCCCAGGGCAAGGGAGGGATCATCCCTCCCAGATCCCAGGATCCCCTGTGCATCAGAGATCCTGTGAGGAAAGATCCACTCACAGGACAATCCTACTAAAGGAACTGGGAGGGTGATTTTTCTTGATTTTTCCTTCTCTTGGCAGTTTCTTGTACCTCTGGAAACCTGCTTCATTGGGCTTGGGGTTCCTCTGTAACACTCCCCCATCTCTCTTCCCCCCCCCCCATGTTCTGCCACAAATATAGGAACCCCTTCCAATTTCAGAAGGGCCGCTTTGGATCCAAGCCATAGTGGGAAGAGGCTGGAGGCAGCAGAACACCTTTTAAGAGCAATCAAAGTCTTATAGTAAAAAAAAAAAGTTCTAATTGGGGTGAGGCATGGGGATGGAATAGACATGTATAGGATGAAATTGCCTTAATCTGATAAAAAAATAGAATCATAGAATAGAAGAGTTGGCTTATAAGGCTGTCAAGTCCAACCCCCTGCTCAGTGCAGGAATCTACCTTAAAGCATACCTGACAGATGGCTGTCCAGCTGCCTCTTGAAGGCCTCTAGTGTGGGAGAGCCCATGACCTCCCTAGGTAACTGGTTCCATTGTTGTACTGCTCTAACAGTCAGGATGTTTTTCCTGATGTCCAGCTGGAATCTGGCTTCCTCTAACTTGAGCCTATTATTCCGTGTCCTGCACTCTGGGAGGATCGAGAAGAGATCCTGGCCCTCCTCTGCGTGACAACCTTTCAAGTATTTGAAGAGTGCTATCATGTCTCCCCTCAGTCTTCTCTTCTCCAGGCTAAACATGCCCAGTTCTTTCAGTCTCTCCTCATAGGGCTTTGTTTCCAGATCCTTGATCATTCTCGTTGTCCTCCTCTGAACCCTCTCCAGCTTGTCTGCATCCTTTTTGAAGTGTGGTGCCCAGCACTGGTCACAATTCTCAAGATGAGGCCTAACCAGTGCCAAATAGAAGGGAACCAATACCTAGAAAAGGATCAAAAAGATATCAAGATCATCCAATCTAAACCTTCATATTAATGAATGGTTTCCATAACCAAATATTCTATTATGCAAGCAGAAATCTATAGAAACAAATGTACTATATATGGTTGGTATGAAGTCCAAAGGAAGGAGACATAACATTGCAACCTTCAGGAAAGCATGTCTGACATCTCACCAGTGATTACCATGGTAGGTGATTCACAGCTCGATTTTTAATAGCAATTAATTTCCTCTGTGCCAACAGGCAGGACAGCCCTTCCACCAGTGGGATGATGGACAGCCCTGCTTGGCCAATCAATGTGGCACAAAGGTGAGCTCCAGGTGTAGCTGTGAGGTTAGGCTGTCACTACCGGGGGGGGGGGGGGCAGGACCATGGCACATGCAAATTTCAGAGGATGGATTCACTATGCATGAGCCACATGTGCATTATTCATAAGTTCCTCTGGGATGAGGGGACTGGTGGACAAAAAAGCAGGAAAGGAACAAGGCTACTAGTATCCATGGCTACATGGGCTTTACAATAGTATATTAACATTAATAATAATGAGGAGGAGGAAGAGGAGGAGGAGGAGGAGGAATGGTGATTTGCACTGGGACCACAGCACAGGGGAACAGAGACTTAACCTTTCCCTCCCCAACCATGATCCTAACCAAATTTACCCTCCTCCCATTCTGCTGTTGGCACCAATGGAAGCTCCCCCCTCCCTAAGGCTAATAGCAAGTGGGGATTTTCATTTAGAGTCACATCTGGTTTCTCCCTTAGAATCAGTCCCAAAGAGTACAGAGCATGTGTAGATCTTACTGGCGCTCTTTTGACCACTGGTTTTACTTCGCTGTTGGAGAATGTTGTGTTTTACACTACATCTGTGTAGTCCAAAGTCATTGACTCAATAAATGTATTCTCAGATTTCACTATCTTTTCACTCCTTTTCTTCCTTAAACTTCAGACAGTGTGTGATATTGATCTCTGTACTTATAGCATCTAAAAATAGTAATGAGCAGGCTATTTCCTTTGGCACCACAGCTGCCCACTACTCTTTTGCTAGCATCCTATTGCTGAAATGACCATTTATTTTTAGTTTTCATTTTTGTTTCAATTTTCAAAGTTGTTGGAGACCAATTTCCTTTTCTTTCTTTTTTGTAATTTCCCCATCTTTTTGTGCCCTCTTTCTTCTCCTTTGTCAATCACAAGTCACTGGGGTTCCTATCATTTTATAAAGTTTAAAATGCAATGACTTGACTGTCTATTTTATCCATTCACTGACTTTTTCATATGTGAGCACATTATCAGTTTCATTTGGGTTTCAGTTAGAAGAGTAAATTTCTCTTGTTCATTGTCAGCACTTCTCAGAAGTTAATTTTATACTTAGGCTCCAGTAGTTGAATACAAAAGACATACTCAGTGTATAAATTATGAATGACATAAACCTGCCCAACGGTGCTATCCTTTCCACATTTACTTGGAAGAAAGTTCCACTGTGTGTGTGTGTGTGTGTGTGTGTAGGAAGGCAGCAATTATATTTGCAAGTACTTTGATGAGAATTCCTTTCCTCCCAGCCAATCCAAATGGGTTAGGGCAGAGATGGCATTGAAACCAGCCCCTGGATAGAGAAGGAACTCATGGACAGCAATGCCAAATGGTGGTGAGGCTAAAAGCTCTCCCACACTAGAGGCATTCAAGAGGCAGCTGGACAACCATATGTCAGGTATGCTTTAAGGTAGGTTCCTGCAATGAGCAGGGGGTTATTATTATTATTAATAATAATGATTTTACTTCTTACCTGCCTCTCCCTCTGGATCGAGGTGGGGAACAGTTAAAGCTGCAGGTGCCCTGCCCTCTTTTAAATCTGGTCACAGTATAGCTTCAGTATAGCTCCTGCAGCTTTAACTGTTGTGATGAAGAGGAAATTTCACCAGGTGTGACATGCATACAAATGACACTTACTGAAATTCCCTTTTCTATGCAACTGTTAAAGATACAGGAGCCCTGTGCTCCTTTTCATATGGTCACCCTACTTTCAAGGGAGTGTAACCTCATCCAGAACTGGTTGACACATCTCCAAACCTAGGTTAGGGCCTTTGACAGTAAGCATCTCCATCTTGTCTGGTCAGACTCGATGGCCTAATAGGCTCCTTCCAACTCTACTATTCTATGATTCTATGTATTTTAGCCTGTGTTGTC
This sequence comes from Elgaria multicarinata webbii, assembly GCF_023053635.1. Classification (NCBI taxonomy): domain Eukaryota; kingdom Metazoa; phylum Chordata; class Lepidosauria; order Squamata; family Anguidae; genus Elgaria; species Elgaria multicarinata. The sequence goes on along the minus strand of NC_086172.1, from coordinate 71,068,217 downwards.
CCAACCAGCCCTCTTTCATTACTACCTTATCCATCCTCAGTGCCACAGCACTGAATAGAGGGATGAATAAAGGCTGAGTAGGAACTTTCCAGCTGTCTGTCAGATTGGCCACAAAGGAATAAATTTCATCTACTCTACACTGTACGCACAGGAGGGGGAGATTAGGGATGGGCAAACAAAGGAAGTTTGAGATTGTTAGGATCATTAGCTCCGAACAGCAGCTCATGCCCAATTCCTGTTTTCATTTGGGATTGCTGCTCCTTCTACACAAATAGGAAATTTGCGCAAATCGAGAAGAGATCAAATGTGAAATTTGCATACATTTCCCCACAGTTGTGTAAATGTCCTTCACTGCCTAACATGGAGTGAATTCAGTCTACAGGGAGATTTGTGCAAAATCAAACTCGGGAAGTTGAACAGATCAAATGCGAGAACTTCTGGCAATTTGTGGACATTTTCGGTGGACACATGCTCACTGTTGTGATCAGGGCTTTGACTAAGGCATGCTCACATGTTTTTTGAACAAATCCAAATTTCCCATAAATCACTGGGAAAGATTGGCACAGCGTCCCTGATGTCAGTCGTACAAATATGTCAATCAACCAGTCAAAACGGCAAGCTTGTGCAGGAAATAAGATGGAGGAGTATTGTGAAGTACCATGAGGCTAGGGATGGCATGGGCACCCACCTGAGTCTAGGAGTCCATTGGACTCCTCCCCCCACTTCCCTACCTGAACCCAGCTTACCTCCCTGAACTTACTGGACCTGTGCAGGAGCACCCCACAACCACTCACTTCTCCATGTGAGCTGCCATTTTAATACAGGGTAGGGGCTCTAGATTTTTGTATATCTAATGTTGCACACAATGGTGGCCATAAAGAGCCATTTCTGCAAATTTGTTGTTGTTTATTCGTTCAGTCGCTTCTGACTCTTCGTGATTTGCAGAAATGGCCCTTTATGGCTGTTGTTGTGTGCAGCATTAGACATGCAAAAATCTAAACCCCCCATCTTGCTTTAAAATGGCAGCTCACATGGAGGAGCGAGTGGCCGTAGGCACTCCCAAACCACTTGCTGAGCCCTCCAGGGGCTCATGGGGCCTGGCTCATGCTGGGGCTCCTCAACTGCCCACTGAGTGTGGAATCGATTGAGTCCATCCATCCTTACAGGAGGCTGATGTGATTCCTTACTCCTAAAGGGTTAACAGTGGGTATTATAGCCTGTGCTGCTCAGAGACTTGCAACTCAGAACTTTGGGACCCTGGGGAGGAGGAAGGAGGACATGTGGGGCTAACATGCTTCATACAGCTGAAGCTATAGGTTCTGGGGGATAGTATCTCAGGAAGCTTCCCCACCATTTAAACAAAAACCCTGAAGAGTGTGGCTTGATGGAGAAGAGATAGAATGCACACTACCTCCAACTCAGGGATGGGCAGGTCCTAACTTAAAGCAGAGATAGTTGTATGGCAGGTCCTGCTTTAGGACCCAATCATAGGTTGCAGATCTTTTGATATGTTGAAGTCTAAATAATTGTTTGTTCCTAGTTTATTCCCAAACGAGTGACATCTCTTTATTATTGGACTAGACTCAGTGATGTTTATGCATATCTGAGGCAGTGTATGTATCACAGGATGGACATAGCCTGCTCCCTTACCTTTTACAGCCCTCTTAATCTTCTGTTTTTAGAAGGCTATTGGGGAGGGCATGATATAGATAAAATTGCAGAGAATCAGAATGTGCGGATCATGGATTTCATTCTGGCCATCCCATTTTTGCATCAGATGATGATGATAATGATTTAAGACCACCTGGAAATTTATATTGATTTTGTGCACACTTCTCCTAATATACTCATTTTTGTATGCAATTCCGCACAATGTACAAACTGAGTATACAAACAATATACTAATCCTCAACTTAAAGGATTTTATGTTATTTTTACTATTAATATACACCTATTTGTGCACACTTCTTTCCATAATAGATAGATAGATGATAGATAGATAGATAGATCTTGTTAATCAGAAAACTGCATCACAAAATTCAGAGAAGTGTAAATAGTGAAGGATAACATTGTTTCAGTTTTCATATTGGTTCAGGAAATACAAATTGTGTATGTCCTCATACAAATGTGAACTCAACAAATTTTCCCACATTACTAGCTGTGAGAGCTGTGCCCCTAGCTATGCTTCTTTACATTCTTCTGTGATCTGCCCCGTCACTTAAAATAACAAGAACTTCTGTTTCATCTTGCCAAGATCTTAATAATGTTTTTGCCTTATTGCCCACTATAATGCTTATAGCAAGACTGATGAATTTTTAAATAGACTTTGACCTAACATTAAGATGAAACCATCAGACTCCAAAATGGTGGGTCTCGTTGATCCAGTCTTGGTTTTGCACATTAATGACAAAGTAGAGGTGCTTCAAGTTTCTGTTGGCACTTTCTTTTATCATTACTCAGCAGCCCTTCTTATAAGGGGAGCCATTTTGTCTGTTGTGGTTAGCAACATTATTTCACTCTTTTTACTAAGTGGACTGGAATCCCTTTTACTGGCACTTGGAAAGATATCAAATACCAATGAGGATGCATTACCAAGCATACTCCAAAAGCATCTTGGAGTAGCAGCTTTTCTGGGGAAAAAATAGAAAGAGAGGAAAAGAATGAGAGAGAGTGGAAGGAAAGACAAATTAAATTAGTACAATATTCTGTGAGTCAGAAAAGTTCACCATCTTAGGATGGTGAACCTCAGAGTTGGTTCTACTCCCAATTGTTAATTTAGGGATGGACTTATATATTCTTGATAGGCATTTCTATTCTCCCTGCAGTGGTCTGTGGACTGTACATGTATTTTGCCACAGAAGTCTGCTCCTACATGACCAGAGAAAATAAGCTTTACAGTAAAGTTGGCACCTCATAGATGGAAGCGCATATATTGGAAAGAGCACAGGCACAATACTCAAAACCCAAAGACAGATGTAGACTTTTGAGGATGTTGCAGGAGTCCGAGATAGGGGTGGAGTCTGGTGGACTCTCCCCTGCTTGGGCCCCTGGACTCAAGTCTGCAGATGGCACCACTTACCCAGCCCTGTTTGGCTCCCTCGATGAGCTGTCATGCTGCAGCCACCGAACGAGCAGTGCTTGGCCACTCAACACCTCAGCTTTTTGCATAAACTTCAGAGCTCATTGTTTTACATAAATATTGTATTATTGTACTAATAATACTATTGTACTATTGTATAAATGTCCCCTTCACAACCACCATTTGTCATCGTCATCATCATCATCATCATCAATTATTTCTGCTTGAGAATACTTGACCATGTAGCTAAGAATGGAAATCTATAGGGAAAGTTATTTTTAATGCAGTTAGCAGAGTCTACTGGATCCAGACTACAGAGCTAAGTTGTTGTGAGTAAAGTTAGGCAAATGCTGCTGAGCAATTAATTTGCTTGCAAATAATAATTAAAGTATTTTATATTTGGCCATATGCAAGCACATCTGTAAGAAAGAAATAGCAGGTGTTTTATTTTTATGGCTTCCTTCTATTTATTTTTGACAAGTCCATTTGTTATTGTATAAGAAAATGAATAATCTCAGTACAGATTTGATTGGAATGGAGTACCTTGTCTATTTACTTTCATTAGTATACTCTCTGCACTTGGGTGGACATTGCGCTGCTGGAAATGTTTAGCTGCTGAGAATAAAAATCTGTATATACTTTTTGCCTTGATCCACATTTCAAGCATAGAGCTTGCTCAGACAACACATTAAGCCACAGTGGTTAAGCATTTTGAGCTAAACATTATGGCGTAGTGAACCACGACTTAGCGTGTTGTGTGAACCATTCCTAATCATGATGGCTACATAACCACAGTTTAAACACGCTCACTAACCATTTGCTGCAAAAGGGTTAGTGGACAAACCATGGCTTAGTATGTTGTCTGAACAGGCCCATACTATAACACTGTCCTACATGTTATAATTTTTTTATGGAGTCCCCCTTTTAAATCATTTTTTCTATTTATTTATTTATTTGTTTGCAGTTATTTTCTACCATGTTTCAAACCTTAAAAAATGGTGTTTGATCTACCATACACACTTTACATGATACAGAAATTAAAATTTTCAAAGTTAGACTGTCGGCTTTGTATGATATTTAGTCTGGCTTCAGAGAACACCTCTCAGGTAGCCTGGTAACTGTATGCTGACCTATTTATTATATTTAAAACTTTTGTATATTGACCTCCAATGCATTCCATGGTGGTGAACAGCAAATATGAATAATAAATAATGTACATCATAAAATGCTAGACTAGACCATATTGGTAGATGCTTTGTCTAGAGATAGGCAGCTGTCCCATTAGAAATTTTGGTAGTCCACTAGGTTGTAAACCCTTACTGAGCAACACAACACTGAACATAATTTATCTGAAAGAAATGAATCCTGCTGACAATTTAAGCAAAAAAATCATGAAGAAGTTCTCATTGCCCACCACCCATCACCATCAATTTGAAAGAAATGTTTACAAATGAATTTTGACAATCTCTGTAAATTAAAAGCCTGTCAAATATATAGGTCTTAATTTTGCTCATACTTAATGGGCAAACAGTCCCAGCACTCTACATACCCTGTCTTGCTTAATCAGTCACAGAACAATCAATCATGGTCTTCATCAGCCTTGACAGTATCATTGGCAAATACTGTTTTGAGGACTTTAATTACTGGTTGACAATCAAAGATTTGGAAGAGGATCTTCTTTAACCTGAACGGCCAAGCCACAGGCTATTTCTGTTTCTGCAGCCAATTTCCATTTAGTTTTAAACAGAGCATTAGGAGTAGAACCACCCAAAGGAAAACAGAATTGGTAGATCCAATAATCTATGTCACCCCGACAGCCTACATCTGGTGTACTTCTCCTTTAAATAGGATTTGTTTTAGCAATAGCCTAGCTGAAACAAACTCAGCACCAGTCCCATTTAAAGACCAATGTCCTCTAACTAAATGCTGATTGTGGACAAAGTACTCTACAGTCATTGCAAGGAGTTGTGCATATTCAGCCAGGCTTCTGACCCGCCCTCCTCTAATGAGCAGCTTCTTAAGGAGGATTGCAATCCAGTTTACAGATGGAGCGCTCACCCTGACAAAATGGTGAAGATGTTGGTGAGAGTACGTTCTCTGGTTGGTTATAGACTTGTCTAGGTTTTCTTGCCTGCAATCAATTAAAAACTACAGCCAAAAAAGTGAACATTAAGATTAGGGAAGGGGTAGTTATTACACTACCTTCCATTCATGCCCGAGTATGGCTCTCCTGAATATGAGGCAGGTAAAGGTGCAAGGAAGCTCCTACACAAGTTAGTATCCTGTTCAGTGTTATGTTTGTTGCAGAGCCTGTTATGTAGGGTGACCATATGGAAAGGAGGACAGGGCTCCTGTATCTTTAACAGTTGTATAGAAAAGGGAATTCCAGCAAGTGTCATTTTGTATGTATGCAGCACCTGGTGAAATATCTTCTTCATCACAACAGTTAAAGCTGCAAGAGCCCTGCCCTCTTTTGTATTTGGTCACCTTTTTAGATGAGGGCAGCCAGGCAGGCTGCAGAGCAATGGAAGAATGTGTAATTAGGGTGACCATATGGAAAGGAGGACAGGATATCTTTAACAGTTGTGTAGAAAAGGGAATTTCAGCATGTGTCACTTGTATGCAGGCAGCACCTGGTGGAATTCCCTCTTCATCTCAACAGTTGAAGTTACACTACCTATACTAGAGTGACCAGATACAAAAGAGTTTCTATTGCTTACAATGGAGGGTTTGCCCCCCTGTTTAGTCCCCATGCGGGGTGGGGGGTAAATTTAGGGGAGGGTGAAGCAGCGGGGTAGGAAGGTTTAATCCTCCTCTACTCATGTCTACTGGTCCAGAACCAGATCAGGACCCTGCATGCATGTTGCTGTTATAATATTTATAGCCTCCCCCACACTCTTGTAAGGAACCCATGCTGGTTTACAAAGCCTTTGTTTTTGTTTGGTTTCATGATTTTAAATGGCCCTCAGGAGCATTTGCCAGTTGGGTGGTATAGAAATCTAATAAAGAAATAAGTACATAAATAAATTTAATGGCGCATGGAGTTTAGCCCTGGTGCAGAAATCCAGAAGCTTCTTTCGCAGGGAAACTGGAGGACAGATTTTGATACATCACTAACTGCACCAAAGTGAAGGCTTTACCTAAATAAGAGTCTGTGTCTTGTAGTGCTAACATTTGGACCCTCCTATACAGAATCTTTTCCTGCCTTACTCTCTGCACAATGATTTGCATCCTACGACAATGAATCTCCCCCCCCCTTTTTTTGTAACTGATAATACTTGTCCAAAGTGTATCCCTGTAAAAGTGTAGTAACAGTCACAGCCAATGATGCCAACCCTTTCCCATGGAATTTAATTGCAAACGCCAAATCATTGGTGGAGAGATCCATGAGCACTCTAGTTAGCAATGTTTTCACCTCTAAGGACCCTCCATCTGCCTTGAAGGTCTGGAAGAAAATATTGCAGGGGAAGAAAAAAAATCCCAGGACTCTATTTTTATTCTCTCATTTTCCACTTCATCATGGATACAACTTAGGTTAAAGAGATGATATAGAAATGGATGACAGCTGACAGCTTTCTGCTTGGACCATTCCAGCATTCTCATTAGTAGTACAGGGTGATGGGAACCCAAAATGAAAAGCAAACATGTAGCCCATCATTTTTTCTTTCTTTCTGTATTCTTTGCATTACAACCATAATCACATGATTGCAGGTGTTTAGAATAGTTAAGGAAACAATTTGGAAGGACTAAAATAAAGGGCTCCCCCCATGACTTTTGTCCCAATGGAATGGCAGCCATGTGTTTATCAATGTTAGAGAAGGTTGATTCAGCTTAAAGTAATGAGCAACCCTCCAGAAGCCAGCCAGCTGTGGCTCTTGTTGAACAGACTGAAGGAAGCAAAGATCCTATAGCTCATTTAGGATTCAGCAGGGAGAATTTTTGGCAGTGGATTTTCCCCCCACTGAATATAAACTTTTCCTGTTCACTGTTTTTAACTTTTGTAAACAGCCCAGAGCACTCCAGCTATGGGGCGGTATATAGGGTGACCATATGAAAAGGAGGACAGGGCTCCTGTATCTTGAACAGTTGTATTGAAAAGGGGATTTCTGCAGGTGTCATTTGTATATATGGGGAACCTGGTGAAATTTCCTCTTCCTCACAACTGTTAAAGTTGCAGGTGCCCTGCCCTCTTTTAAATCTGGTCACTTTAGTATAGCTCCTGCAGCTTTAACTGTGGTGATAAAGAGGAAATTTCACCAGGTTCTCCATATATACAAATGACACCTGCTGAAATTCCTTTTTCTATGCAACTGTTAAAGATACAGGAGCCCTGTCCTCCTTTCCATATGGTCACCCTTGTGGTATATACTGTAAATGTAATAAATAATAATAATAAATAATAATAAATAAATAAGTCCAAGAATTGTAAATGACAAGGATAGAGGAGTCTTGCAGGGCATAGACTTGCGTTTGCAAGCTTGAAACAGGGCAGGGCAGTTTTTATCCAACAGATATTGGAGACCTGGATCTGGCTTTTGGGTGTGTGGATGGGCCGACAAATTCCTTTGTGAGTTTGGAGAAATCAGTGTAGACTTGCATAAATGAAACAATATTGATACACAATGTATTTCCTTTGGCTGTCCAGCTACCCATCTATAATCCAATATAATGTGCTATGGATGTTGGAGAAGTCTGCAACAGAGTCAAATGAGATTGGTTTTCTATGCATCTTAGTTGCAGATGCTGCAGCAAACTGGCTCTTCCCAAGTCACACAGCTTCCATGGGCTTGCATACCCCCCTTTTTTTTAACTTTCCAGAATAATATGCAAATTTAGTTGTAGAAAAATATGTGAAATAAAATTAAAAAAAAACATCAGCTGAAATTTGCATTTTCTCCATAGGTTAAAACATGAAAATGCACATTTCAGGGGATTTTTACACTTTGGGGGGAATTTGTGCATTCTCATAAATGTAAGTTTTTGCAAATGCGAATTAGCATGATGCACCAATTCAGGAAATAGGAAAAAAGCCACTTCCACCAATGACAATCCACAAAACACAGATGGAGTAGATTCTACAAAATCTGTGTATTCCTGTGATGTGTATATACCAAACATAATATATGAAATGCAAAACTCTATTTTATACATTCAGTGTTAAAATGTAATGGTCAAGCTTCATATATTATCATGGAGTTCAATTTAAATTTGGGGGTGATCAAATTTGTTTCCTCCATATAGTTAGTGAAATATGCTATCAATGTCTTTTAGGTTGTTTTCTGGCCACCACCAATCTCCAGATGGCCTTCATGCAGGGCCGGTGCTACCATTAGGCCAACTAGGAAGCTGCCTAGGGCGCAGACCTCAGAGGGGTGCAGTACTGACCTTTAAGGGTTACAGTTTTATGCAAATTAGCTGCTTTAAGAAAAAAAACATAATAAAAGGGAAATATGATAGTTCAGAAACTCTTCTTGAACAACTGAATCAAAATTGGCAATTTGGGTGGGGTGGGGTGGGGTGCAAGTAGCTCGCCTTGCCTAGGGCACAAAATAGTCTGGCATCGGCCCTGCCTTCATGTATCCCTTCCAGACCTTCCTTATATTCAGTGATCCAACTTTGCTTCACAAGTGAATAAGACATTTGTAAAATGAGGGTCATACAGAACTGAACAATGCAGTTTACTTCTGCTGTGAATACCATGTCTGGAGAAGAATCTACTAGCGTTTGAAAGCTTTGTAGACCAAGCTATAAGTCCCACTATTCTATTTGTTTGATCCAAATAGAAGTGTGTACATTAGGAGCTGAAGGAAGCTGATGTCCCCGCCCCCGTCTTCCGTTTGTAGATTTCCAGACTCCCCCAAAAGACTCTTCTGTGAGACCTTTCTGAATTAGATGAACTTTGGTGCTGTCTTCATCTTAATTTCAGGGATTCCCCTTAGCCCCCATGTACCGCAGCCAACCCTATTCAGACGGATCCCATGACTCTTGTGTGAACCTTTTTGAAGGGTGGGGGTGAAGTGGGCCTAATTTGAATCTGGCAAGCCATGCCCACTTTGAACAGAGGCAGCTCCAAAAAATTTTTTTGCACCCTGCTTCAAATGATTTTCCCGGTTCTACTGCTTTGCAAAAAGGTTCAGAGGTTTGTAAGACAGATATGAGAGAGTATATTCAATGTAATTAGGGTCATATTGCCTTAACACAGCTATAATTTATTCCGTTAGCCTTGGTTATAAATTCTGTAGTATCCCCAGACTCTATCTGCAGCCCGTTTGTTTTTCATTGTCTGAGGTACTGTAGAAGAAGATGAAAAATTCAAGTGAGATAGTCAGTAGTTCCAAAATTAGAGAGTTCACTTTACTCTCAACTCCTTACTGTTTCTCCTTCAGGTCAAGAGCTTGGATAAAAAATTTACGTGTTCCCACTTCCTTGTTTTTCCACTGCATTTAACACCAGCAGAATGATTTTCTGTTTGGCTGACAAAGAACAACAGTGAGGTAAATTGACCAGTTGATTTTCCGTATAGCTGAGATGTAGAGTGTTAACACTTGACTTGCTGCAGTTCAACTGTCGGCAAACAGGCTATGGTTCTTAGCCAGAACCATTGCCTCATCTTCATCAATAACACTTTAAGAAATGTTGCCCTTTTGTACATCAACTGCAGCATGGACATACACAACATGGTTTTCTATCCCACAGTCAGAAGATGTGTGCTAAAAATGCCCAGTGGTATTAGCAACATTAGAAATAAAAGAATTCTATCCAAAATGGGAATAGATTTGCTTAAAAAAAAAAAAAATTGCTCCCAAAATTTAGAGATTTGCAGATTTTAATACTTCCTTTTGTTTAATTTATTATTCATCTGCCATTCATAGAAGACAGACCTATCAATAGTTTTTAGTCACTATTGCTAACTGGTATCCCTAAGTCCAGAGGCAGAATGTTTCTGGGGCAATCAACAAGATATGCCTGTGTTGCCTCCATGCCCTTCTTGGGAGATTCACAGAGGCATCCAGCAGGCCACAATTGGAAATAGAATGCTGAACCCTTGGTCTGATCTAGAAGGGTTCTTCTTACGTTCATTTCCCCCAGTATTAGGGTAATGAAGGGAAAACAATAGTGATAGTCTCCAGAAAACTATGTAGGGTACAGAACATCAAGTCACCTTTTCGAGGTGCCTTCATGCTTCACCTTATAGTTGTCCCACTTTCCATCTGTTGTTTTCCGTGATTTGTATGCATTTGCATCCCATGTCCTCCAGCCCACTGGCCCTTTCCAAAAGAGCATGCTGATTGCCATAACAGACTAGCCCCACATGATAACCTGCCAACCAGCTGATGATCATGGAGCCTAGGCAGTCCCACTTCACAGATTGCATAGCCTCTGTGTTACCTCCTCCCAAGCCAGTTGATCATTGGCCCAGGAGCCAAAACCAGCCCACCTGGCTCCACCTCCTTTCCTTGACCATAGATCATTTGGTGGTTTCCTGGTTTTCGTGCAGTTTTTCCCCATTCAAAAAGGTTGAATGCCTCACTTTAGCTACTGGCAAAAAGAGCTCTAATCTAAAATATGTTGGCATTTTTGACCCTGCCCCTTTTGCCTAGAGTGCATGCTTGGGATGTCACAAGCATCTGACATAGGAGTGGAGTACAATGGACCCCCCCGCACTCAGCCCTCTGGACACTGCTCACTGAGCCTCAGGTTGCTACCAGATGTCCTCGTGGAGCACCGTGCAGCTCGGGAGCACCCACAGCCGCATGGTCCTTGATCCAAGCCACCATTTCTATGCAAGATGGTGGTGCCATAATTTTCACATCTTTTATTGTTGCACAAAATGGCAGCCATGAAGGGAAATTTCCTCAACATTAGAGGCAACATTAAAAATACCAACATTATGGAACTGCCATCTTGTGTACAAATGGCAGCTTGGATTGAAGAGTGGACGGCTGTAGGGCACTCCCGGACCACTTGCCGAGCCCTCCAGGGGTTTGTGTGGCCCAGCGAGCAGGGCGGGAGGCAATGGTGACTCCATGAGCACCCACCAGACATGGGTGAATCCATCCATCCCAAGTGCATGGCCTTTTTGCCTTTGGCCCCACCCACCACTGGGAAGTAGCCCCCATGAGCTTCTCTGAAATGGAATTTGACCCTCAGATACGATGCCCCTGCTTTAGATGATCATTTTACTTGCTACTGCCTGACAATAATTGCATAGGACTGAATCACCATGCTGCACACCATGAATGCAGTAGGGCTTGCATGAAGCACTCTGCTGTAAAGCACTATAGTTGATGAAAATGTAGTCAGATACGGCACACCCCAGTCTACCTATCTTGCTGCAGATTTGACAGCGCTTTCAGAATTGTTTTCAGATTTATCCATTTGTACAATGCAACTGAAAAAATCAACCCAAGAACATGGGGATACAATTATCTTCCGCTTAGGATGAGAGATACACCAATAAGTGATGGCTCATTTGGGACTTCAGAATCTTCCTGCTGGCAAGTGATGAATTGTGGTCAGCTGCTTGGATCACATATGGCCCAGGCCTGGGTAATTACATGAGCAGACCTCACAGTCAATCACTTCTCCATGTGACTAGTCTGCCACTATCTGCCATGTGGTTAGTGGAAATGTGCTGATCCCATATTCATTGTTAACATTTGCCCTGATGTTTGAAAATTTAATCATGTTCTCATTGCCCAAATGTCTCCAGGACATTTATTATGTTTTTATCCCACATTTCCTCGAAGGAGCTCAGGCCAGTGTACCCAGCAGTTCCTCCCCAACTATCCTCACAACAACCCTGAGAGGCAGTCTAGTCTTCAGAAGAGTGACTTGCCTAAGGTCTCCCAGTTAACTTCATGAATGAGTGAGGATTTGACTAAGATCTTTCCCCATTTTGGCCCAAAACTCTAACCAGTAGTCCACATGGATTCTAATATATCCTTGTTTAGCCTACACCAAAAGAACTCCATTGACTACCCTGGGGATTCAGGGAAATGGAGCCCATTTTCCTCTCAGTTGGCCATATTTTTGGTCCTAAAGTCCGGTAGAAGCCACAACTCAACATAGAACTGAGCACAATATCCACTGAAAACAATTGCAAACTCCATGGGTCAGAAAAGTTGTTGTTCCTTTGCACATGTTAATTCATTTAATGTCTCTAAACATCTATTTCTGAAAGTTGCTAGAAAATAAAAGCTGGTTATCAGATTTTTTTAAAAAAAAAATCCTTGCCAAGCTGGTTTAAAACTGGCCAGATGGCAGTTCTACCTACATCAATATGGGCTGCAAATGAGAATGACTGACAAGCCAACTCTGGAAAGTCCAATTAGATTTCAGGTTCTCTGTGAGAGGAATGTGGGTATAAACTCTTCAGTAGTCTACCAAGTTATTAGTTTAGTCCCAAAGGAAGCTAGCTCAGCCAGCCTGAAGGAAAAATGCAATTTCTTTCCATTTATAAAGCAAACCTAGGAAATTGCCAGCTGTTTCAAGAGGCGGGGGGGGGGGGAACCACACACATACAGAGTGAGAGAGACACTTAAGCATCTTCCTTGACTCCCGTTTCCTTTTCACCAAACCTGGCATCATGCTGTGCTGTTAATGTTGTTTCTTCCCTTTCAGGACCCTTTTGAAGCAGTCCTTTTTCTAAGATGTCTGGATGACGAAAGTGAGATTTACTGCAATTATATCTATCTGGCCCAGCTTGGTATTTTGACCTGGCCAATGTTCCTCCAGGCTGGTAAGTGTTCAAGGTGACTTGCTTTGAGGGCATAGCAGAGTGTGCCGGGGTGAGCAATGGGTTTTTTGATCTAACCTCTGGGGAAGGAGAGAAGGGAACTGCAATTCGCCTTTTACCCGGTCTCTCTCCTGAGGTTCTTACCTGAGGCAACAGTCAAATCTAGAATATTTATTGTTCCACAGCCCCACAGACTTAGTGATGATAATATTAATGTCCTTCACCCACCTTCTCCCTCTCCCTCTCTCTTTCTCACTCTCAATGTTTAACTGTATCTAAGATAATATATTATCTTGAACTGGACCAATTCTGGGTTTGTCTCTCCTTGCCGTCTTACAAACCAGCTTGGTTTGCTCCTAGATCATCAGGATTTTTATACTGCTTCTATACCTCCAGCTGTAGGAGACCCAGAATAACGAATTCTTTGCATGTAATTTGCAGCTGTGTTCCTCAAGGCTGGGCCTGCCTGTCATCTGTGTCAGTAAGAATTGGTGTGTGCTGTAGACCCAGTGCATCGGGAGTGGTGTGTGGAAACACAGGAAGGACAAACTGTACTCTAGGATTTTAATTTTCATGGTAGTACCCTCTCTATAGTTTGGTTGGTTATCATGCAGATAGAAGAGATACTAATTAGGAATTATAAGATGGTGGCTAAGAGTAAATTTATTTCAATATTGTTGTTCATTGACTAGGGTGACCATATGAAAAGGAGGACAGGACTCCTGTATCTTTAACAGCTGTATTGAAAAGGGTATTTCTGCAGGTGTTGTTTGTATGCATGCAGCACCTGCAGAAATTCCCTCTTCATCACCACAGTTAAAAGCTGCAGGAGCCCTGCCCTCTTTTGTATCTCACCACTCTAGTATAGCTCCAGGTGCCGCACACGTACAAATGACACACATACAAATTGACCATTATGTGGAGGTGATTTTGCACCATCCACTCAGGAAAAGGAAAGTGTGTGTGTGCCTTCTTTTCTTGTTGTGCCCATATGAAGGACATTCAGCCAATGGTGGGGAGTGGCACACAGGTCTTTTTAAGACAGCAATGCCTGGCCTCTTTCCCAACCTAATCCCACACCTCTATGGGATCAGCCAGCCAGCCATTAATGGTATGAGTAGGATTTTGTTTTGATGAACATAGAGTCATCTATTTTTAACCATTCCTTGCTTTATCAACACTTCGGGGGATTCTTGTAATTTGGCTAACTGGCTGTTTTCCCCTGGTTACTAGAGGTGTGCAGTGGCCACAAGATTCAGCTAGAACCCCAATTTGGCATTTAAGTATAATGGTCCAATTCTGCTCCAACCAATCCAGAGGGCATCTGCTTTAATTTGGGTATTGGGTAGTTGAGATTCAGAAATCCAAGACTTTGTGGCTCCCATTAATTGTCATGGAAAATCAAAAAATGAACATCATGTTTTTTGTTTTCTGTTTGTCAGAGATGGATGGAATTTGCATGCACAGTAGCTCCTTAAGAGAGGATTACACCTGCAAAATGTCAGGGGGGAAATAGGTATAGAGGTTTTTGTACTATGCAGAGGTGGAGTGGAGCAGACCAAGACCCCTTGCCTGCCTTCATGGTGTGCAGGTGATGAAAGGCCAGAATCCTAAAAGAAAGAAAGGGTGAAAGCTGCTGGAACTGGTTGGGAAAATGCTGGACCAATGACAGCAAGATATTGCTTCGATAAAGGACCTGGATAAAATAGGAACAGTCTAGTTAGATTACCTAGTTAGTTTTTTATCCCTGTTTTCTTGTTACCATATTGCTTATATGGTGGTGTTCTTGCATCTGTGTGTCCATTCAGATGTTTAAACTTTTTCCTATTAAGATTTTTCTTCAGTAAAATGTTAAACTTTGTTATTTGAAACCTGGCACACTCTTCTTTTGGGGTTACTTACCCCACATCTAATAGCCAGCACCATGCTTGATAATTAGAGAGATACTAAGCAATTCCTGATATTCAGACAGATTTAAGGATGGTTTGCTGGAGGCCACCAGGAAAAAATGATTTCCACTTGAGGACCACTAGAGGAAGCCACAACATGAGAGGAAACATTCATTTCTGGATGGTCATGGGTTGGCAGAGTCCCTTATGAGAGCTCCACCAAACTGCCTCCTTCCAGATATGAGTGTTTCTGCTCTTTTTGGGTTGCCCCAGAAGTGTTAAATCTCTGTTGTACATATGGTGATGGGCATTTGCACATTGCAATCATTTTGGCAGAAGAGAATCAGCAAGGGTGGAGACACCCTGGGTTCTTCCCCAAGTCCATCACAAATATGAAGCCATTTCTGAATTTTGGTAGAGTCTTATCAAAATCAAACTGAAACAAATGTTTCACCCATCCCTAAGTGCTGACATGTCTAATCTCTTTTGCCAAAGTTCAACACTCTATCACTGTTTGCACACACTGTACAGTCTTTTAATGATGGTTGACCCAGAGTATGTTAAATTGCATTGGATATAAAAACCATTCATAACAAAAAAATCAACTTATGATCTGTTTATCACATAACTATCTTGAAAAACTAAATATAGTTGTATAAACTGGCTCCTAGTCCTGAATCGGTGACATTTAAGTCGAGTGCTTTAGTAGTATTTCCTTAAGATGAGGCACTTCATTAGATAGTAGATCTGGAAGTTCAAATATCTACTTGAATTGCAGGGCATCTAGGAAAACTAGAATTTGATTTAAGAAGTTGAGATGGCCTATTTGTTTTTATTTTATTTTCTAAAGACTGCTCTTTCTCATGTTATCAGCATCAATTGATGATTGTCTTGTACAAATGAGCCATTACCACAACTTCACATGAGTCTCACCTCAAACAAGATACATTTCCTTTTTAAATGTTCCCACCTTTAAAAACATGAATATCAGCTGAAGTGAAATCAAGTGATGGAGATGCATTTGTGGACTTAGCCAGAGCCCTTAAGTCATACAGCCAAAGTCAATTTTAAGGAGAGCTTTGAAAACAGAAGATGCACCCTTGGCAGGAATTTCACCCAGAGCACTGTGCTCTTAACTGTGCCGCTAAATAGTAGGAGGGAAAAAATAGGCTACGCACTCCCTGTAAGTGATTTTCAAAACCCTTTTTTATTTCTAAATAAAATGTCTTCCACCATGTCAAAGGCGCAGTTAGGAATAATTGCTAGACTTTTTTAAAAAAAGGGAAAAGAAACTGGTTTTGACTTACCTGAGCACAAATAAAGCATGTGAAATGTTTCTTCGCTAGCAGAGAACACTTGTTTTTATTTCCCAGACTTCATTCTCTCATAAAACGCCCAAATGGGATTTTATGAAGCTTTCCAAAAAATTTCTCACCCCTGGGTTGAAAACAAGCATGAGAAATTTCAGTCCAGAGGGTAATTATTCTACAAAGAGTTCAGACCAGGGAAATGTAATGGGGGTGCTTCATCAACCATAACTATGGCTGTATGGCTGTAATGCACTGCACGCAGCAGCAAGAGTGGGGAATCACTACCGTTCGTCATGGAGATAGCTTTTACTGAGGAACTGGAGAGAAGATATCTTGGAGGGGAGTGAGGGAAGCAGCACTGAGAAGATCCTAGTGTGTGCCATCTAGAAACACACATGGCTCCCCTCTGCATTGACTTGGAGCAGTCCAGTGGAGAAGGAAGTCCTAGGTGGCATGGCAGAGAGAATGCATTCCTGCTTGCTTACCAAACAACAGGCCTACTTGAATAGCTAGATTGCCAGCCAGGTCTCAACCCAGAGAAGACAACCATACCCTTCAGAGCTTAACTCTGTGGCTTCTACAGAAGCACATACTACAGAAGCACTTCTCCTCTGCTTCATGAACTGCCTCACCTTGTTCAGTTTTGTGACTGCACAGAGAAGGCCCTATTTCACGACGATACCAAATGCACCTCTGAAGGTGGTGGTCTTGAAAGAAGGGTTTCTCCCAAAGATCTTAATACTCAGGCAGGCTCATATGAGAGAAGACAGTCTTTCAGGTAACCAAGTTGTATAGGGCTTTAGAAATCATAACCAGCACTTCGAATTCTGCATGGAAACAGACCAGTAGCCAGTGAAGGTGTTATAACAAGGAAGCCACATGCTCCTTATAATCCGCACACACCCCCGGCTGCAGCATTCTTGACCAACTGAAGTTTCTGAGGAGTTATCAAAGGCATCCCCATGTAAAGTACATTACAGTAGTCAAAACAGGATGTAACTAATCCATGTGTGACCGTGGCCAGATCAAACACCTCTAGGAATTGGCTCCACTGGCACAGTAGCTTCAACTGCACCAATCAACCCTGGGCCACCATTGAAACCTGGCCACCCAAGTTCAAGGTGGAATCAAGGGGTACACCCAAACTAGAGCCTGAGTCTCCAGGGGAAGTGAAACCCCATCCAGCACAGTTTGAATCCCTGTTCCCTGATCTGCCTTTCTGCTAACTAGAAGTATGTCTGTCTTGCACGGATTAAGCTTCAATGTGTTTGCCCTCATCCAGTCCATTACCAACATCAGGAACCAATTCAGCCAAAACTTAAATTCCATCCTTAAATGTAGATGGAAAGGAAAGATAGAGTTGGGAGTCATCAGTATACTGGTGGCACTGCACCCCCAAACTCTGGACAATCTCTCCCAGCAGTTTCCTTTATACATTAAATGTCATGGGTAGGGGTAGGATGAAACCCTGAGAGACAACACAGGCCATGGCCACAGTGTTGAACAGGAACCCCCCAACACCACCTTCTGAGATTGCCCCTTCAAGAAAGACTGGAACTAGCATATAACAGTGTCCCCCAGTTCCACCTGAGACAGATGCCCCAGATACCATGGTTAATGGTATTAAAATTCACCAAGAGGTCCAGCAGAACCAACAGGAACACACTCCTCCTGTCCAGTTCCTGGCATAGATCATCCACCAAGGTGACCAAACTAGTCTCTGTCCCATAATTAGGCTTGAAGCCAGATTGATATAGATACTCTGCATCATCCAGAAATTGCTGGAGTTGAGAAGCCACCACACACCTTGCCCAAGAATAGCATATAGAGACTGGCCAGAAATGATCAAGTACAATAGGGTTCAAGCAAGGAGGGTTTAAAAGAAAGAAAGAAAGAAAGAAAGAAAGAAAGAAAGAAAGAAAGAAAGAAAGATCTTTCCATTGCCCATGTTTGCATTTGACTTGTTTTTCAGTTTGCTTGAATGATAAAAGTATGTATTGCTGTGCAGGTTTTTTTTTTCAAAAGTAAGCACTTTCCCCCCATTTGCTGAAGTGTGGAAATCGCATTTCAAATCGCACATTCAAGAATTTGCAAACATTTCTTCAAAAAGAATGTGGTTACATTCACATTTGGGATTGTGAAGGGGACATGTTAGCATGATTTACGAACAGAAATGAAATTTTAGTTCATCCCTAATGTAATCCTACACTCAGATCCCTTAATATATCATTGAAGATAGTGGGATTTAAGCAACCTAACTTTGTGCAGGATTACAGTCTTCTGTCATTGGGATGATGGTGGTGGTGGTGGTGATTAAAAAGCAAGTATAAGATTTCCCCACAACAAGGCTATTAGGTTTACACATTCTGGACTAGAACCTTTATACGCTACATGTTTCTTGCTGCCAGCTAACTCACACCCTATCAATGTGCCTTCAAGTCTTGGTCAGTTCCTCATGCCTGGCCATGCTGCTAATATGCAGTGAGAGTGCAGGCTCCCTTTGTTCTATAGAGTTCCTGGTTTTGAAGAAAAAGCTATCTCACAACCTCTAATCTGAATTCCTGCCGTGTGGAAAGTGATGCAAATACAAGAGGGGCATAGATTCTCTGTAATTTGGATTGCGAAAATGTTTTCTCCCTCTCAAGAGGCAGTAACTATCTAATATTAATGAGGTAAATTAAAATGTTTTGCCTCCTTTTTAATCTGATATTTCTCTTCTCTTTGTCTTCAGTTCTAGAAGCAGAAATCATTCAGGGGAAATAGATGCTTTAGATGCAGTCCAACATAGATGATAGTTAAGGAGATCAAACACAATTCGCTCAGTAAGTGTGTATTTCTGATTCAATTTGCCACCACGCTTTAAATTGCTTCCGCCGATACATGTGTTTGCCTGCCTCTAATGAGATATTATAAGGCTGCCACAAACTTTGTTCTCTGCGTTTATTTAAGGTGTCACTTGAAACACTACACAGATCTACTGGTACACAAACAGATAGCACGCTTATAAGGAGAGCAAAGCAGCATCTCCCATTTACAGGATGCAGCTCAGGGGAAACTTCAGCACTGACAGATGTGAAAACAAAACAGAAGGTGGGAATTACAATGGGTTTCACGTCTCCACATGGAACAGTGATAAACAAAGAGGCTTTTTACAGTGTGAATGGACCATGTTTTATGCAGATGATTTTAACTCTTGGCATAGGCAGGGTTGGCATAGCAAGGAACTTGTCGAGTGACCACATCCTAGGAGGAGGCCACTGGCAAGAGCCCTCTGGAGTTCTGCCTCTTCACCCTTGCAACCTGCTTGTTCACCTGCCACTCCCTCTGGTCTAGTCAATGGTGGTGGAGTGAAGGAGGAGGAGCAGCAGATGCTACTTGCTTGACAGGCTTTCTCTCGGTCAAGCAAGCAAATGGTAGCAATGATGAGAAAGAAGATGAGGAGCACTAGGAGCTGCTGACTATAGCAATCAGAAAGTCGACTCACTGAGGGTAGGAGCCCATTGAGGGCATCCTGCCCAAGGACTCTCAAAACCCAAGTATAGTGGGTCCCTTCCTCTGCCTTCTGCTAGAGGAAGGGACCTTCCATGAGAGGAGTGGGTCTGCTTGAATAAGGCCTCTATGACTGATTTTTGGGAATTCCCCCATTCTCCCACACCAGCTGACCCCATTCAGCAGGGTCTTCTCATGTCTTGCTTGTGGATTTCTGGTCAACACCCATATCCTGCTTGTGGGTTCCTGGTCGACAGCTGATTGGCCATAGTGAACCTGTTCAGAAGACACACTTAGCCACAGTGGTTAAGCATTTAGAGATACCTTTATGGCTTAATGTGTCGGGTGAACCATAATTTAGCATGTCATGTGAACTAGGGATGTGCTCTGCTTCTAATCGGACCGGTGAATTAGAAGCGGAGCGGGGGGCTTCGCCTGCCCTTAAGGCGAAGGTGAAGAGGATTGGGGGGCCGGCGGAGCATGGCAAAGAGGATCGAGGTGAAGGTGGATCCTTCGCCTCGATCCGGAGCTCCGCCAGAAAGGTAAGTGGGGTTTACCGGGCCCTGCCGCTGTCGCTGTCGCCCATGCGGTGACAGCGGCAGGGCCCGGTAACACCCCCCCCGCCCTCCTCTCCCTTACCTGCCTCCGTCCGCGGTCCGTCGGCGTCTTCAATTGAGCCCACGGTTCAACCAGGAAGTCTGCGGCGATGGCGGCAGGGCCCAGTAAACCTCCCGCCCTCCTCTCCCAGTGTTACCTGGCGCCACTCCCCTCCACTGTGGAGCTCTGATTCGGAGCCGGTGCTCTGCGGCGAAGAGGAGCAGAGTATGGGCGGAGCGGCGCGGAGCGGCGCGGAGCGGCGCGGAGCGGGCCGACCCGAAATTTTCAGATCGGCCCACGGGGTGGAGCGGGGGGTCCGTGCACACCCCTAATGTGAACCATTCTTAATGCTCACTAACCCTTTGCTGCAAAAGGGTTAGTGGCCTAACCATGGCTTAGCATGTTATCCGAACAGGCCCTTTATGAACAGAATGCTGATGAACCCTTGGGCTGCTCCAGCATGACTCACCTTATGTGCTTATTCTCTGAGTAGCAATTTTAGGGGGCATGAGGGGAGCTGCAATGGGAAGGAGAGGACGGGGATGTACATCTCCCTCAGCACACTTTATCCAGCATAAATCTGGATCCTGCCTATAATGAATGAATTAGTTGTATCATGTTCAAAAAACCTCAAGCTACCACGGCCCCTATATGTCCCTCTGATGCTGCCTCTGACTGACTTCATCTCTGCTTGCTTTTTTCTCTTTAGTGATGGAACAAGAGATATACCTACTAGCACAGCATCAGACCAGATGTTTTTATTTGGTCTCACGTCAAGAGAGTAACAACAATAAAAAATAGTGTGTGTTGTGCATGAGAGATCCTCCCAACAGAAATACAGAAATGGTTTTATTGTGTGTGTTTTTATAGCACGCCCCCCCCCCAAGTATATAAAAAAGGATTTCTCAATTGCAGTGTTTAGCTTATACAAATAGGTGGTGCAGGCCATTTGTATGTTGCCTTGCAGAGGAATAAAAACAAAAGTTAATTTTTTTTAATTTAGAATCAGTTTTACAGCTACCACTGATGGAGATAAAAATTTATGGTTTCACAGCTGTGGAGTTCTTAGATTTAATTAGAAGAACTGTTTCCCCATCATGCACAACTTTTGCATTAGCAGAAAGGCTATGCTGATTGAAAGCCATGTGTTTGGGATAATTTGTACTGAGTTTCCTGTTGTGAACTACAGAGTGGCCCTGTAAGGTATGGATCACACAGCAACTCATTCCCCTTGCTTTGACTTTCCATTTGTCTATCAATGGAAGGCAGGATTATCTAAGCCTCCAAACAACCCCACAGACAGGCTGTTATAAATGGCATGCAGAAAATGAAAGCCCTGCTTCAGCCTGTCCAGGCCATTGCTACACATCATTTTAAATCACACTATTTTCACATGTTTGAGAGCAGCACTGAGCAGAACCAATCAGCTTGTTGTCTTTTGTCTTTGCAGTGGAGCGGTGAAGCCAATGGAGTTTCCATTGACTCCCATGGGGATTTGGAGGGCGGGGTAATTTCTGTAAGCAAATGACTGGTGGGAAACGTTTCATCCTGCGTGGCATTGGCTCCCCAACCTACACCCCACTGTCTGGCCCTGTTAAACTGCTGGGGTCCTAGCAAGTGCTGATGCGGTCCCTGAATGGAATTACAAGTCCTTGCTAATACCCTCCAGTTTACAGGGCATGTGGTGCTCAAAGCATCATCAAACAGATGCAAAGCAATTTCTGCATTTGACTGATTGTGCTTCTTTGTAACCCTTCAGCCTGAATTAGCTGGTGAAGGCAGGATGATTATTTTGAATATTTCTATTCAGAAAGATGATGGTGATGCTTTTATAATAATAACATACATTTTTACTGCTAAGGAAGGAAAAGACTGGAAGCAGAAATATGCATATATCTCGCAGAATATGTTCCAGACCGTTAAGTCCCACTGATTCCTAAAAGAAAGTTTACCATGTGTTCAAATCTTTTCAGTTGGAATCAATATGACTTAAAAACAGGGCCGGGCAAATTCATCTATTTCCATTCTACGTCAGTTTCACATGTATTGAATGACAAGTTTGTTTGGTTCACTTTCTGCATCATTCTGAGGAATTTGGAGCTAAGAACTGCATCCCAAAATTCACAGAAGTGTACATAAGAATATACAATCATAAAAATAACAATAATACCAGTTTAAAAGACCAGAAGATAAGACTTTCTCATGTTGGTCCAAACTCCACAAAGCCAGGAAATTGGAAGCTAAGGCTAATGCCTTATCTGACATCCTCTTGGTCATGATGTTGTACAGTGTCACAAATTGTGTTGCTTACAACTTACCCACACTTTTCTTGTAACTTTTCCTTGTTTTTCCCCTGTTACCTGCCCTTTCTTCCTCAATCTTTACCCAATATTCCTGAATTTTTCAGATTATGTAAAATAGGCATCTCTTTCTGGCATGTACAATTTTCAGGAAGATTGGTGAAACCCTTTCAATTTTAGTAAGGTTATAACAACCCATGCGCAATGGCCAGCCAGCTGGCCACAGGAAACTCACAAGTAGGGCACGGGTGCAACAGCACCCTCTCACCCATATTGCCTAGTAACTGGTGTACATAAGCATACTGCCTCTGATCCTGGAGGTAGTATAGTCATCAGGACAAGTAACCATGGATAGCCTCATCCTCCAGTAATTTATCCAATATCCTTTTAAAGCCTTCCAAATTGGGGGGCATCTATACATCCTGTTGTAGCACATTCCATAGTATGATCTTGGCAGTTTTATTTATATTGATTATGTATAACTTTGTTCCAATCTGCATAATAATCCAGGAAGAGCAAATTTGGTCAGTTTTATTAAAAATGTGGACCGTAAGACTTACATTATCACATTGGAAGGATAAATTCACACCTCCCATAATGCAATGGATTGAAGACCTAATAACATTATCAACTTTTGAATGAGTGTTATATAAACGCAACTTGCAAGTGGATAAATATATGGATATCTGGTCTGCTTTTCTTGAAACCTTTGTATAACTCTCTCCCTTTGGGGGGGGGTGTGGAATGGTATATATACGATGGAAATGATGATAATTCTATATACACAATGTATGGGTTTTTTCCATTTTCGTGATGTATGTTCTGTTCTGTTTGTTGATTTTCACAATAAAAAAAGTTTAAATATTTTTTTAAAAAATGCAGACCAAATGAATTCAGACCATTCCTACTTAAAGTGCTTCCTTTTTACTGGACTGTGCCCTGTAACTGTCATCTTTACAATGAATCCACTATAGTACTTAGATAAATTGCTGTACATTGCCATGTATATCATGATCTTTGGAGTTTATTGTTATTCTTACTAAAAGTATTTATATTGTGTGCTTTGAGTGACAGATAATCTGTCATCCTGTATTTTAGTATTGTGCTGTACTATATTATAATAGGAATAAGTTTAAATTGGCCAAATATAGGGATATTTAATAGATGGAAAACATGAATAGAGGAAGGAATTTAAAAACTCATCTGGTTCATCCATGTGTGCTTAAATAGGGCTGCCTCAAGTATTCACCAAACCCTTTTTATTCTGTGTGTGTGTGTGTGTGTGTGTGTGTGTGTGAAGGGTCAAGGATACAGCCTTGGGATTTTCAAAGCTTCCCTAGTAATTAATGCTCTGCCAGATTTACAAACAGAACATTCTTCCTGATGCTTAATCTAGTTCTTACACCTCTTTCGTCTGTATCAGGAGATCCTTTATTAACTCAGACTTGGCAACAAATTGGCCCAAGAAGGATTATCTCAGTACTTATTAATTACAAAGGATTTGCATTTCAATCTAGAGCTCTTCACAGATCTGATCTGGGGGGGGGGGGGAGTAACCCAGTTCAATAGAAACTCAAAATGGACATTTATCTTCATTCAGTTGGGCTCAGGAGCCTTGCTGAGCAGAGAAAGGATGGTAGAAATAAATAAGAACCCAGAATTTATTTCACAACCTGTCCTATGGTGGATTGCTCCAGCAGCATTGCCTCCATTTTCCATATTGTGTCAAAATACAGGACAGGGAAGTAGAGATAGGAAGAGGGAGGGTGAGAGTGGCGATTTGTACATCAGCAGCTGATGTGAGAGTCCTATAAAAACTGCTGGAAGAGCAAAAAAAGCAAAACAAAGGGAGAGGGAGAGAGAAAAAGGGAAGAACAAGTTCAAGAAAGATAAAATAATGACAAGTAGCATCCATGTAGAAGACTTGGTGTAAGGATGCCTACTACTGCCTTTGAAAAACAGTCCAAACTTGGCTCCCAATGAAAATCAGTGGGGTAGGCAATTTGGATTTTTGAGCTTTCCCCACTTCTTAATATATTTATTAGTTACTGAATTACTTTCTGACCTCGTCAACTTTCAGCTTCCCCATGATTCTTGAGAAGGAGATAACCAGCCATGTTTGGGGCTACTGAGATGACAGTGACCCTTGGGGTCTTGGGTTCCTTCACTTTCATCATCTAAGAAAAGACTTCAGGAAGGTAATTGTCACTTGTGTTCACTCCTGCTCTACTCAGCAGATAATATAATGGAATGTCTATCTAAGCTTGGAGCGAGCTTAGGCACAGTACATTCAGGCATGATTGTACACTGGACTAGCCTTCTTGTTTTTCCATCCCTTCTCTACCTGTGCAGGCACAAGTCAACCAACTGCGTATTTTAAAGTATCTGCAATACAGGGGACACAATATTATTGCAAAAACAGATCAAACATTGGAGAAGTGTACATGTATCCTTTTTATGGAAGCGAACATCATACCAATAAACTGTTTAAGTGGGTACTGTGCAGCACTATATCCATCCTCATTGCCCCTCCCGAACAATTAATTGGCAAGACTCTACTTTTCTTTAAACGCCTATGAGCACCAAGTTCCAGCTCCAAAATCAGTTGACAATACCCTTGTGTATGTGCAGTTTGTCATCAGCATTAGCTATGCTGGCTGGGGATGATGGGAGTTGTGGTCCAAGCCATCTAGAGGGCATCAGATGGGGAAAGGCTGAGCTAGACCCATATGTATGGAAGCTTCTGTGCGTATATGGCTGGACCAGGGCATCGCTGTGGAAAATAGCTGTGGTACAGAAAAGAACGGAGTTTCTTTTAAGCATAGTGTCATACTGTTCATACATTCCTTAAAATATGTACTTCTGCTTCTGAAAGAAACAACAAAATCCAATAGATATGAGAGAGAGAGAGAGAGAGAGAGAGAGAGAGAGAGAGAGAGAGTGAGAGAGTCATCTAAAGCTACCTGAAGTAGTTTAATCTCTGAAGCTTAGCAGAAAGTCCCAGGCTGAGTCCCTGGCACCTCTACTCCGGGGCAGAAAACCAGGCAAAATTCGGCTAGATGGAATAATGGTATGACTTGGTACAAGCAGCTTCACAGATTCAGTCATACATTATATTGTGATCGATAAGCCCTTATTTCCACTGTTGACTGCAAGAGTTTCCACAAATCAATACCAAAAGCACATTTCACCATATATATGTTTTATATGCACATTTGCCTTAATTTTCCACCTCACAATTCACCCTGGTCTCAGCAGAGCAATCCTATCCATGTCTATTCTCAGGTAACACTATGTAGGATTGCAGTTACTCAACCACCATTACAATGTGTATAGGGAAAAGCAAAGATAATGGTTAAACACACCCATCTTTGTAATATCAGAGCAATGAGATGTGTCATGATTAATTGCCAAAATTCCTAGAGAGGTAGCTATGTTGGTCTGGTTTAATTGTTTTAGATTTGTGCATGATTGTTCTTCAGACATTATAAAAAAAAAAATCATTCCCCCCCCCCCATTCCCATTAAATGATTTAAAGAAGAGAACATGGAAAAGTGATCTTGGAAACGGACCTCACACATCTGTTGATCGTCTAAAAGAAGCATCTAGATTAGTAGATCATGGAGGTTCCTTCAAATGTAATGAGAAGAACAAAAATAGGGGCCGCTGGTAAATTGAGCTTCCTGACTTTTTAGTTTATTTGTGACACTGCAGCAGGGTTTGTAATGTTTCTGGGGAGGGAGGAAATAGGCTAGAGGCATGAGGAAGAACTTTATTTTTACAAGACTCTAAGAACCTCTTGTACAATAACCTTCAGGCCTTCGGAACTGCCCAGAGTATGTGACTTCAGGGCACATCCTCAAATTACTAACTTCTTAATATCAAGGGAGTGCCATAAAAGCAGAGGTGCAGACCTGTTTTCATTCTGAGAGCCAAATTCCATTTCAGGAGTGGTGGCTGGTGGATCCAATGTCAGCGGGGCTGTGAATCCACTCTGGTTTCAGTCAGAACCAGTCAGATCTCTGAAGGAACACTCCAGTCCCCAAAATTGGTTCAGCAGCTTGGATATCTCCTTTAGAGTTCTGCCTGGCTCTGACTGAAAGTAGAGCAGATTCACAGCCCCACTGACATTAGATCCACCAGCCTCAACTGCATTTCAGAAAAGCTCTTGAGGACCACATTCCAGTGAGGGACAGAACTGAAGGAAAAGGGGGACAGAGCCCAACTCCCAATCCCCAAATTCAAGCATATTTAACTTAGAGTTCTTATTGCCAGTACCTGAGCCTCAAGAGAGAGATTTCAACCTTTTAGACTGTGGAAAACACTTCACAAAAGCCAAGAAACTACCAAATAATCAGTGGTTGGGAGAAAGGGGATTGGGCTTTCTGGAGAACCCAAGGTCAAGACTGGGAATTCAGAAGGGCCAGATTTGGCCCCCAAGCCTGAAGTTCTGCACCCCTGCACTAAAGTATATAGCTTTTCATTGTAGGGGTCAGGTTGCATCTCTTCCTGTGAGGAGTCTAATGTTTACAGGAGGTCCATTTCTTGATCCAAGCTAGTATTTCAGAATATCCTGAGTTAATCTCCAGCTAGGCCATCCCAGGACTTTTACTAGACCAAAGGGAAGAATAATGATTTGCCGTGGTAGCCCCGGCCCAAGGCAGGTTGCTGTCTGAAGTGCTGGGGACCCCCCATGCCTCCATGTCCCCCTCCCACAATCTCCTCACCCACATGGCCTTCTCCGCCTCCTCTCACGTGCACTGAAGAACCAACAGCCACTCGATTGCCCATGTACCTTGCCCTGCCTTGCCTCCTGATCCTGCCCACTGCCAGCCAACTTACCTTTCCAAGTGTGGACATGCACTCCTGTGTCACCAGTGCACTGCCTCTGTGAGGTCTTTCTGCCCTCAGGATCCACACAGCACCCGTGCACCTGTACAGCATGGCTCCTGAAGGCAGAAAGACCTTACAGAAGGAGTACGCTGGCGATGGGTGTGTGTGTGTGTGTCCCCACTAAGGAAACTAAGCTGGCTGGCCGGCAGGATTGGGAGTGGAAGGCACTGTGCGTGCTTCATTCCACCTAATGGAAAGGCTGGCCCTGGCACGGGCACTGAAAAACAGTATTGGCAAGGGCTTGCCTGGCTGTGCTGAGGCTGCCTTGCCCAGGATGACCAGCTGAGCCCTCCTGGTGGGGGTGCAAGGAGGGTGTCATGGAGTCACCATTCTTTCCGCTCCCTGCCACCTCATGCAGGAGCTTCCTCCCGCTTCACCTAAGGCCGGCTCTGGCCTATGTCTATATGCAACGCCATCTCTATACGAGGTTGCTTTGGTGCCTCATTATCCAAAAGCCCACATCTGTGCTCCTCCAGAGCAGTACGCACTAAAAGGAGCACCAATGTGGGCTTTGGAACTTCACAGGGCGCCGCTGCCCCTAGCGCCCTGTTGCGGCACACACACCTCATCTTCACCTGCACAATTTTGCTGGCGCACAGGCAAACCACCACCCCCTCCCATCCCACCGCACCTGCACTGGGGATGAGCAGGTTCAATTTTTTCTGTTTCTCTTTAACTGCACAATTTTGCAGATATAGTGAAGTGTGCAGATAGACCCCACCACCATACCAGTGAGTGCTCCAATAATTTTTTTTTTTTAAAAAAACTTCTGTATTATTGCTTATTTATTACTGGAAGCTCTGCAGGGTCCATGGAGGCATGAAGGTGGTCCAGCAGCCATTGTACTCATTGGTCCGCCCCCTCCTTCCCCTTCCTCCTGTCCAGCCATGGCCACCAGTTAGGGCTCACTATTGGCTGGGACACGCCTCTGGCGCAACAGTGGAGCCAGACAACAAACAGCAAATCCACATTTGTGCCTTGCTGGGAGAAAATAGTCGTGTTAAGTAGCAGACTTTTTAAAAGTGCATCTTTGTGGGTTTGCCCCTAAATGGCTTCAGGATGAAGCCATCTGCTCAAAATGCTGCCACTACGCAGCATTTACAGTGGGGCAAGAAAGGAACCAGAACATTAAAATAATCATCAGATAAGCTTAGTCTGCATATAGAGTCTTATTTCTAAGAGTCCTCTGAATATGACAAGCATCTCTTTATGCATTAGTATTTATATATTTAGTTATTTATAAACTGTTATCCCACTTTATATCTCAAAGGCTCCCAAGGTGGCTCAGAGAAGGTTTTTTTTAAAAAAAAAATCCCAATAAAAGAATAATATACAATACGATAAAAGCACACACCATCCATGTCTTAAAAGAGCAGCAGCGGCAGCAGCGGCAACAACAAAACTCCAACTTTGTTATAATGTGTAAGCAGGCTCCTGGGGGATAGCATGAACTCTAAGAACAGAGTGATCCTTCTTGATGTTTGGAAAACACAGCCCTGAGAGCACTGTTAAAAGGTGAGAGAAACACAGTAGGCAAGCATTAAAATGAGGCAGCTGGGGTGGGGGGGGTGAGAGAGACAATAGACATTAAAGCACAAAGCCAAACACATTTGCAACTATTAAAGTAACAAGTGCAGTCAATGCCAGCTTTTCTTTCCTAATTATATCTAAAAGCAATGAGACAGAAACATTTCCTAAGTTTTCCCTAATATAATTTAAAAGTGAAGAAGCAAGCTTCACGGTAAAGCATTGTAAAGACTCAGGACTGGGTCTTTTCTTCTTTCCCAAACTAAAAAGCCGGGTTCCAAAGCCCTGAATGTAGCTTTATGGGATAACAGGATTTTGCAATGCAGTATTGTACTTCCAGTCCAGTGAACTGTAAAATCCACTTTAGAGCTTTATGTGACTTCAGTCCAATGATCAAAATAATCCACTCCAGAATTTATATCAACCCAGACCAGTGAACAATGTAATCTAGACTTTGATTAGAAATTCTAGATAGATGGCAAGTATGTTGTGGGTAAATAGTTGTCAAGGTCTCTCTCTATTCAGTCAAAGAAAGACAGCTAACAAATGAAAGCCTTAGTGTTCAAAAGGGCTTGTTGGCTCATTCTGAGAAGGCAATATTCCCATCGGCAGCACATTGATCCTACACTCTTTCGTGTGTCTTGTATTTATTCATTTATTTATTTATTGCATTTCTATACCGCCCAATAGCCGGAGCTCTCTGGGCGGTTCACACTGCTAGGGACTCAAGGTTTCAGGGCAGTAACTTGAGAGGCAGGGAGTCCTATTGTTTTCATGTCCTTTTCATGGGATTTCCAGCAGTATCTGGTTGGCCACTGTAGGTTAGGGATAGCCGTCGTGGGAAATCCAGCCCTCTGGGGGCCAAATGGATCCATGCAACATTCCTGACACAGCTTGCATTTGCATTCGAGCGAGGTAGTTCCTGAAGCTTGGGAACTTTCCTGGCTTTTTATTATTATTATTTGCAAGTTGTGATTAGACCATTTATGCCTGCAGTTTTGCACAAATTGTCCTATTTACAGCTGTGATTTTGCACAAATTGTGATTTGTGCAAATTAAAAAGAAAAAAAATGAAAAACTGTGGGCTGCCCCTACTCCTTGTGTGACAAGTCTGGTCAGTTCGCAGATGAGTGAGGCTGAGTCCAGGGGCTGAGCTGGTGAAAACCCGCCAAACTGTACCCCACAAACAGATTCTTCCGACATTCCTACTGTAGGGAACAGTATGCTGAGCTGTTGGGCCCAGCAGGGAACTTAAACAATCTTAAATGTGTATGAACAAAAACTTTTTTAAAAAAAAGCAGGAGACAGATTTTCCTGGAATCAGAAAAAAAAAATGGAACTATGTGCAATAGATGATATCTCAAGTTAATCAGGAAGCCTGAATAAATTTTTCAGAAATATTTGTATAAATTATCCACACACAACCCTCCCCAAGTGAACGTTCTAAAACTGACAATAATTCTTCCCTTAGGAAATTGTTTTCTCACATTTTACCAAGCCAGCAACAAAGCTGCATGGTTGGCTTAGTCCTTCCCCATTATCCCAACATAACTGTTCTTAATTCGTCCAATTGTTAAAGTTGGATTAGTGCCAGAAGGTTGGAAGAGCAAGATAGCCATTGGTTTCACTGATGTATGTAAGATGGTCCAACAGCAGACTCTTTAAACTCAACCCATGGCTACTAACTCTGTCATGCAACCAGGAATCCAAAAATAAATGGCCTCCTTGCCCAGTAATTAACTGATTATGACCTCTGATGTAGGTGATTAGATGAGTGAATGATGTGCAACCTAGTGCCCACCTTAGTTCAAATGGGGGTTCTTATTCTTGAACTAAGGTTACCAGTAGCTGCATCTCACTAAGCCTTGGCGTCAAGGGCAGCACGAGACGTTGTTGCTACCTAAGGTGAGATACAAGATGAAGCCCCTGAGTACAGAAGTCATCCAGATTGGCAATTGAATCTTATTTCAACAATGGAAGAACAACAACATCCTCCACAACACCTGAGGGCATCAGGCTAGCTTAGGGGTTACAGAGGCAGTTCTGTCCTTTAACGCCTCATTGCCACCCACTCATCTCTCCATCTGGTATCTGCTACCTACCTGTACAGTTCTAAGCTGCAATACAGCAGTAATGGTGCAGGAGGAACCGGCTAAAGAGTTTTGTCTATTAGGGAGTATTGAAATGTAATAAATAAATAAAATATGGTGCCAGTGGGTGCCATGTGAACAGAACAATATTTGATAGCTAATGGCTTGGGCTGCTTCCCTCTTTGCCTGCTCACTTGGTTGATGGCCTTTCTCTGTGGTGCTCCTTGTGCTGAGTTGGGAGACAGTCCAGGGAAGCAACAAGCAAGCAATGCATATGGCAGGGTGTTCACTTCGGAGGTTGGGAACAGCTGGGGGTGGGTGAGATCAGGGGGATTGGCAAGAGGTAGATCAGAAGGAATGCCTCAGGTTCTAATCCTCCTAGAATCCTGCCTGAGGTGCCTGCTTCACTCTGCCTAATAGTAGGGCTGGGTCTGCATTGCTGTCATGATTTTTCCAGTCCTAATGAAAAAAAGAAAAGGGATGGGATATATCCTTTGAAAACCAAAAACTTGACTTTCAGTTCATTTATTTATTTATAATACGACTTGATACATTAAAATCCCCAGGCAGTTCACATTGAAATCCACAAAAACAAGACAAAACAAGACAAAAATGATAAAAAAAAACATTAAGAATATTTAAAATCTTACATCATCATTGCAATAAAACATGGTGAGAACAGAGTCCCACACAGGTCAGAGAAAGCCCATGTGAACAGGTATGTTTTCAAAAAGTAATTAAGATGCTTCTTGACACCATTTCTGCCTCTTAAATCACATGTGGCAGAGTGTTCCAAAGGTTAGATGCCATCATATTTCACTGAATCACAAAGTTAATACTGAGCAACACAAAGTAACAAGCATCTAATATATTTTGATATTTCTGGATTATTGTTGTTGTTGACATTAATCAAGATGGCCACCTGCAATTCTCATTTATTACAAAGTTCACTCTGTTACAAGTCCCATCTCAAAGCATACCAGAAAAAAGTGTGCTTCAATCAAGATGATCCATGTGAAATTCCGAGGTTACCCATTTCTCATCGTATTTCCTGTATCTCCTCAAAATTTTAAAACAGTGTAAAAATGTCTCCATGAGTTTATTGATCTTTTTCAGGGTAATAATAACTTAATAAAGTGGGATATTATTACAGTGAAATGGATCAATAAACTCAGCGGAGATGCATTTGTTTCACTATATGTTTTTTCTGCAGCAGGTATGCAATTCTAAAAAAGAATTACAGGGCATAATCTAAAAATGCTGCACTTTTCAACCCCAAGGATCTTAATGGGGAAAAAATAGTTTCACAGAAGTATGGAATAGGCCAGAGGGCCCTTTCTCCTCTCTCTCTCTCTACTGTCCACAAAGCTGCCTTTGCTAAGAGAAAAGGTCAATTTGTTAGCAATTCACATTAATATTATGTAGCACTTAGGGAAGAAAATGAAGGAAAATTTAAGACCTCACTGTATTCACTTAGGTTAGAGGTCATCTGAAAGACAGCCAGACCCAAACTTTATGCACTCATTTTTTAGTAATTCATCAGCCATATTTGTAGTTCCATCTTCTCCAAGGAGTTCTGAGCAATTTTTTTTTACCTCCATAATAAAACTGTGAGATAGCTAAACTGAGATGAATCTACCTGCACATGGCCACCCACTGAGATTCATACCTAAGTGGGGATTTGAACCTGGGGGCCTTGCATGTAGGCCAAGCCAAATGTCATGAGAGAGGCACACAATTCCTAACTCCAGTGATAATGCAGGGCTGTGGGTACATTTGCAGGAGAGAAGTGATGCGAGATGGAACTGCTGGAGGAATCCATCCAAGGTTTTCATTTCCCCATTAGATGACCTGACTCAATCTGGATTTTCCCATGTTTTAAAAAATGTCTGTAAATAGAAATTGTGCAAATCACAAGTGTAATTTGCATAAATTATGTGAGTTGTTGCTGAAATTTGCCTAATTTACACAAAAATTGCACACAGGATTTTCAATTGGAAAATCCTGAAAACTCAGAGTGGATCTTAGCTCTGAGGGCTCCTGTTTGTTTCTGGATCCCAGGGGCTCATGGCCAAAGCAAACCTGGAGTCTTGCAGTTGAGTCAATGACTTTCACTAAAACAATCAGTACTTAGACTCCCTGAGTTATATAAATACCACAGAGACAAGGTGCCCACTCTAATTAGTTTACAATAGGGTGACCATATGGAAAGGAGGACAGGGCTCCTGTATCTTTAACAGTTGTATTGAAAAGGGAATTTCAGTAGGTGTCATTTGTATATATGGAGAACCTGGTGAAATTTCCTCTTCATCACCACAGTTAAAGCTGCAGGTGCCCTGCCCTCTGTTAAATCTGGTCACTCTAGTATAGCTCCTGCACCTTTAACTGTTGTGACGAAGAGGGAATTTCACCAGGTTCTCCATTTATAGAAATGACTCCTGCTGAAATTTCCTTTTCTATGCAACTGTTAAAGATACAGGAGCCCTGTCCTCCTTTTCATATGGTCACCCTAGTTTACAATTCAAGAGGACATGGAAGAGCAGGAACACCATAAAGATTTGAACTGTAAACCTATATTCACTTACCTGGAAATAAGTCCCATTGAATTCAATGGGGCTTCATTCTGAGTAGACATGTGTAAGATTTTAGTATTAAACTTGTTAGTAGCACGAATCAGTATTAAGAGTTCTGGCTACCAGCATCATCTCAAGACGAATTTCAAGTTTTATTCCTGGACAAAACTTCCAAACTATTTTGGGGGATATCATGCCTCACTAGAATTACAGAGCGGATCTACACATAAGTGGACAAACCACTTATAAACATTTTTAATGACGTTTTCCAACTTATTCCGCCACATGACGCTTGGCTTTTATCATTTTATCGCTTACCCTTCCTGTCATATTATTTTGCGATGTTATTCTTACAAGTCGTAGTATGATCTGTTATGTGCCCGATTGTATCGTTCCTAAGTGTTCTTTCTTTTTCTATTTTTTTCAGCTTCCAATCAGCTTCCTAGGGGCGTGTTCCTTTTCTTTCTGTGCCCAAAGTTGCGGCCATTTTTTCAGTCTTGCCTCGTGCTCCTCTTTGCAGCCACAACCTCCCTCCCCACTTCCAGGTATGGGCATTGTTCTATATGTGTTTACTCAGAAGTAAGAGTCTCTCTGTTCAGTGGGCTTTCCTCAAAGGTAAACCAGCATGTGATGTTAGCAGTTGAAATCAATGGGATTTACTTTGAGTAAGGGAACCAACACACTTGTAGTTCATGAACTTGAAGATGCAAGCAAGCAAGGAGGGAGACTCCAGGCAGGGATTTATTCAAAAGTAAATCCCATTGAGTTCAACTGCTAACATGACATGCTGCCCCTTGGTCTGAGCTTAGGAAAAGGGCGCAGAAAGAGGGAAATCTTTCCAGCGCCCCTTCTCTCTGTTTCTCTCCCCTCCAAGCACAGACCAAGGGGCAGCAGGTCACGTTAGCAGTTGAAATCAATGGGATTTACTTTTGACTAAAGTAAATCCCCTAACCCTGCCTGGAGGCTCCCTCCCTCCATGGCTCCAGCTTAGGAAAAGCTCCCAGGTGTGGAAAGAGGGGAAATCTTTCCACCACCTCCTTTCACCGTTTCTCTAGGTGGAGGGACAATGGAAGAAAAGAGGAAGTGGGAGGAACAATAAGCAGATGGGGACTTGAGAAATAAAAAATACATTGTGTGGCCTAGATCAGCGGATATCTATGGACAACACAATGGTAAGAAACATATTAATAAATACATGTGCCCAGGGACATATAAAATCGTAATAAAATAATACGTTTAATGACTCAAAAAATGATGTTTCATGTGTAGATCTGCTCCCAGACTCCAGAAACCAGGGGTATAGTAGATCAGTTACTGACACCAGACCAGGAGGAAACTGGGAATTTGGGGAAAACTGCTGCAGGCCCTTCTTTGTTAGTGGGAGGGGACTCTGGAGCCAACGCTGAGCAACCCCTGACCCCCAGGATCATCATCACCTCAAGTAGGCCTCATGCAAGATGGAGTGCTCACTTACAAAGACAGTTTCCTCAGGAGAAAGTGACTCCTCTTGATTAGGGCTCTGGCCAGAGAGCTCACATGGGTGGGTCTCAGCAGCCTTTGTGATTTAAAGCCTTCAGGTGGAGCTTGCTAGTTGCTGGAAATAATGTCTCACCAGCTGCCTCTGCCTTGTGCTTGAACCCCTGTGCCACAGACCTTGAACTCTTGCTTGACTTTGCCACTGTGCATGTATTGGACTGCCTAACTGTGTTTTGACCCTTTGCCTGTTTGACCACTCCTGCTTTGCCTGACTCCATATCTTGGACTGATTGCCTGTGCTTTGACCCTGTGCCTGTTATCTGGATCACTTTTGCCTTTTCTTGAAGTTCCTTGAACTGAAATCTGTCTGCTGGAACATTGGCCTGGTTTGTTACTTGGCCTTGTGGTCAGCCCTATCACTAAGACTGCTACAGCCAATGCCAGACACAGAGGGGGGCATCCAGGTCCCATTAATAAGAGAGCCTTGATCTGAAATGTTAATAAGAAATCTGTAAGAGGCTACTGATGTATCACAATGAAAATAGTTCTACAGAGGGGAAAAATAAGTGTTGTTGCGAGCGACTGGCTGGGTCCGTAAGGGCAGCGAGCCACAACCATTCCATGTCCAGCCCTCATGGACCCAGTTGGGTGCCCCAGCAGAGACTATGTGATTCTTTCTTTCTTTTTCTTTTTGACTTGACAGAGTTCTCACTTTGCATTTGCAAGCTGAGCTGTGGACTTTCCCCAAACTCTGGGAACTCTTTTTTGCACATTTCCCCCACAGTTTCTGCAATTTGTGCAAATTTCCAAGCAATTTACGCAAATTGCAGAACCTGACAAAGAACTGTGCAAAATGTCTAGAACAATCTCTGAAATAGCCTGACTCACTGCAGACCATGTCAGGCACCACAGCAGATACCAGAATGAAGTCCTGTGGGGAGGGGGAGGGTGGTGAACCTAGAAAAGCCCATTGAACTCCACCCTAATATCGTCACATCCCTAATTGCATATGCTCATATTTTGGGTCTGCAATCCTACAGCACACTCGCTTGGGAGTAAGCTTCACTGAACTCATTGGGATTTCCTTTTGAGTAGACGTTATAGGGTTTTGCTGTTAATGTATGATGCCCTCTTGCCCTGCACTCATGTCCCCATGCTCAGAATCTCCTCCTTGCAATTTGACTGTGATTTTAGAAACTTCTATCCCTTGTTGATGCAACCCATAGACATGGCAACAGAGCCAATGTCAAGAGGGCCAGTGAGAGAGCCAGGTAGAAATCAGGAGAACATATAAACCCACATGGCCTTGAGAACCCACATCACCAGTGTCCACAGGCTATTACAATGGCCTTGAGTGCATTTCCCAATCCCCACAGTGGAAAGGTGGGATAGAAATTGAATAGATAAATCAAGTGGAATTATTAACACACAGGCATTTATAATTGGCAAACAGAGTATCCTTAAGATTGTTCAAAATATGGGATTAATGAAGAGAACACGGACATTGAACTTTCTCCTGGAATGAACGAATCAGAAGCCCTTCGAATCAGAAGATCAAATGAATCAGAAGATCAAACCCCTTCATGCATTCAATGATCATATAGAGGGGGGCTGTGGGGCCACACAAGCCACCTGCTGGTGGAACTGGGTGCTGCTGCCTCCCTCTTTCTGTGATGAATGCCCAACGGATCATTTCAGATGGTAACACATCACTTGGCTTAATACACATTTCCGTTAATTCAGAATGTAATGAGATGTTTAGATTTAGGATAAAGTATAATGCTTGCCAGAAAAATCAGACTGACACCCAATTTGTTGATGCTAAATTTATCCAAACCATGAGACCATAAATTAAATCTTTTTTATGGCTGGTTGGGGTGGAAATATGTCTGTGTACAGCAAGTGAATCAGAGTGGAGGAGGGGACAGGCCCCCTGTTAATTGGAATGGAATTTTTCCAGAACAGGTGAAATGAATAATGATCTGCTTCATTTAAATGACTTGTTAATATTTACTCTGCAAATCCCCAAGGGGAAGTTGGCACTGCTAAAATAGCCTTTAATTTGCATTCTGTTGAGTATTACATCACTTCCCACTAGGAGCACTGCTCTCGCTTTTCTTCTTCCTATCGCATATGTATATTGCACTTTCCCAGATTAAATGGGTATGAAAGTCTGAGTCCTTTGAAATGCTTCTTATATTCATGAGGAACTAACCGGGTTGATAGGTGAGATTCTACTAGGCAGACATGAGAGCAAATAATTGCAGTGATGTTTACTCTTCTTCCCTGGGATAACATGACAGACAAAATACCC
This sequence comes from Elgaria multicarinata webbii, assembly GCF_023053635.1. Taxonomy (NCBI): domain Eukaryota; kingdom Metazoa; phylum Chordata; class Lepidosauria; order Squamata; family Anguidae; genus Elgaria; species Elgaria multicarinata. Next base: position 71,030,941 of record NC_086172.1, on the reverse strand, counting down.
TGGGGGTTCTGGCATGTAGAAAAAATATTATTATTATTATTATTATTATTATTAATAATAATAATAATAAGGTTCTCCATAATTAGCCAAACATGGATATCTTTCTTTGTTCAAAACTCAGCACTACTGAAATTCAGCTAAAGATATTCTTGTCCTCCCAGTGTGTTTATAAGTTCTACAACTGCTACCCATTGTAGCTACCCGTTGTCTCACACTTTAGAATATGTCCCTCCCTTCTAAATGTACTAGGACCTTTGCAGTGTATAGTCCTTTCAGAACTTCTCCACACCTAATTCATTCTTTGTGAATTTTGGACACACAGTCAAAGTTCTGAAAAGAGGCACTCGCAAGCATTCAGCTGCACATGCTTAGGTACTCATGCTAAGTTCCTGACCATGCAGAGCACCCACAGGTATATACAGGTATACCCACAGGTATGTACATGTGTAGAAGAGAGATGGGAGAGAATTTCATTTCACTCTAGAGGGAATCATTTGCCTTTGAGATATGCACAGTTTATTACTGTCTTCTATGGTCATTTCATAGCACTCTCGGACAAGAGGCAGTTTGCAGGGCCAACCCTACCATTAGGCAGAGTGAGGCAGTCATCTCGGGAAACACAATGTCGGGGGAGATAGCTATGGTCCATGTGGCCTGTTCTATTCCCCCTAGACCTAGCCTGCTGCCTTCAGGTGTATGAGCAGAAACAACCGAGTTCATCACACAGAACGTTTTGGTTTTGGGAGTGATCTTCTCTGGTTTCAATCCTGCTATGCAGTGGGTGGGGCATACCGGAGTAGAGCAGGGGTGGACAGCATGGGGCTCTTAAGATGTTCTTGGACTGCAACACTCATCATACAACAGCATTGGCTGTGCTGGCTAGGGTTGATAGGAATTATAGCCCAACAACATCTGGAGGGCCACAAATTGCCCACCCCTGGATTAGAGGGTTTGTTTAATCCCCTATATTTATGTGTCTCACTGGTATGTGGGATTAGGAGCTATATGTGGCACCACATTTTGGCCTTATCTTGGGGTGATGGTGAGAGCTCAGCCGGATTTAGTGGCCCCTGGATGCCTTGAACAAATTGAAATAATTGCCATCTTAATTCTGCTTCCTGCATTCTCTCACAGTTTGCTTTAATTAAAGAACTGTTAAGTTTGTTTTGAAAGGTGCTGTTTTAAATTAATTGCTGTATTTTTTTAATTATCTGAACATTAGATTTATTGTTATATGCTCTCTCTATATTTGTTAATATATATTAGTTTAAGCTGCAAACAATATTCTGCAAGGTGCTCCTTGTTTTTTAATTGGGTCTTCTTATTAGTTTTGCCTGCTGGTATTGTATGTTGGGGGACAGATGGAAAGGCAGGAAGATACCACTATTGGGGCAAGTCCTGGGCAGGACATACTTGTCACCCGTTAACTCCCTTTACTCCCAGTTAAAGGGTCCAGACATGTGTGTGCTTTCCCTTCTTTGAGTCCTCCCTCCAGGCCTGAGAATGCTGATGCTCATACCAACAACCGGTCATCTCATGATGTCCCTGAACACCAGGTTGATGAATTAAAAAACCTTGATCATCCAGGATGTAATCCTGGATAAAAACAAACGAACAAAAAACACTGGCCAGGCATGTGTTACTGAGACTTGGCTGGGAGAGAGGGGTGTTTAACCTCTCTCAAGTGTGCCCACTAGATCATAAGAACATAAGAAGAGACCAAAGTCCAGAATTCCGTTCTTTTCACACAGTGGCTAACCACTGGAAAGTCCACAAGCAGGACATGAGTGCAACAGCATGTGTACATGCACAGTCATGTTCCCCAGCAATTGGTATACAGAGGCCTCTCATACTGGAGTTGGTATATAGCCATCACAACTAGTGGCCATTGCTGGTTTTATTCTCCACAAATCTGTCTAAGCTTTTAAGATCATCCAAGTTGATGTCCATCATTATATCTTGAGGTCACAAAATCCATAGTTTAACTGCACTGAGTGAAGAAGTACTTCCTTTCATCTGTCCTGAAACTCCCACCACTAAGCTTCATGGAGTGATCGTGAATTCTAGTATTATGAGAGAGGGAGAAAAACATCTTTGTATCCATTTTCTCCCCCCACCCCTAAACAGTAAACTTTGCTGCCTCCTTGCTCATTCTTAATTCCACACCATTTATGACAATGTTTTAAAAACCCACTGGTCCCAAACAATACAGATCCCTTTGGGATCCCAACGTTTACATCCCTCCATTGGCAGAATTGACCATTTATTCCTGTTCTCTGCTTTCTGTTCTTTAAGCAGTTGCTGATCCATGAGAGAACCTCATCTTTTATCCCATGACTGCTAAATTTGTTGAAAAGTCTTTGATAAAGAACGTGTCTTTTTTATCAAAGAAAGTCTTTGATAAAAAACCCTTTGGAAGTCCAAGTAAACAATGCCTACTGGATAACCCCTGTCCACATGTTTATTGACACTTTGAAAGAACTCTAGATAGTGAGACAAGGCATACATTTTCAGAATCCATGTTGATTCTTTTTTCATCAGAATGCCCCTTTCTATGTGTTTGCTAATTTTGAGCTCCTTCAGACGAGGGGAAATCATGTTCCCTTACCGTGGCTCTGCTTCTTGCTTCTCTTCTGTATTTGCAATGAGCCATAATTACACGAAGAAGAGGGTAGTGACCACATGGCCCAAAGAATTCAATGGGACAGCACTCTCTAGTTGGCATTTTATAGCTCAATTTTGCCTGTACATGGCAGGAAAACCCAACAAATACCGATATATCTCAGAAGTGTTGGGTTTTCTGAGGTTTGTTTTTTACCGCTAAAACCAGAGAATGGAGAGGGAAATGTGCAGGAGGCTGATGTCATCATCAAAATGACCCAGGAACATCTGTGAGTGGCCAGTCATGAGCATGCTATAAAATATTTAAAGAAGCTCTTTATCTTTAATAATGCTTTTCACCAATTTACCTGGGACAGCCTGTAATTACTAGATTCCCTTTGGATCTCTTTCTTAGAAATCATGTTAAATATGCAACCCTCCAGGCCTCTGGTACAGAGGCTGATCTTAGGAACATGTTACATATTTTGTTTGTTAGAAGATCAGCAATTTTACATTTGAGTTCTCTAAGAACTCTAGGATGGACTTATCTGAACCTGATGACCTATTAGCTTTCAATTTGTTAACAACGTCAAGACATTCATCTGATGTCAGCAAGACCCCCTTCCTAAAAATATCAAATTAGGCATTGGGCTCTACATCTTCTGCTTAGTTAATTTCTCTGAAGCCTCTTGATCCTCCTTTAGTATCTTTGTCCTCCATCAGTTCAACAGGCACACTAGTCAGTTTCCAGCTTCTGGTGTATTGTTGTTGTTATTATTATTATTATTATTATTATTATTATTATTATTATTAATAATAATAATAATCTTTTCCTTGATGTTATTATCAATGTATTCCTTAGAATACTGTGTTGTCTGGTTGCATTTCTTTTGTGCAAGTTCCTGTTATTCTTCTCATTTAGGCAAGATTTTCTGTTTCTGAAGTAAGCATTCTTTTCTCTAATAGCTTCCTTGAAACCATGCTGATGATTTCTTGGACTTGGGCCTAATCTACACCTGCCATTTATCCCAGGGTGTCCACAAGGTTGTCCCTGGACATCCAAATGATGCACATTTCATCCCGGGGTGAACCAGGGACGAGCACTCAGTTCTCCCGAGATAGCTGGGACTGCTTTTTTCCTGTTGTTTTCTGCCATCTTGGGACCATCCTGAGCTCTGCAGGTGGTGTGGCTCTCCCTCCTGGGGTCCTCCCTCTTCCCTGAAAGTAGTGGGGCTCAGGAAACAGACAGTTGTGGGGGGGGGGAGTCCATGGGCATCAGGGCTGAGGGGGACAGCATTTTCACCATCTTTGGCGTAGTGATCGGTGTCTTCCAGTGGTGAGTTTGTTGGGTATTATTTTTTTAAAAAAAACAAAACCAAACCTCACCTTCGTGCAGAATCGTGCCTGCGCAATTGCGCAAATGTCTCCTTTTTTTAAAAAAAATGTTACCATGCATTGTCCCTCTTTACTTCCAGGACAACTTGCTGGTGTGTGGTCCCTGAGGGAAGATCCCAGAATTAGAAAACTTTATGACCATCCCTCCCCACTCCCCACAGGGCTGCAGGTGTAGATGAGCCCTTGGTGCTACCTTCATGACCTGCTGTATAGCTTCTAGCTGAGCTCCATGCATAGAATAGCCTTCCAAGAAAGATTTGTCTGCCTCACTGCATTTGCCCATTTGGCTCTTGATTGTTTTATTCCAGTGACTTTTTTTTTTAGTTAGAGCCCCTGATTATGATTATTAAGATTATTTTAAAATGTTGTGTGGTTTACACTTTTTATTTGTAAGCCGTCTTGAGTTTGATTTTATCACAGAATTGTCAAAATAAGACATGGATACATACATAACCTTCTTAAAGCAGGCTGGTAGAAAAGATATCCACCATTTTATTTGATTTCTGCTGGGATATGGTGCTGGTACGATGCATACCAAAACACGGATCACACAGTCATATTCCTATTTTACCTAAAGATACTGGACAGGCTGAGGTGATAACCAATAAATCAACAGCTAGAGCCTAAAGAGGATGGAACAACGATTTGTGTCCTGGGACGCTGCTGTTAATCATCTGCTTTATATAGCACATCAACCCTGATATTCTGACACTGCTCATTTGTCAAGTGTTTGGGGGTTGGGGTTGTTTTTTATCGTTTCTTAACTTCTTCATATGTTGGTGATTCGCTATGTAAAACTGCAAAGCAACAGCTTTTAGTTTTTCAAAGAACACCCACATTTTCATCCTATTCAAAGCAGGTGTATATAAATTCAGCAGACTGAAACTTTCTAGCCAAATACCATGGTTTACACATTTAATTTCCATTTTTAAAATATTTTTTTGCACAGACCCATGACCTAAATGGCCTTTTGCACATTCAGTGTTCCAGGAATGGGAAGACTGTGGCATTTAAAGCTGAGGAGAAGAAAAAAGGCATTGTAGTTTGATAATGTAGACATTTGTATATTAGTTTAGATTATGTGTGTGTTGAATTTGTATTGGATTCGACCTGCAAATTTCATTCCATTCTGTCAACAAATAAAAAAAAGTTATTTGGGGTGGGTGGGTTACCAAATACAACATATAAAGACACGAAGAACCCTCCACCTATTTATCTGAAATTTGGCAAAAGGGCTACAGGGGCAGGAAAATTTATCCAATTTAGAAAAAAGAGACAAAAGGTTATAGCTGGATTGTTGCCCCCCCCCCCCTTTCGCTCAATGGGAGGCATGAAGCCACAGATTTCCAAGTCTTGAGTTTGCTATTCAAGACAAAGTGGACAGCCATAAAAAACGACCATGATATAATGCAGTACAACCACACAATGTCACAACAAAAAGAAATCAAAGGCATAAAAATGGCAGAACAAGCAAAATGGTACTATACCTTAAAACACCTGGGCAATTAAGTAAGTGTTAATTTGGAGTCAAAATGATAGCAGTGTTGGTGCCAGTCAAGCTTCAATAGGGAGGGCATTCCAGAGGCCAGTTGCCACCACAGAGAAGGTCCTCTGCCTAGTCCCTATGCAATAAATAAAACCATCTTCAGAATAGTTTATTATTATTATTATTATTATTATTTATTTATTTATATAGCTCCATCAATGTACATGGTTAAACTACATTTTCCTAAATAAAATACTATAAGGATAGGGAGGCCACTTGTGAATTACCAAAAAAAAAAGTATACATCCTGGAAAAGAGGACAAAAGGAAGAAAAACCCTATTTGCATAAAATTTGTATATGCTAAATTATATTTATAGATGTACATTTAGAAATTAGCATTATAATTTAAATGTAAATACAGACCATCTCATAGCATAGAAGTGGGTGGACTGTGTTCCTTGGTTAGTCTGCTATTTAGAAGTTGTTGATGGGCTACTTCAGGGTTCAGCATTTCCTTCTGGTGGCTCTTTTTCTACTGGGCTTGAACTGGGCAGCCCTTCAAACAGGATTCCTTCAAAACACAGGACTGGCAGACCTTCAAATAAAGGACTGTAAAAGAGGACACGTGGTCCCCCTATGTCAGCAGCACTGTGCAGAGCTTCCCCTTCCACATGTCCACGAAAAAAACCTGGATGTGTTTGCTGGCTGTTCCCCACACACCCTCTATCAGCTGTGTGTTTGATGTTTGTGTGTAAGGCGGTCCTACATGCGTACAATAGTACAACTGTACGGGTCTTCCACACAATACAGATCACTTGTTGATGAAAAGTACACCTGTAGCCCCTTTCACACAAATGCTAAATGTGTTGCCATGGGGGGTGGGATATGGCCAGAAGCTGAGTCCCGCTTCCTACTCTTTGATATATATGGGGGTGGGGAGGGAGGGAGGCGTACTTCTGCGCAAGTTTAAGTATCCATTGCTTGAACAAGGAATCTCTTATAGCCTGAGGTTAGGATTATCCTAATGAGTAGACTATGGCCTTTGCTAGACCTACCTGTAAATCTGGGCCTGACCAGGGGAGATCCTGTGATGCAAATATCGTGGGATCTCGCCCTAGTCTACACGCAAGGCGTGCTGTCACGCCTGCCATTTTTTTTTACTGAAAGGACAGGGTGCGCAGAAGCGCTCCTACCCAAAAGGATTTTTTTAAAAAAAGAAAAAAAAACTCCCCCGAACTCCCCCCCATCCCTGATCTCTCCTCTTCCGTGGCCCCGATCTCTCCCCTTCCGTGGCCCTGATCTCTCCCTTTCCTTGGTCCCGATCTCTTTCCCCGTCCTCGATCTCTCCCCCCCATCCCCAAAGGGCGCAGTGCTCCTGAGGAGTGCTGCGCCCCATCCGCAGCTCCCCGTGAGTAATTGCAAGGAGCCAGGAAAACCACTTGTTAGGGGTGCCACATGCTCGCAGTCAGCCCGAGACCGTGAAAAATATTGGGCTAAAAGTGGTGCCCGTTATCCCAGGGCAAGGGAAGGTTGATCACTCCCTGAGCCCGGGATCCCCTGTGCGTCATTTGGACGCACAGGGACTGTCCCGGGGTTCACACTGGGATAAACGCTGGTCTAGCAAAGGCCTATATGTCCTCAGGCATCAGTGTTCTATCTGGCACAAAACAGAATAGTGGTATTCAACAAGTGATTGGCAGGGAGTAATATGTAACTGCTCCATCTAAGTACCAGAAGCCTGGCTTTTCTCCTTTCACTAGTCAACAGTGTGCTACCTTCTGGTTTCTGCACTTAAAGCTCCAGCTTAAACCTCTGACCTCAGGGACACTGCACTGGAGAACATGCCACCAGGCAGGCCTCAATTCAGATGCCAGGCCCGGCCCTGACGGACTGTGATTTACGAGAATATAGATTGCTCTCTAATGCTGAGGCTTGAAGAAGCCCTATTGTTCATAGGCACTTCTGTCATTCTTGAGCTTGTTCAGCAATCTACTATTGTAACTGAACGGCAGTTGTAATTTCACCCAAAGTCATTCATTCTCCATAAAGAGGAGGAATAGCATTTCCTCCGTGAATGCATTTGTCATCATCCTTCGTGCCGCCATAGTCAGTTCCATCTCCTGAGAGATAAAGTAGAGCAGGAGAGGTGCAATCTGTAAGGTTTCTAGCTTCATATTTCAAAAGCAGTGAAGAAGTCGGCTGTGCCTAGATGAGGCCAGTCTCTTTCCCTGGAACACCATGAGCATTTACTGCTCGATCTTGTTTCACCCAAAAGAATTGTGCATAAATGTCATCATATGTACACACACACACACACACACATACACACACACGAGAGATGGGGAGTGGAGATGAGCACAAGAAAGAGAGCAGGTATATTTATTGTGACTTCATCTTGGGTAAAAAAAAAAAACCAATTGTCTGAAGAAATCCAATAAGTCTCCTTGGTGGACCTACATAAGCAGCAGGCTTGTACCCATAGACGTGAACTCTGACATGGCTTCTAACACTGATTCTATAAGAACAAAAGTCCCACTGTGGAAAATATTACAAAGATATTAATAATATTAATAAGATTTCCACTGTGGAAAATATTACAAAGATATTACAAAGGAGTGAGTACCTTCGGAACTCACTCCTTCAGGAGAGGCATTTGGCTCCATCACAGCTTGCATTTAGGAGGGCAGTTAAAGCTTTCCTTTTTAATTAGGCAGTTGACCCCTCATAGGTTTATAGGCTGCTGTGAGTCTTATTATTTGCTGTTGATGGTTTGTATTGAATTTGTATTGTTTCAATAAAAACTCAAGAGGTGTTACATGTTTTCGCTCTCGGAATATCATGCATCAGGAATGATTGCTGGAATCTAGGTTTGGTCTAGCCAGTTTTATAGCTTCAGAGCCTCTGTTATTCTGCACACACAAAAATCAATGTTTTGGGTTTATTGGATGCCACAATGCCTTTTTAATAAGGGTTTGTCTAACTTGCACAATTGTTGGAGATATAATGCACCTAATACTTCTTTAATTCATATGTTTTGGCAATGCCCAGTAGTTTCCCCCTTTTGGGAGGAGGTAACAATAAGGATAAACTTTGTACTGAAACAATCTTTAATATGGAACGGTGTGCATGTCCTCCTAAACTACCTACCGGCTTCTTGGAAGTTATCACATGGTCAGCGCAAATGGACTTTCAGAGCCCTTATGACAGTGAAAAGAAAGCCCTAAACAACTTGGGACCAGGATACCTGAGAGAGCGCCTTCTCCCTTACCAACCTGCCCGGTCACTGAGGTCATCCGAGGGCCTGCTCCTGGTGGTTCCACCTAGATCCATCCTCCGATTGGAATCCACCAGGGGAAGAGCCTTCAGCGTGGTGGCGCCCCTCCTGTGGAATTCCCTGCCTCTGGAGGTACTCCTTTCAGCGCCTCCTGAAAACATCTTTATTCCAAGAAGCCTTTCTTTAACATGCAGCCTTGGATTTCTGATTTTTGCTTCTTTTTAAATTTTGTTTTAACTGTTTTATTCTGTTTTTATTTTCATCTTACCTTGTACACCGCTCCGAAATTTTTCAATGGGGAGCGGTATATAAATATTCTAAATAAATAAATAAATAATTATCATGTTGGAAGGATAAATGCTCACCTCCCATAATGCAATGAACTGAGTACTTAACAATGCTATCAACATTTGAACCTTGCGAGTGGATAAGTACATGGATATTTGTTCTGCTTTTCTTGAAACCCCTGCATAACTCCCCCACTTTTTAAAATGAATGGTATATCTGATGCAAAAAAAGATGATATTCCTATATCTGTAATGTTTCTTTGTTTTTCTTTTTGCATGATTTTTTTGTTCTTGTTTGTTAATGTTCACAATAAAAAAGAGAAAATATATTATGAAAAGTATTATTATATATTAGGAAGATGTTAAGGCATTCTAAAGTTATAATAATGTGAGTTTGGGGAAATAATCCACTGATGTATGACTTCATTCATTTAAATAGGGTGTGTGTAAGAGAACTTCCTTGCAAATTGCACCTTTTGTGTGGACAAATAAGGATTATTTGGCGAAGGAAGTATAAATGATCTTCATTAGTAGTAAGATCAGTAGGGAGAAAACCAAGATATTTCAAAGTTCAGCACACTTTTTAAAAAGGGTGAAAAACTAGATTTGATAATCCAAAAGTGAGAATTAAAAATCCAGCCCTTTTGGGGCTGGACGGATTCTCGCAGCATCCCCAATGTGGCTTGCATTTGCGAGCTGAGCTGGGGTTTGTTTGCTTGTTTCCTTGAAATCCAGGAACTTTTTCAGAATTTTTTTCTTTTGGTGTAAAAAGCATTTTCTGCAACTGGTGAACAAAATTTGCTCAAAATGCTCTACAGATTTATTTATTTTTTAAAAAAATCTGAAAATCTGCAAGCTAGCCTGACTCAATGCAGATCAAGTAGGGCAACTCATGAGAAAGTGAGCTGAAGTCCAGGGGGAGGGAGCAAGCTAAAGCTCAGCCACTTTCATCCCCGGTGGTCATCTATAAAATGTCAGGATTGGGCTTCATTATTTTTTAACCTGCATTTTCTGTGATTTGATTCTCCTCCCACATCGTCATACTGCAGCAGCTACAGTGCGTTATCCGTTCAACTTAAGGGAGGGATTCTGTCATATGAGCCCTTGCAGAGCGAGGTTGCTCCACGTGGGCGGGAACCTCTCTTTTTTTAAAAAAAAAAAAAAGTATTGTTCTTTATGCGCACCTCTGCATATATGCACACACAAGGGTACAGAAGTATGCACGCCCAGCTGGCTAAACATATAATTTAAAATTTACATACTGATATTTACTTATATTGAAGAACTAAGGAAGATAATGTCAAAGTTCCGCCCACGATGTTAGGGTAGGTATGCCCCCTATGGTCAAATCTCAACCATGGTCTTGCGATCCTTTGCATCTGTGCAGGTAAATTACCTGCAGGATGCGCACACCTTGGTACCCAAAATGGTGATCACTCCCATCTACTGATTCATCTTCCTTCAAGTCTTCCATGAAACGGTGGTCCGGTCTACCAATCTGCAGCCCGGTCTACCAATCTGTGCAGCATCGTGTATTCAATGGAGTGCCCAGTCTACCCCCTTAAGTGCTCTCTCTTTAAATGGACTTTATGTGATGTGAAGTCCTATCTACCCATACAATACAAAGGCGGACTGCTCTGCCAACCTAACCCCCTTTTATTTCCATTGAAATTGGTGCCTGCAACTACAATCTTGCTTGCAGAAACAGGCAGGTATAAGAGAGGTATGGGAAGTGAGAGGTGTGGCAGGAAATGGGCAAGATGTGACATCACTTTATCATGCCCTCAAGGCTATGCCCACAAAAGCTGAATTTACACACACACACACCCCAGCGACACATAAGGGATAAGGCAGGGTAAACGCGAAGGTTTTGGAAAAATTGTTGGATAATTGAAGGTACAAATATGCACATTTTCAGTAGGGCTGTGCATGGACCTCCTGCTCCTGCTCTGCACCTGATCTGCAAATTCCAGATTGGGACCGCTCCACCCCATGTTGATCCGCCTATGGTCCGGCTCCAAATCGGAGCTTCGCAACCATGGGGGCGGCGCCAGGTAAGGCCCCCCTCCCTCCTCCCCCTTACCTGCATCCGTCACATTCTGGCAGCGGCTTCACCTGAGGCCAAGGACTCAAACAATAAGACCAGGCCACGGTTGCCGGCTGAGTGACGGACTCACTCAGTGATGGACTTAGGTAAGACCCTGTCCCCTTACCTGGCTCCATCGCCATCACCGCATGGACTGCGGTGGTGGTGCCAGCACCAAGTAAGGCCCCCTCCTTCCTCCCCCCTTACCTGTGTCCGTCGCGTTCCGGCAGCAGCTTCACCTGAGGCCAAGGCTCAAAGTGGAAGGGCAGGCTGCAGTTGTGGCCTGGTCTTCCAGTTTGAGCCTCAGCCTCAGTTGAAGCTGCCACTGGACTGCAACACAGGCAGGTAAGCCCCCCTCCCTCTGCCCCTTTACCTGGCTCTGCTGCCGTCACCGCATGGATGGACTGTGGCAGCACCAGGTAAGCCCCCATTTATCTTTTTTTGGGAGCTCCAGATCGAGGCAAAGGATCCGCTTGGTCTCAATTCTCTTTGCCTTGATCCACAGCCCCCTGACCTGCTTCGTCTCCACCTTTGTCGGAGGTGAATCAGGCCGCCTCGCTACTGCCTCTATGCTCCGATGCAAAGTGAAGCACAGCCCTAATTTTCGGGGCTATACATGGGCACTGCAGTGACTTTGAGTCTGCGTCATGTGTCAAACAATGGGAAAATGAGGAGGTAACCCGATTTAAAGAGCCCGTTTAGATGTACCCCAGGACAGATTCCTCCGACATCCCTAATTATTCAAGATTGACTTTCAAAGTTTGGAAAATCCCTTTCAGCTGTATTTTAAAGAAGATAATGTGCACTTGAGTAAAGATCTCATCTGCATAGTGGAGATTTGGAGTGGCATAGGTGAATATCAATAACGGCTTAATATATTGTGGAAAAAACAAAAACACCTTTGCCTCACACAGGTAGTTCCTGAGATTTTTATGAGATGTTCCACATGTTTCCTCCATGTCTTTGAACTTTGGATCTCATATTGGAAGAGAACAGAAAAGTTATTACAGCACGAACTGTGTTTCCCTTGAACCCTCTGGTTACTTCAGGTTCCTGTCGAACACAGTGAATGCACTTCATGATGGATTCCTCCAATATATCAAGAGTGATGAACTGAAGCCTCTTAAACCCCCTGTGCATGACTACAGTGGAAAGCCCAGAGGAACAACACGGTGACTGACATGATAAAAAAAAATAGGAAAGGACTGAGCTGCGTGGGATCTGGCAAAATTGCTCATGTTGTGTGATAAAAGAAATGAAGTCTCTGAGTTAAAGGAGCAGGGAAGAATGTTCTTTAATTCAAAGCCAAACATGATGGCCAGTCAACTCTTCTTTATGAGCAAGCTTGTTCCAATTTAGGGATGAGCAATGAAATGTGGACCTGTAATTTCAGTCCATGAAAAGCAACCCAATATTCCATTTAATATCCTCTGTATTTGTATTGAAGCAGCAACAATCATTCCTATTATTACACTTGTCCGGAATCTTCATTCACTTAAAGTTTTCATCACAATTCTAGTCAAAGTTGAAATTATGCAGTCATGAGATCTGTGAAGGAATTAAGAAGTAGTCCAACCTCTTGAACTGTAGAAGATCAATTTGCCTGGAAACCTGATAACAGGATTTGGAGAGTTCTCTGAATGCTGCTCACATGACCCCAGTTCAAGGAGCCAAGCCACGTGAGCCTTTGCCAAGCACTCAAGAGGGCGGTTTCACCACCACCATTCTAAAAGCATGAAATGTCTCTCCTTAGACTTAGGGCATGTCTACATAATAGGGTGTAGAGGGAGTGAGGGAGAGAGGGAGGGGGGATGATCCCAGAAATACCTGCTTTCAGAATTGTCCCTGGCCGTCTAAACAGAAGCGCAATGTCACGGAAGGGAAAAGGGATGTTGCGCTGTTGCGCCCGCCATTATTTTTTTTAAAAAAAGAGAGGAGCTGGAGCACACTTGCACTCCAGAGAAAAAGTTTTTTTAAAGAAGTCCCTACCTTGCTCCCCTCCCACCCCTGATATCCCTGGACTCCCCCTGGCCTGGCTCCTTCCCTCTGCTGACCCTCGCTACTTGCGGGGAGGAGGGAAGAAGCCTGCAGTCCTAAGGATTGTCCCGGGATCATGGGAAAAACTAGTGAAAAAGTGGTCCCAGAAATCCTGGGGAAATGGAGGGATTGTCCCTGCCTGCTCCTGGGATCCCCTGTGAATTATGTGGATGCACAGGGATGATCTGGGGCGGGGGAGAAGGCAGGTGTAGACATGCCCGTAGTTACTGGCAGTGACCCTGTTCAAATGACATGCTAAGCCACGGTGGTTAAGTGTTTTGAGCTAAACATTATGGCTTAGTGTGTTGTGTGAACCATTCCTAACTATGGTGGCTACATAACCATGATTTAAACATTTTCTGCAAAAGGATTAGCAGCCTAACCGTAGCTTAGTGTGTTGTCTGAACAGGACCAGTAAAAACATTAAGCTAAAATATGCCTTTATGTATTTTAGCCCTGCTCCCTTTTGCCTTTGGCTCTGACCACTGCTGGAATGTGGCTCCTGAGAGCTTCTTGAAATAACTAGAAATAACTTTGATAAGATATGGATAAGAAAGGAACAAGATTGGATATATCTTTTGTTTGGAAATTGTTGCCATTTCGGTATTCATGAGCAGTCTCCATTTGCTATTTATCTGGGATGGTTTGATTCCAGAAGAGCTGACAGCTTCTTGACATCCCTAAAATTATTGCAAAAATAACTCCAATGGTGACAGTGTCATTTAGGAATCTAGCGCATCCTATGGTGGAATGAAGTTACAGATCTACTGTAAGTAATAAAATAATGGAAAACCAAATACATAGTGAAGAGGGTTGAAATCAGATTGTACTATAGTACCAGGTCAGAATGCAGAAATGTTGTTAACTTGTACTGAATGCTGTATGGGTTTGGCTTATGGCCTATGGACCAGGTGATACTTTCTCTGGTAGTAGTACAGTAGTACAGAGTGGTCGTCATAGCATATGTCAATCAAGAGGGAGGACAGCCAGGGTATTTGTGGAATAACCTTCCTTTGGGCCATCTGAACAAGCTAAGTGACCTTTTTTTAATCAATGATATAATTGAGCCCACAACCTGGAAAAAAGAGGTTAGACAAACATATTTGGACCTAACTGTATATTTAGGTTTGTATAGGAGATCTTCAGCAGCAGCTAACAGCTCAATCAAGTCAGCCAAGGTAGTATATCCTATAACATCTCCTCCTCATACATTTTGAGGGCAAGACCAGACACAACCAGAATCTTTCTGCTTCCACCCTCAATAGCTTACAAAATAGTTTACAATAGTTTACAAAAATTAAAACCATAGAAACCATTGAAAATATCAAACAAACAGTATAAAAGCGTAATATAAAATACAATATAAAAACACAGCCAGCATAATATCAAGCAGCAATGAAGAAATTAATACTGATTTAAAATACAAATTTAAAACAGCAAAGTTAAAATTAATTTGATTGACTGTTAAAATGCTGAGAAAATGAAAAGGTCTTCACCTAAAAGAGTATATTGTAGGTGCCAGGTGAACCTCTTTAGGGAGCGCATTCCACAGTCGGGTTGCCACAGCAGAGAAGGCCCTCCTCCTGGTAGCCACCTGCCTCACTTCCTTTGGCAATGGCTCATGGAGAAGAACCCCTGAGGATGACATATGGGAGGAGGCATTCCTTCAGATAGCCTGGCCCCAAGCCATTTAGGGCTATGAATGTTAATACCAGCACTTAGAATCGGTTCACATTTGAAATTTCGTGTTCTGAGCACCACATTATAAGAAGGATGTAAACAAACTAGAGTGTTAGTGTAACTGGAGGAAGGCAATCGGGATGGTGAGGGGGATGGAAATCAAGTTCTAAGAGCTGGGTACTTGTTTGTTTATTACATTTCTTCCAATATAGAACTAAAGGCAGCATCTATACAATTCCCACTGGGTCATTCGTCCAGGCACTGACCAGACCTAGGCCAGCTTAGCATCTGCAAGGTGGCTGGATCCTGTACCCTCAGACCAAGTTTCACCTGGAGAAGAGAAGATTATAGCAATCTTTGAATATCTGAATGACTGCTATATGGATGATGGAGTAGATGTATTCTCTGTTACTTCAGAAGGCTGGACTAGAACAATAGTTGGAAATAGCAGGGAACTAGATTTCTGCTGAACACTTCCTGACAGAAAGAGGTATTCAACATTGGGATGAACTACCTCAGGATGCTATTGGCTCTCTTCAGTGGAGGTAAGCCTGCATTGCAGATCCTGCACTGAGCAGGGGGTTCGGCTAATGATAAGTTTCCTTCCCAGTGTATGGATCCATGATTCATTTTTGCGGAAGGACAACATGATGAGAGAATTCCAAGTTTACAAAGATGCAGTTTAACCATTCAATTCTAATCCCTCAGAAGTTCTCTTGTATTCTCAGTGGAGCTTTCAAAGGTGCATTTAAAAAGCACTGCCTCTTTTATGCTTAATTATCAGGAGAGTTTTCCTGAAATTTAGTAAAGCATGAAGCAGCCTCACCAAATCATTCAAAGGAAACTTGAAGCATTAAGGCCTGTTACATTTTCCTCTCTGGCAAGATTGGGATATAAATAATAATGATTTACTATATTCCTGAATTAGATAATGATCCAGCTATGATGCATCACAGGCACAGCTGAAAGCAACGACAAAGCAAAAACTTCCATAAAAAATGTGCAGCTGTTCTATTCGCTTCCAATATACCAATTTCGATTTAAGTAACATATGAGCTCCCATCATATTTACCCACATGTACTAAAAAAAAAAATTATACTCACCACTTGGAACTGATTTCACATATGTTTGTAGGAGAAATTTGTTTCAGTTCATTTTTTAATCAGGATTTACCCAGATTGCACCATGCATACATTTGAAAAATGTGCATGAAAAAAAAGTGTACTTTTGAAAAATCCACATAAATACACTTTAATCAGTGGGAGAAGAATGCACACATTTCAAAGATGTGCACAATTAATGCATACATTTGGAAAAATAAACATGGATTTTCATGTGAAAAGGGGGGAAAACAGATCTTGCAATCTGATATGGATTTGAGTCGGAGAACTTTGAGATGGAATTCAGAGAACTTCAGCGAGCTCATGTTTCACTGATTTGCACATTCTTATTTGTCACTTAATGGCTGCTGTATCAAAGCAGTATTCACCCATTTATTTGTACCCAAGTGAATTTATTTATTTATTTATTATTACATATATATCCTGCCTTTTTTCCTCTTGCAAGTAAGTATGTCAGAGAAACCAGGACTCCTCTGTAGATGCACTGACATGAAGGTTGTTGTAAATGTTGGCAGAATATATTCCTTACTACAAAGAACTACTGTCATCTTGAAGAACAAGGATTTTTGTATTGTAGATAGATGCTCAGTTCTTTATCCACTAGAAGTACTGCCCAAAGCCCTGCTTGGCTTCCTAGATAGTGCATCAAACCTCCCACCCTGCTTTTGAGCAATCCAATCAATCTGGATTGGGGATTTAGAGAGAGGAAGGTAAGGGACATTCTCTTTCCATTGGTCAAGAGTTGATTACCTGATGGTCTTTGGTTGCTCACCCTTAACAAAGCTTCATTTTCTTCTCTAAATAGGAAGGTCAATAAAAATAGAGAGCTGGGGAAGTCTGAGTAAACACCTCTGACCCAATGACAGTCTTTGAAATCCCTCTGGTTCTAGCAGTAATATTGTTTTAGCAAGGGGGAAAGTCAAGGGGAGGGAAGATTGGTCCTCCGATTATTAATACAGTGCAACTGGCCTTGCCTGTCTACATTCAGATCTCATGCACTGCAGAAAAAGAGAAAAAAGAGAACTCAGTAGGGAGAAAAAGCTGAGCCTTGTGGTTTGCCCAACAGTATTTAGGATGCAACAAGGTTGCTTTTCTATACTCTTGAGGACGTCTCAGAGCTGAAAAAGAGGGTTTGCAATAAATCCTCCAAAAGCAGTACGTAAAAAGACCTTTATGAAAGAGTGCAATGATAAAAAAAAGGTGTTGTTCTTAAAATACCCACTATCAAAAACATATTGGGTTCTACCCAGCAGTGACCTTCCATTCACAGAAAGCTTCCATTCCAGCAGGGGTGGAGGCAGTTTTGGCTGATTCTGCTCTTCCTCTGCATATCCGCTCCAAAAGGCTGGAATACCCCTGAGAACTGGCCCAGGGTGGCTGCAGAAGAAAGGAAGAATTTTCACTTTTGCCTCTCCCTCCCATTCACAGAAACCTCCAATGGATCAAAGAGCCTTTGGTGTGCAGAAGAACACAGTCAGATATGGCCCATGCTAATTAACAAGCCTGTGAATAGGTATTAATTAGGGGTGTGCACGGACCCCCCAATCCGCTTCGTGGCCCGATCCGGAAAATATGGATCGGGCCCGATCCTCTTCGCGCTGCTCCACCCGTCTCCCGCTCCGCTCCGCGGAGTGAGATCCGGCTTCGCTGCCGTCACTATATGGGCGGCGGCGGCGGCAGCGGAAAAGAAACCACCCACCCATCCCCCCTTACCTTCCTCCATCGTGGGCTTCAATTGAGGCCCCGGTTGAAGCTGGAAGAGGCCTCGGCCTTCACTTCTGGCTTCAACCGGGGCCTCAATTGAAGCCCGCGACAGAGGAAGGTAAGCGTCCTTCCTCCTTGCTCCCTTACCCGGCGGCGGCGCTGCATGGATGGCAGCGCCGGCGGCACCAGGTAGGCCAGGCCCCGGCCCCCACCCCCACCCCCTTAACTTCCTCCGTCGCGGGCTTCAATTGAGGCCCCGGTTCAACCGGGGCCTCAATTGAAGCCTGCGATGGAGGAAGGTAAGCGTCCCTCCTCCCTGCTCCCTTACCTGGTGCTTCCGCCGCTGCCGTCACATGGATGGCGGCGCCGGCAGCACCAGATTAGTCCCCCTCCCCCCCACTTACCTTCAGGCAAAGCTCCGGATTGAGGCGATCCTCTTCGCCTCGATCCGCAGCCCCCCTGACTCTCTTTGCCTCCACCTTTTCCGAACCGAAGAGAAGCGGAGTACATCCCTAGTAATTTAAAACATGGGACCATCTTGGTCTATCATGGCTTGAGGATGTAGCAATAGGCAGGATGATGGCAGTGCTTAGACTCAAATTTTAGTTTCACACTCTGCCAATCACCACACCCTGAACAATTTTTTTTCAAAATGGCAAGCTCTCATTCAGCATTTTATTCCAAGAGGTAAGAGATAAGGTTGAATAGAAGTGGCTTATAGAGACACACCAAAGAAGGAGGATTGTTCATACCGTACCCATAACTATGTCACAAGCCTTTTCAGATTGGGCAGCTTGTTGCTTAATTTGGCTGGACAGCTGGGGACTTCTATGGAGATGCTGTCAAAGACTCAGTCCTCTTCCAGAGCCATACCTTTTTATCCTAATATTCTGAGAAATAGAAAGTTGACAGAATATCAGTTTTGAAAACAATGTTCTTAGTCTGGAAGGCATGGGTAAATGGTTCAGCCCTGATGGTGTCCCCTTTCTTAATCATCCCTGAACCCTGATCACAATGATAAATTCAATCCTATTCACATTTCTTAGTCCCAAATCTCTATAAATGCATGTACAATTTGATAAATAGAGCTAGAACTCTGGTCTGCTCAGCAATTATTATTTTAGCCTATGTACTTGAGGAAAAACCTCATCATAGGACAATTTCTACGGAAAATTGGCTAATCTCCCATCTTTCTTTTTTCAGTAAGGTCTTAGAACAAGTAGTGGTGATAGAACTCCAGTCTTTCTTGGGTGAAGCTAACCATTTTGATCCTTTCCATACTGAATTCACACCTGGTTTGGGGACAGAAACAGGCTTGTTCACTTGGGAGATGACCTACACCAAATGTGCCCCTTACATTCTGCTGGACTTGTCAGAATCATTCAGTACCATCAACCATGGTATCATTTGGGGGCAGTTGTCCAGTATCGGACTTAGAGACACCATTTTGCAGTGTTTCCAGTCCTAGCTGGCTGAATGTGCCCAGAAGGTGGAGCTCTTGCAGAACTGCTTGATCATTAGCCTATAGGATTCCTCAACTCCTTGGGGCTTACCTCTCAGTTCACCTCTTAGTTCACATGCAGAAAATTGTACTGTTGCAATCCTTTAAGAAATGAAAGAGGCATTTTAAGATTAAAATAAATGGTATATAAGATAAATCATCCTGAGACCTGAAGTTTCCCTGGATTAAAATGTGTTTATATCCCCGGTTATAGGAAAGGGAGGTTGAGGATGTGTCACTTTGATGCACTCAGTCTGTCCTTCTTTATTTTATTGTGCACATTTAATTCTATTGCCCATGGCACTGGAACCTAAAGGACAAGGCAGAGAGGTAATTACACAGCCCAAATGTTGTCAAACTTTGAAATAATGAAATGTCCCTGACAAAATGTCTTGCGAAGAAGAAACAGCACTGATATAGATACCCTTTCTGATCAAAACGAAAACTTTCAACTAAGTTTTGCTTCTACATTTTGATGTTTTTTAATAAAAAATATATAATCATTATCATCTGTTATATATCTCACAATAACTTGGTCAACTTATCATCATCATCATCATCCACATCTTAATTGCAGCCATTTTGGATTTCTCAAGAATGGACATTGGTAGAGATATTTTAAGAGTCTGAAAAATAAGGATTTCAAAATAGAGTAGAACGGTACATCCCTCCCCCTGCCTCTGTATTCATAATTGGATTGCACTTACACCACTTGTCCATTGACCTTACAAGAGACTGAACAATGGGCTCGATCCATTCCAGAGTACCCACCCTGCCACTCACCAGCACCACAGCACTCCCTCCTCTACCCATGTCTGTGCAATTCACATTCGCCAATCCTCTTCTTGGCTTACTTCAAAGGTTTTGCCTTTTGTTCACAAGATGGTGAGCAATTAGATGGGTTTAAAAGGGAATTAGACAAATTCAGGGTGGATAAAGCTATTATCTTCTAGGCATGCTGGCTATATGCTGCCACCAGGTTCAGACACAGTGTGCCTCTCAATAACGGTTTCTGAGATACAAAAGCTATTGCCATAATGTGCTATTGGATTATTATTAGCCACTATAGGAAACAGAATGATAGACTTTTTATAGCCTTTTGCTCTGGTCCAGAAGGGCTCTTAGGGAACTTGAATCTTTTTTCATGGCTATCGGCTGCTTGGTCTTAGGATTATTGTTACATTCTTAATTGCAAAATTAGAACACAATGGGCAGATTCCATGCAGGTGGGAATGGGATGGGAGAGCTAAGGCATGTTGGCATCAAAATGGTGAAGGGCAAATTAGCCTAACAAATCTCTCATGTCTCACCAGCTAGCGGTAACCTGGGGCAGGCCCTGGTAGCCTCACTGGCTGGGCAATAGATAATGGTATCAGGGTGCCCCCTCCAAATGACATGAGGTGAACAGCTACTGAAGAGAAGCCATTTCAGTCACAGCTTCCTGATTGTTTCCAGAGAGGCTCGCCTGGCACCTACATTGTTTTGGGTACCAGGTGAAGACCTTCTTATTCTGCCAGGCATTTCAGTCCTTCAGCTTTTGTCTGTTTTTAAAATGGTTATTATAGTTTTAGATCTTTACACTGGTGATAGTTTTTACTTTGGCTTTATATTGTAGTTTTATACTTTTAAATATTTTATATCATGTTTTATCATATTGTTGCATTTTATGGTTTTAAGTGCTGTGAACTGCCCAGAGAGTTTCGACTATTGGATGGTGTAGAAATGTAACAAATAAATAAAATAGTACAAGGCCTTGGCATGCCATTAAGTTGTGTGGGTAATGAAGTATGAGGAACTGGATATTCACTGCTCTAAGGATTGGAACCAAGTAGGAGTCTCCCCCAAAAAGGCTGGTGGCAGCATGATCCACTGTCATATTAGCAGTGGATTGTTTGGGACCTTTAATGATTGAAGGAGGTCCCATGGCCATTCAATAATTAAATGCATTGCTGATCAGTTAATAATGCAAGGTTCACCCCATTGTAAGCATGTTTACCCAGAAACAATGCCCATTTGTGTAAAGTGCATGAAACCCTGCAGTGAATCAATAGTTTGTACAGCAGGGGACAGAGGCAACGTGGGAAGAAGAGCCTCTGTTGTTGGCTGGTACTGTTAAGATGGAGGATTGTCGCTAGAGACTCCAGGCCTCCTTTGTGTTTTATACTCAAATAATTTACATTAATTTCTATGACACTGTGTCTATTCTTAGTGGAAGCCAGAGGACACTCTGTTACAACATTACTGTGGGAGCTAAGTACCAGGAAACTGTGCATAGGAATATAGCCTTAATAAAGTTGTGGCCTTTCGTTCAATCCATATAGTGTGACTTGTATCTACATTCCGAAGCACAGGGGCACTGCATGTATCTATGGACACAGGGCATTCTTTTCCAACTACAAACTGTTGCTAAGCCAAATCTTTTAAGAGCAAAGAAAAAGGAAAGAACTTTTTAAGTGGCATGCTGCATTTTCTTCCAATTACAGACCGCTGTTAAACCCAATCACCCACCAAGGGTCCATTTCCCTCTCCAGCAATTCTCTCAGAACAGGTACTATTAATGTTGTGGTCTAATGCTAGGTGTGCTCACCAGGGATAAGGATTCAAGTTCACATCGTACATAACAGCACAAATAATATTTCTTAGGTAACAAGTAGCACGTGGAGGTTTCTAAGTCATAAGAGCCTGCTGAGTTCTAATGGACACATTTTTTTTTCTGTAACAAATCACACATAAAAATGAAAAAACAAAACACCCACCCATTTCTCCATTGATATTTCTGGGTGAGTTTTGAGGAAAGAGAAGCACGCAGGTCAAGTCTTCCTAAAACGACAGGCTGAACATTACAGGCCACTGAAAAATAATCTTCATTTTATGCCATATAATATCAGCTCTAGCTTCTTCTTTTTTTAATTAACAAACCAAATTAAGCCACTTCTCTCCTTGCCTTTTGCCTTTATGCTATGAAAATAACTCAGGAAGTCTGCAATATGAGCAGCTTGGATGGCTGCACTTGAATGTCATGTAATATCAGCCAAACTAAATGGTGCTTGAACATGAGAGATATTAAGAGCATCATCACACTGGGGGGGGGGGAGATTGTGTTTGCTTACCATCGCTTCTCCACTCATGCAATTGACCCGCATTACTTCCTCTTTTGAAAGACGAAGTAAACAACCCGCATGTGGCCCATTCAGTGGGCCGTTTTGATCATGCTGCTTCTCCTGCACACAGCAAGAGATAGCGGCAAGTTCCATCTTTAAAAATAAGTTAGACTTACTGGGATGTTTTTTTTGTGGTGCGAAGCAGGCTAGATTGGGTAGGAGGCATGTCGAAGGTGCGCTGGAGGCAGACAACATCGTGAGAGGGAGTCGCAAAAATCTGTGAGTACCCAGTAACAAGCACACAATAAAACAATTCTCTGATGGAGCTCCGAGTGGCCAATCAAATTCCTCCAATATGTTCATGCAGCTTTAGAGAAGACAGAAACCTGCCAGAATAGGGCTGCTTTAGGTGGTCAAATCTGAAGCCTCAAAGTGTGGCTTTTATGTACCTCACTGCATAAAATCAATAACATAAGCTGCATCTTTACTAGGAATGAACAAATCTGGGCAATTTCAGTTTCTCTCCATTTCTCACTTTTCCAATCTTAAATTAAGTTCATTCTGAACTTTTGAAAAAAATATTAAATTTTAAATCCAGTTCATCCCAAATTTGTGATTTTCAAAAAGTTTGCTTGAAACGCCTCATGCATTTTTGTGCACCTTTCACCTACTACATGCATTTCATGCAATTTTGCCTAATATATACATTTTTTGCAGTTAGTTTTCCTAATGTAATGCATTATTAATGCTATTTTCAGTAATATACACATTTTTGTGGTAATAAATCTAATTTACTGTAAGTGATTCACAAAATAAAACAGCTGTATATAACATAAATCAGTTGTTGGCTTCCATCTTTCAGTCATTCTGTAGCATATTATGATATTCTTCCATGATCTCTGCCTTCATTCAGGTTGAGTTTATTTTTATTTCTCTCCTTTAATGGGAAAAGTCATCCTCTTGCATACTAGTGAAGCTGTGAGGGTTTTTAAAGTTGAACGGTGAAATATATTAAGTATGAATGTAATTGGGGTGTTAAATTTTCTTGTGTGTGTATTTAATTAACATGTGGTTGATGTTGTATACTGCTGTATACAACAGGGGCTTTCATGAGTGGAAAGTGGAATTAGGTACAATTAAATGGGCATACAAAGTGCCTATGCTTGCTGATATGTATTGTTTTGCTTAAGGACAATACAATGTTCAGAAATGTTTTGATTGCAGGTTTAGAAAAAGAGACGGGGGGGGGAGAAAGGGTCTCAGAAGCATTATTTTTCCATCAATGTCACCCACAGGATAAGAGAAACAATATTAGTCCAGACCTGATGTGACAGTAGTTGGAGGAATAGCAAGTGGTAAGTGTGATATGGAGAGGCCTGAGTGATGCATGCAGACATTTCTATCATGAAAGGTAGGCAAGAGTAAAGAGGAAGCAAAGACAAAGGCCAGATCTACACTACTGCTTTAAAGCGCTTTATAACAGTTTTGACAACTGTATATGGAGTGTGTCCTGGGCCCCAACAGTTGTCAAAACTGTTATAAAGCACTTTAAAGCAGTCGTGTAGGAACAGGGAAAAAACCTGAAGAGTGCTATGTGGGAAGAGGAGCCAACAGGTACCACTTAATATTGTTCCATCTTTACATGGCATCCCCTCATCTTGGAGACTGGGGAGTAGACCAAAAAATCTGGGGAAGCCAACCTGTTTCCATGTGTCAGTGGGCTGTTCACTTAAGAGACTGGACTCTGGCCTTACCTAGACCTAAGGTTTATCCCGGGATCGTCCTGGGGTCCTCCCTGTTTATGTAAATGACACACAGGATATTCCAGGAGCAGGCAGGGACGACCCTAGGATGATCCCGGGATAAACCTCAGGACTAGCTAAGGCCTAAGTCTAATTTGGGGCTTGTGGGACCGGTTCGAGTATGGAGCAGACAGCTCTCTCAACTCGCAGGCTCCATTGCCCGGCATCTTTTTCTTTCCGATGCCATTTTTAGAGTCTCACCAATATTTTTATAAGGCCAAGGAACACATAACAGAGACACAGTACTAAGTGTCAAGGACTGGACCATACATGTGAAACTGCCTTCCCTCTTGAAGATTGTAAACAAGAGGGGAGGTTCTTTTATCTCCCTCCATGTAATACAAAGAAATGCCTGCTCAAGGATTTCCACTCAGGCATTTTTAAACTATCTCCAAGCCATTTCTCATTTTTGTTTCATTCCCTCAGGCATAATTACTGTTGGTATCTTCTGTAAGACTTGGGTTCTTAAATATTGTCACACTATGGCCCTTTCTATTCCTAAGGATTATCCCAGGAAAATGGAAGGATCATCCCTGCCCGCTCCCAGGATCCCCTGTGCGTCATTTGCATGCACAGGGTGATCCCAGGACAATCCCGGGGAAAAAGGCAGGTGTAGAAATAGCCTAAGCCTCAAGTTGGGGGTTGGTGACTTTTGGGCCTCCAGAAGCATAATTGCCCTACCCTTACTGCTTCCAAGTATGTACTACTGAAATCAACAGAACCAAATATTTGCAATCTTGGGAAAGTTTGCTTGACATCCCACTAGGCATATGTATCTCCCAAAAATGGTTGAGCCAGCAATAGGCCATGTTCATCTTTATGACAGACAACAGTGCTTATATTCCATTCAGGGCAAAGGGCAACTATAATCAGTTCCCTCCACCATCATCCCTAACATAGGTGATGGGTTCTGACAGTCTAAAAATTCATGTGCGGCAACAACATTGAGTATAGAGCCAGAACCAAAAGGAAGATACAGATTGCCATTGCTAGACTGGGAGAATGGCATTAGGATTGGGGTATAAAACAAAAACAAAACACCTGAAGCTAGCCATCAGCTCTCACAATTGTTTTCTCTCACAGTTGTTTTATAGGAATGGGATATAATGCAAGACAAGCCTGAGGCTAGCCATCATAGTTGTTTTATAGGCAGTGAGTAGTCAGAAGAAAGGGAAGAAAGGGAATTAGTCCAAATGGACCTGGAACATTCTGACAGGTTTCCCCAATCTGGTTTCTTCCTGATTTTTTGACTACAGCTCCCATCAGCTCCAGCCAGCATGTCCAATTGTCAGGGATGATGGGAGTCCAAAACATCTGAAGAGCAGGTTGGGAAGCGTTACAAGCTGTCTCCAGTGAGCTATCCTAGCAAAAATAACTACAACAAAAACAGAAAAGTGGTTGGTCTCTCAATGCAATGTCAGCCTAAGCAAGTATATGTGTTAAACTCTAGGAGATGTGGGATAAAAGAAAGATGGCAGGGCATTGTGGCCCACTTCACACATACAAATACAATAGATGGGGGAGTGGGGATTAGGAAGTTACTTGTCCTCTTCTCCCAATTGTTTTCCTGTGTATCCCAGTCCTTAGGGGAGCCTAACTCATCATTTAGTAATCTTAGGCTAAAATAATTTAAAATGTGAAAGATCATTGTCTCCCCCAGGGAGAAGCGGCAGCTCTAGCTCTCCCTGCAAGACTCTCTTTTTAAAATCATGAGATTACTTCCATGCCAACCAACTGCAAGATCAAAAAGAGGCTATCTTGGCATTTTAGGCTCAATCAAAAAAAAATATAAACACGGAGTTGTTTAAGTGAAGAGGGGATGGGAATCACATGCAATGTGAAGATGGACTGGGTTTTCATATGCAAAGAGAGTGGAACTGACACAAGGTATTCAAAGCGACTATCACGTTTATTGAACTTAATGACTTCTCCCTGGGTACATTTTCATTTTCCCAGGGCAATGTCAAATGTGGATTCTCATTATAGTTGCAAGCACTCCACATCAGGTTTACAAAGAGGTTATTCATGATTTTGTGCCTTTATTCTTCATAATTCTATATTTCAATATTGCAGTGGGAAAATGTTTTATCCAGGTAGCAAATGTTATTGTAACATGCTAAAATTTTGGTTGCATAAGTGAGTACTCACTGCATAAGCTGAATGTGGGTGTGGATGGTAAGAGCTTGAACAACTCATAAAACACAGACTTATAAAAGCTAGGTCTGATTTAGCTCTGAGTTTCATTGACATGGAAGAAATGGCTTACAGGTGAGCTCAAATGGAGAAAAGGGGAGGGGAAGGACAGGGCTTGTTAACAACAACAACAACCAAGATGGGTAGAAGAGAATGAGGCCATAGCTAGACCTAAGGTTTATCTCAGGATCATGCCAGGTTCGTCCCTGCCTAAGCACTGGATGCCCCGTGTGGCACTTAGATGAACAGGTTTGACCCCAGGACAATCCTGGGATAAACCTTAGGTCTAGCTAGGGCCTGAATCTAGTAACAGAAAACACAGAGACATGGAAAGCACTCTGAGAGTTCTTTCATGCAGGTGAATCACTTGGGTACAAATTGAACAAAACTTTTATCCAATCTGACCCATTTGTGTCTAGCTTCTAACATTCCCAGACATCCATGTGTGTATGTGTATGTGTATGTGTGTGCACCCGTGCATGTGTTACATACTTACTTTTTATATGGCCTACATAGATACCCTCCAGATTTCATAGTCAATTGCCATATTTTATGTGAGATTCAACTACACAAAATGGGTCTAGCACATTTGAGATTAGGTTCATTGGCCATATTCAAATGTTATGCCCTGTATAGACAGCTAGGTATGTTCTTGGTGGATGAGGAGAGCCAGCACACTGTCATTCCCCTTCATGCATTTGGGCCAGATTGGAGAACTGTATTATCTGAAACAGCCCTTCATTATTCAACACTTGATCGCTGAATGTGTGAAATCTCCCTGATGAAAAGCATTATGTTTGAGCTGACCTTGGAAGATATGTATTGATTAATCTATGATGACTCATTTACAATAGAAAGCACTAGATGTTGGAATCAACAAGTGTTCATCATCTAATAATTCCTGTACCAGAATGGGGGAAGAATGGAAGTTCTGAGAAACTGGGTCCAAGGGTGAAAGTAGATGTTGCAATGTAGGGTGGTGAATGGCAGGACAACATGGAAATGCTTGGGCCTCCACAACTGTAGTACTAAGGAGGATGCTAAAGTCAATCATTTTGATTATTATTATTATTATTTATTTATATAGCACCATCAATGTACATGGTGCTGTACAGAGTAAAACAGTAAATAGCAAGGCCCTGCCGCATAGGCTTACAATCTAATAATCACAGTAGCCACAGGAAACTTTGTTCATACAGAAGTAGAACAAGAAAACTGTGAAGGATAGGGGTGCAAATCTGTACCTTTATCCTGCTGTTGCTATGAGGGTGTAAGATCTGCCCCTAGGTAGGATCTATGGCCTATTGTCCAGACTGGCTGTGCCAGGTTTTGGTGGCTGCCAGCCAAGGTCGTTCCTGTCTCGAGCCAGTCCAACTCCCACTGGCACCTGGAGATTATCAGGGTGTTGGACACACTAACAGGATTCAGCTGTGGGAAAAAGAGGTGGCTTGGCCCCTAAGGGAGGGGGGTGGGCTATAGCCTGGGAAGGGCACTGGTTGGTTTACTCAGGTCACAGAACCAGGGGTCCTAAAAAAGAGATAAAAGGCATTATGATGAAGTTCCTTCATCTTCCTTGGTGGTGCGAGCGTATGTCAAGTGGGAAGATCAGGTCTGTGGCAACCACGGGGGTTGCCCAGAGTTAGAAAGGGTTGTTCATGTTTTAACGTGTGAGGGTATTCTGGAGAAGGCCAGCCGGATGTTGGCTGGGTGTGGGGTCATATGAATGCTTCTTGGGGTAATGCCTAAGTATTAGAGCTTTTCCTCACCTTCTTTCCTCACTCCTCCTTGTCCACATCCACTCCTCCCCCCCTCCCCTTATTCTTCCCCTTCTATTCTTTTAAGGGGCTGTTTTATGACCAAGACCTTACGTGTTAGTTTTATTATTTATTTATTTATTTATTAAATTTTTATACCACCCAATAGCCGAAGCTCTCTGGGCGGTTTTAGTGATTACAATAAAGTTGCTTCGGTCCCTAAATGTGTATCTGTGGTTTATTACCATGAACATCTGGGTCGTCCCGGTTGTGGACAGGGCAGGGAGGTGGGCAACTGGGGTGTTCAGGACGTTTGGTCCAGGAGCCTACCTCACAGGGTTGTCAGGTGGACCCTGACTTCCTTTACAAAAACAATCCACAAACTGCATGCTGTTATGCTGAGGAATACAAATTTCAGCCACCTTCAGCACTGAAACCCACAACAACTCCAACAGAAGCTAAAATGAAAATCTTCTTAAAAGCATTCAGAAAATAATGGGCAGGATCCAGAATTACCCATCCATGAACAGAAAGGCTCTTTCCATTCATGGAAGGGGCTGAGAGCAGTGGGGGCTCCCCACCAGTTAAATGGGTGAAAACAATTTTCACTAATTTCTACTTCCTCCTGTAGAGCCTATGCTTTTCTGAGGATCACCCAACACTCCAGAACAGTTTCTCAGAAACCACAGGGGTCTACAATGGGAAAAAGGAATTTGTAAAAATTACCTCCCTGACCCCTTTGTCCAGCATGAGCTGAAAGTTGCTCATTACAAGCCCGGAACCAACCCAATCTTTTCGACAACACTCAAATGATTTGGAAAGTAGGGGGAGTCACACTCAGTAGCCTCCATAAGCCAACCTAAAACAAATTGCATTGGGCAAATGCTATTTTATTATTATTTTGATTTTCATTTATATATTTCTTTCGAAGCATTTTACAATCCTTCTAACACTAATCCTGGTACCAACCCTTGTAAGCCAGGGGCCAAATCCAGCCCTGGCCCAGGCCACAGCCTCTTTCCTCCAACACCAATCATTTTGTGTTTTCCTGGCTTTTGTGCTGATTTCTCCCCATTCTAAAAGGCTGTCTGCAAGAGTTTTAAGCTTCAATATGCTGGCATTGGGGAATATTTTTGGTATTCCAGTCCACCCCTTTGGCCTTTGGCCCTGCTTCCTTTGCCTTCAACCCTGGCCACCACAATGTAGACCCTTAGAGCTTCTCAGCAATGGAATTTGGCTCTCAGGCTGTAAGAGGTTCCCCAAATTCTGCTCTAAGGCACTCTGAGGCCTACTGGCCATTCAGAGAAGAACCTTGGTGGCAGAGCCTTCTCTGTGGCAGCACCCACCCTCTGGAGGCCCCTCCCTTGTGTGGTTCGGGAGGCAGAAAACGTAACATCTTTTAAACATCTCCTGAAGACATACCTTTTTACACAGGCTTTCGCTGGTCTTCAGTGTAGCTGGTTTTACATTGCCTTTTAAATTTTTAATGTTTTAAATTTATACTTGTATTTTATGGTTTTTAATTGTGCGCTGCCCAGAGAGCTTCAGCTGATGGGCAGTATAAAAATGTAATAAATAAATAAAGAATTCCCCAAGGTGTCAATGAATCATATGGAACAGCATTTCTTGGACAGTATCATTTCAGACTATGAAATGGTCTGTTTATGCAGTGTTTATGCACTCCTACATATATATATATTTAAAAAATATACAACAACACCCAAAACCTAATACATATCAAACCAGAACTTCAGGCCTAATCTAGAACTCTTTCCCTATATTGGAGAGTGTGGTTTTTAAAGTTTGTTTTACTGACTTCCATTGGCAGAAAGAATTTAATGTGAGGGCCACTCAAAGCTCTACCCACCACTGCCCACACATACAGTCTGAAGTGGAACTGCCTCAGTAACACCATACGACATGTATTTGCATGTCTAGAATAGTCCTCATTGGAATCTGCTAGAATACAGAGACTTCCCCCACCCCACCCTGCTCAAAGCACTAGAGCTTGCAGTCATCTAATGAAACTGACTAACACTAGATTCAGGTTATACCAAGGAAGTTACTTCTTCAGATTATGATTATGATTTTGATATACCACCCCACAGCCGAAGCTCTCTGGGCAGTTTACAAAGATTAAAAAGTCTGGATTAAAAAGACTGAACAATAAATATACAGAATTTAAAAAACATAAAAAACAGCTAACCTTTAAAACAAATTTTAAACACTCGGCCAGGCCAAAGCTGTTGGAATCAGTTAAAACTCAGCATATGCTGTTGAATGCTTGGGAGAAAAGGAAAGTCTTAACCTGGCGCTGAAAAGATAACTATGTTTGTTTGTTTATTTATTTATTTATTTATTACATTTCTATACCGCCCAATAGCCGGAGCTCTCTGGGCGGTTCACAAAATGTTGGTGCCAGGTGGGCCTCATCGGGGAGATCATTCCATAATTGGGGGGGCCACCACAGAAAAGGCCCTCTCCCTTGTTGACACATAATTAAGTTATGGAATTCTCTGCTACATGACATGGTGAGGATCTCTAGCTTAGATGGCCTTTAAAAGAGGGTGGAACAAATTGCTGGAGGAGAGATCTGCTAATGGCTTAATCATGATGGCTATATGGGACCTCTGTCCACAGAGGCAATGTTCCTCTGAATACAAGTTACTGGGGAGGATGCAACAGTGAGGAAGGACTATTGCCTTCATGTCCACCTTGGTTTCATGCCCACCTTGGTTTCAAGGGAAACCAGATGCTAGACTAGATGAATTGTTAAAGTAAGGGCCCTTCTTATTTCCTTAGACCAGCTCACACTTAGATCAATCAGTGAAGCTAGTCATTCCATGGAATTTTCAAACATGCACTTTAGAAGCTGGCTCATTTGATCATGACTTTGTGTGGCCTGTCCTAGAGCTATATGCATTTATAATGCTATATGAATACAAGTGATAAGAGAAAAAAGGCTTTTGGTACATCTGAATTCTGTAAACAGAGTTAAAGATCAGAGTGAAGAGATGTTTTATTTTGGGGCTTTTATTCCTTAAGATATATAGGATATATCAGAAGAATTTGAAGCAATGAGAGTTGTAAGAAGTTCTTTACAAAAGATCAGATGGAATTACACATCACTCTCCAAGTCACAAGGAAAAGGAATTTATCAAAGATTAGAAATTTCCTTTAAACTAGAGGAAATAAGATTGTTTGGGACATCATAAGGCCACCTGCCTGAAGAAGTAGGGGAAAGAAGATCTGTGTTCTCAGATTGTAAAAATAGACATCTAAAATAAAACAACACAAGCCAATCTTCAAATAATATTTAGCAGCCTTTTTCCTGTTGGTCCTTTTTCTTAATCAACTTCCAGAAATTAATGTTAGTAAATTGGCTGAAAATGGCTGCAGATGCACTTCTCTGTCCTATGCAAATGGTGGCATGAAAGACTAAGATGTATAAATTATCGAGGGCTCTTGGAGCTTTGCCAGAGAGAGACAGGTTTCAAGCCAGTCTCTGATCTTTCACACATCTGCAGCCATTTGAAGAACTGCTTATATGAACATATGAGCTATCGGTGCCTTCCATTTTTGAAACTCAAACATGTGTGTCTGGGGGAGAGGGATGGCCAATGTGTAATGCAGACCTAAAGTAATGCAAACTCTGTTGTTTGAGAATCTGGGTTTTTAATTATTCACAGTAGTAAGACAAGAAATTAGCATGGTCTGATATGGTAAATAAATGCAAAGGGGCACAAACCTACGATACAGAAGGGACCTTTATATATAGTTTAGAGTCAGGCACCCCCAACACCTTTGGGCCAGTTGGCACACTTGGAATTTGAGGGAGTGTTGTGGGTGTTCTCAGAAAAAAGTTGCAAAGGGGGACTTGATAAAATGGCTGCCATGGTGGTCATGGCTGGTCATAAACCACTCATTTCTCAGAAGGCAAAAGTTAAATAACTTATCCGAGAACCTAAGTACAAAGCAGAGGTGGAAAATGAGCTCCAAAACATAGAAATACTCTTTGGAACCCAAATAAAGGTAGTGGGGAGGGGGGGACAACACTTCACTTTACAGCATGTGGGATTTGGGAGAAGGCTTTCTCTGTTGTGGCACCCCAGCTGTGGAATCCCGACTGGCACCAACACTGATTTTATTCAAACGCCAAATTAAGACATGGCTTTTTAACAAAGCCTTTGGTGGCTAATACTCACCAAGCCAATACATAGTTTTAATTGGTTCAGGGTGACTTCAACTACTATGCTAAGGCTGTCCCTGGGATTCAGGTTAAGGACTTCTCAGTTTGGTACACATGAAGCAGGGCATACCTTTGGGTTGGTTTTAGCACCAAGCTGTGAGATGAGTAATCTGAAAATGGGGACGGGGTTCCAAGAAACTCCATTGCAACGGTCAGACCATTTGCAGGTGAAATTTGAACTTAGTGTATGTCTACACCTAAGGGTGTAGCAGGAGGGAGCGGGGAGGATCGCAAACTTACCTGTTTCCGCGATCCTCCCCCAGCATCTAGCCAGCTGTGTGACATCCTGGAAGGGAAGAGGGATGTTGCGGCCACCTTTTTTCCTTTCCTTTTCTTTTTTAAGAGGAGCCCGTCTTTAAGCCCTCCATTGGAGGTGGGGGGAGGGGGAGAATGCTAATAGTGTGCCCGGGGGTGGGTGGGAATTGTGCACTTTCTGGAGGCCCCAGATTGTGTGCATCGCTGAACACTCTACAATGCCTAGCCACAATGATTCAGGAGCAAGTAACTTCAAGACTGGATTATTGCAAGGCACTCCATCTGGGGCTGCCCTTAAGGCTGTTCTGGAAGCTGGAGCTAGTGCAGAATGCAGCAACTCAGCTGTTATTTGGAGCTGCCCCTTTTACACATGTGGCTCCTTTGCTGAGGGAACTGCATTGACTGTGTATTCATTACCAGGCCAGGTTTAAAATTTTAGTACGAGTGTACAAAACCCTAAACAACATGGGACCGGATACCTGAGAGAGTGCCTTCTCCCTTACCATCCTGCCTGGCTACTGATGTCATCAGATGGTGTGCTCCAGGTGTCTCCACCTGGAACTATGAATTGCCTGGAGACCACCTGGAGAGGAGCCTTCAGTGTGGTCCCCCCCCACCCCGTTCCTATGGAATTCCCTGCCTCTGAAGGACAGGCAGGCACCAAAACTGCATTGTTTTTGCTGCCTCCTGAAAACAGTTTTTTTTTCCGGGAAGACTTACTTGGTTGACCAGCCACAGCTTTATGAGCACTCTGTTTTAAAAAAGAATATTTTCAATATGGTATTTTATACTTTCTGTCTTTGTATCATTTTATCTCTCATTGTTCACCACTTCAGAATTTGTTTAGATGTATACAAATGTTGCAAATAAATAAAACACTCAAACTAGCCCAGTTCACAACAATGAACACAAAAGTATGCACATTCCCATGTTTCTGAACTTGTGTTTCGAAGAATGCACATTTTCATTCTTTGCTGATTTTGAAAAGGTGCACATTTTTGATGTATGCCTTTAAAAATCCACACTCTTCCTGATCGAGGGAGAAGTGAACACACATGTTCATGAACATGAACTAGACAGACAAAGCTTTGAAGAAGAAATTGGAGAACCTCAATGAATTCAGGCATCGTTCGCCCATCCCTAACGAAGAAGACAATTAAAAAGAATTGTTTCAGCAATCCATCACTTCCAGCCAAGTTCTACTGAAACACCATCTTTCAGTGTTGTTTTTTATCCACCATTATGGATCTTCTCACAGAGGAAACCCTGATAAGCTTCCAGAGAATAGTGTGTAAAAACCACAGTACTGGACAATTAACTTCACTCCCTGAAGGGGAGCATTGCACACGAAACACCTGCTAAATGAAGCATGACTGCTTTGAATTGCTCCCAGTTGTGTCTATAGCTGGATCTGCACTACTGCTTTATAGCATCATTGAAGTGTACTGATAATTATTGGGGCACAATCCACATTCCATATACTACTTCCATAGGTCAGATCTACACCAAGCACGATATAGCACTATGAAAGCAGTATGTAAAAGCCAGGAGCCACAATACTGCTTTATAGTGTTATTGAAGTGCACTGACAGCTGTTGGGGCCCGCTGACACATACCATATACCACTTTCATACCGCCATATCCTGCTTGATGTGGCTCCTGTCTCTTATATACAACTTTCATAGTGCAATATCCTGCTTGATGTAGATTAGGCCCTAGTGTTATATCCTGCTTTTTTTACTACATTTGTAATGATTTAATACAAGATGTAGATCTGGCCTACCTGTTTGCATACAGCATACCATTAATGTCCAGTAGATCCCCATAGGTATGATGCATTTTTTCTCAAAACTGTTACTGTTATTGTTGTTGTTGTTTTAAATTCTGTTCAATTGAATGAAGAAAATGCATGATTCATATTGGCAAATGCTGTTTGACATAAAACATAGCTAGACTGGCTGGAATGCTAAGCATTTATGTATGTATTTATTTATTTATTTAAAACATTTGTAACTTGCCCTATATCAGTAGGATCTCAGGGCGACATATAGAGATGGGAGATGGGAGCTGTAGTCAAACAATATTTGGACCACCACAGATTCCACACTCCTGCCTTATAGAGTAAAAAGCAGCAGATGACTTCATTCTGTTATTTTTGAAGACTGGAGATGGTTCACTGCAGGTTTATCCTTGGATTCTATTCTCTGGTAGAATTAAGTGTGTGTTCAGTTGTGTTTTTGAAGCCTCAGTGAGCTTCACGTGATACCAAGGGAGGGGAACTCCACTGAAGAAAATTGCTATTGCCAGCAAGAGTTGAAAGAAAACATTGTTTTAGTTAACAAAATGAAAATACAGTGGCTAGACATAGCAAATGCATGGAAAAGCATGGCAGGGGAGAAGGGCAGGTCAATGTTTGGTTGATCAGGACTTTGCTGGAATGTTGCATGTTCCTTCCTCTGTTGCCTCTTAATGTTAGTTTGGCAAAGGTAAGAAGAATCAAGGAGTGAAAAGGAAATTATGAGTAGGAGAAGGGAGTATATAAAGCCTCGATACATCCCCTGTACCTGAAACCATGGTCTGTAAGATCAAGCAGATGATATGATGCCTGAACTGAACAAATGCAACAGGAAATTTATAACCTTAACACACAATAAACAGGGTTTTTCTTCCTTTGACAAATGCATTTTGCTGATGCTTATGCTGTATCGTGGGTTTTGTAATCTTAGAGTTGTTTAAAGATGTTGTTATTCTTTGTTACCAGCCCAGGTAATACTAGGAGAAAGCAGAGTATATGTAGCTCCTTAATCTGAAGATTTTTGAGAGCCTATTTGCTGTACTGTACAGAGTTCTGGACTTAGGCTAATAAGTAAGGTTGTGCTTCACCTTGGTCTCAAATCCTGAATCTAAGCTGAGGTGGGTATCAGCTTCGGGACCTATTCAGTAGGGCTGTGCTCCGCTTTGGAGAAGTGATAGCGGAGCGGCCTGATTCGCCTCCGACAAAGGCAGAGATGAATCGGGTAGGGAGGGCTGCGGATCAAGGTGAAGCGGTTCGCCTTGATCCGAAGTTCTGGATGCAGGTAAGTGGGGGGGAGGGGGACTCACCTGGCGCCGCCACCGCTGCTACAGTCCATGCAGTAACAGCGATGGAACCAGGTAAGGGGGCAGGGGGGAGGGGGGCTTAACTGCCTCCGCCACAGGCTTCAACTGAGGGCCAGGCCTCAAAGCAGAAGCAGGCTGCGGCCTGCTTCTGCTTTGAGGCCTGGCCCTCAGCTGAAGCCCACGACGGAGGCAAGTAACGGGGTGGGGGGAGTTTTGCTTACCTGGCTCTGCCGTTGCTGTCCATGTCGCAATGGCGGCGGAGCCAGGTAAGGGGGCAGGGGGGAGGGGGACTTACCTGCCTCCGTCGCGGTCCATTGTGGGCTTTAACTGAGGCCACAGCTCGAAGCTGGAAGAGGCCACAGCCTTCTCTTCCAGCTTCAACTGGGGCCTCAATTGAAGCCCGCGCTGGACCACACCAGACACAGGTAAAGGGGTGGAGGGGTTGGCTTACCTGGCACCAGCGCCGTCCATGCGGCGCCGGCAGTGGAGCTGGATCTCGCTCCACAGAGCGGAGCAGGAGACGGGCACATCGGCCCAAACCGGTTCGGGACCAATCCGGAAGTTCCGGATCGGGCCACGAAGCAGTTTGGGGGGTCCATGCACAGCCCTACTATTCAGGCTGCTTGTCCCAAAGTAGCCGAACCGCCGGAGTCTGATTTGGCCCAATAGCCAGCTGCTGCCCCCACCCACCCATGGGATTTACCTGTGGCCACGGGTAAGTCCTGCTCACTCCCACCCATCCCCTCCCTGCCTCTGCCACCAAACCGACCAAACGCAGCCTCCACGCACCAGGAAACCATAGCAGCCACCCTTGCTTCAGATTTGGAAGGCACCCCAAGTCGAATTGGGACTGATTTGGAACCATTGAATTGAACTCCAAGTCGCAAAGTGTGTGTGTGTTTGTGCACAGCCCTAGTAATAAGGCATAAACTGCTTCACATGCTTGTTGTGAGGAGAACTACACACCTACAAGTTCCAATTTTGTTTAGGCCATATCTGACATTGTGGAATTTAGTGAGTTCACAGTAGATATTTAGTCCAAATTCTATTAAAGATATATGTGGTGAACTGGTCTTACCTGAACATGCTATCATGGATTCACCTCTTGATTAATATGCCATGTCATAAAACAGATGTGATGTGGAATGGGAAGGCTCTGAAAATATCCGTAATTGACATGTGCAGACCGCAGTCCCCATATCAGAGCCATTATTGCTCTCCCTCACCTGTGTTGCTAGCGTGCCCAGTGCAGGCAGAACATTCATAGTGTAGGATGGCCACGGGGAGAAATATTTATCGGAATGCAACAGCAACAACAATGTACACTAACTTCTTATATTACATATTGCTAAGGAAAAAATATATATCTTGATATGAAGCACTCAAATTACTAATTTTAGGATGATTGAATTAAGTTAGGGTTGTGTCCTTAACATATTAGCGCCTCAAAGAGAAGTGGGTTTGTTTTGTTTGTTTTTTTAAAAAAAAGTCCCACCATTTTTCCAACCTCAAAGAGAAACACTCAGTATGAAATGAGGAAATATCAGCAATCAGAAAGCCTCCTGGCAGGCTACACAGACCTTAAACAATCCTTGATTAAATATGCCAGCTGCAATTTCCCAAATCCCTAATTTAATCTAACCACACAAATTCAATACCAATTTTGGCCAATTTGAGGGAATTCAGTAAACAACTAAGCATGAAATGAACATAAAGGTGTCGCTGGTGCATACAGCAACGGGCAACTGCCTTTAGGCAAACAAACTTTGTCCTCAAATAAAACGTTGGGCTACGGTTGCTTCCAACCATGAGGTTTCGAAAGGTGATACATCCCAAAGAATGAGAGTGGCAACATACATTCGGGTAATCCATTTCAGTGTATCAGGTTCTGTGGGTGAAAATGGGCACTTCTTTAACATTTATCGAAGTCTTCTTCAGAAAGAAGTTAAAAGACTGCAACTGGACTTCAGCAGGTATACACACATGCATGAGCAAGCAAGCAAGCAAGCAAGCAGGATTTGGCATGTAACTGAAGCATATAACCATTCTTCTCTCTCCCTCTCTCCTGCCCTGGGCAGGGAACTAGAATTGCTTGTTGCAAGCAATTAACACCCCAAAGAGGTGCAAGACAATAGCTCCATAGGGCTACAATGTCAAAATCTCTTTACTAGTGCTTTGGGAGGATGAATCCAGATTTCAAATTTCTAGCATGAGCAGCTCATAGCCTTGGCTGATTTCATACACTTGATTACTGTATGGCTGATGATTGGCAACTCATGCTAGCCAGTTAGGAAAGCTTATTCCAAGACAGGGAGGAGAATCAAGAGACGAGACATGTACTTATGGAATCAAATTTGGGCCACATTTATTAAAGATCTGCAAAGGGAAAACTGGGTAGGCCCTAATCTCCACCAGCAATTAGCTAGGCCTTGTATCGGGTGAAACTTTCTATGACTGCTGAGTTGTGTCAGTAAGATTGCCACCCCCAGGATTACCTCTTTTGGAGAGGGGGGCCTTCCCATGTCACCCCCCACCAGTCTGCAAAACACAGGGCGGGTGAGGTGAGTTGTCCTCAAAGGTAACCCTTATCCCTACACTGGGGTCGCAAAACCCTCAGTGGAAGGACTCAGGCATCACTTGTCACCAAAACTGCCTCAGAATGATCACCACCCCTGTTTTCTCAAACCATGCCCACCCCTACCTGCCCAACCAAATATGACCAAATTACCCTAACCAAAACATAATCAATTTCCCTAAGACACTTTCTCCCCTACTTCAGTGTGAAGTAGACAAAATGATGCATAGCCCAGGCCAATCAAAGTATGTGCCAAAAATTCATACTCGGCCCCCCAATAGGCCTAACCAGAATGAACCCACACTGCAGGCAGGCAGGGAGGGAGCTGCGGTGAAGAGGTTGGAGGGCTGTGTGTGGCTGGCTTACATAGCCTCAGCTGCCCCACCCCCAGCCAGTGATGCTGTACGATCACATCATTTTTCCTCCCCCACCCCTGCCCACAATAGCCTCCGCATGGACGCAGGCAAAGGACGTTTTCCCTAACAGAGGTTGATTAAAATTAAGGTTTCCAAATGCTGAAGCATTTGATCGTTCAGCAAGGACTGCATTTCTAATGTACACCTCTCCGGGACAGTATGAACAGTTTCCTCTTGGGCATTTCCAAGTACTTCAGAGTTATTAGGCAATTATTAACCAGGCAGGATGGAAAGGAGAGAGAGCGAATGATGTGACAAAGAGATACACCAAAGGAAGCAGACAGGGTAGCTTTGCTGATTCCCCAAATGGAGTTTTGCTCCATTTAAATGGGAATCGTAAACCTTGGTAATCATGGCTAATATAAGCCAGATACATCACAGGTGAAGTGTAATAGATTATTATGGTCACAAGACCAGCAAAATAGCAGGCATACTACAAAATACGTCTTGAGTAGTTAATTCGTTTTCTCCATGGAATCGTGTATGTCAAATTGTGTATGACCACATGGACAAAGATCAGTATGGATTTGCTACAACTGCAAATATTTGTATTATTGTGTCAGGCGGATCCAGTACCATTTGCCACAGGTCAGAAGGTAGTAGCTTTCTCATGATTTATATTGCAAGATACAATTTCTCTGATTATTAATGGAGTCGGCTGTGGCAGCTCAGAATTAATCAATATCTTTCTGTTGAGTTCCAACACCTGCCAAGCCGAATGGGCAGCAAGTACATTTGTTGCTCCCCTCAATCACTTCATTGGTACTCTAAATTAAACTCAGTTAAAAGGCAAGATTAACTACTCCTCATTAAGGCAGCAACACAGGTCTCCCTGCAGTTACTTCAACTCCATGCAAAATCGAAGACACTCAATTAGTTAATTGCACAGTGTGTGGCAATGCAGATTAAAATGGAAACCACTTTCTTTGCCCTCTCTTGAATCCCCCCCCTTCTGATCACCCTGAGAGGTGCAGGCTTTAGACCTTTTTTAAAAAAAAAAATCAGTGCAGAGTTTATATCTTTGAAGACTACATGGCCAAATCGATGGCTATAAAAATCTAATCTTGAGTTAGTTCACAAAACAACCAAGCTGCAGCTCAAAGGCAAAGAAATTCCAAGACCTCAGTGGAATTGAATCCAAGAGGGGTGGAAATGAGCAGAAAAAAGAAATCATTAAATAAATTGATGCAATTTTAATGAAAAGACTTATAGTCCATTTGAAGTCGAAAGCAAGAAATCTCACCTAATATAACCAAAGTCTTGGGGTGTACAACATTGACCAAATTGTTATTTTACGGAAAGTGGAAATGGCTCTCTAGCAAGGCTTTGGCTACTTTGGTCATTCAGGGGAGGAACACTGGCATTCATTATAGGCCATTGTACTGATCACTAGGCTACCCTGTCATGCCCACAGTGCTCTGGCGACTGGCTATGTGCAAGAAGGCGATTGGTGTGGGGGCTAAATTTCTTGTCTGCATCAATGATCCCTTAAAATGAGAAGCGGAGTAAGTTTATCCCCCTCTGAATTACATCCCAATAAACCAGTTAACTCTACTGCTGATGAATCCGTAGTTTATATTTACCTGATTCAGAAATCAACAGCTCGTCATGACTTGCTTGCATTATGAATCAAGAGACATTTGTTCAAGCAGTTCTCAGAATGTAAACCAGGCTTCTGGGGATGTGTAGTTCAGCAAGAAGCACAACAATGATGTGCCCCAAGGTCGCTGGTGTCTGGGATTCTGAAAAAGAAGGGGCCAGCACCACCACCAACAAAGACAACAAAAGGGGATGATGCAAAGCTCAAAATGATGCTTGAAATGATGATGATGATGTCCTGACCTTACAGGGATATGGGTCATTCAGCATTTCTGCTGCCAAGGATAAATGGTAACTTCACAAGAATAAAAGTGGAGAATGGGCAGAGCTCAGGGCCTCCTAAGAGGATTGTTATAGGAAGGATGAATCAGTCTATTTACAATCTGTGTCACTTCCACATTTCTTAAGCCTCGTAAGATTGTTCCATCCTGTTTACCCATTTATCTGTGAATTTTAAAGCCTCACAAAATGTGCATTTAAATACTATTTATATAATTATTTTAAAACATATTCTCTCTCAAAACACATATTTCTATAAGTATTTTCTCTCAGAACACACTTTTGAAAATAGATTTTGATTCCTTTTATTATTATTATTATTCAAGAACTATGCCATTACATTCTGAAATTGCAAAAGCCAGTGGTTAACTAAGTTCTGATCCACACATTAATCTGGGATGTGAGGATCAGATCAGTCTGTCCTGGAATTCACAAAGAACAAATTCCTCAAATATCAAATATTGTTAGGTTGACAGAGAGTTGGGGGCAGCATGTGGTTCTCCCTGCATTTTTATCAGGGGTACAACAGGATTTCTGAATTTTGAAAATGGGCTCAGAGAAGAATACCTCTTCTCCAATTTGTTTAAAAACTTATATGAGCTGAATGTAGGTCTAAACTGACCTAACAGGAGTCCGTCCATCACTAAACTCTACTCTGCGTCACATTTCTAAAGCATCTATAATAAATGACAAGAGTGAGTATATTTGTTTATGCTTCAACTCCTACCACAAAATAAGGCAATGGGTCTTTCAGGAACTG
This sequence comes from Elgaria multicarinata webbii, assembly GCF_023053635.1. Classification (NCBI taxonomy): domain Eukaryota; kingdom Metazoa; phylum Chordata; class Lepidosauria; order Squamata; family Anguidae; genus Elgaria; species Elgaria multicarinata. The sequence continues at coordinate 70,989,685 of NC_086172.1, read as the reverse complement.
AATAAATAAACTGAGCCCAGGAATTCCCAAACACTTACTGCTCATGAAGAATGAATGAACAATGAGCATTGGGAAATCCCTTCTCCCTGTGCCACAGAGATATTATGAGCAGAGAAAATGGCAATTAAATAACTAATTTAATTTCTAATGCTCTTATTAAACATGCATTTCAATGTATTGCGATTCAATTATTAACAATGTCTATGAGATCTGATTGGGGTTTTATGCTTTATTAATTTATTCCCTCTCAGGTTCTATCTTCATCATTTGTACTCCCAATATTATTGCATAAATAACTGATTTACTCTTCCAGATTCACAAGGGTGTTACTAACCTTTATAACAGCTATTATAATAACAGACATACACCAAGAAACCTATTCATATTTTCACAAGGTCCCATCAGTATGGATTTCAGAGGCATTTCCCCCCTTTTTGTTGCATAACTTGCCATTTTTGCAAGTTTATCACGAACCTTTTATTTCAGGAAAAGCGGTAAATCGTATTTTCTTTTAACCACTCCACATTTGAGATATTATCTGTATGTTTTCATGATGCTCAGCTGACCTGGATGCACCATGCATGTTTGGCAAAGTTTGAGGCCTAATTGGAACTTGGCCTACATGTCTCCCAACCACCCATCTCTTCTACCTCCAGTAGCAGGAATGGTGGAGTCTCAACCAACCCCTTCTATCTCATCCAGTAATGGGAACATATGGAGAAGACCCAATTCATAAAAGGCTTGGAGTCTTCACATCCAGTATACAGTGGTAATATCTCTGCTATGCCTCATAACGTGTATCTTGCATGCCTAAACTACCAATGTGGACTTAATTTGGACATCCAGGTAAACAATGTGGTTGACTGAAACTATTTCTAAGTCAGGCTGGGGAAGATTGTCCATCCCTCATTGTATCCTCACAGTGTCATCCACCCTGGCTGCTTGCTTCACATGGTGACTCATTACACCCAGAGCATGTAATGTCTGCACCCCACTTCTTACTTGTTTCCAAGACAATTAAGTCCTGTGCAGGCATTTGCCTGCATATGCATAGGGCTAAAATGGAGAAGGGCACCTGGGCATACATGTCAGCCCCAACCCAATATTCCCACATTTCCAGCTGCTCTTGAGACTTCCATGCATTTGAGCAAGAAGGAGACTGTATACTGCCTTAGCAGGGGGTTCCAATCATGACAGCTTTGTAAGCGTGTTTAGCCAAACACGCTTACAAAGTCCCCCTCAGTCTTCCATGTTCAGTGTGCAACGATCTTGAAGGCAGCTTAGGGTGGGGATGTTTGGTGGGGGGAGGCAGGGCTTGAATGTGCACTCTCATCCTGGCCCCACTTCCCCACTAGATCTACATGTGTGCAAATGCCCGCACAAACATTTAGACAACTTTTAAAGATCACATTTGGGATCACCACTGAAGAAAAGAAGCACACGAGTAGCCATACTGCACCAAAACAATTTCCATCAAACTCCCAGGATGTCTATTTCTGTTAGTGGAATGGCATCCCTTATGTTTTGCCGTAATCAGCAACCTAATGTGCATACATCAATAATAATATACTAATGTATTTATTTCTTACCCGCCTCTACCCTTGCACCTCTGTGACACATGCAGTGGAATAACCCAGGCTGAATGTTCAGCTATGCCCATTAACATAGATACAAATACCATAAAATACATAAAACTGATCAAAACATTTTAAACTAACACAATATTAAAATAACAGTCAAATATCTTAAAATTCGACTGGGTAGGCCTGCCGGAAGAGAACAGTCTTTACAGCTTTCTTGAATTCAAAAAGACTATTAAGTTGATGATTCTCTCCCAGCAGGCCATTTTGTTATCTTTCACTGTGGTGCAAATGCCTTAATGTTATATTTTCTCTCGAACCTTTTCTCCTTTTTTTTTTTTTTTTGCACAGATACTAATTTGTAAGTTACACCAAGCCCTGTCTGCACATGGATTCCCTAATTAGACAGCTTTCTTCTTTTGAGATGAATGATGAGGACAAATGCAGGCTGTGTCTCAGATTCTGCTTTAATTATAATTATTTGTTATAGAATGAACTGCTACCCTTGCACCTTTGTGACACATGCAGTGGAATAATCCAGGCTGAACGTTCAGCTATGCCCATTAACACCTCCGTTTGCTGATGATTAGAGTTGGGAAATGCTGACCCTTTGCAGTGCACTACCATTGTGGGAATGTGGAGTGTGGGAAATAAAGAGGCGGACACAAAAATTGGGATTTAAATACGGCCACATTTATTAATAGATCTGCAGAAAGGGTAAACCTAAGTGGGCATCTTCTCTAATCCAACATCATGCCGTTATTTATCAGGTGAGACATTCACGGCCTGAGAGTGGTGCCTCAACGTTCACCATTTCCCAGGCTTCCCCTTTTGGGGTAGGAAGGCTCCAAGTAGGTGAGAAAGGTTGGCCTCAAAGGTAACCCTTATCTCGGCCAGCTGGGCCATGAAACTCGCAGCTGGCGAGCCTCAGGCATTACTGATCATGGCAACAGTGCTTCTAAATGCTCACCAACCCTAACCTGCTCAAGATGCCTGCACATACCTGCCACAGGGAGCGAGAAGCCTCTTGCTTAGTCATTCTCCCCCACCCCACCCGCACATCTGCAGGCCTTTCTGCAGATCTAGCAAATACTGGTCATTACCACGTCAGACAATTGTGCCCTGTCTGTCCTATAATGCTCCCTCCACACTTCTACAGATGCTGGGACTTAGATACTTCAATCCCCATGTTTAAATAATTCATTATAAATTTCCAACTGTCTATGATGATGATGATGATGATGATGAATGGGTGCATGCCCTTCTTAGAATCAAGCATGATTGCATCGCAATTTTTGACCGCTTCCCAAGTAGGTACCTCCCATCTTCCCAGTTCACTTTGGGAATCTGGCAAGACCTAAGTACTAGCCACCTGATGAGTACACGCACCAGTGGTCCATGCCCTTCTTAGAATCGAGCATGATTGTATCGCAATTCTGGGACACTGCCCAAATGGGTACCTGCCATCTTCCCAGCTCAATCTGGAAAACTAGCAAGACCTAAGTACTCGCCTCCTTACGAGTACATGCACCAGCGGTCCATGCTGTCCCACCTGCAGTGGCTAAGAGTTGGCAGGATCACCTCGCAGTTCAGGGCCACTGCCCAAGTGGCAAAAAGCCTCTGCTTTGGGGCAGTATCTTGTCATGAGCAAACTTTCTCCCAGTGGGAGAAAGACACTGCTCACTGGGATGAGCAAGGTAAATGGCCAGAGTGTCATTGCTGCAGCCATGCCTTGCTCACCTTGTGAGTAATCAGCTGTTGAGCATATCACTGCACTTCGAAGAGGAGGAGGGGAGGGGCGAGAGCCAAAATATGGGCTCGGATTCCCCCTCCCCTCTCTGGTGGCACCACAGGGAGGACACCTATGCCATGCCTGCCCTCCTCTTCTCCCACCCCACCAGCAATAGCCTTCCCATGGCCAGGCTGTGCCAGACATGGAGGTAAGTCATTTCCAGTAGATTTAACACCAGCCTTCAGCGACAGTCATATGTGCAGAATCAGATCCTCTGTTTTATTAGTAAAACAGCATAAGTCAGACTCCAGTCCAACATGGGTTTTGGAGAGTTTTGGACCCCCTCCTCAGCATCCCCTTTATTTTCAAAGAATTGAGTGATCTTTGCTTGTTTTTTACGTTGACCCAGAAGGGGATCACCAGCGGCGGTCTTGTAATCCTTTCTGGTAAGCACCATATCTCTTGTTTTGCGTTCTACTTATATACTCCCAGGCAAAAGGTATAAACATTAAAACATTAATTAAGTGCATGCTTACTGCTTAGCATAGCTCATCCTCTCCAAGTCATGGGTCACTTCTTGACCTTTTGGCTAAGATCAAGTGTAGCAGCATTGTTTATATGTTTATTTTATCACATTAATTTGTTTTATTTTTCCAACTACTATCCCAGAATCCACTAAGATTCCAGAGAGGAAATAGTTAAGTGTATACCTTTAGATGGCTAGCAGCTAATGACTAAGGACAGAATGGACTGCGAGTGCCTTGTGGCATTTTATGCTTTCATGCATACTATGAACTAAGTCAATGGCCCTAGAATGGTAGAATACTACACATGTCTTAATGTGGTCGACAACATCATAGGATGGAAGTGAAGTATGAAATCACATTTAGTTGTACATTAAGCATCCAAGCCTTGCTTATACTTGAGGTTTAGTTCAAACTCTATTTGCAGCACCCAGTCTCTCCTGAAAAATTACATACAGCATATTTGAAAGTTAACTTTTGTTTAATTCCTAACTTGGGGTGGGTGAGGAATTCATTGGGTTCATATTATAATGTGAACTTCCCAAATTTGCACCTCCCGAACCTACACACAGACTGAAATGCAATGTCTTCCTAATGCTGTGATGCAGTTTTTTTTAAAAAAAGAAAGTATTAAAAATTTGTATAATAGCAGGGACATGCACACAAAACTGCACACAATATGAAAAGTTTGTGCAAAAATGAAGTTTGTGATGCAGTTTGCAAATAAAAATGCATACAAAATGTGTATAAGAGGGGGACCTGCACACAAAATTGTACACAATATGGAAAAGTATGCACAAAAATGTATAACAGGGAAAATCACTTTTAGAAAAGTGCACTGCATACAAAAACGTGTGCCTTAAATACTCATGAAAATACATACACATTTTCATGATGATTTAACCCTTTCTCCCACCCTCCCCCAAGTGTGCAAACTGACACTGAAATGGGATGGAATGAACTTAATGTAGGAAATATGTGGAAGTGAGCAGAATCAAACCTCATCAGTCTCCATTAGTAAGCGAGGGACAATAATTCTTAGCATCCATATGGTGCTTTAGAATGTTTGATGTGCTTTCTGTGCATTGTCTCAGCATTCCTTGCAAAATCCCTGTAAGTTATATGGCTGCAACAGCACTGGAAATTAATATACTCTTTGTTTGAATCACGTAGCTTAACAGCTAGGGTGGCACTGAGCTCCTTTACCTGGAACTATGATTCAGAAGAATTTTGCATTTTGGCAGGTGTAGCTTTTATCACCTCTGCATGAGCTGTTTAATGTGTCATTATCACATTATTGTTTTGGGTATAACAATTGCAGCAATTATATGGATTGTATATTTCTCAGACTTTAGATACAGCAGCTCTCTTCAGTATTAACTATTATTATATGTGGTGGCCTACTTTGTTAAGCCTTTACACAATGTGACCTTGCATAGCTGCCTTTCCTGATAAATGCGATAACATTATTATTTTAGAACAAATATTCGCACTACGGATTACATGTTCTAATCTATGCCTCACCTTTAGGGTTGCCAGATTAAAACCCAGAGACTCTGCTTGCACTCTAATAACATGTATAATTACAAACATTTAAAAATACGTAGGTTATGTTCTACCACTAGATCAATTGGTTACGTTATTTGGTAATATGAAGGGCATAGCTTCATCAGAGGATATTGAGATGGCCTTTCAACTGCTAGAAGTGGAACAATGTCTATCAGTTTAGGTGGAAGAAGATCAACCTACCTATTAGTGATGAATGGTGCATAAACAATTTGGATATGACATTCAGAGTAAAACTAACACATATAATAAGACTCAGAGAAGGAAAGTCTAAAACTATCTATTTATAGACAAGCACGACTTGGGCAGGAGGAGGCATTTGTGAGCAGGGAAGAGGAAGAAATCATGTTACACATGCATTGGGTACATGTACAGTGTTAAGCATGGGATGGGGACAGAACAGTGTGATTCAGGATGTAGTACAACCATATTCTTTGTTGGGGTAATTTGGGGCAATATCCAATGCTGCCATTCTGCTTACACCATTGACAGTGCTAACATAAGCAACCTCTAGCTAGGGATGGATGGATTCACCCATATCTGGGTTGTCGGATGTTCACCAAGCTGGTGCCAGCGTCTATCCCCACTCATGGCATTGCGTGAGCAAGATGAACCAAACTTAAGAATGGCAGGAGAAACTAAGAGAAACCAAAATTGACAAATTTGTCATTTCTGTTAAGAACCTCATTGTAGCAGTAATAATAGCAATTTTAAAAAGATCTATAATAACAGTAATTGAAATAATAATAATAATAATAATAATTGTAACAATTAAGAAGAATACACAACCAAACATGAAGAGCAGTATCCAACACTCCATCATTGACACTAGCGCAATGTAATTGACTTCTAGCACAATGCCAATAGCATAGACTAGTGAAATGTGTTACCCCAGTATATTCTATTGATGTTATGCTAGAGGAAGGGATGTTGCGGGTACCCAACTTGGTCTGGGAGTCCAACAGACACCCTCATGTCTGCACCAGGGTATGGCGCATTCATGGGCCCACACTTTCAATGCCTGCATGGTCTGACAAGCACCCAGCAGCCATCTGTCCTCATCTGGATCCTCCCTTACTGCTCACAATGGAGGCTCCAGAAGTTACATATTTCCCACATTGCATAAATGGCAGCTGTAAAGGCCCCATTTATGCAAGATAAAAAGTATAAATGGAGCACTCAAGCCTTTAATCTTGCAAAAATGGGGCCTTTCTGGCCACCATTTACACAACATGGGAAATACACAATTTCTGGTCCCTTCATTGTGCACATTTCTGGAAATTGCATATTTACTGCTTTGGGTAAGTGGGGCCTTTACGTCCAGCATTTATGCAACGTGGGAAACACCTACTTCCCATAGCCTCCATTGAGCAGAGCAATGGAGTTTCTGAACAAGGGCTGATGAGCTCGCAATTTTGTTCTTAACTTTGAGAATGACTCCAGTCTTAAATTCAGTTTGTCCCAAACTTCAACTATTTGTTTAAAGTCTTCATTGCAAAATTGGGCAAATTCACATTAAAATGCAGACTGAATTAACTTCTTCCTCATCCTTATTTCTTAATGTATCTTGTAATGTGAAATAAAATGAAATAGACATGCCCCCTCAAACAGCAGAGGACACAAATATTTTAAATTAAATTAAATAGACTGCGCCCATACCTGATTCTCTCTTTTCTGATCTCTTCCCTTCCTTAAATGAGCTTTTTCTTGAGTCTGCTGCTTGAATTTCAGTTCCCTCTGCTTCTGCCTGGTTTACTGTCTCACCACCTGGGGGGAGGGGAAGTAAAACAACCCACCCACCCCCCGCTCTATGTTCTGAGGCAGCAGGAGTCCATGCAGTTTCTGCTTTCATTTTCTATCAGTCTGATGTGCAGTTGCCAGCTATTAGTAAGAAAGGCCTTACAACCATGCCCGGCTCGCCTGGGCGTGAGGAGGCAGTTGCGGGTGGGGATGAACAAGATGCATAGTGGCTCACCATTGCCAGTCACTGTGTGGTGCCACTGGTGATGGGAGGGGCTGATGGCCTACTTTAAGGGCTGTCGCTCCTCCCTGTTGTCTCTTTGCTGGCTTGCCCGATCCCAATTATGGCCAAGACATTGGCCAAGATAGGATGCCCGCCTGGTCTCCATCTTTCTTTGTAGAATTATAAATAAATGTGGCCCTATTTAAATTCTAAATTCTTGTCTCATCTCTTTACTTTGCCTTCCATTCCTGCAAATTTAGGTTCACTCTTTAGCTTTTCATAGTTTCTGTCCATTTATGTCAGTTTCACATCCACACCAATTTATCTAAAAGATCAAGTTGGGCTTTAATTGTTCCTTCTGTTTCTTCCATTTGAAAAGAATGGTTGGTTGAAAATCCTTTCCCAAATGAATGCATTTAGTCCAAGGCCTGAATGTGTTATGTTGGGTTTATTTTTGCATGGCAAATTTTTAACAAACAACTTAAACCCCATTGATGGCACTGCTTATTATTTCGCAGTAATTTGAAAATATGCTTCATTGCCATCTGGTACCAAATGCTTTATCAGTGCAATAGGGGAAAATCAAATTTGTTGTTGTTGTTGTTGTTTTTAATACAGCTTTGATGTGATCAACATCTCAGTAAAAATCTGTTTTAGAACATGACACTAGAAGAAGGGAAGGATCTGAGGCATGACCTCCTACATACATTTTATATTCTCTCTGATACACACAATTTATTTCTATAAACTATCACTGCAGTGCTCCAGATTCAACAGTAACCATCATCTGTACTTGAAATATGTTTATATATCATTTTATTTACATTTACTTGTCCAATAATAATCATGGATATGACACAACTGGATGGGGCATGTTTAATAAGGAGCTGGGGTGTTTTTCTCAGGTCCAGTCCTCTCAGTCCTTCCATAAGTTAGGGCTGCAAAAGTTGAAACTACCAGCCGAAACCACAGCTTCCATGTATTATAGGGATGCTTGAGGATTTTGTCTTGCCCACATTTTTAAGCAAACTGACCTAATTCTCACTTCATGGACAAATATGTTGATTGTGCATATCTGAATGTTGTGATACAGTCCCAGGCTAGAAAATACACAACACATTCATATTTTAATGCATACAGAAAATGTGTATTTTTGGATAAAAATCATACAAAAGTGAATATTTTAGGGAAATAGGATCCATTTAAATGTAAATTTTCAAGCTTAAAAATAACCAACCTGCTTAATGGAGAAGTAGAATGGAGTGGGCTTATGATTGAATCCATGAAAACTGACCCAGACCAGGAATATATTGATTTGCCCATCCTTAGGTGCTTGACACCAACCTCTGCCCCATTTTTTTCAGTTCCAGAAGGATAGCCAAAAGAAGACTTTCAATGAGTCCCTGGTGGACCACCACATAAGGTTAGTGGGTGCATTCAAATGACTGGGTCAAACGTTCTCCTGGCATGCCATAATGCATCAAGATTGTCAGGTGTCCTAGTTTAACCCTGAGACCCATGGGTGGTGTTCAGAGGAAGCACTCCATGGGCCCTGTTAAGAGTATCTTCAATACCTCTTGTCCCTGACCATCAAATTCCTGCATGGTCCACCTATGCTTTCAGAGGCCACTTTGTGGGGGGCAGGAAAGGGCAGTATCCCTACCAGCATATTGGGTGCCATTCTACGGGATGTTAAATCAATAGGACAGGTTAAAGCACTCTCTCTCTCTCTCTCCTTCAGTCCCCTCAGAATCTTCCTAGCTCATCATGGTCAAAAAGGTTTTGAGCTGGAGGTATTTCCACCAGAAAGCTGCATTACACAGGGCTACACTTACAAACTATTGACAGCCTGTCTATTGTGGACCTTTTAGAAAGGAGACGATAAAACTTACAGTTGCCCAGATACTTCTTAAATCTGTTATATTTTCACTTTTTTAAAATCACTTCCTTCCATTTTTATTAATTCATTCTATTTTGGTTTGGTTTTCAAACCAGTGGACTCCATAAGCCAAAACAGCTTATCTAAACAATCCAATTAAAATACAATATACTGTAATAAAATTTCCATACAAAGATGACTAAAAAGCAATCAACTAATTAAATGACAAGACACCAGTACAAGTAAACAATGCCAGCTATATTAATTCAACGAGAGTACCTTAACAACCTGCCTAGTCCATAGAAGCTCAGGGCATTACTAGTGTTTCATTTATATAAGGTACATTCAGTCTTTAGGATGGATATAAGAGCTTTTATTGAGCTCTAAGTGTGTTTAGAGGAGTCTCCTCCCTGAGACTTCCTGTTCTTTTTCCCAACAGCTAACCCTTAGCATCTTGTGTCTCTTTACTTATTGTTCAGCCATCCTATACACACATATCCAGGAATAAGTCCCAATTAACTGGATAAAACTTACTTTAGAGTAGACATGGCCAGACTGCAATTCTCAGCTCCATTAATCATGATACCTAGAAGTATACAGTAAGCTGCCTAAACAAAGCTACTCTAACATACTATTGACTCAGGCCTTAGCTAGACCTAAGGTTTATCCTGGGATCGTCCCGGGGTCGTCCCTGCCTGCTCCCGGGATCCCTGTGTCATTTATATGCACAGGGATGACCCCGGGACAATCCCGGGATAAAGCTTAGGTCTAGCTAAGGCCTCAGATTCCATAGGGACGATGCCGTCATGGAGAAGACCCAGGTTTGAAGCACCTACCAGCCATATTTCTGATAGTTAGAGCAATCACAATACTACTAGTGATATCAAAGCTTCAGGGGCAGGCACAGATAGGAGTAGATTTTCCTCCATATATCCAAGGTTCAGACTGTTCAAAAATGTTGCATTGTAATTCAATGGGTTGTGAGTCCTGGCTTCATTTCCTCCAATCGATTTGTTAGTAACAACTGAACACACATTTCTGAATATGTTTTTTCTTTACTCATATTATAATTAATAAATAATGTCCATCATACCAGCTTTGAGTTGTGTGTTTTCATACTTTCCCCTTTCATTTATGCCTTGTATTTGACTTGATTTTTGTTTTGCTTTATTCCCAATGTTTTATTGCCTTCATAATCCTTGAAATAGGCAGTTGATAATTGCCAAACCATTTAAATGTTAACGCTGTCTCCATTATCATTATCTCTCATGCTGTGCCTGTGGCCTTAGCAAACCAGGCAGCTCTCCTAAAGTCCAAACATTTTCCATAGATGAAGGTCAAGAAACACTCTGAATGTTGCAGGTCTATAACTCCCTAAAGACACATCTTTCTCTGGTTGAATATTACTGGTATACAGACTCACCAGCATCTCTAGATGATTCTTCTCTGAAATATTTTCAATAGCAATTATATTTTCTTTCCCATCATTGTGGTAACTCATCACTTGCACATTGCAGGTTGGACTGCATACACAATGCAACTTAAGTCACAGACTAAAATTCATGTGGCAGAGTTTCAGATGCTTAATTCTTTTTCCCCCTGCTATGAACAAGCAATGAAAATGGAGTGAAATATTGCTATCAGGGACCTTTCATTTGTTCATTCTAGTCCTTAGTGACCTATTTAACAATAAAAATTGGATGGTATTTTTAACAGGCAATATAAAAAGAGTTTGTTTGTGGTTCGTTGAACTGTCCCTTGGAGAACAAACCTTTATCCCATTATTTACTAGTCATCCAGATATCGAAGTCATAGAAGTTGTCAGGGATGCTTCTTACATGGCCTAGTTTAGTAGGGCTTAAAGTGCTAAATTTCCTCCAGATCCCACTGCAGACTACGGCCTAATTTACACATAGCAGGATGTTGCACTATGAAAGTGGTATGAAAGCGATATATAAAAGGCAGGAGCTGCACCAAGCATGAAATAGCAGTACGAAAGTGGAATATGGTATGTGTCAATGGGCCCCAACAGTTGTCAGCTCACTTCAATACCACTATAAAGCAGTAGTGTAGCTCCTGCCTTTTATATACCACTTCCATACCGCTTTCATAGTGCAATATCCTGCTTGGTGTAGATTAGGCCTACATGTGGGGGGAAAGTAACACTTCAGCAAAATTTAGATTACTCATATTGGTTACTTCTTTTAATTAAATGTATTTTTCAGTGGAAGGAGAGAAGCTATTTTAGACTGTTAGACTATTAGTCTCTCTCTCTCTCTCTCTCTCTCTCTCACACACACACACACACACACACACACACACACGGAGGCATGAAGAAAAATGACAAGGAATCTTGCATAACGTAGGAAATGTATTATTTATTTCACTTGTACTAACTGATTGACCAAGGCCATAGCTAAACCTAAGGTTTATCCCTGGATCGTCCAGGGGTCAAACCTGTTCATCTAGGTGACACACAGGGGATCCAGTGCTCAGGCAGGGGTGAACCCTGGATGATCCCAGGATAAACCTTAGGTCTAGCTGTGGCCCAAGTCTTAAAACTAAACTTTAAATTGAAATATGAGAATGTTTTGTGACTGGATTTTGTGTGTGTAGGTCGGTGTGTGGGTGTTTTTAAATGGGCTTTTCTTGTCTAAAGTGTTCTTTCCTTTCTCTTTAACCTCGGTATAATTTTTTTATTATTTCAAAACATAACGAACTTGCAAACACACAATACAAAAGAAAAAAAACATATAAAATTTAAAAAACATACAAAACATAAAAAGCATACCAAATTAAGATGGACTTCCGATTTTCTCCACACCAAAGAATAACAGCAGTTGTAGGATCATAGCTTTCCAGAGGCCCCATGTTAATGGAAATGTGAAGGTAATCTCAATGCTGTGCTGCTCCCTGAACACTGCTTTCTTAAGGTTGGTCCTGTGTCATGATTTCACACAAGTCTTCTGATCAAGCTTCCTCAATCTGCAAAGGACAGATTTGCCTGACAGTACTGACTTTGAAAGAACATTGTAATATCCCAATTTTACAAGAGCCTTAAATTGTTCTGTTAAATTCACCCACCGCTTTTGTAACTGCTTGTCTTTTCATACTTCCCTGAATTGCAAAGAAAAATCTCTTCTGATCCGATTTGCTCTCATTGTCTCAGAATAATTACGTTTTGCTTAATGTCTTGTGCTGAATTCAAAGAAGGATGAAATTCTAAGCAGGGATGAACAGTTAAGCTTAATGTAAAAAAACCCAAACATTTAATTTTATCCATCAGTCAGAGCAAAATCTCAATGATCCCAAGTTTGGTGTGACTATATTGGCAATCCATAAAGAGATAACAGGTGCAATCAGCAATGAGTTTAGATAATAATGACTGAGAACCATTGGAACCAATGGAAAAAAGTCAGCTTCAGCAAAGATAGGAACAGTCATGCTGAACTTTAGCCAAATTTGGGCTAATGTTTATTTCATCTATTTATAGAACATGTATAATCCACCTAATATAATGTGCTGATGATGGTATGATGGAGCCATTGTTCCCCATGGAGTTTACAGTTGCACTCATTTATTTTGTGCCAATCTCATCTCTGCTCAAACAGGTTTTTAAAGCACAGTGAAAACCTACCAAACCTGTTTGACCAGAAATGATTGTAGGCCACTGTACACACACTATGGGCCATAATACCACTAATATTATGTTATTACTTCAACTATCTCAAAAACCCTTATCTGTCTCTGGCGAGATACAGTTGTGTTCCAACTTTCAAGCTTTTCAAATGATCAGCATTCCTCTATAGTTTTAATATCGCATAAGTAGTGAGACCCAGGTCACCAATACACAAATCACTTCTTACAGTGATTGATTCTGGCATTTTATTGAGAGCAATACAATGCAGAACAAAATTATGCTTTGTTTCTCTTTAGCAATTCTTTCCTCCCCCTCCAATTCTTTAATAATGCCACTCAGTTAGTAGGAGCACTGCACGACATTTGCTTGAATAAACTACCACAAAGTGCTCAATGACCTACAATTCCATAATGTTCAATTACTCCCTTGGACTGAATGACAAAAGAAAGGTGACTATTAATGACTCTAAAAGCATCAAATGAGATCAATAAACCATCAAAGCCTTGATCCCAGGGGACCTTTTAACATCCCTCTCTGCACACAGTTTCTTTTCAGAGGAGATTGTAGTTGAAAATGAAATCCCCCATCTGTTAATGGCATTTCTAGGCTCCTTTCATGTGCATTAAGTAAAGGATAATTAGCACCTGTACATCTTGGAAGGTTTTGAAAAACGGTATTTGACAGAGCAGCTATGCAATATTTCCTTGTCCACATGCTGATAGAAGCTACAACCTCTCGGCCTTTTGCCATAAAAACAAATATTCTGGAGAGAAGGAAAATATGAAAAAAATGGCTAAGGACTGACTCATAGATTAGATTGCACAACTGTTCAAAGTAGCACTACTGGCTTCCTGCACTAAAGAGATCATGTTCACGGCTGCAAAAACAAAAATTCCTACGGTAACAACTTCCTGAGAGGTAACCATATTATTCTGTTGCAGAGTAGGCAAAGATTTTTCATTATAACTTAAAAGAGGCCCACTAAGCCAAACTCAGCCCACCAGCTAAGTATGGCAGAGTGGTTCTGTAAACATCCTGTTTTTGTTGCATGCCCAATATTGTAAATCTAACTAAGCCTTAACAGAGGCATCCCAACCTTTTAGAATGTGAAAAATACTGTGCCAAAGCTGGGGAACACTAAAGGATTGCCCGTCAGGGCAAAGGGGCATCATGGCCGTCTGAGGAAACCCTGAGTGCTGGGTGGGGATCCCAAGCAGGCTGAATTTGACCCAAGTTTCAGCAGCCCTGATATAGAGTAACCAAAAACATTCAAGTATTTTGGCACCTGATGCAAATAATAATAATAATAATAATAATAATAATAATAATAATAATAATAATAATAATAATAATATCCCGCAAACATCTCTCTCCCCCTCTGACAGTAAAATAATGATACAGAACTAATAATGTTCTCTGCTTTTGTGATACCCAACATTACCTTCTTGAGGCAGCTACCTCAAACTACGTTCTGGTAGGGCCTGCCCTGTTCGTTGGTGGATTGTATTGAACTCAATGAATCACATATTGTGCATTTCTGTTTTAATATTTCTGTTTGGAATGTACAGGTCTGGAAAGGGTCTGGATATTAACTGGTCCAAGACCCAAACTTGGGGGAAATCTTCTTCATACGAATATCCCTAAAATATAAGCCCATAATGTTCAGATGGGCAGAAGAACCGCCCAGAGAGCTCCGGCTATTGGGCGGTATAGAAATGTAATAAATAAATAAATAAATAAAGCCCAAAGCAAAGGCAGGGGTAAGCAGATACATGGCTCCTACCAGCTATGCACACACACACACACACACACACACACACACACACACACACACACACACACACACCAGAGCCAGTTGACCCAAGTAATAGAGCTGGGTTGAAGGCTATTGGAGTTAATAGCCACCATTCATACTGAACTGGGAGGAATTATTTCCCAGTGATTCATGAAAGGCATGGCATATGCTCCCATGGGACAATAGGAAAGTCCATGGCTTAGTAGTTGAGCACATGTTTTGCATGCAGGATGCCCCAAGTTCAATTCCTGGGGTGTGAAATATCCCTTCATCAAACCATGGAGAGCTGTTGGCAGTCAGCGTCAACAATAGTGGGATAGATGTAGAGTGACCATATGACCGGATTTACCTGGATTTGGCTGGGTTTTTGATGACAAATCCGGAAGGGGGAGGGAAATCCGGATTTTCTCCAAAGAGCAGCTCTAATAAGAATTAACAAAAATGCTTATAACTATGTCATTTTTTTAAGATAAAGCCATGAAACTTGGCATGATGGTAGCTCTTAGGAAGGGCTTTAGTCGTACCAAATTTGAAACAGATCCGTTCATCCATTGATTTTTTAGGAATTTTTTAAAAATTGAGGTTTCAAAATTATTATTTTTTAAATCATCATTTTTAAAGATAAAGAGATGAAACTTAGCACCATGATAGGATTTAGTTAGCGCTTTAGCCACACCAAATTTGAAATAGATCTGTTCATCCATTGATTTTTTAGGATTTTTTTAAAAGTTAAGGTTTTAAAAATATTATTTTTAAACCGTCATTTTTAAAGATAAAGAGATGAAAGTTAGCACCATTATAGCTTTTAGGTAGAGCTTTAGTCATATTAATTTTAAACAGATCTGTTCATCCATTAATTTTTAGGAATTTTTTAAAATTTGAGGATTAAATTTTTTTTTTTAAAAAAATGTTATTTTTAAAGATAAAGAGATGAAACTTGGCACCATGATTGCTCTTAACAAGGACTTTAGGATTTTTTAAAAAAAGTTCAAAGTTTTAAAATTATTGTGTTTTAAAACTGCTGGAGCTATATCCTTCAAACTCAGGTTGTCAAACCTCCTCTTTGGGGTGTTGCACACTGAGCAGTTTCAGCCCTTGGCATTAAGGGGATCTCCAGTCTTTAGGTAAGAAGTCCTGGGCAAGCAGGGCACCTTTCCTATTGCAAATTTGGTATGCAGTCGGGTACCTGGAGCTCAGCAGAGGCAAGGCATCCACAAATCAAAATGTGGGAAAGGAGAGGTCAGTCAAAGCTGCCCACAGGGCAAAACAGAATGGGCTAGAGGCCTTTTTCTCAAATTTCCACATCATCGGTGATGAAGGGTCATCTTTAGAGAAAAACTCTCATGACCAACAGTAGGGTGCCAGTCGAGAGAGAGGCTCACTTCTTTGTGGATGCCCTGTTGCTGCGAATATTGGAACCTGGCATATCATTGCTTTGCTTCGCTACCACTTCCCTTCCACTTCACTTTGTATACTTGTGAGCTAGGCTCTGACTGCACTGCTGGGATGCAATACCCAGAGAAAACATTTGAAATGCATACCAGAGAAAAATAGATAGATTTGTGGCTTTGGCTGGCTGGCATATCTCTTAGAGACTGATGCCATAGCTAGACCTAAGGTTTATCCCTGGATCATCCAGGGGTCAAACCTGTTCATCTAGGTGACACACAGGAGATCCAGTGCTCAGGCAGGGGTGAACCCTGGATGATCCCAGGATAAACCTTAGGTCTAGCTGTGGCCAGAGTTAGACTGAAGACACAACTCAGAGATGGCTGTAGCTGAGCCCTGAGAGGCTGCTGTACCACACAGAGCCTTTTTAAGAGTGTCTCAGAGTCCAGTTTTGGTGCAGGCAGAGGCGGCTGGTGGTGGAGTTTTTTTAAAAAAACAAGAGTCACCGGATGCAACCAAGCCATAAGCTCTTGCCCTACCCCCAGCCACAGGGTACAAGTGCACAGCCTGGCTGGACTGTTGGGAGACTTTGGCAGAGAGAGGGGGTGTGGGGGATTATTTGAGGCTGGAAATGTTGGCAGGCTGGTATAAGGCAGAGGGAGGCTGAAGGCAACCCAGATGCACCTGTAGCTTGGCCCTGACGCTGGCTTGCCACACAGAGTGTTTTAAGAGTGCATCAAGGTTGTGCAAGAGGAGAGGAGGTGGAGGCGGCTGGTGGCAGAGGTTTTTAACGTATTGGGCAAAAGGCAGGATATAATAATAATAATAATAATAATAATAATAATAATAATAATAATAATGTAAGAGTCTCCAGACATGACCAAGTAATAACCTGCAATAAGCAATATCCCAAGCCACAAGTGTGCAGCCTAGCTGGACCATTGGGAGACTTTGTGGGGGGGGGGGAAGAGAGAGAGAGAGATTGTTTGAGGCTGGAGGCTTTGGTTTGTCTGCAATGACTTAGAGTGAGAGACAACAGAGGCTGCACAGACAACCCAGAGACATCTATTGTAAGTTAGCCCCATGGTGTTGGCATGAAACGCAGGGCATTAGGAAGAGGGTCTCAGAGTCGCATGTTTGTGCAGGAAGTAGACAGGAGCTCTAAGTCTGGATGTGCGAAGTGGTGCCAACACACAAGCCTTGAGAAGCTAATGTATATAAGTGAGAAGTGTGAATGGGCAAAGTAGTGTTCACTGCCACAACACCCACCCTAATGTTAGAGTAGAGAAACTTGTGACAATTATACACAAGCTTTTTAAAAAATTTGAAATTAAAAAAAGCCAGCCATCTGGCCGGCCAGTAGCAAACCCTGTTAACAATAACAGCAGCTTGCAATGAGTGAAGATACAGTCAGAAAAGATATTTGAGGGAAGGGGAGAATGTAACACACAGAGTATAGCAAAAGCTTCAAACTTCAGCAAAACCTACAAAAGTAGGAGTGAGTGAAGTTACTTTCAGATACATTGAATCTCTCACTTGTTCTTTATTTCAGTGATTTTAACATTAAGATGTTATGTAGAACATCTTTGTCTTAAATGTGTGCTGTAAAATCAGACATGTGACCAAGGCTATGTTCGGGTGGGCAAGCCCCCTTGGTTCTGGACACGCCCCCTTGGGGGCGACCATGTTGTCCTCCTTTTCGGTTTCCAAAATATGGTCACCCTAGGTAGATGGAGACACAGTTTGCATGATCACTGAAGCTCACCATGGCTTATTTAAGCCACAGTGGGTTGGGGCACACATCAACACATGTGACTTTTGAATATACAAGCTGCCATTATATCATCCAAATGCAGAGAAGATAGGTTGTTGCCGTAGTTTATAAACTGCCCAAAACTGATGAGTTGTTTTATAGTTCGTTGTGATTTGTTAACCGAGCCAAAAACATATCTTCACCAGGTTTGGGCTACATGACAAGCCATTTGAATACTTGCATATTCAAAATGGCTGCCCGACTGTGTCAGAGCCCACAGTAGCTTAAATAAGTCATGATGGGCTGCCTTATCATGGGAACAAGCCCAGTCTAAGGCCGTTTCCTATGTTTCCATGTTCCTAATGGCAACTTGGATACACATGAGGAATCATTTCATATCAAAATCTTGGTAATAGTGAAAAAGCTAGAATATTAAGGAGAAGACCTCTAAATGTAGTTTTCTCTCTGACATGCTTTGTACATGGAGAATTTTTGAGATCTGGGTGATTTTGAACAACTGAAGCTCAACAGGTATCTGAAGAAATGGCATAGTTCAATGTGCCCTACTAAAAATTTTAATCAGTTCTTTGCTGCTCAGTATAAAATTAAA
Organism: Elgaria multicarinata webbii; assembly: GCF_023053635.1. Taxonomy (NCBI): domain Eukaryota; kingdom Metazoa; phylum Chordata; class Lepidosauria; order Squamata; family Anguidae; genus Elgaria; species Elgaria multicarinata. Next base: position 70,971,254 of record NC_086172.1, on the reverse strand, counting down.
AGTCAACTTTTAGATCACCAAGGGCCTTGCTAGATGGCAGGTTAGCCCGGTGTGAGGCCCGGGCTCGTCCCTGTGCATCCAAATGACGCACAGAGGATCCCAGGCTCAGGCAGGGCTCAAACCTCCCTGGCCCCGGGCTAACCTGCACCTCTTTTTTCCCGTGGTCTCAGGCTCAGCCCGAGACCGCGGGCGTGTAGCTCATTCCGCCGCTTTTCCCAGCTACCGCATTTACACCCGAGTAGCCAGGAAAAACAGCAGATGGGCCGCAGCACTCTCACCGCCACCATGTCCCCAGCCTCCATTTCCCACCCCCACATCCCCAGCCTCCATTTCCCGCCCCCCTGATGTCTCCAGCTTCCGTTTCCCGCCGCCACCATGTCCCCCGGCCTGCGACATGGCGGCGGCGGGCATCACAGGCTGGGGGAAATGGGCAGGAAATGGAGGGTGGGGACATCGGTGGGGGGGAACGGAGGCTGGTGACATCAGAAGCGGAAAACGGAGGCTGGGGACATGGAGGGTGGGCGTTGCAGGCTGGGGGACATGACGGCGGAGGGAAACGGAGGACATGGAGAGATCGTGGGGGGAGGAAATCAGGGGAAGGGGAGCAGGGGACCCATTTTTTAAAAAAAAAACACCTACCTTTAGCGGTGGTGCGCTCCTACATGCGCGGCCCCTTTAAATGAAAATAAAAATGGTGGACGCAATGGGGTTTTCCTAGACCCTGTCACGTCTGACATGTAGATGGGACCGACAGGCCGCGCTACTTCTAACGCGGCCTGGCCCTCCTCACTGCCAGATTTTAAGGTAGGTCTAGCAAGGCCCCTAGTCTCCCATACCAAACCACACAGTTTTAGCTGTTTCTTTTTTCTATATCTGCAAGGGCTTTTACCATAATATGTAAACTCACGGGGACTCACGGACTGAATGGGATGTTTCAGACCTAAGAATCCTGGCTACATAAACTATGCCTCATAAAGCCAGGAACAAACATCAGACCCACTCATTTTCTTCTTTCACATTCCTGGAGGAGAAGGCGATCAATGGCTACTAGCCCAGCCCCAGTCAGAGTGGGACTCCAGGAAGGCATTGTCAATCTGGCAATTTCAACTGAAAATTCACAATAAAAATAACATTTTAAGAAGGCAGCCTGACAATGCAATATGAAAAAAGGGAAAGGTTGCAATACTTAATTAGACTAACACTAAAGACTAACACTTCTCCGTGAGCCCCTGCCAAAGGAAGTGAGGCAGGTGGCTACTAGGAGGAGGGCTTTCTCCGCTGTGGCACCCCGGTTGTGGAACGAGCTCCCCAGAGAGGTCCGCTTGGCGCCTACACTGTACTGCTTTCGTCGCCAGCTGAAGACCTTTTTATTCACTCAGTATTTTAACACTTAATTTTAACTTAAATTTAAATTTTACTGTTTTAACTCTGTATTTTAATCCTATATCAACTTTGCTGTGTGGTTTTATCCTGGTTGCGCTTTTTATACTGTATTTCGTAATTGTGTTTTAAACTGTTGGGTGTTTTACTGTGGTTTTAATTTTTGTGAACCGCCCAGAGAGCTTCGGCTATTGGGCGGTATAAAAATGTGATAAATAATAAATAAATAAATAAATAAATAAAGAGGCAGAGGAGAATTGTTCAAGCATCTCAGTTCACCCTTGTAGGAAAGGATGGGACAGAATGACCCATCATAGGAAAACTCTTGCTTTCTCTCACAGTTATTTTTCAAAATCTCAACGGTTTTTTTGTTGTTCTTGTCCTGTTTATGAAGATGTTTGTGGGGTTTGGTAAGTTCTAATCAATCAAGGAAGTGAATGGAATTTTCAACCATCTGCACCAGCCTAAATCAGTAGCTACACCTATTCCTAGCATGAAGAGGATCATGTTAAACCTGCCCATCATGTAGTGGCAGTGGCAGGTAAGAGGGGAAAGGGGGACAAAATGGGGGCCGAATAAGCCCCCCTCCCCCTTACCTGGTTCTGCCGTCCACCACCGCAGGGACTGCAGCGGCAGTGGACAGCGGAGCTAGGTAAGCCCCCCTCCCCCACCCCCCACTTACCTGGCTCCACTGCCATTGCCACATGGACTGCGGTGGCAGAGATGGCACCAGGTAAGCCCCCTCCCCCCTACTTACCTGCCTCCATTGCAGTCCAGGCGACAGCTTCAACTGAGGCCCAGTCCTCAAGCCGGAAACAGGTCACAGCCTGCTTCTGGCCTGAGGCATGGGCCTCAGTTGAAGCTGCCGCCCGGACTGTGACAGAGCCAGGTAAGCCCCCCCTCCCCCCTGCCCCCTTACCTGGCTCTGCCGCTGTCGCCACATGGACTGCGGCGGCAGTAGCTGTGCCAGGTAAGCCCCCTCCCCCCTCCTTACCTGGGCCCGGAGCTTCAGAATGGCCCAAATTGCTTAGGACTGCTCCGATCTGATCCGTGCTGATCCAGACCTCCCCCGATCCGCTTTGGAGGTCTGGATCAGCCCACTCTGCTTCGGATCTGGAGATCCATAACGGAGCGGTGCACAGCCCTACCACAAACTTTGTTGAACACACTGGGATTCAAATCTAGACCTTTAACAGCTCCTAGCCTATTATTATTATTATTATTATTATTATTATTATTTATTTATTTATTTATTTATATAGCACCATCAATGTACATGGTGCTGTACAGAGTAAAACAGTAAATAGCAAGACTCTGCCGCATAGGCTTACAATCTGTCAGTTTCACTTTTTCTCACATTTGAGTTTTAAAAAATAATAATCTCAAGTTCTTCTATCTCATTTATGGAGAAATTTGCAACTTTGGGTAATTTTTTCATTTTTTAAAAAAAGAACTAATCAAAATTCTCGCCGACCCCTAGCTGCTACCATAGACAGCAGACAGTGGACCTCTTACAACCTCAGAACGTTTTTAGAGAAACATTACCAAAACATATTACATTGTTTGCCCTACTGCATTCCTCCCTGTTTGCACAACATTGCAAATAACCAAGTTTTTATTTCTGGCTTTTTGCATAGTGGGCAATTTATTCATGGGCACTTGAAATAGAGCGTGGCACTTCAATTGAAATACAACACAGCCAAATGTATCTGAACAGTCTATAGGACATCTGCAGCCCTTTTGGGCAGTGTGATGTCTGGATGATTAAAAATGAAGTAGTGATTTTTACTAAAAATGAAGTAGCAGGGAACTAGTGTGTGTGTGTGTGTGTGTGTGTGTGTGTGTGTGTGTGTGTGTGTGTGTGTGTGTGTGAAATACCCTGTGAATTCAAGTTGTCTAATAACCAGTATTTCAATAACAGGGATAGCTCTGTATGTATTTCAGTCATCATTTGTGGAGTATTGTTCCACTGTGGTTTCACCGTAGAGAGCTGACAACTAGAACACAATACTTTCATTGCAATGCAGGGTTTATTATTCACTGAGGTCCTGTTGCCTTTATCAGTGCAGCTCTTGACTGAACTAATCACACACATACATACCCACAGCAATATTCTTGGGCTTTACATGTAATAGATCTGGGACATAATGTTGCCTGTTTATATAATTAAGTCACTACAAGCTGTTGGAAGAAATACAACTTGCTTACTGGCTACTTGGATGCTAATCAATGATTCATTAGCTAGAACATGTCTGTTTGGTGATACTCTCTCAGTGCCGTGCCATAATGAGGAAAATTATAGGAAATGCATACCACACACATAGACATTATTATTTATGGTGCAACATTGCCTTTCGTTTATTTGGAGTTCATAAGGAAAAGTGCTGTAAAACTAAAGTGTCATTGTTAAGGATACTGGGGCATTTTATTTGATATACATTTTAAGTGAACTGACCTAATTCACACTTCCTGGTCTAATATGTGGGTTGGAATACATTTCTCATTCAGATAGTGTACTTCTGTGAATTGTGAGATGCTGGTCTCAGCTTTTGAAAAATGTGTACAAAACATGCATATTTTAGAGGGAAATTACTAGAGCTTTGTACAAATGCCTTCTCAAAATGTTCCACCCTGTTCGTCGTCAGAGAAACTGGGTGAACAATTTCACCAAATTTCTCCAGGGAGAGGAGAAATTCTCCAACAGTTTCTCACAATTTCTCACCCCATTGGCAGGGGGTATAGAACAGCTTCTTCCATTTTTGCTAAGGGTTTTTAGGTTGTTGTTGTTTTGTTGTTGTTTTGCACTGCTAGTTGCAACAGCATTAGAGAAGTGCAAATTCTGAAAGATAACTGCATTCCAATCTCCACATTAGTCCAGGAAGTGTTGGTCAAGCCAGGCTTGCTTTGACTTGTAGATCAAATTAGAGTCTCAAGAATACCTACAGACATAGAGAGAACTAGGGACATTTGTAGGGATATGTGAAATGCCACTGAGAAATATTGCTAGTCTTACCAAAACTCTTTTTGGCCAATTCTGGTGCAATTGACCTGTTAGCCTTACATTGTGCAGGCCTGCCTTATTTGCTTGATAATCTTTCCTTTAGGCCAGGAAATTGAGGACTAGTTATCTATCCAAACACAAAGCCCCAGATCAAAAACTTTGTAAAATGTGTTTCAGGGCCACACATTGTGTAACCCCTGGGCACACCATCACTCTTGATCTGCGTGCAGCTAGTCACCAAAAGGCTTGTTCCCAGTTTCTAGATCCAGGCTTTTCACCTGCCAGCTCATTTATCATGATGTCAGTTTTAAGCAACATATTGACAAAAAACAACAGAAAACCGAAAATACTAAGTATTGATCCAATAAATTAGAGGGTGCATATTATGGTAAATGCACATTCTGTGTTGCAAGAGACAGGAAAGAAGAAAATTTTTGATAATCCAGATAGGTCTTAATGAAAACCATGCAGGATATTTCAATATTTCTGGGATTGCTCACATTTAAGAAATGATAGATTTCAAACATATGTATGTATATATATATGTGTGTTAAACAAAAGCATAACTAGGTTTACAATAAACAAGGCACTCTCCGTGAAATAAATAAATTACATTTTCAATTTTTTGTTTGACAGGTTTAACGAGGAATGTCTTGATCTATATAGCTGTACTGGTCCCCTACAAAGGCAAAGGGGAAAATACCATGAACTTGTTGGGGAAGGGGGAGTTGTATCACTTTCAGGAGGGAGAGTTTACATACTATTCAAGATAGTATTGAGACTTCTTTTCTTTTTTAAGCTTTTTTTTAAAATAACCTTGCAACTCATTGAATGTAAGTTACACCTGTTTGAATGTTCATCCCCCAATCTAATAGTACTTATAGTGCTTATATCAGGATCATGGAACAGGTTGAGTAGGTGTCCCATAAATGTGGGAGCGTTGCACAAATGACTTTTTTTTGTTTAAATTGTAAGAATAATAAAAAAAGAGATCAAGTTCTTGCCTTAGGGATGTATGAGGATTTCATTTATGTTCACATGTCATGCGAAAATATTCCATTTTCTATCCCAAACACAAACATGAGCTGGAGAGCATGATCAAAATTCCTAAACTTGCATTTTGAAAATGTGCATTTTTAAGAATGCACATTTTCATGGTTTACTGTATGGGGGAAGTGTGGATTTTTCTGTTTTTTTTTTAAAAAAATGCACATTTCCCCATTCAAAATGCACACTTTTCCCCATTTGAACAAAATGAAAAAAGAGCACAATCACACCTGTGAAACAAGCTGAAACTAGCTTCAAAGTGGCTTGTTCACCTATCCATATCTGGCAAACAGGGCCAGCCCTACCATTAGGCAGAGTGACCTGACTGACATCAGATGCTAAGGGCAGCAGTGGCAGTCTACCAGTTGTTCCTCCTAAACTCTGCAGCTGTTCCCCTCTATTGGAAGACAGAGCTGCATATGATGCACAATCTTGGCTGGGCTTCCTAAAATAACCTGCTGCTTCTGGTGTGGCGCCTCGTGTGGCACAGAGTGGTAAGCAGCAGTTACTGCAGCCGAAACTCTCCCCACGGCCTGAGTTCGATCCCGGCGGAAGCTGGTTCTCAGGCAGCCGGCTCAGGTTGACTCAGCCTTCCATCCTTCCCAGGTCGGTAAAATGAGTACCCAGCTAGCTGGGGGAAAGGTGACTGCGACTGGGGAAGGCAATGGCAAACCACCCCGCTACAAAGTCTGCCAAGAAAACATCAGCGAAAGCAGGCATCCCTCTAGGAGTCAGCAATGACTTAAGTGCTTGCAGGAGAGGTTCATTTCCTTTCCCTTCAGGTGTGTTGGAGGTGGGTATTTCATTGCCAGTGTTGAAGTAAGATTTAGGCCTAATCCACACCAAGCAGGATATAGCAGTATGGAAGTGGTATATGGTTTTTATCAATGGGCTCCAACAGTTGTCAGTCCACTTCAATACCGCTATAAAGCAGTAGTGTGGCTCCTGCCTTTTCTATACCGCTTTCATACTGCTTCCATAGTGCAATAACCTGCTTGGTGCCGATTAGGCCTCACTTACTCATCCATTCAGGTTCTATATGTGGAATAGGGTCCTTCACCTCATGCAACAAATGGTCTGCAGGCAAAACAAATGAAAGGTGCTGATAGAGCAAGCAAAGAAGTAATTTGAGGAACAAACTGGTAAAAATTCCACAGTAAACCATAACAAGCTAAACATTTTGGATAAGGATGCATGGGCATCCTGATGTTCTACGCAAAAAAACACGGTTAAATCTTCTGAAGGTGCCTAGTTTGAGCACTTACAAAACTGGAAGGATTTCTGCCCAGTGTCGATAACATTTTCCTACCAGGTAATCCCAGTTCCATTATTCCTGATGTGAGAACCCACCTCTTCCCCCTTCACAGTAAATAATTAAGCCCTTAGGCTAGGGGAACGGGGAGGCATCATATGCTCACAGGACTGAGAGGCCCTGCACACCTTGGTTCTGCTTTGAAGGCATTCAAACAGTAGCCCTTCCTTTCCAAGCAATCTTACTCCTATCGACATGCTTGTGATATCTATAGCTTGGAATAGCTATTCAGAGGGACTCTCTGGCTTGTCTTATCCTTTTCAACGACATTAAGCGAAATGTAGCCAAGCCTGTATATTTATCAGTTTTTATCCCAAGTTGAGTAACTCCAAAGGATGAGCTCATCAATTAAATTAACACAGCGAAGAGGTCTGGGCCTCGTCTAACCAGAGCAATCAATTGTTACTGTGGCCTCATGCTCTCATCTTTTTTCACTTATTGCACTGATTTGTAAGTTTTCGTTTCTCGCCTACTCTGTTCTTTCTTTCTGAATACTTTGAATAATCAGAAAAGAATACTCAACTGTACTATTCCTCTGAGCTCTTAATCACTTTCTGTAGGCAACTCAAGGCTTCCCCTACACTGCTTTTCTGTTTGATTATTTTAGTTTGGGAGGGGGAGAGAAAATCCTACTTGTTAAGGCTTTTAGAAGTACAGTGGATTCATGTTTGTTTGCTTCTTCTAAGCTTAACAAGAAGAAAGCTTCCATCAGTATCCTTTCCAGAATGTTGCAGACATATCTTCACAGAAAATGCATATTGCATCCCCCACCCCGTTTTCAGAAGGGTTTAACGAAAATCAATCCCACATGTGGGATACAATAAGACACAGGGAAGGAAAACTCAGAAGAGTCGTTGATGTCAATTTTCTTAGAGGTTTGCCAGGTTTCCTTAGATGTTTCCTTTGTATGACACAGCCCTGCATGTAGCAAAAGGACAATATCAAACCGACCAGAACCTTGCAGGCAAATGCCACTTGCCAAACGACATCTAACATTTGTTTCCTTTTTTTCAAAAGATGGGAAGTTTGGGGAAGACTTTCCAGAAGCATTTTTCCCCAAAATGAGAGAAATGAATTACGATAGGCTTTTTTGCAGAAATCTAGTAATTTAGGCCGTTGCTAGACAAGGCGTTAGTGCGGTGTGAGGCCCGGTCTCCCTCTTGTGCATCCAGATGACACACAGGGGATTCTGGGGTCAGGCCAGGCTAATGCCTCCCTTAATCCGGGATAAGCGGATTCGCTTATGGCCTGGCTTTTCTGCAGCCCCGGCCCGAGTGACTTCTGTGGCTTTTCCCAGCTGCTCGCTTACTCGCGAATAGCCGGGAGAAGCCACGGACTGGGCACAGCACTCCATAGGAGCGCTGTGCCCATCGGACCGGGGGGATCACGGGGGGAGGAGATGGGGGCCGGGGGGAAAACTGGACCCGGCAGGAAAGAGGGGGGGAGAAGGACGGGCATCGGGGACGGGGACAGGGCATGACAAGCAGGGCCAGGCCTGGCGGACAGGGACAGGGCATGACGAGCGGGGGGAGGACGGCCAAGTGAGCGGGCAGGGGGTCATCAGGCATTGTGGGGGGGAATCAGGGGCAGGGGGAGCAGGGGACTCTTTATTTTTTTAAAAAAACACCTACCTTTTCCGGCGGTGCGCTCCTGCGCACATGGAGAAAACCCGGAGCACGCGACAGGGCTTTCCCTTGCCCCATCACGTGTTGACGTCTAGAAAAAGGCGATGGCACAAGCTAGTTGCAGCGCGCTGTCACCTCGACTCCCCACCGGATTTTCAGGTAGGTCTAGCAAGGCCCTTATAAACTAGTTAAGAAGAAGGGAAAACACCAAGCAGAAAAATGATGTTCAGCACAGCTACACAAAGTGAAATGGTGATTAATCCATAAATGGTTAACTTCCAAGAAACATGGAATATACAATTGAAGGATGTACTACCACCAGATTTGACTCAGACCCTGGCTCAGTACTTCAGATTCTGCTCAGACCCATTTGGAGTCTGTGTGCTTCAGTACTGAACCCAAGTCGAGTTTCAGAAATCCAAGATTTCATGTCTTCCCTGGACTACCACGGGAATTTTTTTAAAAAAATGGATCTAATTTTTCTTTGTTAGTCAGAAGTGGATGACATTTTCAGGCATAGGAGGCCCTTAGAACAGGGCTATGTCTTTCAAATAGAAAAAAGCTGCTGCGGATTTTGAGCTACATACCTTTATATTTAGATTTTTTAAAAGGGAACTATGGATACTTTTTATCTCTTGACAGCATTGGATTAAATTTGCAGTAAAAATTGCAACTTCTGATGGGATAGAGTCTGCCAAGTTCCAGATGAATAGCCCAAGGAGGTTTGTGCAAGAATGACCTTTACATTTTTGATGGTATCCAAAAAAGGACATGATTACCCCCCCTACCCCTTTGTTCTTTGAGAAACATTCTTCTGATAATTACAGACCGCACAGAGATGGCCCTAAGTTAGGAGACTGCCAAGTTTATGAAGAAGACATGTAGTGGTTTATGTGGAAGGGGAGTCCTCAAATTTGCAGAGGTTGAGTGATTCACTTTCCCCACCCTACTTTCCAAATCAATGTGATTTTTTTTGGGGGGGGGGGGGAGGGAGTGGCAATTTGTGTGTGGCCACCAGTCACATGACCATCATTCAGCAGAGTTACAAGAGGAAAAGAACAGAAGCTAGCTATGACAAACACCAGGACCATACCAGTTTAAACACACTGCAAGATGATGTAATAAAAGTCCACCTTAAAATGTGTATGTATTTTCATGAATGTTTCTCATAATATATGCACTTTTGTATGCACTTTTCCAAATATACACATTTTTTTCAAACATCTTCCCCCTATGTAATGCATTTTCTTTGCCCTTTCACACAAAGATATATACATTTTTGCATTTGGGGTGTACTTTTTAATTTTCAAAGTGTATTGCAAAAATCTGGAAAATTCAAATATTGCCATTCAGTTTATGTGTAGGTTAGGTAGTGAGAATTTGGTATATTCATATTACAATGTGACCCCATTTTTTTCAACTATCCCTACTAGTGCATATATATGTATGTGTGAGTACATGCATTTATGCTGAAAAGTTGCCTTGATTTCCACCCAGCTTTTATATTCTGGCACAAAACATAATCTGTGAAAATTCATTTTGCAGGGCATTTGCTGGTTGGAAACCCTCAAAGACTATGAATGAGAATGCACCCCCCACACTCAAATTAGACATTTCTGTGATCTTTGCAAATGCCTTTATATTTGTTCTGATTCCAGTATAAACCTATGTGGGGAAAAGGCCTAATTTGTGCAGTGGCTCTCTGAAGGCATACTAAATTGCTCTGTTCTGGCCACAGATCTCCATTTCTAAGGCATTTATTTCCACTGAATAAGGAGGATCTAATATACAATTCTACATATTGGAATGCACTTGCTTCTGTTGGAAGAAGATGAAAAGTGATAACCTCACAGGACAAGATGTGAAGTCAAGGCATGGGAAAAGATGGATAGAATATTGCAAGCTGACTCAAGTAAGCACAAAGCAAATTGGGTGTACTATAGAATGAAATTGTAGGCATCTATAGTCCTTGAAGGCAGACAAGTGGTAATAGCTAATCCTGCACTTGTCTGAAACAGAGCAAAGGTAATGGATGTGGTTATATTTTTCGATATCTGTGGATTCCCCAAAGCACTGGTGTCATTTCTGTGTGGGAACATTTCTTAGACAGATAGAAGCACAGACGGCAAGATTATCTGGAATTTGAGTAGCAATCAACATCTGTTCTGGGCTACTCATCCTGCAAAGACAGGCATGTTCAAAAATGTTTTTAAATACGTTTGATGTCTGTGGGGGAGCACAGATAGGCAAACAATTCATGAATTCATCTCCCACACACACAGAGAAAAGACAGCTGATCTCTGATTGCTCAACTTTGGGGCTAAGTGAGCAAGAAAATATTAATCTATGATCTACCACTTAAGCAGAAGATATAGTACAGAGAAGGATGATAATTTTAAGTCTTGTACTGCATAGTGTACAAGAGAGCCAAGTCAAGAATGCAAACTGGAGATGCATATCCCCAAACCAGGGGTACAGAACGTAAGAACCAAAATCCAGCCCCTTGGAGTTTCCCAGAGGGCCCACCCCTTTCTCCATGGCCACCACTCTTTGGTGATATTACAGGTTTTGTACAGGTTTTCCCCAGTCTGAAAGCTTGAAGTGCCTCTCCTAAGGCATCCTCTCCCAACCTGGTGTCCTTAAGATGTCTCATACTACCATTCCCATTATCCCCAAGCAGTGCAGCTAAAGAGAGTTCAAGACATCTGGAGGGCACCAGATCGGGGAAAGCTGCAATAAAAAAACCACTGCTATCTTAATGGTTTGTTTGTTTATTTATTTATTTATTTATTTATTACATTTTTATACCACCCAATAGCCAAAGCTCTCTGGGCGGTTCACAAAAATTAAAACCAATAAATCCATACCTATTTTCTTGCATATTTTTCCAAATGTGTATAAGCACTGTGCATCTTTGAAGTGACCCCATTCTTGTCACGTTGATTGAAGGTATATTTGTGCACATTTTTCAAAAGTATGATTTTTTTCATGCACATTTTTCAAATGTACGCATTCTTTGGTTCAAAAATCACATTGCCGTTAGAGACGTGAACAGACTTTCACTTTTGCATTCATGTTCAGTTCAGAAGGTGCAAACTTGTTAAAATGAAATGAAACAAATTTCTCATACATCCCTACTGTAAATAAAGGAATGTAATATTAGTGGATGGAAAAGGCAAATCAGTTTATTTATTTATTTATTTATTTCATTTTTATACCGCCCAATAGCCGAAACTCTCTGGGCGGTTCACAAAAATTAAAACCATAATAAAACAACCAACAGGTTAAAAGCACAAATGTTGCATTTCATTTCATTTTCTACTGTTGAGTAGTGAACAGACCCAGGTTCGGACAGGTGAGAATAGACCTTAGTTGGATACCAGAAAGCCTTCAAGCAAATTTACTCAGTGGTCAGAGTTGGAAACATTGTGTCCATTCTATCTGGGTGAAGCCATGTCCACTGGCCCCTTAAGCATGACCACTGCCATGATGCACCCCTCTAGCCCCCTGTCCACTTTATTCCCCTGAAGGTGCTGCCCCCACAGCAGGGATAAAGTGGGCAAGTGTATACTTCTGTCCCTTGGCCTCCTAAACTTCCCTGGCTTCAAATTCTATGAACTGCAAAGCTATCGCCTGGTTAGGGAAAGTCTGCCCCTAGTGCCTGAAAATGGTAGTGCAGGATTTATCTGCATGGATACATTAAAAAAAAAATTATTATTTTTTTATTGCATTTGTATACTGCCCCATAGCTGAAGCTCTCTGGGCAGTTCACATAAGATAAAAACACTTAAAAACAAAATACAAAAATTAAAAACCACAAAAACATGCAAACTGCACATACATTTAAAACCACTACAACAACTTAATTAATGCATTTTTAAAAACAACCCACAGGTGCACACCAGCTTAGTATGCATGCCAAGTTTCGAGTGTCTATGCTTCATGAATTTGGTGCTATGCCTCTGATGGACAGACCGACAGACACACAAACACACACACACAATTTTATTATTATGAATTAATGTTTCTGAGTGTGTTTGAACTTGTGAACCACCCTAGAAATCTGCATTGAACGTCTGTATGTAAATTCATTCATTCAATAAATTAATAAATCCCCATCTGAACTGGGCCAGCTAGGGGCAAATTCGCCACCTCCCTAAGAACAAGAATGAGATGGAAGGGCAGTCTAGGTTGAGCTGTCCTTTACCTGGAGGAAGCCTGGCTGTCTACATAGGGCAAACTCCTGGGATATTGGCAAGCATTTGCAAACATTGTTTTAAAATGCATTGGTCTCTTCTTCCAAGAACCCTTGCCCAAGCCCTAGCCCATCCCCTGTTAAATTCTATTTCCTCTCAGCCTTCTCATACATTGATCCTATGCTTAAGATTTGGTGTCCTACCTAGTTTGAGGATCTCCACACTTGAGTAAAACAAGTACAGTAAGATGTTCTCTGATCAACTTCTTTCCTGCCTGTGGGTTGAAGGGAGGACAACCGTATCTATGGCGAAAAGGACCTCCTTAGCTGATCCTTTCTCACCAGACATCAATCTGTAAGTATAGTTATGTGCATTCATTATGCCCTGTACAGGCAGCTACTACTGAGCATGTGTGATGCACGTTCCATCTCTTTTCCTCGAATAACATGGGATCTGGGACATGGCAACAGCAAAAGGACACAATGGCCTGGTTCAGACAACACACTAAACCATGCTGCTTAACCACAAGGGAATGCATTCCCTTAACCATTTTGCGGTTAAGCAGCATGGTTTAGCGTGTTGTCTGAACCAGACCAATGGGTTTTCAAAAATGAAATGAAAGGCAGACCTTGGAGGGTCTTCTTCCTGTTGGACATGATTGATGAAGGGGAGATGGCTGAGAATTTTATTTGGTCTGCCAACCTAAATGACTTGACCCTCCTAAACTACATGGCTTTTGATAACTGGGGCCTTGTATTTTGATTTTATTTATTTATTTATTTATTTATTTATTACATTTCTATACCGCCCAACAGCCGGAGCTCTCTGGGCGGTTCACAAAAATTAAAAACATTCAAAGTATAAAACAACAGTATAAAACCATAATATAAAATACAACATAAAAGCTCAACCAGATAAAAACAGCAGCAATGCAAAATTACAACTTTAAAACACCAAGTTAAAAAATAAAATGGTCTTCACCTGACGTCTAAAGGCATATAATGTAGGTGCCAAGCAAACCTCCTTAGGGAGTTCATTCCACAGCTGGGGTGCCACAGCAGAGGAGGCCCTCCTCCTGGTAGCCACCTGCCTCACTTCCTTTGGCAGGGGCTCATGGAGAAGGACCCCTGAGGATGACCTTAGGGTCTGGGCAGGTACATATGGGAGGAGGCGTTCCTTCAGATAGCCTGGCCCCAAGCCGTTTAGGGCTTTAAATGTTAATACCAGCACTAGTCTCTGCACTTTCCCAGCCCAAGAGCAATGTTATCAAGCAAACAAGGCAGGCCTACGCAAACATAAGGCCAGAAGGCCAATTGCACTAAAGGTGGTAAGACTAGCAACATTTCTTATTGGCATTTCACACATCCCTACAGGAAAAGTAATTTCTCTAGCACTCACTCACTCTCGGCTCAGCTTTCCACTGGGGATTCATAGATCTGTAGTCCCAGTCCTCAGCAGGAAAAGATGCCCTGGTTGGGTCTGCAGGGCCTACTGCCTCTTCCTTTCCATGCCCCAAGGTCTCTTGCAAGGCCCTTGGGCAAGGGAAGCAGAGGAGGTGATAGCTGGCAGCTTACAGGAATGATGTCAGCAGTTCCCCTGCTTGCTTCTATCTGCTTGGGAATATTCAGACAAAGAATTCCCTTTTCTGATCAACCCCCCTCGATGTTCGTGATATCTCAACTCTTGCGGTGACTCTTGATCCTTTCAAGAGACGGTCATTCACACAAAGTACAATTGTTACCGGCTGTGTTTTTTGATAGAGAAAATTGCTTGGAGCTAAACTGGACAGTTGTCGATTTGTTGCTAAAAATTAGCAATGTTAATGCATGATAAGAATGCATTGTGTCTTTTTTTGTACAAGATACATTTGGGAAATTTGATTTATAAATGATACTTAATGCCCCCCATCTCTCTCTCTCTCTCTCTCTCTCTCTCTCTCTCTCTCTCTCTCTTATTAAGTGTTGCCTATCTAAGGGTTTTGAATTATGGCCAGTCAAATAAACACAGCAGGCAATTAGAAACATAGCTAAAATTGGAATTAGCCAGAGCACAGACCATCAATTTATGAGTTTCTGTATACAAATGTGGCCTAGTTGAAGAGGAGAGAGAGACAGAGAGAGAGAAAAAAACCTTCCCAGGATAAGAATTGACCTTGTATTAATTAAAAGAAGAAAGTTGTAATTTGGTTCTGACAGAAGCAAAAGGACAGCGCCTTTGATTGTTTTACCCAAGAACAGAAGAAGTGCCCTGCTGGATCAAACTGAGGGTCGATCTAGTCCAGCATTCTGTTCACCCAGTGGCAAACAGACATCAAACAGGGTGCAACAAAGCAGGACACAGTACTTATGTTGACTTGTTTTACTGTTTCCTTATAGAATGTAGCAGACAGTCCCACCCAATCTTTCAGAGCTCATGGAATTATCCCTCAGGAGCATCAGGTTATTGTGGGGTCTGAATAACTAACCACAACAAATGCTCTTAAAATGTATAGGTTTGTATTTGCACCAGTTTCATTCTACTAGCGTCAAGCTTGAACCGATTGCACAAAACCCATTTTTACTTTTGCGCAAATGTCAAATCCAATACTTTGATTCTATTTCCATTTTACCCTGGAAGAAAAGGGGGTTGGTGTGACATTTTCTGAGTTTCAGATATGTTATTTAATTATTTATTTATTTGTTCGATTGAAAACACCACAATCCTTTGTAGTGGGACAGAGAGAGAGAGACTCATTTACAGCCATGCTGGTTCATGCTGACCAGGTTGGAAGCCAGGGCAGGACCTACTCTACTGCCACAGGTTCCCCACCCCAGGTTAGAGTGTTGAACTTCAACCAGGGAAGGCTATAGTCAGATCCCCACTCAGTCACCAAGCTCCCCTAAAGCCTTTCTACATGAGGCTTTTATTGTGCACTTCTGTTTGCTCACTCATGGTAGTTTGCTAGTTCTTTTACATGACATTGTCATCCTCCAGGGCCTCTCCCGCTCTTTGCAACCGTTTCCTCAGCTTTCTTTAGATCAAGGAAAGTGTGGTATATAGATAGGCAGACAAAGGAAACCGCCAGGGGGGAAAGCACACGTCAAGGAGCCGATCAAAGAAACTGGAAAGAGACACTTCGGTAAAACTGAGTGTTGAAAAGCCTCATGCAGAGAAGCCTCTAGTGATATTACCTACTCTGCTCAATATCTTTTAGCTTCACCCTCCTCACAACATTGTTGGGAGCATAGAAGGACTACATGTATGCCTTTCTCAATTCACTGGGAAAAGAGAGGAATAAAAATGTAACGACATTAATTAATAAAGAGGGCAGCCTTTATAGAGGATGGGAGGACCCATAGCAGCCTTGATAGCAACACACAGGTCTGTCAGTGTTCCCCTTCGTTTTCATACACCTTGTGCTGTACAACAAAATTATGAAGCTTCAAAGAGTGGGAGGGGGAAATTATTTTGCACGACACCTACTTATTTTTATTATCCTCACTTAACACAGTAATGAAGTTTTTATAATGTTTTTGCCTTTTTTTTCTGCATATGGTTTTGTCTGAGGGTTTTTAAATCACTCAAGCCAGCTAGTAAATACCAAGACTCACGATAAAATTAACTGATCATGTATATATTATTTTTCTTGATTAAATTTCCCCAGATTAATTTTCTGCTTATTTGCAACTTTATTGTCATATTCATATTCATTCCAATCCCTCTGACCAGTTGGTGCAAAGCATTTATATCAATATCGCAGACAAGATGGAGTACCAGATTAATCCAAATACCCAGACAACATTTGCCGGATGGAGGCTAATTTATCTTTTATCGACAAAAATCAGAGGTACTTAAGCAATAAGCATGCAGGACATTAGCCATCGTTTTGCGAAGTCACACGCTTATTGAGAAGGATCGTCTTGATATGGCCAACTTTCCTAAAATGAATTTCCTGACACAATTGGAAACATACTTTTTTAAAATAATAAATCCAGCCTATTCAAAATTCATTTATCTAAAATATCAAATGATAAATAGGAGTAAATATATCAGTGAAGATATATTTAAGACTCCCAGCATCCTATTCTTCCAAATGATTGGACATATCTTGCACAGATCACCCTTTGCCTCCCATGAAATGAAAGGGTCTGGATAAGAAAGAGCCAGAATGGAGAATGATGGGCACCTGGAGCCGTGGGAGCTCCTTAGAGCCTTGGTAGTGTGGGAAGAGTTTGAAGCACAATTCGTTCCCAAACAAACATTGGCGCAGTTTCTAGGATGGTGAATTATACATTGAGAACAAGGAGGAGGAGGTTACCAGAAGAGGGGACAAAAGACTGTGCAGATTGGCATTAAATTAGGATGTGATGATTTGTATTTATAGATGCACTCAGCAGAGGCTGGTCGCTTCAAATGTACTGAAACAGAGCCACCGCGATATCTTGAAATTGTTGCCTGGGTCTCAGGGGGGACACCACATTTCCTGGTCATGGTGGTGATAGAGGCATGGTGGAAGCGATGGGGTGATGCAACAGCAGTGTGGCAGTGGCATGTGAGCAGGTAAGTCCCAGTGGCAGCAGCTCTGGGTTGTGGGTGAGGGGGGCAAGGGAGGGAGCATGGAGTCAGGAGTCCAATGGACTCCTGCCCAGTCTTGCTTCCAGCTTTCCTGGGTGCTGGTTGTGCTGCTGGCACTCAGGGACTCGCAAGGCCGAGTCGCCTCAGGGGGCCTGAATCTCACCTCGGCTTTGGCACTGAGGCGAGACGAGGTGGGCAAACTCCGAAGCACCCCGAGGCTAATTGGGGCTGTTTCGGGGGCTCCGAAATGGCCTTTAAGGTGAATTGAGGGGCATTCACGGACCTAATGGCTACCCTCCTGGAGACATGACACTGTTCTAGGAAGAGCTTCTAAGGTTTTCAAACTACACATACAGTCCTGAGGGAAATTCCTGATCTGAAGACACAGATTGCAATGAAAGGAAATCTTCCATTGCCTCCAATGGGGGATTTCCCCCCAAAACAAATATTAGTTTCGAGGGAGGGATTTTCCTTGGTGGCCATATGTCCTACTTTACATAGAACAGTTAGGCAGGTGCCAATCTTGTATTTCTTCCTGCACCTCCTGAAAAGGTTGTTCCAGGAAGCTTTCCCTCAATCACCAGCCACAGTTTTATTTATACCTTGTTTCTTTTAAAAATGTATTTTAATGCTTTTTATTCTTTTATTCTATTGTTCACAGCTCCAAACTTCGTAATAAATGAATAAATAAATAAATAAACTAGTTTGGCCCTACCATTACCTTCACAGCCAGGGTATGAACATGCCATGCAACAGCAATGATGCAGAATCCATATAAGAGAACCAGGATGTAACATTCTTACATGGGAGGTGCTGACATCATGTGGTGACTGGGTTATGTATGCACCAGCCAGCATGGTCAGAATTTTGTCATCAACTTGTCAATGGGGTGCAAAGGTATGGTGAAATTGTATTAGTAGATAACTACAATGTTAGTCCCCTTAAATGCCCTGCAGTTTAGTCTATATTTTAACAAAGGGAAACAGGGGTGGAATACCGCACAAATATAGTTACCCGTATTTCAACATCGTTTTAGTGGAACCTGACGAATATGGCATTCTGTTCAGATTGTAATAAATGTGACCTTGCTAAATGTTGAATCTTACTTTTGCAGCTTATGAACCCCTAAGTTAGCAAGGTGAAAGTCCATGTTAGAGGATTCTGATGAGCCTTAACACAGAGGGAGCCCCATATTCATACCCACCTCCAAGTCTGCAATTGATCATAAGCCTGGACACCAGGATGTAGCAATCCCAATAGCTTTCTTGTACTGGATATCTATCCCTTCAATAAAAATAAAATATGGACAACAATAATCAGATTTTACTGATTCTTTTTAAGATCCTTGGAGGGAAGATACCAAGTATGAATCTATAGCTTTATTGAGAGCATACTTCTTCTGCCCACAGGGGGCAATTAAATGTTGGCTCAAGGATGTTGCACACCCACAAAAGCTGTTTTACATTTTCCAAAATTAAATTCTATTTACCAAATTATGAGATGAAATTAGATCTATTTATACAATAAATAGTCTCAATTTTGTGGAAATCTGCAACTGTCATCATATTCTTTTCATGCACATGCCTACAGTCACACCCACTTGCTGATCTTTATTTTTGGGAAACAAAATTGAAGAATTAAGGCCGTCAGTACATGATAGAATTCCTTCACTCTTCTTTCTTACAAAAATAAAGTTACCAAAATTTAGAGAGGTTACTCTGAAATGCTGTGTTAGAAGAATGTAGTGGTGATTTACACAACCGGTCACTAGGCTCACAGCTCTGGGTATTGGGGAGAGCATTGTAGCACAGGTAATTCAAATATTTTCATTTGCAGGCCAGATACTAGAACTGATAGATAGACTCTACACAAGACTTGGAACACAGTAATACTATAGTGGCAAGCAGGAGCCCCTGAACCAAGTAATAGAACTTTGTCTATCTGTATCTCTCTCTATTTCTGTCTCCTCTCTGGCTGTCTCTTTCCCTCTATCACTCACACACACACACACACACACAAACACACACACACACAAACCATAAGGTAGACTGGAGAATCTGTTGGCCTTCTTCTTTCTAGGATATGGTTATGCTGTTCTGCATGGGGCTGCCCTCCCTCAGAAGGATAAGAACATTAGAAGATCCTTGCTGAATGAGATCAAAGGCCCATCTAGTCCAGTGTTCCGTTCACACAATGGTCAACCACGTGCCTGTGGAAGCCCACAAGTAGGACACAAGTGCAAAAACACAACCCTGCTCATGTTTGCGAGCAACTGACATATATTAGAGACACACTGCTTCTGATACGGGACTTGGTATAAGTATGACTAGATATGGGACTTACATAGAATCATAGAATCATAGAATAGCAGAGTTGGAAGGGGCCTACAAGGCCATCGAGTCCAACCCCCTGCTCAATGCAGGAATCCACCCTAAAGCATCCCTGACAGATGGTTGTCCAGCTGCCTCTTGAATGCCTCTAGTGTGGGAGAGCCCACAACCTCCCTAGGTAGCTGATTCCATTGTCGCACTGCTCTAACAGTCAGGAAGTTTTTTCTGATGTCCAGCTGGAATCTGGCTTCCTTTAACTTGAGCCCGTTATTCCGTGTCCTGCACTCTGGGAGGATTGAGAAGAGATCCTGGCCGTCCTCTGTGTGACAACCTTTTAAGTATTTGAAGACTGCTATCATGTCTCCCCTCAATCTTCTCTTCTCCAGGCTAAACATGCCCAGTTCTTTCAGTCTCTCTTCATAGGGCTTTGTTTCTAGACCTCTGATCATCCTGGTTGCCCTCTTCTGAACACGCTCCAGCTTGTCTGCGTCCTTCTTGAATTGTGGAGCCCAGAACTGGACGCAATACTCTAGATGAGGCCTAACCAGGGCCGAATAGAGAGGGACCAGTACCTCACGTGATTTGGAAGCTATACTTCTATTAATGCAGCCCAAAATAGCATTTGCCTTTCTTGCAGCCATATCGCACTGTTGGCTCATATTCAGCTTGTGATCTACAACAATTCCAAGATCTTTCTCGTTTGTAGTATTGCTGAGCCAAGTGTCCCCCATCTTGTAACTGTGCATTTGGTTTCTATTCCCTAAATGTAGAACTTGGCATTTATCCCTATTAAATTTGACTAGCAGCCATTGATAGCAATATCCCCCATGAAATTGCCTAATCACCCTTTAAAGCCATCCAAGATGGGGGCCATCACTACTGGATCAAGTGTGCAGCTTGGGGGTGTTCTTGGAACCAGTGCTACTCATGGATGGTCAGGTGGCTTTGTTAGCCAGGAGTGCCTTTGCCCAGCTTTAACTTCTGTGCCAGCTGCTTCCTTGCTTAGGGATAGTGTGGAGGTTATCTATGAATTCTAATACCTGGCCCTTGTTCTTAGTTTTTAGAAATTGCATTTTATTCTTTTTCTGGTTTTGTTGTAAATTGTCTTGAGCATTTAATGAGTGGAGAATTGATTTAAAAACGCATTAATTAAACAAACAAGACTAGAAGTGACTTAGGCTTGAAATCCTATATTCACTTACTGGGAAGTAAGTCCCATTAAACTTAATAAGACTTACTTCAGAGTAGACATTCATAGGGCAACACTGTATTTTTCCCATGCTTTTGTTCCACTGTTCATCCAAATGCGAGCTGCAAAGTATGCCAGCTCAGTGGAACTGTATAAATCCCAGCATTTAACTCTGTGAAATCCATAGTTAAGTCACAAGTGACTTGGTCAAGATAGCAACTCCTTTGAAAAACGTCCTTCTTATTTACTTTCCATAAACCAGCAAGTACTCAAAGGTCTTTGGTGCCAATAGAAGAAAGAATCACAATCAGTTTCATTTCCTTGGAACGGCTCAATAATCTTTGTTGCTTCGCTTTAGCAACACAGACTGAGAAAGAAGCAGTGTGAGTTTCCTCACTTGCTAACAGTTTATCTAACTTAGTCACGAAGGCCATTCTGCTCAGTGAACAACAGGGCACTTTTGGTATGCAAAACACCCGCCTTCTTACTTCCCACATAATTCAGGCTGCAATAAATGGATCTGACCCTGGCTATAGCAAAGGAAGCAGCTCCCATTGTTTTGCGGCCTTATCTTCTTCAGCAGGTGTCACATGAAACGGAATGAGCTTGCTAATATATATTCATGTTCGCGTTGATAACTTTGACAGGCGGGGTAAATAGAATCACTGGGACTTCGTTCACATTTGAAACAATGATACAGAACACATCACAGTTGTTGAACAGAACTTTTGAAAGTTGTAATTCAACTCTGACATCCTACTTCATAGAACTGCTTTTTTGATTATACATTTAGGGATCTTGTAGTTCGCATTGAATAATTAGATTTCAGATTGGTAGCCTTTTTTTTCTTTCTTTCTCCACTATGGATGCAAAGACATGAGGCCGATTATATGTCTGCTCACTTTCTAACTCAATCTTGGCCTAGACTTCGATCCTAGGAATATTAGCAGACCTGAGGTTAGTCATCTCCAAGGAAGAGTTGGTAAAAGATCAGCTGTTAAATTGGTGAGAAAATAAAAACCCTAGAGATCCATCACAGCAGGCTATATGATGATAAAAACTCCCAGTGATTGGCTGTTCCTGAACCAGATTGGGATTAATCTAGTACTATATCTACTGACTCAGCCTCACTCCTTGCCTGTGGAATAGTTCAAGTTCCTGATCTGATCCACCTGTTTCCTTGGACCTTCCAGTGCAAATCCCTTCAGTTCTTAACACTTAATATCTGTGACCATCCTTCTGCCTGCTTCCTTAGTCTGACAGCCAGCTCTTCCTGATCTCTGGATAGACAATGTGACTTTGAGCATGGTTTGTCTCTAAGTACTACATGTTAAGTCTGTCTCTCATTTGGATTGTCATGCCACCTTTTGCATTCATGAACCTCTTAATTAAACCAAAGACAGAAGACATCCCATACTAAAGTCCAGCATCATCTCAGATCTAGTTAGATCACTCTTCTATAGCCACAAATGCCCTCTAGGTGGTTCTTCTGTACTTGATAAATTGTCAATAAGGAACCGAAGGGGTTACCACCCCTTTGCTATCAGGTACAATTTGAAAAATAAATCTTCATTTGTTCTTCAAGATTAACATTCTAATAATAACAAATGACTGTAGTCTCTCTAAGGCAGGATCTATACTACTGCTTTAAAGGGTTTAAAACAGTAGTGACAACTGTTGGGGCCCAGGACACACTTCACGTACAGATTTCAAACCATTTTCAAAGGCCCTGTTCAGAAGACACCTTAAACCATGGTAGTTAAGGCTTTTTTTGCTAACAAAAAACCCTTAACCACTGTGGTTTATGGTGTCTTCTGAACAGGGCCAATGTGTTATATCCTGCTTGATGTAGATCTGGCCTAGTTGGGATTAAGTGTGAAAATGTGACAGCTGCAAAACTTTTAATTAAATCAAGGATAGAAGACATTCCACACTAAAGTTTAACAAGGCAGATAGTCATGAACAGTGGTCCTGCATTTGTGACTCAGGTCTTGTAAAGCATATGAACTACTACTACTTTTGGGGGGTCATTTTTCCCTGTGTGTAAATGGTGATTGTAGATTTTGGGAAACAAGTGTAACATCTACAACTATAAATGGTACATTTAACAGGAGGTATTGATTCTGCTGTTCAATGTAACATGGCACTTTTAAAAAAGAGTGGTTCAGTTAGTAAGCTGTAAAAGCTAAATTCTCCAGAATTATTGCCTAAGGAATATTTAATATGTATACTGTAAATTTCGTTCTTGTTTTGCTAAGCAGCAAATAGTAGATAAATTGTGTTTTAACTTATATAAGCTTGTGCTTGATGTTAACTTTGATTGTGCAATAGCTTTAAAACCATTATCTTTACTAAACATTTTTAAAATATATATTTTAGTACCTTTATGTGGAACTTAATTTATTAATACACGACAGTTGTCATTTTGTCCAAATAGCTCCCCCCCCCCCACCGGCAAGGGGACTCACAATTAAAACCTTAAAACAATTTAAAATGTTAAAACCATAATGGTAGAAATAACAGCAAGAGAAAATCTTAAAAACAGAATGCTAGGTTAATATATTTAAAATACCAAAAAGTCACATGGAACAAAAAGCTTATTTAAAACTAAACAAAAAAGGACCTGTCTAACTTCTTTAGGGAGAGATTTCTAGTGCTGTCCTGTCACAGAGATGTCCCTATCCTGAGTTCCCCACACTGTAACCTCTCTTGGTGGTGGGACATCCAGAAGAGACACTGAAGAAGACCTTAGACTATGGGCAGGTTGATACGAGATATCCGGTCCCCAAGCCATTTAGGGCTTCTTTATATGTGGCACCAGCACTTTGAATTGTGCTGAGAAACAAATTGGAAGTCAGTGCAGTTGATGCAAAGTTGATGCTGTTTGGTCAACAAAGCAGGTGCTGGAAAGTAATCTGGCTACCATATTTTGCACCAGCTTCAGTTTCTGAACACTCTTCAAGGGCAAATGCACACAGAGTGTACTGCAGTAATCTAAATGGGGTTGGGGGAATAAAGGCATGGATCACTGTACAATACAATATTTTCCTTTAAGCCATGGGAAATGGCTGAGGCATTAATAAGATGAACAGAATTGAACTCAGATAACTCCTTTCTTCTAAATGCCCTACTCATTCACTGAACCTAGTTCTGCTCGGCTGATTTTGCTCTTTGCCGTCACTTAGTGCAATATCATAGATGGTGAAACTATCTTTGATATTACACTAAGTGAAGGCAAAGAGCAGCCCAATTTTATGCATGTCTATTTAGAAGTTAGCCCAACTTTATTCAATGGGGCTTTCTTCCTACTATATAGTGATAGTAATGGTAATAATAGTAGATAGTGTGAAAAATATTCCATTAAGTGTCCTCTTCACTGTTGCCAGAGCAAATGACTAAATTATTCTGAATTTTCCAAGAATGATCCTTTAAATTTCAAAAGAAACCAATACTCTAATTAGATTTGCCTGTTTCCACTCTTAATAAGATCACTTATAATTCCTTATTTGCATCCATTTAAACTGATTAGTCTGTAACCAACCACACTTTTATAATCTTTGTTATCCATTTAAAATAAATACGTTATTTTCTTATTATGGAAGATGATATTTCATCCAAAATGCAAAAAAATATATAATATAAAGCATTAATTATGCTGAAACTCAGACAAAGCTAATAATGGTGAAGTCTGGTATTTCTTAATTAAACATGTGCCCATTCTTAATACAATCTACTCTGAAATCAAATGTGTTGTTTGCTCATAGTAACCTAGCAAGAAAAATATCCCAGAGAAGATAACATTGTTATGCCTTTGCATATTACTTTTCATTTGAGAAGAAAATATAATAAATGAACAGAGTTTTTTTAAAAAAATCATAAGGTACAGATAACAAAATAATAAAAGAGATAAACCTGTGGTGACTGGTTTCTAATATATATATATATTGTGAAGTTCAGGAGGTCTATCCATCAACTACTTCTCATGTTGACTTTATTTATGGTGATGAATGGATGTCAATGGTTTCATTCAGCTGGATTCAGGTTCTCCTGAATACTCATAGAATTCCACCTCTGACAACTATAAGAATTTCCCCATTTACTTCAATGAAATGAGGAGATCTACATTCAGAAGTCTTCCTCCATTAAAATTGAATACTTACACCTCCTTGTGATGGTGGTCCAGTTCAGCATCAGGGCTAATGTACTTTTTCATCCCTTTTAGAGACATGTCAGGACAACTAGAGGGATTTGGATCTATTAGATCCAAGGTCTCCTCCAATTGGCCCTGACGTGTTCCTTCTGTTCCTGTACCAATGTCAGAATAGTGACTGCAGAAGAATGATGGGAGAAGAACTTCCTGTTGCTGCAATGAGGAGACCTCCAATAGTGGACCTTCTTCTCCTGCAAAGTTCTCTCTCCACAGACAGAGAAGCAGGTTGGCTAGGGTAACCATATGAAAAGGAGGACAGGGCTCCTGTATCTTTAACAGTTGCATAGAAAAGGGAATTTCAGCAGGTGTCATTTGTATATATGGAGAACCTGGTGAAATTCCCTCTTCATCACCATAGTTAAAGGTGCAGGAGTGACCAGATTTAAAAGAGGGCAGGGCACCTGCAGCTTTAACTGTTGTGATGAAGAGGAAATTTCACCAGGTTCCCCATATATACAAATGACACCTGCTGACATTTCCTTTTCAATACAAAAATACAGGAGCCCTGTCCTCCTTTTCATATGGTCAGCCTAAGGTTGGCAACATACAATGGGCCCTCAGTTGCCCTCTCCATAACCTTAGGTTTGCTCCCTAAGTTACAAATTATTAAATAATTTAAAAAGCTTAAAGACTTTTTTAAAAAAGTTCATATACAATATTTCATTTATTTATTTATTTATTTATTTATAATACTTTTATGCCGCTTAATATATCAAAATCCCTAAGTGGTTTACATTAAAATACAACATGACACAATAAACATAATAAATAATGAAAACAGTGAATAACAATAAAACAGGGTGGTAATATAGTCTTACTCATCAGCCAAAATCTGCTGAGGTTTTTTAAAAACAACAACAACAAACATATCTCTGTGCAGGAGCACATATTTGTCACTGTTGCTATCCCCCCATGTGTTGCTGTGTATCGACTAATTAAAAAAAATTCCTGTGTCCCATACCCATCTACCTAGCCCCGCCCACTTCTACCGATACACATGTGGAACTGCCGTAACAGGTCACATGTGCTCCCACAATGGCATTCCTGTCATTGTGGGAAATGTTGCTCACATGTACCCCATGAGTGCCAATTGTGAAAGTGGGAAAACTCACAATCACCCCTCCTCCATTGCAAAAGGGCTGCAGGTGTAGATTAGGCCTTGGTCTCAAATTGTTTAGGGCTTTGTATGCAACAAATTCTTGAAAATGGCTCAGCAGCTAATAGGCACTTCTTTTATCACAGATATAAAATATGTATATCAAGGTGCTCCACTAAGCATCCTTGCTGCTGTGTTCCACATTAGTTGCAACCTCTAAACAAGGGCAGCCCAGTCTGGAGTGCATTATAATAGTTTAACCATGATGTTACCAGTGCATGGATCATAGTGGTTAGACTACCTATATCTAGGCATGGGCATAATTGGTGTACCACTCAAAGCTGGTAATGGGTGCTCCAAGCTGCTAAGGTTGCCTGGGCCCATAATGATGAAGATGAATCTACAAGCACCCTCACACGATGTACTTGCTCCTTCAGAGAGACTGCAAGACCATCCAAAACAGGTAAAAGCCACACAGAGAGGTTCAGCCATGGGGTGGTATAGAAATGAATTATTATTATTATTATTATTATTATTATTATTATTATTATTATTACAGTTCCCGGACCTGGGAACCATCCACCCATAGGGGATTTATCTTGTCATGATTCAGCTTCGTATAGTCCACATTATTGCTCATTTCAGCAAGAATGCATTCATTTATTAGATGTAAATTATTGTATCATTTTAAAAGGCCTTCAAGAGGCAGCTGGACAACCATCTGTCAGGGATGCTTTAGGGTGGATTCCTGCATTGAGCAGGGGGTTGGACTCGATGGCCTTGTAGGCCCCTTCTAATTCTGCTATTCTATGATTCTATGAAAAGATCCATATCAAGATTCAAACAGATTTCAACCTTGAGGACTTCTTCAGTGACTAGTTGTGCATCACAGATCTTCTCAGGCAGAGATGTTTCCTTCAAAATAGCCCAAATCTTCAAAAATCCTACAATGTTCTTCAAAACATTGGGGGAGCTCATGATCTTTCAGCCAAGTTACTTAACTACGTCTCTTCATTTTCACATTCCCGTTTAATTTATCAGCTAAATTTTGTTAAATGCAAAAGCAATTTAATTGCAAATGTCCCTTTCCCCAGCTACACTTAGTTCTAGTTTAGTAGGCTAGCTGCGGAGTGGAGTAGTGGTGGTGGGAAGAAAAAAAGGGCTGGGGAGTACGAGACGAGGAAAGGTGTACAATTTCCTGTTCTGTCACCAATCTTCCACTCAAAGGCGTCTTCCAGCAGCTTCATTAGCATTATGAAGAAATTCTTTCTTTCCCTCAAAATTAGGGGTGTGCACAGACCCCCCGCTCCGCTTCACTTGCAGATCCGCCATTTTCCGGATCGGGCCGCTCCGCCCCGCCCCCGCTCCGCCCACTTCCGCTCCGCTCCGCCCGGAGATCCGGATCCGGATCCGGAGCTCCGTTTCCCCCCCCCCATAGGCTTGCATTGAAAGCTAAAAAAGTATACAACTTTTTTTCTGTTCAAGTTAGAAACCTCATGTTTGGCACCATGACACCTCATGGGGATATACACACGCATGCCAAGTTTCAAAGCAATCCCATCATCCCCTGATTTTTGGCGAATTTTTGAAAATCGGGCACCCCACACACACCATCCCTGCGAGGTGGGCAGGGGAGGAGGGAGGGAAGGCAGGCAGGCATGCAGCTGGCATTTCTGGGGGCATAAGGAAGTGAGCCAAGGATAAGCCAGTAATGCATAGAAAATGGAATAAATCAATCAATAAACAAAGGAGGGGTGGAATTAAAAGCAGCAGTGTTGCTCAATAAACAACAAGAAGAACTTTTTTTAAAAGGCTATATCTGTCTTTTACCAGCAATAGGGGGACGTGCCTGGGGGAGGGGGAAGTAGCTGCCAGTTCAAGACACTGACAGCCACAGCTCTGAGAAGAAGTAAAACGCTCACTTCGACTCAGAACAGGCATTGCTCCACCACTGAAAAGTGACCATTCACTTCAACTCATGATAGGCATTGCTCCACCGTTTTACTCTCTTTGGAAGGCTCTAATGGCCTTCCAGTGCAGGAGAGAGTGGGGGCACGTCCACGATGAGATGCCCTAGGGGAGCTCATCCCCTTGCACCACATCGATTCAGTTGTTCCCCAAGGTTAGGGTGGGGAGCAGTGCTGTGTTTCTATCTCTTATTCTTGGCTTAGTATATGATTTCAGGTTGTGTTTGTGCATTTGGTGGGGCTACTGTGTTAAAAAACACGGGGAAAAGCCCGTTCAGATGAAGAAAGAGAAGTTTCCCAGAATCCCAAGTTACCTGTTTTGCCTATGCCCTCCTCCAACTTTGGGATCATCATGACCGGGAGCTGACTCTGCCCCTCAGCCCTTTGAAAAAGGTATTTTTCCCGCCGATTTTTTAAAAACGTCTAGCCCGCGACCCGTACGATGCAGAAAGTTGAGAGTGGTCTCAAAATGACCCCCATCCACGACTCTCTGTGCACAAGAATTTCCAGAACGATAGCTTAAACCCCCCCCAGTTATCCCCGATTCTTTCCCTCAATGCAATCCTATGGGCGAAAAGCCGAAAACGCAGTTTGAGCCGCGCGGTTGACCCGATTTTCACAAAAATATAGCCCGCGACCCGTACGATGCAGAAAGTTGAGAGTGGTCTCATAATGACCCCCATCCACGACTCTCTGTGCACAAGAATTTCCAGAACGATAGCTTAAACCTCCCCCCAGTTATCCCCGATTCTTTCCCTCAATGCAATCCTATGGGCGAAAAGCCGAAAACGCAGTTTGAGCCGCGCGGTTGACCCGATTTCCACAAAAATATAGCCCGCAACCCAGACAACGCAGAAAGTTGAGAGTGGTCTCAAAATGACCCCCATCCACGACTCTCTGTGCACAAGAATTTCCAGAATGATAGCTTCAAAAACAACGTAGTTATGCGCGATTATTTGCCGCAATGCAATCCTATGGCGAAATGTTTTCAAGATGGCGACCGGAGCGCTCCGCCTGAACTCGGAGCTCCGAAAAATGGGCGCTTCTCTTCGCCTTGCTTCTAGGGGGTCCGCGGTCCGCTCCTACTCCGCCTCTGGGTAAGGCGGAGCAGGCCAATCCGCTACTGCTTCTACGCTCCTAATCGGAGCGGAGCACATCCCTACTCAAAATATCTAGCTGGGCCTTAGGGCTGCAATCCTAAACATCCTAACCTGGTAGTAAAGTTCCAATGAATTCAGAGAAAGTAACTTTGGAGTAATCTACATAGTAATGGTTCCACACAAGGGTGAAGGGAAGGGCTGAAGAAATAAAAGGGAGACGCTATGTCTTGAATTCTAGGCAGGGTAAAGCAGGTTTTTGATGACTTACTGCGATGTATTCAAAATGCCAAAAGTCATGTGAATTTCATAAAATCCTGTGCTTCATCTAGAAAAGGCCTTCTGGGCCAGGCCTGTGGCTACACCATTGCTTTGAAAGAGTTCTGTTCATGCATATTTCTTCTTTCAGAAAAAGGATGGCATGACTGGGAAGATTTTTTTTATTATTATTATTTTTGCATCTGAGAATGTTTACAAATGGAAAAGTCTTGCCCACTTTAAAAGGCTACACTCTCTCTATGGGTCTGCAGTATTGTATGAGAATGAGACAGGATCTACACTACAGCTTTAAAATAGTTTATAACAGTTTTGACAACTGTTGGGATCCATGACACACTCCATATACAGTTTTCAAAACGTTTTATCTTTATTAACCACAGTGGTTAAGCCAGAAAGCTGGGATGTATTCAGAAGACACCTTAAACCACAGCTTTAACCATGGTGAATAAAGCAAAAAGCCTTATTCACCTTTGTTAAAGCCATGGTTTAAGGTGTCTTCTGAACGGGCCCATAGTATTTTACGGTGGCCTTCTCTTGATATGACTACTGCTGTTGTTGCTATTGCCATTATTGTTGATGCTGTTTTATTGTCGGCTCATTGTTGTTTTTGTTAATATTTTATTGGGGTTTATGTTTTCATTGCTTTTAGTATTTTAGATGTTTTTATGTGTTTTATTGCTGGAAGCTGCCTTGGGAGGACTTCTGACGTGAAATACAGAGAGAAAATGTTTAAAATAAATAAATCCATGCTAGGGCTTTAGGGCTATTCCGCACAGGGAGCTTCAGCTATTGGCAGTATAAAAATGCAATAAATAAATAAATCTGAACAGATGAGCCTCCACGGATATAGGAGGCCGCCCTGTTCAGACTGCTCCATGCATACAGGGCAAAAGATCTGACAGTGGAGTGGGGCAGGGCTGGAGCACTCCACTCCTCATGTATCCATTCACCATGGCAAGAAGAATGCCCGAAGAGGGGTAGTAATTCTGTACATACTAAAGGACTAAGTGTGCAATCCTATACATATCTACCCACAAGTAAGTCCCACTGAGTTCAGTGGGACATACTTCCAGTCATCTAGGTACAGGGTTGCACTCCATAGAAATAATTTCTCCTTTCTTCTAATTAAAGATGCTTACCATAGCTCTGTGCATGCAACACATCCAGTAGAGCATTGTGCAAATGGCTGAGTGGTTTGACCCTATAGCATTTCCAGAATGATCCTTGGTGGTGGTCCATTGCTCACTCATTTTTAGTACATTGCTGGCCTCTATTGGACAGAAATGTCAATGTATCACATTAGATGCTGTGTCCCTCAAAAGGGCATTTATTGGGAGAAAAGTCATGGGAATAAAAAAAAAATCAAAGGGAGGTCTTGGGGAGTCTGGCAAGTGGAGCTGGGTGTTTTACTCACTCTGCTACTGCAGTGTCTTTCCAGAAGAGGGAGCATCTGGTTTAATCTCTGCTGTGCCACCAATGCAGCTAACTACTACAGCTACAAATTCAGCATTTGCTAGATGACAAAAGAGACTCATCACCAGTACCTCCAGTATCAGAAGCAGTATGCCTATGTGAGGGTGCTGTTGCACCGCTGTAAATAGGCATACTGCGGGTTCTTTGTCAACAGGTGTTTGGCCATTGTGCAACCACAATACTGGACTAGGTAGACCCTTGGTCTGAACCACAATGACTCTTATGTTCTTACTATGTATGGATTAATCAGTCTATTTCAGGTCTGTTTCACTTTCTCATGTGTTCACCCATATGTCACTTCTGTCCTGTTGATGATGATTTTAAAAAATAAATTGATATAAATATCTAAATACACCTCATTTTGAAATGTCACATCTATTGATTCATGCTTTGAACCAAGAACAGCACTGGAACATTTGGGAAGGGCGAAGGCTGGTGGATAGCTAAATTCTGATCTGCACATTTGCATGGAAGATGTGGATCAAGTCAGTTTCTATCAGTATTTGCAATGATTGAATTCCTCAAGCTTCCCGATTTCATTCTGAAAGACTTGTTGCTCGAGGGAAAGAAGCAAAGCTATTCCTAGATTGCCCTCACCCACCTGTACATCTGTCTATTCAGTGCTTCCATTGCTGCCAGACTGACAGCCCCAACAACTGAGGGGCTACCCCTGTGGAAGCATTTTTTCATCACATATAGAATTAGCTTAACTAGTGTATCTGTTGCAGTGTTTGAACAAAACTATATTTCCCTGGATTTGTTTGGGGTGAGGAAAGTCATAGTGATCTATGAGAAATTACTTTCATTTTGGTTTGGACCAGAATTTACTGGGGTCACATCTCCTGGAACTGAATGCAGACCTGAACATAAACCATGATCAAAGTCCCCTACATGTCTGACTTGTGATGTGCTCTGTAGAACTAACATGACTTCAAAAAATGCATAGATTTGAAAAGAAAATGTGCATGGTCAAATGTGAACTTTTGAAAAATGCACACAAACCCACTTAAATAGATGGGAGAAAATGCATACATGTCAACAATGTGCATGATTTATGCACGAAAGAACATGCATGGAAATACAGATTTTTCATGCAAAAATTAAAAAGAAAAAACAGTTTGCAATCGGACATGGACAGAAGTTGGAATGAGCTTAGAGGAGGAATTCAGAGAACTCATGAACTTGAGTTTTGCTGATGTGCACATCCATAGAAAGCCAGCTTATAGGCTTAATGCTTTTTCAGTGTAGGTGCATTCAAAATTCTCCTCTTCCAAATGTTCTCCCAGGAATTGTGAGGTACTTGGTCTTGTTTCTGAAATAGACAGAATACGTAGGAATTCTCCATGGTTTCATTTCCACTTCATCCCAATTTTGTGTAGAGCACTGTGTGTGCACAGTTCGTTGTAGCTTCAACTATACATATGTACATTAGTATATTGGTAACACATTGCAAAAAAGTAATCTTGGTATCATCTTAGATATAGTTGTATCAATTTGCTATTTATGTGATATTTTACCAATGTGCAGGGTCACATCAAGACAATACTGCACAAAATAATCTTTGATACAATTATGTTTTATTACATCTAGATTGGGTTTGTGTGTGTTTTATCAATGCATACATATTTATGAATTACAAAGAGAAGGGAAGTATGAAAATGGAGTGGAATCACTGGAAACTGGCAATTATGCATGCTCCAATTCCAGACTTTACATTTTAGAAACTAGCCTAAATCCTATTCAAACATTTGCCTGAACATATGGGGGGCAGGCGGGCACACACAAGCCCCACCTCAACATCCCCACATGCACAGGCTCCTCTTCAGAAATTTATGCATTTAGTGTGAATGTTTGAAGAGGGTATCTAAGCATGTTTGGCTGAACTTGCTTAGAAGCCTAGGCATGATCAGGAACCCTGATAATGTGTGAAGACTTCTAACTGGAAAGCCTCGTCATAGCTTCACACAAAACATTCAAAGGTTTAAAAACAATATCCCACTGCTCAACAGATGCTGCTCCTGTAAAAATACTGAGGTGGAAACCGTATCACACATGTTACTGTCCTGTAGATTTTATCAAGGGGCTAGGAATGATCTTCTGAACCCCATTTTACAACCTTTTCCTGGTCACCTACCTGAATTCTTAATGTCCCTATTCCTTTGGAACACAGACAAATCAATCACTGAGCAAGTGGCCAAGTTGTTGAACTTGGCCATTTCTATTAGATCCTCTATGATTACTTGTCTTTTTAATAGCTATCTGTACGCTAAGTGTTTCTGTATGTAACTTTTGTTGGAATGGTCTATTGATTGCAATAAATTGTTGATTGATTGGTTTAAAAAGGAGCCCACACCCAGGGGGATGTTAGGGGCAGGCTTGTTTGCATGAACCCTCCCCCTTTACACTTTCAGAACTCATGTATTCCAGCTATTATCAACCAGTAATTCAGAAGGAACAGAATGCAGAGTAGAGTGAACCTCTCAGGGAATTAGGAACTAAGTTAAAAAGTCCCATAACCTGACTTTTCTGTTCAGCTTAGAGATAAGGGATATAGACCTGGTTTCATTTTTATAAAGATTAACCAAACTTCAATAGGCCAGGGCAGGATCTACACTACTGCTTATAACGGTTTATAATGGTTATGACAACTGTTCAGGCCCAGGACACATTACATATACTGTTTTCATAGCGTTTTTAAAGTGTTATATCCTGCTTGGTGTAGATCGGGCCCAGGTTTAAACCTCTTAAAAATTGAGTTTCAGTGCCAGAAAATTAGGATCAGGAAATTGACCACGTCTGGCCAGTTTGCTGATGCTTCAACTCAGTTTCCTGAGGTGAAAAAAGGCCCAGCACTATTGCACACAATTGATCCAAGTTTTGTTGTTGTTGTTGTTTTAAAACCCTTCTTGAAATCATTGTTAAACAAAAGGACAAATCTCCCCAACATTGTCTTTCCCTTCACGCTGTACCGCTACAGCAATGCTCTGGAGAAACTGTTAGCTTTTTGAAGTATTTTCCCTCCATATTTTTCCATATGGTTCTAGCCATGTACTCTTGCTAGGTGGTTGAGATAATGCAAGGATGGGAAGAAAGTAAACCTAAAGATGTTTTGGACTTCAACTCCCAGCATTCTTGACCATTGGCCATGCTGGCAGGCGTTTTAGGGAATTGAATTCCAAAAGATCTGGAGAACTATCTTCTGCTCACCCATGGGATAAGGTATATCGTGACCAGAGCCATAGCTAGACCTAAGGTTTATCCCAGGATCATCCCGGGTTCGTCCCTGCCTGAGCGCTGGATGCCCTGTGTGGCACTTAGATGAACAGATTTGACCCCAGGATAATCCTGGGATAAACCTTAGATCTAGCTACGGCCCAGGACTCCCAGCATTCTGCTGGTAAAATGGCGAGAATATTGTAGAAGATTATCAGGTTATATTGGCAGTGAGTGCTTTTGCTGTTTAGACGAAGTCTTAGAGAGGAGAAAATATATTAACAATTGGAGGAATGAGATGCTGGCCTTGGTGCAGGCTACATTTTTGTTCTCTAGATTTTGATCTATAGCTGCAACTTATGCAATTGTGGTGAGGCCAAACTGAAGTGGAACATGAAATTAAAAAGTGCTGAAACACCAATCAATCAGAGAGCAGGAGCAAATAAACACCCTCGACCCTCTTGCAGTCACCTTACATCAGCCTCTCTGTTGTAATTCAAAGCTCCACATCATTTTCTTCCTCCAAGGAAAAAAATGATTGCATCTCAAAAACATAAGAAGGGCAGCTGAATTATTGGAAAATCATTAGCTCATGATTTGTTTTGTTTAACACACTTGGTTTCAGGCATGGCTGCCTCTCATTGGCATTGTATCAGTTCCAATCAATGGCATGCAAATATTGCCCTATCTAGCATACACACATGCACATATTTATTTAAAAACAACAACAACACATCCACTGGGAGAACTAATGGCATAGAAGGAGGAAGGCAAGAAACTGGAGTGGTATCAAAAGGCACATTTACAAAGGAAATGCTCCAGAAGGACTTAAGCATCCAAGAATTTTCCATTACTACCAAATGTGAGGTGCAAAAACTGCTCCCTCGAGCCACATAGTCAGAAGCAATAAACCAAACCTGCAGACTTTTGCTCTCCTGGGTTCAGTCGTTCCTTTGAAAAGGGCATTTCAACATTCCTTGTTGAGCTAGACCTCAATGACTAATGAATTTCAAGATCCCATTCCCTTAAATTGTGGAGTGTCTCAACTCCCCAAACCTTTCCATATCTAGGTCTACACTGCATAAACACACACTTCTTTTAAAATGTTCAAATAGGAACAGTCAGAAAATGGCTGTGGCTCTCGATGGTCCGACATGGTTGTCACCCTCAGGTAGTGCTGGAAAACTCCTGTTTGACCCAGGTAGAACACCTGCTTTGCATGCAGAAAGTCCTCTGGTTTGATCTCTGGCATCTCCAGGTAGGGCAGGAAAAACTCCTGCCTGAAGCCCTTGGGAGCCACTGCCAGTCAGTGTCAACAATACTGGGCTAGATGGACCAATGGCCTGGCTCAGTATAAGGCAGCTTCCTATGTTCATATGACACTTTGGCTGCTGACCTATGGTATCCCACAGTGTTCAATCTTGTCCCCTTGGTATTGAACATAGATTCTACTTGAAACTGTTGAGAGAGGTTTGGAGGTTCAGTCTCATCCATATTCCAATGACATCCAGCTCCATTTCTCCTTTTCATCTCAACTGAAGGAGGCATTTAGTGCTCTGAATCAGTGTCTGCCATTGGATAAGGTTGAACAAAATGAAATTTAACAAGACTGAGGTGATCATGGTCAATAGGAAGTCAGATCAAGAAATAAGAGGTCAATTTGGGTTGGATGGATTATAACCTCCTTGAAGACCCAGGTTCATCATTTCAGACTTCTCCTGGATCCAACCTTGAGCCTCGATATCCAGGATCAGCCATGGCCAGAGCTTCCTTTGCACAGCTGAGCCAACTCCACCTGTTTCTTCAGAAATCTGATCTTAATGCATGCCTTAATTAATCTTGTCTGAACTACTGCAATACTCTCTACATGGGTGGCCTTTAAGGAGGGTTTGGAAATTTCAGGTGCTGCCGAATGCTGTAGCCAGACTATTGGCTGCAGCTGGTTATAGGAAGCATATTACCACATGTTACATGTTCTGGGGACAATTTAAAGTGCAGATTATGACCTATAAAGCACTAAAGAGTTTAGGATCTGGTTGAGTGTAGAGATCCTCCAAAGAGGCCCTTCTCTCAGTCCACCAATATTGGAAGCAGGCTTGGGACCTAAGAGACTTTCTTTTCAGTGGTTTTCTCCAAGCTTTGGAACACCCTTTCCATGGAGGCTCAAGGAACCCCCGCCTTGACCTCTTGCTTCTAAGCAAAGACTTCTTTATTTAGACAAGGGATTGTCACTTAGTGCTAAACAACATGCTTTGCATGCAGAAGGTCCCAGGTTCAATCCTGACATCCCCAGGTAGGGCTAGAAAAGGCTCTTGACTGAAATCCTGAAGAGCTGCTGCCAGTCAGTGTTAACACTATTGAGCTTCCTATGACAAACCTGTGAAAGTTATTGGCCTCTTTAATTTGTCTTTCCCCCCCCCCCGCTTAAGATATTTTAATTGTCTTATGCTTTATGTTTTGTTTTGTTCTCTAACTTTTGATAGTTTGCATTTTTCAATTGTTATTATTGGTCTTTTTTTTAAAAAAAACTGTCATCATTAGCTGCTTTGAATGTCCTGTGTAGAGAGATATGAATTGAAATAATAAATTAAATCATTAATAATAAACCTTGGGAAAATGGCTTTAATACTCACAAAACTAGGCCTACCAGATTTCATTCTGGGCCCAGCCCTAACTGCAGATTAAGGTTTCTGAGCATTGACAAATAGTTGGGAGTTAGCTAACATGGGTCTATGTATAACTTTCCTATTAATGTTGTAGTGTAGCAGTTAAGAGCAGAGGTTATGAGCTGGAAATCTCAAGGTCAGTTTCATTTCAGCTATGAACTGATTAGATGGTCTCAAGCAAGCCACTATCTTTCAGTATCAGCTTCACCATCAGTAATATGGAGATAATGATGATGATATAGCTTACAGAATTTTCATTATTGAGATAATGGATGTAAATCACTTCGATTGCTTAGGAAAAGATGCTCCAGAAACACTAAGGAGTTCAAGATTTTATATAGTATTATTGTTGTTATTATTATTCACTTCTAGCTCTGTTCTGTATTATGTTAAATCATACCAAGTTTCAGAAGCTACACAGGTTTAGAATTTCTCAACAGCATTGAACAATAAAAGCCAAGATCTGTTGTATGGCCTTAGCTAGACCTACCTGATAATTCAGGATGGAGGAGGGAAGATCTTGCATTGTGATTAAAGCGAAATCCCTCCTCCGTTTACACATTAGGCGCGATGACCTCAGGAAGAGAGGTGTCGCGCCCGTTTTTTATTTGTAAAGGAGAAGCAGCACACGAACGCTTGTGTGCTTAAGGTAGGGTTTTTTTTAATTTAACTTAATTTCCCTGATCCCCTCACCCTACCCCCGATGGGCACAGTGCTCCTGAGGAGCGCTGCACCCCATGCGCGGCTCCCGGCGAGTAATCACGTGGAGCTGGGTTAAACCACAGCAACGGGCCCAAAGTGGAGGGCTCTATCCCAGGGCAAGGGAGGGATGATCCCTTCCTGATCCCGGGATCCCCTATGCGTCATGTAGATGCACAGGGACGATCCCGGGGTTCGCCCTGTGATAAAGCCCGGTCTAGCTAAGGCCTATAAGAAAAAAATATTCAGAAAAGCATAATAGGTATATAAAAAGAAAGAACTATAAAACTGCATTGGAACTGCAGCTCAGATTCCATGTGGATGAACTGTGTGTGTTTCTCTTGAAGAATACAAAATCTGTAATCAGCTTGCTCATTCCAGAAAGCAAACAGTCTTTCTTCCACATTTGACTGATATTGTCACCAGAGTGGTGTGTGCAAAGCCAGGTCTACACCAAACAGGATATAATACTTTGAAAGTGTTTTAAAAATGGTATAGAATGTGTCATGGGCCCCAAACAGTTGTCAATGGCATTATAAACAATTATAAAGCAGTAATGTAGTTCCTGCCCAAGAAGCAATCTTTGAAACACACAGGACAAAAAAAAAATCCCCCCCCAAACCATCACATTATTTAAAAGGGAACACTTTTGAATATGAAACTGTATCATATCCACTCATAGCCAGGAAATATCTCCAGACAACAGGTTCTTTTGCTTAGAACTAATACATGTTGTTCCAAAGCAAGGGAAATACATGTTAGAATGTTGTTAACCTAATAGGAATTTTGCTATGGTCATTG
The DNA here is from genome assembly GCF_023053635.1 of Elgaria multicarinata webbii. Taxonomy (NCBI): domain Eukaryota; kingdom Metazoa; phylum Chordata; class Lepidosauria; order Squamata; family Anguidae; genus Elgaria; species Elgaria multicarinata. The sequence continues at coordinate 70,933,119 of NC_086172.1, read as the reverse complement.
ATTCAGGTGTTCTGACAGAAAATGTAAATGCATTTCAAAGACAACACACAGGTGAGATACCACTATCATTGAACAACAAAGAACAGACAGAACGCTCAATACAAGGTTGAAGTTACCAAGTTAATTATTATTTTTAATTCAATATGACTAGATAGATGTGACAGGAGAACTTTGCACCACCATGAATACACTTAGCACACAATTGTTAATACATAAGGGTGCAATCCTGTGCACATTTAGACAAAAAGAAAAAGAATATTCCTACAATTCCCAGCCAACATAGGACTTTTTTTCTGTCTAAATGTGCATAGAATTAGCTTAGATTTCCTCATTCCTACTCAAGAAAAGGAAAAAAAGAAATGTAGCTTTCAGATATAATGTTTTTCATGCAGTGGCTTATGATTATTAAAATTATATTTGTATCCCCCCTTTTTCCCAATACTGTGACTCAAGGCAGCTTTACCAAATTGTAACATATACAATTAAAACACATAAATAGAAATATACAAAATTATATCAAGTAGCCACATGGTGTTGTTTCTAATCAGCCACATTCAGTTTTCTGGCTTTGCCAACTAGCCTGCACAGTCCCTTTCTCAGATTCGAGTCTACTAGATGGCAATTTATTTCTGTGGACTTACTTACAATTGAGCTGTGCAATCAAACACTAACCTTACTTCAGCACATGATGAAGATTTTCTAAGATCACCAAAAACGTGTAAGTAGTCAGAGGTGGAAGTGCTGCAATGTTTCAGACTACCGGTTTCACACCATTAATCCCTGGCTAGATCGTTTTAAACTCTCTTATCCACAGGGACTGTCAATCAGCCCCAAAAGCAACCCTGAGAAAAAAAGTGTTCAAGACGAAATATAAGACAGATTTCCTACAGATGCTTTCCCTTCTTTTCCAGCAAGCAAAGCAAATCAGGATGAGGCGGCTCAAAAGCATAAGGCATTTTTCTGCCATCTGACTCGGCATCCACATCCAGGTACAATCCTAAAAATGTAAGTAAATGTCAGTCCTATTTGTTTCTCAATATCTCCCTTTTCCCATTAACTGTCACTCTGTGGAACTGTAATTGCATTTCCCTGCCCTCTTGGCCAATTCTTTAGCTTACAATTCAATACTGTAAATATATCACCTTCATCACCTTCCAATGTCTCCCTTTCAATCGAAACTCCAGGTGAGTGTGCGTGTCTATGATATGCATTTGGCCACCTTATTTTTCCATGTATGTGTCTGCCTGTAGTACCTGTTTGGCCTTTGTTCAGCATTTATTTATACATTTTTTCCTACTCTGGATGGATCAACTCTGTTAGAAAGCAGCTGTAGTCACCACTGAACTATGCAAGGGTATTTTTGAAGGATGGACAGAGGGGCGTAACACATCTACTGCAGCATAGCTATTTCAGTTCTTTCGGCACTGGAGGTCACAACATTTGAGAGGAGAAGAAGAAGAAAGAGGAGGAGGAGGAGGAGGAGGAGGAGGAGGTATCCACCGTCATGTTGCCATTTTAAAAGGCCCATACCACTCACAAGTTCTTTCTTTCATGCTGCAACCTTCCCAAGCACTGTACTTGTGTAAATCACTGTGACATTTTCTGTGGTGTAAAACTAGTGCTCTATTTTGGTTGCATTGGTTTTTGTAATGTGGGGTAAAAAATAAACCATTAAAAAGTATTTAGTACACTTCTCAAACATGGTCATTAATTTACTGTGAAGTTGTGGATAGCGTATGTCTAACAGCTGCACATCAAGCCCATTAGACTTGCATTAGCTGCTTCTAGTTCTAAATCCTTTTTTTAAACACCCCCAGGTGCTTTGCGAATCAGAGCACCTAATAACAATAATAATAATAATAATAATAATAATAATAATAATAATAATAATAAATTTCTTACCCACCTCGCCACTTGGATCGAGGTGGGGAACAACAGTGAATATAACCAGTTAAAAGGCATGGTGCACCTATTCTCCCCCATAGCAGATTTTCCACAATAAGAAAAGATATGGAAGATTTGATGGGGAAACTAGGGATATACTAGAATTTCATTTGTGTTCATTTAAGAGTAGAACTTTCCCCATTCACACACCCCAAACATGAATGCATGTTTTGGCAAGAGTTTGGATATTTTTAAAATGTGCTCAATAGGGGGGAAATCCACACTTTAAAAATGTGCATTTCAGGGGGAAATATGTATTTTAATGTGAAAATAAGTATTTCCCCCTGTTAGTCAATGGGGTACAAGTTCAGGTTTGGGTGTGCACTTTAAAAATGCAATTAAATGAAAACTTTTAACATTTGAATGACAGCAAAAGCTCACAATTAAGAATGAGAAAGCTGTGAGGGATGATTCACTATTCCTGTTCGGAAGACACCTTACACCAAGGCTTCAACCATGGTGAATAAGGCAAAAAGCCTTATTCACCATGGTTAAAGCTGTGGTTTAAGGTGTCTTCTGAATGGGGTCAATGCCTTGCTGATTCTCCCATTCCTCAGGGAAACACAGGGTGGTTACAAGTGGGAAATGACATCTTCTGAACCTCCCATAAAATTCCATGATTGAGGCAGGGTGATTGCATTGATAAATGCCTCACCTGTGTGCATTTTCCCTTCAGCCTGTGACTAGAAGTGAAGACATGATGGTAGCAAGCATATAAATTGCAAATTTGGTCCTTTTTAACCTCAGAACAGCAACTAACAGAATAAACTAACAGAAAGGAGTATTATCTATTGCAAAATAAAACAGTAGTTTGTTTTTAAAACCAGCGGGATAAATTATTTCTGTCCAAAGCCCACTTTTTTAAAAAAATACTCCCACTCATTTCTTCCCCCCCCCCCTTAGTAAAGCTTTGCGGGATTGTTTTTCAAGTTTGGTTTGGTTTTTACTATCTGTAGAGTTAGAAAAAATATTTCCTGGTGGAATCCCCAGCCATACCAAAGTGTGAAGCACCAGCACACAGCTACATAGCACTGCCATAATACAGTCCGCAATTCACACAAGGAGAAACAAAATCAATAGCTCATTGGAGAAGCTGAAGCGGAGGAGGTAGTGCACTTTAATGTAGGTTTGCTTCATAACTACTCCCTCATGATGGAAATCAATTGATTCAGTAAATGAATACACCTGTGTAAAATTGAAGAGCCGAGCAGCTTAATTATTCAAAGGCCTGTACTGATCTGAGGGCCTCCAGCAAAGAAATTTACAGAGCAGCTCAAAGCAAAACCCTGCCCAGCTTTTTACTCATAAAAAACATTGTGGGCGGCTGCTGGCTTTCTCCTTTCGGTAAAGTCCATTTCAAATTCTGTTAGTAAAGGAGTTGAAACCCAGCCTATAATATCTGACATTACCTATTTCAATTGATGTTTTGATACCTTCAGGATCTCCTTGAACTAGGTGTGGGAAAAGATCTTGTTTTCATCAGAAGGCCGTGTTTCCTTCTGAGCTGGAAAACAGGCTTTAAATAGGACCACATAGACAAGATTAGGCCCCGCTTTGAGGATTCTCAACTGAATTACAAATATATATTTATTTTTGTTTTTATTAACAATATTTTTATTCCACTCCACATAGAATCAGTTTCCAGAGCAGTGAACAATACAATATAAAAGGAATAAAAGACAATATTAAAAGTTGTCTTTAAAAAACAAACAAAAATCAGTATACCAATAAAAACCATGGCTGGTCAACTGAAGAAGGCTCCTTAAAATAAAAATATCTTCAGCAGATCCAAAACCAACACCTTCTTGATGCCTGCCAGACCTCCAAAGTCAGGGAGTTCCACAGAAAGGGATACACCACACCGAAGGCTTGGAAAGAGCCCAAGTTAGCACCCTCACCACTGTATTTTACACGGGCTGCAGCTTCTAAACCAAGCCAAAGGGTATCTCCACATGGAGTGCATTACAATAATCCCATTTTGAGATTACCGGTGCCTGTACCACCATAGCTAAACTATCACAGTCCAGGAACAGCTGTAGTTGGCATACCAGCCGGAGCTGGTAAAAGCCATTGAGGCCACCCAGGCCTCAAGAGATAAAGATTAATTCAGGAGCACCCCTGAACTATGCACCTGTTCCTTCAGGGGGACTGCAATCCCATCCAGAACTGGCTTCACATGCATTTTCTACTTAGAATCTTTACAATAACCCTATAATGTAAATCTTTTTCCAAGAGGTGGTGGACAAAAGCTAAAAGAGAATGGTGTGCCTAAGGCCTTGACTTCATGGCAGATATAAGATTTGAACTAGGCACTTCTTCATTCATAGTTTTCAGTTTCCTGGCCACTACACTACAGCAGGGGTGCACAGAAAAGTGATCTCCAGATGCTTTAAATTACACCACCCAGCATTCCTGGCCATTGTCAATATGCCAGGGGCTTCTGGGAGTAAGTCAAAAACCTCTGGAGACATACCTTCTGCCCACTTTTTCACTACACCATGCTTAATAACAATCCATAGCTTAAGCTGCTTTCGACATTGCAGCAAATGTCTGAGCAAATTTAAATGATCATGTGCAGCTTGTTTGAAATAGCCACCACTATGTGTAATGTGTAAACTGACAGTTGTGCCCCTGGTCAAAAAAAAAAAAAAAGACTTAGGGCCTATATGGGTATTATTTCCTTATGCAATTGAGCATTTCGGCCCTTGTTCTCCATGCGTTGGGATGGGATGGAGAGGTCTGAAGAAGGTAGCCTTTATGTGTTGAGGCTCCCCTCTGTGGTGTAGTGTGGTGTCCGGAGATCCAGGTTTTAGTCCCCACTCAGCCATGGAAACCCACTGGGTGACTTTGGACCAGTCACAGACTCTCAGTCCAACCTACCTCACAGGGTGGTTGTTGTGAGGATAAAATGGAGAGGAAGAAGATTATGTATGCCACCTTGGGTTCCACGGAGAAAAAAAGATGGGATATAAATGCAATAATAATAAATAAATAAACCTGCCTGTGCACATAGAGCAGCCCCCTCTCTTGAGAGCTTCCTCCAAAGCATGGACAGGGGGGCAGGACCAGCAGGGTTTGTGAATGTGGGGTGCAGCAGGTGCAGCAGGTATTTTGTCACATGACAAAATATTTCCTAGATAAGGACTTTACTGAACAATAAATTAAAGGAAGACAGCTTTGAGATTAAAGCAGCATTTGCCCAGGCTGATAAATAAAATAAAAAAACCTAACATATTCAAGTATGGCTCCTGGAAGTATAATCTATGTGTTTCACCAAAAGCCACACTTTTAAAAGGCATTAGATTTTCCCCACAAGCATACGTTCTTAGCGACTAATATCAAAATATCAGTGTTCCGATTCCAGGCCCCATATTTCTTTTGGTTGTGGGTTTGCAACTTTTTAAATCTATTGATATTGTTCCTAGAAAGAATATGATAACTCTCCCTACATATCCAAAATCTGATTTCTCGTGGACATAGATTTCCTGGTATGAATTTAGAAGGGGTGATGGATTAAGATTATATCTGCTTCCATTCTCAAGTGAAACATAAATAAAATAAAGTAAAATAAAATAAATATGAATGTTTGTCCATTAGCAGTGGGCTGCATCATTTACCCTTTACCCTTCAGCATGTTCAGGACCTGGGGTTGGAAGTTTGAGAATAACCCAAATTTGGGAGACTTGGGTGGAAGTTTTAAAATATTAAAAGACAGAGATTTACCAGTAAAGGTAGGGTGACAGCTTTATTCTTAAGCCTTTTCCTTTTTTAATTATTATTATAGAAATGTTTTGGCCAAGAGCTTCAGCAGTCAGAGACCAGTTGGGTACCATTTTGTTCTACAATGCATTGGTTGAATTGGGCTATAGATTGGACTGCAAAAACTGGGACTGTATTCTTCTCCCACCATTAAAATAATGTCATTTTGTTATGATTCCAACCAAGCAATTGTAATTTCTTTCCGGTCAAATTAATGGGACTTACATACAACCAAGTAGGTTTAGGAATAGGACAATTGTCATTGCCAGTTCCTCGTTTAAAGCGGGGGGGGGGGAAGTGTTCATTTCCACTGCAAAGTTTTTACTTGGCTGGTATAAGGATGCAGAAAAGAGTAATTACATTCAGAACTGTGAAAAAAAGTTTTTAGAGGAAAGCTACAGATTTACCATCGGAAAAGCACCTGAATATAAACTGCTAATGAAATGCAACCAGGAGTGTGACAGTCTTTGAAATAATAAAAGAGAGTCTAAAAAGATATGTTAGGATAGAAATTTTTGAAGTAATATTCTCCCATTAAATCATCTCCTTCTGAGAATTAGGAAAGTTACCAATAAAAAAAGGAACTAATTCTTTAGGAGACAAAGACATTCGATTTTTCATCTACCTTCAGTGCGTGTTTCATACATATCTTGGAACCGATTAGCATAGCACTGATAATTTGCAAAGAACAAAGGATTCGTTAATAATAAGTCAAGGGGGGGGTTGGAATAACCCGCACTTCTATATGCTGCCATTGTTTCTTTCCAAAGGCAAATGTACTGACAAGCTGGTTCTGTGAGTTGCCCACCAAGACATCTGAGCACAGACTTTTTAGTATCCCATCCTCTTTTCTCCTCTTTTTCTCAAATGTAAAAAAACCTCTGGGGATATTTTGATGATTAAAGGTTTAGGCAGGTTTGGAGGTTCTTTTTGACCACGCGTGCTCCTTTCATCCTTGTCTTCAAGTTTGAAATCAAACAAGGAAACTCTGGCAGGCTGACTAACTCAATTTTCTTTCTCTTTCTTTTTCTCCCTTTCAGCTTCTAGAAGATCAATCACGGGGCTTGATGGAGAAACAGGTGGCACAAATTGGAAATATTTCTGTGCCCAGTGTAGGTAAGATCCACCTCTTTAAGTAACACAAGCAACAACACAACCATGCAATGGGAGCATTGAGCCTATGGCCTTAGCTAGAACTAAGGTTTATCCCGAGATCATCCCGGGGTCATCCCTGTTCATGTAAATGACACACAGGGGATCCCTGGAGCAGGCTGGGACGATCCTGGGATAAACCTTGGGTCTAGCTAAGGCCTAGGACAACAGATCCTAACACTCTTGATGGTGTCCTGGGTTCCCTTCCTCAGAAAGAGGCTTGAAGAAAGAGGCTGGAAAAATGGGAGGAACACAGGCAGAAGCTGTGGAATGGAAGCAGAGTGACTGCAGAATGGGAACAGAGGTGGGGTGGTTGGGAAGCACCAGTACGGTTCTTGGGAGCTGGAACGGAAGACTGCTATTATCAGACTGAAACCAAAGGAGGTTCTAGACTAGTTACAGGAACTCAGGTGGCCACTTCTTCCCCCACCCACCCCCCAAAAAAGCATCACCAACAAGGAGGACAGCGATTTTTGCATAAGATTTATCTTATGCAAAAATTATATGTAGAGACACAAATTTAGAAACAAATATTAGAATTTAAATAGGAATATTGTACATCTCACCACAGTGTGAAGGACTGTGACCAAAAGACATGCACACCTTTTTCCAGGTGCTAATTCATGATGGGCAACAGTTCCTATGGTTCTTTGTCTTTAAACTGGAATTGCAGGATGGCATTTCAACTAGAGGAATGTCCCCTGTAAAAGAGGACACATGATCATTCCAACAGAAACTAACTAGCCTTTTTTAATGGTGGCATTTAACTATCCATTTCAGTTTTTCAGTTTTCCAATCTTAAGTTTGGTTCAAATCAAACTTTTTTAAAAAAAGTTTCTATGAAAATTCCTAAGCGGTTTTGTGTACATTTCTCCTAATACGTATATTTTTGTAATGTGTTTTGTATAATATATACATTTTTGCAAGCAATTTTTCTAATATAATGCATTCCTAACATCAGTCTCTGTAATATATGCATTTTTATATGGATTTTTTGATTGGAGAACTCCATTCCAAATTTTGGAAAATAGTGAATTTCAAAGAATAACTGAATTTTAGTTCACTGTGTTTTGAAAGTGCAAAATTAAGGACATCCACTTCCAACTGTGAACTGAATGAATCTCTTCCATCCCTACCACTGAGAAGATCTTGACCCTAAAAGACACTTGCCGAATTGCAGTCTGCAAGAGCACCTGGAGCAGGACCTTAGATGTTGCAGGTGGGAGTATATAAGGAGCTCCCACCAAAGGAAGTGAGATTGGTGGCTTCTAAGAAGAGGGCCTTTTCTGCTGTGGCACCCTGGTTGTGGAATGAACTTCCCAGAGAGGCTCACTTGGTGCCTACACAGGTTTCAGTGCCAGGTATTTTAGTTTTTCCATTTCTGTTTTAAAGCTGGCACTGTATTTTAAATCATTATATTTTATCATCTTGTATTTTATGGTTTTAATTGCTGTGAACCACAGTTTTAGATACTGGATGGTATAGAGATGTGATAAAGAAAGGAAGGAAGGAGGGAAAGAGGGAGAAAGCCAGGCCTTCAATTATATAGACTTTAAAGGTAAGAACCAGCACATTGTATTGACCCTGGAAACAAACAGATAACCACTGATGGTCAAACAATATTGGAACAATATGCGCCAGTCAGGCAGTCCCATCAACATGTTAAACCATCCGAAGCTTCTGGATTCTTTTCAGGGACATCCCCATCCCCATGTATAGCATGGTACTACAGTCAAGAATGGAAGTTACTGGGTATGAATGACCATCAATTTTAATATGACCAAGCTACATTCCTTCATCTGTAACACTATGATAATATTAGTGAGCTCTGCTACAGAGTTGTAAAGATTACAATAATGATGTGTGTGAAGCACATCAACAATCTAAACCCCGATAAATATACAAGGATGCCGATGCCCAGATCTTGGCATATGGTCCTCCTCATGTTGGCAAGATGTGACGTGTCATCATCAACTGCACATTCATTCTGTGATCCAACCTGGTACAAATGCTAATGTAATATAATGCGATCAATGTCAGTTCCACTCCTGCAGTACACTCTCCCCCACATCGCACAACTATGCTCTGATATGAGCACATTTTCTCTGGCATAGGCAAAAACAAATTATGATGATCTGTTAAGAAGAGGAAAAGCAGTGGCCCCTATGGTATGTTCCTTGTTTTGGGAGGCAGTACCAGCATTGCTACCATGCTCTACTAGTAAGGGTGTCTGTCATTTATTTATTACATTTCTATACCGCCCAATAGCCGGAACTCTCTGGGCGGTTCACAAAAATTAAAACCATTCAAAGTATAAAACAACAGTATAAAACCATAATATAAAATACAATTATCTTCTATGGAAAATGTCTACCAGGTTATATCAACGGCTGCCTGCTGTAAAAACATATGGCACATGGGAAAGAACACTTTATATGATACCTCAGCAAAACATGAATGCATGACAAGAGATAGCTTAGCAGAATATTTTCTCTTTCATTGTGCCATTTGTAAATAATAGACTAGTACTTTACTGAATTTTAATTGTTTTCATTATTTAGATGTTACCTAACAAGTACAGCTCTTTCCCTTTTATTCCACGTTCTAAGTGATGCAATTATAGTTTTATTTGAGGATTTTTTGCTTTATATTTTATTCATAGCTAATGTATATCTATAAATATGTGCAAGGAGGAAAGAATCTCCATTTACCTAGGCATCAACGACATCTGTTTGCAAAAGATAGTTCCACAAGTGGGAGTAGATCCTGTCTCAGCTCTGTGGGCAGCCCCTAATGGTTGCCTGTAAAAACACATTGCTGTTACTATTGCTGTAGCAGAGACAGGTGAAATTGGTTGTGATAAGTAGCTGGTTAGATTGAGTGTGCTTCCATTAAATCACACAATACTGCTTATGTATTGATGCTACTGTTGTGAAGGGACTTCTGACCAAAAATATATTAAGTTGAATCAGAGAAGTGTGTGCCGTGAGGATGAGAGATTGTATAAAAAGATTCATCATTGGAAATGAAATAGAAGACTTTTAGTGAAATTTTCCCCTCCTAAGCAACTAATGAGGAGGCTTACAAGGCAGAAAATGCATGTACAGCTAATTAAGATGCTGGCGGTTAGAAATCCATGACAATGGGATTCGTTACATTTTAACCAATCTAATTAAAAGAAAAGCATGGCACAGACTCATTATTCAGTCACCATCACATTTAAAAACAAAACCCAACATATTTTATGATGTGATAGTGAAATGTCTGGTAGGTAAAAGACTACTTTTTAATACCTACAAATTAGACATTATTTAAAGTTCTCACTGCTGAAGTAATTGTATGTAATTTAAGAAATCTACAAAGACGTCTTGGAAACATCTATAAAATTCTGTGCAAAATAAGTAATGGGTCAGTTGGAAAAATGCCTACAGAATTAGATCACCTAATTACTAACATGGTGTGTGGAAAATGTATATGGGGAAATGGTTCAAACTGTGCATGGTAAGTACTCTTTCCAAGGCCTCTTCCCCTGTGATTCATTGGCTGGGTTCAGACAACAAGATAATGAACAGGAGAGGGGGAAGGAGGCAACTGCTGGTTGAGTTGATTATTGTGTCGTGGGGAGACACACACACAGAGTACATTATTATTATTTTGAATGAAGCAATACAGAAAAACAATGGGCTACTCCATTGCTTATCAAATAATTGACTAAAATGTAATCTGGAGGGCTCTCCCCCTCCATCAAGTGTACTATTCCATTGGCCATAGAGTTCTCTGGATGGAGTGGCCAAAAACACCCAGGCTGCTACTGTACAGCCGGAAGAACTAGCAATGGCTGATGGGATAAGGCTGGATGGACTGAGGGAGGAGTACCAGCAGCCCAGAAGGATGCTGGGACTCTCAGCTGTGAGATGGGGATGGGGCAACATGTGTGATGAGTAAAGGAAAAATAATGCAAGGTGAGTGTTATTCTCCCCTCCATTGCCTAATATGTCATCTTAACTCAGCCAGTGATTTGCAGATATAAAGACAAAGTTCCCTTCTACTTACCTGCTCTCCTCCTCATTGTCCCACTTACCCGCCTAGATCCAAAGGGAGAGGCGGGTAAGAAATATTTTTTATTATTATTATTATTATTATTATTATTATTATTATTATTATTATTATTATTATGTAGCTCAGCATTCTATTTAACTTGCCAGCAAAGGGTGAGGCCAGAGAGGCATCCAATATCAATAACTGCCTTTGCACCTCCAATCATTCTGTTGCACCAGCATAGGTTCACCGTATGAAAAGGAGGATGGTGCTCCTGTATCTTTAACAGTTGTATTGAAAAGGGAATTTCAGCAGGTGTCATTTGTATATATGGAGAACCTGGTGAAATTCCCTCTTCATCACAACAGTTAAAGCTGCAGGTGCCCTGTCCTCTTTTAAATCTGGTCACTCTAGTATAGCTCCTGCAGCTTTAACAGCTGTGATGAAGAGGGAATTTCACCAAGTTCTCCATATATACAAATGACACCTGCTGAAATTCCCTTTTTCATGAAACTATTAAAGATAAAGGAGCCCTGTCCTCCTTTTCATATGATCACCCTACACCAGCAGGACCTACCACTAGTACTTCCTAAAGCAACCACTTCTATGCTGACCTGCCCTTTTATAGAAATAAGTATTTGGGGTCATTTCTGGTTGCTGTAGCCAGTACTAGCTTCCTGTTGTGACAGTAGTGGATCCCACTGGCACATGAGTACTATTGGATACTATCCAGAACTAACGTGAACTGCTTTTAGGAGGCCGGTTTTTGTTTTATAAGTGAATCAAGTTGAGGCATAGTGGGCTGGCTTGATAGCCCCTCTCAATAGATATGTATAATTTGTTCTGTGTGGTCAACCTTTTTTGCCTTGCCCAAGCCTGCAGATACCCCTCTGTTTACACATGGCGTGCAACGACCTCAGAGGGAGAGGCATTGCACCCTCCATTTTTTATTTTCTTGAAGGGAAAGATGCGCACGAGTGCTTGTGCGCAAAAGGTAACTGGTTTTTTAAAAAATATATCTTCCCCACTCCCCCCATCCCACCCCTGATGCGTGCAGTGCTGCAGAGGAGCTCTGCACATCGAGCGCGGGTCCCGGCTCCTGGCCTAAAGGGTAAGGTGAGATCCTGGGGCAAGGGAGGGATCATCTCTCCCTGATCCCGGGATCCCCTGTATGTAATGTGAACACACAGGGATGATCACAGGGATCGTACAGGGATTTTGCCCCATCTAGCTAAGGCCTGATACTCACTCTCATTTACAGAAATTGGTCTGAAAATCACACTGAAGATTATAAGATAGATGAGTGCATAAATATTTGCATGCTGATAGGTAATTTGAGAAAAGATTGAGAAAGTTTAATCAGAACTGGGCTATTGCTTTCCTTTCAGAAGTGAGACACAATTCAAAAAAGCTTCTGTTGCTCAGAAGCTGATAAGTTAGCTTGGATCATATATTTTTCTTTCTATTTATTTTTTCCCCTTCTTCACACTTCTGTTTCATACTCATTTTGACTCTCTGCAAACTTTGCATTATGGAGTGATGTAATAAGCCATAAAACATCCACAAAACCATGTTCTAGTACCTGTTCAAGTCAATTCTCACAACCAGCCTGGAATGGGTGACAAAATGTGGTTTCTGTGGAAGTTTTGTCAATTAATCCTAAATACACTTGCCTTGGCAGGGAGTAAGCCGAAAGCAGTGTTGTTTACTTCTAAGTAAACATGGATAGGCTTGCTTTGTCAATCTTCTGCTTTTTAAAAATTAACATCTCTATCTCTGGTTCAATATATTGTTCCAAACACACTGGTTGTTGTTGTTGTTGTTGTTGTTATTATTATTATTATTATTTTATTTATCCAAAGTTAAAAGAGGTATTATATATTCATTCTTTTCCCCCCAGAACCTTTGGAACCCTTTAGCTGCAAATTTAGTAGGGATGAGAGGATTCCCCTGTTCTTTTCTTTTATTATTCCTTTGGTCTTTTACTCCCTTTGTTAGACTCCTCCTGAATTCTGATTTAACTAGGACAATGTCTAAAATAATTTCCAGAGTTGGCGCATGGGCAGTTTTCTAAAGTTCTCCGTGTCTTTAGTTTCATTTTATTCCTATCCACCCACCCATCTATGTTACAGATGCATCTGTGTTACACTGATAAAACACTGCAAGGTAGTAAACTTGATGTGGTTGTACATATAATGACATCAAGATTCTTTTCTTGTGGTGTTTTACTGATGTGTGCCTGTGTATGTTTAAATTGTGCTCCTGGGAATGTTTACGTATTTAAGAACCCAAATAGTTGTGCATAATAATATACTGAAGGCCAGTGGGGTGTACTGGATAGAATGTTGGAATCGGACCAGGGGCTGAATTATTGCCATAAAGCATACTGGACGGTGTTTGGAACTCCTCTTTCTCTCAGCCTAACCTATATCACAGGGCTGTTGTCAAGTGAAGTGGAAATACAACAATGTGGAAAATCAATTAGTGATAAGAGATAATCTAGAGCAGATTTCAGGAGGTACAAGCGACTGTAGAGGGAAGAGGAAATCAGCAAATATTTTCTCCATGATGAGCCAAATGGTTGAGCACAAAAATGGATCCAACCCATTATACCAACCATCCCAGTATAATACCAGACAGTTTCTTAATTTCAATGGGTCTAAGAAAAAGCAAGGCAATGCTCAGCACAAGCATTATTTGAAGAACACTGCAGCACTTCTGAGGAATCATTCATAATATGGCTTATAGTTATACTTTTCATCCCCCCACCAAGGACTTGCTTTCTACAGCAGGTTGCTTCTGCATTTGTATAGAGTTATTATACTGTCAAGGACACCATTTGGCATCACTTCTGTTCACTATGTAAATAACGCCATTGTGTAATTAGGAATATAAATGTAGTTAACCAGAGCACAAATGTGTGTAATCAAGTTACTCTGTCACAATGCTGGGGTCCATTAACAGGATTAATCAATTAAGAAACATGTCTTTAAAAGTAGTTTGCTTAATTGTAGATAAGGTTGAGTGCATAAAGTCAAATTATCAGTGGTCCTGGAAAATTCAGTGGCATTCTTAGTTACAACACAATCCTCTGCAAGTTACCCTTGCCTGTCGTCTGGTAAGGATGCAGTCCTATGGGCAACTAGCACAAAGGACAGAAGGGTCTGATCTTTGAGCCCTCTGTCCACCCTGAGCCATGCCAGAATGTTGCCAGTAGGACAGAAGGAGTGACTGAAGCCATGTTTGCTTCTCCACCCTCCTTTGTAGCATTTTGCATTAGATGGAGCTCTGAGCCCATCTAACATACTACGGCTGCTGGGCGCAGCAATGGAGACTGATAAGCCTTTGGAACTAGTGGATCAATGGCCTCTTTCCTCCCCCCCCCCACTGGTCCTCCCCCAAAGGTTGTCACACAGAGGAGGGCCAGGATCTCTTCTCGATCATCCCAGAGTGCAGGACACAGACTAATTGGGTCAAGTTACAGGAAGCCAGATGGACATCAGGGAAAACTTCCTGACTGTAAGAACAGTATGACAATGGAACCAGTTACCTAGGGAGGTGGGGGGCTCTCCCACACTAGATGCGTTCAAGAGGCAGCTGGACAACCATCTGTCAGGGATGCTTTAAGGTGGATTCCTGCATTGAGCAGGGGGTTGGACTCGATGGCCTTATAGGTACCTTCCAACTGTACTATTCTATGATTCTATTATTTCATTTCCTTGTCTCCCAAGGTCAGAGTCCTGGAGTCTCACCCTCAAGTAAAGGTGTGGCTATGGAGCTTTCTGCAGATGGCTGTAGGGGGTGGAGAGCAAAATCCATTTTCAGACCTCCTCCTCTGAAGTTGCAGCTCTGACTAAAGCCTCAGAAGAGGAAATGTGCTGAATCCTCATATGCCCGAAGGAGCCCATAGGATTGCTCTCTTAAGTCACTTCCTGGTTGGGCTATTAGAATGCATTAGTGGAGCTGTCCTTGATGATGGTCCTGAAATTTTATTTAGTAAGTATACCATCAGCTGCTGCACTCTTCTGAGCATTCCTGTCATCAGAGAGCTTTCCCTAGGGAGGTTCACCTTTTTATTCTGCCTTGTAGACTTGCAATCCTTTACCTGCTTACCTGGGAGTGGGCTCCATTCAATTCAGTGGGATTTACTTCTGCGTAGACGTGTACAACATTGCATTGCTCAAAGACTTTCAATTCTGCTTTTTAATGCTGTTTTTAACTGCGGGTTTTTAAATGTTTGATTGAATTTTGTGTTGTCAATAATGATAATTTTCTTTGTAAACTGGCCTGAAACTGATCTTAGAGGTTAGCATATATATATTAGGGATGGAGGATAATTTTGTTTAGTCTACAGTTTTAGGTACTTCCCGGATCGAAATACAGTTATGGTTCAGTTTGCATATACAGAAATTGCATATATAAAAATCTATGTATTAGAGAACATTATGGACAAAAATCCATATATTATGGACAAAATCTGCATTTTGGGGGTACAGAATGTGTCTGTTAGGGAAAATTGCATATAAAAATCCACGTGAATGTTCTTGTGGTTTTTGTTAAAAACATACATACATACAATTTCAGAATGCTGCAGAAATTGGCTTGAACAAATTTATAACTGAATACATGTGAAACTGTCATAGATGGGAAATAGAATGATTCATCCATCCCCAATAAATATTCCCCCCAAGAAAATTAAGAATAAATATGAATAAATGTTCATTCAGATGTAAATGTCAGATCAATAGGCCTTCTTCCCAAACACATGTGCATAGGATTACAGCAACCTTAGAATGTTCAATAACTGAGAAAGCCAGAAGCCCAAATGAGCGTTCTATTTCTTATTTCAGAATGCTGAAACAAGTATTTGCTGTAATACAGAGTCAGGAGCTTCAAATTCAAACATTACAAAGCAGAAGCAGTAGATGGAACATTTAGGCTGATGGAACACAGCTAAAGGGTCACCATAGGTGGAATCAAGGGGTTACCATTGGTGGAGCCAATTATATACAGTACTTCCTTGACAAATCCCAAACATACATAATAGAGGCATCCCTAGGGAAGAAGCCTTCACAATTTTGAAAATTTCAATTAATTTTTATTGTGAAATTGAAACAAAACAAAAAAGAGGAAAGGAAAAATGCAAATGTAAATATATGAATTTCAGTGCAGGCCTTTATACTACATTCTAAGAATTATACATGAACTTCAACAGAAGCAGACGAAATACCCAGGTAAGAATAGATTTGCAGGTGGCATCTAAACACCACCTGTTCAAATTTTGAAAACATTGTAAGGCCCTCAATCCATTGCATTATAGGAGGTGATGTTGTAATATCAGTCTTTTAGCTGTCAAGAGGGTGCAGATAATCCATTTGCACTAACCATGTGTTAACTTCCAGAAAGCAGGTAGATAATTTAAAAGGACATGAATATCAGTAAACATTAAAGAGTGTTCCAATAGGAAGTGCATCTGTACAATAACCTTCTCCCAAAATGAGGCAACTATTGGGCATTGACAAATCATATGGTTAAAAGAAGCATTAGCTGTGTTACACCTCCAACAATTAGTTGTAAGGATTGGGCCCTGCACCTCTGCAGGCACACCCAAAGAAGGCATGGGACTGATTCGAAGTCAGATGCAGATGGGGAGGGCCAAGTTGCCAGGAGATCACTGAGAATAACAGTGACAGAGGGGAGGATCACCAGCTGAAGTTTAATCATTTGGATAACAGCCAGCCAGGAGCCTATAAAACCATGGGAATGCAGGCTCCTAACGAGGAGGAGGAGGAGGAGGAGGAGGAGGAGGAGGAGGAGGAGGAGGAGGAGGAGGAGGAACAACAACAACAACAACAACAACAACAACAACAGGCAGTAAGAGATCTATTAGTATGAGGTCTCATGAGAAAGGAAGAACAACACTGTTGCAAGGTGGCCTGAGAAGACAGAAAGTGACTGTCTGGAAAGACCCACCTTGAGGGAGGGACTTGATGAGACCCCTCAGATTAGGAAGGGATGGCTGGGGGTGGGGGCACCAACAGTTTTCTTGCAACTTTCATAGCCCTGTAACCTGAGACAGTTGACTGCATTTTATGTAGGACTTTATTATGCAAAGCTGGCTGGTGAAGCCTGCTTCTTATTTCTGCATTTGGATTTTGTCTGTAGCCTAAGGCAATGCTGATCTGTCTTTAGCCTGCATAATAAAAATGTTTAACTAGCAATATGTCTCGTGTGACTGCAAAAGAAACCAGAAGCTGGGCACTTGACATTCACTGATAGGCAAAGTCTTATTAAAGAGACATTATGGTGTCCAATAGACATGGAACAGAATCTTTTGCAGAATAAGGCATAACCTGAGATCCTGCATTAAGCAGGGGGTTGGACTCGATGGCCTTATAGGCCCCTTCGAACTCTACTATTCTATGATTCTATGAAGCTAAAAATGTGGTGAAAATAAGTTCCCAATGAATTTTGCCAAACACTTTTTCAGCATCCAACAAAACAATGGAAGCAATTTGAAAAGATAACATGGAGAGAAGGTCATATAGGTGCTTTTAAATTTGATTTTAGGAGGGAAGTAAAAAGAGATTTGCTTCCCTCACCACCCATGGTTTTGTTGGTAATTTGTATGCATACATGGTAGAGTTGTCCCTGTACATATCAGAAGGATTGGTGCAGGATCTAAGGAGTTATGATGAATGAAACACAGTTTTAGGGTCATTGAGCTCCATTAGACAAGTGTTTTATTACACACTCATTACTGGGCACTCACAGATTTTTATGGGTCCCTCTCACAATGTCATCTGACTCCTGCTTGCCTCCTGCCCCTTCTAGCCTTTTTCACGCTACAAACACACACACACCAGTAAGTCTGACTTATTTCTAAGATGGAAGTTGCCACTGTCTCCTGCTGTGTGGAGGAGAAGCAGAAGGATCGAAATGGCCCTCTGAATGGGCCACAAGCACATTGTTTACTTCCTCTTTCTAAAGAGGAAGTAATGAGGGACAAACGTGCAGGCAGAGAAGCGACGGTAAGCAAACTTTGTTTTCCCCTGTGTGATAATGCTGATTGTTTTTCTCCACTGAGAGCAACAAAGCCACAAGGATTTTAAGTGCTTCAACCTTGAGTGGATGAATGGGACTTCTTTTCTCTTTTTAGAAAATAGATTAGAGTGTACACTGAAAAGCTTGTGTGTACACTGCATAGGACTAGTGGAGCCTTTAACATTTGGGCTGTTTTTAAAAAAGAATCTCTCTCTCTCTCTCTCTCTCTCTCTCTCTCTCTCTCTCTCTCTCTCACACACACACACACACACACACACACACACACACACACACACACTTAAAGTAGTCTTTGTGCAATCACAAAACCTTACTTGCTGAAAAAACTCTTAAATAAAATGTTTTTACATTCTTTCAGGCAGAGATGGGGTGTCTCACCTAGCTCACCACTGGACTTTACATTAAATAGAGGCAGCAGAAGAGTCAAGAACATCCACCACCACCACCCAGCTATACTCTCTCCCTGTCTGGACCTTGTATGTAGCACTGAATTATAAACTGCAGGAAGTCACCACCTTTAGCAGGAAGGCAGTGTCCTTCCCTTGCCATACTGGCAACCAGAGAGAACATGCTGGGAAAACTTTACTCAGGTTGTGATAGGGTTACAACAGTTAAAAGCTGCAGCAATCCTGCCCTCTTTTGTAGAGTGACCAGATTCAAAAGAGGGCAGGGCTCCTGCTGCTTTAACTGTTGGGATGAAGAAAAAAATTCACCAGGCGCTGCATTGCATACAAATGACACCTGCTGAAATTCCCTTTTCTATACAACTTAAAGATATAGGAGTCCTGTACTCCTTTCCATATGTTTACCCTACCTATTTGTATACAGTCTGGAAGGAAGTCTCATGCATATGCTATGGTAGGATATTTCATAAGGTTGGGGCTACCACAGAAAATGCACTGTCTCTTGTTCCCACCAACCTAATAGATCTTATAAGTAGTAGGCACATGAACAGGGCCTCCTTTGCCAATTTTAGGGCCCAGTCAGCTCCATGCAGAGATGCAGCACCTGGTCCCAATGCCATTTAGGCCTTTAAAGGTAATCGCTAGCTAGCACTTTAAAATGGTCCTGGAAACACACTGACAACCAGTACAGAATTGATATTCTATGCCCTGCCTCTTTTGGATCATTCAGGAGACAGAGTGTTAGGATTTGAGTCAAGTATGCAGTTCTTCTCACATTGTTCCCCAAACTTTTTTTTTAAAAAAATAACAGATTAAATCAGCTGTCAAAATTGCCTGTAGGTATTTTTTACTCTTGGCAACAGTAACCATGACCAACATGCACTAAGGATTTCCAACTCCACTGGCACTTATATTTTAAATCCCGCCTGCCAGTGTTTGGTTATAAAAGAATAATTAGTCTCAAACTGTGGAGTGACCATAATTAGGAGCCAGCGAATGTCATGTACGTGTCCTGCTAGTTTTTCCCTCCGTAACACCTATAGCACTCATTTACTCATCTGCTGAGAATGAGGCTGAAGAGGAACTTGAACATTAAGAAGGAAGTTTTGTTAGACATAGGTCGGGTTCAGATAACACACTAATCAATTGGGGTGGGGTGGGGTGGGGGATAGGAACAAAATGAAAAACAACTGTTGATTAGTAGGGGTGTGCACGGACCCCCCGCTCCGCTTCACTTGCAGATCCGTGATTTTCGGAGCGGGCCACTTCGCCCCGCCCCAGCTCCGCCCACTTCCGCTCCGCTCCGCTCGGAGCTCCGGATCCGGATCCGGAGCTCCGTTTCCCCCCCATAGGCTTGCATTGAAAGCTAAAAAATTATACAACTTTTTTTCTGTTAAAGTTAGAAACCTCACGTTTGGCACCATGACACCTCATGGGGGTATACACAAGCACGCCAAGTTTCAAAGCAATCCCATCATCCCCTGATTTTTGGGGAATTTATGAAAATCGGGCACCCCATTCACACCCCTTTCCATAGCTCCGTCAATTTGCACATTAGAAACCTCAAACTCACCACCATGAAAGCTTATCCAGGGATACATATGCACGCCGAGACTCAAGGCAGTCCCATCATCCCCTGATTTTTGGGGAATTTATGAAAATCCAACACCCCTTTCCATAGCTCCGTCAATTTTGCACGTTAGAAACCTCAAACTCGCCACCATGACAGCTTATCCAGGGATACATACGCCGCACGCCGAGACTCAAGGCAGTCCCATCATCCCCTGTTTTTTGGCGGGGCTTAAACCTGCAAAATTTGGAACTTCCAAAACTCCAAGTGAGCACAGGAAGGACTTCTCCCCTGAGTCAAAGCCACACACACACAACATCCCTGCGGGTGGGCAGGGGAGGAGAGAGGGAAGGCAGGCAGGCAGGCAGCAGACATTTCTGGGGGCATAAGGAAGTGAGCCAAGGATATAAGCCAGTAATGCATATAAAATGGAATAAATAAACAAATAAACGAAGGAGGGGTGGAATTAAAAGCAGCAGTGTTGCTGAATAAACAACAAGAAGAACTTTTAAAAAAAGGCTATATCTGTCTTTTACCAGTAAGAGGGGGACGTGTCCGGGGGAGAGGGAAGCAGCTGCCAGTTCAACTCAAGACAGCCATTGCTTCACCAAGAGCTCTGAGGTAAACGCTCACTTCAACTCATAATAGGCATCGCTCCACCACTAAGAAGTAAACGCTCACTTCGACTCATGATAGGCATTGCTCCACCATTTTACTCTCTTTGGAAGGCTCTAATGGCCTTCCAGTGCAGGAGAGAGTGGGGGCACGTCCACGATGAGATGCCCTAGGGGAGCTCATCCCCTTGCACCACATCTTTTCAGTTGTTCCCCAAAGTTAGGATGGGTAGCAGTGCTGTGTTTCTATCTCTTATTCTTGGCTTAGTATATGATTTCAGGTTGTGTTTGTGCATTTGGTGGGGCTACTGTGTTAAAAAACACTGGGAAAAGTCCGTTCAGATGAAGAAAGAGAAGTTTCCCAGAATCCCAAGTTACCCATTTTGCCTATGCCCTCCTCTAACTTTGGGATCATGTGATCATGACCGGGAGCTGACTTTGCCCCTCAGCCCTTTGAAAAAGGTATTTTTCCCGCCGATTTTTAAAAAAATTCTAGCGCGCGACCCGCACGACGCAGAGAGGTGAGAGTAGTCTCAAAATGACCCCCATCCACGACTGTCTAAGCACAAGAATTTTCAGAATGATAGCTTAAACCCCCCCCCCAGTTATCCCTGATTGTTTTCCGCAATGCAATCCTACGGGCGAAAACCTCCGTTTGACCCGCGCTGTCCCTGTTTGTAATGTTTGTTGACCCGATTTTTTAAAAAATATAGCACGCGACCCACACGACGCAGAGAGGTGAGAGTAGTCTCAAAATGACCCCCATCCACGACTCTCTGTGCACAAGAATTTCCAGAACAATAGCTTCAAAAACAACCTAGTTATGCGCGATTATTTCCCGCAATGCAATCCTATGGCGAAATGTTTTCAAGATGGCGACCGGAGCGCTCCGCCTGAACTAGGAGCTCCGAGAAATGGTCGCTTCTCTTCGCCTTGCTTCTAGGGGTCCGCAGTCCGCTTCTACTCCGCCTCTGGGTAAGGCGGAGCAGGCCAATCCGCTACTGCTTCTCCACTCCTAATCGGAGCGGAGCACATGCCTATTGATTAGTGTGTCATCCGAACCCAGCCACAGAGTCCTGGCTCTCTTTCTGTTCCAAAATAAGTATCCAAGCTCAGCCTCAACACTTTTTGTATATTAAATGTGTGACCTTTCATTTCAGGTGGTGTGTTTTTGGTGGACTTTGCGATGTTTTACTGTTCGTTGCATGTTACTGATGTGTTCTAAGTATTTGTTCTGTTTTAATGATGTTTGCCTTTAAAAAGTATGTGCTATGTGGTTAGTAAGTACTTAGATCTAGTGGGAGGGGGAGAGAATGAAGAGAATGAGAAGTGAATGCTGATTGGCTGGTGGTTCAAAGCTCTGGATTGGTTGTTAGTAGTGAGGGGGAGGAGTTAAGGGAAGCAGTAGAGACTGAATTTGAATGAGTTAGTCAGAGTTGGCTTGTATTACAGTCTGGAATTAAGTTCTGTTGAAGTCAGGGTTAGGGTCTGTTGAAGAGAGTTGAGAGAGTGTTGGAACAATAGCTTTTATTGTTCTGGGAAAAGAGTGATTGGGAGGAGAGTGTAATTTAGAAGGGTAGTGTAGGCAGGATTGCAATTGAAACTGAATAAAACAAAGAAGCATTTGAACCTGATGAAACCATAAGCTTTGTGACGGTATAACCTTACTTATTGTTAAAGTACTTCCTGTTTCATAAACTGGAGTGCATTATTGGAGTAGCTGAGGTAGGGTACAATGGTCAATGGTGGCAGAGGTGAAGGAGTAGGGAAAATATAGAGTGCTGGGCTGGCAGCTGTGAGACCAAAAAGGGTCAGTGAGTCACAGAGTCAGGGTGCAGCATTCTGATGACCCACCCCATAGTTGAGATCCTTTGACTGAAGAGAAATAAAGGAAAACTAAGGGTGTGGCATCACAGACTTCCATTTTGTTGTACTTACCAATGGGGTCAGGGAGAAAATAAATAAGTGCCAGCTACCTATTTAGGTTACAAATACCTTTGTCTTCAATGAGTGGCCACATAGCCATTGCCAAAAAAGAGGAAATGCACCCCCCCCTCTCTCTTTCACACACACACTCACACACACCAAAAAAGACAAAAGAGACACAGATATGCATGGGGTGTGCTAATTATATGTATAGATGCAAATTTAGAAATAGTTGCTTTAAGTTAAGTGGAAACACAGTACATCTCTGTTATGGCATCCCGGTTGTGGAATGCCCTCCCCTTGGAGGCCCGACTGGTGCCAGCATTGGCCTCATTTCAGGGCCAAGTTAAAATTTGCCAAAAAGCTGTGCAGGGTTTTAGTTGTTTTTATTGCTTTTAAATTTTCTACTGTCTTTAGCTTGTTAATAGTTTAATACATTTTTAGCTGTGTACATTATTTATTGTTTTGTACTGTTTGAGTTGATTTTATCCGTATACTGCCCTGAGATCCCAATGATATAGGATGGGATACAAATGTTTTAATAAATAATTTTTAAAAAAATATCTCACAATGGTGGGCAGGGCTGTGATCAGGTGACTTTTCTGGCTGCTCAGTCTTCTGGCTATGTGTTCACTGTTGATGGGCAACTTCAAGGCTCCTCCATGCTCTCCCATCTTATGGTGATTTAAACTGGACTTGGGCACGACAGCCCTTCAAACAGAGAGCTGTTCTCTGTAAAGTAGGACAGATGACCACCCTTCCTCATAGGCAGATAACATCAGACTCTCTAAACAACAACAACAACGTCTATGGTCTTTTACAGATTGAGTAAGAAGACGTTTTACCTTCCCCAAGGTAAAAGTCCACTGAGGTTTTTTTTAAAGCACAATGGGGAAAGCCTAAGTATAGGCAAAGAGAAATGTGCCTACCATACAGCCTTCCTTATTTTCTTTACCCATTTTGATTCTAACTACATACTCTAATCCCTTGTTTAATGTTAGGTTATAGGCAACAGTTCTATGTTTAGGAGGACTAAAATATTGCATCCTAAAACTAACTGGTCAGAATCATTGGTTGCAAGGTCATTGGTTATAAGGCCTAAAAGTGTTATATTTCTAGTATAGTGGAGTTGAGTCCATTAGCTCACCTACATGAATCCATCTAAGGGCTCATCTACACCAAGCAGGATATTGCACTATGAAAGCGGTATATAAAAGGCAGGAGCCACACTACTGCTTTATAACAGTATTGAAATGTACTGACAACTGTTGGGGCCCATGACACATACCATATACTGCTTTTATACCACTTTCATAGTGTTATATCCTGCTTGGTGTAGATGTGTCATGGGCCCCAACACTTGTTAGTGCACATCAGTACCACTATAAAGCAGTAGCATAGATCCTGCAGTGCACTTCAGTACTGCTATAAAGCAGTAGTGTGGCACCTGCCTTATATACCGCTTTCATAGTGTAATATCCTGGTGGTGTAGATGAACCCTAAGAATGCTCCAGGAGATTATTCAACCCTAGGCCCAATGATTGGTCTGGCTGGGGTCATGCGCTGCAATTGCATGTCTGGATCATCTGAGGCTAAAGTTGAATTAAGGGCAGGGTGAATTCAATGAAAAACTCTCATTGTAGTGAAGCCATGCAGAGACAATGAATTACATGAATACTGTCAAAGTGTTAGAGTTGATCCACACAAGGACACCATTTGCTAGTCCATGCTTGCAAGCAATTGGCCCCATTATAGGTGGCTTGTATCTGTTAAACTGCTTCTTTTCATTAGACTCCTCCACCCAGACTCCATCACAGAAAAAGTAAACAAAATATTTCCCCACCTCAAAGAAGAGGGAGACAATTCTACAGACCCGTGTAGTCTTTGATGGTGTCTAAAATTTAAGGATAACTCCACAAAAGGCTACTGAAGCCCACCAAGGGACATTATCCTTACATTTAGTAATACGCCATAGACCATGTTTAACCCCAAGGCCAGATATGAGCAGAACATGGAATAGAACATAATCTGTGGTTGACGTCTATATATTTCCAATCTTCTAATGTGATTTGTAGGCCGTCCCAAAATTGTATTCGACAGCATCTGTACATTTAGAAAATGCTCATGGGAAAATGTGTGCTTCTGAAAAATGTGCATAAACACGCTTTAATCAGTGGGAGAAGAATACACACATTCCAAAGGGATGCACAATTGAAGTGTACACTTAGAAAAGATATGCATAAAAATATGCACACATTTGCATTCAAAAAGGAAAAACAAATCAACCAACCACAATCGAATATGGACACAAGACAGAATGAGCTTTGAGGTGGAATTTGGAGTACTTTGATTTGTTTCCATTTCACTTTCACACACATTCCTAGATTTTAGTACTGGGTAAGTGAAAACAACCATGAAAAACATTTGCAAATTCCTTGCTAAAATCTTTGTAGCCCAAGAAGTGAAATAGCTTGAACATGCAATTTTATTCAACATAAATATATAAGTGCACCCATTAAACTACTCTACTTCTTGCTTTATGAAATTTCTATGCTGCTTGTTCTGGTGCTCTCAATAATTTTTGTGAGTGCATGAAAGCAAAAGGCACCTCTTCTCCTGTCAGCAATGCTACCATTAGTCATTCCTTGTACTTGCCCACTTTCCAGAAAATGTATTGAACAGGACAAAATGTTGAGATGTAAAAAAGGCAAGAGAAAGGTGGAAAATGCATTATCAAATCAATTACCAACCTGAACTATCTCAGGGATTGCAATTTCTATTCTTTGGGAAGTGCCATCTTTCCAGAACGGTGGACGCAACATTTAGTCAATTGAATGAAGACTGCAGAAATCATTTGTACATCATCTCCTTTCAAAAAGCATCCCTTCTGCAAAGAGTTGCATAATCTTTTCATAAGTAAGGAAGCACCTTGCCTTCTGCCATCTGGTTTCTTGAAACATTGTATGTAGAGATTAATTCTCTCATCAGTAGGAAAAACACTGAGCCAGAAATCTATGTATCAAAAAGGCACAGAAAATGATTTTCATGGTTAAATGAGATACAGTAAATTAGCACATAGCAATGTTTCTATATGGGTCTTCGGGGGATTAGGAGCTAGAGGTTAGGGACAACTTGTTTCTCTTAACTTCTACTATCTTGACTGTGCCACTACATGTTTGTTGAGTCTACACATTAGTTACAAACCAAACATGGAATGAGGTGAATGGGTGGTACTGGGGTGTGATGACAACACCATGGAGAGGGCAGCAATGCTCCTTAGAACTAAGCGTGGTTGGTCTAAACTATGATATAGTAATAGAGCTGCTGAAAAAATGTTCCTACAAGCTGAGTGTTTGCTAATATCAGAAATGGTGGGTTGAAAGACAGAGCAAAGAGTTTCTAGGTGGAGCTAGTTGAAAATGGAGTCTAGTCTTTGAAATGAGATGGGGATAGGTGGGCATTGTAGGACTTGCAGGGGGGCTGCCCTGCTAGCTCACCATGTGAGTGCTTGGGAGGCTGCACAAGCCTCCCAAGCCCTCAGCAAAGCACACTTTCAGCAAAGAGCACATTAATGTAGCCGGGGGAATTGCGCACTTTCTAGAGGCCCTGGAAAGCATGCTTTGCTTCCCCCCCCCCACATGCCAGTCAGTGCCTTAAAGGTCCTCTTATGCAAGGTAACCTTATTTAAGATGGCCGTTAAGGCACCGATTGGCATGGGGGCAAAAGCAAATAATGCTTTCTGAGGCTTCTGGGAAATGTGCAATTCCCCTGGCCACAGCACACCTTGCATAAGAGGGCCTTTAAGGCCCTAACTGGCAAGGGGGAAGGGAGAAACATACAATTTCCCCAAGGCTGGGGAAATCATATAGTTTCCCCCTCCACTCTAATGGTGGCAGCAGCTTTAATGCAGCAGGGGCAAAGGGTGCAGGTCAGGTTGGATCCTCACCTAACTGGTTTTGAAGGTTCAAGAGCAGTCAGGTGCAGGCTGGATGCAAGGGCACCTTCTGCCCTGATGGACCCAGTCAGACATTTGATACAATACTAGGGATAGATTTGCAAAAGCACCTTTCCTTAAAACTGATCCATTTCTGACAGATTATTTGCTGGTTGCTTATCAGAGCCGTTTTGCTTCCCCTATACTCTGCTTCTATATTTCTAAATAAAACAGTATTACTATAAGCCTCTGGTGGTTTCTTCTCCAAAGGAAACTAAACCCTGTAGTGTTGGCCCTAGAGTTTCTGATGTCTTGGAGAAATGGGATAAGTATGTCAAGTAATATCATCTGATAGCCAGGAAAATGCCCAACGTCATAAAAGCCAATTAACAGACATCACAGATAGATGCCTTTCTATCAATTTAAGCAATTATTACCCAGCAAGCCACATTTGGAGATGGGAAACCTATCACACATTATTTATTCATCACATATTAGTTTTTGCTTAAGCTGAACCTCTGAATTCACCCTGAGAATTTGCTTGGGTGGGAGAAGGAGGTGTGAATGAACAGAGATGGCACACATGGAGTAGACAGATTCTAGCAAAGGTCATTGCACTGTGGTGAAGTGAGTGATTTCAAACAGTCAAAATAGGTTCAATATCATGCTTCACAGAGAAATGCTATAGTACATCAGAAGTGTTCTGTTAATTTTAGAGACGGGTGAGAAATTAGTTGTAGCTCATTTCTGACCAAAATGTATCCACCTCCCCAAAACTAAATGTGGATGTAAGTGCAATCTGTAGTCTGACGTCTGTTTGTTTCCAAGCTTGTGATGTGACTTGCACAACAACAATAAATGGATTAAAGCTGATATACTTTTGAAAATTGCTCTTGAAAAACCATGGACTTTGAAAAATGCACACCTGCTGATGGCTATATTTGGAAAAAAAATGTGAATGAAAATACACATGGGGCAATATCCAATACTTCCAGAGAGCTCCCACTCATTCCGTTGTGCCAGCATGACCCACTGTTGGCACAACAGAAAGCTAGCCATTAAAAACAACAACCTGAAACCCTAATGGAAATGCTTGTTTCTGGATCAGTTTCCTTCTGCAAGCTCTGCTGACCTGACCTGTTCTGGAAATGAGCATTTCCACTTATTTCTGGTTACTTTTTAAAAAAAATTCTACGTCTTCATTGCACTGGTGGTGGGTCCCACTGGGATGCCAGCAGACTCGGATGCTGTCCATGAATTCTCACCTGAATTCCCACCCCCTCTCCCCCCAAACTCTCAATCTGATAGAAACTTGAGGCAGAACAAACGTAAAGGTGAAATTTGGAGAACCTCAAATTTTGCTGAGTTAGTTCAACAAGCTGGAAGATGTTTGGAAGATTGAATTTTGATCTTGATTTTGATTGTGGGCCTCCCTTTGCTGTATGTTAAATAAATATGCACTGAATGAAATCCGTTCCTGAGTGTTTCCTTGATACCACAGACACCTAATATGATATCAACTGGCTGTGCTGATATACGGAAGGAGGAGATATAGCAGGGGAAACTCTTTAGCCCCAGTTAACTATCTCTGATCATGATAAGTAAGGGTTCTGTTAAGATGGTGCATTCTAGATGGCAGCAGCTGCAGAGTTTCACTGCCTGCCCTCCTTCCTCCCTTCAGTCCTTTTAGGCAAAAAACTTGCAGTTCATTTTGACTGTCTTTAAAAGAATCAAAAGGCAAACATTCACAGAGTCTCTAACTTTAAAAAAGGGCATAAGAACATAAGATGAGCTGTGCTGGATCCATCCATAGGTCAATCTAGTCCTGCATTCTGTTCCCACAATGGCCAAACCAGTGACTAGGGGAAGCCCACAAGCATGACATGAATGCAGCAGCCCTCTCCTACTGATGTTCCCCAGCATACTGCCTCTGATATTGGCTATTGATAGCCTTATCATCCATGAATTTGTCCATTCCAGTGGGTAGCCATCAATACATCTTGTGATAGTAAATCATTAGTTTAACTATGGAATCCCAAGATAATACCAATATATCCACGCCTGACCCATTCCATTTTGGTATTTGTACTACAAGTGTAGAAAAATAAACTGGTCTTTTGTGACTTACCAAAAAGCATGAGCCAAACGCAAAAGCAGACTTCCATTTTTAATTCCTTCTACCTTCTGTGGACAATACATTTCTGAGGAAGATCCAAGTGATTGTTTGATTGCTCCTTGATTATGTTTTGGCTACCATTCCTTCAGTTCTTTCTTCAAGTTTACATTTTACGCATGCATATTGACCATGTGTGGACTTTGTAGTCTTAAGGCTGCAGAAACAATTATGCATCTTTGGCTCACAAGAATATTTATCATATGCAAAAGGATTAAAATAGAGTGAGAATTAAATGGTGTTGGCAAGAATTGCAAGAATACTGATACTGTAGTATTTATAATGCTTGTTTGTGTAGAAATTAGCCATAAGGAGATTAACTAAAAGCTCAACAAATGTCAGAACTTCCAGATTTTGACTGGGTTCAGACAACACAATAACCAACAGTGGTTTAAATAGTCAACAGTTGGTTATTTGACCCACTGTGGTTTATTGTGTTGTCTGGAGGGAGTTTTTTAACCAACAGTTGGTTATTCGGCTGAAATAACAAATGAAAATAACCAACACAGTGCAGAGTTGGCTATTTGAACCACTGTTGGTTATCGTGTTGTGTGGAGGGCACTGTTGCTTATTTCCTTGGCCATCATTGGTTATCTGTCAACCACATAGTCTCAAGGCAAGATCAGTCAAAGTGGCAGCTGCCATTCTAGTCCAACCAGCAGGATAGATTTTTGGCAGCAATGGCTGATAGGATAGTAGCGGGAGGACTGAGGAGGGAAGAGCGGGCAGGGGATGAGTGAGTTAACTCAGTGTGATCAATTCCTAATCCACAGCATGGTTGATTATTATCATGTTGTGTGGCGAGTACTTCCTACATAAACAACTGTCAAGTTGATTATTACTTCACCGTTGACTATCGTGTTGTCCAAATTCAGCCAAAGCCTCTTTCAGAAGGAAAAGGCGCAATATTAGACTTTTTGCTTATTTGTTTAAAATGTTCTCCAATTTTACCATCTATATGCACAGGGAAACAGACAGAATATGCATTTCAGACCAAATGTGATTATTCTGCTCATTCAGGCCTTTTAAATAATTCATGTAGTCTGTGCCTCTCCATTTTACAATCTGTGTTTTTAATTTGCTGTGAGTTTTGTTCTTTGTTCTATTTTATGTTGCTTTTGTTTTTATGAGCTTATGGTCTATTTTGTATTTACATTGGTTTTATGGTTATTTATTGTAAGCCACCCAAAGAACTTTATGTTCTGGGGTGGCATGCAAATTTGTACGTAACATAAATATAGATAAATAAATTCAATTATTTCTGGAGGTAGTGTATCTCCGGAGTTTTTATCTACAATGAATGCTCTTATATTTCACTGATTGAAATATATCCAAGAGCCAGCCCTTTTCTCTCACAAGCCTGATGTACCTCACAAGATTGTTCCAAGGATAAAGTGGGATAATGCCATGAACTCTACTGTGAACTTCCTCGACGAAGGGCAGGTTAAAGGCAACATCAATAAAGAAGAAAAGGCCTTTGAAAATTTCTGTAAATCTCCCACCACCATCAGAAATGACACACCTGAAACTACATTTGACAACTTTTTTCTTGATAAGGAGAGCCATTGATCTCATCTACACCAAGCAGGATATTCCACTATGAAAGCAGTATATAAAAGGCAGGAGCCACACTACTGCTTTACAGCAGTATTGAAGTGCACTGCAGGATCTATACTGCTTTATAGTGGTACTGAAGTGCACTGACAACTGTTGAGATCCATGACACATCTTCACCAAGCAGGATAAAACAAGCTGAAAGTCGTATGAAAGCAGTATATGGTATGTGTCATGGGCCTCAACAGTTGTCAGTGCACTTCAATAGGGCTATAAAGCAGTAGTATGGCTCCTGCTTTTATATACCACTTTCATACCACTTTCATAGTGGAATATCCTGCTTGGTGTAGCTGAGCCCTTTGAAACAGCATATGTCTAAGGGCACAATCCCATGCATGTTTATAGAGAAAAGAAGTCCTACAACTCCCAATATTCCCCAACCAGCCATGCTGGGGAATGCCATGCGGGTTGGGGGATTCCAGGAGTTGTAGGACTTCTTTCTGTCCAAACATGCATAGGGTTATGCCCTTAGTGTCTTTCCTTCCTGTACCCAGTAAACAGGTTACAGCAGAATGTTGTACATGTCTACACAGAAGTAAGTCTGTTTGTTTTTATTGGGATTTGCTTCCAGCTAAGTGTGTATAGAATTGCAGCCCTAGCGCCATGCATCCAGTTTGTCCTGGATGCATGGTTGGAAAAGGTGCAGGAAAGGGCAACTAAAATTATCATGGGGCTGGATATCTCCCCTATGAGGAAAGGTTACAACAGCTAGGATTGTTCAGTTTGGATAAAAGGAGGCTAAGGGGAGACATGATAGAGGTATAAAAATTTATGCATGGTTTGGAGAATGTGGACATCTGACTCCCTCTCTTGAAATACTGAAACCTGGGTCATCCCATGAAGCTGATTAGTGAGAGATTCAGGACAGGTAAAAGGAAGTACTTTGTCACACAACACATTCTTAAACTATGGAATTGGCTAGCACAAGATGTAGTGATTGTCACTCCTGTGGATGACTTTTAAAGGGGGGTAGATAAATTCCTGGAGGAGAAGGCTTGCAATTACTACTAGGCTACATGATCCAGTAGTAGAGGCAGTAAGCCTATATACACCAGTTGCTGAGGGAATATGAGCAGGAGGGTGCTATTGCACCCATGTCCTATTAGTGGGTTTTCCATCAATAGCTGGTTAGCCACTGTGTAAACAGAATTCTGGACTAGATGGACCCTGATGATCTGATCCAGCAGGGCCCTTCTTATGTTCTTATGTCCATTAAAACTTGCTGTTTAGAGATGTATGCATATATAACTTTTTTTTGTTATTTTTAAAAAAATAAATATAAGATTATGACCCTGGCTTCAAGATAGAAGCAGTCTCTGGAACACTTCCTGTTGTAGAAAATTAGATCCGAAATGGACAACATGAAATTATAACAAGCTCTTGACCTTCCCCAGCACTTTAATGCATTTTCATGAAATGATGTAATTTATTATTTCCAGTGATGTGTGCAGACCAATGGGCCAACTTGCTTTGTATGCATTTATTCAGTACTGAGTTATCTGTGTTTAATAGAGTGCTGGAGCATGTCAGAATGAACAATTAAACCTGATTGTTGTATAACTTGCCATAACATCCAGCATTACTCGTTATGTGTGCTATTCTCTTTTAAATAAAGCAGGGATGCTGGAGGTTTGCAATACATGTTCTATATTAATGCAGCGCTCTTCCCTAGTTGGGATAGAAATAGCTTCAGTTGATTGGCGACAAGGGGCCTGATCAGTTGGGGTATGAATGGTTCTTTTGCTTGTTCTTTCATGGGGTGTAGGAGACTGATGGATGGCACAGGCCATGGGTATTTGGCACATCTGGTATGGAAGCAGGTTCAGAAGGAATGTGCAATGAAGCCAGAGAATGGGGATGGATGCAAAAGCAAAATCATCTCCAAAGTGTGGAAGAATGAAAAGAAAAAAACAAAACTGTGATTTATAGAGCAAAATCATGAACTTTTTTTCTTTTCCCAGATTTTGCTAAAACAATATTTTATGGAGCATTAGGCTTGAAAAACTTGAGGGAGGAAGGAAATATAGTATGAAAGTAGGTCACAGAGTAGCCAAACTGCAAAAGTACCCAGGGATGTTGGGGATGAAGAAAAGGAAAGATCAGGTGGGGGTGGAGGGAAGAGCCCTCTGTTGCAGTGAACAGTTAGTTTAGCACTGAGGACTACAATGGGATTATTTCATAAAATGAAGAGTATAATTGGCTTATCCTAATTTCACATAATTAACATCAATTTGCATGTACAGTGCATGAGCATGACATGACCCTTCTTGAATCATCAACCTTTGACAAATCATGAAATTGGGCTGGGAATTATGTTATGTGAAAAACAAGGGTATTCATTTTTCTTCTGGGTTCTGCTTCTGGACATGTATTATAATGTTTTCAAAGATACTTCTACAATCACAAGTACTATAAAATTGCTTCTCGTTTGTTTGTTAAATGGGTTTATCAGAATCCCAATAAAATGAATCAGGGATTACATGCACCCTTCAGGCTTCATGTCTCATGTTGATCAAGCTGGTGTTGCAAGTAAGGGTGCCAAGCACAGAATGCCAAAATATGAGTCACATAGTCTGCATAATATACATATGCTGCTTGTATATCAAGAATGCATGTTTATATAAACTGTTCTTGTCACTCTGAATAGTTTTCATATTGTTTGATCAGAACATGCTAATTTCCAAGAATAAAGGTATAGGAAAAACTAACAATGAAGTCTTCTCAGATGTACTATCTGGGCACATAATGCCAACTAGATTTGTGGCTTTACAAAACATGAAAGAGAGAGTTTACTGTGGGACTTATCCCCATGTACCTGTGCAGAGGATTGTAGCCTGCCATCTCAAGTGGGCAGTTCTTGAACTCATGCCATATTATTAACTTGATTTTTCATTCATAAATATTACAAGGATTCTTTAGCTTTAAGTCTGCCTGTATCTTTTCCCAAGTCGCAGAGAGAAGGAGATGACATATGGAATGAGAAAGTCTCTACCGTTTGACCTCCATTTAGTCAGAATGTACACACATAGGTACAAAATGAAGGGTGCCAGATCACATGTTCAAAGCCTATGCACATACAATTTGCATTAACATAGGGCCAGTTCAGACAACACACTAAGCCATGGTTAGGCCACCAACCCTTTTGCAGCAAATGGTTAGTGAGCATGTTTAAACCATGGTCATATAACCACCATGGTTAGGAATGGTCCACACAACATGCCAAGTCATCGTTCACACAACACGCTAAGCCATAAAGTTTATCTCAAAATGCATAACCACCATGGCTTAGCACGTCACCTGAAGTGGTTCAGTGATGCTTTGTACACTAGTACACAAAGCTGATCAATATGAAGAGGTCAAGAGTGACTCAATCTGATATCCTCTCAAAGCATTGAGTCTAAATGCTCTTCCAAAAGAACCATGTACCACCCCATCTTCGTAACCCTTTAAATGGACCTTAAAGACTAATTTATTTCTATCCCTGAAAAAGGTGGTGAGTTCGGCTTTAAACTGCTGCTGTTAGTGTTTTCTTTTTTGGTTTTCTATTTTTGTACTTGTACTTACTTGCATTTTAAAATTGCTATGATCTTTTGTAACACCTAGGGAAGGCTTTGCCCTGAATGGAGGCTAAATAATGAAATTAATTTCCAGCCATCTGAAAAGGGCTAGCAGGGCCCCCGCTTTCTGATCTTAAAGAGCAGGCAGGCTGATATGGGTGAAGGTGGTCCTTCAAGTAACTTGGTCCCAAACCATATAGAGCTTTAAAGGTCAAAACCAGCACTTTGAATTTGGCTTGGAAACATACCAGTAACCAGTGCAGGTGGTGCAGTATAGGCATTACGTGATCAAATTTCCTCGCCCCCACCAATACTTGGGTGGGCGCATTCTGCACCAGCTGAAATTTTTGAACCATCTCCAAAGGCAGCCCCACATACAGTTCATTACAATAGTCCAGACTGAATGTGACTACTGCATGGATAATTGAGGCAAGGTCTGCAGGTGGAGCACCAGCCTAAGCTGGTAAAATGTACTCCTGGACATGGCAGCCACCTAGGCTTTCCCAGTTAGGTCAGAGTCCACGAGGACTACCAGACAGTGTACTTGGTCTTTTAGGGGAGTGCAACCCCATCTAAGACCAGTTGCAAACCTCTCTCCAAAGTAGTTGTTTTCCCAACCCACAGTACCTCTGTCTTGTCTGGATTAAGTTTCAGCTTGTTCACCCTCATCCATCCCAAAACAGCCTCAGACACTGGTTCAAGAGTTCCACAGCCTCCCTGGGATGTGCAGATGGAAATGAGAGGTAGAGCTGAGCATCTTTCCCATACTGATGACACTTCAGCCCAAACCATCTGATGACATGCCCCAGCAGTTGCATGTAGATGTAAAAAAGTGTGGGGGACAAAATAGAACCTAGTGGCACCCCACAGGCTAATGGCCATGGGGTGGAACAGAAGTCCCCCAGCACCACCTTCTGAGACCGCTCCTCCAGAAGGGACTGGAACCACTTTAAAGCCATGGTTCCCAAGTGCAATACAGATAAACAATCTGGAAGAATACCATGGTTTGAAGGTATCATAAGCCATTGAGAGGTCCAGAAGAGCCAACAGGGTTGCACTCCCCACATCCATTCCCTGATATAAGTCATCAACCAGGGTGAGCTGATTGGAATGGATTTAGGCATTCAGTTTCATCCAAAATGGCTTGGAATTGTGACCACATGCTCCAGCACTTTGCCCCCAAATGGCAAAATTAATGATAATAATTAATAAAACAACTAAAGTGCATATGTGTGCTTTAGTGATAAAACATTTTAGTTTAGAGAGGACAATAGTATTAATTTAGCAGCACATGTGTGCTTGACATAAGTTGTAAGAAATAGATTATTGTTTGTGTATTGTCTCTAGAAAAATAAAATATAGGCTTGTGTGGCATTTAGAGGGTTACATTCTGTGGGAATGAGTGTATGCCCATGAACTGTGAGTCTGGATTGTGAGTCTTAGCTTGGAAATTTGTGAAAGATCTGGCCTTGTGCTGGGGATTGAATGCAATAAGTTCTTGACCCATTCCATTCCTATCATTATACAGCCAAGTGAAATGTTAGGCCTTAATTTAGCAGACTTACTATCATTGACAGTTTGGCAATAAAGGAATGTGTGAAGGGAGGACTCCAAAATAGGACAATGAGGAAACCTTGGGAATATTTATGGGGATATATTATCTCGCACAGCATGGAATGGCATGAAATGAACCTTGATGTTGTCTAGCACTGGTGCCTCACATTTGGAGGAAGTGTAGCTTAATATGCAATTAGGGTCAAAATGCCCACTAGACATAAGCACTGTAGAACTAATGAGGATGGCATAGCGCTCCCACTGGATTTTTCATCATGTATTAGGTTTCCTGCTCTGAACAGGTGTTTTGTTAACTGCAAGGCATTGAGTGTGTGTGTGTGTGTTGCAGTTTTGTAAATGGTGCTAAAAGGCCCACTTCCACCTGCAAAACATATGAGTTTGTGGTTAAATTGCCTGGGGCTGTTGAATTATACAGAGAAAGACTGCAGTTGCAGGCTCGCAAGCTATGTATCTGTCACTATCTTCCCTTTCAGCCCAAATGTGGTTTGGGCCTACTTGCCTGAGTGGTCTGCTATGTGGTTTTCAGGCATCTCCTTGAGGTGCACCTTTACTCTCCTGCTCACTGTACACAAACTCTGTACAGACATTTCCCTACTCATGCATACAAGAGTGTGGCTTTTTTCATAATAATAACTTCAGAGCACATGCATATAACAGTTCCCTGTGTCTACTGAGTTCTGCTTCCCTACTGTAAGTTATTCAGATATCTGGGCCGCAGTACCAGGTATATTTTTTAAAACATATTTTTAGGTTTGCATCTTTTTTGGTGGTAGAAAGGGTGTTGTGTGTCCTGATTGTTTTTGAAATTTATATGGCTGTTCCAGCCAAGGCATTTCAGATAAAACAAAAAAATGTGGTTTATCATGAAGTTCTAATTTAAAATACAGTTCTTATTAACACAGTTTTCCATTGATTCTAACAAAACAATTTACTAACTCAAGCAAACTAAAGAAAAAACAAAAAACCCAACCTAAAGATGAATAAGTTGCAGAGAAATTGATTATTTACCAAATAAACATTATTTACGGACCC
Organism: Elgaria multicarinata webbii; assembly: GCF_023053635.1. NCBI lineage: Eukaryota > Metazoa > Chordata > Lepidosauria > Squamata > Anguidae > Elgaria > Elgaria multicarinata. Next base: position 70,896,765 of record NC_086172.1, on the reverse strand, counting down.
AAGCAAAGCTTGGCATATTAGCTAGATTCCTACATTATTGTCAGAAGCACTAATTCCTGTTGTGCTCACAGTGGGTCCTGCTAGTGAAACAAACAGCAGGAGTGCAGTAGCAGTACTGCATATTGCCCTATATGTATGTAGGACCTCTACATGGAAACCCAGCATGATTGGGATTCCCAATCATGGAGAAAGGCGGCATAATACAACTCTGTGTGCTTCGGTTCCACTCTTCAGGTATACGTATGCTCATGGGTCGAGGGCTGAGGACTGGGGATGCAGCCATACTAGAGATGGGGGCCCAGTTTGCAACCACAGTTCCACTATCCCCTCCATACATTTAAAGGCTACCATATAGGCAGGATCAAAGTGGCTTCATGAAATGTGGTCTGGCAAGAGAGAACTGACATGTGGAGGTTTCTGCCTTCAGGTGAACTTGACAGACTTGATTGGGTTGCTGTGGAGAAGATGTTTACTAGAGATAAGACCTAATGCAGACCCTGGTTATGGAGAACTTTATGGGTGGGTTCACACAACTCCAGTACTGCCTGTAGTTCTATTACACATGTGCAGGAAAGAGCAACTAAAATGATCAAGGAGCTGGAGCAACTCCCCAATAAGGAAAGATTGCAACATGTGGGAGTGTTTAGCTTTGAAAGAATGCTGAGTAAGGGGAGACATGATAGAGCTGTACAACACAGTGCAATAAGTCCATCTCTTATAATAGTAGAACCCAGGATCATCCCATGAAGCTGAATAGATTAAGGGCAGATGAAAGGAACTATTCCTTCACACAGAACATAGTTACATTATGGAATTTGATGCCACAAGATGCAGTGATGGCCACCAATTTGGATGGGTTCTGATGGCCATGTGCTACCTCCAGTATCAGAGGTAGCATATGGCCATCAGTTGCTGGACATCATAAGCATGACATTGCTACTGCATACACATCCTACTTTCAGGTTTCCCACAGGCAGCTGCTTGGCCACTGTGTGAACAGAATGCTGGACTAGATGAACTTGGTTCTGGAATTTAAAATAGTTTATATTTAAAATAGTTCATACAGTGGTCTCAACCAGCGATCTAGTTGTGACTAAACAACAACAGGTGCCACTGAAAACTACAGGGGCAGTAGAACTTAATATGAATGTGTCAGGAGTCAGGGCCTTGATTATCCATATTGTTTAATCCTTTTGTACCAGAACATCCAGGAGGATTGCAGTTACTGTTCCTTCATAGATCAATTACAAAGTGACATTACAAGGCCTTTCATTTGCTTTTTCCAGGACCAAACTTTCTCAAGATAATCTTTTTGACAGTAACACTACCGGGATTGATAGGATGGAGACGGATCATGAAGAGAAAAACTCTAATCTCTACAGATGTATCTTCATGCATAAGCAATTAACCAGAATGTTTATTGAAGTGACATCTGTCAATGTGAAATCAATTCTATTAAAGAAGAAAAGAAAAAAGACATGTAGCCTTGAATCTGTTCCCTAGGGTAGGTTTGCAAGTCAAATGTTAGTCCTGGGTTGAATAATAGAGAAACTTATTCAGCTATTTTTAGAGGTGTCCCTACCCACCGCCATGCCTTACTTTGAGGAAGATTCCTCTGATGAGGAGGAGGATGGAGAAAGTCAGCACAGTGTGCCGCAGCAGGAGCCAGATGGGAAGCTGGATGCTTCGGCTGACAGTACTCCCCTGGGACCACTGGAGGAGTAGCCTGGCACCTCCAGCAACCTTCCAGAAATTCTCCAAATACTGGAGGCAGAGACAGAGATCATTCAACCTGTAGAACATTGCAGGAGCAAGCGCCAGCAGCAGCAGCAGAGACACAGAAAGAGACCAAACCGTGTGGTCTCCCTTAAGAGCAACAAACGGCCCTAATGAGCCAGCTGTGTTGATTAACAGCCAGCTATAAATCAGCTCAGCCAGGGCTACTCCCTGCTGCAGATAAACAGTAGTTAACTGCAGTGTTCCTGCTTCATGGAAATATACAGACTCCTGGACCCTCAGGAAATGACCTAGACCACCCGCCTGGACAATCCCTGACTGGCTTCAATGTTTTGAATCTACTACAACCTGTGAACTGACCACTGGACTGCTTTGACTTTGGCCCTTTCTTCGACTGCTCTGCTTGGAATTCTCTAGATAACCTTGGAGTGGACTGGTTGCTCGGTGCTGGAATATCTGGACCGTGACCAGGGCACTTGCTAGCCATAAAACAGGACACCCACTCAGATTCATCCACAAATTCATTTGTACATATACAAATTATCTACCAAATATTAAATATCATACATTTGATATTTGACCCAGCCCTACACATTTGTCATCCACAATTGGCTTATATTTCAGTAGCAGTTGACATTTGAGTCTATGTATAATTTCAGTATTTGATGACAACAGCTGATATGTAATAATCCATATGCAATATTTGAAACAAAAAGCCAATTTAATGATGCGGGATATGACATATATACTAAATCCAACTCAGTATTATTGTCAAGGGTGTGGTGTCACTGGTTAAAAATGCTTCAGCAACAAGGGATTCCTGAAGTCTGTTCTGTTCCTGTATCCTTGATGATTCCTTGGTTTGAAAGTCTGTCTTGAGCCTGGCTTGTCCTTTAGTCCTGACTTGGTCTTCAGTCCTGACCACAGGCTTATCCCATGGCTCTTGGCTCACCACTGCCCAAGCCTAGCCCTGCCAGACACAAATGTCTTTGACTAAAGCCAGAGGATCTCAGTATCTGTTGGGTGAAACAACACCTAATTAAGGATGCTTGAAAAATTCAAGCTTTGTGTAATGTGAGAGAAACTGAGCTGACCAAATCTTAGATATCCACTGGCTTTTGCACTATTAAAATGATGCAACTTGGTTCCTGGCCCAAGAAACATGTAGCCATGTGTTTTGAAATGTTATGCCAAGAAAATAAGTTTAGAACATTTAGAAATGCATGTTTTCAAAGAAGATATTTATTTAAATATAGTATTTATTTTTAAATCATAGAGGATGAAGCTGTGGCTCAGTGGTAGAGCACCTACTTTCCATTCAGAAGTTCCGAGGTCCAATCCTCTGATTCTCCAGGTTGGGCTGAGAAGGAATCCTACCTGAATCCCTGGAGAGCCACTGCCAGTCAGCACTGGAAATACAGGGCTAGATGGACCAATGGACTGACTTTGTATAAAGTTCTGTGTTCTTAATATGGAAGTGGGACAGAATGGAGTCATGACAAGAGTCAATGTGTCAGAAATTGTACATTGTTCCGAACTTTCTTATGGAATTATTTGTGTATTTTTCCACATGGTGGGGTGGGTGGGATAGAATCTGTCTGTGAATGGATGCTGGAATGAATATCATTGCACAATCCACAAAATGCAGATGGAATGGATTTCACAAAATCTAGTCATCACTTTTTGTACTCTAAAACTTCTGGTGGGCACCAGGTTGGGGAAGACTTAGATGCCGGTGCATAATCAGTAGTAGCATGAAATTGCTGTGCTCTTGCTATGTGTGTCAGAGATCTCTGTTCTTTAAATGTTGCTTCTGTGTTGATATATCATTGATGATTGAGCAGAATATGCTATGATGCATCAGTGCAAGAAGTGGTATGGCTGTGACCATCTTAGTGGAGTCCGGTAACCAGGTTACCCATAAAGTAGTCACTCATCCACATGATCTTCCTATTGTTAATCCGCTGTATAACCATAAAACCATTGCAGTGGCTCTACAGCATTTTCCAGAATATTGAAATTCCAGGATTCAAAGTGGATTTCCAAGTCTCCAGATATACCTCTGAAAGTATGGCTGTAGAACGGAACTCAAAAAACAGGCAATCAGAAACATTTGCCAGCACATTTCCATGTGAAAGGTGACATATCGTGCTCACAATGTCAGTTTTCACAGAAATGAATCTGTAAAAGACCACATTGAGCAAAGCTATGAGAGTGTACTTGGAGAGGCTGATGAATCCGACCAGACAGTTTTAATTGTCAACCAAGGAATCGCTCAAATATAAAGAACTCCTGAGCCATTATGTTTGTGTGTGGGTAAAAGAGTACTGATGGGTGAGTAAAAGATTATACCCATCCTATAACTATGAAGACAACTCATCTGGAAGATGAGTAAACAACTTAGATCAGTGGACAGAAAGCACTTTATGGTTCAAAGACTCCATAACTGTGTGTGAAGCAAGCAAGAAATTCAAAGTGTATTCTCCATGGCTGACAAAATGCTCTCCTGTTTTAGGAATTGTGAGTGAACAAACATTTTAAGTGGGTCATCCACACAATAATACCTAGCTATTTGAGAGGTCATTGTGTTAGAAAATGAACAACCACCTTCCTCTGTCTATATTTACCTAACCTGACTTTAAAGTCTCATCTGAGGCACGTCTCCTGATCCCCTCAACAAATGAGATGGGGCAGGTGGCTACAAGAGAGAGAGGCCCTTTCAGTGGCTCCCCCCAATCTGTGGATGCCTCACCTGGGGAGATTTGCATGGTGCTTAAATTACTAACACCTTTAGATCTCCCAAAACTCCTTTTCCCAAAGCTTCTTTGCTCTGTTCTACACCTGTGGGTGGTTTTATTTTTCATTTTATCATCTTCTGCTGCTCCCAGTTCACTTGTGAAGCTCCCAACCCATCTTAACTTCCATCTTTTTCTGGGTTAAGCTTCAGCTTGTTCAGTCTCATCCCTTCTAAATTTGGGCGAAACACCAATTAAGAATTTCCACTAGCCTTCAATGGGCTCTAATATAGGAATGAGAGATAGAGCTGGATGTCATCCACATGGTAATGACAACCTAATCTGCATGATCAGATGACTTCCTTTGGTAGTTGGATGTAGATATTTGCCAGTCCGCACCACAACGTTAGGCCTTTATTTTAATGCCTGGGCACATTTTGCTGGAACATAAAGAAGTGATAATTGAAGGATGGGCAGAGTATATACAACCACACAATACATTTGGGACTAGGAGACAATAAATAAATAAATCCCAGGTCAGACAGTGAAGTTGTACTTTTAAACTGCCCTGAAATGAGCTATTCTATGCCAGGGCAGCTTGATCATGCCTTTATCCTGCCAAGGGAATTTCTCCCATTCATCAGGTACAGATGTGTGGGGAAAATATATGCTGGAATGTGTCATAAAATGAGACAATACAAGAAATGCATAAGAATGACAGTGCTTGTGGCCAAGTTACAATCTTTACCAATTAATTATTCTTATTTAAGTTATTTACCGATAGTCCAACTGACCATATCATTTTATATCCACTAATATCTGGTCTGCTCATCTATCATTTTGCATCTATACCCTTAGGAATCTTCAGTTGTTTCTGTTGCTGCTGTTGTGGTACAAATGAAAGCTCACTCCATAGGTAAGGGAAAGTTTATATCTGCAACATGGTGATAGAGGTAACTCATGTGAAAGATAAGCAAACAACTCAGAGAAGTGGGCAGCAAATATTTCACAGTTCAAAGATTCTAACTAAATGTGAAGGAAAAAGGAAATTCATCGTGTGCTTTCCCATCTTTCAAGGTTTGAAAGTACCAGGTTTGTTGTACTGTGTTTGCTGAGGAGGAGGAGGAGGAGCAGCAGCAGCAGCAGCAGCAAATAAGCCATGAACTTCGATGAGATTTTCTACAAAATATTACTCTGTGAGCAAATCAAAGGAAAATTTGTTTGACAGGCAGCTTGGCGCATCAAGAATTCTGCTTCTCACTAACCAATTCTAATAAAGGGGAAATATATGCAAAATATTGCCAGCATTTTTTTTTAATGATGACATTTTGCTATTTGGGATTCTAAGAACCATGATACCAAATTCTGAAATATCCACAATTGGATTTTCTGTTTTTGTTGTTGCTGGGTTGCTGTCAATTTTTATTTTTTTATTTTGATAGTTGAAATTTCATAAAAGGTGGTAGAAAACTTCAAATGCAAAGGGCATGAGCCAAACAAAGCTCATTGAATTAAATGAGAGAAATGTAATCACATGCTTTTCTATTGGAATTGAGGGGATTTAAAAGTGTTTAACTTGGCTGGATCACACCTAGAATTCCATTCAGCAAGCAGCTCTCAGCGCTCAGTCAGCACTCAGTCAGCACTATTGAATTCTCTGTTGCAGTTCTAAAAGACAATTCTGTATTGCTTATTTAGATTGTTGGATAAAATTTCATAATTGGGATTACCAAGAATGCCTCCTTACATACTTTGTACTCACCACCTCAAAGCAAAGCATCCAGCTACAGTATAGCTCCCTACAAGACAGTGGGAAGTAAAGGAGTATTCCGTAATGTATGTGAAATCCTTTAACTTCATAAGACCAAACTATTCAATTTCCTCTTTTGCATTGCCCTAAACATTTCAGTGTATCATAAGGGTCCATCCAGTCCAGCACTCTGTTCATACAGTGGCCAACCAGCCATAGGCCAGGGATGAACAAGCAGGACATGGTACAACAGCACCCTCCCACCCATGTTCCCCAGCAACTGTTGCACACAGGCTCACTGCCTCGAATACTGGAGATAGCACACAACCATCTGGGCTAGTAGCCATTGATAGCCTTCGCCTCCAGGAATTTATCCAACCCCCTTTAAAGCCATCCAAATTGGTGGCCATCATTACATCTTGTGGTAGTGAGTTCCATAATTTAACTATGCACTGTGTGAAGAAGTACTTCCTCTTATTTGTCCTGGGTCTCCCACCAATCAGCTTCATGGGATGACCTCAGGTTCTAGTATTTTGAGAGAGGGAGAAAAATGTCTCCCTATCCACATTCTCCACACCATGCATAATTTTGTATACTTCTATCTAGGGATGTGCTCCGCTCCGATTAGGAGCGTAGAAGCAGTAGCGGATTGGCCTGCTCCGCCTTACCCAGAGGCGGAGTAGGAGCGGACCGCGGACCCCCTAGAAGCAAGGCGAAGAGAAGCGGCCATTTTTCGGAGCTCCGAGTTCAGGCGGAGCGCTCCGGTCGCCATCTTGAAAACATTTCGCCATAGGATTGCATTGCGGCAAATAATCGCGCATAACTACGTTGTTTTTGAAGCTATCATTCTGAAAATTCTTGTGCACAGAGAGTCGTGGATGGGGGTCATTTTGAGACCACTCTCACCTCTCTGCATCGTACGGGTCACGGGCTATATTTTTGTGAAAATCGGGTCAACCGCGCGGCTCAAACTGCGTTTTCGGCTTTTCGCCCATAGGATTGCATTGAGGGAAAGAATCGGGGATAACTGGGGGGGGGTTTAAGCTATCATTCTGAAAATTCTTGTGCACAGAGAGTCGTGGATGGGGGTCATTTTGAGACCACTCTCAACTTTCTGCATCGTACGGGTCGCGGGCTATATTTTTGTGAAAATCGGGTCAACCGCGCGGCTCAAACTGCGTTTTCGGCTTTTCGCCCATAGGATTGCATTGAGGGAAAGAATCGGGGATAACTGGGGGGGGTTTTAAGCTATCATTCTGAAAATTCTTGTGCACAGAGAGTCGTGGATGGGGGTCATTTTGAGACCACTCTCAACTTTCTGCATCGTACGGGTCGCGGGCTATATTTTTGTGAAAATCGGGTCAACCGCGCGGCTCAAACTGCGTTTTCGGCTTTTCGCCCATAGGATTGCATTGAGGGAAAGAATCGGGGATAACTGGGGGGGGTTTAAGCTATCATTCTGAAAATTCTTGTGCACAGAGAGTCGTGGATGGGGGTCATTTTGAGACCACTCTCAACTTTCTGCATCGTACGGGTCGCGGGCTAGAAGTTTTTAAAAAATCGGCGGGAAAAATACCTTTTTCAAAGGGCTGAGGGGCAGAGTCAGCTCCCGGTCATGATGATCCCAAAGTTGGAGGAGGGCATAGGCAAAACAGGTAACTTGGGATTCTGGGAAACTTCTCTTTCTTCATCTGAACGGGCTTTTCCCCGTGTTTTTTAACACACCTCGCAGGGATGTTGTGTGTGGGGTGCCCGATTTTCAAAAATTCGCCAAAAATCAGGGGATGATGGGATTGCTTTGAAACTTGGCGTGCGTGTGTATATCCCCATGAGGTGTCATGGTGCCAAACATGAGGTTTCTAACTTGAACAGAAAAAAAGTTGTATAATTTTTTAGCTTTCAATGCAAGCCTATGGGGGGGGGGAAACGGAGCTCCGGATCCGGATCCGGAGCTCCGGGCGGAGCGGAGCGGAAGTGGGTGGAGCGGGGGCGGGGCGGAGCGGCCCGATCCGAAAAATGGCGGATCTGCAAGTGAAGCGGAGCGGGGGGTCCGTGCACACCCCTACTTCTATCATGTTTCTCCTTAGCCTCCCTTTTTCTAAGCTAAACAATCCCAGCTGTTGTAACCTTCCATCATAGGGAAGATGCTCCAGCCCCTTAATAATTTTGGTTGCCCTTTTCTGCACTTTTTCCAGCTCTATAATATCTTCTTTAGGTGTGGTGACAAGAACTATACACAATATTCTAAGTGTGGTTGCAGTATGATACTGGACATTTTATTCTCAATTCCTTTTCTTATAATTCATTCTCCTACCTAGAAGGATGAATGGATTGTTGGGCAGAGATGGAAGGAAAAATGAACAGAAGCTAGATCACATATTTTATTTTTATTTATTTATTTATTTATTTATTTTGCTTTCAACCTTTCTTGGCTTTTATGAAATGGCATAAAAGCTCCTGCTAGGCAAAGTGAAAGCCATGTTTACAAGTTTGGTTGTTTCATGTATTATGATGGGTGGGAGGACTCTTCCTACCACAACAGCAGCGATGTTAGCAGAGGTCTCTCCATTTTTAACAGGAAACTGTAAAGTAGCCATCATATAGCAGGCAAAATGTCATGATGTCCTGTATGTGAGAATGTCTCCTTGAGTGCATCCTTCTTATCTAACATAAACAAGAGCTCCGGCTCCAGTGCTGCTGTGTCAAAGTTAACCTTTTGTAACTTACTGTAAGGCCAAAGGTATTGTTTACAGAACAGAGAGAATTGTTTAGCATAATTAGCTATGCCCCAGTGTTATGTTCTGATTGGTTAATGCTGCAACTGGGCCCTGCCCCTTGCAGGCTCAAATACTGTACTGTATTCCCTGTGTCTTTTGTCTGATTGCTCCCTTTGAAGAGACCAGGCCTTGATTACTAATCAATAAAGCGCTTTTGAACCTTCTGTCGCTGGAATGGTGGAGTCGTGCTTAAGGGCTGTTTGGATTTCATCCTTGGGTGAAAAGAACATTGATCTAACAGCAACAGCAGCAATAACATGAATGTCAATAGAGCCACCAGCTTGTAAATCTCCTCTATATCCTTGACTTTCAGTAAATTTAGTGAAGTGACAGTTGCCACACTGCAAAATGTAATATTTTCTTGGGAAGATATAAGATATACCATGTTCAAGCATGTTTATTGTGGATCATCAGTCAACTGTCACACTAAATCTTAACTGAAGATTGATGGGGTTTATTGGTAAAATCGCCTCTGTCTCCAAAGTACCTAGTAGCTCTGGGCTTTTCTTCTTCCAACACTTCTGCTTGTTAGAGGGAATCAGTCACAATCACTGCACTGGTGATTATTAAGGACAACATGTTAGATCTGTCATCTTGCACATATTTTCAGCAGGTGCAAGCACTCTTCACCTAATGTGAACTGGCTGTCACTTCTCTGCCTGTGCAGGTGTTCAAGCTGCAAATGTGTCTGGATGATCAGAAGGCTAGGCTCATCTGTAGACCTGGCCTACTGACAAACAAGCTTTGCTGACAGGAAAACTCACTGAATCAAATACTGGTACATATGCTACACAATGATGTACTGTTGAGCAGAGCTAGGCAACTTGGCATCTGTGGGCACCAATATGCCAAGACACAATTTTCGGTGTGCACCAAGTGTCAGAACGTTCCCATTTTTTAAAAAAAATCATTTTATTACCAGCAGCAAGGATTGTTGTAAAATATGTTTCTGTTGGTGCTGAAAACTGTGGATTTAAAGGAGTTATTTAGGGCATTTGGGGGGGGGGGATGGTCAAATCCCACTTTTTTGTTGGACTTAGTCTTTTGGGAAGGACTTTTTTCCATACTCCCATGACAGTCATTTTGTGATGATGCCCAGGACAGTTTCTCCCATCAGCCCCAGCCAGCATGGTCAATGACAAGGGATGATTGGCATTGTAGTTCAAAACATCTGGAGGGCACCAGGTTGAGGAAAGCTGGTGCAGTGAATAGTTCCTGTATCACAGAGTCATAGAAGAGATCAGCAGAATTCCCTCTATGCCCTCATTCACCCATAAGGCAGGGGAATCCCACTGCTAAGAGATTTTAGTGCATTTTAAAACTTATGGTTGTATCCAATTGTTTCAGCTCTGATGATGAAGTTTTATTTTTATTTTTAATTACATTTCTAAACTGCCCAAGAACCAAAGTTCTTTGACTCATTGGAAATACATATGAGTGGAAAGGGGGCATCCCTCTGCACCCCCTTCCCCAAATCTGTCCCAGAGCACTGGATGGTTCTTCAGAACAACAATGGAGGTACAGAAGAAAGAGGAAATTTGTGGAAATCCCCTTTCCACTCACACAAGTGTCCACTGGATCAAAAAGCCTTCCATCAACAAAGGGAGGTTCCTTATAACCTTAATCTCCCAGAGTACCATGGGGGCAGTCAGATCAACCATCTATCTTACATCCCAATCAAAGCATGTAACAATGCATTGGGAATGGCTCAAGGTGAGCTTGCATCTTGCCCAGAAACTTCCCATTCCTCCTCAACAAAACATATTCAAGTCATTTGAAACATGTTCCTCAAGATGATGAACATAGTGCTGTTACAGAACACCAAGCTGTCCAATTTTGCATACAGACTGCCCCCAGTTTGATTCCCCACGTTGGCAGCTATGCAGTAGCAGGATTGGAAAAAGCTCTTGGCTGAGACCTAGGGATGCAGCCACCAATCCATGTAGACAATATTGATTTACATGTGTCAATGGACTGAATCAATGTAAGGTAGAATCATATGTTCAGGTAGATTACATTATTAAATTAACATGATTTGTTCATTCAGTTAGAGTCAAATTGAGCTTTGAAAAATGTTCTTTAGAAGGACACACTGAATGTATCCATCTAAAGTAGAAAAATAGTGTGCTCAATAGATTTAAGGACTAGTTCGAAAGTAAGTACAGTACATTTGAAGCTCTTCCAAGAAAATGCCTTCATTTCCTACACCTTTCCAAATGGCATATTTTGCATCCTGCATCTCCACTTAAATTTCAATGCAGTTAACAAATGCAAGAGTACTTAAAGAACAACAGCTTCAAAGGCCTTGTTGAGATGAAAACGCACAATAAATAAAAGGAGACAAATCTAGAGATTAGCAGTGTGCAGTCTTAATTGTCAAGGTGATGCTGAATATAGACACACTTAATTGTTATGTTTGCCCAGTGCTGAATCATTGTCTCTTTCTGTTGTTTGTAATTTGCCTTCCACTGTAATTTATGAAACTTGCATCACTGCCATTAAGGTGAATCCCTCTGAAGCTGCATCTGGCTTGCTGATTCCCTCTCTTCAAATTAGATTGATGTAGTGTGATGTATTCATTCGAATCTAATGACTTTTCCAGCGCCCCAGAGTAAAGAAAATGGGTTTCATTAATTTCCCTAATAGCATCACTAAAAGACATGTAATGTGTGAAGCTAAAAAGTTCTTCTGTTTTAATCTCTTAATGATCTCTTTTCTCTTTGTATGGAATAACCTTAGCTTTGCAAAGTACAATGGAATGTAAATGTCTCAGTGGATTTGTTGAGGAAGCAAGATTTCAACCATTTTGGTGAAAATGCTTTGTGATATCTTTATGTTCTCGGCTGATGTTTATTCCACTGTTCTGGACATTTATTGCTCCATAAATTCAGAGGTATATGCTTTCATTTCTCTTATCCTGTTCTGTCCCAGTGAAAAAGAAGACCAAACAAGTGTTTGAGCAACATTGCAATAACAATACTTATTCTCGCTGCATCTAAAGCTTGTCTTCAATGTCATCTTCCACATTTTCTCATCCCACTCTGAAAATCAAGGGTGAGCTGAGTATTGACTATATCAGTAGGATTTTCTGTGTTTATTCACAGACCCCAGTCTTATAGTGTTTCTTGACCTAATGTTTATTGACCTAGTGTTTGTTGACATAGTTAGAATTTAATGCATGATAACGGGTCATGTGAATTTATCCATCATGTGGCCAAATTGCCAGCAGTTGATACTTGCCTTTTGAACACAATCGCTGATTAATGTGTTGACACTTCTGATGCAACTACCAGTTATTTCAGGCTAACAGAGTCCTAGTGCTCACTGTGATGTGTCTGGCCTGTGCCATTTCAGACTGAAGATAGGGATTTACATAAATGAGAGCTTCTTCATATAAATAAATCCCTCATGCAGAAAGATGTATTTCAGGGAGAAGACTACCTTAGCTTTTTCCATGACATTTTTCTATGCATGCAGACTTGTTCTAGTGGTTAGACCAAGTCTTTTCTGGGCAAGTCAAGTATGGGCAAGTCAAGGTAAAGCAAAGCAGTTGTCTAAGCAGAAGTCAGGACTATGGACAGGTCCCAGTGGGCCTTGCTGGTTGAGTTACAGAAAGATGCTGTATCAGCAAGGAGCTGGGGCCTTCTGAAGCCTTATGTTAGTGTTGCAGTTCATCCCAAAATCCTGCAATTTGCATTTAAAGTATGTAGCTTGGCACATTGATGCATTGATCAATTGAAAACCTTTTAAACATGGATCCCATCCTGGGTGGTTGCTAGAGATTGACAAATGTGTTTTCATCCACCAACCAGGGCAAACATTTTTACCATATATGATGGGAGATACAAGTCTCAGAATGCTTTGTATGGTCACCCACCTGCCAACCCACCCACCCACTTCCAGTACAGTGTTCAGTAAAATGAACTCTCTGAGTTTCCATAGCATTGTTTGCAAACTAATGCTTCATTTGTGCACCACACACTGTCAAGCGTACTGCCACCATGCCAATTCTAGTCAAGATACGTATAAATGAATAAAGAACAAGGAATGTGCATCCCGAACAAATCTTTTGGCATCCCCAAGCTATATACCCAAATGTCGGGGGGGGGGGTTCTATGGGATGCCACAGCCTTGTGGCCAGTCTAACAAGGCATTCTCAAGTACAACACCCCCCATCCCAATAATACCCCACGTAGGTAGAATTGAATATGGAACTGGCAGTGTGCACACACCACAATAAGCTTTCAGCCACCCAAAATCATACATCCAAACCTCCTTATAATCACCACTGGGAACATTCTCTCATTTTAGAGAATATATAAGTGAAAGGTATAAAAAGTAAAATTTTAAACCAGGAATATATGTGAGGAGGGACCCATATCTGGAAGTGTTTAGGCATCATAATGGCATATTCATATCAATTCTGATGCTTTTAAAGATCTGGATCTTAAAGTCTTTGTGCTTTGGTTTTAACTGGTTTTTCCCCCCTGTTGGCTGTTTTTAGCTTTTTTAAGCTTCTGTAATCTACGGTGTACTTTATGGTATTATGTTGGTATGTGTTTTTAATAGGCTTTTTATCTGTGTTCGTTTTGAACAGATTGTGGGTTTTTCTAATTGCTTGTGGATTTTATTGTATTTTATACACTGAGAGACAACTCATTTATACTCTTTACACACTTCAACCTGTCTATGTTGCACTCATGGGATTTAATACAGACATACTTAAATACAATTTCACCTGAGGTGCATGATTTGGATACAAAAAATAATAATATCCTGGCTTAACTGCTCTGCTGCTAACTTGCTCTGATCAAGTTGCCCCCACCTCCCTGGAGGCATTGACTGTGCCTTTTAAAGCAGGGATGGGCAGAAAGTAGATTCCAGATGTTGCAGACTTCAGCTCCCAACATCCTTGACAATTGACCACATTGGAGGGACTTATAGGAGTTGAGATTTCTGGCACCCTCGCTTCAAGGAATGTCTGATAGAGCTTTGGCTGAGCAGATGTGTAAACTCCTTGAAGATATGGACCCTTATATAACTAATCAAGTAGCCTTCTTTGCAGTGGATACTAAAAAGATTAGAGCAAGGCTCCTGAAAACTGTTGCATTAGATTGTGCACATGACGAACTGATTTGAGCAGCCTGCTCAGCTTTCTTCCCCTCTGTGATTTTTTTTTGTTCTTGTTGCACCAAAATTGTAAAAAAACCCAAAAAAACCCCCAAAGAAACCCTATGATTATATAAAATAAAATTGGACTTCTACTACTACTGTTTCTCTCCCCCCCCCTTATTTTAAAGGGTGTTTGCCTGGTTCTGTATTTGTTGGATGCTGTGCAGATGGGGACACACAGGCACCATTGGGAACTTGTCTTCTGGTTAAGAGAAGGATGGTCGGGCCACAGCCCCTAGGTGGGATGGCATCATTTGGCAATGGAAGCCAGGAGATTCTTTTTTTTTCTCCTCAAAGGTCACATTCCATCAGAGAGGCTGCATGCTAGTGGTAGGTGGGGCCATCTGCTTTTCTCTCACTTTGTAGCACCTCCTCTCTCTCTCTCTCTCTCTCTCTCTCTCTCTCTCTCTCTCTCTCTCTCTCTCTCGGTGAACATGCTCCCTAGAAGACCTTCCTGCAGGGCTTGTTCTATTTTTTTGATTGGCTGAAGCACCAACTGTTGCTAGGAAAGTCTGTGAGGGGAAATCTAGCAAGAGACCAATGAACAGTTTGATATTTCAGAAAGTTATTTGCACATATGAAGATGAATGGGGAACTGCTTCTCATGATTCCTTGCAGAGGGCTTTTTACCCTCCTTTCCTCCCTCCCTTCTCTATTTTTATCCTTCACTGAAAAACAAACAAGAAACAAGAAGGAAAAAAACCACCACCCAAATTAATCCAAAACTCCTTAAGCTGACCGACTCCACTTTTCTTTCCTGTTTGACCTATTTTCAAGATCCACCTCCAAATTCTGTCCTCTCTCTCTCTCACACACACATACACAGAGAGAGAGAGAGAGAGAGAGAGAGAGAGAGAGAGAGAAGAAAGAAGAGGAAGTGCTTTCCTTCACAAAAGGAAAGTTTGATGACACTTGGGGCCAGGAATGCAGGAGGAACTGAATAATGAGGAATGTCAGGAATGGTAGAATCAGTGCATCATCAGACGAGTGTTTTATTGCATGTTCACTACTGGCCACTCACAGTTTTTCGCAGGTCCTTTTGCCATTGCCATCTGCCTCCCACACTTCTCCCACTCCTTCTGGCCCTTTTTCCATTAAAAAACAAGATCCTTTAAAGCCGTTTTTAAAAAAAAAACACTTGCTGCCACTTCTTGCTGAGTACAGGAAAAGCAGTGCAATAAAAATGCCCACTGAATGGGCCACGTGGTCATTGCTGCTTCCTCTTTCTTCACCATGTGAAGGAAGAGAAAGCTGCTCATCCATATTGTGGGACAGCAGCAGGAGGCCAAAGTGATGGAAGGGAAATGTGATTTCCCTCCATCTGATGATGCTCTCAGATAGCTCTGGGGGAAGCATAGAAAATGAGGTGGAAGGAGGCACAGAGGCCATGGGCCACAGTTCCCCACCCTTTAGAGCAGCCAGTGTAAATATTGCAGTGATCGTTATTAAAGGTCTGGTTCACAGAATATATCCCCCACCCCTCCTTCATATGAATAGACCTGGTCTTCCTCAGGCATGGACAGTAGATAAATACAATGTGTGAATTAGGCAAAAGCACAGTAATGGTAGGCAGCAATTTTGGTGATCCTGGCAGCTTTAAAATTAACACTAATCATGATAACAGCAGTCAACCCTGTCTGACTGCTTTGCATTTAGAATTGTATCCATGTTGGTAAATTAGATTTGCTAATGTGGAGGGGGAACACAAATTGCGTGAACCAACCTGAAGTGTCAGATCAATGAAGATTTTATTAAGTGTCTCCAAAATCTAATATAGATCTTTTGGTTATAACAGCAAATGAAGCTGATCAATTCCATATGGATGCCTGATCTGTTAACAAATAGGGGTTAATAAATATATGACTATAGCAAGAGTGGTCTGTAAAACCAGTTGAAGAAGCTCGTAGTTTTGGTTTTATATTTGACTCCTCACTCTCCTTGACTCCTCATGTTGAGGCAGTAGCTAAGTCCTGTCATTTTTTCTTATATAATATTTTAAAGTTTTTAAAGCTCAATTAAAAACTTTGCTTTTTTCTAAAGTTTTTAGAACTTGATTTTTAACTTACTTTTACACTGTTAGTTTTATTGTCCCCTTTGCCTGTTTGGTGCATTCCCTTCCCCTTTCTAATTGTTTTATTGTGATTTTATCAGAATGTAAGCCTATGGGGCAGGGTGCTGCTGCTTTAATGTTTTACTATGTACAGCACCATGTACATTGATGGTGCTATATAAATAAATAATACAAAAAACAACAACAACCCTCTAACACTTTTGGGACATAAATCCCATGATGATGGGATAACTTCACACATGCATATCAATCACTTCCTGTGCCTCCAGTTTTCCAGTTTGCTCACTGCTTGATGGAGGTGGTTCAGACATACACCTGCAAGTCCTATCAGGTAACAACTACATCTTATTAAGCACTAAGTATATGCTACCAGGTATCACATATCCAATTATAAATATTCCTTAGATATTTTAAAACAAAATTTATAAAGGACAGGAGACCTTAAGAGACCCAACTCAAAAAAGAACTCTAGAAAATTCCATGGAATATTTGCATAGTCCATGGAAGGCCATCATTCTGATGAGTCTGCAGCTAAAGCTTTTACAGATTTGATCATGCAGAAGTTCCTCAAGCATTAGTATTTAATATTTAAGTAATAGATTCCACAGGGAGAGGTGCATTTTTTATCAGCCACCAATTTAGAAAGTCCCCAAATTTAATTGGTATGGACAGAGAAGAATGAAACCTAGTTAGTGACTCAGCTTGGGTTTATTTTATTTTCCAGCAAGGCTGATTCTTCCAAGCGGTTGTGGTAAAGTATGGAGATACAGATAATCATTTATGAACCCTGTTTCATATACACAGCATTTTAATCTCTTCTTGGCAGTACTTAGGTTTAGGAGGAGATTACTTCAATGAATAAAAACTGAGCGGATTATAAAAAGAGATAGAGGTGATATAAATGATCTGCAATACATTTTATAAGATACTTCCATTTTTCAATAAAACCTCAGGAAAGTAAACAGCAACAAAAAACACCTGTCTGTCAAAGAAAGGAATATATTATGGTAGTGGAAGAGATTTCAGTAAGTCCAGCCATTCACAAAAGTATTATTTAGACATTTACGACTGGAAGAAAATGTTCAAATGTCAAAATAAACAACACTGTATTTACCTGGAGGTTGTTATACAATTGTATACAGTGTTGTTACACAATGTATTTAACTGGAGGTTGTTATACACTGTATTTATCTGAAGGTTGTTATACAATGGGCAGAAAGTTATTGTAGAGCCAGCATTTATGAAACAAGCCCATACCCAGCAAGAGGAAATGTAATGTGCTTAAATTAATTTTGAACTTTAAACATCATCAGCATGCAAGATAAGGAGGAAAGTAGCACAGCCAGCTCTATTTCTGCTCCTGCACCTTGTGGGCCGGTTCTCTCTCTTCTTTTTGCTTGTCTGCCTTCCTGGAAAATGCACCTGTGGCCCTCACTATTGTTAATGTAACACTTCAAAAGATTTTAAGTAGTTTAATTCCTTTAACAGGATGGAAATAGGAGATAATTGTTCAAATGCAAATCGATGGGGAGACGAGCTTATGTGTGCCAGCAGGTTTTATGGGTGATGGACTGCCTCAATGTTTTTCATCTTACTTATTTAATATTTTTAAAGTGGGACCGGAAAGAAAATGTATCCCCAGTTGCTCAAAGGACTGCTTCTATTCAGGGCTGTAGCTAGCTTGAAGCAGGTGACTTGTAATGTGGTTCAGGATTCCTAGAGTTGGACAGGGCATTTCAGAAGGGAGAAGGGAAAGAACTAGGGATATGCACGGACCCCCCGCTCCGCCCCGCTGGCCGATCCGAAAATTTTGGATCGGCCCGCTCCGCCCATACTCCGCTCCTCTTCGCCGCGGAGCTCTGCAGTGGAGGGGAGTGGCGCCAGGTAAGGCTGGGAGAGGAGGGCGAGGGGGTTACCAGGCTCTGCCACTGTCGCCGCCCGTGTGGCGACGGCGGCAGAGCCCGGTAAGGGACCAAGGGGGAGGGGGGCCTTACCTGCCTCCGTCCGCAGTCCGTCGGCTTTTTCAATTGAGCCCGCGGTTCAACCAGGAAGTCTGGGCCGCAAGTGCGGCCTAGACTTCCTGGTTGAACCGTGGGCTCAATTGAAGAAGCCAACGGACCGCGGACGGAAGCAGGTAAGGGAGAGGAGGGGTGGTTTACCGGGCCCTGCCGCTGTCGCTGCATGGGCGACAGCGACAGCGGCAGGGCCCGGTAAACCCCACTTACCTTTCTGGCGGAGCTCTGGATCGAGGCGAAGGATCCGCCTTCACCTCGATCCTCTTCGCCACGCTCTGCCGGCCCCCCAATCCTCTTCGCCTCCGCCTTAAGGGGAGGCGAAGCACCCCGCTCCGCTTCTAATTCGCCGGTCCGATTAGAAGTGGAGCACATCCCTAGAAAGAACACCTTTTTCTCATTCCCACCACCACCATATACCCTCCAAGGCCTTCCCCTGATGCTGTTCTAAAATGACAATGTAGCCAATTATAGGCAGGATGTACACTACTGCTTTATAATGGTATTGAAATGCACTGACAACTTTTGGAGCTCATGATACATTCCATATTTGAAGTGTGCATTCCTCACTGAAAATCTGAGGTTCGACAGACCTCCAAACTCATGGTGTGGTTAGGGGGCAGTTCAAAAACTGATGGAAACCCACAATGTGGGTAGAAGATCATTCAAAGCCCTGAAAAGATCTGTATCCGAAGGTGTTTTTAGGCAACGTGAGGGCTCGTTTCATGTTAATGGATGGCTAAAGGAACACTTTCAAATTAGGAAGACACCAAGGGGTGAAGGGGGGAGGCAGTTTTGAGATTGACATCTGTGGCTAACCAATAGCCACAGTCTCCTCCCTGTCCCCCTTCCAATCACGTTGCTTAGGGGGAGGAAATTGCAAGTGATAAAACCCATTTTCCCCCACCCTGGAACTCATTTCTTGTGGAGTGTTGGGAAGGGAGTAGGAGGAGAGATTCAGAGAGAAAGAGAGAGCTCTCAATTTGTTTAGCTGTGCTTGCTTGCTCTGTCGGCTTCATTTCTAGCTGCTGAGAGATAGAGCTCCTGCTACTTCTTCTTTCTTTTTTCCTGGCTGTTTTTTCTCTGTCTGCTTTTATTTGCTTCTTGTACTACCACCTCACGCTCGCCCATTAGTGTGTGTGTGTGTGTGTGTGTGTGTGTTCTTGTTCTACCTTGTTACCCTCACTGATAATTTTTTTAAAAAGAAAAAAATCCAATTTTTCTTTAAAACCCAATCTGTCTGTCTCAGTCAGTGTGTTTGAATTGACGTTGCTTCAAAGCACCCAGTGTGTGTGTTTTACTGTTACCTAGTCTACGCTCCCCCAAAACTACATAAAAAACAAAAAAGTCTCTTGTTGCTGTCCTCTGAGCTTCCCTTAGAGTAGGCACTTGGAAGAGGACCTTAGACGCTGAATGTAGTGTTCAGGTAGGTTCATATTGGGAAAGGCGTTCCATCAGGTATTGTGGTCCCAAGCCATGTAAGGCTTTATAGGTTAAAACAAATGTTTATTATTCCATCATGAGGCATGCAATGGTTGCTGCTGGCTCTGGCCATGCTGGGAGAGAAAGATGAGGGAGAGGTATTTCTTCTAGTTCCCTCTCCCAGCAAAAATTAGACACACCCTTTTCCCTGATGCTGATTCTGCCGCTGCAGCTGCTGGTAGTGGTGGTCCTTTTGAGAAAAGGTTTTTTTTAAAAAAAAAAAAACTGGAGCCAAATGCAGCATTCTGGGGCAGGTGGGATGGTGTGGCTGAGGAAGCCAACTAGCTGTTAGGCCAACTATGCACCTCCACAGGCCCTCGGAGCAGCACAGTTAAACATAAAGGTTAAATATAAAAAAAAACAATTGGAGCGAGGAGATGACTCCCTCTTCTGTGACTGCTTTCTCCCCCCTCTGCAACTGTGGGGAGCAGAAGGAGGGGGGAAACCAGGGGAAAGGAACGGGGTGCATGGGGTAGTGGGGGGGGGCTTGCCCTGAATGGTTTGAGGGAGAAATTTTTTTAAAAAAACTTTGTAAAAATCAAGGGACAAAGGGATCTGATTTAAACTTGCCATGGCTAAAGCCCTACTTAAGTGCTACCAGGGTGCCAAGTTTAATCTCTTTATCTTTAAAAATGATGGAGGTGTATGCATTTTTATTAATCCCCATTGCCAATAATAGCGGGGTTCTCTGAAAACAGTGCAATCTGTTGTAAACAGAGTAATCTGGTGGTGTAGAGATGCCCCCCCCAAAAAAAATCGGAGTAGAGAACCCACTCAGCAGAGCTGTGCCCTGAATTTCAGGGTGGAGGAGAACTACTCTGCACACCCCTATTCCATATACCATTTTCAAACCACTTTCATAGTGTAATAATCTGCTTGGTGTAGATCTGACCATAGATTGGCCTGGTGTCCTACTTACAGAAGACTATATTTTGGAGAGCTGGCAGAGTATGGGTGCCCTCTATTTGAGGGGGCTGTTCATTCCAAGTCTGACTGCAACTCAAGGAGTCATAAGGAAGGAAAGTAGGGGCCTTAAAGCTACCCATGAACTGCACCTGGGCAGTAGACGGAGCAGACACGCAGGTCAGACTGATCTGTCTTCTGCACTATGGTAAGATGTACTGCTTCTCTATTATAATTGTTCTTATTTCTAAATTTCTACCCATTCATATAACTTACCACATGCAAATTTTATGTAAATTGGCATGCTTTTTTGTCCTTTTTTTTTTGGTGAAGCAGTTCCTCTTTTTTGGCAATGTGTACCCACTTTTCGTTATAAAATAATCCCAAAGCTAGTTACAAAACCAATAAAGCATAGTAGACTCTTACACATATTGACCAATAAGACAGTTTCACAGTGAGATGAAGAAAATCTCCCCATTCCCATAAAGCATATGAATGATATGCTACCCAAAAAAGAAGATTGAAAGGGCCTCCAGGTGACAGACTTCACTAATTTAGCTCATTTATGTTTTGCCCTTCCTCATGGTTAAATGAAGATGTGAATTTATGCCTCCCAATTGACTTGTTTTTTCCTTCTAAATTACTAAGTGCATCACATGTGAGCATCAGATATGAAAGGAATATCTGCATTCCAAAACAAGTCTACCTCAATCTGATTGGTCAAATAAAAACATGTTTAATATGATGGAGGAGGGTCTTTATTTCACCACAGCAGTGTGGTATAGTGTCTAGCATGTTGGACTGGGAGTCAGGAGATCTGGATTCTAGTCCCCACTTGGCCATGGAAGCACACTGGGTGACTTTGGGCCAGTCACAGACTCTCAGCCCCACCTACCTCATAGGGTTGTTGTTGTGAGGATAAAATGGGGAGGAGGAAGAGACTATGTATGCTGCCTTGGGTTCCTTGGATGAAAAAAGGTGGGATATAAACGTAATAAATAAATTAAATCATAAATAAATATCTGTAACTCTCTCTCTCTCTGCCATTTCATTAACCATTTGCTTCCTCACCACCCATCCCACGGCTTTGAGGTGTTCTTTGTTCCACAAGTTGTTATCTTGGCCAAGTAGCTTTTTCAGCCTCTGTGTGTGTGTGTGTGTGTGTGTGTAACCTTTTGGTAAAGAAAGCCTGGGTGCTATATGGAATAACATGGATAAATATTCTTGACAGTCAACACGCTGTCAATCAGTTCCAGATTTTATTGCACTGGGTTTTGAGAAAATGTTCATGACCTTATGTGATGCAATTACATTTTATAAGATGAAACTCCCCTCCCCCCCAGTAGTTCCATCATCCCTAGAGGAAGCCTGGAAGGTTCTCCTCTTATGAAACTGACATGCAGGATCATAATGTAATCATTCTTGAGCTGTTTATATTGTGTATATTCTCATGTTAGGCAATATATGCTTGACAATTAAAATGCATTTATTGAACTGTATTTATATTGTGTTAATATTTAGCAGTAGGAGTGTAGAGTCTGATTTTTGTGTAAAGATAGTAGGACTGTTCATTTGAAGCCTGTATTATCACTGGCAGGAAAATTGTCATCCGTGTCTCTCTGGGAAACCCTGATTGTCATTCATATTAAGATATTTACAAAGAAGGATGGACAAATATCTCCGAAACAGCAAATTCCAAGGGTACCACTGACTTGCAGATTGCTTTGGGAATGCAGAGTGGATGGGACATCTCAAAGATGATGAAAACGTACTTTTCTTTTCACAGGCGATGGGCAAGATTCTATGTACAAATGCTGAGTAGACTGACTCTTCTCCATTTTCTTATCCAGTGATCAGATAAAGAACAGTCTAGACACTGGAGAAGAAAATGGCAACTTCTAAGGCTCCAACTCCCAACTTCTCCACAGTCCACCACTTCCTCTTTATTCATCCTCAAGACCCTTTCCACCCTTCCTCCTATTCCTTTTCCAAATATTCTTCCTCCTGTCTCACCAAGAATTTTCTGGATCTAGTATTACTACTTAAATAAATGCCCTTCCCCCATGTCCTGTTGACGTGGCCATGGGGAGGCTGTTGCTGGTGTGTGTGTGGGGGGGAGAAGAGACATGCCTCCTTACCATTGGAGGAGGCTGTATGGTGCCACCAGCTGGGAGTGGGGTGGCAGTGCCTATATTAGGTGGCCACACCCAACCCTCCATCCTTTTCTGGATTACGGCTCACTCACTCACTCCCAGTATGCAGTGTGGGTTACCTGGTCACCCTTTTGGGGGGTGAGTAGGTATTTTTTCATATAGCCTGATAAGCTGGGGCTATATGTTTTTCACCTACTTCGCACTGTAAGTCTGGAGACAGTGTCTTAGAAGTTCTTGTTGGGTATTAGCTAGGGGTGTGCACGGACCCCCCGATCCGCTTCTCTTCCAGATCTGCAATTTGTGGATCAGGCCGCTTCGCTCTGCCCCGCTCCTCCTATAGTCCGCTCCGCTCCACTGCGGAGCTCCGGATCCGGATCAGAGCTCCGCTTTCCCCGCCCCCATAGGCTTGCATTGAAATCCAAAAAAGTATACAACTTTTTTTTCTGTTAAAGTTAGAAACCTCAAGTTTGGCACCATTACACCTCATGGACGTATACACACGCATGCCAAGACTCAAGCCAATCCAACCCTCCCCTGATTTTTGGGGAATTTATGAAAATCGGACACCCCATTTTCAGACATGGACTGTTCGCTGACATTTTGACAGATAAAAAAAATTGAAGTGGGCACCCTCACAGATGCCATCTAGATCCACATTCATGCCAAGTTTCAAGTAAATCCCATCATCCCCTGATTTTTGGTTGGGCTTTAACCTTTTAACTCACCCCAAATCAAGTCCCATGCTACAACTACATCAATTTTCACGTTAGAAATGTCAAATTAGGCACCATGACACCTCATGTATGTATACACATGCATGCCAAGACTCAAGCCAATCCCATCATTCCCTGATTTTGGGGGAATTTATGAATATCGGACACCCCATTTTCAGACATGGACTGTTCTCCGACATTTTGACAGATAAAAAAATTGAAGTAGGCACCCTCACAGATGCCATCTAGATCCACATTCATGCCAAGTTTCAAGCAAATCCCATCATCCCCTGATTTTTGGCGGGGCTTAAACCTTTTAACTCACCCCAAATCAAGTCCAATGCTACAACTACGTCAATTTGCATGTCAGAAACCTCACGTTCGGTCCCATGGCAGCTTATCCATGTGTCCACATCGATGCCAAGTTTTAAGCCAATCCCATCATCCCCTGATTTTTGGGGAATTTATGAAAATCGGACACCCCAGTATCTCAGGGATTTTAAAGCTGCAGACAGGGACCATTTCAAAGGAAATCCCAACATGCCATGAATTGGGGAGTAGATAAACCTATATGAATCTTCTTCCACACTTGAAAAATTGATTTGGAACTTCAAAAAGTCTAAGTGAGCGCAGGAAGGACTTTTCCCCTGAGTCAAAGCAAGACACACAAAAACCATCCCTTCGAGGTGGGCAGGGGAGGAGGGAGGGAAGGCAGGCAGGCAACAGACATTTCTGGGGGCACAAGGAAGTGAGCCAAGGATAGTTTCAAAGCCAGTAATGCAAACCATCCCTGTGAGGTGGGAGCAGCACAGAGAGATGCCTTTTCTTTTGCATGCCATAAATAACTAGGAGGTTAGGAGGCTAAGAGTAAAGCTTTGTGATCCTTGCTTCAGAGTCGATTGACTGCACTGTGATCACAGCCATTATTAAACAACAACAATAGTAACGTTAATAATAGCAGTACTAATTAATGTTAATAGCAATAATAATAATAACAACAACAATAAGGAGTTGAACCACAATGAAAGCCTGCCTGACTTCATTGAAGAGGAAAAGCCAGGAGAGCTTGGGCTATGGGGTGTAAATATAAAATGGAATAAATAAATAAATAAATAAACAAAGGAGGGGTAGAATTAAAAGCAGAAGTGTTGCTGAATAAACAACAGGAAGAATTTTTTTAAAAAGGCTATATCTGTCTTTTACCAGTAAGAGGGAAGTGGACGTGCCCAGGGGGAGGGGGAATTATGCCAATTTGACTGTCCCTGTCTAGGGACCACTCTTTAAGAAGCAAACTTACACTTCAACTCATGATAGGCATTGCTTCTCCACTGGTTACTCTTTGGAGGGCTCTGATGACCCTCCAAGGAGTGCACTGGGCACGTTCACATGCCCTAGGGGAGCTCATCCCCTTGCACCACATCTATTCAGTTGTTCACCAAGGTTAGGGTGGGTAGCAGTGCTGTGTTTCCTATCTGTTATTTATTTGCTTAGTATATGATTTCAGGTTGTGTTTGTGCATTTGGTGGGGCTACTGTTTTAAAAAACACTGGGAAAAGTCTGTTCAGACGAAGAAAGAGAAGTTCCCAGTATCCCAAGTATCCCGTTTTGCCTATCCCCTCCTCCAGCTTTGGGATCATGTGATCATGACCGGGAGTTGACTCTGCCCCTCAGCACTTCAAAAAGGTAAATCTCCCGGTTTTTTTACCGCACCACGCAGAGAGGTGAGTGTAGGCTCAAAATGACCCCCAGCCTCGACTCTCTAAGCACAAGAAGTTTCAGAAAGATAGCTTAAAAAACAACACAGTTATCCCCTTTTCTTTTCCGCAGTGCAATCCTATGGGCGAAATTTTTCAAAATGGTGATCGGAGCGCTCCGCGAAAATAGAAGCGCTTCTCTTCGCCTTGCTTCTAAGGCTCCGCGGTCCGCTTCTACTCTGCCTCTGGGAAAGGCGGAGCAGGCCAATTCGCTTCTGATTCTCCGATTCTAATCGGAGCAGAGCACACCTCTAGTATTAACAATTGATTACATTCGGCCTAGGCTGCTAGGGGTGGGCACATTTAGAGGACAGGGATGATGGCAGGTGATGCCTGAGGCCTTCTGCTGAGGGTTTTTGTGGCCCCGGTAGGGGGATAAGGTTTACCTGTGAGGCTAAATCACCTCACTCCACCCAATGCCTTGCAGATCGGGGGGGTGGGGAGTGACACAGGAAGGCATCCTCTCCCTAAAAGGGGAGTGGCAATCAAGCTGATGCCACTCATCAGGGATAGAATGTTTCACCCGTTAAAACGCCTGCTATTTGCTGGTGTAATTAGGGCCCACTCAGTGCTTCTTTTGCAGATCTTAATAAATGTGGCCCTAATTTGAAACCATACACATTGGTCTTGTCTCTTTATCCCCCACCACTTTTTTTTTTTTTTGCCTGCAATGACAATTCCACATCTGTGAGTATTTAATTCTAATTAAGTTGGTAACAGATGCTTGCCAACTTGAAACATCTTCCCAAAGATATGTAAAATGCACCTGGTAATTGTTTCTACCCTTTTAGTTTCCTTCAGAAATTCTCAGATGCTTTTTTCTTGAGAAGTATTCCCAGATTATCTTCAGATGCTGCATTAGTCAAAATCTGGTGACAATGCAGGGATGTGCAAACTTCCATCAGCCTTCTTCACCACAAGATTTTGCTTAGCTTATAAAAGCACAGATATGTTTTTGTCATATTTTACTTGTTCTGACTACAATGCTTTCAGTGGCTTAGAGCATACTCTGGTTATTCAACAGTACATAGAACCAGCATAGGGTCGGAAGATATAACCAAAGCCTGAAGGAAGATCATATGTGGTGTAATGGTCCAAGAACCAGGAGTGCATTATTTGGTAGGAATTACCATTTATTTAGTAAGTAGGGCTTAAAACAGGCACGGAACCTTTCTCGTTCCCAGGGCTGAATTCCAATCTGGGAAAGGCCTTGGGGGGGGGGGAGGCACATATGTGGACAGGGCCAAAACAAAGTAGATGTGGCCAAAGGAGGAGTAAGAATTAGGGTTGTCTATCATAGTGAAATTCAGCCCTTTTGTGGGGCCAGCAGATCCCCAAAATGGGCTCAGCTGGGCTTGCACAGGCTGGTAAAATTCCCAACTTACAGTGGATGGCAGTGGGCAGTGACAGCAGGAATCCTACTGCCACCATCCTTCACCATTGGCACTACCCACCTTCATGCAGAAACCCCTTGCATTTGTCTCGTGGAGGAGAATGCAGTGTGTGTGTGTGTGTGTTTGCACCTAGTTGGGGTGGCAGCGATGATGATTCCTACTGGCACTGCCATCTCCACATTTGAATGAAACATTTGTGCAAAATGGGGCCACTAATACAGAGACTTCTGTCCCAGTTGCCTGTCCTTGCAAGACACTTTCCTTTCAAGGTGAGCATGAGGGGCTAGCTGAGGAATTTTGTGAGCTGGCCCCATTCACACTGGTCAAGCTAGATTTTCAGGGGTGGGGGCAAGCTGATGAAAACTCATTGAGGTCTACACCCAAACTGGATGCCTCCAACATCCCTGGGGGGACAGAAATGTGATAATTAATTTAAGCCTACTATGAAGTAACCAGGACAAACTGGCACATGTCTACTCACAAGGAAGCGCGGCAAGCCTCAGAAGTGAGAAGGATTGAATCAGTCAACAGCTTCTTCCCCAGGCCCTGCTCCCTTCTCTCTGGCAGGGAAAAACTCTTTCTGTGACCAGCAGAGATAAGAGTCTTTCCCTGGCAGGGCCTGGTAAACAACAACAACAGCAACAACACAACAACTAGTGGGCCTTATGGGGAACCCCCATGGGCTGAATCTGGCCTGCAGACCAAAGATTCTCCATGCCTGGTCTACAATGACTGGCAGTGGTTCTCCAGGATTTCAGACATGGGATTTTCCCAACCCTACCTGAAAATGTCAGGGGTGGAATCTGGGACCTTTTCCATGCAACATATGTGAACTACTGATGTTCCATGCAACATATGTGAACTACTGATGTTCCATGCAACATATGTGAACTACTGATCACCTACCCTAATGCTTATTTATTGTGTTTATCTTCATGAAGGGTACAATAATTCTCGACATGGGTACAGTACTGTCAAACACAGGGATCCCCATAGACCTCACCGGACTCCTGTTTCTTTCTCCCCTCCCAATATCCATATAGAATCATAGAATCATAGAATAGCAGAGTTGGAAGGGGCCTACAAGGCCATCGAGTCCAACCCCCTTCTCAATGCAGGAATCCACCCTAAAGCATCCCTGACAGATGCTTGTCCAGCTGCCTCTTGAAGGCCTCTAGTGTGGGAGAGCCCACAACCTCCCTAGGTATATCACTTTGCAATCAGGCACCACTACCAGAAACTACTTATTGTGCACTTCCCATTTCTCCATCAGCCCTTCCCTTCCACTCGCTCAGGTTACATCAGTTCCATCTGTACTCAGACTTCCCATGACCCAGACTGACCTGGCAAATGAAATGTGTGTACCTGCCTATGTGTAGGTGACAAGGGGCAGGGGACGTCTCTGTTGGGCTCCATTTGCGATTGTCTCCACAGATGGACACTATGCCTGCCTGGAGAGAGAGCAGGGGGAGAGATTGCACCCAATATATTTGATGATGTACATTAAGGTTCAGACATGAGCAAAAAACATTCAGGGACAGCAAAATATTAGGCACAAAATACTCAGTTATGCTCTTGTCTAACTCCCTCATTAAAATGAATGGGACTTGAAGTTGCTCTCCTATGGCTCACTGTTTTGAACTAGAAAATTATTGTTTCTCTCTTTACCATGTCAATTAATTTATTAGGCATTGTTCACTCTTGTTTTCAAATAAGAAAACAATGCCATGATGCTCTTCCCTTTAAATCTTCTTTAGCCACAAATACAATTATATTCTTGTCATTCACTTATTGCAGTTCCTCAAAACAGTTAATTAACCGCTGATTACTAGTTTCTAACTAGGATGAATGTTGAAATACCTATTGGTTGACCTGTGATTCATTTTTTTCCCATGGCATTGTGTAATGTAATGACGATAACCTTTTAAAGTGCTGCTAGCAGTCTCTTCTTGCCAGGAGGAAGACAGGTTCTGGAGATCTTATTTTCTGAAATGTATGTTTGTCTCTTGATGCATGCATTTGCTAAACATCAGAAACCTCATTTCATTCACATTGTTCAGCTTGCACTCTCCACACATTGTGCAGACAATCCTTCAATAACAAATGTTGTCATACGCGAGAAAGTACTGTTCTCTCTAAGCTCCGAGAATGCCAGAAAAACCTTGAAATATTATCATATAGGGTTTAATCTTCCCCTTTTCTGATGAAAGCAGATGTATAATCAACATCCAGTGAAAGAAATGAAACCATAAAGTGAAGCGCATATTTTACTGCCCAATTTAGCAGCTACTTTGCTGGGGTTCACAACCCACCTCATATTTCCCCACTCCCAGTGCTTCCAAGATCCATCCATCTAGATGGGGCTAAAGTTGGTGTATGATACATGCTTTTTCATTGCCATTATGGTTCAATGAACAATTTCAGCATTAATGTCACTTACAGCATTACCCAGTGATGACCGCCCGTCTGCAGCCAGCCCTGCTAGTTCTCTTCCACATACAATACCCACTGCTTGCAGAATGGAGATCTAGAGCATCCTCAGACAAGTGTTTTATTGCACACTCGTTACTGGCCACTCACTTTTTTGTGGGGCCTTTTGATGATGACGTCTGCCTCCCAGGCATCTCCCGCCCCTTCTGCTCATTTTCCCATCGCCAAAAGGACCCAGAAAACATCCTGCCATTTCCTGCTGTGTGCAAGAGAAGCAGTGGGATAACAATGCCCACCAAATGGGCCATGTGATCACTGTTTGCTTCCTCTTTCTTACCTGTGTAAAGAAAGAGGAAGTATTGTGGGACAGAAGTGGGGGGAGTGACAGTAGGGGAATGCAATCCGTCTGATTACACTATTAGTGCTTCCAGGGGCAACCCAAAATTAGCAACAATGCTCATTACAGGAATGGGGCAGGCTGGTGGAGCTTGCCTAAGGGAGCTCTGTTGACCTACCCTGTTCCAGAAATGAGGGCTTCTGTTCATTTCAAGGCTTGCCCCAGGAAGCACTAAATCTCTGTTGCCTAAACGATGAATGCCATGTGAGCAATGGAACTGGCATGGCTGGTGGCACACAGAACAAGAACGGCAGTGGGCCCTGGGCATGAACAGGCAGCATTATATCCTGAAGACCTAGACTCGTCATCACGAGAAAGAACTTTCTGGCACAACACAGTTCGTTCACAGAACGCCTTGGAGAAAGAGAAGCTTAAGATTTTCAAATATACAAGAACAGGTTGTTTTACAGCAGCCTGTGTCTAGTGTCAGCTCCTGAAGAAGGATATTGTTTTAATCCGAAACGTCAAGCCTTTGATACAAAAAGAACTATTAAAGATTTCACACTTTGCAATAGCACCGGAGCCTGTCTCTCATCTATCACCTGTTCAGTGGTGCTTTTCCCTTTACCACATGCCAGCACTGCCCAAAGTCTTCACTGTTCTGGCAATAGACGCAAAGTTGATCTTTGTGAGTTGTGATACAAAACAAAACGACTGTATCTGCATCTCCCATATTAATATGCAGATGGGGTTAGCTATGGTCCAGATTTTGCATTTCATAGTTCTCAACTCTAAAAATACGGTCACCATTTGTATTTTGAAAGAAAATACTACAACACAATTCTCAACTTAAAAACAAGTATCAAAATGCATTTTTCATTGATATGAATTTGATACATTTGGGTTTATTTAAGAAGAACTCTATCCCCAGTTTGGTTTATTTTAGATTTTGCCAAAATAAATATCCACAGGGTTCCTGTCACACAACATGAGAACTACTGTGGAAACCCCCTGTCCATCTTGCAGAAGACGAGTACCAGACATGGTTATTCTGACTACAGTGGGGAGGGAATTCTTCCACCACATTTATTTATTTATTTATTTATTTATTTATTTATTTATTTATTACATTTCTATACCGCCCAATAGCCGGCGCTCTCTGGGCGGTTCACATGACACCTTAAGCCACTGGGGATCACATTTTTGAGACATCCATGGTGGCTTAATGCATCACTTGAACAAGCCCTTAGAGACATTACTGGGGTGGAGGCTAAACCTGCATTGTTACCCTTGAACTCTGCCTTTTGACCCTAGTGTCTTGGCCAGAACAATTCCTATTGTCTTCCAGATTTGCAGTCTGTTTGCATTTCCTATCAGAGAACTGTATAGGAAGATATCAGCTCCTCGGTATAGCCCCATTATTCATTTGCATGGCTCTGCATTGGGCTTTACTTCTGATCAATGCTATGATGTAACAAAGAGAAATGATTATCAGTAGGATGTGTGGGGAAGGAGGACCCTGTACTCACATGCAGCACACAGAGGTGGCAGAATCCTGACCTGGTAGGTATGGCTGGGGTGATTTTTTTCCCCAGAAGACTATTTGTGAGACGGAGGTCAGTAAATAAAGAGATGACACATAGAACATTGGGTTTAAACAGGGCCACATTTTATTAAAGATCTGCAAAGGGGTAACCTAAAGGGGCATCCAGTCTGGCCTGGTTTTCAGACCTTTCTGAGTAGGGCGAGTTATTGACGGAAACTGAAATTAACTGAGAGAAACTGAAATTGACTGATTTATGTCCATCCCTGCATCCAAGTACACCGGGGAGCAAAGTACTACCCCATCCCACACCCTATTCTGCTAATTTTCTACTTGCAGGAAGTTGTTTATGTAGGGAAGCATTCATAAATATGATTCCCTGCAACTTGAGTTGACACCATACATTTTACCACTTCAAAAGCCTACCACCTCACTTCCAACTCATTTTGTTGCATGTGACCATGGCAGTAAAGGAAGCAGTGGCAGTAAAGCATGAGGAAGCATATACTGACTGGGCTTTATGGATCCAAACCAGTAAACCAGGCAGAAATAAAATGGTTCTTTTTCACTTTTAGCCTGTCAACAACATGCATGACTTACATGTTGTTTGTGAACTAGGAATCTTTGTGTCAGACTAAAGTGGTGTTTATGTATATAGCATTAGCCCAGTGCTTTCTGTTCTTGGGCAGTGGTTCTATCTACTGAACTTAAGCCAACCTCTCTCTTTTTACTGTTCGTCAAAATGACAATGACAATGAAATGTATGATCTTCTTGATTATTATAGATGGAAATGGCTGAAATAAAGTTGAGTTTCTTCTTCTTCTTCTTCTCTCAGAATGGCTGACCTTTCAAATGTCCTACTGAGTCCTGTCATTCACTTCCATGTGTAGGGATGAAACTAAACCTGCAAAATAATCTCACCAGGAAGGAGAGAGAGAGAGAGAGAGAGAGAGAGAGAGAGAGAGTCCCAACAATTCAGAGACTGTGGAATGGTCTCATTTCCAAATGACCAACCCAGTTTAAATGGATGCATGCATTATAGAGCAATTTACATCTCATGCTGTATAATGACACAAAATTAGTCTTGACTTCGATTCAGCTTGCTTCCTCTTGCCTTGTTCTCATTATCATCATGCTGAATACCTTTTTATAGCATTTCTCAACCATGTGTGATAGAGTACTTTGCATTAGAACTACCATTGATTATTGTTCAACATCTGAAATTGGAAACTGAACGTGATTTAGGATGGACTCCCAGCAAATGTGAAGGGAGGGGGTAGAAGTGTCTAATCACTATTTTTTATTTTTATTTTTGGTAACAACAAAAGCAGAAATAGCTACACTTTTTTTAAAAAAATATGATCAGAATTGGTCTGTATTGTTTGACTTCACATAATAAACCCAATCTGATGTTCTCCTTCATGGTGAACGCTACATTGATTTTCAAAATTCACCACAATCAGAAAAAGTTAACAGAAGTGGTGTTATGATTACAGTATAAGCAAATTTTAAGTAGTCCCATATATGGGGCCTTGCTAGACCTGCCAGGATAAGCCGGCAGGGAGGCGAGGCGATGGTGCGCTAACATTAGTGCGCGCTGCCCCACCTCCTAGACGGCTGATGCGCAGCGACGATGGAAGCCCTGCAGCATCAGCCATTTTTTTTGTTTTGTTAAAGGGGCCACGTGCGCCCCAAAGACTGCGGACAAGGTAAGGTTTTTTTAAAAAATTAAGCCCCCTGCCCCCTCTTTCCCCGCCCTCCCTCCCCCTCTCCCGTGTCGCCCTGTGCCAGCCCTCCCTCGTCCTCGTCGCCTTATGCCAGCCCTCCCTCCCCCTCATCGCTTTGTGCCAGCCCTTCCTCCCCCTCGTTGCCTTGTGCCAGCCCTCCCTCCCCCTCGTCGCCTTGTGCCAGCCCTCCCTCCCCCTCTCCCGTGTCGCCCCCGGGATCCCCCCTGGCCCGATGGGCACAGCGCTCAGCGCTGTGCCCAGTCCATGGCTTTTTGCGGCTACTCGCAAGGCGAGTAGCCGCAAAAAGCCACGGAAGTCGCTAGACGTTCCGCAGCCCCAGCCTCAGGCCGGAGCTGCGGAAAAGGCGCGCCATAAGCGACTTCGCTTATGGCGCGTTAAGGCAGGCTTCAGTGCGGCCTGGGCCCGGATTCCCCTGTGCATCATGTGGACGCACAGCAGGGAAACCGGCCCTCAAAGCGCGCTAAGGCCTCGTCTAGCAAGGCCCATGGTAAAATTAGGAAGTGGTTTATCACTATATGAAGGCCATTGTCAACAACTGCAATGTTGAGCATTTGGAAGAAGGTTCTAAAGAAGATGGAAAGGGATTATATATTTGGGCCTGAGAATACAGCCAGTAGAGTTGGCTGGAAAAAACTGAGAGCTGAAAGGATTAAGAAATTGGAATTGATATGGGATGGGTGAAGAACCGAAGTTCATGTTCACTCAGATTCTCTGAACACCATCTTGAAGCTCAGCTCACCTCATTTTCCACAATCATCTGCACTCTTCCCCCCCTCCCCATTTTCTTCAAATGGGAAAAATGTGCGCTTTGAATGGGGGGGGGGGGATTGGCAAGTGCACACTTTGAGAGTGCTTCTGGATTCAACACTAACTGGGGAAGTTTAGTGTGGTGGTGGCCAGGAATACTTTTTAACAGCTTAGGCTACTTTGCCAGCTGTGACTCTATCTGAGTAGAGGGCCTTGCCTCCATTATCTATGCTGAACTGCTGTAATAATATGCTACATTTAGAGTTGGTTTGAAAAGTTCAGCTGGTTCGCAATGCAGCTGCCCAGGTACTGGTGGAGGCTCAATGGTCTACTCATATGATATAGATACTCCACCAGGTTCATTGGTTGCAAGGGGATTCCCAAGCCCAATTTAAAGCGCTGCTTTTAACCTTTAAAGCCTTAAATGGTTTGGGCCCAAGTTACTTGAAGTTACTGTTGCCATGTCAGCCTGCCCACACTCGGGAAGTCATCAGCAGAGGCTTTTCTCACCTACCTGCCAACTGAATTCCCACTTGTTTTCACAGGCCTTTCTGTAGTCTGTCAGGTGTGGTATTATTAGTGTTATCTACCTTTGATAGTAATTCATTGAATATTTATTTATTGTTTTTTTGTTGAATTTGTTTTGCATAGTTTTGTATTATTTTCATCTAGTACATTGCCTTGAGAAGCTTCTATCCTTAAAAGCAGCCTAAAATTATGTTAAACAAATAAACATAATTTCAGATTATATACTGATGACAGTACCAGACAAATGATCTCAGGGTTAATTATCAACTGTTGAATCTTTTGGGCCAGTTGTAGTGAACAGCTCAAATAATGAAACAGTTTGGTGTGTGGCAGCTGTTTATAAAGGCAAATGCAATTCTAGGGATTAAGCAAAGGATTAAAAACAAAAATTCCAATATTGTAAAAAATAAATCTCAATAAATAAATAAATAAATAAAAGAACTTGAAAAGGTTCTGAAAAGGGCAGCCAAAATAATCAGGAAGCTGGAGAACTTTCCCTTTGAGGGAAGGCTAAAGCATTTGGGGCCTTTTAATTAAGACAAAAGGAGAAGGCATTAGAGAGGTTTATGAAATTATGGATATGGTGGAGAAACTGGGAAGAGGAATCATTTTCCTTCTCGTAATACTCAAGGTCATCCAATGAAAAGGATTGGCAATAGATTAAGAACAGAGTCCCCAAAAATTATTTATTTGGGGGGAAACATATTTACTTTATGTCAGGGATTGGGACCCTTTGGCCTGGGAGCACATGTGCCCCCAGGGATTTCCCTCCTTTCTCCCCACTCATCAGCAAGAGGGAGGGAGATGAAAGGGAAACCCCGCTCTTAGTACAAGAAACACCCATCTCTTACCTCTGAATTTATCCCTTTCTGATCCATTTCTCTGTGTTTAGGGATGTTGGAGAAATCTGCAACAGAACCAAATGAGGTCAGATTTTTATGAATCTTCCCCACCAATTCTACAGTGGGCTGGCTTTTCCCCTGTCAGGTGGAGTCCGTGGCCTTGCAGTGTGTTTTCCTAACTTTGTAGAATTTTGAGCAAATTATGTCATAGACAAAAATGTGAATTTCTCCCCATTGGCTAAAGCATGAAAATTCACATTTGGGGGGGGGGGATTTGAGCATTTGTGCAAATTCAGAAACTGAAATAAATACATAAATGTGATTCTGGCCATTTCTACACCTGCCTTTCCCCCCAGGATCGTTCCCGTGTATCCAAATGACACACGGGATCCCAGGAGCAGCCAGGGACAATCCC
The DNA here is from genome assembly GCF_023053635.1 of Elgaria multicarinata webbii. Classification (NCBI taxonomy): domain Eukaryota; kingdom Metazoa; phylum Chordata; class Lepidosauria; order Squamata; family Anguidae; genus Elgaria; species Elgaria multicarinata. The sequence continues at coordinate 70,861,521 of NC_086172.1, read as the reverse complement.
TCCATTTTCCAGGGATAACCTTTAGGTGTAGAAAGGGCCTCTGTCAATGGGCAGATGATGGAATAAAAGGTGCCTGCCAATCCACAAAACACAGACAGAATGGATTTTGCACAATCCATACATCCCTATTCATGCTCCTCTGCTCTGTGCCTCTCTGCACAGAGAAAGGGTCCTCTCAGATGACAGGAGATGAGAGTTCAGGGGACAGGAGAGAGGTTTGGGAGGGAGGGATTTACTCTATGTTATCACCTCCCCAAGTGACAGATGACTAGGAACCATATCCATACCCCAGGCTGGAAACATTCCCCATCCCTTGGTTATTGAATTCACTGCTTCAGGATGTGGTGATGGCCACTAATTCAGATGACTTTAAAAGGAGTCTGGGGGTGGGGGAGTCAAGGTGGATTAGATTTTTTGGGTGGTTATTAGCCATATGAAACCAGAATATAATACGCCACTGAATATAAGATGTTCAAGAGTAACAGTGAGAGAGGACTATTATTGTCTTCATGCTTATAGGCGCTTGGTTGACCACTGTGGGACAGATTGTTGGACTAAATGGACCTTTAGTCTGATGAACCAAGCAGGTCTCACCATGCTTTGACTTAATATTCATATTACTCTTGCAGCAGCATAGCAATTCCACCCTGAATAGGAAGCTGCTTTATGCTGAGTCAAACCATTGGTCCATCTAAACCCAGTATTGTCAATATTGACTATCAGCAGCTCAATAGGGTTTCAGGCAGGAATTTTTCCAACCCTACTTGGAGATGCCAGGGATTTCCAGCCCTTCATGGAGACACTCCCTGCCATGGTTTGGGTCTTCCCATTCAAGTGTTAGCCCAATTGCTGACAGTAAGGTATGTGGAGAATGAGCCACTGTCCTATTTTTCCCCAGTATTGAGGCTGGCCTGGGGTTGGATGAGCCAATACTGGTACGACAAAGAGAGCCAGAGTCCATACAAACAGTCAGATCCAAAGTAGCAAATTTCAAAGCCAGGTAGTATAGACAAAAGAGGTTGTGCAGAGAGAGTAGTCAAATCCAGGCCAAGGTCACTTGCAGAAAAGGGTCCAAGCAGAAGGTGAGTCCACAAGGTCAAATACAAACATTTTTTCCAGAAACCTTTATAAGCTTCTTCTGGACTTTTTATCCTGGAGCTGCCAAGCCCCATCTGCAGTCATTGACTTTGATCTCAGAGAGTCCTCCTCATAAGGAGGGCCATCTATTTATGAAGAGCCTCTCCACTTTCCAGTAGATCTCTGCTGTAGCCTAGAACTTAACTGAGGTTCTCTGAGTTGGGCCTGTCTCCTCTGGGTTTCTCCCTGGGACTTGGAGGGTGTGTGTAATTAGCCTCCTCCTCTAAGACAAGACTCCTCCTCTTTCCTAGGACCTCAGCAGGCTCTTACACAGGTTCAGGCCCTTATTAGGACCTGGACATCATTCTCCATTGGGACCTCTAACTCTTCTGAAGAGCCTTCTGATGGGGGGCATGAGAGGCTCAGTGTGGGCTCCTCCCACATGTTCCATAGTTCCTAACTTTGCCCAGGAGTGTAGGAAGCCGCAGCATTACAGTGGCTGCTGTGCCATTGAAGTGTGAACCAGGGCTCTGAGATTTGCTTTCATTCATGGGAGAGAACTAGTTATGGTCTCAAAACAATAGTTTGACTCAATTGGGTGATATATAGTTTGGAACCGCTGCCTAATACATTGCCTGCTGAAGGGCAGGTCATTTAATGTGATGAATGATGCATGTTAAATGTCTTGAATTGGTTTTCTTTACTTTCTCATATTTTTGAAGGTGAAAGGCAAAGAAAGCTGTAAGGAAAATAAAAGGGCAAAATATACAAAAGAAGCTAACTAGACTTAAGGAAATATGAAAATGCTTTAACTCAAAAAATGTTCTTTATTGCACAGAATGCAATGACACACCTCATGCTACAGTGTCTCCTGGCAGCCAGTCCTCTCTCTATATGTACTCCAATAAACGTCTGCTAATTGGCGAGAAACGGGGATCTCATTTCTTGAACAGCTGGTTTTATTTATTTATTTGTGTGTGTTTTTTACAGAGCTATGCTTGCACAATCCTAGAACCAGGACAATGTTGGGGAATCACACATGGAAACTGGTCAATTACTCTCTTTTTTCCTTCATTCCCTTCCATCCTGCTCCTGACTTGGGGGGAAGGAGTGGGGAGAAACTGACTGACTTCCATGAGGCACTTCCCCACATGATATGCACATGTTTGTATGCATTTTTCTTGAGATGAGCTGCATTGGAAAGCTTGCAAAAATACTTTTAAAGTACAGCTCTATCTCAGCTTGCTGAAAGGCCCAGGAGGTGTGAATTGGGTAAATCCATTGGGAAAAAAAAAAAACCCTGGATAGGGCAAATTCATCACCTATCCATGTTTGCAGCCCTAAGTCCTTTTCTAGGGAGGGAGCTGAGCATGGGCATTGCTGCTTCTTTGTATCAGCATAGCCATGCCTCTCTTCCCCAGGCTGTGGGCCCTTCTACACTAACTAGCTTGAACGGGGCGATGCTGCCCAGTCTGAGTGAATGTGGCATCTCACATCTATGAATTAGCTCTAATCACAAAAATTGACACAGGAGCGCAGAGCAAATCAGGGGAAGCGATGGGCTGAAGTTCAGACTTCACAAGCTGGTGTAAATGTTTTCTGCCACCGAATTGTGATTTTCACTTGCCATTGGCTGGGGCATTCTGAGCAAGCAGAACATTCCACTGATTCTACACTGAGCTGCCAATAAGCCACAAAAGGTGGTTTTATAGAAGGGGAAAAAAAGAGAAGATTCCAGCTGCAGAAACAGAAGGCGGAGAATTTATATTTAACTGAACTGAAAAACAGTGCTTAATTTTAGAATGCAGCAAAGCAGTAATTTGCTAGCCATTATGAGCAATCAGACTCCAGTACAGAATCTGCAGCTCTACAAACCTGGAAACGTAATCAGTCAGGTACCGATCTCAAACTGAATTCTAGAGTTCTGTTTCAGCAATGTTATTTCAGAGTAATTTAGAGGCAGACACTAAAGCAAAGATGGGCAAGATGTTTTGGACTACAACTCCCATCATCCCTGAGCATTGGCCGTTTTGTCTGAGGCTTCTGATTCAGAGCAGCTGAAGGGCACTAGGTTGCCTACCCCTGCAAGGCTTATGGAATTACATGTTTGGCATGAACCGCAAAAGCTTCATTTTAGGCTTCATCCAACCAGCCTTATATTGTGCTGCTTCAGTGAATTCTGTGCAATGGACTCAAATGATGTGGACATTATAGTCTGCTTTCCCTGCCAAAGACGTTGACTATGATGTTGACTATGTCCTGCTGTGATTGCGGTTCTTCTGCCTCTCATAGCGAAATATTTTGGTTCGCGGAAAGTCTGGTTCTTCCAGTCATGCAAAAGCACATCACTCAAACTTTAACATGCATTTTCAAACATTGTTTCATTGTGCTGTTTTGTGGGCATGGTTTCAAGGGGTTATTGCTGATGAAAGAGAGGGGTGTGCCAATTGAAAACCTTTCCTTCTCCTGCTTCCAAAATCCCCCACTCTCTCCTTGCGAGGGGAACAGGACCGGCTAATCCCCAGTTTAACAAGCAAAAAGCAGTAGCAACAACCCTCATCCACGTTTATACAGGGCTGTGAGAGAGGAAAGGAAGTGGGTGGGGAGAGAGACTCTTTAGATCTGTGTGGGTTTTTAATGGAGCCTCTGCTTCAAAGCATGTGGAAAATGCACCCTCTTTACCAGTAGCACCCTCATTTTTAAAGATAAAGAGATCCAAATTGGCACAGTGGAAGGTCTTAAGGAGGGTTTTCAGTATACCAAATTTTAATCAGACTGTTTCATCCATTGATTATATATGATCCCTTAAACCCTTACAGTTTATAGTTTTCCACTGGTCCATAGGTCCCTAAGAGCACTATTTAAAGCAATACAAGGCTGGTCAGTTTCACCCAAATGTGGTCAGTTTCACCCAAAAACTTTTCTTTTTCCTAAAGCTTTTAAAACTTGATTTTGTTCTGACTTTATACTGTTAGTTTTACCCTACCCAGTGCCTGTTTACCCTACCCTGTGCCTGTTTGCATTCTCTTCCCCTCCTTATTGTTTTATTATGATTTTATTAGAATGTAAGCCTATGCGGCAGGGTCTTGCTATTTACTGTTTTACTCTGTACAGCACCATGTACATTGATGGTGCTATATAAATAATAATAATAATAATAATAATAATAATAATAATAATAATAAATGTCTTCTCAGTTTCAAGGGAAGTCCTTTGGCTGCTTCTGAATCCGTGTGTGTGTGCATCCTTTTCCATCCTACTCTGCCCCGTTCTCCTACCCCCTCCTTGGTCTCCATGGGGGTGGGGCTCCTCCCAACATCACAGACACAGGCTGTGTGTCTCTTCCCTTATTGATTCGCCTCCCTAAAAACATGTGTTGCTCTTATTCTTATTTGAATGGGAATTGGTGGGGGAAGGACACAGATCTTACTTCCATTCCTTTGAGCATGTGAAGCTGAATGGGGGATGGCAGGAGACACAAACAGGGGGAAGCAGAGATGGAAACGTTCTCCTTGGGAGGGGTCCTGCATCTCCCCACCTTTTTCTTTTCTTTTTTTAACAATGGGGGGCTCAGTTTTTATTGGGAGCCCCCACATGGGAAAGGATGGCTTAATCCTCTTACTAACTGTGATTTCCCTCTCAATTTCTCTGTCATTGGAGGTCCTGGCACTGCATTTGAAGTCTCCTCTTCCAAACACTGAGAGTTGAGATGGCCACTTCCTACCTCGCTTCGCTCCCCAACCCCAGCCACCCACCCCATTTTTTTTCCTTTTTAAAGTTGCAAAAATTAAGACTGCAGTCCGAGGGGCTCTAATTTGGAAATGCATTCCATTGAACTCAATGGGATTTATTTACTGAGTAAGCATGCAAAAGAGTTGACTGCAATCTTACGTAATGTTCTGCTTTGGTGTTCAGTAACAAGAGAAGCAAATCCCAATCCCTGTTGTCAGATGGGGAGTTGTCCCCACTTCAAACAGCCATTAAACGGTAGGAGGAGGTACAAAGAAGATCTGGGGGGTGGGGATAACAACATGTGTGAGTGAACCTCAATGGATCTCCGCAATGCGCTACAGCAGAGGTGTAAGTTTACAAGCTTTCATATGCTATATAAGCACTATATAACCGAGATAGGATAATTCGAGGGTAAACCAGAACAAAAGTGTACGTGGGATGAACCTCTTTGTCCCAGAAGTTATAAAACCTTCCAGTTCCCCCGCCCCGCACCCTTCCACAGAGGATTCTGCCTTCCTGAATGTGACCATTATAGTTTAGGACAATTTTTGCAGATATGCATAGAAGCAGATACACAATATTGCTATTGTGCATAATTTCTCAACGTAATGCTTGACTTTGTGCTGGCCTATTGCCCTTTGTTCGCACCCAATTGAAAACACAAGCTCAAAAAAGACTGAACATCTATCTGTTCAGCTGTTGCCAGTGAACATTCTCCATTCAAAGCATTGCTTTCACCAGATATTACACATTGTGCCTTGCTATAGTTTATTGTTCATTTTTCATTCACAGCATTAGCTGGGCAGATGCATGTTCTCTATACAGTCCATTTAAATGGAGGCAATTGGACTAATAATTCTGAAATGAATTGCCACTCCCCCCCCCTTTTTTCTTCTCTTTTATAGATCCAACAATACTTTTGCGGTCCAGTAGCTTTTTGAGGACACACATCCAGAATAACCTTTGTTTTACTTTGAGGGAAGAAATGATCATATATTATCCTTAAGGGGAAGTGGTTCCATCCAAGCAGAGGACATGTACTATCACCCTTGCACACATCTTACCATATTACCTTAATCTCTAGTCTTATCTCCTTTCATTTTCTCTTCTCTGAGTCTAATGTCAATGTCTCTTTCATTTCAGTTAAGTTGTCGTAAGCAGATGCTGTCATTCAAAAACATGTTGGCTAGTCTCAGAGCCATGCCAAGAATGATGATTGACTTCTAAGATCATGTCAGCTTCCCTTTGTTTATGTGCATCTCGTTCTGTCCAAATCACTTCGATTAAGGTTCTTATATATGTGTCTAATTTAAAGTCGATTGCTGTATCCTGGAGGCAGAAATGGGCATTCTATCAAACAATTACGGAGATGGGCAGACAGCATTGGACAGGCTCCAAACGACATCTTCAAAGAAAAGTTGGAGGCAAAGCAGCACTTCCATGCAATGTACAGCTGTGAAGATACCATTTCCTTGGCATCAGAACTGGGACAGCATTGCTGTGTCTCATATATTTTATACTCTTTGGATCATGTTTCATTATCTTCCCAACTTCTTTGGTTGATCCTCATATGAGTGATTTTATTTTCCCTTCCACAGTGAAGTAATTTATTTATTTTTGAATGTTGCTTCACTTCAAGTGTCAGGATGGATGAATGTCCAGTCCATATAGGATATAGCAGGAAGGTGAAAGTCTCTAAAGGTGTGGACAGGCAAGATATTACTCATCAAACCAGTTATAGCACAGAATGTTACCATGGGCAGTGCAAGTTAGCAAATATATTTGCCTACAGTGGGCTTGTTTACAAAGCTCTTCTCTCCTCCTGTTGTCACACCAAAATAGGAATAAGAAACACTATTTTTTAAACACAATAAATGGTGAGTAGCTGTTAGGAAGGGTGGCTGAACAGAGTGCCCATCTGCTAGCATATAAATATAAATGTGAGAAGTTTTCTTTTTTTCCTTTCTTTTCACATTGTACTAGCACAATATCTCAGCAACTGTAGATTTGTTGCTATTAGACCGTGAGCTATAGCATTTACCATCAACACTGACGAATAAATATCCCAGCTTTATGACTTATTCATGATGAATGATAATGTGTCTCCGGAGCTTTAAGAGCATGCTTATTGCCTTATAAGGCAAGTTAGCAGAACACGCACGATCTGATCCTTGTTCTGGAAAGGCTAAAGAATACTTGATGTGTTTTTCCTCTTCCTATCAAGATCCACATCTTCTACAAAGCAACAAAGTTATTTCTTGTGAGTAATCTGAGTGAAAAAGGGAGTCAGTTCTTTGCTGCGTTCACACATCACTTTAGCCCAGGAATTGTGGCTTATTCAACCACAGTATGCATGCAATGTGTGCTGGTGCATGCAGACTGTTTACCCGACTTTGCTTCTCACTTGCACAAACAGGTAAACAGACCAGGCATGGAAAATTCAGTATTATGTTTGAAGCTGGGGTTGTGGTTTATTGTGCTGAGACATGTTGGGATTCATAAGCCAACAAATGTCCTATTCTGTGATCTGAGGCTCCCTCAGTAAGAACAAGGCAAGAAGAAGATGGGACCCTGGTTAGGTTCAAGCAGATCCTTCTGGCTGGAACTCAACTACTATGGCAACAGGAGGATGCTCTCTCAGCAAGGAGCTAAAGCCAACTGAAGCCTTATGTAGGCTGACAGAACCTGTAGTGTGGTCACACTCCATTGCTCCTGGAGTAGCTCACTGCACTGTTAAATGACCTCATCTGATTTTGCCTAAGACATCTGTGAGGCTGGGAAAACTGAGGTTATGCATCTTCTTAGTTAGAGGACTGGGCAGGCCTGTTTCCTCTGGCCAGAGCCCCCTGAATAATACACCTATTGTCCTGGTCCTGAGGAAGTAACCTGCACCTCAGCCTCATGAGAATCCTTTCCTGACCACTGGAAAGTCCAAAAGCTGAGGCTGATGACACAGAGAAAAAAATGGTTTAAAGCATAAACTATTAATGCCTGGATTATTTATCTGCTCAAGAGATCAGGAGGAGCAAAGCAGAAGTGAATGACCTGTATTGTGATTTAAACCAGGATCCCTGGCTTAAAGTCACATTTGGGATGGGTGAATTCATCCCTGTCTGCCATATGCCAGACCGCCACCGGGTGGCTGACCCTGTTCAGTGTGTGTGGCAAGCTGCCAGGTGATCCATGAACACATGGCAAGTGGCACACAGCATCCCACTTTTCTGCCAAGCTGCTATTTTCATCCTTTTATGTAAAGGGAACTTTTGCATGAATGGCAGCCATAAATAGTCCCATTTATAAAAAATTATAGGCTTAAACAGTCTATTTAGACCATTAATGTCTTTAATTTTGTGTAAATGGGCATATTTACAGCCACAATTTGTGAAAAAGGGCCCTTTACATAAAAGGATGAGCCACCATTTTGTGCAAAATGGTGACTTTGCAGCGCAGCAGGGACTGGCATGCTTGCCCAATTCGGTGCATGCTGAGTCAGGCAAGCACGGGGGGTCCACAGACTGTCATCTGGGGAGGGGGGTGAGTCAGCATGAAATCACCAAGCCTCACACCCCAACTGGATGCCTACAGTATCCCTAAGTGACATGCAAATTTCACCAATCTTAGTATTTTTTTTACACAATTCGATATGATTTCATAATAGGTGTGCTAGAGAGACTGATTGATTTAACAAATTTGTACACCACCCTTCATCCTATTAGGATTTCAGATTGGTGTACAACAAAGTGTGTCATAGTATAATAAATTGGGGGGGGGAACCCACAGATGTGGGCAAAAGAATCCACTCCTGGGTGATGGTACAATAGGTTGTAAGGGCTCGCAAACTATGGTTTCATATCCTTCACAATTCCTCAAGTAGCAGTAACTTATTAAAGTGTTTTGTAATATGTATTATTTAGAAATAAACACATTGAGCACATAAAGCAAGCAACGCTATTCTAAGCAGCATCTCTCTCTCTCTCTCTCTCTCTCTCTCTCTCTCTCTCTCTCTCTCTCTCTCTCTCTGTCTCTCTCGACATTTTTTAGGCCCGAGGGTCTCTATCACATTGGCTTGTATTTGCTTAACAATGCAATGAATCGTGACTTTTAAGAAGGGAGAAATCAATTATTGTAATGTATTTCTACTTGTTTATATGGGGCTATTTCCAAGAATGAAACAAAAATATTTACTGAGGCAGGTAAGGAAAGAATTAGAAACAAGCTAGATACAGGATACTGCAAAGAAGATGAGATATCTAAGTGAAACAATCCTATAATTAGGCATGGGTGACATATGATGCAAATTCTTCAGAGGACGTCTTCTACCTCTGGAGGCACCCAAATGAGAACCTATGAAGTATGTTTAAGTCTAGAAAGCTTTGCTGCTAAAAGGTTTTGGACTAGACAAACCGTTCCTCCTTTATTATTTTATGTATGAGGAATCAGAGCAAAGGTGTTTTAGAAATGCTCCAGTTGCAACGAATAGTATTCTTAATGTTAATATAGCACCATCTATGCACATGATGCTTTACAGAGTAGAGGGATTCATGTCTCTGCCTAGAGGGCTTACAATGTGTAATTAAACATGGAGAAGACATGTCTCAGTGACCCTATGCAGATGACACGCTAAGCCACGGTGGTTAAGCATTTTGAACTAAACATTATGGCTTAGTGTGTTGTATGAACCATGACTTACCATGACACGTGAACCATTCCTAACTGTGGTGGCTACATAACCACAGTTTAAACACAGTCAATAACCATTTGCCGCAAAAGGGTTCTTAGCGTGTTGTCTGAAGAAGGGCGATGACATGTACTTATACTAAAGCAGGGTATGGGAATTAGTGGTTTATGCCAAAGGTTTCATGGTGAAGTCAGGTTTTAAGGTGCTCTTTTAAGGAAGAGAGAAATGTGGTGTCACACAAGAGTTCTGAAAGGCAGCTCCAGGCACAATGGTAGGAAGAGTGAGAAGAAATAATTGTTGAGGAAGCAGGAGACCTTTGGACTGCTGAGGGTGGTGGAGCAAGCAACCCTTTGCTGGAGGAGGAAAGAGCAGGGATGTGTCAGGAGAGAGATAAAGGGAGGCAAGGCTATGGAGGGCTTTGAAGATAAGACTGAGCTGGTAAGACTGTTCAGCTTCACTAATCACTTGAATATAACATGGAGGCTTCAGGGTATAACACACATTTACACATAAGCTACTTTTCTGCCCATCTGTGCGCCTTGTCATTTCATCACTACTAGAATGCTGAAGCTGGATTTTGAAAGAGGCCTGACTCTAGTGTAAAAGCTCTTGTGATAGTACTCCCACTCACCTTCCATACCACTACAGCGGTCATCCACTAGAGCGCTTTGTCACAATGGTAGCCTCTGGCTCTGTGCATAACACAGCAATGCCACACGAGTTGAGCTGCATGAGAAAGGCAGGGATGAGGCCAGGCATGGTCTTGCCGTATGATGGAAGCCCCCCAAACAGATTCAGTAGGTTCTGTGCAGTCCAACTTATAATTGCACTGGAAAAGAAGGAGCCGATACAGGGAGTTGTTTTCCTGGTGGCCCTGTTGTACTTTGGGAGGGTTGGGAAGCTGCTGTTTTCATTGTGGCAAATGCATAGCAGCAGCTTGCCTGAGTCTCGTATCTTATTAACTTCTGTTCCAAAGGTTTGTGGAGAGCTCTGTGCAGTTCTGAATTCTCAGGTGGCACAAAACTCTGCTCTTCGGTGTTGTTTCTACCAGTAAAGTGCCTTGAGTGCTTCAGTGGTTCGGATCAGCAAACTACCTTGAACGCTCTTATGATTGACAAGAAATATGCAGTTGTGCCATTAAAGTTGCTCACTCAAAAGTTCTGCAATAACAGTTTCTAATTCTTGAAAGAACTATCAGATGTCAGGGATATATATATATATATATATATATATATATATATATATATATATTTGGTCAGTCATTTCCTTAATGCTGTTTCCATATATTCTGAAGCATGGTAATTATGTCAAAAAGGATCAAGCTATTTTCATTAATTTCTGCCCTGCGGATGGTTGAATAGTTCAGCTGAATTTCATTACGGCTTATTTAATTATGGAAAGAAGTCATATAAGGGATTCCGGTGTTAATCCATAAGACCATCATTTGCATGGTCCCATACAGATAGTGGGGAGAAGGTTTTTATTGGATTTTACTTGGATTGGAATGACGATGATGATTTATCTGTTAAAGTCACAAAACCCACTAAGGGTCAGGTTCTAAAAGAGTTTCTCCTTTGCTAGCAAATGCTGGTGTTACAGTGGAGTACCAGCACTGGGAAAGTCCTGAGGCTACTGGATTTTACCACCTGCATCTTTATCATCTGAGTTATAAACTTTACATTTCTGATGTACTTACATGCCCAGGGGTGTTAAATCCTTCCATCAACAGCCCCAAAGCTCCCTAACAGCTACACAAGGCTACTTTGAGATCAGGTTGCTCAGGCAATCTGCTGGGAATCAACACAATAATCAAAACTTGATGAGTTGCTCAAATACCTCTTGCTGTTATCTTGATTTAAATAAACTCTGGTATGACATAAAAAGGATTTCATACACAGACAGAAACCAAGAGAATTACCATTTTCTTTCTTATTATTGTTCCTTAATCACATAAATATTAAAGTTGGGAATCAATATAAACTCCTTTCCTGAGAAACAGCGCTGGAGAATTTGAGAAGCAGTGTTTGAACTCATGTGCTTTTTTCCAGAAAATTGTTTTTGTTGCACATTATAGTCAAAGGCAATCCTGGGATCCAATGTCACAGGATCTATTCCCATGTTGCAGTCTGGCAGAAGTAGGCATGGATGAGAATTTCACCAGAATCTGGTGAAATTTACAAACATTTGTAAATGTCTTCATGACAGAAAGAACTTGAGGTTTATTTTTATTTTTTTAATGAACATACAGTAAAAGAAACTGAAACTGGCAGCTAGGGATGTACAGCCTTCATGGGGCTCAATGGATTTCCCCAAAGCCCTTGACACATCCTCTGGCTTTTAGCAGGCAGGGAGCAGGGCTCTCTATAAACAGGGCAAGTTGTTTATAGAGAATAATTAAGCACTTTATGGATGGAAATTGCATAAAATATGCTATTTACAGACATAATTTGCCCAAGATATGGAAATTGCAAACACAATTGGCAAATCTTTCCCTATTTACAGTGAAACACACATACCCCCACTGAAATCTGGAAGATATGGTGCTGACAGACGTTCCACTGCAGACTCCGCAGGTCAGATCCTTAAGAATTCAACCTCATTCAGGTCCATGGCAGATTTTTCCAGCATCCTTACTAGCTGGCTCCTCTATCAAAGTTCAGGGTTTGGGTGCAGAGGGATTCAAATCCACTTTGAAGAGGTAAGAGGATTTGAATCTCTGTGTATACAACATGTTAGTGCTGAATGAGGGTTGCCGCCTCTTTTTTCTGACAGCCTTCCCATCTGTAACAGCTACATGGCACGCAGGTTTAACATGGTCCTCTTTGTGCTAGGAATAGCGGTACCTATTGATTTTGGACAGTACAGTTGGATGAGAATTTCACTTTCGTACATTTTGGATAAGGATTTACCAAAAATTGTGAAGTTCTTCTTATTCAAGATGGAAAGAACTAAAGAGATTTTAACAACAACAACAATCAAATGTATGAGAAAGTGAAACTGCATGTAAACACTTCAAATAAATAGAAATAATTAAAAGGGAAACAGGAGAGAAAATGAACTATTTAGGGAAAAGAAGTTGGGACTAAAGTAACTATTGGTTACTATTTAGGTTTGACAGGGACAGTATTTGATAGTGAAAGTTTAAACTATTGTAGGAAGGAAGGAAGGAAGGAAGGAAGGAAGGAAGGAAGGAAGGAAGGGGGGCTATGCCTAAACTTCAAGGTGACAGAAGAGCCATTTCCTTTAGTTTGCTTCAATAGGGAGTATTTTCTTTTCTTTGTGTTCAGCTCCCAACACTGTGCTTTATGAATATATGTTGTACATGGAGTCTTGGAGAGTTGTACAATGTTTCAGCAGATATACATGGCTGCAAACATCCTTTGCTGTGCAGCACTGACACATGATCATTATCTTCAGTCAATGGCTTAATTCTTTGTTTCTAGGTTGGCATGAAACAGAAAAGGCTAATGAATAGCATTCTCACATTTAATTAATCGTCCTCACCCCAAGCTTTCCCACCAAATAAAACAACAACATCAGTGCTGTTATTAAAAGAAACCATAAACAGTAGAGCTCTTGAAAAATCTTGCACCATCAAGGGAAATGGTTCTTGAAACACTGAGAAATCTTTCATAGTACAGATACAGCTCATCCAATCACTTTTTTTAGACTCTAATTTTTAATTGAAACAAGGGTTCTGCCTCTGGATGGTGTCGTGGTTCTATGGATTTAACTATAAATACAATGAGTGCAATCAAGTTGTCGGTAAGTGTCAATATTCCAAATTAAGGTTGCCTGGCAGCTGAGCACTTTAGCCATAATGCCAGCCAATGTTTCCTTTTTCCTAATGTGTACTGCCATTAATAAATAAATAAAGCTTTCCTGTGATGGCTTAATGCCACAGACAATGTAAAGGATGTTTGTTGGAGAGACATTTATAGATTGGAGAAGGAAGGAAAGATATTGCAAGTAACCTTAATAGCAAAGACTAAATTGTTGTGTTGATGACCCAGCCAGAGGCCTCTCACAGAATTTGATTTAGTTGACTTCCTTGTTGGTGATGATAACACTGAAGTGGGGTATAAATATATACCTTATCTAGTTCACAATATTTCTTCCTACTGCCATAGGAAAATGTGAAATGAAGGGGGTGGGGAAACTGACCTAGGGGTGCCCTGTGTTTTGGAGTTGAGGAACAGGAGATCAAGGTGGGAGGGGGGTGGTTGCTGGATTAATGAATTAATTAATTTCAGATGAAAAATTATGGAAAAGCAACACACTGGGCTAGAAAGAAATGCCCTGTGAATGGGATACATGGCGATAGCAGAAATGACAAGTTCTGTGTTCTTAGAAGTCACTCTCTTACTCTCCAGGCACTAATAGTGTCAGAAGAATCTAACTTGCCCAACCAACTTTGCTAGTCAGGTTGTATAGATTTTGTATCTTCTGGAATTGGAGCCTCCAACATGGTATCCATGAGCACTAATGTGCCCGCAGACAACTCTTGGGTCCTGATCGGCTCCCTGCTCACCTGCATCATCATCATCATTTCTTAAGATTTTTCAAAAATATTAAAAACCATGCTGCTCTCCAGCACCATCTATATTTGGGTTCACAGAGTGGTTTTCTGAGACCCCATCTCTGCCTTGTACTTGGGCTAGTTATTCTTCTTTAAGTCTCACCAGTTTGCCTTCTGGAAATGAGTGTTTTGTATTCAGCCATGTCCATGTTGGCAGCGATTTTGTGAGAGCACCCATAACACTCATTCAAAGTTCCAAATGTGCCCACTGACCCAAAAATGCTTGGAGCCTTGTGGCTTTCCCAGTTTTGCAACATGTAGTGTTGCAAAATTACATGTTGCAGGAAATTACATGTTCAGGTAATATGAAGCCATTGACTGGTAGCTTGAGGAACTTGTGTGCTTCCTAAGACTTCATCCAATACTATGAGATACCATTATAGTCAAATGTATTTGGTCTACCCTTTCAGTCTCATGGATCTTTCCCAAGTAATACTGTGACCCATATCAGCCTGCCCACACTTTAAGATCAGAAAGAGAGGCCATTCTCATCTGCCCACAACTAAGAGAAGAGCGGTAAAGCAGAAGTTTCTGCAGCTGAAACTCTCTCCACGGCCTGAGTTCGATCCCAGCAGAAGCTGGTTTCAGGCAGCCGGCTCGGGTCGACTCAGCCTTCCATCCTCCAAAGGTCGGTAAAATGAGTACCCAGTTAGCTGGGGGGAAGGTAATAATGGCCGGGGAAGGCAACGGCAAACCACCCCACTATAAGGCCTGCCAAGAAAACGTCAGCGAAAGCTGGCATCCCTCCAAGAGTCAGTAATGACTCAGTGCTTGCACGAGAGGTTCCTTTCCTTTCCTTTTCCACATCCACAAGCCTCCTCAGCAGTGGCCCCACACCTGTGGAGCAAACTCTCATTGGAGGTCCGCCATGCACCATCCTTGCAAGCTTTTAAGAAGGCCTTAAAAATCTTTTATTTTACCGTGGCCTTCTCATGATGACTACTGTTTTGATGCTATTACCCTTGTTGTTCTTGATGTTTTTTATTGTTAGCTCTTATTGTTTTACTGTGTATTTATTGCTTTTAATGTTTTAAACTGTTGGTGGTGGTTGTTGTTTTTTTGGTATTGTTGTAAGCCACCTTCTGCCCTGAAAGGCGGCCAAGAAATGTTTTAAATAAAATAAATAAAATATTGGTATATCAGATGATGCACTTTGATTGCAAGCACTTTTTAATTACAAATGTTCCTGATTCCTACTCATTTGTATTATTAGCCAGTTCCACTCAGGGTGGAGTTGAATAAAGGCAGCTGATTATATTACATTGTTCTCCTTTCAGTTGTGGGGGAGGAGCAAAGTGCCTGCACCTATTATTCCCATCCTGATTCTTCCCTCCCTTTGATCATATTTCCTTGGTTTTTCTGCTTTGATCCTGTTTTAAAGGCAATATGTGCTGTCTGTGTTCTAAAAACCTACCCATAACATTAGCGTATCTGACAGCAATGGGCCTTGACTGCCCTGGATATCTGCATTCCTACTGGGGATGAAGTGTCAGGGGGTTAGCCTGAAAATCTATATTGGACAGTGAGGAGTTTTGCTTCAGATCTTTGACAGTGAAACCAGCATCCCTTTAACACTACTTATTAAGAAATTTCTGTTCTCATTCAGATCACAGGAACTACACAAGCTCTGTGATGAATGCACAACGCTTTCAAAAAGAAATAATAACAAGTGGAAACAGACGCAACCTCATCAAATAGTCTCACCCATGTTTGAATATATTTCCATTGGGTAATTGGTAAATAAAGGTATGCTTAAGCATCCGCAAAAAGACTGCAAGATTGGAAAGCTGTCCAGAGTAACTACAGCGTGTCTGCAAAAATGAAATTGTGGGCCAGTTATGGGATAAGTCAGCAGAATCAAGTGGTCAAGCGTTTTCTAGACTGGAACAACTCAAGCTGCAGGTGGAATTGGCTATAGATATAAGAACCGTTACCTATAAAATAAATCCTGGCCTATACAAAACTAGCATATTAGGTAGAAGAGAAGCCAGACATGCTATTTCTATGTGCAGGGATGTCTTTAATGCAAAGTGCAATGCCCTCCCCAAGACACATGTACCTGCTACTCAAAGTGGCACAATCCAGGAAGAATTTTACTACTTCATCCAGCTAATTGCTAAAATGAACCAAGAATATCTACCCTTTTTCCTGCACGATTTCCCCCCTGTACATATTGCATATAAAATCATGGATTCAGAAAGTGAGGAAAGTAGGGCACAGGGTAATAGCCAACATCATGTGAGTGGACTTGCCTGTGCTCTCCTTCTCCCTGCAGCCTCCTCCCACCGCCTCTGCACCCCAAAATATGCTCTAGAAGGTCCTCCAACCCTGTGAACCAGACGTTGGGGGGACACAGATGCAGGGGACAGGGGAAATCCATTAAGAGTGAAGGTGAGAAAATAAAGAGACGGTGCAACTGTATGGACTGAAAATTGGGCCACATTTATTGAATTAGATCTGCAAAGGGGGATCCCTGGGCAACTACTCCACTATGCTGACACTAGCCACTCAGTGTAATAGGGTAAAACATGGTTTGCCTGCTGGATTTTGCACCACTCAGGACTTCCCCATTTGGGGAAAGGAGGGTATTTTCTGTCCCATCCCCCCCCCCCAGGCCACAAAACACTGGGTGCGTGAGGGGAGATGGATCCATAGGAAATCCTTATTCTCTCCCCCCGCCCCTCCACTTAGCGGGAGGACTCAACCATCACCTGTCACCACCACCAATGCCTCAGAATGATCATCATTCCTATCCAGACAAACGTAGCCTACCCAAACCAACCTACCTAGGAGAATGTGACCAACTGGACCAAAAAAAAAACCAAAACAGCAAATCAACCTAAGACACTCCTACCTTGCTTATAGTATGAAGCAGGCAAAAAGACACACAGCCCAGACAATTGGACTGTGCATCAAAACTTCTTTCTCAACCCTCAAAAGAGTGACCAGTTAAACACCCACACTGCATACAAGGAGGGAGGTGGCCACACTTTAAAGAGGCCAGAGGGAGGGCCCCACAGGCTAATATCACCCCCGAAGCTCCCCCAGCCAATGGTACCACCAAGCCCTACCAATACTGGGGCTTGCAGGCACATCCCTCCATTTTTCCTGCCCATCTACAATGCCCCCTCCCCCCATGGTCAGGCAAGCCGAACCCATCATAAGGAATTACTGCCAGCAGTTCCCATTCTGCTACCGGATGGACAATATTGGAGGTAACTCTTGAATTCTCCCTAAAGGTGGAGACTGGGGCACTGAAAAACTGTGAGTGAACAATTTAGATCTCAAAAGAGAATGGGCAGGATCTTATCCTCCACCCCTTTGCATTGTTATCACCCTATAAAGAATTCTCCCATTAGGCAAGAAAAGTAGCCACCGGATACAATTAACATTGATCTGCTGGAAGGAGTCCCTGGCCTCATTGATCCAAAGTCAAAACAGCTGCTTACACCTTATTAACATGACTGACCAACCTTATTATGAGCTAGCTGGAGTATTTAATCATTTGCATTTTAATTAGTATTGGCAGGTGGCTCTCTGTGTTTTCCCAAGAATTTGCAAAAAGATCAGGAAGGGTATTCACATTATTTAGAGCTTTCTTTCAGTTACAGGACTGGCATGGGGACTCCTTCACTAGTCCTTCCTAGTAATGGTAAAAGGGATGTAAGAAGCAATGATATGGAGCTTCCCCCCCCCCCTCCCAGCTGGGGAAATTGAGAGAAATAGATGGACATGGTTTTGTTAACATTCTTTTTAGGTACCCTTGGATATTTGCTCTTAGATATTTCACAACTGATGCAAACCTCAAAACTACAGTCTCCTTTCTATTTTGTATTTTGCTTTCTCTTTTCTTTTAAAATGACACACTAACAAAGGGATTAGAGCAGGGGTCACAAATATCAGCTTGGCTTACTGCCCAAGCCTCTAACTGTCTTTGCTTGTTACCAATTTTAACCCCCAACTCTACCTCTGTGGCATGTGCAGAGCCGTTACTGAATAAGGCTAGGATTATTATTATTATTATTATTATTATTATTATTATTATTATTATTTGCTATGGTATAGAGAAGGTAAGAAAAGGGAATGTCTCTACTGTTTACCAACCCCAAACAGCTGCAGGAGGAAAACTCCACCTCCCAAGCTCTTTAGCAAGCACACTACTTTTGGGAAAGGACAGGAGGAGTCTACCTGGATAGAGGAAGGACAGTGTCAAAGGCACCTGTCTAGGGTCCACACACCAGCAAGGTCCCTGTTGAGTTCTTCCTCCTCTTCATCTCGTTGTTCAGTTGCCTCTCACTCTGACCCAGGGGGAATCCGCACGTCATTCTGAGATCGCTTCTAAGCGACCCCAGTGCGGCGTGAAAGCGAGCGTGTACCTGGCCTTTTGAAGAGCCGACAAAGAGACGTTCTTCCCGCCGCCGCTGCCACCGCCACCCAACTCCCTCCTCGCCGACCGGCGAGGAGAGCTCAGCTGAAGAAGGCGGGGTGGAGAGCGGAAGAAGCTCTCCACCCCGCCTTCTTCCCCCGAGCTCTCCATCCCAGCCGGCAAGGAGGGAGTTGGGTGGCGGCGGCGGCAAGGACGTCTCTTCGTCAGCTCTTCAAAAGGCAAGTTACACGCTCGCTTTCACGCCACACTGGGGTCTCTTAGAAGTGATCTCAGAATGACGTGCGGATTCCCCCCCAGACAATAGTGGTAGTAAAAAGGAGGAGGAGGAGATGTTTCTGCCATCTTGCATGCTGGCTCTCTGCCTATCAGGCAAGCAAGGGACAGCAAGACTGAGAAAGAGGAGAAGAAATCATAAAAGTGACTGGCAATGGTAGTGAGAAGGCAGACTCAATGAGGAAGGCGAGCAGTTGAGTGTGTCTTCCCAAGGGCCCTCAAATATTTGGAGCTGGCACATAAGAAACAGTGGATGAAATGTCTGTGGTTTATATGAACACATCTCAACTACGGATGTTTGAGAAATTCACAACTAAACCAAATGAGCTGGATTTTTATTAATCCGACCCATGGATTCCATAGTGGGCATTTTTTTCTCTTATCGGGCAGAGTCTGCAGACATCAGGATCATTTTTCTAACCTTCAGTAATTTTGCACAGATCTTGTCGTAGAAAAATATGCATTAAAAAAAAACAGCCAAAGTGCATTTCTCCAATAGGTTAAAATCTGAAAATGCACATTAGGGGGGATTTGTACATTTGTGTTTGTGCAAAGTTGCTCAACTTCAGAAACTGACATACACACACACATTCCATCTATGGGGGAATGACAGAACAAAAGGTGCCTGACAATCTGTAAAACACAGATGGAACAGATTTTGCACAAGTGCCACACTCCGCGTCTGGCTCGCCTAGCTGTGGGGGTGGGTGGGCATTGTGATGGGGGGAAGAGTGGGACACAAAGCTCGCTCCCATTGGTGGAGGCAATGTGGTGTCACTGGCTGACTGTGGAGGCAATGGAGCCTTATCAATCTTGGGGACCCTTACCTCAGCCTCTTTGGATCATGGTATGTCCCTAATCACAGTAAGAAAACTCCTCACCTCTCTATCAAGCCCCCTGTGATTTCAAAGGGGGTTGGGAGAGACAAAAGCTTTTCTCACATTCAGGAAACTTAGAAGAACTCGGGCAGTGGGAGAAATGCCTGCTGTTTTTGTCCTGCAAGTTTCTTGTAAATCAAAGAAGTCTTTGCTTCTTTCTCAAGTTTGCCAGCTGGCGACAGAAGCAGGATCTTGCAGAAAGCTTTAGAGGACAGAAACAGCACAGAAACAGCAGGCATTTGTCCTGCTGCTTCTGTCCTTCTCCAAAACTTCCTGAAAGTGAGAAAGAGAAAGGCCTCCTGTTTCTGTTCTTCTCTAATCAGCTTCACTAGTGAGAACCCACAAGTCTCTCTCTAATGGGCAAGGGACACTCACTCTGGTGAGCAGATAAGTGGTATTGTTGATGCCTTGGTTACAGGCAGGAAAATGAGAACCCTCTGGAATAGGTTGCCCAATGGCCAGTTTCATGGTAAGGTGAATCTCCAGCCCTCAATTGCACAAAAGCCATCAGAAATACAACTTGGGGCCCTTCCACACGTCGTCCCCAGAGCGCATCTATTCAACCCCAGTGCAGTCTGAGGACGATCGTGAAACTTGCCTATAAAAGAAACGACGAAAAGACGTCCTCGGCACCATTTCCGCCGCCGCCGGCGCTACCCAGCTTCCTGCTCCCCGGCCGGCTCGGAGAGCTTTTTTTGAAGAAGGTTGGAGAGAGAGCTGCTTCCGCTCTCTCCTCTGCCTTCTTCCGCCGAGTTATCTGTCCAGGGCGGGAAGCAGGAAGCTGGGTAGCGCCGGTGCCGGCGCAGGCGCGGAGGACGTCTTTTCGTCGTTTCTTTTATAGGCAAGTTTCACGATCGTCCTCAGAGTGCACTGGGGTCGAATAGATGCGCTCTGGGGACGACGTGTGGAATTTATACAAGTGAAGTCACCAAAGTGACTTCAGACCAAAGTCTGTAATTATATCAGACCAGCACATCTTGTGATCCATTTAACTGAATACAAGCCACCATCCATGATCAATGGCCCATTAGAGACTCAATGCACTTCTTTTTGTAGCCTGCCTTGGGATGCTTTCAATTCATAGGTCATAAGATGTGGTAGAGTGATCTGTGTTCAACTTGGTAGGATATGTAGGCATGACTCATCCAAGTTTTATCTCTTTCTTAACGGTGTTGTGTACAAGAATTCCCAGAAGAGAACATTTTATTGTTCAGTGTGCGTGAGTATGAGTGTGTATACTAAAGCTGTATGAGAAATCCATTTCAGTTCATTTTTGGTCACACTTTACACCTCCCATTTTTGACCAGTTCACACGTCCCAGATCTGAGTGCAGACCAGAACGCAATCTGCTGTCAAAGTCTGTACATTTTTGAGCTTGTAATGGAATTCATGGAACAAACTTGAAAAATACATACATTTCAAAATGCACATGAAAAGTGTACACTTAAAAAAAGGCTCAAGAGCACATTTAATTCAATGGGAGACATATGTGTACAAATGCCAGCAATGAATGTGTACATTTGTGGAAATGTGCATGAAAATGCATATGAATGTTCACACATAAAGAAAGAAAGGAAATAAAGCTCACAATTCAATATGGATGTTAGTTGCAATGAATTCAGGGTACCTTGCTGAGTTTGAATTTTGATGGTTCGCACATCCCCAACACACACACACACACACACACACACACAAATCAAGAATACACAACTATATTGTTTAATGAAATGGCATATTTGATGTGTGCTTTTATTTATTCTTGGTTTCCATACCCACACCTGATGCACGCTGAGATTTTTTTCAACTGTTTGTCCATGTGGAGCCTGGCAGTTAATTACGACTCTTTGCTTCCCTCTGGCAAACAGTAAGCACATAGGGATTAAATGGTTTGCTTTTGGTTTACAAGGAATTAGAGAGTGTGTGCAGCAAATTTGCCCACATATAAAGGTCTTTCCTGTGGCTTTTAGATCTGGAAAAATGATATTTAGCAGCTCACTCTAAGGCTTAATGAGAAAAATGTCACTTCCTTATGATGATGATTATTTTTACATGATGCTTATTAGAACTGTAAAGACTACAGACTGCTGTGAATTCCCTCCCTCGGCGTCTGAGGTAGCGTGGAAGCACCCCATGCAATGTTGTCTCTGTTGATTTCAAACAGGCTGCAGGAGTAACTGGTTGGTGTTCCCCATTAGGAATGTGTTCTCAGTTCGAGAGATGCAATGGCTTTCATACACCCATCAAAGCTGTTTTTCCCCCCTTCCATGTGCACTGTGGGGAAATTCATGAATTAATAAGCACTTTAATGCAGTTAGGTGCCTGTTTATTTGGAAATAGCCGCACTGTGTTCAGTAAGGCTTACTCCCAGGTAATTCCAGAATTGCAGAATTACTGGGCTCAATGTACTTCAAATATATTATCTCAATGATACTCATGATAAGCCTGTAAGCTAGGTGAGTACTATTAGCCCCATTGTATAGAAGGGGACTAAGAGAAAGTTGTCTGTGGCTGCCTAGTGATCAGAGATGTGATTTGAACTGGATACTTTCTTGGGATGGAGTAGATGAGTCATTTTAAATGAACAAACAAAAACTTTGTTCAGTTTGCATCCTGGTGTGAACCTACCTAATTTCATACTTTCAAACCAGTTTGTGAACTAAAATCCATTTATCCTTTGAAATTCACATTTCTCTGGATTTTGCAATGGAGTACTCTAATAAAAATATGTACAAAAATGTGTAAATTAAGGGAAATAATGTTAAAATGCATTATATTAGGGTCCTCCACAAAGAGAGGGAAGGAGTGTCCATCCCTACTCTTCCTACCTGGGCTTGTGGTACTGAGCATAAGAGGGGCAGGCCTTTGATTTTGTTTTGAATAGAGCAGAATGAAGTGGGTAAAGATGTTTTTAACTCTCTTTGTTTACCCAGATTTCATTAGGGGATATGTCACCAGTGTCCCTGACAGTTTTCCATTGTCTTCTCATTGTCCTATAAACATATTCCATCTTAGCATCTTCTTAAAGCAAATGTTACGGCTTTGTTATGGCTTCACCATCTATAATATGATTTCCTTCCCAGCCTCTTATCAAATAATGATGTGTTCTCATCCTTGTTATCAACCAAGGAGGCCATCTTATCAGTCAACATTATATCAGTCCACCTGCCAAGGTCCCCTCATCCAGCTTCTGTATCTCAGCAAAAGCCACTGAGCCAAGCATTTCCAATACTGTCATTCATTTTGATTCATCATGGCTGCTTTTGGGTTTGCTGAATCCAGTGTTTCATTGGACCTGGCCTATTATATTGTGACCAGGAAGTGCATAACTGATATTGTGTTGGTCCTGAAAATGCTTTGTAGAAGACGAGGACTGGTTGAAAAGCTGTTCAGGAGGATTAGCAGATGATGGTAGGGTGGCATTTGTCCACTTTTACAGAGGATACTCATCTATTTGAAGGGCTGCCAGAAGATCATCCCCTATTTGCAAGTGCCTCTATTTAAAGGTTTTTTTGTGTGTGTGGTCCAATTGCAATTTAAAGATAAAGAACCATAAGAATTTACGCTTATCAACTGTTAGCACCTGGATAGCAGGCTGAAGAGGAAGATACTCTGGTTCCAGTGGTCACCATCTTCTGCACAATGTTAAGATGTACTTTATTTATATATAAATTATAATAATTATTTCTAAATGAGCATCTGTACATATAAATTAGCATATGCAAATTTTAAGCAAATCCCTGCCCTCTATTTTCTTTTTGTTTAGTGATGCATTTCCTCTTTTTTGGCAATTCATAAGTGCCCACCCTAAGTGGTGGCAGCACAGAAAATGATGCTGCCACCACTAAAAAAAAATACTGTTGTGTGCTTAGACCATTGGAAACACTGTGGCCAAATAAAAAGTATGCTTCTAGGAAGGCACCAAAATAGAAGGAATCAGTTTATGACACAAATAATGACTGAAACAATCAACAGAAATAGAAAAGTAAAACATTCATTATATGTACCTGCCCTAACCCAAGGATATCTTCAGGGGCTTTCTCAGTGAGCCCCTGCCAAAGGAAGTGAGGCAGGTAGAAGAAGGCCTTTTCTGCTGTGGCACCCTGGCTGTGGAATGAGCTCCTTAAAGAGGTTCACCTGGCACCTACATTGTATTTCTTTTGATGCCAGGTGAAGATGTTTCCCCCCCCCCCCAGCATTTTAGCATCTTTTAGCTTTGCTGTTTTAGCTGTTACTATAATTTAAATTAGGCATGTGCTCCGCTCCGATTAGAAGCGTAGAAGCAGGAGCGAATTGGCCTGCTCCGCCTTGCCCAGAGGCAGAGTAGAAGCGGACCGCGGACCCCTAGAAGCAAGGCGAAGAGAAGCGGCCATTTTCGGAGCGCTCCGGTTTCCGCGGTCCGATCCGATCGCCATCTTGAAACATTTCACCCATAGGATTGCATTGCGGAAAAGAAAGGGGGATAACTGTGTTGTTTTTGAAGCTATCTTTCTGAAAATTCTTGTGCTTGGAGAGTCATGGATGGGGGTCATTTTGAGCCTACTCTCAGCTCTCTGCATGCTGCGGTTCGTGTGCTAGAATTTTTTAAAAAACTGGCGGGAAAAATACCTTTTCCAAAGGGCTGAGGGGCAGAGTCAACTCCCGGTCATGATCACATGATCCCAAAGTTGGAGGAGGAGATAGGCAAAACCGGTAACTTGGGATTCTGGGAAACTTCTCTTTCTACTCTGAACGGAGTTTTCCCAGTGTTTTTTTTAAAACAGTCGCTCCACCAAATGCACTAACACAACCTGAAATCATACTAACAGATAGGAAACACACAGCAGTGCTACCCACCCTAACTTTGGGGAACAACTGAAAAGATGTGGTGCAAGGGGATGAGCTCCCCTAGGGCATCCCATGTGGATGTGCCCCCACTCTCTCCTGTACTTGGAGGGCCATCAGAGAGCCCTCCAAAGAGAGTAACCCGGTGGAGGAATGCCTATCATGAGTTGAAGTGAGAATTCTACTCCTCAGAGCTCTCGTGGTGGAGCAATGGCTTTCATGAGTTGAACTGACAGTGTTGCTTCTTAAAAGACTGGTCACTAGGACCAGTCAAATTGGCAGCTGCTTCCCCCTCCCCTGGGCACGTCCCCCTATTGCTGGTAAAAGACAGATATAGCCTTTTTAAAAAAATTCTTCTTGTTGTTTATTCAGCAACACTGCTGCTTTTAATTCCACCCCTCCTTTGTTTATTTATTTATTTATTCCATTTTATATGCATTACTGGCTTATCCTTGGCTCACTTCCTTATGCCCCCAGAAATGTCTGCTGCCTGCCTGCCTTCCCTCTCTCCTCCCCTGCCCGCCTCGCAGGGATGTTGTGTGTGTGTGGCTTTGACTCAGGGGAGAAGTCCTTCCTGCGCTCACTTGGAGTTTTGGAAGTTCCAAATCCATTTTTCAAGTGTGGAAGAAGATTCATATAGGTTTATCTCTACTCCCCAATTCATGGCATGTTGGGATTTCCTTTGAAATGGCCCCATTGAGATGTCTGCAGGTTTAAGCCCCGCCAAAAATCAGGGGATGATGGGACCGCCTTGAGTCTGGGTGTGCGTGTGTATCCCTGGATAAGCTATCATGGTGCTGAGTTTGAGGTTTCTAACGTGCAAATTGACGGAGCTATCGAAAGGGGTGTGAATGGGGTGTTGGATTTTCATAAATTCCCCAAAAATCAGGGGATGATGGGACTGCCTTGAATCTTGGCGTGCATGTGTATCCCTGGATAAACTATCATGGTGGTGAGTTTGAGGTTTCTAACATGCAAATTGACGGAGCTATCGAAAGGGGTGTGAATGGGCTGTTGGATTTTCATAAATTCCCCAAAATTCATAGGATGATGGGATTGCCTTGAGTCTTGGCGTGCATATGTATACCTCCATGAGGTGTCATGGTGCCAAACGTGAGGTTTCTAACTTTCACAGAAAAAAAGTTGTATACTTTTTTAGCTTAATGCAAGCCTATGGGGGGGGAAACAGAGCTCCGATCTGGATCCGGAGCTCCGCAGCGGAGCGGAGCGGACATGGGCGGAGCGAAGCAGCCCGATCCGCAAATCGTGGATCTGGAAGAGAAGCAGAGCGGGGGGTCCGTGCACACCCCTAATTTAAATCACTGTATACCTGCTAGGTTTCATTCCCATTTTTTTATATACTGTAGTGCTAAGCCTCTATATTTTATTCTGTTTTTATGCTGTGCTTTGCAGTTTTAATTTTTGTGAATTGCTCAAAGGACTTCAACTCTTAGGCAGTATAGAAATATAATAAATAAATTATTACTATTGTTTACTTGCATCCCATCTTTCCTCCATGGAGCACAAGTCAGCTTAAATGCAGTTCCCATGAGGTCTCTAATCCAGGCATTTACCAAACTGACATCACCCTAGTTCAGCACATGTTCTGCATGATGCACCTCATCCTATGAATAAGACAGAGTAGATAACTTGCTGGAGCTATGTAAGGCTTTTTAACTAATAAGGAAACTATCACATGAAAGTAGTTCATGCTGAGAAAAAGGTATATCTTTTCACTTCCATCCAAGAGGAATCTAAGATTCCTCATCTTAGCGATACAGGATGAAGTAGTTTAAGTGCATACTGTTCAACTTTTCTGTTCCAATCTTTTGCATGAGAATTGTGGTTTCTGGATAGCACAATCTTCAGTTATTTCAGCTCCAGAGAGATAGCAGGATGTTAATACCTAAGACGTCCTGGGAAATAACATCTTGCGCTTTGAAGCTTTTTAGTAATGCATCTTCAACTGTTCCTACTTAAATATTTCTGTCCCTTCTCCGCTAGTTAAGTGAGGCTGATAAAATGGAGCGGAAGGCCCATCTATCCAAAATATAGTCTACAGAAAAGGTCAAAACTACAGAGCGGGATTCTATAATTCACGAGCAACATGAGGCAATAAGAAATACAGGCTCATTCATGTTAGAAAGATTGTGTCAAGAACATAAAATAGCACAATGTTTATCCATTTCTATTACTATGTTCATCAAAAGAATAAAATAAGGCATCAAGGAAAGCCATTCCTCTTACAAAGGAAAATTTCCTTTGCTTTTTTTCCCTTTCTCCTATTAGGCTGCGGAATACTCCTGCTATATCTACAACACAGGCTTAAACCAGTTAGGCATGCTATCTCCCTAAGAAATATCAGCGCTACCATTTTGTGAGAATCCTTAACAAAGAATTGGGGGGGGGGGGGAACAGACATTACTTTAAATGTGTGTCTAGCAGCTACATCATCTTTGCATTTTTACTCTAGAATAGTGCCAGGCTTAATATGGATATTAACACACACACACACACACACACACACACACACACACACGAGTCCAATTCTGATTGGGGCCTTTGCACCTACTCTAGAATAAAAATGGGCAGGGGGAGAGATAGTTGCTAGGCACACATTTAAAGTAATACCTGTTTTCGCTCCTAGCCATGTTGCCAAGCTAAAATTCCCAGGATCCTTTCAAGAAACTCATGACTATTAAAGGTATATCAAATGGATGTACACTTGTAGGTAGGCATGCCCTCTACTTCTGTGGACACAATCTAAAATTATTGACATGGAGACAGAGTGGAGACAGAGTGGTAGACTAGATGGACCTTTCATCATCTTTGTGTTTTGGTTGTCTCTGATGGCTGCTTATCAACATCTCATGATTTCAAGCATCATGAGGGTTTCACAGCTTTACTGTACTACTGACCAGAAGCCTCCCAGGGCCCAGACACACACACGGAAAAGAAAGACTAGGGATAGCACTACTGGTAGGGAACACTTTTTTAAAAAGATGAAAGCCTCCCACAACCATATAACCTGTTCCTTGAGAAACAAAAGTAGAAACAGAGCAGGTGCCTGATGGGTTAAAATAGATATTTAAAAAGGATATTGTTGTTTTTATGTTCTTGATGGTTTTAAATTTTGTATACTTGTTTTTACTGTTCACTGTTTTTAACATCTGTAAACTGCCCAGAGAGGTTTGGGTAAGGGGCGGTATATAAATGTAATAAAATAAATAAAATTAAAATAAATAAATAAGTATACAACAGAGATTCCTGCCGAGGAATTCCCACTTCAACCGACCCAAACCTGGGCTATGCTTGGAAAAATTAGGGACAGGAATAATGATCTAAAGTGCAAACCAGTAACCTATCTTCTGACCTCCATGGATAAGAGAAAACTAAACACACACACTGCAGCAATCCACCAAAGTACCCCAAAGTGAGACAAACCACACTCTACAAATGGCTTTTGGGGAGGGGGGGGGGTTAGATTAGAAATTTCTGAGCAATATAAATAATAAATGATGAGGTTTCCCTTATGGGACACAGAGGTCTTCCAACTGGGGCAATCTTAGGATAAATAGCTCTCCGAAGGGAATTTTTTTAAAAAGAAAAGCCATTCCACCAACTAGAAGGAATGAGGAAGAAGACCCACAGGATTGGTGGGTAAGGGGCTCATTCCTCCAGATTTTGTGGACACATAACCTCACCAGCCTATGTTATCAGAACCCTTTCGATTCAGAGAGGGGTTTTTTTCTTTTGAACTTTAAACTGCCCTCTTTCCCTCAATTTTTCACCAATCTACTTGAAAGATTGTAAGTCTATGCGGCAGGGTCTTGCTATTTACTGTTTTACTCTGTACAGCACCATGTACATTGATAATAATAATAATAATAATAATATAAATAATAAACATAAATAATAATAATAATAATAATAATAATAATAATAATAATAATAATTTTCAGGGTATGTAAAACCAACATTCCTTTCTGGCACATGTAAATTTCAGCAAGATTGGTGAAACATTTTCGATTTTATGAACATTAGAATGATCCCCCCTATTAGTGCTTTATAATGGTGGGATGCAGAATCTACTCACCACCCTTAACTACATGGACACTGCAGTGCCAAGGAAATAAAATGAACACATTATTAAAATAACAGCCAAACATCTTAAAATTTGACTGGGTAGGCCTGCTGGAAGAGACCAGTCTTTATAGCTTTTTAAAAAAATTCAGAAAGACTGTTGAGTTGGTGAAACTCTCCTGAGAGGCCATTCCACAGTCTGGGAGTGGCAGAAGAGAAGGTCCTCTAGGTAATGGTTGTCAGCCTAGTAACTTTGGTGCCCCCTATGGTCACCTTCGCAGGGCCATCCAGAAGGTTTATGGAGCCTGGTGGAGTTCTGATGTTGGCACCCACCCATCCTCAGCTCTGCATGGTGCCCACTTCAACTCATCTTGGTACCCCTCCCTTAGCTCAGCTTGGCACACCCTTCAGCTTAGCCTCCCAGCTCTCCCACCCCTAAAGCCAGTCCTACTTCCAACGAATGACTTGCTGCCAAGAATATAATATTCAAATATGGCCTCTAGTAACAGGAACTAAAGCATGTTGTTGTTGTTGTTGTTGTCCAACATTGTATTCTGATTGACTATAGGTGAGAGAGGGAGAGGAATGGCTGAGAATTTTATGTTGGTTCATTTTTTATAAGAATTTTCCAAAATTTGCAAATGTCTTCATATTCAGGATGGAAATAACTTGAGACTTTAAAAAAATCAAATGCAGTAGAAAGGGAAGGGGGTGAGTGGTTCCCGAGTCCGGGAGACAGGCTCATTGCCTGTTCTGGATGGGGTTGCACTGCCTCTGAAAGAACAGGTTCATAGTTTGGGGGTACTCTTAGACCCATTTCTGTCGTTGGAGGCTCAAGTAGCCGCCACGGCTCGGAGTGCCTTTTACCATCTTCGGTTGGTTTGCCAACTACGGCCTCTCCTGGACAGGGATAGCTTGACCACGGTGGTACAGGCATTGGTAACCTCAAGATTGGATTACTGCAACGCACTTTATGTGGGGCTGCCCTTGAAGCTGCTCCGGAAGCTGGAGCTAGTGCAGAATGCTGCAGCTCGGCTGTTGTCTGGAGCTGCCCCTTTCCAGCATGTAACTCGTCTGCTGAGGGAACTGCACTGGCTGCCTATTCGCTACCGGGCCAGGTTTTAAGGTTCTTGTACTTGTGTACAAAGCCCTAAACAACTTGGGACCAGGATACCTGAGAGAGCACCTTCTCCCTTACCAACCTGCCCGGTCACTGAGATCATCCGAGGGCCTGCTCCTGGTGGTTCCACATAGATCCATCCTCCGATTGGAATCCACCAGGGGAAGAGCCTTCAGCGTGGTGGCACCCCTCCAGTGGAATTCCCTGCCTCTGGAGGTACTCCTTTCAGCGCCTCCTGAAAACATCTTTATTCCAAGAAGGCTTTCTCTAACATGCAGCCTTGGATTACTGTTATTGCTTCTTTTAAATTTTGTTTTAACTGTTTTTATTCTGTTTTTATTTTCATTTTACCTTGTACACCACTCTGAAATTTTTCAATGGGGAGCGGTATATAAATATTCCAAATAAATAAATAAATAATAATACCTAGAGAGAAAAGGGGGCAAATGAGAAAGCATCCATTTCCCAGAATGCATGGCTGATATGGGAAATATAGAGAGAGGCTGCAAAATTTGAAAGCAAGATGCAGGGATCCACTGCCCATGAAGCTAGTATAGGAACAACATGAATCAGTATAGCAGAAGTAAGCAATCTGCATCTCTCCAGATGGGTCCAATTATAATCCCTGACCATTAGCCATGCGGCTGGGGCTGCTTGGAGTTGTAGTCTGAGCCATCTGGAGGACACCATGTTGCCTGCTCCTGCAGTACAGAAGCAAAATGCTGATTTATTCTGCACATAGTCCCTAAAGTAGAAGACTAGCAGAGATCATTCCTAGAATAATACACACAGTGCAGGTAAATGCCTTACTTAAATAACTTACTTAAATAGTGACTTTCCCCCCCCTCAAATTAGAGCTTTGTGTCACCTCAGAGGAGGAGTAAAAAACAATTACATTCTAATCACAATGATTAATATCACTTAGCACTTTTACCAAGCTTTTCATCCTCAAAGCTCTTTGCTAATTAATCTTCACAACTGGATCAGGATGAATTACATGGTGTGAATAAATTATCTGACAAAACCGCCCTCCCTTTGTTCATGAATAATTGGAAACTGATCCTGATTTTGTGTGGATGTGAAAGTTTTTAATTATTCACATGTTTTGGCCCAATTTCCATTTCCATTCAATGGGTTATTGACAATTTTATTTTTCTCCTGCCAAGTAGTATGGGAGATTCCCTCCCACCTTCTACTTCCTTTGTGAATTGAGGATATTGGGATAGAGCTGACAGCTCTACCTATGTTGTGTGGTGCCCAGTGGAAAGATTTAAAAAAGCAAGAAATTTTTGGACTTTGTCTGCATGGATCCTGGGAACCATGGGAACTACATATCCCATATCTCTTAGCAACCCTGGTAGCCCCACACACTGTCCTGCATCTCACCAATCCCCAACATGGTAAATTTAGGAAAGTGGTAAGAGGTAGTAAGGGAACTCCAGTGAGGTGAAATGTCCAGTTTGGATTGGCTAAAACTCCAGGATAGTCTAGATACAACATGAAATGGGGTTAGCAGGGCTGGACTACAAACAGTCCATCTCCAAACTTTCCCAACTTTATAGTTCACTATATCAGTATATATCATCTAACGCTGTGCGCAAAGTTCTTGAGTAGGGATGTCGGACCATGGTATTTCCAATCTCCATGTATGGATGCGAAAGTTGGGCAATGAAAAAAGCAGACAGGAGGAAGAACAACTCATCTGAAATGTGGTTTTGGGGGAGAATTTCATGGATACCGTGGACCACGAAAAAGATAAATAAGTGGGTTCTAGAACAAATTAAGCCAGAATTCTCACTAGAAGTGAAAGTGTTGAAATTGAGGCTATCATGCTTTGGATATATAATGAGAAGAAATGGCTGATTAGAAAAGATGATAATCCTGGAGAAAACAGAAGGTAGAAGGAAAAGAGGAAGACTATACAAGAGATAGATTGACTCCATAAAGGAATATATGGGCATGAAGTTACAAGATCTGAATAGGGTAGTTTACAACAGATGCAACTGGAGGTCACTGATTCATAGGGTCACCATAAGTCAAAGTGAAATTGAAAGCACATAACTACTACTACTACTACTACTAGCTAATACTAGGGATGTTGGAGAAATCCAAATTTGCCAATCCTTCAGCAACTTAGCCTCACATACCCTGGCTTGCTTATCTGCATTGACTCAAGCCAGCTCAGATTTTCAGGTTGTTGTTTTTCCTTAAATCGCCATTTACACAAATGGTGGCCACACTTCTGTGAGTGGCGATTAAGAAGAGAAGGAAAAACCTTAGAAAGTTCCCAGATTTGGGGGGAAAGCTTATGGCTTAGCTCACAAATGCAAACTGAACTGGGGGCTCTGAGGAAATCTAGCAAGCTCCCAAAGAGTTAAATTTCCCAATGACAGCCATATTCTTGACCCACATCTTGCACTGATGACTTACAGGTCAGTTCCAGGCCAAGCCAAGTTGCTGCCTGAGAGCAGACCTAGGACCACCTCTTTAAAAAGTCTTGCTGAACCAGTCAGTTGCCAGTTCTTGCCTGCATCTATCCCCTTCCCCCAACCCTTATGGGGCCACCTGTAGCTGTTAGTTTTACCTTGCTGAATGGAAAACAGCTCGATCTTGGAAGGCCACCTTTTAATGTCGCAGATTATGAATGCTCTGTTTATAGTGTCAGTGGGGAAAACTATAATAACGGATATCAAGTCACATCATTTACATTATTTTAATTATTAAACACAGTGCTGGAAAACAGGTCACTAATGGCTTGTGCCCCCTTATTATCCCGCACAGCATTTTTAGCAGTCAGAATGGTTATGGTAATTCTATACATCATTTCCCCACTAAATAGCCCAGCCTTATAAGCATTTGTTAAAGATGTAGGATTGATGTCGCAGTTTGTTGCTTCTAGAACATGGATGGGGAATGTGTAACCTTCCAAATGTTGTTGTACTTCAGCTCCCATCATCCCTTACTATTAGATATGCCAACTAGGATTGATGTGAGTTGCAGTCCAACAACATCTGGAGGGTCACAGTTCCCCACTCTTTCTGAAGAAGCTTCTGTCTTCTTAAGACCCATCAGTTTTGTTTGGTCAGACAAATTGGCTTGCACAAAAAAAATGGACCATCTTCATCAATAGTGCAGAGACCTCCTGAAAAGTTAGTTGTTTTTATACTGTTGTTTTTATGTTTCTGATGGTTTTTAAATTTTGTATACTTTTTTAAAGTTTACTGTTTTTAACTTTTGTAAACCGCCCAGAGAGCTTCGGCTATGGGGCGGTATATAAATGAAATAAATAAACATCCATAACAATTATGAAAAAGCTGGCTGGCAACCTGAACTGAGTGGTGTTATGTATTTTGTGAAATCCAATCCATCTGTGTCTTTTGTTCAGTAGTCTGCCCATTGATGCAACTGGATTTTGGGGATGAGAATTTTGTTCATTTGCAAATGTGCACTTCTGCCAATACACATTATACGCTTGTAGATGTGAGCATTACCGCAAGTTCACACTTGAGTTCCATCCCATTTATAAAGACATTTGCAAATGTTGGTACATTCTTAAAAAAAAGAAAAAGAAAGAAAGAAACCCTGAAGTAAACAGAAATCTCACCCATACTCTTTCTCATACTTTATCAAACTGAGAGAAGAAGAAGAAGAAGAAGAAGAAGAAGAAGAAGAAGAAGAAGAAGAAGAAGAAGAAGAAGAAGCAGCCAGCAGCAGCCAGCAGCTGTGTGTTCCAAATATTTTTCCAACAGCTGATCCACATATATGATCTGGTTCTGTGCAAATCACTGTTTGCCGAAATAAATTATTCACATGAGCACTGTAATGCTAAGATGGATCCCCATGGAACATGCAGCAGCAGCTTCCTAAGCAGGGCTCTCTCCATTTCCAGTGCACCACATTCAAAGAGGCTGCTCTTGCGTTATCCGTGAGTTTGCTTCTCCAACGTTATGCCACTCAGCCGAGTAATTCTCATGAGCATTTGTTAGTGCATATCAGAGCCAATTTATAATGTATGAATTTGACTTTAAGTTGACTGCAGGTAGCCAGTTCTGAGTGTGTGGCTGTGCTATGGACCACAGGCCAGAGAAAATGCATAAACTGAAGTTCTGGAAGAGTGCCACGCATTCCCCAGTGTGCTTCCATGCCAGACTTCAACCCACTCTGTTGGAGCCGATGTTTGTCACTGGTTCTTGTGAGGCTATCTCAAAATAGCTTGAGCAGACTCTTTTGCTGTTGTTCATGAAATGTTCATATAAAATCCCATTCTGCAGGTATTGCTTAATAATAGTTTATTAGTTCAAGTCCCAAATGGAAACATTATATGAAAGTGGGAGCAATGGGATTTTAGCCTCCATCATAATCATATTTTTTTTAGTACAAAAGGTCTGACTGCAAATGGTCCTCATTTCTTTTATGTCAACTAAAAATTACATCTGCAGCTGAGCTTTATAGAATGGAAAGGGGGGGAACTAACATCAATAAAATGTGCATACACTACAAATAATTGGAAACATTACCAGAGGCATTGAATATGGAAATATGTGTTTAAAAAGCATTAAGATCTTTCTCCATCAATTGCTTTTAAATTCTTGAACAAACAAAAACACCAGGCTTATGAGAAATCCTCAAGTGTGCAGTCCTATACATATTTAGAAAGGGGAAAGTCCTACAGTTCCCAGGAAGGGCTGGCTGAAGGGATGCTGGCACTTGTAGGACTGGCTTTCTGTCTAGATATGCATACATAGGGTTGTGCCCTAATATGATATTACACAAGATACATATGTGCTCTCACACAGTGCCCTGCAATTTGCCATGCTTTTTAGAAGCAGAGAAATCACCACATTTGCAACATTTCCCTACCATTTACCACATGATGGAGTGATGGCCACCAACTTGGATGGTTTTAAAAGAGGGTTAGACAAATTCATGGAAGATAGGGCTATCAATGGCTACTAGGGCTGTGCTCCGCTCCGTTTCGGGTTGGAGAAGTGGTAGCAGATCGTAGGATTTTCAAAAATTCCCCCAAAATCAGTGAAGGCTCAGATTTGCTTCCAACTGGGCATGAATGTGGATACATAGATAAGCTCTCATGGTACTGATTTTGAGGTTTCTTACATTAACAGAAAAAAAGTTATAGGATTTTGAATTTCAATGCAAGTCTATGGGGGGGGAAACATGGAACTCCGATCCGGATCCGGAGGTCTGCAGTGGAACGGAGCAGACTATAGGCAGATTGACGTGGAGTGGAGCAGACCCAATCTGGAAGTTGCAGATCAGGATCTGGAGCGGATCAGGGGGGTCCATGCCCAGCCCTAATGGCTACTAGTCATGAGGGCTATATTGTCATTAGAGGCCCAAATGGGTTCTTCAGTGAGGAATGCCAATTACCAACTGAGGTTGGTATATCAGCTACACCCCTTCAGGGGCAGGGAGAGCTTGACCACTGTAGTGCACACATTGGTAACCTCACCTTTAGATTACTGTAATGCACTTTATGTGGGGCTAGCCTTGTGCTTGGTCTGAAAGCTGCAGCTTCTACACAGTGCCAAGCACCAGGTCTTGCTGTTAACATATGAAGCCCTGAACAGCCTGGGACCAGGTTACCTGGCAGATCACCTCCCCCAATACAGACCTGTGTGATTATTAAGATCATATCAGGAAGTCTAGCTGGTGGTACTCTCACAGTCACCAGGAAGCAGGCCTTCTCCATGGTGGCACCCAATCTCGCCCCTGGAATTCAGGAGGTGCCAACTCTATGATTCTTTAGGTGCCAATTAAAGAGACTTTTTCTTTACCCAGGCTTTATTCAGAATGTGCTGCCCAGACTGTTTGTTTGTAATTATGGTGCTGTTTTAATTGATTTTAACATTTTATTAAGGCTCTGGAAATTGTTATGTATTTAATTGTATTTTAATGTATAATATAATGTATTTTGTGAATGGCTAAAACTTAGTTTTAAATATGATCAGATACATCTATTAAATAAATGAATAAATTCCTGGGGAGCACAAGCTTCTGGGCTTCCATTGGGAATCTCATTTCCTACTGTGTGAACAGGATGCTGGATTAGACAGAACAGCCTTTCTCAACCTGCTGCACTCCAGATGAGTGGGACTACAACTCCCAGCATCCCCCCACTTGCATGGAATAGCCAAGCCCCAAAAGACAAAGAGAAGTCAGAGGTCTTTTGTGAGTACATCCTCCAGAAGTGCAGGTCATACTCCAAGGAAATGCTCCCTTGTATCCTTCTTCCATAATGCCTGAAGTCATGCATCACTCTACTGGGAAAAATGCATGAGATCCACTTTGAACCTTACACAGGAATTTCAGGAACAGCACACCAGAGTTACTCTTACTTTCTCTCCTTCTGTTTTGAAAAGTCCACAACTCCTCTCAGCTTGCTTTGACACTACTACCTCTTTCTTCTGGAATCCCTTGTTCAGTTTCCTTTATGGAACACCTAGACAACATCTTTGTCAGCTCCTGTGTCCTCTATGTTTGGATCTGATTGTAGCATTTTAAAAAAAACAAATAGACCCTATTGCAGCCACAATCTAGTGAGTGCAGAAAGCACTATTGTGGCTATTCAGCTCGTCCTTTTATTGCTTCCTAATGAGCATGGTTTGGGTATTAGTAAGGAGCAACTTATTAATTGTTCACCTGTATAGCATCTCTTAGGTTGCAACCATCTACACACTTACCTGGAAAAGGATCACATTGAGCTCAGTGGGGCTTATATCTGTATAGGATTGCACTGCTAATAGGCCCAATGTTGGTTTCTGTTCCCATAGGGAAATAGGAGGAGGGGAAGGATATGTGAAATAATATAATAATATTGCTGAACTGGACCAAAATAAATTGAATCCAGTCCACTGCTGTGAGGAAGACTAATCATCCACCAGATACCCATGGATTTTATGTACAGATTTTAAAACTTGCATACTACTAATAATGGCATATAAAGGAAGTTATAGTACAATGACCTGTTGTTGCTGCTGCTGCTATTATGTTAAAAACTAAATCAAAAAAGCTATTTGACTTGATAATCAGTAGTACTGAGAAATACTGAGAGATTTAGTCAATAATGTCTAGGTGAGGATTGCTACAGCCTGAATTTGGATTGAAATGAGCAAGGGAAATCAGGTTCATCCAGATGTGCCTGGAGCTGTACATAAGTAATAATTTTGCCTCCCCCAAAAGTGGAAAGTTATTACTCAGATCAAGAGAGGAACTAGTCAATCCTACTCAATGTATTTCACAGGCAGCGTGTGGGTGTGCTTCAGAAATCAACCTACACAGCACATGCAAGATCACAGGGCACAGCCTTCCATTAATTCCAGATGACCTGGAGATTCAGATTGGGGGTGGGAAAGAACTCAAGAATTATATATGGGCTGTATCTTTCTATAGCCAGTTTGGCTTCCTCTTACCCCTATAACATGCATCCTAACATTCCTCTTGCACAAAGTAAGTAGGCGAAATGATTTTCTCATACTCCAGTGATAAGAATGAGGATTAGTCCCCCATCCATGCCCTCGACCCCTAAATTCTATTACCTTACTTTTTTACAAACTAGAAGAGCATGGTGGGGGGGGGGGACGGAGAAAAAGGAGCTTCTTTCCCTGCACAAAATATACATTTGAATAGGTTTTGAATAGGGTTTTTAGCTAACATTTCATATATATATCACTTGTGGTGAACAAGTTCATGGCAATTTTGTTGTGCTGTTATTGTATCTTTTCTCATTTAGCTACAGGAACATTTTCTATGGGCAATTGTTTCACAATACCAGCTAGAGTTGCAGCGGGATCCAACTTCAGCAGTGGAAGAAAGTATCGTTGTCATTGCCATAATCGTTTTAAAAGTAATACAAGCATTCAGACCACTTTGCGATCGTTACCCAGTGGTCTTCCCTTCTGATTTGGGACACAATGCCCCAGTGGAATGATGCTACTAGCCAGGCTAGTGAGAACAGTCTAACCTTCACTTGAAATCATGGTGAAAGTTATGCAGTCTGCAAGAAAGAGGCAGACACCAGACTTGAAGTCCACAACTTGAACTTCCCACCAAAGCTTGGTTTGGCTCACTCTCATTCTTGTTTGCAACCTGTTTTCCCCCCCCCTCCCCAATTCATTTAAATGAGAAAAAATGCACATTTTTCAAAAGAGCAGCCTTTACCCCCATTGAGAATTCGGCACAGAGCCAAAGCATGGGAGGAGAATGTTTACTGCAGACTTGAAATCCAAGGCTTAGTTGCACACCCAAAACTATGAGAGAAAATAGATGCTAGAACGGGGATGGGCAATTTGTGATCTTCAAGATGTTTTGGCCTACAGTTCCCATGATCATTCACCCTTGGCTATGCTGAGTAGGGCTAATGTGAGTTGTATGCTAAAACATCTGGAGGACAACAAATTGCACATCTTGTGTTAGATCATGCTTGTGCAGTTATATGTAAACCTATTTCCTGAGATGTATTTCTGGGGTAAAGTGTCCATGTGTCCTCTTTTATATAAGACAGTCCTCTAACTGAAGGCCTGCAAGTGGACCAATCTCTGTTTGAAGGCATCCTCCATTTGAAGGGCTATCCTGTCCATTACCAATTTCAAGAAAAAGAACTATTAAAACTGTTTCCCATCAACAGTTTGCACCTGAACAGCAGACTTAACACATAGGTTACCTGGTCACGGCCCTTCTGCACTATGGTGAGATTTAGTCTATTTCTATTTCAATCATAATACTGATTTCTAAATTTGCATCTATACATATAAATTAGCATATGACAATTTTATGTAACTCACTATGCTCTGACCTCCTCTTGTTTCGTGACTGATAAGTAGGGATTGGTGAGCTCAGGGAGAGCTCAGCCTGCAAGCGCTCGCGCCACTGCTGCCACCACCTCAGCCCGCTTCCTCTAGTCAGGCCCTTCCAATGGTCCCTGCCAAGCCAACCCTGGCTACAGCCTCCTTCCCCTGCTGCATTAATGGTGGCCCCAAGCAAACACTTGCAACATCCCTATTCATAAGTGGCACCCTAACGATGTGTCCAGATCTTGGAAGATCTTGTGAAATTTGCTGGAGCTAATCAGAAGCACTATTAAAACTAGAAGAGAATTTGATGGGACAGAGTGTTTGTGTGTGTGTGTGTGTGTGTGTGCGCGCGCGCGTGCATGCGAGTGTGGCCAGATCCACACCAAGCAGGAAATAACACCTTGAAAGCAATTTGAAAATGGTAAATGGAATGTGTCCTGGGCCCCAACTGTTGTCAGTGCACTCCAATACCATTATAAAGCAATAGTTTAGATCCTGCCCCCCCATCTGTGTGTGTGTGTGTGTGTGTGTGTGTGTGTGAGAGAGAGAGAGAGAGAGAGAGAGAGAGAGAGAGAGAGAGAGAGAGAGAGAAGGAGAGAAACTCTTGGACTTGTTTAAGAGACAGAGAAAAATGCGCGTCAAGTCCCAGAGTTCCTTTGCTCTTGCTAGCCTTTCTTACGGACAGGCAGAAAGAGCCAACAGGGTCTGGCAGTGAGCAGGCAGGACACACACCATGATAATCAAAGCAATTGAGATTGTAGAAGCCAGTGCTACTGATAAAATGTACATACACATACACCTGTAAATTGCATACATGAGTAATTGAGTTAGGCTTCTGGTCTTCAGAATGCATAGAAGAACTAATATTAAAGCCCTAGGGACGGGGAATAGTATTTCAAAGGAAACAGCATTTAAAGGATGTTTGTTACTCATATATAATTAATATACATCCATGCTACCCTGCCTATGAATTTATAGCAATACAAATCAGGCCACCTGGAATGAAAGGAGCTTAAACAAAGTAAACTGAATGAAGCTAAGGGCACCCATTTATTCTCCAGTGTTTAAAAACAGACAAGGGTTTGGGGAATTGGGGCAGGAGAGGGGAAGGAGCCCATGTTTCAAGTTTGTATTAGGCCCAGAGATTAGGCATAAGCTCTGGGAAAGAGCATCATTGCAACGAAGGAGGGGAAGGGTGGTTCTCAGCCGAGCCCGTCTGTTTTGCTGTGTCACCATTATTAGGAAACTACACCTTTGCTCCAAGACAGGGCTGTTCCCCCATCACCAGCAACGTGATTCATCAGGCTGACCTGACCTTAACACAGGTGCCACTGTGTTAACACTGCAACTACATGTACGTGTTTAGTTATAGGTGGGCACACCTACAATAATAGTGGTGGGCAAGTTGGACATTGGAATTCAGCAGCTCAATTCATATTCAAATGAACCATGTTGGTGGAGGGGTGGGTGGGGGGTGGGGGAGAACTCCTCTCACCTCCCACCCAGCTGGAAGCACAACTAAAGTGTTGGTGTCAAGGTAATAAAAAGTGTGTTCTGTCTGAAGTCTAGTGCACAGGAGCGATGGCCACATATATCAACACTTGAAAGCTGATTCCAGGCAGATGTTTCCACAGCGGCATACAAAAGGGAGGAACCACACTACTGGTTTATAGCAGCATTGAAGTGCACTGACAACTGTTGGGGCCCATTGACATATGGCGTATACCACTTTCATACCACTTTCATAGTGTTATATCCTGCTTGGTGTGGCTCCTGCCTTTTATATACTGCTTTCATAGTGCAATATCCTCCTTGGTGTAGATTAGGCCCCGAGTCAAAATTTCTCAGAAGATACTTTTTCATGAGAAATTCAATTGTCTCATCCACACTCCACCCCTGAAAAGGAAAAAAAAAATCTTGCATATCCTCCAGCATTTTTGTTTGTGTGATGGCTACCATTTCTCCCCTACAATGTCCTGGAATTGCTCTTGATCTGATGCATTGTGGGGGGTGCAAGATGGTGGCCAGTCTTTTGCTGCGACTGTTGTTGCTGCTACTTGTCGCAGAAAACAAAAAACTATGCTATTGTCACTGAGAAACAGTCCCATAATTTCTTTCCCCTGGAGACATTTGGTGAAATAGGCCCCACCATGTCTCTGCCCCACAAATAATATAGAGAATTTAAAGGCCATTTGCACACTACTCTAGTAGCAATAGAGAAAGACAAAAATCCCCATATGAGAGATTTGATTATCTGTTCCTTTTGGGTAATCCAGATACGTTTTCCCATTACACCTCATCCCAAGTGAGGAATCTATCCCCCCCCCTTTTCAACCAGTTTTATTTGTGGTATCAATATTATGCAGTTCAATATTATTAATTCTTGCTACAGTAAACAGCCTCTTGATTTTATTGCATATGCACTTACAGACTTACTACATTATGAGGCTTTAAGCTACATGAAAAGCCTCAAGGCCACCTAAAGAAACCAATGGCCCTGTGCACATGTGTTTCATTTGAGGTTGCATTGCAGTGTGGGTTCCATTTGAGACATGTGATTTGATGAGATTAGATATGAGGTAGTTTGACATGAGTGGCTTAAAGTCTTTTGAAATAAAGATAGGGTGGAAAATAACTGATATTGAACATTTGTTGCTATGGTGCTGAAAACAAAAGAGCACTTTCTGGAAGTACATGTATTAAACTCAACACGAGTGGTGGACGGAGGGACTTGCTAGACCTACCACATAATCCGATGGGGAGTAGGGGCGATGGCGCACTACAGCTAGCGTGCGCCATCGCCCTTTTCCAGACATAACACGCGACAGGGTAAGGGAAAGCCCCGTTGCGTCCAGCATTTTTTTTTTTTTTTTTTACACTGAAAGGGCCATGTGCGCAGGAGTGCACCGTCACACCAGGTAGGTTTTTTTTAAAAAATAAAGGGTTCCCCACTCCCCCTGCCCCTGATCTCCCCCCACAATGCCTGATGCCCCCCCTGCCCACTCACTCGCCTGTCCTCCCCCCGCTCGCCATGCCCGTCCCTGTCACCGCTCATCATGTCCGTCCCCTGTCCACCATGCCCATCCCCGTCCCCGCTCATCATGCCCGGTCCCCCATCCCCAATGCCCATCCCCACTTGCCAGGCCCTGTCCCCGTCCTTCTTCCCCCCCCCGTCCTAGATGCCCGTCCCCGCTCGCCAGGCCCTGTCCCCATCCTTCTCCCCCCGTCCCCAATGCCTGTCCCCGCTCACCAGGCCGTGTCCCCGTCCCCAATGCCCGTCCCTGTTCTTCTCCCCCCCCTCTCCTGCTGGGTCCGGTCTTTCCCCCTGCCCCCATCTCCCCCCCGTGGTTCCCCCCCCTGGCCCGATGGACACAGCGCTCCTATGAGCGCTGTGCCCAGGCCGTGGCTTCTCCCGACTACTCGCAAGCCGGGAAAAGCCACGGACCCTGCTAGACTTTCCGCAGCCCCGGCCTCAGCCCGGGGCTGCAGAAAAGCCGGGCCATAACCGCATCTGGTTATCCCGGATTAAGGTAGGACTTAGCCCGGCCTGACTCCAGGATCCCCTTTGCGTCATCTGGATGCGCAGGAGGGAGACCAGGCCTCACACCGGGCTAACGCCTCGTCTAGCAACAGCCATAGTCTGCTGGCAATTTTGGGATGCTCTTCTGCATTGACAGAGGCAGACGTTTCCCATCAAAATGCCACTTTTAGCAGGATTTGGCTGCACCTTAACTTAAATTGTTAAAACAGGTTGCCCCATGTAACATTATTTCTGGAATGGATCTAAAGTCACATCAAGTAAGCATTTTGGTACCTTTTAAGACAGTAGGGAAGCAATCTTGTGCACACTTACATAGGATTTAGAAGGAGGTAAATTGGTAGGTCTTACTAGTTGCATCCAGGCATTATGTCTGAAAAGATGCAGAACATGTGTAAGAGAGACAGGCCTTCACTTGCTACTTCCGTGAATGCAAAGAGAGCCCTTTTTGTGATTGGGAACATGTGAAGCTGCCTTTGAAAATAGTCTGGAAAATTCAGCTAGTCCAAAATAGGGCAGTGAGATTGTTAATGGTGACTGGCCAACATGATCATATTATGCCAGTACTTTTCCATCTGCACTTGCCACCAGTCCGTTTCTGGGCCTTATTCGGAGTGCTGATATTTACATTTAAAACCCTAAATGACTTGGGGTCAGGTTACCTGAGGGATCATCTCTCCCATATATACTTGCCCGGCCACTAAGATTGTCTTCAGTAGTCTTTCTCCAAGGGCACTGGAGGAACAGGAAGTCAGGTTGGTGTCTACTAAGAAGACAGCCTTTTTGGCGGTAGCACCCCAGTTGAGAGGCTCGCCTGGTGCCTATATTGTGCTTTTTCAGCTCCAGGTGAAGACCTAATTCCCCCGGGCATTTCCCTGTTGTTTTAATCTGATACTGTATTCTAAATCTTTGTGCTGCTGCTAGTTTTTATTTTCATTTTTATTTTTATGTTACACCATAGTTTTAAACTTTTATATTTTATTGTGTTGTATCTTATGGTTTTAATTGTTGTGAACCACCCAAAGAGCTTCATCTATTGGACAATATAAAAATGTCATAAATACATAAATACACTGATAAAACAGGGTTGCGTGGAGGTTTCTCTTCACATTCTCAAGCAAAACATGAGTAGAAACCCCTTGAGACCTCCCAGCTCAACATGGAGAAATCAGAGATGCCGGAACCAACATGCATGAGAATGTTTGGGGCAGAGCCTGTACACCTGACCCCATACCTC
Source organism: Elgaria multicarinata webbii (assembly GCF_023053635.1). Classification (NCBI taxonomy): domain Eukaryota; kingdom Metazoa; phylum Chordata; class Lepidosauria; order Squamata; family Anguidae; genus Elgaria; species Elgaria multicarinata. The sequence goes on along the minus strand of NC_086172.1, from coordinate 70,818,308 downwards.
TTACAAGTGCTGTTGTACCTTATTCACTCATAATGCCTGAATAGGCTAAACTGAGAATAAATCCCCTTGAACTCAGTGCGTTTTGCTTCAAAATAAACATGTGTAGGACCAGGTTGTAAATACTTTGCATGATACACTGATTACTGGCAGTACAATAAACAGAAGCATACGGTTTATTAATATTTATATTGCAAAGATATTTGCAATATAAATATTCGTATTTATATTGTGAAGATAGTTTGTCTTGCTTGATACATAATGAAAGAAAGAGGGATTGCAATGGAATTACCATCTCCTAAATATTATTCTGTTTACTGGATGGGGAGGGGGAAGCACATGGAAAGGAACTTAACTCAACAGACTTAACCTTGCAAGGCATTTAAGCTATAGATTCATCAAGGGAGAGTTTGCTCCCTTGAAACCAAATTCCTCCACATATTTCCCCACAAGAGATGAATCCCTTTTGTCAGTTCTGCAAGTAATGCTGGCCTTGGCAGTGCTTGTTTTCATAACGTCAGTCCTTCTGGGTGACAGTTCTGTGTCACACAGCAACCCTAATCCATCTCAAGGTTAGAATCTATTTTGTGTTTCAAAAAATCTCTCAAATCTCTGACCACTTTAGTTTAAGGAGGATTAGCATAAGTACCCCCAAAACCAGGAAGAAGCAACAAAAAGCCAAGATTAGGCTTTGATCTTCTTTGCCAGACTGGAGTAATATGATACATTCAGTGGAGCAATGAGAAAAACAAAAATGCTGAGCCCTGTGTCCTGCCTTTTTGCACTACATAGCACATAGCTGCATATTCTTGGATACATAATAGTTGTTGTTGTTGTTTTAATATACAAAACTAGAGAAAGTAGCTAGGGTGACCATATTTTGTATCTGGTCAAGAGGGCAGGGCTCCTGCAGCTTTGACTGTTGTGATGAAGACAGAATTTCACCAGGTGCTGCATGCATAACAATGGCACCTGCTGAAATCCCTTTTTCTGTACAACTGTTAAACAGACAGAAACCCTGTCTTCCTTTTCATATGGTCACCCTAAGCCTGGGTAACTTGTCTCTGAATTGCCAAATGCTGTTTAACTAAAATGTGGAGAAAAGGCTACACAGAGAAATGTGGGATAGGAAGGGAATCTGAATTCTACTTGGCCCTGTACAGAAGAAGAATTCTTCAAATCATATTATTATTTCATATTATTGTTTCAAGCAACTAAACAACCCAGTCACATGGTTGTAATCTCATCATGTGAGTGCTTTCTTCCAGCTGACAGCTGCTATACTCAGAAGATGAAAATACTATCACACAGCATGTCACTATGAGATAAAAACTTCAGACAATCAGAACATCATGTGATAGTTTGCAATCACCAATAGGATAATATCATTCTCTGATCTAACACAGAATTCATGAAAGTGGAGCACAGATGCTTATGTGTGCCTGGATTCCATGCTGGTAATGACTACACTGTAGACACTAACAGAAGCAACCTAATAGGCCTGATAACCAAGAATGGACAAATCTGTCAGTTTCACATTCTCTCCCATGCATTAAAAAAGTAATTAATTTCCAAGTCACACAGAAGAGATTGTCCTAAGCATGAAAAAGAAAGAAAATCTTTGCAAACCTCACTGCCTTGCTTTCAGAGCCATTCCTTTCAGAAACTAGTACAACTCGCATTTGTCTAGTCTGAAAACACTAGCTCTGTATTCATTATTCTTGTATATGTTCTTTCCTCCCTGAGAATAATTCAATCGTATTTCCCTGTAAGGTCATTGTTTCTCATTCCCTTTGGTGTCAGCAGTGAAGTTTAGCAGATGCTTCTGGCCTGGAGTTTTGAATGACACTGTTATGGATGAGGAAGTGAATCAGGGAGAAACTGCTGGAGAATATTTTTCTCCCCCTGGAGAAATCTGGTGAAATTAATCCACCCCAACTTCTCTGCCCATGAAATAGGGGGCTAGATAGGTAATTGTGACCAGGTGTTTCAAAGAAAAGCATAAGACACCTAAGGAAGGTTCTACCCCATGCTGTCAAATTCCACTTTCTGGCAGTTATGCTAAGCAGGAACACATGTTCTCCAACAGCCACTGAATGCCCCCCCCCCCGTTTTCTCCTTATGAGTCCCTAGACACGGCATTTTTCACTCCATAGGTCACCTGCAGATCCATCCTGACTACAAAATCAGAATTTATTTATTTATTTATTTATTACATTTTTATACCGCCCAATAGCTGAAGCTCTCTGGGCGGTACACAAAAATTAAAACCATAATAAAACAACCAACAGGTTAAAAGCACAAATACAAAATACAATATAAAAAGCACAACCAGGATAAATCCATGCAGCAAAATTGACATAAGATTAAAATACAGAGTTAAAACAGTAAAATTTAAATTTAAGTTAAAATTAAGTGTTAAAATACTGAGAGAATAAATCCACATTTATTTGAATTAGATTGTTTTATGCATTTATCTTTTAGGATTTTTTTTTTTAAAAAAAAATACCCAAATCCAGCCTTCTCCAACCTGGTGCCCTCTAGATCTATTGGACGGACCACCCCCACCCCATCGCTGCACCCAACCACTGAAATAAAGAGCCTGCCTGTGCCTTACTCAGGTGTAGAAGCTTTCTCACTCATGATGCCAGCCATCCCAGCAGCACTTTCACACTGTGAAAATGTGGATGGTTCACTTCTATGAGTCTGAGCAGAACCATGCTCCCTCTCAGCAGCCACCAGCAGTCACCAGTGTTCAGGGAAGTGTTTCCCACTTCCCTGAACATTGTGATTGGAGGAGAACACCTCTGTGGCTATTCCTATTGGTTAGCCACATAAATCAATATGAAAGCTACCCCTCACCCCACTCAGCATATTCCAAATATGGTCGGTCTCTCTCTCTCTCTCTCTCTCTCTCTCTCTCTCTCTCTCTCTCTCTCACACACACACACACACACACACACACACACACACACACACACAGACAGAGAGAGAGAGAGAGAGAGAGAGAGAGAGAGAGAGAGAGAGAGAGAGAGCAGGTTAATTCCGGAAACTTTAGAAGCTCCATTTGGGCGCGTCTCTGCTCTGAGAGTATTTGACGGGTTTAGAAGTGGCCAATCTCTGCTCTAGAAGATCAAATGCTCTGTGGATTTTTGCAGTTACCAGACAATTCCAGGGCGGAGTGCACACCCCTATGACACAGCTGCCAATTTGCCCTGACTTTTTTCTTCAAAGTGAGGTCACCACGACCCTTCCACCATGTGACCTTGCTCCAGTGTTGAGCTGCCGTGGATGGCGCCCCCTGATCGATTGCCAGAAGCCAGGCAGAGGGCAGGGTTGTGTTAATTACCTTCTCTGATGCTGCATTAATTCACCCCAATTTATATCTGAAACTGTGCATTTGTGGAGAGAACTTTTATCCTTAAATTTTCTGATGTACAGCTGTGTATAAAAATAGAGAACTGCTATGTTCCCTGGCAGTTTGCTCTAATAGGGCAAAATTGGGGTGGAAGTGCTCTCATAGGGACAGGGCCTTTTCTATGGTAGCACCTCAGATGTGGGTATTCTTTCCTAGGGAGGTTAGACTGGCTCCATCTGCTTTAGTGGGCCATTGAGACTCTTTTGATCTGTTTGGCCTTTCAATTATTTTTAATGCAATTAACTCTGCTCTTTATTTTAAAAGGTGTTTCTGTTCTTAATTTGCTTATATGATATTGTTTCAGTTGTATGCTTCCTTGGTGATCTTTTTTATGCAGAAGGGCAATTTACAAATAATTTTATCAATTAAAAAAGTGGAATTTAGTTCTCACCCATCTGACAAGAATTAGTATGGAATGACCACTAAATTGTGAAGAAGTTTCTTATTTGCCTTAACTGGACAATAGTTTTTGTTACAAAGAAGAAGAAGAAGAAGAAGAAGTAGAAGCCGCCGCCCAAATACCCTAGATGTACAAAGATAAGCACTTGCCCTTTTTTATTATTCTTTTTGCAACGGAGCCTGGGATACTCTCCTAGAGTCCCAGAAGTTATATTATAACAGCTGGATTCCTAAGAGCAACAACAGAATTGTAAGTGACAATGAAAAATGTCTTCTGTTTATGAAAAACCAGTTTTGTGTTGCATGTAAAATCATTTTGGAACATCTTCGATTGCTCAAATCTTTCCAGCCATGATGAATATGCTGGACAAACTCTTGGCTTGACATTTGCTTATTATTTAAAAGCTTGTTTCTGAAGTACCAAGGCCTTTTCTACCCTTCCTCATCATCCTTGCCTTTGAAGGTTCAGTGGTTGATTGAACTGAAATTTTTTACCAACTGCATCAAACAAGAAGTAAGATCTGAAGGACTCTGTATTTTATGCCAGTGCAGACTCTTTTCATTTCTCGATTCTACACGCAGCTTTGGCTCAGACTTGCTACAGTCTGTGTGGAGCTGAATCTATCTTCCTACAAATAACAGTACATGTATGATTTGTCAAAATGTAAGGAAATATTCCTGAAATGTAAAGGGAAAGGGGCATTTTTGGAGATCTAACTGATTGCTTTGGTGACCAGGGTGGTCATAGCAAAACAAAGAATTGACACTAGGACTTAGTTAACAACTTTATTCATTGCAGACAATAGACTGGCTCCAGACTAACTTGCCTCATTGATTTCTACTACTCTAAGCTTGACTTAGGCCTTTGCTAGACCAGGCTATATCCAGGGCTGATACCTGGGATTGCCCCTGTGCATCCAGATGACGCACAGGGGATCCCGGCCTCAGGGAGGTATCAACCCTCCCTGGTCCCAGGATATAGCCTACCCCTTCTAGCCTGATTTTTCCCACAGTCTCAGGCTGAGCCCAAGACCGTGAGCATGTAGCCCATTCCACGGCTTTTTCGGGCTCCACGCAATTACTTGCGTGTAGCTGGGAGCACTGCGCCCATCGGGGGCAGGGTGGGGAGAGTGGGGAAATGAATTTATTTTTTAAAAAAACTCTTACCTGAGCGCACGAGCATTTGTGCGCATCACCCCTTTAACTATGAAAAAAATGACGGACGCGATGGGTCTTTCCTTCGGCTCGTCACGTCTGACGTCTAGACTAGGGTAACAGCCCGCGATAGTTGTATCATGGGCTCTCCCCTCCTCCGTCATGGATTTTAAGATAGGTCTAGCAAAGGCATAAGTCTAGATCCAACCCATGGGCTTTCAATGAGATTTAATGAGCCAAATCTAAGTTACCCTAAGTACTGTTTTCATTGAATCATGGAACTGCAAAACATTTGAAGGCAAACTACTCTTTGCCTTTAATATGTAGCATACAGCTACATCTGTTCCATTTCCTTTCTCAAAAGTAAGCACAGGGGACTCTATCCAGAGTGGGACACTACCATGGGTACTAGGGGGCTTTAATCACTTGACCTGCTGAGGTTAATTTGCATTGAAGCCAATGGGGCCTTTATTCCTTTGCAAATTGCAGGCAATGGGGAGGAGGGGCAATCTGGATCAGGACCACAGTGGGGAGGCAAAAGGTTAAAGCCCCTTACCCTCCATACTAGGGTTGTGATCCATATTGGGTCCCCATTCTAAGTTTTGAACAAGACAAAATAACTGATTTTGCTGTGTGCTGCGTGGCAACTTTGCGGCAGGGTCTTGCTATTTATTGTTTTACTCTGTACAGCACCATGTACATTGATGGTGCTATATAAATAATAATAATAATAATAATAATAATAATAATAATAATAATGGATGGGTGAGAGAAGAGAACTGGGGGAGAGGAATGTTCCACCACCTACAGCAGCCTGCTGCTTCTGTCCCTTTTCTTGCTTATTTAATTTGGATTCATTCAGTATTAGAAAAGAGGTACTTTGCATGCCTACAAAAAGGGTTAAGAATTAGCAATATTCTTAGGAGAGCCTGAGGAGTTTTCTGAGAGACAGAAACTCTAAATATAGACAGTGGATGAGGTGTTGTTGGTTCTGTGTGGGTTTGGGTGTTTTTTTTGGGGGGGAGGGGGAGAATTACTGAGACAAAACCAAGTGAAAACTAACATACTGCACTGCCAATTTCTTTTCTGCAGTTCTGACAGCTTCCTATATCCATGTGCTAAATGGCTGCCAAAATATTGAATGGAACAGATGTTAAACCTGGCATCCTCTTCTCATAAGTAAAGAACTTCTAGATAAACTTTACTCCCACCTGGGCTGGCTGTGCTTAATGAGCACATCATAAAAGCAGTGAAGAATGACTTTACAAATTAAACTCTTTTCCCATCCATGTTTCAAAATCCATAGCCATCTATCTTTTATGCCTCTAAGAATATTAAGAGGGAAAAGGCCAATGGGAGGAGAGAGATAATTTGCTGCTGCCTCCACCATATGTATACACACCTTTGGGTCATTCGCACATCCCTGTAACTTTACTTTATAATTATTTCCCCATCAATTGTTTCTCATGGTCTAAAGACCCTCTGCAAGTGAATTTTGCCTCCGTTTCTGGTTATTATTCTGAGAATTCTTTGCAAGCATCGCAAAGAGACCAGTCATGAGATACATAACCATCATCAGAAAAGAAGGTCCATTAACACCTTTGCCAAACTGAGTAAGAAGAACACACAATGGGACAGTGGGACCATATGTCCAGCCACCCATGCAAACATACATTTGAAGCACAAGCTTCACCTTAATTTGGAGGCTTAGGGTTCATGCATATCATGCCTACACACACTGCAATAAGCACTAAGGTGTTCCAGCAGTTGTGTGGACATAAGGGGGTGGGGGACTCTGGGATGCTTTTTCACTGTCCCCATTTTGCATTCAGTTTTCATGATTCAAGTGTTAATAGGCCCAAAAAGAGAGATAATTCACAAAGAATAAGCTCAATCAAGTGGGTGAGTGGAAGTTCATCCCCCCCTCCCATCTAGAATTAAGCTCCATCAGAAAAGTGTTTTATTGCATGATCATTGATAGGCAATCACAGATTTTTGCAGGTCCCTCTCATGATGTCGTCTGCCTCCCGTGCACCTCCCACCCCTTCTAGCCTTCACTGCACCACAAAAAAAAAAAACCTTTCTTGTGTCACAACCCCCCCCCACTCAGATAGTCCAATATATTTTTAAAACATAAGTTGCTGTTATCTCCTGCTGTGTGCAGGAGAAGCAGTGTGATCAAAACGGCCCACTGACTGGGCCACATGCATCTTGTTTACTTCCTCTTTCAAAAGAGGAAGTATCAAGCAACAAAAGCAGGGGCAAAGAAGCGACAGCAGGGAAGTATGATTTCCCCCTATCTGATGGAGCTCATTGTCAAGATCACAGCCACATCAATTAAGTGTTTTGTATTAAACATTGCAGAAACAAACTCCTTATGTTAAATTGCCTGACAATTTTGGGACACTGCATACAATTATTTTGGATCTAGACATACTACTGACAAAAAACTTTCCCTGCTATCCAGTTCCAAGTTTCCCCAGGAATATATAGGAAATTAAATCAGGATGTCTACCCAACCACTTCATTATTAGCCATGGCAGTGCTGCCCTCCACCCCTGTCCACTAAAACAGCAGCTGTCAATTATCTGCACTTGAGTCTACAGTGCAACTTAAAGTGGTGGCTTGAGGAATCCCATGCAGAAATCCAGCCTTTGCACCTTCAGTCTCCATACAGAAGGACAATAGATGTATGCCACTCCAACCAAGGAAGCATCTCTACACTAATAGGCCAGAGAATGTCAGATAATACTACCTGACCCTTATAAAAGCTCATAGACCAGGGTTTCTTGGTGGTGTGAACATCTGGGAGATCTCTTATTTTGCAGCAGACTGCCTTTGCTTCATTCTTGCCTCATGTGTTCAGGAGTCAAGTTTGGCAGGAGTAAGAACATCATAGTCTGACATCACATGACCTGATGTTTCCATATAGTCTTGCAGTGATATGGAGCTGGGCTACACGGGTGTTTCTTCACTGGTTTGGTAATGTATGAACTGGGATTAGGCATGGACACATTGGTCAGTTTCACTTTGTTTTGTGTGTGTGTTTGTATTAAATCTCAAGTTCTTTCTCCCTAGAGCATGAAGAACTTTGCAAATAAAATTTAAAAAAAACTCACGTTCTTTTTTCCCACTTATGAAAATTTTGGTTAAAAAAAAAAATCAAACCTGAACTGAACCAAAATTCTCACCCAGTCCTAATGAGATGCCATTTAATGGTATTTATTATGGACTATGAATTTAGCCAGATGCTGGGTTAGAATCCCTAGGTCCAGTCTTCAATCATGTGGAATGGTTGTTAGGGAGAGGAGTTGTTGCAGTGCATTCATTCATTTCAAGTCATCTCATGCATACATTCATCTCAAGTCCCTTTGATGTGTTAAAAATGGTTTTGAGGCAGTGGTATTGATCGAATGGTGACATCGTTAATAATTTGCAGGTGATAATCAGTGTAATTTTCAACTTGCTGTGGTCTAAAGAAAGGAAGTTCTGTTGAGAAGGGGTGAGAGCTTTGTTTCCCAGGCAAGCAACTTGGGGGGAGGGGGAGGGTTCTCCTGAAACATTCATGCAACATGTCATCTTGTGTTTGTAGCCACAGGAATTGCTCAGAAGCCCCAATGTGAGATATGGGCAGTGGCAGCACTACTTAAACTCCATGCAAACTACAGTTGCTGATTTCAGACCAGGTGAGATGGTAGTGTGGGGAACCTCAGCTGGCATATGAAGGGGAAGCTGGATTCTGCCCATAAAACTATGGCCTCCTTCAACCGCTGGATAATTTTAGTAGTGAATGACATGACCTTAAGGTCCAAAGTGTGAAAAAGCATGTCTTTGAAGAAGCTTCATTAGACAGATGGTTAGGATCAATAGATAATGAATTCCAAGCCATAGTCCAATAGGTGCTTTGCTCCACACCTGTTTGTCACTTTCATCACTAAGAAGTAATGAGGATGTTCACAGTTTATAAGAGAAAATAGAGAGAAACACAAAGAGAAATGGCTGTAATCCTGAGCTTTGTTAGTTTGTTTAAATCCTACTGACTTCTTTGGGATTTAAACAGCCTAACCGGGGATGAGTTTGCAGCCAATGTGTGCAGAAGTCAGGAGAGAGAGAAAAGATAGATAGTGGAAGTGGAGAGTTGTATGAAAACCTACACTAAAGCAAGGGGAGAGATCAGCATTCAGGACTGTAAAAGTGAGACATTTCGCCCATTTTTCTCCTGCAGTCAGGAGGGGGAAACTGTTCAATATGAAATCTGATCATTTCCGCAATATGTGCCATTTGCAAGTATAAACTTTCCAGGACTAAATATTTTCTTAACTTCTTTTCACTAACTCAGCCTATTCCTGGCAACGTCCTCTCTGTTCTCTTACTGTAAAAAGTGTGGGGAAAGTGAGAAGGATAATGCGTTCATTCTCTAAGTCTCTCAAATTTTTACCATGTCGGCTTGTTACACAGAGTAATTCTTCTACAACTGGCAAGGTTGAGAGTTTCATCAGAAATCTGGAGAAGTGCAAATTCTGAAGGATAACTGTATTTTGGTTCATGTATCAGTTCAGGAAGTGTGAATCAGGTAGATTTGGATTAAAATGTGAAATGAACGTATTTCTCCTCCATCTCAGAAGAAGAACCAAATTAACTCAGTTGTTTTGTGGGTGTTGTTGGAACATATTAAGACCTCAGTAACACCGTGCTGAGGGACTATTGATCAAGTTATGCCACTGTGAATGGAGCAGAAGAGATTCTGAAAGGCACCTTGAACATCATCATGGGTGCACCCGTTCTTTGAGGTCCCTCAGCATACCAGGGTCTTCTGTTTTCCAGACTGTAAGTGCTGGTGAGAACTCCCAAGTGCGGCAGCCGTGAAAAGCCTTCTGTGGTGTTTGCCAGTCTCTGGGTCAGGGCCAATATTTGCTAGCTGGCATGCTATCTAATTAGTAGGGCTTATGTAAAATATGAACACAATTGTGCAACAATCCCAGTGCACTGCTAACATTGCCCAATTAGCAGCCTTTACAAATCATCTGCATTTTAGATTTATGAAGTTATGAGCCTGCTGCATTTTTGTGGGTTTTCTTTCTTCCTTTTTTCCCTCCTTCTCTTTTCAATAAACCCTTTTAAGCTTGAATAAAGAAAGAGCACAAAGCTGGAAAAACCCTGGTAAGGCTTCATCCAATATATCACATAAATTATGCAAGAATGGCTTGAAATGAATTTCTGGCACTTTATTTCTTACAATAATAGCACTCAAGTCTTTCATAAAGCATAACATACCACCATGGATTCAGAGATCATTTTAGAATAACCATGATGCTGGCATTACTTCTACATCTTCATAAATCTATTATTATTATTATTATTATTATTATTATTATTATTATTATTATTATTAAACCCTCATTGTAAGAAATTTATAAAGCCATCCCACATTTATGTGTGCAAACCAGGCCACATATAAGTGAATGGTAGGCTGAGAAATGTAACTTCAAGGCTTTCCAGAACTTCCTTTTAAATTAAAATGCTGGGATGCCTCTAAAGGTCAAACTACATGTAATGTTTAAATTGTCATTAGCAACTACATCTGTTTCCTCCCTTCATTTAATTAAAGGTGCGGAGGTTGCTGATTTGCATTGGGTCTGTAGTGCACAGGCTTTAGCTGGAAAGGTTTACCCTTACCTCTGCAGCCATGATGTCAACCAACCTCAATCTCTCTCTCTCTCTCTCTCTCTCTCACACACACACACACACACACACACACACACACACACACATATACCCCTACCTCACAGTACAAGTATGAGGCTTAGAGAGAGAGAGAAACTTGCCTCAGCACCGGTGCTAATAATTGCTGCACTGCCATTTGCACCTCCTTTGATCTACCCTTGAAAATAAAGAATGTGGGATCCACAAGGCTATTCCTGAAGTTGTGTGCATGGGCGCAAGTGTGTGTGTGTGTTTGTATATTTATTGTTTGAATTTATTGACACATTGCATAAAAAAAAAAATGTCATGCATCAAACAGCTTACCTTGACTTTTGTCATTACTAAGAAGCCACGAGAATTGTGTAGTCACAGCTCTTGTCATGACTCTTCACATCAGAGGAGATCATGCAGGAGAAGGTCTCAGCAGTTCTCAATGAGTACAACCACCAAGGAAGAGATAACAATAGCAGCTACAAGTTCTACAGGACCAATTACTTCATGATAATTGCCTTTCATTGTCTTCTGTCGCAGATGTTTCACTTATATAGGGAGTGTCTGTTTAACTCAGAACTCCAAATTATGCCCACACACACATACTTGCACTTTCTCAAGTGAGAGTAGTTTGGTATGTTGATTGCTGTTATCTTCATAGAAGTGCTTTATGCTACAAAGATAGGACATTGAACTGTAGAAATTATTTTTCTGGATAAGGCTAAGCTGAAATTCCTCCATCCCAGTTTCACTGACCTGACCACAGGAGGGGGCTTGGCAGGATGATTTATTATTATTATTATTATTATTATTATTATTATTATTATTATTATTATTATTTTGCTGGGGAAACTGAAAATCACCAACAGCAGTGTTGCCTGTCCCTGTAGTAACCTGAATACATGAGTGTTGCAAGCCTGTTAGTAACACAAGAAGGCTTTATTCAGAACTAAGCTGCCATGTTCAAGCCTGTGCCAGCAGTACCCTACAGAAACCCAGGAGGGGCAAACTAGAAACACTCAAAGCAGAAACACTCCTAGTGGGTGCTTGTACACATTACAGCAATCCCAGAGCAGCAATCCTTGACTGGCATCCACCATATTTATTTTCCAATATGTCTTTTAGAATATAGCTACATGTAATGATATAGTTTTAAACAGGATCTTTAAAAAAAAAACACCTCTACCCCACACACTAAGGCTGGATGTACAAATCAGCAAAACTCAACCTCACAGAAGTTCTCCAAATTCCAACTCACTATTTATTAGGGGTGTGCACTCTACACCAAAAATCCAGGGGTCCGCCAGACCTCTGACAGACCTCTGAAATTGCAGTGCAGTTATAGGGCAGTTTTAAAACTACTGGGAACCCACAGTGCAGTTACAAAGATCATTCGGAGCTCCAAATAGATCCTTAGGTATCTGAAGGTTTTTTAGGAGACGTGAGGGCTCGTTTCATGTTGATGGACAACTAACTGAACACTTCCAGGAAGATGCTGTCGCTGAGGGGTGAGGGAGGGGTAGTTTTGAGATTGACATCTGTGGCTAACCAATAGACACAGGCTCCTCCCTGTCCCACCTCCAATCATAGTGCTTAGGGGGAGGGATTGCAAATAATATAACTCATTTTCCCCACCCTGGAACTCATTCGTTTGCTAGCTCATGGAGAAAGAAAGAGTCCAAGTTCCACTCCCCATATGCACTTCATCTTCTTTCAAGAGAGCTTGCAGAACTTTCAGAAACTAAGCCCAGTGCTCTTCAACATTTTTATTAATGATTTGGACGAGGAGGTACAGGGAACGCTTATCAAATTTGCAGAAGACACAAAATTGGGTGGGATAATTTCTGTCTACCCTGGAAGACAGAAACGAACTTCAAAGTGATCTTGATAGGCTGGAGTGCAGGGCTGAAAACAACAGAATGAAATTTAATAGGGATAAATGCCAAGTTCTATATTTAGGAAATAGAAACCAAATGCACAGTTACAAGATGGGGGATACTTGGCTCAACAATACTACAAACGAGAAGGATCTTGGAATTGTTGTAGATCGCAAGCTGAATATGAGCCAAAAGTGTGATATGGCTGCAAGAAAAGCCAATGCTATTTTGGGCTGCATTAATAGAAGTATAGCTTCCAAATCACATGTGGTACTGGTTCCTCTCTATTCAGCCCTGGTTACGCCTCATCTAGAGTATTGCATCCAGTTCTGGGCTCCACAATTCAAGAAGGATGCAGACAAGCTGGAGCGTGTTCAGAGGAGGGCAACCAGGACGATCAGGGGTCTGGAAACAAAGCCCTATGAAAAGAGACTGAAAGAACTGGGCATGTTTAGCCTGGAGAAGAGAAGACTGAGGGGAGACATGAAAGCACTCTTCAAATACTTAAAAGGTCGCACAGAGGAGGGCCAGGATCTCTTCTCGATCCTCCCAGAGTGCAGGACACGGAATAACGGGCTCAAGTTAAAGGAAGCCAGATTCCAGCTGGACATCAGGAAAAACTTCCTGACTGTTAGAGCAGTACAGCAATGGAATCAGTTACCTAGGGAGGTTGTGGGCTCTCCCACACTAGAAGTATTCAAGAGGCAGCTGGACAACCATCTGTCAGGGATACTTAAGGGTGGATTCCTGCATTGAGCAGGGGGTTGGACTCGATGGCCTTGTAGGCCCCTTCCAACTCTGCTATTCTATGATTCTAACCTCCTACAAAAATTGAAGTCTCCCATGTGTGTCAACTTGGTCCCATATATCATATGTTTAAATTATGGGAGCTGTGTCTGAACTAGAATGAAACTAAAACCAATTTTCTTTACTTCTTGAAAATTTGATGTTGGCTGAAAGGAAGGATTTAGGAAAAATGGCTCACATTATGAAAATAATGAAAACCATTCCATGTAAATGAGTTGTCCCAGGAGGTGATGACTGGTAGGCAATGTAGATCTATAGAGCCTCACAAGCCAATATTAGGATACAGAAAATAATCTTGTGCCAAAGTCTGATCTGTGTACTGCAAGTATGGATACAACTTTTGTAAACCACCCAGAGAGTTTCAGCTATGGGGCGGTATATAAATGTAATAAATAAATAAATAAATAAACTCGGATGGGCATAAAGTCAAGGGAAGAAGGAGCAGCAAGAGAAAAGTTTGCTTTGCTAGTACTAGTAACTGTCTCCTGTTTTGAAGACAGGACTCAAGTTTATATGCTTTGAAAAAAATATTAAAAATAAAGGTATTGTATTTATGTTTGTTCTTGTCTGACCTATCATAGGGAGAGCACACCCATTTCATCCCATTAGAGCAAACGGTCAAGGAATGCAGGAGATCTCTATTTTTATAAACTGAAGATGCACAACTGTGCATCAGCAAAGTAAAGGATAAAAGGTCCTGCACAGTTTTGGACATGTGGGTTGGGGGGGGGTGGGGGATGGTTTGAGGGGGAAGTTTTTTTAAAAAAAAAAGTCCTAAAAGTCAAGGGCTGAAGGGTTCAGCTTGAAACATGACATGACTAAATCACAACTTAAGAGCTCTCACAGTGCCAAGTTTCATCTCTTTACCTTTAAAAATGACAGAGCTGTAAGCATTTTGGTTTCCCATAGGCCATAATAGGGAAGGTATTTGAAAACAGAACAGTTCTCTGACAGGTAATCCGACAGGGCAAAGAGACAGAGACACTCTGGAAATTGGAGCAGAGAATTGCCTCATTGGAGCGCTGCAAACCCCTACTATTTATACTACTGTTTAGGGGTGTGCACGGACCCCCCCCCCCGCTCCGCCCCATGGGCCGATCTGAAAATTTCGGATCGGCCCGCTCCGCACCGCCCATACTCCGCTCCTCTTCGCCGCGGAGCTCCGGCTCCGAATCGGAGCTCCGCAGTGGAAGGGAGTGGTGCCAGGTAAGGCCGGGAGAGGAGGGCGGGAGGATTACCGGGCCCTGCTGCCATCGCCACCCGTGCGGCGATGGCGGCAGAGCCCGGTAAGGGACCAAGGGGTAGGGGGGCCTTACCTGCCACCGTCCGCGGTCCGTCGGCGTCTTCAATTGAGCCCACGGTTCAACCAGGAAGCAAGTGGCCCAGACTTCCTCCTTGAACCGCGGGCTCAATTGAAGACGCCGACAGATTGCGGATGGAGGCAGGTAAGGGAGAGGAGGGGGTGTTACTGGGCCCTGCCGCTGTCGCCGCATGGGCGACAGTGACAACGGCAGGGCCCGGTAAACCCCACTTACCTTTCCGGCAGAGCTCCGGATCGAGGCGAAGGATCCACCTTCACCTCGATCCTCTTCGCCATGCTCCGCCGGCCCCCCAATCCTCTTCGCCTCAGCCTTAAGGGCAGGCGAAGCCCCCCGCTCCGCTTCTAATTCGCCGGTCCGATTAGAAGCCGAGCACATCCCTACTACTGTTGCATCTAAGGTTTGGGAGGTTCCATTTTTCACATCTGAACACAGACAAACAAAATTGTGCACCACCTCTCCACAGCAAGCTTCTTTCAAAAGCCATCACATGACAATAGCAGTCTCCAACTCCTTTCATTTAATTCAGTCTCACATCTCTTGTCCAAAGTTGATATTAATGGTAGAGAACATAAAAATATGAGACTGATGGTCTATCTATTCCAGTATTCTGCTCACACAGTGGCCAGCGAGATGCTTATGGGAGACCCCCTAAAATAGAATGTAAGAGGACCTTCCCTCCCATGTTCCCCAAGAACTGGTGAATATAGGCTTACTACCTCTAACACTGGAGATAACACATAGCCATCAGTATTAGCCTTCTCCAATAGTTTATCTAACTTCTTTTAAAAGCCATCCACATTGGTGGCCATTTCTACTTCTTGTGGTAGTGAATTCCATAATGTAACTATGTACTGTGTGAAGGGTGAACCCTTCTCAGCAAAATTCAGAATGAGCTTGACATTTACAAGCTTTCTTGGTCAGCTTTCAGAAAAGTTCGTCCAGGTTGTATGAGCTCTCACACTGCTTGTGATAGAAATGGATGTTGTTATGCATATACCTCCTGGGAATTGTAGTTCATAGCACAACTATGGCTTGTTTATTTATTTATTTTTATCAAAACATTTGTATCCCACCCTATATCATTGGGATCTCAGGGTGGCGTACAGATAAAATCAATTAAAACAGTATAAAACAATAAATAATGTATGCAGCTAAAAAAGTTTAAATCGTTAACAAGCTAAAATCAGTAGAAAATTTAAAAGCAATAAAAACAATTAAAACGATGTGCAGCTTTAGGCAAATTTGGTGCAAAGCCATGTTTTAACTCCATGCTGAGATGAAACCAGTGTCAGTGTCAGTCAGGCCTCTAAGGTTCCACAACCAAAGTGCCACAACAGAGGAAGACCTGTCCCATGTCCCACCATAATGGATGTCTTGCTTTGGTGGGACACAGGGGATGGCTTCTCTAACAGCTCTCAAATCTCAGGTAGCCATATATAGGCTTAGAACCACTTGGAAATTCAACACATATCCACATCCATAGCAGGCACACCAAAGAAGAAGAATGGGTTTTAGATCTTGGGGGACACTAACCACATTAAGATGCTCACAAATTATCATCAAGAGAATTTAACCAAACAGCGAAGATACTCACCAAACAAAAGGCTAGTTAATTGGGGAGTCCATTCTCATAGTTCCATAGCAGTCAAAAGGAGTTTCACTGAAAGCAAAGAATTAACATTATAGAATGTCTGTACATGTGACTACAAAATAGTGGCCATTGTAGTGTGTGTAATTTCAGAGCTCAACGGGATTTTTCAACAAGAACTTCATGGAAAGCAAAGGGCAAATATTAAAGGGCTTGTGCACATGTGCCTTCAAAGCAGCTTTACCGTATTAGTCTGAACACTGACTACCCATGAACAGAGTCTCATTTTATGTTTTGAGGAAGAAATGACACTCAATTCATAATACATCCCTGAGCAGTATGAGCTTGACAATCAATATTCCAAACCAGGTAATGTTGAACTTTAGCATCATTGCTAATTAATTGTCATAATTTAAAAAACAAAACAAAATTCTATTTTGTTTCGCTATTGTGCATGTGGAGTATTATGGCCTTAGCTAGACGTACCTTAAAATCCGTGCCTGACGAGGGGAGAGCCCACGATGCAAGTATCGCGGGATCTCACCCTTGTCTACATGTGAGGCACGACAGGCTAAAGGAAAGACCTGTCGTGTCTGCCATTTAAAAAAGAATAATAAAGGGGCCGGATGCACACAAACGCTTGTGCGCTCGGGTAAGTAATTTTTTTTAAAAAAAAAATCATTCTCCCTGCTCCCCCCACCCTGCCCCTGATGGGCACAGCACTTCTGAGGAGTGCTACGCCCCGTGCGCAGCTTCTCCTGGCTACACACGAGTAATCGCGCGTAGCCGGGAAAAGCGGCGGAACGGGCTACACGCTCACAGGAAAAATCGGGCCAAAAGTGGTGCCCATTAGCCCAGGGCAAGGGAGGGTTGATCCCGGGATCCCCTGTGCATTATCTGGATGCATAGGGGCGATCCCGGGTATCAGTCCGGGATAACCCCTCATCTGTCTAATGTTTCTTGAAAGACTTTCTCAAAATCCAACAAAAGTTTAATCTTAAAAGAAACACTGCCTATTTTGTTCTCTATAGTGAGGGATCTACTTCCTGAATGCTAGCAATGACAGCAGTTATTGACCCTGTTCAGACAACACACTAAGCCATGGTTAGGCTGCTAATCCTTTGGAGCAAATGGTTAGTGAGTGTGTTTAAACAGTGATTTTGTAGCCACCATGATCAGGAATGGTTCACATGATACACTGAGTCATAATGTTTCACTCAAAATGTTAAACCACTGTAGCTTAGCATGTCATCTGAACAGGGTCATTGTAATCATGTTCTACTAACCTATTAATGGAAATATGCCGCAGTGGAATAATGATAAATTTTGAAGTGCAGGTACTCATCCCAACAAATCCCATAGCTACATGCCCAAGGAGAGTCCAAAAATTCAGGCAGCTGTATTGATCCATATCAACACCTTAGTTGTAGCAGTTTTCACCTCCATCAGCAACAAGTCTTTTGTAAGGCCAATGCATCTCAATTGCCCATTCAAGACCAAGTTGTTCCAAAATATTTTGCATTACAACAGGGAACAATACATTGTTGCTCAGAAAATTCACTTCTCCCACCTACAGTGAAAACTGTAGCTAAACTCAGGGAGAATAGGGAAAAAACAGGTGGGGGTACAGATGAGGTCAGCAACCCTATTAATCAAAGAGTGTTCCCTTCAGCTGTGTCCCTACACCACTGAAAATATGCAAATAAAAATATGATGCATCCACACCTAATATGACAGCCTTCATTGCAGCTGATCTCAGTTTCCATAATATGATCTGAAATTGTTCCTTACCTATGTAATAATGCAATCAAATCTGCATTTGTCCAAGGGAAGACAGCACAAAACTTCCTTCATATGCTGCTTTGGGACTAGTTTCTTCAGATTCCAAAAGAAAATCGTTTCCCTAAATGATGGTACTAGTATTTATATTGAATGCAGCACATATTTATTATGAGGACATATTCATTTTGTATTGCACTTTCCCCTAGTTTCTGGGTGGTAAAGAATGCATCCATTTGTAATATCAGTGACTTATTTCTTTTTTCTTTTTTTTCTGTTCATCTGTTTTATTGACAAATACTTTAAGGATTTAGAAAAGAAGGTGAAAGCAATTGGCATGTCTGACAATTTTTTACATTATGACAAGACGATAGTGGCAAAAACATTACTCTTCTTCTGTGACTTTAAAGGCTATGCCAACCGAGATTTAGAAAATAAATCAAATATTACAACTAACCAAGAACAAAACTAAATACATTTTCACACAGACCACATATTCTGATCACTTTCTAATGTGTCTTATTTCTTGTTTCATGGTATATTAACAATTAACCACACTAGACTATCCATAGTCCCATCAAAAGTTCTGAGGGGGAAAAAAATCCCATCCTTGGTATATTTTTGTTGTTGCACAATTTATACAGAAGTAGACCAGCAACATAGTCCTTTTAGGACATTGTCACCTGCTCAGTAGTAAACAGTGCTCCAAGTTTCAGCCACTCAACATTTACAGTTTTCTTTCCTTAAGCAACAAAAGTGCTAGAGACATAAAACACCCCAAGAAACTATTGATTTTTGCCTTTGGGTTACTTTTCTTGTAGATTTGTTTTAGGTCAGTTTACTACCCTGAGGTACATTGAAATTTGGCTTGGGGTCATTAAATGTTCCCCAGACAATTTGTGCAAGTTCTCTTGCAGTGTTGCAGAAGTTTACAAATATGTATGGATGAGAATGAAGACTAATGTGTCTTTTTATGGATTTGAATACTGACCATTTTGTAGAAATTTTTCAAACTTTGCAGACCAATATTTCATTAGGGATGGGCAAATGAGTGATGTTTGAGATTGGTAGGATTCTTGCTGCTCATCATCTTGCTGCTCATCTCATGCCTGATTCCCAGGCCTTAGCTAGACCTAAGGTTTGTCCTGGGATCATCCCGGGATCATCCCTGTTCATGTAAATGACACACAGGATATCCCGGGAGCAGGCAGGGACGACCCTGGGATAATCCTGGGATAAATCTTAGGTCTAGCTAAGGCCCCAGTCACATTTGTAATTGCTACTTGCTTTGAATGAAAAGGAAATTTGCACAAATCAAGCAGTGAAAGAATGGGAGATTTGTGCAACTTTCCTCAAATTTGCAGAAATTTTCTCCATACACAAAAGTGGAGCTGATTCAATCTACTGAGGAAATGTGCGCAAATTTACTAATTTGTGAGAATTGAACAGTGAATCAGGAATGAGACCAATATGAGCACGTGTTCAATAATTTGTAAATATTTGCACTGGCAACTTGCTCACACATTTTGTGAGCAAAGAGGAAATTCTCACACATTCCTAGATTACATTCAAATTGGTTATTTCCCACAAAATACCAAGGTGCCATTTCTGTCTCCATCACTACCGAGACTACATTTGTTCTGGAACTGCTTTTTGAATCTGTTCTGTGGTTGTATATTTTATGGTGTGGTGTGTGTTTTTTAATGCCCATCTCCAAAAGCTATCATTATCTTTAAAAGTTCCATTTCCTTCACATGAAAGCCAGTGTAGTGCTATGGATAGAGTTTGGATATCTGCTTAGGAAGATATGCATAGCCTTTGACAATTATCATTCATTCAAAGTTCAACAGCTATAAAATTCTGAATATCTGACTGATAAGGTTGAGTTGCACAAGGGTTATTTGGTTATTTATTTAGAATATTTGTACCTAATCTCTTCCCATATATGATGTGACTTACAATAATTAAAATCATGGCTAACCAATTCTGTAATACTTGAAAATACAAGATATAGGAACCAAAATGTTTAAAACCCCTGTCAAGCAACTATCTAGAACAGTGGTTCCCAATTAGCTAAGTACTGCGGACCCTTTGTTTTTCAAATGCCAAGCCACGGACCCCCTACTTTTGAAAATGTTGTTATCTCTATGGTAGTTACCTGTGTGAAGCAATTTTTTGGAGAAAATAAGGGGTAGCCCCTAATAAGCAAAGGATCTTAGGTATACTAAAAAAACAGACCATAAAATTTGTGATATTTGTGATATTACCATGCAAAAACGACAATGATTTAGTTAGGTATATATAGACGAATTTAATTTTACTAACGTCTGGTTTACAATTTAACAAATTATGACATGTCTAGCAGCTACTAAACCTAAATGTGATGGGAGAAATCATACCTCTTTTTGTCCCGAATAATCCCTTCCACATCCGGTTCAATATTTCCTACTTTTAATCTCAAATCTGGATCAACATCGAGCCGATTTCTATGCTTGTTCTTCATATAACAAAATGTTGAAAATGTTTGTTCACAAAGATATGTGGAACAAAAGGGAACGAGCTGTTTCAAACCTTTTTCACCTAACTTCTTATAATCAGGAAAAACCTTCCCCCAGAATTGGTCCAGTCTATATTCTTTGAAAAATGATTTCAGTGAACCATCACAAGTCACGTCAACAAGTGCATCTTGCTCTTCCACAGATTGTTAGTTGTACATCACCACATTCAAAAAGATTCCTTCTCCATGAGTTTTCAGGATTAGGTGCAGGGAAGTAATCTCTGTAGCTAGTTGCTAAATCACTCAGGTGCTTTCGCGCATGACGTCACCGTCGAAGCAAACAGAGCGCAGGAGACGGCATATTTTCTTTTATTAAAATGCAGACCTAATAGGTGAATGGTGCCACGGAGCCCGTGGGTGGGTTACACGGACCCCCTGGGGTCTGCGGACCACCAATTGGGAACCACTGATCTAGAATAAGAATTCCTTCAAATGGCATTTTGTTTTTTACTGTTTAAAAGTTCTACAAAATAAGGCCTTACACATTTTTTTCTGAAGTCCAGGAGAGATGTATATCTGATTTGCTAATCTACAATCAGGCTACAACTGTGAAGATCCTCGTCCATCATCCAGATGTTTAAACGTCATAATATGAAGGAATATGGAGCCCACCCATAGTTCACTGACTCTCTTAATAGGCTGGTGGAGAAAGGTGTGTTCTGACATATGTAAATCCCACGTTTTGATTGGTGTTAAAGGGCAAAATAATCACCTTGAATTAAGCTTGGAAGTTGCTACAGAACTGATTCAATGTATTCCTTTCTTCCTATGCCTACCAAGACAGAAAAACCTGGTTCCTAACTCCTGTCCTTACAATTACATTTCTGAGCATGCTCAGAAACATAATTTCTTGCTTAGATCCTGGGATTTATACTTTTCTGTGAGTTACAAGACTTGCCTGTCTTTGAGACTTCCTACTACTAGTTGCCCATTACCACTCCTTTGCATTTTTTAAAAAAAAATGCTTGTGAAGTGGGATAGTTAAGAGGGAAAAACCAGAGCCCATAAAAAAAATCTGAGTTTTTGCATGCACCCCTGTAAAATGCTTACAAAAAACCCTTATGTGTTTTTTTCCCCTCCTCTGTCAACTATTTGACAGGAATGGTCACAAAACCAGATGATTTTGAAGGTGAGCCAGGCTGTGGGGAGGTTTGCACATGACTGGTGAGGTTAACCCTGGGTTCTTGCTTCTGTCATTTCTACAGATGTTATTAATGATAACTGTCATAAAAAAAGCAACCTGCAGTAAGGACAAGAGTCCACCATTGGCAACATCTTCAAAACTAGTAGCATAAGAAACATGTTTGGAATTGTTCTTTGCAGCTTCCAAACCAAACCAAAACTAAGCCAGAGAAAACATACATGAGTACTCAGCACAAAAATACTCAGGCACACATATTACTTCCCCACTCAGTAAGTTACTCTTGTCTCTCTGACTGTGATAACGGTTTGTTAAACAAAATGTAAACATTTGGGCAATGGTGGTCACTATCACATCTGTTTTCATTATATTCTTGGTGCTCTACACATTGCCAGCCAAATGGGTCAGGGCGCTATCCAGTAAAGACCTCTGGCAGCTTCAGTATATCCATTGAGCCAAAATGCATTCCATCTCAGCTGGACTGATGACTGACTTAGACTAAACTAAAATCCCATAGATCTCCATGAGCTGTGAGCAGCCAACAACATACAGTAAAGCTTACATTTTCTAGAATCCAGGTTTCAGTTTCTTATCCCTGTCAGCTTCTTGAGCTGCTTTAATTGCATAGCCTCAGGAACGGAGGGATAGTTTGTTATCAGGACTGTTTCCTTTTGCTTCCAGCAGATTAATTGGAAGCACATAGAGTATTCTCTCTGATTAATCTCAGGCATTTGAGATGCTATCCCATTAACATGTCAATAGCCTCAGACAAGGTGCTTCCTGTCTGATCACTTTTAAAGGAGGATTATGGTTTGTTTTTTAAGCCAAAGACAGTGCCATCCTTCCAGTAAATACCTATGAAACTAAGAACATAAGAAGAGCTATGCTGGATCAGACCAAGGGTCCATCTAGTCCAGCCCTCCATTCACACAGCAGCCAACCACCTCCACTGTAGCAAACCAAGCTGGAGAAAACATACCTGAGTACTCAGCACAAAATCACTCATGCACACATATTACCTCCCCACTCGGTAACAAACCCACACTTTGACAAGAGCAATCTTACCAACACAGACCATAAGCAGGAAGGTCATGAACACAACATGCCATAAGGCACCAAAGACTCTCAAAGCAGGGAGTCCGGTGTCCATACCCAGGCACCTAGCTTTCTGCAGCAGGCAAAGGACCTTCTAGTATGATCTCTGCTTGCTCGGGTGAACAGAGGGTAGCTACACTCTCTGCAAGGGTCAAAGAACAGGAAGGCTCCATCTGACCTATGAAGCTTCTGACTCTTGCTTGACTTGGAGAGCATGTAGACCAAGCTGTTCTCAGATCTTCCTGTTTACATCAGTTTTCCTAGCTCTTAGTACTCCACTGGTTTGTATCCCAACTTGTCATTTCATCTTTCTACTTTGACCTCCAGCCCTGACACAAACTCTCTATCAAACTAACACACCCACACTATTTTTTCTGTGTTCATTCAAGGGTGGTGTGGTGGCTGGAAAAACAAAACAAACCCCAACAACAAATTTCTGTGTGCTGGTGTCCATGCTGCAACCATAACATCTGAAAGTGACAAGGATGTGAATTGGTTATATTGTAAAATATATGCCCATGCCATATTTCATGTCTAAACTAAACTAAACCACCTGCTAGCTACTGATGTAAGCAACACACAGGTCTGGGCCAACTCACAGGAAGATTCGTCTAGCAATGCAGTAAGACTTTTGTGCTGTATAAGGCAATATGGTGCCAGGACAATGTCGGGCATCTTTGCTGGTTCCAAACATGTGGGTGGGTGGATGGATGGAGGAAGGGAGGGAGGGTAAATTATAAACAAGCACAATGTGTGGAATTGCACAACATTATTGATCACATGACATGTCTGTTAAGGATTCAGCTTTTTTAAACAATTAGTAGGTATTTAATTCAATAGGTGAATCTTTTGGTTGATTGGCTTTCTTATCTTTTCTCCTAATCTGTCACGTATCTTTTATTTTGGGAGTTTCCAGAATTAAGATTGATGATCTCTCTGGTTCTGTGGCTTCTCTCTTATTAACTTAAATGCCAACTTCACTATACCCATTGTATTTATTTGTTTGTTTATTTTTCATGTGCCCAATAACAAATGTGGGTGGATTACAAACAGTTTAAAGCATGATATAAACAGTTTTAAAAAATACAATCCAAATATTTAAAATAATAAAATACAAAACAACAAATACCATAGGAATAGGTAAAGATATGCAAGTCATAAAAATCTAGAACTAGCAACTGGGTTCTGTATATGTTCTTGTCTTCTGTAAGCAGCACTTCTTAGTGGTGTCATGAGAAGTCAGGTAGGACTACGGGGTTTCCACTTTCCCCAAAAGTGTTGTGGAAGAAGTACTACTGCCATTAGCTGCAACCCTGAACCCTCAAGGTAAGCTTTTCCCCTTAGAAACTAGGATGGGCATCTGTGGGCAGAAACTGGGACGTTTTGACTGCCCAAATGTCAGCCTCCCCCAAAGGGTTTCAAGGTTTAATTGGGCTAGGGAATGCTGGGAGTTGTGTGACATTTTTTTCTGTATAAACATATGTAGAATTGTGCCCTTAGTGTGTACGCATTTGCACATTTATTTTTATGGATATGTGCAGCTAACATGACATGCACCATCCCCACAGGCTGAGATTTGAGTCCAAGTACATGTAGCAATTATATGGTGGCAGGGCGGGGTGGGGGTGGGAAGCCTTATAACTAACAAGATTATTATTTTACCGCTGTCGTCAAATAAAATACCCTATAATCTCCTGGAGCCTGCTTTAATCACTAGCTACAAATGCACTGCTGAGTTTACTAGGACTGGCTGTAAAAAAAAATCCTAGTAAGATCAGGAAAATTTCAAAACCTTTTAAATTAATATATTATGGATTAGATCTTGTACCGGTGAAAACAAATGTAATCCTGTGAAGTGTAGACCCTTACGGGATGCTTGAGTGCCAGCTTTTTGGCCTTTTGGAACTGCTATAGGATAGTAAATGGATGTAGAAAAGGCTTTAGGAGGGTTTTCCGAGGAGAGAGTAGGAGAATTTTTTGTCAGTAGATTCTGGGGAAGAGATGAAGATTGGACAATGGAAAGCAACTGAGGAGACTACAGAGAAAGGTACTACAAAAAAAGATAAGGCAGCAGAGGGGAGAAAAGCTGTAGGTTTTGGCCCTCATACTGCATTCATTCATCAGCAGGGAGTGACTGAAATGGAGACCTGCAGCAGCATCCCACCCCACAATTACTGCGCAGACAAAGGAAGCTCTGAGAGACTCTAGTCACTAACCATCCATTGACAATTAAATTATTGGACGCCATCCAATCTAATTGTTGTTGAATTTCCTGATTTACCTTAAATTGTAGAGTCATCTCAGTTGTTCTGCTTGTTTCTTCCTCTCCTTCCCTCCTCTAGGGCACCCATTTTGTACAAAGAAGGACTAATGTTCACTTCCTGGCATCCTCAGGTAGAGCTGGAAAAAATCCTAACTGAAAGCCTGGAGAGCCACTGCCAGTCAGTATCAATGATATTGGGCTAGATGGACCAAGTAAGGTAGCAGCTTTCTATGTTACTACATTGAATTTCTCCTTTTTCCTATTAAGTTGCCATACCCTACATCCTTTCAGAAAACCCAGGGACTGGTGGACTGGAAGCACCCATACAGCTTTGCAGGACCCGGCATTATTCCCTCTCATCCATGCCACTACAGCTTGAACCCCTTCAAATCAAGGAATTACATAGTGGAATTCCATAGCATAGCCTGGATGCAGATGAAACTATAATCCTATTCAAGTACTCAAAGAATGGGTGGTGGTGGTGGTGGTAGTGGTGGTAAAGCATGTAGATCCTCCAGGGGAAGACACTGCTATCCACCACTCCAAGATCACCATCACAATCCACAACAGCCCTCCATGGTCCACCCACCAATCTTTCTGTGTTCTTCAGCTGAATGTGCTTAGAGTCCTCACCATGGTTGGGACCCTTAAGTTAGGATTCCCAACCATGGAGATGATTCTAGTCATGTACAGACAAACACACTTAGGTGTCCAGGAGGAGCAGGGGCATTGTCAATGTGGCTCGCGCATATTGGCCCGCTTTCCTCTTCATGCATTTGCAGTGAATACCTGAATAGCTCTTATCTTAATTAGTATTCTCTGAAAATCCAGACTTCTTTCTGTAACTCTACTTCCAATAGTGATTAGATTAAGATGAGCTACAGAGTGATAGTATGAATCATAGCAATGTTTTATATTCAGAATGAAACTTCAATTAGAGACAAATCATTTTAGAAGTAAGTCATGCTCGTAATTGTGGGAGATTTCCGATGTGCCGAAAATCTTACAAAAATTTGAAAAACATTTGAATACCTGTATTGCTAATATGTTGCATACATTTATCACCACTCTGACGATACTGAGCACTATACAGAGTAGTGAGTTGGTGTGGTCAGATTACAACCTGTGTATAAGGCAAATGCTAAGGGCTGCTTCACATTCAACAAAACCACATGGTATGTATTATTTATTTATTTGTTTATTTATTTATTTATTTATTTAATTTAAATACTGCCCCATAGCTGAAGCTCTCTGGGAGGTTTACAAAAGTTAAAAAACAGTGAAAATTTAAAAATATACAAAATTTAAAACCATAAAATATATAAAAACAACAGTATAAAACAACAGTATCCATTTAAACAACAACAGTTCTGGGGTAGAGTTCTAGAATACTTGTAGGTAGAATATAATGTGGGGGGGGGGCTTTAAAAGTTTATCTTCACCATGTTCAGTTTGAGCCCTAGCAGATATTCAGGGAGAGTTGTTGATGAAACAGAAGTGTGACATTCAACTTGAGTGAAGGTATCTTGGCAGAAAAAATATACTTGCGCATCATCATTGTAGTAATAGTAGTTGAAGCATGGGAACTGAGAACACTGAGGAGATCTGGTCAGACAGAGAGGGAAATAATCAGGACAGAAAAGTGAGCAGAGGGAACAGGGAACTGAAGAGCTGGAGTAACATCTAAGCAAGCTGCTTTCTGCATTGCACCCATCCAGAAGTGCATTTCTGTTTATCATCTTCTCTTTCTAGTTCTTATTCTCATTGTCACTTTGGCTGGATAGGGCTCCCCAGATTTGTCACCAAAATATCCTACTCAGAGGTCATGACCTCAGAGGAGTAGATAGAAAGTGGGCTACAATTTGAGCATACGTAGATATCCTGTGAAGAGTACAACAGTCTTCTCCTTCACAGAACAGTTCATAAGGGGAGAAGCCATTGATTTCACCTCCAACTGTAACTTAACTTCCCACCATAATACCACTTCATGCCGTATTTGGGGAAAGTTTTCAATTTGAAAAGTTTAGCTCAATTATCAAAGAAGAGGTGATCACTTTTTTCCCCCTTTCCTTTTTTCTTTGCTATAAGATATTTGGAAACGACGAACTACACCTGACAGATGTTAGTTATGTTGTTTTTAATGTGCTGTCGGAAGAGGCTCAGACTCTGCGGGGAATGAGGTCGGCAAAATAGCAGAATAGCAGGAGCTCATCTGTCGCCATTAGTACATTTTAATCCTCCTTCCATTTCCTCTTTATGACAAGTGTTGCTTTGCTCTTGGTTTTAGGATGTTAATTTAAAACAGATTTGAAAAGAGGAAGACAATATTTACATGGATATATCTTGGCATGTAAATCCCCAGAGCAGCTGTAACTTAAATTAAACAGAATGATTAAACAGTTCCTCCATTAGTGAGGAAAAACAATTGCCAAAATAAGCATGGTGTGGCGATACACACACAGCCGGCAACTGCCTTCCAGCCACAATTAATGGTAATTAATGCCTCTGCCAACGTAGGGGGACGCTTTGCATTTTATCTCAACTGCCACTGCTCACAGGGCCTTTTCATATTGGAAAATAAGACCTTTTGCCTCAGTAGTTAGTGGTTCAGAGTAAATCAAATGAAGGACACCATTATGTTAGCCTTGCCCTTTGTGACCCTTATCTCAAGGACAGCATAGGGAAGGCCACACAGGCAACCCAGCCAAGCCATAATGCATCCGAATTAGAAACAGTGAAAAAGTCATGGCAGTTATCTTTGTGCCAGCAGCATGGAGAGGGGGCAAGGTGGGGAGCAATAACACAGACAGGCTGAGATGGCATAAAAACTGGTCACGCCTTTCGTTTAGCTACTGCTCTGAGCAATTGGCACAGCAGAGGGCTAGGATCCAGTCATCAGGCAGATCGTCTGGTGTCCAATCCCACCATCTAGCAGCTACCATGCCTCTTCTTATGTTCACATGCGAGGATCAAACAGATAGAAGCTGCAGGAATCTTGGCTCATTGTGGTATATACCAGTGATGTGGGCCCACTGGGATTATCTGGGTGTGTGGCATGCATCTCAGGCTGGCCTGGACCTTTAGGTAATATCCCAAGATCCCTTCAAGGTGGCAATGCTCCAGTCCCCTAATTTATAAACTTAGATGGACCCGGGGGGGGGGGAGACACAAGTTACTTTTCAGGTCTGCCTGGAGGCACCACCTCCCAGAAGCCATGACAATGCTCCTGACTGGACCCAGGGGAGACAAAAAGAAACTCTGGAAAAAAGCATGTGTAAAGGAGCTGATCTTAATCCCACAAAGAATTTGGAAGCAGAACTCTCAGTAAAGTGGTGCGTTAAAAGCCTCATAAGAACATGAGCCATGCTAGATCAGACCAAGGGTCGATTTGGTCCAGCATAGGGATGTCGGAGGAATTCATGACCGAACCAAATGGGTCCAGATTTTTATGAATCTGACCCATGGATTCTGCAGTAGCCTAGTTCTTCCCCTGTTGGGTGGATTATGTGGATTTATGGACTGTTTTTCTAACCTTTGGGAATTTTCCGCAAATTTTGTTGTAGAAAAATATGCAGAAGTGGGTTTTTTTTAAAAAAAAAAATGGCCAAAATTTGACATTTCCCTAATAAGTGTGAAAGTGTGCATTTTGGGGGGGGGGGGTTTGCACACTTTGGGGGGAATTTGTGTATTTTTGAATGTGGCCATTTGTGCAAATTCACATTCATGTGAATGCGAATTTGTGCAAATGTGGAAATGGGAAAAATCAATGGGAGGATGACAGAATGAAAGGTGCCTGGCAATCCACAAAACACAAACAGAATGGATGTTACATAAACGATACATTACTAGTCCAGCATTCTGTTCACACAGTAGCCAATCACTGTGACAGGAAACCCACAAGCAGGACATGAGTGGAACTGCAGCCTCCTGCTCATGTTCCCCAGCAACTGGTGTACATAGGCTTACTGCCTCTGCTACTGGAGGTAACATAGAGCCATCAGGAGCAGGAGCCATTGATAGCCTCATATAGAAAAGCCCTCTCAGAGGATGAAAAGGAAATCTAGTGTCACATTATATACCCACAACCACAACATTATTATAGATTGTATTCACACAGTCTTGTTTGCAGAACCTCCATCCACTAACATTTAACTGTTGTCTGAAGCACAAGTGCATGAAGTGGTTCCACAAAATGGTGGCGTGAAGGGTGCACTAGGCAACTTTTTTATTCTGGGCCTCCCAAAGTTCCTATTCCATAAGCCATGATGCTCCCCTTTCCACAAATTCAATTCCAGTAGCCCACAGTAACTTTTATTCTGCGGAGGAGAATTAAATCAAAAACATTGTGGCCCTTAGTATAAATAGTTTACAAACAAGATGAATACAATTTTCTCAGTTTATCTAGCAGCTTTCACCCATCTATCCCTAAAGCAGTGGTGGGCAACATGCATCTTGCAAGTCTCAAACAGACCCTATTGGTTCAGCACCTTGGATAGCTCCTTTAAAGTTCCCACTGGGGCCAGATCTACTCCAAGCAGGATGTAACACTTTGAAAGCAGTTTGCAACCAGTATATGGAGTGTGTCCTGGGACCCAACAGTTGTCAATACCATTATAAACCATTATAAAGCAATAGTGTAGATCCTGCCTGGTTCTGACTGAAACCCAGAATGGATTCACAGCCTCCAGCCAAATTGGAGCCACCAACCTTCCACTGGTGAGGCGTGATGTCTATACACCCTATTTCCCTGGACAATCACTGTGATGGGGATGAGGTTAAAACCTCCACCCCACCGCAGCTTTTGAGTCGCATCGGTGTGATGGGGGGAGGTTTTAACCTCACTTCATCCCAGTGATACTACTCAATATCACAGGGACAGGGAGGGAAGGTTAAAGAATCCCCACCCCAGCAATGTGCAGTAGGGTTTGTGGGGAAGGGAGTATGTGTATGTAGGCTTGTTTGTGTGTGATGTGTATGTGTGCACACATGCACAGGTGTTCAGCCACCAGCCACCAACAGATCACCCTATGCAGGTTTCCACCAAGAGAAGTTTCCCACCTCTATCCTAAATGGAGAAGGAAGTTCTAGCATTAATAGCAAAGTCTTTGCTAGGGGTCCAAAGTAAAGCTTAGGAGTCTTTCAAGCATCGGCCCTCTGGATCTACAGACAGGACTCTGTCACAGTAGGGAAATGTTCTGTATGTTTTTCCATTATTGCTCTTGTGGCATTGAAAAGCAGTCCAGCCCACCCTCTTTCCAAGGTTTCTTTTTCAGTCAACATTTCATGGTTCCTAGAATTCACTGAGCATGCTTACTCTACATTGTCGTATTTTTCCCCTTTTAAATGACTGAAACGAGCATGTTTTAGTGGCCCTGTTTTGCTACTCTGTGACTGCCGTTGGCACTTAACCACCTGAGTTTGCTATTTGAGGGAATAAGGGGCACCTGCAGCAAAATGTTACAGTATATCCTCACTCTCTAACAGGACTGTTCCTGTTCAGGATTCCAGATTACTGTGCCAAATGGATACTATTTCTAAAAAAAAAAAAAAACCATGCTGTGCCCTTTAAATGGATATTGTAACATAGCCAGATAGCTCTCTGGGTTGTTAAACCAAAAATATCATCTCTGCAGATTATTATATGATCTTGATTTAATTCCTTGCATTTTAAAAAATGTTACCTTAGTTCGACTATTTTAACAATTTAAGTGAGGTATGGGGTGGGACTCAGAAGCAAATGAAATCGGCGCCAATAATATTAATCTCTCCTTTCTCCTACTTATATCGTCTCAGTGGTGGCTTTTGACAGAATGGTGATTTATTTCTCATGATCCTTAACATTCATTTTCATATTCATATCCCGTCCTCAGTCAGAGTATAAATTGGCAAAGTCTCCTTTAAATTCAGCAAGGCTTCTATGCATTACATTCTCACTGAGGATCTTGCAACTTTAACTTCTGCTTCTCAAAGAGTACATGAAATGCTTTAAAATGTTAGCAACATTTAGGCAAAAGCCCATTATTCATCATTTATCTGTGCTGAGCTGTCTTTAATGTCTATTAGTCTTTAAATATTCTGAAACTCTCCTTATCTACCCACGTCCTGCCCTGTTATTTACTTAGCCTCCATGCATCTGTCTCAGAGTCAGACTTTCCCCCCTTTCTTTTGGATATTTGCTGTCTCATATCCCACACTGCTATTACAAGGCAGTGTTCCAGAAATGGGACATGAAAAATGGAATTAATTATTTTTATTAGCAAAAAGTTGGCTTTTTATAAGCTTAATTAGGCCACTCCATTAATACTTTGGCTCTGACAGCCAATTTTCCAGATTTAACCAATGGGCTGTTTGACCAAGAAGTGACATTGCTGAGCAACAGGATAAGAATTTAAGGAATAACTGATTGATGGGGGTAAAATAGAGCAGTGGATTACTCTGGCCTTAGCTAGACCTACCTATTATTATTATTATTATTATTATTATTATTATTATTATTATTTATTTATTTATATAGCACTATCAATGTACATGGTGCTGTACAGAGTA
Source organism: Elgaria multicarinata webbii (assembly GCF_023053635.1). Lineage (NCBI taxonomy): Eukaryota > Metazoa > Chordata > Lepidosauria > Squamata > Anguidae > Elgaria > Elgaria multicarinata. The sequence goes on along the minus strand of NC_086172.1, from coordinate 70,786,670 downwards.
AAACAGTAAATAGCAAGACCCTGCCGCATAGGCTTACATTCTAATAAAACCATAATAAAACAATAAGGAGGGGAAGAGAAAGCAAACAGACACAGGGTAGGGTAAACAGGCACTGGGTAGGGTAAAACTAACAGTATAAAGTCAGAACAAAATCAAGTTTTAAAAGCTTTAGGACGGAGAAGGGAAGATCTTGCGTTGTGTTTAATGCGATATCCCTCCTCCGTTTACACGTGAGGCGCAATGACCTCAGGAGGAGAGGCGTCACGCCTGCCATTTATTATTTTTAAAGCAGCAGGTGCGCAAGAGTGCCGAAAGGCAAGTGTTTTTTAAAAAATTAATTTCCCCGCTCCCCCCACCGTACTCTGATGGGCGCAGCTCTCGGCAAGGAATGGCGTGGAGCCAGGTCAACCCGCAGCAATGGGCCCAAAGTGTAGGGCTCTATCCCAGGGCAAGGGAGGGATCATCCCTCCATGATCCTGGGATCTCCTATGCGTCATGTGGACGCACAGGAACAATCTCAGAGTTCACCCTGGGATAAAGCCCTGTCCAGCTAAGGCCTTCATGTTCTTTTTACTCATGGGCTATATCCCAAAATCTGTTTATTTATTTATTATTTATTAAAACATTTGTATCCTGCCCTACTATCACTGGTATAAAACAGGGCAGCACAGTTACAAACAGGGACTGGCCGACGAGACCACATCACGCCAGTCCTTTTCCAGCTTCATTGGCTGCCAGTCCAGGTCTGGGCCCGTTTCAAAGTGCTGGTATTAACATTTAAAGCCCTAAACAGCTTGGGGCCAGGCTATCTGAAGGAACGCCTCCTCCCATATGTACCTGCCCGGACCCTAAGGTCATCCTCAGGGATCCTTCTCCGTGAGCCCCTCCCAAAGGAAGTGAGGCAGGTGGCTATCAGGAGGAGGGCCTTCTCTGTTGTGGCTCCCCGGCTGTAGAATGAGCTTCCTAAGGAGGTTCGCTTGGCACCTACATTATATGCCTTTAGACGCCAGGTCTTTTTATTCTCCCAGCATTTTAACAGTCTGCAAATAAATTTTTAACTGGTGTTTTAAATTTGTAATTTTGCATTGCTGCTGTTTTTATCTGGTTGAGCTTTTATATTGTATTTTATATTATGGTTTTATACTGTTGTTTTATTCTTTGAATGTTTTTAATTTTTGTGAACCACCCAGAGAGCTCCAGCTATTGGGCGGTATAGAAATGCAATAAATAAATAATAAAAAGAAAGAAATTTCAGGGCGGCATACATATCAAATCAGAACAATATAAACATAAATAATTTACACTGCTAAAAATGTGTTACATCGTTAACAAATTTAAACTGGTAGAATTTTTTTAAAAGCAATAAAACAATTGCAAGCAATGAAAACTATGTGTAACTATGGGGAATTTAGTGCTTGAAGGCTTTGATAAAAAGCCATGTCTAAACTTTTAAACGTTTATGTTGTTTTTAAAAAATGTATTTATTTATTTATTTATTATTTAACATTTCTTTTCCTAGGTTTTACAATGTAAGTTTTAAACTTTGTAAGGCTGCATTGAGGCCCAGTATTGGGCAAAAGGCAGGATACTAATAATAATAATAATTTTTTAAAAAACTTGGTGTCGAAATGAAACCAGTCCCAGTGAGGCCTCCAAGGGGAGGGCATTCCACAAGTAACGTGCCACAACAGAGAAAGCCCTCTCCCATGTCCCATCATAGCATATGTCTCACATTGGTGGGACACAGATGAGGGCTCCTGCAACAGATCTTGGGCAGGTATATATAGGGAGAGGCACTTCCTCAAGTACTGAGGTCCCAAGCTGTTTAGGGCTTTGAATGTTATTGCCAACACCTTGAATTCCAACCAGAAGCATATAGGCAGCCAGTGCAATTCTTATAAGAAAGGTGTCATATGGTCTTTATAAGATGTTTTGCACCAGCTGTAACTTCCGAGTCATCTTCAAGGGCAGCCCCACGTAGAGTGCATTGCAGTACTCTAATCAGGAAGTTACCAGTGCATGGACTACTGTGGCTAGGTTGTCCCTGTCCAGGGAAGGCCATAGCTGGCGGATCAGCTGAAGCTGACCCCAAGAACTACAGGCCACAGAGTCCACCTGGGCCTCCAGTGACAAGGATGGACCTAGGAATACTCCCAAGCTATGCACCTGCTCCTTCAGAGGGAGTGCAACCCCATCCAGTACAGGTCATTTACCCAATTCCCAAACTTGGGAACCACCAATCCACAGAGCTTCCATCTTATCAGCTTCAGTTTATTCGCCCTCATCCAATGCATTACAGCCTCTATATACCTTGCTGAGATCAGAAGACATTAATTTATGTACAAATTCATTGTCTGACATTAATTTATGTACAAATTCATAATTTACAAAGAAATGCATTGAAGGAAGTGATCATGATCATACCCTTGCCCTGCTCTCCACACCTTTAAAGGTACTGCTTGTATAACTATATTCATTAAACAAAACTCCCATAGTTTTCAACCAAGCAGCAAACAAGCCAGTATGTCCCATGGTCAAAGCAGGCTAGCTGGGCTGAAAGAATGAACTGCTCAGGGAGCTTTGGCTATTGGGTGGTATAAAAATGCAATAAATAAATAAATATTGACCTGAATGGGTGTGGCCTGATTGCTTTCAGCAGCTGAGTGCTAGCTGCTGTTTTGAAAGAATGATTTTGAGTCAAGGGGCATGTCCTGAAGGGGTGTGGCCTGATTGTTCTCAGCGGCCAAGTGGGTGGGGAGTCTTATTCTGATTCCTGATTGCAAGCTGAGCAGAAGCAGAGAAGAGGAGCTGCCCCAGCTGGACTAGAAAGTAGAAAAGGAAGCCAGCCCCCAGAGAGTGAACAATCAGAGCAAGTGAGCAGGGGGAGCAAATAGGAGTTTGTCAGGGGGAGTTCCTTAACAAAATCTTCATCTCATAAGTCACACTCCTATAGTAGGGGACTTTGTTGTGGACCCTCAGATAGGACAGGAGAAAGCACAGGCAATTCCAATACCTTTGGAAAGGAAGAGACAAAATGGAAATTTACAGGGACACTGCTGTGTCCCTGTACTTAAGGATCATCAGTAGAAACCACTTTCTACCATTCTAAATGAGTAATTGGTGTGTGTGTGTGTGTGTGTGTGTGTGTGTGTGTGTGTGTGTCATTCTAACATCCATAACATTGAAAATTCTCACCAATCTCCCTGAAATTTACATGTTTCAGAAAGAAATTGGTTTTACATAACCTGAAAAGTTCATGAAGATTGGTGAAAGATTGAGGAAAGGAGGGCAGTTTAAAGTAGAAAAGGGGGGGGGGGGAATTAAAAAATTCCTTCAGTTGATTTTTAATTAATATTTTTGCTCCATTATAATGCATACGGTGGCCATTTTGTCCATGAGCATGATCAGTAGCGTCCTGTATAAATGATCTAAGCCCCATTTCTTGGATATACTGAATATGTGCATACATGAGCCTATACATATTCAGGTGTTCACTCATAGCATTCATATATTTGTTACCTTTGTACCCAAATGAATGTCAGAAAAGGGCTATTATGATATTGGTTAATGCAAAGCACTTCTCTAAATGTGCATTTTGTAGCAACCACCTCCTCTCCGCAATGATTTATATCTACAAAATGTCACAGACGGAGCCACAAGGAAAGAACTTTTAAACCTGATGCATTGTTGCACAAACATGAATTTCACTCCTCTCTCCCTCTCTTTCTCTCTCTTCCTCTCTCACCACAGTCCTAAGCAGTTTCCATGGAACTTGGTCTCTTTGATTCCTCAGCAGTTTCACCCTACCAGAATTCACTGCAAATTTCATCCTTTGTGATACTTGACAGCAGCTTAGAGAACAGTGGGTTTCTTCAGCTGCCAACATTTTACTAGTTTAAAATGCTTGTTTTCTCTCAAAATTCCTCAGTTGTTTCACCCAAGCATGAACCTCCAAAATTGCCGTGCAGTTTTGCTATAGGCAAAATCTGATGGCAACAACCCTAAAATCCACTGATTTCCTGAGAGGGCAAGAAGCTACCTCTTATCCAGGTTTCTTATTCAATAACAGGGCAAGGAAGATATAATGGCATGTACTCTCACACGCCGCCCCCTCCCAAAATAAAAACCCAAGGAAACGACCATCCAGAGCTATCATCATTACAGTTAATCCTGTTAAGCTTTGGGGCAGCTGGATAAACGTGCAGATATTTGCTTATCCTCTCAATTTTCTATTCCCTGTAAAGTTAATACCTTTTCTTCCTTGTGGGAATGCCACTGTAGCATGTGCTATTGGAAAACATAAAGCTTAGCAGAACAACAATTTACTGGCATATCTCCTCAAGCAAAAGAAATAAATAAGCTTGTGTCCCTCATCCACCCTTGCCACAATAAGCTTCTCTAAAAGAGAAGGGATTGGGGGGTGGGGAGGCAGACATTTTCCTTTTTTTTATCTTTTCTGTTTAAAGTTGTGAGTTTGATCCTCCACTCCACAGTCTTGGTTTTATTCTACCACTGCTTCATTGCCCTCAGTGGAAGTATAATCCCATTTATTTAAGTGGTGCATGGTGAACATCAAAGCTGCAGAAAACAGTAAAGGCCTAGGCCCAAAACCGTGCTATATTCTTCTCCTGCCAAACACACAGAGATACAGTAAGGGGTGCAATTTGAGTTCCAACAATCCATAGCTTTGCTGCCAAAAAATAGTTTTTATAAGATGAAACACAATGCTGACATAGGGCTTAATGGTTTTGAACGTTTTCACTTTGAGTTTTTCTCCATGAGGCGTTATCATGTGCTCATCTTTTCCTATTCATAGTTATTTACAGTTTTTTTAGATGACATCATAGACCTCCAGTTTCTTTTCGGTGTCTATAGCATATTTAGTGAGGGTTTTTTTTAGAGCAGAGGAAATGTGGCATTTTGAAAGTGAAAGAAAGTGCTATTTCCTCTTGTGTATTTGTCACATTCTGCCATACCACAGTGCTACCTAGAGGTTATATAGCAGAAAAGAAAGAAAGGAAACACTCCTTGTATAGTGCTCAAATCTCAATTCTGCAATGAAACCAAAAGTAGATGCAGCAATTAACAGTTGCTTAACAGCCTCATGTATTCACTGAAGAATAGTGGGGCTCAGATTTCCCCCACAAGAAATTTCATCCAATATACTCTTATACATAAAATATACATAAAATGCTTTTTTTAAGTGATATAAGTTTAATGTAATATTCAAACCATAAATGTTATAGTAGAATGATTAAAATGTATTTTCATATTTGTTTTTAAGTTGCTGGAAGAGTTGCTACATTCAAAACATATTAAGCATAACAATAGAAAATTGCCTTGTTTTTAAAAGTAAGCCATTGTCAGTTATAGGAAATCTGTCTGCAGTCTCCATCTGGCACTTTTGAGGAACTGACTGCTGATTATATTATTTATTAATATTGGACTGCTTTGGAAACTTTTATAGTGCCTGACGCTCTGTCTTACGTATTTTAATAAATGATAAATAATATAAATTGATTAGTGTTAGTGTTAGTGTTCCCTGTGACTGAGACTAAATCTTGTAATGAATTTGAAATGTTGTTATTATGTTAGTATTATTGAAATTGAACTATTGTAGAACTAGGTTATTTGGATTGCTATATTGGTCTTGTCCTTTTCAGACAACACACTAAGCCATGGTTAGGCCACAAGCCCTTGTGCATCAAATGGTTAGTGAGCGTGCTTAAACAGTGATTATGTAGCCACTATGGTTAGAAGTGGTTCACATGACATGCTAAGTCATGTTTTGCATGACACACTAAGCCTGAAATGAACTATGTTAAGTGTTGGCCTGGGAGGGGGATGCCGCACTTTTTTTACTTTTTTTTTTGCACTGTGGCCAATGTCTGAGGGCCAGGTGCCTCACACTGGCCCTTATCAGCTGTGCAGCGTAAGCATGCCTCAAGCTACCAATCAGTAGTCATAATTTGAAAGTGCTTGTATCTCATACATTGCTTGAATGGGGAAAGAAATGGCTGCCAGAAGGGTAGCCATTTTGTTTTCTGTACAATCAATAAGTGTCATCACATGGGGGAAATCGTGTTTCCTTACCATCACTTTTCCACCTGCACTTTTGTCCCTCCTTACTTTGTCTTTCAAAAGAGGAAGTAAACAACGTGCACGTGGCCCATTCAGTGGGCCGTTTTGATCCCGCTGCTTCTCCTGCACACAGCAGGAGATAGGGGCAAGTTCTGTCTCAAAAATAATTAGGATTTACCAGGGTCTTTTTTATTGTGCAAAGAAGGCTAGAAGGGTTGAGAGGTGTGCAGGATGCAGACGACATCGTGAATAGGACCTGCAAAAACCCATGAGTGCCCAGTAACAAGCATGCAATAAAATGCTTGTCTGATGATGCCCAATATCCTTGGAAATGGAAATTTGATTCCCAAGGAATGAGTATGTGATGCACTGAGCTGCCAGCTTGCCCATTACTCTCTCTCTCTGTCTCTGTGTGTGCGTGTGTGTATACCACAGGTAGCCTGGACCCAAACCATGTAGGGCTTTAAAGGTAATAACCAACACTTTCTACTTCGCCCAAAAATGAATTGGCTGCCAGTGAAGTGATTTTAAAGCTTATGGTAGTTTTAACACTTCTCTAAATATTGTAACTTGCTCTAAGCCCTAAGGAAAGGATTGGAACAAGCAGAAATCAAAGGAAATGCTGATATGTAAACTGGTGGGTGGAGGTTTGCAGAGCCCATGAGTCACAAATTGATCCACATACCTAAGGAAACGGGTTTGTAGCTTCTCTACTTCATCCCATGGCATGCAGGCATGATGCTTTGTGATGTTGGGCAAAAGCTGCTTAGTACTGACTGCTATTTGAAAAGGCCCTGAAATCTGACCTGCATTTCCAGAAGTCAGAACTGTACAGTCTGGAGTGCAAAATGATCACTGAGGCAGTGAGAAATATGTCATGATGCCCTCACTTTTGTCCCCTTATCAATGGCCACCATGCATCCTTGGGACCCAGTTCTGTTCTCTTTGCCTTTCAGAGGAAGCAAAACTGGCCTCAGACTTCATTGTGATGTCTATTTTGGGTAAGCAAATGTATGTTCTCAAGCTGAAGTGTATCACTGGAAGTGGCAGCACATTCATTTATTGCAAAGACATTTCCTTCTGGCTGACAAAACCCCCGACAGCCTCTCAGAAAGATGATAGATTTAGAATGGCAGTCCAAAGATATTGAACTTGTGGCAAATGGGGAATCTGTTTAGCCCTGCTTAGTGCAGCATTTCTACTTAATTATTTTGTAAGCTAAAAAGATTTCTGGGATGGTTGAACCAGGCTGGAAAATGGATGCATTTTTCCAAGTCTTTCCCAGACACGTTTTTATGTAGTTGCAAAAACAATACTTAAGCCAGGATATAGGTTCTTAAATTATACACCTTCAAGGATTTGTACATGGCCAATGGGACTTTTTTTTAAAAAGAAAGATGTTGTTTAAATAGCAACAGATCCTGCTGCCATTGTCAGATCACAAACCATTTCTGAATATCTCCAGCATTTAAAAAACAACTTGCAATGCAGCATGAGGGAGTGCTGTTTGAGGAGCACAAATAAAAAGCAACCTTGAACATGTGGAACTATTCACAAAGTTCTTTAGATTCCAGCCTTTGTATGTAAACATCATTTTACCCCCTAAGCTCAACATGTGAATTACCTCAGTAATTCTTACAATAGCTCTTTAAGAGAGACGAAAGTAATTGTCCCCAGGTTGTTAAACCTCTGTAAGTTACATCGAAGAAAGAAATAATGGATCCATTAGCTGTTATTGATGTTTCTGAAATTTTGGAAAGGGACTAACAACAACAACAACAACAATTTAAATAAATAAAACCTTGCAACAACAAAAAACACAAGAACATTAAAAACAGTAAACACGTTAAAAACTACAAATTTTAAAATGCTAAATGGAACAGGTGAGTCTTCCTACCCTTTCTAAAAGCCAAGAGAATGTGTGTCAATCATAATTCTTGAGGGAGAGCATTCTATAGTTTGGGGGACAAGACGGGAGAAAGACTTTTCACATGTGCCCAACGAATGTGGGTAAAGGTGCCCTCAAAAGGCCCTCTCCTGCGGATCTTATTACTTGAACAGGTTCAAAGTGAGACAGGCAATCCTTTAGATAGCCAGGACCAGTACTATTTAAGACCAACACTTTGAATTGAGCCCAGAAAGAAATTGGCAAGCAGTGCAACTCTTATGGACCCAGTACGTGCACCGGTTAGCAGGCTAGCAGACACATTTTGCACCAACTGAAGCTTTAGGATTGTCTTCAGGTTAGCCCCAGGTAGAATGCATCATAATAGTCCAACATGATGTAATCCAAGCAGGAATAACAGTCACCAAGTAAGACCAATGGAGAAGCAAATCACATCCATTGTATGCAAAAAGTCCCATGTTCAATTCCTGGCAACTCCAATTTTACAAAAGTAAACAGACAGAGGATGTGGAAGACCTCCACCTGAGTCCTCCAGGTTTCAGCACCACTGCCATTGGACAAGACAATACTAGGCTAGATGGAAAAATTGTCTGGCCTGGTATAAGGGGGTGTCATATATCTAAGGTAAGGGGTAGGGAACCTCAGGCCCAAGGGAAAAATCTGGCCCTGTGGGGTTCCCCAGATAGCCATGCCTCCTACCCCTGGCTTCACCTCTTTTCGCAAATGCTAATCATTTGGCACTTTCCTGGCTTTGTGCAGTTTTTTTCCCCCATTTCAAAAGGATGGAATGTCTCTCCTAATATTTACTTATTGCAATAGGAGCTTTAAGCTAAAATATGCTGCTGCTGCTGTTGTTTTTGTATTTTGGGCCACACCCACTTTGCCTTTGGCCTTCCCCCACTTTCCTTTCAGTACTGCCCACTATTGGAATGTGGCCCTCACATTGGAATGGGCTGAAAGAGGTGGCCCACACCAGATATAGGGGTTGTCCTCTAGGCCCTGGCTCCTATATCAGGGGTCACTGGGTAAGTCATTCAGCTGGTCTAGGCATTCCCCAACACTCTTCCAAATAATCTGCTGTCACAACCTAGTACTTTGAAGAGACTGTATACTTGACTGTATACTTCAAAGTCAGAGGGTGGGGTATGGTATGCCAGCCTTAGAATCCACCTGGATTGAAACAAAAGTAGTCAAAATATTAAATATATAATATTTATATATGGAACTTAAACGGTCTGCCTTTCAGTTTGTCTACAGTAGGGTGGAAACGTTTGAAATACTATTTGCACATAGTAGGGCAGTGCATGGACCCCATAATTTGCTTCAGATCCCGATTCGGACCTTCCAAATTTGGCCTGATTCATTTTGGACTGATTCAGAACTGGTTCACCTCACCTTGGATCTGAATCCAAATCGAGATTTGGATTTCCGAATTATTCGGATTTCTCATTTTCCCCATAGATTTGCATTCAAAAAAGAAACACCTATAACTTCATTTGTCATGATACAAACATTAAATCTGGAGAACTTATAGATGCTTTGGAAGTGCTGATGTCTGTCAAATGTCAGACAGATTGGTGCAATGATTTGTGTGTAATCAACTGGTAAAATTTGTTTTATTTTTCAGGGAAACCACTCAAAGCAAAGTGCTATAATATTTTCATTTTTCATGATACAAGCATGAAATTTGGAGACCTTACAGACACTGTGGAGGTGCTCATGCCTGCCAAATTCCAGACATATTGGTTCAGTTGTATTCATTTAATCAACTGGTAAATTTTGCTTTTTTCAGGAAAAAACAGGAAGGGGAGGGGGGAAGGATTGGAACAAACACACTTTTTGGTCATATTACCTTGATTGTAGCTCTCTTCAGGCATTGAAAAAGCATGTAAGGTCTACACACGAGGTGAACTGGCGATTAACATAGTACCTCCCGTTCTGTCCATTGTCATCTTCATTGCCCTCCAAGAGTGACTGCCTGCAAAGGGAAGCCTCCTCTACCTGTGGAGGAGGTGGCCATCTGTCCACATTTACAGAGGACAGTCCTCAATTTGAAGAGCTGCCAGATGAGTGTCCTCTATTTTGAAGGCATCATCTGTTTGAAGGGCTGCCCAGTCCAAGTCTGGTTTAAAGATATATATATTCTCCAGAAGGAAGAGCAGGTTCCTTGAAACTGCCCATCAACAGCTCCTGGACAGCAGACTGAGCAAGGCACACTGGTCATATTCTTTCACACTATGGTGAGATGTATTGTATTTCTATTTAAATTATAGTAATTATTTCTACATTTGCATCTATACATATAAATAAGCATATGCAAATTTTACACAAAGCTGAGTCTTCTTTTGTCTTCTCCTTTTTTCCCCTTTTTTCTTTTTTTCCTTTTTTTTTTTTTTTTTTGGTGATGTCTGTCCTCTTTTATGGCAATTCAGAGGTGACCACCCTATATCTGCATGACTTAGAACCCTGGAAAATCAAGCTTCCAAGGGCCAAAACAGATATTGCTTTAAATCTCTGTCTAGCACTACTGTCTCCCCAACCATCACCATTTTTGCTTGAGAGTAGGTACAGGGGCCCTTGTCTAGATCAGGACCCTAGTGTGAGGTAGGAATTTTTTAAGAACTGGATTGGGGGCCCTGCACCTACTCTAGAGTAAAAATTAGAAGAAAGCATAGGTGCTAGACACACATTTAGGATGCAATCCTATGCATGTTTAGACAGAAAAAAAGTCCTACTACTCCCAGCATTGTCCATCCAGCATTTTCTGTTTAAAGATTACACCTTTAAATAATGTCTCTTTTGTCATTAAATCATTCAGAGAGCCTCCACAGGTAGAAGAGGCTCCCTGCTATGGAAAGTCATTCTCTGCACATGGACGATAATGATGTCAGAGGGAATGAAACTACTATGCTCATCCTTACTCCCCTTCCTTGTGTGGACACTCGGCCCTGCTTTTACAATGCTTGAAAGGAGCTTATGACAAGTTAGCTTGGCACCTTCTTTATCATCATCATTCAGGCATCCAGTCAAAACAGTTTATTTTTCCTTACTTTCAATGGTATTTAATATTGACTTACTGGTTTATTGGCATCATACTGATGCTGTGAATTACTTACAGTACAATCGTATATATGTCTACTCAGAAGAAACTTACACAGCGCTCAATGAGAGAGTGCATAGAGGATTGCAGCCTATGTTGATTTTTTTAAGTTGATTCTTAGATATTGTCCTATTAAAAGTTAATGATTTTATTCTATTGTTTTTGTGTTTTTTATAAGCTGCCCCCACAGCTATATGTGGAAATGTTATACATTTAATAAAGTATAATTAATAAAACTTGAGGAATTGGTACCAGAGTTTGTCTGTTTTCCTCTTGCCTCCTTATCCCTTTTTGCTTCTGTGTAAGTCAGTGGACAGAGTCTATCTAGTTTTTATTAATCTTCTGAAAGCTTCTCTGGGAGCCTTTTGGGCTGAAGAATGAGGTAAAAAAAATATAAACAGTAAATAAATAAATCTCCTCATTCACTTTGATGGAATGGACAATGCCACATGCAAGTGGCACTCTCCAGAGCTGGCTTAAAGTAATTTATTTTTTGGGGAAGGAGATGTCTCACTCTCAGCAGCCTAGAGCTGGAAGAACACAACACCTCCGAAGGTGTCCTTTGACATATGTTATAGTTTTATTTAGCTTTACAATAAAGACAGACATAGAATTGGTATCTGAGAGGAGTAGGAAAGAAATGTTGACAGATACTCTCTTTCTAGCTGAACTCTTGACTTCATTATTTGTTTTTCAGTTTTTTGTTTGTTTTATTCTTACCTTTGAATTTATCTTTAATCTTTCACACAATATGAGGTTAGGAACCCACATAACTATGGCACGAGTCACAAAGTCAGATTTTCTTTAATTAATCAAGGAATTCTGAAAAACTTGCCTTTTTAAAAAAAATAATATCTCTGACACACACATGCACACACACTTTTGTGCAGAAAAAAATACATGAAAATAGTTACATCATTTTTCCTTAAGGCTCAGAAAACAGAAAAGGAGACTGGACAAGTTCTCATTATGTTTGTTACTTGTGCGTGGCTTGTAGATAGCCATGGTAATTTTCCAGTGGATTAGCTAGCTTTGGTGCATAACAAAGCTTATTATGGGATGTTATCAGGTAAAAAGAATTTACCCTCATGTAGGGTTTCATGGGTGGAAGTTAGCATTACTTTTTGTGATAGAAGTCTAAGGGGAGTTCTCCTATTGTTTAGCCTATAGTAGGGTTTTTTAATGAAAATTTGAGAAAAGTGAAAAGGTGTGACTATCTACCTATCTTATGAAATATGGATGGAAAGTCATCCATTTTGCCTGGTTGGGAGAGACTGGGAGCAGATCTACACGTTGTACTGAAGGTGCTTGCGTGCACCTCCAGTGCGCCCCCAAAACGATCCTGCAGAAGAGACAGAGGAAGAGGCAGAGGCGGAGGCGGAGGCGGAGGAGGAGGAGGAGGAGGAGGAGGCCCCACATCGCCCCTCGCGAGGAGGAACGGCTCCGAGTGATTGACATTGTTGGGGCCTAGAGCGTCCTTGCCGCCACCACCCACCTCCCTGCCAGCCTCCTGCTGCCAACGAAAGAGCCACCCGGAGCGGAAGAAGGTGGGGCGGCGGCTTCTTCTGCCGAGCTCTCCGCCCGGGTGGCTCTTTCGTCGGCAGCAGGAGGCCGGCGGGGAGGTGGGCGGCAGCAGCAAGGACGCTCTAGGCCCCAACTATGTCAATCACTCGGAGCCGTTCCTCCTCACGAGGGGCGATGCAGGACCGCTGCCGCCGCCTCCTCCTCCTCCGCCTCTTCCTCCATCTCTTCTGCAGGATCTACACAATCGTTTTGGGGGTGCACTGGAGGCGCACGCAAGCGCCTTCAGTACGATGTGTAGATGCCCTCTGGGTTAACTAGCAGTGAGTTTGGAATCCAGCAAGATTGGTCAAGGATAGGTGGAGATATGAGCTTCCCACAAAAAAGATCCCCACCCATTTGTTTGTATTGGGGGAAGAAGGTTGGAGCCTTTGGAATATTGCTACTGAGCTGTGGCATGTAGCTGGGTGTGGGGGTGATTTAAAGGGCCCCTCTGGAGCCCCGTGGCAGAGCAGCTTGGTCAAGGTCAGTCAATCAAGGCAGGGAGAGAGGATTCCAAGCGCTGTGCCCTGCCTTGTTAGTTCCATAATGTCTCCCAGGTCTGAGCTCTCAGGCTGTTGACAAATAGGTCCCAGAGTCATGGGTGCATCCCAGTGGTCTGTTGCCCTTCATCACTTGCCACACATGTGGTGGTCCTTTTGCCCAAGGTTTGAAAGGGGGCTGGCAAATTAGTTGATTTCCCCCCCCCCAGATTTTGTGTGTTTAGTCCAACCATAACTGACAATTCACTGTAGGTTTTGCCACTGATTATACTCTGGTAAGCATATTCAAATATCAATAGCTTAATCAAGAGTGAAAGGTGTGCATATAAAAAATTAACAAGCATAACTCTCTTAAACATTCAGATGTACTGACCCAAACCTTTTGTAGTAGTTGTTTTTGTGGTCTCCCCCCCCCCATCATTAATTCTACATGGTATTCATTCTTACAACCTGAAAGGGCGCATTTGCACATTTTGTACCCAGAGATGTGTAGCAAATCCAAAGAGAACACTGAAAATTGGCCCCTTTGTGATGATCTCTTACCAAGAGATTGCTATAATATGATCAAATACCAGTGAAGTAACTGTGAAATTAATCGTATTTTGTTGCTGTGATGTTCTGGATAATGTGTTTAACTCTGCCAAATATTGCCTGTTGTATATTCATGGCTGGGAATATCAATGGGGTTTTTTTCAGACCACTTTGGTCTTTCTCTGAATGAACACATAATTATTCTTCCACTGTGTCGTATTCTCAATAATAATCCATTAGTCTGAGTAGCCAGACAAGTCTCTAGGGCATTCTTTCCTGAGAAATGCCAACATGATACCGTAAGTGTGATCCTGCTAGTAGATTATTATCAGGGTATATAAAACAAAACAAAAAATACTCTAAATCATCCTAATTTATTCTAGCAAAAAGCCTGAAGATGTGTCATATTTAAGATGGATATACCTGCAAGGGGATCCTTGAAGTTCAGGTGATCAATATCTTAACTTTACCAATAAATAAATAAATAAATACTTGGATTCTTTGAATAAAACTTTTTGAATCCACCAGGCAGCATAAATCATATTTAATTATTTAAAGAAAACGTTTATAAAGAGTTTTAGGCCTATTTGGATTTGTCAGCCAGAAATCACTGGAGTCATATTTATTCATTACATTACTGTAGCACATACTAGGCCTAATGGAAATAATGGGTGTAGTAGATAAGAGCAATGTAAAAAGGTCTGTTTCATATACATACACCTTTTGGTTTGCTTGATTAAATAATAATACATGGCCCACACCATCTTCCTCTGCTTATGAAACACCTTAGGCCTGCCCTGTGGCAATTCCCTTTATAAAGTAGCAGGGAGATCTGGGATTTAGGACCATAGGTACTAAACACCATCTTAATGATGTTGTGTAAGTTGAGCTCAATGGTAGAACACCTGCTTTGCATGCAGAAAATCCCAAATTCAATCCCTGAGTTCTCCAGGTAGGGTAGCAAAAACTCCTGCCTGCAATCCTGGAGAGACCCTGCCAGTTAATGTTGACAACACTGAGAGTGTTGATCATGGTCTGACTCAGTCTATGATGGTTCTCTATTTTCCTGTTCACTTGATTTATAAAATCGCACCCTCTGCCTTGCAGGAGCTTGGGGCAATGTACAATAAAATCATGATCCATATTATTCATTTCTCCTATATTTGTGATCCTTTGGAATTATGGTCTTTCTCTCACTCTCCATTTTCTCCCCAATTCATCAAATACTTGAAGAAACATGGTAATTTCTGTTCCTAAATATCTATCTGAACAATGAGCACGATCCAGCCAATGTCTTATTGATCTCAATATGAGAGATATGCAATGTAGTCCTATGAATGTTTTCTGAGTAAGTCCCACTGTGTTTAATGGGTCTTACTTCCTGGTAAATTAACATACGATTGGAGTCTTATGTGTAACACTACATACATTTACCTGAGAGTAAACCCCATTGAATGCAATGGGGCTTATTTCAGTGTAATAGTATTGCTCTATTAATCACACACACACACACACACACACACACACACACACAGAGAGAGAGAGAGAGAGAGAGAGAGAGAGAGAGAGATTTCCTAATTACACTTCCCCAATAATGCAATCAATCAATCAATCAATCAATATAATAAACATAAGAATAAGAATAAGAATAATGCCTCAATCAAAGTCAGCAATCATAAAACAAGACATTTAACAACCTTGGACTGTCACTGGGAGGCTGAGGCCCCACCTGCAACTATTAACTTTTCATTCACCACAGTCTGATTTGATACACTTTACTAAGGAGCCCTCTAAGTTGTGTTTGAGACGTGTTGTGGGGAAATGAAGATAGTGGTAGCAGGTACTGCAGACATCTCACCTGACACTTCTCTTCTCAGCACTAGATGAGGGAGTTTGACATTGATATCTCCAACTACCAAATAGGGATCAGTGAAATTCTGTTCAGTCCAATTCTTTTATTTTTTTTAAGAACTTACTAAAATCCAGAAATTTCTTCATGAACAGGATGGAAAGAAATTGAGAGCGCCTGGCTCTTAGAAGTTTGGGGAGTGAATCCCTGCGTATTCGGCCATGAATGTGGTGCTGAATTACAGTTGCCACCTCTTTTTTCAGATATATAGCAGGCAGGTATAACATGATTCTTTCCATGGTGGGAAAAGCTTTACCTGTTGAATTTGTTTAGTCATCATTAATTTGAACTTAACCATGAAGAAAGACACGATCTATTAAAAGTAGTGCTGTGCCCAATTGTGTCCTTCAGTTTCCTGAAGGTTTTCTTCCCTCACAATTAAGGATTCCAATTTTCTTCCTCATTCTCAGAGCATGTCATAATTTCTTTTGAAATAAAAGTATTGTGGTATAGGATTCTAAAAGTAAAGGAAGAAGATTAAAAATAACGATTTTATAAATTGAATAGCAATGTTTAAAAATAATATATACAAAGCATTCTATCACATGTGCAAAAATACAGTCAATCCATCAAACAATTCAACAAAGAATGCTTAGTAAAGTTGTTTCCATTCGCCAGATGCGTTTCGACGCAAGGTCTTCCTAATGGCCTGTGAGCTCTGGAACAAATGCAAACATAAATACAAACATTTGTAAAGGCCAAGGTAAAGGCAAACGCTTGTTACTGTAATGTTTTAGACAAGCATAACATTTTTAAAATAAAATTAATTAGACCTACCAAAGCTGGTTGGAGCCAAGGGCTTATTTTGTTGTTGTTATTGGGACTGACTTTACAGGGTTCAAATAGTAAAAGAAATAAACGAAATCAAGTGTCACTTCCCACTGTGTAGTTCCTGCACAATATTAAGAAAATAAACAGCTTTCTAAGATTATATTTCCTTGTAATCATTTTACCCCAAAGACAAAGGGGGGAAATACCCCAGAATATTTACCAATCATACGCAGGAAGCCCATGCAAAGTATCTATTAAAAATAGTGCTGTGCTCATTTGTGTCCTTCAGTTTACTGAAAGTTTTCTTCCCTCACAATTGAGGATTCCATTTTGCGAGTGGAGAAGGAAGCGGGCAATAAGACACAGACACAAAGCTTGGGTTTAAAACTAGGGCCTCTTTATTTAACAATTGGGTAGTATCATCCCTCCCTGGATCTGCATGTGAAAGTGCGGGAATTAATATTCTCATCTCAGGCCGCTTGCCTGTTGTTAAGCGCAAGCCACCCTCTAAAGGAAGAGGTTGGGTAAACCGGTCTCTTCCTCATGTGACACTTTAACGTGTGGGGAGACCTCCCTATTCCACCCCCACTCGCTGCCATAATGACAGTGAGTAGATGAAGCAGGAGGGTCTCCAAAGGCATACCATATATTGACATGAGAGCCGCACAGCTCCCTAGGAGCAGATCCTCCAGCTATGCCAATCACCTAAAAGGTGCCAGAGTGCTCACCGTCCCTAGCAAAAATATCCAATTCCCGCACATCCTTGGCACTAACACAAATTAACCTATTTAAACACCTTTCTGCATAAAACTCCTAATATGAAGTAGACAAAAACCAGTGGAAAAATTCCTACTTAGCCCCTTCCCCAAAGAAGGCAACTGGCTAATCCCACACTAGAAGAGGGCGGGCGGGTGGGTTAGCGACCGAAGCAAAAGAGGCTGGAGCCAGGGCGCGGGCTGCCTTTATAGGCACGCCCTGCCCATGCCACACATGGCTCACGTGGAGAGCCATGAGGAGCATCTTTCCACTCCTCCCCTCTCACAAAGGCTGGCTTCCCGCCCAAGCCGTTGGCTGGGCAGTGCCGTTTTTTCTTCCTCGTTCTCAGAGCATGTCATAATTTCTTTTGAAATAAAAATATTGTGGTATAGGATTCTAGATGTTGGAGATTGAAAAGGCTGTTCTATCACTCACAGGCCCACCAGCCTCAGTGGACATGCTCCATCACTGGCATAAAGAATACAGATAGCATTCAGAGAAGGCCTTTTGACAGCTCAGCCTCTAACAGTAATCCAGAAGGAGCAAGAATAGATGATTAGGAGTGAATGTGCTATTATTATTATTATTATTATTATTATTATTATTATTATTATCATCATCATCATCATTATCATCATCATTATCATCATCATCATCATCATCTCTCTTTTCGTGCTCATGGTGGTTTTTCTAGATGAACATGACAGGTTTTGCCAAGTCATGGTGTCTTTTACTGATTCAGGAATTTCCTGACTATTGAGCATGTTTTAAGTATGACTGCTTTCTGGATGTTAGTGTGGATGTATTTTGGTAGGCCCACTTTCTGAAGGTTTTCTGTATAGTTTTTAGATGTGATGCCAGTGACTGATGTGACAAATGGAATAATTGTGAGCTTTTCCTGCTGCCATAGTTCTTTAACTTTCATAGCCCGTGGTATATATTTTTCTCTCTTTTCATCTTCCTTTTCTATAACATTTTTGTCATTAGATATTGTTATTATTGTTAATAATAATAATAATACCAGAGCAATTGTGGATTTGGATCAATGTCCTCAACCTGAAATGAAATGGTGGGACTTTACTGGTGGGACTTCTTTCCATGCAGGCCCAGGATTTTAATTCACTACAATGCCTCCCACATAGGATATCTCTGGGGCCTACTCATGCCTCAGGGGAGCCCACTGACACAGGAGGGGTCCCACCATAGGGTATGTTGATGACTCCCCCAAAGCTAGAGCCTTGATTACCCAAAAGTGATAATTGGGTGATAATCTTAACCTGATTCTACATAGACAACATTTCAACTGCCAAGCCAAACACAGCCCTTTAGCCATCCATGATGGTCCACCAGGAATCCACAAAATGAATAGTTAGTTGGGACCCAAAGATAAGGCCTTAATAACAGATAAACTTCTGGCATGTTCCATTTCTTGCAATAGATGTGTGGGCTTCCAGAAATATCTGGAATACCAATTACATTGCCAAATGACCAACTCTAAAGGCACATATCTTTTCTGATTTGTCTCAAATTTGTTATGAAAACAGAATATAATATTGTTACCTGTTATATAAATAAAGTACAAACACCCGCCCCCAAAGGAGTAAGTTTATGAACAAAAGAGGAGGGGTGATCTATATCATGAATGTTTCCAATGTTCTACTAAGGATTGCTTGGTGAACATCCTCTTAAGTTCTGCCTGAGATTAAACAAAGAAAAAGAAAACTTAACATATAATTAAAGTAATGTAAAAACTATCGGGGGGGGGCGTTCAAGTACTTTAAGAAAATTGCACTTTTTCATCTCGTAAAAGTACCACTTTGCCTCACCCAAACTACCTAAAATGACAATGGATCTTTAAAAATAAAAATCCCCTTATCCTTTCTTCTCTTCCCCCTGCACCATCCAGGGATGAAAAATTATCTTGCATCATTCTGCGTATGATTCTAACTTAAGATTGCTAGGTTATATTTGTATTGCAATACCATTATCACATGTTTGCAGCAAATCACTGCAGCCAGAGGAGTTATCTTTGGGAAATAAAAGATTTTATTTCTTATCACTTCAAATAATGGAAGTTAAAGTCAAAAAATATTTTAGGAATATAGACTTTCTAGGACAGCTACTGTCATAACATAATAATATACCATCATAAAATCAGCCTTGAATACAAATAGACCTGATATGGAGACTATCAAAAAGTTATTTCCTCATAAAGTGAGTAAAGATGGCATAATATGTCTGTTTGATTATTGCTATAGAGTTAGTTCCTTTTTTTTTCTTCTTCCTTTCCAAAACAATTTTACACCGTTGCCATTTTGGCCAGTATATATTTCATGATTTCTATTCTATATATTACAAAATTGGCTCAGTGAGTGTTTTTATTTATTTATTTATTTATTTATTTATTACATTTTATACCGCCCAATAGCCGAAGCTCTCTGGGTGGTTCACAAAAATTAAAACCATAATAAAACAACCAACAGGTTAAAAGCACAAATACAAAATACAGTATAAAAAGCACAACCAGGATAAAAACCTGGCTTTATCCAGAGTTGATTTTATAAGAAAAGGTTCTTTGCAGTTGGTAGCTGCAATGCATTATGTTTGGATTGATTTTCTTGTGAGCTTTCTAAGCTGATCTCCATGTCCTATTTTTATTAAACAATCAAGTACATAGATCAAGTACAGTTGAAAGAGAGTGGGTGAAGTGAGGCTACAAACATTTTAAATTGACAAGATCCTCCTTCAACCATGGATAATTGGAAGAAAAATAACGTTATATTATACAAATCCTGCTTGGTTGTCTCAGAGCTCAACATTTGAAGTTCACCCCAGGTCATTGGCATTCCTGCAACAGCTACTTGGCCCTCAACTCCAGCCCCTCCAGAAACATCAATTCCCTTGCCATTGCATATAGCCTTTCTGGTCCTATATCCTATGGGACATAGTTTCCCTCTGGCCAAGCCAACTTTCTACTTCCTTCAAGCAGCTTCACTAATTTTCAGCAATGTAGCCAAAAACTGTAATTTGCTGATTTGGAATACGAATTTGCCCAGCTCATATTGCTTGGCAATACATTCCAGACAGGTTGCCACTTCCCTGAGCAGTTTGTCTCTAATGTAGAATGTAAAACAGGGTGTGTTCAGCACACAATCTCTCAAAGCTTGCTGCCTTTTGTGTGCGTGCACAAATGTTATTTGGTGTTAAACCCCCTTACACTCAATGCAATTCCAGCTCAGGGGTGAGCAATGGATCAAATTCTACCCCTTGGACCAATTGGGCTCAGCATCCCTGACACTGCTGCACTGCCAAAAATTGGTGGTGTGGCAGCAGCAAAGCAATAGGCAGTCTCAGGCCAAAACGTTAAGGTTTACCAAATTTCAGTTGGGCATGCAAAAGAGGCTGAAAAGAGCCAAATTTAGCTGCCATCGTGCCGTCAAATTTCAGCAGTGTGGCAGATGTGGCAGTGGGAGCCATATGTTGCCCACCCCTGCTCTAGCTGATTGAGCTAAAACCTATGTAAAAACATCAGAAGAACCATGCTATATCAGACTTAAGGTCCATCTAGTCCAGCATTCTGTTCACACAGCAGCCAACCAGCTGTCCATGGGAAACCCACAAACAGAACATGAGTGCAACAGCACCCTCCTGCCAATGTTCCCCAATTTTTTTAAAAAAAAGGAGGCAGAAAAAACAGTTCTTTTTTCTTCCGACAAGGAAGTGGCCAATCCCAGGCTATTGGTATTGATGTGCACTGATAATTGCTGGGGCACATTACGTATGACATATACCGCTTTTCCCGGGTTTTATTCCACATTATCCAAAATATTGCAACAGATGTCATTGTGTGTGCTATCAGATATAAATGTAGAAGATGGATATAGAGCTTAACATAAGGATAAAATCCCACATCCTTCCTGGGGATCAATTCCATTACGCAGGCTGAGCTGTGCTGTTTATTGCTCAGCAAGTTCTATATGTTTCATTAAACAGCCACTAGATGGCATTGCTGAGATAGTGCCATTACAGAAGTACACCCAGCAAGTAAAGTGTTTCATTAGTGCTTCCTACAGAAAAATCGGACTTTCCCTGTACTTTATAATGACAGGATAAAGGTCATAAACTGCAGGAGGGGCCCTGGAGGTTGACAATGCCATGTCATGTCAAGGAACCGTAAACTTCCATGAGTAACCAATCCTGATCACATGATTTAAGCCCCATGTTGAGAAACCCATAATATCACCATGATGAGATCATACCAATATGGCACAAGGTGCAGATCTGGACCTAGTCACCCTTTTTAGAAAGTGCACTTAATACAATGTGCAGTTTGACTCTTAATGTTCAGTTTATAGCTGAGATGAATTACAAGACATGAATTACACATTTATTTATCAGCTACTTAATATATTAAAAAAAGATAAAAAGAACTATCAGCAAGGTAGAGTTGCTGAGGATAGTGATATACTATAGAGAGAAGACACTGCAGAATGACTATTATATGAGCAGCCGTTATATCAGCTCAGAGTATTCATGTTCAGCAGCAAGTTAAAATGTAATGGGGATTAAGATGTTGGTTTATACATTGGATTTTCAGTCATTATGCTAAAATATAGATAAGAATTGTATTAAAAACCTGGTTCCAATTTATTAAATTATGGGCAGAAGGAAGAAATCTTCCTCATTACATTCCTCTATCTTAGGCCCCACTAGAACTTACCACAGCCTCCAGGGCCCCTCCCTACAACTCCATCATCCCCCAGTCTGCATGGCCATCTCCAGAAGTTGCCTGACCCCTTGCATTTTGCACAAAATGGTGGCCCTATCTCAGGCCGTAAAGTCCTCACACTCTCCTTGCAAGAAGAGCTCCTGCTGCCACCTGTCACCCCATCGTGCTTGCCTTGCAAGGAAGGAGAGAGCAGGGGTTGTTGGGAGGCAGAAAACTGCAAGCTTGCCTGACTCATCACGTGAGGAGACGGGCAAGCCCAGGGATCCAAGGGCTGGTAACCAGGTGGCCGAGCCAGCAATTTCCTGCTGGACTTCGAGTGTAGAACACACCCACCCATGCCATCACTAATCAGAAGGTTGCCCCTATTTTTGGAAGCAGTCCTGAGTTGTCCGAATCATCTAGTCCCAAGAGATAGTCTGAAGGCACAGCTGAAGCTAAGCAGGTCTGGATCTGGTCAGTGCTTGGATGGGAGATGACCTGAACACCACATGTAGTCACTCTCAGTTCCACTATGGAAGGAAGGTAGGAAATAAACAACAACAAAAATACTTCTGATTGAAGTTTTGAGACTTGGGAAATTTTGGTTTGAGGAACCGACATCTAGGATCAATGGGTAATAATGTGATGTGTTCCTACCATTATATAAAGGCAGGCTTCTTCCACCTCCCTTAACAGCTGTGGTACAGGTTGCTGTTTATACCTGCATTCCAATTACCTATGAATCGTTCAGCTCATCACATTTCCACATGTCATCTTTTCTAAGTGGAACCAATTGCGTTAAAACAGTCGTGAAACTTCAGGCACACACACTTCAGTGAAAATGCAATCACAAAAAAAATTAAAATGCATATATTCAGCCTGTTCCCCACCTTCCCCCCCCCCCAGCCCCCACATCAACAGTGCCAGGCAAATGCATCTCAGGAAGATTCACTGGGGGCATAATTATCAATGCTCTATTTGTGGAATCGCAAATGGAAAAGTTATATACACAACCAAGTTGTTCCCTGCTTTTTTTGCCTTCTAAAAGTTGTTGATGGGGGTGGGAATGTTGCATCCATTATTGATCTTGTCATTCTATTCCTTCCTGCATTTTTTCCCCATTAATCTATCTCAGGTGAATCCAGGGGTGTGTGAGAGAGAAACTTTATTTATTTATCCATTTAGTTAGTTATTATGGTTTTAAGCCAAGTGATCCTAAAGGTTCTGCAAGAGAAACAGTGATTATCAGTACAGGTGCTGATAAATTCTATCTACATAGATTTATTACCAATAAATATTGTTTGAGTTTTGGCTCAAATCATCTGAAGTTCTGGACATGTAACAAAACATTTAAACTGGATTTTATTTTCATTGCATTTGGGAAATAATCCTTAGAATTGCATGGATTTCCCTCTGCCACTGCAGTACCAGCTAGAAAGTACCAGCTAGAATTGCACGGATCTCCATTTTAGGGATGTCGTGAGCATCTGCTTGGGTCTGTGAGGGCAGTGGTCATTAGGGGTGTGCACAGACCCCCCGCTCCGCTTCACTTGCAGATCCGCCATTTTCCGGATCGGGCCGCTCCGCCCCGCCCCCGCTCCGCCCACTTCCGCTCCGCTCCGCCCGGAGCTCCGGATCCGGATCCGGAGCTCCGTTTCCCCCCCCCCCCATAGGCTTGCATTGAAAGCTAAAAAATTATACAACTTTTTTTCTGTTCAAGTTAGAAACCTCATGTTTGGCACCATGACACCTCATGGGGATATACACACGCATGCCAAGTTGCAAAGCAATCCCATCATCCCCTGATTTTTGGCGAATTTTTGAAAATCGGGCACCCCACACACAACATCCCTGCGAGGTGGGCAGGGGAGGAGGGAGGGAAGGCAGGCAGGCATGCAGCTGGCATTTCTGGGGGCATAAGGAAGTGAGCCAAGGATAAGCCAGTAATGCATAGAAAATGGAATAAATCAATCAATAAACAAAGGAGGGGTGGAATTAAAAGCAGCAGTGTTGCTCAATAAACAACAAGAAGAACTTTTTTTAAAAGGCTATATCTGTCTTTTACCAGCAATAGGGGGACGTGCCCGGGGGAGGGGGAAGTAGCTGCCAGTTCAAGACACTGACAGCCACAGCTCTGAGAAGAAGTAAAACGCTCACTTCGACTCAGAACAGGCATTGCTCCACCACTGAAAAGTGACCATTCACTTCAACTCATGATAGGCATTTGCTCTACCGTTTTACTCTCTTTGGAAGGCTCTAATGGCCTTCCAGTGCAGGAGAGAGTGGGGGCACGTCCATGATGAGATGCCCTAGGGGAGCTCATCCCCTTGCACCACATCGATTCAGTTGTTCCCCAAGGTTAGGGTGGGGAGCAGTGCTGTGTTTTTCTATCTCTTATTCTTGGCTTAGTATATGATTTCAGGTTGTGTTTGTGCATTTGGTGGGGCTACTGTGTTAAAAAACACGGGGAAAAGCCCGTTCAGATGAAGAAAGAGAAGTTTCCCAGAATCCCAAGTTACCTGTTTTGCCTATGCCCTCCTCCAACTTTGGGATCATCATGACCGGGAGCTGACTCTGCCCCTCAGCCCTTTGAAAAAGGTATTTTTCCCGCCGATTTTTTAAAAACGTCTAGCCCGCGACCCGTACGATGCAGAAAGTTGAGAGTGGTCTCAAAATGACCCCCATCCACGACTCTCTGTGCACAAGAATTTTCAGAATGATAGCTTAAACCCCCCCCCAGTTATCCCCGATTCTTTCCCTCAATGCAATCCTATGGGCGAAAAGCCGAAAACGCAGTTTGAGCCGCGCGGTTGACCCGATTTTCACAAAAATATAGCCCGCGACCCGTACGATGCAGAAAGTTGAGAGTGGTCTCAAAATGACCCCCATCCACGACTCTCTGTGCACAAGAATTTCCAGAACGATAGCTTAACCCCCCCCCAGTTATCCCCGATTCTTTCCCTCAATGCAATCCTATGGGCGAAAAGCCGAAAACGCAGTTTGAGCCGCGCGGTTGACCCGATTTTCACAAAAATATAGCCCGCGACCCGTACGATGCAGAAAGTTGAGAGTGGTCTCAAAATGACCCCCATCCACGACTCTCTGTGCACAAGAATTTCCAGAACGATAGCTTCAAAAACAACCTAGTTATGCGCGATTATTTGCCGCAATGCAATCCTATGGCGAAATGTTTTCAAGATGGCGACCGGAGCGCTCCGCCTGAACTCAGAGCTCCGAAAAATGGTCGCTTCTCTTCGCCTTGCTTCTAGGGGGTCCGCGGTCCGCTCCTACTCCGCCTCTGGGTAAGGCGGAGCAGGCCAATCCGCTACTGCTTCTACGCTCCTAATCGGAGCGGAGCACATCCCTAGTGGTCATCCATGCATCTGGACCCAAGCAGACACACTTGGTGTGAGAATGGACCTGAGGCCAAACGTTCATGAGCTTCCAAGAGTGCTCAAGCATGGGTCATCCCTGGCTTCTGGGATCGTGCCCTTTTCCCACTCTGCATTAATGGTGGCCGCTATTAGCATGGAGGGGGAAGTACACTATTTCCGCAGCCTTGGGGAAATTGTGTGTGTCCCCACCACCACCAATGGGGGCCTTAAAGGCCCTATTAAGTTCTCCATTGGCGGTGGGGGGAGAAATGCAATGGGTCTATTCAAGGTAATATGTCTGTATCTAACACATTTTTAAAAAATGTATAGGGTAAAATCCAGCATAAGTTCTACTTAAAGTAGACCCTTCAAAATGAATGGGTCTTACATTAGGCATGGGTAACATGTCTGATTGATTTAAATGGGTCTACTCTAAATAGGATTTATGTTGGATTTTATAAATGCAAATATATTTGTACATGTTTGTGTATGGCTGAAGATCTTCTTTGGCAAAGGTGCAAGTTTCTAAGGCACAATTAAACGAAAGCATTCTAAACAGACAAAATTAGATAAGGATTTTTTTTTTTTTTTTTTTTGCTTTTAAACTTGGGAACAGATAAACTACTTTAACATCAGACATTCAATTTAATCCAAAAGGAAAACATATCTATCAACATCTTTGAGTCTGGAGCACAGTTTTACTGTTTCAACTGCAATTGTTGGGTGTCCTTTACAGTTTTGTAACAGCCTTGTTTGGTTTTCTTCAGACCATAATGCGGCTATCACTTATTCCAGAATAATTCACAAGCATACCTTGGGTGTGATTCATAACAAGATAGGATATAAATATTTATAATAAATACTAAATTACACCAAAGTGGCTTCTCCGTTTATCTTGCACATTATTTCAATTATATTCCCACCCTCAGTGGAGCGAGTTAGACTACACTTCCTTCTCTGGAATAAATCCAGAAATGTTGATTACTGATTAGTAAGCATTTGAAAGTACGCAAACAAACAAACAAACAAACCTAAAGTAGATTCTAAATCAGGGGTGGGCAATTGTGCAGGTACTTTCTAGGGGTGTGTGTGTCTATACAACGAATTAACCCTGTCATGGGTGCACAATGGGGCTGAATTGTTTATACGACGCAGCCGCCAATTCGCTGCCAAATCAGCCTTCTTCCCCTGAAACTGCATTTTCAAATTGTCAATCTACCATTTGTCGATCTAACTGATTCAGCGCAGATTCGGAGTGACCACAGGGCAAAGACGACATCAAGACAGCCCCTTGGGGTATGGCAAGCTAACCAGTGCCCGTGCTTAGCTGGGCCTTGAAGCTACACCCTCAAAGTCTCTGAAGGGGACCCCTCTGTGAGGAGTGGAAAACCCCATCACATACACCCCAAATTCAATGTTCCAACCCAATGCCTTCCTCACCCAAATGTTGTGACAGAGGAACCATGATAAAAATACAATTAGAGTCAGTAAAATGTGTAATGTGTAATAACAATTGTACTCTTGCTACAGGCGAAGTGGATACCCTGCATAGCCAAGCCAGTTGCGTGTGCAGGTAAAATTCCTTCCCAGCCCCATTAACTGGTGGCCAACAACAAACCCTAGCAAGATGAAATTCCTCTTACAGGTGATGGTGGGTGGGGAAGCCCGCAATAGCAATGGCTGGTGTCACAGCTTGGGTTCTGCTTAAATAGGTTCCGGGCAGACCAGAGAGAGAAGTATCCTGATTGGCCCTCACTTCCTTTGCCCAAGCTGGCAGTTTAGGAAATCCATGACACTATTGCTGTACTGTGTAGGTTGCTCCCTATGCACAGCAACCTTCACAAGCACACACACACACCCAATATGTCAGGAGCCATTTTCTCGTGGTCCTGCAGATGTTGCTGCACTGCAGCTTTCATCCCTCAACATTGGCTATACTGGCTAGAGCTGATAGGAGTTGCAATCCAAGAACATTTAAAGAACGTTGGAAAAGCCATGCCAGATCAGACCAAAGATGCATCTAGTCCAGCGTTCTGTTTACACAGTGGCCATGGGAAATCTACAAGCACGGCATGAGTGCAACAGCACCCTCCCACCCATATTCCCCAGAAACTATGTACATAGGCATGCTGCCTCTGATACTGGAGGTACTATATAGCCGTCAGGACTAGTAGCCACTGGCAGTCTTCTCCTCCAGGAATTTATCTAGCACCCTTTTGATTCTCTATTTTTGATATGTATTTGATATTTATAGTGAGAAAGCTTTGGACACAGTCCAGCATGGAAAACCATTATATAAATAAATTGAATGCAATCCCATACATGCCAATTCAGAAGTAAGTCCCATAGAGTTCAATGAAACTTACTCCCACATAAGTGGACATTGGATTGCAGTTTAAACCTAGTTTTCCTGGCCTAGCAGTAGCTGCTGCAACAATAATTGTAGCACAAATCCCCCGTGAGGGCATAAAACGTCAGGGAGATTACTTCAATTGATCCACAGCCACAGCCCTTATGTTCTGCAGGCCTCATTTATGATAATGGAGGGAGACAAATCATTCAAATGGGAAATGGGGGGGAAATGGCATTTGGACTTCCATTTTTCACAAGACTGTTTTTCTAATTGATGAATCGCCAACTTCCACCTGGCTTCTGTGCCTTTCAGAACGATATGGGGAGACACAAATAATCTCATCCACTATATAATAATTGTTAACTAGAGCAACTAATAGTAAAATACACCTCCTCCGCAAGCATAGAGCTGCTCTTCATTGCTCTACTACTACCAACCAATTTTTTTTCCAATTGGATAATTACAAGAACTGTGTAACTCTAAGTACTGTTTTCCTTTTGTCTCCTTATCCCTTCTTCTTTTTGTGCTATATCTTTTAGACATTACAAAAGATATAGAAAGGCTGAAGGCAGGGACTTTGTTGTTTGTTATTGGTCCTATGTCAGCTTTCTGGGAGCACTTTTGCCAGACAAATAAGGTAAAAATGCTTTAAAAGTGTATTTAATAAATTCAATAAACACAGCATATTATATTACCTCCCTCTCTGCTTTCTTTCCTATTTGCATCAACAAAGGAGTTCAGGAGAAGGTGGATAGATGAACAGACAGACTTACAGATGTTTGTGCCACTAATAGAAGATTTAAAAATACTGAGGGCAATGAGTGGGAAAATCTTCTTCTCATACTCTTTTGGTATCACCTGGGGCCTGAGACTTTTGACCTCAGGAATTCATTGGGCACAAATCCTGAAAGTAACACTCCGCAGCTACAAATTGTTCTATGTGGCATGTAGCTCTATGGGAATAGGATGAATAGGTTGGGACTGTTCTGCTCTGGAGACGTTGCCTTCGGTTATTTGTAGATGAAAAAGACTTAAAATTGGCCTAATGAAGAGAACCTTTTAGGGTGTTTACAAGCCTTTGCTTTTCTCAGGAGGAAAAATGCTCCTGCTTTGTCTGAAATTGTAACGTGCTTGTGCTCAGATTTTCAGAATTTTCCTGGCTGTTCACACACCTAGCCAAGGAGAAAGGTCCACTCACTGAGAAAAATATCCCCATGATTAAACTGAATGCCTGAACACCCAAAAGCAGAATCTGAACAAAGCTATACTCACCGTTTTTTGTAAAGCATCAGACTGAGATAATATTAGTTGGAGAGTTTAGCTGTCAGGCATTTTTTTTTAATAATTCTGTTTATTAAGAGTTTTTTTCTCTCTGTTGCATTACAGAAGCAATAAAGCAAACAAAGAAATTGTGTTTCTTCGAATGTGTCTGAGATTCACTTCACTGCCTACCCCCTACCCCCTGGGGCAGTTTACGTGAAGACTGAAAACCTCTTTTGATCTTTTATTTAATTTGTTCCTCTCTACTGCCCTTGATGAGTTTAATTCTGTTCCCACTGGCCAGTATAAATCTCCAGAAAACCTGTCAAACCCAGCTGCATCTCATGGAAGCATCTCTTCTTTCAAACAAAACCTTTTACTAAGAAGCTATGCTGCTTTTTCAGCATTACAGGGCTTAAAATGTATGTTTCTACCTATCCTTCATGTGCCATATTGGCTCAAATGCATTCACTTCTGGAAGCCTAGTAACCCACAAAGAAGCAGAACTGTGTGCTGCACTTTTGGGGCAGTAAAGAAAATCAGAGAATGTGGTCTTTGAGCATCTCTACATTAAGGGGAAATCACACTGCCTAACTGAGGCTGTTCCTTTGCACAATCGTGATGGGCTCCATTACATGGATGGACACAGGGCCGGCACTACCATAGAGGCAACTCAGGCAGCCACCTAGAGTGCCAAGGTAAGGGGGGCGCCGAACGCCGCACCCGGAAGCTGCTCTCCCACAGCAGCTCTGAGAGGGTGGCTTCCGGGCACGTCGTTCCGAAGCCGCCTGCCCGCCCCAACGTCCTGGCTTCACTTTGGCTGGGTGTCCACCAAGCCGAAGCAAAACCACGCCCACCCACCCCGCTCCAGCATCCTGGCTTCGCTTCAGCTGGGTGGGCGCCCAGCCGAAGCAAAGCCAGGATGCTGGGGTGGGTGGGTGGCTTCGGAACAATGTGCCCGGAAGTCCATTATCCCAATGGAGAAAATGGAGGGATCATCCCTGCCTGCTCCCAGGATCCCTTGTGTGTCATTTGGATGCACAGGGATGATCCTGGCATGATCCTGGGATATAGGGCTGGTGTAGACATGCCCCATGTTCCCTATGAGGAAAAAACCTGCATGCACACCACACTTTCCTTAATGCATCTCTTGCCCCGAGGTCAAAGCCTTGGCCCAAATATTGTCTTTGGAGTTAGGTAAACTATGATTCACACTCTTGCCTTTACATGAGCTCTATTTTTTTTTTTAAAAAAAAAAGCATGATGAAATTTGCCCAATGTCACAGAATATTTTCATTCATTTTGTAT
Organism: Elgaria multicarinata webbii; assembly: GCF_023053635.1. NCBI lineage: Eukaryota > Metazoa > Chordata > Lepidosauria > Squamata > Anguidae > Elgaria > Elgaria multicarinata. The sequence continues at coordinate 70,756,550 of NC_086172.1, read as the reverse complement.
ATCATTATTTCCTGAGTTGTTTGGTTGCTTATTTATTGCATGCCCATGTGTTGTTCTGAATGTTATCAAGAATGCAAGAGACTGCAGTCTATTCACAATTTGCTTTTTAAAAAAGCACAGAAATTAACATCTTATGCCTAGCTTTTCCTCCTCGTGCTCTCTGCCACAGCCCTTTTTGAAAGAATCCTATCCAAAGTATTCTAGAGTCTTATTCCTTTTGTCTTTTTTGCTGGGACTGAGAAAGAATGATCAGGACATTAAGCCTAGAATTTTATACATACTAGACCATCAATACCAGTGATATGCTTGTTCAGATCTGATAGAAGATAATAATAATAATAATAATAATAATAATAATAATAATAATAATAATATTTGTTACCCGTCTCTCCCTCTGGATCTCCCTCATGTTATTTAACATGCTCACTGCGCCATGGAACAGGTCAGTCCGTTACACTCCAAATTAATAAAATCCATAGACCAAGTTATGTGCAATGCATCTATTTCTCCTTCTTGCCATCTCTTCTCCCCATGCCCTGAATATAACCCATAGTGCTGGTGCTGATCTGCTGCTCTCTCTTTGATTTGATGGTTTTCCCACCTTAGGTGCGTTCTATCCCATTCCTGTATCAGTTTGCAACTATTTTAAAAACAAGTCTGCATGCAACTTCATTGCATATTTGAGCACATTTTTCCTAATATATTCACTTTTGTATGCAGTCTGGCTAATACAAGCATTTTTAATGTGTTGTTTGTTTGTTTGTTTGGAGAACTGTGTTGAAAAATTTGGAGAAGTGCAAATATCGAAGTAGAACTGCATCTGGTTCATATATTGATCTGGGAAGTGTAGATTTGTTAAGTTCTTATCAAAATGTAAACTGAATGAAATACTCCCCAACCATATGCTTTAATTAACTTTATATGACACCTAGAGAACTTATATATTAGCCATCTAACAAGTATAAATAGTACATCAATCAATCAGTAAAATAACTTTCCTTTTAAGGCACCCCAAAATTCATCATAACAGTGGTTTGACTCAAGGCTTAATTCCACTAGTGCTGTGCTGAATTCTGTCCCCTATTTTGGGTGAACTTTTTCTCTCCCTGCATTGTTTTTTTTTTCTTCCTCTTTCACATCGTTTCTACATACTTTTCTTTTTAAAGTATAGCCAGTTGTTTAGGAGTTTTCTTTCTATTTTTTTTTAATTATTATTTTAAAACAAAAAGAAAAACACCCCAGCACTTGGAGGAGCCTGGCAGTTCTTCCTGAATGCCTATTGGAGACCATGTGACCTCACCCTCTCCAATAGGCATTCAGGAAGATCTCCTGGGCTTCTGGAAGTGCCAGGGTGTTTTCAAAAGAATAACAAAATAGAAAGAAGACGCCTCAAAACTTCCTGCACTTAAACATGTATGTAGAAATCAAAAATCTGTAACTTTTTCCTCTTACAATACGGTAGCTTTTGTTTATTAAATTGTAAATCAGATAATGACAATGATTACACTTCCTTCAGAACCTCAAAAAGTACTCAGAGGTTTTGGTAATATGCAAAATTATTAAACAAAATACTGAACCAGTGATTAGCAGGTTAAAGGATAGTTACTGATTTTTGTTTTTCAAAACAAGCATATCTTCCTGTTGTCACATTACTGAATTTTAAGTATCAAACTGAGTTTTACCAACAGAATATTATAAGGAAATCAATAATGTAAAAAGATGAACTACTGCTATAATGGAAAGCATTCCAAGAAATGAGTAAAATGTTCCCACACTAAGCATCCTCACACAGAGGAAAAGTGTACCATTGCTTCTCCACACATGAGTTTGTCCCTCATTACTTCCTCTTTTCAAAGAGGAAGTAAACAACATGCACATGGCCCGTTCAGTGGGCTATTTTGATCCCGCTGCTTCTCCTGCACACAGGAGGAGATAGTGGCAACTTCTATCTTTAAAAATAAGTCAGACTTACTGGGGTGTTTTGTTGTCATGTGAAGAAGGCTAGAAGGGGTGGGAGGTGTGTGGGAGGCAGGCAACATCATAAGAGGGACCTGTGAAAATCTGTGCGTGCCCAGTAATGAGCATGCAATAAAATGCTCGTCTGATGGAGTTCACTGTCCTTTTTGATTCACAAATTACTTTTCCTGAGCTAACCTAGGTAGATAATTCCTGCTTCACCACTCACAGCTGGGTTTGTTTCCTCCTCCTGAATGAACTCCATCTCCTGAGTAGTCCTCTACCCCTTGATAGATCTCTGGCAATAGAGCCAACTGGCAGCCAAATGGGCACTCCTCTGGCGATTCTGAGTTTCCTGCCTATTCTGCTATCACCAGAATTCTAGAGTCGTGGGAGGCAAGGGAGGCAAGTTGGGGATTGAGGCAGGGCGCAGGATAGGGAGACCTGGCAAGGCATTCTCAGGCTGCCCTTGATCTGCTCCCTGTTCCTTCAGGTATCCTATGTGACTGATGTCCTCAATGGAATCCCAAACCCTCTTCCTCTGAAGAACTCTGTCCTGATTCTGGATTGGATGGGATCTTGAAATCAATAAGGCAGGTGGTCTCTTCGGTACCCAGGCCCTTAGCCATTTAAGGGGTTAAAGGTTAGAACCAACACTTTTAACCAGCTAATGGATCAGATTAACTAATTTAAACAACCTTTGATTATCTAAAAATCAAGAAACTGCACAATGGAATTTTTTGTAAATAAATAAATAAATAATACAGTACCTCTCATACAAGCACAGAGGAATTGGCCACTGTGTGAACAGAGTGCTGAACTAGATGGACCCTTGGTCTGATCCATCATGACACTTCTTATGTTCTTATATCTTATAAAAACTGGAGTTGTCTACAATGACACATGTGTGGAAAATCTAAAAACAGAGGAAGTAAGAGTTGGTTGGTCTATTTTTTATTTTATTTTTTTGCTGCAGATCATTGTTTATCCTATATGCACATTTATACAAAGTTAATGGATGAACAGTGCAATCTTATGGATGTAAGTCAAAGTGAATTTTCAGATACATGTGTACAGGACTACGGCATAACTACTATGAGAGTAATTGACTTAGATTTCTTTAATCAGATGACAGTCCTAATTTTATTTTAAAGATTTCCAACATATGATCAATCTTGATTAAGGAAGCATGATTAAACCACAATTTTTGGAATACCTCCATACCCATATTGATGGGGGAGAAATCCAAAATTTCCCTGAAGAAAAGAAAATGAGCAATTCATATTTAAAACTAGATTTAAAGACCTTGCCAAAAGAGTACAATAATCCAACAATAATTAGTTAAATTAGCATTACCGTTTATACATCTCCAACACTTATTAGTTTCCATTAAAGTCCTGTGCCAGAGACAGTTAGGGAGTCCAATAGTATCTGAACAGGGTTATTGTGTTTGTTTGTTGCTGTACCATAAGTAGTCTGATATGTTAAACACACAGACACACACACACACACACACACGATAATGTAGATATTACTAGCTCTTTCTTCTATTTTTCTTTTCTTTTTTCATTCTCTGTCACAACAACACAGAGGAAACAAAATACACCTAAAATATGAGAATGGATTTCTCCCAGTTATATGCATTTTTACATGCAATTTCCCCTAATTTATGCATTTTTTCATCAAAAAACTGCCATGCAAAATGCTGGTTCAAGTATTAGGTTGATTTTTAAAAAATGAGTATTTTAAAAAACTGTCCCGAGTCTGGATTGGAGGTAGTTAATATCTGCAGTTACAAAACAAATCACAGATTAAACAAGGAAAACTGTTTAACTAACGCAGCAGTCCTATGCATATCTATGTAGAAGTGAGCGCCACTGAGCTCAATGGATCTTACGCAACTTATCCCAAACTTAAGCATCCCTACAATTGCACATGGCAGCTGCTTTTCTGTAATCCAGTACCACTTGACTAGACGCTACTTGTGAAGGAATATCACAAGATGAATAGGTGATCAACGAGCAATTCCACCCAGGAAACAGTATCTGCCCTACCAACCAAGTTGGGAGCGAAATTTGATGCGATGATGACCATCACATAAAATTAACTCACCCTACATTGCCAGTGTTAGGTCAGAAATGGTATTTGATAAGTTTCATCATGGGCTCATTGATTATTTCATCAAGAAAGCTTTGCTCATACTGCAACTAGATTATGATGGATGCTCTGTTATAATACTTGTGATGGATTCCAGTGTTGGTTGGAGCAAAAAAATGACATAAATGCAATATAGATGTGAAAGAAGGCGTTTTTCATGTGCCTAAATGGCTGTGTACTTTTTGATCATGCCTTGCTCTATTTAATATTATTAATCATTTCTACAGTACTTTTCGATGTACAAAATGTTGTATAGTTTCTCATTATTAGGATTGAGGCAACATTTGAATCTGGATCTCTCACATCACATCAGAACTCAATAAACTATCTACCAAAACATATAGGACTCGTATTAGGGTAGAAAATTAAAATGGTATCTTGAATACCTTACCATGTCATGACCCCCATCCTGGGCAGCATCTCAGTTTCCTGAGTAGCTGAGAAGAGGCCAGCCAAATCAGAAGGACCACCAGCAAAGGCCATGGAAGAACTAGGCCTTGACACTAGGCCTGAACCAGAACCTGTTGGCCTCAAGGATCTCCAGAAACTGCAGTCCTTAAGCCTGAGATCCCCAAGGAACAACCCTCCTCCCCATCTGGGCTCCCATACTCCAATGGAAGTTGTGATTATAGGAATCAGAACTAGTTATTCTACTGCATATCCAATATTGTTATTCAATACAGTTGTGGCCTTTTGCTAAACTCAACAAAAGGTGCCTCACTTATTTCAAGGTCTGTGGGGCATAGGCACACCTATTCACTAGTATTTGGCCATGCAGGTGTATATTGTAGACATGCAAATGAATGCAGAGGTAGGGCTCGCCACCCTGAGTCCCCCCCCCACACACACACACTCCCCTCTGCACTTTCACTGTGGGCTTTGCTAGACCTACCTGGGAATCCAGGCCTGTAGAGGGGCCAGCCTGTGCTAGAAGTAGCATGGGCTGTCGCTCCTAGCTAGACATAACACACAATGGGGTAAAGGAGAGCCCAGTTGTGTCGGCCATTTTTTTCAGCTTAAAGGGGTCATGTGCGCAGGAGCGCACCAACAATAAGGTTGGGTGTTGTTGTTTTTTAAAAAAAGGGTTCCCTGCTCCCCCTGCCCCCGATTTCCCCCCACAATGTCCGATGCCCCCCCGCCCGCCCGCTTGCCATGTCCAATGCCCTCCTTGCCCGCCCGCCCCTGGGCTGTGAATTCCCCCTGTTGTCCCCTGGCTCTGCTCTTCCCCCCATCTCTCCCGCTAGTTCCAATTTTTACCCCCCTAGCCCCCATCTCTCCCCCCCATGATTCCCCCCCCAGCCCCGATCTCCCTCCCCCCCGCAATTTCCCCCCACGGCCCGATGGGCACAACACTCCTGTGGAGCGCTGTGCCCAGTACGCGGCTTTTCCCAGCTACTCACGAGTAAATGCGGTAGCCAGGAAAAGTGGCGGAACGGGCTAGACCTTCTGCAGCCCCGGGCTCAGGCCGGGGCTGTGGAAAAACTAGGCCAAAAGCAGTACCGGTTAGCCCGGGGCCAGGGCAGTTTGAGCCCTGCCTGAGCCCGGGATCCCCTGTGTATCATATGGATGCACAGGGACGAGGCTGGGCCTTGCAGCGCACTAACGCCTCGTCTAGCAAGGCCCTGTGTCTCTGAACAGTGCTTTTGTTTCACTAAGAGCTTTTCTACACAAGGCTGTTAATCTCCTGTATTTAGTACTTTTTTGTCACAGAATTGAGATTCAAGCACTAGTCCTGCTTTTCTGCTACATTAACTCTCAGTGGCACTGTGGTACTTGGAGCAGTGCAAATACACAAGTGATAATAGCATTTTCTTTCACTTTCTTTAAATAATATCACATTTTTCCTGCTCTAAAAAAACCCAGTGAAAGGGCTGTTTAAAAGTAGAAGAAAAACTGGAGGGTCAAGATGTTGTCTAAAAACTCATAAGCAACCATGAATGTGGAATGACAAGCACACAATAAATACCTTGTGTGGAAAGGCTCTATAAAGAGAACAAAAATCTTGCACTCCTGTGACAATTCAGATAAACCTCAATATGGAAGCTTGCCAGAAAGGAATACAAAGGAGTTCTCCAGTTAGGCACAAAGTATCCTATTCACTCACATCTCTTTTACTAAATACAGTGGACTATAAAAAGTGGCAAAACTAATGAGATGGTCAAACATAAAGTCCCTTAGCCAAGCTATTACTAAATGCTAAATGGAGTAACAAGGATTGGAACATGTATCAGAAACCACAGGGTGTGTCGGGTGTGCCTAGGCACACCCCTAATGTCTCAAGCAATAAGCGCCGAATTGAGGGGGACATTGAATAGGGATCCACAGGGGGATCCAGATGCAGCAGAAATGGCCCTCTGGCTGTTCTGATGCTGCTGCCCCCGACAACACGCCACCATTGCTCCCAGAAACTGTAGCAAAAAGGAATCACTCTTCTGGGAGTCATATTTCAAAGAGGCCAGGAGAAGGGCCCCCAAAGTCTAATATCACCTCATAAGACCCTCCTCTGGCAAGTGTCACCACAAAGCCCCACCAATGTTGGGGATTGAGGAGTGTCTCTTCATTCCACCTCCACCCCTGCAATGGCCCTCCCGTGGTCAGGCAAGCTGAACGCGGAGTAGGGTATCCGTGTCTACAGTGTTTAATAAATGAATGAATAAAATTAATGTCCTTTATGACTGAGAATTCAATAAAGTTCACCTTTAAAAATAAATAAATAAATAAAATTCCCTGGGTGCACCCTCTAATGAACTGTGCTCCGTCCGCACACCTATGTCTGAAACATACATCTCCACTTCAAGCTAATGCATAAAACAGCTGCACAATGCATGAAGTGAGAACTGGGCCTCTGTCTCTATGTTCTCCTACCAAATTTTCTACTGCTTTCTCTATGCAAGTTGAAGAAGAGATAGCAGCTAGAACTCATGGTGCTGACTGACGTAGGCCATACTCGCTTACCTGAGAACAAACAATTGAACTCAATGAGACTTACTTCTGAAGAGGCAGTCATAGAATTACCATGAATTTATTCACTTTTAGGGTTATATCACACATTCAGTATTTTCTCCTTTTTCAAGATTACATAGATGCTTGCTGTGTGTGTGTGTGTTTGTTTCAATGTAATATGTTCTGATCTCAGAGATTCCGTTCAAATAAACATATGCTTGAGCTGAGAATGGAATCTGAGTTGCAGCTTTGGCTGAGAAATATTTCACCTAATTTATCTGTACGAACAGTGTCAAAATGAAATGAAACTGTCCCACACACCTATTTTAAATCATCCTGGCTACAATAACTGAAAATTCACATGATAAAAAACAGCATCTTTATTATTGCTTTGACTTCTAAAGCCGCCAACCCAGAAAAAATAGTACTGTTATTGCAGTTATTATCATTGTTATTGCTGATTTTATTGTTGGCTTTTAATGGTTATTTTATTGTGTTTATGTTTTTATTTCTTTTAATGTTTTAACTATTTGTATGTATTTTATTGTTGTAAGCTGTTTTGTGAGAAGTGTTTTAATAATAATAATAATAATAATAATAATAATAATAATAATAATATCTAAACCTGTGTGGAAAATATTAATTGATTGGTTCTTGAGGAATTATCAGTCACAGCCAAAGCAAGTTAAGCCCATTCAAAGGAATGACAATGGAGAGAACAAATAAGGGAATGTGTTGGTTGCTGACCTAATCAAAAGTGGCTGATCCCTGGCCATGAAGTTGTCCATCTATCAGAAAGGAGTGATGAGTGAGGGAGCCCTGACTTAAGGGTTTCTGAAACCAGGCTTTTGCCAATGTCACTTACCAGTTCCTTAAATATACTGAACTGGGTCAGATGACATTTTCTCTCTGATCTTCTACCTGGGCATGATGGCAGAGCAAGGTTAATCCTTCTGATTCTGCCCATGAGGCAGACCTAGACATCAATACTTGGGCATACCATTTAAAGAGGTCATACACTTTTAAAAAAAAATCCAGTTCACATGGGCCCAGATCATGTGGTCGGTTCTAAGACTGAATGTGCATTTCAGGACTATGGCCATTGAATTTTGCATGTGTCCATCCTATTCTACTATTACTCCTATATGTGGATGTTCAGCAGGGCAGGGCCCCCAATGAACAAGTCAGGGAAGCACAGAGCTCTACTTTTTTTTTTCTGGGTACGAACCGCAATTAACACCTCCGGTTCATTAGTGTGACAACCGCTGGTCCTTTTCATGTGCTTTTGTTGTTGCACTACTTCACCGTGGTTTATCTTTTCACTTGTGCCATCTCGCGCTTCCTTGTATTACCACTGACCCGGAAAATGTCTTTTCACTTGTTTGCTCTCCCACTATTGCACCCACCCCACCCCTTCTCCTTCCCTCTGCAGTTCATTGGTTGTTGTGGTTGTGACTATCCAGCTGTCTGCAGGAAAACCATAAACAGGACATGAGTGCAACAGCACTCTCCTTCTGTTGATCCCTAACGACTGGTATTGAGAGAAGCATGCCGCCTCTGATACTGGTGATAATATGAAGCCATCATGACCAGCAGTCATTGATAGACTCATCCTTCATAAATTTGTCTAATCTCCTTTTAAAGCCACCAGAGTTGTTGGCCATCACTACATCCTGTAGTAGCAAATTCAGTACTTTAACTATGCATTGTGTGAAGAACTACTTCCTTTTATGTCCTCAGTTTCCCACCAGTCTCATGGATGACCCCAGATTCTAGTCTTATCATGCAAGTGCTCAAATACAAGGCTGCAACAACAGGAGGTAGCAAATTCTCAATTATTTAGTTTGTTAGAGTAGTATAATATTATTATATTATTTCCATCATGGGAGGAGGGGGTCATTTGGATTTTCTGCTTCAGGGCCCAACATGTCTTTGACATACAGTTTGAGTCTGAGTTAGTTGCTACCCGCTATTTAGAACATTTTCATCTTTCAAGGGTATGTATCACTAGCAAGCAATAACTTAGTGAGGAGTGGTAATTTCCACATCGTGCCTTTTATATAATTTTAGTAATTATCACTCATTACCAATTTCCAACACAGTTTCAGAGAGTGGGGCACAATGAACATTCACAGATTTTGCAAAGCCATGATATATAACACCCCATGTTTTTCTTTCCTTGGAATATTGATTGCCTTACTGTAATGTATGTTGGAGCCATGAGAAGAAAAGAAACAGAACCAAAACTTGGATAGCCTAAAGCACTTTATTAGTAAGAGTGGGGGAAATGATGAAGAAAAGCAGAAATAATTACAGTTAGCACATATTTAATGGATGTGAGAATGATAAGTAATGCTGTGAATATTTAGACAGATTTGTTAAAGTGTCTGGCATACTTCCTCAACACTCCAGTAGGGCTTCAAAATAGAAGTTAAACTTTAGGATTCAATTAAATCCATTGCAAAGATAGATAAGGGGGGAAGAAGCCCATGAGGGAGGAATCTGAATAAGAAATTGGTGAATATTCCTATAATACTCCAATGTTTAGAATATATTTATTTAATGGGTCTTGTCTATGAGGTTCATCAGATGAGCATTTTATCACACACTCACTACTGCCCACTTATGGATGTGCACGTGTCCTTTGGATGACATCAGCCTTCCATGCGCCTCCTGCTCCTTCCACTTGTTTTTCCATTGCAAAATAGACCCCTTTTAATCTGAATTTTTTTAAAAAAAAACTTAATGTACCATGATCTCCTGCTGTATGCAGGAAATGCAGAGCGATACAAATGCCCCCTGAATGGGCCACATGGTCTTTGTTTACTTCCTCTTTCCCCTTTTGATAGAAAGAGGAAGTAATGAGGGACAAAAGTGGGGGCAGAGAAGTGATGTTAAGGAAACACAATTTTCCCCCATGTGATGATGCTTTATGTCCATTGCAAGGATTCCCAAACTCATGCAGGAAGGGGATGGTTGAATCTACCAGTTGTGCACAGGACACTGATGTTGTCATGCACTGCCAGAATTAGATGCTGGGAAATTTGGCAAAAGTTCACTACTTGCTTAGTGGGAATTACTGCTGGCTACTTTGCATTCTAGTTTCAGATAATAAGGTGTTTCAAGTATGCACCTAAAAATGTGAAGTATGAATATACTAAACAGCTTTTTGCCAATCTGTATAGCATTCATAGAGACATACTCATCAAGGAGTCTGAGGCCTTAGCTAGACCTAAGGTTTATCCCGGGGTCATCCCTGCCTGCTCCTGGGATCCCCTGTGTGTCATTTACATGAACAATCCCGGGATAAACCTTAGGTCTAGCTAAGGCCACAGTTGGCTGAACCACTCTGTTGGTGCCAACTTGATTTGCTTTCACATTTTGTGTGAAAAGATCCTTTCTGCTCAAAAGCCAGAGGGATTTCAAAGGTAAGATATAATGCCTGCTCTCATAGCAACCTACCCATATATTGAGGTCTTCTTCCAGTGTCCCCCTGCCATTTGAGGAAAGGCAGGTGGCAATGAGAGACAGAGAGAGAGAGAGAGAATCTTCTCAGTGGTGGCATTCCATTTTCCCCCGAGAAGCCTGCCTGGTACCAACATTACCCTTTAAGCATCAGGCAAATACATTTTTTTTATTTTCCCACACTTTTAAATGTATTTTAGGCTGAAATCCTATATCCACTAACCTGGGAGTAAGTCTTGTTGAACTCAGTGGGGCTTATTTCTGAATAAGCATAGCTAGGATTGCACTGTTAATATATATCATGTTTTATATTTATTTATCTGTTCTGTCTTTGTTTTATAAGTGGCCCTGGAAACTAAAGGAAACTAAAGGTCTTTAAATAACTTAAAATAAAATGCCTCTCCCTTAATACATAAAAGAAGTTGTGTACAAAAGCAGATTTTCATCCATTGAAAAACCTCTTGTTTTTTTTTTTATTACTATTATTTAAACAAGTTTATACTGCATTTCAGTTGAGAATGTCCTCCCCCTGCGTTCACACGCAGCATGCGACGTCAAGGGAGGAAGGAGGATGCTGCACCTGGGTGTGTGTGGGTTTTTTGTTTTTTTTAAAAAGACAAGAACTGGAGTGCACCTTACTTTAAATTAAGTTTAAAAATAGAGAGAAAAAAGTCCTGACCCCACTCTCCAGAGCCCGGCTCCTTCCCTCCGATGTCCCGTGCTACTCGCGGGGAAGAGAGAAGAAGCCAGGACAGCCGGCCACACCACCCACGGTCCTCGGGATCATCCTGGGACTGCGGGGAAAAAAGGGTATGGCGATATCCTGGGGAAATGGAGGGATCATCCCTCCGTGCTCCTGGGATCCCCTGTGCATCATGTGGATGCATAAGGACAATGATCCCCAGGATATCACCTGGTGTAGACATGCCCTAAGATGACATTGAGCAAAATATCTTTTGCAAATGAAATACATTAATGAAGAAGGAATACAAAACAGTAATTCTACACATCTTTCAAAATCTCCAATGAAAAGAATTATATACACATCTGTATTTCTTTGAAAATGCTGCATTTATTCCAATGTCCATTTCATGCTAAGTCAACTTTCAGCATTATAAAATAATTATAGTGGAACAAGAAATTCCTTATTGATGCTACAATCTCATTTAAGTGTTTACATGTTTCCCCAGTTAGATGGTACCTTGTATTTGATCTGGGTTTTCTTGATGTTACTGATAGTTATCCTATCTCACTAATGTGTTTACTGAAATCTCATTACTGAAAAGTACATTTGTAAGGAAGTGAAGACATAAAGCATAAGACCGTTGATTTGGGCAGACAGCAAGCTTGGCTAGCAGCTTCAGATAAGCCGTGCAAATGGAATGATCAAGAAGAAAAGGTTTTAAATGTCATGCGCCAAAATGCTTGGATGTATGATGAAGCCCTGGTTACAATAATGAACAACCCTGAGGATAGGTTTGGATTTATTTATTTTCCTAAAGTCAGGATTAAGTTTAGCATTTACCTTTCTGGCACAACCATGGCCCAATCTACACAGAGGCATCCTTCAATGCTGATGCAGTTTTAACATTCGCAACTACTTCTGTGGCAAATGTAACTATTTAATGTGGTGTAGACTTGATACAAAACTCGCTTTTGTGAGCTGAACTTGTAATCTTAAATTGCAATAATTCAGCTATGGAGGCAGCGTCTTGGGACATCAATAGATTTCCTTCCTTCCTTCCTTTATTTTAACCTCCATTAACCTTATGCACAGGTGCAATGGTGCAAAACAGTGGGGGGGGGGATGTTGTTGTTTTTTAAAAGTCATCCCAAAAGCAATCTGCTGACTTATTTAAGAGTCAGCCTCATTGAAGAGAATGTGAATTACTTCTGAGGTAGTTATTCCTTGTTGAGGCAAAGAAATAAAAAGGACAAAGGAAAGAATTGGGAAGGCTTGAAAAGACATTCCAAACTCACTCACTCTCTGTCTCTCTCTCTCTCTCTCTCTTCAAAGGCAGGGGCAGCAGGTAAGGAAAGCAGCCATTGCATTCACTCTTCAGTTCACTGGGCAGGGCAGAGCGAGGGAGCAGGAGAGACGAGAATTATGTATGCATTATTCACAGATTCGTACCTCCGCAGGTAGGCATTAGCAAACACTGTTTTAAAACAAATCAAAACAAAAATACTGAGGGTGAAGCTGACAGGAATGTGTTAACCCTTCTCCTCCATGAGAGGGGTTAACCCTTTTCGGGCCAGGGGTGTGTGTTCCATCCTTCAATGATGCAACTTAATGTTTCTCCAAACCCACTCCTCCTCTCCCGCCTCACCCAGTAGTACTGCAAGTTTAGGACACAATGAGACACCAAATGCAGAGAAGTCACACTAATGGGGAAATCTGTCACAAAAGATCTTTGCAAAAATGTGATTTTTATAGCAAGAAAACCCAGACTGGGGGAATGCTATGCGTCGAACCTCTGTTGAGGTGCATTAGCACTGTAGTAAATCCCCATACATTGCCAATGTAGATTGAGCGCATAAAAAAAGATCCCTGTGTTTTTTAGATGTTATTTTATCTTGTATCTAACTAGTGATGGCATCAACAATAGATCAAACCTGACTTGCAGGGGAAATTAATATAGCTCTCAACATGCACACATATTTCAAAGCAAATCCATTGCCCCTGAAAATGGTCTTCTGGTGGTAATTTAAAATGAGGCAGGATCTACACTACTGCTTTAAAATGGTTTGAAACAGTAGTAACAACTGTTGGGGCCCAGGACACACTCCACATACAGTTTTCCAAGTGTCATATCCTGCTTGGTGTAGATCTGGCCTGAGAGTGTTAGGGAAGGAAGTGAGGCAAGTGGATACCAGGAAAAATACATTTTCTGCTGTGGTACCTGGCTGAATAATGAGCTCCCTAGAGGGGTTCACCTGGCACCTACGTTGTAGTCCTTTTGGCACCAGGTACAGTCGTGTGAAATAGAAAGTACACCCTCTTGGAATTGTATGATTTTACATATCAGGACATAATAACAATCATCTATTCCTTAGCAGGTCTAAAAATTAGGTAAATACAACCTCAGATGAACAACAACACATGACATATTACACCGTGTCATGATTTATTTAACAGAAATAAAGCCAAAATGGAGAAGCCATGTGTGAAAAAGTAAGTACACCTTATGATTCAATAGCTTGTAGAACCACCTTTAGCAGCAATAACTTGAAGTAATCGTTTTCTGTATGACTTTATCAGTCTCTCACATCGTTGAGGAGGAATTTTGGCCCACTCTTCTTTACAACGTTGCTTCAGTTCATTGAGGTTTGAGGGCATTTGTTTATGCACAGCTCTCTTAAGGTCCCGCCACAGCATTTCAATCGGGTTGAGGTCTGGACTTTGACTGGGCCATTGCAACACCTTGATTCTTTTCTTTTTCAGCCATTCTGTTGTAGATTTGCTGGTGTGCTTGGGATCATTGTCCTGTTGCATGACCCAATTTCAGCCAAGCTTTAGCTGTCGGACAGATGGCCTCACATTTGACTCTAGAATACTTTGGTATACAGAGGATTTCATGGTCGACTCAATGACTGCAAGGTTCCCAGGTCCGGTGGCTGCAAAACAAGCCCAAATCATCATCCCTCCACCATCATGCTTGACAGTTGGTATGAGGTGTTTGTGCTGATATGCTGTGTTTGGTTTTCGCCAAACATGGCGCTGTGCATTATGGCCAAACATCTCCACTTTGGTCTCGTCTGTCCAAAGAACATTGTTCCAGAAGTCTTGTGGTTTGTTCAGATGTAACTTTGCAAACCTAAGCTGCGCTGCCACGTTCTTTTTAGAGAGAAGAGGCTTTCTTCTTGCAACCCTTCCAAACAAACCATACTTGTTCAGTCTTTTTCTAATTGTACTGTCATGAACTTTAACATTTAACATGCTCCACTGAGGCCTGTAGAGTCTGAGATGTAACTCTTGGGTTTTTTGCAATTTCTCTGAGCATTGCACGGTCTGACCTTGGGGTGATTTTGCTGGGATGTCCTCTCCTGGGAAGATTGGCAACAGTCTTGAATGTTTTCCACTTTTGAATCATCTTTCTCACTGTAGAATGATGGACTTTAAATTGTTTGGAAATGGCCTTATAACCCTTCCCAGATTGATGGGCAGCAGCAATTGCTTCTCTAAGATAATTGCTGATGTCTTTCCTCCTTTGCATTGTGTTAACACACACCTGAATGCTCCAGACCAGCAAACTGAAAAAACTTTGGCTTCTCCATTTTGGCTTTATTTCTGTTAAATAAATTATGACACGGTGTAATATGTCATGTGTTGTTGTTCTTCTGAGGTTGTATTTACCTAATTTTTAGGTGGCCATCACTGCATCTTGTGGTAGTGAATTCCATAATTTGTGTGCTGTGTGAAAAAGTACTTATTTTTATCTTTCCTGACTCTCTCACCAATCCATTTCTTGGGATGACCCTGGGTTCCAGCATTTTGAAAGAGGGAGAATAATGTCTCCCCATGTAACCTTTATCATGCCTTCTCTTAGAGCTTTATCACACCAGCATTATACTGTGCAATCACTGTGAATTACATGCAAAGGACTCAGTAGTTTTCCACCTTATAATCTGCTTCGATTGTGAAGTACTCCCATGCATCCTGCCTTAATTGTGCAATAAAGCAGAAAGATTCACCGTATTTAGCCCTTACATTTTGAGCGTATTTTCCGAGCCACCGCTGGGGCACAGGAGCAGGATTTTAAAGAAATGCTTACATCTGTGTAAGCTTTAAAGATAAAGACACCAAAATTGGTACAGTAATAGGTGTTAGGGAGAGCTTTAAGCATACCAAATTTGAATTGAATTGGGTCATCCGTTGATTTTTTATGATTTTTTACATCTCCCCCCTTAAACTCACTTCCTGGTATGCAAAAGATCGCTGTTGCCCGGTAGCAAAAACAACAACAACTGCGAAAGCTTAGTGCTATGGGGATAATCCAAGGGAAGCAAGTATGTGGGATGAAACTTTTAGCCTCACTTTTTCCAAGCTAAACAATCCCAGCTGTTGTAACCTTCCCTTGTAGAGAAGATGCTCTTGTCCCTTAATCATTTTAGTTGCCCTTTTCTGCCACCTGAAATAGAAGGGATGCAGAATTAAATGATGGTCAGCATTTTTTACATTCATCCCTTCACCCAGTAGAAGGATTTTGAAAAACAACAACAACAACAACAACAACAACAACATGATTTTGAGGTTCTGACTGAAACCAGGTTTTCAAATAGATAATTTGGCAATGTTGGCTTACTTCTATTTTAATATTCCAATAAATGAGTCTAAGTCCTGAGCAATAGGATCACACTGTAGGGAGAGTTTGATGGAAGCTATACATGAACACCAAGGAGACCCCTCTGGAACCACAGAACGTTTATTATTATAGGTGCCTTGAGGAGATCAGCTGTTTCATTCATAGGATTTACCTATGGTGAATCCATACATATGGAATTCAATCAACTGTCATGCCCTGCATAGAGATGGAGTCAGGAGATGAGGAGGAGGTGGCAGAGGCTGGACCTAGTACCGAGAAGCCCAGCTCAGGTAGTGAGGAGGCTGGACTGGCAGAGACTGTGGCAGAGCCTCAGGGAGACGAGCCAAGGCCAGCTGGGACCTCTGCTAGCTCTGAGGGCCTGATGCCAGCAAAGACTACGGAGGAGCCGCAGAGGTCTGAGGAGGAGGCGGAGAAGCCTGGTTTCAGCCAGTTGCGGGCGGAGAAGGCAACCAGACGCCGGTCTCGCCGCCTCCACCAGAAACACCAGGCAATTAGGGATCAGCTGAGAGGCCATGACTCAGCACTCTGACTAAGGATAAAAGCGCAGCTGTGAGCCCTGCAAAGTTGTCAGAGATTATCTGAGCATTCTGGCGGAAGCCTTTGCTCTTGGATCTTGTGACCTCGTGCCTTGTTCCTGAACGCCTGGATTCTGATTTCTGTCTTGATTCCTGGACCCCGTCTGCCTACTCTGGATTCCTGCTTTGACCTTGGACCGGTTTGTGACTATGTCTTGCCTGTTGTTGCCCCTGACTCTGGACTGTGTTACTGGTTTGTCGCTGACTGTTGGCTGTGTTTGAACTTGGACTGCATTATTGAATCTCCTCTTTGCCACGCTCCCTTGACTTTGGACTGGACATTGACTACTCTACAAGCCTGCTCCTTGAACTGTTCCTGTTCCTTGACTTTTGCTGTCAAACCCCCGTTTTCCCCTCCTTTCCCTGCACTGTTTAGCTTCTGTAAATAAACACCTTTGTTACCTAGCTACCGGCTGGTCTTATCTTTCTTTGTCAAGCCATTTGGCGGCTTTCCCGGACATCAACAAAAAATAAACCCAATTTGTCTTTAATAAAGGTGATGGGAATATTCTCAGGAAAGTTAGGAGTACTGAACCCATATAATCCAGTATTGCCAACACTGACTGGAAGTGGCTCCCTAGGGTTTCTGGCAGGGTGTTGTTGTTTTTCCAGCCCTTCTTGAAGATGCCAGGACTTGAACCTAGAACCTTCTGCACTGCATGCCAAACAGGTGCTCTACCACTGAGCTACAGCCCTGTGCTTTAACCTAGGGTGACCATATGGAAAGGAGGACTGGGCTCCTGTATCTTTAACAGTTGGATAGAAAAGGGAATTTTAGCAGGTGTCATTTGTATATATTTATTTATTTATATTTATTACATTTATATACCGCCCCATAGCCGAAGCTCTCTGGGCGGTTTACAAAAGTTAAAACAGTAACCTGGTATATGGAGAACCTGGTGAAATTCCCTCTTCATCACAACAGTTAAAGCTGCAGGAGCTATACTAGAGTGACCAGATTTAAAGGAGGGTAGGGCACCTGCAGCTTTAACTGGTGTGATGGAGAGGAAATTTCACCAGGTTCTTCATATATACAAATGACACCTGCTGAAATTCCCTTTTCAATACACTGTTAAAGATACAAGAGCCCTGTCTTCCTTTTCATATGGTCACCCTATTGAACCTGCTTCTCTAATTTGCTAAAAGTAACTCCTTTTTTCCAAAAAGAAGAAATGGAAAAGGACTGGGTGAAGGGGAAGACTGGAAAAGTTGTGTTGTCTCTTAGTTTTGGCCTCTGCGAATCGCCTTTCCCCTGATGAAACTTTCCTCTTCCCTGATCCAAGGCAAGACAGATGGGGGCTCCATTTGGTGACCGGGTATGGCAAAGTACACGGGAAGTAGCCTGAGGGTAGCCAAGCTGTTACTCTTTCCCTTTTGACTGCAATGCAACAATGAGTGGAATATCCACGTGCCTTAATGATCCGAGCAGCTATTCAGTCCACTGCAGACCACTTTAGTTTAAACATAAAGTTACATTTTATCCTTTCCTTTTCAAACAAACAAACATTTCCTTATAAGCACCTCCCTAAAAATGAAATGGAAGTCTTCTTTTTCATCAGCTCAAAATAACCGTATAGCTCAGTGGTAGGTGAATGTTAACGCTTTGTGTAGTGACTTCTATTCAGACCTGACCCAGTAGCGTAACTGTTTTTGAGCATCAATGACGGAAATGGTTCTTATTAATCCTGTGGTGACTGTCACAGAGCAGCTTTCCACAAAATATCAAACTCTTGACTTGAAAGAAAAGTTAAACTGGAAATGTAGCCTTTCGCAATTCTTTCCCTTGTTGTTGCTTAAAAAAAGCACCCAAAAACCCCAAGGATAGGCTAATAGGTTCAAGAGAAATAAGAAATGAGTTGAACCTTTCACCAAGGCATGAAACTGTTTTGACATGCAAAATAAAATATGAATAATTGGTTTTAATTGCTTTTGGGGGCTTTTTCATTAACATTAGTCTCCCTTTCTTCATGAAACAGCTTTAGACAGCCTCCCCCACATCTGTCTTCTTTTTGTAGACCCTGTAGAGCCACAAGTTTGGATTTCTCTGATATTAAAGTTGCAGTCCTCTACATGTTAGGCACAAAAAAAGTCCTACAACTTCCTGACTGGGTGGGGCATGCTGGGAATTATAAGTGTTTATGCTGCAAAAATATGCATACGATTGCACCCTAAGGGCTCCATCACCCCAGCGTTTTATCGCACTCTTGTCATGCCTGGTTTGCAGTTGATGTCATGCCTGTCCTGCAGACACTCCACCTCTTCCCCCACCTCTTCCCCTCCCTTTTCCATGTTTTTTTAGAGCAGGGAAAGTCCAGATTATTTCCCCCAAATAGAATTAAAGTGTCCTTCAGCCTCCATGTAGCGCGGTCCTCTCGCTATTCCCTTTGTTGCCCGTGGGGGCAGTGCTTTGAAGGCCGAGCTTGCTGACAAAAGGGGAGGGCAGAGCAGTTCTCCTCCAGCACCATGTTGAAGCAATGGACTTGTGCTGAGTTGGTTGTATGGACTTTTTACTGCTCCAACTGCACTCTCTTTACCCATTGAAACATAGCCCAGCTGATGAAATGTTAAATTGGTTAATCACTAGACAACAAAGCCAGAGTGAGGGGGGAAAAGGAGCCCATGCCCATCACAATGTTACAACCAATGAACTGGAGGTGGAAGGAGAAGGGGCGGGGCAGGGGGCAGTGCAGTGGAAGAGCAAACAAGTGAAAGGGAGGTTTCATTGGTATAGCACAATACCACAAACCCATGTGAATGGGGCCATTAGCTTGACACGCTAATGAAACTGAACTAGAAATTGCAGAGACAAACCAGGGGGAAAAGTGGGTGTGATGGAGCCCTATGAGAGAGAGGAAGTGGAAAGAGCTACAGATGTTCATACACTGATTATGTATTACTGAGACAAGGTGGAAACTTAACTTTCTTCCTGTTGTGTAAGTACAACTAAAGTTGACTCAGTGGAACTGCTTAATAATATTCCAGTGGAAGTAAGAGAGAAGTCTTCTGGTCCCTTTACTATAGAGATATTTCCTCAGGTTCCAAGAACACTGTTTCAACAGGGGCAATGAGGCTGTATGGGGTGGAGGGGTGGGGGGAGAGATTCACAGCAAGGTCCAAAGACCTGCTCTATCTTTATTTTAAGAATATATAAACCTCTTTTTAAATCAGCAAACCAATATCCAATAATTAAATCTTGAATTACCTAAAACAGGCAAGCTCAATAAAACAACAGCAAAACAGCAACAACCCAACAACAAAAGCCCAGTAGAAATAAAAAGAAACCAAACAAATAATAGCACTTTTTTTAAAAAAAACCACACACACACAAATAAGCAGGCAGCCATCTCCCAAGAAGATCTGAGTTGTTACCAGATTTCCCTAGCTGGAGCATTTCAAACGACAGGTCCTATAATTGAAAATTTGGGAGAAACTGGAATTGGATCCCAGATGGTGAGGGGAGAATATGGGAGGAGGCAGTCCCACATCCGAAGGCATTAAAAAGTAAGAACCAGCATTTTAAATGGAGCCAAGAAATGAATAAGTAACCAATGTAACTCAAATTATACTGGAGTAATATTTTTATCCAGACTGTCCTAGACAAGGTCTTTTCAAGGGCAGCCCTATTCAGGCATTAATATAGTCCATTCTGGAGGTTTACTAGAGCATGAATAACCATGAGCAGATCCATCTACTTCAGGAATAAGCCCAATTGGCACATTATCAGAAGCTCTTTGCTTGGGGAGATTCCCCCCCTTGAAAATAAACATTTCTGAGGTTACTTTTTTATGCCTCATAATTATCAGAGGTCTTAGGGAATTATCACGATCTCCAAAACTGTGTGTATGGAAAGGGAAGAAGTGTCAAGGGATGAGCAGCCCTCCTCAAGTCTGTATCTTCTTATTTATTAAATAGTAGGCATGTGCTCCGCTCCGATTAGAAGCGCAGAAGCAGGAGCGAATTGGCCTGCTCCGCCTTGCCCTGAGGCAGAGTAGAAGCGGACCGCAGACCCCTAGAAGCAAGGCGAAGAGAAGCACCCATTTTCGGAGCGCTCCGGTTTCCGCGGTCCGGTCCGATCGCCATCTTGAAACATTTCGCCCATAGGATTGCATTGCAGAAAAGAAAGGGGATAACTGTGTTGTTTTTGAAGCTATCGTTCTGAAAATTCTTGTGCTCAGAGAGTCGTGGATGGGGGTCATTTTGAGACTACTCTCAGCTCTCTGCGTGGTGCGGGTCGCACGCTAGAATTTTTTTAAAAACCGGCGGGAAATACCTTTTTCGAAGGGCTGAGGAGCAGAGTCAACTCCCGGTCATGATCAAATGATCCCAAAGTTGGAGGAGGGGATAGGCAAAACGGGTAACTTGGGATTCTGGGAAACTTCTCTTTCTTAGTCTGAACGGAATTTTCCCAGTGTTTTTTAAAACAGTAGCCCCACCAAATGCACAAACACAACCTGAAATCATATACTAAGCCAATAATAAGAGAGCACTGCTACCCACCCTAACTTTGGGGAACAACTGAAAAGATGTGGTGCAAGGGGATGAGCTCCCCTAGGGCATGCCATGTGGACGTGCCCCCACTCTCTCCTGTACTTGGGGGGCTATCACAGCCCTCCAAAGAGAGTAACCCGGTGGAGCAATGCCTATCATGAGTTGAAGTGAGCGTTTACTTCTTAGTGGTGGAGCAATGTCTTTCATGAGTTGAACTGACAGCGTTGCTTCTTAAAAGACTGGTCACTAGGACCAGTCAAATTGGCAGCTGCTTCCCCCTCCCCCAGGCATGTCCCCCTATTACTGGTAAAAGACAGATACAGCCTTTTTAAAAAAGTTCTTCTTGTTGTTTATTCAGCAACACTGCTGCTTTTAATTCCACCCCTCCGTTGTTTGTTTGTTTATTTATTTATTTATTTATTCCATTTTATATGCATTACTGGCTTATCCTTGGCTCACTTCCTTATGCCCCCAGAAATGTCTGCTGCCTGCCTGCCTTCCCTCCCTCCTCCCCTACCCGCCTCGCAGGGATGTTGTGTGTGTCTGGCTTTGACTCAGGGGAGAAGTCCTTCCTGCGCTCAAGTTTGACTTTTGGAAGTTCCAAATCCATTTTTCAAGTGTGGAAGAAGATTTCATAGGTTTATTTCTACTCCCCAATTCATGGCATGTTGGGATTTCCTTTGAAATGGCCCCATTGAGATGTCTGCAGGTTTAAGCCCCGCCAAAAATAAGGGGATGATGGGACTGCCTTGAGTCTTGGCGTGCGTGTATCCCTGGATAAGCTTTCATGGTGGCGAGTTTGAGATTTTTAACGTGCAAATTGACGGAGCTATGGAAAGGGGTGTGAATGGGGTGTTGGATTTTCATAAATTCCCCCAAAATCAGGGGATGATGGGACTGCCTTGAGTCTTGGCGTGCGTATGTATCCCTGGACAAGCTATCATGGTGGTGAGTTTGAGATTTTTAACGTGCAAATTGATGGAGCTATGGAAAGGGGTGTGAATGGGGTTTTGGATTTTCATAAATTCCCCAAAAATCAGGGGATGATGGGACTGCCTTGAGTCTTGGCATGCATGTGTATCCCTGGACATGCTATCATGGTGGCGAGTTTGAGATTTTTAACGTGCAAATTGACGGAGCTATGGAAAGGGGTGTGAATGGGGTGCCCGATTTTCATAAATTCCCCAAAAATCAGGGGATGATGGGACTGCCTTGAGTCTTGGCGTGCGTATGTATCCCTGGATGAGCTTTCATTGTGGTGAATTTGAGGTTTTTAACGTGCAAATTGACGGAGCTATGGAAAGGGGTGTGAATGGGGTGTTGGATTTTCATAAATTCCCCAAAAATCAGGGGATGATGAGACTGCCTTGAGTCTGGGCGTGCTTGTGTGTCCCTGGATAAGGTCTCATGGTGGTGAGTTTGAGATTTTTAGCGTGCAAATTGACGGAGCTATGGAAAGGGGTGTGAATGGGGTGCCTGATTTTCATAAATTCCCCAAAAATCAGGGGATGATGGGACTGCCTTGAGTGTTGGCGTGCATATGTATCCCTGGATAAGCTTTCATGGTGGTGAGTTTGAGGTTTTTAATGTGCAAATTGACTGAGCTATGGAAAGGGGTGTGAATGGGTGCCCGATTTTCATAAATTCCCCAAAAATCAGGGGATGATGGGATTGCCTTGAGTCTTGGCGTGCTTGTGTATACCCCCATGAGGTGTCATGGTGCCAAACCTGAGGTTTCTAACTTTCACAGAAAAAAAGTTGTATACTTTTTTAGCTTAATGCAAGCCTATGGGAGGGGGGAAATGGAGCTCCGATCCGGATCCGGAGCTCCGAGTGGAGCGGAGCGGACATGGGCGGAGCGGGGGCGGAGCGGGCCGATCCGCAAATCACAGATCTGGAAGAGAAGCGGAGCGGGGGGTCCGTGCACACCCCTATTAAATAGGGGTAATATATTTATTTATTTATTTTATTTATTTAAGGATTTTTATGCCGCCATTCAGCCAAAAAAGGCTCTCATGGCGGCTTACAAAAGTATTTCTTGACAGTCCCTGCCCACAGGCTTACAATCTAAAAGACATGACACAAAAGGAAAGGGGATTGGGAGGGAGGAGGAGGAGGGGGGAAAGAAAAGCAAATTCAGGCACTACAATCTTAGTTGGAAAGTTCAGCAGTTAATATACACATTGTGAGGCCAGTTCTGGGGAAAATCCTGTGAAACAGTGTGAAGCATTTAGTTAAATATTTAGATATGTGCATTATTATGAAAATAATAATACCCAAAGCATAGGGTGTCCGCTTATGCATGGCAAAAAAAGAAAAAGAAATGCAGCGCCAAAAAGGACCAAAGAGGACACTGATGTGCATAAACTGTGCACATTGTAATTCGTATGATAAACATTTAGAAATAATTTCTATAATGCAACACATCTCTCACCAGAGTATGGCGCATAGATTACTAGGGTGATCTATGCACCTGTTCAGTGTTCTGTCAAGGGCAAACTCTTAATGGGGAGCTTCAAAGTCCCTTTTGCTCTCCCTTCTTAATATGGTTCTTTTTTTCTAAATTGAACTTGGACAGTGGACAGCCCTTCAAATAACGTTCTTTCTTCTGCAAAGCGGTACCCATGGCCACCCTACTCATAGAAAGCCTACATTTATTTCATAACCCTTACCATATTTTTTAAACTATGTCCTGGCCTAAAATATTCTCTGTATCCTCCCACTCCTTTCTCTGTTTATTTATTTATTCATTCATTACATTTATATCCCACCTTTCTTCCTTCTTAAGGAACCCAAGGCAGCATACATAATCCCCTCCTCTCCAATTTATCCTCACAACAACAACCCTGTGAGGTAGGTTGGGCTGAGAGTCTGTGACTGGCCCAAAGTCACCCATTGGCCTTCCGTGTTTATGTGGGGACTAGAACCCAGATCTCCTAGCCCACCACTCTAACCATTACACTACACTGGCTCTCAAGCCTTATCATTGTGTATACTTCCATGTATTTACTTAGTGCACAGGGAAAGCTCTGTGGATCTGGTTGAGTCCCAGTTTTCATTATGAATACCAAGCCATGCCTGGTTAGCCGTGAAGGTCACTACATTGCAAATAGATTCAACACCTGTTTCATGCTTTGTATCCCCGAAAACAGCAAAATGTCACAGAGACAATTGCTAATAGAATGAACCATGCCCGTTCGGTTTGCCTTTTAGCTCAGACGATTTTGAACTCAAAGACAAATCAAATCTCTGATGAAATTCCTTGTAAAGGACCTCAGGAAATCACAGTGGAAAGGATATCAGAGCAGCTTTTGGCAGACTGGGGTGTTTTTTTTTTTCTTCTCCCTCTGAAACATGTGACACTTGCTTCTCAAGAGCAATGCTGCTCCTTTCTTCCATGGAATTCTTAAGGGCTCACATAAAGCAACTCCTATAGACATTTATACAAGTTGTGAAGAACCTGAGGTTGTATTTGCAATGAATGGGTTCAGAATGGGATAAAATACATGCTACAACATCACCTTGACTAAACTGCTATTTTAATTTTACAAAGCCTCCTTTTTCCAAGGTAGATTTTGTTCTTTCAGTACATTAATGCCATTACAGCTTCTCTTTCTGCCACCTTTTAGATTATCTATTGCCACCTATAGAACTGACTATTCTGTTGCCACTTAAACTTATCTGACAAAAAAAGAACTGGCAAAAAATGAATGGAGGGGGTGCATATTTTTCTCATACCAGCTGGTTGAGAGATGGATAACAATTACGGATGTGTAAGCCCCGTCCCTATAATTTCCACAGATATTTCTGGCTCAGGAAATGTGACAGCACATGTTTGGGATGGTTATCATAATAGCACAAACACAGTTTTTATTAGGGTAGTATTTTCTGAAATGTAATTTTGCGTGTTCATTTGAAACTAGCATTATTATGTTTTGTTTCCCTATTTAAAAGATCAGCAAGCTGGTTTAAATGTACTTCAGCAGTGCAATCCTATGTATGCTTACTCAGAGGTAAGTCTCACTGGGTTGTGTTCAGTTGTGTCCCTCTTTGAACCAAGGAAGGCTCCCATGAGCAGAAAAGTGTAGAGTTATTTTGACAAATTCTCCCTTTCTTCTGCAGCCCTCCATGTTACATCCATAATGTTCCAAAGGGTCTCCAACTCCCTGTACCAGATTTGGGGGTGGGGGTGGGGTGAGTGCACAGAAGGCTGCACAGGAAAGAAGGAATCAGCACTTCTTACTCATGGGAAGCTCTTCTGGATCAAAGAGCAGAAGCAACCCAGCAGGAGTGGAATTTTCTCCCCCACTCCTTGGCTCAAGTCCTACTTCTGCCTCTGATTCCCTGGTCTCTGCAAGAAGTCTGGGGCCAATCCTGACAGGGACCAGAGTGAGGATGACTGTATTACTTGCCATCTATTTTATGAGATGCTTGAACAGCTAGCATCTTGAATTTGAAAGGAACCTCCAGCAGTGTGGCTGCTATTTGCAGGGGCTAATAAAACTACTAGCAATGTCGCTATGTGATGCTGTAATGACTTTTGCAGGTGAAGAGGAGGGGGAAAGTAAAGAGATGAGACCAGTATATGTGGTTTCAAATTAGGGCCACATTTATTAATAACTGCAAAGGAAGCACCGGGTGGGCCCTAACTGCAACAGCAACTAGCAGGCGTTTTAACGGACGAAACATTCTATCCCTGATGGGTGGCATCAGCTTGATCGCTCCCCTCCCCTCCTTTTGGGGAGGGGAGGCCTTACCGGGTTGTTCCCCCCACCAAGCCGCAAGGCACTGGGTGGAGCGAGCTGAGTTGGCTTCACAGGTAACCCTTATCCCCCCACTGGGGCCGCAAAAACCCTCAGCAGAAGGCCTCAGGCATCACCTGTCACCACTTAACGGTGCCACAGAATGATCACTGTCCCTGTCCTCTAAAAGTGCCCACTCCTAACAGCCTAGGCCAAGTTTGACCAATTACTAGTACCCACAATAATCCCTAAGACACTCTCTCCAGACTTACAGTGTGAAGTAGGTGAAAAACATATAGCCCCAGCCAATCAGGCTACATGAAAAAAATTCCTACTCTGCCCCCAAAAGGATGACTAGAAGAGCCCACACTATATACTGGGAAAGAGGGAGGGAGCCACGAACGGAAAAGAGGCTGAGTGGTTGGGCATGGCCACCTAATATCGGTGCTGCCGCCCTTTTCACAGCCGATGGCACCACCTGGCATCCACCAATAGTGAGGAGGCATGTCTCTTACCCCCCGCCCAAGCAACAGCCTCCCCGTGGCCACGTGGACAGGATGCGGGGGAAGGGAATTACTGTACATTGCATGTAGGAAGCTTCCCAGGGGCTTTTGTGGCCCCATTCCTACAGTGGGCCTGTTCAGAAGACACCTTAAAGTAAACCCTGCTGGTTAAGGCTTTTGATTAAGCAGCAGGGTTTAAGGTGTTGTGTGAAATGCGTCTTGCTAAACCCTCCTCACTCACTAACCACAGTTGGACCGTCTGCAGCAGGGTTAGCAGCTCTAACCGTGGCTTAAAGTATTGTGTGCAACAGCACGGCTTGTGGTTAGTGCTAATCCCAGAGAACCAGTTTCACTAACCACAGAGCCTGAAGCATCGTCCCAGTGTGAACAGGCCCAGTGCGTTGCACTGCTGGGTGGAACAAAGGAAGCTGCCTTCTACTGAATCAGGTCACTGGTCCATCTAGCCCAGTATTGTTAACACTGACTGGCAGAAACTCTCCAGAGTTTCAGGCAGGGTTTTTCTTTTTTTCCTGCCGAACCTAGAGATGCCAGGGATTGGACGTGGAATCTTCTGCTCTGCCCTAAAGAAGAGGGCAGGGTGCTCTGTGGCTGAGCTGTAAAAAGATATAGATATGGATATAAAATTGTGTGCATGAGAGAGAGAGGGGATTGGCAGGTGATAATTCTATGAGGACTGTGGGTGACTTACTACAAAAAACAATTGTATTCTATTTCATTATATATTGAATGCATATATGTATATTGTTCCCACAATCTATGTCTAGAAAATTGGTGAGTCAAGCAACCTAAATAACCATTAATGATATCTTCTCTCATTAAGGAACCTCACATCTGGGCATACTTGTGTTTTCTAAGGGCAGCAGAAAAGAAAATTGATCATCTTTTACTCAAGTGAAGTTCAATGGCCATAAAATTAGGGCTGCAAACTCCCTGCACTACTGAAGTATAATTGTGTTTGGAGAGTTTTCAAAAAGACTTTTTGGATACATATGAGACAATGATTAGCTTCAAATGACTGTACTGTGTACATGGGGGGGGAATAAAAGATGCTTGACTGGATACTGAACTATTGTATATTAGTTATATAACAGAATAATAGTGTATAACCACTGAAGGTCAACTGCATGTTCTTTTCTGTTTTGATAACAGCAAAGCAGATTGCATAGCTGTGAGTGCGGATTTCTGCTTGCATATTTTATGTCTGAATGGGAGATTCATTAAGGGGTCACATCTGTGTGAAACATGTCCCCTATTTCTGTGGAGTTTTATGCTTAACATCATCTCATCTCAGATACTGGTGAAAACCTTGGGGAATGTCATGGGCATCCTTGCTTTTAGGAACTGCAAACAAAATTGGGATGCAAAATTCTGAGGGTGTGTTATGGCTCCAGAAATATCAAGGTCAATCTCTTGGAGGGCCTTGCTAGACGAGGCCTTAGCGCGCTTTGAGGCCCGGTTTCCCTGCTGTGCGTCCACATGACGCACAGGGGAATCTGGGCCCAGGCCACGCTGAAGCCTCCCCTAACGCGCCATAAGCGAAGTCGCTTATGGTGCGCCTTTTCCACAGCCCCGGCTTGAGGCCAGGGCTGCGGAACGTTTAGCAAGGTCCGTGACTTTTTGCGGCTACTCGCTGTGCCCATCGGGCCGGGGGGGATCCCGGGGGGGGGAGAGATAGGGGGAAGGCCGGACTGGCAGGAGAGGGGGGGGAAGCCGGACATCGGGGATGGGATGGGGCCGAGGGACAGACAACCGGGGATGGGATGGGGGGAAGGACAGACAACTGGGGATGGGATGGGGGGAGGGACAGACAACCGGGGATGGGATGGGGGAGGGACAGACAACCGGGGATGGGATGGGGCCGAGGGACAGACAACCGGGGATGGGGGGAGGGACAGACAACCAGGGATGGGATGGGAGGAAGGATAGACAACAGGGGATGGGATGGGGGGAGGGATGGACAACCGGGGATGGGATGGGGCCGAAAGACAGACAACCAGGGATGGGATGGGGCCGAAAGACAGACAACCAGGGATGGGGCCGAGGGACAGACAACCAGGGATGGGGGGAGGGACAGACAACCGGGGATTGGATGGGGGGGAGGGAGGGACAGACAACTGGGGATGGGATGGGGGAGGGACGGACAACCGGGGATGGGATGGGGGCGAGGGACGGATAATTTTAGAAAAAAAACCCACTTACCTTCTCCGGAGTCTTCGAGGCACACGTGGCCCCTTTAACAACAACAACAAAAATGGCTGACGCTGCAGGGCTTCCGTAGTCCCTGTGCATCAGCCGTCTAGGAGGCGGGGCGGCGCGCGCTAAAGTTAGTGCGCCATCGCCCCGCCTCCCTGCCGGCTTATCCGGCTGGGTCTAGCAAGGCCCAGAGTTTCTTGCATTTGCTTCAAATAGAGCATCATGCCACTACACCAAGCTACACGTAAATTTGAACTTGCATATCAATTAATAAATTTTTATTTACAGTCAACAGACCATTAGTACATTGTATTAACTACACACATATGAATAAAAGTACATGCAAGTAAAAGTGGAAGGTTGCAGAATTGGTGAGAATACTAATCAGTAAATTTAAGGTTATCAAAGAATCATGAATGGTCTAGTAAGTATAATCAGATTCAAAAATTTAACCCCTAGCTCAGTAATTGACTTATTGGTGCCCTAGAATAGAACATGCAAGATGGACTCCACCTCACATCATCTACTCATTGGGATTTTATTTAATCTGCCCTCTAAAAGTTTAGAGGGAGAACATTAAACCTTGTAAAGGACAATTCCTTCCTATATTTAGAGATAGTTAATCACCCTAGGTAGGGCATTTCATCTTTACAAGAAAGGCCTGGAAGATCCAATGACTGAGGGGAACATTATTATTATTATTATTATTATTATTATTTATTTATTTATTTATTTATATAGCACCATCAATGTACATGGTGCTGTACAGAGTAAAACAGTAAATAGCAAGGCCCTGCCGCATAGGCTTACAATCTAATAATGGTCCCCATGCAGCTCCTTGGAGCTCCTGGTAGTCTATGTCCAGTAATCTCTGTTTAATATGAATTCTGTAGATAACAAATAGGAGGATGAGAGACCTATTGTGCTGACTTTTTGCACTAGAGCTTTCATCCAAGTAGATTCAAAGGAACCTGACGATACTTTGGATGCCAGAGAATTGAGGGTAAGCACAAACGCCAAAAATGGATAGATGCAAGTTGCAAAGGTAGCAATGTTATGCTCCTTAATTTGTCAGGATTGACAATGTATAACCTTGGACAGTTTACAGATGAAGATAGGGGCATGCTTGTTACACCAGTTCCAATACCAAGGATCACTCCCTGAGCTCTGCCCAGATATCAGGTTTGTTGGGTCTTCCAGGCCTTTCTTGTAAAGATGAAATGCCCTACCTAGGGTCAAATTCCAGCATGCCAGATTGAAAAGGATGTTATTTTATTTTGGAAAGGTACATGCACCCTGTTACAGCAAACATGGGGAATCTCCAGCCCATGGTCTAACTATGGCTTGTGGGAGGTGGTCCTATCCAGCCCACCAGCTTCTTCCCCAGGCCCTGTGGCTTCTCCCCAGCAGGGAAAAGTTCTTCTCTACAGTCAGCAACTGTTTGTAGAGAAGAGCATTGCCCTGCTGAGCACTGAGAAAGGCCCAATAATATTACTACCTATGCTGATCACCTCACATTTTAAACATCCCAAAACGGTTTACAAGGAATTATAAAACAATAAAATCCTACAAAACACCAAAAAATATTACAAAGCAAAATAGTATAAACCACAGCAATATTACAAATTACACGCCTCAATAAAACAAGGCTTAAAGCAACTTAATCAGAGAATGGTTGGGGAAAGACAAGGTAAACAACTACATTTTTAATAAATGTTGAGAGTACATGATCATTGGTGCCTGAGGAAGTAAAACATAAGTTGTTGAAAGCCAAAGATTTTAGTGTACTGGATGCACAATCAGCTTACGAAACTGAAGCTAGATGGGGAAAGCAGCAATTTGAGAACTTTTAAGTCACCATTTGGTTGCTGGCACTTCATCAGAGTAGTACTTTGGAATTTCCTCAGAGCAGGACATCCCTTGATCCTTGGCAAAAACAAAAAGAATATGAAGTGTTGAAAGGATTTCAAGGTATGGAAGTTGCTATTGATGACATATTGTTGCATGACCACAGCTGAGGAGAACACATAACAACTAAAAGCATTATTGGAAAGGTTTCGAGTAGGGCTGGCATGAAGTGTTGGCTTAACTGGGCACATGCCAAGGCCCCACACGTTATCAGGGAGCCTGGTAACAGGAATCCCCTCCATCTCCTCCTCCTTTTCAGAATTGCAGGCTGGTTGTTTCCCCACTTCTTATTCTGGCTCAGAGGGAGAGTGTAAACAAGCAAGCAAAAGCACACAAAACAAACAGCAGTGAGAAGGAGCAGTAGACGTCAGTGCCAGTTTGCTCAGACCTCTTTGCTTGCCAAGCAAGCAGAAAATATGAAGAAGAGGAGAAGTAGCAGCTGGTGACACTGGCAATGAGGGAGGATGCTAACTCAGTGAGGGGGTGGGGCATTAAAGCTGTCTTGCCCAAGCCTCTCCCCCAAACCTAGAGCTGGCTCTGGTACAGACAGAACATTCTGGAATTAAATCCAAATAAGATACAGACTGGAGTTGACAGTGTCCCCTACTAGTAAGATACTGATTGCCGAATAAAACCAGGTCCAGACATGATTGCAACAATAAAGCAACTGGAATCCATGAAGTACAAATTGGAACAGGAAACATTATTGGAATGTTTAACTACTTAGCTGCATTTTCTCCAGAACATGTTACTGCACCACTGAGGGAGCTACTCAGGAAGGACACAGAATGGGTTTTGGAATGAATCCTTCAAAGATTTTTGTTGTGGCAAAAACACCGGGACCAGTCTTTCAATATTTTGATGCAGAAAAAGAAGTGACAGAATAACTGGGTGTATCACAGCCTGGAACAGGAGCAGCAGATAGAAAACCTGTTGCATATTGAGCTTGCTCACTGATTTCAACACCATGCAATAATGCACAAATTGAAAAGGACATATTTGCAGTCATTGTCGGATATGAGAAATTCCATCAATACATCTATGGCAGAACACTAGTGGAGCTGACCCACGAGCCACTTGAACACATAATGAAAAAGCCCCTAGCTGAGGCACCAACCAGATTGCAAAGAATGGGTTTAGGTCTACATAAATATGATCTGAAAATCACTTACGAAGTAGAGAAAAAAATACCTGCAGCAGACACACTATCCAGAACATTTCTACCAGGAAAGAACGGCAAAGAGAAAGGTGCTCTAGAGGAGTAAGTACATATGACGCTCGGGAACTTTGCAACAATATCACTGTCTAGCTCCTTCCTATCTTTCCTCTCTCATCTCACACTATTGCCCTGCTCGTGCTCTTCGCTCCTCTAATGCCATGTTTCTCACCTGCCCAAGGGTCTCTACTTCCCTTGCTCGGCTTCGTCCATTTTCTTCGGCTGCCCCTTACGCCTGGAACGCTCTTCCAGAACATTTGAGAACTACAAGTTCAATCACAGCTTTTAAAGCTCAGCTAAAAACTTTTCTTTTTCCTAAAGCTTTTAAAACTTGATTTTGTTCTGACTTTTATACTGCCTGTTTGGTGCATTCTCTTCCCCTCCTTATTGTTTTATTATGATTTTATTAGAATGTAAGCCTATGCGGCAGGGTCTTGTTATTTATTGTTTTACTCTGTACAGCACCATGTACATTGATGGTGCTATATAAATAATAATAATAATAATAATAATAATAATAATAATAATAACAACAACAGAGCAGAAACTGGAAAAAAATAAGATATGAAACACAGAAAGGTTGCATATGATGATAAAAGGTGGGTGGTCCCAAACCATGGGACATCAAAGAAGAGTTAACAATAAAAACAAAATTCTCATTTCGAAACCATTAAAACCAAAGATGCTAGAAAAGATTTACACAAGACATTTTACATAGCATTATGCAAAAGATGGTCACAGGAAATAATATATTGGCCAAGGATGAGTGCTTAGATAGAAGACATGATATTCAAATGCTCTACATGTTTGGAAAAAGGAAATGCCAAAGAACCAATGGCACTGAGAGACAAACCTAACATACCATGGCAGCAAATTTGGACTGATCTGTTCTTATGGGAACAAAAACTACTATTTGCTGATTGTGGATGAATAAAACTGCTATACAGTTACCAGATTCCAAGGCAAGCACAATAATTATTTTTACCAAATCAATTCTAGCAAGCATAGTAGTGAATTTTATTAAACCAATTCTAGCAAGACATGGAATACGTGATGAAATTATATGTGACAATGGGCCACAATATACATCAGCTCAGTTTCCAACATTTGCATAGTAGTAGAATTTTAAGCACACACTTACAAATCCATACTACCCACTGTTGACCAGACTAACAAAGATGATAAAAAACATGATGAAAAACAAAACAAGCTAATCAAGATATACACTTAAGTTTGTTGAGCTACAGAAACACGCGAATAGTGGGAGATTGATCTGCAGCTCAGATGTTTGTAAAATACAAGAGACAGAACACAGAGGGGGATATTGGAGCATCTTTTAGCAATAAGCAAAATCCAAGACTCTTCAGCCGGCAGGGCTGGCCTTACTATTAGACAGTGAGAGTATCTGAGTTCCATTAATGGGCAGCAAACAGTAAATAATTCACTTTATTATTTCTGTGTGTTTACTCCTAGGAAGAAGCATTTGTGACTATTTCCATTTTGTCGCCAAAATCACTTTGCCAGTCTTAGGTACTATGCACCTTGACTTTGGTGTGTGCATGCAGGGCGGGGAAAGGATTAGTTATTCCACCTCAAGCAACAAAATGACTCGTGCCAGCCCTGGGAGTATTTATTTTCCTATAGTGGAGCTTCCACTCATCTGAACCAACATCTGCATTTTAAGTAGTGCAGTACTTTATCTATAAACATTGTACAAAAAATATTTGCCTGGTCTGGTGGAGTTCTGTTAGTTCACTTGCAACTGGAGTGTTTGTTTTGAATCAACTATGTAGTGCAGACCAGACAGATAGGCAGCATCTAGGCTCTCTGCAGAAAAGTTTGATGTTCCAAATATATAGCCTCCTGAATGAAAGGAGCACAGAGCAGAGCTGGATGTTGGGAGGACAGGGGACTAATTTGGGAGTTAATGCACCCTAAAATATGTTGGGTTCAGGCCATTATGAACTATATGTTAAACTGCTTATAAATATAACAAATCTAGAACGGACTTCTGCATGGATTAGAATGACTGATTAGCTCCCTATCTGTCTCATGTTTGAAGGGTAATTTTGCCTCTTTAAACATACTTATTTAGCTGCTTCTTTATTTATTTAGCCTCTCTAGAGGAAAAAAGAAGCCCATACTCAAGTTGGGTCTCATGTAGCTGAGCCAATTGGGAATGAGAACAGCATATTGATTTGCAGGTGTCCTGTGACTGGGTCCCATCTCTTCATTCTGGGGGTGTGGGGTCAAAGAGGTCTTCTTCTTTTACTTCTTTGAACTGCTGTACAGTACAACCTCATATATCCTTGTGAGCATCCTTATTTAGATAACACATAATATTTACATGGGATTACATTTACAGAGCGCTACCTGAGGAGCCCACATTGAATTCAGATGAGAGTTTTCAGCCCCCTTCAGAACTATCATTTACATGTTTACAAAGCATGAGGGGGACTGGGGTCATGCCAACTAGCCCCACAGCTGACTTTGAAGTACGGCTTGCCCCACTCCCACATATACAGCATAAACGACTGCAGCACAGAGGCCTTCTCATGTATAGCTCTATGCATGAAGGCTTCCATATGAGCTGTAAATCTGATTGTGTAGGCTTGCATGGAAACCTCCACGCATACAAGGTGTCCAAGTTTTCCCTGCTGCAGACAATTGCTCTTTACATGCAGGCACCAGGGCTAGGGCAAGCCAGAGGGTGTGAGGTCAGCTGCAGGGCTAGTTAACACTCTTCTCCCACACACTGTCCATGCATTGTATCAATGTGAGAGAAACATTTCTGAAAGGGGCTTTAGTCAACCAAATTACTGAGATTCTATGGTTTATTTTTTTTCTCTAACCTTAGAGCTAGACTTACGAAGGTGTTTATTAATCTTCTGCACAGAAAGGAAGTTGAACAATACATCAAATTTCCACCTCATGCAAGATGAGGACAGTAACTGAGCCTACACAGCATATATAATCGGAAATTTCACTTACAGAAGAAGCTTAAAGTGTTTATAGGCATTGATTTATGTATACAACATCACTTTGATGCAGATACTGTAGTAGCTATTTTGCAGAATGGAAATTCGAGAATCAGAGAAACGTAGATGGTATGCCCAATGGGCTAGAGCCACAGAAAGATTAAGGAACAATTGCCTGGTAGTAATCCCTGATGAATGCAGCAGGATTTACTTTCAAGTAAACAGCCATAGAATTGCACTATGCAAAACAAAATATGTAGACTTGCAAGAAAATAATAAGATAAACAGGCTACAGGGTTTGAAACGTCCATTAATATTGACTGTGGGAAGCTGGGCTTTAGTTGACTGAAATGAGCCATTCAGCAATATCAAATTGAAGGTATTGATAGCCTACAATACAAGAAGAATAACTTATGGGGTTCAACTCCAAAAAAAAAAAAAATCCTAAGAATATAAGATTTGTTTGTATGTGTATGAAACAGTAGGGCTGTGCATCACCACCCCAAACTGCTTCGGGCCCAATCTGGACATTCTAGATTGGCCCCAAACCGGTTTGGGTTGATCCAACCCTCCCCCGATCTGCTACATAACTGGAACCGGAGCAAGATCTGGAGGGCCGGATTGAGATTGGTCCCCCATTTTGCCCCCTTCCCCACTTACTTGCCTCCACGGCAGGTGGCGGAGGCAGCTTCAGAACGGTGTGAAACGCTTCAGACCATTCCGAACCACTCTGCGCCAATCCGGACCTCCCCCGATCCGCTTCAGAACTGAGCTTTAGAGGTCTGGATCAGCCCAATCCGCTTCGGATTCAGGGATCTGAAATGGAGCAGATTGTAGCCCTATGAAACAGATATAGGCATTCACTGAAAAGGAAGGCGATTTATTTATTTTAAACCACAGGGTCCCCATAAATCCCTGTGTTCAGAGTGGATCCTAATAGAATGTCCTATAATAGGAAGAGGAAAAGCAGTCACTGAATGATACAGCATAGGCTTTGGATGCAAAAGCTTCTAGGCTTCATCTCCATGCTCGGTTGGGAAAGAGCCCCCTATGAAACCCTGGAGAGCTGCCACCAATCAGTGTAGACAATACTGAGCTAGATGGACCAATGGTGTGACTCTATATATGTCAATTTCCTATGTCCTAGGCTAGAAGTAGAAATTGTGCAGTTGGAAACTGAGGGTGGTGAATATTCATGCACAGGCAAATTAATCAAAGAAATGTAACTCAAGAAGTTGGGATATGTTTGAAACAAGAAGCCATGGTGTGACAAACTGTTCTGTGGTACTTGAGGTGTCTTCATTATTATGTCTCTTTGCCACTGCAAAGCAAGGTTTCACTCTATCATTTAGATTAGTTGCGCTAAAAGTGTGCTGCTAGGCAAAGCATCCATATTTATGTTGCATTTAAATTTCCATTAATAATAAATTCAGGTGAAGTAGTTTTGTTATTAATATTGATCAATGTTTCCACTGAAAGCCCAGATGTCAACAGTTCTTTTAGTATGCTCAGTTCTATTTAATAGTGCTGTTGATGAGAGAAAGTCTAATGAAGGCTAACAGATGGCTGGTTTAATGTTGCTCTCAGATTTGAGGCCTTTGCCAAAAAAAAAAAAAAAGTACACAAAAGGATTTGACAGCCCTGTAACCAGAAACCTTTAATTACAGCTATTTCCAGTGAGGCTAATGTAACGCTGCAGCTTCAGCACAGGTCAGCATGAGAAAGGAAGGGATACTTGCTCCCCAAAGGTAACTCAAGCTGTTTCATTTGGAAATAGATTTGTTGAATATTTGTCAAAAATCAGATGTGCAGGACCGAAGAGCTCCAGATCTCCAGAACCCAAAGGGCATGATGGGTATGGGCAAAAAAATAAGATAGCAATTCTGCATAAATGTTGTGTCAACAACTTCTCTGAACAATCCAAATATTTGTACATTTTTGTACACATCTGACCCAGTGTATCCATCTACTTATTATGGGCACAATCTTCATCTTGCCATCCTGTGGCACGTCTTAATAGTTTATATGATATACAGCCACAATATTTGTAGGATGATAGGAAAGTAGGATGAAGATTTTATCCCTTCCTCAAGAATTCTAGCCAAATGAATAAAGATATATTATGTGCTTGAGCCATGACTCATTTTTCTGATTAAGGTTTGCACAAGATTGAGGAGATCATTGGGCTGTTCTGCCACCATGTCATTCTCTTGATAATATTTGGAACCTAACGTGATTTTAAGGCAGCTTTGAAGACTAGCCTTTTCCGGCAGGCCTACCCAGACAATGTAAAATCAAGAGGTTTTTTTTAAGATGTGTTGATTCCTGTACTAATGTGGTTCCCCGCCTCGATCCAAAGGGAGGGGCGGGTAAGTTCTTGTTGTTGTTGTTGTTGTTGTTGTTATTATTATTATTATTATTATTATTATTATTATTATTATTAAAGTCCCTGCCAGTAGGGACGTTGGAGGAATCTGTATGGGGGGGGGTAGAACTTGGCAGGTTTTTGCCAGCCCAGCCCCCTGGACTGTGGCTCACACATCTGTGAGCTTGTCCAATTGATCATGCACAAAATTGCAGGTATACTTATTTACGGAAATCACAAATTGTGCAAAATTGCAGCTGTTTACAATTTTTAAAATTTGTTTTGAGTTTCCGCAAGATATCCCTGTTTCAGCTTCTTTGATATGGCAGTTTTGTATTACCAGAAACATTGGAATTGTGTAGTCCTGTTCTCAAGCTTGTTGGACATGATATCTGCTTTTTTATTTTTTTATTTTTATTTATTGCTTGGCTATGTAGACTCACTTGACTTTATTTACTCAAGCTCAATGATATCAGATCATCATTCCTCATTATGTAACATCTCTCCCATTTGCTATATGGTATCTAATTGGCTTTTAAAACTACTGTATGTAAGAACATTTGCACGCAATATATTTATGCCTATCCTTACAGATCTGGGGTTGGGAGCGAGAGACACACACCCTTCACAAGCACCCCCACCAGCCCCAAATTATTATTTTTTCTCTTTTTATTGTGAATATCAAAAAATCAGAAAAGAAAATACATCATGTAAAGAAAAAAAACATTGCATATATAGGAATATAATCATTTTTCATCATGTGTACCGTTCATTCCCCCAAAAAAATGTGTGTGGGGGAGAGAGTTATACATAAGTTTCAAGAAAAACAGATCAGATATCTATCGGGGTAATTGCTTACCCAAAATATAGCAGAGTGCGAAATAGCAGCAGCGTAGAGTCTGGAAATGGTTTCAGCTTGAATTTAGGAACAAAAAGAAGCACTCACGGTCTTTGGTCAGTAAGAAGCTTTACTGACACTAAATAAATTACTTACAGAATAAATGGTCATATATACAGTCCTTTCACAGTACAGCAACAACGTAGCAGTATAACATCAGCAGTCTGATAATGTCAGCAGTAAGTTCCAGCAGTAAGAAGCCATACAACATGGACTTCTTAAATACACTTTTCTCCTTGGCCCAATTAACCAATAGTCTCTTCATCTTGTACATCTCGTACCGCACGTAGGCCAGGGAAGAATCTGCTTCATACTGGACTTCTCCTGGCAGAGACAATCTGGCCAAGGACATCTTTTTAACTCTTTAGAGTCCTTTTCCTTCTGTGGTTAAAAACCTAACCACAACACCCTTTCATTTTTAACTACAGAAAAAATACAATTTCATTTCATTACATTTCACCTGTAAGAAATCAACTTTACATGTTTACAACAATCCCAACATTGTGTACATTTCTCTGTGTTTTACATTTCCCAGAGACTTATTTATATGTAAGCTTTTCTTTTCTTCTTCTTCCAAGCACTGTTGAAAAACTTTGTGCTTTGGGGCGTTGAACTACTTTGCAATCTTCCAACTTGCAAACTTTCAGCAATTTTAAAACTTTCTGCTTCTGGCTTTTTAGGTAATTTCCTTTGGAAACTTTTCTACCTCTACACCAAGGTAACACCTAACTTTCCCCAGAGACTTCAGTTTCAACCCTTCCTGCAGCTTTGAGCTGAGTTTTCTTGAATGTGGTCTTGGGAACTCCCTGCCACCAGTAGACGAACCACTAGCTCCACAATCATGTACTCTTTTGCTTGCCCCTTTGCATACAGACACGTGTGTTTGAAAACACCCCCTTTCAGTTTTCGCTGCCTGAAAACACTTTTCTTGCTCTTGTTCAGACAATTTCAACACACCACTGTAACTCTCAGGTTCAGACTTCACATAACAAACACTGAATTCATCTGAATACTTTAAAGGTGGAATTCCTTTGTTTTTTCTTTGTGAACGACGAGGTACACTGGAAATTTCTTCCTCCCTTTCATTTCCCTCCTCCCTTCCAGTTTTGGGAGTGGAAACACTCTTCTCAGAGATGTGAGGGCTCTGAGAAGTTAACCCCTGAGTTACTGTTTTCTCCTGGTTGTTCACAGTTTCTAACAGAACTTGGGAACCTTGAATCCTGTCCCAACCTGCTTCCTGAAAAGTAGCAGACCTAGAAACAACCACCTTCCCATGACTTAGGGAAAATCGCCAAGATTTGGATTGCATGCCAGAATAACCCACAAAACGTAATTTCACAGACTTGGTTTCACCTTTAGATCTTTTGGACTTTGGGATATGCACGTATGCCCAAGACCCCCATGTTCTCAAGTGAGACAAATCTGGCTTTGAACCAAAAAGTAAACAGTAAGGCGAACTGCCTGTAACCCTGCTCCAGGTTCTATTACACAGATAGTTTGCGGTTAAAAATGCTTCTCCCCACAAATCTTGCTCAGCGTTTGCATCAGCCATGAGAGAATCTTTCTTCATTTGAAGTACTCCAATTCTTCTCTCAATTGACCCATTTTGAAAAGGAGTTTGGGGATCTATTAACCTGTGTGTGATTCCTGTTTTCCTAAACCACTCACAGAACCTTCCAGAAACAAACTCACCCCCACGGTCCGACTGCACAGAAATAATGGGCTTGTTAAAGAACTTTTCCGCCCAAGTTTTCCAATCCCTAAAAGTTTCAAAAGCTTCTGATTTTCGCTTCAGTAAATAACACCAACTAAAGCGTGTGTAATCATCCAGAATTACAAGCACGTAACTGGATCCCCCTTGTGTAGGCGTGAATGGCCCTACCAAGTCAATAAACACCAATTCAAAAGGCTTTTGTGACACCCTGTCACTTTTCCTGCAGATGTTCTGCACCCGGGATTTGGTCTGATGACAGATTGAACAATCCAAGAAATTTTTACAGTTTCGCAAGCTTAACCCTGTACACACTTGAGGCATGTGACTTAACACTTTAAAACTTGCATGACCTAAACGCCTGTGCAACTCATGAACACAATTTTTATGGTCTGGCACGTTACCAGTTTGTGCCACCCTTTCTTTACCTGCACCCATGTAAAACAGTCCATTTTTAACATGTCCCAGTGCCACATTTTGTCCATCCTTAATCACTTGGCACTCATCCTTCTGAAACGTAACAACGTATCCTTCAGACGTTAGAGCACTAACAGAAAGGAGACAAAAATCTAAATCTGGAACATACAGAACCTGTTCACACTCCTTTTGCAGACATGGAACGTAGCAACAGCCAATTCCTTCCACCCTCGACGTTCGTCCATCTGCAAGCGTGATTGACTTCACCTTGCTTGGTTCCAACTTCCGAAACGCCTCTGGATTATTAGAAATTGTTCTGGACGACGCAGAATCAATCAGCCAAACCTCTTGGGCCTCGTTACACCTCACTGTGGCTGAAACAAATGCATTCGAGCATTCCTTCTCCTCTCCAGCCTGTGTAACTCCCTTCTTCCTCTTTTTACAGAAGCGTTTGATATGACCCGGCTGTTTGCAAAAATAACACTTTCTTATTGCAACTGCGGTTCTCTCCACATTGTTGTCTTGGAAACACTTATCTCTCTGCATTCTTTCTCTGCTGCCAAGGGCTGACTGCTTAACCCTTTCCTGGCAGTTTTCCTCCTTCCTGGAAAGACGCCGTTTCTCTTCTTGGAGCAAACGACCCGTCAAATAATGAAGAGTGAGTTCATCAGTCTTCATACTTTCCAGACTGGTTGTCAGAATGTCCCAGCTTTGAGGCAACGACCCCAAAATCAGGTAGCACTTATGCTCTTCCGTAAAAACGATTCCGACCTCCTGCAACTGGACAAATAGAGATCTCACCTGTTGGAGATGATTTGCCAAACTTCCAGCCTCCTCCAACTTTAACCGATACAGCTCTCTGGTGAGGCTCAGCCGTGTGCTTGCCGACGCACGCACATAAATCTGTCTCAGCGCATTCCAGCTGTCTCTTGCCGTCTCATCTCTGGTGATATGGACAATTTGCGAGTCCTCCATACTCAAGACAATGTTTGCTTTGGCCCTTTCATTCTGCTCTTCCCACACTTGTGCTTCTTGAGCAGTCTGACCAACCGGCCTCGGGACACTCACGACGTTCCAACATCTGTCCCGCTTCAAAAACATTTCCATCTTGAATGACCACGTTAAGTAATTTCTCTCATTCAGCCGTTCCACCGGAATACTGGATGCCATCTGAACCTGGGCCATCCTCACCGGCTGGGCTGGAGCGCGACTCACACTGGAAACAGACCCGTCTGAGCTCGATGAACTGCCTGAGCTCGACTCCGTCTTTCCCTCCAGCGTTCCTTTGCTCTCAAGCTTTCCAGCAACCAAAAATTATGCCTTCCAGACTTTCTCTGGGCGCATAACCTATCGGGGTAATTGCTTACCCAAAATATAGCAGAGTGCGAAATAGCAGCAGCGTAGAGTCTGGAAATGGTTTCAGCTTGAATTTAGGAACAAAAAGAAGCACTCACGGTCTTTGGTCAGTAAGAAGCTTTACTGACACTAAATAAATTACTTACAGAATAAATGGTCATATATACAGTCCTTTCACAGTACAGCAACAACGTAGCAGTATAACATCAGCAGTCTGATAATGTCAGCAGTAAGTTCCAGCAGTAAGAAGCCATACAACATGGACTTCTTAAATACACTTTTCTCCTTGGCCCAATTAACCAATAGTCTCTTCATCTTGTACATCTCGTACCGCACGTAGGCCAGGGAAGAATCTGCTTCATACTGGACTTCTCCTGGCAGAGACAATCTGGCCAAGGACATCTTTTTAACTCTTTAGAGTCCTTTTCCTTCTGTGGTTAAAAACCTAACCACAACAATATCCAGGTATTTTTCCACTTGCAAGTTGCGCCTATATAACACCCATTCAAAAGTTGCTAGTGTTATTAGGGCCTCAGTCCATCGCATTATGGGAGGTGAGCATTTGTCCTTCCAACATCATAATATAAGTTTTTTGGCCGTTGTAAGGGCCCTGAAGTTCCAACCAACCACAAATTATGATGAAGTGCTACATGTCAGATTAGATCTCCTGACATATCTGTGTCTGCCCAGCTGCCTGGGATGTTTCTAAGACATTCCACCAAGGACTCCGCCCTTCAGCCCAGTTTTAGGAGCAGGTGATAAAAAAAAGGAAATACTTTGCTTTTACTTGCCCAAAGCTCAGAGGACACAGAATTTAACAAAACTTCATACCCTAAACACAAGGGATAGCTTACCAACCACGGCATTTTGCGTGTGAGGAAAGTTTTAGTACGACATTCCCTTTTAAAACAAAGCAGCCAAATGTGGAGGTATAAATAGAAGTTTATTTGGTGAAAGAACAGCAGGGAAGAACAATAGAAGGCAACAATCAGGCAAAGAGAATTCCAAATAGAAATCAACAAATTCAGTCCCAGTTAGTACATTTTAGCTCTTTGAATAAAATCTTAGGTTTCGGAGGATGTACAGAGTTCCTTGTAGGAAGAGATTCCGAGAGTGACTTGTTCTTTTAGCTGTTTAAATTGTTTTACATTTTTAATGTTAAAGTTTTTTATATTGTGTTTTTGTGAACCTCCCAGAGAGCTCTGGCTATTGGGCAGTATAGAAATCAAACAAACAAACAAATAAACAAGCTGCTTCTAGGAAAACAAAGACCAAAGGTGTTTATGGGAATCTGAGATCAGAAAAAGCCAGCTCTTCAATGGATGTGGGCTACTGATTTGTCCAGTGATCCGATCAATTCCCTTTCTGATGTCAGTTATTTAACCAGTCAGAAAATTATTTAGAAACTAATGATTCTGAACATACATGTCAAAAGTTTTGGCTAGTTTTACCCTTGTGAAAAAGTCATTAACTTGGATGTTTATT
The DNA here is from genome assembly GCF_023053635.1 of Elgaria multicarinata webbii. NCBI lineage: Eukaryota > Metazoa > Chordata > Lepidosauria > Squamata > Anguidae > Elgaria > Elgaria multicarinata. The sequence goes on along the minus strand of NC_086172.1, from coordinate 70,713,846 downwards.
GGTAGTGGTGTGGCATTGGGGGAAAGAGATAAGATTATGTCTATTGATGAACTCTTGAGGGTGGGTTAATAAAACATAGGCCTTAGGATAAACCTTAGGTCTAGCTAAGGCCATAGATGCTCTAGAGGGCAAAGTTGAGCTACATTATCATATAAAAATAAAAGGGATGAAAACATAGAGCATGATCACATGGGGGGAAATCGCATTTCCTTACTGTCACTTCTCCGCACTTCCTCATTCTTCCCAGAGGGGAAAGAGGAAGTAAACAAAGACCACGTGGCCCATTCAGAGGCTGTTTTTATTGTGCCACTTTTCCTGCACACAGCAGGAGATCGTGGCACATTCCATTTTAAAAGCAAAGTTGGATCTAAAGGGGTCTGTTTTACTTTGGAAAAATGAGTGGAAGGAGCGGGAAGCATGCGGGAGACAGACGACGAAGCCTAAAGGACGTGTGCACATCCGTGAGTGGGCAGTAGTGAGCGTGCAATAAAATGTTTGTCTGATGAACCCCATAGAGTAGTTTGGGATTTGCTTTGGGGAAAATGGCACCAAATAATATTATCCAAGCTGTGAATTTTTCAAAAAATATACTTTGATTAAAATTTCTTTCTCCTTGAACTACAAACTGAAATTATATGAGAATGACAATCTTTGAAAAGTTGATAAATCCGCAATTATACATATTTTCAGTATATGCAAATAATTCATTCTCAACATTTTGTGAAGAATTTAGGATGAAACAAAAGAGCAAAATATTCCAGTTTCCTATTCTGTGGAAAATTCCATTTTCTAAGTAGCATCATTTGAGTAGCTCTGACTAGCTAGAAAAACAGAAAGTTTGGAAGAGACACATTTCTCTTTTTTAAAACATGCTATTTACCTTTTATTGTGCAGACCACATTCATCAATTGTGTTATGTTTACTCTCTCCTCTCTAGAACAAAAGGCTTTGTTGTTTAGTAATTATTCTCTGACAGACAGGTGCCGGTAGTATTTTTTTTTAATTATTTTTTTGTAAACCAATTCAAGCACGGCACACTATATTCTCACAAGAACTCTTGAACCACCCCAGCTGAGATTATACTTTGGGGGGTTGTCTGCATGAAAGAAAATGGAGCTTCACAATGCATCCTCCATAATTAGAGGAGAGGAAAATAGCTGAATGTTCCAGTAAAGTCAATTAAGCACTAATTAGTATTGGATTCAGACTTGGCTCCATGTGATGAATTGTTCAAATGTAGGTATCTCTTCATTGAGTAGAGCTGCTGACTCCTTCACTCCATTTCCATTTCCCCTGTACCCCTGAAGATCTTACAGATGTTTTTTTTCCCAACCACCTCTGATACTCTCTAAGTTTTTGGTTTTTTAAAGGCAAAACTTTCCCCTCATTATAGATAACAGTACAGGTGGGCAACTCATTCAATAATACAATGAGGATGCATTTCTTTTACGTGAATTTCTTCAAATCACCATGTTTCTAGGCTGTGCTAATGAATTCAAGCAGACTTTCTCAGGAGTTAAGAGGCCTTCGTGCAAATCTAGATCAATACACGCTTACTGTTTTACCACTGTGTTACCTTTCATGCTTTGAAAAGTTTTTGAATTTCTATCAGTCTTCAGGAGTGGGCTAGCCATTCTCTTAAATGCTTTCTAGTTTAATTATCTAGAAGAAATCCAATACAGGGACATTGCTTAGCCTGCATTCTCCAATGAGAGCTTTGCAGATTCAGTACAGATCAGGTTATGTTGGCAGCTCACAGACTACAGGCAGAAGCTGCATTGGCAGTTTTTTGGGTATTTCGAAATGCCATTAAATTGTTTCCTACTGGCAGTGTTATGACTATAATATCTAAATCAGATGTGTGATTTAGTAGGCTGTTCAGAGGTTCGAGACAGCACTATCCACTAATTCTATGCCCTCTCATTTGATTGAGATGGTCATAAATGCATCTACATTACTTGGGGACAGCACTTCTAATGTTACCCTGGCAGCATGAGAGCACAGCAGCGTCTCCCCCTCCCTTGACACTGTCATAATTTATTGGGACATAAGAAGATACGAAGAGCCATGCTGGATCAGACCAAGGATGAATCTACCCCAGCATTCTGTACACACAGTTACCAACTGTTGATGGGAACCCCCCAAGCAGGACCTGAGTGCAACAGCACCCTCCTCCCTATGTTCCCCAACACCTGGTGTACATAGGTTTTCTGCCTCTGATGCTGGAGATAGCATAAAGTCATCAGGACTAGTAGCCATTGTGAGCCTTCTCCTCCAAGAATTTGTCTAACCCTTTTTAAAGCCATCCAAAGTGGTGGCCATCACTCTATCTTGTAGTAGCAAATTGCATAGATCCTTTGGAAAGATTCCACACAATAGTTATTTCCCATATCAACATTGCCCTTCACCCATGTGGCTTAGATATTCTGGTATCTCCCACGTACCATGGGAGGAGCACATGATGCTGCAGCTCTCATTCTGCTAAGGCAGGGGTGGAAAGCCTCTTTCAGCCTGTGGGTTGCATTCAATTTCAGACAGTCTCTCAGGGTTTGCATTCCAATAGAGGGTGGAGCCAAGGCACACACACCCAAAGCATATTTTAGCTTGAAGTGTTTATTGCCAGTTAACTAAGCCTTAGGGAAGCCTTTTTAGAATGGTGGGGGTGCACAAAAGCAGCAAACAGTTGGTTGGGGAAAGGGGGAGGGACCAATGGAAGGGGTTTGGCCATCTGGGGAACCCCAGAGGTCCAGACAGGGACCCAACTAGGGCCGGATTTGGCCACTGGGCCAGATGTTCACCACTTCTATGTTAAAGAAGTATCATAAAGAGGCCTTGATCTAACATCCTTCAATGATTCATCTCTATGACTTTCCCTCTCCATGAATGTCCATGGAATGGGGTGGGAATGTCCCTCCCACCCCACACCTTCCCCTTAACTGACCTGCTATTCATTAACAGTACCTTCAGACTCAACATGCAGCTGGGGAAAGTGGACCTGGGAAAATGGCCATCCAGATATGTAATTCTAAAGAGGGCAGCAAAATTGAGAAGGCCTAGTTGCAATCACACATACACAGCTTATTCGTGTGCAGTTTGGACACAGGCTGTATGAAGGTCCAGTTTGTAGACTGTGCATGTGAACACAGTGTAATGCATGCATAAAAGTCTAGCAGGCCGTGCTGATGTCCTGTCCTTACTTACATTGACAGTTATCTTCTGTTACTAACAGGGTGGGGGCAAAGACATTTTGTCTACCTGTTTTGTTGTTGCTGCTACTATCAGGGGATGGGGGAGTTGGGGTGCAAAGGCTTGGGAGGAGCGTGGACTTTTGGAGAGGGCAACATTTAGATGTGAGATAGTAGTAACTGTATATGTTCCATGCCAGGTTTCTAGGGGGCTTCTGCTCTCTCTGAGATTTATTGTACACTTATCATTTCCGGTGCGCAGTTGTTGACAGGTTCTTTAGATGATGATGTGACTCTCAAATTTCGCTTCAGGTTTTAAACAGCCCTTTTAGTGAGTTTTCTTTGAGCAGGTATTATTTGTAACAGCAAAAGGAATCTTCCCCCCCCCCCAACTTGTGTAATTGCTCTATTCTGCTATACCACAGTGCCACCTAGAGGTTATGTAGTGAGAAAGCAGGAAAGGAAACACTCTTGGTGTAGTGCTCGAATCTTAATTTTGCAATGAAACCAACAGTAGTTACAGCAGATTAACAACACTGAGAAGAAAAATTCTCTGAGCAACCAGGCAAGCAAGCAAATAAGTTACTACAGTGCTGTGTCCAGGAGTTATCAATGGAACACATAGGCATGCCAGTAGGTCCTTACTTGCAATTACAAGGCAGCGAAGATTTCTCCCTCACCCCATTTTTTACTTTAATAAGCCAAGCTATGGTTTAAGTACTGCACTCAGCTGTCCAGCTACTGATCACTTTGAAAATCTAGGCCAGATCTACACCAAGCAGGAAATGACACTTTGAAAATGGTTTGAAAACTGAGTGTGTCCTGGGCCCCAACAGTTGTCACTACTGTTAGAAACCATTTTAAGGCAGTAGTGTAGATCCTGCCCTACGCCTAATCTACACCAAGCAGGATATTGCACTATGAAAGCAGCATAAAAGGGGTATATAAGAGGCAGGAGCCACACTACTGCTTTGGAGCGGTATTGAAGTGCACTGACAACTGTTGGGGCCCATTGAGGCACACCATGTACCGCTTTCATACCGATATATCCTGCTTGGAGTATCTCCTGCCTTTTACACACTGCTTTCATACCACTTTCATTGTGCAATATCCTGCTTGGTGTAGATTAGGCTGTAGTTGCAAATCCCTGGCACTACTACATCATCACAGCTTTTACACACAGGCACCCATCCAAAACTCCAGAAAATCCACCTTTCCACCTTCACCAGGGACCAAATGTGGATCCTACAGAAGGTTTGGGCGACTGCTCTGCTCCAGCAGATATCTGCAAATTGATTGGGTAACATATGACTTAGAGATCGTATTTGTTCAGACTGCTGATGCCGCTGTCTACAGGAGAAAGCGAAGGAAGATATTGGCGGAAATCTTAAGCCAATGAAGCATGAAACAAGTGGGATTTCCAGGTGTACAGAAATCAGATAAAGACAACAAGACTCGAGACAGAACCATAGAAACTATTGCAGCGCTAAGCACCTTGGAAATATCAGAGGAGGTTTGGGACAGTGAGATGCTTATGAATACATCTGAAAACCTATTAGAGCTATAGAGCGTAACAAGAAGCTACCATGAATAATTTTCCTGTGGGGCTTCTTGTTTGCTGTGCCAGCTGCCATTTTGACAATTCAAGTCATGGGGAAACTTATCATTACATGCCAACCCATCAACAGGGGGTTGTTGGGGTGGTTAACAAGACACCCATAGCCCTAAAACAGACCATGGTTTCTGGGTGGGTTGTTAACCTCCCCAACAAACCACTCTTGCTGGGACTACACATAACAACAAGCCACAGCTTGAATGTTCAACATACAAAATGGCAAGCCCCATGGCGAAACTCCCCCATGGTGGCATGCTGTTATGTGCAAATCAAGCCATAGGCAATTGCGTTTCTCTTAAAGAAGGGAAGGTAATGTAATGCATGGAGGGATTATGTGGAGCGATAAATGTGGAGGGATTAAATTACACACACCCCTTCATTAGGATCTTTCACTGGGGGTCCAAAAACTCTCAAGGCACTTTTCCGTCCCTTTAAGGAATTTTTTATTGCAAGCCAACAGAGCAAAACTCTAAGTGTGTGACTGACATCTGATATAACAGTTACATGTTTTATTGACATCTTTTAGTAACGTAAATATTGCATAAGATTTCTTATCTTTGTTATACACATAGTCTCAAGGATAGGGGAAAACAGGATGTGCATATTGTCATACTCAGTAGGAATATGGAATACACACAGATACATGTATAGGCATAACTGGTGAGAACATAGGATATAAGTGAGTTCTAATTAGGACATGGGACCTAGGCCAGGGCCATCAGGGTGAAGGTACAGGGTATAAGCATAAACATATCTAAATTAGCTATTATATTTGACATTGAGTCCCAAGTTATTCCTACGTCAAACCACACAACTTGCTGCTGAAATGTCAAGCTACACTTTTGTTTACCTTTCCTAGGCCTAAAAACTAGATGGAAGGAGTCAAGTTAAGTTCATATCCAAGAATTCTTCCACAAGTAACACTAGGAACAACAATATTTTGTGACTAGATTCATGGAAGGAAACAGGTCTGGCCCCAAGCAGGAAATTGAAACCTAAGGCAGCAACCATTTTGATTTCTGCTGTTGTAGCCAGAGTTGCGTAAGAGTAGTACTTGTTCCATGGCTTACAGAGAGCAAAGTGATTTGTAAGCATTGCCTCGGATCACATCTGGTGTCAAAGGTAGGCACAGTTAGGCACCTGCTAAGGGCCCACAGCCCAGCAGGAGCCCAGTGATATGAGTCCCCTAGAGTTACTGCTTCTCTCTACCACTGCAACCTAATTGTTTACCTGCAGTGTGTTTCCCTTACCTATCCCCACAGTGTGTTTCCCTTGTTGTCTTCCTGTTGCTGTGGCCGCATACCCCAGCGGCCACTGTGACAGAAGCGGGGCCACACCAGCCACTCCAGATATCACTAGGCAATCTCTACCATAGACATTGCCCATGCCAGCTAGAGCTTCACTGGACTGCTCTAGGTGGCTGTCTCAGTGGTTGTTGAGATTTCTTTGCAGAATGGCCAGATTTACCCACAGAGCTCCCGCCACACGATATGGTGTGGCATTCTGTGGCCCCTCACCCCAGCCACAGAGTGTGGGTACTCGGGGTGGTTAATTTACCAATTGTGGATTGGGAAAACACTCCCCACACAACATGTTAACCCATCGTGGGACACTCCTGAATGCAACCCATGGTGGGGTAGTGTTATGTGTGAACCCAGCCATTGTGTATTGAGCACACATTAAAGGCACCACTTTAGATTAAACATTATCCTCCCCTGGCACTGCCAGAAGAGCAGCAAGACCAGACTTCACACTCATACAAATGTTTAAGCAAAGCTCATTAGCTTTTGTGGAACTCAAGTGCATTCATGTTCTTCTCTGGGTGGTCCACTAATCAGCACTAAATTCCATCTTACTCTGTCACCAATAAGGAGTCCCTAGAGAGCTTCGGCTATTGGGCGGTATAAAAATGTAATAAATAAATAAAATAAATAAATAAATAAAATAGTTTTAAGCAGTGGCACACCATACACACGTGTGCATGCACACATATACACACTAACAGCTGCCCACTGGAATATATCCGACAATTCTTGGGCACCAGGATGTTGTTTCAATAGCCTACCACCCTTACGAAATTAATATGAAAGACCTTCCTGCGGAAGTGTGTCCGCAGGAGGTTATTTCAGACACACAAGCCATGATTTGACGTTGCAATCATGGAATTTTAAGAGTGAATGATCTCAGCCGAATGGATGAATACATGCATAGATGGATGGTGAAGAGAGAGACATTGAGTTCTGTGTTTGCTATTTGTTCCAGTAAACCTAACGGTGTGGATGCAATAAAATTAGCATACATTAACACTAGCTGAGCATGTTATTTATAACATTTGCCAAAGTTAATTAACATGATTTCAGGTTTTTTTTAAGAAACACACACAAAACCTATGGATCAAGTCTCTTGTTCTTTTACACATTGCTCTTTCCTCTGTTAACAACAGAGTCAAACACCTTCTTTCTTCTATGCCACTTGCAACTTAGCCTTAATTTGGTGCTTCATTGCATTTGTAATAACCACCAGCTAAATTGAAAGCAATCAGATCTAGAACATCCATTTGTCCACCGCCAGCTCAGCTAGCATTTTAGCTGTTGTGAAGGGGTTTTGTTAATACAAAGAAATGCTTCCCCTTATTTTTCCATTCTCTTGCTTTCTTAACACTGCCAGCTGCACTTTCCACTCCACATGAATTCTGGTCTATTCCAATTTTCCACTTCCCTGCATTTAATCCCAGTGTTACAAATGGAATCCCATGCTACACTAATATCTCTTACTTGCTGGCACAGTAGAGATCAATATTTCAAAATGCCATATGTTTTATAGATTAGATGCCTTTTGCATAAGAATCTATTGGTATCTGAGCTATTTATCCAATAGCTTTGGTAGATGCGAGGTGGGGTGGGCAATATGGGCAATTTCTTTCCCAATACTGCAGCTCCACATACCCACAAAACCTATGAGCACAAGTATTTTTTTAATGAAGTATAGGGAGCCTCAAGTAGGGTTGTGACTAAGCATGAAGATTAGTGTTTAGAAGACTACAGAATGGCTATAGCACTTCACAAACCTCACAAACCTTTAGGGAATCTAGATCTATCTACCTATCAAATCTACATATCTCCTTCTCTCTCTGAACAGCCAGCCAGATTCAGGTCCCGATTCTGTCACACTATAGAGCAGCCAAGAAATAGAGCCCTGGGCAGGATCTACACTACTGCTTTAAAATGGTTTATAACAGTAGTGACAACTGTTGGGCCCATGACACACTCCATATACAGTTTTCAAACCATTTTCAAAGTGTCATATTTATTTATTTACTTATTTATTTATTTACTTAAAACATTTGTAGGGCAGGGCTGTACAGTTACAAAAGTGCTCAACTCTTAATAGTACTTATTAAGCTCTAGGGAATAAAATTATGCTAGTAGAGTTTCCAGAGGACACAACATTTTTCACTCCTGTGCCTTTCGCTCCTTTGTGAACAAGTGTGACTCCTGAGGCACACACATCTTCCCCATTTCAGGCCTGAGTCAATGGCCCTTTCTACACCCAAGGATTATCCCAGGGAAATGGAGGGGTCATCCCTGCCTGCTCCAGGCATCCCCTGTGTGTCATTTGGATACCCAGGGATGATCCTGGGGAAAAGGGCAGGTGAAGAAACAGCCAGTTACAGTGGTCCCAAAAGGGGGTGAATTATTTAAGACCTTCTTCATAATTATTTTATTTTAGTGCACATATATTCCATCTTTCTTTCCTGGATCTCCAGGTGGCATATGTGGAGTTCCCATCCAAACACTGACCAGAGGTAGGCCTGCTTAGCTTCAAAAGGGTTGCTGCATCATGTGCCTTCAGACATTGCCCTGGAACTAAAATTACTGTGCTTTCCTCCTACCTCTGCCAATGGCAGTCATGTGGTTAGTGTTGGTCTAAGACTGAGAAAACCCCAGGTCCAAATCCCGCCTCAGTCATGAAGCTCACTGAGTGACCATGGGCCAGTCACACTCTCTCAACCAATCCACCACTCCTACATCATAGGGCTGTGTGAAGATACAATGGGCATGGGGGGAGGGAGAAGAATCATGTGTGCTACATTGAGCTCCTTGGAAGAAAAGGTGGGATATAAATGTAACATTACATAAATGGCAGTCAAAGATGTGATGTGGAGTGGGGTTCAGAAATAATGCACGTTGTAATAGGGTGAGTTGTATTTAATGTTATAGAAGGACAAGTGAACTCAACATGAGGCTGCTATTTCTGGCAGGAGCTTCATGTTTCATATAATAATATTCCATTCTTCTCTAAGACTAGTAACATTTATCTGGGGCCTTCCACAAATACCTAATTCCAGTTAACAATAGGGTGACCAACTGTCAGGATTTCCCCGGAGTTGTCCTGGTTTTTGTTCTTTCCATGGTGTCAGGGGGGATTTTCTATAATTTTCAATAATGTCCTGGAATGACACACTTTCTCCTTTAAGGCTGCCATTAGCATGGCAGGAGGGAATGACATGCTTTTTTGAGGCACATCGTTCCCCCACCCCGAGCTCCAATTGAGGTCTTAAAGGGGAAAGTGGGTCATTCGTGGACATTATAGAAAAGGCCCCAATTGGAGTGGATGGTGGTGGTGCAGAATGAAATCCTTTCCCCTCCTCCACTCCAATTGGGTTCTTTAAGGTGGCGGGGGAATAACATACTTTCTGCAGGACTCAGAAAGCTGCTTCCCCACACACACACTAGGTGTCCTCTTTTTTGGTTTCCCAAATATGGTCACCCTAGTTAACAAGCACACCATGGTAACTAGCTCTCCTAGGTTACAACAAGGAAACTTGTAGATAGCCCTGTCATTATTTTGAGGGAGCCTCTACAAAGAAGTATATGCTCACATGTATAGGTTACTCACTGGGGATGGATGAATTTGTATTTTACATCTTTTTACCTATGGACATTTTGTTTTAAAAATCAAAATACCTTTTTTAAATGTAGATTTGAGTACATATTTCCTTTCAAAATACATATTTAAAAGTGTGTATTGATACATTCAAGCCCCTGAGAACTGCATTGCAACATTTGGAAAATTTAAAATCTGGTGGACAGCTAAGTTCCAATCTGCACCTTATCTGGTCATTCCATGAAGGAATTTTCAAAGACCAAATTCCTCAAACATCCCTAATGCTCACAAAAATTGTAGTTGCTCCTTTGGGATTAGAGAAACTAGGGGTGTGATCCGCTCCGATTAGGAGCGTAGAAGCAGTAGCGGATTGGCCTGCTCCGCCTTACCCAGAGGCGGAGTAGGAGCGGACCGCGGACCCCCTAGAAGCAAGGCGAAGAGAAGCGGCCATTTTTCGGAGCTCCGAGTTCAGGCGGAGCGCTCCGGTCGCCATCTTGAAAACATTTCACCATAGGATTGCATTGCGGCAAATAATCGCGCATAACTACGTTCTTTTTGAAGCTATCGTTCTAGAAATTCTTGTGCTCAGAGAGTCGTAGATGGGGGTCATTTTGAGACCACTCTCACCTCTCTGCGTTGTCTGGGTCGCGTGCTATATTTTTGTGAAAATCGGGTCAACCGCGCGGCTCAAACGGCGTTTTCGGCTTTTCGCCCATAGGATTGCATTGAGGGAAAGACTCGGGCATAACTGGGTTGGTTTTTAAGCTATCGTTCTGAAAATTCTTGTGCACAGAGAGTCGTGGATGCGGGTCATTTTGAGACTACTCTCAACTTTCTGCGTTGTCCGGGTCGTGCGCTAGAAGTTTTTTAAAAATCGGCGGGAAAAATACCTTTTTCAAAGGGCTGAGGGGCAGTCAGCTCCCGGTCATGATCACATGATCCCAAAGTTAGAGGAGGGGATAGGCAAAACGGGTAACTTGGGATTCTGGGAAACTTCTCTTTCTTCATCTGAACGGGCTTTTCCCAGTGTTTTTTAAAACAGTAGCCCTACCAAATGCACAAACACAACCTGAAATCATATACTAAGCCAAGAATAAGAGATAGAAACACAGCACTGCTCCCCACCCTAACCTTGGTGAACAACTGAATAGATGTGGTGCAAGGGGATGAGCTCCCCTAGGGCATCTCATCGTGGACGTGCCCCCACTCTCTCCTGCACTGGAAGGCCATTAGAGCCTTCCAAAGAGAGTAAAACGGTGGAGCAATGCCTATCATGAGTCGAAGTGAGCGTTTACTTCTCAGTGGTGGAGCGATGCCTATTATGAGTTGAAGTGAGTGTTTACTTCTCAGTGGTGGAGCAATGCCTGTTATGAGTTGAAGTGAGCGTTTTACTTCTTCTCAGAGCTGTTGGTGGCTGTCTTGAACTGGCAGCTACTCCCCCTCCCCCGGGCACATCCCCCTATTGCTGGTAAAAGACAGATATAGCCTTTTTTTAAAAATTCTTCTTGCTGTTTATTGAGCAACACTGCTTTTAATTCCACCCCTCCTTTGTTTATTGATTGATTTATTCCATTTTATATGCATTACTGGCTTATCCTTGGCTCACTTCCTTATGCCCCCAGAAATGCCAGCTGCATGCCTGCCTGCCTTCCCTCCCTCCTCCCCTGCCCACCTCGCAGGGATGTTGTGTGTGGGGTGCCCGATTTTCAAAAATTCGCCAAAAATCAGGGGATGATGGGATTGCTTTGAAACTTGGCGTGCGTGTGTATATCCCCATGAGGTGTCATGGTGCCAAACATGAGGTTTCTAACTTGAACAGAAAAAAAGTTGTATAATTTTTTAGCTTTCAATGCAAGCCTATGGGGGGGGGAACGGAGCTCCGGATCCGGAGCTCCGGGCGGAGCGGAGCGGAAGTGGGCGGAGCGGGGGCGGGGCGGAGCGGCCCGATCCGGAAAATGGCGGATCTGCAAGTGAAGCGGAGCGGGGGGTCCGTGCACACCCCTAAGAGAAACCACATAGGTAAGCCAGCTGCAGCAACGTCTGCACTGACTCTTGGGTGCAATTCTCCCTCACACAGTGCTTAGCAGAGGATAAACTCACCCTGCTAGAAAGTGTTAGGAACTGTGTGGTTACACTTTGAGACAGCTAAACATACATGAAAATTAGTTTTAAAAGCATCTCCAGGTCCCAAAGAAATCTCTAAAGTAAGTACTCTGGATTTTAATAACAGTGCTATATTTCTCCACCATATTACTGCAGATTTGTATAATTATTTGAATCCCTTAGAGGTACTAGCTAACATCTTGATATTTTGTGGGCAGCTTTTTTCATGCCGTTAAAATGTTTTTACTGCAGGATGTCTTAATAATGTGCTTTTAAAGCTGAAGTGCAGACGTGTGGAACATTGCAGTGAAGGAGACATTGAGCTGTGAACGTCAAGTCTTGCCTTCCACTGTTATGACTTCTAGCTGGTGAACAAAACCACAGGAGATCTGAACCTTCAGATTAGGGCTTCCTTTGGGGAAAAAAAAAAGAAAAGAAAACACATTTGAAATTCCAGGCCAAGGGTTAAGCATAGGATTTGCTGAGATCCAGATTGAAACCGAGTTTAAAGTTGGTGTTAGGAATTTTGCAACATAAATTATGTTTGGAACAAGTTTCCCAACAAGTGTCTGTCTATTGAAATATTTCTATCCTTTCTCCACTCTTTAAGTGAGGCTGATAAAATGGAGTGGATGGCCCATCCACCCAAAATGTAGTCTACAAAAAAGGTCATTGATCTTAGATCAATGGTTCTCAAACTTTCTGACTTCTGGCAACACTTTCCTCCGATGAGGAACCCCTGAACCCCTGTCACGATCATGGAAATCAACATGTTCCAGGATTCTGGGCATATTCTAAGTAGGACCCACTTTACACGTAATAGAGCCAGGTTCAAGGGTGGGCATGGTTGGGCACCTGCCAAGAACCCACACCTCAGCAGGAGCTCACTGACAAAAGCCCCCTGGACTTGCTCTTCAATGTGACAATCTACTTGTTCATCTTTTGTGAAAAGGAGGCGGAGCAGATGCCAGAGCCTCCTTGCTCACTGGCTTTCTGCCTATCAAGCAAGCAAGTGGTAGCAGTGATGAGAACGAAGATGAGGAGGGGCAGGAATGGCTGGCGACAATGGGAAAGAAAAGGTAGACTCAATAGCAGAGAGGGTGTCTTGCCCATGGGCTACAAAAACCTGGACCTGGCACTGGTTATCTGAAGCCATGGCCAGGCCCCTTGAGCCTCATGCTAGCTATCCAGCATGTTTTCTTCTCTGGTCTGTGCATGCAGTAGAATGAGATGGTAATGTCCTGAGGTGGTATAGCGGAATGTACCAGTTCAGCTTGTAGATAGGGAATATAATCTTTGATAGCTCCCTGCTGTGTTAATTTTCTGAGCAGGTTTATTTCTTTGTTGATGTTAACCTCCATCCCTGATCTTCCCATCTGATAATCTTCAAAGGACATAGCACAGTTCACTGGAACTGCCAACCTTTTATTGGGACAGGGATTAGGCAGCTTTTCCAGAACTCAGCTACAATTCAAGGCAGCTGTACCTGCTCGGGTAAAACATCTGAGGAATTTCAAGAGAAGCAAAGAGAGATTCAGACAAGTGGCATGGCTTCGGGGAAGGGGTTCCACACAGCAAACATTCATGAAGAGTATTCCTGCTGTGGACATGGCTGTGAGTGCCATCTGCTTCTCGCTAGCTGTGTGTTGTCCAAGGCTGATGAAGAAATTGTACAGGTAGTGGATGAAGATATGGCTGGAACTGCCACAGAATTTAACCTAAAGCAGAGGTGGAGGACATGTGGCCTCCAGATGTTGTTGAACTGCAACTCCTATCAGCAGAGCCAGAACATACCCAATGGTATACGTAAATATTTAACCAAGACTACCACTGAAAAATAAAGTTACGTCTTTTTTACAGCTTCAGAGTTTCCTTGCTATCAGAAACACGTAATGAGGCTGGTGAGTTATATCAACCCATGGTCCATGTTTATGAATACTTATTATTGGTGAATAATTATGATATACAGGGTCTTAAGCAAGAATAGAATAGGGAATTAAATTACCCCATTTTTCCTAATCAATGGATCATTGCTTTAGTGTCTGTATTTGAAGCACCTCTGGATCTCACGTCACACCTTATTCAGAAAAAACTCTTGTCCATATTTATTGAATGCATGTCTCTTTAATAAGGGTTTGTCTCAGTTGGCTAATGAAGGAGATGTATATTTTTGTTGAAGTTTATGTATAATTCTTAGAAAGCTCTATTTGTGTGTGTGTATATCCCACACAAACGTTTCATAGAATCATAGAATAGTAGAGTTGGAAGGGGCCTATAAGGCCATTGAGTCCAACCTCCTGCTCAGTGCAGAAATCCATGTTAAGGTATCCTTGATGGCTGTCCAGCTACCTCATGAATGCCTCTAGTGTGGGAGAGCCCACGTCCTCCCTAGGTTCCATTGTCATACTGCTCTTACTGTCAGGAATTTTTTTCTGATGTCCAACCAGAATCTGGCTTTCTGTAACTTGAGCCTATTATTCATTGTCCTGCACTCTGGGAAGATTGAGAAGAGATCCTGGCCCTCCTTTTTTTTACCCTTTTTAAAACATTGGGCAAGTTAGTCACAACTAACTTAAGTCCCGTTAATTTCAATGGGACATAAAGGTGATTAACTTTCTCTGAATTGGAGTCAACCGATACAAGTCCAGCTTGTCATTTTCTATTTCCTTCTCACAAAGGTAGCCACAGAACATATAGTGCATCATCACATGGGGAAAATCACAATTGCTTACCATCGCTTCTCCACCTGTGTGTTTGTCCCTCATTACTTCCTCTTTCCAAAGAGGAAGTAAACAACGTGCATTTGGCTCATTCAGTGGGCCGTTTTGATCCCATTGCTTCTCCTGCACACTGCAACTTCTGTCTTTACAACTAAGTAGGGCTGTGCTCCGCTTCTCTTCGGGTCGGAGAAACAATAGCGAGGTGGCCTGATTCGCCTCCAGAGAAAAGATGGAGGTGAAGAGAGTCGGGGGGGGGGGGGGGCTGCAGATCAAGGCGAAGAGGATCGCCTCAATCCGGAGCTCCGGACACAGATAAGTGGGGGAGGAGGGGGACTCATCTGGCGCTGCCGCCACCACCGCAGTCCCTGTGGCAATGGCAATGGAGCCAGGTAAGGGGGCAGGGAGTAGGGAGGCTTACCTGTGTCCATCGCGGTCCATCGCAGGCTTCAATTGAAGCTCTGGCTTCAAGCGGAAAAGGCCACGGCCTTCTCTTCCGCTTTAAGCCGGGGCCTCAATTGAAGCCCACGACAGACTACGATGGTCGCAGGTAAGGGGCGGGTTGGCCTACCTGGTGCCGCTGGTGGCGCTGTCCATGCGGCCATGGCAGTGGTGGAGCCAGGTAAGGGGGCAGGGAGGTGGGAGGCTTACCTGCGTCCGTCGCGGTCTGTCGTGGGCTTCCTGTCGAGGCCTCCTCTGGCTTCAAGATGGGGCCTCAATTGAAGTCCACGACAACGGACACAGCTAAGGAGGGGTTGGCTTACTTGGTGCCGCTGCCGCCGTCCATGTGGCGATAGTGGCGGAGCCGGAGCTCGCTCCGCTCCGCGGAGCGCGGGACAGGTGGATCGGCCCGAAGAGGATTGGGCCACGAAGTGGATTGGGGGGGGTGTCTGTACACAGCCCTACAAATAAGTTGGATTTACTGGGGTGTTTTTTGGTCGCGCGAAGAAGGCTAGAAGGGGTGGGGAGGCAGACAACGTTGTGAGGGGACCCGCAAAAATCCATGAGTGCCCAGCAATGAGTGTGCAATAAAATGCTCGTCTGATGGAGCTCAATAAAAGAAGACCTGCAATAAAAGAATGAAGTTTTTTAAATGCACGTGCGTGCACACACACGCGCACACACACGCGCACACACACGCGCACACACACACACACACACACCCCAACAACAACGTTAACAACAAAAGCAATGAATAAGGAATGTTTAAAATATTTAAATAATAGGCTATTCCCCTTTCTGTAATGTTTGTTCTTAGTGAAGAATTTTAATTCATATTTTATTATCATTTGGGGAGAGTGGGGCATATTTTCCTCTCATCGAAATATTACAGCAAATGGTCCATAATAACAGTAATTGCAAAAGCACTCTTTCTCGCTCTTTGTGTTTGCATATGTTTGGTGAGACAGGGCTCCCCACCCCTCGTTTCATACATCATTTATACCTCTGTGCTATAATTCCAAGTCAGGATGCTTTTAAAATTTAATGCAAAATGAATTTTATTTTATGTCCTGAAGAATTTCTTTGAACACTGGGTGTACCCATCAACACAGAGTATCAGATATTCATTTACCAATGAGTTTCATTTCTTTTCACTCCATTGATAACACCATTTATCTGAGAGCTTACATAGCTCAGTAGTGGAAGAGACATTTATGCAAACACCCTACAGAGCCTAGTGACATTTTGGTGAAAATATTCTAAGGCAAGATATTACAGCTATTGCAGTTTTAACAATGAGCTGCAAAGTGACATATTCCTAGTTCTCTGTCCTCTCTTCTTTAAAGCCATTCAGGATCAATTCAAATGCTTTGTAGAGGTCACCATAAACTAGTTCTGCATAGATACACTTGGAAAAATCAATCTGTGTGATTCCTTTATGAAATGACTTGAACTTATTAATTATCTCTACCTATAAAGCAGAAAGTATGTTTGTGTCACATATGTCCTGAAATGTTTACCCACTTCCACATATGGTACTGCCTTAATGTTGTTCACCCAGACAGTTCTTCGTCTACATACATCAGAAAAAATCTAAAAACATTAATTTTGTGGATTAAAATATTTTTAAAGAATTTAATAAAAAAAACTAGGTTGACACCTACAACTCTCAGCATGCTTTGGTTGGGAGGCCAGACTTACTGGCCTTTGGTGGCCATTGTGATTCCTGAAGTTAGTCAACCCAATTCCACATAAAAGGAAACAACCCACATAAATGGGCCGCATCCATTTGCGGTGCCTCCTCCCACCTGTCATGTGTAGTTTTAAAATCATAACTAGATTCAACAGCGTGTCTTTGAGGCCATCTCTGGACATGCTCAAAGGCAATCCATCTTCATATCGCTGTGGCAAAGGCTGACGGTGAAATGCAGTTCTTATATAGGCCTTTCCTGGCAGCTCCAGGCTGTTCCGTATGAGCCCACCTGGGAGTGCCTGCTGGCCTGGGCCTGAACCCTGCAAGGCTTTACCAGCCAGGGCTTGCATCCTGTGAAGCCCTGCAGCTGGTTCTATGGCAAGCTGCCGCCAGATGGTGCTGCAGGACAGAACAGATCCTGACACTTATCCTGAACAGGGGGAAAGTCACAATTGGGACCCCAGCAACACCCACTAGGCTTAAATTGAACCAAGGGCACCACTATCAAATGGAGAAACGACATGGTGACCTGGGAGCAACAACAAAAAATCATAGTAAAACCACACTGTGAAAAAGTGCAGTTTTGGGGATAAAAGCACGGCGTGGCTGCAAGTTGGTGGCTGTATTGTATAAACAAAGCAGTGCCACTGCACAGCCACTACAAGGTTAATGCATATAGACACTCCCATAGTCTACATGAACAGAGCAGCATTACCTTCCTCACCCCATTCTCAATGCATACACATTTCCAACTTCCATCAGCAGCCCACTGAGAGACGGTGTCAGGGGACACGCCAGTGGTGGGAAGAATCAAAGGCAAAACAGGGCGGGGCCAAAATACTAGCACTTACTAAGCCTTAGGAGAGGCATTTCAACCTTTTAGAATTGCACAAAAGCTGGGAAACCACCAAACAGTCGGTAGGCATTGGATACACGGAATTGGATCCTCCATCTCACAAGGGTGCAACCCATAGAACTGTTCCCTAAATACATTGTTTTTTCCATCACCAATATCTTATGCCTCTGTGTGTGTGAATGAATTGGCTTTAAGCATTGCGTTTAAGGGCAAGTGATAGTTGTACGGTGTATGTGCTTCTGTGATTTGTTTATAGGTGCAAGTCATGCTGCCCTCAGTGACTATTATTGCTTTTCCCCTTTTATGAGTTATGAAACAGCTACTGTTGCAATAGGCGTGGCAGAATTTTGAAGTGCAACCAAAGCCCCAGTGGCTCACAGTCTAATCTCAGGTGAGAAATATGGATGTGTACATCTTCCCTGCCTGAGACTGGAGTAGGAAAGGGAAAAGAAATCCTCCTCCCATTTGAAGTTCCTGGCCATTCATTTCAGGGGTGGCCCAGAGATTTTGCTGCCTCAGGCAGAGCAGCAAATGATGCCCTTACCAAGCCAAGGTGCCAAATAATACCTCCGTTATTTTGGCACCAGAGGCAGAAAATCACACAAGCCACTCCTCTTCCCTGGCAGTAAAAATACATTAACCAATTAAATTATTATAAGAATTCAATAAGTCTGAACTCTTCCGGCAGGCCTACCCAGTTGAATTTTAAGATGCCTTTTAATGATGTATTAGTTTTATATGTTTTTAATCAGTTTCATGAATTTTATAGTGTTTTGAATTTGGTGTTGTTCCCCAACTTGATCCAGAGGGAGAGGCGGGTAAGAAATAAATTATTATTATTATTATTATTATTATTATTATTATTATTATTATTAATCTAACTACTTGCCACTCTTTCATGGCATCCCCATTCATCTGGCTAAGATGGCCACCTCACTTTGCCTACTAATGGCAGTGCCAGCCCTGAAAGAAATTAAAACTGAATGAGAAGAATGTTGTGCTACTCATCCATACATTGCAGTGCTTCGGCTATTGGGCGGTATAGAAAAGCAATAAATAAAGAAATAAATCCCTTTTAGCTTGCAAGGCAGCCCTGTTTCTCTCTGGGTTAGCATCTAATGACAATTGGAAGTGCAAACTATACCTTTACCATAGCATTTAATTAATTTTCTTGGCATGACAGCCAGGACGGAAACAGCCTGGCTTGCCCACTAAGCAAACCAAGAGAAGCTGTGGAGGCAGTGACACCTGGGCAATACTATATTGGGCAAGAAATCCCTGCAAAGGCATTCAGACAGGGAAAAATGTGATCCTCATTCTCTCATGGTGTAGCATGATAAATACATGGGGTGGGGCTCAGATACTGTAGCATCTAAACAGTGATGGTAGCACAAAGCCCTAAGGATTTCTAACAGAATTCTCAACCTCCTTGCCAAATGCCTAGGATCCTTTGAGGGGTGCCATGACCAGTGAAATGGCATATAAACTAATATAGTTTTGTAGTATAGATTGGACCTCTTTGGGAGTGTGTGTGTGTGTGTGTGTGTGTATGTCTGTCTCTTTGCTACTCTTCCTTACAGGAAATTACCAGAGAGGGGAGGAGTATGCAGAAAAATATTGCCCTTCCTTTGCTGAAGTTCAAAGAAATAGTTGTATTTTTCTTTTCTTTTTAAGAGATGTGTATATATTGGCTTATGCATGACCAGACACAGCCAGAGAAAAGTAGCTGAAATATAATGCAATGAGCATTAAGCATAACTCGCTTCATGTCACCACAGCTGTGAAGAAATACATCTCTTAAAAATTTAACTTATTGTGCGCACGTACACACACAAACACACCACTCATTGACCAAAGAAAGCTTTCTTGCTAAAGAAATGCCACACCACAGTTCCAAATTTGCTGGCCATTCACCTCTGCAAATTTTCTCATTTAATATTAAAGAGTAATTTTCTTCCATGTTGCTGGGAAAAAGGTTATTCTGCCATATCTCTCTACAGAGAGATCATGTTGGCTGTCTCAAGTGGTTCTTGTTCAAAACGATTCACAGCAGTCACCTGCCTTCAGAGATAATTGATTTGCATGCTCCACACTCTGAAAATTATCTTTTTCTATTTCGATACTGAGTCCTGTACCTTCTTTACAAGCAGCCATATTAAACCGTAGTTGATACATGTCTGTCAAGCGGGGAAATGTTCACATGCAGAGACACTCAGAGATTTCATCATATTATCCAGCAATATACTTAATAACGAAAAAAAGAAAAGAAAACAGTTCAGTTTGGTGTTGCTTCTGCCTTGAGTATTCTTTTTTTATATAATTTCTTGGGGAGGAATTCCTTTTTAAAAAAGTGTGTTTAAGAACTTACAAGGATTCTGGTCATTTGATTTTTGACATGTCTGGTGACACTAAAATTAGTTTGAAATAACAACTAGGCTAAGCTAGTTGATGCATCCATCCATTTCAGGGAAGCCATATCTCATTAAAAAAAATGTTATGCAACAATTTGTCAACTGGCAAAGAGCCACCAAACAAAATGGGCTGCAAATGGCCGCTCACCCTATGCAAATTCTTGTCACATGTAGATATGCACCCATCATTTTACCTACCACCCTTTCCATTTTTTTTAAAAAAATAGATATTTATTTATTTACAATATTTGCATACTGTTCCACATCCATGATTTCAGAGCGAACAAAAGATATAATAATAATAATAATAATAATAATAATAATGATGTTAAAATTACTATTTAAAAAAAAGAAACATCTCTGGCCTTTGGAAGTGGAAAAGTAGCACTCACCTTATTCATTCAAGGAATTCTGCACTTTGTTAATTAAATTAATCTTAAGATCTTTATTACTGAAGGAATTAAGTGAATGTTATTCATTTGGATATTGGCTTACTGATGTGTATGCTGAGGCCAAAATAGGTTTGTGCATGGCCATTTTTATACTATTTTATATTAGCTTTTTCGTACTAGATCGTAGAATTTACAATCTAGTACAAAATAAGTGAATAACATCAAAATAGAATGAGAACTGGCCCTTATGATTGTGTCTTTCATATGAAAGATGATACACCGTCTGCTATCAAAGTGTTTAATGCCAAGTCTGCAGCCCAGCTTTTATATGCCTCCAACATCTGGATAGGAGGATTAACATCTGAGATAGATAGGCTACAGAGAAGATTTTTGAGGACCCTTCTTCAATTCCCAAAGTGTGTCCCTAATTCTGTACTTTTGTTGGAAACCAGGGAAAGCTCTCTTTCGCTTAGAGCTTGGTGGTCTGCCTTAAAATTTTGGATGGAAGTTAGTCTTTTTGGGAGGGGCTAAGGTCTGCTTCCATATCTGGCTCAGGACAACTATGTGAACAGCTGGTCCAAGCTTCTTGCCAGGAAGGCAGCTTCAATTGGTCTCTCCTCTTCCCTCCTCCTTAATCTGGGCTTGAATTTTGCTTTTAAATCTGTTAAACAAAGACTGTGGGACATAGCCTTCTGCGACTTACACACTTGCTCTTATGTTTCTTGCTCTCCTAGTGCATTGCACGTTCATTACGTTGGGCCTCTTCAGCTGGCTGACTATTTAAAGAACCTGTCGGTGGCTAAATATTGTATTGCTTTTTCCAAGGCCAGATGCAATGTTTATTCTATTGAATTACTTCAGGGCAGATATGCTGGTGTCCCTTATCAGGAAATGATGGTGCCCCTGTAGGAATATGGAAGTGGAGACGATGGAGCATATCCTTCTGTCCTGTAGTTTTTATAATCAGGCCCTCCATCTTATGATCACCCCATTGAGTAAACTGTCCAGAAGTTCAGACAAATTTTATGTTAAGTTTCTGTTGGAAGATAAGTCCTCAAAAGTAACTTTGGCTGTTGCTAAATTTCTTACAGTGGCGGCCAGGATTAGAGCTCTCTGTGTATTAGACGAAAGTTGATAATAGCTCTAACTGTATGATGTTTCATGTTTGATTCTTGTTTTTTCATGGATCTATGGATTGCAATAAAGAAGTATGGTATGGTATATGAAAGATGCTATTACAAAAGGCCCTGCATCATCATAAGGTAAATAATTTGGTTTTCATTTCCTTGCAAAATCTTCAGCTTTGCAAGTGTTTTTCTTTTAAATCTCTACTAGCTCCATAAAAAAAAATTAACATGAAAAATCACAAAATTATAACAAATTAACAGCAACCACGAAATAAATATATACCTACAGCCAGCAAAGTTAATAAGTTATCTGCCATTTGCTTTTAGGTCATCAAAACCCTCAAGAAAGCTAGGATTTTAAAATACATTTAACAGTCCATGTGGGAAGTGGGGGTTTGGGGGGAAGCTGAGAATAGAGTATTCATTATGCCGCAGAAGCACTTTAATCCACAATCGCAAGAAGGAGATTCATTGAGGATTAATGAATATTGCATTGCAGCAAATATGAAAACATGGACACAAACATAGCGTTAGAGAAGCTAGAACTCTTCAATTCAAAGGTGAAATGAAAACACAGGGCAACTTCTATTGTTTAAAATAAAGAGAGAGAGAGAGAGAGAGAGATGTCCAAACCAAACTATTTGATTATTCAGAAGTTGAAACAAATTAAAGAGATACTGGCCTTTGCTAGACCAGTAAATCCGCGCTGGATGAGGGGAGACCCCACAATACAAGAATCGCGGGATGTCGCCCTAGTCTACACGTCAGGCGCGATGAGATCAAGGAGAGAGCCATCACGTCTGCCTTTTTTTTTAAAGGAACGGAACGCACGAACGCTCATGCGCCAAGGTAAGTGGGTTTTTTAAAAAAAGGTTTCCCCGCTCCCCCCACTCTGCCTCCGATGGGCACAGCTCCCAGCTCCACAGCGTTTCTCGCACGGGAAAAAGCGGGTCCAAAGGGGTAGGCTATATCCCGGGGCCAGGCAGGGTTGATCCCTGCCTGAGCTCGGGATCCCCTGTATGTCATCTGCACGCACAGGGACGATCCTGGGTATCACACATGGATATAGCCTGGTCTAGCAAAGGCCACTGTTAAGACAGGCAGTCTGGCTCCAAGTCGAGACAAGCACAGTAGAGGCTTGTGATTCCAATTTTGGTGGGGCTGTGCCTCCATTCTGGCTTTCAGTCAGAACCAGACAGAACTACAAAGGAATTATCCGAAGTGCTGGTACCTAACACCCCCCCCCCCCAAATGGGTTCAGCACATTGGGTAGCACATTTAGAGTTCTGACTGAATCCCATAATGGATTTACAGCCCCAACAAAATCAGAGCCACCAGCCTCCACTGGTCAAGCAGCCTGGAGTCTGTTTGTAACCATTTAGGAAGAAAAAGCAAAGCACTCAGAGGACAGGTAAGCAGGCAGTTGGATTGGTTATCTGCCAGCCGCTTGATCTTCTCCATAGTGACAGGTAGCTCAAGCCTGAAGTCAGCAGATTTTGAGAGGAAACTGGTGAGGACCAGAGACAAGGCTAGGAATGATGCATTTGCTGATGATAGGACATTTGTAGGCTGAGTTCCTAAAGCACAGGAAACGATATACTGTTTAATCAAATGCCAGCGCTTTTTCAATGGGTGGACAACATTGAAATACTGGTGGCAATACATTTAAACAAACACATTATGATAAATCGGCACTATGTATGAGGCTTAAGCCCCATTGAGTTCAATGAGATTAAGTACATAACAGTTCAAAAATGTGAATATTCTAAAGTTTTGTGTGATGTCCAGATGCTGCTGTCTCTGTGTTTTTCTGTAGGAAACTAGCAGTATGTCAAGATGTTCCTGGGGCATAATGAATATATTGAACAAGTGGCAACAGGATTTAGCTTGCAGCAGAACTCTAGGGATGAAAGAGGAATTTCTTTCAGTTCATTTTTGACTCCAAGAACTGAGTGCAGACCCGAATTGCAATCTGTGTTTGAAATACATACATTTCTGACCTTGTGATGTGATTTCTGGAACAACAACAAAAATGTGTTTGAAGAATGTCTACATTTGGAAAATATTCATTAAAAATTATTATTTTTGAAAAAATGTGCATAAACACTCATTAATCAATGGAAGAAAATTTTAAAATGTATATAATTGAAGCATATTGGGAGCTGTCTATATGCACTGAAAACCCTGGGGTGGCTGTGCAGTGGCGCTACATCGATTATACAATGTAGCGGCCATCTGGCAGGCATTGCGGGGCTTTCCTGCAAAACTGAAAAGCAAAAAGGTCGGGAACTTACCCTGACTTTTTTCTTCAGAGTGGAGCAATTATGGCTGTAGTATGTGACCATAGATATATTAAAAACAGAGAGCCTCAGTGGTAACTTAAATCTCAGCTTGGCTCTTAGGGAGAGGAACATGATTTAACAAAAATATTGGCAGCAGCTCTGGTTTGGGGGGGAAGGGGGCAAGGTGGATGGGAGTGGGGAGTCAGGAGTCCCATGGACTCCCAGTCTGCCTTGCACCTGGTTTTTCTGGTGGCAAGCACCCAGGAACCTGCAAGGTCAACCTTCTTCAGGAAAGCAGAATCTCACTTCAGCATCAAGGTGAGGCGGGCACCCAAAATGGCCTCTGAGGTGAGTCAGGGAAGCCCTAATAGAAATACACATGAATGTTTACGCTGAGGTGGGGGGAGCTTGCATTCTGATACAGACAGAAATCAAAGGGAGCTTCAATGTGGAATTTGGAGAACCTTGACAGCTTGGGTTTTGCTGATTTACACATCCCTACAGAGTGTCAGAAACAAGACTTCAGATTTGGAAAGAGTGGGAAATCCTTAGCAAATGATCACATTTAAAATGAAGAAGACGTTTCTACTATTATTCATGGGAGACTTTGACTTTTTCCTCTCTTCAGATTTTAATATGGTGCATGTCTTTAATTTAAAGTTTTCTAAGGCCACAGCTAGACCTCAGGAATATCCTGGGATCATCCAGGGTTCACCCCTGCCTGAGCACTGGATCCCCTGTGTGTCACCTAGATGAACAGGTTTGACCCCTGGACGATCCAGGGATAAACCTTAGGTCTAGCTATGGCCTAAGACACCTTTCATCCAAGCAGATTCCAGGGTTATGTAAAAGACATAAATGTTCAAACTAACAAGTACAACACTATGAGAATAACACAAAATAAGCATCATAAAAACAGTAAAACTTCATAGGACATAAACTATAAAACTATACAACAAGTAAAATCATTACAATCAATTAAAACACCCCTGTCAATAAAAATGTCTTAACCTGGTCCTGAAAAGATTGTAATGTCCATGTCAGTCATAATTCCTTTAGGGAGAGTATTGCTGTTGCTAGCCTTGTTTATTATACTTATATACCCTCCCCTTCCTTTGGGAAGGAGTAGCAGCATACATGGGGTTGAATCCAGATTTCTCTTGAGCAGAGTTGTGTTCATGGGACAATCCCACTAGAGAAGCAGATTTTACTGATCCCTCGTTTCCTCTGTGCCCCATAAAAAACTACTCCAGAGAGACGGGGCATCTTCCAAAACACTGAGAGGTAGGATGCAGGGGGAGGAGGATTTGTAAAAATAGCCTTCTCTGCTTCTCCACTGGGCACTTTCACTGGATCAGAGGCCCTTCCATACATAGAAGGGCATGTCTGAATCAAACTCATGGAGTTCCAAGTAATCTCTCATTCAAACAACCATTAGGTCTTCACCCATTGAGTTTCACCTATGTTATGACAGCAGGTGCTCACAGATCATTTATTGCCCTTTCCTTTTCAGGGAAAGGACAGGTGGGAAAACTGCAGCACTGCCCGTATTTTCCTGTCCAGGTTACACACGTAGAGTAACTCTGAGCAAGAATTGGGGAGGCAATTAGATTAAGGTCATAGTTATTATGAATGTGGAATAAAAAGCAGGAAATAACACAATGAATGTGGATTGAGCCCCAACAGTTATGAATGCACTTCAATACTGCTATAAAGCAGTAGTGTAGATCAGGCCTAAGGCGCATAGATGCTGGATAATTCAGAGCTCATCCACTCAAACTTCACTTATGCAACTTTTTACTCAGACTCTAAAGAAGAAGTGGGGAACCTTTTGCTTTCTGGACCTATGGGGCATCCCACAGGAAAAAAATGCATCCGATAAAATGTGTAGTACATTTGAAAACAATGCAAAGAAAAATGCCTACATTAAAAAATGTGTACAAACATATGGATGCATAGAAAAACTGCATACTATTTGGGGGGGGGGGGGATATACCAAAAGATCCCCACCATTTTTTTTCTGTTAAAAAAAAAAAGTCTGCAAAGAACCAACTACTGGTATGAAAAGAAAAGAATCTCTATGGTATTGACAGGCTTGCCCATTCCTGGCTATCAGCAAGCTTGGGGGAATCCCAAGGTTAGCAGAAATAAAACATATCTTTGGGGGAGAAGCCTAAAAGTGGGAGACTCCAAAAACAGGTGGGCCGGCAACAAGGGTAGGCAACAAGGGTCCCCTTACTGAGGTCTCACACCCTAGCAGGGGCCCACTGACAAAAGCCCCCTGGACTTATAATAATAATTGCAACCTTCTTCTTCACCTGCCTCTTTCTCTCACCCAGACAACCATGATGGTGAGAAGTAGAAGTACACATCACTGCCTACTTGCTCTCTGCCTGTGAAGCAAGCAAGTAGTAGCAAGGATAAGGAGCAATAGCAGCTGTTGGCAATGGCAGTGAGAATGTAGACTCACGGAAGGGTCTACCCCCATTGAGGGTGACTTGACTAAATGGCCCTCAAATATCTGGAGACAGAATTGCCAATGAGGGATGAGCACGCTCAGGTGGAAGAGGCAAGAGAGTGGAGTGTCCCAGAGGAGGGCGCGGCTAACTGATGGCAACACTGCATAGGAGCATTCCACATTTTGTGCTGTAACATACATGATGAATACGCAGGATGTTTGATAGTAACCTAAGTAATTTTAGTCTTGAATTTTGGAAAAGCAAATAAGTCTTTAAAATTGTCTCTGGAAAGGGGTTTGTACTGGAAACCAATTTTTTAATACCTGTAAATTAGGAATTGAACAAATATCATGTGTCTCACTAAGCAAAGCAATTCTTGGTTTAAAGCAGTGAAGTGAGCCTTTTGTATCTCTAGATTAACATACATGAATTATGGAATACACAATTATTTCAAGGCTTTCGGAGAAACTGTGTTTGGACAGTGCTTGCAAATTCAATGGAGTTCCTCCATGGCATAGATGCCTCTAGCATCTTGAATCTCAGGGCATGACAGTCAGAGCTGCTCTTGAATATACTAAGCTGGTTTTAAACCTCTAGGCTCTATTTGTATTAATTTCAATACTTCCGTTCAGAGAGAAAAAATTAACAGAAACGAAGATCTAATTATTCCTCTTCACATGCATATTCAGTTGAAATGCTTTGTGCCTGCTAATTTCAGCTTAATTTAAACTTAAAAGGAAATGCATTTTAGACAGAACAAGCAGCAAATATTCTAGCAGAAGCTATTCTAATGGGCCCAGCTTTGTGGTTAAATTATTAGATAACATAGAGGGATACAAAGAGTAGATTTTGCCTCTACAAAGCCTTCTGGAACTAAAGTGTGAACTTTAAAGGACTTTATGCAGATGTGTAGAGTTTCAAAGGCTGGAAAGCCAAATAAGGACAGCTACTTTTAAAATGCTAATTCTAAATTAGAATAATACTAATAACTTCTATAGTTGCTTAATCTATTGCAAAACAGTAGCTAATGCTCCTGTTGGGTTGGATAGTTGAAAGAGATTGAAGGCTCAATCCTATTGAAATCAGAGGCTGCCAAGTAGGCTCCAATGCAAGGTGGCTGAAGCACAGAGACGATCCTTGCCTCCGTGCTCTGGCTGCCCTGCATTTTTGGCTCGATAGGCCAAATATGAGCCATTTCCTACTCAGCAGTAATTTATACATTACCATTCATCACTTAATGGACATCCAATGTCAACTTGTATCTGTGAATGAGGCACCATCAATCAAGCCCACCATAGATCTAACTTTCCTAATGCTCACATCAGCTCAGTTACAATGTTTTCCAGGGCAGTCCATTCATACATTCAACTGTAAGTCATGACATTTGAATAACCAAATGTTAAGAAATGGTGTGTGTACATACGTGCATGAGAATGAGTTCCACACGTGCATGGAATCTAATCTAAGATGGATAACAATTCTGTGAATTCATTCAACGCAGCAGATAACTGATTTAAACCCCATTGGTTGTATTCAGCATTAGTCCTACTTAGGCCTTAGCTAGACCTAAGGATTATCCCAGGCAAATGGAGGGGTCATCCCTGCCTGCTCCCGGGATCCCCTGTGTGTCATTTGGATGCACAGGGATGATCCCAGGACAATCCAGGGATATAGGCCTGGTCTAGCTATGGCCTTAGACAATTGAAATTAATTGGTCTTAAGTTAGATTAGCACTGGATACAACGCTATGGTCTCTCACTACTCATGACTAGGCTTGCTGAATTTCATGCATGTTGTGTGTGATTAATTATTCTACTAAATAGTCCCAGTATTAAAATTAGCTATTTTTCATAGTGTGGTGGATTAGACTTTTATTAATGCTCCATTCAATAGTTTGTAGAGTGTATCGATTTTAATAAGACATGAATCGATTAAGGAAAAATGTCAGTCTCCTGGCTAAGAAACTAATATCAGGCAATCATTAAGTAATGTTAGAATTTTATTTAATCAATTTTATACACTCCCTTTAATTAAGAAGATATTTTATTTGTCTTTTTGTGTATACCTTAGTGAAACTTTAACTGGATGTCAGATAATCATCATCATCATCATCATCATCACCATCATCATCTTACCAGAAATCATGTACTGTTATATCTATTAAGTTGGTTATGCATTTGATTTTAAAAGGGAGAACGTTAGAGCCTTAATTCAAACTCTGCCATTCTTTAAAAAGTCAAAGCGATACCTTGGGACTATCCCCAGAATGCTATCTCTGTGAGGAAAGCCCTGTGTAGAAACCCTCCTGCAGGATTTAAGAAAGATTAAAGCATATCAGAAATAAATAACTATTTAACAATAACTATTTTAGTTATTTTAATCTAAGGACCCAGTTTTAAAACAACAATGCTGTAATTTAAAAGATTATCTAATCTGACCTACCATTGTGAACGTTCAGTCAAAAGCTTCCCACATATTAGATTGTACTGTCTATGTGCTCTACTTTGCAGAGGTCAGCTCTATATTTGAAGGGCTGTAATCATAATGAGCAACCAGTGGAGCTCCGTTAGCGCTATTTGAATTTG
Source organism: Elgaria multicarinata webbii (assembly GCF_023053635.1). Classification (NCBI taxonomy): domain Eukaryota; kingdom Metazoa; phylum Chordata; class Lepidosauria; order Squamata; family Anguidae; genus Elgaria; species Elgaria multicarinata. Next base: position 70,685,093 of record NC_086172.1, on the reverse strand, counting down.
CGGAATAACACTGTTCTCCTCATCCTTATTAGATTTTATACATGAGCATCAAGGCCTTAAAGATGAGGCATCTATTGTTTCTGACAGACCTTCTGGTTGATGATTCCCCTATTGCAATAGCATGTTTGGGGCGAGGAGTGACCACAAGGGCTGGCGGGTAATAGGCCTAAACTTCAGAGAGAGTTTGGTCTAATTTCATTCATTCATTCATTCATTCATTACATTTCTATACTGCCTAATAGACAAATCTCTCTGGGCAGTTTGCAAAGGTTAAAACTATAACAGTACAATATAATAGCATAATATAAAACCATTCACATACAAACGTATAAACCAATTTTACACAACCAGCAATAGTGATATAATGGTTTTTGTTGTTTCCAAACTGGGCAGGTTCATTTCTGAAACCTACCCATTCACAACTACAGAACCATCACTAAACAGATCAGTCTACTCAGACAAGAGCACAGGGTACTTATTATAGGAAGATAGCAGGTATACTGAGGAAAGGTCCTTGCCTTCTTGGAATTTCCCCTTGCTTCTGTTACCAATTATTAATTCCAATAAAAAATGAGGGTCCTGTTGGAGAAGTGTGAACTCTACAGACATTGGAAGAGCACGAGTAGGTAATTGGATTTGAGCCATAAGTAAGTGGTAAAATGCTACTATTTTTCCCTTAAGTGGGTGCACTTGGGACTGTTAGGAAAGGACTATTTCCCAACGGCACCAACAGTGGCCACTGGGCTAGTCCTGTGGTAGGATCAACTTCCCACTATTGCCAAGCAAGCAAGAGGGGACATGAAAGTACACAACTTTACCAGCAATAGTTGGGTGGTAGCAATGGATGTAGGGGACATCTTCAGTCAGAACCACACAACTGCATGATTCCTGGGCCACATCTACACCAAGCAGGATATGACACTTTGAAAATGCTTTGAAACCTGTAAATAATAATAATAAATTTATTTGTTACCCGCCTCTCCCTCTGGATTGAGGCGGGGTACAACACAAATAAAAACACCATAAAATACATACAACTAATTCAAACGTTTTAAACCAGTGCATCATTAAAAGCAGCACACCATTAAAACAGGCATCTTAAAATTCAGCTGGGTAGGCCTGCCGGAAGAGATCATTCTTTATGACTTTCTTAAATTCTGGAAGACTGTAAAGTTGACGAATTTCTCCAGGCAAGTCATTCCGCAAACTGGGAGCAGCAGAAGAAAAGGTCCTCTGGGTAATAGTTGTCAGCCTTGTTTTTGCTGGCTAGAGTAAATTCTTCCCAGAGGACCTGAGTGTGTGGGGCGGATTGTACGGGAGAAGGCATACATGAAGTGTGTTCTGGGCCCCAACAGCTGTCACTACTGTTATAATCTGTTTCAAAGCAGTAGTGTAGATCCTGCCCTGATGACATTGGTAACTCATGCCTCAACAGGAGGCTATAAGTTAAATAGTAACTCTCCTGCTGCCTCTAGATTTGTTTCTGGTGATGGTGTACTTTGGCCTCTGACTCCTGCCAGAGAACTGCCTCAATGGCCACCATTGCATATAATGCCATTTTTCTCTGCCATCAAGCAGTGCAAGTCCACCCTGCAATGTTTCCCCGTCTATTCATTCATTTTGTAAATAATAGATTCACACTAGGATACGAGAATGTTTCCTTTTCTAGAGAGGGATTTTATTGCATAGTTTGATTTTTCATTATCCTTACCAACATACCAATAAAGAACAAGGCAAAGAAGAAGACATCTTTAATCCTAGTAAAGCAAAATATAGCAGTAACAACCAAAAGTTAGAAAAATACGATATGATTCTGGAAATGAGAATAGAAAAGTTGTTTACCAGGACAAAATCTGGATGGTGAAACTCGAGAGAATATGCCATGACAGTTAGAAAATGAATTACATAAGAAAGCCTTTAACTTAATTATGGCTTTCTTACTATTTTACTTGAACTATCAAAATTTCATACAACAGCTCGCACAGCTAGCAGTAGCTGTTCTCTGCCACCACTTAAAGTTATATTTTATTAATATGGCACCATGAGGGGGCAGGCAGTGTGGCTTGTTAGGAAGGGGGGGATCAGCCACTATCCTGAACAATCACAATGCTACTATTCTTTCACATTTAACAATAGTAGCTCTAAAATTCCAGTTATTGATCCTGCCCACTCTGACTCTCCGCTTGAAGGTAGCTCCAAGGGTCAAATTAATTATAAAACATACCTGTTCACCCACATTCCACTACTATTTTAGATGCCTCCTTCCCTGGAATTGCCTCTTGTTTAATTGGAGAATTTCCTGCAACCAAGATAAGTATAGTTTCACCTTCTTAGAATTAACCATCAGTGCACCATTGCAATTTTTGGCTGTTTATTTAACTTTAAGGGTACAAACCTATGGCTCCTAGGTGGGCATCCCAGGCATATTACAGACCACTCTCTCCAGCAGTGCAGAGGGAGGTCTGTGAGCAGAAGGGGAGGTCCGCTATCAAATGTTCCATCATTCAGGTGGTGAAAACTTCACCATTTGTCTCTCTGTTAAGATAGCAGCTGAATATAGGGTGACCACTGGTCTTACTTTACAGAGGACAGTCCTCTATTTTGGAGAGCTGGCAGAGGACAGTCCTCAATTTGAAGGGCTGTCTGGTTTAAAGATCAAGAACCATAATAAGGGAGAGCAGCGGGGGCTTCACACTTCACACTTGCAACATGGACAGTAGAGTGAGCAGGCTCACTGGTCACCTGGTCAGTCTTCTCCACTATGGTGAGATATATTGATTGGTGTATTTCTATCCTGTTTTGTTGTGATGTGGGCCCATTATTTTGTTGATATGCAAGTAATAATCCTGGCTGAGGTAGGGGGCATGTTGGGGCAGATCAGGGAATTATTGGATCCACGGGATCCAAAGCCCTCCCATTCCACATGTAGGGGATTTTTCTGGTGGTCTTTTTATTTTTAAGATGTACTGAACATAGGGTGTTTGGAAGCATGGGTTCTTGCAGTACCTTGCATCAATACTCCTCAAATTCCCCACTATAGTAGGTGAAAGGAAGATCCAGAGATAAACACCCAGAATGGTTGATTTTACTCGGACTCACAAACTCAATTAAACTGTTATAGCATTAAAACATGAATTAAAACAATTTAAGAAAGTTGAACAAACACACAAGAACATCCATTCAGCAAAGCAAATTAAAAAGAACAAGGCTGGCAGATTTCTGGAGAATAAGATCTTTGCTAAGACAAACACAAACAATCACACCCCCAATGGCAACACCGGTGTTGAACTCCTCCCTCCACTCCCAAAAAAGACCATGGTCTTTGGCCTAGCAACTAGGCCCAAGTTTGTGCTGAAAAGTCAGCTTAGGTCTTGATGGTTTGAAAGAAGAAAGAAAAGTATCTGTCATCGCTCATACTGACTCTGAAAAGGAGCTCTTCTCCACAGAGGGACCACCATTTTCCCCAGGCAAGACCTTGGCATACCTGAGGAAAAGGAAAAACCTCTTTTTCCTATGTTGAGACTTAAATACCTTCTCAAAGATAAAGACCTCCCTCTAAGTCTATTGGTCCACATCATCAATTTAGATCATCCTCTTCCCAAAATGTTCCATCCCTTCTGACGTACATTACTTCTGCATTTCATGTTGTCAACTGTCTGGTCTACTTCCCTGTTCTTATGGACGTTCTAAACCACAACGCTACCTTTCTGTCATGTTGAACCTTTCACCTAGTTCCTGTAACAGGAATACATACGGTTGGTACAAGTTACAAGTTCATATGACTAATGTCTTTGAGCAATATCATTGGTACATGTCACAAGTTCTAATGACCCATGTCTTTGAGCAACATCAAATCATATTTTATCAGGCCTTATCTAAACTAAAATATCTAAACCTTGATACAGTGTTCTATGTATGTATGCCTATTTGCCCCTTAATATTAAAATATTACCCCAATCACTTGTATATCCATTTAAACCCATTCTATGCCCCCAAAAGCTTCTTTCTTTATGTTATGACAACAAACTCTTATAACCCCACTCTTATGCATATCAGTAAAATTTCAAATGAAGAAAAAAACCTGTACCCAACACACCCAAACAAGAGGGGGAAACTATGTCAGTCTTGGATCTGACATAGTTATTTTCCCTCTCATTGAAAGATTTCAGAGGGAAAATAAGTAAAATTAACTCTCTGTGTGATTTTAAGGCAGATTTAAAGACTAGCCTTTTCCGGCAGGCCTATCCAGATCAATGTGAAATCAAGAATTTTTAAGATGTATTGATTCCTGTTCTAATGTTGTTCCCCGCATCGATCCAAAGGGAGAGGCGGGTAATAAATAAAATTATTATTATTATTATTATTATTATTATTATTATTATTATTATTATAACAACAACATGATGTCCCTGGCCAACAAAAAGACGAAAGAGAAAGAGAGAGAGGCCTTAGCTAGACCTACCTTTTGTTCCGGGACAGAGGAGGGGAGATCTCGCGTTGGGATTAACATGAGATCTCTGCCCCATTTACACGTAAGGCGCGACGACCTCAAGAAGAGAGGCGTTGCACCCACCATTTTTCTTTTTTAAAGGGGACGTAGTGCACAAACGCTTGTGCGCTAAAGGTAAGTCTTTTTTTAAAAAAATAATTTGTTTTCGCCGCTCCCCCCACCCTAACTTTGATGGGCACAGCGCTCCTGAGAAGCGCTGCACCCCGTGCGTGGCTCCTGGCTCCACGCGAGTAATTGCACGGAGTAGGGTCAAGCTGCAGAAATGGGCCAGATGTTCCACAGTCTCGGGCTCAGCCCGAGACCACAGAAAAAGTGGGCCCAAAGTGGAGGGCTAAATCCCGGGGCAAGGGAGGGATGATCCCTCCCTGATCCCGGGATCCCCTGTGCATCATCTGGACGCACAGGGATGATCCTGGGGTTCACCTAGGGATATAGCCTAGTCTAGCTAAGGAGAGAGAGAGAGAGAGAGAGAGAGAGAGAGAGAGAGAGAGAGAGAGAGAGAGGAGTTGCCCCTGCTATCATCTGCCCTGGCCTCAGCAGGCTTTGGATCTAATGGTTCTGCCACTGTGGATTCTTCCTCCCCTGCCCTCGTAGGATTGCTCTGTAATATACATTGTAACAAACTACAGGAGCCTTATGGGAAATGATTTAATGCAACAGACCTCAGTTCAGAGGATGGTTGCTGAAGGTGGTAAAATGGCTGCTGCACACACATAACAATGTAGACGGAAACTGAGTAGAGTCAAAAGAGTTGTCTTTAGCGAGAATGCTGCATGATGTGTCCTTCTCCTGGGCAATCCCAGACTACCCCAAAGGCATGTGTTGAGACAGCAGGAAAACATGTACTAATCAAGGAGGCCTTTCAAACACAGCTGTCTTTTATTACTACATAACAGTTCTGGAAAAGAAACTCCTCTATGGGCTATTTCAGCAGGAGCTTAAAAGGACCAAAAACTCTAATATTGAACCATTATGCCCCCCAGCATACATTATATGCTGGCAGACTCTATACCTCCAATATGATTATACCCAGTGCTCAGCACTCTCCTCCCAAGCTTTATTTCATACTGTTGTTAAGGTTATCATTTCTGGAGGACACAGGAGTTACTCCCACCAGTGTGTCATGTCAGATGTGATTATTCCTCAGGAAAGATGTTTCTGGCTATTATAACATTTAAAAAGTAACCTCAACAAATGATGTTAATACTGCTTGTTTTGAAATTTGAACTTCAGTATACCTAACATGTCACCTTTGTCACTTCCTCTTCTTCTGCACAAAACATTAGCCGTAGAAGTTGAGAGGGTATTCCTGCCTCTTCATCTAGTAAAGACAGCAAAAACAAACAAACATACAAAATTAAAATAATGGCCAAAGAAATAATTTTTTCTCTCAGACAACAGTCATACCAACATAAGAAACAACACATTAATGGTTGTAATGAGTCATGTTTGACACGGTTGATCACGATCTTCTCTTAGATTCCCTCCATGACCTTGGACTCTGTGGCTCTGTCTATAACTGGTTCGCCTCCTATCTAGAGGGTCGCTCTTTCAGCGTGTCGGCTAACGGCAGCTCGTCCTCCTCCTTTCCCCTTTCAGTAGGGGTTCCGCAAGGCTCGGTGCTTGGCCCGCTGCTGTTTTCTCTATACATGCTGCCCTTGGGTAAACTTATTCAATCTCATGGCCTCCAATATCACCTGTATGCCGATGACACACAACTATACCTCTCATCTCCGGAACTTTCTCCTGATGTTCACGATCGTATCTCGGCATGTCTTTCAGATATCTCAGCTTGGCTGCTTCATCGTCGCTTGAAGCTTAACATGGCAAAAACTGAACTGCTTGTTTTCCCTCCTAAACCTTCTCCTCACCTCTCATTCTCTCTTACTGTCAACGATGTCACGCTTACTCCGGTCAAGGAAACTCGTAGCCTTGGCTTTATATTTGATTCCTCGCTCTCCTTTATTCCTCATATCGAGGCAGTAGCTAAATCTTGTCGTTTCTTCCTGTATAATATTGCCAGGATTCGACCATTTTTGTCTGTCTCTTCTGCCAAGACTCTCGTTCACGCACTGGTTATCTCTCGGTTGGACTACTGCAACCTCCTCCTCTCTGGCCTCCCCTCGTCTCACATCAGTCCGCTGGTCTCTGTCCACCACTCTGCCGCTAAGATCATCTTCCTGGCCTGCCGCTCTGACCATGTCACTCCGCTTCTGAAATCTCTTCATTGGCTCCCAATTCATTCCAGAATCCAATATAAACTTCTCCTGTTGACCTTCAAAGCTCTTCACGGTCTAGCTCCTGCCTATCTCTCCTCTCTCATCTCACACTATTGCCCCGCTCGTGCTCTTCGCTCCTCTGATGCCATGCTTCTTGCCTGCCCAAGGGTCTCTACTTCCCTTGCTCGGCTTCGTCCATTTTCCTCTGCTGCCCCTCATGCCTGGAATGCTCTTCCAGAACACCTGAGAACTACCAACTCAATCACAGCTTTTAAAACACAGCTAAAAACTTTTCTTTTCCCTATAGCTTTTAAACTTTGAGTTTGTTCTGACTCTATACTGTTAGCTTCACCCTTCCCGGTGCCTGTTTACACTTCCCTGTGCCTGTTTGCATTCTCTTTCCCTTCTTATTGTTTACTACAACTTTATTAGATTGTAAGCCTATGCGGCAGGGTCTTGCTATTTACTGTGTTATCTGTACAGCACCATGTACATCGATGGTGCTATATAAATAAATAATAATAATAATAATAATAAGATGTGAGACAATAAAGGTGTTGCCATATCATCTGCAAAGCTTTGCTCAGTAAATGAGACGTCTCTTCACACCTGAAGAGAGTGTGAATACTAGGACCTATCCTCTAAGCTAATTAGCTTAACAAAGCAAGTCAGTTGCTTATCAACTAAATGGACAGTTTCCCTGAAGTTCCAGCAGGCTTTTACTGAATCCTTTGAGTTGACACTTCTGTCAAGTGGCTACCCTAATGGACCGCCTCCCACCACCTCTCAGTTCTGCACGCTTGACCCTGTGGCAGACTCTGGCATCTGTCAATTCCAATGTTTTCTCCCTCCGACAGTGACTGAGTTCCGGGACTGGGGGGGAGTGCTGGAGGATGATCTCTGAGCCTTGGCGTCCTGTCTGATAAGCTCCTGAAAAGGTTCATCCTTGACTCCTGAAGAGTCTTGGAGAATCTCCTCCCCCACTTCCTGTCTTGGCTGGTGTACTTCGGGTTTTGCTTCTTCTTCAGTCTCTGAATCCGATTCAGCCCCCCAAACCCAGTCCCCCACACTACCTGATCCTGACACAATGTCTAGCTTGATGCAAAGTGGGCCCTTGCATGCCTGCCTTATTATTGGATGGATGCATTCTAAGCGTCACAGGTCAGCCTTCTGTGGGGTCTTCAAAGGTTTTATGTGGTTGCTGAAAAGAGAAGGGGCCATGTCCTAACCAAACAGGAAGTGACCTATTTCCATTTCCTATTGAAAACATAGCCTTTCCCCTTCTCAGAAGAAGTTTCACCATGGGGTCTTTGAAGGCCTCACTCAGTTCCAGTGCCTGTCTTCAGGGAAGAAAGCCCCACTTTGTTTAATGGCTCTTACTACAAGATATGTGTGTATAGGATTGGAGCTGCTGTTAGCTGAAGGGCAGTGAGCAGCACAGAGGAGCAGCCAGGCAGGTGCTTGAGTGCGTGTGGAGGATAGAGGTCTTGAGGGAGTGGTTGGGGCCAGAGGCAGAGGGAATAAGCAATGCAATCTCATTCTCCCACCCCATCTACACTTATTTAGACACATGCCTAACTAGCACTATAAAAAAGCAGAGACATGGTTTGCTGCATAATTTGAAATATGCCCATCCCTTTCCTTGCTTTTGACAAGAAGCATAAACATTAAAAAGGATGACCTACCACAAAATCTATGCAGGAAATATACTAGCTTTTAACATATTTACTCTGGAGTAACATAAATTTTAAATTATATTGATGATCCTCTTGAAATCTCCTATATTACACACATGGTTTGTCAAACCCTGATGAAAAACTCCACCAAGTTCCCCACCCTACTCCCGTTTTGGAAAATGCCTCCATATGAAACAAATCTTCCTATTTTCTATGCTGATGCTGAATAAACAGCTTTTTACATCTAATACACAGTTCTGAATTGCAAACTTGTCAGAATCCAATTATTAATCTGATATTTAGATACTTATTTCAGCCCTTGTAAGAATTCTGCTAGCTCAGCTCTGAATAATTGCACTTGCGATCGGCTCGTGCTTCAGCCTTTGTAGAATATAATGCAAGCGAATTTTGCTCACATTCAATAACACTCAGAGCACTGAGGCGAACGGGGGGGTGGGGTGGGGAGAGAGAAGAGAAACAGCACTGAATTATATGTGCTGAATTTAATTCTCGTAAAGTGCTTTATTTTAATGTTTGAGTGCATAACAGTCTATTTTTAATAAAATATGCACTGATGAGAATGATAATGGAGGAATATAGGAATATTTCAATTCAACCCCCTTCCCCCATTATAAAACCACTTTAAGGGGCCAGAACCTGTTAGAGTCAATTGCGTGAATAGGTTTCCTGTTACTTAATTACACTGTCCTTATGATTAATAGCAGATCTATTTACCAATTTTAAAGTAGCTCACACTCTGAATAATCATGCAATTCTCTCATTGTGTTCCATTTGCAGGGCATATGGAACCATACTTATGGAAATATCTTTGCCTTTCACATCCAGATCTCAGTTTCTGGACATTGTATGTGCCATTGTTTTTACCTAGCTAGCACTGTTCCATTTTCATTATAAAACATACTACTCCATTTATCCTCCATTGGTGCCATGTTGGGCAGATAGGCAACCAAAATACACAGCATGACAGATAACTTGACCAATCAGATGGTGGGTATATATTGTCTTATTTCATTTCTGCGTTTGGTTTTTCTCTTACTGTGATGATGTTATTTAACTGGGCTTTCCTCAAATAGTATTTAATTGTATTTTGTTTAATAAATTGCTACCTAGACAGTGTCTGTTGGGACACAGGATTTTTCCATTCCTTGGCTCCTAGCTCATAGACAGGACTCTGAGCTGGGAGACAGGAAACTGCACTCCCCTCCTCGTTCCCATCCAGCCAGAGTGGAGTTAATCAAGATGGCTGCTTCTCCGTGCTCGGTAAACTGGGTGCAAAGAGGGCAAAAAAGCAGCTGCCCTGTAGCGTCGGCCATTTTTGTTGTTGTTGTTGTTAAAGGGGCCACGTGCGCCCCGAAGACTCCAGAGAAGGTAGGGTGTTTTTTTTAATTAAGCCCCCCCATCCGCTCCTGATCCCCTCCCATGACTCCTGCCCACTCTTTCCCCGCCCTCCCTCCCCGTCCCCGTCCCCTGTGTCGCCCTCTGCCATCCCATGTCGCCCTCCGCCATCCCGTGTCATCCCGTGTTGCCCTCCTGTGTCATCCCATGTCGCCCTCTACCATCCCGTCTCGCCCTCCGCCATCCCATGTCGCCCTCCGCCATCCCGTGTCATCCTGTGTCGCCCTCCGCCATCTCGTGTTGCCCTCCCGTGTCACCATCCCGTGTCGCCCTCCGCCATCCTGTGTTGCCCTCCGTCATTCCATGTCATCCCGTGTCGTCCTCCCGTGTCATCCCGTGTCGCCCTCCGCCATCCCGTGTCGTCCTCCACCATCCCCCTCTCCTGCCGGTCCAGCCTTCCCCCCCCTATGTCCCCCCCAGGATCCCCTCGGCCCGATGGGCACAGCGCTCGTATGAGCGCTGTGCCCAGTCTGTGGCTTTTCCTGGCTACTCGCGAGTAAGCGAGTAGCCGCAAAAAGCCACAGACCTTGCTAGACGTTCCGCAGTCCCGGCCTCAGGAAAAGGTGCGCCATAAGCGACTTCACTTATGGCACGTTAAGGGAGGTCTGAGCACGGCTTGACCCCGGATTCCCCATCTGGACGCACAGCAGGGAAACCGAGCCTCAAAGCACGCTAAGGCCTCGTCTAGCAAGGCTCCCAGTGTAAGGCAGTGTACGAAAATAACTGAAAGCAAACCAAGAAAATTGAATTCTAATACAATTGACCACAAGGCAGGCAGCAGCTAAAAGCAGTATCAAGAAACCCCTAAGAACAGATAAAAAATGCAAAGGAAAAGTTCAGGCAGCTACTGTTAGGAATCAAAATTAAACAAAACAGAACTGAAGAATAAGCTGAAGAATAAACTGTTCCCTGCCTTGATCAAAATGGAGAGGGAGGTAAGAAATAATAATAATAATAATAATAATAATAATAATAATAATAATAATAATAATAATAGCAGCAATGAAAAAACAATTAATGGGGCAATCTTAAAGCAGCCAAAGGACACAGAGCTGGCCCTACCATGAGGCAGAGTGAGGCAACTGCCTCAGGTAGCAGATGCTGGAGAGTAGCAGTGGCACTGGAGTGCCCCCCCCCCAGACTTTTGCTTGTCTTAGAGGGACAGAGCTGTGTGTGCCACATAGCCAATCATGCACCCACTAAGTTAGATTGCTGCCCTTGGGGTGTTGGAGGACACTATCCCATTGACAGTGTTGAGGTAAGATTCAACAGATTCATGGAATCAAGAAGGTGCCTTCACTTCAGGCAGCAAAATGTCCCTGGTTGGCCCTGAAAGGCCAGCTGGATGTGGTGTACGTGTCTCCCCAGCAGAAGAGAAGGATGCCCACCTTTGGGATGGTAATTATGCTGCCGGAGGCCCCTCCCCCCCAAATATGCATGTGGAAAGCTCTGTGGGTGTAGATGTACAATGGGTGGTGGTGGCAGTGGTGAAAACAGGGCATCAAAGGAAGGTGCCTTAGCTCATTGGTAGAGCCACATGCTTTACATGCAGAAAGCCAACCAGATGCCCCCTGGAAAGCCCAGAAGCAGGAATGGGATTCAGAGACATGTTACCTCTGAACCCAGAGTTTCTACATAGCCACCATGACTTGAAGCAATATATGAAACCCGTATCATATTCCATAGTAGTTTTGTATGTTTTTAATTTATTTTATTGCAGTTTGAAATTTTGTAGACCATCCTGAAAATTTTGATTGAAGCTTGAAGTCTAAATCCATGCACTAAACAAAGAACCAAGATGCAACTATAGAAAAGCCCTCTTTAGAGCCTTTCCAACTAAGCTCTGAAACAGATGGCCCTCTGATGTCAGGCAGATTCATAAGAGAGGAGGCCTGGTTTCAGATTGTTTCGGACTTATCAGGTCAAAATCAGCACTTTGAATTATGCCTAAAAAACTGGGATCCAACAAAATACAGAGGTATTTTTTCTAGCATGTCTCAGTTAACAACCTGGCCCCTATAACTTCTGGACCATTTAACTCCCATCAGTCCCAGCCAACATGGACAAGGGTGAGGAATGCTGGAAGTTGTAGTCCAAAACATTTTTCAGGATGGGGAAGGATGACATATAGCATGGTAGGCCCATGAAAAGAGCTAAGCATCTATACTTTCAAACCATACAATGAGGCAACCATTGCCAGCATCAACTCTTATTTATAGAGGTTTGGGGGTTTCATCGAACCTGCATTTCAGAATGAATTGACCTGATTTGAACCCACCAGATAAATGTGTGGAAGGATAGATTTCAACACAGTTTGAAATTTGGATTGCATCCTTCTCTGAATCTTACGTTGCAGTTCTAGGCTGAAAAAACATGACAAAATATGTATAAAGTGCTTATCTGTAAACCACTTCTTAAAAATATGATAAGTAGTATATAAATCTGTTAAATCATCATCATCATCATCATCATCATCATCATCAATCTTCTGGTATAAAATATATTCATGAACACATACCTTCAAAGAAAATATACTTATAGATGTGCTCACAACATAGTAATTGTCTATCAAAGCAGTTTTCTAAGTCCTGATCTTGAATGAATACATAAAGTATGTTGAAGATCATACTTTATGATTTATTAAATTTACTAAATTTTATAGTAAGAAAAATGATAAAACAATTCTTTAATATGTGAATATTGATTTCAGCCCTGACATCTATCCATCTGAACAAAGCAATGCCATCAGAAGTCAGAAGAGGGCACTGCTCTTCCTTTCCATCACAAGTGTCAAATGCAAATAATGTACATATAAAGCCCACTTTATTGCTTTTTAGCTTCACTTGATGCATAAATCCATTTCACCGGGTATATAATGGTTCACTTGAAGTCTTAGCTGTTGTTTACAAAGGTTCTCTGCAGAATTTTTTGAGCAGAGATAGTAGCATGAACTTCACTACATTTTGTGTAAATTATAGAAATTGATTTTTTTTTTAAGACCCAGGAAAGGACACCTTTTAAGACCCATGAAAGGACACCTTGTAACTCTCAACAGGAAAGGTGTGGAATAGAGAGGTGCAAACACAGGAGGTACCTTTACCAGCTTTTAACTATTCAAAATAGGTGGAGGATGTAAACACAAATTTTAATGAACTAATTAGTTTTCTTCCCATTGCAATTGGCAATGAGATTGAACTTTGGCCAGGGCCTTCCAGGTTTTTTTTTTTAAAAAAAAGGTTAAAATGGGAATCCTTTTGAGGGTTCAGTGCAAATGGTAGATATGTTCTGTAAGTTGCCAGTACACATGCCACATGGTATTCTGAGATATCCATAATGAATATTCTTCAGTGTCAGACATGACTCCATGGTGGACTACTTGGAGGTCCCTTTAAAAACAATTCTATCATATTTCAGAGCAAGAGCCAATATCAACAGAACTCCCAGACAAGAGGGGATCGATATGTTTTCAGTGTTTAGTCTATACCCAAGAGAGTGATTAAAAAGAGTCCAGAAGCTTGTCAGTTATATTGTGCTTGGTTTGATTTAAGGGAATAACTTAAAGCAACATAAGGAGAAAATTGAAGACAGGGGGAGAGAGGGGGGAAAGAAAGTGTGTGAACTGATAGAGACAGCAGTTTTGACACAGAGAGTCATTCCTCAAACAAAAATCTCATCGTGTTTTACTGTTTGTACTTACCATGCTTAAACATTTCAATAATGATTGAGGTTTATGGCCATCAAAATGAATGTGTTATATTAATCGTATCCAATAAAAACTGTATTCCCTTGTGCAAACGTCTGCAGGCACATTTTCTCCACGCCTCATCTCACCTGCTTATACTTATGGGAAATGAGTGGGGAAACCCAGCAGGTTTCTCTAGCTCTTCTGCATGGGGTTGTGCCTGAAGTGTTCCCATAGCATGGTTTAAGAATTCTGTACATAGATGATGCTTTGCTCACCCCACCTTTCCTCCCAGTGTGCAGTTCTAAGACATAAAAGAGAGAGAGAGAGAGAGAGAGAGAGAGAGAGAGAGAGAGAGAGAGAGAGAGAGTTCATACAATAGGAAGCCTTTCCTTTGAGTTGGAACTAAGAAGAGTTTACCTGTATGTGGATGGTAGGTATGCCCTAAGCAAAACAGCACTAGGGCTTATTAGAATCGACTGACAGGCCAAATGGGTCATGAAAAGTCCTGGTGCCCTGCTACATCTTGCTCTTCTTGGCTGGAGGCTTCTATTAGTCTTTCACATGACATGTTGTTTTTTTCAGCCTTGGAGGACCTGAGGGACATTTCAGAATTACAGATGGGTGAGAAATTTGCTCAGTTTTCTTTTGTGGATTTTTCAATTTTCTCCTCCTAAGCTTTTCCGCAAGCTGAAACAGAGATGTGCTCCAAAATCCCCATTTCTGCAAGTTTTCTGAAAATAGTCACCCAAAAATGGACATATTGGGGGGGAAATGTGTTCAAAATGTTTATATTTGATAGAAGTATGCACTGAAGTATGTGAAATATTTGGGAAAATGTGTATGTTTAAAATGTGCACAAAAAGTGTGTGTGTTAATGCATATATTATGAAAAATGCATACAAGTTTCCATATTGATTTCTTTTAAAAAGTCTGCAAGCTCACATGGAAACTGGATGGAATGAGCCTGACCTCAAAAACCAACTGTCTGAGCAAGACCAAGACAGACCCACCCATCCCTCTCAAATTCCACCAGATTCCAGATGCATTTTCAAAGTTTGGGCAGATTTCAGACACGGAAACCATTCTGGAATGAAACTCAGTGGTCCCATCCATCCCTGTTTATGTAGTACTTCCTATAGTACTTTTACTTTCCCTACAAGAGAATCAAATTTTCTAACTGTTCTTGGCTAATGAGGAACAAACCAAGTTCTGAAGGGCCATATCTAGCCATGAGATAAGATGCTGTACAAGTTCTGTTTCGATGACTGCTGAGTGGTAAGCATGACATGACCAGAATGACCCGTGGAACAGTTTGGGTATATTTGGCAATGGAACAAAGGATCATAGGAAGCTGCCTGCCTTATATTGGTCCATTTAGCCCAGTGTTATTGACACTGATTAGCAGCATCTCTTCAGGGTTTCAGGCAAACATTTTTCCAGCCCTACTTGGAGATGTCGGGGATTATACCTGGGACCTTAAGCATGAAAAGCATGTATTCTACCACTGAAATACATCTCAGTTCAAGTCTCTAGTATAGCTGCTTCTTAAACTTCTTAAACATGCAAAGTTGGTGCTCTACCAATGAGCTATGGCCCATTCCTATGAAGATCTGATCACCCAGCCCTTGGATCAAACAGACAAAAGGTCAATCTCCTATGCCAGGTCTAGTATCGCCAAGGGTATGTGATTGCAGGTGTGGTGGTGGGAGGTGGGGGCCATTGGGGTCTGGATGAGGAAGCACGGACAACAAGCTGGCTGGGGGTGGGGCTGCAAGGAATGGGCTAAGGAAGGAGTTGCTTTGTGACCTCTCCTTACTTGTCTGACCCTGCCCTAAGCCGGAATCAGTGTACTGCCTGCTTCCATCCCATCTGGACATATCCTACCAGAGTTGAGGAGGCCATCCTGAGTTACTATTTCCCCCAAATTCTGAATCCATGTAGGCCCGATGAGGTTCATTCCCTCACTTAAAGTCCCTGAGCCCTGAAGGCAAATCTCTTTCAGTGTCCTAGTGCGTCCATTTGTTTGCTGATGACTCTTCTTGTAACCTCCTTTCATGTACTGCCCCATCATTGTGATTAGCCTACAGAAACTATGTAGATGGTACTCTCCATTGCCTACCAACTCCACCTGAGAAACCATGACAATCAGACTTCCTGTTTCTCTCATGCCAATCTGGTCATCATGAAAAGGAAAAAAAAACCTTACTTGGCTCCAAAAGGACTGGTTGCTCCTATAGAGAGAGGACACAGAGAGTGTGGACACTGAAACAGAGGCAGGTCCAAGGACCAGGCTCTGGCTTATCAGCTCTCCTTGGACCTGCCCCATGTCAGGCAATATGCAGATGCAAGGTACATCGGTACATCAATTTCTTTGTGCCCCATTTCCTTCTGAGACTGGATGTGATGCTACTCCCCCATAGAGCACTTCAGGTTATGGGAGGGGAGGAAGCAGGGTCCCACTGCTATACTTTCCAGGAAAGCCTTCCCTTTCTAGTATTTGACTCGTGTACCTTTGTGGTTGTTACTGACCTTTATAGTCTATGCAGGAGGGAGGGGCACAGGACCCTGCCCCATTGTGTCCTGGCTATCTTCCTATTACAATAGCTTTATCACTAGGGATGTATGAGAATCTCATTTCGATTCATTTCTGACCAGTATGTGCCCCATTTGCACCCTTGAATGTGAACATGAGCACATTTGGGGGGCAAAGTTCACATATTCCTGACCTTGCAATCATTAGAAAAATGTGCACCCAAATACATTTTTCCACAGTTCAACAATAACAAAAAGCTTCAGGAACAGGAATGAGGTGGACCAAGAAGTGGACCAGTTGTGCAGTTGTACCATAAGCCACCAAACAACCATTAAAATGTAGCAAAATGCCTTGGACTCCTTTTGAAAACTCTTACCCCATCCTCATAAGTGCTATGCCTTTGTGGGAATATAACTGACTAGTTCCTGATGCTCTAAAGAGGAACAATCCATAAAGAATGTTATTTAATGCGATCAAGGCATGATGTGTCCAAGTTCAGTATGAAGCATGGACATAATGTTTAACAGCAAGACGCCCAGTGGAACGGAATGAACATTTCATTTTCTATGGAGGCTGGACTGCTTGAATACCAAGTTGTGTTTTTATCTCCCAGGATCGCAGTTAATTAAATGTAGGAAAGAAAGCAGGAGGTGCCATCAGGAAAATGAGCTAACCATATGTTGGTAGAAAAACAGCAGCGTGAATGCATTGTGGAGGGATGGCCTCTGGATGGACCTGAAATGCAGTTATCCAGTGGATATGATTGTCTCCATCCCCTCAGTGAAATGATATTAATGCTACTTAGTGAAGAGGGGAAAGAGCAACTAGTAAAAGTGGTGCTTGCTTTATGATGAGCATATTTCATGGTTAGCTGCTGCTTCTGGTGGTTGGCCTGATAGGCGACTGTTAACTGTGTATTGGAAGAAAAGCCTCAGCACAGGAGATAGCAGATGACACAAATCCACAAGTAACAGATGACACAAATCCAAACGTTCTGAAATTTGAAGGTGTTTATAATAATATTGGAATCCAAGATGGCAATATAGTTAATGTTCATCCTCGTTTTGTTTATTGATGGGTGGATTAGCCCTCAAGCTTGCATCAAAAGCCATGTTTTGTTGGTTTGTTTTACAAAGGTCTCTTGGAGAATGCTTGGGGAGAGAAAAAGTGCCCCCCCTCCAGTGTTTCTGAGAAGCTTGGGGGGAAATAATGGGTGAAACACAAAAGCTTCTTCCTGCCTATCTCAATTGATTTTGTTCCACAAGTGTGTATTTAGAATGCCATTGTGTTGAACTTATGGAATCGGGATGCGGATTTTCAAGAAATGTGATTAAATTTTAGTATAACCTAAGTCAGGATGATTTTTCAATCTATTGTTTTGTCATGAGTTTTCAAACATGAGTGATGATGCTGAAATGAGAGATTAGTTGATTTGTAAATTGAATCTGCCATGTTTATCATTTTTGAATGTTTAAAATAGTTACAAATCCTGCATTTCAGCAGCATCACTAATTATAATGGAGTACAATGAAGGGACACACAACATGCTTGGATAATGATGGGAGATACAACATGCTTACTTATATCCAATGAACTTCTTAACAATGTAATTCAAACTGTGTTCATCTATATTTTCTGTGCTTACCCTGTGTAGTCTGCATAGTTGGGCCCATCTGTTTTTTTTTCCATGCAGCCCTTGAAGACCATGTTACATGCTCATGTAGTGACATTCCCAAGGTGAATTCTGGCCCCATTTTGAAACTGTGTGGCAGGAGCTGCACTTCTTAGCCTCTCAGAGAGGCTTTCGCCCTAAAAGAAGATTTTTTAAAAAAGAAGAAAATGGTTTAAAAGTCCTTGGACCACCTTGTAGTACTGAAAGTTTATATTCATAATAAGAGATTTTGTTCAAATCATAGAATCACAGAATAGTAGAGTTGGAAGGGGACTCTAAGGCCATCGAGTCCAACCCCCTGCTCAATGCAGGAATCTACCTTAAAGCATCCCTGACAGATAGTTTTCCAGCTTCCTCTTGAAGGCCTTTTGTGAGGCCAAAGGGGCACAGCCAAAACCACTACTATATTTTCGCTTAAGGGCCCTTTCTGCCAGTGACTGAGCCTTATGAAAGGCATTTCAACCTTCTGGAATCTGCCGAGAAAGCTGGGAATCCACCAAAAAAAGCGTTGGGAAACTAGATTCAAACCCCCTTCCTTGAAGAATGTGAGAGGGTGGCCATAGGTGGATCAGACCCAATGCCAAAGGGCTGGGAGATGCCTGGGGTTTGGAGGCTGCAGTTCCCTCCTGGTTTTTATGCAACTGATGGAACTCAAAAAGAGAGACTATCCCCAGATGTGGAAGCTCTCATAGTTAACCATTACTGATGGACCTGATTGAAGTGTCTCCCATTCTCATTCTGTTTTAAACAATGGCCGTCCCGACAAGAGCACAAGCCGGAGAAGGCAATAGTCCTTTTAAAATATCAGCTTTGTAACTTGATGAACAACTTATGGACTTGCCCATAATTAATTATAACTTCATTCACATTTAGTCACATATTCTGTTGTGTGGGATTATTATCACACACTATTATTCAAGCATTTTGAATGCCTTGGATTATAACTGACCATTGACTTGGCATCTCATTAATGTTATTCTTTTGGGGAGTTCTCAAAATTGTAGTCTTGGCTGCAGGAAGACTTGTTGCCACATCTTAACAGATGGCCACCTGGGACTGGTTGAGCAGTGAAACTTAAATACTATGGTCAATGGGAGGACATCACAGGGCCCATAAGACATTGCAAACCAGCCTCTCTGAAGGCAAAGAAGGAAGACCACTCCTAGAGACCTCCTTGTTATGGTGGCAGAAATCCTTACCATCCCCTGGAGCTGATGTACTCATTTTCCCTCTAGCACCCTAATATCACCTTCTCTGGCCAGTGCAATCCTGCCAGGGTTTTAGAAGTGGTAGTTTCTTCTCCATGCGTTGCACTGCCTGGGAGTTTCAATGCATATGATATGGCAACTTGATTATATCTAAGCAGGCCTGGATCTGCTCAATTTTTGCTTGGGAGACCACATGAGGACCCTAGGTATGTCACCTTCAATTCCATGCAGCGGGGAATAATACATTTAAAAGTAATAAGAAAAGTATTCTCTATTAGAGCAAATTAAAGACTTCAGGATATTTTAGTAGAATAAAAGATTACAATGATGGATATGATAAAGATTTATAAAATTGTGATTAGTATGGGAAGAGTCATTACAAAATATATGTTGTTACTCACTCTCTCAAAATACTAAAACTTGGATTCATCTAACAAAGTTGAGGACAGACAAAAGAAATACTTCTCTAAAGATTGCACAATTAACTTATTATAGAGGTGGCTTCAGGGCTCCATTTGTCTCAGGGAGTTCTAGCTCATCAAAAGAGGAGGATCCCACAAGATATACAGCTGGCGCTACTTATGTGGGCTTTAGGCTGCCATCATATACAGTCCCCTTGAAGTTAGTGGGGCTTATATCTGAGTAGGCATGCATAAGATTCACTGTTGGGAACAACTTAGACATATCCACTATGAATTTCTCTATCCAGTAGAATCATTACCCATAGTAGCTAAATAGAACCTGTGTGTGTGTGTGTGTGTGTGTGTGTGTGTGTGTGTGTGTGTGAAGTGAAATGTGTGGATTAGCTTCAGGATAGAACTACTCCCCATGGGGAAAATGTTCCATTTAGTTACAGTAAGAGGGGAAGACCCAGCCAGTTTGGCATCAGTTTCTGGAATTATTGTAAGATTAAAATGATTCAGGACAAACAGCATTTGAGGCACCTTCTACAAACATCAGAAAACAAAAGTATTTATTTATTGACCTTTTCTGTGCCCTGTTTAATTTCAATTGTTCTTGGAGAGTAGAGGAAGGGGGGAAGAGGATGGATACTGAATGAAAACTCAAAGAAACCTAGGAAGCATCTGTTTTTTTAAAAAAAACACCCTATACTTTTGAAACACATATAGGATTTATTCCCCTGGCAGATTGGTTAAACGCCTAAGGCACATATGCCTGCAAGCCAGTGAGATAAAACAGGCGGGAGTGTATTTATTTATTTATTACATTTCCATACCGCCCAATAGCCGGAGCTCTCTGGGCGGTTCACCGCTCTCTGGGCGGTGTAGTGATGGATGAGCCATTTCTGAACCTTCTCTGCAGAGTAGGGTGACCAGGTGACTGATTTTATTCTGGATGGTCCTCTATTTTGGAGATGGCAGGGGACAGTCCTCTATTTGAACGTGTTCTCCATTTGATGGGCTGTCCAATCCAAGTCTGGCTTAAAGTCAAACAGCCACCATAAAGAAGAGCAGCAGGGGTCTTGGAAGTCGCCCATCTCCAGTTAGCAATTTGACAGCAGGCTGAGCAAGCACACAGGTCACCTTATCTGACTTCTCCACTATGGTGAGTTGTATTATATTTCTCTTTAAGTTATAGTTAATTATTTTGAAATTTGCACCAATACGTATAAATTTGCCTATGCACATGATATGTAAATTGGTATCTTCTTTGGTCCTTTTTTGTTGGTGATGCAATTACTTCTTTTTGGCAAAGTGTAAATGGCCACTCTGTCCCAGAGATCTGCCAATATGGGTCTCTGTTGCTTGAGAAAGGGCTCCAGGAACTCAAGTTTCCATGAAATTTCATGCCTCTGCTTGTTAACATATAACTGGAGATTTGGACATGTTTGAGATGGAATTCTGCATCCCCTTGTACTTAGTTTGAGAGCCTACTCTCTCTTCAGCATCCAGTTTCAACCCTTTTGCTCTTCCAGAGGCAGAGTTCATTGCTTTTATATGCAGTTTAGGACTGGAAGAGTATGGAAATGCTGTGTGTGTGTGTGTGTGTGTGTGTGTGTGTGTGTGTGTGTGTAGTAAAGGGTGGGGTGGGGGATCATTGAATTAAAGAAGATCTCTGCTTTCCTGGGAAATGAGATGTCTTGTCTAAATTAAAGTAAAAATGTCAAGCGGAGCTGAATGAATCACTTGTGACAGTAAACGCATCCTCTTCAACATTCTCCTCCTTCCCTGGGCATTTACTATATCTGAAGTCAATCTTGGGGCAAACAATTTGTACGGTTCTAGTAATAAATCTTCTACATGTTACTCATTCCCAGTGTCCAACCTGAATCAAAAAGCACTGCAGTTGGAAGTGGAAGATAAAGGAAATCCACACGGATTAGCTGCTGTCTTAAGATGACAAATCAGCTCAATATAATTGGGCTTGTAGCCTCAGAAAAGGGCTGGCTATGCACTCAGCCCTGATGGAGCTTCTGGAGCTTCAGATTGGGCACAGCTAGCCATTTCACATCCATGGTACCTGCACCATTCAGGATGGTGTAGTCCCAGTCTTCACCCTTCCTGTGCCACTGCCAAGCAGCGGCCTTCAGTAAGAACTGGGCCCCATCTGTACTGACCAGCTCAGCAGCTATTCAGTATCAGTGGCCCAGCAGTTCTCTCAGCACCATCGCCATGCATAGCCATTAATCAAGTTTATTTTTATTAGGGGTGTGCACGGACCCCCTGATCCTCTTCGCGCCCGTTCCGCAAATTGCAGATCGGGCCCGCTCTGCCCCGCCTCGATCCACCTAGGGGCCACTCCACTCCGCTGCAGAGCTCCAGCTCCAAATCGGAGCTCAGCAGTGGTGGAGAGTGGTGCCAGGTAAGGCTCCCCTCCCTCCTCCCCCCTACCTGTGTCCATCCCGGCCCATCCCAGCTTCACTAGAGCCCGCGGCTCAACCAGGAACTGTAGGCCCCGAGTGCGGCCTACACTTCCTGGTTGAGCTGCGGGCTCTAGTGAAGCTGGGATGGGCCGGGACAGACACAGGTAAGACCCCCCTCCCCCTTGCCCCCTTACCTGGCTCTGCCGCCGCCGTCGCACGGGTGGTGGCGGCGGCAGGGCCAAGTAAACCCCCCTTACCTTTTTTGCGGAGTTCCGGATCGAGGCGAAGGATCCGCCTTCACCTCGATCCGCTCCGCAACGCTCCACGGGTCCCCCAATCCTCTTCGCCTCCGCCTTAACGGGAAACAAAGCCCCCCGATCCGATTCTGCTTCTCCGGTCTGAGGAGAAGCGGAACACATCCCTAATTATTATATCGCCCAATATCTGGGCAGTTCACAAATTTCTTTTATCATGAAATGTTACTTTATTTTGAAATAAGATTAACAACATAAAAGGCAACAAAAAGAAGAATATACTAGCTATTTCTGATGCTGTGGCTGCAGCCTTTTAGCTGCACTTCTGTGCTCTCCCACCCCTCTTGGTAACGGGACTGACAAAATATGGCCCCAACTGATGTTCTCTGCCTACAATCTCAGCCTTTCTATTGCTTCTCGTCGACATACGTTCCTTTGTGCTTAATCAGGTTTTATTTCCGACGGAAGCTTTTGCCACAGTCTGCGTAATTCCGTGGTTTTACCCTCGTGTGGACCCTCTTGTGTCTTATCAGGAAAGAACTAGTGCTGAAGCTCCTCCCACACTTGGAGCACTTGGACGGCTCCTCTCCAGTGGGGGTCCTCTTGTGCGCAATCAGTTCTCCTTTCTGAATGAAGCTTTTGCCATAGTCTGAGCACTCGTACGACTTCTCTCCGGTGTGGGTTCTTTCTAGTTCTCCACCATGCTACATCTTGTTTCTCTTGCATCATGGTAGTCTGTGTTTTTGCAATGGTGTGTGCACTGTATCAATGTGCGTATTGTACAATGCAGAATCTGAAAACAGCTACAACATTTCATGTTGCTGATAATCTCATTTAAAAAACAACAACAGCCTTAGTCTTCTGAAGGAGCAGGTTCTTAGTTTGGGGGGTGCTTCTGGATCCATCTCTGTCACTGGAGGCTCAGGTGACCTCGGTGGCCCGGAGCGCCCATTATCAACTTTGGTTGGTATGCCAACTTCATCCGTACACTGGTAACCTCATGATTAAACTACTGTAATGCGCTCTATGTGAGGCTACCCATGTGTGGTTCGGAAGCTGCAGCTAGTGCAGAACACAGCAACTAGGGTGCTCGCAGGGACACCTAGCTCTGCTCATATAAAACCTGTATTAAAAGAACTGCACTGGCTGCCTGTTAACTACCGAACCACATACAAGATTATGTTGTTATCCTACAAAGCCCTAAACAACTTTGGACCAGGACACCTAGCAGACCGCCTTCCCTTATATACACCCAGACAACAACTACGATCCTCCGAGGAGGCCCTACTGGCCATTCTGAGACAAACGGAATGCTGCCATGAAGAACCTCAGCAGCAGGCCTTCGCTGTGGTGGCACCCACCCTCTGGAGGACCCTCCCTCATGCAGTTCGGCAGGCCTGAAATGTATTATCTTTTAAATGCCTCCTGAAGATATACCTTTTTACACAGGCTTTCCCTAGTTTTTAATGTAGCTGGTTTTATATTGCCTTTTTAAAAACATTTTAATGTTTTAAATTTGTACTTGTTATATTTTATGTTTTTTTTTGGTTGTGCACTGCCCAGAGAGCTTTGGCTGATGGGCAGTATAAAAATGTAATAAATAATAATAAATAAAATAAATATGTGCGTAGGTGGGTAACATAGAGCATGTCTACACCAGCCATTTATCCTGAGGTCAGCTCGAGGTTGTCCCTGTGCATCCAAATGATGCACAGGGGATCCTGGGGTCAACTGGGTATGACCTCTCAGTTGTCTCAGGATAAAATGGACTGGATATATTACGATTTTTCCCGCAGTCCCAGGACAAACCCGGGGACCATGGGCAAATGTGGCACGGGCTCCTGGGTCCTCCCTGTGAGTAAGACCTCAGCAAATGGGCATGGAGCTGTCCATGCCCATCAGAGGTGGGAAAGCAGCAGTTTCATGGCTCTCAGCATCTTTGAGCACCAAGGTTTGAGGTGTTTTTCATTTCATTTCTAACTTAATTTGGTGCACGATCGCACCCGCGTTGCTGCGCATATGTCTCAGTTTGAAGGGGGGAAATGCCATGATGGAATGTCCCTCATCACTTCTGGGACAACGCACAGGCACACTGGGGGGACGATCCTGGAAGCGGGAAAGCCCAGGATCCTCCCCCCGTCCCAGAAAGCCCGTAGGTGTAGACATGCCCATAGTGTGTGTGCATGGGAGGGCAATGAGTTTGTTTGTTGTTTATTCATTCAGTCGTTTCCGACTCTTCGTGACTTCATGGACCAGCCCACGCCAGAGCTTTCTGTCGGCTGTCACCACCCCTAGCTTCCCCAAGGTCAAGTCTGTCACCTCCAGAATATCATCCATCCATCTTGCCCTTGGTCTGCCCCTCTTCCTTTTGCCTTCCACTTTCCCTAGCATCAGCCTCTTCTCCAGGGTATCCTGTCTTCTCATTATGTGGCCAAAGTACTTCAGTTTTGCCTTTAATACCATTCCCTCAAGTGAGCAGTCTGGCTTTATTTCCTGGAGTATGGACTGGTTTGATTTATACCCCTCATGTCCATGTCCAAAGCAATCTAAGGCCTTAGTCCGCGATGGAGGAGGGCACCCGCCATTTAAAAATATTTTTAAAGGAAAAGGAGTGCTTGAACAGTCATGCACTAAAGGTAGTTGCTTTTTAAAAAAATAATTTCATTTCCCCGCTCCCCCACCCTACCCCTGATGGGCACAGCGCCCCTGAGGAGCTCTGTGCCCCGTGCACGGCTCCTGACTCCACACGAGTAATCGTACAGAGCCGAGTCAAACCGCGGCAATGGGCCACACATTCCACGGTCTTAGGCTCAGCCTGAGACCATGGGAAAACTGGGCCCAAAGGGGAGTGCTCTATCCCAGGACAAGGGAGGGTTGATCCCTCCCTGATCCTGGGATGCCCTGTGCATCATGTGGATGCACAGGGACGATCCCGGGGTTTGCCCCGTGAGAAAGCCTGGTCTAGCTAAGGCCGAAGGAAGGACTCTAGTTATAAATTTGTGTTCTGGGCTGTACAACTTCAATAGAAGGCAGCGTCCATAATTGAATGCGCCTCCATATTCCTCCATATAGAAAACTAGCATGCCAGGGTGAAGAGTTATGGACCAGTCTTCTCCACAACATGCATTTGTGGATAGAATTATTTTTCTATGGAGCAGCATTCAGTTATGGTGCCCCCTACTTAGAGCCTGAAGTAGCACAGCCCTAAACACTAAGGATAATCTCTGTTAATAAAGAAATGAGAACTAAGCAAAATAAATTCCAGTGGGGAGGCGGGATGAAAATATATGAAATAGATTCTTCAAGCAAAGTTTATCTATGCAAATAGCCAATGTTTATTATGAAAATAGAAAAAAAAGTCTCTTCTTGATGTGGAATTCAGATTTTTTTAAACTGGTAGAGCACATCTGTTTCTGGTAAGTCTAAGCTGTAACTCTAATTCTCCCTATAATTAACAAACAAACAAACACAGAACAGTAAAATGTGTTTCTAATTATTTTTTAAAGTGCCCCACTAAGACAAGCATTTAATAACCTTAGCAATTGTTTAGTATTACATAAAAGTTTACACATTATGCTATTCCTCCTGCTGTATTCTGTCATTCATTTCCAAATATGCTGTCAACAGTAACAACAACAGATAATTATCTTCAGATTAAATCAAACTGTGGGATTTGGCCTTTAGACAGCAAACTATTTATAGGATAGGAAGCCAACTTGACAAAAATGAATAATATTCTATTAACAGCATTCGAAATATCTGTAATATTTGCTGTTTGACATGTTCATTTATTTTATCAAATCATATCCAATCTTGATAACTTTACCTTGAAGTGTTTATATGTATATACATATTATATTAAAAGTATTTTTATAGAGCAAAGGAATATCAATCATCCTTTCACTGAGGGACACGTAAGAGATCTCTCTAGTTCACCAGATAATATTACTGGCTTGGATCCAGTAGAAGGCAAGGCAAGTAATGATGAATGTTGTTCCACAAACACTTAAGTAAGAGCTTTCACAAGAGCCTACACAGTGTTATAGCAAGTAAGTTAGTTCTTTAGGAGTTCTCATGCCTTTTCTCCAATTACACAAAAGATTTCAGAAGATTTTGCAGAATCTGAAGCACATCTTTGGAGTTAATTTCACTTCTTTCATGCAAATTCTAGTGTGAAGTGCAAAAATGTGGCTTTTTATCAAAGTCTTTGAGGGCTAAAGTTGCACATTGTTTTAATTGTTTTTAATGCTTTTAACTTTCCTACTATTTTAGCTTATTAATGGCTTAATATGTTTTACCAGTGCACATTACTTATTGTTTTATACTGTTTGATTTTATCTCTATGTCGCACTGAGACCTCAGTGACATAGGGCGGAATACAAGGCTCCAACAGAGAAAAGAGTGGTGGTGTTTAGACTCTTCCCCTGCACTCTGGATGGTTCTGCTGCTTCTGTTTCATGTCAAAACTAGCTCACAGGTGCTGAAAAGGGCAATATTAACCCACCAGGGCTAATACTGGTGGAGTATGCAGCACTGGTGCGCTAATGTTAGAGGTGTGCAAAATGAGCACTACACAAGCTTGCCAAAGTTCTCTGGATTCCATCTTGAAGCTCACGTCAACTCAAGTCCATACCTGATTGTTAGCTTCGTTTTTTTCTTTGGCATGAAATCCGTGCGTATTTTCCCAAATGTCCGCATCAATTGTGTACATCTTTGAAATGTACACATTCTTCTCCCACTGAAGTGTGCTTGTGTGCATTTTCAAAAGTACACATTTTTATGCACATTTTTCAAATATACGCATGCTGTCGAACACATTTTTATTTGCCCATAAGTCACATTGCAAGCTCAGAAATGTACGCCCTTCAACTGCAGATTGCATTAAAGTCCATATTCAGTCCGGAAGTTATAAACTGATCCAAAATAAACTGATCCAAATTCTGATCCAAAATAAACTGAAATGAATGTCTCATACATCACTCGATAATGTTGAAGGTACACGCAATAAAATGTGATGTAATGTGCACATAGAATTTCACTTCTGGGCCTGAGATAATGGCAGAAATCTCATATTCTGTGGAGAGAACTATCCACACTGATTCTGCTAATGTCAACATCTGTCTTGCAGACAGTCAAGGCAATCAAAGAACGTTACCTCACATCAACTGCACCCTTCCTTCCTTTTGCAATGGGAAATCTTTAGAGGTACATTTTTTCTGTTCTTTAAACTTAATAGGATTTTTTGCTATTCCAGTCATACATTGCATTATACTGGAAAATGCTAAACTCTGATGATTTAAAGACAATGGCAGCCTTTCCAGACAGTCATATCAATGGATTGCCTTTAAAAGAAGATAAATGGGTATGTTTGTTCCACAATTATACGGACATTTTGAAAACAAAAAGTAAACCCGAAAGAGCCTTTGTAAAAGATTGAAAGATAAGGAAAGCCAGTAGCAGAATAACAAATGGCACATCCTGTGTTGGCATGTCCTACAGCCAGGTTCTTGTATTGAACTAATACCAAGTTATGCTGTGGGACAAAAAGGAGACAAATAGCAGCCTTCTCAGCTGGTTAGAAATGAGGCAAAGCCTCTGATTGTAAGAAAAGATGACAAATAAAAGGGAAGGTGGTAAGAAAATATGGCAAGCTACACACAAAAATGAAGACCCTCAGAACAGGTGTACAAAGGACAACTAGCAAGAATAGTATCAGCATGAACAACAAGTACAGCCAGAAGAAGAAAGGCATGAAAAAAACAGCTGGAAGCATTAGGGGTGCTAATCACACTCTTGGAAGTATTATCCTACATGAAACACACACACACTTCCATTTTTCACTTCTAGATTGGGGTTCAACAGGATAAGAAACACAGACACTGAAAAGTGGAGAGGGAGTTATTATTATTATTATTATTATTATTATTATTATTATTATTATTATTTATATAGCACCATCAATGTACATGGTGCTGTACAGAGTAAAACAGTAAATAGCAAGACCCTGCCGCATAGGCTTACAATCTAATAAAATCATAGTAGAACAATAAGGAGGGGAAGAGAATGCAAACAGGCACAGGGTAGGGTAAGCAGGCACAGGGTAGGGTAAAACTAACAGTATAAAGTCCGAACAACATCAAGTTTTAAAAGCTTTAGGAAAAAGAAAAGTTTTTAGCTGAGCTTTAAAAGCTGCGATTGAACTTGTAGTTCTCAAATGTTCTGGAAGAGCGTTCCAGGCGTACGGGGCAGCAGAAGAAAATGGACGAAGCCGAGCAAGGGAAGTAGAGACCCTTGGGCAGGCGAGAAACATGGCATTAGAGGAGCGAAGAGCACGAGCGGGGCACTAGTGTGAGATGAGAGAGGAGAGATAGGAAGGAGCTAGACCGTGAAAAGCTTTGAAGGTCAACAGGAGAAGTTTATATTGGATTCTGAAGTGAATTGGAAGCCAATGAAGAGATTTCAGAAGTGGAGTAACATGGTCAGAGCGGCGAGCCAAGAAAATGATCTTCGCGGCGGAGTGGTGAACAGAAACCAACAGACTGATGTGAGAAGAAGGAAGGCCAGAGAGAAGAAGGTTGCAGTAGTCCAACCGAGAAATAACCAGTGCATGAACAAGCGTCTTGGCAGAAGAGACAGACAAAAATGATCGAATCCTGGCAATATTATACAGGAAAAAATGACAGGATTTAGCTACTGCCTCAATATGAGGAATAAAGGAGAGCGAGGAATCAAATATTTATTTTTATTTTTTTTATTTATCATACTTATACCCCGCTCCTCAGCCAAAAAAGGCTCTCGGAGCGGCTTACACTTAGCAAAAAAGACAGTCCCTGCCCTCAGGCTTACAATCTAATAAAGACATGACACACAAGGAAAAGGAGTCAAGGAGGGAGGGAGGGAGGAGGAGGAGAGAGAAAGAGAGAGAGAGAGAGAGAGTCCAGCAGGAGCCGGCCCCGATGTTACTTCTGCCTGCTCCTGTCCCCTCGGTCCTTCTTCTTCCCCACAGGGCCAAGATGGCAGTTTGCCCTGTGGGGGGGGGGGGGAAGAGTCCAGCAGGAGCAGGCCCCGATGTTACTTCTGCCTGCTCCTGTCCCCTCGGTCCTTCTTCTTCCCCACAGGGCCAAGATGGCAGTTTGCCCTGTGGGGGGGGGGGGAAGAGTCCAGCAGGAGCAGGCCCCGATGTTACTTCTGCCTGCTCCTGTCCCCTCGGTCCTTCTTCTTCCCCACAGGGCCAAGATGGCAGTTTGCCCTGTGGGGGGGGGGCGAAGAGTCCAGCAGGAGCAGGACCCAATGTTACTTCTGTCTGCTCCTGTCCCCTCGGTCCTTCTTCTTCCCCACAGGGCCAAGATGGCAGTTTGCCCTGTGGGGGGGGGGGGGAAGAGTCCAGCAGGAGCAGGACCCGATGTTACTTCTGCCTGCTCCTGTCCCCTCGGTCCTTCTTCTTCCCCACAGGGCCAAGATGGCAGTTTGCCCTGTGGGGGGGGGGAAGAGTCCAGCAGGAGCAGGCCCCGATGTTACTTCTGCCTGCTCCTGTCCCCTCGGTCCTTCTTCTTCCCCACAGGGCCAAGATGACAGTTTGCCCTGTGGGGGGGGGGGGAAGAGTCCAGCAGGAGCAGGCCCCGATGTTACTTCTGCCTGCTCCTGTCCCCTCGGTCCTTCTTTTTCCCCACAGGGCCAAAATATAAAGCCAAGACTACGAGCTTCTTTGACTGGAGTAAGCGGGACATCATTGACAGAAAGAGAGAATGAGAGATGAGGAGAAGGTTTAGGAGGAAAAACAAGTTAAAGAGGACAGATCCTCTTTTTTTTAAGATGGGCTGTTGGTAGCTCAGACTCATAACCCAATCCTAATGAAGCAATTCCCCATGGATTTCAATAGGACAAATGTGTGCAGAATGACCCTGCTTTTTCCCTTTCAGTCTCTTTTACATCACATCTGGGGGACTGCAACCCTGCAGTTCTCCCATCCCAGTCCCCCTTAGAGACAAACTCATTGTCACTGCTTTAACTCCTGGTCAACCCTGCTATGGTGAAGAACCATAGCTCAATGGTTGACCAGATGCTTTACATGCTGAAGATCTAAGGTTCTATCCCTGACACACACCCAGTTAAAAAGATCAGGTAGCCAGTGAGGTGACTACCTGATCCTTCCAGCTGAAATCCTAGAGAGTTGCTTCCAACCAGAATAGACAATGCTGAGCTTAGTGGACAAGTATTCTGACCTAGTATAAAACAACTTCATGTTATGAACTTGGGCTTTCCATCTTCACACTCCTCTGCACTTGATTTAGAATTGCCAAGTGGTCAGGATTATATAGTCAGCCAAAATATTACCCTCTTTGTCAGTTATTTGAGCCACAGGATGCAAATCCAATAAACCCCCTCTAAGCTTTTGGTGGAGGGGGGTGATTTGCTGACAGTGCATATGTATAAAAATAGTTATAGAAATTGAAGTATCATGTGGTAGTGATGGCATTTATGGTGCACCGCTCATGTGTTTGCATGCATTAGATTGTGTTGTGAATCTGAATCCAGAATGCATGCACACCAATTCATGGGGCCACCACCACTCTAGTAGGCAGGTCGTCTCCCCACAGCAACACGGATACTCAAGAGAGCAGCACTCCTTTGCAAAGAAAAAAACATAATTCCTGTGTACACTTTATTTAAAACAAAACAAAACAAAAATAAGAAAATAAGAAGAGCCATGATGGATCAGACCAATGGTTCATCTAGTCCAGCATCCTGCTCATGCAGTGGCCAACCAGCTGTTGACCAGGAACTCACAAGCAGGACACAAGTGCAAAAGCAGCATCCCACCCATGTTCCCCAGCAACTGGTGTACATAGGCTTACTGCCTCTG
Organism: Elgaria multicarinata webbii; assembly: GCF_023053635.1. Classification (NCBI taxonomy): domain Eukaryota; kingdom Metazoa; phylum Chordata; class Lepidosauria; order Squamata; family Anguidae; genus Elgaria; species Elgaria multicarinata. The sequence goes on along the minus strand of NC_086172.1, from coordinate 70,654,233 downwards.
ATATAGAGGTAGCAAATAGCTATCCAGACTAGCAGTAGCCATTGATAACCTCCTCCAAAAAAGTATCTAACCCTCTTTTAAAGCCATACAAATTGATGGCCATCACTACAGCCTGTGGCATTTTGGTTAATATACAGCCTGCCTCTTTTCTACACTCCTGGTTTGTCCTCAAATTTTCCGAACTAATCCAAGCCTTGCCTCCTGACACAACCATCTCATTCACACATTGAGACTCATCAGCTCCAGTGGATTGATGCCGAAAACAGACATTAGTTCATTTTTGCTCTAGAGTAGGCACAAAAGGGCCAGTCTGGACCTTGACCCTAGTATACAGGTAGGATGACTTCAACCCTTTCTCCCCCATGCTATAGGTCTGATCAGGATTGGGGGGCAGCACACTTATCATTTCAACTACAAAATACTGATTCATTAATTATCCTTCAGGATGCACAATTCTCCGAATTGTGTGATGCAGTTCTTGGCTCAAAAGTGCAGGAAAAAACTTGTTATTAGGCAAAATTGCAGACAAAATATGCATGTTAGGGAACCAAGATAATTTTTTAGTGAATCAGAAGCACAGATAAGCTCCGCACCCCATATTCAGATATCTTACACAGTATTGCAGAGGAGGAGGAGGTGACAGAGATGAATGAGCGTAGCCACAAAGAAGAGATTGTATTTAGTGAAAATTGGAAAAAAGAGCCAAGAATTTCTGCTGGTTGACAATGAGAAGTGAAATTGGATTATACTGATCCAATTAACATTGCTTTGTCCACAGTCATTGCCAGTTGTTTATTCTGGCATTTATTAAATAGCTCTATCTATGAAAACAGATTTTACAGTCCACGAGTGCAGAGTTGAAAGGGGCTCTTTGGAACTGGGTGGTTTGATCATGGAGTACACCAAACAATTTTTTTGGGTGAGAAATATTCAAAATAAAGGGATCACAAAGTTATGCAAATTATGAGCAGAAAAATTGGGCCTGGTATTTTAGCCTGTTTTGTGTTATACTGAACACAGTCTTTAATCTCTGTAATTTGGAAACTGCCATCATGAGTATGTAAGACAAAAATAAATGGATAGGGTGAGGGAACAAGGGACCAAAATAAGATGTAAAAGAGAAAGGTTTGCTAAAGACTGTGTGCAGTCTAGTGGCTATAGTATATGAAAAGAGATTGAGACCTGCTCCTGGATATGCTGTGAGATGCATGGAATATCCTCGCAAAATACTAGTTCTCTATATACTAGATCAGGCAGATTTTATTTCTCCCATTGAGTCTGTGTGCAGTGGTGGTGTATATATTTCAAGGTTCAAGTCTACAAGAAAGCCAAACTCTCTATCTTTGAATTTTGTCTCTAATTCCAGATGTGTGTGGGGAGGCTGTGGTTACTCAATAATGAAGTCACCAGCCCATGCACACATGGGACACTTTTCATGATTCCTAATTCATACATTCCAACACTTATTCTACACAATCAGGAATTATTGCACGGCTAACCCTTATGAAAAATAAAGTCTTAAAAATAATGATTGTATTAACCTGATGCTATTGGATCTGATATTACACTATTTCTAACTTTCTCAGCCAGCTCATGAGTGCCTTCACCATAGATGAATGTGTTCCTTCTTAAAAGTCTAGCCAATGGCATGTAGAGCTGAAATAAGTATTAGCACATATTTCGAATGTGCTGTATCTTTCAATTTTGCCATTCAATATTTTAATGGGAAATGCTGGATCCAATACTCAAATTACATTCAAATGTGATTCATTTTGAATGAGAAGTGCGAAGTTCAAATAAACATATTGAAGTGAAATTTTTACTACACATTAAAAAAACAAAACACCTGTTTGGCATGTTGTGACACCATGGTTGATGGTACAGAAAGTTTCTTAAAGAGAATCAACAAGATTGGACTTCTGCTATCTCTCAGCATAGGTTGTCTACCTACCACAGTGACCAACGCAGTTTTGGTGGCAAAACCTGTTGGAAGTCTGACTGAACTGGATCCAGAAGGTTAGTCCTATGAGACCCATTGAAAAAAATGGGACTTAAGTTAGTCTAATATTTGATACAACCCAGATCATGCACATTATCCACGAATGCCTGGAGTTCACATGGCATTCAAGCAACGTGCCCCCAAAGATTAGAGAGGGGTTAGCAGTTGTGAATATCCACTGGTATTCGAAACCACTCCCTCAGTCAATGAAGCATTCACCATCTCCTTACCCCGAATGGTCACTCTCCTTCTGCAAAATCTTATTACAAGCAAAGAGGAAGTTGGATCACAGTGATAGTGTCAATTCACTACCCTACTGTCTGCCTCATAGGGTGGTTAAAAGAAAGAATGAGAAGGGCTGTAAAGCAGTTTGCATAGCAAAATTGTTATACACACACACACCCCTCGGGAAAAAGCAATAAAGTATAATATGCTATTAGGAATTCAACACTTCAACCACATTCCTATTGTCCTCTTATAAATAAGAGCCTTAAAAGAAACCTGATTTTCACTTGGATTATTAATTACTGTTCACAATGTAAGACATTGTAGTGCTTTGTTAGATAAGATGAATAGAACTTGTTGCAATCTGCCTCTAAGTATGCTCAGTGTGTTGAATCTATTCTTGGCTTCAAGCATTTAGTGAGCTCACTTGCTCTCTTGCTGAAAGATCCAGAACGGAAGATAAAGTATTCATTCTGTTTCTTTGCCTATTTATTCAGATTGCAAGTGTCCACTGCCCCCATTTGCTTCACATGGGATGCTGCTGTGCTACCTTGCTTGCTTGCTTGCTTATTTTTATCCTGCCATTCTGACAAATGTGCTCAATGCAAAGAACAGTAATAAAATGCAAAAAACAAAAACAAAAGAACCCCCAAACCAATCAAAACATAAAAAAGGCAAGTAAAACATCAATAAATCAATAAAAACCACCCAGTGCATGCCCAAGCTTGCGATGCTCTTTCACCAAACGAGTACTTTGGGAAGAGGCACATTTCCATAACAAGGGGAAAGTACTTTCTCAAATGTGTTTTAAAGCTCAGCTAAAAACTTTTCTTTTTCCTAAAGCTTTTAAAACTTGATGTTGTTCGGATTTTATACTGTTAGTTTTACCCTACCCAGTGCCTGTTTACCTTACCCTGTGCCTGTTTGCTTTCTCTTCCCCTCCTTATTGTTTTATCATGGTTTTATTAGAATGTAAGCCTATGCGGCAGGGTCTTGCTATTTACTGTTTTACTCTGTACAGCACCATGTACATTGATGGTGCTATATAAATAAATAAATAAATAAATAAATAAATAAATAAATAAATAAATAATAATCCCCATATATGTTTTCCACTGGGAAGAATCAGGACTGGGAATGAGGTAGACTGAGCTTCAAGGTGGAACGTGGAGAACGTCAATGAGCTTAATGTTTCTCCCATCTCTAAGTAGAACCATGAATCCATCACAAGCCTTTCTGAATAGAAACATATTCGCCTGGTGGAGGAAGGTCATGAAAGTAGGGACTTATCTCTCTTGTCAAGAGGTTCTAGAGAGCAGCCACTGAGAAGGGCCTTCCTGGTGTTCCTGCCCAACATTGGTGTTAAAATAGTGGCAGGCTGATGGGGGAGAACATGGACTTTCAGATATTAGTACAATGTGCTCCAGTCTTGACTTCTATAATGCAAATCTACATAATCAGAAAGTTAGAACAGTGTAGAGAATCCTGTAGGGAACAGGCCCTTAGACAAAGACCCAGCAGAAGTGAGAAGAGTGTTTCACTGCTGGCTATTTTTGGTTGAAGACTGTACTTACAATTCAACTTCTCATTCTTCAGATTTCCAAGGGAACAGGCAGCTGTGAAGTCTCCATCAAACATTGATTTTGGCTGAAAATTTGAATTTAAAATCTTAAATTTGGTATTCAGATTGATTTTGTGAACCAAGAATTCAAAGCAGCTCTTCTTGTCAACGGCTGCTTGCTCACAAGAATGTTGTCCCGGAGGAACAAGAAGCAAGCCGTATTGATTGGATCTGCAACGAGGGCCTGACACAGACCAGTTCAAACTGCCTGCTTCAAGGAGACACCTGACAGATGAAGAGGCAGCCACCAGCACATGACAGTGATCTACTACTCTCTCTCTCTCTCTCTCTCTCTCTCTCTCTCTCTCTCTCTCTCTCTCTCTTCTATCCTCTTTCATCCAGGACACTGCAGTAGTTCATGGATAAGGAAGAGAATGGAGTGCAAAATGGTGCAATTACAAGTAGGCGGGCTTACCCAATGAGATATCAGATTTTTAACCCTATATATAATAATGGCAACAACAAATGGACTAGACTAGGAACTCAGGTTATACTTTATTGACTTCTTGAAAGCTTTCACCTTAGTAGGTTGCTAGAGGTCATTTTTTCAACTTAAGGAGCAATAAGTAGTTTTCTACTAAAAGCTGGAGCGAGAGAGAGAGAGAGAGAGAGAGAGAGAGAAACTTTAATCAATATATACTAGTGCAAATCCCGTATTGCCATGAAAGCTAGTACTCTGAGAATGATTGGATAAAATATATTTTCTTGTTTCCCTTGCAACTGGAACAACTTAAAACTTTTAAAATAAATGTACTACAAATAAACTGGCAAAGGTGAAGACAAAATAAAGAAAGTGGTCTTTTTTAAAAGATTATTTACCATTTCTTGAAGTTTGAGGTCAAAAATACCTGATGCAAGTTTTTTCTCTCTCTTCTTCCTCTGGTGGCCTTTCAACACTTTCTCCTCAACTTCTCTTCCTCATCCTTTAACTATCACTGATTTACTTTTTTTAGCCCTTTTCCCAACCTTCTGTTCCTGGCCCATCATTGGCCTGACACTCTAAGAGCTCACAGGGGTAAGCATTAGTACATGTGCATACACACACAGTGTGGGGCATGCACTTTAACCTCCCCTTTGCATCATCTCTCTCCCTTCCTGAGCTGCCCAAAGCTCAAGCTTTGAACTTTTTTGAAGTTTAAAAATTTTCTGCATGTTTACACTGATCAAGGTTCAGTTTAAAACAAAAGTGAGCAAAATCCATCTGGTAGATCTCTAGTAATAAGCCTTATCCTGCTGTATTCTTATATAAGTTTATGTTGGCCACTTTTATTTATTTATATTATGCACCAGGGAAAGACAAACTTGAAACAATGCTCCTGGTTCCCTGTATGATGGGAAACTGTCAAGCACCAAGAGCAGTCCATATCCCTCTGACTCCATTGAGATTATCATTGAGACTATCATGTGCCAAAAAAGGCAATGATCAAGGAGGCTGGAGCATCTCCTCTATGAAGGAAGGTTGTGCTGAAAGAAGTGGGCTCATTCTGTCAAAAGATAGTAGAGTTTAAAGGTGTCTCTACAATAATAATAAGAAAAACCACACCCTTACCATGACTTGGGTCTTTCCGTGTTCACTATAGGCTACTTCAGACAGCATCCAATAGCAACCACATGATTTCAAATTGAAAAGGGAGTATCCTTTTAAATGAAATAACACCATCTGGTGGCAGAATAAATTCCGCCATAAAGTAGAAACTGCATTATCTTTGTATTCCTTAAAAACTGGGATTACTGGGCTAAACCGCAGGAGACTGTGATGTTCAGCTGCCTTATGTGTTATAAATGTAAATATATATACAAAGTTATTGTTTATATTAAGTATAAGGTTCAGGAAATAAGTAGGCCTCAAAGTACATCAGGAAAAGTACATCCAAAGTACATCCATCCAGCTGGACATCAGGAAAAACTTCCTGACTGTTAGAGCAGTACGACAATGGAATCAGTTACCTAGGGAGGTTGTGGGCTCTCCCACACTAGAGGGATTCAAGAGGCAGCTGGACAAGCATTTGTCAGGGATGTTTTAGGGTGGATTCCTGCATTGAGCAGGAGGTTGGACTCGATGGCTTTGAAGGCCCCTTCCAACTCTGCTATTCTATGATACTTACAATTAGTAGAAGGGGCGTTGAATGCCTGCGTGTTCATTGGATGGTTGAGGGGGAGTGCAGATTGGCTGAGTAAGAGTGGGAGAACTAAAAAAAAGTATATATAGTTAAGTGAGTGAGCCTAAACCCTCACACACATCATTAGCACAGGGGGGGATTGTTGTGGTCCTGGTGCTAGTGGCGTGGATAGTTCTGTCAGGTGGCTTGTGAGTGTCTCAGGTGAAGTTGAGATGACACAGGGGGGTAGGACGCGTCACAGAGACGTCCTGGCTGTTGACATCATGAAATCAACCTGCAAACTTCCATGAGTGGCCAGTAACAAGCATGTTATAAATCACTTGAGTAGAGAAGCCCTAAGATCACCTTTGATCACTGGGGGCATGGAGCTCAGGCAACAGTCATGCTGATTAACCAGCTCTTCCCATCCCTTTCAGTTCAGTAGAGCGCCTTTTGCCAGGGTATGGCTTGAGGTTCAGTATGATGAAAACATTTAAAACAGGAAACCTCTTAAAGAGCTTTGACTTAAGGGACTATATGTACCCATAGAAGGAAGGAAGGAAGGAAGGAAGGAAGGAAGGAAGAAAGGAAGAAAGAAAGAAAGAAAGAAAGAAAGAAAGAAAGAAAGAAAGAAAGAAAGAAAGTCTCCAGTCTTGTTCTGAGAACAGACAAAGAAAATTCTGTTGTTTTTCCCTATGTACCCCCAGTTACTCAAAATATTTTACCTCTTGACCTTCCAACAACCTCAGTGCAGCTTGCGTATCAGAGTACCTAAAGATTTTTCTTCTCTACTTCCATCAGTATTGAGTAGCTTCCAATCCATTTTATCAGGCTTACAAAACCTTTTAAAACTGACTCTTATTATGTTTCCAAGAACCTTGGAATGCTATGTGGGGTCAGGAGGTGAGATTTTTCTGTAGCAGGAATGGGAGAAAATAGGTTGCAGAAGTTAATCCCATTGAACTCGGTAAATATCGTATCTGAATGAACATGTTTAGTAGACTGTAAATTGCATGAACTACTTGCACACTTCTTAGCCTTCTGCTAAACCAGGTACCTCAATGTGACCAAAAGATTCTGTAAGAATTTTGAAAATCTCCACATTTCTTTTTAAAAGTAAATACATAAAAAAGAAAGATTCCTGACATGTGTGGGTTGAACACAGGCTCTTGAAAACATAGGTAATATATTTCCTTTGTTTCTCAGCTTCTATGATACATTGCTTGACGTAGGTGGCGTATATTGTTTTGGGCTTGCCTTTTCCTGAGGTAGACACATTGCCCACATAACTAGCATGCTTGAAGCCTCATGGTTGTCTGGCATCCAGAGCGGTGTCCAGGAGCTGACATCCAATAGGCAAGCTGAGACCTTGCTTGAATACATCAGCCTGGACATTCAATCCATGTAAGCACATCTGTATGTATGTTTATTTGTTGTTTCAACCACCATGGTCATATCAACTTTACAAAATGTAAGTGTGACATCTTGCCTTCACCTGTGCCACCCACAGGCTACCTGACAGGACCATCCACACCACTCACACTCGGGACTTAACTCAATCCCCCTTGTGCTGATGATGCTTGTGAGGGTTTAGGATAACTGTTGCTGCTCCTGTCTCACCTTTACTCTTTTAGGCTCCACAGCCCAGCTACCCAGCCCTCAGTTTACCTTATGATTCTTACAGTGGGCTACATCTGTTGCAACTACCAATATTTCTGTAAAACCTTTCCTGAGATCAAGAAAAATCTGGACAAAAAACCTTATTGAGATCAAGATTTACTCTTTCTAACCACAAGAGCATATTCCATATAGAACAGATGTAGGAAAAAGTTGTAAAATCGTTATTAGAATTTAAGCATTGCTTACACATTCAATTGCCTATTAAAAAAAGTCTTTAACTCTCTTTATTATTTGATATAATTATATAATCACGACGGATAAGTAGAGGCTGAAATTCATTTGAAGTGAAGGCAAAAAGCCCTTGCTAAATCAAAACTGTTTACTCGCATCTAATTTTATTTTGAAGAAAAATAGCTGTCTCAACAATGTTATCATGCTCATTATCTTAAGCAGGTAAAGAACAGTGGAATTTAGAACATATTGATTTAATGTATTTTTTGAATTGCTCTTCCACTCAATGAGTGCTTGAAGTGGCTTACAATAAAAACTTCACAAGAATAAAATACAATTTCAAAACACAAAACAGATAAATACATATGCTACAATATACTAAGGGAACCCTCAAAAACCAAGGAACAGCATTAATCGCTAAAGTTCTGCTGAACAATAAGTTATTATCAACCATCTGAAGGCCGATAACAAGGGAAGCAACCTAACCATAACAAGGAGGAAGTTCAATAACTGCCACACGCATGGCCAGGTGTCCTTTTTTTTTTTTTAAGAGGACAGTCCTCTATTTGAAGGGCTGCCACAGAACAGTCTGTTTGAAGGGCTGTCCTGCCCCCATTCTGGTTTAAAGGTAACAAGCCATAAAAACTGTTGCTCATCAAGAGTTAGCACCTGGATAACAGAGTGAACAGACAGGTGCACCAGGCACCTGTTCACAGTCTTCCACTCTATGGCAAGATGAATCTGTCGTCTTTGCAAGAGATGTGAGACAATAAAGAGGTCTGCCATGTAATCCAGCTTTATTCAGCAAACAAGCTTTATTCAGCAAATAAGCATCTCTTCACACCTGATATGACTGCTAGGAGCTATCCTCTATGGTTAATTAGCGTAGCATAGCAAGGCACTTACCTTTCAACTAAAATGGATTTTCTCCACTGTGCCAACAGAGTCTTTACTTCAGGGAGGGTCTTTGAGGAGAAGCCTCTGGTGAGTGGCTATCCCAAGGGACTGCCTCCCACCTCCAGCTCCTTGACCCTGCAATAGACTCTGGGATCTGTGAACATCTATGATCTCTCCCCCTCTGACACCAACTGAGTTCCGACAGGGCAGGGCAAAGCTGGTAATAGGCCCAGGCCAGATGGGAAATGAAGGCCCCATTTCAAACTGCTCATTAAGTATTTTTTTTAATCAGTTCTTAATATATATGAACTAGAATAATTTATAAAAAAAAGGTAATGGCAAGCACTTTTATTCAAGATGTATATAAGACATCACTTTTTCACATTCAGAAATGCTTTGCATGCTTTTCTTTGGGCAAATTCATCATCAACAACAGAAAAATCAAGCAACTTTGCCTTGTCAATGTTAATGTTCAAAACTGCAAATCCATTCAAACGTTCTTTCACCATTGCGGACCAAAAGTATGACTTGATTCGCTTTTGTGATTGCTCTCAGCCCTATTCATGTGCTTTTGTCTCATCTCTGCTGGAGATGGGGGGTGAAGATACCTTGGCTTTTTGGCTGTCTCAAAATTGTCTCAAAATTGTGAGTCGGTACTGCTCACTCTCAGGAAAGCCACTTTGTAACAAATCTTTACCAAAGGGTCCCCCTTTGCCTCTACCAGGGGGACTCGGAGTAGGCCCCCTCAAAATCATATGCCCATGCCAACTGGCCCCACTGCCCCCCTCTCTGTCCAGCCATGAGTTCCAAGGTGGCGGGGGGAGAGAGAATGGTATCTGAGTTGTCAGCATCCTGTCTGATAAGCTCCTGGGAAGATTCATCCTTGACCCCTGCAAAGTCTTGGAGAATCTCTTCCCCTGCTTCCAGTCTTGGCTGATGTATTTCTGTTCCTGCTTCTCCTGCTTCTTCAGACTCTGAGTCTGAATCAGCCCTGAAAATCCCTTTCCCCACATTAGGAGGAACAGGCCTGATTCTGACACTATATTACTACTTCATTTGGAATAATCATTTTTAAATTTACATCTATACATATAAATCAGCATATACAAAAGTTATGCAAATGTGTTCCCCCCCCCTTTTGGTGATGCATTTCGGGGGGTTTGGACATTCATCAGTGCCCCCTTAACACAAAAGGGATTATCGCTCGTCCCCACCAACCACACCTCTCTAGGAGATGGGACTCTTCAGAGGCAGTCTTTCTGACATGCGGGCCCCAAGTTGTTGTGAGCCACGATGACATGAGACAGTGAAATATTGTGTTTGTTCTGTTACAAAAAGTCATTTACCATAAAAGAGTCTCAAGGCCGATTACATAAGGGAGGAGGGGGAAGCAGAATACTACAAATGCAATTAAAGTAACGAGATAAAGTGGCTAACCAGAAAATAACAGAATAACATACAAAGCCATCCAGATAAAAGGCCATTAAAAGATGCCATGACAGCCTGCATATGCAAATGAATGTGGCTAAGGACTGATTTTCACACATACAAACATCTCTTAGGGTAAAATCAAAATCAACATCAGGATTATATATATATATATATATATATATATATATATATATATATATATACACACACACACACACACACACACAGTTTGTAGTACCAGGCTCAGAGGGGGAGATTTTCATCAGGATCACAGCAATCAAGGAGAGGGGTTTTTAACCCTTCCCTCCCCAGTTGTGATCACACTGAAAATAACCCCAACCTCACACACCTATGAGCATTAGGAATAAATGCCCATTGGCACCTCTGGGAGTTTTATTGTCACCTGGGGAGTGCGATTTTTAGCAGGATTACGGCTGAGTTGGGAAGGGTTTAAATTCTTGTGCCTTAATGAGAGGAGCCTTGATAAATCTGATGTCACAGACCAGCAGTGCCCTGTTCCGTGAGTGGAAGGGAAAACAGGAAAATAGTGTGCCCCCACTCCTTTTGCCCTTGCCTTCCTGTGTCCTTTTTCAAAGCCACCAAGTGGAAATCCAATGACTAGAAGCTGAATGAGTGAGTAGACTCCGTTGAACAGCATTATATGTCTAGTGATACAGATTTTCTGCTGCTGCCATTTGATCTGTGGTACTTGTTCCACATGGGCAAATCATGTTCATAAATAAACATGTATTACAGACGCTCACTAAAATACTGTGAGGGTTCCCACCCCCCGCCCATCACCTTCTTGAGCTCCATCAGACGAGCGTTTTATTGAATGCTTGCGACTGGGTATTCACAGATTTTTGCGGGTCCATCTCACATCGTCGTCTGCCTGTCATGCACCTCCCGCCCCTTCTTGCCTTCTTTGCACCAGAAAAACAAACAAACACCCCAGTAAGTCTGACTTAAAATAAAGATGGAAGTTGCTGCTATCTCCTGCTGTGTGCAGGAGAAACAACGTGATCAAAATGGCCCATTTATTTATTTATATTTATTTATTACATTTATATACCGCTCCACAGCCGAAGCTCTCTGGGCGGTTTACAACAATTGCACATTATTTACTTCATCTTTCAAAAGAGGAAGTAATGAGGGACAAACACATGGGCGGAGAAGCAATGGTAAACAAACTTGATTTCCCCCTGTGTGATGATGCTTCTTGTCAAACCAATACTTGTGGATTCTAGATCTGTGTCTTAAGGAAGGTGTCCTAGATCCCTAGATAGCATCTAGGGTGGAGGGAGACATAGGATTTTTTGGTTTTCTGGCTCTGAGCTTATAGACACGGCTCTGAGCTGGGAGCCAAGAAATCACGCTTTCCCTTGTAACCAGTGTAGAGAGAACTGTGCCAGCTACTTCTCTGTGTTTGTAAAACAGAGTGTGGAGAGGGGGGAAAGGAGGCATTCCAAGGGGTCGGGGGAGAGGAGACTGGAGACATGGGGCTACGTGGTATCCCCAGCTTCCCTCCTCTTTCCCTGAAGCCTCTGCTAAATGGGCAAAATCGCACAAGGCACCTCCTGCTCTGCACTGGGAACTCCAAATTCAGAGGCTTACAATTGCCAGGGTGCATCCTAAGTCAATAGGGGTTGAAACCTAGGTATTTCTAATTCTGTCAACACATGGGTATTCCTTGAGTTAATTCCTCATGTTTTGTTTCTCTGAGGAATGTCTTGGAGCTCTGCCATTAATGTGCTAACGCCACATAATCCCATTTTGCACGTGAGTCCCGACATATGGCCATGAATTTGGTGGTATGTTGCCATTTTCTAGGGTGACCATATGACCAGATCTGCCCGGATTTGTCCGGGTTTTTGATTACAAATCCCGGAGGGGGAGGGTAAATCCGGATTTTTCCAAAGAGCAGCTCTAATGGGAATTAACAAAAATGCTTATAACTCAGTCATTTTTTAAAATAAAGGCATGAAACTTGGCACAATGGTAGCTCTTAGGAAGGGCTTTAGTCATACCAAATTTGAAACAGATCTGTTCATCCATTGATTTTTTATGATTTTTTTAAAAATTGAGGTTTTAAAATTATTATTTTTTAAATCGTCATTTTTAAAGCTAAAGAGATGAAACTTCGCACCATGATAGGATTTAGATAGAGCTTTAGCCACACCAAATTTGAAACAGATCTGTTCATCCATTGATTTTTTAGGAATTTTTTTAAAAAATTGAGGTTTTTAAATTATTATTTTTAAACTGTCATTTTTAAAGACAAAGAGCTGAAAGTTGGCACCATGATAGCTTTTAGGTAGAGCTTTAGCCATATCAAATTTGAAACAGATCTGTTCATCCATTGATTTTTAAGAAATTTTTAAAATTTGAGGATTTATTTTTTTTAAAAAAAAAATATTTTTAAAGATAAAGAGATGAAACTTGGCACCATGATTGCTCTTAACAAGGATTTTAGCTATGCCAAGTTTGAAACAGATCTGTCCATCCATTGAGTTTTAGGATTTTTTTTTAAGTTTGAGGTTTTAAACTTATTTTTTTTAAATGACATTTTTAAAAGATAAAGGCCTAGAAGTTGGCACCATGATAGCAATTAAGGAGAGATTTAGCCATGCCAGGTTTGAATCAGATCTGTTCATCCATTGGTTTTTTAGGATTTTTTAAAAGTTCAAAGTTAAAATTATTGTGTTTTAAAACATCCTTCAAACTCAGGTTGTCAAACCTCCTCTTTGGGGTTTTGCATATTGAGCAGTTTCAGCCCTTGGCATTAAGGGATTCTCCAGTCTTTAGGTAAACTGCCACAACACCCACCCTAATGTTAGAGTAGAGAAACTTGTGACAATTATACAAAAGCTTTTTTAAAAAATTGAAATTAGAAAAAGCCAGCCATCCGGCCGACCAGTAGCAAGCCCTGTTAACAACAGCAGCTTGCAATGAGTGAAGATACAGTCAGAAAAGATATCTGAGGGAAGGGGAGAATGTAACACACAGAGTATAGCAAAAGCTTCAAAGTACAGCAAAACCTACAAAAGTAGGAGTGAGTGAAGTTAATTTCAGATACATTAATCTCTCACTTGTTCTTTATTTCAGTGATTTTAACATTAAGATGTTATGTAGAACAGATTTGTCTTAAATGTGTGCTGTAGAATCAGACATGTGACCAAGGCTATGTTTGGGTGGGCACGCCCCCTTGGTGCTGGCCACGCCCCCTTGGGGCCAACCATGTTGTCCTCCTTTTTTGGTTTTCAAAATATGGTCATCCTTCATTTTCCAGCTAAGAAAAATCAATCAGGACTTCTTCCCTTTGTACTGTGAGAGCCCTGTAAGACAGCCAGTGAAGGTTATATGATCAAGAAGTGCATAAGAATTCTGTTAAAACTCAACTGAGTCTTCCTTCTAATTGAGAACTCAGGTGGTGAGTACCAATGGAATGCAGCCAAAGCAGGGCTACTGAGAAACACGAAAGAGGTATCAGCATGTCTGGGACAAAACCTGAGGTGCCATTTTGAAAAGAAAAATGGAATACAAGTCAGGGAGAGTAGAAAACACTGCTTGAGCCTCTTGATAGCTTAAAGTGTCTTGGAGGACAGCATGGCTGGATCGGTGACCAGAAACCTGAGCAGGAACACTCTTAATAGAATGCAAGGATGCTTCAGTGATCATCAGCAAGTTGATTTGAGACAAAGTCATTGAACTCAATGGGGATAACTTCTGATTAGGCATGGATAGGATTGCTTTAATCTGATTTCAGCCTCTCCCCGCTCCCCACCAGTGTAGGATGGTGGTTCCAAATTCATGGGGCAGTGAATCCGCTCTGGGTTCTGTCAGAACCAGTCAGAAATCTAAAGGTTTTATCCAAGGAGCTGAGTCCTGTCCCCAAAATAGCTTCAGCCTCCAATTTCCCTCCATGGGATGCCTTTGAACCCTTTGGGTCTCTTTTGCAAGACATTGGTGTATTCATTTTGCCATTTGGCTGAAAAATTGACAAAGTGAAGCAACTCATTATGATCCAAGTGAAACTGCTGCAAAAAGATCAAGCTTTTTGAGCCAGCCCTGTTCTCAGCCCCTGCAAACCCCAGGAATGTGGGGTGGCATGGAGTCTGCTCAATAACTGCATGCTGATGGTGCTGTTAATGAGTGATGTGTTGTGTTTTTTAACAAGGCCTTCAAGGCCTTGCCAATTTTTCTACTAGGTCCTTTTCAAAGGTTTTTTTTTAAAAAAAGCTTTATAAGTTTGTATTTATCATGCAAGAGATAGATTTAAACTTGCTTAACCCTACTACTAAATCATTTAAATATGATTTAAATAGACATTTACTTTCTAATGTTTGCATATTACTGAGAACGCCATTCTTCATGTAGCATATACAGCCAAGGGAGAAGGTATAAATGAAGCAATGCCATTAGCTAAAATTATAGGCTAGTTTAATGAAAACAGCAGCTTCGCCTGTCTGTTCCCTTAAACATTAAAATAACTCAATCCTACCTGAGTGATCCATTTTAGTATTTATAGAGCACCTTTCTCCATAATAGCTAAGTGCCCGGTTGCTGAATAGCTCCGAAGATTTAGCTATTTTTTAAAAGTCACCCAGCAATATAATTTCTTCTAGCCAGAAAATACTATTGCCAACTATTTTCATAACTTTATTACATGACCACTGCTATATAATCTATTCTTAAGTACTATATTGGTAGGAATGAAAAAGATGGTGGTGGTGGTGGTGAAAATCCACATTCCCTCCCCAAAAGAAGAACTATCAAGAAGGAAGGAAGGAAGGATGAACTCCTGCATGAGCAGGCATACCCATTCATTTCAATAGCAATGGAAGCTTCATTTACAGAATTCTGTGACCTGAATAAATTATATATGCTTGCTTGTGACACATAATCGATTCTGTTTGCCTGGCAATTATTAGTATCAAGGAGCTATGTAGACCAGGGGTAAGCAACCTTTTGGGACACACTTGGCATTTTTTAAACTGACCTAGGTAGTACCACAAAATGGCTGCCAAAGGACTAGTAACCTGCCTAAAAGACTTGATTACAAAACAGAGGGTGGGGTCTGAGTCCCAAAACACTAAACAATTCCTTTGAACCCCCAGTTTTGAGCACCAACAGAAATCTATTTTACAGCAATCCCAACTACACATAAGAATTGAAACAAAACAAAAAGTAGTGGGAGTTGTAGGGCACCTTGGCAAGAACCAAGAAAGATGTCTGGGGCCCTCAGACAGCACATTGCCTACCGCTGATGTAGACTAATAAAGTCCCATGGCTTCCACCATCTGAAAGCCTCACAGATCATCCCATATGCGGTTTCTAAAATGTGACTACACATTTACCTCTTCAGAATAATGGCCAATGAATGTGGAAACAAGGAGCGAGATCTGGAGGTCTGGATCAATATTCGGATGCCATTTTGTCCCCCCTTCCCCACTTACCTGCCTCCATGGCAGACAGCGGAGGCAGGTAAGGGGGGACAAAATGGGGTCTGAATAAGCTTCCCTACCCCCTTACCTGGCCCCGTCACTGTTGCTGCACAAACGAAGACGACAGCGGAGGTAAGCCCCCCTCCCCACTTACCTGGCTCCATCGTCTGCTGCGGTCCGTGTGGAGGCTTCAACTGCCACCCACGCCCTATTTCTGGCCTTAGGCATGGGCGGCAGTCGAAACCGCCGCATGGACCGCAGCGGTGGTGGATGACAGAGCCATGTAAGCCCCCTCCCCCTTCCCCACTTACCTGGCTCCACCACCGCCGCTGCATAGACTGCGGTGGTGGAGCTAGGTAAGCCCCCAACCCACTTACCTGGGTCCGGTGGCTTCGACTGCCACCCATACCTAAGGCTGGAAATAGGCTGCAGCCTTTCCGGCCTTAGGCATTGGTGGCATTTGAAGCTGCTGCAGGGACCGCCACAGATGATGGAGCAAGGTAAGCCCCCCTCCCCCCCACTTACCTGGCTCCACCGCCGTTGCCGCACGGACTGTAGCAGCAGCAGAGCCAGGTAAGCCCCCCTCCCCCACTTACCTGGCACCGAAGCTTCAGAACAGTCCAAATTGCTTTGGACCGTTCTGAACCACTTGGGGTCGATCCAGACCTCCCCCGATCTGCTCCGGAATCAGGCTTAGGAGGTCCAGATTGGCCTGCTCTGCTTCGGATTCGGGGATCCGAAATGGAGCGAAGCACACCCCTAATATGAACTATGCACTTTGAGGATACTGGAGAACCTATACATATACAATTGGTATGAGAAAAAACTGTAAAGAAGAGGGGGGTTGGGACAGTGGCTTTTCCCCTGTCCTCCCTCTACCTGTTCCTTAGTTATCTGAACATGGTTATTATCAATACAGTATGCCAATCTTCACCAGTTTGGTTCTCTACAAATGTTTGGTTCTCTACAGTTTGGTTCTCTACAAATGTACAATTACCATGACTACCAATATAACCCATGGTCAGGGGCGAGAGGAACTATAGTCCAAACATTTAGAGGAGTGCAGGTTGGGGAAAGCTGTGCTATGTCTTCCTGTTTATCTCAATAGATATTTTTAAAAGCATGTATTGATATACATGATGGCATTTTTATCTGCCTTTCCAGAAAGGTTAGTAAGAGGTGGGTCCTTGTTCTTTATCTGCACAGTTCTGAGTGTGATGAAGATAGATCCAATGGGATACCGCTTCAGCAACAGAGGGTGGAGAGGGTAAAAGGGGCTCCAAAAGACTTCTCTTATGGGACAGCATGAGGCTTCTTTGGGTCAAAAGAGGCCTAGACCCTTGGGCTGACTGAATGCTGCTGTGCCTCAAACATGTGTTGAATTATTACAACTCAAACAATGGCAAGTAGTAGTAGTAGTAGTAGTAGTAGTAGTATCTCCAGTGGCTCCAGAAATAGCAGAATATCAGGGGACTTGGTAACAAACCAGGGTTGAGCTCCCAAACCAGACTTAAGCCCTCAAAATAAAGCCTCAGCAACTTTACTATACTACCTCTCCGCTGTCACATGGATAAATCCTAGTATTTGTCAAGGCTGGTTTCAGCTGTGACAATTCATTAGATTGATGGTTTCCACTAAGAAACGGATTGTCCTGTCATTAAACAAACGCTAGGGAGTTGGTGCTTACATATTCAGGAGACATGACAAATTAAGCCCAAACAAAACAACATTGTGTTAGACAATAGCAATTATTTCCCTGATGTCTGTCACTCTAATTCTCCCGAAGTACTTAAGCTGCAACTAAAAAAGTAAACATGGAGGTGTTCACATGTGCCCTGCCACCATTCACATGCTGTAATGTGTAATGCTTCACATGTACAGATTTTCTCCCTCAAAAAAGAAAGGGGGGGAGAGAAATAACATGTGAATTGGGCTGTTGCTGTGCATGATTAATTATTTTATTAAAGGTGTGCTCCAACCCCCAGCTTCAACTCAGACCCTGATTTGGTGCTTTGGAATATCGCTTGATTCAGCTCAGGCAGGATCTCCACTACTGCTTTAAAATGGTTTATAACAGTAGTGACAACTGTTGGGGCCCAGGACACACCCCATATACAGTTTTCAAAACGTTTTCAAAGTGTCATATCCTGCTTGGTATAGATCTGGCCTCATGATGCAGTGTCTGGCCTAATCTACACCAAGCAGGATATTGCACTATGAAAGTGGTATGAAAGCGGTATATAAAAGGCAGGAGCCACACTACTGCTTTACAACTGTTGGGGCCCATTGACACATACCATATACCGCTTTCATAGTGCTATATCCTGCTTGGTGTGGCTCCTGCCTCTTAAATACCACTTTCATACTGCTTTCACAGTGCAATATCCTGCTTGGGGTGGAATAGGCCAGTCTGTCGGCTTAGACTCAAATCCAAGGCTTTGTGCTTTCCATTGACTATCACGGAGGGTGGGGGATGAAATTACTATAACTTCTTTGTCTTTGTAAGAACTGGATGCAATTTGTAGACAGAGTAGCCCCTTCAGAGAGGATTAGGCCTGAGAAATGTTATTTCTTGACATAATTGGATGAAAATTGTGGGGATACTTGCCCAGTGGAGGCAAATGGCTCTGATTTCAGTGGAGATGTAAATCCATTCTGGGTTTTAATCAGAATTAGTCAGAACTCTAATAGATCTATGTAAAGTGCTGAACCCTATCCACAAAATAGCACTTTGCATAGCTCCCCTAGACTTCCAGCTGGTTGTGACTAAAACCCAGAATGGATTCATAGCCCCACCAAAACTGGAGA
Source organism: Elgaria multicarinata webbii (assembly GCF_023053635.1). Taxonomy (NCBI): domain Eukaryota; kingdom Metazoa; phylum Chordata; class Lepidosauria; order Squamata; family Anguidae; genus Elgaria; species Elgaria multicarinata. The sequence continues at coordinate 70,635,858 of NC_086172.1, read as the reverse complement.
TGTCAGCCTCCACTGGAGTTGCCCCTTCTGAGTGAATCAATCCTGCTATATTTCAGAATAATAGCCTCAACGTTTTAAAGGTCTCTAGAGGAGGATGCACTTATTCCCCTATATTCCTTATGGACTAAAGTTTTGAAAATAACAGATATGCTTAGGTGGCCCTAAGTAAGAAACTTACAAAGTTTCAGAAGGATAGATGCAGCAGTTCATGTGGAAGGGGAGTCCTCAATTCGGGGTGGGGGTATTCCATTTGCCTCCCCCCATGGTTTTGGGTTTTTGATTTGGTTGGTATTTTGGCAATTTGAATGAAAATGAAACACATAATAGAGATGCCTTCACAGAAGAAACCTGCGAAGTTTCAGGAGGGTAGGTGCAAAGGTTAGGGAGATATGTTTAGGACCTCTTTCATAGTACAATCTAGTGGTGTTGAAGTATGGCAATCTTATGGTCCTTACCCTCCTCCAAAATACAGTGATTGAAGCCCCTGGTAAAATGTGACCTAGGGTTAGACGTTACTCAACTATACTCCCTTCCCCTTCCCATGCTCAGACTGTTTATAGAAATGAACAGGAGATATAAACTCTAAACATCCCCTGCCTCTCCAAAACACTGGTCTCTGATGAAGCCTCATTCTGGAGCAGGTGCAGATCCATTGGCTTTGGAGAGAAGCCTGCTTTGCTAACCTTGATTATTATTATTAAAACAAAAACAAAAAACTAAAAAAACTCTGAGCCTGTGCAGTTTTGCTTTATAATGGTATTGAAGTGAAGTGACAACTGTTGGAGCCCATGACACATTCCATATACTGTTTTCAAACTGTTATATCCTGCTTGGTGTAGATCTGTGTAGAAACAGTGTCATGACTACAGGACTGCTGCTACCATTACCTGCTGCTCCCTGGGTTGTCATTTGGGGACGCTATGGGGCCCTGTTCTTCAACCCCAAGCTCTAGACCTAGCTTCACCACTACCACAATCTGATGACCTCTATATGTTTTGGACTACAACTCCCAGCATTCCTGACCATTGGCCATGCTAGTTGGGGTTAGTGGGAATGGAAGTCCAAAATATTTGAAGGACAGCAGGTCGAAGAAGGCTGCTTTAAATATATCCTAAGTGATGCCTGCATTGTTCATTTCCATATTTAGAGGCTGATCATTTTTCCACATTCAATAATGACATTTTGTTGATGTTTGGTGTGGTTTTCTTTATAGGTATTTGTAGGATGACTATATGAAAAGGAGGACAGGGCTCCTGTATCTTTAACAGTTGTATTGAAAAGGAAATTTCTGCAGGTGTCATTTGTATATATGAAGAACCTGGTGAAATTTCCTCTTCATCACAAAAGTTAAAGCTGCAGGTGCCCTGCCCTCTTTTAAATCTGGTCACTCTAGTATAGCTCCTGCACTTTAACTGTTGTGATGAAGAGGAAATTTCACCAGTTCTCCAAATGACACCTGCAGAAATGTCCTTTTCAATACAACTGTTAAAGATACAGGAGCCCTGTCCTCCTTTTCATATGGTCACCCTAATAGTATTTGTGATGTTCTACTGCATTAGACTGTGTTAAGTTTGATATAGAGGTTTATTAATAATAATGATAGAAAAGTTTAAAGAAGGTAGTCACTGTGTATTTGTAGCCGATTGGAAAGTATAAAGCCATAGAGTTGGAGTGAGTGCCGGATGGAAGGAGAGTGCTGATTGGATATTTGTGTGGAGCATCTGTATTGGTTATGAGAAAATGGGAGGAGTTGGAGGACTGTGTGAGTATATATGCTTCTGCTGCCAGGAGAGGGGATGGATGAGCGAGTGAAGTGATTTGAGAGACAAGAGATAGGAAGGGTCTGTGTGCTTTGTTGTTTGAGTGGCTTAGTGTGCGGGAAAGAGAATAGGGTAGCCTAGTAGGGGTAGAGCAGGCAGGAGAAGCTGAAGTTATATTGTGAAATGTTAAAGAGAAAGAACTGGCTGAAACCATTATGCATTGTGGTTTCTAACCATTACGCTTGTGAACTGAGGAAACTATTAAGCTTTTGTACCTGAACTTACTACTTGTTAATAAATTGCATTTAATCATACCTGGTGTGATCTTTGGAGTACCTAAGAAAAGTATGGTTCTATGGTGGCAGCAGAAGGGAGAATTTGGGTTAAGGGTGCTGAACTGTATAGCTGTGGGGCCTAAGAAGAGAAAGGTGTGTTACAGGGACGGTTGCAGCATTCCAAACCACTTGATACCTGCACTGGGTCCTTCGATTCAGGAAAGTAATAAAGGAGCAGTATAAGGTGGAGGGTCATCACAGTATTGCTTTGCTAAAAGTATTTACTTAAAAAACAATAAAGTTGAAGTTTTGCAAAAGCACAGGGAAGTCTTCCTGTTCACTAAATGGGCAAGGAAGAAGCTAAGTGCTTTCCACTTGGCTCTGTTAGCTGCTTTGTATTGTCTAAAGGGCATTTAATAAGCTGGCCACTCAGGCAACCCAAGAAGACTTATTACAGTCGTGCTGAAACATCATGGCATAAAAGGGTTTTACAACTTACACATCATTAGCTGTTCCGCGAACATTCCCATCTCCCTAAGATGAAATGGTGTCACCGTGCTTTATAAGAAGTGACAGCTTATTAGGGACTTGAACCAGAGAGCTCTCCTCCCATACAGGTCCTCCTAGAGAATGCATAAGAGCTTGGAGGCTTCTACCCTGGAACCTCCTCTGATGTCATCAGCAATGACACACGGTCTTGAATGTATTGGGCTTTCATCTGGACATAATGTGTCCCCTCACACATTTCCATTGCAAGTTAACATGAATTAATGTTTAACAGCCTATATCCTTAACAGCAGGCAAAGATCGGGACAGATGAGACCATTGAACTCTCAAAGGAAGTTCTATATTAGGAATTTCATCATCACACTTCTCCCCCTCCCTGCCTTTTCATACAGCATCTGTGTTGACCTAAAAAGTTGCACCCTTGTTCTTTCTGACATGAAATCATCACGAACTCAGTCTGCAGCTATGAAAGCCACAAAAAGCCATGTTGAAAGACCTTTACATTTCTTCCATTAAGTATTGAAACCAAACTAGGGATGTATGAAAATGTCCTCTGTGAGGGCCACATAGCAGGCAGGTGGACTCACAACCATGCTCACTTGCACAAGGTTGCCAACCTTTTTTAAAAAAAAATAAATAGCCCCAGTTGTGCAAATTGCAAGTTTGGGGAGCATGGATATACGTTTGTTGGTTTATTACTGTTATATCCCACCTTTCCTTTGAGAAGCCCAAGTCAGTGCACATGATTCTCCTCTCCATTTTATCCTCACAACAACCCTGTGAGGTAGGTCAGACTGAGAGTCAGTGACTGGCCAAAAGTCACCCAGTGAACTTCATGGCCGAGAAAAGACTAGAACTGGGATCTCCATCACTTTAGCCATTGTACCACACTTGCTCCCTGCACACCTTGTTTCCTTGCAAAATTGCTGTGGCTTTTGCTGGGCTGCTGCAAATTCAGTGGAGGCAGAGGGTTACAAAAATGGCCTTGGGGGACCACATGTGGCCCATGAACCATGGGTTGTTCACCTCTAATTTAAGCTATGTGTTGAGGGAATGATAAAAATGGGCTTCATTAACAAAAACTCATTAACATATCAGTAACACAGGGACAGTCCTATGCCCCCTAGACAGCATCTGAGGGGCCATAGGATAGTTTGGATTCCCAGGTCTGAAGTTGGACCTCAGTGCTCTGACCTTGAAGGTGGGAATTGTAGCTCCATCCCTTCCATCTCCCTCTTGCAGTCAGCTGTTCTCCAAGGTCTGGAACTTGATCTCAGAGGAGGGGAGAAAGGGGCTTTCCAGTGGGTGGGGGGAGAGGTTCCTGAGGAGGCCAGGATACAAGCTTTCCTGATGCCTCCCCAACCTCCTGCCCTACCCCTCCAAAGCACCCCAGCTAGATGGGCAAAAAAGCCGACATAGCACAAAATGCTCGGCAGGAAGATGGTGAGGTAAAGATCACCGCCACGTCACTCCTCCTTCTCTGCACAGGATGGCCATGCACCTCTGAGTTCGGAGGGTGATGATCAATACAATAGGATTGTGCCCTAAGTATTCTACGAAGTTCTGCACTTACTTTAGGTTTCAAATCACCAATTATTTATAATACTATCTTGCTGTACAACCCACACCTGCCCCCATTCCATAATAGGAGCAGGAATAGGGAGTTAAAGTTAAAACTCAACGCATCATTCAGCTTTTCAGCTTCTATCTCAAGCACCAATAAAATAGCTATGTTACTAATATTACATCTTCTTGTGGTGGTGGTGGGACTAAAAATCAGGGATGGAGAAAATAGTGTTTTAAACCATGGAAACCTTTTTTAAACAAAAAAAGTGTTTTAAGTCATAAGTACTCTTTTACTTTAATGCTTGAAAGAATAGTGACTAAAATACTCTTAAGGAATTTGTATTGTTTTGCATTCATGGGGCGGGTGGGAAGAGCTAAATGGGTGTGTAGAACAGTTCAGGGGGTGAATGTGAGTTGGCACAGAAATAAATTGAGCAATTTCCAATTTGGGGGGGGGGGGTAGTTTGGCTTATTTCTAAGCCAAGCCGATGCAAATGGGTGGGGAAGGTTTGTCCATCAAGTAACCCATTGCAGGTCACATAGAGTGTCATCAGACAGGGGAAATTGCATTTCCCTACCATTGCTATGGCCTTCTGCTGCTGTCCACAATAGCAACGATTTCTTCAGATGGGGAAAGAAAGAGGAAGCAGCAACAACCATGTGGCCCATTCAGTGGGCGTTTTTATTGTGCTGTTTTTCCTGCATACAGCAGGAAATGGCAGAAAGTTTCACTTTAAAAAATAAGTCGGATTTACCAGGTTCTATTTTGTCACACACAAAAAGACCAGAAGGGGCAGGAGATATGTGGGAGGTGGACAGCGTCATCAAAAGGATGCATGAAAAACTGTGAGTGGGCAGTAACAAGCATGTAATAAAACACTCGTCTGATGATACCCATAGTTACACTTTTTGTAAAGCAAACCATCATGTGCTGCATTTCTTTGCCATTGTTTGTCATGGGTCCAGCATTATAATGGAATAATAACATACTGTACATGTCTATGACACCCAACACATTATCACAAAGAGTTTGGAATTTATGGTAACAATAACAACAAAAATGCAATGAAATTTTGATTGTGAATTAATGGTCTCACAATCAGTTTATTGTTCTCACAAACAGTATTTGGTGTGGAAATAGGACTCTGGATTGTGCAGCCCAATCCTAGGAATGCTTACTCAGACATAAATCCATTGTATTCAATGGGACCAAAAGCTAGTCGTGATCAATAGACCAAGGCCTTAGCTAGACCTAAGGTTTATCCTGGGACTGTCCCAGGGTCATCCCTGTTCATGTAAATGACACACAGGATATCCAGGGAGCAGGCAGGGACGATCCCGGGATAAACTTTAGGTCTAGCTAAGGCCCTTGTCTTACTGATTTCAGTAAGGGTTACTCCAAAGTGAGGATACATAGGATTGCAGTCAGTGTCACAATAAAAGCAATAAATAGGACTTGAGTTTGTCCTGGCTAACTTTTCCCTTTGGTTTCTGGGATGTAGTTATGACTAACTTTAGCTGTAATAAACTCCAATACTAGTCTATATTAACTTGGATTCTGTATAGGGCAAAGGCTATATTTCCTTTTATCCATTTAAATTGGTTGAATGGCTCTTGTGTTATATCTTCAGCAAATAAATTGCACACTACTAGCCATCTAATATTATATGCTTATTTTCTCATCAGTTAACATTAAGACCTGGATTTGAACATCATCGTTGTTGTTGTTGTTGTTGTTAAAAAAAAAAGATTGAAAAGTTTGGTGGTTTTGTAAACAAGGCACTGCTTCAGTAAACAACAATCACACCCTGACAATCACTTAAACCCACCCAGGCAGAATATCATTATTGTATGCCAATCAACCAGATGGAATAGAATTTTTCAGTCCATAGCTTCTGAGTTCCATAGGCAAGATCCAGGAATGATTGGCATCTCCATATCTTAGCAGCAGCTAATTAAAACAATATTGCAGGGTCAAAATTGGCTTCACATTTCAGTTAGGTACACTCAGTAGATATTAAATGTGTCGATGTAATTCTAGGAGGATTTTAGCTTTCTTAGTAACAATAAAAGGGGGTTATAAATGAATCGTTATCAATAATGTGGGATTAAGCCAAGAGCAACTGCAATTTTCCCAAGTATCAGCTGAACGTTTCTGGAAATCTTTCCTCCAGTTTTTGTTTTGTTTTTAAACCAAAGGAACTTCACAGGCCTTGGAGGAAGATCCTTGACTCTAGCAAGTGCTGGTCAATAACTGGATGCTGAGAGTATTTTTCACCCATTTGATAAAGGAGTAGACCATAGGTTAATCAAATGGCCAATCTCTGAGTCAGAGTTAAGGTGTAGATTATCTCTCTTCCGATAATCTATTGAACTCAGTTCCAAAAGTGATTAAAGCCAATAGGAATGTCCCCACTAATTTCAAAGTTTGAGATTGGATCCCTCCTGAAAAAAACAAGATCTGAAATGAGTATCAGCATTTATTAGTGCTTTTACACTGATCATCCACACCTCTATTTTTCTTATTTTCTGGTCTTGGTATATTCCAAGCTAATTTGAGTTAAATTGTATCACACCCCTGATTGGAGGCACAAATGTGTCCAGTCCTTCTCCCACCACCATCACCATGAGCAACTAAACCTACTCCAAGCTGTGCACCCATGAGCCACCTATCTGCTTAACTTGTTGTTTTAATCCAAGCCAGAGACGAATTTAGGGGTGGGTGGGAAGAGTAATGGTTCATATTTGAGGTGACCATTATGAGGCAGCAGGATTCATAATCTGAACCCGAACATTATGAACTTTGCTGGGATTGCTTTTCTGATCTGTCTTCATCCTGAATTTCTATTGACTCGTCTCATTGCTATTTCTGTCACTGGATGTCTAATTATCTCAAGCTTGATTTATCTAAAACTAAGCCATTGATTTGTCCTTCTGCTTGTGCGTTCCTTTTTCTCTCCTTCTGGGTAATGCCTATAGGCTTCCTTTTCCCCAAGAATAGAACTTCAGAGCCTTAATTGGCTCCTCTCTTTCTCATTCTTCTTTTATTCAAGCTACTGGGGGAAAACACTAACTTTTCCAACTTTTCAATCCCTTGTCCAATGTGCAATTTTTTGCATCTCCACCCAGATGAAAGCAGCAAGACACAGATATGTGGTGAATCTGATATAAAACAACAACAACAAGTGACTGAGTCACAAAAGGGCTTTATTGTCCAATGTTTTGGACAAGCACACAACCCCTTCTTCAGAAGTTGCCTGCACAATCTATATCCACTTAAACAACTGACCATTAAACTGTGGGCAAGCACACACGAAACAGGCACTTTTGTGACTCAGTCCCTAGTTTTTCTGTTTGGATGGAAGCGTCTCCCTGTCTTCATTTCATTTTGTTTTGTTTTTGTGAATTTGATATTGACACAAGTTGGATTGAATTGTGATGTGAAATTTGTAAAATCAAGAAGAGCTCAAGTTATGCCAATTCACACATCCCTAGTGTAGAACAGATGAAAAATCCTGTCCCCAAGTGCCAATCAGGTGGTCTTTAAAAAGGAATCCTACTCAGCCCAGCAGGGACCCATCCCACCATGCCAGTCAGTTGGTCAGTAAAAAGAATTCCCACTCAGCAGAAGGCAAAGTGGGTCAACATTGGGCAGAGCAGACTTTTATAGCCTGATGCCCTGCCCATGTGCTGGCCAGTGTATAAACGCTTTGTGCAACCATTCACTCATAGCCTGATTGGAATTTGCTCCAAGGTTGCACACAACATGGCCCCAGCAGTTGGCTCAGGATAAAGGAGACTCCTTTGCACCCCCACCTGGAAGAAAGACGCAGGTATGGGCTGAATGAGAACTACAACTTATTATTATTATTATTATTATTATTATTATTATTATTATTATTATTTCCTGCTTTTTCCCCACTTGCAAGGAATTCAAGGTGGCTTACATGGTCCTCCTCATCTCCATTTTTATCCTCACAAAAAACTCATGGGGTAGGTTAGGCTGAGAGTCTGTGGTGGGTCAAAAGTCACCCCGTGAGATTTTCTGGAGTCCCAGTCCAACACTCTTAAGAGCTACACCACACTGGTTCTCTGTTTCATTCATTGCAACAAGATGTGCAGTGAAGCCTGCTAACTGCATGGGGATGGCATCACATAGATAGGAGAAACTTATCTACTGCTTTATAGTGGTATTGAAGTGCACTGACAACTGTTGGGGCCCATGACACATACCATATACTACTTTCATAGTGTCATATCCTGCTGGTGTAGTTGTGTCATGGGCCCCAACAGTTGTCAGTGCACTTCAATACCACTATAAAGCAGTAGTTCAGATCCTGCAGTGCACTTCAATATCACTATAAAGCAGTAGTGTGGCACCTGCCGCTTTCATACCACTCTCATAATGGAATATCCTGCTTGGTGTAGATGAGCCCTGAGAGAGAGGAGGCTATCCCAGGGTCAGTCCATGAGTTATATGGATGACTGCATATTTGAACCTAGGTCTCACCCATCATAGTCTAGGGGCTCATTTACACCAAGCAGATATTCCACTATGAAAGTGGTATGAAAGCGGTATATAAAATGCAGGAGCCACACTACTGCTTTATAGTAGTATTGAAGTGCACTGACAACTGTTGGGGCCATATACTGCTTTCATACCACTTTCATAGTGTCATATCCTGCTGGTGTAGTTGTGTCATGGGCCCAACCAGTTGTCAGTGCACTTCATTACCACTATAAAGCAGTAGTGTGGCTCCTGCCTTTTATATACCGCTTTCATACCACTTTCATAGTGGAATATCCTGCTTGGTGTAGATGAGCCCTAAGACTACCACTGCTACTTGCCTGTTATGTCCTCTTATCCCCGAGATGTCATTTCATCACCTGAAATAGAAAATCTACATTCACCTCCAATAATACGTATAGTGGAGTATTTGCAGTCCCAAATCTACTACCCTACGTTGGCCATGTCACACAACACAATGGATTGGATCCAGCAAAAGCTGCCCATTGGCACAGTCCATTGGCCCCTTCCATCAGCAGGACATTTTGATCCAATAGAGGTGGAATGGAACAAGAGTCCATCTTTATGAGAATCACCCTTCCCTTGAAGAACCCTTCAGAATAGTGGGGGAAGTGGGGGACTGCAGAGGGAGGGGAAATCAGCAAAGACAACATCCCTCCACTTTCCACCAGTGGGAGTGTTCTGAGCAGAACTCCATTCAAGGACACTCCCTCTGGTGGAATAAAATCTCATGATCCGAGCTACAGTTATGGCTGGTCCTTTATTATATCTTCAAACCAGGCTCTAGAGTCTACAGACTCATGGTAGCAGGAAGCATGAATAAGGCCTATTTTCTGCTCTTTTTTTAGCAATCTGACAGTGGAACATGGCGAGAAGCATTGAAGCTAAAACTCCTGAGTACAATCCCACCTATTATTTCAACATGTTATTTTTGAAGCCAAGGGACAGTATCATTTTAATCCCTCCAAGAGCTTTTGCCTAAATGGTTTGTGGATTGTGCTGGAAACATTGGTCAAAGCAAGGTCATTTTTGTGCTTAGCTCTCACCATTGTTAAAGTTACTTTTTTGATAGCTCAAATTATTCTGTCCTCAAGAGAGCCAAAGTCGTCCTTCAGCCTGAATTAGTAGCAGCTTTTATTAGCTTGTTATTTCCAGCATCTGGTTAGAAACTTAGAGCAATAACTATGAGGTAATAATAACAGTAGCTTCTGATTAGAACTTCATAAGATCTGTAAAAGACTTAAGATTTCATGAACGGCACTTCAGAAATCAGATTGTATGAATACAAGTCCCCAAATTAAAATGCATAAAATGAAAACAGTGGTGTGTGGGTGACCTAAATTGGATATATATATATATATATATATATATATATATATATATATTAAAAACAAAGCTTCCCAAGATTGTTATACCATATAATAAAAACACTTATGCCTAGAGAAGTTGATACCTATGATACCTGAAAGAAATTGATAGCCGTGAAATACAATGGGATGGGGGAGAATGCCGTGAGTCTGAGCTGTGGGTCCCTTCTATCATCCACACTGATGCCATCCACACAGATACACCACTCTGACTGCAGTACCCACAAGTACCTCACCTTACAAATCATCTTCAAACACCTTGGAGGGGGGGGACAGGGAGGACACTATGGCATTGGCTATTGGTTAACCACAGATGTCAATCTCAAAACTACCCCACCCTATCACCCCATGTTCCTTATTGGGAGGTTTTCAATTAGAAACACCACACGCACACACAAAACAGTCGAATAATTTTGATATTTTAGGAAAGTCTTGACCTTCATCATATACTATCAGTGTTTGGGGGAATGTTGGTTTTATGATCTCCCTAATGGTGCCATGTTAATCCCACTACAATTTTGACTTAATCCAAAACAACAGCAAACCTCTGCAAAATTTGCAGCTCTTGAGTTGTAATGCAAAAGATGAAATGCAAGGGTCAGGTCCAAAGCAATTCAAGTAGCTTCAGAAGAATGTAGGAATGAGAAGGAAGGCTTAAATTCCATGTCAATATTTGCTCTGATCCCATTAATTATCAGTCCTCCCACTATATTCCAGCTAATGCCAATTACATTTAAACAACAACAACAACAACAACAACAACAACACAACTGCGAAGGCACATTTAAACATTTTGCCCTTTGTCATTATTTGTTCAAATCCTTTTGCTGATCCCAGTGTGATGTTAACAATTACTGTTGCAGCAACTGCATTCTGAGGCCATGGCTAGACCAGGCCTATATCCCGGGATCATCTCTGTACATCCAAATGACATACACGGGATACCGGGAGCAGGCAGGAATAACCCCTCCATTTGCCTGGGATAATCCTTAGGTCTAGCTAGGGCCTGAGTATATTCTGACCAGATTAACTCTTTTTTAAGGAATTAAATCTTTAATTATTTTTTGGTAAGAGTTCCTATCTGTGATGTCTTCCTGTATAGATATTTGTACTAGTGTGTGTGATTCCTTGAGCCAGGCCAGGATTTCTGAATGACCTGCATTAAGTACAGATAAATAATACATCCCAGGTTTTGTTCAAAAAACCTGTTTTAGAATTCTTTGGATATGTCTTCTTGAAAGATGGTATTTCAGCAGATCCAAGAAAAGTAATGGTTGCTGCCCTAAGCAAAGTATTGACTATACATAATGCTGTTGTACTACTAATTCTACTGAAGTTTGCAGTTTGCTAGGCCTTGCAAACAATTGTGACCGATTTCTACCAGTCGCTGGTGTTCTGGGGCTAAGTGGGAATTTCCAGGGGTTAGACTTCATAACTGGTGACTGGAAAGCCACCATTTTCCATCTATTTCATACTGTATCCTGTGTGGCTGTTATGAGGCAGGTGTTTGGGCTACTTGGGTCCAGACATGGCATGCTAGGTAAATACAATATTGGCTTTAAGAGGCATAAAAGTATGATTCCGAGTCCAATTCAAGGTGCTGGTTTTAACCTATAAAGCTTTAACACGGCTTGGGACCACAATACCTGTTGGAATGCCTCTCCCGACATGAACCAACCCATACACTACGCTCAACATCTAAGGTCCTCCTCCACATGCCTACTCTGATGGAAGCTTGGAGGACAGCAACAAGGGAGAGGGCCTTTTCTGTGGTAGCCCCCCAATTATGGAATGATCTTCCTGATGAAGGCCAACAATGTATGCAACATTATCTTTTCAGCACCAGGTCAAGACTTTTCTCTTTTCCCAGGCAATTAACAGAATGTGTTGAGTTTTAACTGACTCCAGAACTAGCTTTGGCCTGGCTGAGTGCTTAAAATTGTTTTAAATATTAGCTGGTTTTATGGTTTTAATTTTTGTATATTGATTTTTAATCTTTTGATCTTTGTAAACCGCCCAGAGAGCTTCGACTATGAGGCGGTATATAAATCATCATCATCATCATCATCATCATCATCATCATCATCTAACTTGGTGAGTACCCAAAGTCATCCGCAAGATGAAGGGTTGCTCTTCCAGTCAACCCCTCACAGCCAGCCAGTGTGAGGAGTTTTGGAATGTCAGCTTCGCTTCAGCTATGTATATCCCATCAGATCTAAGGTCTTCTGGCATGGTGCAGCGGAACTGCCTGAGTCTCCCCATCACGCCAGCTTTGTGGTCTTGCCAGAACAAGCACTGAACAGGTAGCATTCTGATTCAGTGCTCAGAGCCAGGGTGCACTTGCCCTTTATATGTTCTTTGCAGATCTGACCTGTTATCTTTCTGAGGTGCCACTGAAGATGTCTCACCAAACACATGCCCTGGTAACCACAAAAGCACAGACAGACTGGTTAGCACTGGAAGTGAAAGACTATTAAAAATTTAAATTGAATAAGTGCCACCATCTGGAAAATTAATGAGTTTGTAGCAACTGTCTTCAGTTCGGGGTTCCACTCTGTCTCCCTTAGCTCTCCTAGCTGGACTGAAGCCCAGATGAAGTGGGCAGGAGAGAAAAGTAGCCTAATGAGAATGAATGGGAATTGGTTTAGCCCTCTCATTATCCAAAGATTAGTTACCAGGTTTTAAGCAGACTTACTAAGGATTTTTATAACAGAGGATCATAGAAGCAACACGTCTAACTCTTTAATTAAAAAGAAGACTTTTTCATCAAAAGGGTATCATTTCAACAAAACTCTCCCTGAGGAGAACATCACTTGGGGTTTGGTGTCATTTTAACACAGGTCAATTCCTGACCCCTCTCACACATAAAAAGTTTCTTTGGCATCAGTGTCTGCAAAAGCGGAGAAGAATCTGATCCTGTTACCACACAGTATGACCTTCACTATTTTGCACAATGTAACCTTTCTTTCATTATAATTGTGTTTTAAATATTTTCCTCTTCCTTTGGGGGACTTCTTTCAGATGACCAGCCTTCAACAAAAGTTTAGTAATGTGTGTGTGTGTGTGTGTGTGTGTGCTATTTGAATAAAAAAAGTCTTCTTTGAAAATGCTTATCTCTGGAAATAGGTAGAAAGTGGAGTTCTGCTCAATTCATAAACAGAGTTGCCTGGTTTCGTTTATTTATTTTTAATGTTCTAAAGGCAATGAGGAACAATAGTTAATTATAGTCAGTGAAGACCTCTGTATATCACCATGGGTGATTATGGTAATATTCTCCTCAGCACTTGGTAGGTGATCAAGGAAACACCCATTGATGTCCAAATTACCTCAGGGATACAAATGACAATTTTACCACACATCAGGTGAAGATCTACGATAAAATGGTTGTTGGACAACCAACTTCTCCTACTTGGGGAGTGCTTACCCTGAATTAGTTTGGCCATCTGTATGTAATCTTAAAATACTCTATCATAAAGTAAGAATGTAAAATCCTCCTTACCACTTCAAAAAAAAGAGACAACTAAGGTGAGAGAGTTTATGCTAGAGTAGGTCTATCATCCATTTGACTTTCTGTATTATTATCCCAACAAAGTTGATTTTACCATATATTGGTTGTAAATGTGTGGTAAACTGGCCATCTATTTTTAATTGCGTTTGAATGTATTTGTTTCTTTTTTGTTTTAATTAAGTTTTATTTATCTATGATTACAAGCCACCCTGAGTGACATTTTCTTGGTGGAAAGATGGGGGACAAATCAAACCAACCAGGCAAACAAATCTGTAGCTACCCAGTTTATCAAGTGCTTATTAGGGATGTACGGATCACCAAAACTCTAGCTTGGTGAGGTTCTCCAATTTCCATCTCAAATCTGATGCAGAGCAGCATCAAAATCTCTCCATACATTTTTTTTCTAAATGTGTGCATTTCTGAAAAGCACACAATTTTCTCCTATGAGCTAAAGCACATTTGTACACATTTTTTCTGAATGCATGCAGTTTTCATGTGCTTTTTTCAAATGTATATATGGTTCAAACACTCTCTTGTGTGTGTTGCAAGCTTGCAAATGCGTGGATTTACAGCTGCAAATTGTATTTGGGTCCAGGAGATGCAAATTGGATAAGTTCATATTCATTTACAAACACAACACATTTCTTCCAAGTCCCTAATGGTTACATACCTGAACACTCAATCATCATTTATACTCAACGAAGAATATTGTCCAAGCAGGCCCAGCATCGGCACCATCATGGCGGAGTGAACACTGGGGCCTACATCATCTTCTCTTTATTTACTTTGTTAAACTTGGGTGGGGGGCACTGAAGAGAAGCATCTGGAAAATGCCTCTGAGCCCTAACAGCCTCACCACTTACCTGCCTGGCCTGGTAAGCTTAGTGAGAGAAAGCGGAAGCATCCAACAGCGTGCAGCGGAAGGGGTGAGTGGCGAAGCTCAGTAGAGCAGAGCCAGGTAGGGGTGTGCTCCACTCCATTTCAGATCCCCGAATCCGAAGCAGAGCGGGCCGATCCACACCTCCAATGGCCGGTTCCGGAGAGGATTGGGGGAGATGCAGATCGGTTCAGATCAGTTCAGAATGGTCCAAACTGATTCAGACTGTTCTGAAGCTCTGGACACAGGTAACTGGGGGAGGGGATCTTACCTGGCTCCCCCGTCCCCCATCTGCTGTGGTCCGTGCGGTGACAAGCAGCAGAGCCATGTAAGGGGGGAGGGGGACTTACTTGGCGACAGCACCGCAGTCCGTGTGGCGACAGCAGGGGAACCAGGTAAGGGGGGAGGGGGGGCTTACTTGGCTCCATCGTGGTCCAGGCGGCAGCTTCAACTGAGGCCTGGGCCTCAGTTGAAGCCACCACCTGGACCGCGATGGAGCTAGGTAAGTGGGGGGGAAGGGGGCTTACCTGGCACCACCACCACAGTCCGTGTGGCAACGGTGGCAGAGCCAGGTAAGGGGGCAGGGGGCATGCCAGGGAGGGGGGAGGGGGGTTACCTGCATCCGTCGTGGTCGGGGCGGCAGCTTCAACTGAGGCCCAGGCCTCAAGGTGGAAGCAGGCCGCGGCCTCCTTCCACCTTGAGGCTTGGGCCACAGTTGAAGCCATCGCGCGGACCGTGACGGACACAGGTAAGTGAGGGGGGACAGGGACTTACCTGGCGGCGGCAGTGGCACCAGGTAAGGGGGAGGGGGCTTACCTTGCGCCACTGCTGTCCATGTGGTAGCAGACAGCGAAGCCAGGTATGTGGGGGAGGAGGACCTATTTGGCCCCCATTTTGTACCCCCTTCCCCACTTTACTGCCTCCGCTGCCAGCCGAGGAGGCAAGTAAGTGGGGAAGGGGGCAAAAAGGGGTCCGAATCTTGATCTGGCCCTCTGGATATCGCTCCAGATCTGGTTCCGGAGCAGATCGGGGGAGGGTTGGATCAACCCAAACCGGTTCGTGGTGGTGGTGCACAGCCCTAGTGCCAGTCAAAGCAGCTATAGCAGCCACTATCTTGACTTCCCAAGAAGTCATTGGGGGCAGAGGGCTGCTTTTAGGACCTAAGAAGAGCCCTGCTGGATTAGACCAAGGGATTAGCCGAAGCAGCTGTCGACCAGGGACCCACCATCAAGACATGGTGCAAGCACCCTCCCACCCATGTGTGTCCCCAGCAACTAGTGTACATCGGCTTACTGCCTCCAATACTGCTTTTCCAGATCCCCCTCAAAACCAGCACCTGCCCGGTATCCAATTTAGAGGCATTTTTTTAAAATGGCATAACTTTCCTATGAATGTATTCTATAGCAGATCCCATTTGTAGGTTTGTAATCTAATCTAAATTACCTAATGTATTCATAATTCAGAATCCACAGACTTGCTTGAAAATGCATTGCACAGGTGACCCCCCCCCCCATCTTCCAAATAGCATTCTGAGTAATCAGGAGAGGAATGATGGGAAATTAGACTGGGATTTTTCTTTACTTGAGCTTGATTAGGGGGAGCGAAAGTTCAGCTAATACTGGTGCCCGGTAGTTACAATCATCTAAGCAATAGAAGAACTAAGGGAATAGAAAGGAAATGGATGGAATAAAATGAAAACTTTCAAACAAACATTTAAAGCACCTGATTGTACAAAAAAAAAAAAGGTTGGGGGCATCTAACAAGGACATGGACATCTCCCACTTTGATTAGCATCTGAATAATTATGATTATTGGCAGCCGAGGCACTTTTTCAAAGGATGCCAGACCATTCTTCCCTAACTTCAAAAGGCTTTCAGGGCAAAGCTTTAACTTATTAATCATGAAATGAATGCTTTGGAATTGATCATTATCATAAGGGATCCATTCATCTGCATTTAAACCTTGTCTCCCCTTCTTGTATGGGAATTGTAAAAGAGGCCAATGTCTTCAACCCAGTGGTGATGCTGCAATGGAGGAAGGGCAAAGGTTAAAGGCAAGTGAGACCCATTCCCATTTTTACTTCCAAGTCTGTTATTCTTTCATGTCCCCTACTTCCTCAAGTGGTGGGGATTCTTAGGGGTAAAGCCTTTTTTAGGGTGACCATATGAAAAGGACAGGACTCCTGTATCTTTAACAGTGGTATAGAAAAGGGGATTCAGCAGGTGTCATTTGTATACATGCAGCACCTGGTGAAATTCCCTCTTCATCAGAACAGTTAAAACTGCAAGAGCAGTGCCCTAGCATTTTATACCACCAGTTCTCTTCCAAGGCCAGAGTATTAGACAGTTATGGCATTTATTATTATTATTATTATTATTATTATTATTATTATTATATATATATATATATATATATATATATATATATATATAGGTTTACAAATGCATCAGTTGAACACAGGAGCATAGTCAACTGACTATATAAACAGTGCCAGTCCCCTCAAAGGAATGGTGCATGGAGTCATTTCAGCCCTCCAAGACAGTGGTGCAACTAAGGATGGACCTTGGTGCCAAAATCCAGGGCTCCACTGCCTGCCCCTGCCCAAATCACCACCTACATCGCTGCAGGTGATGGGAACATCAGAAGCAAGTTCCTTTTTATACCTGCAGTCATGATGAGACTATTACTTCATTGCGTTTAAAATACAAAACTGCACATGCTCATTATATCTATACCTAACATATCAAGAATGTGGAGGCAGTTGTAAAGCACACAGGGCCAACATCAAGGGGAGGCATGGTTGGACACCTGCTGAGGGCTCACACCCCAGTGCAGGCCCACTGGCAAGAGCTCCCAAGACATGCTCATCCTCTTCACCAGGGCAACATGCTTGTTCACCTGCCTCTCACTCTGGCCCAGACAACGGCTGTGGTGAAAATGATGGGCAGTAATGGCCACTGCCTACTTGCTCACCAGCTCTCTACCCGTCAAGCAAGGAAGTGGTAACAATGCTGAGAAAGAGGATGAGGAGCAAGAGCAGCAAGTGACAGTGCTGGTGAGAAGGTACACTCACTGAGGGAGGGGCTCTATTGAGGGCATCTCACCCCAGGGCCCTCAGAAACCATGGAATGGGACTTGGGGTGGAAGGGAAGAGAAATATTAGTTGTGTGTTTCACAACTGAAATAATACATGTGGCTATCTAAAGCACCCCCACCCCACCCTAAGATCATCAAGGCGAAGATCTAAATTCATCAAGATACACCGGTGCTCCAAGACTGAGGCCAGATCTACACCAAGCAGGATACACCACTTTGAAAGTGGTTTGAAAACAGTACATGGGTCCCAACAGTTGTCAATATAGGCCATAGCTAGATGGAGCGAAATCCCGGGGTGATCTCCGGGATCGTCCCTGTGCGTCCATGTGATGCACAGGGGATCCCAGGGATCAGGGAGGGATGATCCCTCCCTTGCCCTGGGATCTCGCCCTACCATTTAGCTCCATTTTTTCTGCGGTCTCGGGCTGAGCCCAAGACCGTGGAACATTTGGCTGGGTGCAGCGGGTTGACCCAGCTCCTTGTGATGCCTCGCGAGGAGCCGGGGGCCACAGTCCTCAGGAGCACTGTGCCCATCGGAGGTAGGGTGGGGGGAGCAGAGAAAATAATTTAAATGTTATAAAACTTACCTTTTGCGCACAAGCGTTCGTGCGCTGCTGCCCCTTTAACCCCCCCCCCCCCCAAAAAAATGGCGGGCGCGACACCTCTCCTGAGGTTGTTGTGCATCGCGTGTAAATGGAAGAGGGATCTCGCGATAAACACATCGCGAGATCTTCCCTCCTCCATAGCAGGCTAACAGGTAGGTATAGCTAAGGCCATAGTTATAAACCATTATAAAGCAGTAGTGTAGATCCTGCCTGGGTTTCCACCACCACCCAGCTACAAACTTGTGCCTTCTCTCTGTTCAGAGGGAGGGAAGAAATAAGTAGCTCCTCTTTCCCCTTCATGCTTTCATTGCTGCTGATTGCTGCCCAATTTCTAGTTAAGGAAAAAGAGGACTCAGTGGATTTTGGGGTGGGTTTTGGGAATGGGGGAGGATGGCAGAAGCAGGTGAAGAACTCAGCAGGAATTCTGCTCTGAGTCTGATTTTAGTCTGCCAGAGAAGAGTTGGGGGGTGGGTTTTTGTAAAGCTTGCATCTTATTCTAAGGTGGGCTTTTTGAGCCCCAAGCTCAGAAAATATCACCAGCATCTTAAGCCACAATAAGGACAATTCTGTTGCTTTTGTTGGCTAACAGTTGCTAGGTGTTCCCTATCTGTGTAAGATCTGTCACTGTGTTTGGTACACAGTTCCAACAATTGCATAACTAAGTATGGAAGCAGAAACAAGAATGATTATGCTGTCCTATATGCTATGTGCATTAAAACCATTATAAAATGGCACCCGGAGTATGGCAACTTTACAATAGTTTCCCACACCTTTCTTGAGAGTAACAGGCAAACTTTGCAGGGGCTATGTTGCAGACTCAAAACACTGTTCCTTCTAAGAGCTAGGATAGTCTGCAACTGCTGTCTTAAGCATTCCATAGTAGCTATCCCCAATCCATCAAAGGGCACACATTTAGCTTCATCCCACCAGACTTATATTGTGCTGCTGCAGCGAATTCTATGTAATGGACTCAAATGACATGGACATTATAGTCTGCTTTCCCTGCGAAAGACTCCGATGACGTTGACTATGTCCTGCTGTGATTGCGGCTCTTCTGCCCCTCATAGCGAAATATTTTGGTGCGCTGAAAGTCCGGTTCTTCTAGTCATGCGAAAGCACATCGCTGAAACTTTAACATTATTTTCAAACATTGTTTCATTGCGCTGTTTTGTGGGCGTGGTTTTAAAAGGGTTATTGCTGATGAAAGAGAGGGGTGTGCCAATTGAAAACCTTTCCTTCTCCTGCTTCCGAAATCCCCCATTCTCTCCTTGTGGGGGAAACAGGACCGGCTAATCCCCAGTTTAACAAGCAAAAAGCAGCAGCAACAACCCTCACCCACATATATACAGGGCTGTGAGGGAGGAAAGGAAGTGTGGGGGAGAGAGACTCTTTAGATCTGTGTTTGTTTTTAACGGAGCCTTTGCTTTAAAGCATGTAGAAAATCCCCCCTTTGCCAACAGCACCCTCATTTTTAAAGATAAACAGATCCAAATTGGCACAGAGGAAGGTCTTAAGGAGTGTTTTCAGTATACCAAATTTTAATCAGATTGTTTCATCCATTGATTATATATGATTTTTAAAATTTTCCTCCTTTAATCAATTACAGTTTATAGTTTTCCACTGGTCTGTAGGTCCCTAAGAGTGCTATTCAAAGCAATACAAGGCTGGTCAGTTTCACCCAAATGCCTTGTCAGTTTCAAGAGAAGTCCTTTGGCTACTTCTGAATCCCTGTGTGTGTGTGTGTGTCCGTCCCCGTGTGTCCTTCCTTTTCCATCCTAATCTGCCCATTCCCCTACCCACTCCTTGCTCTCCGTGGGGGTGGGACTACTCCCAACATCACAGACACAGGCTGTGTGTCTCTTTCCTTATTGATTCATCTCCCTAAAAACACGTGTAGCTCTTATTCTTGTTTGAATGGGAATTGGTGGGGGAAGGACACAGATCGTACTTCCATTCCTTTGAGCATGTGAAGCTGAGTCGGGGATGGCAGGAGACACAAACAGGGGGAAGCAGAGATGGAAACATTCTCCATGGGGGGGATCCTGCATCTCCCCACCTTTTTCTTTTCTTTTTTTAACAAGAAAAAAGTTTTTATTAGGAGCCCCCACATGAGAAAGGATGGCTTAATCCTCTTACTAACTGTGTTTCCCTCTCAATTTCTCTGTCATTGGAGGTCCTGGCACTGCATTTGAAGTCTCCTCCTCCATACACAGAGCTTAGATGGCCACTTCCTACCTCGCTTTGCTCCCCCACCCCAGCCACCCACCCCATTTTTTCCTTTTTAAAGTTGCAAAAATTAAGACTGCAATCCGAGGGGCTCTAATTTGGAAATGCATTCCATTGAACTCAATGGGATTTATTTACTGAGTAAGCATGCAAAAGAGTTGAGTGCAATCTACTTTGGTGTTCAGTAACAAGAGAAGCAAATCCCAATCCCTGTTGTCAGAGGGGGAGTTGTCCCCACTTCAAACAACCAATAAATGGTAGCAGGAGGTACAAAGAAGATCTGGGGGGTGGGGATAACAACATGTGTGAGTGAACCTCAGCAGATCTCCGCAAAGCGCCACAGCAGAGGTGTAAGTTTACAAGTTTGCATATGCTATATAAACACTATATAAGCACTATAAAACCGAAATGGGATCATTCAAGGGTAAACCAGAACAAAAGTGTACATGGGATGAACCTCTACATCCACTGTTACTGTCAACCTTCCTATGTAGGGAGAATAAGGATCAGGCTTTAGTTGGGCTGCAACAGATCAGAACCTTTTCCAAAAAGGAGTCTGGGGGCGTTGCTAGACGAGGCCTTAGCGTGCCTTGAGAGCCGATTTCCCTGCTGTGCTTCCACATGACGCACAGGGGAATCCGGCCCCAGGCCGCACTGAAGCCTCCTCTAACGTGCCATAAGCGAAGTCACTTATGGAGCGCCTTTTCCCCAGGCTGGGGCTGGGGAACGTCTAGCTACTTCCGTGGCTTTTTGCGGCTA
Source organism: Elgaria multicarinata webbii (assembly GCF_023053635.1). Taxonomy (NCBI): domain Eukaryota; kingdom Metazoa; phylum Chordata; class Lepidosauria; order Squamata; family Anguidae; genus Elgaria; species Elgaria multicarinata. Next base: position 70,614,784 of record NC_086172.1, on the reverse strand, counting down.
CTTGCTTACGAGTAGCCGCAAAAAGCCGCGGACTGGCCGCAGCACTGAGCGCTGTGCCCATCAACTGGGGGAGATCCTGGGAGGGAGAAGGAGGAGAGACGACACAGGACACACACACACACACACACGGAGGGAGAAGGAGGAGAGACGACACAGGACACACACACACACACACACGGAGGGAGAAGGAGGAGAGACGACACAGGACACACACACATGGAGGGAGAAGGAGGAGAGACGACACAGGACACACACACACGGAGGGAGAAGGAGGAGAGATGACACAGGACACACACACACAGAGGGAGAAGGAGGAGAGGCGACACACGGAACACGGAGGGAGAGAAAGATCAGGAAGGGATAAGGAGCGGATGGGGGGGTTAACTAAGAAAAAACCCTTACCTTCTCTGCAGTCTTCGGGCCGCACGTGGCCCCTTTAAACTTAAAAAAAATGGCCAACGCTGCAGGGCTTCCGTCATCCCTGTGCGTCGTGCGTCTAGGAGGCTGGGCAGCGCGCGTTAAAGTTAGCGCGCCGTCGCCCCGCCTCCCTGCCGGCTTATCCCGGCAGGTCTAGTAAGGCCCTGGGATAAACCATCACCATGGCCAGTTGTTTCCTAGAAGACTGCAAATCCCATTAAGCAGAAGCATTTTAATTGAAAAGTTCAAGTTCATCGCGGAAATATTCTTCAAAGCTCCAAAGTTCTATTAAAAAAAGTTTTATAATGCATGCCTCATTTGTGAATGATACATAATAAGCATGTACTGCCGAAATTCAATTGGATAATAGCCCAACATCCTTTTGAAATATATTTTCGTTAATAGAATTCTGAATATTAATTTGCCCTAAGCTTTAAAAATGACAAACCTGATCAAATCCTTAAAAATTCAGCTTTAAAAAAAAAAAAAAAGACAAAGAAAACTCGAACCAAAAGGCTCCTGCTGCATTAGTTAATGGGCATGAGATTGCAGTATTAAGTATCTGAATAATTGCAGTCTTTAAAACAAGAATGTGCAGTGTTTGATAATCATGTCTGAATAATAGTATTTCTTCTTCCAAGTTTGTGTTCAGTAATTGAGTAGCCTGGAGGTTGCTATGGTAAGCACCATAGCTTGCTCCCACCGCACAAAGTGTTTGGAGAAGTTCGAATTGAAGAGAGAGACTACCGCTGGTAAAATGCCTTCTGATTTATTATCATGCTTTTCTGTGCAATTGACAGACACAAGTGAGTATATTGGAAAAGAAGGGGGGAAAGCGTCCCTGGTGCTATGTGAGAGCAAGAGATAATAAACCCAGATCTGTCTGCTGATTTTGTAGACGTTGCTCGACTTTTGAGATTATATATAGTTGTTGTTTTTGTTATTAGTAATTATTAAGACATTAAATAGAACTGCTTCCCAACTGGTTGAAGGTTGGCCGTGTATGATTCTGTGCAGCCTCTCTGCCATGAATTACTACTGGGCTAAATCACAAGCCAACTTATCTAGCACTGTACTTCTGCCCTCGTGATTAAAGTGTGGTCTGGTGCAATGGAGAAAATGGTAGACTTGGAGCAGTGTGGGGAGGAAGTGGATTAAAATTTGTCTTCAGTCATTTCTTTGCATCATCTTGGGTGTCTTATAAGCAATAGCCAAGTCTGTGAGTGAGGGGTGTCAAACCTCTTTCAGCTCCAGAGCTGAATTGAATTTAAGAGAAGCTCTCGGAGGCTGCATTGAAGGGGTGGGTGAGGCCAAAGGCAAAAGGGGAGGGACCAAAGGCAGAATGGGAGGGACCAAAGGCAGAAGAGGAGGGGCCAAAATACCAAAGCTACCAGCAAAGTTTCACATCAAGTTCTTACAGCCAGTAGCTAAGCCTTAGGGGAGGCATTTCAACCTTTTAGAATAGGGGAAAACTAGGATGACCCTATGGAAAGGAGGACAGGGCGCCTGTATCTTTTAACAGTTGCATAGAAAGGGCAATTTCAGCAGGTGTCATTTGTATGATTGCAGCACCTGGTGAAATGCCCTCTTTATCACAACAGTTAAAGCTGCTGGAGCCCTTTTGTATCTGGTCACTCTAGAACAGCTCCTACAGCTTTAACTGTTGGGATGAAGAGGGACTTTCACCAGGTGCTGCCTGCATACAAATGACTCCTTCTGAAATTCCCTTTTCTATGCAACTGTTAAAGATACAGGAGCCCTGTCCTCCTTTCCATAGGGTCACCCTAGGAAAACTATGCAAAATCACCAAATGATTGGCAGTTGGGGAAAACTAAGATTTGGACTCTAGGCAGGCCAGATTACGCCTGTGGGCCTGAGGTTCAACACCACAACAAGATTGGGGAGGAACTTAACTCTCCTTCTTTGGGCTTCTCAAAACTTGATGTATACTATGGTAGTATGGTTGGGTGATAAGGTTTGACCTATTTGACATACTAATGTGGTAGTATGGTTGGCTGATAAGGTTTGACCTGTTGTTCAACTATAACTGCTGGTTATGAATCCAAACTTCTAATGATAACTGCAGGATATACTTCTCCTTGGTGAAAAGTTACCATTTGTCAATGTTAACACACACACACATGCACCAGTGTTATTCAAGTACCCAAGCATCTGCCTAGAGAAAACAGATTGCGGCAGTTCCCTTTAATCAATCAGATCACCATTTCCCCCAAACGTGCCAACTTGGTGTGCATGCCTCTTGTGCGGTGAGTGATAAGAGACAAAAAGAGCAATTTTATACTGTGTTGATAATAACAGATGTACCTCTCAGAATTCATATTAGAAATTGGGTTTGCTGCCTTCTGTTCCACTTCATCAGAAATCTTTGTGCTCTCATCAGTTCTGCGCTCCTGTATGGAACTAGAGCTTTGCATTTTATGAGCAGTCGCAAACGAAGACAGATGTTGCCCTGTCAGTAGCCATGAATTTAATTCCCGTTTACACTATTTATGTTGATTCTCCACCAACCCAAGTTCCCTCTTCCTGGTTCCCCCTGAAAAAGGCCTCCATTTGCTGACAGGGGGTGATGTCCATCTGTGGTGCTCGGTTATTTAAATAATAACTATAATTATGAAACAAAAATAACAATATCAGCTGTTAAAATAACAATACTAACTTTTCAAGCAGAATGGTATACATACACCCATTGCTTGTGTTTAACCAGCAGTAAGAGGAACTGAAGACAGTTACTTAAAGTGTTTGGGTCAGCCTCCACCCACTCCCCACCACCTCTTTCTTGAGCTTCTTTCCTAACCTCTTTGCTGTCTTGTATAGCACGTAACGTAACTTGCTCACTTGAGTCGATTATGGGGCGCCTGCCTATGTATCAGGCTCTGATCTGGATGATGCAGGTTTATTTATTGATCACAATAGTTTCTTCTTACATGTCCATACCGTTTTGGGACTATCCCATTTCAGCTTCTTAACTACATTTTAACTTTTAATTACATTTTAATTTAGATTGGGCTTCAATCCACTGTGCATTAGCAGTCTGTGTGCACGTAGTGCCCTTAAACATCAGGAAATCATGCTGACCTCTTCTTTGGTAAGGAGAAGGTAGTTATCAGAGGGTGAGGGAAGGATTCAATTCTTTCCACTCCTCCACCATACAGGCTATTAGTACTATTACTGATTTTCTAACAGGGCACAAGCCCTTGGCATCGGGATGAACTTAATAGCTGAATGCACAATGCCCATTTGTGCATGCAGTTTCTCATCTGCCAAGAGTCTCTTTCTGGACAGGTTGGGCTAAATGACTTGCCACTTCAGTTGGCTTCAAAGCCGAGTAGGGATCTGGATCTGATCTCCCTGAACCAAGCACAACTGTCTATTCACTACATCACATTTCCTCTTCAGTGGGGATTGCACTGCAGTTTATCCTTGCTTCTAGACACATGGTGGCTGCTACATTTTCCAGGTTTTATGGCGTCCCTCATTTTCTGTCATTCCTTGCCCAGGGCCAGCCCTACCATTAAACAAAGTGAAGCAATTGCCTCAGGCAGTCTATGCTGGGAGGTGGCAGCAAGGTGTTGGAGGAGAGACCTATGTGACCTAGGCCACTATGAGCATCATCAGATGGGGGAAAATCGTGTTTCCTTGCCATCGCTTCCTCCATCGCTTCTGTCCCACAATACTTCCTCTTTCTTTACACAGGGAAGAAAGAGGAAGTAAACAATGACCACATGGCCCACTCAGTGGGATGATGATGATGATGATGATGATGATTCTGTTGCTTCTCTTGCACACAGCAAGAAATGGTGGGATGTTTCCTGGTCTTTTTTTTTTTTTCAATGGGAAAATGAGCAGAAGGAGCGGGAGACGCATCAGAGGCGAACGGCATCATCAAAAGGACCCACAAAAAAACATGAGTGCCCAGTAATGAGCATGCAATAAAACGCTCATCTGAGGATGCACCTTGTGTCAAATCATGAACATGGAATAAAAAGTGAAAGCTGTATATGGAATGTGGATTGTGCCCAGACAGTTATCAGTGCACTTCAATACTGTTCTAAAGCAATAGTGTAGATCTAGCCCTACTCTGCACACCCTAAGTTAGCCTGCTTTCTCCAAGGGCAGGATGCTGTCCTATAATCAGTGTTGAAGACACACTAATCTGTGAGCCCACTTGGCTTTTGTGCATGAAAAGGGAAGGGGTGCCATCTTGTTCTTTGCCACAAGCAGCAAAATCCCTTCGGCCAGACCTATCTTTACCTTTTACCTCCTCTGTTCCTTTATAAACTTCTATGGAAACTGTTCCTATAAAAAACTCTAAATCATGCCATGGAGCAATCCACCATAAATTATAAATTAACATAAATTATATTGCCACAAACTATAGAATTAATTGGTTGCATCCAAAGGTTCACTTCCTCTGGGGGATGCAAGCCATAATTGTATTAGCATAAACTTCAGAAATGATTTATGAGCATATGCTCCTATCCAGTAAAGGAGATCTGCACAGGGAAGCAGACTTCCATGTGCCTAGCTGATGCCAATGTGCGTCTCGACTCATATCCCCACCACGTCCGTCAAAATGGTTCAATATGCCTCTGGATGCAGATGGGGGGGATGCACTTCCCTACCCAGGACCAACAGTTATTATTGCCCAACTTTTTGCTCCTGGCTAGAAGTGGACCAAGGCTCTTCATTATGGAACCAATATGCACGACATTTGCCAACTTTATTGCAAGTACAAATTTATTTTGTTCTGTTGCATGGCACACACGGGTTTGATTACAGTGGTTGGCTAATATGTATTCTCTCTCTCCCCCCTCTCCTAACGCAAATCCAATTACAGATTAACAGAAGCAACAGTGCTACCCAGATATAAAAACTTAATATAAAAATTACTAGCCAAGGTTGAAATAAGGACAGAAAGATTACCCCAGATAATGTGGATAATAAACACATCCGTCTTGAATTGGTACTATAAATAAAAAGGTTGTTAATTTTAACAATAGCTATATATAGACGTAGGGAATGTCAACACTCACACTCTGCCAGCCTTTCTATCAGCATTTATATGGGCTCCCATAAAGAAACCTAACATTTGCTGTTAACTTTCGTGCCCAATAATAGAGTGAGCACCAACAAAAAGAAGGCTATACAGTATAAATCAGGTCTGCAATATATAAAATGCTGGAGAGATTTATACATCAAAATGAGAACCTAAATAGCTTGGTGGTGGGTAATATAATTAATGGAAATGAAAAACACCATATATGGCACCATTATATGGAATGCACCTAGGCTGTGTAGGCACATAGTGCTAAGGTGAAGGTTATAAAAACAAATGGAGGACATTTATCATTCAACACTGACCAAGCTTTTTACACACATTTAATAATTACCTGTGCTCTAGCTGTTCCCCATTTATCAGAGACAACTCCTGTTTTCTGCTACCTGCCCCTCGTAATTCATTGGCTGTATTTCGTCCATATTTTTGCCATTTGGAGATGCCTTTTTTTTAAAAAAAAAAAATGCTACTATGAATAGCCTCTCCGACTTTCATTCTTTGAGGGAGTTCAAGTGATAAGTGCAGCACTCTTTTGTTAGCATGGCTCTCAATCCAGGAAGGAGTATGCAGTAAAGATTCTTACTACAGCATAGGCAACGCTTTTTGTAGATTAGAGCAAATGTGACCATCTCTGCTGAGAGACAACCCTAGGTAAACACACTGTTATTTTCTTCACTGTTGCCTTGTGTGATCTTTGTTTTCCAATTAATTCAGGTATAATAAGATTTCAGCAGCTCATATTTTCCAGTCTAGTAGAGCAGGTGTTATGTAAAAGGTATAATGGATGCACAGACAAGAAGAAATCAGAGATTCATACTAATGTGTGCACTTCTTTCAAGTTTCTTTCATCTCCTCTAATATCTGTCTCACTGTGGAGACTCCATTCACCAAAACTGTGACATGGAAGGAATAGAATGGCATGAGACTTTAGCAACATACTAATGTTTCCTAAGAAGTAAGCCGTGCTAAGTTCAATAGACCTTACTCCCAGGTAAGTGGTTATCCCATTGCAGCATAAAAATTGTATTTTCAACCTATTGGGAACTCTGAATTTCAAAATTGTATCCCTTCCAAGCTTTTAAAAGGGAAAGGAAGAGGAATAACTTTGTAAAACACCCCAAAAACTCCAATGTATTTTACTACCCCTTTAAGAGCAAATCTTTTGTTGTTCTCCGAGCGGCCACCGGGGGCGCAGGAGGATGATTTGATATGTTTAAAGTACAAATTAAACAAATGCTTACATCTGCATAAGTTTTAAAGATAAAGACATGAAAATTGGCACAGTAATAGATATTAAGGAGGGCTTAAAGCATACCAAATTTGAATCGGATTGGGTCATCCGTTGATTTTTTTATGATTTTTTACATTTCTCCCCCTTAAACCCTTTTCCTGGTATGCAAAGGATCTTAGGAGCGCCACCGCCCAGGGTATGATTTAGCTAACAACAACAACAACAACTTTATGCTATGGGAATCATTCGAGGGAAATGGGTACGTGGGATGAAGCTCATTACGCCTGCGCCCGCCCCCAATCTGGAAGTATGTTCTTCCCGGCATGGAAAATCCGCATTTTAGGGACAGCTAGCTCTGCTGCATAACACTGATGGATTTCAGCTGATTTCATCATACTGCAAATAACGGCAATGCGCTTTCCTCCCATACTCATCAAGATAAAGCCTTAATTTGGATTAAGGATGTCAGGGAAATCCACAAGAGATTCAAATGAGTTTGGATTTCTATGAATCCGAACTATGGATTCCACAGTGGACCAACTTTTTCCTAGCCATATGGATTCTGCAGACTTGCAGACCAGTTTTTCACTTGAGGTGTGTGTGTGTGCTAATTTGCTAATTAGCACTAATGCAATTTAACACTAATGCAAATTAGCATAAGTAGAACGAAACTCTGGTTAAAAAAAATTCCATCAATGAGTGTATGGCAGAATGAAAGATGCCTGGCAATCCGTGAAATCCAGACAGATGGGGTTTAACAAAAGCCATACATTCCTATCTACTTTCAAACCACAGTTCAGAGATTTTCTGTGAGCAGAGCTCTTCCTCTCCTGGAAGGTCCCTTCCTACAGCAGAAGGCAAATCTCTTATCAAACCCATTATTTTTAATGATGTACTGAATCAGAGCATTGACCCACCCAGCCCAATATTGGCTACTGTGACTGGCAGCAGCACTCCAAGGTTCCAGGCAGAGATCTTTTAAGGGGAGATGTTAGGGACTGAGCCTGGGAATGCTCTATCCCTGAGCTGTGGCCTCTCTTAATGTGCACTCCATGCAACAAGAATGATCAGGGGTCTGAAAACAAAGCCCTGTGAGGAGAGATTGAAAGAACTGGGCATGTTTAGCCTGGGAAAGAGAAGACTGGGGAGGGAGATATGATAGTACTCTTCTTGATCATCACAGAGTGCAGGACATGAACTAATGGGCTCAAGTTACAGGAAGCCAGAATCTGGCTGGACATCTTGAAAAACTTCCTGACTGTTAGAGCAGTATGACAATGGAACCTAGGGAGGTCATGGGCTCTCCCACACTAGAGGCCTTCAAGAGGCAGCCATCTGTCAGGGATGCTTTGAGGTGGATTCCTGCATTAAGCAGGGGGTTGGACTCAATGGCCTTATAGGTCCCTTCCAACTCTACTATTCTATGGTTCTATGATTCTCCATCTCTTTTGATCTTATCAAATTATTATCTTCATGCTTTATTCACCTACACAATGACATAGGAAGAATAACCCAGCTCACAGTGAATGATTGAATGAGATAAAGCATTTGGCATAATAATCCTAGTCTTAGCTGAAGTCCATTACTCGTTTTCCAGTTTTCTGGACTTTTGCATTTGTTCCAACCCTTCTCAGAGCAGCTTTCATTACATTTTATGGAAGTAGCATCTTCCCACCAGGCTTAATATGCCAGATCCTCTCCAGCATTTTGGAATATATCAGCTGCTTATACTTACTTTTTAGTGGTTTTTGGAATGTATCCAATGAGTTCTATCCAATGTTAGTCCAACTTAAGTCCCATTCATTTCAATGGGTCCACTTAAGTAGGACAATGGATGTAACCCCATGGTTGTTACTTTCTCAAAAACAAATACCTTTCTTCAAGCTATCAATTTATCCCTATGCACATATTTCTCCCATTACTGTCTCTAAAGTCATGTGCCCTACCCACCGATGCTCGGCAGAACATCTCTAAAAGGAACCCTACACATGTACAACATGTAAGCTCTAACACAAATAAGAATCCCAATCACACATGATCCCCAAGCAGATATTGTGTCAAATATATGGCCATTGGAGGTGAGTGCAAGCAGAGCATATAGGATAGGGATGGTTAATTGGCATGGCTCTACCCCTTGTCAACTCATGGAGGAATCCATCTTGATAAGGCTTTTGTGTCCTCCAGATGTGCACCCTAGAATTATATGTAAGCACTGAAATAAAGAAGTGTGCTTGTGTTCAGTCTGTAGCAACTTGAAGGGGGAGGGAACTGATTGGCTGGGTTCCGATTTGTTAACCACAAACAACCCACAAAGAGAACCCATGGTTTGTTTTTGGGTTGTAAACTGTGGGTTGGTCATGGTGAACAAACCATGGTTTCTCAAGGCTGGGTTCAGACAATACAATAACCCACATTTCAGCAACAATCCATGGTTCAATAACAATCCATCCTCAGCCCTTGAGTGTGGTTATCGTGTTGTCTGAACCCAGTCACTGTATCAATCCTGTAAGTGGAACATATCTAAAGATGCTATGTAAATGGTGCAGCTCTTTTTCTTTGGAACAGATGGTAGACTAGAGAGAAAGGAAACTTGCTCAAAACATGAAAAATACATACAAAGGGAATTCTAAGAGTCTTGTTAATTTAAGAGAACAGTTGAAATTAGACTGGTACTAGGGACCTTCGTGCATTACATAATTAAAACTTTAGCAATTACCAGAAGAGAGTAACTAAAAGGCAATTAGAGAGGGGTTTTTTCTTCTCATTTTTATAAATAAAACAACCAAACACACATAGTTGCTTCTCTTCCATACATCAACACCAGAAACCACATGCCTTCTCCTTTATAATCCTTCAGCTTTCCCAGAAGTCTTGTGTTTAGGGCAATTCAGGTATTATGTGCTCTGTTCTCTAAAGTGTACTTTAGTACTATATATCTTGCTGAGGTTATCTTAGTGAGTAAGTAGTCATCTTGCATTGCTTTAAGGTTGGTTCTAGACTTACTCATATTTAGAGAAGACCCACTGAAATCAATGGGACTTAAGCCACTTACTCTAAAATCAACCTTAGTGGGTTTTAAATAATATTTAATGTCCTCATTTGTTGTGTTACTGTTCAATAAATATTGTTCTGTTTATGTTCAATAAATGATTACCATTTGTGCTATAGCTAAAAATAAACACTATAGATTGGGAAGTGCAAATTGGCACCAATAGGCCTTCCATTTCTAACCCCCCTCCCCAAGTTAATCTTCTTTCTTCCTCAATTTGTTAAGAATCTTCCTGAAGTATGGAAGCCCAAATTGGATGCATCACTACAGGTAAACAATTATCATAAGAACATAAGAAGCACCCTGCTGAATCAGACCAATCAGATCAAAGGTCCATCTGGTCCGGCATTCTGTCTCCACAGATGCCTATGAGAAGTCCCCAAGGATGCTCATATTCCCTAAAAAGTGGTGTGCATGACCTCCTATACGGGATGTTACATATGACTAGTAGTTATTGAGAGCATTATCCTACAGGGATTTGTCTTCTACTTCGTTAAAGCCATCCAAGATGGTGGCCCATCACTAGATCCTATAGTGGCAATTTCTATAGGGTGAAATCCAGTGAAATAGTTCTGTTGATGGAAGTGCTTCTGTCAGCAGAACTAGGAGGGGGAGTTCGGCCATTTACACACTAAGAAAAATGAGGAAATGCATCAACCCAAAAAAAGCACAAGAAAGGACACCAGTTTGCATAAGGTGCATTTGATAATGTATATGCATAAATGAAAAATTAAAAACAATAAATTTAAATAGAAATACATCCCATCATAGTGAGGAAGAGTAACCAGGTAATCTTTGTACCGACTAAGTCTGCTGTCCTGGTGCTAGCCTTTGATGGCCAGCCAAGGGCCCTATTCTCCCTTCTTATGCTTTTTCAACTTAAACTCAACGTAGACTGGACAATCCTTCAAAGAGAGGACACCTTCAAACAGAGTCCTCTTCTTTCTAAAGTAGGACACCCGGCCAATCTAGGGAGGTGGTGTTTCCGCTCTCCCCGGCAGCCCCTCTGTGCCCTCAAAATTTGCCCTAGAGGGATGAGAGTTGCTCCAGAGGAGATTGTAGTGGGGCTTGGGAGCTGCAGTGATCTTGGATCCCATCCAGTTTAGAGAAAGCTATAGCAGAGTTCAACAATAGGAAGCCATACACTGAATAAGAATATATATCAGCTGCATTTTCCCTAACCCCAAACTGTCTCCAGAACATCAAGTGCATTTTGGTTCTCACACTGATAATAGCCTAACCTACAGTGAAACCATTTATAGAGATGCATCCTGCTATTACATTCTCATAGAAAAAAAGCTACCATTAAGAAAGGAAATGCTGTGGTGGGAAGAAAGAGAAAGGAAGAAGAGCATTAAGAAGATCATATCCTAAAGAAGAAGCTACAGAGACCAGAAAAGCAATCAAGACATATTAGCAGTAGCACACAAAAGAAATAAAGAGGGTAGGAAAAGGGTTATGTGACAATAAGTGGTAAGTATAAAATGACCACCATGAAAATAGTGTGCAGACAGCTTTCATCTCAAAGAAAATTCAACCAGAAGGGCAAAAGATATAACTATACCACTATGCAATACTTGGTGCAAGTGATGGATCATTGAGTACTGTGTCTCTCCATATTTAGGCCATTAGCTTAGTTGTGAATTGGTTAACAACAGAAAGTCATTACAACCTAAACCTCTAATAATCAGCAAACTTGCTAATAGTGAGCTAGATGGAACAACTATTAAGTGGATCCACAGTTGGCTATAGAATCAGACTAAAAGAGTGCTAATCAATGGTACCTTCTCAAATTAAGGGGAGGTAACAAGCGGGGTACTGCAGGGCTCAGTTCTGGGCCCAGTGCTCTTCAACATTTTTATTAATGACTTGGATGAGGAGGTGCAGGGAAGGCTTATCAAATTTGCAGGTGACACAAAATTGGGTGGGATAGCTAATACCCTGGAAGACAGAAACAAACTTCAAAGTGATAGTCTGGAGCGCTGGGCTGAATTTATCCCTATTAAATTTCATTCTAAACAACAGAATGAAATTTAATAGGGATAAATGCTAAGTTCTACACTTCAAAAAAAGAAACCAAATGCACAGTTACAAGATGGGGGACACTTGGCTCAGCAATACTACAAGTGAAAAGGATCTTGGAATTGTTATGAGCCAAAAGTATGATGTGGCTGCAAAAAAACCAAATGATATTTTGGGATGCATTAATAGAAGTACAGCTTCCAAATCACATGAGGTACTGGTTCCCTTCTATTCGGCACTGGTTTGGTCTCATCTTGAGAATTGTGACCAGTGCTGGGCACCACACTTCAAGAAAGATGTAGACAAGCTGGAGGGGGTTCAGAGGAGGGCAACGAGGATGATCAGGGGTCTGGAAACAAAGTCCTATGAGGAGAGACTGAAAGAACTGGGCATGTTTAACCTTGAGAAGAGAAGACTGAGGGGAGACATGATGGCACTCTTTAACTACTTGAAAGGTTGTCACACAGAGGAGGGCCAGGATCTCTTCTCAATCATCCCAGAATGCAGGACACAGAATAATTGGCTCAAGTTACAGGAAGTAGATTCCATCTGAACATCAGGAAAAACTTCCTGACTATTAGAGCAGTACAACAGTGGAACCAATTACCTAGGGAGGTCGTGGGCTCTCTCACACTCGAGAGAGGCCTTCAAGAGGCAGCTGGACAGCCATCTGTCAGGGATGCTTTAAGGTGGATTCCTGCATTGAGCAGGGGGTTGGACTCGATGGCCTTATAGGCCCCTTCCAACTCTACTATTCTATGATTCTCTAACATTTGCTACCCTAAACATCAGATACACATGCATACAAATGGATTTGTGGAAAAAAATGTATTTGGTGTTCCCGTTCAGAAAGGTGTTTGGGATTTTCCCACTCCCTGTAAATCCTATTTTATATGCACATCCTGAATGTTAGTATGACAGCTACACCTGAAATTTCACCTAAAGTGAAAGTTGAAGTGAGTTTGGGTTTCTTAGAAGAAATTGAATGGAATCCCAAAGTTTTGACAAGCTAATGCATCTTTAAGAGTGAGTCTGCCCATCCTTAATTAGTACCTAAGGTAAGAAACATATCAAGCTTCATTGGCCTGAATGTACATTTTTGCTGAGAAATCCATTCCTGGATTTGAGTTAGAAACAACTGGATTTTCTATCAAAAGTAGTGCAGTTTTTCAAAATGTCGGTGTGCTTGTTAAATTAACCCATGTCTCTTACTTCCCATCTATCTTGAATCAGTAACACTCTTATTTCATTCACTCTACCCATTGGATTAATCAACGAGACAACAAGCACTAGAAAAGCTATGGGGAATAAATAAATAAATGAAGCGAATACAACAATGGTGGTGGTGGGGAACATCCATATTGGTCAAAAACAATCTGCTGCTAAAAAGAATAAATTCTATCTATCTATTTATCTGGGCACAGTTCTAGATATGAAATCATTTGACAGAGGATGATATTGACAATAAGAAAATCATAGTCTGAAACCTTCAGAAATAGATTTTACCATGGCCTGCAAGGTCTTTTAGAGTGCAGTCTTAAGGGACTGGTGCTTGACACAGAGACCTTTGTCCATCTAAAGCCCTGAGGAGGATGCTTTGTTTTCAGAATTTTCAGCTGGGAGCAGCCTGTCTAGCTGACTTACCAGGCAATGAGCAGGTACAGTGATGGTGGAAAGGCTCTTGGACCGAGTAGTTTTAGGCTCTCCTCCTCCCTCCCTGCCCCATCGACTGGCGTGCCCCCTTTTCACCATCCCCAACTGTTGCATCCTTGGAAGAGAAGCCACTGCAGTGCTTTCCATGACACCTGCAAAGGGGTGGAGGAATGGGGACAGGAAAATCTGTGTTCATAGCTGCCCCAGAGGTCATAGCTAAGTCTATGGCCTTGGACTGGGAGGAAGAATCTGAACTATCCTGTAGCCATTGGAGAAGCCATCAAACTGCCCTGCAAATGGCAGAAAATAGATTACTATCCTTTAGAAACAGAATGGACATGAAACAGAAGCCTGTGTTCATCCTCATTCCCATTGTTGCCTGGAAGGCAAAGAAATGTTTGTGTCTGTGTTTTAGGGAGATCTTTCTCTCAATATCATCAGCTGACTGCATTTGCTCTTTGCCTCATGGATTCCTACTGATGAAGGTACTTTTGACAATGCCATTTCAGAAATGCTTGTTGCCACTTTTACGCCATTTAGGCCTTAGCTAGACCTAAGGTTTATCCCGGGATCATCCCGGGGTCATCCCTGTTCATGTAAATGGCACACAGAATATCCCGGGAGCAGGCAGGGACAACCCTGGGATAAACCTTAGGTCTAGCTAAGGCCACAGTTTGGAGATTAGGGCCATATCTACACCTTGTATCAAATCATTATGAATGTGGAATAAAAAGCAGGATATAACACTATGAAAGTGGCATATGGAATGTGGATTGTGCCCCAACATTTATCAGTGCACCTCGATACTGCTATAATGCAATAGTGTAGATCTAGTGTAGGAGTCTGGTTAAATCCAATAACGCTCTCGATAACTTGTTATAGTTGAGTTTGGACAGTGAGCTTTGGAAAGCAAAAAATAACAAGGGACAATGTTTCAAAAGTAGTACAGCATTCCATTTGACTCATTACGGATCCAGTGCATGTAAAAATAGTTTTTAGGAAAGTTACAGTTGGATTTGCAAAGCTTAAGTTTTCATGACAACATGACCTTTTCAAAAGTAGTCACTAGAATGTCTTAGTGCAGGGGCACACAGAAAGTAGAGCTCCAGATATTTGAGACTTCAACTCCCAGAAGCCCCTGCCAGCATGGCCAATGGTCAGGAATGCTGGGAGTTGAATTCCCAGCATTCAATTTTTTAAAATTGCTATCTACTTTCTGCCCTCCCCAGTCTTAGGGCGTTGCTAGACCTGCCGGGATAAGCCGGCAGGGAGGCGAGGCGACGGCGTGCTGACGTTAGTGCGCGCCACCCCGGCTTCCAGACACGGGACGGGCAGGGACGTCAGGATCCCTGCAGCGTCTGCCATTTTTTCCCTTAAGTTTAAAGGGGCCACGTGCGGCCCGAAGACTCCAGAGAAGGTAAGCCGGGTTTTTTTACTTAAACACCCCCATCCTGTCCTGATCCCTTCCCATGCCTTCTCCCTCCGTGTGTCCCGTGTCGTCTGTGCTCCCTTCTCCCTCCGTGTGTCCCCCCCCCGGCCAATGGGCACAGCGCTGAGCGCTGTGCCCAGTCCATGGTTTTTTATGGCTACTCGCGAGAGCGAGTAGCCGCAAAAAGCCACGGAAGTCTCTAGACGTTCTGCAGCCCCGGCCTCAGGCCGGAGCTGCAGAAAAGGCGCGCCATAAGCGACTTCGCTTATAGCGCGTTAGAAGAGGCTTCAGTGCGGCCTGGGGCCGGATTCCCCTGTGCGTCATGTGGACGCACAGCAGGGAAAACGGCTCTCAAGGCACGCTAAGGCCTCGTCTAGCAAGGCCCTTAGTGCACTAAGAAAACCGTCTCCAGTTTATATGGAATATCAAAGAACTGAATCCACAAACACCTACCAATGTGGAATATTACACAAGGACAAAGGAGAACTTGACCGAAAAATAATACACTTTGATTAATTTGATCTTTAAAGTTTGGCCATTGAAAGTATATATTTAAGAAGAGAAAGTCTGAATGCATAGCCAGCTTTTCTCAGTAATAGAGCTTAAAAGCTTCAACCGTGATCTGTTATTCTTACAAGAGACAATACAGCTCCCAACAGGCGAAGAACAACGGAATTAATGGATTGGAAAGTCAGAGTCTAATGTATGAGCTCTCAAAAGTCTCCCCAGACTAGCAAACTGATTGTGCATATCCAGTAAGTTACCGCTATCAGGTTTGGGGTGTATGTGATACCATCAAGGGAATGGAGAACAAAGGTCAATAAAGCTGCAAACTACTCCAAGGAATGAAATAACATTTCTATGGAAAGGTTTTAAAAAAATGCAGAGAAACTGACATTATTTACACACAAAAGGGACCCTTTATTTCAAAGAGGGCGGGCATAAGAAATAAGCAAGCAAGCAAAAGTTGACAGAGTTCAACTGTTCTGCTGTTAAATCATTTTTGATTGAATTCAAGTTTCATGGATCATTAGAGAGCCAGGAGCAGAATTCCTGGAACTGCTTGAAACTAATGATTCTTCAATAAATTGTTTTCTTAAGGTTCCCACGTGCTGTTTTCTGGGCCTTTTAAGAAATTCTGATTTATGTCATTTCTCCTCCTATCTTTGTTTTTTTGGTTTTGTTTTTTAAATGCAAACAACAAACCCTTTAATTGATTATAATTTATTTCCACTCTTAAAGGCGGGCGCGTTTCTGAATCCATTTTTACTACAATATAAATGTCACAGAGGCACAGACAGAGTGCTTGCGCCTGCATTTGTTTGCTTTTGGCCAAATTACGTGCTTTTTATATCCAGTTGGTATTGAGTAAATACACCCCAGCCTTATTAACTTGGTGGGAGAGGGGCTGATTTACATCTGCTGGCAAAATGTGGACCGAAGGCAAGTTATTGCTGAATTTACTCCTTTCTTCTAATGTGCACATTATTGATTTGGGGTGTACATAGGTAGGAAGCTGGTAGCAATTTGACTTTATCCTGCAAATAATTCATACTTCAGCTAAAGGCGAAGCACCCAATCAAAGGTGGGTGGGGGAATTACAGCTAAGCAATGACCCTGCTAATTATCACTTTAGGAGGCTCATTTCTCTTTATTAAGAAGTATGTGTTCACACCAGTCCCCTTTCTTTAGGATCTTTAAGGCAGGAGTGAAGAATCTGTTGCCCTCCAAATATTGTCAGACTCCAACTCCGATTGGCCCTCACCAGCATGGCCAATGCTCTGGGATGAGAGAACTTGTAGTCAGCAATGGGGATCATCACAAAAGGCTGTAATCCTACATCCTTACTGAGGCTTTCTGCTTCTGGTTTCTTTCCAGGATTGCGATGGGCTGCTTTACAAGGTGGACATGTGATTTGAGTTAAATTGAAAACTTCCTTTTTCTATGTTTGCCATTATGCAGAGCCACCTAGTGGCTGAATTATAGCACCACACCAGCATTTCACACAGCTGATGGTCAGAATAATGACCCTTATTCTCCAATCTTTTTGAAAGTGGGCTAAGGGTCATAAACTATGGAAGGGGCCCTGGAGGTAGACCATGTCATGTAAAGGACCCGCAAACATCCATGAACAGCCATTTCTGATTGCACAATATAAGCCCCACCTAAAAGGGCTGAACATCTAGAGGGCCACAGTTTGCCCCCCTCTAATATAAGAGAAGCTGAACTCTTTTGAACAGCAGACATACCTAAAGGAGACTGGCTTATATCTGAGCTGCTTGGCCATTTGTCTTTGACATCACACAGCTACATGAAATACAGTGGCTTCTTTTGAGGCCCAACAACAACAGCAGTATTACTGATCTTTTTTCTAAGTGCTTAAAATGATGAATGAACCTTATCTAGCAGAAGAATCAACCCCCAGATCCACTGGGGTGAGAGTTATGATGGGGCAGAGGTGCCCTCTCTCATTAGCCTAGTTCCACCCATGGGAAGTACTACCAGTGGAATTCCCACTAACAGTAGCTGGCAGAAAGCCCAAAAATAGGATATTGGGGGGGGGGGGGATTTCTGCTTGATCCAAAGCCCCAAAGCTCCAGGATCAGGCCCCTCAGTGACACCAGCCTGGAGCACACATAATGAAATTCTTCCCCAATGCTTTCAATTGGGGATGGGGGGTTAAAAAGATAAATCCACTGGGCCAAAAAGCTTAGCAAATGCCCACAGCCGCCACCATCTCTTGCCTTGGCTAGTGTAGGCCTGCAGGGTACACACACCAGTTAATCCTTACAGCAATAGAAAAGTTCCCCTTGTTTTATTCACTTCAGAATCCATCCCCCCACCCCCACCCCCCGCAACCAGAGAATATTTTAAAAACCTTGTAAGTGAGAAACTCAGTCATGATAGCTTATACCCGTGATGGCTTGCTGGCATGATCTTAGCAGCACTTCATCTAATATTGTTCTGGAAGGTTGAATAGGTCACCTAGGAGCAAAAGGATCCTGATGATGTATTTAACGTTCACGATCTGTGTGTGTGTCTGCCAGAGTAACCAAACTGAAGGGATTCCCTTATGCTAGTATGCAAAGCAACGGAGGTTCAGGATAAGTTCCTTCCCATTTCAAGGCTAGGAACAGCATTGAAATCATGCTCCTAAGCACATCAGGGATGATGGATTTCCATAAGGCCGTAGCTTCCTCTGCTGGATGAAGGGAAGAAGAGGAATTGGCGTTCCTGGGCATGTTGCAGGACCATCATTTCTGTTTACAGTGAGGGGTGGAGGAGACCAGCAAGGCTTGACTAGGATCCTATCTTGGTAGTCAGGAAGAAATTTGATAGAAATAGCAGACACCGTTCTTTCCAGGAAGCAGGCAGTCATTTTCTCTGACTTCAAAACTGAATTGAAAGGAAGATAAAATCCCATGTCCCCAGCAAAAGCACTCAGCTTCATGATCCCTGACAAGAAATCATGCACTTGGGAGCACCAGTTCAAGTCTATTTCTAGCCACCTGTTCTCCTTCCTCTTTCTCAATGGTCATATTTTTGCTTGTGAAAGGGGCTCATGGGGAAACTGGCATGGTGGGCTGGTTAGCAGTAGGCACACTGAGAGCTTCTCTATATGAGTGATTTATTGCACACTCATGATTGGCCACTTGCAAAAGTTTGTAGGTCCTTTACATGACCTCATCAACCTCCAGGATGCCTCCAGGCTGGCTGGGCATAGAATAAAAACCTGCTACTTTTTAATTTCCAAGAAAGCCTCTGGGGCCTGGAGGCACTGGAGGACGGCACTTCATTTTGCAGCATGCCAGCCTTCCAGTTTTAAAAAATAAATACATTACAATATCCGTTAAAAATCAGGAGGCACAGGGAACCTGGCGGGCACTAAGAGAAATGTCATATCGGTGCTCATGGGAAACTCCATCCCTATGTAATAGTATGGGAAACAACAGCCCATTTTCAATAGGCTCAGTTCAATGTCATGGAAAAAGTCTGCATTTTCCTAGCAATATAATGCTATTTATTTTTTTGAGTGTTTGGGAAATGGAGTCATCTAGAAAAATCCTCAATGGGAACTGTTCCCTCTGAAGACACGTTCAGTACTCCTTGCAAGATTTAGGCTGTCTCTACATGAGGCATTTATCATGTGCTTGTGATTTTTCACTTATGGAAGTGCATGGGTCCTTTTCATGACATTGTCACTCCTGAGAGATGCGCACCAGTGCAGACATGCAGCGACACAAGGGGGTGGGGGATAGGTACTGTGTCCAAAAAACGCTCCTGCACAGAGATATATTTGTGTAAAAAAAAACCACTCGTTGATGAAATACGTCTATGCCCATGCACACGCCCCTGACAGCTGATTGGCTGTTCACTGAGCCAGGCGCTTGCTCCAAACAGCAACAGCTTTGCGAAAAGGGGGGGGGGCACACCAGCCACAGACTTCGGTATTGTAGCGAGAGAACTGGGAAAAAAACATGACAAAACCAGTCAGTGATATTCCTGAATAACTGAAGGGCCGACCCAAGATCACAGCGGGATCAGCTGTGCATCATGTGGTCCAGTAGGGATGACTACGGTATTATCCTGGAATAAATGGCTAATCCAGAAACGGCCTTAGTGTAAAATAGTAGCATGTAGAAATCAGAATCGTTATGCTTTAGAGCTGTTTCTTCACTCTCTGCTGAGATAATGTTCTACCTGGACTTCCCAGCAAGGCTTTATTCTGTTTTTATTCGCATTTTCCTTGAACAAAGTGTCCCACTAAGTCAGTGGGAGAATTTGCCTGTGCTCAGGCTACATTGACCTCTGAAATTCTCAAGTTTAAAATGAAAGGGTTTAAGTGGTTTGGTAGTTTTCAATAGAGATGGCTTTTTTTATTTTAAGTTTTGGGGAGGGGGCGAGTTGCATCTGGAGTTTCCAAAGGAATCAGACAAAATAAAAATAAGATAGGACCGGGGTGGGGGGGATCTTTGCAAAAGGTTTCCTTGCAGGAATTGTTATTCTTAAGCACTTCAGCTAGTGAAAAGCTTGCTGAGTCAATACACTGCAGTTTAACTAGTGGAATCTGATTGGTACATGTTCCTGAGTGTCAATCAAATCAAGAGATGTTTGAATTGCAACTCGGTGTGCTAATGAGCACTTTGCCCACTTACTTCATTTTAGGCACCAGGTTGTGCAGTTATTCTCTCTCCATTAAAACGAAAGCGTTTTCCATCCCGCTGTTAAGCCCCCAGAAAGGATGATAACTAAAGTCAGTTTGACATGACCAAGGACTCTGGCAGCGGAGCAAGCAAGTCCAATGAACGAGGCAACTGAAATTAAAAGTCAGTTTGAGTGCTGTGTATTAAGTGTAAATCACAGCAATGCAACATTTCCCAAGTAGCATCATTAAAGAAAAATAGACCTGTTCCATTCTTCAAACCAGCCCCCTCCCCTTCCTCTTCTCCATCCGATTATGCACTGTGCCGTGGTTAATGAATAGGGCAAAGAAACTGACATTTGTCCAATTAATCAGAAAAATTGGAAAAGGATTTCAAAGAGAGCTCAAGCATATACTTAATCAGGGGGCCTCTATGTTTATTAATCATTGTTATTGCAGTTATTATTGATAAATCTTAGTGCTGAGCTTCAGTGGTTCATTCAGATTAACTGAAACGCATTTAGTGTTTCAAGAGGATTCAGTCGCCACTTTTAGCAGCAGCCAACCTTGTTTTAATATCTAACCTCATGAAGATCAGGTTGCCCTTCTGTGACTAGACAGGTTCCTTCCATTTCCAGAAGGCAGGGGCCTTGCTAAGCAATGAAAATATGTGGGGTCCAATCTTTCCATTGGCATAAATGGAAGGTCATATTCTAAGCTTAGTTGCCATGCGTAGCAGGCATTTGGGGGGCACAATGCACAGGAAGGGGAGGGTTAACCCTTCCCTTCCCAGTTGTGATCCCCCTGGAAATTCCCCCTTAGATGGCA
Organism: Elgaria multicarinata webbii; assembly: GCF_023053635.1. NCBI lineage: Eukaryota > Metazoa > Chordata > Lepidosauria > Squamata > Anguidae > Elgaria > Elgaria multicarinata. The sequence continues at coordinate 70,593,935 of NC_086172.1, read as the reverse complement.
ACTAAGCTTTAAAAAACTTCCTGTTGGTACCAGCTTAATTACCACATAGGAGAAGGTTTGGAACATTGCAACATGCGAAGGGGAGGTAAGTAAACTGTATTGGGAATATTGCAACCTTGTCTGCAAGTTATTGGAAGAGGGCAGTGTTGCTGTTAGTTAATTCATAGGAATTTTTATCACAGTTGGCTTTTGAATCTCTATAGCCTACAATGTGGTCCCCTGTGATTTCTCCCTTTTATTTTTACTCTTCCTTCCCCCCCCTCTCTCTCTCTCTCTCTGACCTCCTCCGGGAGCACAAGTGTTTGCTCTCTCACTGTCAGTATAACGGAACACAAAATGGACTGAACAGATGCTTTTGAAATTCTATGCTGTACCCACATTGTATATGCAAGTATATTTGTGAGTGTGGTCTCCTTTTATTATGCTAAGATAACCTTTCTGCATTTGGGACTGGAAAATACTTGTTCTGTTTTGCCTTTTTGCTTTCCTCTGCCTTTCTAAGTGGAGGTGTCATTACTAAATAATTCCATCAAGCTCTTCCCTCCCGAGTCCTCCTTGAAAATTGTCCCTGCATGGCGATTAAATTGAGGGGGGACTCTTTCATTGGTGCTGATGGTCACGTAGGCCTTTGGGGAATAGATCTGGAGCTGTGGGGAATATATTCAGGGCCAATGCCCCACAGGCCCAGGACTAACACCCCTGAGAGAAGGGCCTCCAGGGCAGCAGAAACACCCACTGGAGAGAAAGGAAACCAGTTTTTGATCATTTCCTCTTCTCCCTACAGCCACCTTCGACAAAGGTAGAAAACTGTTGATATGGGAAGAATCTTAGACTAAGGCCCTAGCTGGACATACCTGTTGTTCCAGGGGAGAGGAGGGGAGACCTCGCATTATGAATAATGCGAGATCTTGCCCTCATTTACACGTAAGGCGCGATGACCTCAAGAAGAGAGGCGTCGCGCCCGCCATTTTTTATTTTTAAAGGAGCTGGCTGCGCATGAGCGCTCGAGCGACTCCAGCTGGTGTGTGTGGTTTTTTTTAAAAAAAATGATTTCCCCGCTCCCCGCACCCTAGCCCCGATGGGTGCAGCTTCCGCAAGTAGTCGCATGGAGCCGGGGAAAGCCGCGGAAACGGGCCACGCTCTCGCCCAAAGTGTAGGGCTGTATCCCGGGGCAAGGGAAAGATGATCCCTCCCTGATCCCGGGATCCCCTTTGCATCATCTGGATGCACAGGGGTGATCCCAAGTATCAGCCCAGGATAGCTACTGGTCTGGCTAAGGCCTAGATTGCAAAGCTGATAAGACTCGAATATTTTCCAAGGTTTGCTGTGAATAGTATGGAAATGCTTTTCTACCCAAACACCAGGCCTGTTGTGCACATTTCAGGCAGCCTACAGGACAGATACTGAATTCACAACTTTTGTAATTTCTAAAGTAGATGGGTGCAACTGATATCCTTGTACAAATCAGACTTTCCAGTTCATGATTAATGGTTATATATAAGAAAAATGTTTGGGATGACTTTTGGAGCGGGAAGTTCTTTTTTGTCATTGCGATTTTGCATCATGTACCTTCTTGGCAAGATACTGCATTTTCTAGGCGCTTGCAGTCAAATCATCACTGAAGTGTGTGACAAGACAGGATTACATCTATCAAATGTATTTGCAGCATCCCTGGAACTTGGTGGGTGGTGAGATTTTATTGTTCTGAGTGGAAGAATTTCTAGGTCAGCACACACATTTTCCTCTACTTTCCTAAGTGTTCTAGAAAGCAAAAGTATTTTGTTGTTGTTTATTGCTTACAGTGTGGGTAGCCATTTTGTCATTACTTTGAACACCCTCATAACTTGATTTTTCTCTTCTTCCCATTTTGTTTCTATTACTAAAACCACACTAATAAGGCACTAACTACAAATAAAGGGGAACAAAGTGAGTGTTCATTTACAGTGCAATCCTTAAGTGCCATTGACTTCAATGGTAAATAGGTATAGGATTGCAACCTTGGTCTTCAGTCACGAAGTCTGTGATCCTAAGCACACTTACAAACAAAGAAGTCCCACTGAGTTCAATGGAATGTACTTCCAAATATGCTTGCATAGGACTGTGCCGTAAATCTGTCATTTAAATTATAATCCTATGCATGTTTAGACACACAAAAATTCCTAAACTCCTGGGGAATGCTGGGAGTTATATGACTTTTTTTTCTGTCTAAACATGCATAGAATTGCATACTTAGCTTTAGCAGAGAGAGCATGAGAAGTTGCATTCTGAGGACCCGTAATGATGAAGAGACATGTTGGATCTGCCTAAAGAAAGATACGTGGATACTTTCATTAAGGCTTCTTTAAAAAGCCAGGATTGCATGGAGTGAACAAACCCCACAAAATGCTCTAGAACCTTCAAACTAATTGCATGCCATGTGGTCCATGTTCTTGAACTGGCCTACTGCTATTAATTCTGATCCAGATAGATAGATAGATAGATAGATAGATAGATAGATAGATAGATGAAACAATCTCCTCTCTCATGAAAGCAATCCTTAAAAATTAAAAGTAACACCATGTGAGTCTGAAAAAAAAGTGTAACCTATTTAGATCTCTCTATGGGATCTCTCTACAGGACCTATGGGATCTCTCCAAGCTGGGAGAATGGGCATCCAAATGGCAGATGTGGTTCAATGTAAGCAAGTGTAAGGTGATGTACATTGGGGCAAAAAAAAAAAAACCAACTTCAAGTATAACCTAATGGGATCTGAGCTGGCGGTGACCAAACAAGAAAGAGATCTTGGGACTGTGGTGGACAGCTCAATGAAAAAGTCCACCCAATATGCAGCTGCTGTAAAGAAGACAAACTCCATGTGAGGCATTATAAGAAAAGGAATTGAGAATAAAATTGCTAATATCATACTGCCTTTATACAAATCTATGGTGTGACCACACTTAGAATACTGTGTACAACTCTAGTCAGCACACCTAAAAAAGGACATTTTAGAGCTGGAAAAAGTGCAGAAAAGGGCAACTAAAATAATTAACGGGCTGGAGCATCTCCCCTATGAGGGAAGGTTACATCAACTGGGATTGTTTATCTTGGAAAAAGAGCTACGGTGAGACATAGGCCATAGCTAGACTGGGCTTTATTCCGGGGTGATCCCCAGGATCGTCCCTGTGCATCCACATGACACACAGGGGATCCCGGGATCAGGGAGGGATGATCCCTCCCTTGCCCCAGGATCTTGCCTTCCCCTTTGGCCCCATTTTTCCCACGGTCCTGGGCAGAGCCCGAGAACGCGGAATGTGTGGCTGGGTACCACGGGTTGACCCGGGTCCGCACAATTCCTCATGAGGAGCTGGGAGCTGCGCCAATCAGGGATAGGGTGGGAGGAGCGGGGAAACCAATTTAAATTTTAAAAACCACTTACCTTATGTGCACGAGTGTTTGTGCGCTGCTGGCCCTTTCATAAAAAAAAATATGGCGGGCGCAACGCCCCTCCTTCTGAAGTCATCGCTCATCACATGTAAACAGAGGAGGGATCTGGCGTTAAACACAATGCGAGATCTTCCCTCCTCTGTCACAGGCTAACAGGTAGGTCTAGCTAAGGCCATGATAGAGGTGTACAAAATTATCCATGGTGTGGAGAATGTGGATAGGGAGACATATTTCTCCCTCTCTCAAGATGCTAGAACCCAGGAGTCATCCCATGAAGCTGATTGATGGGAGATCAGGACAAATAAAGGGAAGTACTTCTTCACACAGTGCATAGTTAAATTATGGAACTCACTACCACAAGATGTACTGATGGCCGCCAATTTGGATGGCTTTAAAAGGGGGTTGGATAAATTCCTGGAGGCCAAAGTTATCAATGGCTACTAGCCCTGATGGTTGTGTGCTATCTCCACTATTCAAGGCGGACGACGGCTGGTTGGCCACTGTGTGATCAGAGTGCTGGACTAGATGGGCCCTTGGGGCAATCCTATCTAGCATGGCACTTCTTATGTTCTTAGATCCTGCACAATCCGAACAACATTGTTGGATCTATGAGGATAATCAGGGGTCTGGAAAACAAAGTCCTACTAGGAGAGACTGAAAGAACAGGGCATGTTTAGCTTGGACAAGAAAAGACTGAGGGGAGACATGGGTAGGATGTACACTACTGCTTTAAAACAGTTTATAACAGTAGTGACAACTGTTGGGGCCCAGAACACACTCCGTTTACAATTTTCAAAATGTTTTCAAAGCGTCATAACCTGCTTGGTGTAGATCCTGCCATGATGGCACTCTTTAACTACTTGAAAGGTTGTCACACAGAGGAGGGCCAGGATCTCTTCTCAATCATCCCAGAGAGCAGGATATGGAATAATGGGCTCAAATTACAGGAAGCCAGATTCCAGCTGAACATCAGGAAAAACCTTCTGACCGTTAGATCAGTACGAGAATGGAACCAATTACCTAGGGTGGTTGTGGGCTCTCCCACACTAGAGGCATTCAAGATGCAGCTGGACAGTCATCTGTCAGCCATGCTTTAAGGTGGATTCCTGCATTGAACAGAGAGTTGGACTTGATGGCCCTTCCAACTCTACTATACTATGACCTCCAGTGAAAACCTAGGGAGCTACACTTTGGACCAACTGAATTTTCTGAAGACAACCCCATGTAGAGGATGTTGTGATGATCTAACCTAGAACTGACTTGGACATGAATAACGAATGTCAGGTCCAACTTCTCCAGGAAGGGCAGACAAGCTGAAGCTGATAAAAAGGGACTTCTTGCCACCACCCCTACCTGGTAAGGCTGGAACTAGAAACATTCCCAAGCTGTGAAACAGTTGCTGTTTTTCTCCCTGTTTCACAAAATAATGCTCTCAGTATAAATTAGAAGGACCACCACTAGCATGGTACATTAAACTGGCTGAAATGCAAACAGATGGCACTCTGACAGTAACACTTTTTGGATGTCAGAAGAAATGCAGTTTGATGCAAAGTGTACATACCTAGATTTCTCACTAAATTAAGTGATTATGTATGTATAACATAACTAAACAAGGTTCTAATCCTATAAGCACATACATCCCACATACTGCTCCTCCTTCACACCATTGTCTGTGCCAGTGAAAGGCAAGTGAAAAAGCAGGGCCAGCTAGAAAAGCGGTATATGGAATGCCCCAATACTTACCACTACACCAATATTGATTTATTTTTAAAAAAGGTATGTGTAGATCAAGACCAGGTTGCAAAATTGAAGAGGTGGAGCAACTCCAGGGGGCTCTTATGAGTGGGCCCCTACTGGAGTGTGGGCCCTCAGCAGGTGCCTGACCATGCCTACTCTTGATCTTGACATACTTCCATGTCAATTAAACTTTGCATTAGTGCCAATGGGAAGGTTTTTTTTCCCCTAAGCTTAATTGCCTTGCAGCGGGGAGGGGGATTTCCAGAGGAACGGTAGTTGGGGAACAAGGGGTTAACATTTTCCTCCCTCTGTGCTGTGCCTCCTCCCAAATCTCCCCTCCGCAGGGCAATGAGGATTAGATGATCTCAATTTTCAAGTATGTCTTGAGTAAAGATACCACATCGCACCTTCTTTGGGTGTGTGTGATTGCTTTCCAACAATGACCTTTACATGCTCAGGATTTTATTCCAGTTATCCAGAGCTTGTCCTTGACTGGTTCTTTCCTCGATTTTGTCATAATTAATAAGGATTCCCAGAGAAATTGCATATATATTTTTCCAAATGCAAACGACAATTTGAGAGTTTTGCTTCAATTAGTTTTAATGGGTATATATATATATATATATATATATATATATATATATTTCCCATTATTTCATTTTAGCACTTATGATGGCTTCTGCCCTTCCATTATGATAGCCAATTAAGCAATAAGGTTAGAGTTCAGAAATTAATTTCATTCTAGGCTTGCACTGTCCGTCGATGTCTCGGACGCTAAGTAGATGAATGAGCAACATGATAAAAATGTAAATGTTTAAATCCCAGAGTGAATTCTAAAGCTTTATTCTGTTTTATATTAAGCACAAATTGAATTTTGCATACTTTGCCTTTTTTAGAAATGCATAATAGTTTAGAATTCTCTGTCTCGCATGATTTGCTAGCTTTTTCTTCAGTTTCCATTAAAACACACATTCCCTTGTCAAGATAAATAGCCACAAGTAGAAGCAAATTCCTGGTTTATATCACATTCTCTCTGTATTTTCTTAGAATGTGCTTTTACTCAAACACAGAGAAAGCGACTGCCTATTTGTCTTTGAAGCCAGTCCTATTATTTATACCATATTCATCATCCTTTCACCTTGATCTGAAATATGAGGAACTCTTCTAAGTGCATAAGGAATACAGAGACAATAACAGCAAAGTTTCCCATGCTATCTACATAGCAAAGTGGGACCTAAAGTAATTGAATTCTATGCCCTATCATTATAACAAGGAACATACCTTTACCACGACAGAAATATAATGATATAGTTGTTTACTTGCTCTTTCCATTTGGCGGACAAATAGAAGCTGGTCGTCTATATTATTATTATTAATCATAATATTATTTTATATATATCTATATCTATATCACAGAATTATAAAGGAACGAATGATAATGAAGTTCAAACACCTGACCCAAGACAATAACCTCCAGGTATCAGTACTCCAGAAAGGACAGGGCTGTAGCTCAGTGGCAAAGCATCTATTTTGCATGCAAAAGGCCCAAGGTTTGATCCTTGGCGTCTCCAGGTGAGGCAGGAAGAACTCCTGCCTGAAACTCTGGAGAGCTGCTGCCAGTCAGTGTCAATAATACTGGGCTAGATGGACTCATTATACGGCAGCTTCCTATGTTTCTAGATTAACCCACACAATCCAGAATATAGAACATGACATATTAATGTACATTTGCCAATGATGAGAAGTGCCATGCTGGATCAGTCCAAGGGTCTATCTAGTCCAGAACTCTGTTCACACAGTGGCTAACCAGTCATCGACCGGGGAACAACAAAGCAGGACATGGTGTGCAACAGCACCTTCCCACCCATGTTCCCCAGCAACTGGTGCACACAGGCTTACTGCCTCGAATACTGGAGATAGCACACAATCATCAGGACTAGTAGCCATTGATAGCCTTTGCCTCCAGGAATTTATCCAGCCCCCTTTTAAAGCCATCCAAATTGGTGGCCATCACTACATCTTGTGATACATAATGAACTATATATGGAAGTGGGTAAAAAAGTTTACTTCTAAAAACAAAATCTGATTTTTGTATGAGTATCATGAATAAAAGCAAAAAACAGGGGGAATAATATAATAAAACAATGACAAGGGCAGCCATATAAATAAGTAGTGAACAGACCAACTTCGCAAAGGTTGGAACTGCCTTTTGGTTGATACAGAGAAGCCTTCAAGCAAACTTAAACAGCTGTCACAGTTGGGCACATTGTGCCCTCCCCAAATTACCTCAACATCCGTATGTACCTGCCCAGACCCTAAGGTCATCCTCAGGGTCCTTTTCCGCAAGCCCCTGCCAAAGGAAGTGAGGCAGGTGGCTACCAGGAGGAGGGCCTTCTCTGCTGTGGCACCCCGGCTGTGGAATGAGCTCCCTAAGGAGGTTCGCTTGGCACCTACATTATATGCTTTTAGATGCCAGGTGAAGACCTTTTTATTCTCACAGCATTTTAACAGTCTATAAATAAATTTTAACTTGGTGTTTTAAATTTGTAACTTTGCATTGCTGTTGTTTTTATCTGGTTGAGCTTTTATATTGTATTTTATATCATGGTTTTATACTGTTGTTTTATACTTTGAATGTTTTTAATTTTTGTGAACCGCCCAGAGAGCTCCGGCTATTGGGCAGTATAGAAATGTAATAAATAAATAAATAATGATCTCAGGGTAACAAATAAATTTATTTCTTGAGCAAAGAGGGAGGATGTCTTGACATTTTCCCTTGTTCTGGGCAGGCTCAAAAGTAGAGGAAAACAATCAAACTAGAATAAAGGCTTCATCCCACCAGCTTTATATTGTGCTGCTGTAGTGAATTCTATGCAATGACTCAAATGACGCGGACGTTATAGTCTTCTTTCCCTGCGAAGGACTCCAACGACATCCACTATGCCCTGCTGTGATTGAGGTTCTTCTGCCTCTCATAGCGAAATATTTTGCTCAGCAAAAAGTCTGGTTCTTCCAGTCATGCGAAAGCACATCGCTCAAACTTTAATATGTATTTTCAAACATCGTTTCATTGCGCTGTTTTGTGGGCATGAGTTCAAGGGGGGTATTGCTGACAAAAGAGAGGAGTGTGCCAATTGAAAACCTTTCCTTCTCCTCCTTCCAAAATCCCCCAGTCTCTCCTTGCGGGGGAAACAGGATCAGCTAATCCCCAGTTTAACAAGCAAAAAGCAGCAACAACAACCCTCACCCTCATATATACAGGACTGTGAGGGAGGAAAGGAAGGGGGGAGACTCTTAGATCTGTGTGTGTTTTTAACGGAGCCTTTGCTTCAAAGGATGTGGAAATGCACCTCCTTGCCAGCAACACCCTCCCTTTTAAAGATAAAGAGATCCAAATTGGCACAGAGGAAGGTCTTAAGGAGTGCTTTCAGTATACCAAATTTTAATCAAATTGTTTCATCCATTGATTATATATGATTTTTTAAATTTTCCTCCCTTAAACCCTTACAGATTATAGTTTTATACTGGAGTGCTGTTCAAAGCAGTACAAGGCTGGTCAGTTTCACCCAAAATGTCTTGTCAGTTTCAAGCGAAGTCCTTTGGCTGTTTCTGAACCAGTGTGTGTGTGTTCCTCCATCACAGTACTTGCTCTCCATGGGGATGGGGCTCCTTCCCTTATTGATTTGTCTCCCTAAAAACATGTGTTGCTCTTGTTCTTATTTGAATGGGGATTGGTGCGGGAAGGACACAGATCGTACTTCCATTCCTTTGAAGCTGAGTGGGGGATAACAGGAGACACAAACAGGGGAAGCAGAGATGGAAACATTCTCCATGGGGGGGGATCCTGCATCTCCCCAGCTTTTTCTTTTCTTTTCTTTTTAACAAGGGGGTGTCCAGTTTTTATTGGGAGCCCCCACATGGGAAAGGATGCCTTAATCCTCTCACTAACTGTGATTTCCCTCTCAATTTCTCTGTCATTGGAGACCCTGGCGCTGCGTTTGAAGTCTCCTCCTCCATACACTGGGAGTTGAGATGGCCACTTCCTACCTCACTTCGCTCCCCCCCCCCAAATCACCCACCCTGTTTTTTTTTTCCTTTTTAAAGTTGCAAAAATTAAGACTGCAATCCGAGGGGCTCTAATTTGAAATGCATTCCATTGAACTCAATGGGATTTATTTACTGAGTAAGCATGCAAAAGAGTTGACTGCAGTCTTACATAACGTTCTGCTTTGGTGTTCAGTAACAAGAGAAGCAAATCCCAATCCCTGTTGTCAGAGGGGGAGTTGTCCCCACTTCAAACAACCAATAAACGGTAGGAGGAGGTACAAGAAGATCTGGGGGGTGGGGATAACAACATGTGTGAGTGAATCTCAGCGGATCTGAGGTTTTCATATGCTATTTAAGCACTATATAAGCACTGTATAACCATAATGGTATAATTCAAGAGTAAACTAGAACAAAAGTGTACATGGGATGAACCTCTAAGTCTTCTGTCACCCCTTTCCTTCCATGCCAGAAGCACACACCCCAAAGCATATTTCACTTCCCTGAATATGACTTAGTATGCCTTTTTTTATGGTACCATTTGGTGATGGCATGAAGTAGTTCTACTGCAGAAGCAAATGAGGTGTGGACAACGCATCCTTTTATTACCCCCAACCAACCCCTACAGAAAAGAGGGTTTGAGGTGCACATATCCCTGTCAGGGAAAATGAAAAAGAATATGTGCCATTGCTTCATCTCTTTGATGCATTGTAGTTGCACTGGTTAAAAAGAGACAGGAAGTGGAGGTAAGCTGAAAGCAGGCTTTAGGTAAATAAGGACAGAGATGGCATGTGGATCCTATATATCTTTTCTAAAACCTCCCACCTGGTTTGGCAAGATTATACTGATAAGTTCTAAAATATACAGAAGAGCTCTTTACTTGCAGAGGTATTAATATATGAAACCCACTCTGTTCTGTAATAATAAGTCAGATTTTATTATTATTGTTCCAGTTTCTGACACCTGTACTGGGTTTCCAGAATTCTTTAGAAATTGCCAGATAATGAAAACGAAATGTGTCCTTCTTGTCATTCCCAAGTATATCATTAAGCTGAAAGAAGCTCTGTTCAACACATTTGCCCCATTCTTCCTTTTTCTCTAATGCATCATGTTTGCACATAAATGTCATGCAAAACCTCAAAGACTGTAATTAATGTGAGCAAAATGATTCCATAAGGAAACAGAAGAGCTACTTCTTCTACCAATGGAATCCTGCCACTACGAACACATCCATTTTGATCATGGGGTCAAAGATGGCGGATGAGTAGCGTTTCCAACTATCTTACTGGAGGTGTGGTACACCCTTCTTTCCTATCTTGCTTATATACTGTCTAGTGATCATATGAAGTAGATGGCTTAATGGTACACACAGAAGTCGATCACATCTGGAAGAAGCTATGCCAGAGAAAGCTGCAATGAAAACTGTCTATCTGCTCCAATTGTCCAGAATTCCCAGTGCAATAGAATGCATGCACATTGGAGGATAACTACCTGTTTTCATGGGAAACGGCATGTGTGAACCTGTTGCACAAAGGACTTGAATACACTAAGAAGAATGGTCATCTCCAAGCAAAAGTCTACTGTGCTACACTTTTGGTGATTTTATTTATTTATTTATTTATTTAAAACATTTGTATCCTGCCCTATATCAGTAGGGTCTCAGGGTGGCATGCAGATAAAATCATACAATATAAAACAATTATTATTATTATTATTATTATTATTATTTATTTATATAGCACCATCAATGTACATGGTGCTGTACAGAGTAAAACAGTAAATAGCAAGACCCTGCCGCATAGGCTTACAATCTAATAAAATCATAGTAAAACAATAAGGAGGGGAAGAGAATGCAAACAGGCACATGGTAGGGTAAGCAGGCACAGGGTAGGGAAAAACTAACAGTAGAAAGTAACAGTAGACAAATATACACAGTATATTTATTAGATTCTACTGTGATAATGGGATAGAAGCATTATTCCACCAATGCTGTGACATTTTCTATGTGTGCCTATGAGCCTGATTACTTACTTAATCATTTGATGCTGTTTGTGTTGCAAACTACGGTTTGCACAAACCATAGTTTGTGACATTCACATGAAAAGGTAAACTATCATTTGCTCCAAAGTAAAAGTGGGAGTTTCTAACCTTCTTTCCTCATGAGCCTAGGAGGGGGATGAGGGATTGGTCAAGCCTGAGTCTTGCCACAGCTTGTTCTCATAATGACAAGCCATGGTTTGTCATTACATCTGGATGCACTCATTGGGTTGGGGCTAGGATCTGCTTTCTGTTGATGATTAACAAAAAGCAGATCGAGCCTAGTGCCTAAATCTGGATCTGATCCATTGTTTGTACTTCAGTACTTAAAAGCCAAGCAGTAAGATCGTCTAACACTATCACGAGATCATTTTCAGACTCTATGCCTGATTAAAAGGGTAGCACTTGTGGTAAGGAAAATGCATTGTGGCTATGAAGTTTGGGAAGAAGTACAGGTTTTTTTAAAAATAAAGGACACCCCTTAAAATAGGGGACATCTGGCAACTCTACCCTTGGTGAATCAAAGTTTTTACACCCATCTCATTATTCAGTCTGGCTTTGCACCTGCATTTCACATACTGCATTGTTGCTTGCCATAATATTTTGTTTTTCATCCCTTCTGTTTTCCCATCCTATTGTATCAAGACACATTAACCTAATTACTAGCTCCATGGTTATATAGATCATCCCTATCCCTATATATTTTCCTCCTTATCAAACATCTCCATATCATTAAGCACTATAACAGAGTACATGCAATTCAAGAATTATGATTTACTCTTCCAAAGGGCAAATAGACATTGGTATTGTTAATATTTACTATTTCAAGTTTTTCTTTTTAATATTTGGTAAATCTATTCTCACATACCCTGATTACACTATTTATTAATTTTTGATCAGTAATCTCCTCTTTTTCATTAAATGGGTCATTAGAGATGGTCATTATGCCCAGGTCATTGCTTACCTTACTCAAGGTTGAAGAATATAGCCAGCTGGTTAATAATTCTACTCATTAGTCTTCCAGTTATATGCACAACATTTCTCACTCCTAAATTCTATAGGTCCAACCTTTGCTTAATAAATCAGCCTTTCAAGTTGTCTTAAACCCAGCATGGCTCCTATCATGATACTGAGTGCAAACTGGCTTTTCTGTACATGACCTGGGGGGATTTTTTTTAATATTACCTAATATGCACACACATGGGCTTGACCAATAGGAAATAGAACTCAAAACCTATAACAGTTCGGTGTTTTTCAGCATCTGTGCCTTTATCCTAAGCATTAGACTAGATTAAGTTAAATCTTGATGGTTCCTTGTGATACTCAAGAACTTCACAATGAAATGGATCCCCAACCCCAAATTAGAACATACATTAAAAACAAATATACTTTACATGTGAAAATTTAGCTTTGCCTCACTGCTCCTACGAAGGAATAGAGGGAAGGCAACTCTGCATGGTCGCTGGGCTTTTGTGCTCTTTAATTTTGTGATAAAAGGTATCAAAGATGATATAAAAACATCTAAGGGCTGTATTCCACATACATCACCTTTATCCTCTCCTTTAATCTTTCAAACGCTCTGGACTTTGCGGATAAAGGCCAAGTGGAGTCTAAGATGTTTCCCCAAATCCTCTTGAAATCTTCCTTTATTAACGAGAGATTCACCCAAGACTTCAAAAAGCTGTCAATGCAGGTTGAAGGTTAACTTGCCGCCCTGTAGATCTCGCCTTCTCTCCTCTAATGTCTAATCCATGAGACATCTAAAGCTGCTGTGCTTTGTGTGTGGAAAGGGGAGGGGTTTCCCTGCAGATTATCCTGTCAACAAAAAAACATTTCTCCCTTTTCTACTGAAAATCACCCCCTACTACATTAGATTAGATAGGCAAGGGCCAGATCTACACCAAGCAGGATATGACACTTTGAAAATGATTTGAAAACTAGGGCTGTGCTCCGCTCCGCTTCAGTTCGTAGAAGTGAGAGCAGAGCAGCCCGATTTTCCTCCTCCAAAGGTGGAGCCGGATCGGGTCGGGGGAGCTTCAGATCAAGACGAAGTGGATTGAGATGAAGCGGATCACTTTGCCTTGATCCGGAGCTCCGAAGACAGGTAAGTGGGGGGAGGGGGCTTACCTGGTGCCACTGATGCTGCCGCAGTCTGTGCGGTGACGACGGCGGAGCCAGGTAAGGGGGGAGGGGGCTCACCTGCCACCACCGGACCGCAATGGAGGCAAGTAAGTGGGGGGGCTTACCTTATTCGCCCCCCATTTTGTCCCCCCTTCCTCACTTACCTGCCTCCACCGTGAGGCAAGTAAAGGGGGAAGGGGGGAAATGGTGGATGAATCTCAATCTGACCCTTTGGATCTCGCTCCAGAATCCGATCTGGAACGGGTTGGGGGAGGGTCGGATTGGTGCGAACTGGTTCGGGCCCGATTCGAAAGTTCCGGATCGGGCCACGAAGGAGTTTGGGGGGCTGGTGCACAGCCCTAATGAAAACTGCATACGGAGTTTGTCCTGGGGCCCCAACAATGGTCACTACTGTTATAAACTGTTTTCAGCAATAGTGTAGAACCTGCCTAGGAGTGGGGAAGCTATAGCCCTCAAGATGTCTTTGATTCCCTAACCATTAAGAACATAAGAATAGCCATGCTGGATCAGACCAAGGCCCATCTAGTCCAACGTCCTGTTCACACATTGGACAACCAGGTGCCCACAGGAAAACCACACGCAGGACATGAGTGCAACACCATCCTCAAACCCATGTCCCCCAGCAACTGTACACATAGGCATGCTGCCTCTGATACTGCAGGTAGCATATTGCCATATAGCCTTCTCCTCCAGGAATTTGTCAAATCCCACTTCAAAGCTATCCAAAGTGGTGGCCATCAATACATATTGTAGTTGTGAATTCCATAGTTTAACTATGCACTGTGTGAAAAAGTACTTCCTTTTATCTGTTCTGAATCTCTTACTAATTAGTTTCCTGGGATGATTCTCGGTTCTAGTATTATTGGAGAGGAAGAAAAATGCCTCTCTATCCACTTTCTCCACACCATGCAAATTTTTGTACACCTCTGTCATTGGCCATACTGGCTGAGCCTGATGGGAATTTAAGCCCAAAAACATCTGAAGGGCCACAGGCCCTAATGCACCCAATACAGGCAGCCATTTTGATGATTTCTTCAGGAGTGTGGCCAAGTGTCCACTTTTACAGAGAGCAGTCTTCTATTTAGAGGATTGACTGAGGACTGTTCTGTATTGGACAAGATAGTCCTCCTCTATTTGAAGGGCTAACCTGTCCAATTCCATTTTTAAAATAATGAACTGTAAGAATTGTTGCCCATCAACAGCATCTGGACAGCAGGTATTTCTATTGAAATTACAATTATGATTTCAAAATTTCCCTTCCTCTCTCTCTATAAATCAGCACACACAGATTTGATGCAAGTTGCTGTCCTCTTTTCTCCTCTTTTTGGGTGATGCATTTAATCTTTTTGGCAATTCATAAGCAGTCACCCAATCATGAGGGAAGTGACAATTCTGTTATTTACAGGGAATGGGGTTTCCTGAATATGGCATCAGCTGTAACAGCTTTTCCTCTCTTTTTTCACTGTGCTTTTTAAAAGTAACAGGTTGTTAACATGTGCCACAAGCAGCAATTGTGGTCTTATCAAACAGCTGCCTCCTGACACCTACCATTGTTTCTCCCTTCAACGAACTCTTGGAACAATGCTAAAAAGTGCATTATGGAAACCAACAATAGCAGAAGGCACCGTTGCCACTTGTGGTCCCCTTTTAATAACTACTTTTAAACACCCACATTTAGGGGTGGAGAAGGGGAGGAGAAGCTGCTGCCATTTTCATTAATCCCATCCCTGAAAAATAATTGAGAATTTTCACCTCTGTCTACAATGGGCTCAGTACGCCGATGTACTGTACATCACTTGCTGGGGAACATGGGCAGGAGGGTGTCCTGCTTCTGGGTTCCTGGTGGTCAACAGCTGGTTGTCCACTGTGAGAATAGAGTGCTGGGCTAGATGGATGCTTGGTCTGATCCAGCACGGCTCTTCTTATGTTCTTATGATCAATTATTGTCGCTTTCCCTTCTTCATACCAATCTCTAACGAAGAAATGATCTGAAAA
Source organism: Elgaria multicarinata webbii (assembly GCF_023053635.1). Classification (NCBI taxonomy): domain Eukaryota; kingdom Metazoa; phylum Chordata; class Lepidosauria; order Squamata; family Anguidae; genus Elgaria; species Elgaria multicarinata. The sequence continues at coordinate 70,578,557 of NC_086172.1, read as the reverse complement.
AGCTTTGGATCAGCTCAACAACTGAGCTTGAGGATTTAGGCCTTAATACCAATTCATGTCACAGCCAACTCTTCCCACTTAAAGGCATACAGGGTGGAGCAGAGATTTGCATCTCTAAACATGCAGTGGACCAAGCACCAAGGAGCTACAGAGTCCATTATACATATCTGGATACACTCTTCACTGTTTGTATGGGCTAAGATTTTTAAAAAAAATAAATTGGATCATTATTTACTCTGTTATTAGTGATGCATTTTGAATGTTGAAAGCTAGGACTTTTAGAAAGCCAAGGTTTAGATGACAGAAATTCTTTTCATTGTTTGCTCTCTTTATGAATATTTAAAATTAGATTAGCACTGTCTAGAGATATTTGTTTTGTGAGTTTTTGGATTCTTTTGATCTGCTTCAACAACTCTGAGTAAAACTAAAGCAAAAAAAAATCCTAATGATAGGGCATATGTTACATACACACATTCTCCTAATCACAAAGTTTATAATCAGTCTGCATAATTTTACATTTACAAGTGGCAAATTTCATGGACAACAAAGTGACACATATCTTTGCAAACTTCAGACATTTCCAGAATGAAAATGGGAATTATAAAATTGGAGCATGTTCATATTTGAACTTAAAAGGGATATTTGCCAAGATGCCAGTTAATTACAGCAGGAGACATTTTGTTATAAGAATCTCTGCAGACATTTTTATAACCCCTGAAAAATACAAAAGAGGCCAAAACGCATTGGGCTTTTCACCAATAAAAATCTTTGCATCCTGAAATGTTTCTCTCCTTTTTGAGTCTACTTTGGATGCTTACCAGTCTTTGTGCCCCCATAATTTGAACTTGAATATTCATTACTCCTTTTGTTTGTTTAGTATTGGGCAGCATTGGTTGAAACACATTGCAGAAGAGTAGGGTGAGAAATAACGAGGCGAGACACGTAAGCGGGATTAAATATGGGTCACATTTATTAAAGATCTGCAAAAGGGAGTGAAGGCCTAAGTGGGCATCATTGTTTGGCCAAGCCATAAGCCATTGTTAGGATCGGGTGAACCATTCACAGCCCATGAAGTGGCACCTGTCAATTCGCCACCTCATAGGCTTGCGCCTCTTGGGGTAGGGAGGCCTTCCAGTGTCACCCCCCTAGGCTGCAGGTCTCTGAATGGGTGAGAAGGGTTGGCCTCAAAGGTAACCCTTATTCCCCAACTGGTGCTGCAAGGCTCCCTGTTATGGGCCCTCAGGCATTACCCATCACCACAACAGTGCCCGTGAATGCCCACCAATAGTAAACAAGCTCAAGATGCCCGCTCCTACCTGCCCACCACAAATGTGGCCAAATTAATGAACCAAATCAACCTAATTAATAATCCCCTGCTGTCTTACAGTGTGAAGTAGGCGGCGGCGGCAGGGGGGACTCATAACCAAGTTAGATTATGAACAAAAAATTCCTATTTGGCCCCCAGAAAGGGTGCCCAGCAAGCCCACACTGTCTACAGGGGTGGGAGGGAGGGAGCTGCACAGCAAAGAGAGAGGGCAGGGAGGGGCGAGCAAGGCTTAAAAAGCCTCGCAGTCCCCTCCCCATCCTGGTGGCACCATATGGAGGCTCACCAATGGTGGGCTTCCACATCCTGTCCCGCTCACCCCCATCCGCAACTGGCCTCCCCTGCCCTAGCAAGCTGAGCATGGGGAGGGAGCATTTCTAACAGTATGAGCAGAAATCAGAGTGAAAGTAGGTGTTCATTCTTAGAAAATGTCTCAGTTGATTGTCCTGAAATTTGGCAGTGTAGGAAAGGTCACTCTAAGAATGGCCTGTGCCAATTTTGATATATAAAAAAGGTAAGAAGTGTCTTTTTTATAGGAGTTTAAAATTTTATGAGTGAACTCCAGCAGTTTGACAGGTACTGTCTGATTTCTTTCTTATAGGCATTGCTGGGGTTAAGTTTTATGAGCCATTCAGATAGAATGAATGGTCTTGAAAGTCATCGAGTCCAGCCCCTTGCTCAGTGTATGATGGCCACAGCAAAGGATACCATAACAGAACTACCATGGAGGATGGTGGCTCTGATTTCAATGGAGCAGTGAATCCACACCAGGTTTCAGACAGAACCAGTCAGAACTCTAAAGGAGCTACCCAAGGTGCCCATACCCTGGTCTCTCCAGTCCCATCCACTAAACACCCCCTTTTCCTCTCTCTCTGAGGTTGCATTCCCAACCTTGGAGAGGCAGCCAGTGCAGCATTTTCCATGCTGGCTGTGAGTGGGTAGTGGCATTGGACTTCCAATTCCCCCATCCAAGGTTGGAGCAGTGTCTGAAATATCCTACACTATCTAGGGGCCATAGATTTGCTCCCTCCATTTATTTATTTATTTATTTATTTATTTATTTATTTATTTATTTATACATACATATTCTTAAACTGTTATAACCAGAAACATTCTGTTTATATGGTATTCCTGCCAGCAAGTTCAAACATTTTCAGGACATTCAATAGGTCAGCCCAGGAAAGTAAGACTTAAGGCAAGGAAAGAAACCTAGGGCATGTCTACATCATAGGGTGTAGAGGGAGGGAGGGGGTGATCCTGGACTTACCTGCTTCCAGGATTGTCCCAGGGTGTCTACACAGAAGTGCAACATCCCAGAAGGGAAGAGGGACATTGCGCCCACCTTTTTTTAAAAAAAAACTGACAGGAGCTGGAGCATGCTTGCGCTCCAGCGAAAAGGCCAGTTTTCTTTTAAAAAAACCAACCCTGACCTGCTCCCCCACCCCACCTCTGATGTCCCTGGACTCTCCACAGCCTGGCTCCTTCCCTCTGCTGACCCTCGCTACTCACAGCAAGGAGACAAGCAAAAGAAGATTTCACCGGTACAGTGGCAATACCACAAACACACTTGAAAAGGACTATTAGCTTGACCTGCTAATGAAACAGAGGTGGGAGTCGTGGAGGCAAACCAGGAAAAAAAAGTAGGTGTGATGAAACCCTATATCAGCTGTATGAAAGGATTAACAATATGCACAAATCTGAGTAGAGTTTAGGCTATTCAAAAGCTGAGCAGAATTAGTTAATTGAAATACAACCAATGGACAACAAGCTTGTAAATATGTTGTGTAGATTTATAAGCTAGAAATTAATAGCAATCATGTTGAATTGAGGTTGATAGCATTTGTAGGGCAGATACGTATTATAGGGTGGGATGCATTTGCCTACAAGAGATCAATAAATAGGAACAAGGCATGTTAAAAAAAATAGGAATATGCCTTAACAGTGACTAAAGCAGTGATTCCCCCCCTTAGAGACAATGTCTTATGGGCCCATCATGACCTGAAATTTTAAGGAGGAGGTTCAAACCATGGAACTCACTCATCAAGGAAGCTCACTCGTCATGCAGTACTCCTCTGGCTGAAGTAGTAATTCAGGTTTAGCTTAATAAGCAAAAACATTATCATGAAAGTGAATGACCAAGAACCCATTTCAATGAGATTTGATTACCAACCTTAGTTCCTGAAGGAATCATCCAAGGTGACCACTTTCCACCACTTTGACATGATGGTGTTTCCCTCCACCTGTAGGCTAGCAGATGTGTGCTGCCTTGAGCCACAATTTTGAATGTTTTGGAGTGAGTGGAAATTAGTTTATCCCCTCCTTTCTGCAAAAAAAAAAAAAAAAAAAAAGTGGATCATTGTCTTGGGTGATATGCACTGTCTAGTCCAGCCCCAACCCTGATTTGTGTTTTCATCAGTCAAGTGTGGCAGATGGAGTATGGAAATAGAACAAAGACACACAATACCCAAAGAGATTATATCACGGTATATTACAAATATATTTACTCAAATTTGGGCCCAGAAACACTAGATTCTAATGGATTACAGATGCTTGCAAAAACACTTTACAAATGGTATCCAACTTTTAACACAAGGCACTGTGTGGTTAGTCTCCAGGTGCTGGAGACTAACCATTACTCTCAGAGTTTCAGGCCATTTTCAGGACCATGTGAATAAGACCTGTGTTTGCAGCTGGATGAAGGAAACTTTTGCTCACCAGGAGTATGCTGAATTTCTGAAGCCGCACCATTGTCATGGACAATCTGACAATTGGCTTCAGTTTGTATCGACTTATATTTCAAAGTTACTGTTCTAATGGTAGTTATATCAGAAGTACTTTCTTCCCCATCACTGATGATGCTAACAGCATAGAAAACCTTTGACATGTGAAAGTTTAGCATGACTGCTGTGCCAACAGTGGGTAGTAGAGTCGGAATAAACATGTTACAGCACCAAGCAGGACAACAGCATGAATTAGTTTCTATGTGCCTCCAACTCATTACCTTAATGATACATTAACATGATTTGTTTGCATGCAGTGTTAAATTGTTTGTAAAGTGCTTAAGACTTGAGAAACTCTATAATTGGTCTTATATTATTATTATTATGATTATGATTCAGTAGAGCATCTGGTATGTATGAGCAATGGTAAATTGTAATCTTTCCCTTTTCCACTTCTATTGGTAAAAATAAAATATTTCCTTTATAGGCTTTGACTTTACAATGTGTAAATAAGTTGTTTTAGATGACATCTTCTCCATCTCATTTTTCCTTCCCCTTTTGTTTAGAGGGCAACTGCCACAGTGCACCAGATGGTTGCTATGTGAGAGTGGCTTTAAATCACTCTGCATGGGCGAGCCATTTCTGTGCAGTCGCTCACCCCACAGAGTGGGCAATTTTCTCTATGCCATTGCAAACTCCCACCACCAAACCCCCCCCCCCAAAGCACAGTTCTGTAGTTGTGAGCTGCTGCATTATGTGTTAAGACAAATGGCCATGTGGCAGCTGTTACATATCCTCTGACATGAAATGTCATGTGGGTTTCTCCTTAGGCAGATTGGATAGCATAGCACTGAAGGGGCCCATTAACCCCCACCTCCTCCTCCTCCTCCTCCTCCTAGTTCTGCTGAAGGAGAACCCCCATAAGATGGTGACACTTTATTAAATCCATTCAAAATGGTGCTGCTTCAAAAATGGTCTGAGGGGCAGCCACCCTAGTTAATTCATACTATGCATCTTTTATCACTCAGAGGTTCATCAGAAGAGTGTTTTATCGCAAGCACGCTCCTGCCCACTTATGGATGTGTGCACGTCCTTCAAACAATGTTGTCCTCCTCCTGCACATCTCTACTCCTTCTGCTTGTTCTTTTTCACAAAATAGACCCCTTTTAATCTTACTTTTTTTTAAAAAAAAATGGAATGTGCAGCAATCTCCTGCTGTGTGCTGGAAAAGTGGTGCAATTAAAACAACCCCTAAATGGCCCATGTGGTCTTTGTTTACTTCCTCTTTCCCCTCAGAGCAGAAGAGGAAGTAATGAGGGACAAATGCGGGGGTGGGAAAGTGACGGTAAGGAAACATGATTTTCCCATGTGATGATGCTCTCGGTCTGTTTATTTTAACAAAGCAGATAGTTAGTGTATGTTTGGATGAAGCTAGAGGCCAGCTGTCCAATACAGTGAATGAATGAAAGTATCAAAAGGCCCTCATCCCAAGGACTGGACCAAGACATTTTGCTGCCACAGGTGAAGGGCAAGATGTTGATCACAAACCTTTTTAAACAAAACAACAACAACACAACAACATTATGGAATGTTCACATGTCTTAGCTACAATCTGTCCAGAACTGCAGTATGTAATTGTAGTAACACATATTAACTTGGTGGAAAGGGGGCATGTTTATTGAGAGTCATGAGAAGGATTCTGAAAGGATGGGGTGGGAATATCATTATTTTTACATAGTTCCCAACAATTAAAAGATTCAGTGTAAAAGCAAAGCATAAGTTTCTCATTTAAAGAAACAATATGTAGGTATATATATTAAAGCTGCAATGCTATATACACTTACTGAGATGTAAAATTGATTGTCATCAGGATCTAACTACTCATTATATATTACATTTAATATATAATGTACAGCTTTGGCAGAGACAGTCAAAAGCAAGTGCAGAAACCTTGATTTGGATCACAGTACATGAAGGTTTAAGCTTCCCATTCCCAAAAGTGAATCCCTATGCAATGGTTAGAGAGACTTTAAAAACTCCCATTGGAACCAAAGGGAAATTTGTTTGTTTTTATTCTTGCTACCTGCTGCATGGGTGAGGCAATTTTCCGAGGGGAATCAGCTGGGGAAGGAAGGATTAAACATCCTCTCCCCATTTGCTGCAATCCCAATCTGTATCAGGGGCCACTAGCATTCAAAATAATAATAATAATAATAATAATAATAATAATAATAATAATAATGAGCCAGTGTAACATGTTCGACATTACTCAGTGGGGCTTACTTCTAATTAGAGTAGGGTGACCCTATGGAAAGGAGGACAGGGCTCCTGTATCTCTAACTTTGGTGCATTCTCTTCCCCTCCTTATTGTTTTATTATGATTTTATTAGAATGTAAGCCTATGAGGCAGGGTCTTGCTATTTATTGTTTTACTCTGTACAGCACCATGTACATTGATGGTGCTATATAAATAAATAAATAAATAAATAAATAATAATAATAATAATAATAACTGTTTTATAGAAAAGGGAATTTCAGGAGGTGTCATTTCTATGATTGCAGCACCTGGAGGAATTCCCTCTTCATCACAACAGTTAAAGCTGCAGGAGCCCTGTCTCTTTTTGTATCTGGTCAACTCCTGCATCTTTAACTGTTGTGATGAAGAGGGCATTTCACCAGCTGCTGCTTGCATACAAATGACACCTCCTGAAATTCCCTTTTCTATGCAACTGTTAAAGATACAGGAGCCCTGTCCTCCTTTCCATAGGGTCACCCTAGATTAAAGTTGCATATGATTGCATTATCATACAACTCTTCAAAATCGGAGTGTAAGGGCTGTAATGGATCATGGGAAGCTGCCTTATACCTAGACCAAGAAAATTTGCTCACATATACAATCTGTAGGATATCCTACTTTATAGAGGACAGTCCTCTATTTTGGAGAGCTGGCAGAGGACAGTCCTCTATCTGACTATTATTATTATTATTATTATTAATTTTTATTTATTACATTTATATACCACTCCATAGTTCCTTCTACCACGTCCTTGGGGCTGGCGACGTCCTCTATTTGATGGGCTGTCCAATCCAAGTCTAATTCGTCAAAGAACCCCAAGGAGGTAGAGCAGCAAGGGCCTTGAAATTGCCTATCCATCATTGGCAACTGGTCATCAAACTGAGGAGGCACACAAGTCACCTGGTCAGTCTTCTGAACTATGGTAAGATGTACTGTATATCTATTGAAATTATAGTAATAAATTTCTAAATGTGCACCTATATGTATATTTTTGCAAATGCACATGTTATGGAAATTGGTGTGTGTGGGGGGGTGTCCTCTCTTTTTGTTGATGCAATTTTTTTTCTTTTTTGGCCATGCATAAATGACTATCCTACACATAATAAAGACATGTGTATCAATAATGTGAAGGAGGGGAAAGAGACAAGTGAATTGAAGGAGCTGAAAGCAGTGGCAATTGTGCACACTCAGCTCATTTTATAAAATTCAGATTTATTTATTTTTTAAGTACCAGTGGGGGATTCCTAAAGGATAGGTTTCACTTTGAAAACAAGACAGCTAATTCAGCAAAACCCAGGGACAAATCCAGGGGAAGTGGATTTTATTGATGTGGCATGAATCCATTGATTCTTGACTTTGTTGTAGCTGCCTTGTTCTCATATCCAATGAAGCTGCCAAAAAGTCATCCAGACTTCACTGCTTGCTCCCATTCTCCTTTCAACATGTGCACATTCTGGAGACTGGCTGACTAGAGAAACGGACGCTTCATAGATAAGAAGAAACAGAGCATCGCTCAATATCTGACAAGCATCAAGGCTGTTGTGGGCAGGCCCCCTGAGATTCAGTGCATGCCATTTACTCCTTTTCGGTTCTGTGGAAACAAGGAACTATCATCACCTCAAATGGACAGGCTTCAGCCAAGCAACTGTCATGTCCTGTTATTATTGATATGGCCTGACAGGTCTGAACTCTGCTTGATTTTTTTTGTAGCCCTTTCATCCAAGTGTATGCAGCAATTACACCTGAGTTTTTGTTACTTCCAAAGCCACATTGTGCCAGAATTGGAAAGGAGGCCAACTCACAAGCACAAAATAGCCTGAAGAATCATACATCATTAATGCCTCACAACCTAAAGATGTGGAATGCTGGTGTTCTTCATGCCTCAGAGCATTGATGTCTAAAAGGCAATTCCCAATTTATTTATTTTGTTTATTTAAAACCTTTTTTGGCCGCCTTTCAGGGCAAAAGTCCTCACAAGGCAGCTTACAGCAATCAAATACATACACACCAATGGTGGGTGAGGCCCATGACTGAATCAATGCCTGACCCAAGATGGGGGTGCTTGAGCAGCACTACTATAGAAGCATACAACTATATTGTAAAAAAAATTAAGTATGTACCCAAATTCATGTGTGGGCTAAGATGGATCCTGAGTCTAAATAGGCTGAAGAATACTATCCAAGGGGGCCATTTCAGGAAGCATTATCCAAGGGGGCCATTTCAGGAAGCAGGAGGTTCAGTAGTCCTTTCCCCACATAAGTGTTTCAGAACACATGTGATTATTCCTCAGCAGCATCTATTATCTCTGGCAAACTCACTTGTTATGCATGCTGAGTGACTGTTGTTATATTGAATGACTATGGGCAGTATCCAATGTGACACAAGCACTAATACTGCCAGTCAGAGTAAACAATACTTGGCTAGATGGTCAAGTGGTTGTATGGCCTGGAGGCTGGCAAACCATGGCTGACTGCAAAGGCTTCTGGGTGAATGGCTGTTTCTGCTTCTAAGCTAGCAAACTGTTATTGTCTTCTGTACCAGTCAGCAACATTCCTTTGTGTTATGGATCAAAGCACAATTACAGTGATCTCATGAGAACAGCAAGTGTCTTCTCTGTGTACTGGTACTGTATCTGGAGGCTCTAACGAGCTGACATTCCGGTCTCTTCATCCAATTAGCAAGTGCACCTGGGTGAAGAGGATCCTTATGTGTGCCAAAGAAATGCCAAATAGTGCCTTGTTTATCACAACAATGTAGACTTATGCTATAGATTCCTATGATGAGAAGAACTGCTTTGTTAGTAGTAGCCAAGCAATCCATCAATTGCTTAACTTGGCAGCAATGCCAAGTTCAGTTATGCTATAATTGTTCTTGTGCCCAGGGGTGAGGGTCCAGATTTTACAGAAGGATCTTTTGTGCAGGAAGCTTTCGCAGTCTAGTCCACTTGTATTATTATTATTATTATTATTATTATTATTATTATTATTTATTTATTTATATAGCACCATCAATGTACATGGTGCTGTACAGAGTAAAACAGTAAATAGCAAGACCCTGCCGCATAGGCTTACAATCTAATAATTGGGATATGCTTGCTGAAATATGCCAATAAATTTAGTCTCCTTGTAAGCAAACCTGTGAGTCTGGCTACTTTTGTCTCCTTGGCAACCTTGGCAACCTGAAAGCCCACAGCTGGGGCAATACAATGGTCTGACGCCATATTAAGCAGATTCACTTGTTATCACCAATTAAAGACTTAGGGGTACTAACTAAAGGCACATCTGCTTTGTCTGTTTATTTTCATGCTTATCCTTTTTTTGTAACACTAATTATTTTGAGGTGGTTAAAATACACTGCCCTTTAGTAGATTAACCTTGAATGTGTTTAAGAGTGGACCGTCAGAGCTTACAGATAGATTTTTGCCCTCATCCCTCATCGAAATCTGAACTGGTGCCTCTGACCAAGGACCTATATTGAAGATCTTCATGCCAACATTATAGGCTAGAAAGAATCATTCTGATTTCACAAGCCCTCAATGTCCATAGCATATCATAGAATGGACTCCACTGCTCAAAAATGTCTATGGAATATTTTAAACAGCAAGGCCACTGTCTCTAAAATGCACCCATCCTAATCCACAGCTTTGGATTTCAACCTCCTCTGAGATTGGGAAGCCACATTTACCTGACAGTCAAAAAAGATCTCTGACACCAGGCTATTGGGCTGAAATGAATGCCCTGGAAATGCTGTCACCCACAGAAACCTTTCAGTGAATTGAAAGGAGAAAATAATGACAAGGAAATGGGTTGGTTTGTTTTTTTTTAAAAAAAGACAAAAGCAAAGAGTAAGTGATGAGATACAATACAGTCTAGCCTCAGAAGTGTCACAACTGGTAAAGGTTTGGTTTCCATTTGACATTACTAACATTTTCTGAACTTCTGAAGGTGAAATTTCCTGTGACAGGATGTTGTTCTTGTGAGAACTCTTGCCTGAGAACCTAAAATGCCAGGCCCTGAGAAACCAATAATTCCATAACAGAGGACAATGTTGCATGAAGTGGGCTTGCAGAAAGCAGTGTTCCTGGGTGCTGTTCTCCAGTGTTTGACAGAGTGGGCCACTTGTGTAAAATGATGTTCACTCATATCAATATGTATTCATAATATATTAATTACAAGGGATGTAATTAATATATTAATTACAAGGGATGGACACTGGAACTTTCCAGGAGCTGAAAGAAGCCTTCAGTTACAATGGAAACCATTTACAATGTCCAGATCATATTGTTGCTGCCATCGTAATCATTGGAGGAGAAGGGGGCAAGCGGCCATCTCCACAAGTGTCTTCATGGCCAGGGTGGGAAAAACAATAGGGCTCTGTGGCAGAAGGCCCTCACCATAGATCTGTGCAACACCAATGTTGCACAGAACACCAAAGCAGTTGCCAATTCCAATTCATTCATTTCAGAGCCCACATATCAAAGATTGGCCAAGGAAGGCCTGGCTGAACCACTATCCATGGAGCCCATAGTTCTTGGGTGAATGAAACTGGGAGACTCCAAAGAGGTTCCAGTCTCAGTTATCTCTAACTGAGTAACCTTGAGAGCTTGGTGGAAAGAAGGCTGCTCTCCAAGTGAAATCTGAAGTTCTTCCCCGATATATCTTACTTAATTGTAGCCACCCCAGAATTCATACTGGCCCTGTAGACTGTGACCTAATGACAAGAAATTTCAACCAGATTAAAATGCAGAAAGCCCCTTTCAACACTGCAGTGGAGATTTAGAAAAAGAAAAACTTGCTCTGTCACCAATGTGTATCAAAGGGAGGAAGAGTCATACTTGTCTCCAGTAGGGAGCTGGCTAATACGATACTGGAATAACTAGGTAGACCAGGTGGTTGGCCAAGTTTACTAAGAGCTGCCTCTAGAGATGGATGTTTTTCAGCCTTACATAGAAGGCCAAGCCCTTCCTCCCATTGGCTGGCCTTCAGGCAAGCGACATAACCTGTCTCCCCTCATCAGGAGGAAGGGAAAGCAGAAGTCTGGGCAATGGAAGATATAGTAAGATAGCTATTACCAGTGGAGACAAGAGGTTCCGATGCCAGTAAGGCAGTGATTCCTTTCCGGGTTTCAATCAGAACTACTCAGAACTCTAAAGGAGCTATCCAAGACTGGACAGCTCCTTTAGAGTTCTGACTAGTTCTGACTGAAACCCGGAGAGGATTTACTGTCCCACTGACATCAAATCTACCAGCCTCCACTGTCTAATAGTAATTTTTACCAAAAAGAAAAGAAAAAAGAAAAACACTCTGTGGAATGGTTGCTAACTTAATAAAAGCAGCAAAGAATTGGAAACCACAAATGCACTTGCTATAGAAGACTGAAGACGGTATTAGTTGGTAAATTGTTAACATTGTTAAGGTAAGAGATTTACTCAAAGTGAGAGAAGGAAGGCATCCAATGGCATATTTATTCATTAATGGAATGGAACATATGGATTGGGATGTCTGAGAAATCTACAATGGAATCAAAAAATTCAGATT